>NC_071572.1:99932304-102494537 GCF_024509145.1 Vidua macroura | reverse complement strand
ATGCTTTTCCTAGAAGAAGTCATCCAGAGGAACAAGGTGCCTTTTGTTAGGAGCAGCCAGCTGAGTTAAATAATGCTGCTTTCAGATCACTCCACTGCACGGAAGGAGCTCAGTGCCCTTCTGGTTTGCTGTCTCCCATTACCTCAAGTTAGGCTGGGCTTTGCAGACTGTGAGCTGACAGACAGGAGGCCTCAAGACTTCTGAAGAAGTGTTTGTTTTCTGAAGCACGCACTGAGCAGGGCTCAGCTGAAAGCCCATGGAGATGCTGCCTTGCCAAGCCTGGGCCTCCAAAGGGCGGCTGGGAAGAGCTGCTGGGTGGGACAAGGAGACACCAAGTCTGGAGTCTGACACCTACTCAAGAACCAGTGTGCACAGCACTTGAGAGGAACAGAGGATAGAAAAGAGCTCTTTTTAGGGTCTCCTCTGCCTGGGCACACTTGTTCTTGGCTGTTTGCTTTTGTTTGTGTCAGCTTGGCTTTGACTGGTTTCCTGCCTCTTTCTAGCCAGCCCCTCGCATCTATTTCTGCTCTCATTTATTTTAGAAAAATAATTTCTTTCCTGGTTTCCCCTCTTCATTTTTGCTGGTGGTTGTTAAAGGAAGGATCTTTTCCCTTTTTGTCTTTACAGAGTATCACCACTGCTTTCTTTTTCCTTTTTTTCCACCCTGCAAATGAGGCACACTAATGAGAGCGCACACCAGTGCTCAAGAAGTAGGGAGCTTTTAAACCCCACCACGTGCTGGCTCCAATTTGTGTAACGGATTTTTGGGCAGGTGTGGAGGGTGCAAACAAGGCCTAAAAAGGCTCATGTGCCAGTTCTCTGCAAGGGTGATGCAGGTGTCAGTGCAGACACCTGCTGCAGATGCTTGGTGTACATGATAGCGTCTTGCTCTTGCAAACCACTTGAGCAATCTTTTAGCCAAACCATCTGGATGAGGCTGAGAAGGGAGTGCAGAGTCCTGTGGAGAGGACTTGCAGGTGCCAGTGAGTGTTAAGTGACTGTGCATCTGCCTGTCAATCCTGAGACCCCCCCCCCCCCCCCTTTTAGGAGCTGCACTAAACAGGAAGGATTATTAAAAAAAGAAAAAGGCTGTGAGCTGCTTTTGACCAAACACCAGGATCTTTCAGCTGCTTTGTAAACGATTCAGATGCATTTATGGAAATGTTTATATTTTTTGATTCCAAGTACAGGATTGACACTCTAAGATGCTAATTTAAATGACATTTTGGCGTTTGTCACTATCCAGTTTTAACTGAATGATTTATCTGTGATATGCATGTGGATAAGAATTCACAGTTGATGAATTAAAAAGCAGAGGAGAAAGGATATATTTTCATTGCATTATAAACTCCTTAATGACTTCAGAGCTTTAAAACCATGTGATTAAGGCTTTATAAAACAATTCATACTTTTCTGCACCCAGTGCACAAGCAGCATTAATGCTGGCCCATGTTTGGGTATGGATGCTGCAGTTCAGGGCCTGGCTTCTGAGTGTTGGGATGTGGGGCTTCTCTTGTTTTAATCTTGGGCATTTGAAGACATTCTTCTTACAACCTATCCTGCCTGCAAAAGACCAGACCCCACAGGCTCTTTGATCTTATAGTACTATTTGCATCAGGGAGAGGAATGATTTGAGGGGGTGATGATGTATTTTTTCTGAGATTGTGCTAAAGGAGAGGAGAGTTTTGAGGTCTTCAATGCACTATGACGCAGAGGGAAATCTGCTGTTTAGTGGGCATGGAGACCTTCTTAAGTGCAATGGCGATTGAGGGCACTTAAAAATGTAAGAATAAGGGAGAATAAGGCAACTTCTTAAAAATTTTTTTCAGTGGCACTTCCAGTGACTGCCCTCACTGCTCCATCAGTCTGTGCCTGTTCAGTGCTCAGCTACAACCTTTGCAGCAAATTTTTGAAATCACAGCAGGAGCAGGAAACAATCTCTGTCCTCTTCAAACGAGCAGATAACAGCAGAGGAGGTCAGTGACGACACGGGGAGCAGCTGCAGTGTGGCAGACCCATGTGTTGCAGGTCAGCATGGCCCTGGGCGAGCATGGGCTCCACTGCTCTTCCTAACACGATTGCTGCCCTCAGACACCAAGCTGACAGCCAGTTTAGAGCATCTCCTCACTAGGGGCTTGCTTGCCAATCTGTGCCTACCCTTGACCAATGCTCAGCCCTTGTCCCATGAAATCTGTGCTTAAAGGTAAATATGGTCCTTCTCCAGGGTCATAATTGCAAATGTATTGATGAGTGGGAGGTCCCCTTTCCTCTTGCCTCTGGCTCGCTCTCTGGAACTGTGCCACACTGGAAGTGGGTCATGTCAGAAAACTCAGGCAGTGAGGAGGACTATGGCAGCTGTATCACTACTCTGATTTTGCTGTTTTGGTCACATTATATGACTTCTTTCTGAAGGGATGCAGTGAGGTACTCAGTCCTCAGTACAGCAGAGAAGGAGGACAGAGTTTCAGTGTTCCCTGTTCACCCTCCTGAGGAATGCCAAGGGAGCTAGAGACAGCAGGAGACCTGCAGAGCAGTTTCAGATAATTCTGATGGAAAAAAATATATGGTCATTTTGGTGCATCAAAATTCTACCACGCATTCTGCTGCTGAATGCAGCACTCGAGGGGAGCATCCTTGCTTCTAACAAAATGCATTTCTTTAAAAACCTCAAACTTATTTATAATTATCAATTTGGAAACCAAAGTAGGTGACCCTTGCAGATGCTGAACCAAGCTGAAATACAGATGTTGGTGCAGATGGTATGGAGCATGACTTAGTCATGACGACAGCAACAATATGTGGGACACCATTCCTCATACGGCCCTGCAGTATAGCACATTTTCCTAACCATGAATGCTATTTGTGGACTTTTTCCAGACCACAGTCTGCACATAATATTGTCATCTTACTCAGCCTGGCCAGAGAAGCCCATATAAAATATTCATTTAATGATTTGAACTGAAAAGGCTGTTTCTAAGAATGGGTCCTGATATAAAAGGAACTTTTTTTCCTTCGTATTTGTGAGATGTGTTTAGTTTATAGGTGCTGAGTGAATATTTCCACCCTCAGTAAGAGGTTCCAGGGACAAGTAAATTTTTGCTTGTGCTAGAATGAACTTGTACATATTTAAAAAGCAAGCAAGCTCCTGCAATTTGTATGCAGGGAACATAGATGTTGTATGCTAGTCCTCATGGCGCTGTTCCATGAGGTTAACAAGCCTCAATTCGTTCTGAGCACGTGCCTGGGAAGTTTATTTGATGCCTGTTGCTGATGAGGAGGCTTAAGCACAAGAGCTGAAGGGCCAAAGCATGAGGCTCAGCCCTCATGGCTCTGATGTGGTGCTGGCTTTGGCAGCTCTGAGCTCTGTCTCTGAGCCTGCCCACCCTCAGCCAGGGTGGCTTTGTGCTGCTTGGTGCCCACAGCTGGGCTTGGCCAGGGCATGGCACACCTCACTCTGCTCCGTGTGCCTGGTGTGCCTCCCCTGGCCACCCTCTCCTGGCACCGGGGGTTGCACTGGGGGTGATTCTGCTGCTCTGGCTGTGCCTGGCAGATCTTTCTGGCTACTTCATCTGCTTTTCTCACCTCCATCCTGATTACGCATGCTTTGCTGCTCAAGTCAAGCCAGTTCAGAAAGCTGAGCAGGTTGAAAATGAGGAATTTGTCCTTTTTTCCCCTGCTTGCCCTCTCTCCTTATGTTTGTTTTGGAACTGAGGGAACTCTGGTGCCAGGTTACATGCAGCTTTTAGGGATCCACTGCCTCAGGCAATGAGGGTCTGGGTCTAGTTTCCAACCCTACCTGGATTTGCACAGCTCAGCCTGTCTGAAGAACAACTGTATGTGATGGGTGAAAAAACTAGGGTCAATATCTGAGATTTCTTTTTTTTTTACATTTCTAACTCTCAGTAAATTTACTGCCATGAGGTTTTTCTTGACTATGATTTCACTACAAGTGTAGTAGTAGATCTGTGTTCTGATACACAGAATTTTTCTGCATGCAGTCACGCCAGATGCTCAGACTAAGGATGTTATGAGTACTGTTAAAGTATCTGGTTTTTAAAAATAGATTTTCATTTTCATATGTTTAATTGTCCTGTCAAAAGTTGGAGAATAGATGGTCACGAAAATGAAGTTATTAAATTTTTATAGTTTTGTCCTTGTCTTTGGAAAAAACTCACCATCACTTTCATCCTGAAGAATTGTTGAATCTCTTCTGCATTCTTCACACATAACACTTATTTCCCAGAAAATGCAGAAAACATTTTATTCCCAGAAAACATTTTATTCAGTGACAATGCTGTTCACATTGACACAGCAATCTCAAAACCAAAACCACTTCTGATTTAGGCAATTCGTTACCTGTTTATTTTGGTGGTGTAAAGACTGTCTCCTAGAGAGGAAATCCTTCAGCTGAACAGTTTGCTTTGCAAGCTATTTTTTTGTAGAGGAATTTGTTTGCTACAAATTGTTGTGAACAATCTGACATGCCTGAATGAGACATCACCTGCATTTGCTCTGATTGAAATCTCATCTGCCTGGGCTTTCTGGTGGTTTCTTTTTTTAATTTTTTTTTAATTTTTGCACCAAAGTTGAATAATAATCCCAAAAATGACTGTATAGTGTAACTAGATGGCTAGTGGGTATGAACACATTACATATACAAACAGAATTAGACCAAAAACTGCATTACAAGAGGTAATTAAAAGAACTACTTCTGATGTGACTAATGCTATTACAGCACTAGTGATAGTTCAGGCCCTGCTCCAACTGGCAGCTCTATTCTTTTGCCAAAACTGGGCCTTCCCATAAAAACTGATGAGTGCAAAAGTGCCTTATTAAACTGTGAGAAGAGATGAAAAATACCTTAACATGCTTTCAGAGGGGATGAGTGACACACAAAGCTGCTGCCTGCATTGCAGTGAGAGCAGCTACTGGTTAGGCAGACAAAGCCATGTTACTCTTAAGCATTCCACTAATTAAAAATAAATGCATATTAGGAAGCTCTGCAAATCCTAGGAACATGAAAGAGGAGTGTTTGCTGAATTTTTGAGCGGTGAAATAACACTGCAAGTCCTGGTGAGACAGGGAAAAGCACAGTTGCTGCTTTGATTTCCCTGGGGTAGCGATGGGCATTAAAGCAGGTGAGAGATGTACAGCCTGGGGAAAATTTTGCCCTGAATTTTTATGATTTAGAAAGACACTGTCAGGTCAAATATGCTCTGCAATGAAATGTTATTAAAGCCAAAACCCAAACCCTTTCCTTCTGAAAAGTTTCACTCATTTCTTCTCCCTTTCTCTCAAAATCTACTGCAGTGCCTCTTCCCCTCCACTCGTGACAGAGCCCAGCTGCAGTGCTGCATCCAGCTCTGGCCCAGCATAGTAAGGACACTCCCTGTGGGAGTGAGTCCAGAGAATGGACATAAAGATGGTCTGGGGGCTGGAGCACCTCACCTGTGAAGACAGCCTGAGAGAGCTGGGGTTGCTCAGCCTGGAGAAGAAAAGGTTGCAGGGACACCTTACAGCACCTTCCAGTACCTAAAGGGGGCTCAGAAGAGCTGGAGAGGGACTTGGTACAAGGGCATGTAGCAATAGGACAAGTGGGAATGGCCTGATACTGAAAGAGGACAGGTTTAGAACTTCCACCCACTCCCACCCACCCTCACAGCCAGGCCTGGCCCTGGACATGGCTGAATCCTACTGGCCGAGGGAACAAGAACTGAAACACAGCAAACATCTTCTGAAACAAAGATAAAACAAAACACTACAGAAAGGTAACTGTAAATGATACTTATACATGAAGTATGATTTAGAGGCATAATCAAGTAAAAGATTAAAAACTGGATTTATCATAGTTTTTCCCTTAAATAGCATTGATTTTTTTAATGATAAAGATGACAGTATTTTACTGCATTTAAATCTGAGGTGAGAAAGTTTATCCACACATGTCATGTAGAAAGTGTACAGTGCATTTGCTGTACTGCAAGAAAAAGGTTCTTTTTTTCAGGACTTGCTGGCATTAAAGGCAGATATGCTAAAGGAATTTCCATGTAACCACACGTTTAGTAAGAGCCTTACTAATATTTCAATTCTTTATTGCATTTAGTATCTCATCACATGTTTACAGAACCAAGATATTTTTATTTTGAAGCATACTTCCCCTTAGTAGCAGCATCTGTGTTTATGTGTGTACATGTGCATTTGTCCCAACCAGGGATAACCTCAACCTTCTCCTCCCAATTCCAAACAGGAACTGCATCTTCAATCTCTTTGTTTTCACATATACAGTTATCATAACAACGCTAACAAGACTTTGAAAAATGTCTTCCGTCCCCTCTTGTCATACAGAGTTTGAAAGCTGACCAGGCTTCAAAACTCATCCTAAACAGGGGACATTTTTGATGCTCTGGTAAAGATTTTTGCTGCAGGACTGATGGACTAGAGAATGACCACCAGAAGCTGGACCCTTTAAAATACCAATGGTTGTATTTAATGAGACCAAATTAATTTGCCTCCTCTCTTCCAAAGATACTGTTCAAGGTACAGCTTGATCAACTGCAGGAGTAAGAGAAAAATTAAAAGAATTGCAATTCCTCCTTCAGATTTTTATAAGCACTCTTCCTGAATGTTCTTTTATTCAGTTACTCTCTAATTAGTATCAGTTATGATGTACATCCCCCGCACCAGCTTAATTAAATCATACATTCAATTCATTGAGTATTCCACTGTTCCCAAAGAACTACAAAATAGCTCTTCTTTAGTAGATAAAGAGGCATTATCACCTCATGGGACAAGCCAAACACCAACTGATTGAATCATAAAGTAAGTCTTTACAACTAACTTGGATATTAAATACATTCTAACACAGGTATCTTGCTAAAATACTTTTCCCTCTTCCTTTATAAAAAATAACTTTTTTTTTCGTGCCTAAATCTCTCCTGCAGTTTAACCTTCAAATGACCCAAGAAAAACAGACTGTGAATGTGCTCTAGCAAAGCACTAGTAATCTTTTTGTCTCCTGATTGAAGAGTCACCCCCACGTGCTGAGGCCATCTCAGGGATTCTGTGTAACAGTGCAGTGGGTGCAGCATCATCAGCTGTGCAAAGGAGACACGGCCCTTCTTGGAAACACTGCCTCTTGGGTTCTTAAGCGTTTTTTGACCTTTTCCCCTTATCATAGGCAGAACTGAACCAATGTATTTTTGTTTTATTTTACTTCTTAACAGCCACTTTCTCTAGCTCTGACAACTCGGAGCACAGTGCCTGATCAGATAATGAATGTTTACACGTGATGGTCAGTGTTTCCAAACTGCTCCATTGTTCCCAGCATCAGGGTGAAGCCCTGATGCCCATCAAGACAAGAAAGCAACAGGAGAGGAAGGATTTCCTGCCTGGCAAGAGCAGTCCTGTTTAAATCAGAGTTAACCACCCATTCAAACATATGCACGCGAAACACTGACACATATTGCCTGGATCTGCCTTGCACAGGATTACCAAATCCCAGTGAACTGTGTTTAATGAAATAGGGTGAGATGATTCCGTAAAGCTGGCAACATGACAGGCAGAGGAATGATCACAGACTGTCCTTTGTTTGTCCCTCAGGAAAAACAGTCATTCTGTCACCATCCTCTGCCCTGATGCAGCCCTTTGAATGTGCTGAGTCGCTTGAGAGATTCTGGAGGAAAATTTACAGCCTGGCTGTCATGTAGATTATGGTTGCTTGGCTGATTAAAGAAGGGTATGTATTTTATTAATAATTGTATTTATCCTCAGCTTTAGGGTTTGTACCTCCAGCAGGAGTGGGTTTCCTCTTTTGAGTTCACACCTGGTGACATCGGTGATGCTTAGGTGCTTGACAACATGGTGGATGTGAAGATCTGCTGCAAAATCTGAGGGATCTCTTTGGTATCCATGGCAATGAAAGAGCGACCTGCTGGCAGTGTCCTCTGCAGCCTAAGGAGCAGAATGAGGGACAAAACACAATTAACACCTCAAATTATCTTCCCTACCACAAGACAGGATTCCTCACATTGCTGTCACCATGCAATTAAAGGTTTGGGAAAGCAACAGAGGGAGAAACATTGAGAGCAGGTAGGGCACAGAGTTCCTTTCAGCAACACAAACAAGAGTGTTTCCAGAGATTTCTATCAATTTCCTGGATAGAAATCCTCTTTCTGACATGCCAGAACTCCATTTTAATCAAGATATCAGTGATCCCATGAGGTGTCACCACAACTGGTTTGCTGAGGACAGCTACAGATTTACACTGGAAATGAAGATACTTATCCTAAATCGACTACCATGAACCCACAGCTCTTTCAGTTCAACAAGTCCAATGATTCCAACTGTGCTCTTTGTATTTCTTTGACATTGCTGCAGATTACACAGAAATGTATTCTTCTGCCAATATTAAACTGACACATTTTTATTCACAGCTTAACCCATCCTTAAAAGTCAAACTAGATGCATATTACAAATCCTATCTCCCTCATGCCCAGTTAGCAGCCTTGGGATTTATTTTTTCTTTGCTTTTTATAGGAGATTTTACTCTATACTATTCCTCCAAGTGAGTAAAAGTGAGTAAACGCTCATGTTTAAAATTAGTTTAAAAGAAAACTGAAACAGAAAATTCCCTTCTCCTTCCCCCACAGCAGTTACAGGAAGGCTTTGTCCAATTCTGCACTTCCACATACATAGAAATGCATTTCAGTGACAGCACTGTGTGCATTTTCCATACCCAGTGAACTAGGCCATTATAAGATCTCTTACAAAGCAGGATATGGTCAAAGATTATTCTTTTCCCTTTTTTAAATTCCTATCAAAAAGTAAAACAAATTTACTTTCTGTAATTATAATCTTTCAGAATGGATTCTGTTTTGATGATTAACACAGCTCTGATGTACACACCTGCGGCCACAACTCATGGTGTCTGTGCAGTTGTATCTTTCAACCCTTTACTGCTTAAAATTATTTACTGGGGGCCAACTCCCTTTCAGATTTCTCTCATTCTCCTCTAGCTGAAGACTCAAACAGAAACAGAAAAGACACTGTTGATATTTGTGGCTATACCAGCTTTTTGCTGCAGGTACTGGTCCTCAGTGGATGTGGAACCTGAAAGAACAACTGGGACAGAATTTCTTTTTTTCCCCCTTGTGCCCAAACATTTTAAAGTGAAATTATGTAGAAGAACTAAACCCAGGCATATTGTCTCAGACACTCCAAAGAATTTATGTCTCTAACATAAGGGGTGTATCTGAGTCAAAATTTTGGCTGTTTAGAAGACCAATTAAGTCCAGCATATTTTGTTTTAACCTCTTTTCTTAGGCCTACATACACTGGAACCATAAACTGGGCAATAACAAAGGCACCACATCTCTATTATGATTACATGGTGACACTACATAAGGGTATAGTGCATATCTGGCAGCAGGAGAATGGCATTAGCTGCTCCCTTTGGATGCACAGGATGCTCTGTAGTTGCTGTCTATAAGGGATGTCTGCAGGATCTACAAGCCAGTCTCCTCCCTGACACAACTCAGGAGCTATAGCTTCTCACCAGTACATTAATAACGAAAATAGTAAAAACAAGATGGGTGAAAACTCGGGCATGACCCATAAATGTGCACATGCAGCCCAGAAAGCCAATTGTACCCTGGCTTTCTTTCATCAAAAGCAGCACAGCCAACAGGGTGAACAAAGTGATTCTGCCCCTCTACTCCACTCTGGTGAGACCCCACCTGGACTGAGTGCTGTGTACAGCTCTGTGGTCCTCAGCACAGGAAAGACATGGAGGGGGTCCAGAGGAGGACCACAAAAATGGTCAGCAGGATGGAGCACCTTTGCTATGAAGACAGGCTGAGAGAGTTGGGGTTGTTTGGCTTGGAGAGAAAACTCCAGCGAGAGCTTATTGAGGCCTTTCAATAAATACAGGGGGCTCATAAGGACATAGAGTTTTTACTGGGGCCTGTAATGATGGGATAAGGTGTAGCAGTTTTAAACTGGAGGAGGGTAGATTTAGACTGGAGCTATGGAAGAAATTTTTACAATGAGAGTGATGATGCACTGGCACAGGTCATCCAGAGAAGTTGTGAAAGATGTCCCTGCTCATGGCAGGAGAGTTGGAATAGATGATATTTAAAGGTCCCTTCCAACCCAAACCATTCTATGATCTATGACCAAAATCTTGGTGTAGAACAACAGCATGGGCAACTCACTGCAATAAAAGCGTAATTTAGATTTATGCTGAATGAAAGCAAACAGTACTAGGCATAAACCAAACATGCTTACCTATCTGCCTGGTCTCCCAAGGATCCTATAAATATGGCAAAGGCATTGACTTGAGTGTTGGTGGTCAAGACCTGTGCAAACCTCGATGGCGGAATTCCGTAACGCTCCAGATTTGCGTCACTTAAGACGATAACAAAATACTCGTCCGCCTCCTCCTTGGCGATTTCCCGAATGGCATGTTCTGTCCCTTCCAAGGTATGGTCTCCACTCATGCAGAACTGAGCGTGGGCATGCATGGTCTGTGTGCACAGCATAACCACGTGGAAACATGTAAAATGACTTTAGGAACAAGCATTCATTTCAGCTAGCACAGGAGGCAGTAAATATTCAGTACTGCAGTATTAGAGGATCCATCAGAAGTGCAGACATGTGCTCCAGATAGAAAAGAAGGTACAGCTTTTTGTACATAATACGTCGTATTTTAAGACAGGCAGCACTTCTTGAAAACAGTTGGTCAAACAATCAAAATCCACACAGGGACCTAATTAGACTGGGGCTTTGGGAAGGTAAAATACTTCAGTCAGCTGCAGTTTGAGTAGATACATTCCTATGTATTTTAAGAAGAAAACAGGGCTTAGTTTTCTAATGCTATGAACAGCTCCTGCATGTTCATAATTTGCACTGGACTTCCAAATCCTAGTAGTGTCTTAGTTATCAAATATCTGATTCCTAACAGTGGCAGTCACATTTAAAAATGATAAAACATTTTGTTTGAGCTGTTACAAAATAAATACACCATATTCAATGATGAAGCTGTTACCTATGTAGAAGGCCAGGAATTTTAGATGTTATTAAATCAGGTTCTGCTGATCAAAGGAGCTATTTTAAAAATAGTTTTTGAAGGAAGCTCAGATACATGCTTCTAGCCTATCAAGCCGCCAACCATGTAAATCCTACAACATACTCAATTTTTCTTCATCCTACTATAGAAAAAATTTGGTGAATACACTCACTTTGCCATTGTGATTTAACATGTTTCCAATTTAGTATTGATGCATTTTCCCAATGCTACTGTGATGCATTACTTCTTGAAGGTACCGGGCTAAATCACTGACCTGGGGTCCCTCTACAGTTTTGAAAGAGTCACTTATGCACTAATAATATCACATGATTTGGGCAGACTATCTACATCACTGTATCATCTTTGGAACTTCCCCTATCCTTTGACAGGAAGTCAAAATGACACATTTAGGGCGTAGAAGTCCAGAATACAGCATACCTAGCTTCTAGTACTTTGGCACAATTTGTTTTCTGCCATGTCTCTGTAAGGTCCTGTTTAAATTTAAGGAAATACACAGATTTTTGCTTTGGTGTCTTTATTTTACTATCCTCATGTTTTGCATTCTGTGACTTGCCTACAATTTTATCTTTGCAGTCATAAAATCCTTAATTACCAGCATCACTTTTACCTTAAGAATCTCTAATCTTTGCTTATTGTTCTTGGGAACTTTGTCACACCCAACCAAGGCGATGTTGAAGCCATCTCCTGAATGTCCAACAATGTCGTACTACAAGAAAGAAACATCATCAGTCATCTCTTAGTCACAAACGGCCCTTGGCTCACAATGACATAAAACAGATCAAAGGCAATTTGCAATTTTCAACAGAAGACCCCAAGTGCTGTTGCCTATTTCTGTTTATCAGCTGTTTAAGAGAACTACTTGCATTTTCTCACTGACACGAAAACATAGGAAAGAATTGCTAAATAATGAAATTAAGGAACAGTTCCTTATTTCCATGATCTGTTTTTCACATCATCCCACCAACTGCAGAGTGGAGATTTGTAAGATCAAGACCTTGCCCTCTCACATTGTCCACGTATTTCTTTTAAAACAGCAATTTTCATCCTCTTGAGTCTGACAAGAAGCACATTGTTTAAGAGTAGCTCCTATGTTTGATGAATCCTTTTGGTGACCTCATTCTGCTCTGAAAAAAAAGGTATTACAAATCCCCTTTCTTGAAAATCAGCACTCCTAATTTTTGTGCATAACAGATCAAAGCCATTGTTGGAAGTATGTAGAGAAGCGAATTCCAAGAGCCCCTGTATGTTTTCAAAGGAGATGGTGTGCACATCATTCTCTTGTAAGATGCTGCAAAACTGACACATAGAACTGCTATTGCAGTTCAAATATTCAATAGTTCAAATATTCAAATATAATATAGAACAAATAACGCAATATTGCGAAGGCCTCTGTTTCTTGTGAGAGCTTCATTGTTGTTACATGAAAACCAAGACAAGCTGAGTTATGGCAAGGTCCTGACCTGCCCTTTGTGTTGTGGCAGTCACTCCAGGGAGAATTCATGAGCAGGACAAAAATGGATTTAAGAGCTGTCTACACCAAGCAAGAGAGCAGAGTGTACAGAATCTGAGCCCAGACAGACCTGAGCTGGCAATTCCTCAGCATGAACATGCCTGCATTTCCGGACCTGCCTTTACTTGACAGGGAGCCTCGATGCAGTATTTTACCTTTCTGTTTTCTTTTTTTCAAGTACTGTTACAGGTTCCTGCTGGGTTCACCATCCCTAATTCTCACATAATCATTAGGTAAAAGTCAGGTCTATTCCTCAATGTTTTTCTGTCTTTTCTTTCTTATTGAAAGACACTTTGTTTGGTATAAGTCAGGTCCTAGAGAGAGGAGAAATGGCAGTCTTTACAGACAAAGCTCTTTTTGTTTCCACGTCACCAATTTGCTTAAAAATTTATCAAAAGAAAGCTAGAGCAGCTGGAACAACACTTTTAAAGGTGACACCTCACTCTGTTAAAGAGCAAATGTGCTACATACTGTAGATTATTTCACCGAAGTTCAGACCATTTTATGACAGCCCCATGTAAACCAGACTTCCTTCCCCTAGGAAACCTTTATATAATCTAGTCCCCACACAATCCCATTTCTTTCTGTTCTGTTGGCTTTTCCCATTTCTGCTCTCCTCAGCTCTTACATACCTGGTATTTGCTACCAAGCCTCATGTAAAGCTTTCTGTCTGCTTTTTCTTCAAAACCTATTTCTTATCACTAATAATGCTTCAGACTCTCTCTTGATGGACATGAAGACATGGCAAATGAAAATATACAAATTTTGAGAATAATGCTGAGGCTACATTCAGCATACTTCCTAAATACAACAGGAATATATCCTGTTTAATAAAATCTGAACCACGCACAGGGAATATGCACACGAGTACTGTTTTAAAAATTAGAGGCTATTCAAATCAGAGGAACTAAATAAAGCAGAGGTTTAACGGAGCAGAAAATATACAGTGCTCGTGGTTCTTATGCAATGTCAGAAATGCCCACACATCTTCAGGGTAGGCTCTTAATTATGAAACCTTGCACATCCTCTGCTGAGCAGTTTTGCATTCGGTATCACTTTTAAATCAATAATCTAACTATGTAAAGCAAAATGCTGCCATTCTCCTGTATAAAAAGGCTGATCCCTTAGCAGAAGGCTCCTTCCTGGCTTCCTGGATGTCTCCCACTGGCTGTCCTTGGGTCAGCTCTGCCATACTGAGTTAATGGGAATAGGCCAAACTTTGCTGTTTGGGAATATCATTGTGGTTCTTGACATACACCAGTAACAGACCAAGCTTTCATCTCAAACAGTCTGAGTTTAAACTCAGTGTGACAGCCTGTGTAAAGGGAATTGCTGTATCTCCTGATGAAACACTAGATGTTGACCCTACAGCAGGGCCCCCTCCACATTCTTGCACAAGGCAGGAACAGACAACCTGGTTACAGGCAAGGCGAGGCTGAAATGATCTGAGCAAACTATTGCAGGCACGGAAAGGCATCCACCTGGGAACATCATGTCCTGTCTGCTCCCTGCTCAGAGAACTGCTTATTATTCTTTGTGTGTGCCCATGCATGCACCCAATACGATACGTGTGCTTATCTTTAGCAGATGTTATCAGTTTCCTTGTTTCTTGCCTGACAGCTTACTATGCTATTTGTGATTTAAAAACATTTGGTGAGGCAGCAGGGGAGAAGTGGCTATTTGATTCATCCTGACTGCTGCATTCTGGGTCAGCTAGGGCCTCCTGAACAACAGAGTGAGATCCTGCTGCACTGGGGAAAAGAGGAGCTGTGGTCAACAGCCTCATGTGCTGGTCCTCATGGTCCTCTGATCCCTCTCGAAGCCAAGTCAAGGACCAGGAGTAGCCAAAATCTAATGAGTGAGAGTTTGCTTTTGGGAAGCTCAGCTCCCCAAACTGTGAGGCTGGATGAGTTCACAGCAAGGGAATGTAGCTGCACTGACTTGGATTGACTTAAATCAACATAAGACTGCAGGCTGGGAGATGTTCCCTGGGAGGGGGGATGGGAGTAGGCTCACAGCAAAGTTCTAGAGGTGACAGAAGAGAGATGTTTGCCCAGGGGAATGTATGGAATCTGTCACAATTTAGGAAAACAGAGTTTGGGAGAGGAGTAAAACTGAAGCAAAGAAGCTCACTCTGAAGAGGCAAAGAATTAAAATCTCTCCTGCAGCAAATTATTACCTCTGCCTGATCTGTGTTCTAGTAAATGAACCCTTAGTGATTTCATATTACCTTGGTGCACTCACTGTAAAGTAAAGGTGCAGACAGCTCCTCAGTCCCGGTCAACTGGGAGCCCCAACACATGCAGGCACATGCAGACTTTGTCAAAACCAGTTTCCTTCCTTGGCAGTAGCTAAAGATGAGCACAGATGAAAGGCCCTTGAAAAGCAGGGATCCAATCTGATGCTTTTTCCCCATAAATTCCCTAAGGAGGATTTATGTGGATGGAGTTACAAGTGAGAGAAAAGCTGTGATACAATCTTAGTTGAAACTGACTTTGGTTAAGTTTCACAAAATTGCAAGCAAAGGCTCTCAGGACAAATCCAGCAGAAAAATACATTTGCCATAGTGCAGCTTAATTGAAATATATTATCGTGGAACACCGGAGCATGTTTTCCAATAGCCTAAGGTACGCTGAGACAAGGACTGCTCTATTCAGGGTACACAACATGTAAACATGTATCTCAAAATAGCATCATTTTGTTGGTTTCTTTCCATAGGAAAAGGTTAAAACAATCTCTGTTTCACTGCCACATTTTGCACTGAATGGATGGTTGCTGCTGCCTAAAATGGGTAAAATGGAAGACTTTGTCTTCTGCAGCTGCCATGGCAAAAGGTTTCATTTCTGAAGGCATTTAAAAAGCTAAAAGAAGATGTGTGCTGAATTGTAAATGGCAGTGTGAAATCAGACTCTGCTGGAGGGCTAGATCTTTATAAATTTGTCTCTTCTTTGGACAACACTGAACATTCTATTTTTCTAAATTTATTTAAAACCTTTTGTTTATTACTTAAAATAAACTATTCTGCCAAACATGTGGACCATTTCTTCTTTTCCTGAATTAGCAATGCTGCCTCCACAGTAAATGTTGCAAACACATAATGCTGGAAGAGGCATATAAAATCTTCAATATCCCTTTAATATAGCTATAAATAACAATTCAGGCTTTTCCTACCAGTTACATAATATGCTATTTATTGAGTCACAATATTTTTAAGGCTTCATAAAATTGCTGTTGGATAATTTACTGGACATGCCTCCTCAATCTGCCATTATGTGTGCAAATCACAGTAATCCAGGATGATATAAAAACATACAGTTTGTGACAGACATACTACTACCTCAAACAAAAAAGAGAACAAAATGCCCTTCTGTGCATTTTCAAACAATTGGAACCTAAAATGGGATGTTCAGAAGATGGGCCTCCTGTTTTCCCCTTGACAAGGAATGATTCAATACCTGCACTTACGCAAAATGCAAGTAGGGAGGATGTCCCACATGAGCATAAAAAGCTGATAAAAACCTGCTGCACTCGTCTGACTTTATAAAAGGTAACTTCACTACCTGCTTGGTGCAGTCACACACCCAATACTCAAGTCTTCTGTATAAGAAGGCAAGAAGAAACTATTTTTTACCTTCAATCAGTGCTATTAAGATCATCAGACAATCAACATCATCCCTGATACCAAAGGGTACCACCCATAGGAAAACTCAGCTGGGTGGGATAAAACAGCCAAAGAAGAGCCCATCTGATTAATTCAAAACTGTATGTAGCAGAGAAGTAAACCAAGCATCATCAGAAAAGTCATCCTGAGCAAAAGCCAGGAATTTCTTTCCGAAGTCTACACTACAGTTAGATAGCTGAAGAGAACTTTACTATGTAAATCCCCTTTGCTCAACAAGCTAGATGATCCCCTTGGTTCAACACATGTTTTACGAGGTACTCCTCAAATTTGCGGCATTTCTTGTTGCGAGCCATGCAGATGGGGCTACAACAGGAACAGATAACAGCAGGCATATCTGAAGGCCAAAAAAGTCTATTTTTATAAAACCAGGGAAGAAGAGAATAAGGAAAAGGAAGAAAGAAAACAGTGATAAACTGCAGGTTTTTAACTGAACACTACACAGTTGTGTGCTCTTCTTTTTCAAATGGTTCCTCTCTTAGATATGAGAAATGCATGCTACTTTTGCAGACATACCAAACCTTCAGCTTTGTCCTGAGAAAAATCAGCAGCATCATGCAAAGTGTCAAGAGTTGTACAGAAAGAAGTCAGTAATATTTTAAAAAAATCACTGCCTCTCCTGCTCTCTGAAGCCTGACCCATAGATTTTAAAATCACAGAATTGAAGAGAGTTTGTAATGATCTTAACTAATTATCCACAGCGTGCTGGCAGCATATCTAGTTCTACATGTCATTCCTTTAGCAGGCACTTGAGGGTTCTGGATTCTCAGCTTCAGAGCTGCACTGGAAATAAGGACAAATGGTTATCTGTCATTGCCTTACAGCCTCCAGTGTTATCACTTTCTAAGCCATTCTTCTCAGCTGTGTGAATGTAACATAATTTATTGTTCAAAATAAGAGCAGAATGAACAGTTGTCTCCTGGTCACCATTTCTGTTTTAGACAAGATTCATCTCTTCCACACCGAGCAGTTCTTACTATATAACTTGCTTAGTTATTTAGTCATTCCTTGTATGGGGACACTTCCATACCCTTTGCAATCTTTGTTATCTCTTTTCTTTTTCATCTCTACAAGAACTTTTGTGAGATGGGGGAGCAAAAATTCTTTTCTTCCACCTGCCGTGCTTTACATCGAAAATCACTAAACATCACCTACCATTTTATTTCCCAGTCACCATTTATGGCTAGGTCTTTCTCAGCCTCTTGTAGCTGGATTTCCCTTGTTACTTTCTCAAATAACTTCATATAATTAGCAACTTTTGTCACTATTCATCCCCTTTAACAGATCACTCATGTATATACAGAACAACTAAACAGCATGGGCTCTGGCACAGATCCTACCACAGCTCCTCCACGGACCCACTAAAAAATGACCACTTAGGCTGTTTCTTATATTTTTAGCAGTATTTTCTTTATCTAAAGGATTTCTCTTTTATCCCCAAAAGCCTCTGCCAAGGGACTCTGTCAATTGCTTTTGGCTAAGGAGACTCTACCAACCAACCAAATTACCTTGCTTGTCATATGCATAGATACCTTACTTGCCTTTACAAAACCATGTGGACTACACCACAGTATATGATATTTATCTTTGTGCCCACTACTTTTCTGTGTGAATGATCCTGCATTTTGCCATACTCATATCTGTGTTGCTCAGATATGCCTGATTTACCAAGCTACACAAATCATGCTGCATAATTGAACTGTCACTGAAAATATTTGTCCTTAACTTTTCTATTATCAGTGAGCAGGAGATACATGAACAGCAGAACCAATAAAGCCCTGATTTCCACTTATTTTTTAAATTACATTTGAATTCCCACATGGGTTCTCTGGGCTAAGATAGAAGTTTATGGTTACAGCATTTTCCTCCAACAGGATTACAGAGCATCACTCTCTACCAAGTTAATTTTCATTATGTTTTCAGGAATGTAGTGACTTTGGGAGCAAAACCATAGTTTCAAATTTGTTTGAAATTCTGCAGTGTGCTCTGTTTAAGAAAGTTTAAGGGCAAGATAGCATTACTGCCAAAGAAGATGGCAGCACATGCCCTTTTTCTTAGAAAAAAACGTAATGCCTGTCTCCTGTTATAGACTTTTCTCTTGAAAAATAGAAGTGTGCATGATTGGACTTTAGAAGACATTCTAAAAGCACATGCCTGATTTTGTACATGAGATTCTATGGAAGAACAGAAACCTGTAGAATCATGTCATTGGAGGAAGAAGGTGAAGCAGACCTGACTGAATTGATCTGGATTAAATTTCTATTAACTTTGTTTAGGAGATTTTACATTTTGTTCAGATGTATTTCAATTCTTATGTTTGATATGCTCTTCAGTAAAGGTGGTGGACATTTCTATTCTTCCGTTTAACACAGAGGATGTCCAGAATTAACTGGAGACTGCCATTCCTCTCCTCTGTACGGTTAAAGAAACATGGCCTAGACCTTTTTTAGGCTTACTGAGACAAGAAGAATACATTTATTTACATTTCATTTGCAGGCTACCATTAAATAACATTTGGAACCTAGTATGTTTCAGTACAAGAAATTACTTCTTGCTTTCAGTTAACTAGAAGAGAGAAGGGACAAAGAAGTCTGGTCTCTTCCCATGACCAACTACTGCTGTGTGCACTCTGGCCGGATGGAAGGACGTGGTATCTCTGCACATCCTGAAACTCATATTTACTTGTGTTTTGTAGGCTTAAGTGTTTCTTCTCAAAGAAAGAGATAAAACTAGAAAAAAAAAAAAAAACCCTAGCAAATCTCACTAAATCCAAGTCTTAGATTGAATACTCCCCTGCTGAAATGTGTAATGTTTCTTACCCTCTCACTAGTATTACTTTTCAGGTTGCTAGAAATAGATTAATGTCTTTATTTCCTTGTGGGAATGAATAATATTCTTTGGCTAGATTGACTGCTGAAACACTTTTTCCAGTGCTGCAAACAGCCTGTGCAATAACCCCAGAGCTCCTAGCCCAGCTGCAATTACCTTGAATTTGTGCTCATAATTCTCAAAAGCTTCCATGACCATGCAGACAGCCTCCATGGAGCGCTCCAGCCGCCCATCCACCCCGTTGAAGCGGTACATGCTGCCGGAAACATCCACCACCAGGCGCAGGCGCTTGGGCTTCTGCTGGGGGCTCCCCGGCTGACAGGGAAACACAACACAACTGAACCCACTAGAAACGGGGAAGCTAACCATTAGTAAAAATAAAACATACCAGAAAGAGAACCTAATGCACTTTGTAAATCAAGAAAATTTTATCCAGCAAACATTGTTTGGTTTTGCTGTTGGTTTTTGTTTTCAAGAACAAAAAACCCAACTATTTTTCTATTTCAAACCAGCTCTTTGACAGATAACTCAGCTCATTGCTTCCCCTCAGCTTCAATGACTAGAAACAAAATATCTCAAAAAATTCCACACATGCTTGTCAGGAAAATACTTTTTTCTGTTTCAGTTTTGATTCTTAACATTTTATTTCAGTAAAAAAAGTCTCAAATTTGCGCTTTCTGCCAGGGCTCATAATAGAAATGCTTTTCCTTGGCATGCAGTACTAACAGCGACTGTATATGACTGTAAAAACTTGTATGCTGAGGTTAGTAACATTCCAAAAATGTTTGAAATCTTGTTCTGATTAACTACTAGTTCCATCTTCATTCTGATGCTGAAACCATTATTTTTCTCTGAAAACAAATCCCATCTGTTCTAACACGTTTTGGCACAGTACATTCAAGGGAGGTGTTTTATTTAGCATGCAATGAGATGTGTCTAGATTCAAGTATGAGGCTATTAAAGATGACCTGACAAAAGAAACCCAGTCACAATATAAACAAATAGCTAAAATGTTCCTTTTACCTTAAAGGATTTCTGTACTTTATTCTTTTAATTATTCTTTTAATAGACTGTGGCATCCCTACCCTCCCAGAAACAAAAGAAGGCCTATTACATCCTACATTTGTTTTGGTTTTTATGCACACACTTAAAGGTGTCCTTTTTTTTTTCCTCAATGAATTATTTTTACAAAGCCTTAAAACTGATACATTGAGTAAACACATTTTTAAAAAATGAGAATTCAATCACTTTTCTCTTACTAATCTTTTACACAAGCAGTGGCAAATTCCATAAATCATTCAAAGCAACCTAAGGAACAAACAGCATAAAAAATAATATCAGGGATTTATCACATGTAGGTATCTGACATGTAAAAAGATGCTGTACTCAGCCATTTAAAAAAAACAACTTCGTGTACTTAAAAATTGCCATCTGTCATTAAGTATTACTATTAAATATTGTGGACTAGCCCCACTAGTTTTGGCCAGGTTTAGTTGGTCTGATTCAAGTGGTTTCTCTGTTGCTGACTCACATAGATCTTACTGTAAAGCCTTCTAAGGAATGGCTGAATCAGGCCATAGGACAGTCAACTTTATAGTATCTTAATGGCTTTCACTCACACTTTTTTTTTTTTCTATTATAATTTTTATATAATTTTTATAAATGTTTTCTTCTAATTGCCTTCTGACCATTAAAATACAAAATAAAAATGTAAAAAACTGTTGCCCTGGATCAAAACTTAGCACTGCTTAGATTGGTATCCTCTTTCTGAGGGTGGCCAACAGGAAATATTTATGCAACACTATAAGAAGAGGTACAGCAAATTTTCCATCCAGTGGTTGCCTCTGTGCCAGGGACATCCCAAGCCAGAGATATTTTTCTGAGTTTCTCATCCATATAACCTACTCAAACTCCAAACAGAGGCACTGTACAGCCACTACGAAATCAGCAAACTGGTTAAGCTCTTCTCCACCTTTCCCTGGTTCTTGTTAGAGACTTACTTGTGGCTCAAGTTCTCCACGTCGTTTATATATGGCTTTTTCTCCTGTCAGGCCATCAATGATTTTGGCATCATCTAGCTCTCCAACAGCTTGGTGTCTCAGCCATTGTCTTTCTTTACCTTTGGCCTACAACAGAAAAGATGTGATGTGAGTGTGTGTTAGACAATGTATGACCTACTGCACATGACATACACATTAATTTCTTTGTAATGATGTGATAGTTTTGCTGTAAGTCAAAGAAATCCAAACACATGTTCACAGCTGTCCTGGCCTTCCTCTCTGAAAGAAAAATCAACACTGACAAAGAACATGTTCCCTCTGTAACTTGGTCTTTTTTCAGTAGTTTCATTTATGGGAATTTAACTGTGAACTGCAGAAATGTTAACCCTTCTTCTTGCAAATATGCTGAAAATGTGTGTGGCAAGGCTGTTCAGATACACATACAACTGAAGAGACACACATGACTGACCATTTGTTAGGTGTTTTCAATACACACAGAACAAGAAAAAGTCACTGGCTGACTTAAAAAACAAAACAGTATCCACTTTATCCATTTTAGGCAATGGTAAATGGTTGCTTTTAAAACAATATTAACAGTATAAACTAATTACATATTTTAAAAAACCTACTTTTAAGATCATGATACTCAAGAGACAGTCCAATAGACACTTGTTTTAGTTAAAAGGACATTGGTTATCTACAGCCCCACTTGATGAAAATACATTACAATCCATGAACTCAAACATTCATGCAACTCCTGTACACAGAGCATGCAGTTAAGATTGAAGACTCAAGTGTTACAATGTTATAAGCAACATATTTAAGCATGTTTTCAAAGGATAGCTTCATCATAAGGTAGGATAGGTTCATAATACATAAGATCCCCTAAAGACAGTAGAGTCTTTATATATGGGGTTTATGGTTTATTTAATTTGTTTAACTCTTCATGCTAAAATTGCTCATCCTAGTAGTAAGCCCAACAAGGAAAGACAATTGTGAATTTATATATATATAATGTTTTTGACATCTCAGTAAATTGCTGGTCAGCAACTGGAGGAAAATCAAATATCCAACAGGACACAAACTATCTTAGACATTGACTTTTGGGAATGAAAATCAATTCCTCTCTGATGAGCAGGAAGTCTTACATTACAAATCCTCAGTAAACTGCAGGCCTGGGATTTGAAAAGATGAATCTTTATAGTTCTGTATAGGCAGGTAATGACTTCTTCAGGTTCAGAGAATCTTTGATTTTGCTTTGGACTTAATATATGAGTTTTTTGTTTCAGTGTGTAGAGAGGAGTTCTGAACTTCAGACTACTGCCTGTAATTTCTCAAGATTAATGGACTATTTGCCCATGAAAATAAGTGGGCAGAAAGACTACAAAGCCACAGAAAAATGTTTTGATTAACAAAATCAAGAGCTTTACGGATGCTTCCTGATGGGAAGAAAAAACAATGCTTCCCAAAAGACATGGAAACCTCAGCCTTTTAGTAAATCACAGAAGGGAAAGTTGAAAAGATTTCTGAGGTTGTCAATTCAGCCACTTACGTTCTCTGATACATTTTCACGGTGCTACAGTCAATTGAGCTTTGAGCCTCTTTGGCAGTGGGGCATCCATGAGTTTGTTTTTACCACCAACTAGGAATTTCTATTATCATTAAATACCCCTGGGATGAAAGATACATTACTTCTTCCATAGGATCACTGATTCCTTTGTTGCCTTCAGAGTTGCGTAACATTCACCTGTGAATTCCCAGTGACCTCAAAAGCCAGAATTTGAGCTGAAATTTTACTGGAGGAACATGGAGTTGACATCCTATCCTAAAACAGGAAAGAATGCTGACAAAATCTGATCTTGCCTCTTTCCAAAATAATGCTAAAATCAGGCTACTTAGTGTCGCCTCTTCTATGCAGAACTACTGAGAATTTTTTTCCTTTTATGAATGCTGAAAAAATAATCCCCTTAAGCAAGGGTATTATACAAAGCACGCATTTTACATATGACAGAGAAAATTCAAATCTTATTTAATATGTGATTTTCATATGTTTAAAACCAACTTAAGTTTAAAAGCATTCAGAATTTTAAGAGAAAACCGTAACTAATATATATACACCTTGTTTTGATATTTGATTAGAAAGGACATACAACATATTACAATTTCAATATACTGCAACCATATTGATGGAAAAATACATTTATTGTGCTGCTTTTGAATTAGAAAAATGTGCTACATACTGTATCTTATCAGTATGGCAGTGGCTGATCACAGTGCACCACTACAGTAATTCTTTTCACCAGAAGATGTCATAGGCATATTTACAAAAAAATTACAGCTGTTATGTCAGAGAAAAAGGTTTGTATGTGTAATTATCACATCTAACTATGTAGCTCGTAATGGTAGAGATGTATTAAACACTGCCAGTTGTGGTCTGCATTTCTGGGAAATTTCTGGGAAAATGTTACACAAATGTTCCCTTAGCTGCTGAAATAATGAAAATACTACTGACAGGGCACAGGATTTTTCATATTTCCAGCTCTCCAAGCCATACTTATTATAGGACTGCTACTATTTTATTCTTACTGCTATGACCAGACCGTTCCTATATGGTCTAAATCAGAGAGTGCCCAGCAGGCTCAGTAACTCAGGCTCAGGTTTGCCCAGTTTAAATGCAGCCTAAATGATGCTCAGAAGCCACAGGGACAGTTGCCCCTAGTTCTCTCTGCAATAATCAATAATGAGAGAAGTACTTTCTGGAAAGCAAGTCACCTCACATTAAAGAAGGTCTTTCTGAGTGACTGACTGACATAACCTTTTGAATTTGGCCAGACAAGCTTCAGGGGAGAGAAGAAAGAGCCCATCAGTGGCAGGATTTCCTGGACTTCTAGCTTTGCTACTTCTACAGAAGATAAAAAAAAACTCATTATGTTTTGATAATGTTGTTCAAAGAGCTGACAGAGATCAGTAAGTTATAAAAAGCAAAATGAACAATGAAATTACATTCTCAGACTATGTTTATGTGTCACTTTCAAGGATCTGCCTATTCAAAAAATCTCTGCTGCTACTGATGTTTGGAGAGCCATAGACAACTGGACCCAAACCCCAGCCTCTTGATTCTAGGGAGGTAAAATTTAATTAAATGAATATATTTTAAACAAACACACAAAATTAACAATAAAAAGGCATATGTTTAAGAGAAAATCCAGGTTAAGTGAACATGGGCAACATATTTTAATTATGTGAACATAGTTTGAAACAAAGCAAATGCAAACATTTTTAAAAAGCCAAACATTCTCTACTGAGAAGGTAATTTGGGATTTTCACAAAGTTAAAAACATATAGACATCTGAGTTGCAAATTTTACTGCAATGAACTTTGCCATTGGTTTCTTATTTGAGATATGAGAAATGACTGACTGGTAACAGAAAGAAAACTGTTCTAGTTGAGAACTCAGGGTGTACACATGACTATACAGAAAATAATGGGAGACAGATGCACAGCTCTTCATGAGGGCTGGATGAATTACTATGCTTAAGAATTCAAACAACTATTTTTCCTCTCAAAAATATCACATGAAATGTATTTGTACTTAGCTTCCTTATTAACAAAAGGCAAAAGGCGTTTTACAACTAAGTATCTCCTACTACAATTTATCTTCATTTTCCTAGTTCATCTTCTAGTAAAATCCCTACCAAAATCGGTATTAAAATTAGGAAGTTAAAAATTTTATTTCCTATTGCTCTTATTCTATGCCCAGCTTTTCAAATTCAGTTTTTATCATCATAAATTACATTTCCTAACTTTGTGGTTATCTGTTACAGGTTCTGGCAGGAAGTGAACAAAGTCTCATAAAATATTGCAGCTTATAAGACTTTACCTTGGTTTAATACCAATTAATTAATGACCTTTTTTAAAAAAGCAAGAGGATATGACTCCTTATGTTAAAATATTTTATTTTTTTTATTATGATTAACATGACCCTTGAACGTAAGAATTTTGGCTCCAAGGGACAGATGAGGCAGACTCAAAAAAATACTTCAAACTGAAGATTCACTTATTGATTTCATACCCAGAGCATCCTTCCAATAGTATGTGTACTAAAAACATGGCAAAAACCCCCCCAAGATGTAAATGTTGTAGACAAAACTGAGATTTACATCCTATTTTTTTCAACAGAGACCTGTCTTTATAAGCCAAAAGTCTGTGTCCTGAACTGAGACACAAATTAATTGCATGAATCACCTAATTATGCCCAACTTAAATGTTCACTACAGGAGGAGTTCTCTGAATTGGTACATTCTGGCTAATGATTCTTTGTGTATATATATGATTATAGTAATGCTGTTGTAGCCACAAAGGTTTAAAGGTAAAAATGTAAAGAAGTATTACCCTTCTTGCTTGCAATGCCAGAGGATTGGATATCATTGTCCAGGAGGAGGCTGTTTATCATACAGAGTGATTTCTTTCTGTATTTCAGTTTTATTGCTTAAGATACAGCACAGTGACTAATAAACTAAGGTATATATACACTAGTGGTTAGTAGCCCTCAACAGAAATATTTATACTCAAATAAGCCTTATAAGGAGTAAATCACTTTTCCTTTAATTTTCACTGAAGATTAGCAGATGCCTCCTAGAAACAATGCACTTACAATTTTATTTACCCTGTATATGAATACTAGTATTAAAAAAAAACCTAGAACAGCTACCATGCCAGTTAGCAGATGAAAGGCAAACTGGTGGTTTCAGTGAGTTTCCACTTAGGAGATTTGGGCTATACCTATTTCTATTACCAAGAGTTAAAAAGCCTGAGAAAAATCCATGTTTTCAGCTGCAAATGTAGTAAAGCTCCTACCTGGAGTGGGTGCCTCTTAACATCTATAGCACTTGCACTTCACACCTAAAAAATGCTCTTTTGGACTGGAGGTAAAGACAAAGACTGGGCTCTACAGACCTTCAAAAATTCTTTTAATAATGCGTAGTAGCATTTTCTGTCACAAAACTGTGCTCCTGAATAAGTAATTTCTGTAAGGTGTGGAATGGGAATAATGGAAGATGTAGAGATGAGCACTGGCATTCACATGTAGGTTGCTTTTTAAAACAGTAATATGAAACTGTTTTTCCTAACTGATTATAACCTGAATCTGCTTTTAGCCTCCAAAGGTATGACCACCAGATTTTAACAGGATATTAGCAGGATAGTATTTGGGGCCTAATGTAATAACCTCCCTGTGTTCCTTTATCAGAGGATCTCAGACTACCTGCAGATTGTCCAAGATGATGCGGAGTGACTGAACTTGACGTCGGACTGCTCCAGAGAACCTTTCATAAGTTGATGCATCATATTCACTCATCTGAATCTCTTTCAATCTAAAGGAAAGAACAAGGAGCTAAGAACAGTTTAGGAAACATGCATATCTTCCATTTACTTACATAAACAAAAAGTTTATTTACTTGGTAATAGGGAAATTTAGACTCCAACAAGCACACAGAAGAGACAAATCAGAGAAGTGGCAGCTGTTCTTGTGAATTTTTGATAAGGCAGAGGTTCACCAATGTCTATAGGGACTGTATCACATTAAAACTTATTAAAGTTACTAATATATTACTCTCTTCTAATCTGCTTTAAAGTTCGAGAAGTAAATCAGAGGTTCTGAAAATTTGATCAAATTTGAAAGGTTTTGTTGGTTCAGGTGCTGCTATCTGTACATAAAAGGATCACAAGTGTCTATTCATTACTTCACTGTCAGAGTATTTTAAACATACCCTGACTCATGCTTCAACACAAAGGTTAAGTAAAATGCAATAAAATCTGTCCTTGAAGACTTACAAATAGTAACTGTTTCAAATACTTATCTTTGTGCTTAATTAAATGAAGCAACCTTGAAACAAAGAAGTTTTAAATGACCATTAACAAAAATGTGCTCCCCCCACTGAAAATGAGTCATGCACTATCCTGTCCAGAGGCCTGAGACAGAGAGCACACCTGCACCATGAAAACAGATACATGCTTTCTTTATAAGCAAAGATGTGTCCATTTCAAGTTCTGTACCACCTTTTGAACAGCATAGTTTAGCAGAACAGGTGAAATTCACCACTGGAATGTAATTACAGAGGTCCAACAGTGAAGATGAGCTAGGGGACAGACAGATATGCCTGGAGTGCTCACTGTTCAGTATTTGCCATGACCTAACATCACTCAGAGAGGCAGCAGTCGTGTACTTGCCCACCCCACCCCCCAACATGTGGCTGGGTTCAGTCCTGAGCTGAAGTATATTGGCCTATCTGTGCCCAGCCCATTTCCAACAAGCACTTCATAACAGCATAATCTCACTCATGGTGTTTAAAAAAATACTGTGTTTTTAACTGAACAATAAATGGATAGTAAAGTATGTATAGGCTAATTTTATTTCTAATGACAAGTTTTTATAACACTATCACATCATAAAGTATATCTGAGAACTGCTGTTTAGACTGACCCTTTGAAGATAATATTAAAATCAAACATCAAATCTTTGTTGTCTCTATCATGTCTTTTTCTATTTAAAGTTTTCATACACAGTCATTATAGCCAACTCTTATTCATTAGAAATAGGAAAAACTAACTTTCAGAGCTGTACATTTAATTTCATGAATCCTGCCAACAGAGTTCAGTATCTTCATATCTATAAAAGAAACATTTTGTTTCAAAAAAAAAAAAACAACCTCACATGCTGTTTTACTTTGCTGCATTCTACATAAATCCAAAGTGAAAGGTAGTTTTCAGAAAAATACCATGAAAAATTCTGCATCTATTCCAGAGTAGTTGTTAATTTTGTTTTGTCAAAAAGGGCAATTTAAAATGTTTACCAGTAGAAATACTATCTAGCCAGGAAAGCATCAATAACTTTTATATGAAATTTCTCCTCTCCAGATATTCCTGTATAAACAAAGCAGTGAAATCTGCAGTTTCCTTTTTTTTTTTTTTTTTTGTCAGCCTGAGGACTCCAACCTCCCTATTTTTATCTGTTAGTTCCCATAACTATACAAGTGGTACAGAATAACGATCCAAGTCAAATGTGGTTTCATAATAAGCTACATTTGGAGCTGGTACATGCCAGTCCTCTTGGGTTTTGCAGGACAGGAATTGTGACTTCATGTACAGATACCCAAATTTTACAGGGCATAGCTGCACTGTTCCTACAGCATGCAGCAGTAGCCAGGAATTTCCCCTTTTTTCTAATTTAGTAAATCACAGGCAGTAGAAACTCATCAAAGCATGCCAGGTGGACATATGCACAGACATATGCACAGTATCCAAGACCATACATATCCATTGTTTCTATTATGAAGCAGCTCAAAAGCAATTTTGAAGAGGTGGGATGCTTTTTTAAATACAAAATACTAGAGATTGACTTGAGAGTTCAGTTGGTGGAAGAAATCTCAATCTCTGTGCACATTCTGGGAAAGGGTTGATCAGTAATCACACATTACATTCACGCTGGGAAGACCTGCTGTTTGTGTTAATTAGCTGCTGAAGCGTAATAGTTCAAATTACAGAGTCACACAATATTCTGAGGTGGAAGGGACCCACAAGGATCATCAAGTCCAATTCTTAAGTGAATGGCCCATACAGGGATCAAACCCACAATATTATAAGCACCATGCTCTAACCATCTGGCTACAGATCTTTCAAAGAAAAGCAATTTGCTTGCAGTGTTCCATTTTGAAAGACACTTGTTAAGTGATTAATTCCTAACAACATACAATCTGGATTCATCATAATTCAAAGAATTTTTCATATAATCTATTTCTTTGAAAAGAGATAAATATTTACTTCACTCTCCTTCTCCATCTAGCTATGTTTTACCAAATCACACAGTCATTTTAACATTGTGGCTTAATTCAATAAAACATTCCTTACATCTTATCCAGAACAGATGAAAAACATGTGCTGGTAATCTCTGTTAAGTGATAATGAACAGGTTAAGGTAGCTAATAAATGCAGTTAAGAAAGAAAATTCTTTTCAGCCATCTTTTTTGAATTCTTCTGGGAAATGGAAAAGCAAAGAAAGACTTTTACATCACCTCCGTTTAAAGGCCTTTTCACCCATCTCTCGAGCAGCTCTCTTAACTTCCTCAGGAACAGCATCCTTTTCAGCCTGAGATACTTGGTAAACCCTGTGGCCAGCGTCCAGTCGATACGGCCCACCTTTGCCACCTAACCCAGCAGTGTCTCTCCCTCCTAAGATGGTTGAGATAAAAAAAACCATTAGGAATATACATTCGAGAAAAAAATAAGAACAAATTTTCTTTAAAGCTTCCATTGTCATCTACACATGTTCCAAAAATATTGTTAACAATCCCCAGTTGAAATATTTATTGTGAAAGGTTTTCAAAGCCTAACAGCTATCATGGTAAACAAGAACTCCCTTGGAATACTTGTGTTTGCAGTTCCTTGAGACATGGTTCATAATGCTTTCCACGCTGTACAAAGGGGACCATAGAACATATAAATCTTGTACATCTCTTCAAAGCTCCTGGTCCCAGACTCTGTCTCTTGTGACCACTATCATGACCTATTAGAATTAGGAAGTACTTTGCCTGTTCTGTGTATCTCTTGCCTACACTATCTACATTTTTACAGCAACAGGGACATCTAAGAGAATGGCAAATGACTCAGCCTAGTTTCTGTGGCTGCAAGCTTCTTGTTCTCTGTATGGCCAGTAAAAGGAAACACAAAAATATATTTGAGGAAGAGATCTGCTACATACAGTTTATGTTAGACATTGCAAATACTTCTTTTCTCTTCTTTTACTGGCAATAAATCAACGCTGTATTGGGTAAAATAGCTCTAGGCAGAGGACAGCTTGTATATTTTTGACTGGCACAGCATCTCCCTTAGATATCTGTCAATGATGAATAAAAAAAAAAATCAAAAAACAACCAAAAACAATGAAAAACCTGTTCCACCAGCCCACATATTCCCACCAACATGTGGCATGTTGTCTGGATCCACTTTTCCATGTTTGGGGGAGCTGACATCCAAACCACTTTCCCTCTCAATGGTTATCTGTAAAAAAGAGAGAGATGTAAATATCTCTTATAGTAAAGAAAACACCGCAACAACCTAATAACATACTAGGTGTGCTGAGCAGCTGTAGGACCGGCATTAGTTCAGTAAATGCAACATTCCACCTCAGAACAGAGCAGAGTAAAACAGGGCTCCTGAGTGGCACATAAGATTCACACCTGAACTAAGGCTACTGTCACATCTGAGCCCCTCTGCATTCAGTTCATATCCAGATCAGAAATTGCTTCCTGGTAACTGCCCAACATAACTCAAAATCCCCCTGTAGACAGAATCACCTGCAGTTCAAACACTTCTCAGAGTATTGTATATCCACAGAACTGCACATCCATTTACACATTTCATGTGCACCCAACTGCAGTCCCACACTCCCTATTGATGGGTAGATTGATGTTCCTTTCATGAACAGTGACTAGAGATGAGACTGGTCAGCAAATGGCCAGTTCAACGACAGGCTCACCAGTTTTCAACACTACTGCCTGGACCACAGAAGCTCTCCCATGCTGGGTTTTCCAGACCTGTCCGCTGATGACACTTTCGCCACTGACTCACAGCACAGCTGAACGCCCAACAGCTGCCAGATGGTCAGGGCTGAGTCACTTTAAGCTGGGGCTGGATTTAAGTGGGTGACTGAAGGCAAAAATACTCCTTCCTGTTATGAACTCTGAGTCATGTAGTAAATCAGTGAATCATGTGTGAACTGCCCCTTACTAATCTTCTATAATTTAGTGCCACTTTATATTTTTTTTGACAAAACCCAGTGACTGAGATAGAAAATTAATGTATCTAACCACTTAAAATTAACTTCCTTTTTATCTACCATAATACATTTAATTCTCCAATGAATTTAGATGTCCTAATAACTATGATTTATTGCCTTCTCAGAAGTTCACTGGCATTATCAGGGTTTTCATTGTAGAGCAGTGAATTCACTGTCTTGCAGACTCAACTTCATGCTGACATGAATTCCACACGTGTTTTTGAACTGAAACATGTGCTCTAACAACACCGTCCTGGCAGCTATTCAAAACATCATTTTCTTTCCCTTTACAGAATTTATATCAATTCAAAGAGGTACAATACATCCTCTGTGAACCATATCATTAGTGTAAAATCAAGATGTAAATTACATCCATTTAATATTTGTATACAAATGTTAAAACACGTAACCACAACAGCATGCTAGGGTTATATACCTTAGGGTTATATACTTTTTTTGGTTTAAGAGATTTCCTCTAAAATAAACTGTTCTTTTTTTGCATAACTGGTAGATTTAAAAATTATCAAAAAAACTGGTTAATAAAAATTGCTGAATTTAGTTTAAAACAGAATTATAAATCCAAAATTATACTTTCAGCCTCATGAAACAAAATAAAATATTATTCTATAATGAGAAACATTAAATTAGGCAAAAATTTTACATGTTCATGCTTATGTATTTTTATAGAAACATATTCCTTCTTCAAAAGAAAGCTCTATGAAACAAACAAACCTATAATCAGTGATGCAAATGTCATATTCTATTTTTATCAAGTTTTTCCATTGAAAAATTCTACTAAACATTTTGAAATACAAGCGTTGTTTAAATCTTCAGTGAAAAGGTCTGTAGACAAAAGAGCTTTGGTGCTCTTATATCTTTCTCAAGTATAAGTTGTTCACAAATGGTGTTTCTCGTACACATGCACTAGACAAGTTTCTAGTATAAACTTTTTTTACAACAGTATTGATCTGATTAAATCTGATTAAAGCAGGTATTTGTAACTTTGAAATGGCATGTGATTAATAGAAAATCTTCTATCTTATAATGATTTTTTTGCTTTCTCTTCTTGAAAGGACACCAAATGTCCAACATTTAATTTCTGTTAAAACTCTGAAAAAAATTGGTTGAGAAAGAAGAAAATAAACAAGGGCTACGACCTATCATAGCTTCAGAATGGGAGTTCTTCACTATTTTTCTTTTTATGTATAGTTAATAGCTGAATGGATAAAATAATTGAAAATTCAATGATACTGGAATGGAACACCACCAGCAGATGTGTAAATGTCATACCAGTGCATTGCAGCGGTTTAATTTACTTTTCTTTTAAGTATCACCTATGCAGACAAAAGGTAGTAGAATTTTGCTAACTCTGAATACTTTAACAACCAGTTTTTATTAGCACCGGTTTGCTGGGGTAATTATTTTTCAAATTTACCATATACTTAGAAATTGCATTATATTAGCACACTGCAGAATCCTCTGAAGAGAATCCTCTGGATATACTTCCCTGTTTTTTCTTTGAGCTCTTAGAGAAGTCCCTTAGTGACTTGTCAGACTCTTCCCATTCCCATACCTATGGAAGGTAATTTTACAGCCAACAAATTGTCTCTACTCTGAAAGCACCTCTATAAACTAGAAGTTAGATGACCAAATACCTATATTAGAATTGAAGATATATTTTACAAATAAATAAACAGTAAATCAATGAGCCTTGACATGAAATTAGAGGGAGGATCAGGAAAAAAACTGAAGAGTTTTGGATAATGATACATTCTTCAACATGACAAATAGAAAGAGATGGAAGAGCCACAGGTACGTCACGCCTCTGAGGACTGGAGGAATTCTTGACATTAGAAACTATTGTAAAGATAGATTTAGCAGGCAGAATCCAAAACTGGATGGATTAGGAACCTGAGAAACTGAAGAACACTCAGCAGGAAATATCTAGTTTGTCTAGAGTGAGAAGGAAGACAAGAAATACAAGTACTAAAAGCACAGAAAGGACTCAAGCAAACCTAAAATCCACACTAGCTTGGCCAAGCTTGTCTCACTGTAATTTCTACAATGAGTTTTCTATTACTGTTATGATGGGTATTTTTCAAATATATAAATGATTTCCTTGCTTAAAAGTTGACCTGTCCCCTCCTGAATATTTTCCATTTGAATCTAATTGCAAGACTTCTAGGAACTTTTTTCCTTTCAAAAAGTTTTGATTAATCACCCCTTCTTGAGAGAAATATGTGCTCTTCCTAGCTATACATGCACTGAAAGGCACTATTCATTACTGCATCATTGTGCAGATTCCATACTGCCTGGTGTGCATATTATGGCTTTGTGAAACAACACACAAATTCATTCTTGCAGCCTTGGGCTCCAGCTATGAGGCACAGGTCAAAGAAGAATAGCTGGAAAAACTGAATTTTTCCCTCTTAAAGTTCCTTTTGATTTTTAAAAGAACCACTATTTCCAAAACACTCAAGGCACACATACTTCAATTGTAAATTATCTAAACTTGTTTATATATATTGGTGAGTGTGAAAGCTCCCACTTTTCCACTCCCTGTTTGGGAAGGTTTTTTTTTCAGTCTTCATCGCAGAAGTAGCACAACTACCATCCTCTCCTGGAATATACAATTCTTATTTTATTCTCTGTAGAGTCCTAATTGTCAGTAATCATCAATGATCTTAGTCTCTGGTTTCAAATACTTTTGTTCTTTCATTTTCTTTCTATATTCTCACGCACTTACAGCAATAGGTAATGGGTACATTCATAAGGACTTTGTGATGCAGACTCTGTAAGTCTTCCAAATTCAATGAAATAAACAAAAATTTTGCATGAGAAGAATATGAACAGTTAAGGTCAGAAGGATGCCAGAGGAATGTGCTTTTCTTAAGAGGCAATGGCATGAAAGGAGTGCTTAAGAAAAAGGGAAATTAAGAAACAACAACAAATAGCATGACTTGTTAATTCTTTGACTTAATTTTCTGGTCCTGCCTCTTACACACCCATTAACTTCTGACAGTATGGGTAGCCAGGCAGGAATAGAACTAAACACTGATTTTACTTTCAGTGAGAGTTACATAGCATCTGAACAACTTGCTCTAGATCAGTTTCTTCTGGAATATATGAATGTATGACAAAATGCTTTTATATGGCTACACCTTTTTTTTTTTTTTTTTTTCTTTTTCCTGACAACACTGGGATTCTAAGAGCAAACTGCATAGGGAAAACTGATAGAAACATATTCAGTTTGGAAACTAAGTGATCTTATCATCCTTCATGAAGAAGATAAAGAGGCTGAAAGAAGTCCATTACATGATTTACCGCATTCAACATCACAGTGAAACCAGGTGTTTCACATCTGTGCCATATTTATGCCAAACAGCCATTAAACACATACCAATCTGTAACAGTGGCCACTGCAAAGATGAGTCAAAGGCTGGTAGTTTTGTCTAGACCTCAGCTGGTCAGACAACCTATGGTATATTGTATACTAAACAAATTTTAACTATTTTGGAAGTGGATCTAGAACCACATTCATGCCAGTTAAGTGAATGTGGGATTGAATTCTATTGAATTCTATTGAATTTTGATGTGAAATCATCTAATTTAATAACATTAACCCCTGGAGATTAAGGAAGCACTGGCATACTTTTGACACTTTTACAATTCCTCAGTGAGAGACAGAGGCTGTATTGAGGATCACACAGCTGACCCAGATACACTGTGCATTGCCACTACTACAAGACACTGTCACAACTATGGGAAGAAAAGAGCTTGCATGAACTCATTAGAAAATAACCCACAATAAAAGCGTGGGAATTATGAAGACAGATGCTGTACTCTATTATCAAAATTACTGATGCCCCATACACACCCATATTTCATTCTAACATGAGTTATTTTCACAATACAGTACTCCTCTTTTGATTTCAGAATTAATTTGCTTCTAATGCATTGCAAAAAAATCTCTTTGTCTGAGTAAAATTGGCCAAAAGCATTATCAAATTTAGCTTCAGCTGATTTTGTGCAGGTCACCTTAATGACATTTTAGCATCCAGTAATCTTAATCCCACATTGCAGCAAAATTGAGAAGAAAAAAAAAATCTTTAAAAAGAAGATTAATCATTTCAAGAGAATCCCAAGCAGCACAACTCTGCACTTGTATATCATAGCAAGTACTATTCAAAGTACATCTGCATTAAATGTATATTAATAGCTGTATTATTAACATGTTTATAATAATATCCAGTGTAATGAGTAAAAAACATATAGCAAAGTCAACTGAAATGAACATTTCAGTAGATGTATTATTCAGTCATTCATGTTTCAGATTATTAACAATATTCCTCCAAGTATTTTAAGTCATACATCAGTTCCTCATTCTTCAGGTCTGTTACAATTAACTTAAGACTAAGATTCCTCAAGTTGTATTTATTGTGGAGACAGGGAAAGAGAGGGAATTTAATCTCCTCCTGTCTTGTCCCACTTGAAATTTTATTTATTCCTGGCAGGTTTATGCAAGAGATTGAGCCAACAGCTTTCACTGTTCAAGCCTCCATTACAGTTGTGTAAAAAGCTGGCTCACTAAAAACAAGGGGCAGAACATGTACTCAGACTTAACTGCTGGCAGATAGAGAACTCACAGTTATAGGTTAGGAAATATATTTTAGAATTTGCAAGCAGAAGTCAGACAAGCTTGAAAATATTTCTAGCTTTGAACAGAAAAGTAATCAACAAGTGACAGCTTCCAGTAAAATGTGAATGGCTTTTTCCTTAATGCTAACTGTGATGCAACTGGGATGCAGACAATTTTTTTGGTTGTAGATATTCTTACCATCCTGCCCTGTAACTGACACTGCAGCACTGCAAATTGGCTAAGGAGTGGATGGTCTTTTAATAGAGCAGCTTACTTTTGTATCCTGACAGGGTTAACTTCATTAAAATTCCTGATGGGTGCAGGAGGTGTCAGTGCCTCCCATTCAGGACTGCTTGCCAGAAAGCTCCTTTGTGGGGCTCACAGCAACAAAAGCAAGTTTCTGCCTCAGGAATGGCAAAGAAACTCTGGTTTCCGATGGGGGCAAGCTGCCTCATGTACAGGGGAACAGACCTTTCACCTCTTGGTTTTAATTATCTCTGGCCCTGACAGGCTGAACTCATATCTAATCCTCTCGCATAAAACACAATGCTTATTTTAATACTCCAGGCAAAAAAAGGTGGAAAAACCAGAAAATACCACTTTTATTCCAGGCTAACATCCTGCAGGTGTAAAGGGATGAAATTTTCACTTTAAAAAATAGTCTATATTTCCATTCTTCCAACCTCCCCAAACCAAGTATTTCTTATCCTTTTGGGAATGTTTAAGCAGAGCTAGGCATTTCTTACAGGCTTTTACATCTTTATAATAGAAATAAATGGAATTCCTCCTTGTTGCATGTGGTGACAAGGAATCAACCTCTCTACTAAGCCCTTTTAAGCATTCAGTGGATCATTCCACATAGAACACATTTACTAAAGATGCAACCAGCATGATTTCATGTGTCACAACTGAATAAATGTGTACAAATTATACAAGCAAACAGGGACACAGCTGCAGTATTTACCGATGTAAAGAATATTTATGGAGGAAAATCTATAAAAAGAAAATTCTAGGGTGCCCAAATATTGCTTTCAAAAGTACTTATTCTACTATTAGTAATAGAACTGCATTATTTGTTGTTTCTTACTGTTGATCAGAAGAAAACAGGGAAAAGAATGTGTGCACTAAGATTTGAGGCAGAATACAATTAGTACGATTCAGGTGCTTAGCTCAATGTAAATTAAGAAGGTGTGCATTAGCTTAATTTGTTGCATGATTAAACAGTCCTGGAGTGTAGGCAGATGTAGGCTAGCAAGATCCCATTCTTCATTTATTTTTTTTAACATAAAGGAAAGAACTCTTCCAAGATCCAATGAGATCTTATTCAATTCTGCTCTTATCAGAACATATCTGAGATGTGGAAGGAAAAAGTTAATTTTATATTGTGGAAGGAAAAAGTTAATCTTATATTTTGCCTTTTCATTGACACAAAACATATTAAACAGGGCAGTTTATAGTCAATGAAGAAAATGAGTTACTTTCCATGAAAGGCACTCAATTATTGCTGAAAAATATTAGTTATAGGACTATAAACCCACTAGAAAGACTGTAAAGTATCTTAACTCATTGTCCTCATTAGTGCTGTAGACAAAGATTGAGCATGTATCAGAAGAATATTGCAGAAAAAGAAGGGAAATGTTGTAGATTTTTGCCTTATGGGTGATTTGGGAGATGGTAATGTCATTATCAAAATCAGTACAAAATCTGCTTTCACTTTCATACATTATTATGAAAAAAGATTGACTTTGACTGTAACAAAATGCAAGTGCACTCCATGTGAAAAATGCATTAAGCAATCCATCCCACAGTGGCACAAAGGATTAGGAAATGTATTCCATGGAATGCGGAATGTACTTCTGCAGATGTGCAAAAGACTGATTCTTCCCTGAAACAAAATGATTGTTTTTCTTTTATTCCTGAGCTTCTCTAACCTTAAACTCTCAATATTATCCTAGGCTGCATCCTAGGGTTTTACAGGTCACAAGAACATACCTTCCTCTAACATAATCTTTATCAGCAGCACGAATATACACATTACATTCTCAAAGAGCAAAGAGGTTCCACATCAGATTGCAGCCTAACCTGCCTATTCCATTGTGGTTTTACACTCTACCGTAAAACTGATTCTACTGAAGAGAGAAAGAAAACATTTTATAATCTACTTACACAAACTGGTGAGAGAAAGGCATAAATAGGCAAAGCCCCCTCTAATGGCTTCTATGTTGCTCACTTGTACTGTATCATGTACAGCTTTTTTCTATGTACAACAAATTAATAGCATAATTTCTGTTCACAACAGCACAAAATTGAGTCCACCAAGAATTTTTCCATAGAAAAGGTATTCAATCTTAGATAAGACAATAAAATGTGTAAAATATATCCTGTTTCTTCACTTGTATCCTGAAATGGAAAAAAAAACTTGTTGCACTGCAGTATAAAACTTTTAATGTTTTCTCTTTTTCATTTGACTTCACTTTGATTTTCTATCTTGTCTGTAAAACTTTTCAAGAGTTCAAACTGAACTAATAAACTTCATGCATCATCTGACTTAGGTGAATATTTAATTCTAAAAGTAGCTTTTGAAATCCATGCAGGCATTAAGCTTTTGTCTTGAATACCAGAATTGTTGAAAGCATCATCAAACTTTGACGGCATTTTAGAAAAGTGAATCTGGGTGGGGAAGAGATGGAGATTTGGAGTGAAACTTACAAAAAAAGCTGTATCTGGCTTACAAATTAAGTTTATATACACCAACTAAAAAAACCAAACCACTGTACAAAATTCTGCAATGGGCTCTTTTTTGAACTAAATGCTGCCACTTGAAGAACAACTCAGAAACTCTGCACAGCAGATGCATTAGAATATTTTGCCCACAATATACAGTGTGTGGCTTAAAAGCTGGAAAACTAAATAAAGTAATAAGATAATATAATACATTTATTTCATCTAATGGATCCTCTGTTATGTAAACACCTGTGTAAAGTCCATTTTCCTCTGTCATTATTTAAAATTTCCTAGTCAGTTCTATTCAACTATAAGATGTGAGGTTGTCATCTTTTTAGTATTCTAATCCACTATGGAATATTATCAGAGGAGACAGATGACATCTAGCTTGGTTATTTATCATGACTATTACACACCTCCTGGACAAGCTAGAAAGATGGGATAAGTGAACACATGATGTCAGTTTGGAATAGTCCAGACTGAAGACCACAGGGTAAAATGAAAGTTGAAAAAAATTACATGTGGAAGGAGAAAAGCCTGATTTTCTGTATACCTAGGACCTTGTCAATGCTGTCCTTAAGAAGCAGAGGCAGAAATTATTTAATATCTACTACATTGTTTTCTTTTCTAAAGGAAAGCCTCTTATAATTGGCATTAGTGTAACATATCAGATTATTTATGTTTTCCTTATTTTGTCTTTTCACTAATCAGGGAACCACTTACATAAAGGCATAATTATTAGTATGCATTTGTCTTCCTGGGACAGCAGGATTTCACTGGTGTTAGGAGCTCCAGCCTTTATGTCAGCAATGTGCACTGCTCCAGACTTTCTGGGATCTTCAAGATGGTGTGTTGAGGTAATAACTTTTTCTCCCATGAGGAGTTTGGGCTTCCACAGGAAGGTCAGAGAAAGAAAGGGAACTTTGTGCTGCATCAGACTGCTCTAATAGAAAGTTAAGGTTATTTCCCTTCTGCTCTGTCTGCTCCAATTAGACTGGAAGATCACCTTAGGAAAGAGAATGTATTTTAGACATGTTTATACTGTGCTTCTAACAAGGGCCTCACTCAAGCTGAGGAAATTTATAGAAAAGGTATCTGACAGAGAGCCAGTGATCTTAATCTGAGTTACTTTATCCCCAAAATACTTTTAGAGATATGCATTTACTTAGCTCTGTGAGTTCACAGCTTTCCAGTCTCATGCTTCCCCATACTCAGATGCCTTCATTCAAGGGCTGGTACACAGCTGCTAGTCCTCAGCTGAATAAATTTTATGGCCCTGGAAGAGGTCACAGAACTAAACTATGGATTTGGAGCTCATGGATCTCAGAACTGGAAGTGCTATCAAATTATATCTTGGAATCCACCTATTAACTAAATAACTCTGCAATCTGCAGTATTTCAAGATTTTCAGGATCCTGTGCAGGTCTGCAGAATGCCATCATATGGTTATTCCAAACTTGCAAGAACCCTCCACTGCATGTATTTCTCATAACTTATGGGGTTTGCACAGGCAGTATTTAAAAGCTGAGGGAAATCACTGTTATTAGCCCACTGATGCCCTCATGTGGTCAGAAAGACTGCTTGGTGCAAAGTAGAAAATAGAGAACGGGAGGGTGGTGGGGAGAAGAACCGGCCACTCTTGCTAAAGGTCATGTTTTTGTCTCGATTCAAGAACAGCAGCTTTGCCCAGTTCAGTTTTAACATCAGGAAAAGAGACTGGATTTTTGTTACGTTATAAAGTACAATGTCACTTTTTATAAAGAAAGAAAACCCCCAAACCATCAGTATAGATTAAAGCAGATTCTGAGCAGTAAACACAAGCAAGCTGGAATCACTGAAACTCCTGAATTAATTATTCTTTAGATAAACATCCAACCTAAAAAATTAAATTTCATCAGGTGAACTCGCATTAACCTGAACTTTAAAGTACAGCTTCAGAAAATAACAAGAGTAAAAAAGGATGCATTCAATAAAATAAAACAATATGAATTCACTTAAGGGGTGAATACTTCATGTAGAGCTCTACATGATTAGCTGCATGGAATACAAATGGAATAAATGAGACTATTCAAGGAAGGGAATAAGACGATCATTATCCAAATCGACTTTCAATTCTTGCTCATTATGAAATACAGTCCCCCTGGGACTGGCTGCCTGCAAAGTTATGATGATCTCTTCAGGTAATTCTAATTCAAGAGAACCAGGTATGACAACTGGGGAAAAAAATGAGCACGTGTGTGCATGTGTGTGTGCAAATATATACATGTACCTGTATGTGAATACATAAGATACACACACTCAGCTACATTTGCACACCCATCACCTAATTTAATGTGATTGGTCTTCTTTTAACTTTAACAGGAAATGTGAGACTTTTGGCATTATGAATACTTCAGGAGTGTACTCAACTTTGACTCCAGTTCAACCTCTACATTAGGCGAAGTCACAAAAGCAAAGTGAGGAAAAAATGGGAGAAAACGTTTCCAGGCTGATTCTTTTCTTTGGAAGGGCCTGGTCTCATACTAAGGTGTCAGTGTCTCTCTTACACATTTCCTTTGGACTGACACACCTACAAAGTACGTCATTTTTTAAGGTGAGTGTTACCCATCAGTTTTCAGACTAGAGAGGTGGGATGATGTAGGTCTTGTATTATTCAGGTTCTACACAGCGCATGCACTTGCTCATGGGTAAGTGTTCTTTATCTATTTTTTAAACAGCTGGTGCCCACTCAATTCACACGTGCTACATCTTTACTCTGCTCAGTCCTACACTATGTGGTCTTGACATCATATTGGCTGAACCTGAATCATCTAGGAAACTCACCTGAGTTTCCTAGAGTTATAGGAGACATAACCTGAGTCAAACATTTCAACTTTTTAAATTTCTGAGGAAAACCACACATTACACAGAATGTTAGAGTGGGGCTCTGTCGCGGGCCAGAGACACAAGCAATATCCATCCTCGAAGAAGAAGTGTACTGTAAAACAAGCAGGCCTTGACCTTTTAAGATCTGGGATGTACCAGGAAATTGTGACCCCATTTTAGGACAGCAGAAAGATGGGAAAATGGAAAGAAGTCTCTCTTTTTTTACTTGCTAACTATTCACTTAGATGTAAGTATGAATTTATTTCCAACTATGTACCTGAATGCTTATGAGGAAGGCTTCCTATACCAAATATGAGAGAGATCAGTCCACAGGAAATCAAAATAGTTACAATCACAACTACTTAACTCATTAGGCCTTTATATATAGCCACAAACAGAGGGCACTACTGCAATTTCAAAAACCCATCTCACACATGTAGGAGATGATACAACTACTGCAAGTTCCACAAATACATTAAACAACAGACACAAAAAAAATCCCCCACCCAAATACACTCCTAAAAATCGTAGTTTACAAGAATTATTATTTTTCTTTACTCAATCAGATCACTTCTTTGGACAATCTGAAAGGACAGGAGACTATCCTCAGCTTCAGGATGTCACTTTGCATGGTGATATGACCTAGACCAAGACTACACTGTGATTTAAAAAAATGTGAATCTGATTTTGAGTTAAGATACATATTAGTATAAATTAGATGGCAAAAGCTTTTGCAATCTTTGACTAAGTATATTTTTATGAACTCTACAGGTTTGGATATGTCCTGGGACTTATGAAAACAATGGCATACTGAGTATGCAGCATGAAACATTTTGGACAACAGTCTACAGCAGGAGAACATTAAGTGGAGTGAATACAGAACTAAATGTTTTTGCTAATAGTCACAGATAAATGCCTTAACATCTATTGAAATACCTCTAATGATGTATCTTTAATTTTTTTTAATCTAAGCATTGTACTTTATCTAAATGAGACATACCACTAAATAATGCTTACTGAAAGACTATATCCGAACTATATCAGAATGTAATCAGTGCTGTTCTATTTAATTTCCATTAATAACCCCTGGATGAAAAAAGAAATACAAGCTTATCAATGTCTGCTTATTGCCATGAAACTTCAGGGCAAAATTTTAAAAATAAATTGTCCTTCAAATTCTCTTCTGGTATTTGATAATGAAGCGACCTTTTTGTCGGAGACACCAAAGAGTGAAAAAGCTCAATGGTTTTTGGAGTAGAGTTCACAGTTTTAGAAAATACAGTATTTTGTTTAGATGTTGTATTTTAGACATTCCAATTTAATAATTTCAGAATACTGTAGTCTTATTTTGAGTTTAAAACTTCAATAAATGAGAAAAAATTTCGACCTGCCTGTATAAATGCAGGCTTATGTAAACACATACCATATTTTGATAAACTAATTTGGTAACCTCAAGACTTCAGCAGTTTGAACTCTGCTGAGTGTGTCAACAATACAAAACAAATGTTGACTGTTATGAAGATTGTCACAAATTGTATCAAGGGAGCCTAATTACTGATTACAAGTGGAACAGCTGTTTGTTTTCCTCTGTTTCACTGCTTATCTATATTCAGCCTCCTTCTCAGAGCTAACATGTTTGTGAAAGCAAAAATGCAGCCCTAGAAGACAGTACCAGTAGTTCCAACTGGAGCCTGGTTGAAGATTTCATTTAAATTCTTTGAAACTATATTTATATTGTAAGCTCTCTAATTCTTTTTTCTCTAAAGTGTCAGGAAGATTAAACAAATTTGTGTGTGTTTCTGCAGATCAGTGGTTCCCAACCACATAGACAGGTCTTGGATTGGTCTAAGAACATCACCATGAAGGGATAATAAGCTTTGCTAAGCCTGTCGCAGTTTTGTGGGATGCAACAATGGCAGTTTTAAGGGAAGGGGAGATTGGACGTGGGTGGGTGATATGTGGAACACTGACAATTCTCTTAAACTGAGCTTCTGCTACAGGATGGCTGGGAATGATGGGTTTAGTCAAAGAACTAGAGAAACCTCATTAGACTAGAAGTTACTTAACATGAGCATGTGCACAAAACATTACACAAAAGGACGTAATTTTCATACACTTAAATGATCAGATCAATATGTCCAACTTTGCAAAAACAGGTATCAGGAAATATTTAGCTTCAGCATTCTTAGCAAAGTAATTGTCCCTAGATCAAGAGACATGTTCTTGCTATGGTCAAGTACCCAGGGAAGCTACATGAATATGTTTTTAAGGTGATAGGATCCTTTCATTTCCAGAAATGAATGCCTTAATAAAGTACTGCTTTTCTCTATTGAGAAATTAAATAGGAAAGGTGAAGGCCTTCATTTCCAATTAGCAAAGTACAGAGTATACACAGCAACTACATATCTATTACCTTATTGGAGATTACATAAAATAAAAGACCTAATTTATTTCTTATTTCTCTGCAATGCCTTTGTAAACAAAGCTTCTTAGGTCTTGTTATCTTTCCATTCAAAGCAAAGCAAAAAAGTAAAGTAGGGAAACAGAAGTTAGTGATAATCATGCAAGTCAGAAGATCATATAGGAGGCTTTGTTCCAGTCCTTTAGCACAAATCAGAGTGTGAATGTGGGGGGGAGTGGGTTGGAGACAAAGAGAACCACTCACCTGATGTTCATGTGGCAACAGAGAGAGGTTATTCTTCAGCCCTTCTTTATAATGGGTATTTGAAAAACCTGGTCTGGAAAGCTCATTGGTCTGATCTTTTACACCTCCCACATCCTGGACCAGTGATATGCTTGCAGCTTAGGAAGGAACATAACTGCTTGGAGTTCCTGTCAGTCAGCCCAGGGGCTAGTTAATGGAGCTGGCTGGGTAGTGGAATTAATTTGCCCAGTACAAGCCAGCTTGTACTGTGATATAGTATGGCAACAAAAGAGCATGCTATTTCAGTTCTGACAAACCACTGGCTTGACACAGGAAAACAGAAAGATTTTCTAAGGAGGCTTTACCCTGGAGTGTGCCCAGTAGTGAGGCAGGCTGTCAGTGGAGAGGAATTCTACAGCAGATTTTGAAAACTACGTTGTGCCTGTGGTAAAACTTCTTAGTCTTCTTTAAAATAGCTACTTGAGATTTCTAGTTAAATGACTTAAATTTTCTTATGGAGTGCACTTTCCAAGCCAGTATTGTCTAGTAATTTGTTGGCTATTATTGACAATATACTGTTGAATAAAGTAACAAGTTATTTAAAAAAAAAGAAAAAAGGAAAAAATAACAATTAAAACTAGTCAAACTCCCTGGGCTGGTGTAAACTGACTATATATGACCATAAGATGGTGCTAGTGCTACTGCACTGGCAATGAACATGGCACTGGCAAAGCCATAAGTGTTGAGCACAAAGGTGCTACTGGGTAACAGTTTGCTTTTGTCATGAGTTTTATGAATAGCATTTGCTGAAGTTCAGTACAAGAACACATCAGTTCTTGCCCAAGTCTCTGTAACCACAGAACATCTTGTAGAAAGGGAGCTAAGAGTGGGAAAAGAAAGTCAAAGACGTTTTGGCCTAATATATCTCATTCACACAAACTCCCAACCAACACCAGAGAGAGAGCCAGTTAAGAATAGACTCATTCTGTTTTCCCATTCTAATTAAAGATGCCACTGAACATTCCCTCTGTGTTGCAATGGTGATCACACATGTTAGCCATTAACAGTACATTAACACTCGTATATACATACATACATACATGCACACACACCATAGGTGTATATGCTGTGTATTTTCAGCATCTCCCTAAACATTCCACATGAGAACATGGCTGTATGGAGATCCTTGCTACTCTGCTCAGCTGGGAAAATTATCAAGATTAGCCAAAGGCTCTACTGTGAATTCAAGGCATTTTTCACCTAGTCTCAAGTTTCTTTTTCAAAGTAAAACCCCATTTTTTTTTTTCCCCAAGAATTTGAACTCTGGAAAAATATATAATTTTCTTAAAAATTAATTTCATTATTCTGATTTTGAAAGTTACAGTTAAAAATCAGTAGGAGATAAAGAATTTATTTGCATTTAATTGTACTGGAATTTGGCAAAAGTACAAACAGTGTGAGACAAAGAGTCTGTCAGTAACCATAATTACAGGAGTTACAAAATGCTTTCAAATTAAGCTACTGTGCCTCTTTTTCTCAGGGAAGAAATCTATGAATTTTTTTCTCACAGGTGCACTTCTACTTCATAACATTTTTCAACACACCTCTCCCCTCAACTCCTTTCCCAGCTGGAAACTCATCCATAGCTTATTTTGTTACATTTTCCAGTTCAGCTTTGTGAAGTCCTACCTGCACAGGACGACCATCTTCTTGGCCAATCATGTTCCTCCAGTCCTGCAGTGACTGCTGGAGCCTTTCCAGCCCAGTCTCCCAAAGCCTCACACCTCCTCCCATGTCCACAGTAACCAAACCCACGTTGCCCAGCGGTGCCAGCAGGGCATCAGCATCTGAGATCTTAGAGAGCCAAGATGTATATGGAGAGAGAGACTGTGACCTGAAAAACATGAATTAATGTGATTTTTTTTGAAGCTGCAATTAAAAGGGGATGAGTATTTCTGCAGTTAAGGCGACAATTAAATGAAATTACATCCTAATTTCATGAGAGACTATAACTCAGGCCTGTGGACCCACTATTTTGTCTGAAACTTTCCACAGACTGAAACTGGATGTAACCAAAAGACACCTGATTGTGTAAGAAGCAGTATAAAAGCCCAGGATGAAAGGCAACATGTTGACAAAACCACTGCTGTAGTTTAGATACACTGATGTATCTCATCTATCTAAAAGTAGTCCACCTTTAGAAAACAAACTATTAAGAATATAAAAAATTTTAAAAGATGCTACTGAAAAATATTAAACTAAAATAGAAATAGAACATGATCCAAGCACTGAGGAAAATACAGTTCCATCAATTTAAGAGTAACACTTTTCTCTAGTGCTTTAATAAGACATTAAGATTTAAATATTCATTTAACAATGATAATTTAACAGCTTTATGTACAGAGAATTGTAGCACTTTTTAAAACAGCTTTCTGACAAAAATTTACTGTTTAGAGAAAGTACATAAGTAATAATAAGTACATAATAAGAAGGGAAATTTAGACAATGCAGGGAAGAATCTGTGCATTTTTCAGTACTGTTAATTACGTGCATACATGATTTGGTAACCTGCACTAATAGCAAAATTAATAATTCTCAAAAAGATAAGAAGGAGCAACACACAGGCTTCTACCTATTACTGAAACCACCATGTACTAACTTAACCGAAAGTTATCTCAGCATTTGACTGGGCTAACTTTGCCAGAAGGAAGAAAGGTTGTTAGATTTTAACAGCGAACTATTCATACGTTTATGATGAAAACTTAGTTTACTTGTCAGTTCTTACTGGAGTACATTTTTAAACCTGGACTTCTGCTCAGATCTGCCATACACAGCTTAAATCCTAATGCTAGCTTAAGAGTCCTAGTGTTGAAAAATAGCTTTGTAATTTCTGTTATTTCCTATAAAATCCTAGTGAAAAATAAAGCGATTCCTTACTATTTTTATGGTAATGTCTTTCATTTTTGAACGACTGTGTAAGATGTAGCCCAATGGACCAATTGTAAATGGTGAACAGTGCAAAAATAATTATTAATTAAAATTTCCCCAGATTATTAATGAACCAGGATGAATTTAAATGAGAATAAATACTGTCAAAATCAACACATTAAGTGAATCGAATAAAAAAAAATTCTTCATGTGTGAGTTTCATACATGTGCTATTTAAATACACAAAGTGGAGAAAGTGCTATTTAAAACAAAAATGTTTATTATTACAATAGAAAATTACAATTTGGGACCAAAATATATCTTTATAAAATAAAACATTTGCAAATACTCTCCACAGTTGTGAGACACAGATGTTAAAACCAAACAGAAGCCATAGAATCTGGCTATTTTAATTTATCATACAAGATACTTGTGTATCATGCAAGATACGTGGGAATGTATACTTTCCAAAGGAAGAACTACAGAAAAGCTCAAGAGATTTTCAAAGTAAACTTTATATTGGACCAGAACTTGATTCCCAGTTTCCTAACACCTAGCAGTGTTAGGAATTTTGCATTTTAGCATTGCAAAATGCAAGTTAGAATTTTGCCTGTCTTTCTCAGATCCTAAAGATAGGGAAAAAGGAAAAGAAAATATAGACTGCAAACCATAATGAAAGAGGGTTGAGAATAAAGTGGATGGAAGAGGGGGATGGAACAAAGGGAATGAAAATCAGAAGACAAAGCTACCTTTCATATTTACTAATTAACTGCTACATTTTCATCAGCATTACCTAGTAAAAACCAATAAATAATGTTGACAAAAATAAACTGCAATGTCTGTAGAATTTTACACTAGGTATGAATTAGTCTTACTTTCCACATCAAAAGAAATATTTGCTTATCCTGAAGTAATAATAGACACTAAATCCTCTTTGCTCTTCTTCTAAGATGACAGTGATCTAATCAATAAAATCAGTTACCTAGGAATTGCAATGTATTTGATTTTCTTTGAATTAAGATCTGTTACTTCCAAGTATCCAGCAGCTGGTGGAGGAGTGACATCTGAAAACAAACAAACATGTTATTTTCCAGCTGCATGATTAACTGGTTATTACATTTGCATTTAGCAGATTAAATTTAAACATTTTATTATACAGTACATGTCAGAAAATGATAAGCTTTCATATTCAATACAGGAATATAACTTGCAAATAAGGAATTGTTTAATTATTATGATAGTGAGTAATCAGACAGTCACAGTTACGAAAGAACAATGTATTTTTACAGCAAGTGCCAAAATTACTCACAAATATCACTCTGCTCACAAAAGCACTATTCAAGCATTACTGCAATGCCTACCTCGCTGCTTTGATCTGCCACAGAAGATAATGTCAGTTGTATATCTGACTTTAAACACACGTTGAGGAACATTTCAAAACATTGTGTTTATGACTTCCACTTGAAAACTTCTCAATAATACCAACCTAAATACTGTTCCCTGAAATTGAACCTCTCTTTTTGGAGGCAGATTCTCAGTATGCAAAGATTTTATAACTTATACGCCCTAGACTATCATGTATTAAATATTCTGTTTATGGACAGTTTAATGAATACAGCTAATATACGGTCCTTCCCTCAGAAATAAATTTGTGTTTGTGTACCTACATTGGCTTTTGCCAACTTATGAGTACACTGTGCCTGGCCTCAAAAGTGTCTTCCAGTTAGGAGCTGACTTTCATCTGTGTGGAGTAAATTGAGGCAGTTTTTTAGAAAAGAAACCACAAGACTGAATCACATTGCTCAGTATGGATACAAAATGTCATTATCACAAGATGAAAACAAGTCTAGATTTTCCTCTGAAACAATGTATCTTTTACCTCCTTGAAATGAAAGAGTCCGACCTTACCTGCAGAAGTGTTGATGCTTGCACAGAGCACACACAGAAAAGACCAACATGATCAGCATCATAAGGACATCTAATATTCAAAGCAGCACAGAGAATAACTCACAGAAGCACCTCATGCATATCCAATGTATTTATATATCTATAGTATACATGCCTACAGCAGCATGTCTATTGACTTTACTCATCTTCATAAAAATGGGAATATCAAACACATCAGGAACAAGGGAAAAAGATCTGGAAAAATGCAGGTTTGTGGGCCAAAGGCCACTTCTGGTTTCCCCTAGATTTTGTTACTGTTTTAAAATGTGCTCTCTCTCTTTTGTTAGTAACGGAGAGTAAGATACACATGAAAAATTCTGATGAAGATCTAGAACAAGGGCAGATTCTGAACTAGAGAGGGTAGAACTGTGGGATAAGAATTAAAAATTAAGTTAATCAATTAGAGAAAGAACACAAATCAAACAAATTAAAGACAATAAAAAGACAAAGGATTGCAGAGTACAAAGCTGACAAAAAGGCAATCAAATGTTTAAATGCTACACAAGAACTGCTGGCCAGGCTCCAGAACTGCAGTCAAGAATCCTGATGATGAAACATGAACATCAGACATGAACAAGTGCAGTTTGTTCTTCTTTTGCCAAAGCCTGACGGAGAAGAACAACTATGCACAGCTCCAGACATCAAACTTTAAGGAAAACAGACACAATGTTCAGATCTGGGCTCCTCAGTACAAGGGAGACGTGGAGCTCCTGGAGCAGGTCCAGTGGAAGGCTACGAAGATGATGAGGAGACTGAAGCAACTCTCTTATGAGGAAAGGCTGAGGGACGGAGGCCTGCTCAGCCTCAAGAAAAGAAAACTGAGAAGGGACCTCATCAATGTCTCAAGGGAGGGTGTTAGAGGACGGACCAGGCTCTGCTCTGTGGTGCCAAGCAATAGGACAAGAGGTAACAGCGAGAAAATGATGCACAGAAACTGGAACACCTGAAACTGGAACTGGAGCACCTGAAGATGAGAAAAACTTCTTTACTGTGATGGTGACTGAGCACTGGAACTGGATGCCCAGAGAGACTGTAGAGTTTCCTTCCCTGGAGAGGAACTGTTTTGACCCAGTCCTGAGTAACATACTCTAGAGGACCCTGCTGAGCAGGGAGATTGCATCAGATGACCTCAAGTGGTCCCTTCCAACCTTACCCATTCCGTGGTTCTGTGACATGAAATAGTCCTGAGGATGACAAAGTGGTCAGAACACATGGGTTTATTATAAGGACAAATGCAAGGATTTTTTTTTTTCTTGTCTAAACAGAGTTTTTTTTTAAAAAAACACATCCAATCCTATTGAGAAGATTGTTATAAAAAGAGCAATATTATCCTGAGTGAGTGAAGGTGACATGAAGAATTCAGTTTTGTTTAGAGAAAGAAAAGATGGATACCATGAAAAGCTTTTCTTATACAAGGAGAATGAAGCAATGCAATAGGCCAATTGTTTGACAAACCTCAGTTAAGAAGAGACTACACACGTCATCCTGTCCCTATATAAACAGGTGGACCAGATGATGTGTCAAGGCTATTTTGGTAACATTGTGTTACACTACATGTTCCAGTTACTGTCATACAGAGATACAGACTCAGTAATAGGGTGTTATTTTATGTTCATCTATAGAAAGTGCTGAGAATCCAAGCAAATATTTGATCTCAAGTAGTCCCTCATCTTTACAGTCTTGTTTTTAGAATAAACATTAATTCTTCTTTGCTGGATTCTACCACGATCTCTTGTCTGAGTTTATATTTTGTATCCATACATCTATTTGGCAGTCTTTGGGGAAATTATTACTTGTTATAATTTCTTTTCAAAAATAACTATCATTTTGTTTACAGTTCCAATAAAACATACAGACAAATATTTCTTTGCTTATTGTTCCTGGAACAGCTTCACTTATACATATTGGAGTAAGCTAGAGTTTGGCGGAGTACTTTGAATTATTAATAGAAATGGAAGGCGGTATGCCAGAACTGACCAGTTGTCCAAGAAGATGAAGAAGAAAATCTGATAGACATGGAAACAAAATCAAAAATATAAAACAAATTCTCAAAGGCAACAGAAGACAACAGAAGACCACAGCAAGTACTTCAAGGGACTGGCACATACTTGATTTCATGTAATAGGATGTCTTTGCTTCACTTTACCATCTCCCAGGGAAGGATACAACTTTCATAGGTAAATAATTACAGGTTTCCAATACAGAAACAATGGAACACAATTAGGAATAAGCAGCACTGAATTTCAAGGGACCAAGACTGTTAAGCAGCAATTGGTAGCAGGTAATGTGTATTCAATCAAATACTCTGTCAATTAGCGAGACCGAGAGGCAAACTCCAAAAGAAACAGCAGCTCAGCAAAGAAGGTTGCAAAAACAGAATCTCAAATGGGCATCATAAGTGCTACTACCTTATTATTTCACCTTCCAAGAGAGCACAAAGACACATGCTTCTCTTTTCCTGTCTTCTCTTTTTCACTTGGAAATATTTTTGATTTCTGCCATAGTAAAGGCAATAATAGGTTCCTCTAATCTAGTATCCTGTCTCCAAGAGCAGTTAGGTGCTTGAAAGGTGTAAGAACAGACAAGTGCACAAGGTATTTTCCTCAAGTCACCAATCAGTTCCAATCTAGGGCTTCTTAAACTGAATATGCTGTCTGTGTTTTTATATCTATGTATTTAGTTAACTTTCCAGGAATTTGACCAGTTTTCTTTTGGAAAAAAAAAACATTCACAACATCCTTTGGGAAGTGATTTCATAGTTAGTACTCTACAAAGAACAATATCTTGTTTGTTTTGATGAATTTCCTAATAGCTTCATTAGCTGCTCCCTAACTCTGGTATTGAGTGCAAAATTGTTCGTTTTTTCCACATCTCCATGCCATACATGTTTTTGTAGAGCTCTACCATATGTCCCTTTCCTGATCTTGTCTTCACATGCTGGAAGGTTGGCCAATGCAATCTTCTTCATCCTTTTTGTCTTCTTCTGAGCTTATTCCAGTTCAGCCTTCTCCCACCTTGAGATGGAGGATCAAAACTGAACAGTGTTAAGGACATGTGGATTTGAACAACAGCACAAAGAGATTTTCTGCTTTTTTTTTCTGTTTCTTCCCTAATAATTCTTAACATTTTATTTGCTTTTTTTCAAGTACTACTGAGTTTGAACTGCTATCTTAATGAAACCATCTATCATGACAGCAAAATAATGCTTGTAAGATGTTCTCATCATCCCCTCTTTTTTGATGTAGAATTAGAATTGTTTTCTTCCTCCACATATTCATCTACAATGAATTTCACCTGTTATTTCTATTGCATTCAGAATTGTAGTCCTTCTCATAATTCTCCATGGTCAATCCTTCCTACCATGAATAATAACCACTATCATCAGCACTGCTACCTCAGTGTTAATTAATTTTTCGATTTTTTTCATGACATGCTGAATAGCACAGGTCACCACAGGATTTCCCTCATAGCTCCTCTTCCACTAGAAAATCCAGCCACTAACTAATAAAGGGAAATGTCTTGAAAAAGTCCTGAAAAAGGCTATAGAACAGAAAACATAGAGTCTTGCTCAGATCCTATTTAACTGAATCAGTAAGGTTATATTAAATATGATTCAGTTAAAATTAGTCTTTGTAATTCATACATTAAAACACCATTCAGAAAAAAAATCAATGATAACGATCTTCAAGACATGAAATCTTTCAACTTAAGTGGCCATAAAGCACAGTGCAAACCTCACACAATTTTTTGAAACATTTCAAGCTATCAATCCCTATTCACAAATATATTTCATCACAGCTGATTAAAAAAAATAAACTGCTTGGTCAGACAGAAGCCAATTCTGAGACTGATAATATGCGCAGGTTACTGGTATCCTGGATTCATGAAGAATGTCCCCTGGTTTTTAATTATAATAACCTAGCAGTACAAGCTGTTATATGGCACAGCAACTTAAAGACTTTTAGAAATAGCAGTCAAGATCTCAATTTAGATATCATTTGAAAGCACTGAGGGAAGATACTTCCCTCACTCCCAAATTAGTAAACTAATTTTAACAAAAGCTCAGAAGATTTACCTTCTAAAACATCTACTTCAGATTCAGATTTTTTTTTTTTTCTGTGAAGGCCTGAAAAAAGTGACCCAGTCTGACCCTTCTGCAGTTTATAAAGTATGAGAAGATTACAGCCTGAAGTTGTAAAATTAGTTCCAAGATTCTAACTCCAACTAATTTTATTAAGTTTAATCTTTTTAAGAGGTAATCTTTCCTTCAGTTATAAAAGGAGGCAACTTAAGCTTTCTACCTTGTTGATATCCTTGACTTGGCTTCTTTAGTCAAGTAAGTGTTTTATCCTCTTGGTAATAAATAAAAGGTTTTCTCTACATAGGGAAGTTGATCTGTGCTAAATGACAACAGGCAGATTAGATCAGTCATTCTGTTTGAGTTAATTTGGAATAAAATGTTTATTCTGGGTCAGAATAGGGACACAGGGACTAAATCAGGACTAGCTTCTTGTGCTGATGAAATCAACCATTCTAACATACAAAAATATTTTGGGCATTTTCTCTTTTGATAGTAAACTTTGCAGATTTCTAAAGGTAATTAATGTAAAACTCACAAATGCTGTTATTTAGCACTAATTGGTATATTTTCAGTTATTGGCCCAAGAAGCTAAAGTTATAATGATAACAGAAAGCTTGGCATGGCAGCACAAAAATGTCTGAAGATCTGTAGTCTACACCTGCTTTATTAGTGTCAGAGGGGAGGATGGTTTTGCTGCATGTGAATGTTGTTCATGCAACATTCTCTTGGACAGGAGAAGAACTAAATAGTTTGGGCCTCTTCAGTTTGGAGAGAAGGCTGGAGTGACTGAAGCTTAACAAGCCATGAAAGTAATGGTTAAGGTGACTGCAGAACTGTTACTCACCAAAGCCTGCAATGCTAGAATAAGGGGCACCTAGAAACCTGGTAAGAGGTCAGTTGATCACAAAAAACCATGAACTGGTGACTTTGCTGTGGAGATGCACAGCTTCAAAGAGGCACCAGATAAACTTGTGGACAACAAGTCCATAAAAGGAGATTTAAAGCTGGAGGCAGGGATGTCCTCTACAACATCCCCAGCAAAACAAGTGCAAATATTGAAAAAGTATGAAGAGAAAGACAAAGAAGTAGACAGGCTCACATACATTCCCAAAATAACCTCCACTATTGTCCCTGCTGGGGATAGAATTCTGAGTTAGTCATACAACAAGTTTATCACTGCATCTCTGTGTGTCACTGAGCAGAAGCTAGAAATACTGGTGAAGGCCAATTGCTGAACTGGAATGATCATCTTCGATTACTGGGTTTCTTCTGCAGACAGAGGAAAATCCCATCTACTGAGATATCCACAGGGTAGACACCCTGTTAATTTCTCAGAAGTATAATTCAGCATGCTAATAAAATTCAGATTAATTTTAAAACTAAGCGCCACTAAACTCCTTCCTTATCAAATGCTTGCTCTGTGACTGTTTAAGAACATTCTGGAAAAATGAATAAGTGATAGCAGATTATGAAACAAAAAACTAGTGTGTTGCAGCACAAGTATATGAACCTCTTACCTTTTGGGTAAATGTCTTTCAGAGGCACATCTCCAGGTGCTAAAATTCGGACTATTTGATTAGAAGCCAATAAAGTAACACAATTGGTTTGTTTTGCAGCTCCTGTTTTCCTCTGGGCTCCATAATAAAGTGGATCAGAAGGAGAAGCATGTTTGTGACTCAGAGAGGAGTTTCTCTTCCAGCTATATACTTCACTGGGAGACTGCAAAAGAGAACGTGTCCACTGAAGAAAACATTACTATTATTATATCTAAGAACAAACACTTTTTGATAAGTTACACTACTTATTTAATTTCAAATCAAATGTGGTTATTGTGGTTACTTTTTATGCTACCACACGACAAGGAATAACCTGGATTATTTTGTCATCAAAAATTCCTATGGGGTGAAAATCAACAAACCATCTACGTGAGTTTTAAGCATCAAGATGCTTTGAAGACCTGAAGTGGAATAGAATTTTTTTTCAATTGAACCAAGAACAGAAATCATTGAAATAACCTGATTTGGAATCAAACTATGTAAAAAACTGTTAGGTTTCCATTAATATAGATAAATGCAAATAGATATTCCAGTAATAAATTCAAAGATAAGCAATAAGGCTGGGACTTAGCTCCAGGTTCAGAGATTTAAGTGTAGGTCTCTACATGAAAGCCAGTGGCTTTATCTCCCACTACTGTTGAAAGAGTCTGGCAAAAAAATCATCTTGAAGGTCTCAGTGTTTGGTGAGCTGAGCACTGCTATTACAAATAAGAGCTCAGATACCTTGTTCATACTAAACACCTACACCACCAGCTCTAAACACTGAATCTGAACTTTTACCCCATCACTCTTACATCCTCCCTTAGCACTCCCTCTTTGAAATTCACACAGATATCTAAAACTATGTATGAGGAAAGATGGTACCTCATTCTAAATCAGGCAGAGCCAAAAATGCTTCACCACCCTCACTGGTGTGTTACTATTGAAGTGTGCAGCTTCTTTAGTACTCCCTGCTCTAGACCACCTCCCTTTTCCAGCAATAAACTCACATCTACTGTAATGTAAGTAATATGAAAAGCTCGAATAAACCATCTGATAAAATAAAACCAAGCCAAGGAAAACTCAAAAGCTAATTGCAAGGACTGTCTTATTGACAAAAATATATTTTTGAATAATTTTGGATTGCAAAGAATTTTCTTCTCTCATTGCTAATTTGGCCCAATTTATCAAATAAACATGACATACAATTATTTATTCCATTATCACTACCCTTTTTAGGTACCATTAGGTGGCAAATATAAAGAATTAAACAAAGAATTAAACACACTGCTTGTATTTTCCCTGTGTTTACCGTTACTCCTTGCAACAGCCCTAGTCATTAGACTGCTAAGTTTCACTTTCTTTTCTGGTCCTTTACTAACTGTGTCATGGCAATGAGCACACTTACACGTAGTATTTACACTTAACTACATTATTCAGTAATGAAGGAGCTTTATAGTTTTGCTGTGATTTTCTGTATTGGTTTTTTCTTTTTCCTTGATCTAATCTTGCTACCTGCTGCACACTGGTAAGAAGTTCACACTGAACAGTTCAAAATTATATTGATATCCTTTTTCTCAGAGGTTATGCTTAATTAAAAAAACTGTAAAAACACATGATTTATAAAATATTACTCTAGCCAGCACTGTTCAGAGCTTACTGAAAATGTATTTTGTCTGTGCTAGACATTGTATTGTCCCATTTCTTATTACCTAAAAAGCCACCTACATGCCTCTAGATTAGACTACCAAAACAAACGGTGTACACTACATGAATTTGTCCCTTGCTGCCATTCCTTTCTTTTTCCAAATCATTTGGTAAACAGGTACTTAATGGGTTACAGAATAAATGAGATTATATTATTTCATTGTACAATAATGCTGAGTATTTACCAAGAGGTCTGGGAAACCAATGACAATAGTAGCATAATTATGCTCATCTGAGAAGATCCTGTTGGGGGAGCTGATCTTTTGTCCCACAGCTGCACTGAGGTTTTCTGAAGATAGCTGGTCAGTTGAAACTGCATGAGGCACACACAATTCTGACACTAAACAGGAAAATTAAACAAAATGAAAGTCATTAAATCCAGATGTCCAATAGGAAATTATATTACCTGTAAGAGTGCTGAGCACTGAACATTGGCTATTACTTTGAGCATAAAATTACTAAAAAGCAGACAACATGATTATACTATAACAGAGGAAAAGGAAATAATCCTATTTTTGTAAAGTCGAGTACTTAAAATCAGGAAATACTAGCTTTATAGTTGCTTATACCACTTAATTTTGCCCTCTACTGTACAAATGAGGCAGGAAGCCTATGGAATAGAACAAAACAGCATGTGATCTCATTGAAAATTGTTGTGATGCAAATGCACCAGAAGGCAAAACATAGGTTTGCAGGGTAAGTGTCAATGTGACATTTCTTGGTGATTCTCTTGCTGTCTTTGTAATTTAAATAATGTTGTTTGTAATGCATTTCTGTTAAATATTGGTCTGGTTTTCTTTGTCTTTAAGCTAAGAAAAACTGAATTTTATTCTGTGCATCTGTGAGAGCCCTTAACCTTGCCTCAAATTACCAACACAGTCCAACAGAACCTGTTATCTTTAGAACTGCACTGTTTCCACTTTGATGGGCACAAGACTATCTTGTTTACATGGCAGTGGGAGAAAATCTTTCCTCCCTCAAAGGACAAATGGTCTGGGTCAGCATTAAACCCGCACTGGTCTCCCTTTTTTTAGTTCTTCTGCCACAGATTCTGCCTCAAAGAACAAGAACAGGCTGAATATGCTACATTTAGGGTTCGCTGAATGATTTGGAAAAGGGTGAACAGGGGATATGATAACATTTCAGATTGGAAGAGAAGAAACAAGATAACAAAGGATAAAAATAGCACAGAAAGCATGCAGCAATAAACTGCCCACAAACAGTTTGAGACTGGAAATTATAATAACATTTCTATCCATCTGAGGAATACTACTCCAGAATGGTTTCTAAATAAGGTAGTAAGAGGAAGGAAACAACTGTGCTCTGATAGCGCTTGATAAGTTGGTAGAGTAAACTGTACAAGAGTTAAAAAGGATTCTGGATCTTTAGGCTGTGGTTAGTTTTTGGTATCCACCTGGTTGCTGTTTATGTAAATGAAGCCCTTTTATTTTTCAAAAACATTTGTTTGTACCATGTTTACACTGTGTTAATCTCATTTTTCTTACTTATGCTAGTCACAAGAACCAGAACAAAACTTGTTCCTTCTTTAAGAGATATAAAGTGGTTTCTCTGTTTGTTTCCTCTGTCTCTCTGATATATAATGACCAAAACCTATGAACTGTTAGGTGGGATGCACATGTACTTCCAGTCTTATTAAACCAAGTACACTACAGATTATGTGCACCGTGATCAAATGTTCAGGGGTGAAAATGTTATCAGATTTGAAGACAGACAGATCTCACTAGGCAGAATGATGATCACTGCAGATTTCTGCCTTACTGTGTAACTAAGACATGCCTCAATGCCTAGCAGCATCTGGCATGCTAGGCTACTGATCAAATTCCCCGTATCTTTTAACACAAGTGTGATGGCCCCAATGGCCTCCTGCACACTACCAACAGAACTACAGAAACTGTGACTTTTGGTCTGTTTTAACAGTAGGTGGTTTGTATTTTTCTAAGGGTTGGGAAATGTTTTCTACCTCATCTGAGTAGCAGACCTGCAACAGTCTACAGCCTGGAATCATTAGTATATTTGCTCCCTTCTATTCCTCTTCTAATTCCTGCCTAGTGATCTTTCTTTTCCATTCTATATGCTTTTCTGTTTGCTGAAAGTCCATGACTGAGGGTCTTGAATGCTCAAATTAAACAAAAATGCTTTATTCAAACCACTTGAAGTTTGAGCATGGAATGTGCCATGCCTTGAGAAAAGCTGTTATTATTAACCAAGCAACATAAGGGGGAAAAAACAGAATAGGAGAGAGTTACTCAGACCTTTAAAGAGTCTTGTTTGTGCAGCTGCAAACAGAAATGACAAAAAGAACAAAAAAAAAAAAAAAGGAACTAGCCAAGCTTGCATTCAGTACCTGTTGTTAAGCCAAATCCCATGTCAGCTGGCTCTTCACTCAAAGCATGCAGCTGGCAAACCTCACTGCCTTGAGCTTCTACATGGGCATGCTTGGTTAAAAGAAATTTCCTGTAAAAGACACACATCTAGAATAATTCCCTATTAAACTTGTCACTCTAAACAAGGACTTCTGTCTTCTGAAACAGTGAAAACATTCTACATTTATATACACAGGTTATCAACACCTTTTGCTAAAACTAAATATAATTTCCCAAACATCTGTGAGATAGGAAAGGGTAGGCCAGCAAATAGCAGATTTGTCTTATGGTAACTATTTTTCATTTGCTGTGCTTTTATAAAAATGAGACAGCAGAGTAACATTTCTTTCATGTGACCATGAAAGTAAATGAAGCAGGTGCTAACTCTGGACTACATGTCTGTATTTCCAGAGATAGGTCCACCAACATTCTCATTTCTAAAAATCAGTATCACCTCAGTAAAATTAATATTAACACACATATGATCAAAGCCAGTTTAGACTTTCAGAGGCTGGAATATCCTCTTCATTTCCTACTCTAAAAGTCTACTTTTATTTTCACCACAGCAAATCTGTATCTTAAACACCCACTTTTTAAGTCCAGCCAGTTTCACAAACAGGAAAAAAAAAAGTTTGAGACCAGGAGTGAAACTCCTGAACACAAACGAGACACAAACAAGAAATAATGCCATCAAGAAAACTAGGCTGAACTAACTTATTTGTTTCATTTTCCACCAAGAGCCACCGGTCTTCAGCCACCAGGAAAACAGATTTCAGACTGATTGGAAGTGAGATGGTGTGAGTTTGACCCTCCAATACATCCAGTACAATAAGGCGGTTTCTATAAAATTGGAAGCCAAGAAAAGAATAATCAGATAGGGATATACACAAGGAGATCTGATTGAAATCGTTTTAATACAAGAATATAATTTACTCTCACCCTGTTTCTTTGTAGAACACCAGCCAGTTTTTGTGTGAAAACTCTCGGCACATTTTGTAGTTGCTCTGTATAAACATACATCACAGGACAATCAGCATTTGTTAGATTTGAACCAGTGAGTTTCCCTGACTCCTCTGAAATTGTACTAGTCTTTTTTTCCTTTATTTGGAAGAATCCACAGCTTTAATTACCTCTCAAAATGCTGTCTAGCTTGCCTTGCTCCTAGTCATAAATTGTATCATAACTGCATTCACTATTTTGGACATAATTCATTGTAACAAAATGTTCCATTACTTTCAATTCTAGCCCTAAATAGGGATATTTGAAAGATACATATCTTCAGAAAATTTATTTATATTTTTATATCAGTATTCCATAACAATGCTATTTTATGTGTAAGACATTTAAACCTACATAAGAGTAAACAATTAAATAAATGCTTGGGATGTAAAACCAGGAAAACTTAATGATTCTGTTTTTCCAGTACTGATACTTTCTTTCAAAAAAACTTAGTGTAATAGGGGCAGGTGCTGTTCCTCACCTTCTCTTCCTTGTTGCTCCACCAAGATGTTCTCTTAGGAGAATCTTGAGCATCTGGTGAGAGCAAAAGTCGGCTAAGGGCACCGTTGCTCGTATCCAGCAACAACACAACATTACTCTGTAAATGAAAAGCAGATCCATGTACATCTCAAGCTTGTTTAAGAGACTACAATGAATCTATCTGAAGCACTTTTGCAATTTGAGCCACTTAAACATTTTGAAAAGATGATTTTGGTTTTGTTGCAAAACAGATGGATTTTCTTGGTTCATTTCGACGTTCATAGAGAAACTGAAGAGGTTAAGCACATGCAAGGGCTGGAATGATACTACAGCATTTTATCTATACATCTCACATTCACTTTGCATAACATCTAGGAACTGGATTAGTACGGCTTACATATCTAAGATGCAGCTACAGGTAAGAGACATACCAATTAGTTCTGTCAAGTCACTAAAATACTTCATTTCAGTTTTCATGTTTTCTTACCATTTTTCTGTTGTACCTATTGCTTAAGTTCCACTGAAGGTGACAAACTGGTGAAAGAAGAAATGGCTTAGTACTTTTTCTCCAAGTTCATACTCTGATACTGTGGAGCCTGTGGATATTAAATATCCCAGGGTGTGACAATCCTTCTGTGACCTGCACTCTCTGACAGCTTATAGTGTCAGAGGTAGGACAGCTGTTGGAGGACAGCAGGATGACTCAAAAGGATGGAGACCAGATGCAGATGGGATTGTGCAAATCTTCATCACATAATGGTGTGCTAAATTTTGAACTTCTTTAGATTTCTCATTTGTTACTTGATGCCCAAGGGTCAACACATGCTATCAAATGATGGGGGCTTTTTAAACATTTCTTTTTGCAAAGCATTATAGCTGCTCCTAATATTTTTAACTAAGAATTTAAGACAATAGTCATTCAGGGCCAACCTTAACTGCAAGAAATGAAACTCAAAAGGTACAAAGGAATAAATTAATTAAGCCTTGGGTTCAATTTTTTGTTTGCCATTCAAGGAAATGTTCACTAGTGCAAGGACATTAGGTTCTGCAAGGACTTACTAAAAGTAAACTGCCTACGTACAACATGTGCAATAACGCACAATAGACGTTAAGGAAGTAAAACATAAATTCCCATGAATTCCCCTAAATAAAATAAATATGAACAATCTGAGTCACAGCAGTTTTGTTCTCTTTGGGTACTCTTCATACTTTCACTAGAAATATTTGTGAGAGTTAAATTTAATAATGACAGTAATTTGAAGCTAAATATGGTAAAGTATTTAAAATATTATCATGTTATTTGGAGCATTTGGGAATTTCAGTTCAAGTTCAATATTTCTAAAAAAAGAAGCTTGCTTATGTATTACAAACTAAAATTATAGAAATGTGATTCAGGAAAAAAAATAGGACATTTGCTTTGGATTTTGGTTTTCTGCCATATTTCATTTATATAATTCTGAAACAGCATTAGCCTTCCACGTGAGATAAAGAACACATACGAATCAATTACATTCTTCTACTTAGTGTTAAATTTATGAGAGCAGTTGGTAGTATAAAAAGCTTCTCTACTCCACCCCTTTTGATGTTAATGGTTTCCTTCTGTGCGAAGTGACTGATGTATATTCTGTCTGTGTTTAAGAATAGATTTTTGCGTCACTTGTGAACATATCCAAGAGCAGCTCTGGCAACTCTTCAAGTGGGCTGGGAGAAGACGTTGGTGTGCAATTCCGCTCTGTTTGTTCTTGACTGGGAGAAAAGTAACCTTTGGGCAACCTCCTGACCCCAGTGTCTGGAATTCCAAACTCTGGACAGATGCAATAACCAATCTTGTGAAGTGGTGTGCCTTTATTTTTAGTTACTGCAAAGTTTCCCTTTCCTTACTGCTGTTTTTATTTTAGCCAGCATTTTCCTCTAAAAAGTTCTTAAACCAAACAGGGCTGTGACTTCATTTTGCTGGTATGGGAAGTTGTTCCTTATGGTTTTGCAGACAGAGGAGAGAGTTTGGGGAAGTTTCAGAGTGGGAAAGTGCAAAAAACTCAATTTAACATTCTTGTATTCTTCTCCCCAAACTCACTGTCAGTTTTGATCTGTTCTGCCCTCAATGCTCATGTCCTCAGCAAGCAAGCTTGCATACATAGTCTGCTTCAGACTGAGCCTGATCCTTAGCTGGGCAGGGTAATCATACATCCTCTTGCCTTCTGTCCCACCTTTTCTATTAAAGCTACTCAAGGATCCCTTGAGTGATAGAAACATAACAACTCTGACACTGTAAATATAGGAACAGATACAAACATTAACACACTGTTCATCAGGTTCAATTGGAAAAAGTCTGTGCAAAAATTTATGGCTTGAGGCTCAAACCATCACATCTTCAGAGGTAGGGAAATGTTTGCAAGTAGATTACTGGTGTTCTAATTAATGCAATTGGTGTCTTTCAGATGATTTAGGAGACTGTATTCAAGATTTCAGTGAATTGAGAACAACAAGTAGTAGTATAAGCTTTGTGCTTACAGAAAATGAGCCTTCTATTCTACAGAAGGTGCACACATTTCTATATAAGCAGACCTTTACTATAAGGTGTACTCATAGAAAAGCACTTATATAATATATATAATAATAATGCTCTTATAATAATGCTCTTAGATAATATAAAAAAAGAACTAGTTTTTGAAGAAAATAAGAAAATACACCCTTTGTTCTGAAGACATACATCAGAATATCCTGGGGACTAGAGGTTACAGAAGTTACTACTACTATGTTACTGGTATTTTCATATTCAAATTCTCACTTGTGCTTCAGGCTAGATCACAAACTGTTAAAAGAAGTCTTTTAAAAAATGGTTGCCATCTCCTACATGTGGTGAGTGAGGTGGATCTCTGTGTGAGTTTCTGTGCCACAGACCCTCTCACTCCCTCGTTATGAGAGAGCTTTGACAGAACTACAGCAGCACGTGGGACAGGGAAAAGCATTTCCTTCCCCCCCACCCCACTTCCTGGCCAAGAAAGATAAAAGCAGACTAAAGGATGCCAGCAGGATACTGCCTGAACACAGCTTGTTGTGCTCCCTGAGGTAGCCTGTAGGTTTCTCTGTTTGTCCAGTTGTAGCCTTTCATCACAGTAAAGTGCTTGTAAAAAAATCCCGGAATTGTGCTGTTAATTTACGGGCAAATCAATTCTCCATGCACAGTTTGCTCCTACAACCCAATAGAAAATCATGCATAAAAGTTATCAAAACTCTTTTCTGTCTGTACCTGTTCTCCTTCTGAGCAGTAGATGTGAGAGATGCAGAAACAAAAGCACATACAGAGAACACAAAGCTTTAGCAGGAAATAAGAGTAGGCCCTGAAGTACTTGTGGGGAGGACAGATGGCAGAGGCATTGCTGCTTTGAAAAGATGAATGCAATTCCCATCTTACAAAGAAGTTACTTGAGATTTCTGCAGAGTCCTTTCAAAGTCTATGAGTTTAGTCTGAACAAAAAGATAGAGTCCAAACAGCTTGAACTCACTGAGACCAATGGCCAACATGAGGAATAAAATAATCTACCCTTTCTTCCAAGAAGATGTAAATGTGGCTTAAAATCAGATACGTCTCCCACTTCTGCCATTAAATTAAATCTCAGAGGAGTTTACTTTCAGTAAATTTTTATTTAAAAGGACAGGGAAAAATGGTGATTTTTCATTTTATTTTGCTGGAGGGCTCTACTTAATCTAGATGGATGTCATCTGGGAACAAGATAAAACCTACAAGCTTATTTGAAGAGCCACAATATCATCATTTCATCTTTTCCAATAAGGTTATCATCCATTTAAAATTATTCATTTTTTATAACTTAGTCAGAAACAATTATTTACAAAGACCTTTATTAAAAGAAAAAATTGAAAAAGCTGGTTTTGGTATTGTCTTAATTAATGGGTGACATTGATTATTATGAAATAGCAGCTGTCAAGTGGCTACTTTATTTAATAGATGCACATTGGTTTTTTTTTACAAATATTGTTAATACTTCTTAGTCTTTTTGCAACTAAACACAGATGAATCTCTAAAGCATGTTATTTATATTATTTGTTTTTCCTGTTTTGTTTGATGCACCCTGGCACAACTAGCTAACACTTGTAGCCTTGCTCAAAATGCAGATGTGCCACTAATCTACTTTTATTAACATGTGAATGCTGCAAGTTCTGAGTTTATGCCTGCCCATGATCTTAGTACACCTAAAAAAAAAGTGCCTACAGGCACTTTGACTGTATGTCAAGCCTCTTTCTGTAGCCAGTGGAGAGAGCAACTTCCAGAGGGCAATTAAACATGTTCTACTTCAGCTGAGATGAAATGCTCTTCAGGTCACCTCTGTTCTCACAGCAAATACAGAAGGTACTTGCATGATTATCTTAGGCCATATGCTTACCTGCTAACATCAATAATAATGGATTAAATTTCATACAAGTAACATCCACCTTATTTCACAGGTGCACAGAGCACATGATTTTTCCATGGCTCCACTGCAGGAAGAGTTAGGAATAAAACCCAAACTCTATGTAGAAAAATTACACTGCTTGAGAATCCCTCTTGTGATTCAGTGGGAGCTAGAGATCCTAACACTTGAACCCCAACATAAGGAAGGATAGCAGTGGCTGTGAAGACTACAACAGCAGCACTTGTCTAACCTTTGTTTTAATGCCTCACTTAAGAACCAATCCCAAATAAATTACCAATATAGTCCATGGATATGAGCATGCAATATACAAGAGAATAATCTTCCTTCTTTTTTGTTTTTTAAGTTGCTTGATGAAGTTCTCAAGAAGTCTAAATTACTTTTGAATGGACTTTTTGCAAACAAGTTTGTAATTAAATGAAACATCTTTTCACAAACAGTGAATAAGGTCTGCCTTAATGGTAAAAATATGTAAAAAGTTCTAAGATAATGCAAAACATTCAGAATATTTTAATTCTGTATTATTTTTAAAATAGGCTTATCTACAGACAGGATGTACTCACCTGTAGCACTTGCCAAGAAAGGCAAGTCTGAAACTGGCAATATTTAAGCTTTGTTAGAGAAAAACATGAGGTTATAGCATGACTGAAGTCATCTGGAAAGGCACACTGAACTACCACAGTCTCTCTATGTCACAAATTTTATTTCAGAGTCTGAAAAATGTATCTATCATACTATTGCTAAAAGGTGTATTCCATGAGGACAGCCAAAACCAGACTCTGAGATAACTACCTAAAGCTTCACGGAAGAACCTTAATTTCTGACACAAGATGCTACTGTCATTTTGTTAAAAACAAAATGGTAGGAATTTTGGAGATTTGGAATGCAAAGAATATTGCTGGCTTTATATTAAAAAGTGTGAGACGTTCTAAATAAACATTCTTAGATACAAGACAGACTACCATCTGTTTTAGTTTCCTGCATCAACTTCTCCAAAGAAAGCCAAGAATTATTTTGAACCAAAAAAATGTGCTATGTGCACCTCAAAATAGCCCAAATGGTATTTCTATAGCTATTCAACAATCAGGTAACCTCAGAATCATAGTTGCCAGTTTGCTTTGGAAAGAATCCAAAAGGTAGCTGCACCTGCATAGGCAGTTCTACCAAAGGCAGAAAAATTGTGTTTCTCAGAAGGCACTGAACTTAACAGCAGCATCTGACACCAGAAAGTGGCAGCAACACTTGACAAATGTTCCTGGAACAATAGCATTGCAGAAACACTAGAAATGACTGAAAACAACTCTATGTAGGAAAAATTCTTCTAGGTTGAAGTCTCTCACTTACTGAAACAGTGACAGAAGAAATTCAAAGGAAAGGAAAAAAAGCCAACAATAATGACTGATTTAATGCCCATGTCAAACCACAGTGAGTGCTAGGTAGCCTAATAAACTATTTTTAATGTTAAAAAATGAACAGCAGCAGCAGGTATATACTGTTGCCTCTTCCCACTCCTGGGCAAAGAAATTTTGAATTGGAAATATTACAGTCAGTTCACAGATAGTAAGGAAAAGTGCAGAGTATGCAACAGTTGTCTTTAAAAAAGCATTTGAGTCAAACCAACACTGGAATAGTTAGTGGTTCTCAATTTGCATTGGGGATGTCAAGGCTTACTTACTCTTCCTTCTAGTCTCAACACTTCACAGGTTACAGAAGAAGAAATACAAGGATTTACAAAAAAATATGGAGCAAATACAAGCAACATTTTACTTGGTGACTCAGAATATGTGTCTTTTATATACTAGTTGAAAAGTAAAAGGGGGACAAGATTGGAGCAGAACTTAAGTTCACATAAAACGCTTTACTCTGTATTTTCAGAGCGTGTAACAGCGTATGCTGTTTGACTGAGACTCCTGAACTTGACCCACTCTCCCCCTTTCTCCCATAAGCCCAATCTCCCTCTATCAGTAAGAGAAGATAAGCAGGTAGAACTCAGCTTCAAGAATGGAAGAGAACCTTGTCCAGCTAAAGAGTGCAAGAGGAAAATCTCCATTTAAAAACTAAAGCTGAAGGCAACTCCCAAGCTAAAAGTACAGTAAAAGAGAGAACATTCAGCAGGAGGTAGCCTTGTCCAGTCTATAGAGATGGAGTCCGCAGTGACATACCCTCATGATACTACTTTGCCCATGACTAAGCATTTAGCTGGGATTAAATTTTTTTTACCTCCTCTTCATGTAGAACCACTTGACCTTTAAGTGGATTTCCCAGTGGTGCTGCAATCACAAAAGGTTGCCAGACACTTCCAACTGTTCTTGGGAAGAGGTCATAAAGATCCACAAAGTATCCAGTCTTACTAGAAATGTTCATGAAGTACAAGGAAACAGGATTGCATGTAGTAACATAAAGAACATTTTTATGTTCCTCTTCTGAAATAAGAAAACAAAATAGTGAAAGGGTACTGACATTGTGCATTTCTCTTCTGGAAATAGATATGTCATAAACTTGGCAGATGTTACAGCAAAAAGTACCGAAAAATTACCACTCCCACAAGGGAGATAAAGAGAGATGATCTCTTGCTATTAACTAAATGTTAACAGGCAGAAGCTTGCCACAACACTATTAACTCTAAACAAGTAGTCCAAGACACATTTGTGTAGGCATGACTGCAGTGTCTGCCAGCTGCTAGTATGTTCATCTGATTTTGCTGGTTTATAATCTTGTTTCTTCTTCTTCCTCTAGCCTATTGTCCCTTTAAATTAATGTATTTAATAATTAAACATAGTACATTATACAAACATTGTACAGAACTTTTCACATAAACCACCTTCCTGAATAATTTCAGACAATTCTTGAAACCAATAAAAAGCTACCTAATTTCTGTTTCACTTCCATGAAAGTCTGCTAATGTATTTGCAAATTGGACTGCAAGTAGAAATAGCAGCATTCCACTATTGATCATTAAAGATCTGCATATAATACATAATCATGTTTAGACTGATGCCTTGGAATGGCTACCTAGAACAGAGGATTGACAGAGTTAGATAATAAAGTGAGTATTTATTAAAAGCCTTTAACAGATACACCTTGGGCAGTGCAAAAGCCTTGCAGAGGCTACACCCAAGATGGACAATGGTCACGAGTTTTTTGGGCAGATATGCTTTGTCTATTTGCATATCACAGGTTAATTGTCCAATTACAGCTTCAGGGAATGAAGTCATATTCCCCCAGTTTGCTCCCCCCCATAGACTTTTATCTATACTTTTCAGGGCCTGAGGCTGTGAGGGTGACCTTGGTTCCAGGCCTGTAAGGATTGTTTTGTCTGACCAAAATGTGATGAGAGCTTACTGGCACTCTGTATGGAGTTCAGAGTTATACACTAATGCAATACAGGACCGAAAATTATAAAAGCTAAAACTTAAGGCATCAAGACATGCTTAATGATGAACCCTAAAAACATTTATGAATATTCCCAATGGTGCAATTCCCTCTGGGTGGAATACAGGTGGAGTACAGGTAACTAAAGCAGATTTGGTGCAGTGAGAAAGAATCAGTATGAGCACAGAGGAAAAAAGCACAGCACTCTCCAAGTTAAAAGATTTCTATTAAACTAAATTGAGAGAGGAAAAGTTAAAGAATTGTATTTGTCAAGTAATGCAGTGTTGCACACAAATTTAACAAACTTGCAATTTTGTGGCTGTGTTCTATTTTAATTACACATCATTTTCTTTGAGAAAGGATGCATATCTTTACAATGACCACAATGACTCAGTGAAATTATGCACCAATTTCAGTGGATTATTTTTGTATTTCACCTACTATTAAAAAAATAGTGGAAAAAGGTAAATTGTTATTCCTATAGTTCACTCCCCTACTCTGTATTTTTAATTCTCATATTACAATTCCTAGCATTATTCCTATACTCTTACTGCAAGTGTATCTAGAAACACACACTACTGTAAATGCACTGGAGTGCTGTCACTACACTTGAAATGGCTCATATTGTCCTTTTATATTCTGCCACTGGCTACTGGCAAGCACGAAGTTAACAGCCCAGTCCTTCCTCATCTCCAGGACATCTCACCTCTTTGTAATGTTGCAGATCATGACAAAAGTCAGTAGCTTTTCTTACTGTACCTTTTGTTACCGTGACGTCGCAAACTAAATTAATTTCATCTAGAGGCAGTGTCCAAAAAGCAAGTTCTTCCGTGAAACTGATGGACCTGGATTCATGTCGCTCCAGTGGAAAGCCTTGAATATTTAAGTACACAGGGCCCTAAAACAAATAATAACCATGAGGACTTCCTAAAATATACCACTCCCCTTTCTTTATGAAAATACAGAAGTCTTCTTAATACTGTAATCCTATTAACAATAAAAAGACTACTAAATAATTTCATATTTATTACTAAACAAATTAAAGGGAAAAGGAAATGCCTTTTTCTATAAAGTCTCTGAATGTCCACACTGCCATTTCCTTTACATTATAGAAACCTTGTGCCTCTCCTCTTTAGTCTTTTCAGGGTTTGGAACCATTATCACTTAGTAGCACGAGGAGATATAATGTACTGATGAAACACAGTTTATACAAGGAAAATACCATGCCTTGTACACACTCTTGCTCCTGAAGAAATTAATCACATTTTAGATTCATCACAACCCAATACATAAAACCAGTATTATATGAGTAAAAAAATAATTCAGAAGACAAACCTTTACACCTATTTTTTGAGTTTCTGATGGACACAGCATTTTCTTTTGTGCATTTCCTGGCTGATCAACCTTCCAGTAGCCCATAAACTTATGATCTGGTAATGGCAGTCTGTCAAATAAGGCAGGAACAAATGAATTTTTACATTTATTAACCAGTAAGTGTTACGGAATAAATAATTTAGACAACTGCATTTTTCCAACAAAATATATATGAAAACTCTCTTGTAGAAAGTGTTTCCTTGCTAAAATATTTAATTCCTTTTTACATTTTTAGATCACAAAAAAATTAGCCTTCTGGACTACTAATAGATACAATCTAAACAGTATCATAAAAGAAGCAGCAATATATATATAATATGACCTCAAAAGGAAAAGTTTTCCAGCCTGAATTATGTGAGATATATCCAGACCCTCTCTTGCTTTCCTTTATTTGGATCAGGTTGTGTAAACACCCCTTAAAGGAACTCCTGTCAGTAGCTCACTCTTCTAAAAGACCAGCGGAATAAGCACAGTACGCACTGTGGCTCATTAACCATGCAATGAAAGTTGCAAATTATTTCTGCTTATTTTACCATTGCTCACATGAAAAAAGGCAAAGGAATACAGATGTGAGAGGATCCCTTTGCCTTCTGGCCAGTACAATCTACAGAAAGGATGGGGACATCTTCAAAAGCCACATTTTCTTGGCTTGGTTTAATCGCCTCGTATCTTTTATCTAAGGAAGAAATATGTGGACCACAGCAAAATTCATTTATACAGGATAAGAAAATGCCAATGTTTGACAATGTAGCATCACAGCAAAACACAGACAGTCCAATCCTTCCTTCCTCCTTTCCTTTCCTTTCCTTTCCTTTCCTTTCCTTTCCTTTCCTTTCCTTTCCTTTCCTTTCCTTTCCTTTCCTTTCCTTTCCTTTCCTTTCCTTTCCTTTCCTTTCCTTTCCTTTCCTTTCCTTTCCTTTCCTTTCCTTTCCTTTCCTTTCCTTTCCTTTCCTTTCCTTTCCTTTCCTTTCCTTTCCTTTCCTTTCCTTTCCTTTCCTTTCCTTTCCTTTCCTTTCCTTTCCTTTCCTTTCCTTTCCTTTCCTTTCCTCTGAAGTGATTTACAACCACTGAAAGCAGTTTGACTTCATTAATTGGCACAGATACCTTCAAGCTAACGAACTCATAACTGTTGGCTTCTCTTTTTTTTTTGGACCAGTCACTCCTAAAGAGATCTCCTATCAAAACAGCATTCTGTGTTACATGCTGTTGCACATTATTCCACAGCTACAGGAATTGGCAAGAGAATAGAAGACATTCCTTCTCCCAGTTTCTATAAATATCTTCAAAGTCTATTTTAAGGAAGTTCTCTTAGACTGTTTGTTAAAAGTATCTGCTTGGTCTCTTCTGTCCTATCTGATGATGCTTGCTCCTACTGTTACAACTATTTTCCCTCTCCTCACCAACCAACCTGGCATTTTTAGATATTAGAGGTTTATTTCATTTCTTCTCTGTATTATTTTCAGAAAAAGAAGGGATCCCCCCCAAAAAAAATCACTTGGATTATATATAAAACTTGGAGAATTTTAGTTTTATTTTATTTTCCCCCTAAGAACTTATAGGAAAAGTCAGGGAATGAATACAGATATCCCTTAATTTTTGCTACTCATTCAAGAAAGATGTCTTAACATTTCTTAGTGATATATTGATACCAAACCTCAAGCAACCAGAAGCCAGAAGTTGCAGGCATTCACTCAGCCTCCATCACCATTCTGTGTTTGGACCATCTGCCACGGCAGACGGCCAAAGACACTGTTTTGCAAACAGAAAATGGTTTGGATGCTATTGATCATTGACACTCACAGAGAAATAAATGGCCAGCTGCCAGCAATGTGCCACTGGGGCATGTAATGAGGAACGAGTATCTCATTAATTCCCTCTCTCAGTCAAAGAATCAGGAGAGTCTTCATTGCCTGTTTGTTGCCTGACTAAAAATATCAATAGATATCAATGTTTGCAGAATGATTACTTTTGCATTTTTCCTCACTTCAGTCTGCATTTTTTCGTTCTTACACCTAGCTAGTATAGCCAAAGTTCTTCCCAAATGAAGAAGAGAAATTAAGCCAGATTAAAAAAAAATGAAACAAAAACCCCCAAGTACATGGGGTTGTGTTTTTACATGGCAAATGACAACATTCAACACCATTAGGAAAAAACATTCATGATGCAGTATTTCAACATATACAAAATTCTTAGACACATTTATTCATGTAACCAGAAAAACAGGCAAGCCACTAAACTAAATGTCAGTTTAGATGTCTATGAAATAGAATTTTACTTCAGGCTTCCATTTAGGTTTCTAAATGATTTGTTGGCAAAGCATTGTTTATGTCTTGTGTGCAAAAAAACCCTGGAGAATTCTTTTTGCTCTATGACTCTGAGTAGCATAATCTCTGATATGCCTATAATCAGCAATAGTTATTTCCCATTAGCTCAGTGGAACATCAGCTCTCACAAGGATTTGGACTTTAGTTTTAATTCCTTACACATTACTCCCATGGACAACATCCTAGAAATCAAGAACTTTACTAATGATCATTAATAACTATTAAAATTGGAAACAAAACATATGTTAATAACCACCTCTAACCAAATATCCTGCTTTTTATAGCAACAGAATTACAGATTTCATTCCCAAATAAACATTTCCACTCTGTTTCAGCTTTCTGGAGATTTTCTTTGCTAACAGTTCCTCTCTTCCCTCAGGAAAACTGATTTCTTTCTCCTAGATTTTTGAGGTTTTGTTCTCCCTGTTTCTGAATTATTTCATTTCTCTGAGGCAGCAGAGCTAGTCATCATAAATAGCAAAGAGGAGGGAAATGTAGATCTGAATTTCAGAATAATGCAGAAAGCAGAGTTCACAATACAAAGCTCTTTGTCAAAAGTAATAGGGATCTCATTCTTCCAGGGCCTGGCAATTTTTATTTTTCTTTGCTGTCCCACTGCTCTCTCATGTAAATCCGGTCTAAGAAAGACTAAGAGTATTGAAGAAGCTGGTGGCATTAATGTCTTAAAATCAGTCTGCTTCCTGAATGACTTTCAGGAGGGAGTGAGGGTGCAGAACAACTGGAACAACATATCCACACTAAAGATGTGTATACATCTTAACAGCCTTCCCCTAGTGAATACATATAATACATATCAAAGTAAGGAGATTACTTTCTTTTCCCAGGACTTATAATTATAACAGTGAAATTTTAAAAATAACTTGAAGTGGCAAGACTAGTAAAAACTTCACTAGATGCTCCTGCCACATGGCTGTATTTCAAATTAATTAACCGAATAGCATTTACATAAAAGGCAGATAGAATACATGGAAATGTCAACATTGGCAAAAATCTGTAAGGCAAAGAGATTTGATAGGTATAAAAAGTGCAGTGGCTGAGTAAGAATGGTACTAAAACTTCACTGGTCTCTCCAAGCTGGAGTGTAAAGAGCAATCCATGATTTTTGCCTTTGTCAAAAGCTAGAAGGGTTTCTAGAACAGAAAAGCTACAGGTAGACTGCATTAATCTTATAAGAAATCCAAGATTTAAGAGCAATGTCTAAGGAATCATTCCGGATCAGTTCTTTGATTATGGATGTGTCAAAGCCTGTTGCTTAAGGAAAATTCAAAATTGTTTTTCTGTTTATTAACCCTTAAATTTAGGTCCCGGTATTCTACATGATTACTGCTGTCCATGAAATGTATATATAGGCAGGGTTCAGAAAAGTGATTGTATGAGACCTACAGCTGATGGGGCAATTCTACAAGAAATTACTGTTTAGCCTGAATTTCTGCATGCACAGCCATCAAAGGGGAAATGATCTGTCAAAACATAATTCTCTTGTGCTACTAGAAAACTTTTCAAAGTAACACCTATAGAACACAATTTCTTTCCATTTTATATTTTTGATTTAAGAAAATAATTTCATTTTACGTTATTTTAATAAAATGATCAAAACCCAAAAAACCTAAATCACCAAACAACTGTGTTAAAAAAGTCAACAGAACCTGCTTTATAAAGTTAATTGTTTAGGTTTCAGAGACCATACTAGAAGATGGATATGAATGTTGTAAAACTGCAGCTCCACTGAAAGCAAATTCTTCACTGCCAGGCATCGTATTAGTACAGCTGTGGAGATGAACTATGACATACAACAAAGCTGCTTAATATATGATCTTGTAAACCAGCTCAGTGCTGGCACAGAATGTATTACTCAAGGCCTCCAGTAACAGCCTGTGCTCCATCTAGCTGAAAAGATTTCCATCCCACGTAACCTTTTTGGACTTAAGTAAGATACAGCTTGAAATCAGGAGAATTCCTTGCCAACCAGTTCTCCATAATTTATCCAAACATATTTTGATTTGAAGACACTCAGTAGACATTCTGAAGTAGACATTCAGAACAGTTGTATGTTAAAACTCCTGTTCCCTGACAATTCCCCTTCCTCAGCTGGCTCTGCAACACACAGGGTTGACAACAGATGATATGAGACATATCCAATAATTAACTACAGATAACCCAGGAAAAAAAAAAAAGCCAGACGAAAGAACAGTCTCAAGAGAAAAAAAAAAGCTGCTAAAATTGACATATTTACATTACATATAAAAAACCCAGTTCATATGAAACAAATACTGAATTTATAGGAAACACCTGGAAGTGAATAGTGACAGGAGGAAAAACACAGAATGGCAATTTCATCAAGGATAAATGTCAGAATTAGGATTAAATGCTATTTTACCTAGAAATTGCAGATGGTCTGAACTGCGAACCAAAATGGCAGATTAACATGAATTAGAAAAACATAACAGATGTCAATGGGAAAAACAAAATGTAATTGTACATATAAAGAAAGATAATGAGTTAGTACCATGAATAATTCATTTTACCTACTATGTCTTGGCAAACCATCATAGACAATCCATCTGCTTTACATACAATACTGATAAAAATTATAAACTAGTGGACAGGTGGTACCAGGAGAGACAGACAGTATTTTAACACCTGACAATACTGAACATGTCAGTGCCTTGAAGAATGGTTATCCTACCTGGAAAAAAAAGACAACTGACGAAAGCAAAAAGACCAAGTAAAGCATTCCTTTATAAGTCTAATACATGATATTCATTTTGCTAATAAATAAATTACTATTCAACAAATTAATTTCTCTCTTGAAAAAACAACTATTGCAAGAATCATTCTGTAAATGGTCATTATAGACCATCTAATCTTCCCTTCCAAGACTAGGTATATTAATTCCAGAATTTAATCTAAAATTCCTGTAAGGGTCACTGCAAGCATCTGTTCAATTTCCCCTGGATTTCAGCAATTTCAGCTGGATACATACCTAAATAATTCTTCTACTGAGACCCTGTATTTTAGTGTGTTGCTTGTGTGTCTCATGTTTTTTTTTTCCTAGATTTACAGCAGTTATGTTGCAGCAGCAATTTAAGTAATTCTGATTCATGCAAGTTTTCTTTTTGATTCAGAAATAGGTGATAGACTTCTCCAAAGCTTATTAAAATAAGAATTCACAAATCGTTTGATCCAAGGCATGCCAGAGAGCACTTGTGTAAAGGAGTCAGCATTTCACTATAACAATTTTCCTGCCCTAGAATCTCCTGGAAATGCTTCTGTATCAAAATTTAATTGTTCAGGATTTGTATTCTTATACAACAATTTTAATGCTGTATCACTAACATCCTCAGGAAGAATTGGTTTGGACTGTTACCCCAGTTTTCATGTTACTTAATAGAAGTGCTGAGCAATTTATTATGATAGCTAGTAAGTCTTTAAAGTCTACCAAAAAAAGACTGGGGAACAGAAGTCATCTATGAGTATATGCTGTTGTCGCTAGAACAACATAGAAATCACACCTAGAAATCACACCTTCAGATTGCCAGCTTGTGAGACTCTAGAAGCAGGTAGGAAAACTAGCTTAAAACAGAAAGTGATCTTGACATGTCATAAAACCAATCTGAAAAAACTCAATACAGTAAGAAAAATGTAAGCATGAAGAAAGTTGATCACAAAGTGAAGATGGGTAAGTGCTATGGAGGGTTTTGCAAAAAGGATGTGGAGATTTATGTAGAAAACCAGAGATGAGTTAAATATTGCATGAAGTACTTGGCTTTTAAAATGTCAATACATTTCTATTCTATACTCTCATACTACTGTACTTGGCTTCAGCAAAAATGAACTTGACCAGTTTCACACCCAATACTTAACAATGGACACACATCAAGTGAAGACAAGGAGCATAAAAGAAAAATAAAACCAAGCAGAGGCCTTAAAAACAGGGAAGATTGAGAAGTGACTTTCTAGTGCCAAGGCTATTTAGAAACAAGACTGACTTGCCTTGGGAGGTTATAGAACTTCATCTCTGAAGGTCTTCAGGCATGAATCATGAAAAAATGAGATAAGGTTTTAGAATAACCTGCATCTTTTCTGATGGAAGTGGGCCAGACTAGATTAGCACCATTATAATATTCTCAGGTTCATGGAAAACAATAGAGAGATCAGTACTCCAGTATCTTTTCTGCAGCAGTCCAAACAACATAGACCCAATTACCTCAATGTGTCTGTCCATCATGTGAGATTGCAATATGGGCTGGAACAGATTTGGAGAGATTATCTCAATGTTCTTTAATCTCAAGACAGAATCAACATGAAAGATGTAGCTGTAATTCAAGGTGATCTACCTGTGGAGCTTACAAGCTCCATAGCAGTGAATCTCATGACCAAAATCAAGGTTGTCTTACAATAGAGGGGTAAGAACCTGAAATGCCAGCTGTAGTGGATGAGAGTGAGGGATTGAGACCAAGACAGGTACGTTGGACAGATCATCAAAGCCAAGTGCTCAGCCCAGCACAGTGAGATCTAAGAAATAGTTGTTTTTATCAGCTGTGTGTGAACTGCTGCTGTAGTTGCTCCTCCCCTGGGCCTTCAGTGTACAAATTAGATGCTCACAGCTGCCTGTCTAGTGAAGTTTTTGATGAGCATCTTGTGGGGATCTTGTAGGTCTGTCATCCCTGGTGTCCTAGAAAACCTCAGTGATTAATTCAAAATTATCAGCTGATTATCTTTAATTCAATATAATTACATTTTTCTTTTCTCTTCTAACTTCTAGACTGAGCAGTCCCCAATTATAGCAATCTTTCTGTTATGTTTCCTAAACCTCTGATTGTCTCATTACTAAAGAATCCTCTCCCACATCTAATACTTCTAAAATTATACAAAGACCAAATTTCTCAAAAACTATGACAAATATTGTCATTCGTTAAAATAGAAATTACCACGTGATGTTTAGCAAAGAAATTATGGTAAGAGTTGCAAGTGTTTTCTGTCAATTTGACAGAATTTGTCATTGCTCAAATACTAGTTCCCCAGGCATACAATAGTCCTGTCATCAAAATTAAAAGGTACGCCATAGGCACTACTCTGCCAATCTTTTTTAATAATTATATGTGGAATATTAGATACGATAACAGTGGTGCTGCAGCAGGAGGAACCTACACACAATAGCACAGAATGTGTAAGGCTGGAAAGGACCACAGTGGTCATCTGCTCCAACCTCCCTGCTCAAGCAGGGTCACTCAGAGCACGTGGCACAGGGTTGCATCCAAAGGATCTTGAATATCTCCAGTAAGAGACACTCCACAACCTGTCTGGGCAATTTGTTCCAGTGTTCACTCACCTGCACCAGAATCACTATCAATACATCATGCTATAAAAGTCAGTCCCTCCTTAGCAAATATAAAATATGTCATATGGCAAACTCAATTTTCCATATATCCATAAACCTTTCTCTGTGAAAGGGAAATATTTGTTTCTTCATAAATAAATTATGCATTAGAGCTCAAGACAGAGTAAGTTTTCTAATTGTTTTTTAATATGATCTACTTAAGCCTGTTCCCTGTGAATTTTGGAAGAATGTATTACATTTGTTTCACAGAATCACAGAATAGTTTGGGCTGTAAAGGACCTTAATGGTCATCTGGTTTCAGCCCTCCCTGCCATGGGAAGGGACACCTTCCACTAGACCAGGCTGCTCAAAGCCTTGCCCAACATTTGCAGTGGCCTTGAACACTTGCAGGGAGGGGGCATCCCTGAACGACCTGTTCCAGTGACTCACCACCCTCACAGTAAAGAATTTCTTCCTAACATCTGATCTAAACATACCCCCTTTCAGTTTAAAGCCATTCCCCCTTGTTCTGTCAATAAAGGCCCTTGTAAAAAGTATCTCTCCAGCTTTCTGGTAAGGCCCCTTCAGAGAGTGGGGGATGGCATGAAGACAGGAGGGCATTACTACGTAATGCAGCTGGTTTGATTCTAACCTCTGCAAAAGAAGTCTAAGGTGTAATATGTTAAGTAGTAATATAATTAAAGAATAACAGTGATTTACAGACACATACAAAAGTTGTTCTTGGAGCTTACATGCACTGCTCCATTCAGGAGAAATACTTTTGTAGAGCCCTCTGTGAGCATCAAAGACAAACCCCAGCTACCACTGAAGACAGCTTTTTTTCCTGCAGACTTAGGTGGTAAGTAACAGGACAGAAGTGTATTGCAATTGAATTAAAAACACAGGAGAAGAAACAAGTATTTCCCTTTATTAAGACATACCTGTTTACCTTACAAGCTATTAATATGTACATGGATGTTATAGATTAAATATTAATAAGCAAATACTCGATCATGAAATAATTTATATTGTTGTAACTTATTTGGAAGATTATAAATTTGAACCAGTGGAGGACTGACTTCCAAGAATTTCAGGTTGTTTTAAAATCAATTAGCAGCAAGATAACACACTTATAAAGTGATCATGAGAAATATGTCTTCTTAATATGTATCTTATGTTATTCTTACTCCTTGGCCAGCTGTACATTGGTTGGTTTTGCTCCAATAGGTATCCCATATTTGTGCAAAGTGTTGTATAAAATTTCACGCATTTCATTGTTGTAGGAGTCAAAGTCAAATACATTTCGAACAACATTTGCGAGTCCTTCAGATGGAAATTTCTGTAAAGAAACAGACCGCCAAATTTCTTTTAGTGACTATCTATTAAGTTACAGCACATCATTATGTACTTCTAAAATGAACAATTTTAACAGTAACTTTGACTGACAGACAAGTTCTGAAGTACTCTTTACTTTTAATTTCCAGGACATCATTTCAAGTCAGAATGAAATTATTGACACCAAACTTGATTTAAACAAAAAAAAAAAGCATGTGACAATTATTTAACACTAAACACCATTAATGGTTTAAAGAATTACTTTCATTATACACACAACAAGATGATGTAATCATTTGAGAATATAATTAATAATAGCCTGCATTCTTAAAATTTCCTTTCTGTAAACCATGAAGACCTGATACAAACACACACATTAATATAATTCACTCATACAATTAATTTAAGAATTCTGAGTCTAAATGTTTACTATAGAGAAGCAGATAATACACTGGTTAACAAAAACTATTTTAGGTCATGATGGATTTTAGTAGACACAGAAATTCATTTACAATTCACTTTTTTTTTTTCCTTAGGGAAAAATACTAGTTGAAATGTGCTATGTACATTTAAAAATCCCAAATATTCATCAGACTTTCATTAGTATCTTTAGCAGAAATTAAAGTTTTGTTACTGTAATGGATTGATTATTCTGAATGAGGAATTAAATAGCTCAATGGTTGCATCTAGAGGTAGTGGTCAATGGCTCAAGGTCCCAATGGAGACGTGTGACAAATGTCTGTCACAAATGTCTACAGGGGTCTGTACTGGGACCAGGACTGTTATTATCTTCATCAATGACACAGTGGGATTGAGTGCACTCTCAGAAAATTTGCAGATTGATACCTGACTGATATAGCTAACATGCTTTTGGGATGGAATGCTGTCCAGAGGGACCTAGACAGGTAGAGAAGTGGGACCACAGGAGTTTCATGAGGTTCAACAAGGCTGTGTGCATTGTCCTGCACCTGGGTTGGGGTAACCACTGGTATCAGCACAGGCTGGGGGATGAACAGACTGAGAGCAGCTCTGACAAGGACTTGTATGGTGGAAGGTGAGAAATTGGACTTGTGTGGTGGAAGGTGAGAAATTGGATGTGACCTGGCAATGTGCACTTGCAGCCCAGAAAGCCGAATGTGTCCTGGGCTGCACTGAATGCAGCGCAGGGTGAGGGAGGGGATTCTGCCCCTCTGCTCTGCTCTGGTGAGACTCCACCTGCAGTGTTGCTTCCAGCTCTCTGGGGTTCCCAACATAAGACATGGACCTGCTGGATTGAGTCCATAGAAGGGTCTCAAAGATGATCAGAGAGCTGGAGCACCTCTCCTGTGAAGACAGGCAGAGAGAGTTACTCAGCCTGGAGAAAACTCTAAGGAGACCTTATAACACTTTCCAGTACCTAAAAGGGGTTATAAGAGAGATGGAGAGGGACTGGGAGGGCATGTAGTGATAGGACAAGGGGGAACGGCTTTAAACAGAAAAAGGGTAGATTTAGATGAGGTATTAGGAAGAAATTAATTACTAAGGGTGGTGAGTCACTGGCACAGGTTGCCCAGAGAAGCGGTGGATTCCCTGTTCCTGAAGTGCTCAAGGACAGGTTGGATGGGGCTTTGAGCAACCTAGTCTAGTGAAAGGTGTCCCGTCCCAAAGCAGCAGGGTTTGAACTAAAATATCTTTTAGGTGCTTTCTAGCCAAAACTATTCTAGGATTCAATGAGTTAAAATAAGAGAAATGAAGAATTTTTAATATCACAAAACCACTCAGAGAAACTGATGTCATTGATTAAGAAAGCCACTGAGGTGGAGGACCCCAAGCTGGAGTAGGTATATGCCAAAAGGAGGCTGTGATCTCTGGCTGTGAGAAATTCACACTGGAGCAGGCTCCTGGCAGGACTTGTGGCCCCTGTGGGGAGAGGAGCCCATGCTGGAGCAGGTTTGCTGGCAGAATTTGTGACCTTGTGGAAGGGCCCCAGGAGGGAAGGACTCACAGTAGAGAAGCTCATGGAAGACTCTCTCCTATGGGAGGGCCCCCACGCTGGAGCAGGGGAAGTCAGTGAGGAGTCCTCCCTCTGAGGAGAAAGTGGTGGCAGAGACAATGTGTGAAGAACTGAACACAGTTCCCATTCCCAATCCTCTTGTGCTGCTGAAGGGAAGGAGGCAGAGAAAGGCAGGAGTGAAGTTGAACTTCGGAATAAGGGAGGAGTAGGGGGAAGGTGTTTTAAGATCTGTGTTTATTTTTCATCTTCCTACTCTGATTTGATTTGCTATAAATTAAAATAATTTCCTCAAGTCAAGTGTGTTTTAACTGTGACAGAAATTAGTGAATGATCTCTCCCTGCTTTTATCTTGATCTACAGGCATTTCATTATATTTTCTCTTCCCAGCTGAGGATGGGAGCAACAGAATAGATTTGGTGGGCACCTGGCATCCAGCCAGAGTTAGCCCATCACAAATGTAAATGGAGCACACCAAAAATAAAGAATTTTAAAAAACGATTATCAACTTGCTGTATATTCTGGAACTTTACTGCCTAACTGATTCATTTTATCCTTTTTTTGGCAAGAGATGGGAGTGAGAATCTTTCTGTTTAAAAATCTCTCACTTTTCCTCCACAGGCCTTTCATTCATATACTAGATTTTTCAGACAAGGATCTAGACACTTCCATCCCAGTATGGCACATTTACATTGATGAACAAACTTGTGGAGAGGTATTTTAGGAAGTTGTAGTCTTAATTGTTTTTTTCCCCATTAGTGAGCTAGGCTGGTACAGAGAACTTGAAAACCAGACTTAGGTGTCAGAGAGGTTTATAAAAGTATTAAAAATAAAGATATTTGAATCTTGATTAAAAATTGAAACAGAAGAAAAGAGAAGAATTTCAGAAATGTTTTGACCTATACTCTTAATCAAATATCAGCATTAGGAGTTTAATATTTTTCCAACTTTATAAATATCTGATCTCAATAATAAAATACCTGTGACACAAGCAATACTAAAATTAGCTAGTCACTGTGATAGATTAGAATGCCACTGCTAAATTAAGCTTGTACAAACCTTTTTTTATCTGTGGTGTACATAGCACAGAATATTTTAGTACTAGTGTTGCTATAAAAGCATGTTAAATTGTGTTCTGCTTTTTAAACCTGTCTAAGAGGGACCTAGTAGAAGTTCTGCACCATTACAGCTTAGCAAAATACAAGTTATTGTGAGATAATATAAAATTTTTCTACAGCCTGTGCCATCCTTGTTACAACGTCCAGTTCTAACAAAGTAACAAGTACAATGAAACAGGTACTAAACCCATTCTCCCATCATCTATTCTAAGTAAACACTGTACAAACATTTAAGGTGAATAAACATGTAAGGTGAATTGAAAATTTCGTGACAATGTTTAGTAGTGAAAGTGCTAACTTCTATATTTTTAATTGCACCTTGGAGTCAAAAAATAGAGAATCATTCTGAAACAACATTTATACAATGAACACTGCGTTTTCTCTGTTCTTCTCAGTGCAAAGCACAACCAACACACTGGCACCAAGCTATCTAATTCACTCACAAACTATGCTTTCACCTCCCTGCACTAAGTACTGCAGAAACCTTGGTCAAGTACTTCAAATAATACCCAGTTTCCCCTAGAAGTCACCAAGTATGTCTGCAGTTTTCTGAATCACTGCATAACTTCTGTCATCAATACACTTTTCTGCAATGAATTGCCTCAACACTTCCATGCCTCTTGTGTCAGCAGGACATCATAAAAAATTTCCTGAGGTAGAACAGATGGCTTCTGGGAACACAAGCCACTTGTACAAAGATCCTCTACTTCAAAAATTAAAAAACAATCACAACTCTTCTGTTTCAAACAGAACAAATCCAATCTCTCTTTAATAACTGCTTGGACAACTTACTGAAGAAAGCAAATGACAGTTCACTTAAAGGAAAAAAAAGAAAAATACAAGAAAACAAAACAAAAAAAAAAAAAAAGAAGAAAAAAGGTTGAATGTTTGGGGCTTAAATTGAACATCTAAAGAAAAGTAATTTGGTTTCTATTGATTTTTAAAATGAGATTACTAGAGAAAATATTGATCTCTTATCAGTCTGTCTGGTTGTCATTCACTTATTCTTCCCCTTAAAACTAACACTTCTATGTGTACTTTAGATTATTTTCACAACTTAGATTCTTGGCTATTCCTTAAAATAACAAGTAACATAGTTTTTTTGCCTTTAAAAAATTATATTTTTATTTATGCATTGTATGCTTTATTTGATACAGAATTTGACTTGGTGAAAAAGCCATATTTTTTTGGACCTAACATTCCATGAGGATATGTATTTCTACAGTCTGCCTAAAATCTATAAGGAAAATTGCTATTTCCAGTAGAAATCAAGAATCTTAATTCAAATATGCTATACCCATTGAGGTCTACTGTACTTCTACCACTGCCCTGAAAAGAAAGTGATAAATTATCTGGTATTCAGTCTGTAATGAGTCCAGACCTTTTGACTTCTACCTTGTGTTCTCACAAATGCTCACTTCCTGTGTATCTTGGTGCCTTCAGATATCTGTTTGTTCCTGTGTGCTCTTGGTTTCCCCCTGCACCCACCCCTATGTCCTTTTGCTGAATGCAGCCAAGCTCTCTCTGTGCCTCCTCAGCTGTCCTTCAGCAGGGCCAGAAGCACCATGTCTATGGCTCATCCTGAGTGACAGACATATTAATGGATTAACCAGTACTTGTGTCTTTAGTGAGCATCATCTACAGCCAAATGAAACAGCTGAATTCTCCCCCTGCAATTTCAATCAGTTCCTCTCTGTCACATAGCCACTGATTTTGATTAAACCAGCAGAAACCTAATTATCTTTGAAAATTGATAACTGAGATCCATTGTGACTGGCCAAAAGGGCAAAAGGTTATTAAGCAGCAAAGTGAGAAGGGGATATAAACTGTTATTTGATATGTCTAGTTTCCTTTTGAGATTAGGCTGAACATAAAAAAAAAAAAAAAAAAGGCACTATCTTACCACAAGAGCTTACTGAATAGGCCTTAAAACCTGATGATGAGTAGATTGCAGGGCCAGAAGGTTTCTTAGGCATTTACTGCTTGAAAACTGTTATACTAATGCCTACTGTTAGGAAGAAATCTCAGATATAAACAAGAAAGATGACCGAGAAGAAAAAAATCTGAGCTTTCTGAAACTAAAGAAGAGTTACTAAAAAAGCTATTGCCATTTTATCTAGACTAATGTGGCTTTCGTGATTAATATCTACCAAGGTCTCATGAAAAACAGCATGTTAGATTGCAGAGAAGCAGTCATAGGAAGGTGCCTGCTTACAGGCATCTTATGGTAAGCCAACAGAGCAAGGGCAGAGCTTCTGAGCTTACCCACAAGCTACGATTAACATAAAGACTTTTGACATTTGACAGTCTGAAAACTGGAGGTAAGCAAGACAAAAAGGCTGTATCCAGGTCACCTGCCAACTAGAGCTGCAAGACCCAAATTCCTGATACAGAATGTGAGGAGAAAAAGTTGCAGCAATCAAGTTAGGTTCCTTCATTAGACAACTCTCCCTATGCCTGGAGTTTTGGGTCTTCAATATAGTTTGGTGTCGCAAGTATCACCAAAAAACCTTTCCCTAAGAAAAAGTTAGTATAGAGGCAATACAGCTCTGAGCACAATGTCTAAGCTACAAATAAATTACTACATGCATAGTTCCCTAAATTACTACATACAGTTCCCTACTTGCATAATCTTAAGGGGAAGATAATCTTGTAACTGCACTCCCTGTGTGTATCCTAAATGCTGAAGATCACAATTAGTCAGAGATTAGCCTAACAATATGCTGATACCATAGCAATCAGTATATTTTTAACTGACTAGTCCTGATGCTCAGATGTGCTCTCAGACAACAGTAATCAAAAGCACCTTTTTCCTCCAAAACAACCAACCTTTTTTTACACAAGCAAAAAATTCCAAAATTATGTGAAAGAAATCAACACAATAGTACAAAGAGAGCAGGGCTGTGGAACTGCTGTAAGGGAAATTGTTTAACAACATGACTAACTTCCCTCCTTCCTTCCTAAGGACCAGCAATTTCATTGACTCATTTCCCTCCTTCCTCTTTCTTCTCTACCTGAAGACCTAAAAGTTTCTTTGGAATAACCATTATGTTTATATTAATTGTTTACATTTGGCTACTCCCAGTTTTTTTATTATTCAGATTGAAAATCAAGTAAACAAAATGTTGCATTCTTGCTATGAGACTGGGATCTTGAAAATAAATGTTACAAAACAAATCAAAGATGCATGTTGGAGGTGTATTTGGATATTTACACTTTGAAAGAGGTAAAAGCTTAGCAGATGGGAAACTTCATCACTGAACTGCATCCAATGTCCAGGTTGAAGAGACTGTACTAATCTGCTTAAGTGAAGGAGACAGAAGCAGACAGTAAGAGCCCTTAAGACAATTAGCAATGCAGTTCTTTCAATCTCCAATTAGATGCTGTTCACACTCAAATAATACAAGAATTAAATCGTATGCTTCTGCACCGGCTGCCAACATAAATCAGTACAACTTCAAGTTACTTGGAGATAGATGATGAACAAAAGAAGTTAGGAAGGAAGGTAGGAAGAGAAGAAAGGTATGAAGACAAAAAGGAGTTAATTTAACAAACACCCTAAAAAATTAGCTTCTCAGCAGCACAGCAAATATTCCTCAGGTCCATAATCTTTCCACTGTCATTTTGAATGTAACTGTGTGTTTAGAGATCAGCATGTTCTATCAGCTTGGTAAACAAATACCTATCAGCTGGTAGTGGATCCTAATAGACTGCTTTGCTTATGTGTTTATCTGGATTCCTCAGCCTTTAGATCTGAATCTTCTTAACCCTTAGCACAATAACATGTAATATAACATGATAACATGGTAGCACCAGTTTGTCTTGAGATCTTTTTGCACTCTAGAGACCACAGAAGACAAAAATCTATCCTCCCCAGAAATCTAGGTGAAGATTTTTAAAAGTAGTAATTCCACCCTGCAGGATCTGAATGTCTGTGTATATGGTTGAATGTGTGTGAATAGGTACGTGACCACGTGATCATGCAATCCTGCTATACTATGCAGTATAAAACACAGGAGCAGTAGGTCCGAATTTGTGAGAAATTATGTTCTAATTGTATTAATTACATTAATTTCCACTATTTTTTAAAAAGATCTAGGATTCAATAACTCAAGAAATGGCCTATAAATTAACAAACTACCAATTTTACAACTATAAACAGAACAAAATAAAAGCACTGCTATTTCAAAGAGCATTAAGACACTTTACATTTCAAATACTTCAGGAAAAAACATCCTTCAATTTATAAAAACAGAAGTCAGACTTTACTGTAATATTTAAAAACCAGATCATCATTAAATCAGAATTCACAATTTTACAGTTAAATGTGTGTAGGAAGTAATCATGAATCCTACACATTCCCTTGGTGAGTTGTTATCCATCTAGCATTTTCCTTAGAAAAAATTCACTACAGATGTATTATTGTTACGCAGCAGGAATTTCTTTTTTTTCCACAGGAAAGGATTAAACCCACAAATTTTATAGCAGAATAAAATTAACAGTTGCACTGTCCTGGAAGTATTGTATGTTAAATATGGAGTTTTATAATGAGGGCTAGTATGAACATTGCACACAGCATTCACAGTATGAAATTTTTTTCTCACACAGTAGAAAAACAGATTTACAGGTTTTTTTTTCCTATCCATAAAAATATGCAGAATAAATATCTGCCCATATACATCTGTGATCCTTACCCTCTGACTATCTGAGCATCTTTAATATTATGCTTCTTTCAAAATGTAAAGTGTTTCACAAGAATTAAATAAAAATGCATGAACAATAGTGGCATCTTCCTGAAACCTTCAGGCATTAAAAAATTAGTATTGATGAACTCAAGTTTACAATTAAATCTGATGTACTGTACCTGTAAATGTTTTACAATGTTCACAACTTCTCTAGTTGAATAGGGGTAGTTAATAATTCCTTGGTCAGCTAAGCTCCTGAGCTCTCCAAAAGCAGCTACCAGTTTTTGCAGAATTGCCTCTGGAACATCGGGACCATATTGTTTAAGCATTGCCAGTTCTGACTGTGGTTTGGGATTATCAACAGCATGGCAACTAAAAATGTCCCCTACAATGAAAAAAAGAAAAAGCACAGAGTTAGATAATTTATAAAGAAGTAGCATCACAATAGCCACTTTAAGTTTAATACTGGACCTCTAATAGAAAAGATATGATTCAAAAGAACACGGAGTACCAAGTTGCTAAAATTGTGAAAAATGTGAAGTATAAGCTATGAAGAACATTGAGGTTTCTGGAAACAGAAAGATCTTGCCTGTCATTTTAATGAAGCTGATATCTTGAGGGAGAAATCAACTTCAAGAAGAAACAGAAGTCAAATGAATTCAGGAAAAAATAAGAGAAAAAATATTTTAAGAAAACATAACTGGTTGAATGGAACCCATTTTTTAACTTCTTCAAAACACCATAGAATGCAAGGAAATCTTGAAATGCAGGAAGGCCCTAATGCAAACACAATTAAGAGGTCTAGAGGAAATACTGACTTCATTTTATCTTTTCTCCCTGCCTGTCTTGAAGTACGGTAAGAAATTTGGCAAGATATTATTTCCATACATTGGCTTTATATTGATACCAAACATAATCTATAAATCGAGTTTATTCATAAAAAGTCTCAGAACAGTTGTACAAAACTTTGAAGAAGCATGATCAGATCCTGCAGAAAAGCAGAAGAGACCCTAAGTCGGAAAAATAATATCAATAAAGAACCCCAAAGACTCAATCACACCTCTGCCATGTGGATCAAGAGCAGTAACAGTGGGTTGATTAACCAATCAATTTGTTTATTAACCAATTTGTGTAAAGGGTCCATGTAAGGAAGGAAACTAGGCTATGAAAAAGAAACACAACAATAAATTCTCTTGGGGCAACATAGCTTGGTGAAATTCAGAGCCAATGAGTTTCGGACAGAGAACGTCCACTCCGTGGGAACCTGACCTGAAAAACAACGAACTACCAGGTAATTATTGGTTTGCAACTTTTTTTGAGTATGTTATTTCTTACAGATTAAGCATTATGGCCAAAGTTAACAGGCAAAACCACATAAATTAAGGTTCCTGCATGAAAATGTCCAAGCTAACATAGATAATACAGTCAGTGGAGTCTGGAGGGTATTCAGTTCATAGCCATCATGTAGCAGCAATGCCAAAACCTTGCTAGAGGCCCACTTAGACTAACACTGGGCTATACAGACAAATGAATGCTTCACCACTTGCCCCTGTGCAACTTAATTTCTTCATTTTGCATGAGATGAAGCTCTAAGGAATCTTTGCTGACACACAGAATTTCTGGGACCTACCAGGAGCTTTCCAAAATAAGGCTTCTGTTGATATAAAAATCGTTTATGTGAAATTTGGACAGCTTTACCTGATACTGAGATAAATTCAGTATCTTGTCAAACATACATATTTAACTAAGGCCATATGCATGGAGAAGCAAATAAAGACTAAGAAGCAGGTAGCACAGTGCTAGCAGCAAAAAATATAGTAGCCTTTACTATTGAAAGCAAAGAAAAGAACCATCCATTAAGCTACCATCTCTCTTACCAAACAGGACAATACACGAGCTGTAGCTTGTTTGATATGGGGAAAAAAATAGTGAGTGGTTGAGAGAGCTGTCAGGTGTCAAGCTTACAGTTAATTTGTTTGCAGTATTTGTATACTCTATACACTCATTAACCAAGATTCCCATAACCTTGTGTCTGCAATATCCATCCAGGTCCCATAAAACAAAATAGTTTTAACACAGATGATCACATACAGCTTTTTCATTCAGGGCAAGTTCGGGCACTTTTATTAAGATACATAAATTTACATGATAGTCTTAATGTCTTACATGAAACAAAGTATCAATATGCATAAGGGCCCTTCTCCTCATGAAATCTAATTAATAAAGACAGATATTCTATTAGTCAAGTCTATTACAGATCATAAATTAATATGAATCACTTACCTAATGTGCCAAAAAAGTCATTACCCAAGAAAGGGAATCCAGGCCTATTTGTCAGAACTATCATTCTAAAATCAGGATGAATAGCTATTACATTTTCTCTCCCCTCTACATGAGCATGATCTGGAAAATAAATAAAATGTATTACTTGCATATTTAAGCTTTGCAATCGTAAATGAATGAACATAATTAGATTAGGAGAAGAATTCTCAGAATTAGAAGAAAAATTCTTCTAATTTAATTACATTCTTCTTGGAATTAGAAGAACAGTTACAAAAAAAAAAAAAGGGCTCAATAGCTTCTTACATGTCATTCAACTGAGTTTTCTAGCATGCATTTTAAAGTTTCATAGTTTGTTTCACAAAAATTTAACCAAAGTAATTAATTGAAAAAACATAAAAATGCATCCACTGTTCTTGGGGAGCAGACTACAGGTTTTCTTTATATTTAATTTCACTAAAATGGTGAAGCCAATGGTGAATAAAATGTGATTTATATAGGTCTGACATTATTTGATCTGGGAAGACAGGACCAAAATTCCTCCTGGTTACTACAAAATTTGTGAGAAGACAGAGATATATTATTTAACACATGTGAAGACTCTGGTTCTCCAAAACTACTCAGATTGGCCCCATTCAGAACCTTGTTCCCTTTCAGCATGATACCAGTGGCACATGGTGTTTGGGAATCCTTTAACTGCCTCTAAAAAACTACAGTAATAATTAGAACTGGCTAGCAAAATATTTTAGAATAAACCAACCTAGAGTTTATAATGACAAGCAAAACTCAGGTGTGCCATGTAAGTATTGCATGATTGCTACACGCAAACATTATTCCCAATATTGTTAAAATAAAACTAATTATATAAAGTATGGTGTCTAGTAGCATCAAGAGATACCTTCAAACATGGTCTTGTTTTGAAAAATAATGAAAAGTATTTATTTCCTGGAACCCAGATGAATTAAATTCCATCAAATTACAGATAGCCTCATCGTGCAGGATATAGTTAAATAATTAAGTAACCATATACTCAAGTAAGCATATGCAATATTTGATTAGATAAAACCCTGAACAATTGGACCCTAGATATACTCTTATCTTTATTCCAGACCTGATCCAATGATAACCCAACTGTCTAGATAGGCATAATCAAGATCATAATTTTCTCAACAAAATCTTTATTTCTTATGGTGAATGAGAAGCAGAGAGGTCAAGTTACACTTTCTGGGTTTAGGGTTTTTTTTTAATTCTTCAGCAAAATTCACAAGAATGCTAACTTAAAAAAAAAACCTTAGTGGCTATTGTGATAGCAGTAGAGAAAATTACTGTAAATTCTTTAATTGTAAACTTAGGAACAAACAATTTATCCATTTGGACTGGTTTGTGTTGCTACGGAGCAACTGAAAACCAGCAACATGTTACATTTTACTGTAAATGGTGAAAACACTTCCACTCTACTTACTGGCAACAATTCGCCTTCCATCTGACAAAACCATTTCCCCACTTTCCACTAAAGTTTTTAAGATACAGGTAACATTTGTTGGTGCTTTGTCTGCCTCATCAATTACCAAAATATGTCCGAACTTCACTGCTTTTACCTAGAAGAGAAAGGAATCATATCATCACTGCTGGCCAAAACCCTGCAAGGAGCTGCATTACTGATTTCTCAGTGAGCAGGAGTGACACCTTGGTGGCACTGAGACAAGAAAGGGACTAAGAACAGGGATAAGCTGTGACCAAATCACAATAGAAGGAAGAAGAGGCAGGGGAGGCAAGAAAGTTGGGTGTTTCCATTTCTCCTGGATAGGGATGGAAAGGAATATGCCAGGCAGGGAAGTGAGGAGCCTGACTGTGAACAACTTGGAGCGCAGACAGAGAAGTGCAAAGCCAGTTTGCATCTAGACTTTCAGTAGCTGAAAGAACTGAAGAAAGGCTGCAACAGCTGTTTGGAGCCCGACTTAGCATGTAGGTGTGAGGTGCTACAAAGCAGAAGGAGGCAAATATCACTCTACCAGTTAGAATGTGTCAGGTTAATACTAAATTATTTTCCATACTCATTTTGTGTGTGGGAACTCCCAAGATTATCATCTTATTCACATTTGGCACAGCAAATGTGACAAATGTGACCGAATAAAAATTAATGTTTGTTACCATGCTCACTCACTGTGCCATGAAAAATCAAATCACCGACATTTTAAATCAGAAACCTTTCCAAATATAAAATCCAAATGCTACTACTGACCAGTGGTGAATCTTCATATATAATAAGACCATCCTTTACAGAAGGTTGTAGGGTGAGGCTTTGGACAGTGGTATCCCTGAAATGTGGAAAAACAGATGGTATTAACTAAAAATACACAGGAATTTTAGTTACAATAAAATGCAAAATGAATAAATGAAAAACTGAATAGTCTCTTTCTAAGAGGAAAAAAATATCTTTTTTTAGAATACTTGAATAGTTGGGAACAACAGTGTGCCCACTTAGTGGTCAAATGTGAATATCCCTGCCTCTGCCAGGACTTTCACAGTAGTTCTCCATTTCTCATAAACCCTGAAAACAAAACCACTGAGAAATGAATTGGTATTTTTTGTATGCAGGCACATTACTGATGTTACTATTTCTAGTTAAGTATGCTGAAACTGTCATTTATGTGACAAACAGGAATTGTTCCTGTTTTAGCTGTTCTTCTCCACATACCATAATGAAAAAGCCTATAAACAAACAAATAAATCCAACAACCTATCATGTAGAATTCTTAAAATAAATTCTTTTTAGTTCTAAGTCCTACTGGCTTGCTACATTTTATATCATGAACAGTATAAGCTCTTAGATGGGACAGAGGCTTCAGCAGCAGAGTTTCTTTCTGAAATTCTGTGTTTGAACTGCTCCATTACTTTTTCTTCCAATTTACAACAGTGCTAATTAAAATCTGTAATGAGAATATTCCTTAATCTTCACTATTTAATCTATTTTAACCACCACTGAATGTACAGATAAATCAAAAACAGTTGCAATTCAGAAAGGTGAAGCAACAGACATCACCACAATGGAATCACCTGTATAATCTATGTCTATAACCTAGGGAAAGCCCCTCCTGAATGTATAAAATACCAGACCTTTATCATGATCTGTATAATCAACCCCATTTACTTTGGGGTTCCGATGGACCAATGAGCTAGAGAATAATCATGGGTCATGACAGAAGGTCCCCAAGGCTCCCACGCTTTCATGGGCAACAGGAAATTCAGTCTTAAGGTAAGTTGGTCTTGCTATCACTTTCCTCCTGTATTTCAAAATTTGGTTTAGTCTGTGTCAAAAGAATGATGGGCTGATCACAGGACAAAACCCATCTGGAAAACCTCTTTTAGCACTGCTTGAGATACACATACTGGTCCATTGGTAAGGTTGGTAACCTTTGCACTGTATGTAACATTTGATACAACAAATCTCTTACCTTTCACAGCTGTGCTGCGTAACAAAACTGTTTGCTTAAGCCTAGGTGACTCACTCTTCCAAATATCCACTTAGTTCTATCTTTAATTTTGCAACACCTTGCAAAAACCAACAATTCTGATAAGCTCCATGTATACAGGAAACCAAACAGTACTGTTAGCAGCACACCACTAAGTGGCCAGCTTCCAATTACAATTTTAAACTGAGAGGATAACTTGCACATTTCCTTTATTTGAAACTGCTGTCAGCAGGATTTCTGTCCCTAATCACTAATCATTTCTTGCTCAGTTTTAAGCCCACAATTGATTTATCCCACAGTTTCCATGCACAGAAATAAAGCAGAGGGCAGAAAGAGAGACTTTGAATGTTTAGCTACCTGATCTGAACTCCAATCCAAAGGGAAAGGTTACAAAGATGGGACCACATTCACTTCATTTAACCCAGTCACAAGTAGGCAACCCTGCCTCAAATAGTTATCTTAACATCGTATTCACTTGCAACATATAACTTTTTACATCCTTAAAATAAGCAGTAGCACTAATCTATTATCTTAGAAATCATACTGTGAACACAAAAACAAAGCTTCTACTGTCATCCTGTGTGTCTAAGCAATTTATATGCTGGGCAGAGAAATCAATAACAGATCCAAAAATAACAACAAACCAATTGTTTTTGTTTCTTGAACGAATATTATTGTATGTATCAGCCTACCTCCACGATCAGTTAACATTTCTGATTCAAGCCTATACAGCTGCAGATGCAGAAGAATTTTAAAATGCATAAATCAAATGCTGGAGTATATGAAGGTCATAGTCACAGGTACTAATTAGTCAGAAATAACTCAAGGAAAAATGTTCTGAGGAATTAATACAAGGTACAAAGGGGAAAAATTTGTCAAATTTGAACTGTGATCTCTTTAAAGGAATAGAAAGGTGAGAAAATGAGAGGACCCGAGGATAGGATAGGTCAAGAATAATGTAAAAGGAGATGAATTACAGGATGCTTTACAGGTCATAAATTTGCACTTAGGAGATAATGCATGAAAAACAATAAAATGAACAAAACACATCAGGAAATGAAGATCTCTAGGGATGCTGTGGATGGTCACAGGTGACGGCATAAGAAAAGACAAAAATGTCAAATGGTGTTTTACTGTAACATGAAACAGTACTTTACTTTTGCTGAATGAGTTAATCCTCTGGCTCTGCAGAGATTACTTACAACCCCCTAATACGGAATACTGAATTCCATAATAATCAGCAGCCCACACAAATCCTTAGGATGATCTCATTCTTCAGAGAAGACAGAATTGACATATTTTTGGGGAAAATAAACACTACAAGAGTTTACTGTTCATTTAAGTGCTATTACAAAAGTAGCATAATCAGAAAAAATATAGACAGTATCAAACTAAAATAAAAATTATCATCCTGAATCTATCTTCTATTTTTTTTCTTATTTTATCTTTCTTCTGCTTTGTTGATAGTCAGCCTTAATATTTAAGGAAATACACTGGGGAATTTGCAATGTATTACAGAGTTAAATGTAAGTCAAACATTAATTCCACTGGCTTGATAATTTAAGTGTATGTGAAACTCCTGTATTTGCTTAGGCTATTCAGACATGTATGAATGATTTTACAAGGGTTATAACAGATTAATGTTATTTTCCTTTCAGAATTATATGCCATACACTTATATATCATTAATTTCTGTTCTTCAGAAACCTATCATGACCCAAACACAGTAAAGAATGGCTAAAAATAAACTGTCTCCTTAGGGTTTTTTCTTAAATTCCCACTTTGTAACAAATTATGTAAATGTAAAGGCATTGAAATAAAGAAAAGATAAAAATACACTAAGTCCGAAATATTTTTGAACAAATGGCAAGCAGCATTTCCTAAATGCAAAATATGTCTGGCACTCATAATTTCCACAGGAAAGGAGCTAAAAACTCCAATTCACTTCCACTTAGTAATAATAGCACCTTAATAATAACTAACAGGCTCTAACAAAGACATGAATACCAAAACCTCATAATTTCATCACATTCAGCAATGAAAATAGGTCTGACACAAAGAAGCAAGACTGTAGGAATGTAGAGTGAGAAAAACTGTCTGACATACTGTCATCTTACTCAACTGAACTGATTTTGTCTTCGCCTGATTGTAAAAGAAAAATACAAAAAGCTCACTAATGTCTTTCCTGAGAATGTACTTTTACTTTTATCAAGGAAGCCATTCTCACAAGTGCTCCATTTAAAAAGGAAAAAAAAAAAAGAAAAAATGTTTACTACTGAAATACAGCAACTACTCTGACAGAACCACTCAATTCTTAGTAGGACTTTTGAGAATTCTTCTCATGTTTTTTATTAGCTCATACCACTTTTATTTATTTTTTGCTACTGCTGCATTGTTTACCCTAAAGGCAGCTATTTCTGAGGTCTGCAGACTGACTCAAACATACTGCTGTGACAGTTCCTGTTTCACTGACAGCAATGCCTTCCTTCTAGAGAACAACTATGAACTGTGTCAGGAGAAATTTCCATCAACCTCAGAGAGTTAGTTGTTATCCTCTAGTTTAATAAAAGGTGTTCCAATGCTTTAATTTAAGATTTGAGTCCCCAGAAAAGCTTATGCCCTAATACAGGACACAGTGTCAGGGCCCCAGCTAACATCACAAACACTCACATTCCGTGGAATTACTCCATCTTGACAAGTGCAGAAGGACTGTATTGTCCTGACTTCTGTATGCACTTATACTGAGGCTAAAAGGATAAGAGATTATTTGTGCAAAGCAACCTTGTGTTCTAGGGGTCCCTGCTCACGGTAAGAAGGTTACATAAATCAAGCTCAGGTCTGGCCTTCTTCTGATTCACCACACAAAACTTCATGGTAGTTGAAAGGAAAAACCAGAGATGTAGAGGGTATGCTCTAGAAATTCTCCTTCATTTCTGTGAGGCATCTATTATCTAAATACCTTTGTGCATAGATACGTATTTCTTCTCAATTACATGTCAATCAGACATGAATATACCCATCTGCTGTGACCTAATTTGAAAGAGTATTTGAAAAATAATTAGTCCAAAGGCCATTTGAAGCTGTTAATTGGTCAGTTAATCCACTCACGGATTATCCTGATGAAGAGCAGGCAATCCCAACACAAAGAATCAATCTGCACGATTTTGACATTTACAAATTAATTTCTTTAGTCAACCTATCACAGAGACATTGCATTGCATGATCTGACTGCTATGTTTAGGAAATTCTGAAATATCTGAAAAGTCAACCAGATGTCTCATTGCTCTGTTAAAAATGACCCTGTAAAGGCTTTTAGACTTATCTGTATGAACTGATAATTAAATTCACCTTTTTTTTTTTTTTTCCTGCTAGGCTATTACAGCTACTCAGCAGGACATGAGTTTGTTTAAAATGCAAGAAATTATTTTGACTATAAAGGTACTCATTACTCAGTATGACTGCAGGTGGCAGAAGAAAGGTCAAAGGGAATTATGTTTAATTCATGTTATATGCTTAAATCTGAAGTTACAAAATTACTTGTATGTGATCCATCTGCCAAAACAAGATGCAAAATTCACTCACTCTAATTGTAAAATCCATAAATGGGGAAACATGACACCGTGCAGCTTCCCTTATTGCTTGTAAGAATACATTTAATTGATTAAACAGTGAGAAACTCTTACTTCAGCTTTAGAGGAAAATGAAACAACAGGGTCTTCTAACCTGAGCTATTTCTCTGTAACAGCCATGCAGCAGGATATTAAAGCAGAATTCAATGCCTACAAAAAAGAAAAACGAAGTAGCTTTCTAACACCTGGAATGTGACAATAACAGAGCTAGTCAGCCAGCTTATGAAAATATAAGATTGGAAACAGGGACCATCAGCTGGCATGAAATCTTGAAAGCTTTGCATTGCAGCTCTGTATTGGCTGAAAATGTATTTAAGAAAACAGGTAAAAAACAAGTAAAAAACCAAAAAGACACCTATTATGTAGTCAGTGCACTCAGCTCTTCACAACATAAATCTTCATGACAAAAATGTATCATCTTATTACTAATTTCCAAACATGAGCTACATGAAGAATAAAGTACACACTATAAAATACAATATTAAAAGAAAATAATCTAAACATTAATGATGCATGAATCGTGAGAAAAAATTACACAGACTTTTGTTTTGTGGCTGCCAACAAACAAAAACACAACACAACATCTCCCCTCCCTTTGCTGTGTTCAACTGAAATAAACCAGTGCACCTACAGAACACTTCCTTCAACAGCCCACTATGGAAATAGCTTTTCTGTATTGTTCATTTTTAAAAACAGACCTGCAGAGCTATATCAGCATTTAAGTTATTTCATGTGGTCCTATATTCTTTCAAGAGATGATAATCAAATGCAATTCGGAGAACAAGTACAATGTAATTCTAGTATCCACCTGTACCTTGGACAAAGGAAGCTGTTTCTTCTGAAACAGCTTTTTAAATTGGAATTTAAAAAGTCTGAAGTCAATAAAGCTGAAAGGGTAGTTTTAAATTATCTCAATAGGGGAAACAGATAATTAGATTTTATACTTATTACATGTGCTGAAAAAGAGGGAAAGAAAATCAAGATCTGAAGATTAAAGCACAGTTTGTAGTTAAGTATTGCTTGTAGGGACACCATAAGCTCATTTTCCTACCTCAAACTCCCCATTAAGTGGATTGTTAAAGATCACAGCAAAATTACATTTCTTTTGAAAAGGATAACATATGCAAACTCAGGTAAGTTTTGGAAAAAAGATCATCAGATTACTGTAATTTTTTAGGGAACTAGAAAAGGCACAACACAAAATGCAGTAGATTTTTTAAATGAACCCTGTATCACACTTTCCAGTCATCAGTCACTAGAATAAATATAGTAACTCTGACAGGAAGATGTGATATCAAATCAAGATGCCTTAAGCAAATTGTTTGTAAGGAAATGTATTGGGACACATAGAACAAGGTAGTGTAATATCTTGAAAGAGAACACTAAGATAATCAGATACAAAATAGAATTTCAATAACAGTATTCCATTGACAGTGTCAAACATCACATTTACAACAAAGATAAATTGCTGTAGCATATACGTAAATGCTTAGAAAAATAAGTTATCTCAACTTGTAAGAAAAAGACATCAAATGGAGAACTAAGACTTAACATGGCTAATTTAGGGGTAAACCTGTTTTATCAAAAGCTAAAGAAGAAAACTTCCTACATTCTCTATTTCAAGAAAAGGCATCACATCATATTTACTAGCTGTAAATATAAAAAACAGCTTGAGAGTATGACAATTCCAAATAGATGCAAACTTAAATGTTTAAATGACAGATAAAGAACATCTTACTCCAGCAAAATCATTCTTTCTGTAAAATTAGTTAGCAATTTGATGGTAACAGAAGTAAAATTAATCTCTTTTTTCTTTGGTCATATCAAAGGAGACAACTATTTAGAGTCCATAATACTTTCTTCTGACATTTTTATGTAGGAGAGCTGGGAACTTACAGTTTTATACTTATCTATTGCTCTCATCAGTGCCAAGAAGGATTTTACGGTCTTAATAGAGCATATTTTCTTGCCTGAGTCTTCTCTAAAGTTTTACTTTTTTTTTTCCTTCTTTCTGTGGAATCTTCTTGGTTTTAGAGACTTTGTAATTCAAAGCAAGATATCATGAGGGAATAAAAAAAAGCAAGATATAATGAAACATATATATACAATAAAGAATAATAAAGCAAGATATCCTTGTGAGGGGAAACAGAGGAGCATACACTGAACTCTTCTCTGTGGTGACCAGGGAATGGCCTGAAGTTGTTTCAGGGCAGTTTAGTTTGGATATTAGAAAAAGGTTCTTCACCCAGAGAGTGGTTGGGCACTGGAATAGCTTCCCCATGGAAGTGGTCACAGCCAAAATGTCTGAGTTCAAGAAGCATTTGGATGATGCTCTTGGGCACAGGGTGAGATTCTTGGTCCTGTGCAGGGCCAGCATGGACTCTGATGATCCTAGTGCTTCCCTTCCAACTCAGCACAGTCTATAATTCTATGATTATCAGTTTCCATGAAAATTAATTTCCTGATTTAATGAAATACTAACTTGATCTACCAAATTTAACTTTCAGATTTTTCTGTAGAACCACTGGAAAATTCTTTCCACATCACTCACAGGAGAGATAGCAAAAGTAGTAACAGAAAGGTTCATAAAATAATGAGGCTTTCCAGAGTTCACAAATTTAGGAGCAACACAAATACTTGACTTTGTTACATTAGCTTGGAGAACATCACATTTTCTTACAGCCAGTTTCTTAGTTACTGTCTGTAAAACCAGTACATGTTTAATTTCTATAAGAACTCTTAAAAGTTCTTTAATATTAGACAAAGTAAAGCTGTTGTTTATTCTGCAACATGTAGCTGGTGTCCTGTACCTTATAAAGATTGTAGAACACTGTATTGGCAAGACAATAAATGCACATTTTTCTTCCTAGTGATGTCTCAACTAGCATGCAGTAATTTATACATCATACAGCTGCATGAAAACCCCAAATATGGTGCTTATACAATGTTCTCCTGAACTATATGAATTCATATTAAGCACTGTTCTGCTTCATCACTGGAGACACACAAAAGGACACAAATGGTGTAGTACTTTGTGACATAATTGGGATTTGCAAAAATCACAGTGTATTTTATCCAGATGAAGTGGGTGGCTGTTCCAAGCAGGAAAGTTAACACAAAGCTGAAAGCAGGAGGTCACAAAAGCAGCATTTCATATAGAAGCGATGGAAGTCTAGAAAAATAGTATAAAGGAAAACAACAGTAGAAAAGTAATGAGATAGAGCTATCCAAGTATCAAGAATACAAGTACAAGACATTTGAAGACAAAAATGTGGGTGAGAGAGCGAGAGAGAAAGTGTTACAGAGTCTATGCTGTTAATGGGCAAAATACCAAAGATCGACATTTTCATTAGCACTATTTAAAAAATAGTGATTATGGAAAGAGGCAGGGGGATGAAGCTAGGAAGTTGAAGAGAAAGAGATAAAGATTAGGAATGAAGCTAAAATGGGATTCAGTTAAATTGAAAATGAGTCTTCTAGATATATTTATTCTTTATTTCCATTTATTAGTTTCAAGTTCATGTTATAAAAAGCAGGCAGATAATTTCCTATTATTTCAGCTTTTGAATTGTTTTCAGTTGGTTTATTGACTTGAAGTCTGTTGTTTAGCTTATGATGTAATTTTTCTAACCCAAGCTCTTATGGGTGAGAAAGAAATACATGCGCTTAGCAGGAGTGCCAAAGGAAAAAAGCCAAAAAGTCTATGTAAAATGTTTCTTGTCTGATGAGTGATATATTCAAACAACTTTTCCCTCACACAATACCTCATGCTAAGGAAATCTTTCCAGAAATGACAGCAAAATATAACTTGCCTTTTGAACAAGGTTTAGCATCAGCACACTTTGAATTCTACTTCCTCATGTATCAAACAAGGTGATTGCATCACATTCTTGTACCCATTCCTCAACCTGTCAGCTTACTGCCTCTGCCAGACACATTCCTGTGGTTTGTGTGTCACTTGCCATAATAGGGGGTCTTTGTTCAAATAGTAAACACACATTAACTTCAGAGTTAACATGAGTCTTAATAACATGAGAAATTTGACTAAAACAAAAAAGTATGGAAATCTAACACATTCTTACCTATGCAGCTGTAAATACTCTCTGGGTCTGTTTAAAAGGTGAAGGAATCTGTCAACAACCTTGTTTTTCCCAACACCCTGCAGTAAACAAATATAATATTAAGACATAATACAGATGCACATAGTAAGAGTTATAAACCCAGAAAAGATACTCTCCATACTCCTTCATAGGTAAATACAACTTCAATCTATTTCAGAAAATTCAGAACACAAGTTGATTACATGTATTTTATTTTATCTATATATTCACAAAATACCTACCTGTCTTACTAGAAATAACCAGAAATAGTATTGTGTCCCTAGAGTTATGTCACACATGCTATGCATCCTTTAACTAACACAAGTTTTTCCAGCCTTTTTATCTCACAAAGGTATTGCAATGTCAATGCTAGGAAGTTGTCTTGCACTTAATAGGCAAAGTTAATTCTTGGTGGTTGTAGGAAACATCCTGTAAATGTCACATGGAATTGGGGCATAGCCTTGGTAATAGTTGCTGATCAAATTCCACTGGAGTTACAAAAAGAGACCCAGATGGAATCAGAATTCAGCTGGAGATAAAACTGATCTATAACTCTATTGAAGGATGTCTGCATTAGCAAGCTGTGGAAAATTATGACAGTGAATTAGGAGTTGCTAAGACCCTGGTGCGCCCTATAAAAGCGTTTTAGGAACTGGTATTTCAGCACAGGTCTAACCTAGTCCCAAGGAAGGAATTATCAAAGAGCATGAATTAGGTGGGCTGCTGGGGAACATCCTCCACTTCACTCTCATCCTAAGAGAGATGAGTATGTACCGAGCTGCCGTAAGGAAATTCCCTTCAAAAGTACATTCTAGATCTGGTCTGAAGTGCTAATGTAGGTGCAGAACAAGATGACAGCTCACACGCAGAAATTCTTATCCCTCCTGCAAGGAGGTGGCTGCAGGAAGCTCAGAATGCCAGTGAGAGTGGTTGCAAAGAAAAAGGAAACAGCCGAAAGAAAAGCTCAGTCATAGACCAGCCAAAAGCTGTTTGACAAGACACTATCCCCCTGCTGAGATTCTCACTCTGACTGCATGAATGTATCTAGTAGTCTACACCAGTGTAAAGAAGATAAATATAACCCAAGGAAAGATTAAAGAGATTAGATTAAATCAATTTGGGTTCCACTTATCTGTTTCACTTGGCATTGAAACAGAATAGGAGCCTTCAGAGCTGCAAGTTATGACATTTATGACTGTAAGTTCTAGCTGCGTGATGGTAACTGCCAGCTGCAGAATTGCAAACGGTTTCAGCTTCTTAAAACGGGACCACAGTCTCTCCTCTGACTACATTTGTAAAAATGGAGAATCATGCACATATGTATAATGAAATCACAGAAGGAGAGTTCTCACCATGAGAGAAGAGGAAAAAATACTGCAGAGGAGACAAAAATAGAACTACCTATATTCTACTGCAGACTTGACTCCCACACAGAAGAGCCAACTCTGTTAGTGCTCTTCCACATGCTTCCTGACGAATCTTCTTCCATCTGATTCTTCAGAAGAATCTACAGCTTTATATAGGTGTAGTAAGAAGCTGCAACACACTTAACACCTTTCACAGTAGTTTCTGAAAACTGTCACCTGAAACAGCTCTCCACTGCTGTGAAAGCGGATGAAATTGTGCTCACAAGTTCTTGCAGGAACTTACAGGATGTATCCATTTGGTGGGAAATTTTCAAGTTCAGAAATTTTATAAGTGACATTAAAAGTAACCAGAAACAGGCTAAGAATCCCCTAGTGGTGCACACAGACAGTTTTATTCACATATGTTTCCTGCTACTTTCAGTCAGATCATAAATGGGTGAATAAACAGGAATATTTCTAATGTCAAACACAAAACACCCATGCTGAAAGCAACTTCCTCTCCTAAGAGAGCTAAAGATGGCTGTGCAGATGTCTGCACACAGCTTCTGTACCAATCCCAAGCTGATTGCGTATCCTGTTTCAGTGCAGAGTGGGACTCCAGCCAGCTGTGGCCAGTACAAAGATGATGAAAGAGATCAACATACTGAACCAATGTAAAACATACTTAATATTACACAAAGTCGTAACTGTAATTAAAAAAAAAAAAATTACAGTTATCAAAGTATCAGTGAAGTCAATGGGAGCTGTGCCGTGACCACATCTCATCCTTTACTCATTTTTATCTGTGCATCTCTATACACTCTTCACGTATTTCCTTTTATTTAAGTATACTTCAATTTCAGAACATCATACATTTTTTAAAAGGTGTATGCAGTATTTAAAAGCCAAAAGGCATTCCCACCAGGTTTTAGCTATTATAAACAAGTTAACATTGCCCAACTTCTAGACTGAAGTGCTTCAGAGGGTACATTGTGTGCCTTCACAGAGGCTGTGGTGTACCACATAAAATCTTTGGCTGGTGACAGTAGCTGCAGCAAAGTTCAAGTCAAAGCTTTTTGATTCTATCCCTCTACATTCCTACTTCATGACAAGTTACCATTCCTCTAGGTCTCAGCTACTCCACTAAGAAGTCACAATATAATAGAAAGGAAGAGACCAAAGATATTCAGAAGGCTCTTTAGCACCATTAAGAAACTCCAAAAAACCAAGAGTTTGGATGAGTTTTTCCCTTAAGTACTATGCATTAGTGTAAGGCCAAAAAAAGCATGTTTGTTCCAAATTCACCTGACCTCCATGGGATAAAGAATATGGGTAGTAGTCTTCTCCAGGTGAACGAGAAATGTGGAAAATGCTTACACATTTTGGAAAAATAAAAACCAAACCAACTCTAGTTACAGGCAAGAAACAAGAAATTACAAAAATGGCAAAAAAGTCACCCTCCTTTGCCCTGACTGCCAAAGATCAAGCTGGATCTTCTGAACACCCACACAGCTAGCAGTAAACTATTTAAACAGGAATAACCTGAACTACCTTTCATATGAACATACTAAAAGACTAAACTGAACTTGGATTGGATTCAGAACATAATCTCATGTAATTTTGCAATTATTGGAGGCTAAGGTAACGTTCAGAGGACAAGCCAGTTTGCCATTAACACTTGATGTGTACTATTTATATACGCATTATTGCAGTTACTTAATTTAACAGAAATATAAACATATGCTAATTAGAGAGAAAAGAACATCTGTGTTGGTGTTACAGCTGAACAGAATAAAAATACTTCAGAAAGCAAATATTAGACAATTTTTACTCCATCAGACATATGGGACAACTGAAATAGAAAAATGGGAAGTAAATATCTGCACTAATGAATAGCAAACAAGAAATTATGCAATTAGAAGGCAAAATAATTCCTTAGTTAAAAATCCTTCTAACTGACACTGTAAACACTTGCTACCAAGGATGAAATGGCTTCATTTCCTAGCAGAAGCTGCAGTTTCAAATATAAACAAGGTTGTTATAAGTCCCAGGAGACATTTTGCAATTCAGGATGCAGAACTGACAACTGAAATTTGTCCCCTCCACAGCCCAAATAAAGCCAATAAATTTCCGAAGGAACTGGACTCGAGTTTTTGAAATTAACAGTCTGCCTCTTAGCAAAAAAAAAAAAAAAAATTCTAAATCAGGCTGCCTCATTTTTATTTTCTTTTAAATGATTTGCAGGTCATACTGAAGCAGCTGAAGAAGTTGCCATGTTGTGCTCTTCGGTACTGCCCTTCAGCTGAAACACTGCAATCACATCTTCTCCATATCAGAGCACTGTTTCATTACAAAATAATGAAACAAATTTTGAAACTGGTAAAAAAGCAGTTTATCACTTTTTCACCTCAAGAAGTTTCATTTTATAATTAATTTTAAAATTGCATTATTAGAAAATGAAAGACAAATTTGAGTTAACAATTTTAGTACACAGAGCCCTCATGTCAGAGTTCTCAGTTTCTAACATCATAGAAAGTGTTGTATTATCATGATCACAGAAGCCTTTAGCTGAACAATGAAAATAAAGAAAATGAAAACACTTTTCATAATGCTCCATTTCTAACCCTGGGTTTGGCACCAAACCACCTTTCATGGCTACAGCTTTCGTGTTTCTGTCAACAAAGACATTTGCAATGCATGTATTGCTGAGGCTATTTTGGCTGAGGCTGCAATTTTTAGACCAGAGGATATGTCTCTGGCTTTCCAAAAAAATGTATTATTACCAGCAAAGAAACTTGTAGTACCTGTGCAGAATTATTTCACACACTCCAGGTGTTGAGAAGCCCTGCTTGGAACAAATGTGAACAATGCATTCTAATAACTGCAGAAGGTCTGCCACCAGCAGACTCTAGACATTGCTACCAGAGGACCACTGCAATTGACCCTATCACGGCTTGAATGTTAGCAACAGATTTAAATACAAAAGCAGTGGTGATTTTAACTCTTGCCCCAGATGCAATCTATGTATTTATCAATTACAAAAGTAAGTGTTCTGTGGTTTAGTATCTCATTTTTTTAAATACAAGTTTATCCTCTGGGGCACACCAAAATTATGGTGACACCAAAAGAAGAAAATTTCACTGTAATAATCAACTTAATTCCCTGACAGGAATCATTAATGGAATGCTTTGGATACACCTCTGACTGTAGTTCTATATAAGCTTGTATAGTTGATGTCTTTTTCTGACTTTAAGTACAACCAGAGCCCTTCAACCCAGAGCCCTGTCAGGCTAAATACAATCATTGCATTTCCAGTGAGGTAAGACAACTGTGGTCCAGTGGAGAGGAGCATACAAAAAGTCTCTGAGGGAAAGAATCAGTGAGAAGAAGTATCCACAAGAAAAATCAATTCCTTTTTTCTTTTTTACTTCTGGTTCTTCAGTTTAATGTGTAAAGGCAGAAAGCAATACTGTAAGCAGAGACACATTTTAAAAGCATGCCTATTCTCGTATGTGTACACACTGACAGAGAAATATTTTCCGAGTTTTCCACAACTGTCATCCCTAATTCTCTAGACAAGAAATATCATAGCATTTGGCCCAATTTAGCTCATTTGGAGCTCAGTTTCTTCATGCTTACAATAATAATAAAAATTTGGTTTGGGATAGTACATTCTTGACTTGCAGAGGAAACTGTCTATTTTTAAACAATTTTAAGTAGGAAAACAAGACTTATTTCTAGAAAAGTTGAAATGCCAAACATTTGCTATTTCAAGTTTTTTGATGACTGATATTATTACACTCTCAGGTTGTACTTAATTCAATTTCACAAGGAGTTAGAAATAAAAATATTATATTAGAAGAAAAGATCTAATCAAGCATGTCATTTTAAATATCTTTAAGAAAGACTCAATCATTTGTCCTACTAAATTCTTCAAGAATAAAATAAATTCCTAGCGTGAGCCCAAGAATTCATGTAAGTTGATCTCCCAGTTGAAGAAAGGCAGCAGAAAGGATGAAATTACATTCTGTCAGGGAAATATATTAGGAAATGTACCAGAATGCCATTATATTTCTAAGTCCTTTTAATCAGAGAATGGTTGGGGTTGAAAGGGAACTCTGGAGATTATCTAGTCTAACTGCCCTGCTAAAGCAGGTTCACCCACAGCAGGTTGCATAGGATTGCATTCAGGAGGGTTTTGAGAATCTCCAGGGAAGGAGACTTCATGGCCTCTCTGGGCAGCATGTTCCAATGCTCTTTCACTCTCACAGTAAAGAAATTTTTCCTCATATTCAGATGGAACTTCCTGTGTTTCAGTTTGTGCCCATTGCCCTTGTTCTATCACTGAGCACCAGTGGAAAGAATTGGGCCCCATTGTCTTGACATCCACCCTTAAGGTATTTGTATACAAGATCCCCAAGATCTGACAAGATCCCCTTCTCCAAGCTAAACAGGCCCCACTCCCTCAACCTTTCCACTAAGAGAGATGCTCCAGTCCACTCATAGGACACTCATAGCCTTCATAGGCTGGACACAGTACTCATAATTAATGTATTTCTGATAGTCTGCTTACTGTGGGTTCACATCAACACTTTTAACAAGTGTTGCCAGAGTTTCTTTCAGATTATTTACAACATTTAGCATCTTCACAGAATTCTTCATTCTACTTCTGAACAGCTCACTCAATAACTCATGGCAACAGAGTGATGCCAAATAAAATAACCTCAATTTTGCTGTTGGGTGTTCTAGAATTTCATGGCAATAAAACAATTCAGAAGTGAGAGGTTTGTGAGCCTTCTCTATCCAGAAAGCCACAGATCCTATGTAACCATAAATACTATCTGTGATATCTTCAAAGACAGCTGATGGCTGCCAAGACCTCACCTATGACTAATAAAGGTGAAAGAATCCAACACACCTCTTTACATAACCTCCAAATGCAACTATTTGGGAAATTTATATTTAACATTTAAAATTGTGAGACAAAATAAAATCATTTCAGCCAATGCTATTTTCCAAGGTTTTCCACATAAACAAACTCTATTTATTAATATAGCTTCTCTTGCATTTGCTGAAGAAAATCCAAGGAGACAGTAAAAGATATAAGTAGTGGCCAATCCATGAACTGCACATCATCCATCAGGAAAAATATCATCAAAACACAGTCTAAAAATTCTCCTAGGTAGTAAGAATCACTACTCCAGTCTGTCTCATGAAGCTCAAAAGCTACTGCAAGACCTGTATTTAATAAGCACATAAACAGTCACTGCAACATTTGAAATAATGGGGAGCTCTTGCTGCTCTTTGCCTGCTGGTGTGAGAGCAATATGCAGCTTCTTATTCTCAGCCAAAGAAGAAGCTGCTTTGCAGGTGCTTTGAGAAACTGTAGATGGTCACAGATGAATTAATTCACGCTCAGACTACAGGCTCATTCAGGAAGCAATATCAGAATCCATATTTAAGGCACTGGCATGTCCTTTACTTGGAAATATTTTATAGCTGAAAATTCATATCTATCCACTGAACTCAAAGAAACCTGTTTTTTTTTTTGTATACAAAATGGAAACACATTCCAGTTAACATCCAAAGTAAATCATCAACCACTGTAAACCAATATTTATATTTCATGTAAAACATTTATGCTGTGAAATCCTGAGTCATATAAGCCCCATGGAACAAACATGATTTAAGTGTGGAAAAGCAGTTTACTTCAGAAGCTGAGTACTTCTAAAAATATCTGCTGCCATCTGACACTTGTCTTCAAACTCTCCTCAGTTTCATTAAAAAAGCCAGTCCCTAACATCCACCAAGATAATTTAATTATAATTTACTGATACTAATTGTCGGAGTCTGTAACTTGAAAACAGTCTTGGTAAAAGGGTTCTCATCAGTCAGCTCTCAGAGTTATAGAAGAAACCACATTTACAGACTTTGAAAAGACAGAGGCCTTAAGCTAACAGGAATTTTGTGTGTGTACATGTGTTGTGCAAACAAAAGAGGCAAAGGTGGAAAACTACATATGGTCAACCAACCAAAACCAAATCCAGACTCTAAAAGAAAGACTACAGGTCAAGCCTTGCACATTAACTTACAGTTAAATGGAGATACTTACACAGTCATCATTTTGAAGACCAGATTATGTCCTAAGGTAAATGCCAACTCAATTAATATTCTAGGAAATGACACAAGCATTCAAAGGGATGTTAGTCCTATGTTTTGAAATACTAAGGTTCAGAGAATTTGAATTTTCACTTATTGCACTGAATTTCCATGTTTCACTCATTCACTAATAAGATATTTTTAAGAGAAAGGAACTCAAAACAGTACTTTGTATCTCCTCAAAATCATTATCTGTTTTTTCCAAATGGGAAACACAGGTACACTCTGATGTATATATCAAGGCATCACAAAACCCTAGCTTCTTATACAGACTGAACTGATAAAAGCAACTGAACAGAAAAAAAAAAAACTAATTTAAAAAAAAGATTTTTAAAAATAATTTTCTTTACAAAAAATGGATGAAAACACTAATATCTTCAATGAGGTATCTACACATACTGCATGAAAGCACAACTGATGCAATATGGTTGCTTTTAAAGTACTTGAACATGATTCATCATAAGCTGCACAAATTTACAGTAAAATATTTAAGGAATTAGCCAAGGAATTTCTAAGTGGTTAGTGATCATTCCTGAGAAATGAAGAATGACTGTTGTGGCTCTGAAAAGACTGCAGAATGGCAAATACAGCACTTCAAACTTAAAAAACAGTATTTTGAAAGGAAAAGGCCTGTTGGCCTTTTCTTAGTCACATACAAAAACTTTGTATGGAACAAATTTGTAAAGAGTAAACCTGGAAGTACTCAAAAGTATGTTAGCAATTAAAAAAAAAAAACAAAACTGTATTGCTGATTTGCCAAAGAGAAAGCTCAGCAAATCAACTAATTTTCCAACTTAATGGTACAGCTGAGCTGATGTCTGGAATCAAAGCAATATGTTCCAATAGTTCAGTCAAATCTTTTAATACTGTCTTCAATTAGAGACTCAAAAGATGGAAGAAAATGTGACATGCATTAAGTTATTAGAGATGAGAATACAACTGCTGGAAAAATCCCTTATTCCTAATAGTTGTACTTGCATAGTCTTCAAAACTTTTCTGCCAAATGAGGTATGTGTCAGAGCCCTGATTTACTACTGGTATACACAAGCTCTTTCCCCACACCTAGGGTTTTACTTCTCAGTATTGAAGGTCAGCTCTGACATGGTTTTCTTGCCTTGCCGGGGTTCCTTTGTCTCCCATGCTTTGGGAGCTGCATTTACACTCAAGCCCTTGCCTTGGTTTCTTCCCAACCTGCACTGTGGCAATGCTGTGCTTGGCCCTGATCCTGGGATCTTGCTGAACCCAGCCTGATCTCAGACTTGCCTCATTCACCATGGACCTGTCTGGCAGCCACTGAGCACTTGGATGACCATGGCTGCTGTCCCCAGACCTGCTACTCTTGCTTTGGCACTGAGGGACCGCAAAAGTTGTCATTAAGGACTCTGTCCCTGCCTCTGTCTTCCTGTGGTTCTGCCTGCTCCTGCTATTCCCTGCCAGCAGTTGCTGCAGGCAATCTGTACTACATAACATTTTCAACACCAGCTTGGAAGAGGGCATAGACAGCACTGTTTATGAAATAAAATAAATAGATCTCGTTTCATTTATGAAATAGATAGATTTCTATTTATGAAGAGATTAAACCTTTTGGAGAAGCTGGCATTTATCCATCAAAAGTCTACAGAGGTTTCAAATAAACCATCTTTGTAAATTCAAATTGATAACAAGGAAGCTAAACAGCATATATACTTCAATATACATACATTAATAATAATTAGCGTTTTATATTCATTGCAATGTTGGTTAGATCATAAGTGCTTTGTGTTAGACATTTTCTACAGACTATTGCAAAACAAAAAGAGAAACATCTGCTAAAAAATGATTGCATCCTTGCTAAGGGACAGCTAAACTAAAGGGGGATTACTTTTTGGAAAAAAACAAACCTCACCAATAAAGTATTGATCAGCCAAGATTCTAGCCAAAGAAGTATACAAATCTGCTACTCTTTTAGAGAAAAGTAATATTTAGCTATCAGTAGGATTTAGGTAATACTGAAGTGTCACCCCTTACCTACCACTGGAGATTTTAAAGGAGTGGTTTGATACATAATCAAGAAGGATAACCAAAGCCATTAACTGTAGATTTTAATGATCATGATGTTACATATAGCTATTACTATGTCATGAGAGGTTTAGATTGGATATCAGAAAAAAGTTTTTCACCCAGAAGGGTGTTTGGACACTTGAACAGGCTCCCCAGGGGAGTGGTTAGGCTTGACAGAGTTCAAGAAGCATTTGGTCAACACTCTCAGGAACAGCATGTGATTCTCAAGGATAGTCCTTTGCAGGACCAGGACTTGTACCTTGATAATCCTTGTGGGTCCCTTCCAACTCAGAATATTCTGTGATTAATGCCTTGACTTTTTACTCTGACAACCATATACAACACATTTACGGCATTTACATTTTCCACAAATGTGTGCCCATAACACCCCTAGACACTGTTAAATAAGGAATTGAAAAATGGGCCAAATACCTCAGTAGTAGAAATGAATGCAATTACAAAGAAGCAAAACAGAGATTTAATTTTGTTACTGAATAACGAGTTTGTTCCATGCATTGCAAGAAATATTTAACTCACCTGGTTGCCAACTAAAAGAAGATGTTCTCCCAGCAGAAAGTCCTTGAGCATATCTTCCATTACCATCATATGCTAAATAAACAAAACCACAACATTCACTTGATTTTATGCTCTCAAGTTTATGCATTCACTAATGACAGTGGTACAACAGGAACTTAACTTCAAGGATTTGAGGCCAAATATTTTTGAACTTTATACTTACAGCTACTTATTACATAGCAAGAGCCTCTCAGCCAATAATAGCAGAGGCAATATATCCAGTGACTAGAACAAGAAAGCATTTACATTCTCTGCTCAAATGCATTGTGGGAGCCTGATTTCCCTAAATACTTTTAGTTCTTTGTAATCATTCCTTGTATGTTTCCTTTTAGCCTAGTTGAATGCTTGTCACCCAGAGTGTAAGAACTTTCTTTTAGTTTGTGCCAACTCTCCAGCAATATCCTAGTAGAACATTACAGAAATCAGATAGAGAGAATGAAAGACATATGTTAATTATACACATATAAATATAAATATATAAATTATTAAACATTAAACACCAGGTCTAACTTAATAACAAATATACTTTTTTTGTTCTAATCAAACTTTATTTTCAAGGAAGATAAAGATAGGACAATGCATATTCAAGTCTGAATGTGTTTATATGTGTCTTACAATATGTGCCTCACTAATCCATTTTTATTAATTATTAGTTCATATGTGCCTAATTGAAGCCAAAATGCTGGACATCTATTTTTATATATATATCCAGTATCATAACAGGTAACATACACTGTACATCCAGTACTTTATCTCGCTTCTCACAAATGATTTGTTTAAAAGGATAGAAAGGATTTCAGGATAATGTGGCAATGCAGACTACTTTACTTGCAATGAAGTCGTGTATATTTCTCCACTGTATCTAGTAAAAATAGGTCATCTGTAAGTAGGTCAGTCAACCTACTTAGAGAAATGAGTGATTGTCTTTAAATAAATACATGATCATCTCATCTCTAGGACTTGATTAATATAAAAATTAAAAATCAGCGGCTTGCTTATAATTTCTGAGCATAAAACCCCTTTGTTTCTGTGTGAAGGATATTTTAAATTTCCAAATCTCTGTAGAACACAGGCTGGGGGTGGGGAAAGAAACTCTTGTAAACACAGCTTAATACCATGAAATCCTAACCAGGCATTTCAAAAGACTACTGAATGCTCAACACACAATTTAAGGAGAGCACTTCAAGGAAAATTATTCTATTTTTTGGCATGTGTATACACTAGAAATTTGTAACTGAGGAGAATAAATATGACCAGACATACGAGAAATTCTAGGAAGTCAGTTTACCACACACACTGATTACAATTTTGAATTTTATTGCTAAGACACAAATACATCCTTTTGATGACTTTTTTTTAATCCTAAACTGAATAAATATACGTACATTATGGCTCCCCTGAAAAGCAGCTTACCCACCAGAAATACTATGTAATGATACTTCTTCTTTTGTTGGTTCTTTTTTTGCACCAGGACTTAAATTAGCATTGTGTTATGATGCACGCAGATATGTAATATTAGCTATTTATGCAAAGGACTTGTATGTAGACACATCCGTTACCTTTATCAATCCATGTTCCTCAGTGCCTTGTCTGAAAATTGCACTTGGCATATTACCAAAAAAAATTACATCCCTATGACACCTGTTGTGGACCAACAGCAATGTTCTGTGGCAATATTAAATTTCACTGTAATGTGAATAGTTTCAAGACCAAACATATAAAGGCAAAAATGTACGTGTTTCATTACACTGTGCAGCACTACAGAGGGCTGAGGACATATCTTTTTCTCTGTTTTCAGTTTATTTCCATGGCTTTTAGGTAATGAAGCACTGCACTAAACTCAAATCAAATTCGTTCTCCAGCAGGTTTTGTTAAATGATCATTACAGCACTTGAATCACCAAACTGCAAAGTAGCAATACAGAAAATAAGAGTAGAATTCATTTAGAAATTGGAACACCTATCCTGACTGGTATTTGGTTGCTGTTTCCTTCAGCATTTAGCAGGCATAGCTATTCAAAGACAGATACAGAGCAGGTCATTCTCTACAGCAGTTTTAACATAAGTTCCCTGAATAAAATCTGAACACAGTTTGGTCTATGGTTTTCTGAAGCTATAAGCAAGAAGGTGGAAAAAGCAAAGCAGGTGTTAAGTCCTAGGAGAACTCAGGATTTCATTTCCAAGAGATACAAATTATGTGCTTTATCAAAATGGCAACAGAGAACAAAATCTCACATGAAATGTTAGTAAGGAAGATGAAGAAGTCTGTCATCTGTTCCCCTTGTCATCACCTTCAATAGGTGAGACCCATGTAGCATAGTCTTTCTGAGGCAAAATTGTAAGTGAGGTACAAAAAAGGACTAGGAAAAGAAGTGTGGAAACCCATACCAGGCCCCTAAAAGCAAAGTATTTCACCAGATCATGCTATCAGTATTGCCTTTCAGTAGCAAAATATTCTAAAGGTAACCAAGATAGTAAATCTCTTTCTAAGGATACCTTTGTCTGACAGTTTTGACGCTTTTAGGCTAGACAGAGAAGAAAGCTGCTCTACAAAATGGGGTGCTGGAGAAATAGAAACCAAAAAGCCCACAGTCATAAAGATCTTCCTTTTCCTTGTATTCATTAACCACTCTTTACTACTACTATGAACTAATTGACACTAATGTCTAATTAATAAGCTAGACTATTTAAAAGAAATAATTAATAACTCAAATAACTAATTTTCTAAGTACTATTTTCCTTGCTTTTCAAACATGAAATATTAATTCTAGTGTAAAGGAGTGTATTGGGTCTGGCTGAGTTGGAGCTGGTTGGACACGAAGGGTTATAGTGAATGAGGGGACATCAGTCAGTAGTGGGGTTTCACAGGGCTCCTGTGCTCTTCATCATCTTCATACATGTCTTGGAGGAGATACTAAAGAATGGGAAGGGGTAATAAGCAAGTTTGCAGATGATACAAAACTGGGAAGATCTGTTGACTTCCTTGAGGACAGGGAGGCCCTGCAGAGAGACCTTGACAAATCAGAGGGATGGGCAATCATCACCCACATGAAGTTTAAGAAAGACAAGTGCTGGATTCTGCACCTGGAATGGGGCAACCCTGGATGTACAGACAGACTGGGGAATGAGAGGCTGGAGAGCAGTGCCATGGAAAGGGACCTGGGGGTCCTGGGCTATGGCAAGTTGAACATGAGTCAGCAGTGCCCTGGCAGCCAGGAGGGCCAACGCTGTCCTGGGGGCATCAGGCAGAGCATCACCAGCAGGCAAAGGAGGGGATTGTCCCGCTCTGCTCTGAGCTTGGGCAGCCTCACCACTGCTTTGGCTGCTGCTGAGCAGGGCTGGCACAGCATCAGCACTGTCTTCCCAGTATTTTCTCCCCATTAGTAGACTGCGGTAAGCAAGATCCTGGGACAGGACACACCTAGGCCAAATAACCCAAAGTAACCACAGGTATATTCCATACCATTTGACATCAGCTCAGACACAAAAGCTTAGAAAAGGAGTAGGAGTGGGGGCATTTGTTATTTACAATGTTTGCCTTCCCAGGCAACCAGAGCATGTGCTGATGCCCACAGCTTCCTGGAAAGTGGCTGAACATCACTTGCTGGTGGGAAGTAGAGAATGATATTGTTGGCTTTTCTTCTTGATTGTGCACACACAATCTTTTGCTTAATAAACTGCATTATCTCAACCTATGAGTTGTTTTCCAGCCTATTTTTTCTCCCATTTCCAGCTAGGAAGGGAGAATGATAGTGGCTTGGTGGGTACCTGGAGTTCAGCCAAGGTCAACTCACACCAGGGAGGTACAACTTTATGCAACAGGCCTGTAAAACAGTCTCAGGATGCAATCTACAATCCAGCCCTAAGGGTGGATCAGTCCAGCAGCAGTAAACAAACAAAATGTTCAACAGAATTGTTATAATCTCTTTGCACGAGGATGAAGACATATCTGTAATGATCAGCAAATGCTAGGAGAAAAATTTAAGACTAAAGAAACTACTTCAGAAATATATCCTTAAAATTTAGTTAGTACATTATTTACTATACATATGAGCATACCCATTAGTACACATTCAACAAACTTTTCTAACTCAGAAGTCAGAGATTTGTACTTACTTGTGCATTTTCATAAAACAAAACATCTGGCACTTTCATTTTCTCAGCTGAGTTATAAATTGGCATGGTCACAGACCCTATCTTCAGAATCCCGTTGTTTATTTCACCTAGTCATTTTTCAGGAAACAAGCAAATGTATTTGTTACAACATCTTCTAAGCAGACAATGCAATCAATATTAACATTTGCAAGTAACGATTTACAGATTTTAACAAGGCTCTGGTTTGGGGTAAATTATTTCTACCTAAAGAAAGAGAACACTTGGAAGAGTATCAATTTACAAAAGGCTGCATTATCATGAATTTGAATTTGCTTTAAAACTGTAAAGAAGTGTATTACAATAAATGAAGAAAAGGTGATTTTATAGGAAAAGGACCTTAAGAAACACCAGAAGTTGTGACCACTGCCTTGGTCTAATTTGACACTCTCATTGTATTACTGGAACATCACCAGTACTTTTAGGCTATATTTCCTCAATCCACAAGGTTTCACACTTCCATTCTTCTGCTGTCTTCCCCTGTCCCACTGTGGAGTGAGGCACAGAGGTGAGGTAAAAAGTGGCTTGTGGGTGCTCAGCTGAGAGGGGAAGCACACCCACCACAACTGTACAGAGTAACTGCTAATTCTTCCTTTCAGCACTGCATAGTTGAAATACCCCTCAACTACAGTTCTGAGAGAAAAAGTACATTAAATTTTTTGCTTAGATCAAAAGAACCATAAATTCAGTACTTAGGAAAACAGCCAATAAGTGTAATTAATAACAAATCCAATAAAAATAATCTAAGTTTTGCTACTAATTTTTTAATCTGGCATGGTATAAAACTGAAAATACCCTTATTTCTAGACAGATGTTTTTAGCTGTTTGCCTTTATGGATGAAACAGAGAAACACAGAAAATTCAAGAGATGTATCCAGATTTTTTTTTTTTTAAAGTAAGCAGGTAGCATTACACAACTGGCAAAAGGCCAAATTATTTTGAGATATAATAATACATAGATGGCTGCAGATATATATGGCTGCATATATATTTGTATATAGTTATATACACATATTATACTGCATATAATAGAAACTATATATCCATTAATATATCAGTATCTACATGTGTACTTCTATACACACAGACATTAATACATTTATAAAAATAGAATCCACATAGAATTAAAACCAAAGATGTGTTTACCACTGCACAGATCTAACAGTAAAAATACAGAGATCTAATACATGACAAAACTGGGAACAAACATACAGAAGAATAAGAGCAGAGATAACACTGGTGAAGCAGAGAATAGGAAAAACATAGTGAATGGAAAATGGCAAATTGCTTACAGTATGCTGCCTGACAGAGCATATGAAAAGATATACAGCTAGGATGAAGGGGGTCATACAGGAATGAGAAAGCAGAAGTGAGAAAAATGGCAGAAGCACAAATACATGCATAGCCCTGAAGGCCACTACACATGATTACAAGTTGGATAAGCCAAAGAAACTAAGATATGCTCGATAAAGGTGACATGCAACTACTACAGCAATTTAAAGAGAATAACAAAGAAGTGTGTGCCAGAATGAAAGCAAATGATAGCACAGAACTTCTACAAGAATCTCAAAAAAAAAAAAAAAAAGGTGATTTTAACAGGGGAGAGAAAGAAGCAATGGTAAAAAAAAAACAGAACAGAGAAATTATAAGCTCAAACTAAGGCTGTAACTCTATAGACGACTAACTATCAGTGATTAAAAGAAATGAAAAAGCAGTACTAAAAGCCTGAGACCATGGATCTTATAGACTGAGAAACACTTTAACATGATGGAAAACAAAATTCCATGACCAGGGAACTCGGCAGACAACACAACATACTGAGAGCAGCAACACATTCTGATAGAACAGAGATATAACTGAAGCAAATTACATTTAATTTTGAGGATAACTAGTACACCTTTATACATCCAGCAATTTGAGTAACATTCATGGGGAGCAGGAAAAAAAATAGCAGAAGCTTACATGTGTAATCCTTTCCCTCTAGTTTCTCTGTGTCATCTGGACTTGTTTCAATACCAGAATCCTGCAGATTTTTATGTAAAGCTGATCTGGCGAGGTTTGGTAAAAATCTAAAAGAAGGAGAATAATAGGGAGGTTGTATTTTAAGAGTTTTTCTTTTTAAAGTTTTCGGTATTTTCTGTAATCTAAAAATCTAAATCTAATGTAATCTGTAATCTAAAATGAAGATTCACTTGCACCTCCAAACCCTGAATGTCTATTCCTTGCACAAAACAGCTTTCCACATTTCATCTATCCCCAAGGAGAGGAATTTAGCTTCTTTCACAGGCAATGAACTACACTTGTCACAGTGCACTCTTTTTTAAAGGCTTCAGTGTTATGAGACATTGCAATAGGGTTGTAATGTAGGGTGGTTTAGAACTGGAGGCATGTAATATCCTCATTCCATTGCAAGTAAGAGCCACAACAGAAACAACTGTTTTTTGGAAGTACCTTTTCTCATTACTCAATTCACTTGGATCTCAGGTTCCAGAGAAAAAGGGTAAGCTCTGAGGTGTCTAGAACTAAACCCTTTCAATTTTCCAGACTTTTTGACAATAACAACTTGCTTTCTTTTGAAAAGACAAAAAAAACACAAACAAAATCCCAAAGCAAACAAAACCCTCATAACACTTCTAGACACAGCTTTTAGAACTGAAACCAAGTGTCCATGAAACATAAGTCAAACAAGACATTAACATGGCTCTGCTTTGAGTGTTTTTAGACAGTGAACCAATGCTGATAATGGTGACCTAATTTATATAATGTAAAGATGGGAAAAGTGTAGCAAGTCCTTTCTACTTACCTTCTAGGTTTGAGAATACCACAGAAATATTTTTAACAAAATGACCAACTTTAAGGAGCAAGACAGCAATTGTATTATTTAATAAAACACATTAAAACTTATCTGGCCTGCTAACAACTGACCAAGAAGCTCTTGGAACTTCCACCAAAACTAGCAGTTCTACCTGGAAAGGCAGGCTTTATTAACAGCATCATAAAGGCTTTCATCTGGATGTTGTGACAGTCGACGGCAAATTCGCAACAGTTGTCGAGTAGATAAAAACGAGGCCAGTGACTGTGCCTGTCAAAAAATACAGGGTAGTTTAATTATTTAATCCAAGTGAGGGATTTAGAGCAAACAAGTCAGGAGAAAAACTCAATCCAAAAGGAATAATTTCAACTTTTCTTCTCATTCATAGATGCTTTGTGCCTTCTACAGCAACTCATGCACTTCAATAGGCAAGCTTGTAATTCTGTATTTTTTGCAGTAAGTCACTGTCATGGAAATCATTATGTCATCAAAAGATTAGTCTTAAAATATCACTTTTATCAGCAACAGGAAGAAAAATGTGCTGTGAACTGAATTTTATGTGCAATACAAACCCTAACATTAATACCCGTCATAAAAACCAGGTTAGCTATTGTGAAAGGATCGATGTGCTAAAAAGTCATCTGCTCTTCACAAACTACATATGAGCTCCACATGTAATGCTCTGGCAAAAAGGTCCAGCAGGATTCTTAGACATATAAACAAGACAACACTGGGCAGCAGTACAGAGATTGTATCACCTCTGCACACGCCTGCTGGGCGGGCCATTACTGGAACATTGTGTCCTTTGCTGTTGCCCACATATTAAAACAGATGCTAAAAACTGGACATGATTCAGCAAAGATTTACAGAAATTATTCAATGCTTGAGAAGGCAGACCTCAAACAAACATGGCACAATTTAAAAAACCAAACAAACAGAACCACAAAACAAGCAACCATGTACTTAAAGAAGGATCCAAAGACTGAGAAAGAAATCATTCTACAATTATATCTACCGGATGAAGGTATCTAATACAAATAGGTTCCTTATTTTAGCAGGAAACACACAACAATGAGTGTGATCTGATAAGTCACGCCATGTTTTGCCTGGGTCAAGTGAAATATTTTAATTAGGTAATTCAAAATGTTTTGTTTGGGTTTACACAAGTTTATATAAAATTTCTAATTGGATTAAAATTGTCTTAACATATGATGCTGTTTCAATTGGAAAAAAAAAACTTGACATTTGAAATCTAGGGGAAAAAATAGAGAAAAACAACACTTCATGAATTTCAGAGCCTTTTTCCCCTTTATTAATTTTTAAGCATGAGAAGTATCTCAGCACCAATTCCTTCCTCCAAAAAAACAGCAGTTTTGACAAAAAGGCATTTAAATTAACAAAACCCCAAAAAGTCAGTTCTATGAAATCACACAAAACTTCAAAACTTTTCTCAAATTATGAGAAAGGAAAGAATAATACTTTTTAGCATACCTCTGAGCAATGAGCAAAAATTATTTAGATTGGCCTAACTGCAAAGATTACTACACCTGTTCCTCCTGCTTTCACTGACAGAAGATTGTGAAGCATCTTCTGAACAACCATAGTTTACAAGCCAGCACTATGGACACTGTGATGTAAATGATGGCATTTAATGAGTTACTTCAAGACCTACTCAGCTATACCTGAAGCAAGGGCAAGGGTAAATATTCTATCCTTACTATCCATAGAGGATATGACCATTGAGGAAAAGTTGTATCACATCTCCTGAGTATTTCCAACTGGTAGTTGAAAGTATTGTCAACAAAATTTCGTCCTCTATTACCTGATTTGTTTGAGTTTTTTTATATCGAACAACCGCAAACTCAAAACTGTGTTAGTGACATTTTTTAAAATATGTATCTATGAGGCATCTAATTCAACGGGATCTTGATTGTGGCCTCCAGATTCTATTGTAAATCAAGGAAACAATTACAATGATGCAGACAATGCCCACAGAGTGAACAGTCTACAGGTATTCTATTGTTAACAAAATCACTTTAAACAATGGTTAATATTTCAGTAGAATCTCTGGCAGACACTTATTTACTTAGACAACTCTATAAATAGCCTAATGTACATAAGGCACACATTTAATCTCTCTGCACAGGTGCGCTGTTCCCGACATGTCTCATGTCACTGCTGATCTACAAGAATCCTCTCTCAAACCATACTGTGACTCACTTCTCATTCAGTATCACATAATTCATTTAGAAATTTCACAATTCTACAGATATCCACATATTTGGAAAAGATTTTTGTGATGCTCTATTCAGGCATGGTATGTCTCCAAGTATGTCCAAACGGATACATTTATACATTAGATGTAGGAAGCTCAACTGATGATTATAACAACTGTCACAACAGTGTACCTAGAAGTCCATTTTTTATTTACTTTTTTAAGCTCCAAAGAACATAACAGCCTCTCTCAGCTCCTTTATAGTAAAACTATAAAAGTTATTATCAATGTTAAAATAGTGGAAACTAAGGACAATGAATTAAATTTATTAAGCACCTGTTAAGCTGGTACTGCTGGATTCCAATAAAAATGTTTTACATTTTACTTATATCAAGGCATGCTGTGTTTTAGCTGCCATAGCAATAATTTCTTTTTCTTGTCACCATGATTTAACTGTATTTTTAAAGAATTCTGTGGTCACTTTGTCAGCAGAACTTATTTTTCCTGACATTACTTCTTTAATAGAATAGCCTATAGCAGCAATGCAGCCAGGAGTTCTGGAGCATTCTATTTTTTGAATCTCTGCTGCTGCCTGTTGTCATTTTATAATGACTACATAGCTCCTATTGCTCAAAAAGCCCAAATAACTTCAGCTATCAATTTTATAATTACTAAAGCAAAGTAATCAAAAAATACCCAAACGCATGTGATTATATCCATACACATTCAAAAGGCACCTCAGCATAATGTGAACCACATACCTAAACTCACTGTGTTCTTGTTCTTGATTCTCTGGGATTTGTACAAATTCCTAGAACTTATGGAGATTCCAAATACACACATCATAAATCAAAGAATTTTATAGTATGCAGCACAGTAATTGCCAGCAATAGCTTTCTGGGGCTGGTTTGCCAATCAGGCAGCCTTTGAAAAAACACTATAGCTTAGCACGTTTCACCTGGGCTTTGTTAAGACAGTCACAGCAGGAGATAGTAAATTCAAAGAGAAAAAAAGAAAAAAAAATGGCTCACAGTGGTATCATTTGTCTCCCGAAGCTTGTGTGTTACTGACAACAACTTTTCCACAGCCACACTGGGTACATTTGGAATCTGGTTGAAAGAAAAACAGTATTAATCTTACCTATTAATCAAGATATCCAAGTTCCACATATGCAATAACCATGGCGTTGCCACAGTTGCTTTATGACAAAGAGTACTTTTTATTACAGCAGTATTCAATATCAAAATAAGAATTATGACATTAAATGATAAACAGGTATGTTGATAAGCTTCGAAAATCAGCTTCTTTATTCTACACTGAAATAGCAATATATTTTATATGTAATCCTGTTCAGTAAGCCAGTAATTGCCTAAAGTACTGAATATACTTACCATTTGTTTAATAACTTCAATTTCTTCACTCTTGCTTAAAGATCGAACATTATGAAAAAGAAACAGTGTCAAAAACTCTGGACCCAGCCATTGTTGGGTACTACTTCCAATGACAGGAGGTTCTGCTAAGACCACTATTCTGAAAGAAGGATGGATAGGAAAGATAGACCTGCAAAAAAAGAGTTTAAAAATGCATTACCTGGCTTAAGGAATGAATATCAGATTTTATTTTTACAATAGATGAAAAAAGATAAATTATTGTACTGAAACATACCGGAGTATATCCAGATTATTTGCAACGCAACTTTATTTTTTAAAAAAAAGAAAACACACAGGCTGCATAAAGCAACTTGAAATTTTTTTAATTTACACATTTTTTTATGCTCAGAAGTCTACCCAATTCTCTTCATTTGCAACAGGACCTGCATGCTTCAAGATGGACAAATATGACCAACTAAGCTACAGTCTACTGTGCTGTATGTCTGAAGTAGGCACATCTCACTCATTTCATGGACTTCTACAAGTGCTTTACCTACAACAGGGTGTCTCACAGACAACTCAGGGACAAAAGAAGACCTACCAGAGCTGCAGTAATAAGTAACTTTTTTACTGAATTAAACTGACAGAAAGGATGACACTGTAGAGATTTGCCTAGATACTATGAAGAGCTGAATTTAGTAACAGTTTAGGAACATTCCCTTACAGATGCTCTTTGTGGTCCTTGGATTAATATGTCTAACTTCATAACACTCCTGAAAGCTATGCTTCAAAGACCAACCCAGTCACTTCACCCCTGGCTCATTTTAGAGTCAGCATGAGGAGACAGGTCTCTCCAGTGGGAGATTAAGATTTACAAGAACTTCAGAATTGCTGTCCTGGCTCCTTAAATCAACCAAGCACACAAGTCTAGCCACAACAAGTAGTCTGCCTCTCTCATATTCCTTCAGCACCCCCCAACCATATCTTCAAAGACATCACAGGATAGAACCTTATTTGCTTTAATTTATCTTTGCCCAAAAATTTTTTCTAATACTGTTCTGAACTTCCCTTCTTCATCCTATCTGCCTCCACAGCTTCCTGTGAAAAAACACGCACTGTTCCTGGCTGTAAAATAATAAAAGGTACTTTTATTATTATTGTTTTTTAAGTCTTTATAGCACTGACCTCCTAGCCTAAGTCAGTGTTTCCCAGTTCTCACTTGAGGATTTGGTAACTAACAGTCTTGACTCCACTGAAGATAATGGGAACTTGCAACACCAACTTAAAAATACAACTTTCAGATGTGTATTTTAGGGCACTAAAAGCCTGCTGCCTTGAATTTTGATATCTTTGCCTTCTTCACATCTTTTGTATCCCTTATCTGTGTAATATTTTCACCTCCTCTGACTGGGCACTCATTGGTACTCATTAATCAGCACACCTGCAAGATCACAGCATCACACAGAATCAGTGAATAGTCTGAGCTGACAGCAACAGAGAAGAATCATCAAGTCCAGCTCTTAAGTGAATGACCCATACAGAGATCAGACCTGTGACCTTGGTGTTACTGGCACCGTGATTTGGCCAACAGAGGTGATCTCCAAAAGCAGCAGAAACAACGGAATAACACATCAGATACAAAAGCCAGTCAAATTTTGTCCAAGAAGGACCTGCTTTCATCAGCTAATTTTACAGTACTCTTATTAAAATAGAGGATGTTCATTTATTAAAATAGAGAATGTTCATTTGGAAAAAGCAAGTGAAATTTGATTAGGCAAAAATTTATATTGCTGTTACCATGTCATTTTCCATAAAGATTACTGAAGACATAAATTGACAAATCTACTGCATAGTTGGCTCATCTGTGCATCACAACAATAAACCTGTGATACAACTGGGCAATTACAGCAGTCTCTTGTATCAAAGCAAACAAAGGCAGTGGTATTAGTTATTCTCAGCTGAGTGTTATAAGCCTAGAAGCTACTCCTTGATTGATGAAAATAGAAATAGATGTCCGAAAACATCACGTGAAAGAGGAACCAATGGGAATGTCCCTGTCATTAAGCATAAAAGAAGGTCAGGGAACATTAGCCAACTTTCTTATAGAAGAAAACATTTCCTAGATAGGATAAATACATATACTTTCAGGCTTATCTTCCCTAGAACTACTAAGAAAAAAAGCAAACATCCTCCAGACATCCATCAAATTCTGGCCCTTCTGCAATACCGTAAGAGAAGACAAGAAGGAGTCGACTTTTCAGGTGAAGGAATTGTTTTTCTTTTGTATCATTTCCTGGTAAAGAAATCACATTTCTTCTGTATCAGCTCCTAGTCACTGCCCTCAAAGGGTTTGGTGGGGACAGCGGGGAAAAGCACGGAAAGAAGTGAGAAGAGAGGAGATGCAAAGTCAGCGCAAGCTAACTTGGCGATATCAGTTCGATTCACTGACATACTCTCTAGACTTGAACAACATCACTGCTCTAGGTTTCCAGGTTGTAAACATGAATAAAACTATTTGGCTATTTCAAAAGCCTATTTGTTTGGAGTGATGTTTGCAATGCTGAAAATATCAGGCTAAGTGTATTATTAAACAAATACCATAAATGACTCAGTTCTGCAGTGCTAAATTCCCATCTTCCATCAGCACAACTGAAGAGCTTCAAAGTTGTTCCATCACATTACAGATCAAGTCTCAAAAAGAACACAATATGGAGAGCTCCTACATGGAGCTGTACTTCACAGAAAAGAAATCTTTGACATGACAAGAAATCTTGTGGGTTTTACAGATCAAGATGAAGTAAGTGTATCTTCTTAAAAACGTGGCATCTTTTAAATTAGTGAGCCTCAAACACAGTGGGAAGATTTGATGTTAACCGATTCATGCAAAGAGTCTATCCTTCTCTCTATTAAACATTTACTGACAATACAGGCAGCAAGGCACTCTCCTAATAAAATGAGTGTTCTTCTTTTGACATCACTGTTTAATTTTTCAGCCAAGAATTACCACCATTGCTCTTACAAAGAAAATCACACACATTGATCAGGGTGATTTTAAGGAAAGATTTTCTTGTTATTGACCATGGTTCTGAGCAATTGATGCTTCTCATAAAAAACAGAATAAAATAAAATGCAGAACAGCATTTCTAATGTCACTTTTTCTAAGACCAAACTATTTTTTATTATCTCTTTCTGTAACATGATTTAATAAATCTCATTTTCTATCAAATTTTGTAAGTGGGGAATTATTCTAACCCTAGAACCAAAATGACCTATTGTTATTTTCTTGTTGTTTCTTTTAAATTTCACCACAGTCTAACATTAACAGATGCCTTTATCTTAAAATTCACTAAACTGGAAAAAAGCCAAACGCTTAAACAACAAAGCAAATAAAAGCTTAAAAATGTAAGCAATTAAAAATTCTATTGCTTGTTAAATTTACTCCCTGCCACAATTACACACATTTGTCTTATCTACTGTGCAATCCCTTTCAACCTAACCACACAGAAAAGAATCCACTGTCTGCAAGGCATTAAAACCACCCATGCATTATGAGAGACTTCTTTTAGTTTTTGAACTATCCTATTATGTACCCACTCCTAGATTTTCCCGTAATAGCTGCCTATCTGTTCACCACACCAAGAACTTAGCATCTGTGTGTGCTGAGGGGGTATACCCACACAAACAGGTTATATACTGCAGCCTGAAATAAACAAACACGTCACTGCTTGATTTGTAAAGGTTGTGTGCTACCTTTACAGTATCTATCTGGGTGAAGTAATGGATGATTACAGAAGAAATTCTATGCAGAAGTCTATGCACACTCCTTGGACACACTTTCTTTTACTCTCTGAACTTGTTCAGGGAAATGAATCATGCAGTCATTAAATGAATAAGTTATCAGCAGCTATAATTTCCTTCTATGTAAAATATCTTTAAGGACCATCTGTCACTTTCTCAAGGGCACCTTTTTTTCTTCTCCTTAAACTCATGAACATGAATTCTTAGTTTCCTCAGAGAAGCGAATGAGTTCTGCAACCATTTGCTAACAACTTCACAGCCAAACTAGCATAATAAAGAATACCAGAAAAAGGACTCTGTGGCCATTAACTAGCTACTTTGCAGCTTAGAGGCTTTCAGCAGGGCAAGGAGTATCCCAAAATGTCCCAAAGGCAATGCACTGCTTGCAATTGTCACTCCTGAAAGAGCTATTGTACCCACCAGCCTGAAGCCCTTCTTAGAAAAATGGAAATTTTTCTACAGATGTAGAAATGTAACGAAATAATAGTGAACATACTACTCAATGACAATAATTAACCTCATTTAAAATCAAAATATACTTTATTAGCTCTTACAAAAGTAATAAAACTTTGAAATGTTGTCAAACATGTAACATATGAATAATAGTGCTCTAATGTGCAAAAACTGAAAACAACCTGACAACCAAACCATACTTTCCTCTTTGTTCAGCACCTCTAATAACATCATCACGGTTTAAGCATATTCACAATCTCTACTGTAATACTGTCTGCATTTGTACACAGAGGCATATGATTTCTCAAGATCACAGTGTGATCTAAATACCATCCCTTTAGTAAAAAAACACAAGCAAACCTCTTGATCCTCTTCTAATACACATATGAGTATTTTTACCACTGAAGCACTAAACATTAAAAAGGCACTAAAACTGCAGGAACATATTAATATTCACTTACTGGAAAATTAAGTAGACAACGTGTCACTCAAACATTACAGATTCAGTCACAACAAAACTGAGAATGACATCATCTATTCCACAGGCCTGGCAAAAAGCATTTGCACTGAAATCATTTTAGTCAAATCCAGCAAATCAGGGTAAGTAAAGCTGTCTTTCATGTTCAGAAATCCAGCTAAGGCCACTAGTCACAGTCATTGGCATGCAGCAAGAGAGATGTCCCTCATCAATATGGAAAACATCTCCCATTTGTGATTTGGGTAAGAATTTGCCCAACCAATCTGCTAATAATTCATATTACAACATACTCTATGTAGCTTCTCCAAAGATTTCTCCAAAGTATTTATTGCAGGCAAAGGAGGGATGGTGAGCACTGTTGGGATTAAAATCTGTGATTAAAGCAGCTGTAAGTACCCCAGATATAATTTGATAGATTAATTCTGCTGGATTCTGCAACACTGGAAGGGTACTGAAGTGACTGACAACTACTGCTGAAAAGGATGAGTAGCAAGGGCAAATACAGTCCTGGAATCAAACAGGAATTACTGACATTGCATCCTGGAGTCAGTTAAAAGGCAGTGATGTTTTCAGAATATGCAAGTCACCAAAATCAGGATGAGGTCCTGGAACACCTTCATTTCCTCAAGGGCTGATGAGAACAGTATCCTCTCTATAGAGGAGTCCTCCAGTGATGTCAAAGAAGCTCAAAGCCAAAACCAAAGAAGTAGACACATGTTTGCAATTAGTTTAACCTAATTTTTTAAAATAAGTCATTACAGAAAACAAGGGCAGATTGAACACTTCACCTAGGAGGTGAGGATTCTCAGCAAAATGGACTTCAGATAATTGAGGAAGAAGAATTTTCATCTGCATCCAAGATGGTGCTAAATGGTCACACTGAGCTTCCAGACATAAGAATGTCTACACAATGGGATATCTGTTTCTAAGACCAAGTACTAATCAGAAATACATTTATGTCTAGTACAACAGACACCCTTTGCTTATGGATTAGAGAGTGAAAGCTCACTGTCAGTCAAACAGATAATTAAGAGATTAGCAACTCAGAAACATTATATTACAAAATACTGAGGTGGTTTGATAAAAGCAGTATATTGAGATCTGAAGGAAAGACAGACAGTCTTTCAAGGAAAGCAAAAAAAACCCCAACTTTTGGAGCCTTCAAAGTAGCCAAAACAATGCAGATTTACCACTGAACAGCTGAACCAAAAGGTTTACTCAATGAGGCTGAAAAGAAGGAAAGCAGATACACAGGTGACACAAAGGAGAAGGGTCTGCAGAACAATAATTAAAGAAGACAGCTTGGACAGTGCTCATGGTCTAACAGATAATGAAGATTAAAGGGAGCACACTGCCAAAATAGCCATTGTTAGAACAAAAAAAGGATGTGCAGGATCCAGATGTAAATCTCTATTCTTGTGAGAGAGATTTAATCCACTAGGAGTGGTCGCTCTGAAGATGAATGTGTGATGAACCATTCAGGTTTTTGGAGTATATTGGCAATGAACTAAAGGGTTCAAGGCAAAACAGCACAGCCACTACCATTCTGCCTGAAAGCAGGTTGGACAAAACCATGAACACAGAGCAGGGAGGAGACTGGCACAACAGATATTTCGTAGTAAAAAGTCTGATGCAAAGTAGGAATACCATCCCAGATGGGCCCTTGGAGCTTTTTTGCTGCTCTTTTCAACATCTGTGCTTAAAATCCCGATAAACAGAACACTTCCCTGTTATATAGTTCTTCACACAAATAAAACAAATGCAGGAAATTACCATCTAGCTAGGTGTACTGCCTCTGCAGACTGGACAGAATTTGCAACAAATAGGCTTAGAATGAAGTTTGAGTTTTGCTGGTTTTGTAGGAGCAATTCTTGCCTTATTTTTTTTTAAACCCACTGTATTTTGATTGAAAAGGGAACCAGAAATATGGAAACAAGTAAGAAGTAAAAGAAAAGCAGCTTTTCTAAAGGGCAGACTATGGAGGCCAAAGGAAAAAATCAGACTCAGCAAGACACTGAGAGAAAACGTGTGGCATATCATCACTGCACCCCTGCTATAAACCCATCAGGTCTCTTCAAAGTTTGGGCACATGCACACCCTGCAGCATAACATTTCTATCTGTGGAATGTTTCTAGCACACAAGTGGAAGTAAAGGAACAAAAAGAATAACCATAATGGGTCCCAACCCATCCTTAGGATTTCCTGCCCCATATTAATTGTAAATTAAATACCAGCTTTCTAGCTCATGAGGCAAAAGAAAGTAACAAGTAGTATTTAACTTCAATTTAGCTTTATTTTCCAAGACTTTTAATAAAATGTTTCAAAATTAAGTACTATATAGCTTTATATCTATTTTTATACCTACTTAGAATTTCTTTTCAATTTCTAACTCCTTCTCTTAAAGGTTATTGAATGTTTTCCTTTTAGTTCAAGCACTCTAAACAGGATATAATTTTGCCATACCACAAAAAGAAATAGAGCTAAGGAGGAGCCTTATGTTTAAAATATGTTTCTCTTAGCAATTAAAAGGAATCAGTTTAACAGAAAAGCATTTTTCATTTTTTTTATTAGACAAAAAATTATAAAACTGAAATGCATTCTATAGTCGTAGCTGATACTTTACCTCTCCTGTAGTTTCTCATCAGAGAGCTGCAATTCTTCTTTTAAGTTTTGGTATCTATCTTCCCTTAACAATCTGGTGCCATCATAGAGAGTCAGTTCTCTGTCATGTACTAGTCTGAAAATAAAGAATAAGCTCTATCTTGACTTTGTTTAATTTCTATAATACATATAACAACTAAGGGTGTTTTTAAAAGTGATCTCAGTTAAATTACACCTCAGTAAAAAGAAAAAAATGATACCACCTCAAGATGCATCCAGGCATGGAGGTAAAACAACATACATAAGTTTTAATGCATAGTCAATCAATTTAAATCCATATGGTAAGAACATGAAAAATAAAACGTGCTGTCTTATCAGTGGAGTGTGCATAAATGGCACAAAACTGCTTTTTTTGTTATGCTTGTACCAAATAATATACTTTTATTTCTTGAAATGCTATCTTTCAGCTGGCTTTAATGATTAATACACATACAGACCCAGGTTTTATTTTGTGATATGCAGAAGTTGATTAGCTATAATGCCTGCACATGTCAAAACTAAAAATCCGAAAGGAACACTAAACAGATGAAAAGGCAAAAACACAGGCAAGTATAAATCTCTGTTCTGTCTTTCTGCAAATATATGTAATAAGAGAAAGAAGAAAATGTTTTTGCTATAACCTGCTTTTAAAGCTCACTATGTCCTCTGATTTGCAAAAGGCAGTATATGATGTATGCATATGAAATGGCATAAAAATTTGACCGGACAGTATAAATAATTATTAACATAGTATTTGCTATTACTGTGTTCTGTGAAGTTTGATTTATTTTTATTGAATTATGAAATAATGTTTAGAAAGAGATCTTTGTAATCAATATAAAGTATGCTGTGTAACATATTTTATATTATAACATACTTGTTTAGAAGCAGAATGCAAAGTGTTTCAAACATTTTCTGACAATCTTGCATTTTAAAATTGTTGCACAAATATTACTAATTTTAGATTTCATAATTCTAGAATAAAATCTAGCTCATTCCAAAATTCAGACTAACACTCTATTTACAACAGGCTGAAATTTCCTGTATTATTTTAGGTTTACAAAAAATTAAAGAATTGCTTCTGCTCTTAAGTAAAAAAATGAGCACTACATATTCTATGAAACTTCAATGCTCAGCTTGATCTTTACAGTATTCCTGAAGTTCCAAAGCCATATTCACCAGCAGCAACTTAAGGTCTCAGTATGCATGCACTCAATACACAGATCACGTGCACCCAACTTATCCAAGCTCACATCCTGACCTTTGGAGCACAGCTAGAGTGCCAGGGTTAATTCGATGAATGCCATCAAGAAGAACAAGCTTTCCTTCCAGAGCTGCAGTGACAAGCGGCGATGGTCTCCAAGCAGTATCTCCATTTGGAAGAGTGTACCTTTGCTGTAGCAAATCTCTAGCTGTCATATCCTGGAAGTATCAGTCCATCAGAAGAATATAATTATGATCTATTCTCTTAATTTACAAGTACACGCTTTCTCCTTAAAAAACTGCATTCTGTTCTTCCCAAGAATAAAGGAAGGAAATCTTCAACTACTTTTCCAAACAGTATTAGCAATACACACACAAAGCTACTCACAAAATGATAAATAGTCTTTGCAAGTTCTAGACTTGCCAATATCACCTCTTTGAAACAAGAATGAAAGCCTTTCTCCCCCCTGCCTCTTTAACAAAACACAAGCATATGACAACTTGTACACAGCCCTGCGCACAGAAGGGGGCAGCAATTTACACCTGGAGCAAACAAGAATAATTTCTTTCATACGGAAGCCACCTGAAGGAGCAAAGATTTTATCATTAATCTTGAACACAAACCAGCATGACATTCCATCTCTCAGGAGGAAAATACTGCTGGAAGCATCAGAGAATAATGAACAGGGTAAGAAAGAAGCCCGTAACATAGAATTTATCAAAAGTACATAGCCTGGCACAAAATAATACTCAAGGAATAAAACCAAAGACAAAATCTAGCATATCCTCCAGCACACATATTTTAGATATTCCACTACAACAGGTAAGCACAAGAGAAACAAAGACATAATAGTAATTGCTGTGAACACAACCCAAAATCAGATAAAAACATATTTTCTATTGTAATTGTAGCTTTTGCATATGTCTTTTTCACAACCCTAAACCTTTGAACTTTAAGGAATAAAAATAGAATACATTACGTCATATGGCCTGAAAAATTTCCTTTTTCTACATTTCCTTAAAAGCCCTAAAATAACAGGACAAAGTCTGGTTCCTTCAGTGTTTCCACATTTATCTAATTTAAAGTCTCACATTCAAATCCACAAAACCATACCATATTTTTATTGTTGTATTTCTATTGTTTCACTGCTGTGTTCACTCTTCTATATTATTAATGAATTAGACATGAAATATTTTTATAAAAGAGAGAAAAATGGGGGCTTTGGACTTGCTTAAGAACTGTGCATTCAGCAGCTAGTAAATGCTGTAATGAATATTTTACTAACACACCTTTGGATAATTCACCTCTAGAGAAATGAAACAACATACAGTATAAATTGACTGAGAGCCTGGTATGCTGTACTCCATGTCCATCTCTAATTCCAAAAATGAGAACCATGTGTTAATTTTCTGCAGATAAACTCAGAAGAGTATTTTGTGCAAAATATTTTCTGAAATAGAACATGAATATAACACTGTGATTTAAATGGTTGAATGAGATTCAGTTGAGATTCAATTAAGGGATGATTAAAAAGGAATACCATTGCTAACAAATGCACAGTTTTTGTAAGGAACTTATTTTATGGCTAAGTACCTGCCCAGTGATTTATTGTGCTTATTTATTTACTCTAACTCAATTTTTACTAAGTTTTGTTCAAATCACTAAATATATGATATTAAAACTAGTCTTACGATACTCTAATGCTAAAAAGGCCTCCCATTGGAGGGGAGGTAACTAAAGTATAAGAATTAATTATTCCTCTTATTTTGGACAAAGCAATGACAACAATATATTTGCCTTGTGAAACAGAAAGCTTGTTTTAATTTGTAGCAGTCATTATAACTTACATGTTTTACATTTCATTGTTTATTTTCTGGAGCAGTTTGTATACAAGAAAAAAAAAATTAGGAGAAAAATCAAGTAGGATAACTTCTTTTGCGCTCCCTCTAGCAGCTATACCAACACAAGCCTCCATGGCTTGTAGTACTAATCATTTTCTTGGCAATTATGAGGTGAAGAATCTACACTTCCTGCTTTTTATGCATATTTGGACTCATCATTTGTTAGTATTTCTCAAATAAAAAACTGGAAGGATTTAGTAAAGAAAAATTATGAGGTCAGGCAAAAAAAAAAGTCCTAGAAACAAAACCATCACAGTACACAAACATTAATGATGTGCTTACAAAACTGGTTTTGCTAGGGAAGAAAAGGAGCAAGTTGCTGGAAAACTGTTATAACATGACTTCGACTGTTACTTTTCTCCCCCTCTGAAATTCTGGGGGGAGAAAATATTTTATTTCAAGCATTTGGACTAAAACTTCCCTAGTTACAGTCCACAAAGCACTAACTGGCTACTGCTTTTCATTTGCTGTTGCTTAACTGCATTAAGAGACAACTTAAAAACAAACCTTTCCTAATCAGGATGAATTTCCTTTCTCAGCAATCTACCTACATGGAACTGCATATAATGAGAAATCCATATAATGATGTCAGATATCACAAATGAGACAGGAACTGCTCTCTCAGCCAACTGTTAGTATAAGAGATGATCTATGTTCCAAAAGGTCTGCTTTAGGTAAATTTGATTCTCACTTCACAACACAAAAACTTTTAGAGTTGGTTTTTGAAATCAATATAGAGAAATACACCTTTTCACACTATTCATGTTCTTCAATCAACTTCAGTTGCAAAGAATGATGAAGCAAATACTAAAAGACTATATATATGTGCATATATATATATTAAAAAAAATTCCAAGAATTAATTTCTTCAGACAGCCTGAGCAGAAACAGTGCTATTGTTTCAGACCAAAGGTAAATGTCCCTCTACTCATCTTTGTGCCTGCAAAAATTATCAGAAAGTAAATAACAACCATAGAACAAAGAAGAGCCTCCTTAATTTTAGAAATGGATTCAGGATAGTATGATGTCTCTCTAAAAAAAACCCCAGAAGACATTTTATTGAATGAAAGTAGAAAAATATGGTAAATTTACAGCATTATCAAACTTTTATAGTCTTCACTGCTGAATTAGTGTATGAATTAAACATTTGTTCCATCGTTAAATTATCCTATCACTCTGCCAGGCAAAGCCCCTGATAGGTTATATATTTTTAGAAAAACAAATGCATTCTGAAATTCTATTTACAGCTCAGCTACATTCATGTATGTTTATACACTGCTTTTTGTAAAAACTTTTGGGTTTATGTAACACACTGTACATTAGGAAACATTTACATGTATAGATACATATGTGGATCTTACCTAGGCTTGGCTACACAGGAATTTACAGTGAATAAGCAGCTCTCAGTCATTTACTTGCTTTATTGATACTGTTGTGATATCACCAAAAGCCTTTCTATAAAACCCCTTTGCCCTCTGAGGTTGATTAAACCCTGGTGAAACCAAAGGAAACATTCACTTCACTGAGAAATACCTCAAATATTTTCCTAGATTTTATTTTTATAGGAATTACAGATCCCTTTCAAAGAAAGATGTTTACTAAATAAATAGGTCCATTGTCAGCTCTGCACATGTGGCTCCAAAAAGGAAGCCTTCTGCTCATATTCATTGAAGCCACACTAATTAAAGGTAGGAAGTTGAGAAACAGTGGCCATGTTTTTAAGCAAATAATTATCTAATTTTGCTGGTGAATACCAAATATTGTATTGTGTGCAACAATACAATGGTTAGGGTGTGCTTGCCCTTAAAGCAGGTTTGTCAAGTTGCAGAAGTTATTTTTCTGGGATGATTTTAAACTGTGTTTACAGTGACAAGTACAGAGAGAAGTACATAGAGTAGCTGGACACACAGTTCTAGCTCAGAAACTATACACCTATTTCAATAGGCCACTAGACAAAAGATAGTAGGCACTGCTGGGAATCCAGGTATATTATTATGAACATGACATAACACTGATGAGGATATGTAGCCTTGGAACCTAAATCTGCTCACACTTGGCCACGTTAAAGTGTAAGAAAAGGGCAGAAGACATCTGTCTGACTCCAGTTATGCAGAGTTTCTAAGTTTCTAAGTTTTCACCCTTATCTGCTGAAGCCACTTGGGGGGAGAAGGAAAAGCAGTGGGATCCTGTCTGAGGAGGTTCTCAACAGTGCAGGAGAATATAGAATGGACTGTCTTTATTCATCATCGTCATCATCATCATCATCATCATCATCATCATCATCATCATCAGTATTTCTCTTTTCTATTTTCCTCTCACTTTTCCAGCCCTTCAACCTCACCACCCATCTCTGTCAGTGCTTCTCCCCACATGCCAGTACACTTTCAAATCAAATGCCACTGCTATTTCTTCCTTTGGAGGTCTCATGCTGTCTGGGAAAAAATTAAAGCAGAAAAGAGATCGAAGAAAGAGACCAGAATATTGCATTAAACCTGATAGTAATGTTTTCCTGCAGCATTGCCAATTATCACTTAGAACTGTAAATCCTGTTGTATTTGGCGTATTTTGACTCATAAGGCCATAGGACATCCTTGACTTTATATTTTATTTAAGCACTTTCATTCCTCAGCGTTATGGAGACAACCTTACACATGTGACCTCTGTGTGAAAAGTAAGTAAATTAATTAATTCTATTTTCAAATCTTGTAATTTTTCAGCTTGTGCCATGAGGTTAGAGTGTACTACAATCTAAGACAGACAATTCTTTCCAAACAAGTACTGAGTGACCACTGGCTATGACATTGCTCTTAAGCTTGACAGAGCTTAGGGCTTGCAAAAACACCCAACAACTTTAGTGCTGTGAGAAAGTCTCTGTTTAAGACCATAGTTAAAGCATGATCATCAGCATGCTTACCTGGTATAGCATGATAGGTTCTATGCTGTATCCCAGTATATCAGCAAACTCCTTGGCAATAACTGTTTTGCCACAGCCCTAAAAAAGGTTAAAAAATATTAATTAGCTTACATTCTAAAGATCATGGGGAAAAAGGGAGAATAGAAAATTAAATTCTTACTTTTCCTCCAATTAAACACATATCTTTAACCATATGGGATTGCATCATTTCTGCCAACAGCTGATTATGGCTGGAAGTCCTTACAAAAGTATCTGATCGAGAATGATTTTTTAACATTCCAGTTCCAGCTGGAACCTAGAAGAAAAAAAAAGTAAATCAAAATGCTAAATAAGCAATACTGTGATAACTCTAACTTCGTGTGAACTAGGTTATGCTTGTCCAAAACTACTATAATATTTTGCTGATAATTGTCATCCATCAAACTAGAAACAGTCATGGTCACAGAATTAAACCCCCTAATTTCTAATAGACAAACTCTTTCACCTACTCTTCCTGAAAAAAATTAACAAAACGTGAATCAATACAATTACAGCATCGGGGTATGCAAAGAACTTCAGGCTGTTCATGAAAGAGACAAGTAAGAAGTCACCAATATTCACTGCTCATCAGAGGAAAATGGAAGAGATAGAGCAATTAGTATTGTGAAAATCTGAAGGAACTACTTTGACCCAAACTTTGGAGAGATTTGATTGTTCACCACGTTAAGGCTCAGGCTCTACATTTCCACTTCCTGCTCTAGTCTGGAAACTGTTTAATCTGCAAACTTCTTATACCCTCCTGTTCAGAGAGCATAAGAGAGGCATTCTGCAGAAGTACTTTCAGAACATATCACCTATATGTCAAACGAAACCAAAAATCTTTGCTTCAGAAAAGAACTGAATCAAGTTCCTACAGACTCAACTCTTCCTGAAAAATTCCCATTTGCTGTTATTCCACTCATTTTGTCATGGTACAAACTCTCTTAGGATATTCCTCACCAATGTTATTATAATCTCTCTGACTCCTACTAATTCACCTTCTTTATAGACTCTCTAGACTCTCCAAATTCAACATTAACTTCAAATTCTCAGATCAGCATCTGTTTCCTGAGTAAGAACTTATTTCACCACCTAGCAGGTCATAAACTTCATTGGACAAAACTCAAACTAATCATATTTGATGTGATTACTTTGTTCCATTTTCCCAACATCCTGTGTCGGAATATTACCAAGCACTCATTAGATTTTATTTGAAGTGTAAACAAAGACAGACTATTGTTTTTACAAAAAGAAAAAGGGAAAGCAGCATTAAAAGCATCATAAGTACTCTCTGCTATTCTAATCCAATAAAACAAAAAAAAAAGAAATTGAATGGCTTTTTCTTTCATCCAAACCGTAATGATTCACATGGAGGAAACTATGACTTTATCTAGAAATAAAATAATGTGTGTCCATAAACTAATATTCCACTATCTAAATGCATCTCCAATAAATACCATGTGTTATTCTACCAAAAAATGTTCAGTGCAAATGACTTTTACCACCAAGTGTGTCAAATTCTTGAAGAGACGAAAACAAGTTAGTGTTTTTTAAAAACATATTATAGTTCGATGAATATATAAATTCATACCTGGAATGTCACTTCTTTTCCACCAATTTGGATAGTTACATCAGCCTTAAAGGGTTTGTTTCCATGTGCATTTTCTACTCTAGTAATCTTCCTGGGAAGCAAGTGGTTTTCTGAATCTTGAAGCTCAAAGCGCTGTAAAATTCAGGGGTGAGGAAATAAATTGTTAAAAACAACTTTCTGGTCTTTTTGTTCCTTCTAAAATAACACCAGAAGCATATTCATAATTAATTGCTTGTAAAGTCCTAAATCCATTTACTTCAACTTTTACTGCAGATACCTGTGTGTACATTCTTGATGGCTGATATATTTTACATTGAAAACCAAAGCAGAGAGATTGTATACTTATTCAGACTGTAGTGACAGATGTAAAGTGAAAATGTCACATGGTGACTTGGCCAAGTCTTGGCCTTACAGTCTAAAATAAAACAAGAAATTAACCATAACCTTTAGCATGTGTAATAATAAATCACCTATCTCTGCAGCTCATTATAACCAACTGTAGAGTTAAACATCTGACTACCAATAAAAATAACCATCAAACATTGCATTTACTTAGTTTCATAGCTGCCTCATACGATGAAAATTGAGGACAACCTGTACAAATTAAGCCTCCAGCATGTTCTGGGTATATCAAGGACAAAACACGACCTATGCTTTCTTAATCTTCTTTTGAGCATTATACTCTTTATTTTTGCTGTACATAGAAAGCACAAAAATAATTTTAAAATGTTCAGTAAGTAAATGTTCACATTGGAGACTTTATGCACAAAAAAGCTAACAACTGGAACTACTGAATTCATAGAGCCATTTTATTCCACAGAATGAAAGTTGAGTAAACAAAAGAAAAAGGAGTACTGTCCAGCTCCTTCAAATTCTTAGAAAACAGAGGTTTTTAAACAGAATTCATTCATGTAAAAGCACTCTTAAAAGGCATATAGTATTATTACTACTAGGATTCATAGCATTGCCTATTAGTTAAAAAAGAACACTGAGATGTATTTTTACAAAAGCTTTTTCTCTTCATCACTTTGTAAATTTCCATTCTGGAGCAAAAGCTTACAAAAATACTATGTTGAAACACTTAAGGTAAATGTACTTTAGTTAAGGGCTGCACCAAATTACATTCTTATTGTAACAGCTGAGTCTACTTCAGATACCATTAAATTCTTAGACAAAAAGAGACAGGAATGCTTACTGAGTACCATCTCCAAGTATGATTCCAAGAAACATTCCAGCTACGATTCTGTGAAAGCAACTACCAAATGTTCTCACTCTTATCTTCATTAATAAATTGCAATATTCTTACTAATTTAATGGCATATTGGATAGAGTCAAGGGTGCTTATATACAAAATTGCCAACTGCTTGTACACTAAATCCCTTACCAACAAGAGAAGATAGCTGTGAGTGAACAAGATTACCTGCACCGGCAGACACTGGATGTTGAGTAACAACGGTTTAGAGACAGCAACAACAGAATTGTATGCAAAGATCTTAGGAGTTTAAAATTTCTAAGGTGTTTTTTTGATTGGTTGGGTTTTTTTCTGTTTTGGTGAGATTTTCTTTGTTGTTCTTTGTTGTTGAGGGTTCTGTAGCATTTTAGACATTAAGTCAGGACAGTGAAAGAAGAATGTCTATGTGCAAATTGCTACTGAATTTACACAATCTACACAATTTACACAATACATCTAAGTTAATTTGAATTTATCACATGTAATTACATAGATGTTGCTGAACTGAATACTCTGGTAATTAAACAACCTCATACCTCTAGTAAATACCACACTTACACCTGAACAGGAACACAAACAAAACTGCCTGTGGCTTTCAGATCAAGACAGGTCTCTTTGACTCAGTTCTTTATTTAGAATTATGATAGGTAGAAGTGGAATCAGAGTGGCATAAAACGGATGTACAACACATTAAACACTGCTGCTGAGCTAGAAACAACTTCCTCTATAAAATATTTGAGCTGATAGCTGCAAAGGAAAAAAAATATTTGTGGTTTGAGAGAACAACTACCGAGCACATTCAGTATCAGAAAGTTTAAGAGATACTTGGAAAGCCAGAAGCAGGCAGCCTCACTGACTTAGAGGAAAGCAAAAAGAATAGACCAAAACCAGGGAAGTGGTTTGGCAGCTCATAATCATCAGGCCACCTTCTGCATGCCTAAGAACATGTGAGAAAAGGCAAACTGTAAAAGTTAGGGAAAAAAGAAAGAGGAATTCTGACCACTTGGAAGCATCTAATGATTGGCAATATCTCAAAATGGAAAATGCAAAGAATACACCAGTACTCCAGCAGGTCAAAGAAACAGAGAGCTAAAATGAGCCAGAGCTGCAGATGACCATTCAGTTGAATCCACAAGGCAGCTAGGCTATTCAAAAGAGACATGCAAAGATGTCTGGAAGATTCTCTGTATGGAAAGGAAAGAGAATTTTCCAAAGAACCAGAGGACTGAACTGCTTCACAAGGAGCAAAATAGGAACTGCAAATGCAAGATGGGATGGATTGATATATGAAGTCTGACAGATTCCACTACAATGGTATGTATTGGCACTAAGAGCATCTATTAATGCAAAACCCCAAAGATTATAAAGTACTTTGGAAGGAGCAAGAGAGAAACAAATCCTTCCTTAGAACAAAATTTGCAACAGAAATATCTTAGAAGAGAAAAGAAGAATTCTTTTCTCTGAAGAATTCTTTCTTGTCTAGACATGAAATAGAATTCCAGTCTTACAAGCATTCCTATGTACTGTGAGACAGGGAAACAGTTTTCAATGAGGAGGTCAGGTAAGATTAAAGTGAGTGTGCACGTAATACAAAAATGAGTAAAGGCAACAAAAAAAACTTTTATTTGATATAAGATCAAACTGTAAACACAGAATTAATCAAAGCATGAAAAAAATGAAGAAAAATTCTAGGGCTTTAGAGTGAAACTAAAAAAGGATATAGGCTAAAAGTGACTTGCTCGTTTATTAAGATAAATCTGTTCTGTATGTATTTTTCTAAAATCTCATGGAAAGATTCTCACGACTAGAAGGTAAAAAAATCCAAACAGTGCGTGTTTCCAACACTGTGAAAAGGCGCACAAAAGGTAAGCGAGAATTAAAAGAGTAAACACAAAACATCTGATAAGTCTGGAGTAAAATACTAAAAGTTTATGGTACAATGAAGAAATAATAGAGAAAATGTGGAGCCTCTTATTTGCCACCATGCTCAGCCTAAATGAAGCCAAGCAGTTTTATAAAAGCCTCTTAGCTGCATACAGAAAACTCCAGTGCTGTGGGAAACATGCTCAAGCTTATTGCTTGACCATGTTTAACTGGAAGGTGTTTTCCTTGAAATCAGTGATTTCTCCATATCTCAGTCTTGCAGAGAAAAACCATATATACTTTTAAACATGATTTTTACAATTATATTTCAAATGTTCATCTGTCAGTCAAAATAATTTCTCATGCCATGATTTCATGAAAGTTCTGAATTAAGGATAGTCTTTAAGAATCAGAATACAAATTGATACAGTTGCCAAAGTGCAGACACTTCAAATAAGAGTAAACAAAGCCACATCATTGACAAGTTTATTTTGATACTTTTGTCCTGTCTGTTGCAAGCTAGTGAACTAATGAAAACTGCAAACTGTAGTACTTGTACAAATGCTTTTGTATGTTAAACACCTCTAAAGACCACTGCTGATGCTGGATTAGTACACAGTCCTTAACTGCATTTTTTTATGCTAACTAGTTTTGAAACAAGGAGTTACATTAGTATCAAATTACAAAGTTGTTTTATAGACATACTTTTTTCCTCAACATTTTTCCAGGTTGGGTCTCACCAGAGGGGAATGGAGCCTCTCTCAGTCTGCTGGCTAAGCTGCTTTTGATGCAGCCCAGGGTACAGCTGGATTTCTGGGCTTAAAGCTCACATTACTGGGTCATGTTAAGTTTCTCATCCACAAACACTCCCAAGAAACTACCTTCACTCCCATGGAAGATATAAGTCAATGTGTCACATTATTTCATTACTGAGAATAAGAATTACAAGTAATGCCTTGATTTTGGTGCTGCCTCAGTAAGCAAGGTGCATAAGGAAAGGATTTCTCCAAGTTGAAGATAACATTTGGGAAGACAGTGCTTTAAGAATGTGATCTCTTCAGGAAACATGCAGAGCATCTAACTGCCAAAACTACCTGTTTGGCATAACCACAGGCATTCTCACTTCTCAGCTCCAACAGCTGACTGGAAGGGAAAATATCCTGAAATTAGGGTATGTTATCAGCTATATTACTACATCCCCATATCTGCCTCTGAGTGAGACACCTAAACTTTACATTCCATTGTCGGAAATTTGGGGTTTTTTTCTTTAAATGTTAGCTGAGTTTAAGAAGTGATTGAATACACAAAATAATCCATCAATGCCAACACACTTACAGTATTTTTTGGGTTTTTTCAACTCTTGTTATTACCCAGTTAAGATTAGCATTTTCTTTTACACATAAAGAAGTATTCAGTAGCAATTATTACCTGGACACTCTCAGGAAACCCACAGATAAGAGGAGTCTTGCTTCTGCTAGACTCCTCTCCCTCACCATTCTTACAGAATGTAAAAAATAATCTCTCATTAAAATTTATACAGTTCTGGAGCTGCTATTATTATAACATCATTATAAACAGATGTTCCTCAATACAACCAGTTATTTTCTGTATTTCTTAAGGTCCGTTGCTTAACAAGATTTATGGTGTGCAAAGAGAATAAAATGCCAAATGATTTCATATGTACTTGTTGACATAGTAAGTGAAGGTAGTGATGAGGAAGACTGTCTTTAAAAAGAGGAAAATTAACACAGAAAAATCTGTGAATGAGGTACTTAAAAGTAGATTATTATTGAGAAAAACACATGGCACAGGATTGTGTCCATATGGTTCTTGAAAATCTCCAGTGAGGAAGACCCCACAACCTCTCAGGGCAATGTGTTCCAGTGCTGGGTTACCCGCACAGTAAAGAAGTTCTTCCTCATATTCAGATGGAAGTTCCTGTGCAGTAGTTAAAGGCAAGTGACAAATGACTTCAGGTCCTGGACTTCAAGCCATATTGGCTTATTCAGAGAAGTGGTAGGTAGGACCCCACCAGAGTCAGCTTTGACGGTTCAGAAAAGCTAGCAAGTCATTCAGGACAACCTCCTAATCAAATGCAAGGACTGTCCATCCCAAAACTGAGGAAGACAAGAAGGACAGCAGCCCAGTTACACAGAGAATACAGGACTGAACTCCAACGCAAAAAAGAGGGGAGAGAAGGGGGAAAGCAGGGATGGGCTGCAAACGTTTCCCTGACACATAAGCTTGGTTTTAGGGAAACCAAATATTTGCTTGCTACAAAGTTGGTTATTTCCAAATATGAACATAGAAATAATATTTAATTTTCAGGACTGAAAGAACTGGTTAAAATGCTTTAATGCTAATTTTCAGCAACATATGTAACTCCTACAACATATTAAAAGTTAAAGAAAGCTGACACAGTGCTTACGTTTTAAAAGATAAATAAAATAACCCATCATAATTATAGACTTTGTATGCTACTATTAAACATGGACAAACTGAAAAAACAGATCTGACCAACAAGAAACAACAAAAATAACACAGTCCAAATCCAGAGATTAATACAATCTATAATCATGCAATGGTGAATGTACTTTGTGCATGTGATAATTAGTCTTTCTAGAATCTTATCTTAAACGTCAAATGCCAGAGATATTTTTTTAAGCATTTGACTACCTTAACCATACAAGTAACTATTTTCAAATTAATTAACCACTTTTTATATAATGAGGACTTTTCCATAGTCTTTAACTGATGTCTAAATTTATCTAAGATTTCTGTTTTTATACAGAAATAATGAAGTACCCTGTCCTGGGGTGACTTCATGATGCTGAATTGTATCCCCATTCATCTGTTTAGCACAGAAGTAAGTTCTGTCCCTTTAAAACGAGATCTGAGGGATCAAAGGGAGGGGGAAGTGCAGTTTGTGTGTGCAGAAGCTTCATTTTCACTCGCCCACATTCCTCACTCTCTCAGTGTAAGTTGTCTGCAGCACGGACAGAGGGACAGGGGTCTCCTTTGCTCTTAGTTAGTTTTTAGCTACCTGAGGCAGAGAAGTTCCCTGGACTGTGTTTGGTTTTTTTTTTTTCTTGGAACTGTTCAGCCCCACTCTGGACTGAAATCCCAGAAAAACACTGTGAGCTCTCGCCTGTGGCCCACTGGAGCCCAGGACACAGCATTACCCAGTGCAGGAGGGACTGATAAGAGACTGAGTGAGCTGAGCTGCAGCCCATGACAAGGACTCTGAATTTGTCATCTCTTCAGAACAACGAGAGGTTCCATTGTTTAATGTTATTCTTTTTTCAATGTTTGTGAATACTTTGCTTGTTAAATAAGCATTTTTTCCACTTTTCTCAAAAGGAGGTTTACGTCTCAAACCAGTTGGGGGAGAGGCCACTTGAATTTATTTTCTAGAAAAGACCACTTCCGAAGTTTCCTCATAAAATTTGCCCCAAAGCAGGACATACCATTAATCAGGAGAACTACTGCCATAATCCATCACTCTCTAGAATTATAATATAAATATATTGTTCAATACTTACTTTTAACATGTCTTTGACTGCAGTCTTGCCTTCCTTTCCAAGGAAAAGATGATAGGGGTAAAGCCGGTCAATAACATGCTGGACTGACATCATAGGAAAGGAATCCTAATTAAAATTTTAAAAAATTGAAAAAAATTATTGGCTCATTCTGTCACTAGCCATTAACCCAAAATTATGCACAGCTCTGAACTTAAAATAAGACTGTAAGGGCAATATGCAAAGGACCACTACAAGCAGTATTTGACTAGATGTCAAAACAGCCACTTCTCAGGTGTAATTCATTATAAATTTAAGTGTCCAAAGTAGATTAGAAGAACTATATTCTAAAAATTATTTTCTTTATTGTGCATAAATGGAAGCTACAGTGACTGGCTCAAATACCCAAAGACAATATGGCCAAGAGAGACAAATCCCACCACACGTAAATGAGTTTTACAGCACTACCAGAAAAAAAAACTTACGACAAGAAATCAGTATTTCAATAATAATCTACACATTCACAGCAATTTATAGTATTTCATTTTGATTCTGATCAGTTCTACTTAACAAATTAGGTGATAGAAATTTCTGAACAGTTTAATTAAAACTGTGCTGTTTTGAAAAGAATAACTAAGTATGCTTGAACTTCCTACAGAAAAAAAAACCAACCTTTTTTTACTACCTCTGTGTTAGATTTAAGTACTAAGTTAGTACTTTTGCAAACTGCTGCCTGAATTAGAAACACATTTGACTATTTTGCTGCAGCAATAAAGAAAGAAAAATGCATTTATGACTACTGAAGACACTATGCATAAAGCCTTTCCTGGTAGAAAAAAGACATTTTAAACTCTCTCTCAATTGATTAAATATTGATCGTTTGCTTCGAAATTGACTTGCAAATTTTTAAGGATTATTTGTGTGTAACATAAGTGGGAAACAGTCATTTGACTGGCACTATCTTTTTAAGCCTTCACCAAAGCAAATAAAGCAATTCAAATAAAATGAACTGATTTTCAGTGATACACTTGGATTTACATAAGCACACAATAGAAAGAAGAGTTCCTTGGAAATGAAACCAGGAGACACATATTTTATGAAATGCGTAATTCAATTTATAAGCAGTAACACTATTTATAATGTTCCACATAAAAAAAAACCCCAGTAAAAATAAACCAGTTATTGCACTGTAGTAAATGTACAGCTTCAAGGATCAGGGAGTCCTTTATTGCATTTTAAAAGCCCTTCCTCTATATATAAAGACATACCATGTAATTTTTTTCACATTATCTCAAATTAGTAATAATTACAATGAAATGTATAAAATAAGCCTCTTCAGAACAAGACCCTATGAAAAATTTTCCCTTTTGTCAGGCAGAGTTCTCAAACTAAGAAATTATGTTTTGGGACTGTGTGACTCTATGACAGAAGAGAAGAAACTACTCATCACAATGCACTCTCTTCACACTTTTAAACAGTTAAAGTAACTAAACTAGAAGCAGTGTATGGCACTGACCCAACATACAAAGGAAAAATGATGTAGGTCAAAATCACTGAGCACAGCTTAGAAATCCAAGTGATTAAAACTAATTCTAAAATAAACAGTTTCCATTTACTTAAAAAAAGACACTCATACAATGGTAACAGTTCACATTCTCTAATGTAAAATAAAATGCTTCCTTCACTCCATAGTTTAGATAATAGCTTAAGGCTCATTTTCTTTCTGTTACTCTGAAAGCCATCTGGCATTCATTTAAAAATAATTTTTCACTTTGTGGCTCAAAGAATAAAAAGTTGCAATTTATTTCAAAATCCAACAACATTTTCTCCCAAAGCCCTTCAAATACTACTTCATTTCACTGCACTTGAATTTTCATCATTTCTTAATATCTAATGTAGGACCCCTAATTCAGAAAACAAATTCTGTAAGTATGCAGCACAACTGAGGGTCGATTGAGCACCACAGTAACACAAGTAATTGATATGCTTTAATGTTTATAATCAAATAAAATATGTAGGAAATGATCTGCTGCTGAGCAGTACCACAGATAAAACGATTGCACATGAGACAACAGAGAGCTATCAAGAGTTCCTTCTACAGACATCTGCACCTTGGAGAGTGGGTCTGAGAAACTCTCCTGGCATTTTACCCTCCTGGGTTGACCCTACCTTCCTGCATACAAAAGGGCACCAACCCTTCTCTCTTTATACAGATCTCACGTCCCTGACTTCCTTAAGGAAGCACCTTCCATGTTGTCTTTGACTTTTTACCATGTAATTATAAAGTCCAAGGGACAAAGGACTATCCAGGAAAGGAGAAAGAATGACACACCTTCAGTCCTGAGCTGCCTGACCTGTCACTGTGAACTCTACAGATGTACAATTCCTATTTCCCTCTGGACTTAGCTGTCAGGAAGCACTGCAACTTCGAGAGTACACAGCCTGCATCTTCACATAATCCTCCATTTCTGTTTATTCTAAATTCATCAGTCAGCCCAAAGACATAATGTAGGCTTCCTCTCATACAATTTAACTGTTTCCTATGCCCACATTTGTTTTGGGTCCTTTAAGGTGTCAGTGGAGAGCAACAGGTATCTTTGTAGTGCAATCAACATGATTTACATGTGTAACATTAAATACAAAGTACTTTTGGATTGTGGTTTTTATTTCTCTCCACTTGCTACCTCAGTGCCATCAGATAAACTGTAGATGCCCTGAAGTCTGGTACGGTGATTTACCAGAGGGGGGAAAATAATAAAATGAGCACTAAGATACATTCAATAACAACACAAATCTTATGTCATACCATACTTTGTTCTTCAGTATTATGTTATATGTTTGGTTAAAGTATTATCCAGATATCTGACTGAGACTTTTCTCCCTCAAACTATTCTTAGTGTTTTCATGTTAATCTTCTTCTAACAACATGAATAAACCAAATCTAATTCTGAGCCATTTTAAACCCAAACGGTTTCACAGCACATGTATGCACATACCAAAATCTGAACTGCAGCCGATAAGCTGTCTAAAGGAAAATCTGGAAGTCCCAATGTAGAAGATTCTTGAGAGCAGAGAGTTGTAGCAAAAGACAGGAGCTGAGAAATTCTGCATATGAAAAAGTAATTACAGAGTTTTATACATGCTATCTGTATTTAAAATACTAAAGCATAAAAAGTTAAATATAGTAAAAGATGCTGAAAGTACTTCTGAGGGCACACAAGTAAGGTGTGACCAAAGTTCTAAAGCACTAAGGATTCATTATATGAAGGCTGCATACAAAAAGCTGTGGGAGCATATGCCCACACACATTAAAAATTTCTTCATTTCTGATCTCTGCACAGTGATAGAGACACAAAAATACCATGGAATTTTGAAAGGACATAGGTTCTTCAATAAATTTTTTTCTAATTATGAAAAATTACCTCTCTGTAGAAACATTTGATCCAATTGAATATAACAGCTGAAGATGGTCCTGGAAATAGAACATAAAATCAGAGAGTAAATTAATTTTGGCATCATACTGTGGGTCACAGGTCATGATATGAAGCATTCTCTCTTTCCCTCTAATTTAGACATGAGGATTCTACTCACTCCTTGACACAGAATTAATTTTATTTAAGAATAAAAAAAGATCAAATTCTTTATTTTAGGGCTGTGCTATGGAAGTTACTTTTCTGCTGCAACATTCCACAGCAACTCTAAGACTGCATGTCAGGAATTTACTATGCAATATGAAAATATGAAAAATGCACCTTAAGATAAATTTGTTACCCAAGAATTCTTTTCAGAGGTGAGGTAAGTAAAACATAACATCAGAATATAATCTCTACTCAATACAAATGATCCAGTCTTCTGCTACCACACTCACCTTAAAGGGGAGATGATAAACATCTCTAGCTTGAAATCGAGATCGAAGGGGTGGATCCAAAGGGTTACCAGAGTATTTAGGTACTGGCAGGCCCAAGGCTATCACTCGGAAATCTTCACTAACCCGAACAATCTTCCATGCATCTAACTCTGATTTTGTATGCTCCTAAATAAATTAAAACAAAGCAATAGGAAAAAAAAAAAAAAAAAAAAACAAACAACCAAAACCACACTGTGTCATTAAAAACTTATGATGACTAAGCTCCAGCTCAACTAAAAGCCCCAGTCCTTCAGCCTAAATGTGGTATTTCTCAGATGTTCTTGTCTTTCATGCAGTGACTAGAAAGACTTGAACCAGTCAAATCTCTGGATGATAAAAACAAGTTTTTCCAAAATGAACGTAGAAAAAAATTGATCAATTAGGTATAGCTTTCAGACCTGTAGCATAATGAACAAAAACCCTAGAGATGACGGTGCCTGTTGTGATGTTACCTTACATTACATCTTGTGAAAATGTACAAATACAACACTCTTTCTACAAAGAACAGAAAACAAACTGACCACAAAATATATTTTATTGTAGAACATTAGAAATGTGTTACAATGAACAAGGCTTTTTCTTCTTTTTTTCCCTCTCTTATAAGTGTAAAGGCAAATAAAATCTCCATTTTAGAAGCTTCATTCACAAATTATACTTTATTATTTGAAATAATACAGAACTAGTCTCATTCATGAGGACAGTAAATATCGTATTATGTCACTCAAAGGATTATTTGCATACAAAAATGCTCTCTTTCTATCCACATTACAGTTAAGTCCTCCCTAAAACTATACATGAATACATTTCCTTCAGACCTAAATGCTCAGAAATTATTCACACAGGAGGAGCAAAATTGAACATCAGTTTGTATAATAAAATAGACCCCAAACAACAATATTAGATTTACTATTGTAGCAAGCGATTTATTTAATTCATATACTATTATCAGTGTGCCTGAGTTAATTGCTTTGAAACATTTAATCATCAGAAAAGTGTTTAAAAGGAAGAAAGATGTTTCACAACCAAATCTTAGTTTGAATTCTCATCTTCATTCTTTAAATACAATTACATTTTAAAAGCTTGTTTTTGAAATATAATAATAATAATAATGCCTCCAGTAATTGCATCTACTAATTAAATATTACAAAAAAATTTTTATGGTACTTCAGCACAGCTGGCAACCTCATACAATTGACATCAGTGTCTGAAGGCTTATTGCAAATTTCCTTGCTGTGCCACATGGGCTTGAATCACACACCTAACCACAGGTGCGACAGAAGAGAAACATGAAGAAACAGGTGAGGAAGCAGGTGTCAGACTGACAGGTATGTGACTGGAAACTACAGTATACATGGAACTAAGATGCAAAGTTCTACCGAAACTGTCAAAAAGAAAAGCCTGAAGAGTATCCACCCAAGCAGTGAGGCTCAAAGATATGAAAATGGTTTAAAGCAGTAATGACAGCAGACACTGAAATCCCATTTCCCATCAAAGGAAAAGCCTCTAACCATTTTCTATAGTTTAGACTGCTGTTTACATATACTTTTGTAAATTAAAGGCAAAACAGCACCAATATAGTGACTGAATATAGAGATACTTATATTTTGATATCCTAATATTTTAAAAGCTTAGCAACAAGGCTACTGCCATGCTGAAGCATTATCTGAACTTCGTGGCAACTTAAATATCTTTTTACAAGGACATTTCAGTTATTCTCACATTGTGGCTTTCACATTTTAGAAACATATAGGCTTCATACAAGGTTAATATGGACTACTCTTTTTCATATGTAGATAACACAGAAAAAAAAGCTGAAACCTTGGTGAAATTTCCCCCATTTGAATCCTAAAGTACTCTCTCCTTCACAATAATATTCCAGCACTACCAAGAAGAGGAGGCAAAAAAAAAAATTCAAATAGCATTTCCATACCTGCAAAAGTTTGTCATAACGATCTGCAGACATGAGAAAACGACCATCTTCAAGCTGCATTTCCCTATTCTCCAGCAAATTGTTTAACACTGGCAGGACATTCCGCTCAGCCTTCTCCAAGCCTTCCAGAACAAGGATTCTGCCTTCAGTAGCTGCACGAACTGCACACTTTTAAAAAAAAAAAATAAAGCCCCCCAACATTTAATAGAAATATTAATAAACTTTGCATAATTAATTCAAACAATTTTTTTCTTGAAAAAGAACCTACAGGTTCTTCCAAGAACTTTCCTCAAAGAACATTTATTTCTATAAGAATCAACATGACTCAATGCAGCCATTAACTTGATAATCCTTTGAAAACTTAGGGTTAGAAAATGGCTTCTTTTCTACTTAATTGGTTGTTTATATATGGCTGCTTCTTAATGTGGAACCAAAATGTAAAACTAACCTCTGGTGCTGATGATTTTGTGCAACTTTGTTACAATGACATTAATTCAAGTACATTAAGTACACTTGATATCCAATATTTATAATTACTCCCCAGTAAAAACTCTGAAATACAATGCATTCTTGTCTTCCTCTGATTTGCAGAAATTTAAGCTGATAATAATGTAGCAGGTTTGGGCACAGGCAACATTTAGAGGCACCAGTCTTTTTTTGCATTCCTATCACATTTAAACACAATTTCAGACACAAGCACAGTTGCAAAGGGAGAACAAATGAAATCTTTTCCCAGCATGTCTCCTATAAACTCCTACAGAAGAACCTGTCATATAATGCTAGATGAAAATCACTGATGAATACAATAGATGCCAAAAAATAGGTCAGACAGAAAGAAGGAAGATATGAAAAAGAATAATGAAGAAGCACCAGAATACAAAAATAACCCACCAAAAAATTACATTTGAAAGCAGACTTATAAAAGACAAATGCATATGGATAAAGTAGGAACAAAGATGAGTTCAGCACAACAAATTAATTGCTGCATGGGTTTAAAGCACACAGCTGACTCACACACCCATTTGAGGAGACACAGAAGACACCTGCCCTGGTTTCGGAGAGGGGTCAGAGCTCAGAGCCACATGAACATGGCCAGGTTGCGGCTTCAGGGGAAGCAAAGGGTGAGCACAAACCACGGGTGGGACACTGTCTCCACTCTCTCAGGACCAGCCATGGCAACCCTGCCCTCCCCTTCCCATGGCTCAGGAGAGTGTGGCTCTGGGTGATGAAAGCAGCTGAGCCCAGTGGAGCCTGGCAAAGCGGTCTGGAAGTGGAGCTGACACAGAGACAAATCTCAGCAGAGCCAGCGCGGCATGGTGCCAGTGCGGGAAGTGGCAGCAAAACCAGGATGAGAGGAGCTCAGCCCAAACCAAGCCTCAGAGGTAGGGACTGGTCAAAAGTGGCAGTGCCACATGGAACAGAGCTGTCCAGAAACAAGTGGCATGGTGCAAGGTGACCGATTTTCAGGGGGTTGTCCATCACTGCTTTTCATTGTCTCGGAGCTAGGGAGGAGAAGCACTGACTGTGCTTCATCTTGTCTGACATCTTGTCTTTGTCTGGGGAAGCCAGAACTAAGGTGAGGTAGTGAACACCTTTTGTGTGTAAATCATGTTTTCTTTTTTTTAGTATACTTTTGTTGCTAATATTGTTGCTTTTACTGTGCATTTCTTATTCCATTGCTGTTTGCTTTAGGTAAATTGCTATCTCAACCCACATCTTGGACTTTGTTCCTCTCTCACCAGAGGGGGAAGGGGGAAAGGGGAGAGGCTTATTTGCAGTTTAATTTCTGTCTGGTGTTAAACCACCACAACACTAAACAATAAGACTAATCAAGATGCTTCAGTGCAATTTAGAAGCATAACTTAAAACTGGCAAATTAGCCATGGAGTAAACTTTTCACATCACTATTAAGATGGAAACAATTCCTTATTATCAATGTATCTAATCTGGACTCAGGCAAACATTACTGAAAAAAAGCACTCGAAAATCCTGGTACAGATCTCCAGATCAAGTTCCCATCTTAGAAAGACAGCACTTTTATATTTAGCTTCATAATCAGTATCAGAGGAACCTGGAATAAGCCCATTAAACAAGGACTAAACCTCAAATTATTTCTCTTCCACTGAACCACTAATTCTTCAAAAAAAGCAATTATTTTTTTTCTTCATTCAGGACATCATACACTACCTAACAGGCAACATAAAACACCTCTCTCCTCATCCCATAAAATGTGTACAAAGAACAAATTTTCTACTAACATTCTTCCCTAGGAAGGTCATTGGTCATGTCAAAAATCTGCTCCAACCTGCTTGAATAGAAAACCTGAGTCTCCAGCAGACAGTCCAGTACCTGGCACGAACAAAATGCTATTCTGTCTAAATGCAGCTTGGATACATAGCCAGAACTTGTTTTAACAAACAATTTATTTGCCAAGCTGGTTGGATTCTGCATATTATAAGTCTGTGAAGACTTTATGACTGATTTTTACTAGCCAGAGGAAAATGCACATTCTGTTCATATGGTTTCAAAATATTTTGAGTATCCATAGAATCTTGTTGACTCATGTTGAGACACACGCACACTATGGATGTTGTGAAGTAACAGGCTTCCAGTACTAACAAAAACCTCTCTCTTGAACTGGTTTATGAAGAAAATCTGCTGTAGGGGTAGACAGCAAATATAAGGAAGTGTACAACAATCATTAATTTCAAGAAAAAATGCTCTCCATTAACAATGCAATCCTGAGAAGCAGCTTACGATATACACTGTACTGACTGCTGATCGTCAGCTTACAGGATCAAAATTTAAAAAGTACAGAACTTGGAAACTGTTTGAAATTTTTATTCAAAATTCTGTTTCTCAGGAAAATAAAATTTTAAATTATCTTTGCCTACCTATATGCATATTTTACAATCAGATTCAGGAAAGGTTGAATTCACAACCATGTTTTTTTATTTCATAATCAAAGACAACTCATGACATTGATACCACCACCACCCCAGGGCACTAATTTACTCTGATGTGCTTTTTTCCATCTTCAAAGCATAGCTGAATACTAGAAATTGTTCTCTAGAATACAATGAAGTAAGTGCACGCTTCATCTATCTCTAAAGTTTTTGTGTTAAGTAGCATAAAGTCTGCTCTTAAGACCAGAAGAGCTGAAATATCTCTCTCTGAATTGTACTGTTTCTGCATTCTGGTTGGTAATTTTTTCCAATAAGCTAGGCATACTACAAGGCATCCTCTGAAAACATCAGTTTTAGCTGTGTATTGATGGATTGGTATGGAAGCTAAAACGCATTTAAAAAACCAGAGGAAGCAAAGTAAGTTTGCAATCTGTCACTGAAAATTATTTTTATAAATGTTTCCAAGAAACAAATCTTCATAATTCTATAATGAGAACCCAGAGAGAGTTGCACTGACCCCCTCTCTCATTAGTTTTGTTCAGTCTAAATGTCTAACCACAAATTTGATGGGGAGGGGTTTATATCATGTAACCTTGTCGCTAAATCTGACATTAAACATATTAATTCTTGTTAAAAGGTCAAGAAGGATTTATTAAAAGTTTACTTTCAGATTTATTGTCAGTGCAGCAAAGGGACTATTTTGCTCTTCAGAGGACAGATGCTGCTGCCTCCCACCTGTGCTGCCAGAGCTCTGGAAAGCTGGTAACCTGGATACCTGCTCCAGAAAATACCTGCAGCTACCAGAGACTGGGAGCAGAAATACTTCACACAACACTGCTCTCATTGTAGTGGCTTTATGCAACAAATATATTATACAGAATGCTTACAATGGTTTCACACTGCACCTACAAAAAAAAAAAATTAAAGGCAAAAACACTTTAGGAACAAGACAACCATAGGCAGCCTTTCATTGACTCTCCTGTAGCTGAATCATGGCAAGCAGTGCAAAATAGGACAAATGCAGGAAGCTGTAAACCCTATTTTTTTACATAAATCACAGTGTATAAACATATGGATGAAGTTATATAGTGTCAGAACAGGAAGGACAGAAAAAAGCTCACCGCAAAGCACACACTGAAATGCAAAAACATCAGAGAAAGAAGACATTTTTACATAGACTATCAAAATAGTTTGTAAAGCCACAGAAGTTTTAACAGTATAGTTTTCACATACCAGAACTGAAGTGGTAGTTCTTTTCTCTCAGGAAAATGCTTATTGCACACCAGAATATTTTGGTTGTCCTGAAATCCATGAACAAGGTTCTTGGGGAACTCCAAAGGACTTTTTTTCAAATCTGAGCATCATTTAGAATATGATGGACCGACTACATTCAGAATTGTTTTATAATTAAAAGGCTGGAAATTGCTCAACAGTAATCAATAACTGTGTCTTTTACAGGAGCTACCTCAAGGTACATTTTTAGGGTTTTGTTACATGATGACTTGCCCCGCTCTGAAAACTGGATCCCTGTAATGACATCTCAAGCACAGCAACCATAAGAATGTAGAAAAACAACACTACAAGCATCTCAGTGAACACGAGAACTAATGAGGTAAGGATCCTCTACATCTGCAGCCTACGTTTCAGATGTCCCTTCCAATGGAATATCTTGTTCCCACCACCCACACAATATCCCACACAAACTCATCCACCCAATTCTTTCCACTCATTTCTGTATCTCATAAACATCACAACAATGTAATGTCCAGATGTCACTTATGATGAAAAGAGATCCTGAACAACCATCTGGTAAAGATAACACAAAACTTGGGCTGGTTTTGGGCTAACAAAATGGTGACTGGCTGCAGCAGGCTGACAAAACATGAACTATTAAATACGTGGTACAGTCTGTCTTCCATAGATGAGAGGTTTGAGTCCCTGTAACCTACCATGCTAACAAATATCACAAAACTCAGAGGAAATTGATATCTTCTAAATTCATTTCCATGAGTCAAATACAATTAATCCAACCTTTAAAATTTAAATTGTTAAAACTACCCAATAAGTAAAAGAAAACAAGGGAAAGAAATGACAGAGAAGTAGAATGGAATATGAGGAGCTTTTACTGACTCCTACTGGGGAAACTACTTTGTTAGACTTTCAAGATATGTGTAAAAGACATACCCAATGGTATGTCTCTACCAAAGACTATATTGCAAGGTATTTGTTCAGCTTTAAGGCCTCTGAATTCCCTAGCTATTGTTTTCCCCCGTGAGTTGAGCAAACTAGAAACCTGTTGAGCCACAATAAAACAGATGACTACTTACTGGACTGAAGTAATTGAGTCCTACAATAACAAATTTATTCTGACTGTTCTTACAGATAGGTGTCACATCTGCCAATTTCCAGTCACCTGGGACTTCCACAGTTGACAAGGACTGCCAGTAAATGACCGAATATGAGAATAGGCTTTCTCCAAAGTAGAAATATCAGCAAAAAACTGCAGAGTAAGATAAAGGCCTACTAAAGCCACATTCAGCCACTTTAAAAGCTAAAATGTCACATTTTAATGAAAACTTAATGCTATCTTTTTCCTTAAATATTTTGAAAATCTTATGTTAGTTGTTTAAAATAAAACATATTTAATAAAAAAGTTACAAATGTATAATGCCATTCCAAGATGAGACAACAAACAGGCCTATCATTCATCAAAAGAGTGTATTCTATCTTTTGTTACAAAATTTTTCACTTTGTAGATGATAAGCTACAGTTCTGCATTTTTGAACTTAGGCCACAAATACACTGAGTTACACATATTCCAAATGTGATGTTCATATTTAATGAAAATAGTAACTAATATGATTAATCAAATTTAAAAAGTAACTTAAGAACTAATTCAACCTTTTTCTCCCTCTGTAATGGAGCAGGGGGCTACATCTTCACTATTCAGCCTACCTCCCCACTGAGTTAATCAAGTGTTTTCTGGGTAGATTTTATAGCTATTTTTCTCCTGTGAGTTTAGCAAAATTACAGAGCAGATACTGTTATCCACTCCTTTTTTTTATTTAAATATCCACAAAAGACAGAGAAATTGCAGTATACAGGAGTGCTGTCAGCTAGGCTAGCTAGCATCCAAAGAGGGAATCCAGCAGTCTGCAGCAGTTAGTGTTTCAGTGAGGATGAATGGCCTGAACTGGTGAGCATCTATTTCATGATGCTATACCATGGCACAGAATGAAAAGTAGATAAAGGAATAAACTGCTGAATTCATTCGTGTTTTGAATCAGAAAACTTGGCTAGAAAAGTTTACCCTAGGAAGTGAATCAACATATGATGAGAGCATAAATATGTAAATGTGACAAGAACTGGAACAGTCTTTCATTTCAGTCATTGATTTTTGTTTCCCCAGTCACTGATTTCACCTTCCTTCACGCAATTTTATTTTCCATTTTTGAAGTACCACACGTCAAGTGATCTGGTTTTACTTCCATTACCCCTTACCCTAACACGACAGTCAGGTGTTTCTGCAACAGTGCCTGCAAACTGTATTTACAAGAAATTATATCCCTGCCTTGGCAGGGTCCAACTATTTTAGCTGCTTTACAGCAAGTATCTTAGTATGAGAACCAGTTACATCAGGTACGCAAAACATTTTGCCTTGTGGCCAGAAACCAGGCCTAGCAGAGGGCAAACTGAGTTTCTTAACAGATTTATTAGTAAAAAAAAAAATCTACAAAGAAATAAACCTAGGCAAGGTTTATCTTCTGTACAGGAATAAGAAAGGAGGGCAATTTAAATTTTTCTTCCTGATGAGCAGCAAAAAAAAAGAAAATTAAATACTTGACAGATATCTAAAAATTATGAAGTTAATTATTACTCTTAAATCACTTTGACTCAGAGCACCATCCACCAAGTCCATATTGCCTATGGGTATTATGATCCCACATATTACAAAATATTGCTCCTTTCCCCATAGCAGGAAATAACAGCTGAAAAGGAAGTGGAATATATGTGTAACAGATATGAACATAAGAAAAAAGTATCTCACACTTCTTATAAGGAATTATAAATACATGATCCTAATTTTCCTCACATTACATCACAGACATTCATCTATATGCCTTGTACATCAAAACAAGATACTAGAGTCTGAACTGCTAGACTAACAAATCTAGTTGAACACTGACACTTTAAGAAACATGAAGTATTGCAAATGATTATACCAAAATCACTTCTACAAGTTAAAAGGCCACCATACAGAGCCCTTTAACGTGCATTTTTCTTTTAGATAAAAGATATGGTATGTCAACATCAACAAAGATTAATTTCATCCAAATACTGTTGATTTCTACCTAATATTTCCCTCTTTGTCTCCAATGTTGGAGAAACTAAGAAAATGAATGGGAACATTCACACTTTTGGAGTGCATTGCTTGTCTCTTCTTTCTTCAGACTTCACTATCTTACTTCTTGTTCTAGGTACACAGATACTGCAGTGTTAGTCAGTCCATGAAATTATACTTTGCAACAATGTGGCTGTGGCTAACTTCCCAGCAGATCAAAAACCCACTGTCACCTCCAAGGCAGTAAGTTAATAGATCACAGAATCACACAATTTTCACTCAGTGGTTAATTTTTGTTAAAAGCTGAATCATTCTTACACATCTCTTTAAGAAAATATGTAACGTTTTTTATCTGTATACACAAACATACACACATATGTGTATACACACACACTCTCAAATATTACAGTCTCACTCTCCAATATGATTATAATTTCATTCAATTAATCTCACATCTTATTTTATAATTCCCTTTCTAATCTGCTTTGATTAAAAGAAGCCAGACTCCGGACTGGGTAGTGCTACTCCAGGGGATTTCATGTTACGTTCATTTTACAGACAGTATGGTTTAAGTTGTCATTTCTGTCACTCTGGGTGTTTGTTTACCACATGAAGTGTTTCAAGCCACATCAGAAGATTATTCTTCTGGTATCTTGACAATCAATTTTACATTTTGCCATTGTATAACTTAGTATGCTGGTGCAGTTAGGGATGTAAAAGTATTGTATTAAAAGGAGTATGTTCACATAATTCAAAGACACTGCAAAACAGAGTCTAACTTTGTACATTTAATGTAAATGCTGTAAGATAAAGGGTAAACAAAAACGGGCATTCTGGACAAAGTGGTTTTCAACTCAATACTGGAACAACACACCTCTCAAGCACTAACAAAGTAGATTAGCTGCTCTCCCAAATTCACCTGCTACATTAAAAAAATGTAGGATTTCCTTAGATGTAATAATTACTAATGTAAAAGGCTGTAGTAATAGGAATTTAAACCAAGGATGAGACTTATGTAGCTCTACACACAAAATAAAAAGCAAAACTATATAGAAATGGGGGAAAAAAGATTAAAAAAAATCAAACCTAATTCCCTAATTTTTGGAAATACAATAGGCTATTAGAATCGTCTTACTGGTTCAATGAAATTGGCAGCTTAACTGTCAGAGTTATAGAAGCAGAAAACCACTTTGCAAGACAAGTCTTCTATCAATAAAAGTAAAATCGGAAGGTACCCTTGGAATACTTCTGTAATATGAAGTAATTCTAATTACTTGATATACAACATAATTAACCCATGCAAGAAATTAAGATAATAAAACCAATAGGTTATTTAATTAGCTCAATAACAGCAATAATGACAATGTTGAGGCTTTTAACAGTGAATTAACAGCTGAAAGCCAAAATTAATGGCCCCAAGTAAGGACAAGCAAACAGGATTTTCTGCTGTCAGTACATGAATTAAAACAAATAATTTGCCATTACCTCATCACAATTTCTTTATTTTACATTACTCTAATTGGCAGTGAATTTGACAATTCAATGTTTACCTTTATTTTAATTATCTATTAATTTATTTTAATTATCTATTAATTAAACCTTTATTAATTATCTATTTCTGAGGTATAAACCCTTTTTTTTTCAGCCTTCATCAGATATCTCTTCTAACTACCTAACTCCAACTCTCCCACTTGATTCACTCTAGTACTAAAAACTGCTGATATGCAAGAATATTTGAGATGCTGGCCTTTCAATATGGAATTTCAAGAACTACTTCCAAATGACTGCCTCTCAAATATATTTTAATTAAGTATCTGCAATCATATTCTGTAACTTCATTTTAAAATATAGCAGATGTTTTGAAATCTCTGAGATAATAATTTACAGCATTTAATCTGTCACGATTAAATGTGGAGCTATAAACAACTACAACATCTTAACAGCCACTCCGAGATAACTTTGCAAACCTTTCTGTGTCTACAAACCCGATGAGCCACTAAATTAAAGTTCTTTCTGGTCACAAGATGCCAGGTTTGTTATAGTATGTTATTATTCAAAGTGCAAAATAATTACATTACTCTATTATGACTTGCTTACAAAGAGCCTCATATATCTTAAACAACAGGTAAGTTTTATTGAACCTGTAGAATTCAGACACAGGATGCCCTGGAAACCAGACTTGCAAGCTCTGCTGTCTTCTCTTGTGTGACATGAAGAGCAAACATGAGATTCTACAGGAAAGGAAATGGTACAACAATCTGAAAAGCAGAGTCTACTATCTTCAGTCCCTCACATGAATTCACCTTCTCTTTGTCTCAGCTATGCCAACTGGAGCAATCCAAGCTCTTTAGGGAATATTTTGTTAGGGCTTCCTACTGATACCTTTCTCAGTTAATGGTTTGTAGTTTAAAGAAGAATAGTGTCTGGCTTCTGTAATGCTCTTAGTACAGCATCTGCAAACCTCAAAATCATTAAATTAACTCATTGAAATTCAGGCACCAGTGTAATCTGTAAAACTTTATAGCTCAATAATAGAACAGAATAACTAGAGCTATGATAGTTCTAAACTATGTAGCATATTTTATTCATCTAACTAAAATGCAGGATGAGAAAACTTAAGCTGGAACATCACTATCTATGAGATTAATCCTTCATATTTCACGTATTTTAGAAGTGTTCATCTAAATACCAAGTATTTATTTTTCCTAAGTTCCATTCGTAACATACATTGGTTATAAACATACATACATTGGTTATAAATATGATGAGTAAAATAGGAGCTCAGGAAAGATGCAACAGATTGCAACAGATTTTAGTACTTTGGTATCTTGCTAAAGTGAAGTCTTGGTCTGAAGTACTGCTGTGGTGGATTCTGGCAAAAAACTTTCAAATGAAAATTTCTAACTCACTGAGGAAGGTGGTCATCTTGGACCTTGATCTTAAGAAGCAAATCTTCCCAGAGTGTTCATGCTGGAGTGAGATGACTCAAAATCGATTATCCGACATGAGGCTGCCTCACAGGGGGATCAAGTTCTACAGACAAAGACGTCAGTAACAGACCATCTCACATCTCAGACAGCTTCTTACAGTCCTCAACACAGTGGTTCTTACAAATGTTAGTTAATTAATGCTATTACACCATGGGTCAATTACCTGGACTATCCTGTACCAAGTGTGAGGATAAGGCTGCCCATAACAGCAGACAGGTGTGGAGCTGACATTAGTCCCTGAGTTAATCCCACAATCTACACAAGTGCTCTTATCCTCTGGTAAATGAGAAGCCATTTACAGCCCTAATACACAGTACAGTGCTTCAAATTATCTCCTATTGTGCAATCCTTGCATTTCCAGGTAAGCATGAAATAATTTGAAGTCCTAGAAGTAACTGAAATAAAATATATTTAGATTAATTGTTAATTCTTCATTCTGAGGATCTTCCACTGCTCAAAGCCATTTATTGTCGTTTCAAGAAAATCTGCTTAAAGGTTTCTTGAAAGTTTGGGAGCTGAAGAAGAGATCATTGGGAATTCAAGAAAAAAAAAAGAAAGGAAAATGCTTCTTTAAAAGAGAGAACAAAGCTTTCTGGTTTTCTCTCACAAACACCTGCATGATGGTGATATCATTAACCTCTATTGCATCACCAACCAAAAACTCTTTAAGTTCATACTACATCAAAGGAACTCACCCATCTTATCTAACCAGAAACCTAACTTCCATAAAAATTGTAGGTATCTAGGAAAACAAACATTTCACATGAAGTGTGTATTTTACCTGCATAATCGGAAAGGAAACATGCCCCTGTTAACTTATGAAGAGAAATCTTACCTAACCCAAGTCAGTCCATGGCTGTGTCAAATCAGCTACTGGTCTGGGGCAATGTGGAGGGCAGGAGTATTTAAATCATTATTTTATTCCAGATCAGCAGTGAGGTTTCAAATCAAATCTCCCTATTGTCTCCCTTTACTGTGCTTGGATCTCACAACACAGGGCAGTCATAAAACACACAAACTAGATGCTTTTACAATTAAACTAGATCAGAAGATTCATTTCAGGAATACACCTAATGTGATGCAAATTTTGAGGAAGAGACATACGAAGGTAGTGCTTATCTAACTTGCACAGAATGGACCTTACTCTTATCAAAAATGGTCTGTCTAAATCAACCCTGTAGTATGGCTAAAAGACCGAGTAATCTTAGATTTGGGTAAAGATAACATTTATGATAATCATGAGATTGTTGTGCAAGAAACTTTCTACTTGGATTAGAAACATGTCAATCCACATACTGATTTTTCATAAGATAAACCATGACTTCCTTCAAACTACTTGTGAAAGTTACTAGGTGGTGTATGACTACAACTTGCCTGGTCAAGATAAAAAGCACTGCCATCTCGGATCTCTCGTCGCTGTTTGAGGTCAGTTTCTGTGGTGTCCCTCGACAATGCAATATATTCAACCTCCCGCTTTGTCAGCTCCTGAGGACAACAGGCTAAAGTTATTGCAAAAATAACACTATAACCCAACTGACTGAACTTTAAGAATACACTTAATGGTGTAATTGTACAAAAAAGCTCTAGGCAGCAGCACAATGATCTGAAATAACTCTGAACAAAATCTAATATCTCTTATTTTTAAAATGTTAACAGTGTGTTCTGACTCCAACAAAATGGTTTCAATTTCTGCTCAATAAACTTTTATTTTCCCCAAACCTACTCTAGAAGAGCTATATACTCTTTCCATTGAACATCTGTAACATCCTGTAGGTTAATCTTCTGGTTCCAGACTCTGAAAAACATCCAGCATCTACAAATCACAAATAAAAATCAGAAGTTTTCTGTAAAAGATTGAAATGTTCAACTCTCACAGTTCAGTAACACTTCAGTTGTGATTATTACCTGCACATGCTCTGCCAGTACACTGATGAACTATATTACTCTTATCCTCTCTTCCTTGGCTGTTGTGAGATGCACTCTGCATCCGTAAAACTATAGGCTATTTAAAAAAGGAGAACCCTTGGGTTATTGTTTTTCTTATTTTGATAATATATGAGATATACTTAGAATTTGCTCTCTTAAAGGAATAAAACCAATTCTCCCATTTATTTATAATAGATATTTCTGCTACTTCCATATCTGGGTTATCATGCATTCTGCTTAGGAAACAGATTCATAATGAAATGCTCTTAGCCCTTATTCTTCAATTAAAGATGTCATTGATTTAGCAGACCTCTCTTAACAGGCAGCTTTCAACTACAGTTGTATGAAAAAATAAAGCAAATGAAACTAAATAAAAAGCAAATGAAACCAAAAAAAACCTATTTTTTTCTATTTTTGCAGTGCCTATTGGGTTACAAAGCCACCAAAGCCAACCAATGTTGCAGGTAGATAAGAGTTACACTTTCTTTTCATTAAAGGGGGAAAAAAGAGTGGTTTTCAACAATTAGCCCTGTGTAGGAATGCATAGTAGCTTTCAGCAACAGCAAATAGAAGCTTTCCAGACTTATATATTTTCATTAAAGGCACCACAGCATGTATCAGCTCACATGGAAAGACCAGCCATCACATAATTTTTTGGTTTGGCATTGAATCAGTAAGCTGCAGCCTTTCTAATAGATATCCAGTGCATACAGTCTGTGGCATAAATAACAAGACACATTCTATATCCTATGCCTGGATATTAGGTGTTTTTCCAAGTTTTAGGTTATACCAAACTCTTATCATTTACTTTAAGGACTGCATCAAACTGTCAAGTAGCACATCTGGTTTGCTTATTAAATTAAAAAATCTTTTCTCTCCTTTATAAAGTTCAGAATCTTGTACCTTTCTCCTCTATGCTTTACCTCAGGGAGCTAGCCTTTGAATTAGCATATTTTGATTTTTAAAGGAATGTCTGATCTTTATGACGACTTTTTATACACCTCCATTTGTGATCCCACTGCTCAAGCAGATTCCAGATACAGCTCATGGCAAACCTGGTCCTACCCACATCACTTTTTGGGGCAGACATCCCCCTCTTCCTGATCATTTAACGGCACTGATTTTTTAAATGTGAAATTTTGTACATAGTGCTGCCATGGTTCATGCAGGTGGCTGTAGGCACGTCCTTCCCACATTCCAAGAGAGGATCATACACGCATCTACTCTTTCTAAACACTAGACTAACTGTTCCCAAATGTTTCTCAGAACACTTCTCTCCCTAATCCTTTCCTTCATTTCTTTTTTGCTGTAATGAAGCAAAAACGATTTGTTTGTAGCACAAGGCAGATATCTTAATCTTCTAACATACATAATGCTGAGAACAAACTGTTTCTCCATTTGTGATAGCATATGGTAACACAGTTTTCCAACTTTTTTTTTCCCTGGAGTTTAAGCAGAAAAACATGTATTAAAATGTCTGTACTTTCTATTTGTCTGTATCAAAAACTGAGCTTTGGAAAGCACGTTTATGAAAAAACTTATTTTTCTTCTATAACTATGCTATAACTTCCTAAGTAGCTTGCTCTAAGATTTTCTAGGACTACCTTTTACCATTTGTCTAGTATAAGAATGACTGACATTAATAATGATGTCTCCAACACATTTAAACCAACATACTCACCAGATACTGCATGGCAATAGATCTCCGGAGAGGCCCAGGAGGCCCAATAAGAAAGACATCTTGACCAAGAAGATCTTTCTGCATTATCCATCTTAAATGGTGGACTACAGACTGGGCCAGAGACTCTGTCACTTTGAAACACAAAGATAAGAACACATTATTAAATTTTGAAGTGTTAGATACCTGGCCATTCAACACTTTCTTTGGGCTTATCTCCAAAATTAAAATACACAAAGCTGTACTGCACTAATCTGGACAGCTGAAAAGCAGAGAATTCCACACAGGATTTATATTAGACCACTTAACTTACATATAAAAGTTGATACATCTATCTTACCCATTGCTTTTTTTCTCTGCACAAATCCATCCTTCAAAACAACAACAAACATAAACCAGAAAAAAAAGTTGTTGATTTGTATTTCACATTAAACTGATCAACATAAAGATTGCTTTTTATTACTCAAAGTTGAGTGGACTCCCCAGCATCAATTAATATAATATAAATACATTATACATTTACACAATATATTTACAAAACATAATTTGTAAAATATTTATCCAGCCTATATCCCAATGCTTCTGTGAATTGTGAAGCTCAAATAAACCCAAAAAACTCCAATTGCACCAGACTAAGATTAGTGTTCAGGGACAAACTTAATTTGTTACTTTTTTAAAAGACAACTGCATTCTTGTTTATATTTTGACACAATAAACCACATAATTAAATTATCAAGGAAACCCAAACTTTGCCCCATCACTACATTTATACCATACAGCTTCCAAAATCACAATTGAAAAAAACCAAACCAAAGCAGATCTATTTACTTCTATTAAGAAATATCATATGCATTAGTTTAAAAAGCAATAACCTGATGATAATTAAACTAAAACTTTTATCACATGCATACAAATGTTGGCAACACTGGAAAGCATCATGCAGAAACAGCACACTGAAGGAGCCATACATCACACTCATTGCCATACATCATCCGGTCCCCAGAAAAGTCCTTCACATACTCCCCCAGCAAAGCCTGGCTCTTTCTCAGCCACAAGCAAAAAGCACTAGTGCAGGAGGAGAAGGGGAACATAAGCAAGTCAGGAGGGGGATTTATGTATGCATGTGTGTGTATGGCTGCTTTCAGAACAGTCTGACAAGACCAATGATGAGGTTTGAAGCCGAAGCCTCAAGGGCAGTGACTAGGATGATGAAGTGCAGTAAGAAAGGAGCAAGAGGCCATGAAATCTTCAAACTAATACTTGGTTATCCGCCTTTTTTCAGTGTGATTACTGGGTGCAATTAGAAGCCAACATTTACAAAAACAAGCCCTGGTCTTACATCTGATACAGGGGAACCAGTATGTGCAGGGCACAGTTAAGGACGGCAGGCAATAGTGCCACTCAGTTCTGAAGGAGTTCAGTTCACTGCTGAACCTTTTCAAACCACAATTAATATCCATTTTTGTAAGACCATAGCAACAGCATTAAATGACTGTGTAAGAATCAAGGAAGATTCCTGAAGCATAAGGGAGAGTAAGGAAAATTTTAACAAAAACTAACTGTAGGTTTTGGTCTTTGGTCTGGCACTCAGGGAATCCATTTAAAATCATCTACTTCCAGAGAAATTTACAATATCCTTACTACCAATGTGAACAGAAATAGCATACATGCAGGTGAGCAATCCATGCATTAGGATTATCAGATTAATTGTAAACAAACATTTCAGGTTTGCCTTATTTTCTAGTTTTGTTTTCTGAACAACTGTCATTAGCATGTCCAGGATTAGCTTTCATATATGGTGTGGTGAGATCATATGAATGTAAAATGTTTTCTTCTTTCTTGCTGAAGTACTGTATTCCAAAAGCAATGCACGTTGTACCACACATAGCTGGGCAAGCGCAAATCAATTCCTCACAGGGAATAGCATGTTCCCTTCTACAAGATTTTCGAGGAAATTAGGGAGGTTGCTACTAGATATATTCTTTGGGAAATAAAAGGTAATACATCACACCAGAATAACTGCTGTGTCAAACTTTGCTACTGGACAGGTATGGAAATTTGAAAAGCACCATACAAAGAAGAAGTATTATGTTAAAGGTACAATTAAAATTTTAGGACAGATCTCACATTCATTATTACTTCTACCTGGATGAAGCCAATGTGCCTCCAGTGTATTTCTACAATAACTGGTCTCAAAAGAAGAAAAATACTTTGCTTGCAGTGGAAAAAGAAGCTTGGAACTCTTTCATGTCAAAATTTATGCACTAGAAACACAGCAAAACTAGCTTTGACACAGCCTGACTACAAATACCTCTGGCATAATTCTCATTAATATGTGTAGCTATCTTTTTTCATTTTTAGGATGGTCTCAAGAAAAAACTTGGCTCACACTTCAAAACAGCACCATAAATAGCAACAGGACTTTAGAATGTTCAGCAGCATCTGCGAGAAAAACTATCATGTAAAAGAGAACACGAGTGAGAGAACACAGTATTCAAAATAACGTAAAATCCTAGAACATCATCTCCATGAAAAACCTTAAGTAATTTAAGGGCACTTATATTATCATTGTATTTAAACATTGTATTTTATATTGCAATAGCAATATAAAAAACACAACTTACTGTCTGAGAATATCCTGCTTTTTTTGAGAAAAGGTCACAAAAGACAATTCCTTATTGATACGTTTCATAGAAAAAGGCTTCCTTGCTTCCCCATTCACATCATTCTCCTCACAAACAAATTACAGCTAGATCAATTATAATATGTTTTCAAAGTAGCACATTGACATCTGCAAACTCACTCAAAGAAAGCCTGTTACAAATGACGCCAACAATTCCAAGCTAGCATTCCCTACGGTGAACTATCAAGAGAGCACCTCCACTTGCCAGTTCCTTTAGTTCTAACATGTAATATCTGTACATTGTTCAGATACTAAACCTACTTCACCTTCCCAGTTGTCTTTTTAAAATTAGAAGAATGTAACATCTTCTTGTGCATGCAGTCTCTGCTGCAGTTTCAAAAGCACAGTACGCTTTTCACAAGCAACCTCAGATGCACATACACAGTATCTTGAATACAATTTGTATAATTTTGGACTACTTATATTGTGTTCTCTGCATTGCAAGGCTTTTAGGTTTTCTCTAGTATGACTTGAAAAAACATCCTCTCTATTTAAGAGATGTGTATCAACTTTACCACATGTACCATATAATAATTTTCTATGACATTTTTAGAAGACAAGGCAAATTCACTGAGGAAAGCATCAGCAAATATATACCTCTGTGTCCACCCAAAGTCCACTTTGGTCAGCCCGACCAGCGATGACACGGCTGGCGGTGGGGGACACTCTCCTACGTTCCATCAGAACTGGGAGAGCAGCTCAGGGCCCAGCACTCACACTGTCAGCCCTGGTTGGAGGAGAGGCTGGCGATGACTGTGGAAGGCAAACAGGCTGACTCTCTACTGGGGCAAAGTCCAAGGTTTATTGAAAGCTCCTAAGAGCTCTCAGCCTTAGGGGAGCAACCAGACAAGAGCCCGGAGGGGCAAGGTGCAACAGTTTATAAACTGGGGAGGAGACAGGGGAGGGGATCACCCCACTACCAATGAGGGATTTTAGGGGAGCGGAAGCTGGGAAGACAGACGAATACAATCCCCAATGGGGAAGGCAGGGAGGAGGGACCCCTGGCCCTCGCCCAACCACTCGACACCCTTAGTGGAAGGTTCTAGATAGGTGGGATGGGGAGTAGAGTGATGGACAAGGCACCAGGGAGGGAACAAAGGAATGATTCAGCAGTTTTCTGCTGCTTGACTCCAGGGGAGGAGGAGGGGATTGACATATAAGGAGAGGGGCAGTTAAGGGTAAAACCATCAGGGAATATGGGGCTACAGAGGCAAACCATTAGAGAAACAACCCGAGATACGAACACACAATACAACAAGTATATTATAACAATTTCTATTAATTACCTGATGAGTCAGATAACATCTAATGCAAATTGGGATTGCACAATCTGTTTGGTGGCACTCTGCTGATTTGCAGCAGTTAAATAGTAGGCCCTATATTCTTAATCTGCAGGATGGCGCATAGCAAGCCTCTACACTGTGTTCTCTAAGACACCATCTGGCACATGCAGGAGAGTACTTGGTGCTACAGTTTGCTATTCCTGTGTACCAAGGACAGACAGCAAAAGAAATTGCATTCTATTGACTCGTGATAAGTGATAAGCAGAATCTGCACCTAGCAGAATCTGCACAAACATTCAGTAAAGTGAGCAGCTGAAGCTGAACAGAGAAATACCCAAAAAAGAAAAGTAGAAAATATTTTAGACAGATTTTGAAGCAAACACAGCAGCTGCTCTTGTTTGATCCACAAATCAGCTTTTGATAAAGCCAAGACTGAAATGGCTGTGCTAGCCTCAGAAATATTCCATTTCACTCATACTTCAATTCTTGGCACACTCACTGAAGCTGTAAGATTCATTGGAGATACCAGACATTATCTGCTGGCAAGTCCTTGTGTCCCACCTACAGAAGAAATCCCATAAATAAAGGAGATGTGTAACTCTTCCCACTGTTCAGTTAGGTAAACTGATTCCCAAGAATACCTATTCCAGATGTGGAACAAAATACAGCAGAACTACTGTCCCTGTATGACTCTGGTCAATCACATAATAACCAACAGGCACTTAGAAGACATCAATCAATATACATAATTTCAGCAGAATAAAAAAGACCTCTGCATACCCTGAACTTTAACTACAAGGCACGCTCCAAGTCTGAAAATGGCTTCTTGTTTCAGGAGAGCTAAAAATTAATGACAGGAACAAGATGTCCCTCCCATCTGAATACCAAGGGGTCCTGTAGCTGTCCATGGCTGTCTGCAGTACATCCAACACAGTGAGCAGCAGCTGTAAAATACAGCTAAGGGAGAAGGAACAAGGAAGGAGGTCTTTGTCTAAAAACATAAATACATTTCAAAAAGGGAATTTTTATTTTACTTTTTAAATGAGCTCACTGAGACTTACTTTGCAGCTTGTTCAGGCTAGGGGACAATGAGGAAAGAGAATGAGTTGGCCAGGACAGGGTGAAGGAGGCAGCATAGCCAAGGTAGAGAGGGAGGCACTGCTATGTGGTCTGGTTTTGGCTGCTGCTATTTAGCAAATAAAACATTGCTGTTCTTCCCATTTTATGCACAGAACCCAAAGAGTTTTCAGTCTCATAATGTGGTTACATCACAGACAGTTTTCACTGGAATACTATTTTTCCTCATAAATTTTTCATGGGAGCACTCTTCATTCCAAAAATTTTTGGTCTTGCGGTGTTAAGGAAACAAGTTGCAAGTTTTTGCAGGGGTTTAGAAAGGGAGAAGTTACTTCTTGGATGAGACTGCAAAGTCATTTATCAATTCCTCTGAGTTGATTACTTCACAGGAAGGTGTTAGTTCTACACAGATAAATCATTCTCCATGGAATAGAAATTGAAAGATAATATAAAGGAAACATGTAAAACCAAATAGCTTTCTGGAAGAAACCCTGAATGGGATTCTGAAGACTAAGTTTCTCCCTGTGACACAAACATGGAATAAGTGAAACTATTCCTAGCTGGAGGTACTGCTCAGAAAAATACATAGTCAGAGCAGTTATCCATAGCTCAGACTCCAACTGGAGGGACATAGTGCATCTGCTTTTGAGCACAACAGCTCAGGCCAGCACCAAAAAGTATGAGAGAATCTAGGATAAAAACCAAGAAAAATTATCATAAGATATTTGAATTGAGTCTAGAAAAGAAATAACTGTTTTCCAATATGCAAGACAGAACCACCATAAAGAAAAAAAGTTCTCTGCATCAAGGCTATGCCAGGTAGAATAAACCCCTGGCAACTAAAAGTGTGCCCAAAAAAACTTAAATGAAGAATTTCAATAAGCTTTTGTCACAAAAGAATCCTTAATTACTGGAGCAAAGCGTGCAGAGAAGTTCTGAAATCTACATCATGAGCACATTTTAATAACAAGGAGGACAAACATCTCTCAGGAGTGGTTTGGATTCAGCTGACTTAGCTTTGACGCACAAGGAACAGTGCAGACAGCTTCCTGAGCTCCATCTAGACCTTCTCTGTAGGTTTCCATGTCCTCATGTATGCCTGTGCCTCAATTTCAGTACAGACAAAATAGAGATAATAATGTCCAGAGCTCCACTGACAAAAAGCCCACTATTTCAGATTCTGGATGGGGTGGTAACACCCAAACAGCAGAACAGTTGAAAGCCTACATGAAAATTCAAACTGTTGAAATAATCATCATCTCTGACAGCAGACACCTTCCCTGAGGCTAGGAACTAAGAAATGAATGAAGTGTTTGTTAGCATCAAATTACAGTCATCCTGCAATACAACCTGTCTCCAGAAAGTGTTGCACTCTGACACTCAGACGTAAAGTTAACACAAAAAAGAATGAGCACACATTCCAATGAAAATCTGAGCAAAAACTGAACATACACCAGTCCCAGCTTCAATATGTGGCACATACGATCCTGTGAGGACAGAGATTATTACATGCAGAAGCATTCTGTTTGAATTCCTCACAATAATTACTGTTTCATATATTTCAACTGAAAAAAAGAACCCTAACAAAATTCATCACTTAATCCCTTGTACACACACATATCACTTCTGATCACACTCTGGGGGTGTGTTCAGATTGAGGACATCTGGCAAAAATGACACTGTTTGAAATGATTCTTCCACAATTCAATGCAGTTGCATGTAAACTCTCTCAAATGCACTTGGACCTTCACAGAGCAGCAAAGTCCTGTTGCAAAAGAACATCCATTTTCCTGCCCTAATGAGGATTTGCCATCATTGAACAAAATGTCCTGGAAGAGCTGTGTTAGGAATCGTTTTGTCAAGATTAATAAACAGCTAAAATGTCAAGTACATTGTCATTTTCATAACATTTCCAGAAACCATTAAGGAAAACAGTACACTGCCATGAACCACCCCCCCCCCCAAATAAAAGAGTACATTCTTGCAATTCAATTTTAGATCTAAACTATCACAGAAAGTCATACAAAGTTTCTCCAAAGTATAATTAAAGAAACAATCATGCTTTCAGACATGGTGAGACTTAAAATGTAGGGCTTATTTTTACTGATAAAAGAACAAGCAGTGCAAAAATAAGTGCCCTCTTTGTAGAATGTGTCAGACACAGTTATAACAGAAATCCCATTAATAAAAATTCCCCTGTGCATGACTCATTTTTATTTGTCACTTACAAAAAGAACTCAGATTTTATGTACCTTTAATTATCGTCTTCCAAGAAAAAGCCATTTGCCAACAACAGCAAAACAAATTAATATTTCAGATTAACACACAAAATGGAGCATTTCATAGAGAACTTGCTAGGGACCTAGCAAAAAACCTGAAAAGCAAAGGCATGGAAACATAGGGCAAGCAACAATACCTATCCTATCCATTTCAGCAAAATGTAATAAGGTGCAATAAAGAAGTTAAAAATCAGTCTAATTTGGTACCACAAAGAAATATTTTGGTATCAATTATGTGACAAAATGACAAATGTAAAGTTTTGTAGGTACTTAATACTTTTACATTCTTTACTGCATTATGATTTTTTCAGATTTTTAAGGCTATTTTTGAGCCTAGAAAACAATGCTGAGTTTAGCATATGTTAAAATATACCTAAAATGTGTTGCAAATTATAGATATCCATTTTCAACATCACCACATTTTAACAAGGCTTTTATCTGGCAGAAGAACAAAAGGAAAAACATTGTACTTCACACAAATGATAAGACAGAAAACAGTATCATATGCAATACTAGTAAATGAACTGCAATTGCTTCAATTCCTTCCTGCTAGTTCTTACCCCACTACAAACATTACAGTGGCAGAGACCTTGTATCTCAGGGATATTTCCCACTTGAGCAAATTATCTAATTATTTCTAGTTTTAGTTTAAAAGAATCAGGTAAATACATTTTTTAATTTAAATTTAATATTAACTACTAAAATAAATTTTCAAAATATATGATAATTTAGTTTGTAAATTAGTATAAACATGCAATTACTTCCATTTGGTTTACACCAAAACACTTGTATCTACAGCAGTCATTCACCCAGCAAAACAGAAGTACTCTTAAAAGAAGAAAAGAATCTGTTAAGTAATGCATATACACTCTCTAAATATCTCACAAGATGATTATCAACATGAAGTCAATACAATCTACTTAACTCCACTATAGGAATATATCTTTGTTCTCCATAGTAATATAATCAAAGAACTTAAACACTAAGGCTTAAAAAAATTCCTAAGTTTAAATATACAAAGAAACTGTGTTCAAATATTTGAAATAGATTTTCTGCTATGAAATACCTCAGTATTCTACCTTACTTAATTTTAACACATTTGATACTTAGGTTTACAAGCAAAATTTTGTGCCTTAAGTAAGCCTACTTACAGTACATGACTACTGATGAACAACAGTATCCCAAGCATGACACAGGCTCCTTTCAGTGATGATTATTAATTTTTTTTTTTAAGAGAGAAACTACTAATAATACATATGTTCTAATAAGTGTTACTGTTACTTGGTATCAGACTTATGTTAGTAACAAGAACATTATTATTACATGGTATCAGATTTTAGCCAAGATCTCATTATTCTGAACAGTTCCAAGCTTAATAACTTTTCACTATCAATTTTCAACCACTTTTTCCTTCTTATAGTCAGTAAATAGAAAAATCTCTCCTTTGATTCTACCAAATGCTTTCATAATTCTCTTACCTTCTCAGTCCAAACAACTGAAAGAGATGCTGTTAAAATAACTTAGAGCTAACATTTAACTTGCTGAAAAGTGCAGATTGAACAAAATATGTAATACTGGAAAAGCATTGTTAAATAGTTAAATGTGGTAAAGCATTGTTATAATTAACACATTTGGTACAGCACAGAAAATGAGACAGCAAATTAATCTACCAAAATTATAAGTAAGTGAAATGGATTAGCATAGACAACTGATGTCCTTGATGATCAAAGTGAGAGAAGCAACATACAAAAAAACAGTGAAAAGCAAAAATCTATTATTTAAGGAGCTGTAAAAAGCAATGATACTGTGCAACATTTCTCAACTGTTTGGCTGCATTCCCAGGGAACTCACGAGGAATGGGATGTGTCATTACAGTCTAAACCAGAAACCCTTTCCTCATAGGCTACCGTGTAACAAGGGCTGGCACAGGGCACTGGAAATTTTTGGTACCTTAGATCACCTGGTAGGAAAGTGACAGCATGATGCTACTGAGTTATGAGATTTCATCAGCCCACAGTCCAGATGCAGATCAGTGATCTGGCCCACCAGACCACTGGCATTTTTCACACCAGTCAAATAGTAAAAGCAAACAAAATCTTCCCCTTAATATTGCCCCCTCAACAACTTGATCTAGCTGAAGATGTCCCTGCTCTTTGCAGGGGCGGTTGGACTAAATGACCTTTAAAGGTCCCCTTCCAACCAAAACTGTTCTGTTTCTGTATTTCTGCTACACCTCTCCAAGGGAAAATATTTCAGACAAAATGTTGTGTGACAAAATAGAGGTAAGAAACAATTATCTGAATATGTCAATATTAACAGTCTACTGCCCCAGTTATTACAAAATCAGGAATCACAGAAACACAGAATAGTTGAGGTGGAAGGGACCTCTTGATGCCAGCTTGTGCAACCTTCCTGCTCAAGCAGGACCACCTAAAGCCAGTCTGATGAACTGCAGCACTATTACCTAAGAAAACAATATAAACTTTTTATATTGCCAGCTGTGCAGTGGCAAGTCTATTGTTGATATTATCAATGCCATCCTTCTGTAAAATAAACAAAACAAAACAAGCGAAAAGACCAGTGCCCCAGGAGTTTTCTTGATTCAAAATGTCATGGAATGAATTTAGACATGGTCCTGGAAAGCAAATTCACTTGAAGTCAATGATTACACCCACTTTCCACCTATAGAACTGTGCAATGACACACATTAGGAGTTCTCAGTGCTTGCCACTGTGTAAACAGTAGTATAAAACTTCCCTTTTAGAATGCCACACGTGTTTGGTTTTGGTCTGCAAATTTATCTGAGTGGAAAAATCAGTTGTTAGTGGATGTTTTTTAACTTGCATTCTGGATATCCAGCAGCCTAAATGTGAAAGTACTGAACAAATGGCAACTGATCATTTTGGATCTTCAGGAAGCATCTGGCCTGTGTACTGAGAAAAGCCACAATGCAAACATGATACACTTGTGATCCATGGTGCAAAAGGAAAAACTCAAGAAGCACGTATTCTCCATTAAAAAGTCAGGAAATAAGGATGCTGCAAACCTGTGATGTCTGTAACAAGGTATCAAAAGATAATGTGAATCAATTTTAGGTACATGTGTGTGTGTTGTTAATGTGCATAGTTGTCTGCGTATTTTCCATTTGACAGCATTTTTCATGACTATACAACTGACTCCTTATTGACTTGATGGATCACAAAGACCTGTATGTTTGCTGACAACAATTATGTGATAATCTGGGAATACTAAATATCACAAAAAAAAAGCCACTAAAGTCACTAAAAGCCACCATCCACCTGCAAACTCCTAGGACCTATAATCGTATCGCAATTGAATGATAATTCTAAATGGCCACAGTTTTATAACCAAACAACTTGAGATTATTCTTAGAAGTAATCCCTGGATATGAACCCTTTTGTACAAAATAATTAAACATACACAAATGATTTTCTTACTGTCCCATTGACTAATGGGACAAGTTAAATTCAAAGTTAAGATTCCTATACAAGCAGCTGAACCAGAGATACAGTAATGAACTAAGCAAGGACAGCCTCCCGCAAATTGCATGCTTCTTCCAAATATATTTCTTAGATCATTTTAGTAAAGTCAGTGAGATGACTGAGTGAGTAGAAATTTTTTTAATAAAGCCTTGAAACTCCTTCAAAAGGAAAGCAGATCCTTACTGTAGTTCTGTGGAACAAGTTCTGGGTTCTTCGGTGTTTTGAGTTTAAAAGACACATCTCCAATAGTGACAGTATCACCTAAAATAAAGAAAATAAGTTTTTTTAGTTCTTACATACTTAGATACTTTAAAGTATTTAATGTCCTTAAAGTTTAAATCATAGGCCTACTGTGGTGGGGCTGACTATATGTTCACAAAGCAGCCTCTAATGTGTTTGCATTTACTACTTAGGCTCTGCTGCTTTTCAGTAGGTCAGGTACCTGGACAATTTACATGTAATTAATATTACTTTTTCCTGTTTTTTCTTTTATGGCTGCTCTTAGAACCTTAAGCTGTTGGGAGCAATGGAAATCAAGCCCAGTGTAGAACACAATTCCAGCTACCATTGTTGACTTACTGAAATGAAGACTTTAGCATGTTTGCCTGTAGAGCTATCAGTGACACACACTTGTAGGGGTGATGATGAGTTTTCAAGCAGCCTGGAACAGTATCTGTTGGAGGCACAAAGTGCCAGTGGGCCCTTCCTGCACTCCCTGACTATACAGCTGCAGAACCTGGCACCTTTCCAAAGTTTGAGTGGTCTCAAGCACTTCTTGCTCTGGTTTCAAACAAACAGAAAGCATTTGGCCATTTTACTTAATGGTCTCTTCACTAGGACCTGCCTGTCTTATCTATCTTTCTGCAACCACAGGCTTGAATTAAATTGCAGGGCATGCCCTGTGCACTTTCTCATGGAAATCAAAAGTGAAATCTAGTTTGCAGTACGGAAATGGGCAAGCACTGACACAGCAGTAGTCACACTGAAAAACAGCACAATGCCCAAAACCCAGGAAAATGAGGTTTGGATTAGTAAGAACACCAAAGTTTATTTTCTTCAAGAGTTTGGGCCCCACAAATGAGTTCACAAGTATTAAGACCATGAAATTAAGATGACTCTAGCAAAATGGCATTTTTCCCATTACTGTTGCCAAAGATAACACCAGTTCCACTGCACTGTAGTGCACGCATGAGGATGGAGTAAGACTACTGCATAGGGGTATAGTTTTGCCACAACACTGATTACACCTCCTTTCCATGAACTGAGGCCAAGTTTTGGAACTGTCTCATGTGTTTATTCTTTTCTCAGAAGTGGGATGCAGAAAGTACAGAGCCCACAAATAAGATTACACAGGGATCCAATCCTCTTGTAGACCTCCCCCTTGTCCTATTCCATCCAAGAGGACCCAATCTACAGCTGCCTCTCGCCAGCATCATGAAAGAAACCAAACAGTTTGGAAGACCAATGCTGGAACCAGAAAGGGAGGTGCTGGAGAAGCAGCTTGCCCAAATTAAAAGAGGCAACTAAAACTCCTCCCACGCATGCAGTAGTTCTCCTTTCAGTCAGCCATTACTCTAGTTTTACACTCAAATGCAGTACTCTTCCAGCATTCCCAGATGTTACTGCTCATCTCACAGGACTGAGAATTCCCAGGTTCTGAAACAGCTCACACAATTAATGGGAAATTACTAGATTTATAACAGCCAGAGTAGAATCACTTACAGTAACAAACAGGAAGCAGTGAAGAAAGGCTTATAGCTGATTTCCTGCTAAATTGAAGGGCTTGACTTGAATTCAGAGACTGAGATTCACAGCCTGACATACATGCCTGCACATGGGTCTTTACATTGGTTCTGGAGTCTAAATAATCAGCCCTCCATTCTTCCCTAAAATATTGGCAAAAGGTAGTATGGTGATCGTTCCCACATTTTATGCAACACAATATAAATATGTATTGTACAAGAATACAGTTGGAGCAATACAGTGCTCCAATAGCTTGCCAGAAAGTGGGAGAGAGTACTGCCACAAAAGGCAGACAAGGATTCATCCCTGGTTCTCAGGGCAAGCAGAACCAAGCAGTCCCTACTCACCATGCTAGAACTAAACATCCTTCTTTGATTGTGCAAGAGCCCAGAAGTAGAATCGTTCCAAACAGAGCTGGGCTAAGCTAACAATTAAGCAGCTGTCTAGAGCTTTAGCTCCTTTTCTGGCCCTTGCTGAATTTTCATTTTAAAAGCACCAAAGAGTACTGTGCACTCTCCAGCCTGAAGCATTCAAACACAGTCCAAAAGAAAGTCCTGCCATAGTTTAGAGCCCTAGTCCTGACTCTGGGAACTCTTACAGAAATTAAAGTCACTGAACCATAGACATAGAACTGCAGGGACTAGTCTTTGGCTATCCCAGTGTTTTGCCTATTTCTTTGAGTTTTAAAGTAAGAAAAACTATTTTACTGACTAAGCATCACCTGCCTTTCCCTTTCTTCTACTGCAGTTCCAAGCTCACCCTTTCTCACTGGGAACAGCTAATAGGGATCATGGCAGGGCACCAACATTTCTGCCACCACACCTTTTTAATCTGGGCTACCCATGGTGATGGGATGAGGGGAAGCCATATGAAGAGTGGCTGAGGTCACATGGCTTGTTTAGCCTGGAGAAGAGGAGAATGAGAGGAGACCTCATTGTGGTCTGCAGCTTCCACATGAGGGGAAGGGCAGGGGCAAGAACTGATCTCTTCTCTTTGGTAACCAGGGAGGCATGAAGCTGTATCGGGAGATTTAGGAAAAGGCTTTTCAACCAAGAGTATGGTTGGGGTCTGGAAGAGGCTCCCCAGGGAAGTGGTCACAGCCTGACAGAGCTCAGGAAGCGTTTGGCTAATGCTCTCAAGCACATGGTGGGATTCTTGGAGCAAATTCCACATGAGGGGAAGGGCAGGGGCAAGAACTGATCTCTTCTCTTTGGTGACCAGGGAGGCATGAAGCTGTATCGGGAGATTTAGGAAAAGGCTTTTCAACCAAGAGTATGGTTGGGGTCTGGAAGAGGCTCCCCAGGGAAGTGGTCACAGCCTGACAGAGCTCAGGAAGCGTTTGGCTAATGCTCTCAAGCACATGGTGGGATTCTTGGAGCAAATTCCTGTGCAGGGCCAGGAGCTGATGATCCTTGTGGGTATCTTCCAGCTCAGCATACTCTATTCATCTATGGTTCTATGAAAATGCCTCCAAGTTGATGAAAACGCCCTAGGAGCCCACTGCTTCCTACAAAAATTGACATCTCTCTCTCATTAGCTCAGCCTGGAACAATTTTAACATTCTAAAAAGAGCAGGTTGCTTTACATATCCCTAAGAAATTAGTGACAGTTTATTTTCTCAGAATTCCCCAGCCAAAATGCAATGAGACAAGAGTATATGATTAATTAGCTCCTAGCTGAAATCACCTCAGTTCAATAGTAAATACCATTTCATGCATACACAGTCTTCCAAAACCCAGTAGGGCCAAGATGCCAAAACAACAAGATGTCAAACTTTTCTAATACGTTGAGATTATGATAACATCTACAGGATAGAATTCCAATTACTTAGTTTATTAGCACAGTACTCAAAAGCCTTAGTTGATTTCCTACACTTCTTAAAAAAAAAAACCCAAACAAATCAAAACCAAGTTTTATCTAGGTGAAAAATACATCACTTCTGGTGGTATTTATGTCAGTTCATATCAGGCTAACCCTTGATCAACATATCTAACCATGTTCAAAAATCCCAATAGTATTTCAGACATCAATGGACCCTACAAAAAATGGACCCTTTAATGAAAAATGGACTGGGAGAGAACTGTATGTAAGATGTGGTGAGAGCTGAGCACACAGGGTATTCAGCTTTTAATTGTGCTGCTGCCTGGAGACAAATGTTGTCTCCAGCTTGCATCTGTCCAAAAAGCAAAAATATTAGCAGTGTTTAATAGAACCTTAAGCAATAATAAACCAAGACAGCAAAGTCTATTTTCCTAGCTAAATGAGCACAGGGAGGATTAGCCCACTAATCTTATCACGCACTTCCACCTGGGCTACATTTTCTCATCTCAATTTGTTTCTTCTGTAGTTGTTTAAAAACTAATGTTTGGTTACTCCATTTCCACTGCACTTCCAAACCCTTTGAACAGAGATGTCATCCTGGACAGGCTCTTTCTAGTGTTTCACCAGCTGGCAAGGAACTGATAACAGCCTGCTTGGTAAAATGGTGGCGTTAAATCAGCAAAACCTGTAATTTGAGAACATGTATCCCAAATTGTTTGACTACATGGCAAATTATGGAACTGCCCACATATACTCCAACCCATTCCACAAGCTACTCCCACACTATTGTGGACAAGAGCTATATCCACAGGATTTTGTGATGGAGACTTTGTAGGCTGTATCAGGCTTGCTTGGGCAAGCAGTGAAGATGTGCTTCTGCTTTCTTGTCTCCCACAGAGAAACAGTAACCTTAGATACCAGAGTCTTTGGGGAAAACAGTGGGATACAAGCAGTGCATAATATACATAAAAAACATGGATGGTGAAATAAAACAAGAGCCACGTTGGCCAGAACCCAAAAGGTAAAGGGGACATCCCATTCACAAGGCAGATGGGATACAGACACAGGAGGTCTTTTGAGAACCTATGCAGTAGGGGTAAAAAATTGGCAACACATAAAGATTGAAACTAGTAACACAACCCTGAAGAGACTCCCTGGAAAAAAGAAAAAAAAACAAAAACAAAAACAAAAAACAACAACAACAACAACAACAACAAAAAAAACAAACAAAAAAAACCCAAAGAGATATGAAAACAGCCCCAGTACATGCAATGAGCTCTTTCTAGGTGTGAGCTCATTTATAGAAATGCATACATGGACATATAGCTACCCAGTAATTGCAGAGCACTGAATGATATGCTCTCTTCTTTAGACCTACATTTTAGACAGAAGAAATATTATTGTCTGTGTCTGTTTTTTACAGTAACTGAGAAGAGCTCTTCAAATAAGCAGGCCTATTTCTTCTACTCAGTCTGAACAGAAGGGCAGCATCTCCAGCTCCAAGCCCCTGAGCTGCAGAGGAGGCAGCCGGAGGCTGGGAAGGCACTTTGGCAGGGCACCCCTGCATGAACACCCTGTGCTTTTATTCTTCCCAGCATCTCCTACTCACTGTTGGCCAATATGGAACAGTAGGTTTGATGGACCTTTGTTCTGACCCACTGTGGATGATGCGATGTTACAATCTCAGTGAGAAGGCTTCCTGAACATGCATTCTCACTATGCACTTGGCAGGTTTGACTGATCTTAAAAGCTAGTAAGTACACCAACTGTCCTTCCTCACCTCTCCACCTCCCAAGAGGAGACTATTCCCTAATCCTACTATTTATTCCTGTATGCTGAAAAGAAAAAGCCACTGCTGTTTAAATTATTTACATCAACACTAGTCATGCATAAACAGATTGCATATCAACTACACAATAAGAACTTACAAAGTAGAAAGAAGTTTTATTCTACTTGCCATTTTTCTGTAAAATAACACATCAATAAAAAAATAATAAAACTAATACATTTGAAAAGGCTATTTTAAAATAAAGAAATTACAAAATCCTACTGTAAAAGAAAACAACCTGAAGAGATCTATACATGTATTTAGGTTTTTGAGTACACAACACAAACAGTTCCAATCTCATGTGTAAATCATATTTGTATTATCTGTGTTTTTGAAAGACACTAGAATGAAGCTTCAGGAACATTATGTTTTTAGGTTGCTGATTTTATTGCCTTCTGGCTTCTTCAGTCATGAAAATAGGTGAGATTAACACACTCTCCTTGGTATATTGCACATTCACTTGTACACAGACCATCCATCTGGTTTCAAGAGCCTGCAACAGCAAGAACATATTAGAACTGTGAAGGTGCTAAGCTCTGCTAATAATAATTTCTATGTGATAAAACCACACCTGTTAAAGGAAAGTCTGAAATCTATATTATATTCAAATACATATTTCAAGGTCATAATTTCATTCTAAAGTGAAGGAGGGGAAAAAATTATGCTTTGAACTGGTATTTATCCAGCACACGTCCATAAAGAAACATAGAAGAGTGCCAGCTCTTACTATCCTTGAAGAGCTGACTTATTTTGAAGAAACAGAAATTATACTTTCCAGGTTTATTCTTTTTCCTTAAATTTACCAAATACACTATTCAGGGAGGGAAAAAAAAAAAGGCAGCCCTGTAACTTACTTCTTTTTTACATTTCATAGCATCATTATGGCTGCAAATACTACATTAATTGAGCAACACTGTTACCTATTCTGCACCTCATATCAGTATTGGAAACCTCTCAAACACATGAATATGAGGGACAGAAACCTATTCCCTGCACTCACAAGGTTTAAGTTTGTTCCTTGACCACCAGTGTCTTCACACATAGTAGAGGTGGAGTTCAGCTCCTGTCAACAGGATGCTGCATGCAGTCTGACAGCTGCTGCTGACTGAAATAGATGAAATGTTTACACAACAAAACCTATCTCTGAGCTAAGCAAAATAAAACACTAAAGTTCTGCTTTTTTATGGGCAAAAGAAAATTTTTCCCACTAAAAATCCAAAACAACTGTTTCAAATATAAACTTTGAATATTACTCAATCTCGACTCAATGTTCTTTTTAGACCTATTGTTTTAATTTTCAGGTTTGAAGCTAACATTAGATTTTTCAATTGTCTGTTTTGGGCTGGCTAATGAGTGTCTTTGCTGGTTACAGTCCAAGGTGTCATGAAACCAAAATCTTGGTATTTACTCCAGAAAGATAACATTTTTACAATTAGTAGATCAACAACGTGAACACACAATCTTATCTGACATTGGTCTTTGCTCTCTGGTGACCAGTGATAAGACTTGGGGAAATAGCCTGTAGCTGTGTCGGGGAGATTTAGGCTGAATATTAGGAAAAGGCTTTTCACCCAGAGGGTGTTTGAATCCTGGAACATGCTTGCCAGGGAAGTGATCATAGCACCAAGGCTGACAGAGCTCAAGAAACATTTGGACAATGCCCTTCAGGCACATGGTGTGACTCTTGAGGTGTCCTGCACAGAGCTAGGAGTTGGACACAATGAACCTTGATGGTCCCTTCCAACTCAGTATGTTGTGTGATTCTATCATCCAGCCATGCAGGAAGCATACAGTCTTTACCTAGCAACAGCTATTATTTGTTTGGGCCAATACCCTGAAAGTAGGGAGTCTGATAATGCTCAATTATAGAAGTCTTATGTGGTGAAAAGTCAATTTTAAATGTTTACTACCACGATGATCTTACACAGACTGCATAAATTCCAGAATATCTCTTCATAATACATTTACCTGTGAGAGAGGTGGTAAACTGTTCATTTCATCATACATCTAAACACTCCAGAAACAGTGGTCATCTTCAACCTCAACATCAGTTTACCACCAAGATGAGATCTGAATAGCTGTGGCTCTGACTGAATTTCAAAAACCTTCAAGGACCGATGTTCCACAGCCACTCTACCCAATCTACTCTCCTGCTGTATTCAACCAGATGTCACTGCAATCCCACAGCCTCTTCACCAAAGCTGTTACTCAGCCAGTCCCTTCCCAGCAACACTTTAGTCCACTGGCAGACCTTCCTACTTCCTAAACTTTCTGAGGTTTCTGTTGTCATGTTCATCAGGATCCTTCTGGATTAAATGTCTGCACTCTGGCAAGATGGTAGGGATTTTGTCCCTACATACTAAATTGCACTTTTACACTTCTGTCCTTACTTGCACTTTCATATGTTCCCCTTTTGTGTTTTAGGTCATTGAGAAGTTCCCTGCTTGGCCAAAAAGGCCTTCTGCTACTGCTGAATGGTTCATTCCTGAGCTGCCATTAAGTTTTCATTAAAAATTTTCAAGCTCTCCTGTGTACCTTCCATCTTCATGGTTGTTATCCAAAGGATTCCACCTACCAATTTCCTGAAAGTGAAAGCTTGCAGTCCTCAAGTCCAAGATCTTAATTGTGCTGCTCACCTTCCCAGCCTTCCTTCAGACGTGCAACTCAGTCACGCTGCAGTCACTGAGATCCGGGTTGCTCCCTGTGACCAAACTGGTCACAGCTCTTCCCTACTTGAAAGCAGCAGACAAAGTGAAGAGTTAACCCTGACGCTGGCATCTGAGTTACAAAATTTTTACCAGCACAGCCTAGGAAGTACCAAGAGTGCACGCATAATGCCAGATTGCCCTCCTAGCTGATGTCTGCATGGCTGCAATCCCCTGTGAGCACAAAAGCTCATGAGTGGGAGGCTACTGCTAGCTGTCTGTAGAAAGTGTTATCCACCAGCTCCTCTTAGTCACACAGTGACAGATGCCCACCACATCACCAGTATTCCCTTTCAAATCTTCTGTAGCCAGGCTACTTTTGTGAAAAATTAGCTCAGAGTGTTTTCAAACTGTACAAAGGTTTCTGAACTACATTTTGCTCAGTGGAGAAAAACCAGACTATCCATTCTAAACTGAGCTTAGATAACAAGTACATCAGCATAATTTCAAAAATGAATTTCAATCAAAAAGAATCTGCAACTGAAAAGCAACATAAATGCTTTTGAAATTTTACATTTACTGAAAAGCTATCCAAAAGTGACAAAACAGCTTTAAAATTAGCTATGGCATTGCCTACAACTATCCTGAGTCCCCGAGTATGCCAAGCAGCTACAACTTCAATCTTACACATTAAGCTGGGCAGAACTTGTAGAACACATCAAGACATATCGGGCTTGTAACAGTTGTTTAACAGAAAAAATTAAATTTCAAACAACAGGCAAATATTAACACTCAGAAACTATTTACTGACATCCAGTCATATACCAAAAGTGAAGCCTTACAGAAATTGACCTGACATTTTACCCCTTTGTTCCAGCTACATCTGCATGTCTAATAAAATACACTATTTTTTTTTTTTTACCATGAACCTTTTCTTTTCTAAATGTTAGAATAATTTGAAATAACCCAGGCATAACTCTGCAAACTTTCAGACAACTGGCTTTGAAAATTCCCATCCCCATTTGCTGCCTTCTGAGTTGTGCTGACGCAACAACCGTACACAAGGCTCACCATAAATCAAATCCCTGGAATCATTTCAGTCACCACAATGCAGTCCCCTAAGTACAACTACGGAGGCAATGAACAATTATAGGAATGTCATGAGAAAGAAGAAAGAATGAAGTCTCTCTAAAAATAGGTTTTGCCAGTGAAAAAATATATTGTCAGAAACACACAGCTGTCAACAAGTGAACCTCAACAAAGATAATGATACAGGTAAAACTGGAAAAGGCAATGTGCCAGAAATCATTTACATCCATCATCAACCAGATCTTTAATCTTTTGAAAATGACAAACCTGGAAAAAAAACCCACTTACAAACACACAAATTCATAGCCTTCTTTCAGATTATTGATTTTTTCCACAATCTTTTAGATCCTGAACAATGATGATTAACATTACAGGATTCTGAAGTATGATGCAATTTTCACAAGTGACTGTGTTTTACTCAGCAGATATACATACAAGTACACTTGTATGTACTACTGAGATCTTCTAGGTTGTAAACACAAGTTTGATTAGGAACTGGAAATGACCAAAAATTTCACATAAGGAAAGTAGAGGAAGTGAACCTGGACAGGCAATGCTACAGAAAACAGCAAATGTAGCTAGTACATATTTTGGTCTACACAAGTGACAAAGCATAAGTTATTTTATGTACACTGAGCAGCAAAGCACACAAGAGACCTTCCTTTGCCAGTACTATCTGATTGGCAATGGTTTTTGTTTTTCCAGCTCTTCAAATTTAGTGTTTGTTCCCTGTAATCCCTTAAAGCAACTCCAATATTGTGTATTCCGTCAACTTTTTAAAAACATTAACATTACATACAGATTAAAATAATTAAATAATTCTGAACTGAGTTACATAGAACTCCATTTTATCCAGCTCATAGTCCATTTAAACTAATTCATCACAAGTCTACAAAAATCTACAGTCTACAAAAACTTAATACTTTTTAGTCTTTTAGAAGGAAATGTGGTAATCACATATCCTCTAAACAGATAGAGACATACCTCTCCCAGGATTTTCCTGGGAAGCTGTGAGAAAGCTCAGAGAAGGAATTAAAACAATTATTATCCCTCTTTCTAGGCTGTTTATAGATATGATTTTCCAGAGTGTGCTACTCTTAGTTCACCAATAGCGTGAGAGGTTTTTGCTTTAGGCCAAATCAAGTCTCAGCTTAGCGAGTCAGGTTATAAAAGATGCACTAATTTCTATTAAACACCTTCTGTTCACCTTCTGAAGACTGGAGTCTTTTGTTCCCATCCCTGACTTGACAGCGACAAGGAGACATGAAACCTGCATTAAAAAGGATTCTGACAGTCAGCCTTCTACAACATTTGCTACTATGAATTGTTTCCCTCTTTAATTAAGTTGTGCAACCCCTTCCTAGACATTCCCATCACCCTTTTGTCCTGCAGTCTCTTTTACTTTTGAGACTTCTCTTAAGCTTTACCACTTGACAGCTTTAGTGATTCCTCCGTAGCCCCCAGTGAACCAGCAAAGACTGAGCTGAAAAGCTAAGAAGGATGGCTTCTTCACATGTAGCAGCACAACATCAGGCAACAGCTGCTCCCTTACACTCAAAAGGTACCAGGACAGACAGTAAATCCTGTTAGGGATTTCAACCCTGACCTGGCAGGGACGTCACATCCAAAGTACTGGGTACACAACAATTTGCTGTTTGGTTGAGTGTTAACAGCTTCCAGACTTTTAAGACACGTTTTGTTTATTTATTTATGAAACCTCAACACCTCTTACAACAAGAACTGTAATTACAGCAGCTGCACAGAAAGAGCAAAAACACACATGGCACAAAAAAATTCACATCATCCTTTGTAACTTCAGTATCCTAAAAAAAATGTTAGGGTCTGCAAGAGGACACGGAAACATTTCAAAAATTCATTTTAAAAACACCCACAAAATAAAATAGGAAAAAAAACAGTATTCTAAACATCAAGGTCCCAAATATGGAGAGTAAGACAGAGAGTACAATGGAATTGATAAAGGAGCCTGGTATCTTAGGCCTAATAAAGCAGAAACCATGGGAGAGACAGACACAGATAACTGCTCCCTGGGGTGGAAGTGGTTAAGAGACATGTTGTGAAACTTTGTAATGATTACCAGGTAACTGATGTAATGAAGAATGTGTTACCAATGGGAAATTGTTACCAAAAATAGAATCCTATATGTGTCATATAAGTAAACCCTATATAAACTCTTTACATTCTCAATAAAATCAGCTTCTGAGCCAAATTCACAGAAAAAATGGGAAGCACTACAAAGAATGTGATGTCTCAGGTGTCAGGAGGGCAAATATCCCTAATATTATCTACAAGATTCTCTAGTGCTTTGAGACTTAAATCTGCCTACCAAAATTCCTACCATCATTGATTGTAACTGTGAATACTCCTACTAGTCACATATATACAGAGTGTATTCACAAATACCACTGACTTAAACTCAGTTGCATTCCACAGCACATTTAAAGTGATGAAATATTTTTAGCAATCATGCATTTGCTACCACTTTACACTACTGAATTTCTTTTTTTTTTCTTAAGGTTACTCTTCCCAACAAAGGGCTGAAAAGTGCTGAGCTACCTTCTTCAGGTGTTTGTTCTACTTGACTCACTTCATTGTTGACTTGTTTTCATTCATGCTACTTTGTTTGATATTAATAAAAGTCACAGAATCACAAGGTTGGAAGAGACCTTCAAGATCAAAGTTGAACCCATGCCCTAATACCTCAACTAAACCATGGCACCGAGTGCCACATCCAGTCTTTTCTTAAACACATCCAGGGGTGGTCACTCCACCACCTCCCCCGGCAGGTCATTCCAGTACTTTATCACTCTTTCTGTGAAAAAAATTTTCCTAACATTCAACCTATATTTCCCTTGACACAGCTTGAGACTCTGTCCTCTAGTTCTGTCAGTTGCAGCTTGGAGAAAGAGAGCAACCCCCACCTGACTACAGCCACCTTTCAGGGAGTTGTAGAGAATGATAAGGTCACCCCTGAGTCTCCTTTTGTCCAGGTTAAACAACCCCAACTAGTCTTTTATATACAAATAACTCTTAAATATAAATATACAAATAACTCTAGTCTTTTTATTACTTTTCACAAATAAGATATTATCTATTCACTAATTCTTGAAGGAATTTTATGGCTATCGATCCCTCAATGACTTCCTTCTTGAGTAACTTTTCAGAAACTGAACAAAGAAATGAATTGCTTAACTAATAAACAGATTGAAAAATATTTAAATGGAGATAAGTGGGATTGAAGGAGTGCAATTAAGAGCTTGAGCAAGTACTCCCCCATCAGCACCATTTGCAGATCACTACCCATCACTCACTCTGTACTTAGGAGCTTTGTTGCTTTTGGCATTTACCCTGAGAAGTGTAAGTTACCACAGGCGTATGTCACCCTTTCCTGACACCACTTCGACTCTGCACAGGCCCATCACCTGTCTCAAAGGTCACCAGAGGATATTCCAGGGCAGTTCAGGTCATCCTTCGTGGCATCTGCAGGCTCAAGGTCAACCCTCTATCTCATCACCACATGCTGCCGGCACAGAACACTGTCTGAACACGCACCAGCCTTGGCAGCCCCCGACACGAACACTGAGGCTCTGCCCGAGCCGGAAGAGGAAGCCATGTGATGCAGGAACAAAAAGCATGGCAAGATGTGACAGACGCTCTGCAGAGCAGGGTGGTTCTCACAGGCAGGAGCTGCAGGGCTGCCCCCTGCCTCACTGTGGCTGAAGCACTTGGACCAGGAGCTGTCACGAGCCACAGCAAGTGTCCCTGCAAGCCTGTGACTGAACTCTGCCCTTTCCCCTCGTGCCAGGTTGCAAAAGACCTCCGAGTCCAGCCTATGACCAAACACCACCATGTCAACCAGACCGTGGGACCGAGTGCCACGTGCAGTCATTCCTTAAACACCTCCAGGGATGGTGACCCCACCACGTCCCTGGGAAGTCCATTACAATACTTAATCACCCCTCCTGTGAAGAAATCCTTCCTAAAGTGCAACCTAAATCACCCTTGGTGCAGCTGGAGGCTATGCCCTCTTATCCTGTCAGTTGTTACCTGGCAGAAGAGAGCGACCCCCACCTGGCTACACCCTCCTTTCAGGGAGTTATAGAGAGACATGAGATCCCCCCGAGCTTCCTTTTCTCCAGGACAAACAACCCCAGCGCCTTCATGGGACCTGCACTCCAGACCTTTCGCCAGCTCCCTTGTCCCTCTCCGGAGCCCCCGCACTCAGGAACATTGAGACACAGGGGCGGCAGCGCAGTCTGGACAAGCCCGCAGCTCGCAAGGCGGTACCTGCCTGCCGGCCTGGCCTCCCCACGGCGCGGTGGCAGCGCCGGGGCCGTGGCAGCCGGGGGAGGCAGCGGGGGTCGAGACACCCGGGGGCCGGGGTGGGTTACCTGAGCTGTGCAGCGCCCTGACCTCGGAGCGGCCGTACCGCGCCGCGGCCGCGCCGCCGCCCACCACCTGCCGCAGGAGCAGGCGGACCCTGCGCGCAGCGGGACCCCTGGCCCCGCCGCCCAGGCACAGCACCCGCGACGGCATGGAGACCGCGGGGAGACGGGCACAGCCAGGGCAGGGAGACCGGCACCGCCGCGGCCCGGCCGAGCGCGGGGGAAGGGAAGCGCAGCCGCACAAAGTCCCGCCGGAAACCGGGGCCGGGCGGGCGCGGGCCGGTGCCGCCGGGAGCGGGGACCTGCGGCAGCGGGGCCGTGGCCCCACAGCCTGGGGCGGCCCCTCGGGAGAGCGCGGGGTCAGCTGCGAGGACAGCGTGTTTTCTTTCTATAAGAGGGGGCTGAACTCCACAGCTGGAAACGTTTGAAAGGGCCCGGAGAGCCAGGCGCGGGCCGCGGCGGATTCGTGCGCCGAAGGTTCTCCACCTCTGGTCTCTCGCGGCCCTCCTGCCCCAGTGCCGCCCCTTGCCTGCGTTCTCGGGATCCAGGCATTTCGTACTTCAGGAGGAATTTGAGTTACTCCGGAGTGACGTTTGGCTTAGATGTGAGATTTTTGTAAAAGGTCACGTTGCAGAAATAGACTTCAAAGCTGACTTATTCCAGCTAAAGGTAATACTCTTGGATTTAAGTAAAAGCTCAGGAGTAAATTTTAGAATAACTTGTGGAAGGCTGAAGCTTTCACGATAACTAAGCCTAATTCCAAGGAAAATCCAGTTGAGACTTGGATCTCGGCACCTGTAGAAAGACGGTGAGGGACCTTTGTGGAAGTAGAAGCCAGAGTGAAGCCACCACCTTTATCAGCTGTACTTCAGGTTTTGGCTTTCTCAGCCTGGAGGATTTTGCTCCCGTAAACCTCCCATTTCCTGCTTGTTTCAAGCACTGAATAATTATCCCAAAGGAAAGTCATTAAAGTGGGGGCTAAGCATCAGTTGAAACATAGACAAGCTAGACTTCTAAGCCCCCGTAAGACATTACGAACTAGGAATGTTGGTCTCGTCCTAGACGTTTCTGCAGCTCAGTGTTAGGTGCATTAAACACTTACAAGAGCAGAAATTTCATGATCTTCAGCATTTCCTGTTGGCTAGGGTATTGGTTAGGTATAATTTCTATTCTTAGTACCTAATATAGGTCTGTGAACCTGTTTTCTGGGTCTAAGGCAGGATAAACTAAATTGAAATATCCTTTTATGGATATTGCCCTAATTTCTTGTAAACTGAAGATCACAAATGCTGGAGGCTAAAGACAGGCTAAGCAGCAAGAAGGTCTGTTGGAACAAACTAGAAGGCCAGTGAGGCAAAATAACAGTGGAATGGTTTATGAATATATCTTAGCAATCTGGGATATTAAATTCAAAGGCTACATTTTTCTTCTTTGTCATAGCTATATAAAAAAGAATAAATAGCAACAGATACGCAAGCGGTTAAATGCATCGCCTGAATGCTAAATAGGTTTATGCTATGCTGAAAATAAGGAGACATTTCAGTTTTGTACAGATTCACAGTGTTTTCACAGTACTTTCACACTGTGAATGTCCAAAGCCTCCTTTTACCTCTATGTGTGTATGTATATGCACCTGTTCAAGCTAAATGCTTTAAATTTCAGCCCTTTCTGAGTCATGTATCTATAAAATGTTTTGCTTTTTAAAGCATTGTCTTAAAAATCTGAATTAATCAACTTTTCCAAAACTTCAAATTCAGCCTGGATTTCAGCCTCCAACTTTCCATCTGCAGCAAGAGAAAACTATACTTAGTGATTTTCAAACTGTTGCTGTGAAAGATATAATGGAAACATTGTTATCTCTGTGCATAATTATGGATATGGTAATTTTGTTGCATGTATACATGTATACACAAACACTTAGATGCACAACTTGAATGTTGCACTGTTTTTAGGCTATACACTCAGTCCTGACAGCACTCAAAATTTAATGTAATAGTGTGAATGCATAGAATCAAGCTTTTTCTTGTATATGTGTGACATTTTTATCTGGCTGTACAATATTACATTATTGCTTGAGTATGGCATCCGCCTCACTTGCTAATCATAAGTGATGCATACAGGCTTTACATATCTGGTACTTGCTCAATCCCCTCTGTGGAAAGCGTGATTCCGTCAGTGGTTCGGTGCTGTCATGAAGTGGAAGGATTTAGCAGTCTGCATCTGGTGTGCTTGTGAAGGCTTGCAGCAAGATTTACAGCACCGGTAACAAACAGCAATTTCATATTTTCATTCCCTGACTTAACAGCACTCTTATTTGGAATGTCAGGTTTCTTAACAAAAATATTTTCCTTTGATTAAACAGAAAAGAACTCACTCCAAAGAGAGCTCTAAAAGCATCCCTCTGAGTTGACAGTTTCCAGACTGTTGTCTCTAGTAGCTGTCAAGTACTTTGCTGTGTAGCTCTAGCTGCAAGACTAAATTAGACACAGGTACAGACTGTAAAGAACAATGCATCATCTCTGCCTAGTTGTAGTCAGTTCTACAGCAGAAGAGAGAAGCTGAGATGAAATCCTGGCTTCATCTGAACTTCATAGGAAATCTCCCACTGAATGCACTGAGGCCTGAATTTTACTGAAATGGTCTGGCTGGACTACAGTAATAGGAGTAAGTCAGTCTTCATTTACTGTTAAAGCTTTGTCTAAAGGGTAAGTCTAACATTAAAGTCCTTTGAAACTATGTCCAGAGAATGTGAAGAAACAAAAAAGGGAAGTCTCTTAGAATTCATATCATTCCTTAGTAGTGTGGATTCCATCTAGTGATACGAACAAAGAAAGTTGAGCTATTAGTGCAGGCCTTCCTTACCATTAATTTTCCTGAGATGAAGAGGATACTTCTGTATTATTTCAGTTAGGCAAAATTAGTTTCCTTGGATTAAAACTTAGAGTTGTTCTCCCAAATTAGCTGTAGGTGCCTTAAATAGTAGATGTAGAGAGAGCCAGACTTACTGTGTATCAATTTTGAACAAATATAACTATTATTTCCATAGGGACACTCTAATTCACTATAGTGAGTCTGATATACCAGAAGGTGATTCTCTTGTATGAACTTGATTTGTAACAATATAAAGCAAATAGAAATGGAAATGTACCTGTTTCTTTGTTGACTTGAATCCTAAATTTGTCCCCTTGTTTAATCCAAGTTGATATTAAAAAATAAATGGATCCACCAGTAAGATATGAAAGTTCTAATGTAAAGTGTCTTATCTCCTAGTTCTTGCTAAACTGACTTTCATTCATTATGTCTTTCTCTGTATCCAGTGGTTGTTAGAATATCCACCTCTTTGCTCTGAACTCTTATAATATAAGCAAGAGTCCGTGCTATAATTCATTCTACAAATGGTGTTTATGATAGATTTCCCACCCCAGAATGTATAATTACTACCTTTCTTGTTAAGAATTGAAAGATTTTTGCTATCTGTTTTTATGGCAACTTCCTTCAAGAAATTAAAACCCACTCTATTAAAATCCACTCTTTTAGCTTTCTTGGTATCTGTTCAGACCCCTCTGTCTCTGAGTTTTTCTGTGCTGTTTGCAATGTTACACTGAACTAAAACAGTGAGTAAGAATAAAGTCATTATTGATTTTTGTAAGAAATAATGACATTGAGGTAAGGAGGTTCTCGCCACCTTATTGGTGAGTGGAAGGTTGACCTAATATCCTCTAGCTACTTGGAAGTACATTTCTTGAAGACCAATATTACTGCCAGAAAGTCTGTATTTTTTTTTTTTTTTTAAGGAACACAGAAGGTAAGAGAAGTGAGAACTCTGCTGAGTGGTAGTGCACATTTGAATATGTGTTATGGTATAAATGCTTAGAGAATATAAAGGCCATGAGTGATGGCATCTGTAATTTCTTATGCCAAACTCCATCTGTTTTCAGTAGTTTGTTACTCCACCATTCTTTAATAATTTGGGCAGAAATTTTTCATGCTGGATTTCTGCCGCAGGCAGAACACTTCTTTTGAAAACTTAAACAAAAATAGCTTAGCCACTTTTCAAAAAAGAAAACAGAATGTTTTACTCAGGAGCAGCTATAACCCCTATGTGACTTGGAAGCTGCATGGCTGAGCAGCCACATGACATGAAGGAAATGCTTACTGCTTTCCCTGTTGTTACTGGAAAGTGGAGAATAAAGATTAAAACTTTTGTCCTGCCTGATAAATCTGCATCTGGTTTTACCCACATGAAAACAGTTCTAAAATTAGGTACTTCATACTTCACTTTTAGATCAAGGAGTAGAGTTCTGCTAAGAGAGTCATTCTGGTTTCAGAAAGATGTTTTTTTTGATTACATCCTTTTTTTTTTTTTTTTTTTTTTGTATAAGTGAATCATGAGCTTCTGAAAACTGGGGAAATATGTAATAGTTTAACAGGTAGGTCAACATATTCTGTTTATATGAAGGATGATCTACTGGAAGACTGCACTAGTTGAGCCAGACTTCCCCCTCTTATTTCTCCTTCGTGGCCAGAGAGCACTGCAAAGACACTCTCTGATGTACTTTCTGTGCTTCTTCAGAGCAGAGGGATCAGGAGCCAAGCCTAAAGGGACAGTTAGAAAATGGTGAATTAAGTGCAAGGAACCTGAAGGGGAAGGAGGCAGGGGAGCATTAAACCATTACATGGATGTTGGGTGAGAGTAAAAAGTTATCAAAGAATCACAAAATAAACTAAGTTAGAAAGGACCCTCAGGGATCATCAAGTCCAACTACCTGCCCTGCACAGAATATTCCCAAGTGTCACACCATGTGCCTGAGAGGGTTGTCCAAACATTTCTTGAGCTCTTGTCAGGCTGTGATCAGTTCCCTGGGGAGGCTGTCCTAGTGCCCAACAACTGGCTGAAGAACCTTTTCCTGATATCCAACCTAAACCTCCCCTGACACAGCTTCAGGCTGTTCCCTGGGGTCCTATCACTGCTATCACAGAGAAGAAATCAGTGCCTGTCCCTCCTCTTCCCCTCACAAGGAAGCTGTAACTGCAGCCAGGGATCCCCTCAGTCTCCTCCAGTCCGAACAGACCAAGTGACCTCAGCTGCTCCTCATATGGCTTCCTCTCAAGGCCCTTCACCATTCTCGTGGCCCTCCTTTGGACACTCTCAAACAGTTTAATGTTTTTCATATATTGTAGCACCCAGAATTGCCCCCAGCACTTGAAGTGGGGCCACCCAAGCTCAGAGCAGAGCGGGACAATCCCTCCCCTTGCCTACTGGTGATGCTCTGCCTGATGCCCCCAGGACAGCATTGGCCCTCCTGGCTGCCAGGGCACTGCTGACTCATGTTCAACTTGCCATAGCCCAGGACCCCCAGGTCCCTTTCCATGGCACTGCTCTCCAGCCTCTCATTCCCCAGTCTGTCTGTACATCCAGGGTTGCCCCATTCCAGGTGCAGAATCCAGCACTTGTCTTTGTTAAACTTCATGTGGGTGATGATTGCCCATCCCTCTGATTTGTCGAGGTCTCTCTGCAGGGCCTCCCTGCCCTCAAGGGAGTCAACAGCTCCTCTAAGAGCTTGCTTAGTATCCCTTCCAATCCTGTGTCCAAGTCATTTATGAAGATGTTGAAGAGCACCGGGCCAAGGATGGAGCCCTGTGGAACCCCAGATGGGAACTGGACATTTTATCCAGCATTTTATCTCCTGTGAGAGACAGTATTAAAAGCTTTACTGAAATCCAAAAATATTACATCAACGGGCTTCCCTTGATCAATCAGGTGAGTTACCTTGTCATAAAAGGAAGGTAGATCTGATAAATGGGACTTTTCTCTCATGAAGGTCTGCTGGCTGTGACCAATGACTGCATTGTCTTTCAGGTGTTTTCAATAGTAACGAGGGATGAGGTTAAGACAGCGGCTGAAAGGACCATGACACTGTTTTACATCTCCTGAGCACCACTGGAACCCCCAGTATTCTTCTGCTGACAAAAATAGTTGTGAAATCCACTGAAAAGAGACTGAACTGGTTCACTCATGTTGTTTGTCTGAGTGGTAGGGGCATCTCTGCTCTTCTGATGATGCATTACTTGGACTTTGAGGTAGGAGGGTTGTTTTTATTTGATTTCTGTAATTGTTACTTCCTTTAACTCTAGAAAAACTAAAAATGCTACAGTAAACTAATATGGCAGAATTGCCTGAACTGCATGAAGTCAAATGTTCAGGAATTAAATACCAAAACGGTATTGTTACATGAAGTATAACAATATTGTTGATATATAACAATATGTGTGTAATATAACTATATGGTTATCATTGCTATTGATACAAAACTTTCTTACAGAATTAGTAAGATGACCAGACACTGGGGTTTCACTGGCTTCGCAGGTATTCATTCATTGACAAAGCCTAGCGTGCATTGACAATGCTCATGTATGAGCTAATGAATTTAGGGAATACCTAGCATAGTGTTAACACTTCAGATGTTAGCACTTCAGCAAAGACAATGACCCCTTCAAGAAGAGAGAGACAGAAAATCCACGCATTGAGATCCTGCTGCTGTCTCACCTCCTGAAGAAGACAGTATCTGGATACTGAATACTACAATCTGAGGAACTCAGGGATGTGTATTTAGAATTACAGACTAATTAAGGGTGGAAAAGACCTTTGGATTGAGTCTATCTGTTAACACAAAACTGCCAAGTCCAGCATTAAACCATGTCCTTAAGCACCACACCTACATATACCTCTACCTCCCTGGACAGCTTTTTCCAATGCTTGTCAGCTCTTTCTTAAAGATTTTTTTTTCTAATATTCAAACCAAACCTCCTCTGGCACAACCTGAGGCTATTTCCTCTTGTCCTATTACTGGTAACTTGGGAGAAGAGTCCAACCCCCACGTGGCTATGGCCTCCTCTCACGCAGTTGTAGAGAGTAATAAGGTCTCTCCTGAGTTTCCTTTTCTCTGGGCTGAACAACCCCATTTTCCTCAGCTGCTCCTCATAAGACATCTGCTCCAGAACTTTCCCTATCTTTGCTGCCCTTCTCTGGACACGCTCCAGCACCTCAATGTTCTTCTTGTACTGAGATACCCAAAGCTGAACACAGGATTCAAGGTGCAGCCTCACCAGTGCCTATTACAAGGGACAATCTGGTCCTGCTGGCCTCACTATGTCTGATACACATTAATCATCATACATGATGATTAATGAGGCCTGCTGGCCTCACTATTTCTGATACACATAATCAGCTCACTTGTGTTTTACTTGATTTATCTGTACTTGCATCAGATGTATGTTCACTGGCACTGGTGTCCTTCCTGTGTCCTTCATGGCTGTCATGATCCTCTAAAACAAATCTGGTATCCTCTTCACCCACCTCAACACTGGTGTAAAATATCTGCCAAATAAACTTCACTGGTTTGTATTTAGTGTTTGACTTTATAACTGGTCTGTTATGCAACTGTACACAAAGCTGTTTAGTAGAATGAATGGGTAGTATCTGGGTAAAATACACTAGTTCCATCTCCAGTCTTATGTGCCTATATTCTAAAGCTTTTCCAGATGCAGCCCACAGTTCAAAGGCAGCCACAAAATGTTAAAGAGATAAGCAAAATCTGATCAATGATTACCTGAAATCTTTATCTTTTTTTCATGTTGAAATGGTAGGTTTCCTTTTTCCTTAAGTTATAAACAACTTGGCTTTTCCTAATGATTATGTCTCAATGGATGGCCTTTTGCTGTCTTCAGAAGATTGCACAGAATAACTTCCAAAGTTTCACTGGTGGCATGTGCCATTGACCCAACATCATCAGTAAAATGCCAGATTTCCTGAAGACAGGAATAATGTTGCTCCCCTATAATTCAGCACCATCCCTGTAAAGCACAGGCGAATTCATGTATCACAAAGGTGAAGTTTCAGTAAACTGTGAGGCAATCTCACAAACTCATGTTTTCTGTTAATGAATACAGCTTTGCCATACTCTAGCTGCAGAACTTACAAAATTAGTGCAGTAGAACCTGAGGCCTTTTATGGGGTTTACATATTCCTCATTCCTCATTCCTCATTACATATTGCCTCATTTCTGAACCTTTCACCTCTCTGTAGTCATTATTTTTATGTGAGATTGTCAACACATCTTGCTGGCCACAGGGCAGAACTGTGAGTGGCACACAGTGAAATATTTACTCCAGAATGAAAACTGAGGTGAGCACCCAACTGTTCCACTTAGACATTTATATTCCAAGTCTTTGCTTAAGGGAGTTGCCAATGAATTCCCTGATGGCATATGTTCTGGGTCCATCTAACAGGAGAGTTCACAATCAGCAGCCTGACCCCTTGACCTTGTCAATGTAAATAAAGTACATGAAATTGTACCTTCTGTGCTGTCATCTGTGGGAAGAGGCATTGTGGCCTGCATGTCATGACTGCGTTAGCATTACATGAACACAGAATGAAAACCTTCACAAGCTACACATGTATAAAAATGCAGATTTAAAATAGCTCTAAATGACCCGGTCTGAGATTTGAAATCCCACAGAGCTGTATTAATATAATCTCTTGTGTGTAATATAAATTGGAATGAATGACATTACTTTTTTTACTGGGAATTTTAAACTGAAAATTGGTTAAATCTTTTTTTTAAAGAATGGCCTAAAAATTTTGAAATAAATTAAAAAAAAAAAAAAAAAGCCAAGCCAGCTCTCATGTGGCCATGATAGGATTTTCTTTCTAAAAGAAAAGACCTTGAAAATGTTTGTCATTCATCTCCTGAAGTCTACATCTGAAGTGAAGTACAATCTTTACTTTCTCAGGACGAGACTATTTAACACAGGTCCTCCAGGGAAACTCCAAGTTCACTACAATTCTCTTAGTGTTTTTAATACAGCAGCATTATCTTTTATGCAATAGGCAAAGACAAACCTCTAACAATCTGACTGTTGTTTCAGCTCTTTGTTTTACTTTTCTATTATGTTCAGATGAAACAGTTCAAATTGAAAATTAGACCTTAACTGCATGAACCAAGGATAGCTTCCAAAAGAAGAGGCAGGAGATACAAAAACCTCTTTGTTTTTAGGTCAACCAGATTTTCAGTGTGTGTGAGTATGAAACTTACTTTCATTTGTCCTCTTTGAAGTACTGTAGCTAGCTATATAGTTTTTATCAGACAGTCTGTCTGGGAAGATTCAATTTATGACAAGTGAAAGAAATGTGAAAATGGTAATTATGAGGAGATTAAACCTGTACATTGTTAGCTCATACACTAGGAGGTGGATTTTTTCCTTTGTTTTATGACTGGCTGTATGGTAAAATAAACACTTTTAAAGTCCACAATGGAGCCTCTTAAATAAGAAAATACCTAAAATTCCTCTGAATGTATTTTCAGAATTGAAATATAATATCTGTCTGAGTAGGACAGAGCAACCCAACCCATCTCAACTTTCACTTTCTGTTCGCAGCAATGGTCTTTTTCTGTCCTAATATCCTAAATGGATAAATGTTCTAAGAATCCTTAAATGGGATTGTGAAGCTTTTGTTTACACTTGGGACGACATTCCTCTTAATTGACAAATTTTCTCAGTGTTCATTGTTAGTTCTTTCTGAAGATCAGTTTAAGGACATCTTAAAAGCCTTGCTTCCACTTCTACTTTTATTTCCTTGCTTCATAGTGTGCTGAAGTAGTTCAAAAGCAGCACAAAGCATGTCAGATGCAGTTTTGTCTTCAAAAGCTCAGAATTTAAGGGCTTAAGCCAGTTTGCATGCAATTAGTCAGTCATACTTTGATTTCAAAAAATGAGTACAGTTATTCAAGCGGGTAGGCGTTAGCAGAATTGGTCCAAGGAGAACAATTACACAAGTTCACAGGAGAGAGGATTTTTTTGTTAAAACTTGAGAGTGCTTTGGCTGTGTTTTCTATTACACAAACTGTGGCTGACAATCTAATTACCTCTTTGTTGTGTGCTATGGAAGCAGGGAGTACAGTAGGTAAGAAGGGAAGGTACTAATGCCCTCTTATGCAATTTTTCATTCCAGATCAACCCCTGAAATCCCTTCCCAAGTAGACATAAAAAGCGGAGTGGGAATTAATCTCTCCACTCTCTAAGCTGGTACAAGATGAATCAGCTCACTGCCATGTGAGGGAACAGGCCCAAGTAAAAATGTGGTGGCTTAGTATCTCAGTATGTAGGGACTTGACAGTGAGATTTTTTGCTATTGTTCTTAATTATTATTCCCGTAAGTATTAGAAGGAATTTGAAGAAGGGGAGGTGGGAGTCCAGTGAATAGAGAACAAATAAATCTGGGTGTAACTTCACAAGTAGTTATGAATAGGAGCTCACACCACTTATCTAACTTCAGATTTAATTGTGCAGGTAATTGCTTAATTACAACAGAATCTATTTTATACCCTACTTGAACAGCAGTGTTATCTGGGTTGAGGACAAAAGGAAAGAAAATCAACAGTATAATTTGAACGTATTCACAGGATGAAACTTCTGCTCTGGAAGAGTTGTGCTCCTTCAGACATAGCAGTACCAGTGGTCATGAGATTTTCCTTCTTCAGATCTTGTTTGTAAACGTGAAACCTTTTATTTGCCTTATATACAGCAGTCACAAAGATGTTTGGCAGCCTGTGCTAACACTAGTAATATTCAGCAACAGTTCAACTATCAGATCTTATTTGCTTCTTCCATTCCCACCTTCTCTTTGCCAAGTCCACTTTTTTGGCCTCCCTATCTTTTGTAGTGTAAGATCTTTGAGGCAGGAAATAAGCCTTTTTGCTGTGGTTTATAGATGTTAAACACAGAAGGGCTCTGATCCACCACAGAAACACTAAGATCATAATGCAGATGATACAAATAAGCCCAAGACAGATTCTATGTTGGTTATAATTAAATATATTCTTCCCCAAATTACATATAGATCCTTTGAAAAATAAGACTAGGCCACATTGTCTATTGTCTTATATTCATCAAACAATAGAATATATCTATGTTGCTGAAAGATGATACTTGCTAGAGGCTTAGACAAGGCGTTCCATATTTGTGACATGATTTAACTATGCCTAGCTTTATTTTGTTTCACCAGCTCCTAATTTAGACCACTTAAAAGGCTGCTTTACATAGGCCTCTACTTATCCACTCCCTGAACTCATCTAGAAGACAGAAGAATGACCAAAAAGCAATACAGTATAATTGTATTTTTTTAGATGAGAAGAGGATTGAGAATACTTTGCATGAATTGTAGCCCAGACAGCTGATACCTGGGGCAATAGGAAGAAATATAAGTTTAAATGATGCAGTCATCAGGAATGAAATAGAGTAATTGCTGTGTATAGATTATTCAATTATTATAATAATATTATAGCCACACAATACCAGTGATGGAAAAATTAAAAATTGAAAATAAAGTATCCGCTGACACACAAAAGGGGTGATCCACTAGGGGGAGACAAACTGAAGAAACTATTGTAGTTGAAATCATCAAAGAAATTAGCTGGAACAAACAGGGAAACTATTTAGACAACTAAACATAGTGAACTTTTTTTTTGTGCGTGTGTGTGTAAGTAAATCAGCATTTTTACTTCTCTTACTTCCTTGTCAGTATCAGGAAACGTGGAATTTACTTTTAATTTCTTGCCAAGTGTGTTAGCTCAGGCAAAAGATTGCCACTAAAAATTTGACATCTGTATTTTACCAACCCTATTGATTGGTTCTGGAAAGATTTCTCATTTTTAACAAACCCATGGGAAATAGCTATCATTTTGATTCTTTCTGTTTCTTGATGGAAGAAATGAGTAGGGCAAAATATGTTTAATGATAGCAATATTTCAGATTGCTTTTATAGATCCCAGGATTTGTAAATAATTGTTTAGCAACCTTTTAATTCAACAGGTTGATCAACATACAAAGTCCCCTTGACAAGTAGGTGAAATAAAGGATTTTAGTACAAGATGGACCAACACATAAAGTTGGTTAGTCCCACTTTACATGGTGAATTGACCTTGGCCAAGTGCCAATACCTACAGAGATGCTTGTTTAATCCATTTCATGTGAGAGGAGGATAAATGAATGGCTGCATGGGTTTCAGGTGTTGGCTGGGGTTCACTGACCACAGTCCTCCCAGACCCAGTACAAAAGTCTTCCTCATCTCAACCAGGTATTGATGCTTTCTGTGGTGGCAGTGCATATCCTGGGTGGCCTAGTGTTGCTCTAACTGGAACAAATAGAAATGTCACCAAAGTTTGAGCAGCCAGCAGAAGGTCCACCTTATACTCAGAGAAAAAAAACAGACATCCTGAAAGGACACTTCCTCTTAACCTAAGGCAGGTATGGTTTGGATGAATTGTTTCTTTGAAACATCTGTTTCCTTCCATTGGGAACTTTGCCTCACTAGCTCAGGTCAAATGAGTTACTTTACTCACCCAAAGGCAGGTCAGGCAAAGCTAACTAACTACTTACATCTTTGTCTGATTTGAATTGCTCTTTTTTGAATGCATTTGAAACTTCTTCAGTTGTGACAATAGACATGTCCTGTATTCTCGTTCCCCCTTATCCTAGAATTAAAGATTACCCCCTAATTTTGCTTTTGTATTCTCAGTTTTTTTCCTGTGTTCTGACACTATTTTTAATAATACATACCACTTTCTTTGGTAGCAGTTATTACATATATTAGCTGTCTCCTGCTGTACTGGCTAAGCTGTGGGCTGAGAAGGCCCAGCAAAAGAAGAAAAGCTGAAAATTCATCTTTGACCTGAGCTGAATTTTCTCATGCTTCTATGCTTACTTCCCCATTTCATAGCTAATCACCATATGTAGCTCAAAGTTTTTGCACTCCTCTCCCTTTGTTGATGAAAAGGATATTTTTTGTTGAGGAGCAGAAGGAAAACTTTCCTTACTTGTTTGTCAGGACAAAATACAGATACTGTCCACTTCTATCCAAAGAAATCCAATAAAAATGTGTCTCATTGAATCTGCCAGCTGTTTTTTGTTTCCCACATAACCACACAACTTCTCATCATTCTACTTTTCTTTATACTACCTCTGTTTCTTCTGCTGGACTGCATTATCACTGCTACTCATGCATTGCACATTAGAAATCCCACATCCAAGTCTAGTCAGTGAGGTTGGATTCAAAATTTTGATTGAGGGCAGGGCTCCATTTCATCTTACTGAAAACAGCAGACTTAACTCTGCGTAAGACAATCCAACCCTAACTCACATTTGAGACTCACATTAGAGCGCTGCAGTAGGATCTGCAACTTTTAACCTGAAAGGCAGGAAGTTACTGGAAAACAAGCTCCTGTTTTGCAGTCCCAGTGGATAACACCCACTTGGATGAAGTTGCCATCTGTTGTTTTCTTGGTTTATGTCAGAATATGTGAAATAATCTGGAAGAGAGAGAAGCAAAATGACAGAAAAATGCAAAATGGAAATAATGTCTGGAAAATTACTGCTCGGGTTCTACAAAGCAAGACAAGGACACAAAATATTTTGGTTTAGATCTGGAAAATACCTGCTGGAGCAATAAATGTGCTTGTACCAATCATCAAACTGTGGCTGGAGTATAAATAAAGCTCCCTGGCTGCTGTAGATCCATCGTTGTTATTCTTTATTTCTTTTTCATATAATTTTCTGAGTACTGTCAGTGGAAAATGGGACCAGAATCAACAAGATGGACAAGTAAAGAAGCAGTTGGAGTAAATAGCATGTGGACCTAATGATGGAAACTAAAAATGTGACATTCCCATTAGCCTCTTCCTTCCAGCAAAACTGAATTGTAATAAAGAATCCAGCCTGCACCTTATAGCCTGTCTCTAGTTACAAGGCAGGAAAAGGGGACAATTTGAGGTATAAAGTTACTATCAGAAGTTTCATCAGTTTGGTCATACCACAGATATTTTCAGTTTAAATAAATTTAAATTTGAAATAAAGTGGTTTAGGATTCAAAACCAAATAACATTATCTCTGCTGGTGAAAATTAAATAATGCTGTTTATCCTCAGAAGCTTTGTTTGTTTTTCCTCCCCCCTGCTATCAAGGAATACACACCCATAATATATAAAGAACATACAGATATATATTATGTGCAGTATTGCACAAGACCCAAAACTGCTATATTGTACAGAACATACATGTCCTGAAAATATTTTCAGAATTGTTTAATAGCAAATGTTTCATCAAACTGTTATATCATGTTGTATATGGAAAGAAGAAAACTAACACAGAGGTAGTTAATCTGTTAGCTTGTGAATTTAAGCGAACACTTAATATACCACTAATATTTATTGTTTTTATAAACGTTAGGCATGTCTCTAAGTGGTATTTAAATCTGATTCTCTTAAGCTGAAACAGTTTTACTGACTCAATGATACAAGCATTTCCTGAAAAAGAAGGACTTATTTCCTGTATGTTGTTAATATTTGACAGCACCGATCCTAAACAAGTAGAAACATGACAGTGATTTGCAAGACAGCCTTTAAAGTACAGTTGAAATTCTGTATTATTGTATCCCACGTAAACTCATTTACCGAGCAACAATTACATAATAAATTACATTTAAACCCCAAAATAGACCCTGTTGTCCTTATTTCAGTGATAGAATTAAGCAGAGTTAAAAAGGAGAGACGATCCTGCTAATGAGTTCTCAGCTGACAATACTTTGTGTCCGTGCATTGAGGTTTCCTCAGTTTCAGAGCAGACAATCTGCATAAGTCAGGTCCATGCTTTGGGTTCTTCAGAGGAGGAGAGTTTTTGCCCTCAGTGCTTAGTTTGAAAATAAAACCCCCAAAACCCCAAGAAAACTTCTGAATTAATCTTCACAGAAGGGACAAGGCTAATTTGAGATATTGTAAACTTTTTAATGTTAATACCAGTATTTCCAACAGCATTCTAGGTTCTACAGAGAGACAGTGGGAAGGTTTAGGTCAAAGAACTGACAATTGGTTGATGATACTCAGCAAGAACATCTTGTCTCTGAATTTGCAGTGCATCAGGTCAAATTTGTGCATAAACCTTCACAAGATAATCCTTAGTCTGAGGTTATGTGTCTGCGGGTACACATACTAAAATAATTGGATTAATGAAAGTGGAAAGAAACGTGTAAGCACTCTTTTCAGGAACAGGCCCCACCTTTTTGTCACAGCTTTCCTCCTCACTGGGGACACGAGAAGATCCTTTTCCATTAATTGTAGCCAAAACACAAATATCAGAAAAGAGCCCCTTGGCCCTTCTACTTCCCACAAGAAAAAGAAAAGCTTATAGCAGGATCCTATATTGGTCAAGAGAGTAAAAAACAGGCATTGCTGTAAAATAATAACAATACAGTGCACTAAATTTTAAAGTGTTGCCTAACAAAATGTTTGATGTATCTTGATCACAGTTTCTAATTCTCAGTACATGGAATAGTGATTTAGTTGGAAAGGAGTCTTTCTTCCTACACAGAAATGTGCCAGGAATTCCAATGATCAGAAATTAAGGCTAACTTCGATGATGGAACAAATAATTCCAATTGTCTTGTAACCTTTTGATTCTTTTTTTGCGAGTCTAGTGGACATTCACAGTGTTCAGGCCAGTGTCAATGCTGGCTGCTATGTGGCACCAATGTCAGAGATGATACGGTTTCCTATTGTACAGCAAAGATTGTGTTCACCCTTACTAAGAGGATCAGGCTGAGAGCATATGTTCAGTCTCTAGCTTCCACGACCTCAGATGCTTTCCGTCTTTCTTCAAAATATTGTTTAGCACATGACTGCCCTAAAATTTTCATAGTTAGCTTATCAAATAGCTGAGAGGGCTCAGACACCTATATTCTGCAGTATTTGCTATTCCTGCAAAATTTATATCATCTGGAAACAGTTATATTACAGTATGCTTGCTTGCTTTGGATTTAGTGATGATAGTTGAGAATAAAGCAAATCCCTTTAGGACCTGAAGCAACCCTTTAAAGATAAGGCACCTTTCTATCAGTGGAGTTTTAAACCACTGATTATTATCTTAATTTTTTATTCCTCTAAATTCTCAGTTATCATGCCTAGAGGTACCAGATCAGATGCGTTATAGAATATGCACACGTATCCACACTTGCTTTGTGAGCTTTTAGTTTAAAGACTTCATCCCACACTATTTGCAGTTCACAGAACTCACAGAATGACTAGGTTACAAGAGACCTTAAAGATCATCAAGTCCAACCTATGCCCTAACACCTCAAATAACCATGGCACCAAGTGCCATATCCAATCTTTTTTTAAACACATCCAAGATGGTGACTCCACCACCTCCCCAGACAGGCCATTCCAGAACTTTATGATTCGTTTGGTGAAAAACCTTTTCCTAATATCCAACCTATATTTCCCTTGACACAGCTTGAGACTGTTACCTCTCGTTCTGTCAGTTGCTGCCTGAAGAAGGAGACCAACCCCCACCTCACTACAACCACCTTTCAGGAAGTTGCAGAGAGTGATAAGGTCACCCCTGAGTCTCCTTTCTCCAGGCTAAACACCCCCAGCTCCCTCAGTCATTCCTCATAGGGCTTGTGTTCCAAGCCCCTCACCAGCCTCTGGTCCTGCGTGGCCCTCAAGTGCAAGCAACACACCTGCTCAGTTATTGTCTTGTTTCCCATTCTAGTCTCCTTAGAGTGTTGGAGAGTTGGATTCATACTGAACTTGTTCTTCCTAGGATCACACCTCTCAGACCTAGTGGTGAAAGGAACTCTACAGTGCAAGGTAAAAGACAGTTTCCTATGGACTTTACTGCTGTAAAAGGGTTTAAAAAATCAATCCAGAAATTTTGGACTGGAAACAAAATAGAATGAAAAACAAGAAGAGAATTATATCCCTAATCTTTGTAACTTTGATAACATTCAAATAAATATATTGTGTATATCCAGTCTCTTTGAATCAGAGAGTCACTATTATAAGGTTGAAAACCTCTAGCTTTTACTCCAGTGCTATCCAGTAGTTTTAAAATAAATACTATGTATTTTCACAGTAGTATGCTGTGCCCCAGATAACCAATCTAGACCTTCTCAGGTTAAAAGCTTCCCTACTGCCAGAAGAGGATAATGTCTGCATGTTTTGTTTTGTATAAAATATTCCCTTTATCCTCTATATAAATTGAACGTGCCATTTTCAGTAAGACTCAATAGGTAAGGGTTTTGAAACTCTCTTGGCACCTCTTTAAATACCACTTTATACTGTCGTGTTGTAAGAATCCAGTCCTTTTTCTTGTAATGACAAAAAAACTAAAACTACTTGCCTGCTCATGATCCTAGGCATTATTTTTTTTTCTATTCAAATTATCTCCCTGCTTCCTGTTTCCTTTTTTTAATCTCTTCCCAACATTTCATTTACAGCCAAGGTGAAGTTGTTGATCAGTTGCTTGGGTAACCAGAGCCCATATTGCTACACCAGTCATGGAAAGACAAAGCTCCATGAGAGCTTTTTGCCTACAGCTTTCTGGAGTAGGTTGTAAAATAGCCAATTCTGGGAATAATCTAATTTAAACCTCCAAATTCAGTTCTGTATTACTGCATGGGTTCTCTTTAAATCCTTATTGCAATGATTTGCAAGATTTGCAAACTCATTCTTTAGGTTATTAAAATAGAAACTTCTCTCCCTCTCAGTGCCTATGAAATAAAAACTTGGAAATCTCATTTTATATGTGTATATATATATATATATATAAGTATACAAATTTTGTAAAGATTAGTTAGTCCTATCCTGGGCTGCTTCTATTGTTTTGAAATGTGGATTTATTTTGCAGGAAAGTGAAAAGTGAAATCACTTTGTGTGTGAACACCATGCCAAGGACAGGGATAGTTTTTAAAAGTGTGGTGATAGACAAGTAGTGATGAAAGATGATGCCAAATTGCACCACCTACACTGCACCACTTGACACATGAAAGTTATTTTTGTAACATCCTGGTGAATAGTAGCTTGCAGTCTCTTCCCTTCTCTTCTCCCTCGAGATCCACAATTTCTTTTGGAGGATATTTCAGTTCTCACCAAAAATGCAAACAAAGAGACAAAACTTCAGTCATGCAGCACAAGTTTACACAGACTGTCCTTGTACTTCTGACTGAGAAGAGCACTTTTTCTCTTAAAAATATTCTCTCTACAGTCTGCTTCTATGCCAAACAACCTGATATAAAACATAAGTTAGAAATTCAGCAAGTCAAGAGGGGAGTTGTATGTGTGTCTTAGCAATAGTGTTATTCTAAAAAAGAAATCATGCCCACATCAAGTGATGAAAAGCAAACCTACTACATGTGGGAGAAATATTAAAGACCACTAATTCTGTTTGGTTTTGGTCTTTAATGAGATGGGACACTCTTTATTGACAACTGGTTTGCTTGAATTTCTTCAAAATTTGAATGAAATTCAAGTTTCTCTGAAAAAAAGGGAGAAAATATTATTTGTATCAAAAGAAAAATGCAAACAGGAAAGGATAAAAAATAGTTTAGTATGTTAAAACTGATTCAATCAAAGAAGTCTCTTCAGAATTTTTCCAAACAATATGTCAATTAACATCTCATAGGCATTATCTTTAAAGGGAAAATTTGGCAAGGGAAAGCAACAAAGGGTAGAAAATAATTTATGTGGAATTTGTCTTCTAGGTGAGCTGGGTGACAACACAGTACTGTGTTGCATCAAGGAGTGATTTATTGTGTAGCATGAAGATGATGAGTTTTAACAAGTTAACATATTATGATGAAATAAAGGTGTTGCATTAATTTAATGGAAGGAGATGTATGCTATTCTCCATATTTCCCTCAGTCTGCAGAGGTGCTACCAAGAACTCTGAGAGAAGGTATCACGAAAAAGAAATTAAAATAGACTGCTCTTGTTGAAATTATCTATTGTCTTTATTTATTATTTGTCAAATATTTTAAAATATTTTAAAACACTTGACAAACTATAATGGCAAGGGAAGCACCTTAGGACTACTGCTGTTTGTGCTCCCCTTTCCTCCTGTATCTGGGAGAGATTGCAATATGCATACTTAAATTAATGGCTGAAATTCGAGGATATGAATTTGTTGTGCAGGTAATTTGTTTATAGCAAGCTGGCCAACAAACATGGCTCAAAGGGGATGAAAACGCATTCTACATGCGTGAAAGGCAGCAGATGGATTTATTGACTTCAGATGCAGTCAGAGGACAAAAAGTGACATTTATTCCTTAAGAACCAGACAACACAGAATTTTTCAGTCTGTGTATCTACACTAACGCAACAGATTGTGACTGAAAGGTTTAGCCTCCTTACACACTTGTGTTTAATTTAAATCTGTTATTATTGTGTTCAGTGTTTATGTTTCTATCCTGCTAATCAATTTTTTTGCTTTTTTTTACTTGTTTTTATTACTTTATATGAAACAACCTGAATATGAAGTCTGTTCTATATTAAAGATTACTGACTTCTATTTGTCCTCCACCCCAATGGACTTTTTTTATTCCTTCAGGAAGAAAATCTAAGAACTGAATCCATGTAGGTGTGATGTACAACAAAACCTAGCAGATGGATGTCAGACATAAGCTAAGAAAGAACACAAGATAACAAGTTTGGATTTCCCATTATCTATCAGAAAGTTGTCTGGCATGATGTCTCTTCTGCCTTTCATGTCTCTCTGATTTTCTCCTGTCTTGAACAAATAAAATGGGTATAAAAACTTTTTTTGTTCTTCCTGTTCTGCCTGGGCTTGCACTATTCTACTGTGTACTTCTAAACTATTTTTCCAATTTTCTTCAAATGGAGGTACTTTTAAACTTTCATTTTATCACTCTGCGGATCTTTTCCACTTTTTTTTTTTTTTTTTCAAAATAATTCCCTCATTTGTACTAAATTTTTCAGTCTGATATTTCCTCAAATTTTCAGAATAACCATGATCTAATAGAAGTAAACAAACAAAGCACCTCACCCTTAGGACTAAGCATAAACTATTTACACTGCATTTTATGGATGCCTAAAAATCACTGTGCAATACTGTAATCCATGCATGAAGAAGTAATTTCAGCTTCATTGCCTTCTATGGAGCTGCAGAAATGATACATTTAGTCTGATGATCCTAACAGTGTGAAAGAGTGTGTCTTTCTTATTTTCTCATTTATTTTGGTCTTCTTGTACTCTCTTGCTTACTTGAGGTGGAAAGGAATGGTATGGTTGAGTGAATTAGAAAGCTGTACGTGAAAAAGAAACCTATATACTCTTTTCAATTCTTTGTTGATGGGAAAGCTATGCAAAAGCACAGAGCACAGCACCACAGCACTCCTTCTGCTGGATACATACACTCCTCCTCTGTTCAGCCCTGTCTTCCCTTCCCTTTAACTAGCCTTCAGTAGATTCTCATTTGCATTTTCCCTCCTTTGAAATGTCGTGTCTTTCCTGCTGCTCAGTTCCGCCAACATACCTCTCCTCATTACTTCCACTTCCCTTCCCATCAGGATAAATATAGCTGAATAACTGTATGCCTTGGCCACTTTTTCACTGTAGTACCAGTCCCCTGTGATAACTCTCAGCAGCTCAGTCATACACTGTGCTCTGGAGAATTCAAAAGCACCAGCTACATGGAAGCAGGAGGAAGTGTAAAAGGAGATGCCACTCTGCCTGAATACAGAAGGGGAAGAGTGCTGAAATCTTGCCTTTTTATGGCAAAACAAGGGTCAGAGTGATGGGACTGATCTTCCCCTGCACATCTATGGTGTGAACCAGATTTGAATGGATGTTTGAGGTCTTGCACCTCTCCTGCTTCTACACCCAGCAGGAGAGTCGATTAGAAAATAAAAAAGAAGCCTGATGCACCCTTGAGGGAAAGTTAGCTGCTAAAATCAGTGATGAAGTACATCTCTTTTGCTGTTTGTCCTCATTTCATTTGCTAAATCAGAATTTTCCTGGGCCTGTGTGGTGTCTTAATTTAAAAATGTTCCCATTTTTTTGGCAGCTGCAGCTTCCTCAGCTTCAACAATTCAACGTGTAAAAATGCTATCAGCGCTAGGCAGGCTCTGCATGCTTTTACCCTGTCTTTTTGGAGGGAGAATTATCAGGCGTCTTATCCCTGTAACTGCAGATTACTCAGGCTCCTGAAGAAAGTGGAGGCTACAGACTACTGCGCATGACCTTTGTAAACCGCTTCACTTCAAAGGAGTCATAGCTGAGATGGTATGACACAAATAAGTAACATGTTTGATCTCATAGTAAACAACCAGCTTATGAAAATAGTGGTGGGGAGGGAAACCATCTTACAGCTTCTGCACAGCCCTGTTTGAAGACCCATTCAATATCATTAGGTACAAAACACAAGCTCAGGGCAAAGTCTGCAGCTCTCCTTCCCAACTCCAGAAAGCCTCCTCTCTCTCAAAGACACTGGACTTAAAATAGGCTGGTAGGGCTCATCTTCTTCACACCTCCACAGAAGATGTGTGAAAGGGCTGCTTCACTCCTTCAAAGGCCAAACAGAAAGATTGCAACAACCAAAGCAGGGTGTCTGAGGCTTCTTGAAGCTATGGTGCTATTTTTTTTTTCGCCATTAGCCTAGCAGGTCTGGGGGTGGTGGGGTGATGTTTTGCCTATTTTAATGCTAAGGGAGGTTCTGCGAAGTTCTGCATATCAGTGACTTGTTTGTCTCTGAATCTGTTGTAACCCAGTGCAAAACAGGCTATTTGTGTGGCTTAGGAAGAAGTCAAATCATGCAAGTTCTATTTATATGCCTAGATGAGTCTATGAAAAGGGTTAACTGTATCCCAAATACTTGGAATCATTAATCATTGCATCGTTAATAGCAGCATCACCGCTTTGCAGCCATTTAGACATCTGGTTTTCCATTAATTTCTCAAACAGAATGTCTTTTATGCCCTGTTCAAAGGGTTTGGGTGTTGGGATGTTTTTCTGCAGCCTGGTACTGATAGTTGCTGGCTCATAGAAAAAACACAGACCTGGTATTTAGATGAAAGTCTGCTTCTCCCTGGGACCCGTGCTATAGGATTCAGCTGTCTGAAGCCAAGAACGATGATGGAAGGAGGGATATTCACTGAAGATCTTTGGTGCATTGAGAAGCAGGATTTTGTGCTTCACCCAAGAAAATAACTCCACCTGGTAGTTTAAGGCATACAGCTCTAGAATAGATATTGCTGATGTAAGGATCAAGTTTTCCTTCCTATGACAGTTGTGAAGGGCATACTATGTGAGGCAGAAAAACAGCTGGTAGCATCTGTAGCTCGGGTTGCATAATGCTTTCCACTGTTAGTGATAACAGGGCCTTGTTGTTTGAAGGGAGGTGTTTGAAAACACAGCAGGGGAATTCCTTAAAATGTAGATGATCTGAGCACAGCTTTGCCACACCAATGAGGGAAAGTATGCAGAGAAGATCAGAGCCTATTTTATTTGTGAAGTGAGCCATGTTCATGCCGACTGACTTTTTTTTTTTTTTTTTTGATGGCAAGTATAAGGAAATAAGCCACTAAGATGAGTGATGAAACTTATGAATATCAAGAAATACCAAGTGGTTTCTCATCCACTGAATAGCTGGATGTACCTGTAGCTGGAATGAATCAAGAGATAAAAACATGTGATGAGACACTGGCTCAGACTAGGCTTTTGCACAGCAGGACCATATCGAGTTTGCACAGACTGCCTTAATTTTGGCATTGCCTACCTCTGTGACTGCTTTTTGTAGCAGTCACATTCTTTTAAGGCAATTATTCCACTGTATGGAGTGCACAGCTCATACGAGGAACTTGTGCAGCTTATTTGTGGAGGCACAGTCTGTCACAGGAAATGTTGAATACCATGTGGGTTAAGGAACATTAAAGAAGAGTCTTGAGGGACACATGGGTGGTATTCCCTGGAAAGCATCCCGAAGTATTTTTAGCTATGTATTTTCTCAATGTAGAATGAAAATAAGCCAAAAAAAACCCAGGCAAGATTTATCCTATGTACTGTATGAGTGTATGAGAGACTCTGCATTCAAAACTACAAGAGAATGGAGCTCTTTAATCTCCAAGTAAAAGAAGAAAAAGACTATCAAACTTCCTGCATATTTTTGTTAGGTGGTGCTTTCAAGGGTCTTCAAAGATTATCTAGGTAGCACTGAATTTTGTGCTTTGAGGAGTTGGCATGCTACTGTTCTATCTACCTTGAGGTTAATGACTCTTCATAAGGACATCAACATTTGTGGATTCACATAATAAAAGATGTGTGAAATTCAGCAGATCAGGGGTGAAGCTCCCCTTTCTGGGCTATTCCATGCCTTGAAGCAGATTTAATTTTCAAAATGTAGAGCAATGACATAGAACCTGATCTGGCTATCACAGAGATATGTTCATCTGCCTCCATGAAGGTAAGTGGTCTCATTCCAGAATTATACCACAAAGACTGTGCTCATTATCTGTCCAGTCTTTTTTAAGTCCTTGTTGTTCATGTTTCCTACATCATAAATTCTGATACTGTAATCCCAGACTGGCCAAGGCATTCTTCCTTAAAAATCAGTCCACCAAAATCCATTCTTACACTGACCACACTGGTGTTTTTATTGCCTGGGTGTTATGGAACACTCCCTCCCAAGCTAATTTCAAAGCAAGTCTTTGTCACCACAGCTTCTTTTGGCTTTTAATAATAGTATAATCATTGTAATCCAACATCCAATCAACTCACCTTTATGGTTTCTGAAATTTTTCAGCCAGTTGACAAAGAAGTTATTTTTACATATATTCTTTTACATCATTCATTTACTAAGACTACTACCATCCTTTAAATTAATTGGTGTGCCCAGCCCACACAGCACCCTCCCAAACCGCAGAACTCAATGTAGGTCAAACTGGAGGGAATTTAACCTCTTCCAAATAATGCTCTACAGCTAAAGACACAAAACTTGACTTTGAAAGAACAAGTTCAAAGTAAACCATTCTTAACTCCAGCTCTTTTCCTGAAAGTGTTCCTGTTATGGCTGAAGAATTTCCTTTCCTTTTTTTTTTTTTTCTTTTCAGAAATCATTGGCAAATTCAAAGGTATCCCAGGGCTTGGCATGTGTTGTTGGAGAGGAGGCACAATGAGATTGCTCTTTGGTATCTCTCTTTACACTCTCAGTCCAACTTGGCTCTCAAGCTGTGGTTTAATAACACAGTGAATCTGTTTTTTTGGGAACTTAGTGTCAAATCTCAAAGCCACTGTAATTATAAGAATGCGGGTGGGAATAATTATGTGGGTGCAGATTCATTCCATTGATTTGTTAACAATAAATTGAAATGAGAATTTTGTCCTAGCAGATTAATGTAGATTTAATGCGGAGCATGTAATTCTCTGTCTAGGCAACTTTAACTTCATGCTGTCTTCCTGAAGCCAGCATAAAATAAACATAAAATTGTAAAGTGAATGTAAACACTGTGCCATGTGCTCTGGCTAAACCAATTGAAATGCAATCATATGCTCTTGCCTGATTTTTGTCAAATTTGTACTGCTAAATGATGTACAGCTCTGTAGAGCTGGTATTTAATGATCACAGAACCACTGTCTGAGTAGTCTACCAAAAACCACAACTCTGTGGTTAGAGAACTGAAGACATTTCATCTTAACATCTGGTCTTCACTGAGAATTACAACCACCCTCATCAGTGGAAGCTGTCATATCTAATAAAAAGACAGCTTCAATCATTGCTATCCAGGAGATAATTGGGAGAATAAGATGGAAGATGCAGAAAGCATGCATCAACTGTAGAATTCTTAGTACTCTGGTATTTATTGTGACCCAGACCTCCTTTAATGATAAAATATATTGCTTTTGTGACAGGATAAGGATATTTGTATGCCCTTACTTGCTCTAATAAAATTGATTTTTTCCCCCTAACCTAGAGGAAATACATCATATTTCTGTGATTAAAAACTCAAAAGATTCCCTGCTGATTATCTGGTCAGAAAAGATTATACACCATATATGCTACAGGACATGTTACTTGCTATGGTGGGTTGACCCTGGCTGGATGCCAGACATTCACCAATGCCACTCTATCACTTTCCTCTGCAGCTTGGCAAGGGAGAGAAAATAAAATGAAAGGTTCATGGTTTGATATAAGGATAGGGAGAGATTGCTCACCAAATACCAACATGAACAAAACAGACTTGAATTGAGAATGTTAATTGAATTTATTACTAGCAAAATCAGAGCAATATAATAAGAAGTGAAATAAACCTTAAAAACACCCTACCCCCACCCCTCCCTCCTTTCCAGCTCTATCTCCTCTCCCAATGGCTCAAAGAGACAGGGAGAGTGGATTAGGGTCAGTTTACCACATGTTGTTCCTGCCACTGCTCAGGGAAAGGAGTCCTTCCCCTGCTCCAGTGTGGGGTCCCCCCCACTGGAGACAGGTCTCCACAGACTTCTCCAATGTGATCCATCCCAACGGCAACAGTTCTCTACAAACTGCTGAAATGTGGGCCACTCTTCCACAGATAAAGATATATATTTTCTACAACATTTTTATTTCAGTATTTGCATTTTTCTGTTTAGAAATACATTTGCTTATGTTCACCTCACCAGCCAACACAAATAATTTGTTTCAGCGATTTGCCATTTTCATGGTTTATCATCCTCTTGGTCTTCATGACATCTACAAATATTATCACTTAAAGCCTGCCCATCTCTAACGCCTTCTCTGCTTGTTTCCATGGGATTCAGATGCTTTCATCTTAGAAACTGTTGCCTAATAAATCTGGCTGACCAGGAGCTGCTCAATCTCTTCTAGGTTTATCAGATTGGTACTTTTCCATCCAAACCACAAACATTTCTACCTGGCATAGTTTCACCTACCAGGTCGCAAACATGAAACCCCCTCTAGGTTTCACAAACCTCACACAGGAAAAAAAGTTGCTTGTAAATTTTATCACTGTTCTGACATTGCAGAAGTACAGAACAACATAAAGCATCTTCAGATTTTGTCCTTAATTTACCTTTTTGCTAATAACCTGGTAAAAATATATTTGCTAGTCCCCATTGCCTCACTCCACCATTCTTCACAAGGGAAGATTTAGCTCCTCAGGTATTTCACAGCCTGGTGGATCTGTTCACAGTGACATGAGCAAACAGATCTGTCTCTCATGCTGCACAGCATCCCAGCAGGATGGACAAACCTGCCTTTCCCACTGTTCCACACCCTCTGTGGACTGGGCTGGCAGAACCCACCAGCAGTCACAATTCTTCCATCCAGTGACAAGAGATTTCGAGGACTGTTGGAAAAATATCACTAGTCTTATTTCACCACACTGTGAAGATTTTAAGACCAGCTAGGTTCTAAGGAATATGGTTGGTCCTAAAATATCAAGGAGGGGGTAGAAGTGTACATGCCCAGATATGCTTTTATTTGGCAGTAGTAACTGAGATTGATAAATTCTATTAAAAACCTCCTTAAATCTGCAAGTCCCTAATAGTAACACATACTTGCTCATTACACCTCATTGTAGTACTAGTAATATAAAAATTTTAACTGTGCATAGCTTCACTAAGACAATAAAATATTTTTCCCTAAAACCAAACATTATTCACAGGCAACTTCTGTGGCAAATAACACAATGATGTCCATGTTCTGGACCCATTAACAGCTTCACCCTTGCACATTTCAGCTTTTCTAATGTAAAACATACAGAAATGTCCTTTTTGTTTAGTTTTTCATTTATCTAAACTAGTCTTGGTTATATCTAGCCAAGGTTAATTTGGAGTTCTCCCATTCCCTATTACTATTTTGTGGATTAAAACTATTTCTTTAAATTAGAAATATAACTTATAAATAAAGTTAAATTAACAAAAATTTATTTTCTTTTCTGGTAAGTCATGTTAAACCCTCTCTTTATTAGAAAGCAAAAATAGCTATACAAACCATCTGATGGGATCTCTTGAAAGTAATATGGGAAGACTATTAGAGCAATGCCAGAATTTCAACTCCACATTAAGTTAATAGAATCTATGAAAAACTTTGTGGAGCGATTTGTCCCTGAGATAATTGAATTTACATTACAGGATTTATAGTAAGAATTACTTTAATCTTGTTATACTTGACTCAATTGCTAAAAGCATCTGTTTTACTTAATATTGGTCTTTGTGGAGTTACTAACATATTTTATTTATTACTGTCAGAAAAATGTATCATTTTAGAAAAGTAAACATGCACATCCTTCATTCTCTACTGTTTCTCATAGTCATCTTCCTTCCTTTCTTTCATAGCTTCTTTATACAACAGATTTTTCTCTTCTGAAATCTGTCAATTTGCAAGGTTCCCCACAGAGACTGTGTTCTTTCAGCATGTGCTAGAAGTGAAATAAATGGGACAAACTGCATCCTTAGAAGTAAACACATACCTCACTGGCTTGGCCACAGAAACACTCTGGTTTTCAGCACTACATCCACCAGCTCTTGGAGAAACTAGTTTTCTAGTTTTTTCTTTTCTGCTAGGACAACAATATTGGTCTCAGTATCCCCTAGCTTATCTCCAAAGAAGACCAGGACCATGGATGTGAGTCCATCATGTTACTTTCAGATTGGCCACACGAATGCATTCATACTCACCCACCACATTCACACATCTATCTGCCTCTTCCTTTCATTTGTGCAAGTAATAAAACTCCTCTGGGAAAATTCTGTCTCTTTCCTCTATTAAGCAGGGGAGTTGAAGAAAAAAAAGATCTGTTTTAATTTTTATTTGAATATGTACCTTGATAGACTTAGAAAAGAAAAATTACCAAAGTAGGAATGTTACATAATGATTTGCTGTAATTGGAAAGAAATACTGTGCTTTTTGGAACACAATAAAATAAATGGCTCCATCTAAGTGCCAGGCTGTTGGGTGAGCTAAATTCTTTCCTTTTTCCAAACAAATAATTTTGCCACCTATTTTCTCCTTTTTCAGTGTTAAGAGCAAAGTGCTTTTCTCCATTCCTGTTTTTCTTTAGCTTTTTAGAGATTGTTTAACCAAAACCTTTACTTTAGTTCTGAGCATTTCAGAAGTAATATATTTATTATTTTTTCTGTGATTTTAAAATATCACATCAGTAACCTTCATGCTTTAGTAGTAATTTCGCTTTCTCTTTTAGAATAAATGTTTGTCAGAAAGTTGTATCTGCAAGGTCTGAATGAGTTCAGAGTAACAGATACAGAAGTTTGTGCCAGGCATCCCAAAGTGGGCAATCACAAATGCAAAGCTCCATTAGAGATGTTTGGCTCATATGTAAAAATGAGGTTAGAACACATCCTGTGTATAATCATTTCAGGTCTTGTATTAGGAAGTGAAACTTTAAAAAAAGGATCAAAAGGAGGAACTTGGGAATTACTGATCCATCACATAAACTTATATTCCTCACAAAATAAAAAGAAAATGTTTCTAATTGCATAGAAGATACCAGGGAGGGGTGTAACTAATAATTAACAGTCTTTTCAAGGACAAATAATGTCAAACAAATCAGGACTGTGGATGGGGTAGACTCACTGAAGCTTTTGAAACTGATGTGATATTTTCCTAGGAAACCCTGTTTCACCTGAAATATTCCCTGGTGCTCACAGATCTAAAAAGACACCACCAGGAGGAAGTCCTGCTTTACACACAAACAGGAAGGATGCCTGAATACCCTCATCAATGGTCAGGATGATCAATGAAGGAGTATGTCCATCACACCTGGGCAAACCCAGGCTGATGTTATTTAAGGTGAGGCCTCAGCTGGAGCATCATGTCCAATGGGCACTGCATTTCAAGCAAGCCACAAGCAACATCTCTGAAGTGTGACTGAGAGGTCAATGATGAGAATGAAATTAGGTTGGTTGAGAGGTTGGTATGTGACAACAACCTCTAAAACCTACCAAAAGTTATTAGTGAAGATGCATGGAAAGGTTTCATTTATGTGAAACCATTTTATGGGGAATGAGATAAAAATTGTGGGCAGCAGGTTTAGGTCATTTACTAACTACATCCTCTAGGAAAGATCTAAAGTCCTGGTCATCAGGGGTCTAAGAGATTGGAGTGAATTACTCTTTCCAAAGATGTTTTTATGAAACAAAGCTATTGGTTCACCAATGTCCTTAAAAAATGAATTAGTACGTGGCCTCAGCCAGGAGCATTGGCAGAGGTGCTTAGTGAAGGTTAGCAGCAGTTTGAGCAAGCACCACCTACTGCCATCTGTGTTTTCATGTCATTTTCCTTCTGACTTTCAGGGTATCGGTTGACTTCAGCAGAAAGTCGGAGCAGTCAAAGGGGTGGGATGACAAAAACACCCTCCTCCTCCCCTGCCAGATGTCTCAGAATAAAGTCCATAAGGAAAATACCATTCAACAATGTTAGTCCCTGATGTTGGCACTCAGAAGGAGGTGTTGAGGTGGTTCTCCTTGCCAGCAGAACAAGCAGGAGGTGCTGACACTGGTGGGGGCAGGGGAATTTAGAAGGGGAAATAAAAATGCTGGGAGGAAAATGAAATGGATGGTAGATTGCCCTTCCACAACTCTGCGGCTGCTCCAGTAAAGCACTTTTTCCTAAGGCTTTTTCTCAGTGACTTCTTTCTTTCTAAAGCACTTCATTTAGAAAGTAATTCTTCCAGCTGCATAAATGATTTCCCACTTGTAAAACCCAAAAATCAAGGGAATTGTTTAAAACCATGCTGGTGCTTACAGGTAGTTTATGTGCTGAAGCAGTTGTTTGATTAATGAGAGGAATAATAATAATGAAGAAGAATGCACATGTTGGAGGAAGTCCATGAAAGAAAACTGTGGGCTAAAAACATTCCTCAGGTGCCAATGTGAGTTCCAGGCAGTAGGCCCTGTAAACTGGGAGAAATGCAGAATTTGCTCAAGAGTTTAGATGCTCTTACAAACAGAAAGTAGTGGATTTCAAGGCAACTGTCAGGATGTTACTGAAAAAATATGCCTTTATTTTTTAAATGACCCACTTTGTAACTTCAGTTCTATCTGAAGGATTACCAAAGAGGTATGTATGTAACTTGTAACTTCAGTTCTATCTGAAGGATTACCAAAGAGGTATGTATATTTTGCTTTTAATACATTTTTCATTTTAATGACCCGGTGCAGGTTGTTACTACCTGGCTGGCTGGCAGGAACTACCCAACTACCATGTTGATGAAATCGTACCTACAAATGTTATGCAAAATTATTTTTCAAAAAAAAGGCCATCCGGCATGTTTACAGTGAAGAGAATGAAGAACAACATTTCCTTAATAATTTCCTCAAATTAGGTTTGACACTATATGCCAAGTAAAGATGAAAGTTTCATGTCAGCATAAATTGATGAGAATTAGTGGATGTTTGATATGTCATGTATGCTAAATGCAATGCTGGTAGAAAAATACAGAAAAATATTAAAAAACTCATTCTTATAGTGTCTTTTTACCTCAACTTAGGAAAAAAATTGAAAGCTCCTTTTTCCACCCCCAGAGAAAGGAAATGCTTGAAGTGGTGGAGACCTTCTTGTGAATGTCCAACCACAGCACTGGAATCAAAGTTCATATATTTAAGTGTGTCCAATATATCAAAAATATTTTTCTTAGAAAATGCAACCTATTTTCAATTTACTTCATGTAAAAAAAAGTCAATAATGAAACATTTGATTTGTTGTTCAAGTTTTCACTGAGTCATTGAGAGCATGGAACAAAAGAGACAGAGGGAGATGAGGCATATTTGAACACATTAGATAGAGTAAACTACTACCAAGAAATTAAACCCTTAATATCTAGACTGAGTAGAAAAAATTGGAAAATATTAAAAAAAACCCCCAAATTATCCAAACAAACAACATGACTTGGAACAAAATAAAAAAATCAGAACAAAATGAAATTGACCCCCAGGCTGTGTTGGAGATGTTTTGATGCAGTTTGGTAGACCTGATAGGAAAACCACTGCTCTTGCTACAGCTGCCTCATGTGGGTTCTTCTTACAGTCCAAGGAGAAGGAAAGGAAACAGTTGGTCACTCCTCGTTCTAGCAGGCAGCTCCTCTACCCCTCACTAACATATCTTAGGTATTTTCTTCCCCATAATGATTAGTTGTCACATCCTTGCCTTGGGCCTGAATTCAGTTCCCTTGGCCCTCTCTAAATGTAGCAGTGTGCTCCTGAAAAAAAATACCCCAATAATCCTGTAATTCTGACATCTATCTTTAAATTCTTTGTTGGCTTTGACAGAATTACATTTTCCAGCAAAACCCTTGGCCTGTGATTTTCAACCAGTTCAGTCAAGCAGCAGAGAGACCTCGGTCTCATCATGAACTGTGCTCTTCGACTCAGTGAGCAGAGGGAAATCACACAGGGCAGGGCTCCTTAGCAAAGACAGAAATCTGTCACCCTGACAGAAAACTGAAAAATCAGATTTGGCATTCAGGAGCCTAAAAGGGCAGGGCTGAGTTGAATTGCATTGCATAGGTTGCACTTAGACCCAGCAGTAATTGTGCAGCAACTGATGCCTGTCCATATTCAACAAGACCTTGAAATACACCTCCAACCTAAGTAGGTTGCTATAATCTTCTGGGGCCTATACTAGCTTTCCACTTATGGAAACCAAGGTTTTAACTCTAGGGAATGAAATGAGGTGAGCACAATTGCATATCTAGTCATAGGTATAAGATTCAGGGCAGAAGAAACAGAAAATGGGGCTGGAGGCACAGTAAGAATCTGAATTCAGGGCAAAAGGGGACTTAGAGCATGTGAACTGAAGAACTTCAAGACTCTTAGAGTTTTAGGAGACAATTTCTGTGGTTCAGCAAGCAAGGGAATGCGAGACTGTATATGACATATATTTCATGGCAGGTGACTTTTGCCACAAAGCTCCAGCATGACCAAGGCTAAAGAGGCCAGATATTGAGAGGTGTAAACAACCATCATGTGAGATCCTCTGGTGCATCATGAGGCAAGGAGGGGAGCTGACTAATCTTACTCTGACACTCCTTCTTAGTGTAAAGCCCTTTATAACATGACATTCCTCAGCAGTCTCTCACATTCAGGGAACAAAGGGAAGGAGACCAGACATCCTTGGGCAACTGTTGCTCACCATTACCTTCAGAAAGCTGCCTTCCAAAACCCAAAATATTCTAAGTCATCTTGTTTTCTTCCTTTTGAGGTTACACTCTTACCATCAAGGCAGTTCATCAACTCACTGCTGATAAACTTATTCTCAACAAAAACAGTTCCTTTTTCTGCATCTGGAAGAAGTGCAGCAGTTTCAGTTCCTCAAATGAGGTGAACTGCTGTGGCAATTTTTTGGCCTGGCTTAGTGGCACACCATCCCAACTTCATGGGAGTGTTTTATAGCCTTAGTTGAATGAGTAGATAAGTAGATGAGTAGATTCATCTTTTTGCACCAATAGTACTCCTACATCTTTGTAAATAGATGGATTTTACAAAAGTGAAAGCTCAGATGTCTGTGTGGGGTTTTTTTTTGGTATGAAAAAGCTTTAAAACACAACAAAAATGTAAATGCATTAAAAAACCTATTACAAATACAAATTCCTTTATTTTTTCTTATGAAATACAATTTCTTGTCCATGTTTGCACTCACCAAGCAGATGATCTAAAGATAACTTGCAATCAAACATGGTAGCTGCAAATTCAAAAGGGCAGGCTGAAACTAGAGTGAAGAACACAATTATTTTGGATGGTGACTAATCCTCAATTTCTCTCTCCCCACCAGTTCTACTTTTTCACATATCCCACTATTCCACAACAGGGAGGAAAAAAAAGAGTGATAGTGTTGAGTTCAAAGAAGATACAACATCCACTTGAAGAATTGTAATGTTTTGGCTGGTGTTCAAGGGGATGCTGGTATCTAGTAAACTGAGAAGGCTAAAGTATACACACTGTGTATTAATAAAAGGTGTAATGGAGGGCAGAGAAATCCTGCTGCTCCATAAGGCTGGCATGGTGGCCCTGGGAATTAGAACCCCCCTGTGTTAGACATGGCCTACACATCTGTGCTGTCTGTTCCACAGTGGCTATGCCGTGTCCCAGCTCCCGCGAGTTTCTCTTAACGTGCCCGTGGGACCACCCGGCGCTGCTGTGGGGGAATGAGGTGCCGTTTCACCCTCAATTTAACATCCAAAGGGTATCAAAAACCCAGTACTGCGCTGTCGGAGCCTTCGCTGGAGAGTGGGGCCAGAGGGCTGTCGCAGCACCAGAGCCTTGACGCCGGTCCCCTCCTGGCTCGGCTCGGGGCAAGGTGATGCGGGAGCGGCGATGCTTCCTCCGGGGCGCCACGCAACACCCAGCCGGGCCCGTCGGGGCCGCAGACCCCGCGCTCCGGTCCCGCACCGAGGCCAGCGGGGCCAGCCCTGGGGCCAGGGGAGGCAGCGTGTCCCCGCGGGGCAGGAGCGGCTCCCGGCGCACCGAGGGGCTTTCTCCCCTCGCCGTGGGGCGCATCCTCGCCCGCCGGCCCCGCCGCGACGCTGACAGCAGGAGCAGCCGTAAACCGGCTTACGCCCAAGGCGATTTGCCCGTGATCCGCTGGGCTTCCCGGGAGGGAGAGGGCCGGGCGTGCGGGACGGCCGGGACAGCGCGGCGGGCGGGCGGGGGGCGGGAGGCGGCGATGATGTGAGCGGCGCGGCAGCTGCAGGCCGGCTCCCCCGGGAGCCGGGGCTGAGCCCGGTGGCCGTGGGAGGGAAGGGAGTCGGGCGGGGAGGGAGGAGGGGGCCTGGACATAGCCGGGGGAGAAAAGGGAGGAGCGGGGCCGGGTGGGGGGAGGACGAGCGGCGCCGGGAAAGCGCTGCCAGCCGGAGCAGCGGCAGCGGCGGGAGGGAGGCTCAGCCCGGCGGACCCAGCTCCGCTGCCCGTCGGCGCTCTCCCCGCGGAGGTTGGGGACCTGCTCAGGGGTGATGGAGGAGCATGAGTACCCTTCCTATAGCGCCCGCAGCCCCGCCTGGGAGGAGCTGGTAGGTACATGCGTGCCTTGCCGTTGCACAGGCGTTTCCTACCCTTTTTCCTGCCTGTATTGTTCAGCCGGGGGGTCGGGCTATCATCCTTATCTGTGCCCTCCAGCCCCCCCCTTCCCTTCTTCCGACCCCACTCCACAGCAGAACCCTGCCGCCGGCGCTCGTCCCCTCCCCGCAGGGAGCGGGGGGTGGGAGCCTTTCGCCCCCGCCGTGTCTGGCCATTTGCTGACGAGCTCGTCCCTCTGGGAGACGGGGAGTTCATTGCCCTTTCTGAGTTTCACTGCCCGGGTGGAAAGCCTGGGTTTAGCACCGAGAGCCTTGCCTTCAACTTTGTCGAAGGGGGTGGGTTGGATGTTGACACCGTTAAACTCCTTCTCTTAGCACAGCAAAAGCAACGTGTCCAAGCAGCGCTGGGAGGCAGCTTTCAGAAAGAGACACGCTTTCCCCCACCTTTTTCTTCTGGAGCTAGGCTGGGAATTGCTCCCATCGCAGTGGCAAAGCGGGACGGGGCTGGGGGTACCCTGCTGTCGCCCTGCCTTTTGGGAAAGTGCGTGCCTTTGGGCCGCTACGAAGGGACGGGAGCGCTCAAAGCTGCGGTGAGGAGCCTTTGCGGTTTGTTTAAGCAACTGGAAGACCCTCCTTCCAACCAAAGGAAATCATGTCACCGGCATCCTCAGCAGGCGATAAAATCAGATTTCCCTTTTCAGGGCAGCCTGGTCCCGCTCCCGGGCTTTTCTCCATTGTGCAAACACACACACACACACACACACACACACACACACACACACACATATCAGGCAGGGAGGGCTAAAAATAGGCTTTGTGTAGCTGCTTGGGAGATTTCAGGCTATCTAAGAGGTCAAGGCTAGGCTGCCTCTGGCCCTGAACTTGGCGAGGCAACATGAAGCATGGACCCGTGCCACTGCCAAGCTCCCCTTTAGATGGCTGTGCCATGTGTTGCTAACTTGTTTTGTTGGTCCAGGTTTTACTTGTAAGCCCAGTTTTAAAGAGCAAACGGGGGAGACCCATTCTCTGAATGGCTTGGTGTGTGCACCCTCAGGAAAGCAGCAGTGGAGCCCTGGAGATACCCACAACAAACTAAGTTCACTCCCTTCCCTGTTAGGATTTGTAGCCCTCACAAATATATTTTTACTGACCTAGTATTTGTTAAGTTGAACATCCCCCTTCGCTGCCCTCTGCAGTCCTCAAGCCCCGAAACTGTTGCTGGAGATGCAGCTGTGATAAGGAAAACAGCTGTATGTGTGTTCTGGTAACATGGAGCTTTCATGACATTGAAAGGATCAGGCAAGGGAAACCCGAGATTTTTGCCTGGAGAGATGAAGACATCGTGGGAGGAAGGCAGCGAAGTCAATTCCTACGAATGCGTTATCCTATTAAACAGTGACATTTAAATTGCTGTCGTCATCCAAAACTCAGCTGAAACTCGGGAGGCAGATGGATTGCAGCCCCTCTCTGCTTGGAAATGCGGAATCCTGGCTGAAGCATCCAAGCCTGTTTCCTTCTGTGTGCATGGCTTAGATAAACAAGGAGCACATCTTCTTTTTTCTCCATTTCCCCCTCCCCCAGTAAGGGCCAGGATTTGGGTCATGTTTATAATTTCATTGCTGCATTTGTTAAAGAGTACATCCATGAATGCAGTTTTAAGGTTAACCACTGCACCGATTTCCTTTACAAAACTCCAATTTCAACTGATCCACTCAATCCTTTACCTGGTAACCTGCCGGTAAAATACATGGTCTTTGTGGCAAGAGCCACATTGTTCTCTCCATCTGCTCATAAGCAGGCTTTTTATGATAATGGGGGCAAAAGGAGATTTAGGTGAAGACCTGAATGATGAAAGGGAAAAGGGAAAACATAGTATACTCTCTCCCCTGCTTTTAAAACAGGAAACAAAGAGCAGTAAGATAGGGAAAACTATTTTTTGCAGGTTTTGAATCTGTGCAAATTATCAGATTATTGGGAAATGCTCATCCTATAGCTATTCTGAGAAATAAGTGATGGACATTAAATGCAGCGACAAGTCCTTTGCCCATCAGGGTTGGACTTGTCTGTGTACTACTTCAAATTTCTAAAAAGTCCTTTCCTTAACTCACACTACACTTTTTAATGGAAAAGCTCTTCCTGAATCCAGTAAGAGTTGTGTAAGACCCCATGATGGAGCTAAGTAAAAGTGATTTAAAATGTAAAGCTCACCCTGCATTCTTGCAAGGGAGGTTTGGTGGCTTTGTAGTAAAAATGTGCATAACACGTGACTTACAAAGCTCTAGACACAATTTTCATAGTTCATATGAGACCTGTGTCTTGCCTTTATCTTACTTTTGAAATGCATACATAAGTCCTAACACATTCACAAAGCATCCATTTACATTTATTACTTGCCCTGGTTTGGATCTTTTCACTTCAAAGCATACAACATAGTTTAGTAGTTTCCTTAATATTGTAACCTAGAGGTTACAGGATTCCCTTGGCTAATCCCAAACCAGCCACAAGTGATGTAATTACTTTCTTTAACAGTGGTATGGATACATGTTGTTATACTTTGGCTTCCTCTTTGCTAAGTAAGGAAGTCAAGAAAGAATAGTATCACTAATTCGATCTGCAGAGGGAGTTCAGACAGGCAGATCTTAAAATGAACTTTTTCAGACTGGGGAGCCCAGTTAAAAACCATAGCTATCACTAACCACCAAAATTAGGAAAGAGTCAATAAAATATTTTAAACATGGTGAATAATGCATTATTAATCTGACACACTATTGATTCAAATTCCCTCAGAACAACTTTCTGAGGTGAAGGATAGAAAAGCATTACCCTTTAGTTTATAGATGCCAAAGTGACTTAGAAAAAAAGATGTAAAAATGCTTGTTACAATGGGAATGAGTTTTAGGGCTGAAATCAAATAGCGCAGTAATCTGTATTATAAACTATGATCTTCAGTGCAGCTAGAGTGCATGTGTATTTAGATTTTTTTCTATATTCCATATGCATTTTAGTGACACATGTCCTATTGGGACTAAATGTGGTTGAGTTAAAATGTTCTCATAGTGTATATACGTATGTTAAATGTGTACAATATCACAGTGTATGTATGTATGTATTGCATAAAGGGCAGTTTATCAGCTGATATTAATTGCCATAGCACAAATGATGTCAGCAGAGCTGTTTTTTGTTGTCTGAGTTTCTTCCTTTAAATGCCAACCTTTCTTTATGCTTTTTACTCCCTTGCTTCAGTTAGGAAACTTAAGGTCATCACTAAGAAGTGTGAAACTGTTACGTGAAAGACACAGCACATGCAAATACTGTACGTGTTTTTAATGGCCGCATATAGTCCCACATTGTTCAAGAGCCCAACTTGCAGAAGTCTAGTGGTACCATTTGTGCCAGAGTATTTGTAGCTGTGGTTACTGGGCTGAAACGTGCTATCCAATATTTCTCATATTGAGTCTGACATTGATCACTTGGGAGAAATCCAGCTGTGAGATGAAGGGATAGAAGTCAAGTTGCAAGTCCCTTTTGAGGTGAATTTCACTGCCACTTTAGGCAGCTTTATCTGGGTAAAGGCTGGAACTGGACCCTGATTATCTATTAATAACTTTGAAAAGAAGAACAAGTGGAAATAGTGATATCTTTAAAACTGTCTTTGTGCCTGGGCAGTGTATATATTTGTAGAAACAACTGGCTATGCTAACATGAGTGACTAACTTGTGTATTTTCAACAATGCTTAACACTTGGTTTCTCCATTTTGGAGAACTCTGTACACATTAAACAACTGCAGACTTTAAAGCCTGTAATTTCACAGAATCCACTACACACTTCACAGAAACCATGTTCTCATATTCTTGTTGAAGTGCTCTTGTGGGACATTTCCTATCATTTGCAGACTTAGGTTATTGCTACTAAAATCTTCACATTAAGTAACCTGAGAGAACATTCCTAGTACTTTTTGTTTTTTTCATAGCGCTCTGAAGTTTACCAAGATATGATGAAAGAGACTTGCTTGGAAGTGAAAGTCTAGGGCCTTCTTTCCTGGTAACCACACTTTTGTGTTTGGATAGTCAGGAGTGAGGAAGAGCACACTGGGGTAGCCCAGGTGAACATGCATGGCGTCCTCTGTATGGTGCAGAAAGTGTGCAACTACTAGTGCTCATAGTTAAGCTCTAAAAATGAACAGAAGTTGAAGAATTGTATTTATCCTAACAGTAACTACTATTGTTCAGCCAGCACTATTTTCATTCAGTTGAATTAAGTGTAGTCAGTCTTGTTTGTGTTCCGTTAGCACCAAGTGTTTCTCAAATCACAGTTACTATTATGTGCAACACATTAGCATTAATTAGGAAATTATGTCTTCTTGTCCCCTTGCAATATTCAAGTGATATTTACCTTCAAAAGAATTAAGGAATTACAGTGAGACATGTTCTGGCATAATTTGCTATTCCCGAAATTCAGATGGGGAAGAGGAAGAAAGGACAGTGGAAAACACAGTGTCCATAATCATTGCTTTTAACTATCTTTCTTCCTAGCTGTGCCCTAAACTTACCTACTGACAGCAATGCATACTCGCACCTGCTTAAGGTTGATCCCATGTTTTGAAAAATGGAGAACTCCTTCTCAGGTGAAGAGTGAGATAAGACAAAATTAGTCCTTAGTTTCACAATCATTTTGAGATGAGGTATTAATGATAGGATTTAAGCCTTATTAATATTATGATAGAGCATGTAGGTAATTTGATCAAAATTCCTTTAAAATAGAACTTAATAGATAGTTTGAATTTTTAAATATTACTTTTGATATTTTTTAAAATATAACCTCCACAACTGGTCCTATGTGGAGGTGGGTAGTAGAATTGTACTTGAAGTATCTGCTGCAGTAACACAGAACTAAGCCATAAGAACTTCAAGGCTTCATGGAAATATTGCTTTCCCCTACACTACTAGAAATAAAAACCCCACTAAAAGGCTGGACTATAAAAACTCTGGAATATTTGAAATTCAGACTGTGGCAAGGTGTCTGCAGTGTAGGATAGGTTGTACAGTTGTTTACTTTTCCTCATTAAATGCTTTGTATTTAGGTACTGCGGCATTAGATTAGCATGTTAAGAGATGTTAGTTCCCTTTCTGGAAATATAAATAGAATTGTGGGAATATAGAAGCCACAAGCATTGATTGCTTTCTTATGTTTAATCCGGTCCACGCAGCTAGGAGTTGTGTGTTTTATTTAGTATTGCTGTGACTTAAACACTTATTTTGAACACTGACTACATACAAGCCACAATAATTTTGAAGTCCCACAATTCAGAACATGTGGTGACATTTCAAGATTGTGTGAGCTGCCAGATCTGAGATGAAAAAGGAAAACTGACCCTTTCTTTCCCCAGAAGTAAGGGCTGCTCTTTCACAAAGACAAAAATGAACAGAACAACAAGAAAATTAAGCTATTATGAGAAAATCACTGGAAAGCAATAGATGCATTTACTAAAACTGTCCAAGGCTTTGGCGCTGATGGATAGTTACCACGGGGTTGGCTGGCTGGAGGAATAGCATACAGATAAGGAGCCCATCGCGTCAGATGCCGTCCGTCCAAGTCCCGAAGAGAAATCCTGCGCTCCCAAGCGCGAGCGGCACAGCCCTCGGCCGGGTCTGGGCCAGGGCCGGGCACGGCACTCGCCCGCTTTCGCCGTCCTTGCGCTCAGAACTCGGCATTCGCCGCCCTCCGAGTGTCACCGGCTGGCACGGCGCGCACGGGGTCGCCCGGCGGGGGCGGGCGGTGCTCGCTCCGGTGCCGCGCCCCACCTCCCGGCCACGCCGGGACATCCGAGGAAGCGCCGGCAGGTGCGGGAGCGCCGGGCGCCCTCCCCGCTCCCCGTCGCTTGCTTCGCCGCCCGGACCGGCCCCGGCGCTCACCTGCGGGGCGGGCACCCTCTTGCCGGGGGCGGCCCGGCCGGCACCGGCACCGGCGCCGGCGCCCCCTGCAGCCGGCGGCCGCCCCGGGCCGCTCCCCGTCGGCAGGGGCGCAGGGGGCCGAGCCCGTCCGCCCGGCTCCGCCCGCCGGCGGGTGGCCGTGCCCCGGTCCCTCGGAGCGGGCGGCGCGGCCCGCGGCCCCTGCCCGTGGGAAGGGGCGGCGGAAGATGGCGGCCGGGCGGGCGGCCCCGCTCCGCTCCGCCAGAGCCCCGGCCGCCACCGCCCCCGTCCCCGCCCCCCTGCACCGCCTCTTTCCCCACCCTCCCGCACCGCCTCCTCCTCCTCCTCCTCCCCGGGGAGGGGAGCGGCAGCGGCTGCCCTGGCTGAGCCGGGCTCGTGTGCTTTCTCTCGGTAGGAGTCCGGGAAGATGGCCGGGGCCGAGTCGGGGATGAGCGGCGCCGGGATCCCGCTGCAGCCCCAGCCCCAACCCCCGGCGGCGGCGGCGGGGCCGGCGGACGAGTCGTCGGACAGCGAAGGGGAGCACGAGGGCCCCCAGAAACTCATCCGGAAAGTGTCCACCTCGGGCCAGATCCGCAGCAAGGTAAGGGGGGCAGGAGCCGGCCAGCCCCGCCGCTTTCACGGCCGGTTTCTCCATCGCCATCCCAAAACGGGGCTAACCCGGAGCTGGGGGCACGGCCGCTGCATCCCTCCCGCATCCCCAGGAGCGGCGGCGGGGGGTGGGGGGGTGTTTGTGAGACAACCGTGCCTCTTCCTTCCTTTCCTCTCCCCTCCTCCCCGTCCAGCTGTTGCCTCCACATCTGTCCCCGGCTGGCAGGAAGAGCCCCCCGGGGCTGCGGCGCTCCGCTTGGCCGGAGGGGAAGCTGCCTGTCTCGGCAGCCGCCCTGCCCTGCCGGGCGTCCTGGGTGTGGGGGAAGCGGTGGGCTGCCTCCCTCCCTCCCTCCTTCCCTCCGGCTCCTCTTCCTCGGCGGCGGGCACCGCTGCCGCGGGGATCCCGCCCTGCCACCCTGCGGCGCGGGTGGGCTGGCTCAGCGAGCCCTTCCTCACCACTTTCCATACCCGCCGCCCACCCTTTCTAGTTTACCGCCGGTCCCGGGGACCGCTGCCGTGCGCCCCGCCAGAGCCGCAGGCACCGAGCCCGCGGTGGCACGTCGGGCTCCTCTTCGGGAATGCCGCCAAGGAGAGAAAGGCGGCTTCCACTTTGAAAGGCACCTCGCGGAAAGAGAAGTAAACTTCTATACATCCTCGCTCGTGGCACTGGATGCGTAAAGCAGCTGTCAAAATTTTAGGTTAATGCAGGTTTTGTTTTTTGCTGTCTCGGGCTGTCGAAGTTTTCCCAGTGGAATAAACTTTTTTCATGGATGGTATATTTATTTAATTCCCCCCCCCCCCCCCCCCCGTAAAATCAACAAGCAGGCATTTGAAAACATAAAAATGATGAAACAGACTTATTTGCTGTGTTGAAGGATCCCATGACTGGGACCACGAAGTGTGGTCCACAGTCAGTGATGGGGTCTGCACAAAACCCCCATGGGAAGAGCTTATTGATGCAATGACATGAAGATCAGGGTTTTTCTTGGAAGTGTCTGTTTTGAGGGGCAAAGTGACTCCATTCAGGCCTGAACTGATCACACTTAGGGTTTGATTTCTACACAATAGGTCATGTGGTGATGTTTCCTCTACAGAGCACCCATTAAAGTTAGTAGTTTATGAAGACCCGTCCGGTTGGTGCTGTTCTTCCCTTGGGCTTTTACTCCATGTGGGTATGTGCAAAAGGCAGCCACCTTTAAACAGCGATTGTTAAAGAGTAATGTTACTCCGTTATGTGAGGTGGAAAGCAGTTTTTTCCTGAAACCTCCTGAACAAGATGTGTCATTCCATTTTGTTGCTAAATGTTAATTTTGCATTTACAGATGTTAGGCCTGGCTGAAAGGTTACGATAGTAAATATTATGCAACTGTTGCATTGTGTTGGAAACGTAGTTCTACACAAACTTTCAGCTTTAACACCCTGTGTGGCAGTCTTCAGAACATTTTAAAAGTTACAGAACATGATCCTTTTATTAGCTGTAGTGGTATTAAGTGCATTTGAGTGTTTGCTCTCATAGAGGTTGATACGTGCATAAGGAAAACATGCCTATTATGAATGTTATCGACAGAGGTTGGTGAGATTGAGATCCCAGCCAATTCTTGCCAACTGTTACAGATGGGTGGGATGTTCTGTATCTGAAGGTTGTGAATGAATGCTAAGCTGGGTTCGCCTGAAGATCCAAGACAGCTCTGCAAGTCTTGCTTTTGCTTATCTTAGCTTGAGTCCCAGTTCTATTTCTGTGAATCAGATATATATAGGAAAAACTGACTGCTGACATAATTGGAGTTAAAATGTTGCTTTACTGGTTGCAATTTACAATAATATGCAACTCAAAATATAAACATCTTTCTTTCAATTTAATTAAAAGTGATATATCATTGTTAAAGATGAGATCCATGTTAAATAATTCAGTAGCACTTTATTTTATAACTCACAATGCATTATTTAAAAGTAGCTATATTTAGACAGACAACTCCCATTTAGTTTAAGGGTGTTGTATGTTTGCTGTTGTAGTAGTTGGTGATCAGTGGTTACATGAAACCACTAGAGCAAGGAACATCAGGGAGCTGCTCTTTTACCCAGCTAGTCCCTTTCATTCAAATTAGATTTGTTAAGCTTCACTTACTTGGTGGATGTGTTTGTAAACTAAGGTTTTAATTAAATGGATTGGGTTTGTCTTACATCTAAGAATAAACTTTTGAAAGAACCCAAAGCATGTATATTACATTTATCATTGATGCTTGTGGGCCATTAAGGACTGTGCTATTTTTCTCCAGAGGTTGCTTATTTACTTACTTGAAGCATTTCAGCAACATGGTATTGATTCCTTAGCTCAGAACTATACCCAAAAGTCTCTGCTGGTAGTTGTTTTTGTTTTACTTAAAGAAGATGTTATTTTTAGATGTTTTGGTACAGTTGATCATTTGTGAAAGCTACCATATGGTGATACTTTGCAGACAGAATCACTCAGGAGTGGATTTTTTTAATGTGTGTATAAGAAGATTTGGGAAATATACGTACAAGAGCAAACCCCTTTCACTAGCACAAACAGAAGCCTAAAAACTTTTAACATCTGTAGTTCTCGAAGGGAGTTTTTACTCTTTGTTCTTTTCTTCCTAAATAAAAATAATTAATTATTTAGCTGAAGGCAGGGGTTGAATAGGAGAATGAGAAGATCAAAAGCAAGAGTACTGTATTGGCAGATGTAATTACACCAAAGTTTATTGCTTGTTTGTGATATGATAATTATTGGTTCACAGTTCTATTTAGAAGACTGTTGTCCCATTTTGCCATAGTTTACCCACATTGGATAGTAACTTCCTTGGCAAACTCTTAAATTGATTTCAATGGAACTACTTTTACAGACAGTTGCTAAGAAAAACAGATTGGTGATATGGCTGGACATCACTCTAACTTCTGTTATGGGCATAGTTTTAGTTTATGCATATCTACCTCTTAAATTTTTAGAATACTTTAAAGCGTATCTGTGTCAAAATGTGGCCATTGTTAATTACTCCAAACAGAAAACTTGAAGATCAACATGTGTTGGTGTCTGCCAACTTGAGGAGGAGGGAACAAGTAGTGGTGTAAAGGACTAAAGTTCTTCAGGCCAACATGTTGTTTGTCACTAGGAACTGTTTGCTAAAGCCTCATACTTGGCTGTAGAGTGACACTGTAGCAGTAGGTACCTTAGGGAAATTAGGACCAAAACTGATCAGTGTGTGAGATTAAAACCAATACCTTTAAATGTCAGCTTTTGCATCTGTGTAGTTTGTATGTGCTCCATGGAGGAAACGCTGGTGAATAAATAGGTGACAGGTACCCTGTGAAATTTGAGCTTTTTTGAGCCAAAATCCCTAATGGAAACAACTCTTGGTTTTGTAATGTCTACTCACCTTTCCCCCTCATTTTGGAAGACATGAATATTTAGTACATAGAATGTGTTTCAGTAAAAAAACAAAAAAAAACCAAAAAAACCAAAAAACATTTTAAGAATATACATCCTGGATTTTTGAGAACTTTGGAAAACTGTAGTGAGACAGTTTTGAAGTAGTATATATGACAATACTGGGTTACAAGCAGGATTATATTGGAGATTGAAGTAATGGAAAGTTCTGCATGTGTGTGTTAAATTTGGCTTCTTCATTTTTAAAGATGCTGGTTAAGACAGGCAGAGTCTGTGCCTTCCTTAAACAGATGACTTCAGTTCTTGGGGCTACAGCCTGAAAACTGCCTGTCATCAGCTGGCTTCTAGTTGCTTTAAAGTTAATCACTGTAGTGCAAAGCACATTCCCGAAAAAAGATGGCCTTTCTTCAGTTCTTTATAGCCAAAACATGTCGAGAAGGGAAAGCTCAAATTAGAGCTCACACTATTTCTCTTTGAATTTTTCTCACCTTGAGGATCAGCACAAGATAAATAAATGAAACAATCCCTGGATACTTGGAAGTATAGTTGTCAGATGAGCACAGTTACAGTTCCCACTCTTGTCTTGGGTATTCTGCAAAAAATTGCATATGAAGAGTAGCACTTTTATCACTGACTTAGCTTCCTATTTTAATGGCTCCATGTCCAGTTAATGCAAAACCTCTATTGGATATGTGTTTTGCTCTCAAATCTGCATTGAGTATCTTGCCTGTGTTTATTTTTGCATGAAGCAGACATTCTGGAGCAGAAAGTAAAATTTAGGAAATGCAAAAAAATGTGGTGTCTTGAGTAAGGTGAATACACTTGTAAGGTATGTGGGACAAAGCTTTCTTCCTCTCCTTCACCCCCAGTGTTTTTTGTTAGTAATGAAATTGCTGTAACATGAGAGATGTTCAGAAGTATGACTGTGTTATAATTAGTGGAGATAATATAGTGTTGTTTACTTAAATGGCAAGAGTTGTTACTTGCATTTTCTTATCTGAGTTATTAATATTTTTTGAGATAATTATGGAGTAATAAAAGTAAATTAATTAACTTCCCCAATGTGGTTTTATTTGCCTTAACACCAGCCATTTAGGAACTGAGCCTTCAAAAAGTTTCTAACCTTTTCCATATGGTGACATTTGACAATGCCAAGTCCCAGCAGTCACTTCCTGTTTGTTTCTGGTATACATTTCGCTCAGTTTACCATAGCTTGTTAATTCACCTAAATGTAAAGTGCTGTGAGTGACACCAGTGTTCAAATGCATAAGCATCATTCTTTGCAATGTGATCTGTTTTTCCTGGTTTTAATGGTTCCCAATTCACTCAATTAAGTAGTGGCTCATTCCTTTCTGGTTAAGGAAACATAATTTTTTTATGCACCAGAAGTTCTCAGGAAAATGCCATGGTAGCCCATGTTTACCCCAGTGGAGATCCTTTTTATGCATTAGGATTGTGTGACTTTGCACAGCTTCAAAATGCACTGTAATTTGTAATGTATTCTGCAACTGCAGTAATATGCATAGTGTCACTAGTGAGGAAGTGCACAGCAATCGTCCTCAAGTTCTTGACACCTGGTGGTGTTCACAGAACAGACTGAAGGGTGCTACAGGATATCTGTCTTCAGTATTTGTATTTTCCATAATTTTCATTCTGCAATTAAATTTATGTACTGTATATCCATCCTTAGTAAAATATCTCAGCAACTTTTTTTTTTCCCCACAGTTGTTGTAAAATCTGGCAAATTTGTTTCTCTCACCACATCCTTGGGACTTTAACCTATTTTTAAAGTGAAATATTCATTAATGTGTATTTCTGATACATGCAACACACATATGTATGCATAAGGCAATATATTTAAATTTTGATATGGATATATATATATATATATATTTCTGTTCTAGAGTATGCCTGGACAAAGCAAACTAGTTTCTAGAATTAAATGGTGTGTAATATTTGTTGCTTCTCATAATTGCCGTGTGTCTACATTAGCTTTCAAAATAGAGTCCATTAAAGGAAAATTTCAGGCAAAGACATGATAGTTTGGGGAAGTTAAAAATGACTGAACACACTATGTAGAAGTAAGCAGGGTTAGAATGGAAAGAGTTACACTATTTAAGGCACAGTGGTCATTACCACTCCAAATTCTGACACATGTTTGTATAAAACTGAAATGAAATCTGCTAAGGCATTTTAGTGATGCATGTATTGGCAAAGCTTAAATTGCTAGCTAAGTACGAGAAAGGAGGAGCTTGTAACATTTTTCAGTAGGTATTTGCAAGCAGGTCTTCAAAGAATGTTGCTTTTGAGGTTTTTTTTTTTTGGTGTTTGTTTCTGTGGTGTGTTTGGTTTTTTTTTCCCTGTAATCTTTAAAGTATTAATGTTATTTTGTACTGTGAGATAACATGAATTACCCTTTTTTTCCTCCCAGCCAGCTGGGTGAGCTGTGATGGTGGAAAAAAGATAATCACACTTTCATCTTTAATACAAGATTTTGATTATTTTATGTTTTGTTCCAAGGAACTGGAGAATGCATTTTTGTGAAAAAGATCGGGTGAAACACATTGAGTTTGTTTTGTACTTTAAGGAGAATTTCTGTTTATTAAGAAGCAAAAGAAGAGACTTATTCAAGAATAAATGACAACTGGGAATCCCTTTCTGAGATGCCTTATCTTGTGGCCTTCATGTGCAGAGTCCTGGAGACACAGAACAGCCATGCCAGAGCTCAAGAAAGGACTATTCTATAGCCAGGTCTTTATCCATGTAAGGCTATATATAGATCGTTTGCAAACATTTTGAATTGTTTCCAGCAGTTACATCAGAATGCAGGATGCAACGCTGTTGTATGACTGCTGTATGACTACTGGATGACTAGCTTGACTAGCAAATTAGTTTGGATATCTAAAGCAGAATACCTAGAATTACAGTGGTTTTGTATTTGAAGTAGTGATTAAAAGTCTGGCTATCACACAGCCTTTTTCTGGAGGGAAGTGTTGAAATTCTCTTGACTAGCTGAAGACAATAAAAGGCAGCTTAGACCAATGTTCTTGCTCTGGAACACTCCAAAAGGATATATATATATATTTTAAAACAATGTTCCTCTAATTTTCTTTGAATTCTGACCAGCCATGCTTCTGGTAAAGGATTTATACAAGAACATATATAGTTTGTAGACCTCAAAATCTTAGCAAAGCAAGAAGGTAATGTGTGGATTCATTGATGATCTGAATATGGAGTTTTGGGTATAAAAGAATGCTCTGTAGTTATGCTGTTTTGGCTGTTTTCCTCTGACAGGGGTAATTAAGACATAGTTTGCTGTCTTGTGAGAGCATTTCAATAGCTTACTTGCAAAGGAACCACAAGACCAACATTTTGTTCTGTTTGGCCATTAAATTTTTGAGATTTTTAAATTATTTGTAAAGTAGGGGGAAATGATGTCAACAACTGCAAGTTGTTGACAGCATGGCTAGTTTTGTTTGGTGTTTTTTCAGTCTGATACTTCGGTATTTGAACTTTGCCTTTATTAAGAGAGAGAACTCTTTCTTTCACCTTTGTATTTGCCACCTTTTTACATTGCTGTTTTATCCTGTCCCCTCTGGGCTTGAAAAAATCAGTTGTATTTTCCAAAATCTTCTTTTAAAAACCTAAGAACAGGCTACTAAATACATGCAGTAACTGTAGCTGGATAATACTAAATTCAAGCCATGACTCTCAATTTTCTAGCAATGGCACAAAAAAAAAAAAAAAAAAAAAAAAAAAGGCTGCCTTGGGGGCATCCATAAATTATATTCCCTATGTCATACTGAAAAGAAGCCTCCTTCTTTCTTAATGCAAGCAATGCATTTATTGCTGCAAACAAGCTTAATGCTGACCCAAAAGAAATATTTCATTGATATGCTAAAAATAAGACCACCACATTAGATGCTATTTAAAATGAATTAAGAGATTTATTCTAGTACATCATTTGTCCACATACTGAAACACTTCAGTCACCCTGTACACTTCTGTGTGACTAATTACTTCTTAAAGTTAAGGTGGTGCTTAAGTGCTCATCAAATGTGGGTCATAAAAATTTTGTATACAAAGTCAGATCATAGTTGATTTAAAAAACTTTTACCATGTAGGAATTATCATGATACATTGCACAATTAAGAAGAGAAAACAAAAAATTATTTTTCTAGGTAAGTTTTTTGTTTGAATAATATCCTTGTTTAGGAATATTTCACCACTTAGATACTGAAAGCACATTAACAAAACCTGAGCTTGTACTCTTGGGAGAGTTAGCATTATTGTAATGAATTCAGCAAGCTTTTACATTTGATGAGCATTTATTTGTTTATTAGATGGGCAGCATGAGATTTATGATGATCTGGACAATTCATTTCCTTGCCTTTAAGCGCTTGGGGTTTGCAAATTGTGTGAGATCGCACTACTTTATTGTCACTTAGCAACCTGGATAGAGTTTTGAAACTGAGTAGTAGCTTGTGGGTGGCAAGTCTCCCTATATATTTTCTGGGTGGGAAGCAACAGGAGCCCCTCTGTGGGCAGCCCTCAGGAGGAAGTGTGTCCTGTGCTTGTCAGGGTCTTTCTAGATGTGCTCGCTGAGGAGAACTGGCTGTGCCCTCAGTGTCATTTTGCACTTCTGGCATAGTTCCATGCTGGGAAGATCTGCTGAGGTTTTTCATGCCTGCAGAGATTTAAGTGGTTCTAAAGGACTGTCATGCTGCTCTGGTCAGTTATGTCCTGTTGTGTGGTTGCTTAAATTTAGTAACTGAGTTTCAACGGCTTCAGTTTGACTGCTGGTAGTCCTTACTGCTGCTGGGATCCTCTGGAGTGAGAGGAAGGTCAGTGGCTTCTCTGCTTGTAAGAAGGGTGGCTTGCTCTGGTTCAGCTAAGGCTGTTGGAAAGGATCAGCATGGCTATCCAGCAAGCCCAGATGCCTGTCAGGCAGAGGCTTCTTTCCTCCCTGAACATACTCTCTGTTGACTGTGAGGACGGGCACATACTTCTGTGTTTGTTTTAACGCTCCCATAGAGACATCTTGCTTTGTGTTCTCTCCCTCCTTTCCTGCCTGCTGCTGTCATGGTTTCTTCAGGAATTTGAACAGAGAAGGGGTGACATCCCTTTTCCTTTTAGTCTATGCCTCTGCAAGATTTCTCCCAATAGTTCCCATAAGGAAAGTAACTGCCAAAGACCATGAAGTTTGTTGGGTGTGGAGTCTTGGAGAAGGTGCAGATATATGAGTTTGCTTCTTTTAATAGTTTCACCCTTCACTGCCTCCTCCTTCAGTGGTACTGATCAATCCTGGGAGCAGATGGTTCACTGTGGAGCTATTGACTTGAAAATTAATGCACCCTTTTTGCTGATTTTTCAGCTATTGTCGTTTTTTGCCTGAAGCGTCAGGGAGCTTCACATGAGTTACTCTCTAGACAAACATTGATTGGCCTCAGTCTCAGAGATCTATTAAAGTGAATAAAAGAGAGCACAAAGGGTAAAAGGGGGTTTGTGAGTCAAGGATCTGAAAGAATATAGTGGTACTCATGGTGTAAACAGTATTTTTTTTATTATTGTATATAATGATACATTTATAATATGTGGATTCTACGTGGGTTGAATGCAGAGGGGATGCAGATCTGTAATGGGGAGCTAGTGTGATTGATTTGGGTCAATCACAAGAGATGAAGAACCATTGTTTCTGTTTCAATGAAACATTTTCCTGTTTCAAGGAAGCAAAAATATTTTCCCCATTTGTACAGCTTCTCATTACAGACAAAACCTGGAATAACTTTCAGAACCATCTATTTGATGTTAAACTTGATTTTCTTTCCCCTGAGTGAAGTTGTTCAAGCAAACCTTCATATAACCTAGAAGTTTGCATTATGAGGGTTTTACAGGGGGAAACCAGAATTTAGGAAAACCTCTTTGTGTAGCTTCACTGACTCTTGGATTTTTTTGTAGGTTTGTTTGTTTGTGTTTTTAAATTTGGTTATAAATGAAGGTTGGGCTAATAAACATGATTCTGTGGTGGCTGTGGAAGCAAAGAAAGAACTTTTACCTGTACAGAGTCCACTGGTTAACATTTTGTAGAGAGAACATTGACCTATGTGCAGGTAAGATAAAATTTATACCTGAGATGGTTTTCTGCTTAGGCTGGTGGTCTCCAACCCTTCCTGATCCACTGGCAAATAATCTTTCAGAAATTTAAAGGCAAGTTGCACAAGTTAGAGTCTGTGTGTGTATCCTGTCTACTAGATGACAAGCTTTTCACTTGCCCAACTTGGTAATTCTATAAAAGGCATTAAAGAATCCTTCAGGCTTCAGAGGGTTGTCAGGTTTCTATCTGTGCTGCTCATGCTGCATTGCAAGACTGGTCTGCTTCTTCTTCAGCATTTCAAAGGAACTGAAGATACTAGTAAAGTACAGAACTTCTGATGAGCTCCTGTCAAAAGCAAGCTATTAAATGTGCTGGCAATGTCAAGCTGTGTATTTAAAGACCCGTCTTTAAAAGTGCTTTTGTGTATTATCTCATGTTACCTGCTGTTGCCAGGTAAATGCAACTGCCATGAATAGGTTTTTTTTTTTGTAAAAAAAAAACCAAAAAAAAAACCCACATAATTTTTATTCTAGCTTCCTTAAGCTTTGCATTTTTCCACAGTTGTGATCATGTGTGTGCTTCAGATGATCTTACTTCTTGCATAGAGAACAGTATTTAGAGCCCAGTAGTTCTGTGTGTATGTGTTTGTGCATGCAAACCAATACTTTATATTTTTTTGCTTACACTGTTTAGGGAAAAAAAAAAAAAAAAAAGAGATTTTTTTTTTTTTTTCATATTTGAAATATTTGGTTGAGGAGGAGATAAAAAGAGTTAACATCATGGGTTCTACTCCTTCATCAACCAGGGATCTGCTGCCAACAGTTTTACAAAGTGCTCATATTTCAAATTACCCTTTGAGATTTTGATAAATCTGTCTCCCTGAGAGGTTGTCTCACAGTGAGGTGTTGGAAATGACAGAGAAATCTTATATTTTGCTATTTGAGTAAGAAGAAATAAAAATAAGTCATAGCCAGGGCAAGAGGCATATGAGCTTCTGCTGAATTTTCTTACAGATGATTATACCTTTTCTTTGAAATACACCCCAAGGTTATTTGTAGCTGATCTACAGTTTAAATTACTGTGTGTAGATGTGAGAGGTTATAGAGAGGGACTTTTTATAGAAAAAAGAGTTCATGACTGTTACAGGATCATAAAGGTAATCTGGGTTGGAAGACACTTTGAGAGGTCATCTGTCCCACCCCCATGCTCGGAGCAGGGATGTTTTCAAGGCGACATTTGGTTGCCCAGAGCTGTGTCTCTCTGAATGTCTCACAGATCGATAGAATGTGGTTCCTGATTTATTACAAATTAGATATTCTCTCTTCCTTTTACGTAACTGATGAGGATAACCTGAGGAAGATTTGTCAGTATTTAAAGACCTGATTAAATACCTTCAGGAGCAAAAAAAAAAACCCTCCACCAAATCAAATTTAAGAAAGGTCTTAAAAAAGGAAAGTGCCTTTATTTTTCCCTCCCATACCTCATAACATGTGGCAGGAGTGAAATGATGGGTTGCTGTCTATTTATAGATTCAGTAATGTTACAGTGTACACTTATTACACCTAATTAAGAGTATTCTAAATAACTTGTTGTTTGCATTACAGATACAGCGATATGATTGCAGATCAATGGCATGGAATTATGTCATGCCTTATCAAGGTCTAAAGTCTTTCTTCTCTCTCTAAATTAAACCTCCCTGTCCTGATTGCTTTTATTGAAAAGGCTCCCTACTATGGCTGTGATTTATTTGCTGTGAGACTGTTTGTATGCTGATTTAGTTAATATTTGAAAGCTAGATTTTGAAGAGGGGCTCAGGACTTGGGAAAGCTGGGATGTGCTGTGAAAGGAAATTCAAGAATTTAAATAATTGCCCCCTTTTATTTTTTTTATTTGTTTGTTTCTGGTGTCATTCTGTATCACATTTGATGACCCAGGATTGCACAGAAGGTGCAGTTCATCAAGATGCAGTTGAGGGTGCCTGGATAGTATTCACCATTTTCATCATTCTTTTAACATCACTGGGTCTGTACATGGAGGCTGATATTCACCTCTTGGAGGTGGTGAAAATGACTCAGAAGTCATGAGTATGGTACAGAAGAAGACCCAAATAAATGCAGTAACAAAATGTGTGGCACGGGGACTTGATAAAATGTAGACTTTTTGACTTCTTGGTCATTCATGTTCTGGTTATACTTTTAATGCTTTCCCTGTGGTGAGTTTTTTATCACAGAAATGATTATCAAGCTTTTCAAGCTGTGCAGTTTAGTTGATAGACTATGTCTTTTGTTTGAGCCCAAGCTTCATCTTCCATTTTCTTTGACCTTCTACTGCATAAACTTTGTCAGTTGTTGCTAACACCACTCATCAGTTTTACCACAGCATATGATGATGGAGAAATAGTGATTTCAGCTCTTCTCCCCAAGGAGTTAAGCAATACTAAACCTTTGATTCTTAGTGTGTGCAGAATGTTGTCATGTACGGAAGAGCACTTCTTTGTTTTTCTTTCATGGGAGAAATATGTAGTGTAAATTAAACAAAAAATAAATTTATAGTAAGCTATATGACAAAAAATATGCAGTATCCACAGGAAAAAAAAAAAAGGTAGGTGGTTGCACTGAATTTTGCTTGAAAAAATTGATCAATGATTAGGGCCTAAGAATGTATGCAATGTTATATTAGAAACACATCTAAAAGAACTTTTGTTCTTTAAGTGTATAAAATTATTATTCATCTTGATAGTTGCAAATAAGGAAAAATGTTCTGACACCTAAGGTTTAATGGTGGCTTTTGTTTTAATTTCTAAATTGTCTTATTCTTAGATAGAAAGGTTGACAATCACTAGCAATATCTTATAATAGACTTAGTTTTTCTGTTCTTTAGAGCCTCCTAAATTTCATTGAATCTGCACTTAATTTTTACTCTAGGGAATGGAGCTTTCAGGGGGGATTTCTATACATGAAAATATATCTGAAAATTGCTTATTCTCAGTTTTAACAGGCATACTATGATGTTCTTAATCGATGAAAAGAAAATTGTCCTTTTATGTATCGGCAATAAAATGAATTCTAAACTGAAACAAGAATGTGGTCTTGCATGTTTTATTGCTCAGAGATAATATATAGTGAAAGCTCATTTGAGAGTATTCAGGAAAAAACACTGCTCATCATTGCAGTCTCTTGGCAACCTGTGCTGGGTTCATTGCATATAGGCAAGCAGCTGCCTGAGCATTGGTGGGAGGTTATCTTTGTTATTTTCACAAGTTGCATAGAGGAGAGTTTGATTTGAAATGTCAGCATCCTGGGATTTGAACAATGGGGATAGATCTGCTTAATGTTCCTAAAAGCTTCAGTGTAAAAGAGTGCAGGATATGAAGTGCATTTCATCAGTGCAGTTGAAATGGAATTTAATGTGTGGAACAGCTTCCTTTTGAAGATAGATCAAAGCAGAGGCAGAGGATTGTTTGCAAACAAGAAAGTAATTTAAGAACACATTTTTTGGGGCAATGTCTTGGAGTCCTGGAAGTACACATCCCAGTGAATGCTTAACTTAACTGGCTGTCTCAGTGACCTCTAAGTCTTTTTTTTGGGCCTTGACATGAGCATAATGTTGCCAATGAACAGGACTTTTCTTACAGCTTCTAAGGGTGTCTTGATGTGTCATCACAGCCAATGGAAGCTTAAATGAAGGCTTAGTGAAGGAGAGGGTGTTTAGTGCGTCAGCAAGGAGGGATGTAGTACTTAAATCACTCATATGTAAGCCCCTGCTTCAGACAGAGAACCAGACACGCAGAAATATGGAGTATCTCTGGAGTAGAAGTAAGAGTGAGAAGTGTGATTTTAGTGCTTTGTGTAGAGTTCTTAGTGTGCACCTAACCTGCACGCATAGTAAACAGATAACACCGCAAAATTTTATAGCAAATAAGCAGCAGGATTTAAGTGCCTGTAGATTTTGCTGGCCACTGCTCATGTGTACCTAGAAACACCATGGGGAAGCTTGCTCAGGAAAGTGACCTGTGGGAGTTCCATATATCAGGTATTGCCTTTTGTAATGGCTTTGTGACAACTTTTCTCCTGGAAGAGAGGTGCTTACAGGAAGGGCTTTATTCTGTGCATGGATCTTAAAAGGTACAATATTGCCTTGAGAGCAGTGTTTGTTCTCTGAAATTTTTCATTCTTTTTCTGCAATCTGTAGCTTCTGAGACACTCCTTGTTTATTTTCCTTGTTTTCTTCAGGTGGGTCTCTTCCATGAATTTAGTATGTTTCTAATTGCTACTGTTGGAGGCCAAATAGAAAAACGTGACTGCTTATTTTAAAAATCCAGCTACTTCTTTCCATCTTTCAGGAGTGAAATGATGATATTCTAAGCTTTATATTTGTTTTGAGGATAAGAACATATTTTGATTTTAAAACATTTATTACCCTAATCATTTGCTACACAAACAGGAAGGTGTAGTAGTCTTGTGGGACCTGCCATGACTGAGCTGTTTGAAGTTGTTTTCTGTTCTTGTGGCTTTTCTTTTCTGAAACAACTGGATAGCTACAAAGGGCCTGTGTTGCAATGAACACCAGGGTAGGGTGCTGGGCCACAATGACGATCAGATACGGCAGAACACTGATCAACAGCTACTTTCTTGACTGGGACGAATGTCATGACCTGTGGTGAAAGGAGCAGTGTAGGAATCTGTGCTCTGCCTGCTTATCAAAAGGAGGCACTCTCTTCCAACTTTGGTGAAACAACCAGCCTTTTTGGGGTGTAAATTGATGCTCTCACCTTTCTTTTTACAGCATGTACTTCATAACTATTTTTCCAGTAAAACTGTGCCTCTGCATGTGGTGGTGGTGATGATTGCATCATGCTTTACCACTTCAGCTGATAATTTCAAGGAGGTGTCTCTCTGGAGGAGAACAGTGCGGTGCCCTTGGTAGCCCTAAATGAATTGCTTTTGCCTTCTGGGTCCAGTGTAGCCCTCTTGGGCTTTGTTCCTAACAGAGCTAATTAGTTGGGGCATTACATCATGCTAAAGCAGTTATCTTGCTTCCAGTTCCAACATGCTTCATTTAGCAATAGCTCACATATCTGCAAAATACATTGTATTGTTTAGGCCAGTTCCAAAATACTTAGGAGGAGAGATTTATAACAGGGTGGTCAGTTCTGCTTCCTTATTTCTTTGGTCTTTGCACAGTGGTGAATTAGCTCCTCATTTTGGGGGTTTTATTCTACAATACTTGCAGGCCTGTTTTCTACTCCTCCACTTTTTTTCTTTGTCTTTGTTTGTGTCACAACCAAACTCACCTTTCTGCATCCTAACCAGCCCTTGGTGTTTTGCTCCCTCACTCAAAGTAATGATTGCTGTAGGAGTAGCCTGCCTTCCCTTCTCTCTGTGCTTATTTAGGAATGTGGTACCTGAAAGATTACATGAGGCTGGAGAGGGTTTTGTATACTTCCACTTGACCAGGAGAGGAGAATCCAAAGCTTGATGTGGTCTGTGTAGGAACAGTATTTGCCTTTTACTGCCTGCATGGTACAATGAAGTACCACTAAGCAATGTGCAGCAACACTCCAGAAGCATCCTGGTAATCACCTTACTTCATTCAGAATCTGAGATCAGTGGAAGCGGAAAATGGCAGGGGGGGTTTGACCTAGATAGTCTTTAAGGTCCCTTCCAACCCACGCTGTTCTAGGACTCTACAATTCAATGAAGAACTCCTGTTTTCAACCTCTTAAGTTTTTTTGTAAGCTGTGTCTCCAGTAAAGAGTTGTCATGTAAAGCTCAAGCCGAAATAGATTCAAAGTGCCCTTATCCAAGTAGAAATGCTGACACTTTGAGGTGGTCTAATGAGGATCAGAGATTCCTTGGTACAGAATTTTCCCATGTGTGTTTGTTGCCTTTTTATTTGTTTGTTTTGTTTTTAATTGTCCATTGACCTAAGAAATACAGTTATTATAGCTAACAACACTGTTATAACACACAGTGACAAAATCCAGATAACTCGAAATTGGGCTGACACTTGATCCTTTACTCACACTATTGTTCCATAATATTTTTTCCTCCATGACATCATGAACTATGAAAGTGCCAACATTTTTTTAACTGCTTAGCCTTTTCTTTCTTCGTGCTATAACCTTTATGTTTAAAAATAAAGTTTTTTCCTTTTTTACTTTTAATTTTTTTTTAATTTGGTGTACATTTCAAGAGGAGCCTGGTGGCCATGTGAGAATGTATAACATCTGTGGTGCTTTACCACCACATATTCCAAGCAGTTGTCACGTATATTTATCTGCAGGGGTACAATGACATTTTTCTCCGCAGCTGTATCCATGACAACAACTGGGAAGGTCCATGCCTCCCCTTTAGTTTTCAGAAGAAAGTGAATTCTTACCTTCCTAATGAAAGGCTCAGAAGCAAAAGCTGTGTGATTTTAATTGTGGCATATTCTCTTCAGTCATTCAATAATGACCTCTCCCAAGTGTTTTAGTATACAGAAGTACAGAGAGAAGAGCAAGTGTCTGTTTCATGACCTGCTATAACCAAGTAGGAATTGTGGAAGTATTTGAAAAACGAGGGTGTTCAGGAAGTTTATTTTATTTTCAGTATGGAAGTCTGTACAAGGTATGTAATTGAAACATTTATGATCAGAGATGCGTGGAAGAGTGTATCATTTCGAAAGGCATTTTTGTACCACAACAGAACCACTCTCCCTGTGTGCCTAACAATCAAAGTTGCTCCCGAGTAGTGCACTGTCTGTCTGTCAATGCCATCTTTAAATCCAGTGAACAGTATGTCAAGTAGTACAGAAGTAGTAGTTGGGTCAGCTCTTCAAGAACACTCAGCATCCAGCAAATCCAAAGTGACTTATTTGCATGGGACTTGTTGGTGCTGAATGCTCTTGAAAATTTGAGTGTTTAAAACAGTTTGTTTTAAACAAACTGTTGAACAGAGCAGAAGATGGAGAATAAAACAAGTAACTTTATTTTGCCTTTAACAGAAATCTGAGTTCAAGGACAAGGCTAATATTCACATCCTGCTAATATATGGGCTGCCAAAAAGCAGTAATTTCTTAGGAGATGAGATTTTGATTGCTGTGAAAATGAAGGTATAAGACTTATTGCTTTGGGAGACTTAACATCCATTTTGACACCTCTTCATGGTGTCAAAGAACAGCCTACTTTGTAGGCTGTTCTCACAAATAGTTTCTGGACCTCCAAGAAGAGCCAACTTATACCAGATTTTCAGATCGCTTATTGCTTTAGGAAACAAGAAACACTATGACAGATGGTAGAAGTATTTAAATTGATTTATTCATAGTTACCTGTACAAATACTGTCTATTTTTTCCTCAGATGAATGAGAGTGTGGGAAACAGGATAGAAGACATCTTGCTTACTGTTTTCTGTGTCTTGCTTCTTGGTGAGGAGTGGGGAGGGGAAGGGGAATTGGTACCTTTGATTTTTATTAAATTGCAGGAGACCAGGGAAGCCACAGAAATGATGAAAGGGCTTCTGAAGAATATGTTTAATTCAGGAAAACCCTGAGAATTGCCACTGTACAAAGCGATTTACCCTTATCTCTTTTTAGGTGGCTAGGGAGAGGTTTGCATGCAAAGCTTTTAAATATTTCACTTGGTAGTTCTGAATTTTCACTATTTATAGGTTTATTATACATTATTATGAAGTATTGTTTCCAGGGTTCAGAGTTGTTTTGTGACTTTTGCTATGCCCACCTGGAGAAAAGGAAGTGGAGGCTGTCTGGCTAATGGTTCTGTTACGTCACCAAACCTCAGTTCATGACTGTTTAGGCTAAGATCATGTTTAGGCTTTTCCATTGCCAGGCAAGAAGAAGAAGAGGCAGCTATGACTAACTTAGGAATACCAAAGGACAACCTGGATCCTCCTCTGGAGAGAAATCATTCCCCAAAAGAGAGGCTGTTACAAAGCCATTACATGGAAAATCTGTCTCTTTACCCATCAGGGCATATGCAACCCTGGCTTATCTGATGATTTGTGTGAGAAGTTGGAGGCAAGATAGGAGCCCTTGGGAAGGGGAGAGAGAGTCAGATTTACACGGGTTTTGGAGTGGAATAAAGAGAGGTCTTTTCTACCTCATTATGAAGCTTCTGAACTGTTCCATGCGAGGAAGATCACTAGACTTGCTGGAAAGGATGTTGGGATGATGTCTGTTTTGTTTTGAGCTCCTAGACTACCAGCAAAAGACTGCTGTAGATCTGCCCCAGTGATTCAAACCCCAAACCTTCAATCTTTTCTTGTGAACAGCTTCCTGTGCATTTTAGTGAATTAAGTAAATGGAAGTTCTTAATCTTGGCGAATTCATGGGTATGATAGAGAATACGGCCCTCTTATCCTTGCAGGAAATGAAGAAAGTGTTGGAAACCAATTAATTGGAAAAGCAATTAAAAAGAGATCACTTCTGTTGCATGAGTGTAGTTACCTTTAAGAGAACTTTGATTTTGATTTTGCAAACACAAGTGACAGGGTAAGAACTGGTTGTCCTTTCTGAAATCTCAGTTGCTTGAGTAGTTTATTACTGTGGGACTTGTGAAATGTCCCTAGTCCTGGTTATGTGTCCACAGACATCTTCTATTGGAAGTGTTTAACCAGAAGAAATGTATGTACAGTAAGTGTCCATGAGTTTTAAATATGATGACTCCAGAGAATGACCTTTGAATGAAGCATGCTGGCTGGGCATGTGCCAGGCATTTAAGGTTCCTCTCTGTTTCTCAGCTATGAGTGGCATGGTTGGAGGGGTCAGCTTCCCTTTTCTGTGGGGAACTGATGGGCAGCACCTGCCACAGTGAATCATCAGGGCTGGACTGGCATTGGCTGTGGCATTCCCGCACCTGTCAGGAGCAGGTGCCAGCCAACCTCTGACAGTGTCAAAGGAATAATGATTCAAGAATAGTGGCACACTCTGCAGTCAGTATTTTGCTGCTGTGCCCTGAGTTAATGCCCTAGGAATCTCCTCCCATCCCTGTTATTGGGAGCGCTGTGCTTGCTTCTGTTCCACAGCTTCATTTTCTTTTAGCTTCTACATTTGTTACATCATTTCATTGCGAATGATGTTTGGTTTATGCTGAATGCATACCTCATGGAACTACTCATTTGAGTTCTTGGTCTCTATGCCAATAAACAATATACATTGGCAGCATCCAGCATTTTTTCCCAGTGAACGTGTCAATGGCTTCAGGGACTGGATGGCAGTAAAAACTCACAGATGACCTTGAAATAGGTGTATTTTTAATGATCGCTCCACTTCGTTGTGGTTTTTTTTTCACTTTGTAGCTTTTTGTCCAACAAATTTATCAAAGCCAGAACCATAAGTTTTCTGAGAAAAAACTGCATGGAGCCATAATTCAGCAGTTCAATGAACTCCTTAGTTTCAAATCTCAATATTACTCCAGTGAATCAATTTATCAAGAGAACAGGCTATTTCACTAGAAAGATCTGAAAGAGGGATAATTAACTCTGCTGGTTCTGTCTGTCTGTCTTTTGTCCAGTGGAGTCTGGAAGCAACTTAATAGAATATAAAGTATGTAAAATTTCATTATCTACAATTGCTTTCCTTAATTCCATTCACTTTACATGTTGTAACACTGAATTAGTATATATTCTGTTCAAAGCTGCTAATGAACCACATTCTGTTTACCTGGTTACTCCTAGGCTTCTCTAATAACGTAATGAACTAATAACCTTCAGAGTTGAGGTACAGCAGATGTATCTGGAAAGGTGTCTGGTAATAATGGTGATAATAAACAAAACAGATCGTCATCTGTTTTGTTACAGATAGCAAACAGTGTAACAGTGGAAAAGAGTCTAAACTATGAGGTTTCTTTGGGAGTTTTCTTTGAGACAAAGGGAGTCTATTTTTTGATATATGTAATTTTTCAGCTAAACCTTCTGCCACTTAGGTTCAAATTGTCCACATATCATGTCCATGCACCATTTATTAAGAAGGTTTTTTTGAACAATTGCTTAATAAATGCAAATATTAATACATCTTTCATTAGAGAATTCATACTCTTAACAATGCTTTGCCTTCAAGAAATTGCTTTATGATGCAAATAAATATAGATAATATCTGTCATCTGAAATGCTTTTAACCATCTGTCTGAATATAAAACCATAGTGCTTTTTGAGGTGAAAATAGATTGTCAGAAAAGCTATATGAAAAATTAATTAAAAAGCTATTTTGCTAAACCAAATTGTTTTACATAAAATTGTGCAATACATACAGCTAACATAAGGTAATACAGGGAAATGTGGCTTTTGTGTTGTGGATGTGATTATCTCTTCTGTAATCTCTAGAAGGAGTAGTTAAGATGGGATTCATGTCTCTTCATTTCATGGATACCAAGGTTAGTCATCTACCTTACCCTCACTTCCTCTATAACTAGTGGAAAGAAAAAGGTGCTTCTTCAAAGCAATTACTCTAATTTGCAACCCCCATATTTTGGGCTTCCCTTTTATTTTTCATAATTTTATATTTTCTGGCCAGATTTTACTTTTTTCAGTCAGTAATGAGACTTGCTAACATGGAGCCTGATGGATGTCAGGGATTTCTGTAGGATATTGCTCCTTACCTCATCCCTCTTCACAGTAATTTAGTTTGGATATGGAGTAGCCATTAATTCTCTTCTGCTGTAATGTACATACCTGCTCCAAGTAGTTGGAGGTGATCTGTTCCACTTCCAAAAAGGTGACAGGTTTGGTGCTCAGTAGGAAGGGAGTTACCAAGTCTTACCTAGCATTTAGGACACCTCCTAAAATGCTGTATTAATTACCTTAGAAGAGCCAGTTAAATAAGAATATGAAACTACATGAAAACGACTTCTAATAGGGTAGTTCTACCAGTTTAAGGCTGATGTGTAGAAGTACAGTACCAAGTGTTTTGTGATGTTTTTTTTTTTGGTAATATCTTCATGGAAGGTATGAATCAAAATAGTATGGGAAAGCGAATTGCATTTTCATTTATTAAGTATATCAATGAATTGAATTTACACAAGACTTAGGAGCTCAGCTGACTTCTGCAGAGGCAAGCACTGTATATTAGGCATTAAAATTGTTATTTGCAAAACAGGGAAAATATATCTTGTAAGGAATACCTGAGCAATTTTACTTTCCTTATGTATAAGTAAATAGATAATATATGTAGAAGAGGCACATTTAATAAGAACAAAAGAAAATGCCATTCCTTGGAGCTGGAATATAAATAACTGATTTTTCTTTATTAGAAGGTTGCATTAATCAACTCCTGGTTTAGACAAGAAAAGATAAGATTTTTTTTTCTTAATACAGGCACTAGTTGAAGATGTTAATAGAAGCTTCTAGGATGTGTAGACAAGTTAAGGTGTTGTGTCAAGTGGTTGAGGTGACCTGGGAAGGCAGAGGGCTTTTGTTCAGTAAATATTACAGTATTTTCACTTTTTCGTGTTGCTTCCATGCTTTTTCATACCCATCCTTCACTCCAGTGCATTTGGACCTCAGTGACTTGTGTCAACCTCCTTTTTTCTTCCTATGTGTCATGATCCTCTGTTTTCTATATTTTGGATCCAAACCTGTGTCACTTGTGCCTTTCATATTTCAGTCCTTACATTACCCATGGGATAGAGGTCATCCATTGCAAGGAGGCTTTTGTGGGAACATGAAAGGTGCTGGGAGATGAGCAGAAATGCTTTCTTTTCTGTGTTTCATTTATTTTCTTCATAACTCCCCCATCTCGTACCTGACCCCCAGGGCAGACAGCGAGGACGAGCAGGAGTGGCTGCTCCCTCCTTCAAACTCCTGAATGGCTCCATCTCATGTTTCCTTCCAGTCTGAACCATGCCAATGCTGATAAGAAATGCAGATGTTTAAAAATATCTCAAATAGCTGAAAATATTTGGAGTGTCATTTTTTTATTTACTCATAGATGGAAATTCTCTTTTCCTTCAAAGTGTGCTCATGGAACATCCCAAACTGGAAGCTCAAAATATTGCTTTATATAGCAGCATTTCACTTTGCAGTTTAACCAATTGGGTGAATTCTTTCTATATTAGATTATGTGGCGAGTAACAGATCTGGCTGAGGGCAGTGGCATATAAAAACCTTGAGAGGCAGAATAGCCACAGTACATACTTGAAATCTTCTATTTTGTAGATTTGTGGGAAAACTCCTGGGAAATAAGAGTTAGACTAGACTTTTGGTTTTGTTGAAGACATAGTTCTAAAGAATTAGTGAAGCAGTAAGTATTGTAAGAATATTAAGCTTGTTAACTCTTAGGTGTGTATCTGTAAAACTAGATTTCTCTATAAAGGCAAATGTGTTGTAGAATGATGGATTTTAACTGAGCTAATATCAGCAGTAACATTAATTCAGTAAACTTGTGCAGATATGGTTTATAATCAGATATGTTTTATATGTTGGAAGAAATCACAGTGGTTTCAGTATTTCTCAACTTTTCTGGTCTTATGTCTATTAATTATTTATGTTTTGTTTCATTGTCACTTTTATTATATTTTTGTATTAATCTAAAGCTGTCTGTCTTTCTCTGTGTAATGCATGCCATTATCTGTACCTGATTTACCTTAGTAGTATGAAGTGGATATTTTGTTATTTGTATAGCACCTGTCTTCTTAAATTTTCTTTAATTGAAGGTATATAAATGTCACTTACCTGAAACTATTTTACCCTCTTCCTCATAGTGTTTTCTTCTCAAACTTTTCATACTGACCAACAATAGCAAAGATCCAGAATATTGCTGTGCAGGAATCAAACTTACATCTTTGTGTTGCGGCTGGAGGTGCAAAAATATTATCCTGGTTTTATTTTGATCCCAGTTTTTATGATGATGACAATGATTAGTGATGAATGTTTAGTGTAAAACATTGCATAATGAGTTATTACAAGAGAAATGCTCCATGTTTTGTGGATGCCTTCATACCAATTTTCTTAATTTTTATGTCAATTAAAAAATACATGTTGGCAACAGCTAGATCATCAGCTTTCTCTTGAATCTTTTTACACAGAAGTCAGATACTTTAAATCTTACTTTACTGAAATAACTATGTGCTTGACATTGTTGGAATAGGTATTTAGAACCTGTCAAGGAGAGTATTGTACTATGTTGCTGAATACTTATTGATGTGTGCTAGTAGATAAATTGATCGTTTAAAATACTTCATTTTCAAAGCACAAAGAAGCAAGATAAATTTCCTGTTGAACACACAGCTGCATTCTTCTAAGTTCCTAAGTTACTTTTAAATGTGACTATTAAATGCCAACTCTTAGCATTGTATAGTATTAAACAAATAGCTTTGGTTTATTGATGTCTATTATTATGCAGATCCTGTCTGCATTGCTATGAAGCAGGCATGTCCTCTGATTGTCATCATCATCATCAAAAATTATTCTTTAAATTCTTCATTTCATTAAAGATTTCTAGTAAAAAACTGTAAAATACTAAACACAAAATTAAATCAAAGAAAAAAAATTCCCATCTCAGTCTTGACTAAGTTTCCCATGTAAGTAGTACAAGAAGCACTGTAAAAATGGGAAGCCCATTTGCAGTCAATGAAGTATCCCCACAGGAGAAGGGGAAGGTTTATATCATCATATCTTGTTATGTACTATGATATAGATGAATAGTCAGACTTCCCAAAGATTAAGGCAGATTAAGCACATAGGTTGTCTCTATGATGCTTACATGGTTATGGAAGATCTGCTTGCTAAAATGTAGAGTGAAAATGCTGGATAAGGAAACAAAGGGAAAACTTGAAATGAATCCATCAAAAAAGTGCACAGGTAAGTGCACTGCATTGTTTGCAGAAGATTTTGGTTAATTCCAACTTGTATCAAAGCCGTGAAAACTATCAAGTCCATTATACAATGGAGCTTTTCCTGGTTCTGTGTTTGATACGTCTGCCTTGCTAAAGAAGTTACTCCAGTGTAGTTAATTAATGAGGTTGCATGACTTGCTAATATGCTTGAAAATTCCATCTGTTTTTTCATCCTCTCAGCTTCACTGAAGAGCATATTTTATCAGAAAGCTTACAATTTTTCCGTGGTTTGGGCAGTTTTACAAAACCATTAGGAATTGCACTTTCCTCTGATTTCAAGTGAGGTTTTGCAAGTTCTTGTTCGTATGTGTCTTCATTGCAATGTTTTTCACTCAAACTACTAGGGTGGTGAAGCCATACTGATTCTATTAATTATTGGTATCTGCATTCAGAGATGAGTCATAGAATCATACAGTATTCTGAGTGGGAAGGGACTTACAAATTATTGCCTCCCGTGGTGCTTTGCTTTGAGGTTTTTTGGTGTGTTTTCTTTAAATTTTATTTTATTTTGGTGTTGCTATTTGCTTCTCTTAATTATGCTGGTGCAGTTTTATGGTTTTCTCTGTAAATGAGATCTTTGACATGATCTGGGATGAAAATAACTTAAGAATTATTATTTTTTTTAACTCAGTTATTTCATTGATCCAGGCTGAATCACCATAGCTGACAGAGTGGTGGAATACAGGTCAGTGTATGGGTGATGGAGAATAGGAAGGAGAGGGTGAGCGTCTTTAGGCTGAGTTTGCATGCAGGATCCAACCTGTTGTGCAACCAAGTAAAGTTTCTTACCTTGTCAAGAGAGAGAGGGAGATGCTTCTGAAAGCCTCCAGAGGGAGATCCTATCCACCTCAGTTGAAGTGCCTCAAGTTTAAAGGGGATTCAGAGTAAAGCTTATAGTAAAATTAAGATTACCAGTAAATTCCTCACCAGCTGCTGCAGCTCCATCATTAAAAATGTTTAAAATGTGTGGATTCATTTCCCATGAAAAAAATCTATTTAAATTTCCAAGTTATAATAATAATTTTTGTTTTAACCTTATGATGCTAAATTTCACTCCTTAAATTCAAATATTCCTATTTATAAGCATAAAACTGCATGTCCCCAAATATATGTGAAACAGGGAATATGTTTTATTTTTCATCTGTGCTCTATGTTGATATCCAGATTGCTATTTAAGGAAATACATTATAAAGTAAGGCAAAACAGCTAAAAATAGGACCCACTAACTAATGCACACTCATCCAAAAGAACATGCGGAAAACTTGTTGAGCATGCTGGAGATTAATTTTACAAAATAAAATTATGTTAAACTGGGGATTAACACAGCCTTTTAACAGAAGAGGGGAGCTACACCAGTCTTAGTAGTTTAAAACTAGCAAGGAAATGGGGAAAGGAAGAGGGAGGTTTGTGCAGCCTGTGTGGTGAATTTGGTCTGGCTCAAAAATAACTGGGGGGAAAAGAATTAGGAAGCAGAACCAAGTGAGAAGAAAGCTGGGATGTTCTCTTAGGGTGTGTCTGTATATCTATTGTTTACATGTCATATCAGACCAGTGGTAAACTTAAACAGAGTATCTCCAGTTGAGTGATTGGAGATTTCATGGTGTCTTTCAACTGCACTATCAGAACAAATACTTTAATTCTGGAGTTTATATTTTTGGCACACATTTTTTAATCCTTTTTTTTTTTCTGTCAAAGCAAATGCTTTCATTTAGGTAGAGCATTTTCTGCCCACTGGTGTTAAGTATTTTACTGGATTATTATGTCTACTTAAAAAGGTCAGATAAAGGAGAAACAATCTGTTTTGAAATTAGATGGGGGAAAAAGATATTAGCAAAAAAAGGAAATACATTTTGTTGAAAAGGCGGAAGATTAGAAAGAATGAGTAAGAGAGAAAGGCATGATCTGTGCTACCAGTGTTGGTTGCTATAACCGAGCAAGTTGGAACAGACCTGCAGTGTACCAGGAAGTGAAGACCAATTATTTGTAGAGCATGAATTATGTGGGAAGGAGAATAAAGTCCAATCTTTCTGCTTTATTTAACTCAGGTGCTGAAATTTGTACAAAGGCCTGGTTAAACTGCCATTCTGGTCTATCACTAGAGCAAGGATGAGGTTAAAATTTCCATCAAAATAAGGTAGTATTTTGGCAATAGAGTAGATTGCAGTATCTTGGATTGTGTTGTTAATTTAAATCACAGTTTAATAAGCGTACCTCCTTATTTTGGGCCTCTTGATAGTGTAACGTGTCTTCATCACTAGGTTCAGTTCTGCTTTTAGGAATAGGAACAGTTTCTACAATACAAGAAGCATAGAACCACAGAATGGTTTGGGATGGAAGGCACATTAAAGATCATACAGTTCCAACCCCTCCACTAGATCCACTAGACCAGATTGGTCAGAGCTCCATCCAGCCTGGCCTTGAACACTTCCAGAGATGAGGCATCCATGGCTGCTCTGGGCAGCAGTACTGAGCAGCTGCTCTGGGCAGAGGTATGAATCCAGAGGAGGGCCAACAAATTGATGTCTGCCCTGTACTGGGGAGTCCAGAGCTGGATGCAGTATGAGCAAAGGGAAGAATTTTTGCCAACAGTTTTAGTATCTTTGCTTTTTTTTCCCCCCAGAAAACTACTTTTGAAGAAGTTTTCATTTATACATTTTTATAGGATATTGACCCAATATTCAAGGGAACAATTTCAGCTTGTACGGGACATAAAACAGAGAAAATAAATTCTCTAACTGAGAAAAAAAAAATGCAGATTAGATGACTGTTACGCATTGAGTAGATGATGTTTGGGGACTGGGATAGAATGTTTCCTTATTCATCCTAAGGAGAACAACTGCATTCATGGGACTTAAAGTAACTGTACCTTCATATTGCACTGAGGCATTTTACAGTGTATGAAATTCTGATGCGTAGAGCTGAGCCAGTTGACTGTGCTGATCAATAAAAACATGAAACATGAATTGCTTGAGAAATAATTGACTATTTACAATTTGTAGAAAAGAAAGTGATGAATGCAAGCAAAAATCAGTAACTTGTAGGAAACAGAGTCAATCACTCTGGAGACAGGCAGCTCTTGCTATTTGTTGTGAATACTCTGGTTTAATAATTATAACTCATGTTAATTCAGAAAACAGGTGTTAAGCTGATGAGAACAAATCCATTGTTGTGTTTTGCCAGTTCTGTTGTGAATTTTTAGTTCAACCTCAGTAAATAAAGTCCCAGTGCAGTTAGTGGAAACCCTGGGGTAAGAGTCAAATGAAGCCTCCAGACTGCTCAAATTCCTTTAGTGCGTTACACAGCTGGATGAAATACTGCGTCAGTGAAATGGTGGTGATAACCCTTCCATGTCCCCACAGAAATGGAGCACAGCTCAAGTATATCAGATGGGATGGTCCAGTAAATTGGAGATAAATTGATACTGCACCCAAATCTACTGCTTGGTTTCATTTTTTTAGAAAATAGCTTATTTATACTGTTCTGTGACTCATCTGCTTCACCTACTGTCTGTAGTGGATGATGAAAAGTAGGGGGTCAGTACCTGATGTGGAGTAAAAAGCCTGTGTTGTCAAGAAAAAGGAAATTTAAAAATATGGGGTGAGGAGTGACATGTAAGGGTAGAATCTGAGAGCTTAATTATTTGAGGTGTAACTAACAGTTAAAGCTGCTATTACTTGTTTTGAAAGCACTTTCATTTTTGACATTTTTCTCATATGTTTTGATAGCCTTAAAAAATTTAAGCATTGAATCAAATAATAAAGCAATTGAGTTAAGAGATGTAAAGAGGCCAGTGAGTAATCCCTGTAAGTAAAAAAGGGTAGAGTTTTCTTTGCTTCAATTAACTTTCAGATATTCACTTTCATAAATTTCTAAGCTATGGCCTATGAATTAATTAGTGCTTTTGGGGACTTTGGAGACAGGAATACAGTATAGTAGCTCTCCTCATTTCCATGCTTGTCAGTATTGAGCAGCAGTGTGAAAAAGAGGACTGGAAATAAGAGTGGTTAATGTGCTCTGCTGTGGAAGCAGGCCACAGTCCAAATTAAATTAATCACATTGTATGTATGTATGTATGTATGTATGTATGTATTTAATTTTATTTGCTATCTGGTTCTCTTAATCCAAAATTTACTGATTCTTGGGATGCAAATTTTGAGAAAGAGGTATAACTGAGATTTTGTCTGTGTTTGCATATATGTAAATGCATTAATATGCATATTCACATATATGAAAATATATACAAAATAAGCATAACTGTGCTGCTTTTGGCTGGGATAGAGTGTTTTTTGATGCCCAGTGTGGAGCTTGAAGGGTTCAAGATGACAACAGATTTGATAGGAGAGTGCTAGATTGAATTTATAGCTGTTATTGCTGTTTAGCTATTAATTGCCATGGGGCTTGCTGGCCTGTTAGAGTCTAGTGCTCCTTCGTGGCTGCTTTCTGCAGTGACTGTCGTGGTTTACCCCCAGCCAACAACTGAGCACCACGCAGCTGCTCACTCACTCCTCTCCAGTGTTTACAAAAAGCCTGGATATGGCACTCAGTGCCATGGTCTAGTTGAGGTGTTGGGGCACAGGTTGGACTCTGATCTTGAGGATGTCTTCCAACCTAGTGATTCTTTGATTCCAGTAGAGTTGGGAAGAGAAGAAGGCTAAGCGTGAGAAAACTCATGGGTTGAGACAAAAACAGTTTAAAATAGGTAAAGCAAAAGGTGCACACAAACAAAACAGAGCAAGGAATTCATTAACCACTTCCCATGGGCAGGCAGACTTTCAGCCATCTCCAGGGAAGTGGGGTTCCATAACATGTAATGGTCACTTAACATCATCATTCTGAATTTCTGCCCCTTCCTCCTTCTTCCCCAGGTTTCTGTGCAGAGTGTGACACTGTAGGGAGCATCCAAAGGATGGCAGCAAAGATGGTGGAGGGCCTTGAGGAGTGGCTGAGACCTCTTGATCTGTTAATCTTGGAGAAGAGGAGACTGAGGGGAGACCTCATTGCAGTTACAGACTGACAGACTCCAAGAAGCATTTGAACACTGCTCTTAGGCACATGGTGTGACTCTTGGAGATGGTCCTATGCAGGGCTGGGAGTTGGACTTAGTGATCCTTGAGGGTCCCTTCCAGCTCAGCATATTTCTGTGATTTTGTTACATGTTGTGGGATATTCCTTTGGCTGGCTGGGGTCAGCTGTCCAGGCTGTGTCCCCTCCCAGCTCCTCGTGCACCCTCAGCTCACTCACTCTCGGGGGTGGCATGAGCAGCAGAAAAGGCTTTATGCTCTGTCAGCACTGCTCAACTGTAACAAAAACATACCTGTGTTCATACTCTTTTCAGCAAAAAACTAAGGCTTAGCACCTTCCTAGCTACTGTGAAGAACATTAACTTTATCTCAACCCATATCAGCACATTAGTTTTTATAGATACTTATATGTTGAGATTTTTTTGTATTATATGGATACATGGAGCCTTCTGTAGACATATAGACTGTACACCAACATACATACATGTGTCTGTGTGTGTATATATCTGTGCATGCTAAATGTGTGCATTAGGCATGCATGGAAATTTTTAGGGAATTTAGGGATGTTAGGGATTTTTGACATATTTTGCAGCAGAGGAGCATGTGAGGATTTTTTTGTTCTCTCTTTTCCCCACTCTTCTTTTTTACCCCCCAAAAAGTAATTGAGATGAATCGACATGTAGTGGCATCCCTGCTTTATCTCACAGAGGAGAAGATTATTTGGACATGATTGTTGGTTAGAAAGGCCATGTCTTCATTACAGCTTTTAAACAGATGTGTAATTGGTGGATGGAGTTGACTGCTTTCTGTTAGTATTCTGTGAGTCACTACAGATGAAAGTTGACAGCATCTTCTGGATCATGGTTATTTTCTAATTATCCATTTCCAGTGTCTTGCCTTCAATTTAATAATTTAATTAGCCTTTTTTATTTTTTTTTTTCTTTTTTTTTTTTTTTTTTTTTTGTATGTATCTGTGTGGTTAAGACTGAGTTACTAGAGGTATAACTGTCCCCTTAGTTACTGAATTTTCCTTGTATATGTGTATATATATATATATATATCTTATATATAAGAATCTGCATAGGTACTATTCAATAATAACCAATTTTTCATCTGTTTTGGGGACTGAATTGCTAGTTACAATGAGAACTGAGGTTAACTTTTCTTTTGAATCTTGAAGGGAGAGAGTAAACAGAGTCATGGCTTTAAATTATCTTACTGCATTAACTGGGATCCTGTCAGTTCATTGTAAGAAAATATTAAAACCATTAAAGTGGGTCTGAGGGCAAATACCTTTTCTTAAACAAACTGCTGATGAATACAGATATGAGATCCAGTGATGGAGTCAGCTAAGTAGGGTAATCAGACTGATAAATGGAAATTTCCTTTTCATGTATCAACTTGATTGGTTAGCTCAAATAATTTTAAGACATATGTTTTAGAAACAAGTCTTTAGTGTAGTATTTTTGTGAGGTCATTAGTGCAATGTTCCTCACAGTCCATACTAATCTTTATAGTTTAGCATTGTGCCTGCTTTCCATCTAAAACACCTTTACGTCCGACCCACAATCCTTTTCAAAACCAGTTGTATGCTGAGTTAAAACATACTTCAACTGTGGTCTGATCTGTGGTTCAGATTTAATCGTAAATTCATTGTGCAGTGTATTCTAGGTGATGTAAAAAGATAATTGGTTTTGTATAGTTTTGATCATCTCAATTTTATTGTGCTCATAGTCTACTGAATGATACTATTCATATTCTGCCTTGATTTTGCTCCTCTATTTTGCTCATAATCTACTTTGATGACTATTATAGGGGAAAAACCCCAAACCTTTAAAAACTTTGTTTTATCTTTGCCTGTTTTAGTTTGCTGAGTTAAGAACTGTAAGGCAGTATGTACACCTCGAGCATTAGTCAGAGGTGTTAAACACAAGTTTAATCAGTGATCTGTTTCTCTGTTATCTGCTGTATTAATTTTGTCTTCTGTGTTACATTTGTTTGTGTACAGCAGCAGACACTTTCACCTAACAACTGGTAGCATCTGGAGGAGTCATCCATGTAATATTAATGTTACTTCTTTTTTCTAAGAAAAAATACCTGTTTAAATAGCTAGAATATTCAAATAGACTTATTTTTAAAATTAATTTCTTCTCACTGCTGCCCAGTGATCATTCCTTTGATTGGAGTGGTTTTTTAATGTCAAATTGATGTTTTGGTAGAAAAGCTGCTTGTAAATACAGAATGACATAAAAATGTAAATTCTTGAATGTTAGAAAAAGCTATTTTTAAAACTCTGCTTTAATGTTCCAGTGGTTTACTTTAAGGAACAAACAGTTCATTTTTAAACATCCTGCTAGATGCAACTTTTACCAAATGAGCCGGACTGGGATTTTTTGACATGTGTCTCTTCATTGCTCTCAACGCTGGATGTCCTCATACCTTCCCTTTTGAGCGTACAACTGTAAGTCCAGCGTGTGAGGGTGTGTGAGGACTGACAGATTTCTTAAGCTTGCCTGAAGTGATCTGGAGCATGAGATTAAAGGTTGGCCAACAGAAGGAGTACTTGACATTCTTGGCTTTATTAGACATATGGCTGTACGTTTTGAAAAGAGTTTAAAATCACATAGATTTAAATAGTCAATCCATCAGCACATTTGCTTGGCCCATGTAGTATTTCTAATGATGAGAAAGTGCAAGAGATCAGAGAATGTATTTTCAACCATTGACCAAGTTAATCTTAGATTTCCAGCTTTTCAGAATTATTGAGATTCTTAGAACAGTTTTTGTTTTTTTTCAGAAAAAGAATTCAGATCTATTTGTGTTGGGGTTTTAGGAGTTCTTTTGGTGGTGTTTTTTTTTTTTTTTTTAAACATATTAATAAAGAACTGTTATTCCTATTCTCACATATTTGCCCGAGAGACCCTTAATTTCAAAATTATAATAATTCAGAGGGAAGGGTTTACATACTCCATTCCAAGGGAGGCTTCTGCCTTCCTTAGCAGACACCTGTCTTTCAAACCGGGACAATTTGATTTAATCACTGAAGCATAAATAAAACAACATAAAGTAACTGTTTCTTTAGGGAGGTCTAATGTAGTTCTATTAATTCTTTGTATGTATTTTTGTGGATGACCATTATATTCTCCTCTTCCTGTTTTCACTTTAACCATCAAATGCGGGAATTGATACAGTCAGTCTCTTCTGAAAGTGTAGAGACCTCAGATAAAAACAACTTACAGTTGTTGCTAGCAATCTGCTGAGGCATGACCACTAAGATACCTACAAATAATATTTTCAGCTGCTTCAATCCCAGTCTTAATACACTTTATTAAAGAGGAAGAATGTAAGAAATAAGTGGTTAGAGTCTGATCTTTCTTGTGGACCATCTTCAAAGGGAGGAAGTAGCTAGGCAATATAGGAGCAAAGCAGAAATGAACACTTATAATGCACATGCAAAAATCCCAGGAGTCAGAAATATAATGATGAATACCTACACCTACACTAGTAATAAATAAAGTCTAGATCTTTTTATTTATTTATCACTCTTTTGCAGTGGCTCTAATCCCTACACTGGGTGCATCATCAATCTTTATGGAAATTTGTATGCAGACAGAATTCTGCAAAAACAAGTCATCTACTTGGATTTTCACTGTCAGGACTGACTTTCATTTGCCTTGATCAAAATAAATCTTGAAGTTTACCGTAACCTAACCTCTTGATCTAAATGTTACATTTATAATTAGCTTTTGTGTTTGTGAGTTGGGTTGGGGGTGGTGATGAGCATGGCTTTTGTTTGCTTGTTTTATTTTATTTAACTAAGATATTGTATTTTTCATGCAGAGAATCCAACTGACATTTGGTAAGCATGAATACCAGATATTGGAGTTTGTAACTCAGAGAGAGAATTGGCAAAGAAAAGCAAACAGAATAAAAAAGGCAAAGCAGAAATGAGTCTAGATCAGCAAAAATGACAGTCACAGCTAATATTCATCTTTCCTAATATTGAACCAGTCACTTCCACTTTATAATCAGCAGAGCAAAATGGGCACCATTAGGATAATGTCCGGTTTGGTTTAGACACTTCAGGATAAAGCACATCAAATATTTCTATTACATTAATATATCAAAGGATATATATATATATATATATATGAGATATATAATATATCAAAGAAAAGGGTTTTCTAACCTTTTTTCTGCTGTCTACCCAGGCAGGCTAGGGGGAGTGGTTGGGACAGATCCCACTGTGCTGCCTGCTACCTGCATCAGGTTTTGCAGGGAGAACAAAAGAGTATGAAGAGAGGTGCTTTGTCCACACAGTCCAAGTACAAGGTCCTGCACCTGTGTTGGGGCAAGTACAGACTGGGAGAAGAAGTCACTGGGAGTGGCCCTGCAGAGAAGGACTTGGAGATTCCTGTGGGTGAAAAGCTGGACATGAGATGCTGGACATGAGCTAACAGTGTGCACTTGCAGCCCAGAAGGCCAGCCACATCCTGGCTAGCATCAAAAGCAGTGTGGCCAGCAGGTTGGGAGAGGAGCTTCTCCTTCTCCTCTGCCATTGTGAGACCCTATGTGGGTCTGGGTTCCTCCCTATCCAGCTCTGGGTTCCTCAGCACAAAGTTGTGCACCTTGTAAAGTGGGTCCAGAGCAGGGCCAGGAAGATGGAAAACCCTCCCTACAGCAGAGCAGGCTGTGAGAGCTGGGGTTGTTCAGCATGGAGAAGGCTCCAGGGAGAATTTATTGCAGCCTTACAGTACCTTAAGGGGGTTTATAAAATAGAGAGAGAGGGACTTTTATAGAGGCAGAGAGTGACAGGACAAGAAGCAATGGTTTTAAATGGTAAGAGGGCAGGTTTGGATTAGATGTTAGAAAGAAAAGTGGGTGGTGAAGCACTAGTGCAGGTTAGCCAGAAAAGTTGTGGATGCCCCATTGCTGTAAGTATTCAAGGCCAGATAGGATGGGACTTGGAGCAACCTGATCTAGTGGAAGGTGTTCCTGCCCATAGCAGTGGGATTGGAGCTAAATGGTCTTTAAAGTCCCCTCCAACCCACTCCAGTCTATGATCTTTATCATATTGCTTTAAATCAGGCCTGTGGTACAATTGCAGGTAAGGATTCTGAGTTGCAAAGGCAGAAGCCTAATGAGTCACAAAATAAAACTCATTAGAGAAAAAAGTTTTATATCTTTCAACAGCAGGGAATAATCTAATGAAGTGATGACAGTGGGTAAAATAACATTTTCCATCTTTGCCGTGTTAGTAGAGTTCATCCCATTCTTCCAAAAGAGGATGCAGCTGTAGTCTTCAGTACATGTTGAAAGCACAGTTAAACATCAGCTACTTTTTTTCCTTGGGTGTATTAGTCTAGAGAAAGAGCCTGTGTCTCTTTTGTGATTGAATATTCTATTGACTAAATTATTTCTGTGCTTGATGTGAAAAATGAGAGGTGATTTCCTCTTGCATAGTGTTTGATAGATTTTCTTTCCCATACCACTGCTGGGGAATATTTATGAGAGGGAAAATGGACATACTCATCCCCTTTTATTGTCCCTGCCGTTACATGTGGGCCACTGATTGCCACAGGGGGAACAGCTATGTAGCATTTCTCCACATCCACATTGTGTCTGTGTCCAGCTGTGTCACTTCTGTGCTCTCCAGTTCCTGTTGCATGGAATCATAGAATGGTGTGTGTTCAAACAGACCTTAGAGATCATCTGATTCCAACTCTCCTGCCATGGGCAGGGACATCTTTCACTAGATCAGGTTGTTTGGGGCCCCATCCAACCTGGCCTTCAATGCTTCCAGGAATGGGGTATCAGCAGCTTCTCTGGACAACCCGTTTCAGTGCCTCACCACTGTCCCAGTAAAGAATATCTTCCTCATATCTAATCTCAACCTAGTCTCTTCCTGTTTAAAGCCATTCTCCCCTGTCCTATTCAATTGGATATTCAACATCCCAAATTTAATTTTAGGGACAGCGGAGACCTTGGATCATATTTCTCAAAGACTTTAATAGACCAAACCTTAGCTATATCAGAGACTGCCTTGTGTCTATGCTTAGCAAAATAAGTTTAATTCTAGTAGCTAATCAGACATTGAGGGGAAAGTGCTTGAATTTCAAGAATAGTTTCTAGGATAAAGATGTGCATTTTGTCCCTGACCCATGATATGACTATGTGTGCAGAGGAACACAAATCCCTCTTGAGTCATTAGCAGCAGTGCTGTCTCTTTTAGGACAGTCTAATGGTATATTGGCATTTCAGAGCAGTGAATTCCCTAAGATTCAGAGTCAAATCAAACCTGTTGAAAACATTTAAATAATGAAAGTTTTGAAGAAAGATGGCTCTGTGTGAATGTTTTGTAATGTTAAGAGGATGATTTGACAGGATTACTGAAAAGTCAGTCATATGTGTTCTTGAAACAATTAATCATCATCTTCTCTAGTCCACATTTTCTGGTGAAGAAAGGGTGCTGTTTTCTCACCATGTTTAATATTTTGGGCACAAGAACAAGGAGATTTCAGTGTCACATGTTACATAAAGTTTGGAGTCTTTGACTATGTGACATCTCCCTGCCTTCTCCCTCTCCCTCCCTCTGCTCCCCCTGCCAAGCTGTTTGAAGCTGCATTGTAGAATATTTTCCATAGAAACCTCCATGGAGATGTCTTTGTGCAGTTTTCTTTGTAGTTCAACACTTGGGATCAAAATTTTGCTGGTTCTCGGTGGCAGCGGGTGCACTTTCAGTAGCTACCAATTCAGAGATTGTCTCTCTCTTGTAGCTGGCTCCCTCTGCTTTCCCTGCCTTATCTTGGTGTGCAGAGAGGAAAAATCAACCATATACAAGAAATGCTACAGCCTGAGACAATTTTATTTTAATTGCATGTGTTTGATAGATCAGGAACAGTATGAGATGGGAAAGGAAGAAATGAGGTCAACACTGCTCAGAAGTGGAAGTATCATTTCACTGAGATGAATTTGGGATTTGTACACTATCTGGCCCACGGCTACTGCTTGAATTCAGACTGCTGCTGTCTGATGAACTACACTTTAAGGGCATCAAGAGTCTGCAGTTGATGTCCTTTTATTCTTGTCTAGTTTGTCTTAACACTTTTCATTAAAAAAGGTTTTTGTACCTCTATTAAGTCCATTATTTACTGCAGACCTTTGGAAATCAGCAGAGATAATTGCAAAGCCAAAAAAGTGCTTTTTCTTTGTTGTTTGAAATCCTAGAGGGTTTTTTTAGCTAAGTTACAAAAGATTGAAAACAGATATTCTTTTTCTCTTGTTGCTTTTGTTGTCTGCAAAATTTTGGCAGCTTGTCAAAACACTGCCTGAGCACAAATATTCTTATCAAAATCTGGTCCCACACCTTCTGTCAGCAGCGTACGATGTTTTACTGGGAAGGAGGGAGGAAATGGTATCACTTGGAAGAAGAAAGTTGTATTACTTCTTCAAGAAGGGCAGGGCTTTTTATTTATTTTATTTTACAATACATGGTTAACAGATGGACAGGACTACAAAGGTTTGGTAAGACTGAAGGCAAGATGCTGGGGCTGTAGTCTGAAAGTGCAATGTGTGTAGGGAAGACAGAGATTACAAGGATAGGAAATCTGATCTTGTGAATTAGATGAGTGATATACAAAGGAAGCTGTATATGAGCCTCGCTTCCTCTTTAAAGGATTAATTAAAACAACTTCAGCATGGATGGCCACTAAAATTGCAAGTTGTCTGCCTTTTGGATGTTATTTATGGCAAAATTGGACTCTCACCATTTCTCCTACATTACATGGGAACATTACATGATACGTCCATCAGTGAACTACGGGAATGAGTAGTGTGTAAAATTGTGACTGGAGACAAGTTCTGAAGTTCTGTCCCCAGCCCTATCAGTGATTCACTGCCCTTATTTATACAAGGGGAAAGTGATGTTCTTATTGCACAGGGCAGATAAGAAGATAACATGCACTGATGCTTGAATGATGTGATGATGAAAAGTGTCTTCTTAAAATGAAATTAACAGTTCTGAAGCCAACAGGAAGACTGGATAGTGTAGCATCCCCAAATGATCAGGATAAAAAGAAATAAATTATTGTCTTGCTCTTTGAGCAACTTATATTCTTCTCACTGTCTCACCTGCTGGGAGTTGAGGCTCCAGTGGAAAGAAATAGCGTATAATTTTGTGATTGCAGATCTGTAAAAATACTTTTGGCATTTACACAGCTAAATAACACCTGCTTAGCCAAGCTCTTCTGGTTTAGTTAGTTTCTTAGTGCTTGACTTTGTCACTTAAAAAATTGTTCAGTGAATGTAATGTGACAATATTTTTGAAATAAAGATAGAGCCAGTATAGATACTTGTTTCTTTGCTTCTCTTTCCCTTATAATTGTAAAATGCTTCTCATGGTCCAAACAGTAACATTTGTGTTGCTACTGCTGATTGTATAATCGGGGCTTTTAATTTCCCGTTAGAAAAGTGGGAGTAGATTGTTTTAAAATTGTTTTGTGTAAATAGTAAAGTGCTACAGAGTATAATTAAATGTCTCTGCTGGCCTGCTTACTTCAGGATATAGCTTCTCTATTTGGTTTTGGTGTTGTGGATAGAAGTAGATATTTTGCAGGCTGCAAGGGGATGGTATCAAACTTTCTCTCAGGATTCTTTCAGCTAAAGCTCTTTACCAAGAAATTCTAGTAATGATTTTAGTAGGAAAAAATTCTATTTATAGCTCAGCTTTCTATACTCACATGTTTTGGTGTTTTTTGTTTTGTTTTGTTTGTTTGTTTTTTGTTTGTGTGTTTTTGGTTTTTTGTTTTTGTTTTAAAGTTCCTAGAGAGCTCTAGGAATGAAGGGAAAGCACATCTACCAAAGTCTTCCTTAAATATTCTTTTTATCTATCTCCTGCTTATTCTGTGAAGAACACATTACCTGTTTTTAGGCAGTCTTCTCCTAAGAGGGATAAGCAGCTTCCTGTTATAAACTCATGACCTCCTCACTCTGTTTCATGGAGAATGGGGCTGGTAATCAGGATTTTCCAGAGTGTACCCTGTATTGTCGAATTGATCCTCCTCTTCTCGTATTTAGTTAATTCTTAGAAAAGAAGTCTTTTGCATAGCGAAAGAAAATTTCTCTGAAAGAGAGAAGATAATCAATGCTTTGATTTAATCACTTTCTGGTCTCCAAGTGAAATGTCTGTGCTTGGGACAATGCACTCTGAAGAACTGTTTGTGAGGCAGTTCTCCAAGCTGCACATGGATATCCAAACTTGTTTAGTTGCTGAACCACCATTTATTGTTTGACTAGACTAAATTTGTTTATGAACCTCTTGGAATTTGGTTACTTACTGTATAATAAGAATTACTCTGCCTGAAGATGCAGACGGGGGAGCACATTATCTTCATGTCTCTGTGTTTCCTTGGTGAATTTTCTTTTCTTTCCTTTTTTTAAAATCATTTTATGGAGAGGGTAAATAAATTTTAATCTAATTTAAAACAGAATTTGATTATTTAGATATGCCCTTGTCTGTGGCACCCTAACTGAATACTGGAAGATTCGTTCATTATAAAAGGAAGTGAGAGAGCAATTAATGTCTCTCTCTTTAATGGTTTTTGTATAATGACTTGTGAAGCATTCCAATTCTTTCAGTTCTCTTGGCTGAGTTAGAACTTTCTTTCATTAGAAATTTGGGCACTGAAGGGTAGTAGGATAGTTGACAGAGTGTGGATATGGGAAAGGAAAATGAAAGACGGAATAGGAAAGTTTTAAATTTTGTCTCTTGGTAACCAAGAGAACTGGTCTTTTGGAATGAAGCCTTTGATAGAATCACTAAGACACAGAAAAAAACAAAAAGTGTATTAATGATATGTGTTTGTGATTAGGGTGATGTCTTAAAGCTTAATTTTGTTTAGCAATATTGTGCATTTTCTTCCTTTCCTTAAACACTTGACCCCTTTGTGCAGATGGCTTAATCAGCAAAGTTTAAGTACTGTAATCTATTGGGTAGACATTATTCAAATTTCTCAGGTATTTTAGAAGAAAATTATATGGTTTTCTGACCAAAGAGATCAGGAAGATCTTCTTCATGAGCACAGAAAATTCTTTTGGTACTTACGTGATCCAGGGTACAGGCTTTAGACTTCTTTAGATCTCAGTCACATGTGCTAAATCCGTTATATGTGACATACATACATGAAACTTTTGTCAATGAACTAAAGCACAACTTTCCAAAGATGTATCCTTCTCTGGCAAAATTGCAGGACCAGGCATTAAATGCAAAGTAGGACTACTTCTAACTTTAACTTGAGTAACTACTCGAACTATAATTAATTTTAAAATCTTGCTGTATTGTGGCTTTGCTTGTCATCTGCCAAAAGGAGAAGACTCAAGGAAAATAATTTAAATCACAAATGAGATACCAAATTTTGTTGATGTAATACAGTAAGTCCCTGACTCTTAACAATCAACTATACATAGCAGGTGAAGCGGATCATGCCAGCTCTTCAGTTCCTTCTTTTAGTGCTTAAAATCCTTAAAATCTTCTGCAGTGTCTGCAGGCACAGGTTATACCTTGTGTTCTCAGGCAAATATGTAGAATGATACACCCCATAGTGTATTTTGCTTATATGTACTGTTGACATTTCAAAATTTAATTGAAAAATCTGTTCAGATACCTGCTGATATTGGCTATTGTGACAGCCTATTTTTCAGTTATGACCTTCAAATTCTTAGAGTCTGTAAGTAGCATATTGCATATTGCTTTTTAAAAAGTCACGTTTCCATTTATGTTTTTCCCAAGCAAAGTTTCCCAACCACTTTTTCAACCATGCAAGACTAACTTCTTGTCTTGTGATGAACATGTCATGAGGGATTGTCAAAATGTTTTAGAGCATGTTGCTTTTCTGTACCCACGGGTATTGTATTTTTCTGTATTTTAGTAAGAAAAATAATTTGACCATTATTCTTTGGCTCTTTCTTTACCCCTCTTTTTAACAACAAGGATGATGTTTTCTCCTTGGTGTTCCTGAGGAGTATTTCCCTGACTTTTCAAGGTTATTGCTGATGTTCTGTCATGAATTGTGTCATATTGCAAACAAACATGAAGAACTAATGTCTTTTGCCACTTATTTTTGGGAAGGTGAGTGAAGAGGTTTGGAGTCTTCTGCAGCCACTGCTTGGCAGCTTTAATTTTCCCTTCTCTCCCTTCTCCAGCATGAGAAATCTTAGTCTCCCTGAAGCAAAATAAGATCTACAGGGTTGTTTTTTTTTTCCTTCACTGCAGTTTTTATATCATGTATTAATTTTGTTTTAATGACTTGCTGCAAATAGGAAAAAAAAATCCAGTGGAAAAGCTTTCCATTTGAAGTAGAGTCTTGGTTAGAATTAGATTAAATGATGAAACGATCGTTGTTTAATGGCCAAACAATTTCAGGAATAAATGTCATGCTGCAAAAAATAACCTCTTCAGTGTCCTTTGGTTATGTTAAGGTTATAAGCTCATTTGCCTATGTCTCTGTAGTCTGCAAGTCAGTGTCAGCAGAGATAGCAAGTACAGGCCATAATTACTGGTTTGTGGCAGGATGTTGAGTGTGAAAATAACCGGGTGTCATTGAAGAGGTTAGATTAACTGTTAGAGCTGACAAGATATAATTGCTTATGAACCACTTTCTTTAACAATGAACATTGTGTTACTTGAGGCTGTTTCTTCTCAGAATAGTGTCTGTGTCTGGCTGTGGAACTGGTTTTAATTAGAGCTTGAAACAGCTGAGAATTAAGTGCTCATTTATTTCTAGCCAGGATAAATATTACCTAAAAGAGATTTTTCCTCAGAATAATATGAATAAAGGGCAGTGTCAGACAAATATTTGAAAAGGGAGATACTAGTAGCTTAATTGAGTTTGAAACAAAGGACTTCAAGCTCATAGTGTGTATACGTATATAGAATGTCTTAATTGATTTCACCTTGATAGTGCTGACCACAGAAATGATCACAGTTCAACATGATTTTCTTGATTGCATCAGTGTGTGGACTCTCAATAGGCCTTTTCAGTTGTCTACTCTAGCATGGAAAATGGGAGTTTTTAGCAGTAAAATTTAAGCCTCACTTTGTCATAGCTGCCTTTCTAGGTGCAGGTTTGGGAATGAAGGCTTGGTATATCAGATGCTGGTGGATGCTAACAAAGTTCTGAGATTTTAAAGTTTTGACAAATGACATATACAAAGAGGCCCCAGTTAATTTCTTATATTGTTCTGGACTAGATTTTATTATTAACTCGTAATGCCTGTTTGTTCTTTGTTTTTCCCTTTTGTGGATCAGTACTCAACTTGCTGCACTTCACAGGGGCTTCATTTCTTCTGAGACATCAGTCACTGTGATGGCTCTCTTTGGGCATCCAGAATCTATGATGGTTTTGTGCCCATCTTGTGCTAATGTCTTTTTATCAAAACTTGTGCAATGGGAAAGAACCCCTGAAAGAATGTAAAAGCCCTTCCCATATTAAGAGTGGTGGCCAGAAACAGCTCACAACACAGAATTGATCCCTGTCTAGCTGGGTGCTGTGTGAATGGTTCTGGAAGGTTTTTATGCCTTTTTCATAGACCTGGGATGACTATGCCTGGTCTATGACATAAAAGCTTCACCACATAGCCACATCCTATTTTGTATTCAGCATTAATGTGGTGGATGTACAATGCTTGAAACATTTCATGTGACAGTCTGGAGTATGTAAGAAAGATGGTGATGTCCAGTCCATGCTCCATGGTCCAAATGCAAATAAGCCTTGTGTTTTGATAAAAATGCAGTATGGAAATAAGTTTTGTTGTTCCTTCTTGAGTTGATTGATTTTTGTATGATATTTTACAGATTGGTCAGCTAATGGTAAGCATTCTTATGTTGTTTGCATTAATGTTTTATTCTGTGGAATCTGTCTATTTTGTTGAAAAGTAGCTCAGCTTTCTACTTGATTTTGAAGAAAATCTGTCAATGCTTTTAAGAAGAAAACCACAATTTTGGACTTACCCATATTTTCCTCAGTCTTTGAAACAATCAGTGAATCCAGAAACATTTTACAAAAAATTTCTTGGGGACCTATGGAATGGGTTTTCAAATGCAATCATTTTACCTCTCCTTTCTCACTCTGACTGATCTCTTCATCTCTCTCTATGTAGTCTGTACCTTCCATGGTTATGTGTTGAGTGAGTTAGGTCTTGAACCAGTTTTAGGAGAATTGTATAGCCACAGAGTGATTTGGTTTGAATTGGAAGGGGCCTTCTAAAGATCACCTGGTTTCAACCTCCCTGCAAAAAGCAGGGACACCGCTCACTAGAGCAGGTTGCTCAAAGTCCCATCCAACCTGACCTCAAGTGCTTACAGGAATGGGGCATCCACAGCTCCTCTGGGAAACCTGTGGCAGTGTCTCATCACCCTCATTCTAAAAAATACCTTCTGTATTTCTAATCTAAATCTACCCTTTTGTAATTAAAAATCATTATCCCATGTCCCATAATTTTTTTCAATACAACTTCAGTAAGCTAAATCTGACTCCCAGGTTTTTTTAGCTTTTGGGCTGAAATTACAAAAATGAAATCACAGAAGTCTAAAGTCCCAATGTCTGGACTTGTAGATCACTTATACAGATTAATACAAAACAGCATTTCGAAACAGTATAGTTGAACTTGAGCAATCAATTAAGTTTAAATTTGGTTAATTTCAGTCTATTTTGTCTTAGTAAAAATTCTCGTCTGAACAGAACGTATGCATTTTAAACTAGTATGCATCCTTGGCAAGATCCAAATTAGGGTTTACTCTGCACTTTAAATGAGATTTCACCTTTTAAAAATTTCAATCTGTGCTCAAAACATCAATGTAGCATATGCTGACTGGTAGAGAAAGAACATAGAGTGGGTAAAAAGCCATCAGGGCTGAAAAGTTGCCAGAAATCTCCTCAGTGCTGATTTTAACCAGGCTGCTGTGAGACTTGTGCACGCAGAACCAGAGCAGCAGGGGACTGGCAGAAAACTTGCAGTTCATCAGTGGATGCTGCTTTGGAGTTCTACTCTTAGTGAGGAGGTAGTCCTGAAAATGTGAGATGACTTTCACAGATAAAAGAAACACTTTTCCAGAAACCTGATCGTGCCTTAGAAATACAGAAACAGGCTACCCATTAGTGCTTTGAGGCAGACAAGGAGCATGAAACTTTTCACCTTGACGTGTCTAATTTACTTTCCTTGTGCTTCTGATGAATAGCTGACCTGGTTAATGTTGATAGGTGGAAATTCAGAGCTACTGAATTGAGGAAGTCTACATTGTTATCAAAGGATACTTTTCTTTCCTGGTCACAAGCTGAAGTGACACATGGAAAGTTTAACTGTTAGGATATTAAAGGTGAGCTTTCCAATTCTATTGGCACCATCAGCATGTCTTTTCCTGGGAAGGGATCTCCAGGTGAAATTTTTGAATGGTTTGTATTTCCTTTGTGTTGACAAAATTATGCTTTTGTAGCCTTTTGGTGAGGACACATGGGTGGGAGAAAGGTGCTGCAGCTTCATTGAGGAATTAGAATGGAATGTGCATTTGCAAAACTGAAAAGTGAACTAAGGTATTTGATGGGCATACTCTAATGCCTTCTGTTTTTTTTTTTTTTTTTTTTTTTTTTTTTTTTTTTTGTGTTTTTTTTTTTTTTTTTTTTTTTTTTGTTGTTGTTGTTGTTGTTGTTGTTTTGCTTTTTTTTTTTTGGTTCTGTTTTGTTAAGATTTTTCTGAGAATAAGGTATCCAAGCCTGTGGCTATTGGGAAAGATGGGTAGCATAATGATCTGTTTAATGAACATTTTGAGAGTGAAAGGGACTCTTAAGATATTTGCCAGGAAGCATCTTGCTTTGCTTGTGTGTGAAGCCTTATTGGCAACACTGGATTGCTGGTGTGTGCATTGTGCAATTTTAGAAAGCTTGATGTGAAAATTACAGAGTTCCTCAGAACTGCTCCAGCTTGGGTGGCTTGCACAGGAGACAGTCCTTTAGGAAAAGAGTGCTCCAACATAGGTCTCCTTTGGGGTCACAAGTGTTGCCAGCAATCCTGCTCCACCGTGGGCTCCTCTCTCCATGAGGCCACAGGTCCTGCCTGGAGCCTGCTCCAGTGTGGGTTTCTCACTGGATCACAGGGCATCCACCTGCTCTGGTGTGGGATCCTCCGTGGGCTGCAAGGGGATTTCTGCTCCCCCTGGACTCCCCTGGGCTGTAGGAGCAAAGCTGCCTCACCATGGGCTGCAGCAGAATCTCTGCTCTGGTGCCTGGGGCACCTCCTCCCTCTGCTTCTTCACTGACCTGGGTGTGTTTGCAGGGCTGTTTCCCCCACTTTCTCAGTCCTCTCTTCTGGAGAGGACCCAAGCTAATTTTGGGTTCATGGTGACTGGTTACAGTGCATACATTCTCTAGCTTTTATAATATGCAGGTAAAAAGCTGGGCTGTTCAGCTTGTTGGAAAAACATCCAGCCTAATAGTTGGAGGACTTGATAATTAACCAATCATTTCTTGAGGACAGTAAAACATAAATACTTCCTTTACTGAAGTTGTTGGTGAAGGTGCTTCTGTGCCAAAATACACTTTCAAAATCATTATAACAACGTGTAAAAATACAAGTTTTTCATAGTAAAACCCCTGTAAATTCAGATGACTGTATTGCAGCTTAACTTGAGTGGTTGTGCTTTTGAAGTGCAAAATTTAAATGCCTTTAATTTAAGATGTAGGTACTACTGGGAACATCCCTAAATCAGTACTTGATTTGATGCTTTGCTTTGGATTAAAATTCTGAGATTCTGTCTATCTGAGCTTTGTTCCATATGTTACCTATGTTAGATTGTCTATCCTTTTTATAATTTTTAATTTCTGTTTAGATTTGTACAACTTTGCAAGTATTAATCTAGACAGTCTTAAAACATTCTTTGTGGGGGTCCTGCAGCTAAAATTGTGCTCTTCATCTAAACTGGTCAGGTGAAGATTGTCTGCTTTTTGTAAAATTTTTCAAACACAAACAGAAAGGTTGTATATTTAGAAATAAACTGTATTGTAAGTCTCTTGACAGTCTCTGGTTACAGTTATACTTTCTCCCTTGTGTGAAGAAAAGCAATGCTCTCACATAGGTATGCTATGTAGTAAATGAAGAAGCTATTGTCATAAGTGCAGGCACTGAACTGATTTCCAGAACACATATGTATAAAACAACTTTCTTAAATTATTTAGGAAGTTATATTAAAAACTTTTAATAGGACAAGATACTATTTAACACTGTGTTAAATTCATCATGCCATGCAGTCTTTTCACTTCTCATCTGATGTGAAGACTCTTTAAAAAAATAGATGGTTCCTTCTAAACGTTCAATAGACTGCAGTATATATTTATATTGCATAAAAATTATTTGAAGTTTCTGCCAATAACATCTGCCTGTCTTACATTCTGGATATTAGAATGTCTCCTATGGCTATTGTATCCGAATGAATCATCAAAATAACTGAATTTATCTTTTCCCTGTTCTATGAATAAAAAAGTATTTTTTGCTATTTCTAACTCTGAAACAAAGGTATAGTAAGTTATGAAAAGTTACTTAAGGCAATCACCAAGAAGCTTATAGCACATGGGACCTGAGTTCCTGTTCCCAAATCACAAGTCATGCCTTTGCCAGCCTGGTTTTTGAAGGCTTCTTACACAGTTTAGTAAAATTTTTGTAATATTTTCAGTACTGTTTATGCTCCATAAGATGTCTGTAGTCATTAATTTACTTTCAGTTTCGACATAAGTTTGGGCAGTGTATAAATGCTTTCCATCCACTCTTTGTTTCAGGTTCCTCTTTTGTGAGATGACATTATCGAAGAGCCATTGAAGCCTCTAAATTGACTCAAACACAGTTGTACATGTGAGCATTTGGAAGAGATGTGAGGTGTTATTTTTAGAAATATTGTGATAAAGACAAGCTAAGAAAAACAGGTGCAGAATATAGAAATTATTTGCACAGTCTCTTTTTGAAACTTTTGTTCCTTGAGACCAAATGCCATAGAATAACAACTTCTGACATCTTATGTTTTTGTATCAGATCTGATTCTACTAAGAATAAATTTTACATAAATATATGAGCATTTTATTATGTACAACACAAGTTACAGCCAAGATGCCACAGTCCTAAATGGTATCACTGACAGAAATGTTAATGAAATAAAAATATAACAGTAATTATGTTTCCTAATTATTTATGATTGACATTTTGGCCTTGGTTGCTTGTTTAGAAGAAAGTTTGAGGAACATATTTCAGAAGATAGTTATTATTTTAATTCTTAAGAGTTTATACATGAAAGCTGCTTTAAATATGCAGCGTACTACATCTATTGTCTCCATCTCTATTTAAAGAAAGAATTAAAAAAGAAGAGTTTTTAAAATGTAATTACTTTGTTTCTTTATTTGTCTAGTGTTTGAAACTTCCTTTTTATTTGATTCTTTCAGACTACAAACAATTTAACAAATATGATTTGCCAACCAGTAACTTGCCAAAGAAAATCTGTCTGCAACATTGTCTGAAACAGCTGTTCCTAACCCAGAAAACCATATTATTTTAGTCTGTTGCATTGTTTTTTGTAACAAAAACCCCAACAGTTTAGGTCACAAGAAAGTGAGATGTGACAAGCTGTTCTGGACTAGTCTAAAGTAGAGTAGGCAACAGATGGAGTAACACAGATGGTTAATTCTTCATGTGTGTCTGGGTTAACATGAGGTTCTGGAGTGCTCCCAGATTTGCATCTAAGTGGGGTATGCAGAAATGGAGATTTTTCTGTTCATACACTTGAGCTGGAATGTGGGAAGATGAGATAGGATGCTGTGAATAACTGTGTATGTCCTGGGATAAAAAGGTACTTAAAAGGGAAGCTGAACTGTGAATTCTTTGGGAACCCAGCCTACCTTCTCCCATCAAAAACAGGAATTTTTGCTGTTGACTTGGAGAAGACCTTGAATAAGATCTGGGCATAACAGATTGCTGTGTCTGCCTTTGGGAGTGCTATGTCAATGCAGAAAAGGAAGAAGCTGTGTTTCCAGTTAGGAGTTCCTGCTGGAAAAAAAGAGGAATTTGGTGGCTATACTTAGAGTTGCTTCCCTGTTCATGACAGTAGTATCCGGATGTATAACACAGGGTCTCGTGTGCTTTTGTTGTGCCTTAAACAGATGTAATCTTCTCATTGGCATTAAATAGCTCAGTTATTCAGGGAAGCATCTGTTTGGGATTGTCTGCAGCCTAGATCTTAGAGTGTTAAACTGCTAAAAGGGGGTTATGTTTTTTTTTGCCATAGTTCTTTTTAAATAAAGAAAAATTTCAGCGCCCAAAGTACTTGTAGAGATTAAAAGAGACTTGAGGAGTCATAAACTCATGTGCTAAAACCAGATTGTTAATTGACAAATGAGTGCCAAATATAGCATTACACATTCAAAACAAAGTTATTTTTGGGTACTGGTGGTTATTTTGAGGTAAGTGGCATGTTGACAGTGTAAGAACAATAGTGACAGGAAACTCAAAATGTACAGATGTAAAGCTGGTATGGTAATTCACAAGGTTTTGTGGTCTAAATACATCTATAAAATATATTTTTTATTTAATTCTGGAAATAAAACTGTGCTTTTTTTTTTTTTTTATGGAATGCTTTCTGGGAAAGTGTCTGTTGACTCATGGAGTCATGCTGATTTTTCAGAAGCCCTTTGGACGTTGCTAAGTATTTTTTGCCAAGTGGTGCACCTTCAGCTTTGCTGGAGGCAGTTGCTTCATGACTAAACAGTTTCTAGTGAAGTTCCTCCCTTCAAAAGGGACATGCAGCTTTGGGCCCCCTGCAGCTGAAGAATGGAGTGCAATCATGGGTTTCTTGCATCATGGGACACATTAAACTGTGACCTACTGGATCATCAATGCTTCTGTATGTCCCTCAATAGAAGTGATTGTGATGACTCTTCTGTGCTTTCCTGGAGGTATGGTTGTAGGTTTTGTGCATGTTTCTGCTGACAACACCTGCCAGATCCAACACTTCTGGGATATTATGGGAATCCCAAGCCCATTTCAATGCGTGTATCTGGACCAGGCAGATGTGGCCCAATGTGGACACTTGTAGAGTCAGAGCTTTAGCCTCCTATACAGTACTTTACTATTTGGAAGCAAAGAAGTCTGCAGAACCAGGTGGTGAGAGGTTTTATTCAGTCATGTTTTGGGACCTTAAATAGAACTTATTTTGTTCCAAGCTAGAAAAACTAGTTTCTTATTCCACCAGCTGAAATGTCTATGGAGGGTATTTGTCAGCTATCAGGATCATGCTCTGGTTTGGTTTTGGTTTTCTTGAGAAAAAATCTTTCACTTTTTGCATACATTTTCACCCAAAGGCACAGTCTGTGAGAAAGTTTTGCTTCTGTATGTCCCCCTTCATGCTTGGTGGACATGAGGAGAGCAGAGGGGAAACACTTAAAACTTGTGTTGGACAATGTGTTTTAATGAACATAGATTTTAGAAGTGTTTGGTACACAAGATAAGAAGATTTGAAAGCTATAAGGATGTGCTCCTTATTTATCTTCAGTGCCTATTGGTGTGGTTGTACTATCAAAAGTGCAAAATCAGTACCTGTATCAGTTGTGGCACTTAGAGATATATTAAAGTAGCAGGTATCCTCTCAATGACTGTAGAAGTCTATTCTTTTTTACCTCTTTTGCTTCTGTAGAAGCATAAAGCATTGTAGAAAAACTCAATAAACAAATATATTTGGAACATAGCCTCCAGTGTGGTTCCCTAATTTGTCAGGAAGCCCTTAATTTTGCTTGTCCCCATTAATTGCTGTTGTGCTGTAATGAACAATCAGACACCTTTGGGATGGGTGGCAGTGCAGATATTTTTATCCCTCTGTATTATTTATTTTAATTTTGATAACATATTTGTTCAGACTGTTACGGTAGGTTGAAATCTTGCATAACATTCAGGTTCTCTAGGATTTATCTTCTGTGGTTTTACTACATGGAAAATTATTACAAAGATGTCTCGAAGTTATGCTCATAACTGAATATTCAGCAGTTTTACTCAAATGTTTCATATTCAGGAAGCATATGTACATGAGGTTTGTCTTATTGTGTGTTCTAGGCTCGTACTGTTGGTAGTGTGATTGTATGAACATTGCTTTTGCCTTAGGGCCTTTTTTTGAGAGGTTATTAATTTTCCTTCTTTCTCCTATGTCCCCATGTTTTTTAGTTGTTCACTTACCTTCCAGACCTATGATGAAATCCAGTATCATGCCTCTTGTTATATTCCTCCCCCTCAGAGAGATATATGCATGTAAGGCATGTAGCCTGTATACTGCTGCTAATATGTAGCTTCTAATGAAGAAAAGCTAGTTTTTTTTAGGATTATTTTTGACATTTATCCCCATCTTTGATCTTTGCTGAATGGGATTGTGCTTCTTGTCAAATGCTGTGGCTATTCACTGAATTAATGTTTCCAGATATGCATGTATGGGACAACTAGAATTTCTGGAAGAAGTGTCCTCAGTGATGTGTCTGATTGTTAAGCTCTGCTTTGTTAAATATGACTTTTTTCTGTATATGTCTTGTGTCAAAGTAATTTGTGTCGAAAATTCAACTCCTTTTTTTGCCAAAAATTCAACTCCTTTTTTGCCACTCTTTTATTGGTACAACCATAAAAATAAAAGGTCCATATTAAACACTGAATTTTTCCAGTAGGTCCTGTTGTACCTTTTTTCATGCTTGGATTTTCCAGGACAGAGTTAGAGGGACCAATAACTTCTGTAGTTTATCACTTAAAAATGGAAACCTTGGCACATCAGTGTAATCAGAAACGTGACTATGTGAATCATGAGCATTAAAAATACTTGAGACGTGCTCAAGGATTTTAGGGGGAGATAATTTTTTTTTTTTAAATTTTGCCTTTTTTTCACTTTGCCTTTGGCATTTTGCCTGTTTGCAGTGTCTTAGCAGTGTCAGAATTTTGCCTACTAGGAAACCTCTCTATAATGCTAGTGACAGATATTTTTTGTTTTGGAGTATTTACACATGCTGTGCATTCTTTGGGAGCATAGTATTTATGATTCCCTTTATGGAGCCACGTTCTGTTCGTGTTTACCCGCGTTGCACCTTTGGTTAACGGGGCAGAGGGAGTGGCACGGCTGCAGAGGAGGAATGGTTTTTGTAAAGTGGAGAAGTGGAGGTTTTGACAGCTGCCTTTGGTTCTTGCCTGTCAGCCTTCATCTTTAACCCTACGCTAGGCATGAGCTCTGCTCTTTCTCCTAACTGTGCAGGGGACTTCTTGCTCCCTGTATCCCGTGTTAATTGAATTTGTAATTGTGCATAAGCAAACACTTCCTGTTGAAAAGCTTGCTATTAAGCTTCAAGCATTACTAATGCAGCTGTTAAAATGCCAGCTGTCCCATCAGCGGTGTGTGTTTTCATGGGAATGAAAAATCCTGCTTCTAAGAAATGTATTGGTAGAGTCTTTGTCATTTGAATGTGGACAGAGTGGTGTTTTCTTGGTGATGTTTGCACTTCTCGAGTAATGAAGTTTAAGGTTTCGTCTCACTTCTGACTGATCACTTGAGGGAATACATGCATGAGACATGCACATTGTCCCCCTTGTTGGAAGTATGACAGAGATTGAGAGTGGATATTTGATGGATACTAAACAAATGTAGTGTGACCTGTGCACTTTACTACTGATGTTTTGTTTTGGGTTTTTGTTTTTGAGAAAGAAATTGCTCCGCTTAAACTCAGAGCTTAACTAAATCCTCCCACAATGGGTCACATTTTAGCCTTGGCCTCTGTTTCCTGTGACCATGATGCTTAGAGATGTAAGGTTGAGTTATTCCATCATCTTGACATAGCCCTGTGCTGCTGGCTATTATCCAGAAACCTTAAAGAAATATTTTTTCCCCTAAAAATAACAGCTTTTGATATTTTAATTTTTTTTGTCCATGCAGAGATGTGATAGACAATCTGGTTGAGGCCAGATTGTATGTTGCCTGAATAAATTAGGTTTGGTATAGCACTGCTTAGCCCCATTTTTCTTATACTGTGAGTTAATATTTTTTTGATGTATATGTCAGAAGTTAACTTACTAATCGCTTTTGAAAGTACTCCTTCTAACTTGGTGTTTCATGCCATGAAAAAAAATTGGAATTTTACTTTTGATTGCAATTTTAATTGTGCTGAACATTTATAGCAGCTATTGAATGTGTTGGCTGGCCATTTACAAGTATTCTGAGGTGCCTGTTCTCTCTACAAAAGTTCACCTCCCACCACTGAACTGAGTAGGTTATGGAATCTTGCCAGCGAGAAATCTTAAGGGAAAAACACTGTGTTCAGAAAATGCTGCTGTATTCAGAATCCTAGGACTTGTTCTAAAAATAAACTTAATTGAAAAGATTTGTTTTCTTTTCTGATGTGGTTTACATCACTGTTTTATTAATATTTAAATAACAGAATGTCGTAACCCGGAGTACAGAAATACTTCTGTACAGAGCTCCCACCAGAATCTTGGAAACCTTACATGAAGCATTATGATGTTTATTTTGCCGCTGGCAATTTTCTTGGTTTAATGTTGCAGTACAAAGGAAGATGAAACTCTGGGCTTTCTCCAGAATGAAAACCAGATTATTAATGGGTTAAAAAGGAAAGTAATTAATTTTACTAAATCAATGGGCATAGTTGTGAATAAGGCATTATTTGCCAGGGTTTAATTGTGTGAATCTTTGGAAATTACTTGGAAATTTTTTTTTTTGCTTGAACCACACCTTACAACCTGACAAGAAGTTGAATATAGATCATGCAAATTTTGATAAATTGCATTTTTTATTTGCAATTATTTTACTATATTAGACACAAATTGCCTAGCTTCCAATCTATTTCCAAATAATTATTGTTTTTCAGTACTTTGAAGAGAAATAATTGGATTGGTGCAAAGCTCAATGACTAGCTTGTAAATGAAAATCAATTTTTCCAAAGGAAAACATTATTTTTAGTAACTTGAAGTTGCAGCTTCAACTGAAACCTCTGAGCAGGCTGGTCTCTCTTCCAGTGGCTACCTATATTCATGTCTATCTGTTTAGTGTATTGATTTATTTTTCCTTTTTCCCCTGCTATATTATCCTCCCATAACCTGCTATGCTTATTATAAATGTGGTCATGACAAAAATAGGTGCTTGATAAATTCAAATGCAATGAAACTAAGGTCAGTTTGACATTATCAGAAGCTTGCTTATGAACAGGTTTATGACATAGGTTTTATCTTAGAAAGTTTGAGTGGGAGTAGAGAGCAATTTGGGGACCAGCCAGGGACTTCTATTTGTCTCTTGAGTACTAAAGTAAAAGTAAAGTGGTGAGCAGTGGTGCTTTATAGTCATTTTTAAACAGTTACTTTGCATGTGTGTATAGAAGTTTCAGTTTTGTTATTATTTGATAATTCAGTGTATAAACTTGAGGATTTTCTCTGAAGCATTTTCAGCTATGTGAGAAAATAAGGGCAGACTAAAAATTATGGTAAAAGTGAAAGCTTTTCTTAAGGCCAAAAGAAATAATGTTAATTACTCTTTCTAAAGTAAATCATTACTTGAATGTGATAAAAATGAGCCATTTGGAGACTGTATATTTGTTTCAGCTCCAGGCATCCACCACTGACTGTTCTATTTGAAGCGATGTTGAATGAAATTGAAAAGGCAAAATTTTTAATGGTCTTTTTCCCCCTAAACTTTCAGCTGTAATTCTGCTGATTTTAATGGAAGTTATACCACCTTATTATATTTTAAAGACATCTTATCAGAGTTTTATATACTGAATTGTGTAACTTGGCAGTGTGACTTACCAGCAGATGGAGACAGAAAGTAAACCAGACTGCAGTCACCTTCACTTAAAAGAACAGTGTATTTTCATTTTTAGCTGTTCAGTGCTTCAGATCAGCTGCTATTTTTAGCAAAATGTAGTAAAATTTAGCTGTTTGCCAGAGATCTTATCTCTTCCTGTGTGAGATCACTTAGGTGGAATCAATGAGACTTTCTTTTTCTTTTTATGTTCCCCATCTTATGCTGTGCAGAAAATTCCCTGTCCTCTCCTGTTCATCTGCCTATTTTGAAGAGGGATCAATATGTATGATATACAATGAGGAATGTTCTAGCTCTGATTTTTCCTCTCATCCCCTCCCAAAACCAGAATTTCCCTGCTTTTTGGAGCAGAAGGATGTATGTGGTGTGCAGTTCCTTAATCTTAACATTAAATTGTCCACAACTTTTCAAATTTCCAGGAAGTTCCTCAAACTTCCCATGTAGTTGTCTACAGGTGGTAATTTTTGTCCCAGTTGCCACTCAGGATTTTTTGTTGAGTACTTTGAACCTACTCATCCCAGATGAAGATAGATGCCACAAAGGGAAGATATTCTTTTGTTGTGGAAAAAAAAAAAACAAACAAACCTGTCTGGTCTCCCAGTGTCACTTACAGAGATGTGGCTTCGCTGTGTGCAGATACACACTTCAATATAGAGAATGCAGCATAGAGAATTTTTGTAAGAATTAAGTGTATCACTTGTGCTTACCAGCTCACGCTCATGTGTCCATATGAAAACTTCTTTTTCCGTAGTTCAGCAACACTGTAAACTGCTTGCCATTTTTACCATGTATGAATTTTACTTTAAGTCTGGATGTAAATGTTCAAAAAGTCTCTATTTCCTTGGGAAGCTATTATTACATGAATTTTTAAATGATCTTCTGGTGAAGGATATCATTGAGTTGAAGTAAAAACAAATACAATTTCTGAAGATCTATTGAAGTAATAATCTGTCAAGATCTATTGAAGTAATAATCTGTCATAAAGCATCCAATTACTGCAAGCATGGGGTGAAAGTTTCATTTGAAATTGTGACAGAAATGCACACATTGTATCCAAACTTTTCCAGTTTTTAAAAGGTTCTAATATGCTCTAATTCAAAGCAAAGGTTCTAATATGCTCTAATTCACAATTGGAAGGGAGCAATTAACTGTAGTGAAACACTTTTGTGTTTTTGAACAAAAAATAGGAAGAAGTGTTAGAGCCTTCGGAATTTTCAGTGTACTTTAGTACTCATTTTCCAAATAATTTTTTCTGGCTGATTCTAAATTAGGGGTTGGTTATTTGTTTTTAATTTAAAATGGCCTTATGGGTTGAAATTAGCCAAGTTACACAGAATTGCTATTGGTTTCCTGGTTGCATAAGCCTACCAGGAAGGTTGTAAGAGGTCATGCTGCCGGGGAGAGCGTGGCTGCAGTTTGGGTGTGCTCTGACTGAACTAATCAGAAAAAAAATGTTTGTAAAGCAGGGAGTGGTTCTGTGTTAGTTTTTGCATGAGGAGAGGAACTACTTGCATCTATATTTCTGTTTTCTAAGGCAATGAGAGAAGGCTCAGTGAATCAGGTTATTTAGTGTCTTTTGCATTGCAATATGACTTTCATTTATAGGCACCTATAATATCTGCTTTAGGTTCCTGTAGTCCCATAGTACACCGTTTTATGAAATTTGCAGAAGCAGTTTTAGGTACCTGCTGTTCCACATGTTTTGTTACAAGTAATGTAGCAATTTGAGGAAGTGATTATTCTTCAAATGTAGTTCAATCCTATTTTTGCTGTAATACTTTCAGCAAACTTCATGCAAAGTCCTCTGCAGGAGGGGATGTACTTGGAGTTGTCTTCTTCCCTTCCCTTGGAATCAGCATTCCTTTTGAAGAGTGGGTAGATGGATAACCTATATATTTTTTCAGCTGTGAAAGGTGGATCTAGCTCTCTTGTGGATCAAACAGAAATGGAGGAAGCAATTTAGCAAAGCAGCTGTTAAACCCCTAATTTTACTGTGTAGATAGAGATGCAAATTTCTGATGGTAGTAAATAGAATATACTGATTTTTTTATTCCACAGTTAGACACATGACACATCAGTAATGGAAAAAAAACCTGTTCTCTACATGTTTGAAGGCTTTTATTAACTACTGCAGGAGTCTACATTATTGGAATAACTGAGAAAAAAGAGCAGAAAAATTGCACAAACCCCTGTTTCGTTAGATGCCCCAGAATATGGAAACTATGCACAAAGAAGAACTAAAATTACACATTGATGGCTTTATTACACCCCTACTTCCTTCTGAAATTATGATGTTTCTGTTACAAACCTCACACACTTGTCATAATGTTTTCAGATATTTTTTTGGTTACAAAATTTATCTTCCATTAGAGTTTGTCAAACATGATTGTCTTGTCATGTGAGTAGTCCCTGTTTCAGAACAATTGATCATAAAATATTTTGAACTAGCAATGAAAAATAATTTATTTTGGTAAACTGTAGGTCTTTCAACATTCCTTTTTAAATACTTGGTAGTGTTCTGACTGGAGATCATGACTATAAAGCTGGGTCTTCTAAAAAGAAAAAAGTAGTGCTTTCTCTGTGAGTTATGATAATTTGGTTTATATCCATTGCAGGATGCATTGAAAATAACCTGGCACACTGTAAAACACAAGGAGATCAAAGGCTGTGTACAAAGGCTAAATAATGACTTCCTTGCCTTCTCTGATAGCGGAGGCATTGTCTTCTCCTCAATGTCTACAATACAAGTCATGGGAAACGGGTGCTGGAAGATACTAAAGGCATTTCAGGATTACTAAATGAATCTGTAGGGAGGGTTTTCAATTTTGGAAAGTTGATCCCAGTAAATCTTTTCTAAAGAAAAACCGCAACATTTCTGTACACTGAGATACGTAATTGAAAATGCCTAAGATTTTTAGACTTGTTTCAAAATCACGGCTGCCCAACCAATGAATAGTATCAAACATGTAGAGAACAGGTATTTTTTCCACTGATATGTCATGTGTCTAATTGTGGAATAAAAAAAATCAGTATATTCTATTTACTGACATCAGAAATTTGCATCTCTATCTACACAGTAAAATTAGGGGTTTGACAGCTGCTTTCCTAAATCACTTCCTCCATTTCTGTTTGATCCAAAAGAGAGATCTACCTTTCACAGCTGAAAGAATATATTCCTAGGTTATCCATCAGTGCTCAATTTGCTTGCTTAGGGTACTCTCTGCTCTGAGTCAGTTTATTTTTTAAAACAGGTATTTTATTTTTGAGCAAAAGGATTGCTTTTACCACTATATTAAATAATGTAGTCTTTAATTCAGAAGTATTTTTTGTGGAAGAGTACAGTCTGCACTAGCGTTTTATGGGGCTTATTTCACTGTTCTTACATTCAATGCATTGCATTTCTTAAAGATTCATGGACAGTTGATATTGGAGTTGTTCTCCTGGAAATGGAACGTGAATTGGATACTGGCTCAAACTAATTGAGAGCATTTCAGGCTATTTATAACTGAAAGCATTCTGGCTATTTATAATTATCAAGTGAATGGATTATACAGTCTCATAATTCTTTACCATTGATTTCACTTTAATTTGTCGAATTTGACTGTTCAAAAAACCATTTTGGACTTGATTTCTTCAAGGGAAGGATTAGAATTAGACAAGTGCTCTTAGGGAAATCTTCAGCCAGTGTCTGCACATCTGCATAGAGGTTTGGGATCTGTGAAACCCAAGAGAAACTTCTTGTTTGTGAAGAAGGAGTCAGAGTGTGATTAATGTTTTCATCAAGAACCTAAACAAACTATCAAAAACCACCAAAAGCTTTCTAGTACAGTTTGTTAAAATTATTTCCTAGTACATTTTATAATTCTTTAGGCAACTGATGTAGCTTACACTGGCAAAAATTCAGTTTGCTAGTATATGTGTGACTTTTACAGCATCTGTGAAAGTCTGTTGTCATACGGACACGTGTCATTACAGCTCTACCTCTTTCCAGTGCAACTAAATTTGAGTGGTTTTAAAAGTGCTATTTTAAAAACCTTGGGGGAAGTTGTCAGTAGATTTTTCTTCTGTCTCCTCTCTTTCTTCTGGGTTTTGAATGTTTCATGCTGTAACACCTACGAGTTCACAGCCCCCATGTGCTCCCAACTGGCAGCTAATTTTCAGCTCTTGAGCAACTGGTAACAGAAAGTTTCACACTGATATCTTTAGAAGAGTGAAAAGGTGATGTGGCCCCATAACCACTGCCTGTTCTCTACTATTCTGAATTTTGTTATCTTTACCTTTCCTTAGTTTTATAAATTTTAATTTCCTCACATACTAGGTTTGTTTTAAATATTTAAAATATGTAAATATATCTAGTAATTATTTTGTTATAGTCTTTCAGGTACTTTAAGAGGGCTTCACATTCATGAGGATGTTCTTTAAACAGTATGGTAACCATTTCATAGTCTCCAGAGTGCTTGGCACAACCAGCTGTATCATGCCTCTGATTTTTGCTCTAGCAATCTAACATACAGCTTAAGAAGCCTTTGTGTGATGACTATGTCCAGGCAGAATGTCACATCTTTCCTACTTCTCATAATGTGACTGATAGTCTATGCTGCTGTAGCCTTGGGAGGTACAAGGAAATGGCAACAGAAAGATAAGAAATTCAACTGTTTCTCACATGCAGCAGTTAAATATATTAACAATGGAGTATTTTGTCCCTTGCATTTGGTTCATTTGTGAATGAAGACATGAAAGAGATTTTTGTAATTGGAGCAAGGATAGCAAACGCCTGCATTTAAGGCAATGCCAGAAAAGTCTATGTGACTCCCTAGTGTCCTTAAGAGTCAAGCTGAGTTCTTTCTTGATCTGGGTCGGCATGTCCTTTGGTACCTACCAACCAAATGGAATTGCCTTCTCCCAGCCCTAACACCTGCATGGCTTCTGCTGTGCAGGGGCCGCTTTGCTGCATTTATCACACCCCAGGGAGGCAACTCTCAGTGAGGTTTGAAGCATGAAGATTGACAAATTTGGATACAGTGTAGAAGGGAAGTCCTTGGGATTTGTGTAGTCTCTTGATCTGAGTTGTCTGTAACAGTTGGAGGCAGAGTAAGACACTACCCTACTTTCAGCAGATAACACTGGAGCTTTCAGTGATCAGATTATCAGATTCAGGCTAAAATAGTTTTTTTTTCTGAACTTCTTAAGTGCATTAATGTTTTTTTTTGTTTGTTTGTTTTTTTTTTTTGGCAAGAGACCTCTCATGAAGTTGGGAAAATGAACAGAATCTGTGGCATCATTTATTGGGATCTTTTGGGATTTGAAATGGCCATTTTGCATGAAGAAAACAAGATATGTTATTTTTTTTCCCTGAGCAAGAACAGATGATTCCTGAACAATATTGTGTATTGATTTACAGATGTAATGACATCTCTGTTTTAGCTTATGTATTTTGTGATCGGAGTCTTTTTTGTAGAAATAGATTCCTAAGAAGATGCATTAAAACTATTTCATATCAGTCATCAGGAATGCCCAACCTGACTCATTTATCTAGCATTTAGCAAGGATATCCGATATGACATGGGAAGTGATATCACAGAAGTTTATTAAAAGGTAATGAAATGTCTCCTTGGTTGATTTACAAGAGTGGGCTGTAACATGAAAAATTCCACTTACAGAAGCACCTTCATGATTTGAGTGGGTTATTGCATAAAATACAAGCAGAGTAACTGGTTGTGGGAAGTGAGTCAATTCAGTAGTTTGAGAATGGGATTTGGATTTCGATCCACTGTTCTGTTGGTGCTGACTCACTGTGACCTTACGCAAGTCAGTGAAGTTTTCTACATATCAGCAACTCAGCCTAAAAATATGCTATTCCTCTCACCTTTGCCTGCAAGCTTTCACTGTTGCAAATAAAAGGGCAGAAATACCTAAAAAATTATAAGAAATTTTCAAATCTTGTCATTAAAACACTCTCTAGTTTCTCTAATTTGCATTTTCCTATTTTATTACTGTTTTGCAATGTCTTTCTCTGCTGCACTGTGGAGAGTTTTATAAGGGAAAGAATTGTCTCTTTGCGTTATTTTGCAATTAAAGCAACTGTTTTGTAAAATAATTAGCAAGCACACATGAGGATGTGAAAAGCTAAAAACATGAATAGCTTTTCTAATCCCCTTTGATAATGTTTAACACTGGCATTTTAAGTTACCATGTTATTTGTGCCAAAACAAACTGCTCAGCTTCATCTGGCTTAAGGAGAGGGTATTAACAAATTAGTTCCTAAGTGATAATATTATCTTATTTAATATTAATTAATATTTTATTATTAAAAAAGGTAAAGTCATTCAGATAAAGTGAGATACATTGTATTGGTTAACCAGGCAGTTGAAATTCTTGATTAAAAACCTCTCTTTTTTCAGAGAGAGTTAATGTGGCAAATAAGTTTCATGCTGTTGAATTTTATTGGTAACTGCTGCTGCTACCCTCATTTGCCTGCTCCATCGTTTTTTGTCATGAGATACCTTGCCCCGTTCTGAGCTTTTTTATTTCTTCCAGTGTTGACTTAATGAATCATCCTGACAGCAAAAAAGTTTGTTAGCTGGGGATTAAGGCAAACAGGAAGGTGATGCTTTTGCTTGGGGCTAAGAGTGACTGCACATTGGGTTACTGCTCAGCTATTACGCTTTTGTGTCAAACACTCCCATCGTGTGCACCAGATTTCAAGCCTGGGCAAGCCCTTAACAATACTTCTTTTGGCTTTAGCACTGTTCCCAGATTGTAGGAAGGCAGGAGTTTGACTTGGTAACGTATTACTTGCGAAAGCAGTGAGGGGAAAAATGGTTGGAGAGGAACAAGTCAGTGGGTTATAGTTCAGCTTGGCTTGGCAACTTCAAGACTCCTTTCTTTTCCTGGCTGTATTCTCTTGGCAAGCTCTGACTGTGTAACAGTGCTTTCAAATACATTTGGGACCCCTATATGTGTAAAAATAATTCATATTTGCAATGTGTTCTATTATATATAAAAAATAGAATATATGAGAGTAAAACAATAGAAAGCCTGTGAATCAATGTAGCTGGATAACAACAAAAGATAGGGCACAATCAGTTTGTTATGATACTTAGCTGAGCTGTATCTTTTATGTACTTAGAGCTATTTATTCAGCAAGGAACCATTTTCACCTTTTTTTCTCCTCTATTATGTTGTGTACAGTACAAATCTAATAAATATTTATATAGTTATCTTTAAAAAGGCAAGTGAGTTTCACAAGACCAACTTTTTTGAGTTATTTATGATACTGGCTGATATAACTAAGGGAAAAAAAGACTGACCATAATTTACACTAAAAAAAAAAAAAAAGGAATTATCTTGTCCTCTAATAACAGTAAAGCCTGAGCATCCTCTTTCATGTAGAGAAAATTCAAAGATATATGTAAGAGCAGAAGCTATTAATCATATATAACTTAGCAACTTGCCTGAGCAAAAATCTTTACACTTCTGTAATTTAGCAGTTGAAAATGTCAACTTCCAGTAAATGACTGCCAAAGCTCTTCTATGTATGTTCTCACTAAACGTTAATTTGAGGCTGTTCTGGTTTTCTACAACAAAACCTGTGTGGAATGAAAGGATAACTTACCACACTTCCTTGAGTCTCAGAAATTTCAGATTTTGATACTGCAGTTGTCCACATGAATGTATGTTTTATAGTTAAAGTATTAATGCTATAAAGACTCAAAAACCTACTGCAGAAATGCACTTATTTTACCCAGCCTGAGTGCTTGCACTGCTGTGTGCTGCTGGGCTGCACTTGAGCATTGCATCACTCTACTACCCCCACGTGGTCATTTGCTATAGAATAATTTTTATGAAAAGAAATGAAAGTTCTTGTCAATTACTTTAACTTAAAAGGTGGAGATAATTTTTAGAGGAACAATGTGGGGTTTTTTTATCTTAATATTTGTTTAAGACATTAGATGGATAGTATTGGGAAACTGCAAAACTCAGCATGTCTTCTCCTTTTCACATAATAATGTGAAAAAATATTGCTTAGGAAGTTGTTAGAAGAACTACCTTTTCCAACAGTTTTTATGGCTTCATGAGAGAAACAACACCTGGAAATTTCAGGCATAGATTCTAAAGCAATTTTAATAAGTTGTAAAACATAAACCGGAAGGTATACAAATAACATTGACATGAGATTTTCATTGGTATCAGCTATTCTGTATTATACTATTCCTATAATACTAAGCACAATATTTATTCTCAAAGTAGTTTTTATGTGCAGAAACAGTGTATGCATTGAAAGTGTCTGTGATATTCTGCTATGTGAAAGTGGAGTAAAAAACAAAAGTACTCAAGAAAGAGACTTCAAAAATGTTCATTGTTTCCTAGTAATTTCTTAGTGCAATTATAGAAGGTACTTTCTAGGATTAACTATAGTATTTGCCAACCATTGAGACCTGGACTGAACCTGCTGCATTTTTCATGAAGAAATTAGCATTGTGTACTATGCCAGGGCAGTTTTTGGAGAGGGATTTTTCTTCTGTCAGTTTCAAAAACCTGTCTCTATCTTCATTAAATACAAAATGGTGGTTAGTGGTCATAATTTCTTATTCAAATCCTGATTTTTAGATAAGAATACATGAATCATTCTTAAGAGGTGTGAAAAAAAATCTGTATTAATATTATCCAACAATTGTTCTGAAATAAACAGTGGTTTTCGTTTTTATTTTTTTGTTTTTTCCCCCATGTTTTACTGTTCATGTATTCATTTATACTCTAATTGGTCTCAGTTCATATGTTCTTATTTTTCATACTAGAGGAATTTTAGTGGAGTTTTAAAATTGGTTGTATTTTCATTTTTTTGTGGAACTTCTTCAGACAAGTGCTTAGAACCAGCTTCCAGCTATCCTTAGAACTGGAATGTTCTACTTTGATATAAAGTACGTTTCCTCACTACTGGTAAGCAGTCTCCTGTTTAACAGTGGTGGGACTTGCTTATCCAGAAAGATGTCTGTACTCTTGATGGTGCACATTCTCTCTGTGCTTCAATATTGATCCTGTTTGCTTATTGAAAATGTTTCTAGGTTGCTGAGTTAAACAGCAAAACTGAATTGTATGGTTTCAGGGATGCCATGTATCCAATAACAAATTCATGCAGAGTCTCCAAATTATAGTTTTTCTCAATCATTGATTATTCATAATGAACACTGTTGTTCATATGAGTAGCTGTTGATTGTTCATAGCGTATCTAAATGGCGTTGTAAATTGGAGGATGTAGTCTCACACTGCAAGAGACCCTTGCTGATCTGTGTGTGACTTTTCCCATCATTATCAATGATGCTCGACTTAATAATCTTTTTATCCTTTGCCCTTCTTTTGTGCCAGTTCTGCCTAAAGAATCCTCTTTCTCATTTCACTCATATCACACCACCTTTCTCTCTCAAAAGTATATGTCTACTTTTGTCATACAAATAGTAATATAACTTTTGTTGGGCCTTAGTTTAAAACTGACATATTCCTTCCTCAGGGTGTTTTAGTAAATCTTTTTCATATCTGGATTACTTAAAGCTGCTCTTTGGGGTGGTAATTCCTTGTTTCATGCCCTGGACCGGATTCAGCCCATTTTTGGTCCAAATATAAATGGTATCAAAAGGATGCTCTAAGTCACAGCAGGAGCATCTTGCCTTCGTATTTGGTGTTTAAGGCAGCAGAAAGTAAAGCTACTATATTCTTTAAAAAAACCTACTATCATACAAAGAAAACTGTTCCCTGCCTTCAGTCACTGTGGTTTATGTATCAAAATATTAAGTTTTAGTTATGTTTTTCATTAACCTATCGCCCCATTAGAGTCTTTAATAGTGGATTATAAGTAATAACAATTTTAAAAATGGTCTATATTGGAACTGTAAAAATGACAACAATAACCAGCTTAACTAGCAAGTTACAAAGTGTACAGATGGCTTAATTGTTTGAGAAGCATCTCTGGTGAGATGAAAAAGAAAAAGGGGGAAAGGAAAGAAAAAAACAGTATTAATCACACTTATTCCCAGACTTTTTGCTGGTATAAGGCCATATCAGGAATGTGGTTGGAAGAATTGATTGGTAAGTTCAGGTGATTACTAAGGTGACTCAGAAATTGACTCTTGATATGGGTGCTTTGACTTTCATCCAGGTTTCTGTGATCAGCACCTCCATCTACTATCTGAAAACAATTAATAAACAGTACCTCTGTCAAAGGGCATTTTCAACTAGTCTTTTTTTCTTAAAATATTCCACTTCAGGGGGTTTTCTAACAAGAAAAGTGTTATAAAAAGTAGTTTGAATTATTTTTCATGGAATTACAATAGCGTAAGACCACAATTACCTAGCTTCATTTTTGGAACCTGGCTAATTTACAGGAGAGTGAGGATCATCCTGTAGTTTTAAAATTTTTATCATATAACTTCGATCTGATTAATATATTTTTAATTTTTTTTTAGCTGGTTTTCTATAGCTTTCTCTGTATGTGGAGAAAGTTCTAATGTATCTCAGCCTCCAGTGCAAAGATAATGGGATGCTCTGGCTCAGAAGTTTTGGTGGGTTTAGTGCTTGGGAGACCTGCCCTGTCTTTCTGCTCCAAATTGCTGGTCCCAAGGCATGCATGTTGTGCATCAATCATTGCAGCATCTAAGGGTATTGTCACAGCTCAGACTTAGCTATTGTTGTCTGCTTGACCTGAAACACTTAACAGTGGCTGCACTCTCTCCATGACTGTCACAGTGTAGGAAAAAGCAAGATTTTGTAGGGTGTATCTCTCAAAGTCCTTCAGCTCTTGTTGCGGGGAAAAGATAGCAACTCCAGTTGTTCCTTAAGTACTTAGTGCTTAGAAATGGGATGAATCTCAGAACTTTATTGTACCTGTATTAAACACAAGTAAACAATTATGAGGATAAAAGTATTTTAAGCAGAATAGAATAGATACCAAAGAAACATGATCAGGAAATCTTAGAGGAAATCTGATTAACCATATCTATTAAAAAAAAAAAAAAATCCATGCTTTTCACATTTATGTGAAAGGCCAGTAAAATAAATAGGATACTTGATCTGCATTCCAGAAGAGAGTAGATCTTCTCACTAATAAATGCTGTTGAAGATGGTGTGAGAAACTTCATTAAGAAGTTTCAGAGCATGTATACCTCTAGGGCTGTACTAAGCTTAATCTTAGTACATAACAGGATAGAAGACTTCCATAACATGCATCCTTTGTGGAAAACAATTTTCTATTGTTGTTCTGTTTAAAAATACTTCTAGATGTAAATTTGGTTTGGGCATTGATTGGTTGATTGTGAATTACTTTGGTCAAAAAGCAGAACAACCTTATTACTCATTTAATGGCTGTGTGTTCATATTATTTTCTCCTGCTGAAAAGCTAGTGTGATTTTAACAAAAGAAAGTTGGAATGTACCAAGTAGAGAACCATAACCATTGTCCTGTCGAGTGCTTTGTCATTAAAAAGTACTGTGAGATAGTAAGAGCCTTTGAATTAATTTATTGATGCTTTACATCTGCATCATTGTCCTACCAAAGCACTTCATGAGTTTAAAGGGCAAAAAGAAAAGTTTACACAAGGAAATCAGTTTTAGTGGTAAAGAACCTCTGTAACTGAGGGCTTTACGAACATCTTAGGAAAATGTCTTCTGGGAATAGTTCAAGGATAGCTGACAAAGACAGATAAAGACTTCATTCAAATAGAAAGAAAAGAAGGGCGGTGTATTTTTGTAATGAGAGATCATGTGAAAACTCAAATTTTACAGCCTGCATTATCCTGTCTAGGGATTCTATGATTGGAAACTGAACATGTGAAGATTATCTTTACAGAAGCAGTGAATGCAGGCTTATGAGATGCTGTGTCCAGCTGTGTCACTTTTGTGCTCTGCAATTCTTGTTGCATGGAATCATAGAATAGTGGTGGGTGTTCAAAGGGACCTTAAAGATCTTCTGCTTTCAATTCCCTTGCCATGGGCAGGGACACCTTTCACTAGACCAGGTTGCTCAAAGCCCCATGCAACCTGGCCTTGAACACTGCCAGGGATGGGGAATCTACAACTTCTTTGGGCAACCTGTTCCAGTGTCTCAGCACCCTCACAGTAAAGAACTTCCTCCTTTTATCTAATCTAAATCTACCCTGTTTCAGTTTCAAGCCATTCCCCCTTGTCTGCCATGTCCTGACACTACATGCCCTTGTAAAAAGTCTCTCTTTCATAAGCTTCCTTTAAATACTGAAACTTATAAGCACAGGTAATAAGCTGTTTCCTAAATTTATAATGGTTCAGTAGGTACACGTGTAATATTTATTTGTAGCTGCATAAACAAGTGAATGTATCAGCATAATGTCTCATAATGTAACAGAAGGCTGTTAGTGGCCTGGAAGTAAACTTAAGATCTGTTTGGCTCTTATTCAGTGCTACATCACAAACTTTAATTTTCTCCAGAATATACCAAGCTATAAAATACTAAATTTAATAACTGCAAAAGAATTAAAATACAGTAACCGGGACTGGAATATCTAGTGCCAATTTGGCCTCCAGACATTGTCTAGAACTCATAGTTTTTCATAGAAGAAAATCTGCATTGGAAAAAAATTGTGCAAGGTGTAGGTTCCTCAGTAATATTTGTAAGGAATTCTAGGAAAAGCAGTCTTAGAAAAAAAGGTGCAGTTTTGCTCCAAGGGCTTTCACATTTAGAACTAACAGAAATTAAAGACAGAGAGAATGAGTTTGTCATAGTCCTACAGTCTTAAAAGCAGTGTAATGCATGGTTGAACAGGACACTTATGAAAAAACTTACATAAAAAGGAAGCGTACAAAAACTAGAAGCAATGACATGTGACCCAGAAGGAATTTAGAGAAACAGTCATGTGTGGGTGGGATTAGGAATGCCAAAGCCCACCTGCACTAGAGACTAGCAAGGAATGTGAAGGCCAGCGAGTAGGTCTTCTACAGGTACATCAGTAGAAGGAGGAATAGTGGGGCAAACTCATGGCTGTTGCTTAATGAGGCACAGGACCAGGTAATAAAGACATGAAAGAAGCCAAATTACTCAGTGCCTACTTTACCTTGGCCTTTACTGTTCACTCCAGCCCTCTGAAATCCCAGGTGCCTGTGACCAGCTGGAAAGTGGTGGAAGGTGAAGGAACATCAAGTTTTGGAACCCTTAAACTGCATGAACACAAGTCCGGTGGTCCTGCTGAGCTACATAGCTCAGTGCTGAGGGAGCTGCTTGATGGCATTGCAAGGCCATTCTCCTTGCCATTACCTTTCCAAGGTCATAGCTACTAGGGGAGGTTCCTGAGCACTGGAAAAAAAGCAAATGTCACTCATATTCAAGAAAAAGATGAAGGAAGATCTGGGGAATTACAGACCAGCTGCCTCATCTCTGTTCCTTGGAAGGTGATGGAGCAAATGTGTGGTGATTAGTGGCACTAAGTTAGAAGTCAGTCACTACTGGTTTACTCCTGGGGTTGTTACTGGGGTCAGTGCTGTGTAACATCTCCACTAAGGCCTGGATGATAATGCAGGGTGTAGCTGCAGAGTGTATGGGCAGTACAAAATGAGGAGAAATGTCTGATGTGCCAGATGGCTGTGCTCCCATTCAGAGAGGGACAGGCTGCAGGAATAGGCCAACATAAACCCCATGAAGTTCAAAAAAGGCAATGTCTTACATTTGAGGAGGAAGAATCCTATCCCACTGTAGCAGTGGGCAGGCTGGCTGACTGATTGGAGAGCAGTGTGGCAGAGTGGATTGGAAAGCAGTGTGGTTATGAGACAATGAAGACCAACAGGATGCTGGGCTGTGTTTGGGAGAATTGCCAGCAGGTCAAGGGAGATGATCTTCTACTCGTCCCTGGTGAGACACACCCAGATTGCTGTCCCCAGTTCTGGGCTGCTCAGTACAAGTCAGACATGACCATGCTGGAGAGAGTCCGGTGGCAGGCCACAGCGATGATTAAGAGGCTGGAGCATCTTTGATATGACAAGAGATTGAGAGATCTGTGACTGCTTATCCTGAAGAAGAGAAGGCTGAAAGGGATCATATGAATAAATACAAATATCTGAGGAGTGTAAGGAAAACAGTCAGGCTCAGTGGTACCCAGTGACAGGACAAGAGGCAATGGGCACAGATTGAAATACAGAAACCAAAACATTTAAACACAAGAAAAAAGCTATTTTTGACTTTTTTTTTTTTACCCTCCCTCTTTTGAGGGTGATTAAACACTGAGACAGGTTGAACATTTGCCTGGGAAATTGTGGAATCTCTGCCTTTGGAGATACTCAGGTATATGTATGGAGATACATAGATATCCTTGGGTGACTCCAGGTGACTGCTTTGTGAGATGGGCTGGACTATATGGATCTCCAAAGATCCTCTCCAGTCTCAACTGTTCTGTGATTCTGCAACAGCCATGCTCCTTAATTGTAAATATATTGAACCTGAACCGACAGTACCAGAATTAGTTAGAGTACAAGTATTTAGAAAGTTCTGTGCTATGTCATGTCTCAAAATGCAGTTTTTTGTCCTGCAGCTTTGTTTACAAGTCTGTGTTTTTTCTTTCCTATAATTCTCATCTGTAAGAATAGGAATTGTTAATGACTTTATAGTTTCACTTTTATTACTTCTGAAGTCGTGATCCTTAAAAAAAGCCATTTATGAAGATTTTTGATTAAAATTAAATGCCACCTCTGCAGTTGAGAGAATCTAGATTATTCTGGTAAAGGAAAAAAATCTCTCCAACTGAATGCTTTGACTCTTTTGAGTTTTATTTTTTATATTTTTTATTCATGAAATATGCACCATCTATATTCTTGTGTCTCAAAACCAGTTAGACTTAGTTGGTTTAAATCCCTCTGCTCAGAGCATGTGTAATTTAAAAGGAACAACTACTGGAACTCCAAATAGTAGCGGTGAAATACTGCTCAAAGTTAGCTGAGTTGTGTTACAGCACCAAAACTCTTAAATCTTTGGCACTATGTTGCAGTCCTATGAAATGTTTTATCCTTTTTCAGTGAATTGCAGCTGTTTCGTGCCCTGATTAATGAGAACAGAGAGTGAGAGCAACATGCTGTACATGAGTGGAAATTAGGAGTTTAAATACTTGAACTGCAGATAAAGTTTCTTCTCCATTCTCAATCTAGTATCAACTTTATATCTAAAATAGGATATTTGTTTCTTTTTTATTTTTTTAATTACAAGTGTAATGTTGTATCCTAATATGGCAATATCTTACTCATATTTGTTACACGCAACAACCTCTATTTTTAAGTCAGTCTGCTAATTGCATTTCATATTGCTACTAAGATATTTTTATTATAGTAATTTATGATGGTAATTTCATATTTATTTCATGTCTTACTGCATTACCATATGTTCCAACTAGAAGAAGCTGAAAGCTTTTTTTTAATTATTATTTATCTTAACAATAGCAGTGCAAAAATCTGTTTCCTTAGCATAGGCTGGAAGGGATCATGAAGGGAAAACAAGGTTGAGGAAGAAGGGCACTGCAAAGCTGTATAATTGCATCTATTTGTATTAGAGTTTTACTTAGGCTGGAGTCCATCCACATAAATGACCCCAAAGTATGGAGTATAAGAATAACTTTGAAGAAACGTAGTGTTTATTATTACACAGAAATGGTGGTGCTTAATCATAAGTTAGTGTTTTGGTGGGGTGTGTGGCTGGCTTTCATTCTGAGATTTTGGAAAGCTGTTTTCTCACAGCTAGCTGGTCTGTTTTTTTTCTTTAATAGGACAGGGATAACTGTCATCAACAGTGACAGACTGAGCATGTGCAGCTTGCTGCAGTTTGTGATTTCTGTCACTGATGTAACCTGGAGGATGTGTTAGCAGCAACAGCCTGGGGCATCTCAGCTGAGGCAAGTGTTGTGCTTTAGGCACCCCATGATACAGCTCCGCTTGCTGCACTGAGCTACCAGTTCTTGGTGGTACTTGCTTTATTAAGATTTTCTTGATATTAAAAAATGTTAATTCATCAACATACTGATTTTCAAATTTATTCTGGTGCTTTTTTAGCTTTTTAAATTCATAGATTTATTGTTTAGTTTTAATTTTTGAATGTTAGGCTCCCTTCACTGTGAACAGGAGTCTTCAATAAAAATGTAACCTTGCAATAAGCTGCTGCTGAAATTTTTATTCTTGGTAGATAAAATCTATTTTTATTTTGACATAACTAATGAAAAATCTGTCAGCCTAAGTGACAGTAATAGAATCTGCTATACAGAGATTGTCAAGAAAATCACAGGCTTGGAGTTCCCGAGTCATAATTTTAATATAAATCAAGTGTTTGATTGTCACATTTTTAATAATAAAAATAATTTTCAATCCACTGAACACATGGAATATTTTAAGGGGCTCTGAGTTACTATGAGCTGTGAGATTTTACCTTGTAAAGTAATGAAGGCACTGTCTGCCTAAAGCCATACCTATGCAGATGTTAAAAATGTTCCAATACTGAAAAGAAGAGGGTTGGTTTTATTATGGAACTCAACTTGGCAAAGTCACAGGAATAGGAAGTATTACAGGAGAGAGTTAATATCAAAGAGTATCATCATATCATCTCTCTTTCTTTCTTTTCTTTTCTTTAATTGCCTGGTCTGTCAAGAATCAAATACTCGCTGTTATGGTAAATGAAGGCCTAGGCCCACTTGCAAATACAAACATCAGACTTGAAAGCAAAAGAGATGCTGTCTACATGACAGTAGAAGCTCAACCTGTGACATTTTTTGCTTGGTTGCACAATGATCCACTTTCAGCAGTGGAATAGAAAAGGCTGTTCAGGAGCAGCACGTGAGTCTGGTGGCCGTGCATTCCCATGGTACTTCCTCATGGCAAATTAAAGGGACCTCATACAGCTACACTGTTCTTGAATTTTTCTATTCTCTTCTTTTTTGTGCTTCTGATGCTGTCTGCCTGTACAATCTCTTGTGACAGCAAGCTTCATAAAATCACTACCTGCTATGTAAAGATGTGCTACTTTTTATCTTTGTTAAGCTCATCTCAATATAGTTTTGTCACATTCCTCGTTATAATGTTGTAGGCTTTGGTGAGCTATGGTTCTGCAGTCACCTTACTTTTCCTTAATGCTTTTTAAAACATTGTTCATATCACCCCCTTGGTCTTCAATCTCTCTTGTTGTGAGGCAGCTACTGTTCTGTGAATCTTTTGTGTTGTCCATCTCTGTACCTTCTCTTAACCCCATTTCATGAGGTAAAGAGAGCAGGACTGTCTGACACAACAGTGTTATAGAGCAGCAAAATTATATTCTGTCTTGGGTTTGTTGCTTTTCTAAGTGATAGGCAAAATTGCATGGCATTTCTGGCTGTGGTTGAGCTTAGAGAACTGTGACTCACAGATCTCTTCTTTACTCAAAGTTGATGTGAGAATGTTAATGAGGTTTAGCTTTTTCCTTGAAACAACTTTCAGTTCGCAACATGCCTCTTTTCCCAGTTTAGTTCTAATAACACATCTTCAGTATTCTTTGGTAGGAAGCCTTGTCAAAGGCTTTCTGAAAATCCTGGTCTACAGGGTCCTAATTTATCTACTTGCTTTTCTCTACACCTCCTGAACACATGGTAAGGGCAGTATTTTCCTCCACAAAAGCTCTGTTGACTTTTTCTGGTTGTATTGCTCATTCTTTTGTATGGACTCTACTGTCCTATCAGGAGTGAATGTTAGTATCAGTGGTCCTTTTGGGACCTTCTAGGCTCCCAGGTCAATGTCACGTGGCCCACGTGACACAGTGATTTGGCTGGTCTTGTACTTTCCTACATGCCCTCCATGTCGATGCAGCTGTTTTGATGTTGTGGAGAACATGCTGTGTGAGATACCACCTCTTCATCTTCATTGGTAAAGACAGATGCTGAGGATTTGATGAGCTTCTTTCCTATGGCCTTCTTATCCTTGGTACCCTTTTCATACTTCTGTTGGAAAATGATCCTGCCAACCTGCTAGCTGTGTTTCATCTTTCAAAGTTTTAAGAACATTTTAGTCTCAGCATGAGCATCTGTTGCAAGGTTATCTTAAAATTCTTCTTCACGCGCCTAATTTCCTGTTTGCATCTGACTGCCCTGTTTTATGACCTTTCCTATTCTCATTTTCATCTCCCTCAGTTTCAGAAATTTCCTCATGTTCTCTTATTCACTCTCCTGACACATTTTGTGCAGCATGTCCACTTATTTACATGAAAAGAAGTAGAGGGTAGACTTTAATCATTTAGTGTTTTAGTTTGTAGTTGCCAATAATGGGTCCACAATTAATTATTATTTTCTAAATTCAAAATATTTTCTCCTTTCTTTCTGTCTTTCTGGCAGCAGTGGAAGTAAAAAAAATTACCTTTGCAGAAATATGGGGCTTTACAAAGTGGGTGAATTAGAAGTAAGGCAGTGCAGTTGGATTCCTTTGAAATAAAAACAGTTAGTTTGACTTTTCAGGTATTATATACTGGACATTTTAAAATCTGCTGATACAAAAGAGGATGTTTCTCACTTTTAGTGACCCAAATACCCACAATTTTTTTTTTTTTTTTTTTGTCATTGAGATTTTGGAGATGCAGAGTTGCATTTGACATTCTTTGATAATTGAACACATATGTACTCATTAATTTTATGAAAAAAGGCTGTGGATATATATATCCACAGTGGAACACTATGATGTTGTGATTGTAATATTGTCAATAATTTTTTTTACTAATGACTAAAATAGTAAAGATTGTTAGGGATTCTATTCTGTTCTAATTATACTCCTATACTTCTGGAGGGACATTGTACTACTAGATGACACGAGATGCAGGATAGGGAAGTTGAGAGGTTTTGGCAAGCTGAGAGGTAGTTCTGTAAAACTGAGAAGCAGTGTAGGATTGTGGGATCTGTACTTCTTGTTTCTCTTAAATTACAGTAGGAAAGAAGTTAATGTAATTGGAGTGATTATTGCTTATGCTTCAGATTTAATGTCCAGCTGGGATTAATTATAAAAAGGCTTCTCAGAACAGTGAGATCTTGGAGCACTGTCTTAATTACCATGGGGAGAAGAAAAAGAACTACTTTCTTAAGGTGCAGTTATAGCCTGATCATTGCTTTTGAAAAACTTAACATGACCTGTGTGTAGGCAATAATGAGGACCCAAATTCAGCAACCTGGGAGGTCCCTTCCAATCTCAAATTACTGGAAATGCTCTTACTTGGTATAGACTCAGGAAAGCATTATTAGCAGATTCTTAATGACTCATTGGCAGATGGAATTTTAAATATTTTAGAGTCTAAATAAAGTTAATTAAGGGTTTTGGGATAAAGCTTTGTGCACAGTTTTGATGCCTGCAGCCATGGATTTTTCTGTTTAAGATGGTCACATCTCAGCCCAATATAGTTATTTGTGGTAAAATGTAAATTTCATGTATGTACTTCATTAAGTACTTCTACTTCTTGGGTAAATGTTTACCAGATTTTTTAAAAACATTTGATGCAAAAATAAATTATGTAGAGCCTGCAAGGTTATTTACTGCCAGGTTTAGGAGGCTAATTTCAAATGGCTGACTTGCAAAATAGATTTAATTTTGAAGGTTTCTTGTTAGAGATATTGGTGTTTAAGGAGTAAGTAGAAATAGGAGACAGTGGTTTAGTAGGGATAAAAATGACAAGCAAGAGTTAACTAATTCTTTAGTAAGTAATGCATCAGGGTTTAGGGAGTGTTATGGTTTTTTTTAACACAGTTTAAGATTCCCAAAAGTATTAAGCATAATATATGTTCTGTGTCTCCTAGTATACCTAGTGTGCTTTAGGGATTTCCTTCCATTTTGGAAATTTTCCCAGTAAGTCAGTGTCATTAATGTGGAGTACCATTTCCTTGGAACTGAATTTCTCTAGTCTTAACATCTTCTGACCCTTGAGAAACACACAAGTCATCTGCTCCCATCCTTGTGATGAGCTTCCAAAATCTCAGAGTGCAATATGAAGCAGAGGTGCTGCATGGCTACAGCAGACAGCTTTGAAGAAGTGCATGTATTTGCTAACTGATTAAATCTATTTATATAATGGAAAACTAGCTTATTTTGGGGTCTGGTCAGAAACTTGAAAAATGTCTTAAAATGGTGTGTAGTGAGCAGACCCTTGCAATTTCTACTGGGAATTGCTGTCCCTTTGCTCGGGCAGGAGGGCTGAGACTGAATCCACTGGTCCAGGCTGTTGGCATGTGAAGCAAAGTGTGACAAATGTAAACTTTCATCTGCAATGTTTGATTGGAGAGGGCTGGTTTTTTTTTGAGAGCGTTAATTCAATTGCTTTATGATCATAGGACCACATTTTTGGTTTGTGACGTTAGGACTATCTAAATGAAGGGTGGCATGTCTATACATAACAGCAATGTTTCTCACTTCAAGGAAATGGTAGGAACAGTAAAGTGCTTTCTGCTTTTTCTGTGTTTTTATTACTTGCATTAAAGCTCAAGAGAATTTAGCATCTGATAATAGAAGATGTTTATAAACTTTAGGTCAGGTCTTGGTTAAGCTTCCAGAAGCTCTAGAATAACTTCAAATGATGTTTGTCTCACATTATCTAGAATGGTATTATAAGATTCTTATCACGTTATTACATTACAAATGGGAAATATTCTGGAAATAGTAATTTTGTAATATAATATCCAAACATACTTGCTTTTTCTCATACCTCTTGTGTGCTTCAACGCTGAAGAAAATTTGAGACCTGTGCAATTTGTATTCTGTGTTCATGTTGTTTTGTCTGATTAAGTGGAGAGTTTCTGTAATTGGATGAATCCCACACACAGAGGTACAAACAGCAAACACCTTTAAAATACACTGCCTCTTACTCATTTCAAAAAATGGGATTTATATAGACAGGATTCAGTATGCAATGGAAAGGTTTGGATCAGTGAGTCATTTTTGCCTAAAAAGATTTGCATGGTAAAAATATCCCTATCTCTTACTGTTCTCACACTTTCCAGATAATAATTATCTCTAATGATTAGCTGATTTCATGCTGAAGGCTTCAGTTCAGCAACTCTCAATGTCTTGCATGACTTGCATCAAACTGGATTATTCCCTCTATATTAAAGTAATTTTTGTGCTTGAATCAGACACATTTAAGTAACCCTGTTGAATTAGTATCTGTGTGGAAATTGTTTTTCTCCTCAACATAATCAGTTTTGGAACTGGAAATGATCTTCTGCTGATGGTTTTAGTATTTTTTTTTCCAAGTTGTGCCACCATCAGTTGTTGCTCACTTTAATGTGAATAAATAAAGTTTAAATTCAGTTATATTGAGGTACAACATAAATTTAAAAAAGCGTAACTTTAATCTATATGTGCAGCTGTTTCTACATGTATCTATATTTTAATATTTTTCAGACAAGTATAAAAGAAGGATTACTACTGAAGCAAACCAGCTCTTTTCAGAGGTGGAAAAAGCGTTATTTCAAACTTCGAGGTCGTACCCTTTACTATGCTAAGGATTCAAAGGTAATTCTGTGCTATTAGTGTCTAATGCCATTTACTTGTGACTTCAGTTTTGTTTACATTTTTAATACATTTAATAAGTTTAATAATAATAATAATTTAATTATTTGTTCACAGTTGTTTTATGTAAAAACTGCTGTATATAGGATGTAGTAGGTTAAATTAAGGAAGATTGGTATTTTCTCTTGATTTTTTTCATATAAAGCTTATCTCAGTTATTTTAACTTTTTTGTCTATTCAGACAAATAATAAAGTCATTTTAAGAAGTTCTGGGGTTTTTTGTGGCTCTCAGACAGTCAAAAAAAGTAAAAACTGGATAATGCTTAGAAGTTATCACTATGGCTGCATTCTATTAAAACACTTCTGCTCTGATGCCCATAGAAATAGCTATGTGAAATCAAGATAGGCTGATTTTCTGCCAAAACTGATATATAAGGGAAAAAGCTGTTTCCCATCTATTGAATTTTTTTGGTGGGAGAATTGGGGGTGGGCAGAGGGGAATACTTATCTTCTCTTTGAAAGGCATTTCCTTCCTCCCTCCCAAGGCTGGGGCCAAGAACATTTTGGCTGACTCAGATTGTGCTGTTTCGTAGCTGTGGGTGTTACTTTCCTTTACCCTGTGGGCTTGCAGCATCTCATGGGAGCTGTAGGTGAGGTGCTTCAGGTCTCCATCATCTTCTATAGCCTTGTTTTCTCAACAAAACTCTTAGTAAAGGCACAGAGATCTCTCCTTGTGGGACTGTAGGACTGCAGCTGCACGGTGCCCTGTTGTGTGGGTATAAGGAATCAAGGAAAGCACCACTGCTCCAGGGAGCCCAGCACTTCAGGACCTCTGTTGTCAAACCTCTCAGCACTTGGTGAGACCATGAGCAGTTTATATAAAAGATAAGCATGGCAGATAAGAGCTCTGAGAAGGGCAACCTCAAATCACAGTATGATGCTGAGATGTTTTAAAAATGTGAGCCTACCCTGTAAAATGAGGAATATGGGATATTTTGTGTCTCATTTGGTCTCACTCCAACAGGTCTGTGCCCTTGCTATCTTGGGAACCACAGAACTGCTGTAGCATGTCCAGAGGAGAGACCCAAAGATGAGCAGAGGGCTGGAGCACCTCTCTTGTGAAGACAGACTGACAGATCTGGGACCTTGTAGCAGCCTTCTATTACTTAGAAGGGGTACAAGGGAGCTGGACAGGGGCTTTTTACAAGGGCACGTGGTCATAGGACGAGGGGGAATGACTTTAAAGTGAAAGAGGATCCATAATATCCATATTTGGATATTAGGTAGGAAGATACTCTTTACTGTGAGGGTGGTGAGACTCTGGCACAGGCTGCTCAGAGAAGCTGTGAATGCCCCATCCCTGGAAATGTTCAAGGCCAGGTTGGATGGGGCTTTGAGCAACCTGGACCATGGCAAGGGGTTTGGAGGTAGATGACCTTTAAGGTACCTTCCAACTAAAATCATTCTGTAATTATATGATAAAGATGAGAAAAGAAGGTGTTATGAGAAGGCAATTGTGCCAATACTCAAAGGCATGCTGAAACTCCCCCAATATTGATTCTCCTCCCAGTGGTGTGGAAGAGGACAAACATGGTAGGGATTTTTGTTGGACTGCTCTGTGCTACAAAACCCATCATGAGCGTAACAGAACCTAATTGATGCTTTGCCACAGGCTGGAGTGTTTGGAGTAGACATAAATTCCTTTTGTTTGAACATCAGACAAAGGAGTGGAGAGGATCAGTTCAGCCCTTTGAGATGCATCTTCTCATATGGATACTATATCACAGCTTCCTTACATGACTTAAGGGTTCCATCCTAAAACTGAATAATTAATTTACATTTTACTGTGTGAGAATGTCTTTCCTCTGACATTGCATTTATGCTGCACAGTAGACACTCTAAAGCTTCATCAATGTAAGAAAACCCCCTTCTTTTAAAAGAGGTTTTAAAGCAATATAATTATTGAGCCCTTTTTTATGCTCTCATGTACCACTTAGAATAGCAAGTAGGACTGTGTTTAGGGGCCAGTTATGAAATTTTATCACATCATCAGTGTGTTCTATTTTTTTCACTACTTTTATTTTCTATTTTTATTTTTTAGTCGGAATAGATGCAATGAAATTAAAGCACATTTTGCAAGCGTAGGTGGAAGTGGACTCAGACTTAATTTAATGCTTCTATGTTCTTTTCCCTTCACAGTCTCTAATATTTGATGAAGTTGACCTGTCAGATGCCAGCGTAGCTGAATCAAGCACAAAAAATGTCAACAACAGCTTCACGGTATGGAACAATTTTAACACTGTTTTCGAAGGCTGTGAATAGACTGTTACTAAGAAAATCAAGGATCCTCTTAATTGCTTATTTTCCTCTGTTTGGAAATAAAATGTCTTTTTTTGGAAATGATTTAATGTATGAGAACAATACCACATCAGCTATAGAACATTTTATTTCAGTGAGCAGAAATGTGAGATGACAGTTTTTTCAAAAGATGATGATAGAAGGCCTTAAAAATACAAGATTCAGTATTTAGTGCTTATTATGGGTTTGTGCCATAGTTTCTCTTTGAGGTGACTTGCTGAATTAAATCAAATGTAATTGTGTTTTTGTTTTAATTTTCTTAACATAACATTTTTGGTTTCTTCCCATATTGAAATATATTTTATTTTTTTACCGCAAATCATATCCATATATATTTCTAAGTCACATGGAAAAGCTGTCCCTACAGTTGCACCTTGATTCTGACACTGGTGTAAGAAGGTAGCGTATTGATAAGTCCCTATTTCTGTAAGTTCACAGATTTTTTTACACAAATGATCCTTCATTTGTTGTTCAACTGTCTGTTAGAACTAAGTGATAATGTCTGGCACAGTTCCTCTGCTGATTCTTAACTTCTGGAAAAAAAGATCTTGAACATGAGCTAGTTATGAGGAATACCATTGGTGAAGTCCTTTCGAAGGATATCTTGAGATGTCCCACTTACTGTAATGGCTTCATTTTCCTTAACTGCATGTCTCTATTAAAAAGGTTAATTTTTAATTTTCCTGATGTTTTTAATTCCCCAGGTGACCCATATTAGTCCATATTACCAGTCTTGGTTTTTCTTCTCCAAAGCAGTCAAATTCAAGCCTCATGAGAGGTCCATAGTTTCTCCTTGCTGTGGTACCTCCCAGGCAGCTGCTGAAGCAGTCAGAGCACTTCAAAGACGTGCTTGTGTTGGCCTTGGCAGGCCAGTGTGTTCTGTCAGTCTAAGCTGCTTTACTGGCTAAGAATGCAATTAAAAAGATTACTTTGACAGAAGGCCTCAGGTGAGGTGGTGAGTGTGTAAGGTACTAGCCTGTCTTTTGGAAAGGTTCTTTCTCTTGCCCAGAAGTTCTGCTTCTTCAGAAAAGTGGGATGCTTGGGCTTTTTGCCTTTCCCCCCCTGCCCCCCCCCCCCTTTTTTTTCCTCTTGTTCTATATTTGGAGTTTTGGTGTCCTTTGTAATCCTTTAGGCCCATTGAACATCTCATTCTTCACCAAAAACATGTTTTCCTTCTAGTATCAAGACTTCTGGGGAAGACAGTAGTGAAAAGAAGAAATCTCTGGCTACAGCTTTAACAGCTTCAGAGACACTGTTTATTTTCATGTCCTGGGTACTTTAGGGCAAACAGTGTTTTTTCTCTAAAGAGTCCTCAAATTCATTTTGAAAAATTATTTGGATGTAAAGCTCTCGTGGATTGAAGAGTTGTCTGATTTGACTGTGAAATATGGTAATAGTTGTCATCTTGCTTAATCTTTTGGCTTCTTTCTCTGTGTTTGCCTAACCCAGTCTCCCAGCAACACAGCTCTGTGGAGTGAGGCATCTCTGACCTCGCCTGCACTGGGATGGACTCAGGGGCTGGGGGTGGAGTGGGTGGTTAGCTCTCCAGCAATATTCCTTATAAATGAAAAGAAACTTTTTTTGCCTTTTTATTTTCTTCCATCTTAAAAAGGTAATTCTGCCTTTCTTAAAATTATAGGTCTTTTTATTTATGTTCTATGTGATCTATTAGCATTCTCTTTGTTACAAAAAAGTAAGAATGTAATCCTTAACTTTAGCCTTCTCTAGTTAATGTACTCCTCTTGCTTCTTTGTCTCAGTAGATAATATTTTTCACACAAACTGACATAGATGGAATATACACCAAATGACAATTTTTCCAGGAAAATGCACCTTTAAAAAAAAATTTATTTTTTTTTAATTTGTCATTTCACTTAAATCCCACCCTCTCCCCTCAATTTCCCACCCTCATCTTGTAGAAATTACTGCTTTGCCTTCTTTTGCCCTCTCTAGTTTGTCTGTTTGAAGACAGAGGTGTGTGTGTCAAGTTTTTCCATGATCTTTTTTTGGATAAAACTCAAGTCCTAAAATTAGTCATAACACACAGATTTAAGGTTGAGTTTATTTGTAATGCACAAGCTTGCAGAATATTTTATGTAACCAAATACCACTGTTCACCAGAATTAATTTTGCTATCTTTCTGCAAACAAATTGAGGTTAAAGGGAAATTTGAGGTACATAATATCTGCTAATTAAAATACAGAGATGATAAACTTTAATCAGTTCATTTGTTTCATTTTTTTTCCTTACTGCTGATGATATTACCTTTCAGTGAACGATCATCTCACTTCTAGCAATTAGTTTCTAGTGCACAACCTTTCCTTTTAAGAGTTTATAAGTGTTTTGTAGTTCTGAGCATCCTTACCTAGAGGTTAATAGGTTACCTAGAAGGAAAGGTGTCCCTTGACTTCAGAGCCTTTACATAAGACACTCAAGGCTGGATTCTTCCCACTGCCTTGTTAGATACCAGTGTCCCAAGTCTATGGGAAGAGAGAGAAGAGGTTCCAGCAGCCAGTGAGAGATTTGCATCACCCTCTCCATCAGGCACATCAGGAGCCTAGGGGGATTTTGCTCAGCCCATGGCCAGTTCATTGGCATGGGTGAGTGCTGAGTCCCCATAGTGATATTGGGCACTCTGCAGAACATGTTTTTCCCCAGAACTTTGCTTCTGCTTGGGGGGTGGTTTATGTTGTCTCAGCACAGCCAGAAGAGTGCAGTTGCTCAGCATGTTACCCCTTTGGGGAGGCTCCTGGGATGAATCAGTCTCCCACCCCTATTGCACAGAAGCAGATGGGATGGGGCAGTGACCAATTCTGCTGAGTGCTGTAATTCCTTGTGCATTTAGGTTTGCAGGGATGGAAGCTGGCTTGTTGATACCTCGAGTGCATTTAGAAAAACCCTCTTTATTGTTCTCAAAACGAGACTCGAGACCGAATGGGGCTGAAGAGTGTTCTCTGGTGTGCAGGTGTGGGCTTGTAGAGCAGTGGTGGTGTGCTTTTGTTCTAACAGGTATAAAGAATGGGATTTTTAAATATGAAAAGGATTCTTGAACAGGCATATTCAGATAATGAAGTTCCTCTAGGCAACAAAGATGATTATGGATTGTGTTTTGAAAGGAAATTATCTTAGGTGAACTTTGGGCTTAAGTTTCTACCTCTGCTTTGATTTGATGCTGAGGAACGGATGCACATTGCTGAGGAAAAAGATCTATAGATGTTAAGTAGGCTGCCCCTCAGTAGTTGAGCCACATGGTAGTATGAAATGCTCTGGGTTACTATAAATCTGTGCTAGAGTCTCATGTTCAATGCCAGGCTTCATGTGGCAGCACCTGTATTTTAATCCATCCAAACTTGTGTTTGAAACTCTTAACTCAGTTATGGGTTTCTTCATGGTAAATATAATGGAGATAATAATATGAAAAAATACTGGTTTTGAGGCACTATTTGTATAGCTGACTTTATCTAATTGCATCTAAGAGTAACAAAGGAAATAATTTCTCTGTCATTCTGGAAGGTCCCCTCCAGGAATATGAGTTAACATACTATATACTACTCAGGATGGAGATTCAGCTTGTCCTAACTTCTGGGTGGGACTTCCGGGTGGGTTTATAAATTTAGGTATCTAAAAGATACCTAAATTTAGGTATCTAAAAGAAAATTAATAGGTCTTCAAAGCAGATTTCTGTAATTGCTCAGTTCAGTTTAGACTCCAATGGTTATTAACTGATTTTCCCTTAGCTATAATAGCAGCTTTGTCATCCAGGGCACCTAAAATGTAAGACCTTGCTTTCAGCTTTCTGAATCAGGTGCTGAATCAAGTGCTTTTTGTTGAATATGCGTCTTCTGAAAGTTGTCATCTTGAGGGGGAGGAAGCTGCAGTAGGCAGATCTGCTATCCTGGAAAGCCTACTGTGATATTTAGTAATTAGAGACTGGCTGGAAAGGAGACATTATGTTCCAGCTAATAACACTGATTACTAGGATTCTGGATATGCTTGCAGAAATGTCTAACATAGTACATTTTTGCTGATTTATTGGTTTTAGCAATGCTTTAGACCATATAGACCATAGAGTCCTGATTATTTATTCTGTGAAAAAAAGACTTCCTTAGAGAATGTTTAAAGTGCTGGGCTTTAATAAAGTTTTCTCACCTAGTATTATGATGCAAAGGCAGTAGAAACTTATCAACTATCTCAGTTTTTTATTTTATATTTTTGTTAACTCCATTTGATTTAACTATTTTCCAAGGTAAATAATATTTGTCAACATTCTTCTAGACTTTTATCTATTCTTGCTGTTCTCCTGATTGTTATTCTGCAGCATCATCTTGTAAGTGAAGTTACATGCTTGACACTCAGGGAAGCCCAGGTCACAGACATCTGGGATTATTTTATAAATTAATGCTCATTTACATTCCTTATGGATCCTAAATTTTGTCTGTTTTCTGCAGTGGCATAGTGTGCATTTTTTGTGTCCTCTATTTTGATACTAAGATCCTTCTTCTGTTAATTTGGAGCTGTTTGTAATTCATAAATATTTTATCTGTGCTTCTGTGGTGTGTATTTCTTTGTTTTTACTAATGCTGAGTTTTTTCAAGTCACTGTACTCTCTGCTTAATACATTGCTTGGCTCACTTTGAAGTGCCTTGGAGATCAAGAGGGGAAACTAAGTAATCAAAATTTTGTGCTGTCTGCAAATATTCCTGTATTGCTACTTTACACTTCCAGTTTAAGAATCATACCACAAAATTTTGTTGGAGAATAATAAGCTGCTTATTATCTGTTAATCTTTATTCATATTAAAAATTCTTCTTATTCCTTCTTACATTTTTACATCCCTTAGCTTTTCATCTCATTGCCTGATGGTGAATAAAATAATTGGTCTTTTCAGTTCAATGACTGAATTAAACATGATTATGAATCAGCCTGATGGTTTAACTTTTCTGAACAGAAGTACTTAATTTTGTTCCAATTAATCCCTTTAATTAATTAATCCCTTTATGAGTTAGCTTTTTTAATGTATTTTCCATGTTATATTAAAAAAGACCCAAAGAAATTATGAATGGCATTTCATTAAGTTTAGTCCCTGAATGTAACTTTGTTACCAGAAAAATTTTTTTTTTTCTCTGATTTCCACATTTTTTGGTCAAACATACGAGTTCACTTGGACTGAAAAGTAAGGAATTCAGCTTCATATGTTTTAAACAACAACAAAAACATCTTTATGCAGCTGTCTATGGTTTTCTTGGTATTTTGTAAATTTGGATAGATTTTGAAAAAACAAAATATGTGTATATGCTGATTATCCTTGGATGTTTTATTATTAGAAGATTAGGGTTTTTCTATTGGTTAGTGAAACCAAATATTCTATTGGAGCAACTGTGCTTCAAGTGTGGTTAAAATTTATATTGTCTTCTTCTAGTTTCTATTGTTTTCTTACAGACCTCTGATTATCTTATTTCCTATCCATATTTCTGAATGTAGCATATCCTATGTCTTGGTTGGGGATGTAAAGTTTATTGGCATATGACTTATGTTGAACCAGCTTAAAGGATAAAGTAATTCTTTTCATCTTTGAATCCTCTTGTACAGCTGCTGTTTTCAATGGGAGGTGGCCCAGTTGTACTGGAAGCCCAATTCTTGTGATTTGTCAAGATTTCAAGTTGAATATTGCAACCAGTCCCGAAAGGCAGATTGCTTTTAGCACTTTATTTCAGTCCTGTTGCTTCTGACATCAGTCAGCTCTGTTTTCATCATGGAGATTAGCTGCTTCTAATTGATTTTAGAGAACTAACTTTTAATATTCACTCTGGGCTTGGGAGACAGAGTGTTTGGCAACACTCTGGCAGTGTTGCCAGAGTTTTGCAGTATGTTTCAGAGATAGTGTTAATTTCTCTGGACTTGGACATATTTTGCTTCTTTCTTGCCACTGAGATCTTTTCAGAGCTGTTGCTGAGATTTTTCTTTAGGGGCTACGAAAACTTCAGGGAATGTGAGAATTGCTTAACCTGCCCCAAGCCACATCAGGAAGAAAGAAGACAAGCATTTTCCCAAGAAGTTTAAAACCTTTAATCTTTGGGTTTGGGCACTCCTTCTGTAATTTCAGATATTAAGAGACAAAGAGAGATATTCCTAAAGCTGGGAATAATTATTCTAAAACTTTTTTTTTTTTCATTTTTTAAATTTAAATACGCTAACATCAATTCAATTTTATTACTGACTCTTTATTTGCCCAGAGTTCAGGCTCTTGAGCTTTATTTAAGTGTAGAAAGCTTATGGATTCTAGTGGAGATATTCCTCTGCTGCTGTCCTGCATGTTTATGAAATCCAGTTTACTGCAGTTCCATCTCAGTGGACATCAGGAGATGGTTTCTTTACTGATAGCCTTAAGCCTCTTTCAGATGCTCTTCTATCTCAGTCTGGTTTGGTTTTTTTCAAAGGGCTGCTCACCTGAAGGTTACACAGGTCTTTCTCTTCTTTGGTCTTTCTGCTGCTTTTCTTTCAGTCTTTCTTACTTCTTTAGTTTGGTGAAATCATCTTGCTACTCCTGTGTTGGCAGGCTCCTAAGATCCTGGGCTCAGAAACTACCCTTGAAGTTCCAAACTTGAGGTGGACTCCCTTGATTTCAGCTATTGCTAAGCAAACATCGCGTTGTTTGTAGCCTGGATTGATTAATCTTTCTGGTTTGCTCTGTAAGAATACTCTGGAGCACAGCTATCTGTAATTTTTTTCTTTGTAAAAATCTATTTTGAGTAAATGTCTATATATAGTCTGTGTTGATGTTCCCTTGAAGGGAGACACGCTTACTTGACTTCTCCCTTTAATAAACCACAGGGACATGCAAGGAATGGGTTTGTGTTTGGAAGCAGGTTTCTGGTTTTTATCCTTTAGATCTGCAATAATCTCCTGGATTTGGGTATGTTTTGAAATTTCCTGTGCATTCCAGTTGTGTTGATGTTAACAATGTATACTGATGATGCTGGGAATTTAGACACATTTGCAAAAGTCTATGTTAAGTACTGTCCTCTGGAGAGCCGAATCCCAGTCGCAGAGGCATTGTATTTTGAATTTTGCCCTTGGCATTATGAGAAGGGTGAGTGCATGGCACTTTTTAAAGATGGGGTAATGGCATATGCAGATGTTCTGTGTGCCCTGTTGGCAGTGTAGAACAGGGCTGACAGGTCCTGCCTGCAGTGACATCTGCAAAGGTGCTGGGGCCTCTTCTTGTCTCCAGGAGGTAGAACATGGCTGGAAATGGCTCAAGTTCCTCTGCTGGCTTCACCAGCATGACTCAGCTTTGCACCAGTAGCTGACTCTTGGAATGGATTTAGCTTTTCCCTGGTTGTGAACTATCTGCTGTTTCATACAGATGGTGAGTAGCCTCTAAGTGATAACGGCTTTTTGATGCTCCCAGCCTGAGCAACACCCAAACCACAGAAAGAGACGGGAAGTGCTTTGGATTCCATTTTGTTCAATTTTCTACTCAGGGTTGGGATTTTTTTTTCTATATTCAGGCAGTTTAGAAGTAAGATGAAAACTGAAATAGCAAATTAATATGCCTGGGAAAAGAAAAATTAAACAAAAGCAATTAGTATGCACTTGTGATGCATTTAGGGTTTTTTCTTCCATTTAGCACTTGCTCATTTCCCCTCCCCCTCCCCTCTCATCCTCTGACAGTGACAAAAAAATGTAATGAAGCTGAGAGCTCTTTGGGTGGGTCTTCAAAGTTTTAAGCTTCTTATCTCTGACTTGATGCACTGTCCTTTTCCCTAGAGTGTCTGGAGATGTTGAAGCTTTAAGTTTCATTACGAGAAAGCAATAAAGCATTTCAGCTGTGATGCTAAAAATCCATAGATAAGTTGCTTGAGATTGATCTGTTACGAGGAAGCTGAACACTTTTCAGAGAGAAAAAAGGAGATACTTAAAAACGTGACCATTCTGGTCTATATTGTACATTTTGATTTTAGTTGCATTTGCCTGGAGTTTGTTTTCCACACATTTCATGCTTGGCAGAAATTTTTCAAAAATAGTTTGCAGAAAATTTCCCTTTTTCACTGGTGAAGCATTTGGGATGTGTGAAGAATAAGCCAGATTTCATTCTTCCTGCACTTTTACACATAACCTATTCTCTGATGTTTCTTCCTATTTATGCTTTAAAAATGGTTAAAATAACTGGATAAACCTCCGAAAGTATCCCTCACTGCAGTTCCTGTTTACCAAATAATTTTATAAATAAAGTCACTGGTGTAAACTTCGAAAAAATTTCCTGTTTCTAGTGAACAAGGATCCCTGGCTTCAGGCAGCTGAACGATGTTTAAACAGGAATCTGTTATTTCAGACAGAAAAAAGTAGTCCTTTACTGGTTTGTTTTGTATAAATTTGCACCTAGTGCCATGAAATATATAAGTACATATTTTCCCTAATGCAGAGCAGCCATCCCATCTGATAGATGTGTAGTGAGCTGGTGAAACCAGAGCTAAGGGCATGGCAGTGTGAAATTAACATACTGAACAAATCTTTATGAAAGGACTTGAAAGAAACATGCAGGCCTTGAACTATATATAGCAGTTTCCAGTTTATGTTTGCAAGAATGGTTTACTGGTTTTGCTGTATTTAAATGCTGATTTAAAATAAATTTCTAATTCTTCGGTCCAAATCCATGGAACTTTCCTACCCTGCTTCTTGTAACTGTCTCTTTATAAAGTTATACTTCTGCAGGAAAAATGTTTTTTTTGTTAGCAGTTGGTTGAAATGGAATACATGAGGTTGATTTGGGGAACTGGAACAAAGCGATCTTTGCTGGATACTTTTGCAGTTCAGGGCTGGGCACGTAACTGGATGACTTGATTTACCTGGATTCTGTTTTCACAGACTCATTCAATGATTTGGGTTGGAAGTGGCCTCTGAAGGTCATCTGGTTGCTGAAGCAGGGCCACCTAGTCCAGGTTGTGTCTAGGTGGCTTTTTGGTATCTCCAAACATTGTTTCCTGATATTCACAGAGAGCCTCTCATGGCTCAGTTTGTGCCCATTACCTCCTGGCTTTTCACTGGGCACCACTGGAAAGAGCCTAGCTCTGTCCTCTTTGTATCTTCCTTTCAGGGATTTACATTTGTAAGATGTCCCTGAACCTTCTCCAGGACAAACTGCTGTAGGGCTCTCCCCACATATCCCATACTCCAGTCCCTTCACTGGAATGTCTGCAGGGTGTCCATGTCTCTCTAGTACCGAGCAGCCCAGAACAGGACACAGTGCTCCAGGTGAGGCCTCACCAGGGCTGAGTAGAGGGGCAGGTTCACTCCCTGGACTGGCAGCTTAGGATACCACTGGCCGATTTTCCTGCAAGGGCATGTAGCTGGTTTATGCTCCATTTGTTGTGCAACAGTATCCCAGGTCCTTTTCTGCCAAGCTGCTTTCCAGCTGGGTGGCCCCCAGGGTGCATTGATGCCTGGGGTTGTTCCTTCCCAGGTGCAGGACTTGGAACTTCTTGTTGAACCTAATGAGTTACTGCCAGCTCATTTCTCCAGCCTGTTGAAGTCCCCCTGGATGGCAGTGTGACCCTTGGGTGTATCAGCTACTCCTTCCCAGTTTTCTGTCATCAGTAAACCTGCAGAGGATACAGTCTACCACATCATCCAGATCATTAATGAAGATGTTAAACAGGCCTGGAGCCAGTATTGTCCCATGAGGTACACTGCTAATTACTGGCCTCCAGCCATGCCCTGTGCTGCTGATCACCATCCTTTGGGCCTGGCCATGCAACCAGTTTTCAACACACCTCACAGTCTGCTCATCCAGCCTATACTTCATCAGCTTCTCTAGGAGGAGCTTAAGGGATAATCCTGAAAGCCTTACTGAAGACAAGGTGAATGATATCCACCTTTGTCTCCTCATCTGCCAGGCCATTTGTTTCATCACAGGTTGAAAAAACATTACTTCCCCTTGGTGAATGAATCCATACTGACTATTCCCAATTGCTTTCTTGTCCATGTACCTGATTGTATTCTGGGTGATGTTCCTTCATTTTTGCTCAATGTGGTGTAAGATAAGCCACCTGAATGCTGGGTTCTACTGCAGAATGTAGTCCCTTTACCTTTTTCAATGATGTAACCATTTTTGTCCTGTCTTTTAGCTAAGCTCACTTGTTCTGGTGTTGTATTGTTGCAGGAGATGCTGTGTGGGACTAACCCTTTTCTTTTCCTCCTAAGAGGTTTTACTGTGGGAGCCAAAACCACATATTATATCAATATTTGTGAGCTTGGGAACATTGAAATAGGAGAAGGCCAGGAAAAAGAAGGAAGCAACATTTTAATGGAGAAGACAGAGCTAATTGTTCTGATTATAAATTCTGTATTGTACTCAGACAAATGTAATAACCATTTATTACCCACCTTGCTTTTAACTCCTCCCCTGTTTTTGTAATTTATACTTTTGCCTGGCTTGACTCATCATGAAAAATAACAGGGACGATTCACCTTAAAGCACCAATTAATTTGCACCTTTGACAGTGACAGTACTGTTATAAGTTATTTAGTATCCAGAAACCAAGAAATTATGAATAGTCTAGAAAGATGTCCAAGATGTTAGCACTGTGATTTTTGCAGACAAGTTCTGGAAGGTTCTCACCAATATCTGTAAGCACAGAGAAGTTAGGAAGCATTTAATGTTACACTCCTGCCCCAGGCATTAAATATGGCCCCTCAGAAGAGAGTTGGGGTGCTCTCTCTGTATCATCCTCTCTTCATTATTTCCAGAAAGCTATTTTAAAAGTATCTGTCCAGAGGACGGGAAAACCATTTCCTCGCCCCTTTCAGATTCTACATGACATTTCTACATCAGTAATTTAATTCAAGATCAGCCATACAAAGCGCTATTAGTGTAATGCCTGATAATAGCTCAGATGGCAGAAGGTGCCTTAATGCAAATATCATGTTGCAGGAAGCAGAATGCTTTACAATAGCTGCTTTGTAGCTACTTAGGTATAGAGCACTGTTCTCTTGATTAGCAAACACTGTGTCTTCATTTTGAATTAGTAAAAGATGCTAGAACTGGAGCCATCAAGCTGTGGGGACTGTATTTTCTTATATATGGCTGATAGTAAAAAATTAGAATAAAAATTAGGCAATAGGCTTTAATCAAACTCTCTGTGATTTTATTTTATAGATTGTAAGTCTAAACCCACTGGGCTGAAGGCATATAGACTGTTACTGGTTAGATTATGCCCACTGAAAGAAGAAAGGACTTTCAAATTTACTCTGAATTTGATGACAATTTTATTTCCTTTCAAGATGTTAAGCTTGTTCCTAATAAGTGTTGTCTGAAAGCAAAGTTGCAGTAGTGGTCCCAAACTTGACTGTAGAAATGTCATCCAAATAATTTCAAGATGTGTGTGTACATATATATATTTGTATATGTATATTTTTTAGAAGCCAAATTATTGTAGTGCTTGTGTGAAAATCCCAATTTAAGGCAAGACCTATAGTCTATATAGTAGCAGAGTGAACAGTGATCTCTTGTTCTCTCCCTCATTCCCCATTCAAAAAAATCCCCCTACTTTTCTGAACAGAACAGGAACATTATTGCAGGAATGGATAGTTTTACTTCCCATTCAGACATTGTTTATTTCCTGGGATTTTTTAGTGTTTGTGTTGGTTGTCTTCAACTTTTAAGACTGTATATGCTTACTCTTTCCCAGTGCCTACTGCATTAAAAGTGGTTTTTATTCCAACTACCTCTATTTTATTACTTTCCAATATACTGCAGTATCTGCTCTTGGTAATTGTCTTTTCCAAATTCAGCAGTGACATCTTGGCTACTTGACAATGGTGAAAATTTTCAAAGGAAGGTAATCTTATATATTTTTTAAGACCTTTTGACTGTCTTCATCTTTCGTGATTTGTCTCCTGCTTTGTCAGCATGTGAACTGTTGGCACCTGAGTTCCTTCAAGACTTAAGAGTTTTATTATTTCTTATTCGTATGTTACCTCAGTGGTCTTCCACTGGTTCCTGTAACACTTCCTTTGCATTGTGTTACAGAGCTTTTCTTTCTCTCATTCTCTCTTTCTTTCTCTCTTTCTCTCTTTCTCTTTTTCTCTCTCTCCATCTTTCCGTCTTTCTCTCTTTCTTTCTATCTTTCTTTCTTTCCATCGAGAGTTCAGCATATCCAGAGCAATATACAAATAGTAATATGGAGAAGCGAAGATCAAAAAGGTAATATGTAATTGAAGAAAAGGTGCCGACTTGGGTCAGTAGAAGAGAATATACAGGACTCTGAATATGAATACATGCAATGAGATAAAATTACTAGTTATATTTAAATTTCCATGGCAGGAAAATTGTTTGAGCTCAGTTACATCCATTTAATTTTGATTATGTCTGTTCAGTTGTCTTTAGTGAATGAACTTCAAACATCCCACTTGGTTAATCATAGCATTGTGTAAGCATTCAGACAAAAGCATGCCATCTGTATTAATGCAAATAAGAAAGTTTAGGAAGTCAATCTCCATTTAGGATAAACAAGAAAAGCTACTGAGATACTGAGTTAGTGTAAAGCTCACAAAACCATGTTGAATCAAAGTGTAATAATAATAGTAGCAGATATTAAAGAATGAAGTAGAAACAGCAGAGCCACTTGAGTCACTTCCCAACATTGACTCATTGTTGGATTTTTGAAGACCTGATAAGTTGAAGATTTTAAATATTGTCTTTTATGGTATATGATGCATTTATTTGTGATTAATTTTTCAAATGCGTTTTTGGACATTATTACTTTTTGTCTCCTCAGCATCCTTTGGGAATACTTTTCAAGTCTAAAGAATGCTTTGCATTAAGGGAAAAACACTTGTTTGCTAACAGTTTCCTTGGCTCCCTGAGTTCTTATGTTACATGAAATATTTAAAAAATAATTAAGAGTATATTTTCTCCATGATTTTGTAGACTGAAATAGATGAGAAGCTAAATAGGATTCTTAGTTCTTGTTTTATTTTATTTTATTTGAAAAATTTCAAGCATTGTTGATACTTCTTGCATATAGTGTATTTTGTCTTTTTTCATGTTACCATGTACCTTCTTGAAGTTTGTTGTTGCAAATATGTAAATCAAAGAGAATAGGTATTTTAACTATATTTACAAATATGTATGGCTTCCAACTTCCCACTCTATTTTTGTAGCAATAATAATTGATCCTATATTCATGTGATCAACAGTATCCTATTGAGCTACTAAACTGCTGCAATGCTGTGAACTTACTAAGTTTTTTGCACTCTGATTTTAATAAGAAGCTGGAATATATGAATTTCTGGTATGTTTACATGCATTGGTTAGCAGTGTTTGGTGATGCGATTTGATTGCCAATAAATGGGTGTGCAGTGCATTTTGACTGGAAGTTTGGTGTCCTACCTTGGTTATTTATAGCTACTGTTCTGGTCCTCTGTCATACTTACCCCTCCCTGCCAAAACTTTGGATACCAAAGGGTGTCTTCATTGGCACTGGGAAGCTAGGTGTGAGCAACTGAACCAGGGCCTTAATTTCAGATTAGGGGAGGGGGGGAGGGATGCACAGTGGCTTGTGACCAGTACTATTGAAGAGAGGAGTAATCTATATCTAAGTATTACTTGAAAAGATCAAGATTAGTCAGGAGTTTTCAGCAATCAGTGCAGCTGTTGTTGCTTAATGGCATTTCACAATGTCTGATTACTGGTTAGAATCAGTAATAACTGTGGCAGGACATAATGTGCCGAGTCTCGGGTGGATTTATCATTATTTAATCTGTATTATAATCTCATGCTATATAATAAGAAATAATCTGTGTCTTGTATTTGCCCAAATAAGATTTCTGTGTCCACTGAAACCTGGAAATTTCAGCAGAATGCTGATTGTTGTTGGAGCCAGGGTTATATTATGATTTAATGACTTTTCTTGGCTTCATTGGATGACCTGGCCTAGAAAAACATTTTGAAGTAATAAAGCGTCTGTTTGGCTCCAAACTAATGAGAGAAGCATTGCTCTTTGCATAAACTGTTCTTTAGGAAAAGCCATGGAGACCTACTAATAAACCTTATTAAATAGCTTAAGCAAGCTTGAAGGAAACAGAAAACAAAGAAACTATTCCCTTCCATGTGAAGTGAGTACATTAAAAAAAAAAAAAAAAGGCAAGCGCAAAGGGTTTTTGCCTCCCCGCCATGTGACTTGCAGCCTGCTGCACTTCAGTTACGTCGCCTCTGAGATATGTTAAAGTGCAGCTCAGTTTAATGAAGGAGTGGATAGGACAAATCAAGGCTAGAGACAATTTACGGCAGGGACTGGGTAAGTAACTGCAGCTGTAGATAAATGTTTACTAACATTGTGCAAATGTTGTAATGTCTAACTTGTAGAATTTAAAAGAATACTCAGAATTGCCATTTTTTAGTGGTCCTTTCTCTGTTTTATTTAATTTGCAAGTGTTGGTGGTACATAGTATGCAATAGATTAATGCATAATACTGATAAAGGATTTAATTTTATTTTTCAGACTTTCTACAACAAAACAAATAACTTATTTTCTTGTACTTGTTTTAAATTCTTTGCCATGTATGTAACTGCTTTGTCTATTTTAATGCAGTGCTCAAAATAATTTCAGTAGGAGTTAGCTGATAGTTTCTGCTGCCTTTCCGTTATTTTGATTATTTTTCTACTGTTTAAGGAGAGGGGAGAGCAGCTTGTACTCTAAACCTCCTTGGTACAGTATTTTCAGATTTCTAGAATCCAACTCTAGAGCACTGAAAAATTCCCAGCATCAACTTGTTCCAGGAATTCATTCAATTGTCCTAGTAGGGTATGATTTCAACTGTTTACTTTTGTTCCCTGTGCCTTTTTTATAAAGACTTGTATGTGTTCTTATACTGAGTTGATATAGTTGGATATAAAAAGTGCTGTTTTAAATTTTTGTGTGCATAAATTTATGGAAATATATTATTAATATATAAGATAGTGAAATATGATGACAGCTTTTGTGGTTGTTTAAGACTTCCAGGCATTTGATTTTGATATGTTTTTGTCTCTAGCAATTGGAATGGACTTTGCAGTTGCTATGATGCAGTTATGAAATAGGATTGCAGTCTTAGTCAAATAATAATTTACAGAATGGCTGTTTTAGCATTTCAGTGCCTGCCATTTGAGCATTTGAATCTCAGTGCATAGACAAAGAGCTGAGAAGGGGTAATGATCAATGTAGATTCCAGACACCTGTACCGAAGCCTGATTTGAAACTTGGGAACTGTACAAGGAAAAGCACACTCTTCTGTTGCTGGTAGTGCATTAAAGAAAATATTTTTAAGTCTTGCCTTGTAAGGCGTGTCATCCTCTTGCATCATCTCACAGGGAAGAGTACATTAAATATCATAGCCTGTCGTGATTTTTACTATCTGGATTAATCAGGATGTGTTATCTTTTTCAGATAATCACTCCATTTAGGAGACTAATATTGTGTGCTGAGAACAGAAAAGAAATGGAGGACTGGATAAGCTCTCTGAAATCCGTTCAGTCCAGAGAACACTATGAGGTAAGCTGGCATCCCTCTTGCTGCAACCTGTTCTAGCTCAACAGATCAAGCTACAGGACACGGAACTGGAGTATTCACCTTCCTTAGTGTGAAAAGTGTGTCTAATGTCAGAGTGAAGCTTCATCTTAAGAACTTCACTAGCAAAATGAGAGCTTATTATCACACTTCGGTTTAGAATTTTGGAGGGAGAGCAGGCTAAATACCCTTTGGAAAATCCTTTTGGGGAGCATTTCACTGTCGTCCCCTGTAATATGGAACCGTGCGTAATGTCAGTGACCGTAGCTGTGTTCTGTACTTGCAAATTTGTCTTAACTTCTCCTTTACTAGACCGCACAGTTTAATGTGGAACATTTCTCAGGGATGCATAACTGGTACGCCTGCTCCCACGCCCGACCCACCTTCTGTAACGTGTGCAGAGAGAGCCTCTCTGGAGTCACTTCTCACGGCCTGTCTTGTGAAGGTAAAACTATGATTGCTTCCCCTTGGTTATCATGCTGTGTGTGTAGACAGATGGCTGCAAGTTCAGTATGAGTAATGATCCTGAAAATAATAAGTAACAAAAGAGCCTGAAGGGAGAAAACTCTACATGAAAGTGACCTTCCTCCAGGCAGAGGGACTCTGCCTCACCGTCCTGTTGCTCCAGGTGCCTATTTCAATAGAACACTTCTCCCTGTCGCACCAACTAGTTTGGAGTGTACAGGGTGGAGGGTTTGCAAGAAAAGATAGGATTTATTTGATTTGCACATCAAAAAAGTGGAACCGGATAGTCTTACTGCTTTGCAGAATCAGCATTTCTCTGAAAAAAAAAATCATTATGGTATTTTCTGCCCCAAATCTAAAAGCATTCTTAACACTGAACAAAGTGTTATGACCCTTGCCCTCCAATTCTTGTTTTCTCTATTGCTGCTGCCTGATCCTGCAGTACACATTGATTTACTGCTTTAAAAATTCTCTCATGCTGTGAGAGGGTAGAGATGCAGATGACTGCGTTTGATGGTTCAACAGGGGAAATCTAGCACAAAGAAAAAGGAAGGGTGGCTAAGACTTCAGCATTTAGCTAGAAATTATATTTAATTAACAAATAATTATAATATGCCTGAAGCAGCTTATTTTTTTATTCCTGCAAGTTCTGTGGAAAAGTGGCAACAATTCTGCTTGTGTTAGGAGACAGCAGAAAATAAAGCATCTGTGTGACCTTATGAGATATATGAACGGTAGAAATATTTAATTACCAAAATAGCTGACTGCCCAGAAAAGAGTTACATTTACACTATTCATAATTTGATTTCTTTGGAAGTATGTAACTCAACTGCAAATGCATTTCTGTTATTGATGCTGTTATAATACTTGAGGATAATAATATGTATTAAGGAAATCTTAGAAAGGGAACATTAAGCCATTGTCCTGAATTGTCCATGCTTTTAATGTAGCTAATGGTGCAGTTGCCAAGGAACAGGACAAACCAGTTTTGTAGAAATTAGAAGTAGCATAGTTACTTCCAGCCTCTCTGGTGTATGTTTTCCACTGTGAATAAGTCCTTTGGACACTTTAAAGGCAATTATGGTATTCTCAATGCCTAATATTGACAGATGGAAGTATCATGTGCTTAACTAAAATGCAGTTGTACTGCCTCTGTGTACAAATACAGTTATGTTTGCTCGGGCAAAGGAAAGGAACGACTTTCATAAAGAATTTATCCATTCCTAAGTTAATATTATAGCTACTTTAATAGGATAATTTATCAAAAATTATCAGTGTTAATGTCTGTAGTCCACAGTTTTATATTTTTCCAGTGTCTAATTTTGCATCTAAGTATGTTTTTAATATACAGAGTGTTGTCATTAACTTTACATTAGGGAAGTTCCCATAATTTCCAGATTTGGAGTTTGTCAGCTTTCTGTATAACTTATGACAAACTAATGCTGCATTTATCCACATTCTCATTTTTTAAAAATAGCTTGTGAAAGTGATTTGGATTTCCTTTCACTCTTCCACAGTTCCATAATCATGTATGACCTGGAATGTTTTATATGTAGATACTGTGATACTCTTTTGTCTATTAATAAGCTTATCTCCTCTTACTTCTTAGCTTCTATTTTATATCTATTTTATTATTTTTTTTAAATAAAATAAGATCTTTAGTTATATATCTAATCCAAATAATTTGACATTTGACTCTTACTGTAATACTTTATACTTTCTCTGCAATTATGTATACATGTTAAAACCCATCATCCTTAATTTCTTCATCTAAAAAATGCATTTTTGTTTGATACTTGCTCCTACTATGCACACTACTTCTAATGCATTTAATTAACTATTTTTTTCTTTATCTTACCTGCAGTAGCAGTCTATACAGTCTGAGAGGACAATCTGGAAAGTTTGGAGTCTTAACATTCCCCAGACTTGTTCTGTGCTGCTTTTCCCCATTACATAATTTTAAAAAAACCTGTTTAAATATTCATGCCTGGCTTTTCAAACCTCCAGCACTGCTTTATACTGGGAATCCATTTATATCTATACAAAATTCAATTATTTGTGTGGTCATTGGTCCCAGGCTACTCTATTATGCCTTGTATTGAAAAGATGAGAGGCTCTTTCAAGAGATAATTGAGCTCTTCCTCCTGTTAGTGGGTTGGGTTACTGGCACACCAAATTGTCTTGAAAGTAGCTTAGAGTCTTTGGGGTCTGATTCTTGACTCTTAACTATAGGTAAAAATAAACCCCATTGATGATACCTTGCAGCTTTTGATAATTTAGTTGTCCTGTAATATTTTATTCTCTTAAAATTGCTGTTTTCCTGCACAACTGCTTTTTTAAAAGTCTGACCACAAATCAAGCCACATTTCTTTTGGAGATGATGGGTGACTTTTTCTTCAGGGCACCTTCCATACCAGCAACCTTTGGCAAAGGTTGGCCAAATTCATTGCAGGCCACCCTGAAGACACTCTTAAGTCTTGTGGAAACCAGTGTAGAAAAAGATGTTAGGTTAGTACATTTGCTAGGTAAAATAGTGTGAACTTGCACCTTCTTAGAAGTCAAAGAACTGATATGTATATCAACCTCAAGATGTAAGTTATAACAAACCAGGCTTCATTCTTGTTACTACTCAACAAGCAACTGACTTCTAAAAAAATTAATCAGACTCTCCTTTGAGATGCAATGCTGTTCTTCCAACATGTTCTTTCTTTTGTCTTCTCAAAAGATAATCTACTTTTCCAGTGTTGTCTCTGTGTTGTGTTGTTCTAGCTAAATGACTGCTCTCTGCAATGTTCATTTAGTCTTTACTAGGACAGAGTAATTACAATCTCTGTGCCTTGCTTTAGGAATTATTCCAAATCAGCTGAATCAAGAAAGGGTTTTGGGTTTTATGCTCCTTAGAGTTTAGCTTCAATATGGAATGTTTAGGCAAAGAAGCTTAAAGAATGATATATCATTATCTACAGAAACTCTTTCACAGCTCTGTAACCTCAGTTACTCTGCATCAATACTGCATTTCTGTCTAAGTCATTGCCAGTAGAACACTGCGTTTATGATTATTCTCAGAAATTTATTTCTTCATGTAGCATTTTGTTTATCATGACAGGATCTTGATTGTTGAATATCAAGTATAGCTAATAAGTGGGAGAAACCTCTCTTAAACTGCATTCTCCTGTGACGAATTGCACAAACAATGTTGTAAGAACACTTTAGGATGATGAAGTCAATCAGTAAGAAAATACTGGGATTAAATTACCTCTGCAAATGCACTTTGTGCACTTTGCCTTTTTCCATTATGGCTGTGGGGTTTTGCCCGCAAAACCCTGTTGTTCTTACCCATTGCCCAGGGAATTGTATGGGCACTGCTTGCACAGTCATTGCCTCTGATACTCTTGCCACATTTTCTGCACAGCCTGGAGAGTGAATAGTGAATGAAGCAATAAGAAAGAGAAGGGATGTTTGTTGTTAAAGAATGAAGGAGTAGTAGAGAACTGTTCTGTGACTTTATATCACATGTACCCTTCTATGATGCTGGGGAAAACATTTAAATAAGATTTTTTATCAAATCAGTAGTTCTGCATTCTTTATAACCAGCAACCTGAATCACAGAAATGCTGTTTTCTATCACTGCAAAAATCAGTTGAAGCTGTTCTGAAGTCCCTGATGCTTTGAAGATATACAGCATTGAAAAAAAGTCTTAATTGTAGTAGTAGCAGTAGTACTGGGCATAACAACAACAACAACAACAACAACAATAATTTTAAAAGGCCAGGAAGAAATTAATATTGATGGCTAAAAAGCAGTATTACATTAGATTTTTGCCTTTTAGAATAAGGCAAATACCTGTTGAGGATTATTATGAAGCAGAGTTTGGCACAGCCCCATACTTATTGAGAACCATCCATTACATGCACTGACTGAGGGTCCTGTTCTCTTAGAGTGTACAGTCATACAACCAATGACTGCACACCTGCAGAAACTATATTGCAATGTTAAGTTTCCTGAGTAATTTAACTTTTCTCATATTTTAGCTTTCATTGGCAAAGTAATGGCAGTGAATTTCTAGCCATATGTCTACATGTTTTCCAAAAGATTTCAGGTATCAGACTGTTTAATGAATGGGATTCAGTGTAATCTGAGACAAAAGAAGTTAGGTCATAGTGGTAACTAATACTGAGGTTTGATTTAAAATTTTCCTTTCTTTGCTTGCAAGTTATATCTGTGTCTTAAGATTATTGTTGTTTGTAATATTTTATATTCAGACTAACATAAATTGTTGTTTCATGATACTGAAGTTGCAGGGGGGTGACTCAAAGAATCTGATCTGAGATTTGGTTGGTAGGTTATTTATAGTACTTACAAAGCAAACATTGCCTGTCACTTGCCATCTATAGAGTGGCTTTCTGTTGCTCTTCAGAGCCTGGAATTGATTTTGTCCTTGCCTTGTTGAGAAAGAAGCTGAATACAGGGCTCCTGAGATCAAGTTCAATCATAGCTCAGTAGGGTCTGAACATTCTATTACTTTGTAATTTGTAATTTTCTATTCCCCCTCATCCCTGATTTGTTGTATTTTGGTCTGATAAGCAAGTGCTTATCATTTAGGAGTAGGGAGCTGAATTCAGTGGCATATATTCTCTGAAACATTCAAATGGTTAAACTGCTCATGGTCCATCACTTGAAAATAGTCTTTATTTCTGTGAGATCTGAATAAATAGTCTTTATTTCTGTGAGATAATGAAGCCAGCTTCATTAGATATTTGGAAGTTATGGGATATTTGCATGCTTTGAGTCTGCATTGGTCTTGCTGCAACAAGTCCGTGCCTTTGTTAGGTTGGAGGCCATTGACCTATTTGAGTGAGTCCATAGGAGTAGCATGGAGATGATGAGAGGGCTGGAGCACCTCTCCAGTGAGGAAAGGCTGAGAGTGTTGAGATTGTTCAGTCTGGAAAAAAGAAGGCTTCAGGGTGATGTAATTGTAGCCTTCCAGTACCTGGAGGGAGCCTGCAAAAAAGATGGAGAGAGACTTTTTACAATGACACGTAGGGACAGGACAAGCGGAAATGGCTTCAAACTGAGAGTAGGTTGAGATTAGATAGTAGGAAAAAAATTCTTTACTGTGATGATGGTGAGACACTGGTTTCCCAGAGAAGTCGTGAACACTCCATCCCTGGAAGTGTTCAAGGCCAGTTTGGATGGAGCTCTGAGCAACCTGGTCTAATAAAAGATGTTCCAGTCCACAGCAGGGGCAGTTGGAACTCAATGATCTTTAAATGTCTCTTTCAACTCAAATAATTCTATGGTTATATGAATGCTGCTTTTTGAAATGACTGGGAGAGTTACTGTAAAAGCAATGAAACGTCTTTGTTTTCTTTCCTTCTCTTTCTTTCTAGAAAGTAAAAGGTGAGAGCCGAACACTTACTTTCACACATCTCCCAGAACAGTGAGGATTGCTCTCAAACTCAAATGTTGCTTACATAGTCTCAATTCACTTTTTAAATTGATCTGGCAATGGATCAGTGGAATTAAAATGGAAAATTTATTATTCACAAGACATTTTGTACCATGGCTTAATGTTTTTTAATGGTAGATAAGCGATGGGCCAAAGCCTTGATAATTTCCTGTCAAATATTTGTTTGAAAAGAGACTACTACTTCTGATCTACTGGCTAGTTCTCATAAACCTTTAATGGTCTTTGCCAAAATAATTTATATAATGCACTCTAAATAGAATTACATCATGGACTTCCAGTAGAAGAAATACCCATGGTTTGGGTGCATCAGTCTGTTTGATCTAATATGGTATCATTAGCTAGGCATATTAATTGAGTTAACAAAATTCAAATAGTTGTTAGGTTGCCAGAATGTCTGCCTAACTACACACTTGTGCTGGGTATTCCAATTAGCAGACTTTTCAAAAAGAATGCAATAACAAGTAAGATTCTTCCTGGTGTGATATAGGCTCTTAGAAAATTTTGTAATCCCCAGTATCTGAATAAAAATATCACCACGTAAACCCTTCACTTTCTCATGTTCTGAGAAAAGTGGGCCCAGCATGGTGCCCCAAAGGCATCTTTTGAGCAAAGAAACAGAGCTCCTGATTCAAAATACTTTTGTAAAACAGTCTCCCATGACTTCCTACAAATTTAAGTCGGATATCTGAGTCATGTTACCGGAGGAATGGAAAAGGCAAACCCATAATTAAAGATATATTGTACCTCACACCCGAAAAAATGGGATCTAATGTGGGCTTCAGGGCACATTTCGCATGGGCCACAGCTAAGCAGTTAAACCCAGTTTAATGACTTAAATCTGGAGTAATTGTAAACTGAATTTTCTTTTTAGTTGTTCTGTGTCATGCGTGCAAAACTTAAGTGACATGTAGCTGGCTATTTTATGGGATATCCATGTTTAATTTTTTAAAAAGGTGTGTATCACTGAAATACAGCAAATAACACAGGATATATGTTTATCTGTGTCTTGCAGTGTGTAAGTTTAAAGCACATAAAAGATGTGCTGTCCGAGCAACAAATAACTGCAAATGGACTACATTAGCCTCAATTGGAAAAGACATCATTGAAGATGAAGATGGTGTAAGTACTACTCATATTTACAGTATTTTCCAAAGCTGTTTCTTCTTTAGGGAAAAAAAAACAAAGCCCAACCACAGAAATATTGCCAGGTGACCCATTGAAGTTAATGGTAGGTGGCTATTTTCCTGAACACTATTCAAAGATTAACGTGGTATTTAGAACAAAAGTTGCATTCCTATCTCACAAGACAAGTCTAGCAACTGTGGGCACTAGATTACAGATGTATTACAAGGTTTTAAAGGCCACATGTGGAGAAACACTGCAGCTGGAGAATTGCTCCCAGAAGTTCCTGCTGCTCTTAAGCAAAGGTGGTATTTTGCACTGTTACCATGCTGTTTTGGCAATGTATTTTTGTCCTCTTTTCCTGGAGCAGTTCCCCAGGAGGCCCGTTTGGAATTCACTGAATTGGGAGGGGATTTTGGCAATGAAAGCAGGAATTTTAAAATTAGCAGGAGAAACAACAGAAGCTTTTGAGAGGTTGATTGTGATAAATGGACTATTTTTACAAACACAGCTGTGTATGAACCACTGGTGTGAAGCTTCTTAGAAGGCTGGTACTAAGTTGAACACCTGAGTGTCCTGAGTTGCCCATGGTATTAATGGGACAAAGAGTGCACTGAGTAAAGCTTTGCACTGCATTTGGGACTGCTTTAGAGAGCTGTGACTTACCAGCCATGGTGAGTGGGTAAGTGAAGCAACAGAGGAATTTTGCTGTCCTGCCTATTCTTATGAATTTCAGGTATTTTTAATTGGTTTGTGTCATGTAGTCAATGTAACTGAGTGGGAACTTGTTTGTATGACAGTCTCTGGACTTAATTGCCCTGTTGTGTTATGGTTTATTGCTACCATGAATGAGACAGGTCTCCCTTCTTCAGGTGTCATGTTTTCTGCCTAGTATGTGGAACAGCAGAGTGGTCCATTCATTGCAGTTGCCTTCTGAGCATCAGTGTCCCTTATCCTGGCTGACCAGCATACCTGTTTCTTTGATGAAAGGGTACACCTGTGAGAAATAGTTTAAATCCACCTATATTTGAGAGACAAAAGCCTTTAATTTCTCTTTCTGGCTACTTAACTCTAATGACTCCTTCTCCACAGATAGCTATGCCTCACCAGTGGTTGGAGGGAAACCTGCCTGTCAGTGCCAAATGCGCAGTCTGCGACAAGACTTGTGGCAGTGTTCTACGCCTGCAAGATTGGAAGTGCCTTTGGTGTAAAGCTATGGTAGGTGTGCTGAGCCACATCCAAGCATCTTGCAGTTCAACAGCTTTAGTGCTTGCCATTATTTTTGTTTTGTCGTTCCACAACCTGCTTTTGGATTAAGTAGTAGCAGGCAGCTTCTGCAAACTCAGGTCTCTCTAGCATTCAGAATTTCTAATGACTGTCCTACTTTCACAATCAATTTCAAATACACCCACAGATGCAGCTTTTCTTTAATAGGTGTTGTCATCTCCAATGTATTTTCTCTGCTTTCTTCTAGCTGTTAACTGAATGTTCAGGTGCCTGTTCCTTATGCCTAATAATCATATGTTACTTCCTTGTATTTTTTCTTGTAGCTATTACTCTATTATTCTTTTATTAATATGTTATATTCATATTTATTAATATTAATATAGTAACATGTTTATTAGTGCAAAATCTTGACTTTTCTTCAGGGCAATCTGTAGGATGCAGATTGAAATTCTCTAACTCACTACTGCTGTTTCCCTAATATATCGTTTTCTCTTAATTATATCAACTTGTCTAAAAAGATGGGTTTCTTATACAGGTCAGCAGTTGATTCATTGTTGAAGCTTCTGGCATATAGGTGTCCAAGGCTCTGTGAGTGAGCCATAGAAAATGATTGGCATCTCCAGAGGTGACTTGAAATTTAGGTGAAATGCTGCCACCTCTGCATGTGCCTCTCTTTCCAGTATCTGTGGAAAAGACCTTTGCAATATGGAGTTTATGCGACCCAACTTTGGGAGATGGGTCTGGCTTGGTAGGTGTGCTAGCTTTAATGCGAATATGTCTTCCAGAATGGCCCCAGTGGGCCAGGCAGGTTCAGAGCTATTGTTTTGCCTGCTGTCATCAGCACAGATCCTGGGAGCTTGCTTCTTCCTTCCTTGTGGATGGGGTTAGTGAGTCCCTTGAAAGGATGATTCTTATCTGCTATAGGGGTAGCTGAAGTTCTTCAAAATAATGTTTTGTTGAATTAGTAACAAGGCTCTGTGGTTGAACACTTGGAGTTTTTTCCTAGTCTCTCTCCTTTTCCCTCCACACCTAAATGTTAAATATGAGTCCATTTTTGTAACATAGATAACATAGTATCAGTTGTATTTTCACCTCAAAATTCTGCAGAAGGAAAACAGTTTTTTGTTTCTTTTGCAGGTTCACACGGCCTGTAAAGATCTGTACCCTCGTAAATGTCCACTTGGCCAATGTAAGGTATCGATCATCCCTCCAACAGCACTAAACAGTATAGACTCCGATGGTACGTAGTACTGTAGTGTGTTCAGTGGTACCTCTGGACTGCCAGTGACTATTGAGATCCATGCAAATAAACAAGGCTAAAATCCTTCAGCTGAGCAGGTGAATGCAGTCTGCAAATTTAGAGAGAAGTATAATTTTCTGTGCAGGTTTTTAGAGAGTTATTCAACTGTTTTTCAAAGTTGCCCCAGCAGAAATTTACTTCCATTTTGCTTATGACCCTTAGAAACATTTCAAGTGAATGATCAGAGTTCTCAGATAAAGTGGGCTGATGCCAGCCTGGCATACACCACTCCTTCTGTGACTTGTCAAATTTTGGATAATTTTGCATTATGCAGAGATAAGTTAGCTGAACAGCTCAGATCCAACAACTACTTTACCAGGCTTAAGAGAGGAATTGCTTCCATGGCTTCTCTAATTTTTTTTTTTTTTTAAAGAAAAGCAGCGTAAAAATCCTGCAATGCACAGATAAAACCCAGCAAATGCTCAAAACTCAGAGATGCTTTTTGATGGTCCCGGCTAGAGACACATCAACAGAGGGAGACTTAACTTCAAGGCAGAGAGTGGATTTAAAAAAGAAGTATCACAAAATCTTAACTGCTTTAATTTTATAGTTTGTGTCAATGGTAAAGTAGACCAACATCTTGAACGCAATTAAATGTATTTTGTTACATGAAGTTAGCAAAAGTAATTGTGTATGCTGTATGTATTCACTCTATTTATTTGCTTTGTGGTGTCTTAGACATCATGCTGTCATTTATTGCTTATGCCAGGAAGATTGTTCAATATGTGAAATTAGTTTTCTTGGCATTTAAATTAATTAATCAAACCTTATTTGAAATTAGACATTATGATAATGTGGAATTAAATTAGCATCCCTTAATGAAATTTTTTATTTGTAGCTTTAGTATTTTTTTAGTAATTGAAAACAACATAATCATTTTAATACTGCCAGAGACAAATGTCAAAACCTATACATGTGATGTCTGATTTTGGAGTGTAGCTGGGAAACCATTACCTCCATGGACCAGTCATGTTAGTGACAACAGTGTCCATTAGTGCTTCTGACTAAGGACCTTGTAGAGAGCCTGCTGTAATTAGTTAAGACCTGCACTGGCCTTAATAAGCTTTGAATCACAGCTGAAGGTCTTCTGTTGTTCAGTGATTCTGTTATACTGAATAGTATAAACTTAGTCTGAAAAAAAGGCTCCTATGTGACGTCCCACCTGGGAGGAACTGAGTACAAGTAACTTTTAAAATCTGTGAGTACTCTTAAAAAGCTCATACAGACATGAATGATCCAATTCAACCCAGTAAAGTTAAAGCAAAATAAGATTGAAAACCAAACACTTGTAACTGAAATATATATATTCAATTATGTGATAATAATCTGTGAAGATGAGACTTCAGAAGTATTCTAAAAGGTTAATAGCAGTTGAAAAACAATAAATCTATTGTCTTCAGGATTTTACTAAATCTAGGCACTGAAAATACCAGAAATAAACAAACAAAAAAAGAATTGGTAAATCTTATGCAATTATGTTTTCCTTGCAGGACTAATACTGAGTTTAGCATTTACATTTTGCATGAAAATATGTAGTCCTTTTGTCTTTCATCCCTATCTTCCTCTTTTCCATGATTTCTTTTTGTGTTGTTCATATTAGGAAACCTTATTTATTTCATTCTTTCTAACTATGTTTACAGGTTTCTGGAAAGCCACATGCCCGCCATCCTGTGCCAGTCCTCTTTTAGTTTTTGTTAACTCAAAGAGTGGAGACAATCAGGGAGTAAAGTTTCTTCGTCGATTCAAACAGTCGTTAAATCCAGCTCAGGTCTTCGATTTAATGAATGGAGGACCTCACTTAGGGTAATGACCTTGGAAACCTTGAGCAAGCCTTTCCACAAGGGAATTAGGTGCAAAGTATAGTGTTGTGTTCCCCTTGCTTTATAGTGTTATATCCCCTTGTTGCTATAATTCTATCACCAATATCTACTCTGGCTTCCTAATTAAAATCTAAGAGACAACAGATTTCCTAAATAAATTCCAGTGCATGAAGGGTTTGTAGAATAACATTTTCCTTCTAGAAAAGCTCAAAAATTCAAAACCAAAAGCTCTTGGCTAGCTTTGACTTCTGTTAACTGGTAAGGCTCAAAACTGTTACAGATGTTCAGATGTTTTCCTGTATCACAGGAACTTTGATTTTGCCTTTGTGCACAGTTGCCCAGGTGCTTTTCTTCCATTTCACATGCATAATTCTGATATTCCTCTAACCTTTTTGTGTGTAGCTGTGGAATAAGACTATTGTTTAAATGTGCTCTGTATCTTTTAAAATTCTGAACACAAATGTCAGCAGCGGGGTCTGCAGTGGGTTAACGGACAAGTACATGAAAAATTTTTCATCTGAAAAGTATATCCAAAATATGCTTTATGCAACATATGCAAATAGTCAAGAAAATGACCGTCCCAAAGAATTTGGAGGAAGAACACAATTAAAACCACCAGGCTCCCCAAAATCTAAGGGTTGATTGTTGGAGAGATAGTGATGAAATTTGCATAGTGGTGGCCTCAACTCAATCATCTTTGCACATTCATGAAGATAAAATTCGTGCCCATATTTCTGTTGCCTAACTCAATTCCACTCAGATATAGTGATGTGGTTAAATGGCCTAATAATACCAGTTATAGCAACTAGAAGCACTAATTTTTGTACTCCTAAAGATGCAGAATTATACTTAATGATAAAAAGTAGATGAAGCAAATCCACAAAAATTCAGTTCATGCAACACATAAATAATACAAATATAATTGGTTACAGCTGTGGATTATAAGAATTAGTACTGTGTTATGGACACATCATATTAACTCTGAATTGTAATATTCTTTTCATTATAACCCTGATAATCTGAGCTGAATCCAAGTCACTTTTAGCTAGCATTTTGTTCATGTAATAATAATGACATGTAACATTTGTCTTAATTGATTAGACAGTCTTTGAAAAGAGACAGTCTGAAAAATATGTTTGCAAGTTCTCTTCCTTCATCTAGCTCTACCATGACTGAGATGGCTCACTTTGATTTTGCACAGAAATTGCAGTTCATGTTGGGTACTTTTTTTAAGTACTTCTCCCAAACAGTTTCCAAGGAGAGGTCCTTAGCAAGGACTAAGGTCCTTAGTAGTCCATCAGGTCACACTGATGTCTTCTTGTTTTCTAGTTCATCTAAAAACCAGAAATGCATGCTGTGAGACAGTGTATTTCTAGGGGTTTTCTCCTTTTTCTCAGGATAGGAAAATTGCTCTGGTATCAACATTTTTCCCCCTTAAATATCTGCGTCTTTTCTTCTGAATAGGTATGTGCCCATCGTATTCAACTGACTTTATTTTCTCAAGAAAAATAGGAATGCCTCAAAAATTTGTGATCTTGATATGTTGCTTTTTAGAAATGGTTCAGAAATTATACATCTTCTGGAAAATAACATGCATTAAAAATAAATATCTTTGTTGTTAGTATTTTAAGAGTTTATACTTTCCAATTTTTTTCTTTTTTTTTTTTTTTAGTTTAAGTCTCTGTTGTTTTTTACCTTTTGCCTGCTTCTTCATATCTCATTTCCTTTTCCTCTGTCTTATCTTTCTGCATTTTCTGTCTCTCTTGTCCTCCTTTTCTGTACTGTCCACATGTTGTATTATGTAGGTGTTAAAAGTCAGAGAAAAGGAGGAAGAGCAATAGGAAGTGAAAGCAGCATATGACTTTAAGGATATAATATTAAATACTTGTAATATTTGTTGGGTATTGTTGTGATCTCCTTATGTTTAAGAATTGCTCTCAATGATCCTTACAGGGCTAACTAGCCCTGTGCCCACAAAAGCCCACTTGTATTGTGGAGCACATCCTGTCATTGTGTCTCACCCTCTTGTGAAAAATCCCCAGTGGTGCATTATGCTTCTAGCTGAAGTGAGAAGCATGGAGCAGTTGCAATTTTATCACTTAAATTTGTTTTTTTTTTTTTTTTAATATTAATAAAATCAGACTTATAAAATCCTGAAAACAATATCAAGGGATTTTTTTAAAGAATAACTTGGCATGTTATTTATCAGAAATGTCAGTATAAGTGGAATATACAGTGACAGATGGGCTGCAGATAGGTTAATTAAATAGACGGTTGTATCCCCATACCCCACAACAATAAAAGGATATAAAGATGCTGTGCATAATATTTTCTTGTAACAATTGCTAATGAATGTCACTGTTCTCTTGCTAATGGATGTAACTAGCTCTTCATTTTCTCTGCAGTTTGCGGTTATTTCAGAAGTTTGACAACTTCAGGATTCTTGTGTGTGGTGGCGATGGAAGTGTGGGTTGGGTCTTGTCAGAAATTGATAAGCTCAGCTTGCACAAGCAGGCAAGTGTGCATATTTACTTTCCTTGCCTAGACTGACTAGGCTTAATTTTGTGTGCTTACCTTTTCCTTGACTTGGTTCTTTGTTGTATCTCTGTGTATGGAGCAAACTCACTAGTTGCTGTTTAATGAAAGCTTTCACTGTAATAAACTGGCTGAGTTGTAGCAGAATAGCACAATTTGATTTACAGGCTTTAGACATCAGCGATGAAATTAACATTTGTTGATTGAAATAACAAGCATTTGTAACTACTTGTATTTTCTTTCTAGTTTTCAGTAGTAGATTTGTTCCTGTGTTGTGTTTCAGTGTCAGTTAGGAGTGTTACCCCTTGGTACTGGAAATGACCTTGCTCGTGTCCTTGGTTGGGGAGGATCCTGTGATGATGATACACAACTTCCTCAGATTTTGGAAAAACTAGAACGAGCCAGCACGAAAATGTTAGACAGGTAAACCTAAATGTGCATATGCATAATTTACTATGAGATTTAAATTGTATTTATTTGGGTTTCTGATGGCCTAAAATCCATCTTGGAGACTTGGTGTTCAGTGGGTTTGCTTTTTGAGTGCAGGTCTTAATCATGAAGGAAGCTGCAGTTGTGATGGGGACAGCTCTTTAGGCTGCTTTTTAAGCTAAAGAGTCAGAGGGATGAGTGGTTGATGGAACTGGGAAGTGTGCTGTCCAAATATGTTCAAAAGTTGACAGCTTATTGCATGGCTCAAGGAATTGCATAACTGCCTGTTACAAGAAGTTGTGAGCATGAAGAAATTGTTTCGATTCAAAGCTGATTTGAGCAATTTTAGGGGCTCCATGCATGCTTATTAAACACCATTCATGGCGGCATCTTTATTTAGAAAACACCTGAGCACTTTGTCCTTGGTTGTGGGGAAAACTCACCTTGTGTGCTTTCACGCTTTCCTGAGGCATCAGCTGTTGACAAGATGCTGGGCTAATTGGACCCATGACTAATATTTCTGTTTGAGGCAGTTTCTCAGTAAAAAAACTGAGATCTTCCCACTCCTTGTTTCATATAATGTTCATCCATAAAGGCAGAAATTCCCATTAAAAAAAAAAACAAAACCAGAGATGATGATGGCTGTGTTGTTCCAATGGAAGTCTAGCACTGCTTCTGAGAGGAGTATTTCTTACGCTATTCCTTTCTCTCATGAGTGTCTCTTTCCTTGCTCTAGTTCCAAACACTTGAATGTCATCATAAGGGATTTTACTTTAGGTTATTTTAATGAAATAGAGAAAAAAAGCCTTTTTTTATTTTAAGCTTTTCTGCAGACTACTTAATTGCTTTACAGCAGCGTATGTAGAGAAATGCTTGTTACTGATCCTCAGATTCTGAAAAACTTGTAGCTTAAATCATATTTCCCTTTTTCTGTAGTGAAAAAATACTTTGTTTCATTTTTTGGTCTAATTTCATTAGACTTGCTCCCAAGGCCCATCTGCAGTGATTACTTGCTCTTTTCAGCAGGCTTTGAAGGATGTTGTTGCTATCAGTAGTTTCATACTCTCTATGCTGTCAAGTGCTGTCCTGTACCACACACAAAAAAAAATATATATACATCAAAGAAGACACTTCATCATTTGCTTTGTTTTCATGCCTGCCTCCTCTAGTTGAGATGGAAAGCTAATGTCATGTTAAAGATTTTTCTTTAGCAAAATGTCTAGTTTCCTTTGACTTCTGCTGTATGTTTACACAAATTCTTTTATAATGTGAATGCTTTTTTCCAGAAAATCTTTATTCCCTATATTGAATGCCCCATGAGATTTTCACAGATGAGACTGATAATCAAATCACTAAAAAATAATCTGAGTAATAAAACAAATGATTACATTTAATCTCTAATTTAATAACTCTTTAATCTCTGTAATTATTTCACCCATATAGTTTACAACTACAAATTAAACTGCATTTTTTTATACATAGCTATTCTGTGGTGTGACAATGAATTTTCTTTTTGTTAATATAGTGGAGAGAATGTACAACTAAGTCTGGAAACTTATGTTTCTTTCAGGTGGAGTATAATGTCATATGAACTGAAATTACCAGCAAAGCCTTCTATTCTTCCTGTGACTGCAGACGAATCAGAGGAGTGCCAGGTGCACTTTTACTTTTGTTTTGTTGTTTTGTGTACTTAACTTGGAGCTTCTGGGATGACAATAGCCATAATTGAAGCATTTGTGTGAAAAATAGATGTTTGGTGATCTGCTAACTGAACTGAATTAAGGCCTTTTCTTGCTGTGTATCTCAAGTAAGTAAGGTTTCCAGTTCTATATTATTTAACCTAGAAGGAATGAAGGTAAGGAATTTCTAGCAATGCTGTCTGAAAAATTTCTTCCTGGATATATATGTGTATTTTAGTATGTGTTAGAACGTGAATTTATAGCATGTTAAACAAGAATGTAATCTAGTGTCATATTATTATGAAATATAATACTATATAGTATACTATATACTATATATATTTTAGATAATTCTTATATTTGAGTATATATTATATATAATTGTGTATATAATAATATGATTTAGTGCTATGTTACTGTACAATAATATATATGCTATGATAATAAACAAAAATACTTATAATACTTTTTTTTAACATAAAAAAGCAAATGTCTGCTATGTTGAGTTTGGATTAAGCATTGAGAAAAAGCCCCCAGCATTCTGGAGGCAAGGGTTGTATTCCTAAAGAAAGACAGAGGTGTTTTACAGCTGGAGTCTGATCAGGTGACATCACCCAACTTTCTCTTTGTTCATTGAGAGAGCTCAAAATCCTAAGCATCATCAAAGAAAAGCTAAGTCTGTCTTCCAGACTAGATTTGTGCTTGTACTAGCTGATGAGGTTTCAATTTTGAGAGAGGGAGATGCTTTAATCAAATTAATTGGCATGAAAAGTCTGACTGAAAATGAGAAAATAATATATTCCCAAGAAAGTTAATGCATATCAACTGTAGCTCAAAAGTACTTGAGAAGCTATAATTAATCAGCAGTCTCTTGAACAATTTAATAATTCAGGCTCTTTTAATTGGCAAGGAGGTTATAACCTTTGATGGATTGCTGGATATAGAGATGCAAAAAGGCTGGAATTTTAAGGGGGTTGCTTTACACACAGCTCTCCTTCTGGTGTCAGCAATGCAGATTAAGGCTTTATCGCCTCTAATTTTTCAAGAGAGTTAAAATTTTCAAGTGTGTCTTCATCATCATTTTGTTCCAGTTATTTCTGGCTTTGAAACTTTTTTAGACCCTTCTGAAAATGGAAGGAACTGCTTGCTCATATAAAACTGCTTTTTTAGAAAATGTATTCTGTAGGCTATATTACCTGTCAATACTTGAGTTGGACAAAACCATTTGCTTTTGATTACCCTGTTAAATCTCTATTTTAATGGGTTTTTTACATTGTTTACTGAGTTAGGCTATTTCAGAAAAAATAATAATTAACCTTATAGTAGGTGTTGGATTATACCACAGTTTGAAAAGCAAATGGAAGTACATATTTGATTCTTTTATTTTTCCCTTTAATACCTCCTGCATTTTCAGGAGACTAATTCCTATTGGTTTCCAGAAATCTTGTACTGATGTTTGAAAAACAGTAGTTCATTCTTACAGATCAGATGTTTATGTTTTGTTTTCTCCTTTGAAATGAAAACTGATTCAATGTCAGAGTCCTGTGATGAAGGCTGGGTTTTAGGAGAAAAAAACAGAAGTGGTATATCTGCCTGTTCAATCAAAGACAAAAGCATGCTAAGAGGTTTCAAGAGATTCTTAAATGGAGCTGTCAGAACTGTATTTATTTTTAGCTTTGGATTTGGAATGTTATTAGAATTTTCTTTTAAAATTGAGGATTGGATCCAAAGCTATTTTGAGATAGGATATGGTGTGTGAGGATGCATTTTTGATCCATTCCAAGTACTCCAGTTCCCGAGTATTTTGTAATTTCTCATTTTTAATGTTCTTGCAAAGAATAAGCCCTAAATGGTTTGCTCCTTGAGGACTAGTTTTGATAACATTATACCAGTTTGACAGTCTTTGTCAGTTATAGTTCTTGGGAAGTGAGAGCCCACCTGACAGTAAAGTGAAAATTCCAGATTATAACTGCCAACTTTAGACTTGTTCTTATTGAGCAATTTGTTTGAGGAAAGCTTTGCTTGTTTTGGAAGTAAAAGATATTAGATTATAAAAATGTAGGTTGTTATAAATATGAGAAGGTAGATTCTTTTCTTCCTCACAGACTGATTTTAGCCTAGAAATAACTTACTGTTTTCTCTACAGGAGAAAAAGAACTGTGGATCAAGTTCTCAGATGCAGTCTAACTTTGAATATTTAACATCTGAAACAAAAAATAGAGTATGCACATAGAATCTTTATTGCCAGACACTTGGCCTTGTATTAGATCTGAAATGGAAATCCTGCTATTTTTGAGGTGTTTAAACTCACTACTTGGTGTTAAACTGCTGGAATGCGTGAAAATTGAAGTTTCTTTTCTCTCTATTTTCAGATATCTGCTTATGAGGATTCAGTTGCTGCTCATCTTGCAAAAATTCTCAATTCTGATCAGCATTCAGTTGTCATATCATCTGCCAAGTGAGTCAATCAGTTTTATGTACAATGTGGGGGATAAATTCCTTGTGTAACATCATCACCATAATAGCATTCTGTCTAAGCCTGCGTTTCTTATGGATGGCCAACTGGCTTGGCTTAATATATCTTGATTTATATCTTTTAGAGTGGATGTTCTTTTCTGCGAAATTTTTAGATGGTACAGTTGTAATGGATGGCGTAATACTAAATGTAAAAAGTAATCGCACAATATCAATATAAAATGATGTTAAATCATTCCAAATCAGTGCACGGCTTAAATACAAAACTTACTGTTACTAATGTATAGATGTGATCTACTTCACACTGCATTTCTTCTGGCTATTTTTTGAAAAGCATATGTTTAGAGGACAAACAATTTCACCAGTCTGAAGCAGTGCTTTAGCTTAGCTAGCTTTGTTGTAGCCCTCAGTTCAATCAATACTGATTTAGGACATTAATGGGATTTTTTCCCCAAACTGAAACATTTTGAAGTGAGAGAAATTTGACAAATCATGGGCATCAACTGAAATCAGAACTGTTCTGTGTATACCTTCTGTATGAAAAAAACTTATGTTTTGCAATATGCAAAAGACCAGTCATAGAATCTTTAAAAATACCTCTGAATGTCATCACATCTTTTTTTTTCTCGTAAAAGCAAGCTAACAAAATTTCATTTTTAAACTATACATAGCACATGTAGAAGATTAAACTGCAGGATATTATTAACTCCAGATTCTAAATCGGTACTGTACTTGTTAAATCTGTTTAATTTGTCAGAAAAATACAACCAGATGAACAGTACTAAGCAATTATCCTCACCTCATTAGTAAGTTTGCTGTCTGTCTGCAGTGCAGGTAACAAGAACCAAGTCTTTTTCTGATTTACACAGTGAAAATTCGTTGCAGCCACTGTAGTTTGCACAGATATGCTTCAAAAGCATGAGCTGTGCAATGGGATGCGTGTGGCCATATGCTTTCATCTAAGAAGTGTTTCCTTAAAGTCAGTAGATTTTCTCCATGGTTTTTCAGTTCCAACTTTCCATGTGAATTTGCATGACTGTGTTTGAAGTTACCAAAGGGAATGCAAGTTTGCTAAGTCCTCTCCTAGGGAAGGTATACAAGCAGGGGAGTGGATAAAATCAGTCATGTTTATTTCAGATAAGAGGCTGAGATACAAAGTATGCCAAGGCTTAAGTGAAAGAGTTTTTGTTTGAAAGCTTATCAGTTCAATTTTGGAAACTATGGAAAAGAGTGTCATCTAATTTGCAAGTATGATCATGGAGTTCAGTTTCCAATAAGAATGATTCATAGCAGTGTACATATACATAAATTGCCATAAGAATTTAATATTCAAAACATATCTGTTTAATTTAATTTGATTTCTTCCCTCTCCTTTTTTTTACCTGAAGAATATTATGTGAAACTGTAAAGGATTTTGTTGCCAAAATAGGGAAGACTTACGAAAAACCAATGGAAAATGCAGAGGAAGCTGATGCCATGGCCATTAAAGTAAGACTATGACTACATTCAGGTTTAAAGTTGTTGGGTTCTTAAAGTTTATAGCTCATGGGTGTTTAATTTTCACTTTGCTTTAGAATGCCCAGCTTGGCTTTCATTTCAACCAGTGAGTTCAAAGCATAGAGTTAATTATTTCCAAACCATCTTTAAACTCTGAGATCTCTTTAAACTGTTTACACTTTCTTTCTTCATAAAGGATAAAGTTCATGGTAGCATACATAGAGATAAAAGGATTTCTTTTTGCATTAGTTATACTTCCAGGGATTAAGTTAGCTACAGGAAAACAATGGGATAATGAAGAGCATGCTGCAAGAATGAAGGGGAGAAAGACCACAATGTTAAAAATAGTGGTTTAAGCTGCAAAATACAGAGCTCATGTTGCAAAAACATTGGGAAAGAAAACAACAGAAGGATTTGGTATGAGATACAAAATTTACATGAGCTGAAAAGAAAAGAAGAAAACAAAATCCTTGGCAATCCCACAGTCAGAAAATGTACTTGCTAAGTGGCAATTTGTGGTTCACGTTTCTATCTGGTGCACATTTTAGAAAATTACTTTTTCTTTTTAACTCTTCCAAGGCCAGAGAGTGTTTTCTTTCTCCTAGGCACAGAAAATCCTTTCTTTTCCTGTGTACCTAGAGAGAACAGTTACTTAGTGTGGGGGAGAGGCATTTGACAGAGTCTGATTCTGGCTTGAGCCACTTGCTGTGTGACAACTCATTTGCTAAAATGTACGGCTGTATTAAAAAAAAAAAAACAAACAAAAACAAAACAAAAACCCCAAACCCAAAAAAACAAAGAAAACACATGTGTCTCAGTCTAACAGCTGATAGATACCTCTCAAAACGGTACTGAAAAACCATGTATGGACAAATCTCTGGTGGTTTTCTGTGCTGCAAGTCACTGGGAGAGGGGTAGAATGCAATCCATACAGTTATGGGGCAGGCTGAGTTTAGCATGGAATATTATTTGAATCTAAGTGTAGGGGATTTCTATTATAATTGCTCTAATCTGATTGAATGTCACAGGGTCTGCAAAACAGACCCACTCATAATCTGATATTCCGAAATGTTGAACCTCATTTTGGATTTTACACAAGGAATTACATAGACACTAAAGACACCTGCAGTTTCAAATGTAATCTGGTACTGTGTTTCCTGAAAATATTCACATGGACACTGTCGAATTTTTTTTAATGTGTGTGTGTCTTTTCCACTTTGTCTTAGTGCTCAGAGCTAAATGAAAAGCTGGACCTATTGCTCCAGGCTCTTCACACAGAAGCCCAGGCTGCTCCCATTCTCCCAGGCATTGCTCCCCCCATTGTGGAAGAAGAACCAGAGGAGTTCTCAAGTGAAGAATCCTTGTCTGAAAGTAAAGAGCAATTAGCAGAGTGTGTCTCAAAGTCTTCCCAGAAACTCTTCAAACCAAGGCAGCAGTTAATGCTCCGAGCAAACAGCTTGAAGAAGGCTGTGAGGCAGATCATTGAACAAGCAGAAAAAGGTGCACATCAGCAACATTTTGATCCAGACTGGTAGAATAGGATAGGAAAATGATGTTTATTTGTTTGTTTGTCTAGCTGGAATAATTTTCATTATAAAATTTGATTCCTATATTCTTACATAGATAAAATTATGTGCTTATTACAAGCTGCAAGGAAAAGAAATGCAGCTTGTTTGAATGTTGATGACTCTGCAGGTGTGACTACTTATCTATGTGTGTGTGTGCACATATAAGAAGCATTTCTTTTACTTATTAGCTTCCACAAAATGAAAATTTCTGACAGCAAATCTTTGTCAGCTGGTAAAGAATTGACTGACTTTTTCACTGAATTGACGATAGAACTCTTTTGTTGATATTTTAAAACTAAAAGCTACAAAAAAAGGTGCTTATTTCAATGTATGCAGTTTTTCTTTAGAATCTTTGAAATTTTGTCTTTTCTCTTAATAACAGTTGTGGATGAGCAGAATGCTCATAGTGAAGAACAAGTGAACCAATCTCCAGTAGAATACAGCAAAGAATTGGATGAATCTAAAGAAGAGGAAAAAGAGGAAGATACAAAGGAACTTGAGTCTCCATCAAGTGAGTAATTTAGGAATAAAATAGAAATATTCCATTTCCTTTTAGTTGTATTTGGAGCATAGTTGGTTCCATAATTAAAAATACTAGCATCCTGTTTGACTGGAAACTACTCACAAATTCTAATAGATTTGAATAAATAAAAGTTAAGTGAAAAATGTGGGAAATAATAGATGAACAGTCTTTTGGAACGTATTTACAAAGCTGAGAAGGCACTTGTTGGGGAGAGAAGTGCCTGAATTCAATCCAGTGTTTACACTCACCTTTCTACATGAACCTGAGGAAAGACTAGAGCCTCGGTGATGGTGGCAATAGCATATCTCAATTATAGACTGAGATTCTCAAGCTACATAGAAGTTCTAGAAAAGCTGCATCTTAGCAGTGGAAATTTCAGTCTTTTCCATATTATCAAAATGGACAGTGAAGCACTACTGGTGAGGCCACAAGATGATGTGTGAGTCATAGAGAAAGAATGGTAGCTGGTAGGTATCAAAGCTCATCTTCTAGATACTTGGTGAGCAACTTCTTGGGTTAAAATGAGAGAAGTATTTTGGGATTTGCATCTCCTTTTTTCACCCCAACCCACACTAAAATCCTCAAAAATTGTCCTCACATGGCTCTGCTCTGAAGCTGGTGCCTGTGTCTGTAGCTCCTACTTTGGAAATGAGACACTGGGCTGTTGACCCAGGACCTCACGTTTTCTCCAGAAACATGTCAGGCTTTCTCCAGTGATTGTCTCTTCACTGGTCACTTTTATTTTCTCTTGGTTATAGGAATCAATGCCTGTTGGTTGTCCCTTTTCAGTAGCAGCTCATAGAGGATGCTGGCCCTACAGATGACCCAATCCTACTACCATAACTGTATAATAAAGATATTCAGGTCTAGAACTTTATTGAACTCCTAGTTTCTTGATGGTATAATTTCTGCATCTAATGGGGAGCTGTGTTATTCTTATGTGTGTGGAATAGAGTGCATATTAATGCTGTCACTGGATGATAGATGTTTAGGGACAAAGCATGGAACATGAATTCAATTATCGCTGCTGAAACATCAGTTTTACTCATTAGGGCTCTGTTGTTTTTATCAGAGCATTCACAGCAAAAGTTTATCTTTATTGCAGTTATTCCCGTGAGTCTCATCTGTCAAATAAAGAACAGCTGCTCTGCTGATTTTCCCATTTAATACAACTGCCTTGTTTGCAAGTACAGAGAGAACAGACTGTGTGAACAGTGTTGTGAATTTTTCAGTAGTATTATGAAAAATGAATGTAAATTTTCTTCTGAGTATTATATTTTACCCTCCAAGGATCTTCCTGGTCATTTGATGAAGATAATGTTTTTCCATATGTTAATACCTTCATCTAAATATTTAATGACTCTTGTTAGATATCACTTGCTGTTTTTATTCCTTTTTTTTTTTTTTTGACATTATTACAGTGTTTTGTCATGCATTGATACAAATCAATGTGTTGTATTGCTACCATGCAATGTTGTAGCATTTTGTGATAACTTCTATGGCTGTTATGCAAGTGTTAAAGTCAGAAGGAGATGATTTTTGGTCCTTGGTCAATCCTTTCGTATAAAACAATCCAGAAAAGTTTACCCACTTTTCCTTGTCCTGTGTATAATAATTTCTGTTTGACTTCAGCAGGTCATTCAGAAAGGTGTGTCATCTTACTCATGGATACAAGAAAGTTAAGAATTTGCCATTCCACTTACAGTTCTATGTTAAATTATCATCACTTTAAAAAATCCCCGTCAGTGGGCAAATCCTGGCCTGAAGTGATGTGAACACAATGTCTAAACCCTTGTTCTAGTTAATCCTTTTGTCTCTAGATTTTCCCACTCAAGATTTTCTTTCCATTAGTATCTTCATACAGTACACCCATGTTACTCTCAGGCTAAGTTATGATTGACATGACCTGATTTGTCTGACTCCTGCCACTGAAAAGGATGCATTCTATGCTTCCCACCACATTCCTGGTGCTGTTTCCCTGCTATTGTCTTCGTGCTAGTCCTCCTAATTGCAGTTTTCAGTTTGGCTGTAAATAAAAATGTCAGAGTTTTCTCTGATTTTTTCAGCATCTGATGCAGGCATGGGCCCATTTTATCTGATTGAAGAAAATAGTATAGGTGTTGATGAGATAGCTTTTCTAACCTACAAGACATGGAACTACCTATATTAAAATTGTTATAAATTATAATATACTGTATAATATGTGTATATTTATAAGTAAACAGATGAAATCTAAGTTTAAATTTAATTATTTCTGTAATATGTTTATCAGAAGCTTACTGCAGTGTTAAATACTGTTGCATTTTAAGATGGATATAATACATTATATGAACATATTTGCATTTAAATATGTACCTATAATACTTCTGCTGGTAGCTTGAAGTATAAGTTGGGAACTCATCATGTGGAGTGCCATGCACACTTGCTCATTCTAATTCGTGTTTGTCACCTGATCTGTTTCTGAGTTTTCTTACTGTATTTAGAAGAAAAACTGTGGTGTGAGGGGGAAGGACTTTTGTCATGGAGTGGTAACAGATTAACTTAATGCTTCTGATGTATTTTCAGGGCTGTAAAAATTATGTATTGGTAACGTCATAATAGGTCTAATTAGTGTTCTTACTTCTGTTTTTTCTGCACAGCTAAAACTGCACCAAGATCTCCTGACAGACGTACAAGCCGAGGTATCCATTCCCAGACAGGTTCTTTCTCTGCTCCAGCTTTGGCAGCAAGCAAGGAAAACCTCCCAGTACTTAACACGAGGATTATCTGCCCAGGTAAGCTTGCTGTCAAATAATGACTTTTACTTCATGCCCTGAATTCGTTTGAACCGACATGCACATCTTTGTGTGATACTGTATAGGAGAAAATGCATAATAATGTAGAATATTTCTGATCATTTGGCACAACACCAGAAGTAGCAGAAGTGTCGCATTTGATTCTGGAGGGTGAAAAGTAATATTCAGGATCATAGAACTGCCCAGTGGTTTGGGTTGGAAGAGACCTCTAAAGATGATCTAGTACAGCCCTGTGTCCTGGGCACTGGCATCTTTCACTAGATCAGGTTGCTCAGAAAAGCATTCAGCCTGACCTTGGACGCTTGCATTGGTGGGGCTTTTACAGCTTCTCTGGGCAACCTCTTCCTATGTCCCATTACCCTCATCCCAAACATTTTCCTCCTTTGGTCAAATCTAAACCTACCCTATTTGAGTTTAAAACCACTGCCCTTCCTCCTGTCACTGCAGGCCCTGGTGAAAAGTCTCAATCTTTCTTATAAACCTGCTCTATATTTTGAAAAGGCACAATAAATTCTCCCTGGGGCCTTCTCCTCTCTAGGCTGAACAACCCTAGCTCTCTCAGCCTGTCTTCACAGGAGACGTGCTCCAGACCTCTGATCATCTTTAGGGCCCTCTGTGGACTTGTTCCACCAGGTCCATGTCCTTCTTATGTTGGGGAGCCCAGAGCTGGATGCAGCACTGCAGGTGGGGTGTCACCAGAGCAGAGCAGACGGGCAGAATCCCCTCCCTCGCCCTGCTGGCCATGCTGCTTTGGATGCAGCCCAGCACATGTTTGGCTTTCTGGGCAACAAGCTCACATTGCCAGGTCACATCCAATTTTTCATCCATGGGTACCCCCAAATTCTTCTATCATTTATCCTAATCAATGCATTAGGATGAAGAAGCTGAGGGACAAAGCTGTGTAAAGTTCAACCCTCTGAGTAAGAATTGTCTGTGGATATCTCTCTGGAAGTGGATAACTGAAACCACACAAAGCTGCTCTATAAAACGGGAAAAAAATCTGTTCTTACCTAAATTCAATTGACAGATGAAAAAATATCTGTTCTGCTCCAAATGGAATTAATACTGGAGAGCACTAGTAAAACTCTGTTTTAATTAACTTTATTAGTATAGCTAATAAAGCACAGTGGAACCAAGCTTATGTTTTTTCTTTAGGCAAATTTAAGTGAAAGCTGTTAGTACTTTGCTTTGTTTGCATGCATTACAGAGTATTTTGTAGACTGAAATTGATATTAGTCAAAGCAGGCATGTTGAGGCCCTAATCTTTTCACAAATTAAGTTAAACTATGGGTCTGCCTGTTGTAAAAATGGTAAGATTATTCCTTATGTATGCTTCCAAAGGATAGGACAAAAGAAAAATCATGGACAGTTAGGAGATGAAGATTAAACTGAATGAAAAGCTCTAGCAGTCTTTTTGGATGTTAGGTCACCCATTTGGTTACTATACCAGCCAGTGAGTGTTGGCCTGAAACCCTAAATTTCCTTTGTTTTTTTTTTTCTTTCTCCATGGTGGTACCTGAGAGCCACCACAATGCAGCATAGCTGCCTTTCTGCTTAAGAGAGCCAGAGACCTGAAAAGATAACCAGTTGTAGTAAAAATTGAGATAGAATTACAATCTTTCCCTGTACAGATTTAATGAATTTTGTTTCTCAGTATGTGGCTTATATTATATGTTTTTCTATTTATCAAATACAATTTTTTTTATTATTTTCTTTCTGTTTTGTTTTGTTGTTGTTTTCTTTTTTTTTCTTTTTTAATCAGGTTTAAGGGCTGGTCTAGCTGCTTCCATTGCAGGAAGTTCAATTATTAGCAAAATGTTGCTAGCAAACATCGATCCATTTGGTGCTACGCCGTTTATTGACCCGGATCCAGATTCCTTGTAAGAAATATTTTTTTTCTAAATGTACTACTTTGCTTTCCTTAAGGGCATCCTTCTTATATTTTTGTAGTCTCTCATTTTTTTGCATTATGAAGTTCTTGTTTGCCATCATTTGGCAGTAGTCCTCAAAGTCTGAAAACAGGCTAGATTGTACTGGGTTAGTTATGAGCAGTGCAAATTTTTTTGCAGCAGCTGAAAATAAGGGGAGACATTTGCTCACTTATCCCTTGTTCACCTGGAGAAGGAGGACAGTAATCTTTCAGAGCTGGATTTTCTAGCCCAAACCAGTTTACTTAGGAAGATTCAGAGGAAGGATCTCTTCAAGTATCTTAGTTTATATTCTGTTCTGTGATGAATCACAGTTTTGGTCAAAGATGTTTGTTTATCCACGTTCTGTACAAATGTACACCTGATTTTCTCTTTGCCTCTAACAGGGAGGGATATTCAGAAAAATGTGTCATGAACAACTACTTTGGAATTGGGTTAGATGCAAAAATTTCACTAGAATTTAATAATAAGCGAGAAGAGCACCCTGAAAAATGCAGGTAATATAATTGCTCTGTCAGTAACAGAGCCAAGATGTTTCCACTCTTTTCTTTTCTTACCCCTTTATATGAATTTCTTAATTTATTTTTTTTTACAAATACAAGACACAATAATGTGAAATACAAATATGTGAAACTTGTTTTGCCTGCTTTCAGAAGTCGGACGAAAAACATGATGTGGTATGGAGTTCTTGGGACAAAAGAGCTATTGCAGAGAACTTACAAGAACCTAGAACAAAAAGTTCAACTTGAGGTAAATTTTTTTTATGGAGAGAGCTGCTTGCACAATGTGTAGTGAAGAATTAGTGTTTATTTTTGAAACCTGTTATCGCTCTTGCATCAACCCAAGCTGACCTCAAAGGCACTGTGTAAAGAAGTGCTATGTAAAAGTTGGTCCTCCAAGTCATGTTTTTGACTAAAATGTCAGTACTTTAAGATCACAAAATACCCAGTATTATGTTTTTTGTAATTACTGTGTTGAAAAATGATAATAAATTGTGTAGGTAGGATATATTTCTTAACGTTCACTGTATCAAAAGACAGACCAGGTTTTAAGGGCAGCCACAGAAATAACCATAAAAAAAAGAGAAGAAAAGAGATAAGGAGTCTTAATCCTTCAGGTTCAATTTAAATTATCTGAAAGCTACACATACAGGAAGAGCATGTAAATAGTAAAAAATTACTGACAAAGAGAGGAGATTCTGAATGTGCATCACAAGAAGCCCAGCTACATCAGTAGAGACCTTCTCTAGTATTCACACAAAAAAAGCAAGATATTATCAAAGCAACAACAAATTGCATGTCTAAACATAGTTATTTTTTTGGCTTTTAAGTTCTAAAATAAAATCTGTCTTTGACATGGGAATTTAAAGGTAATATAAATGATTCCCAAATGCAGAAAAAGACTACAGGATGGTTACTGTTCTTTTCACCCAAAGAATATCTAAGGTGGATTTTGACAGAGAACATATATAATTTTTCTTTTTATTTCATGCTAACTATTTCATATAGAAGTTTATGATATTTATATGAGGATAACTTTTAAGTTGAAAGAATAATTTTAGGTTACTGGAGCTCTTTCTCACTCTGAGATTTAGGAGGATTTTTTTCTGGTAGCAGCAGATTGCTGTTAGCTAAGGATTGAGTAATTATCAAGGAATTATGCAGTAGTTAGCAACTATAATGCCAGTAGAGAATGTTATGTATACTGCAGGTAGAATTCTAATTTAAGGATCTTTTGAATTGGATTCAAATAAGATTCAATAATACTGCTGACCTTTCCATAATTTTTTTTTAAATATTCCTGTAAGTCAGCAAGTAAAAATTTCCCATTTACTGTTGCCTTGCATATTATTGGATATATTATGCCTGCATATTCAGGCACTAGAGGCAGACTTCTACTGTAATACAAATCTATTTTGCTGTGCAGCATCTATTTATATCACACCATATTTTGGATACTGACACATCTTGATTAAAATGTTACATTCTGTCTTGCTGCTAAGATTAAATCACAAAAGAGAGCACTAAGCACATTCTGGAAATAATTTGCATCTCTTTCTCCTCCTGATAAAGATTTGTCCTATAGATTTTGTCCTTATTTCTTTACATTTTCTTTTTTATTTGTATAATTTTAAGATCCTTCTGTGGACTGTTAATGTGCAGTCATCTAGCAATCTTCATTAAAGGCAGCTTGACCTGCAACTTCATGGTCCATAATGGGTCCAGCATTTACAACCTTGTGTTTCTAACTTGTTTCAATTCCATGCCTGTGGCACTGCTGCAGGACTGCACTTTTGACTCCTAGTGGAATGATTTGAGATCATTGGGCTTCCCCCTGCAGGCAGCTGTACTGCTGTAAGTCAAGAGTGATTTCAGTGATGTCTGTAAACTTACTCTTGGCCAAAAGTAAGATTGATGCCATGCCATGATCATGTTGAGCAGGACATGGAGTTGCTTATTTGTTTTGGGAGATAAAGCAGTAAGAAGGAATGACTGGATGGTGGGAAATAAGAGCGACCTCTTACCTGCAAAATCAACAACTCCCATCTACAGCCAGGGTGACACCTGTGGGGTCAGTCCTAGATTTGTCTTTGCACTTTTGGGAGGAGAGTGAAGTTATTTTTACAGGAAGTCAACAATACATGCAAACACTGACAGCTAACCACATGTTTGTGGCTGTGCCAGAAATATTCTTGTATATTCTTGACACCCACCCCCCCCCCCCCCACCCTTAGCTTAAATGGATTTGACTAAATAACAAGTCGCTATTGCAATTTTGGGAATGCTGGTATAGGATGGAAGACTAGTTCCTGAATGTATAAATGAATCTTTTTGTAATGTCCTTGGCAATCTTACTGTGTGGACGCAGGAAGATTGGCTATCTTACTGCAAAAGATTTTTAATCCTTGATGGACAGACCATGGTCAAAGTGCATGAGAAATTTCATAAAAAGGGATGTGAAAATGTTTATTTCAAGACTCATGAAGCATCACTGCTGTAGATAATGCAGCGTGTAGATCTACATATTTTTCACCTCTGCAAAAGTCAGTGCTAAGATTGGAAAGAAGGGGTTTGTTTTAGAGGTGCTTCATTGCATGAAGGAAGTAGTCTTGTACCAGACCTCTTAATGACTCTCTCCTAGCTTCCTGTGCTAAAAATTACTCTTTTACTGATTATCTTTATTGTATTATTTATGTACTGAAGGAGCTTTTATCCCTTACAGTGTGATGGACAGTACATCCCCCTTCCAAGCCTGCAGGGCATAGCTGTGCTAAACATTCCCAGCTATGCTGGTGGGACTAATTTCTGGGGCGGAACCAAAGAAGATGACGTAAGTAGCATTAAAAAGACTTAACCTTCTGGGCAAAACCAGCAATAAATATGATGAACTGCTCTTCTCACTTGATTTTAATAGTAGTAGCATATAGTTTGGATAACAACTCTTATTTGAGGAGGATGTTTCAGTACAAACTGTATTGTCTTGCTGAATGTATTTTTGTTGAAAATATATTCCATGAATTTTTACTGTCCATTGTCTTCTGTCATGTCCATTTCAGCAAATGTTCATAATAAAGCATAATGCTTTTGTTTTTTAATGGCTCTATGGGTATTTTTAGAAATTAATTTTATAAACAGAGGCACAAGTAATTTCTCTCTATATTGTTTTACAGATGCCTGTAAATAAGGTTTCTCAAAGCATAGATTCTGTTTGCTATAGTTTAACAACAAACAAGGTAGACAGGATAATCAGTCAAAGTTTATAGCTTAATTTTCCTCCTGTTCTTCAAACACCTTTGCTGTGAGGGATGGTGATTCAGAAAGTGAAGACTGATGCATATAGTGACTGATAATTTAGTGGGGGTAGTAAACTGGTTTTTGAATTTTATTTTCAATGAAACTTTAAAATACTTTAAGGTACCTTTTTCCCCTTCTTTCTTTCAACTCCTAAGAAACATTTCACCACATGGTTCCCTACATGCCTTACAGCATGTTACTGCCCCTACCCACTTCACTCACAGTGCACCAACTGTAATTACTAGCAGATTATCCTAATCTGCATGTCCTGACTTAGTGTGTGATGTCTGAATCACCTAAAACTGTACTTGCAAACTGGCTTGTGATTTTGATGTAGACAATCCAGGACTGTTTTGCCAAAAGGTTTTATGTTTCTTGTGAGTTTTTATCCTTTCATTTTTTAATGCATACATATAAACATACCTATATATAACATATGTAACATAATATCATGTATTATAATATCTATTATATAAAATTGCACATTTATATTTTATATTACATATATAATTGCATATGTATATGTATGCTTTATATATGTTCATATATATACACATATGTAAAAGTAAAAAAAAAGAAATTTAGACATGTTTTAGTGTTCTTTTCTTATTCTTGGTATATGTAGAAGATTGAAATTCTGTTTATATTTGGCAATGGATATCTAAAGCTTTTATATATAGTCCATGTTCATAGTCAGAACTTGAAAGCTTTAACATCTCGTCAGCACTTGTTCAGAAGGTTTTTTTCTCCCTGTACTGCTTCAGTGAGAGAGAAGATCTGTCCCAGCTTTCATACTGTTATACAGCAAATGTGTGTGTCCTGGAGCATTTTTACTGATATTATTAGTCTTCTAGTGAGCAGATGTGCCAGCAGAGTGACATGTTTGTTCTGGACAAAGTCAGGAGCATAGTTCACTGCTTTAGTGCAGTCTTGAATGACTCTTCATCAAGAGGTGGTGGTGGTGGTGGTCTGAAGTGCTGCTTTGGTTGTCTGGACAAATGAAAGATGTTACCTTGACAGCTCTGACTTGCTGAAACATTAGCAGTGAGCCAAGCAGGGCATCTGCACCCTAACTGGCATGAGCATGGCTTGTTAAGGCATGTTATTTTGGTGTCCAGAAGACAGGCTGGAAACATGACCGGCAAGAGGAAAGGAGTCAATTTGAATGTTGGTCCATAGGGATTGTTTTGCCTTTAAAAGAAAAGAAAGGAGAAAAAAGAGATTGTTTTTCAGTACAGATATTACCGGTGGAGAGACACAGCAGAAGACTTAGTTGAGTGTTTCCTGTCTTTTTGCTGAAATGGTGGCACAAAATAAAAGAAATTTTACAACTACTTTTTCTTAGCACAAGTAGAACTAGAACAAGCCAGAACTAGCCCTATAAATGTCGGTTACTGGATCAAGAACTCTGCACACTTTTTCTCGTGGAACAGCAGAATCATGATCTTGGTTCTTTTCAAGATGTTCATATATTCCTGTGAAAAATGGAAAAAATTCCATTAAACTGGAAAAAAAAATCAGATGGAGAAACTGTGATTTTCTCCAGTCTGGTCTCAGGTGTTACTGATGCGGTTTACTCTGCCTAAGGTGCCAACTGAGGGCATACTGCCAAGTATGCTCAGAGAGGTGATCTCCCTACCCATTAAACTCTTACTGGAGTGATTTCTCCTGCTGATTTTTCTCCCTCATTGCTCCCTATTGCCTATCAAGATGAAATGGCCAAGCTCCAAGTGATCTTAGCATGGTATCACCCGCCAGACCCAGCAGAGATCTGTCCTGAGGCTGAATTCCCTGGCAGCACACCAGGTGGTGAGACTTCCTGAGCTTTGTGTGAGCCTGTGGAAATTCAGCACCTCGGCTGCACAGAAGGACATTTGTTCCCTGCAAAAGTGGTTTCCTTGTTAACAGTGGATAATTCTAGACAGCACAAACAAGATTGTCTTCAATATTAAGGCTCTGTTAAACAAAGCAGAGCATGGACTCGGATGTTGGTTTCCAGAGAATTCAGAATATAAACAGATAAGCATTTCTGAGAAGAAAAGGAAAGCATTTACCTTCAAGAACCTCTTAGATATTAAGTACATTACCCAAGCAGAGATTTCAATTGGCCTTTCATCTTGTCTTGAAAAACATTTTTAATCTGCATTCTGAAACATGCCATCCTTCCTATATAAGGATATGCCTTGTCATCCAGATATTTCAAATGGTATCAGTATTTCTGTTTTAAACGATATTTGCCTGTTGTCTGTGGTATCTTACTCCTATGAGTTTGGAAAAACAGTACAGTTATTCTACAGTAAAGAATTTAGAGCATTTATATGTTGAAAACAAATCTGTAAATGAATCTGCGTTTCATTGCAATCTAAGCACTAGATTTGCAATCAAAATGGAATACTTTCTTTTCCTCACAGATATTTGGAGCTCCATCATTTGATGACAAAATCTTAGAAGTTGTTGCTGTATTTGGCAGCATGCAGATGGCAGTGTCCAGAGTCATCAAACTGCAGCACCACAGGATAGCTCAGGTTTGTTGCTTACTTGCAAGCATGCAGGATGGTTGGCAGCAGCTGGGGATTCTGGCAAGTAGCGGGACTCTCGATGACCACCACCCTATACATTAATAAAGCACTGACATTGTTTTGCTTTTAGTGGGTAACAAATTGTCTTCAATGATGAATGAAGTATAGGAGAGCTTAATTCCTGAGACAGTTCTGGAGAGAAGCCACAGCTCCTCGTAATCAACAGATTACAGGTGGCCTGTCAGTCTCACCAGTATTTATTGCCCTGTAAAATAACATGTTTGTTCTTTTCCAGTGTCGGTCAGTAAAGATCACCATACTTGGTGATGAAGGGGTTCCAGTGCAAGTCGATGGAGAGGCATGGATCCAGCCCCCAGGAGTTATTAAGATCATCCATAAAAACAGAGCTCAGATGCTAACACGAGACAGAGTATGTTGCAGAAAGAGCTACCATTGCTAACATTTGTTTCTGTAATAATTTGTTTCAGTTATAATATGAACAAAACAGTACTTATAAAAATGTTTTATTACTATTTATATAATTCATACAGTTACTTACAGTGATATCATTTCTATAATGAGCCAGATAGAGAATTAGTATTTTGTATAAGTGGCAAAGTTTTGTTAGATTTTATTTGTTTTATTAGTGCTAATCCTATATTCTTATTAATATATAGTAAGAATGGTCAACATTTAATCTATTCCTCCCTCCCTCCCCGTCTGCTGCTTCTTTCTTTTTCTCTAGGTGTACTATACCAGTCACACACTGGAAATTTTAGCACAGTTGCATAAATAGCAAAGTTCTATACTGTCCATTTTCCAGAACAGCTTTCTGCAGATTTCTCTCTCTGTCCTACCAATCCTCCCTCTCCCCCATGAGCCAGTCTCAGACAGAAGAGACACAAGTACAACCTAGTCAAAAGCCACTGGAGAGTTCATGCTTGTCTAGGACTATGGTGTGAAAGGTACAACTGCCCCTCAGTTCTCCATCCACTAGCTGGATCCTGAATTTAGGGTGGAGTTCAGGTGGAATTTGAACTGTATTTTAGTAAATTTTGGTTTTTCTCCACCATTTTTAATGTTTGAATTCTGTATCAGTTTTGAATTTCAATCTTGCTATCCACACAAAGTGTGCTTGTGTTAGAGAATCACAAAATTCTGGAATCATTTAGGTTGGAAAATACCTCTTGAGGTCATTGAGTCCAACCGTTATTACAGTCTTTGTGTTCTTATTGGTTTGGAAGACACATTTTGAAGATTATGGGGAGGAGACAGAGAACAAGCTTTCAGAAGTTACTTACTCTCTATACTAAATTTAAAAACTTTAGGTGTAAAATTATTATTTAATCAGGTAGTATTATTTATATAAAATTAAATCAAGCATATGTTTATTTGTTAATTTTAACTAAAATAATATATAATTTCAATTTATGTAAAATGCAAAATTAAAGTTTTTAATGAGAATGAATACTCTCAAGTGCTATCAATTGAATATATAATTCATTTTGATTAGGCCTTTGAAAACACCCTGAAGTCTTGGGAGGACAAACAGAAGTATGATTCCTGCAAACCTGTCATTCGATCTCCCTTGTATCCTCAGCAAGCTGTTGAGTTGGCTACAGAAGAAGAAGTTGCACAGATCCAGTTGTGCTCACAAGCTGCAGAAGAACTTATTACCAGGTACAGTAAAATTAATAAATTGGATTGGCAACCTAGACACTAAGATGGAATTATTAATAAAAATTCATACAGAGACTTAGAAGTGTACATTTTCCCTGTTTTTTTATTAAAGTTTTGTTGCCACCATATCAGTTGTTTTTTTCTAATTTAAAAATGTTATTTTATTTTTAAGGCTTAACTTCTTTTTGTGTGCTTTCCCTATGTATTTTTTTAAACTTTATTTATGTAGTTTTGTGTTTTTGTTTTTTTTTTTCTTGTAAAAACCAGCTTTCTGAAGTAGCAACTGAAATGGAAAACTGGAAAGCTTCTTTGCAAAAATTGAAGCTTCTCTTTTTATGACAAAACAAAAACATAATTCGGAATTATTGGAAAAAAAAACTTTAGAAATCAACTCTAGAAGGTTGGACATCAGCAGGATGGACACTGCAGTCATTCATACAGGCTGAGATAAAAAAAACCTTTTTTTTTTAATCAGAACATTTTATAAAGCTGCTATTCATTTTATCATAACAATGAATTATCTTTAGCATCAAAATCCCCAGTAATATAAGAAAGGAAGGGCTACATACTCTCTTTATACTGCAGTCATAGACAAATAATTTAGTTTATCAATTACCCACAGTGAAGTTTAACCAAGACATCTTAAAAACTTCACCATCCTAGAGATGGTCTGGAGGTTGTAGTTACAGCTGGACCTTCCATAATCTTAAATGACTGCAGCCAATTTTCATGTCACATCTGAAGGATATGCCTTGTGAAATAAGTGTAAGGGTTTTTAAGATAATTTCAAGTAAGTTATTGCAATGTGCTAGAGTTTTCCTCTGTAGTTTACTTGAATTAATAGGACCAACATTTTTTGGTCCATTTTTTAATAGCATTAGTGTTCTAAGACAAATAAATATATCTCAGTATTTTGTAGCATCATAAATGATCTGTGTGACGGATACAATTTCTATGAGGTGCTATATTGCTTGAAGCAATCCTCGCCTTTCAATTTTTTTTATAAAGGACTATAATTTTCTAAGTCTTTTGTGAAACATGTTCTTGTGTATTTTCTCATCTGATGAAGTTATGTACACAAAAATTATTCTTTAAAGAAATTAAGAAACATTATTCTCCTTTTTAAATATTTTTTGTAGGATCTGTGAAGCAGCAAAAGTACATGGCCTCTTGGAGCAGGAGCTTGCTCATGCTGTTAATGCATGTTCACATGCATTAAATAAAGCCAACCCAAGGTTTCCTGAGGTAAAGAAGAACAGAGATTTATATAAATAAGCTATAACATCTGGATGCACAAGCTTGTGGCATGGGGACTGTCCCCTGTCCTCATCTGAAAACAAGTTGGATGAGAAGGCAGAAGATGCAGTTTCTGCATTCTCCAGTGTCCTCCCTACCTGGTACTGTGCAGGCATATCCTCAGAGCGGGTGGAGGCATGACAGCGGCTGAACCAGATCTGTTAGGTCATACAACCTAACAGATCAGCCATAAAGGTCATATTCTGTGGATGCTTTCACAGAAATTTTCATGCTTAATTGCTATCCAAGTGCTAGAGACAGAGAAGGCAAAGGGGCTGAGGGGAAATGAGTTTCCTGGTTTCTCTCTTCACTCTAGATAATCTGGGTGTTTTCTGGGATTGGACCCAGAACTGATTAATTAGTTAGAGGCTGTCCATATCTAACCGACACAGGGTAAATACGTTAGCTGACCTTTGCTTCTTGAAGTATGGTTAGTAGCTTGCTTCTGCTGAGGATAAGGTGAAAAATTGAAGTCAATAGTCGTTGTTAAATGAAATTCACAACTTTTCTGCTGGCCTTTGTGATACGTGGATTGATATGGTGGCTGATCACCTGATGATCTTCAGGATTGTATTAATGTCATAATAAATGATGTTGAGGAAAAGACAGCAAATAGATACTACATTTTTGCTTTCTATTCTCAATGCTGAACACGTTGTCAGTTTAGAGCTAAACTGATGTATTTCTCCTAGGAGAAGGCACTTAAGATCTGTGCTGTAAGGTGAAAGTACTTATTCTCAATCTGACTTGCATCACTTCAAAGAATGTTTATGCTTCTTATTCCCCAGAGCCTTACCAGAAACACTGCCATGGAGATAGCTGTCAATGTGAAGGCCTTACACAATGAAACAGAATCTCTGCTAGTAGGGAGAGTTCCTTTGGTAAGGCCACATGGTTTTATTCCTTCATTCAGATCATCCGTGATTTGTTCTTTGCTGATTTTTGTAAACTGGTGCCAAAGTGAGGACACACTGCAAGAAGCTCTGCAAGGTTGATAAGAGAAGATTATACTGCATTTGTGGTTGGATCAGAAAGAGTTTTGAAATCTTCTCTTATGCTGGCATCTATCTTGTGTCACCTCAGATAGCTAAGCCATTGCTTGGACTCTTCTTGTTAAGTCAGTGGAGAGAAATAAGTATGCTTGGGAGGCTGATTCACACTCAGCTGTCTTGGAGGCCTATGTCAGAAAAAGATGATTTATCTTCTGGAGATACAGCTTTTAAGAGTACTTCTGGAGAACTATTATATGATCATATTCAGAGTTTAAGGGGAGGCTGGGGTGAGAGATGTTTAGACTCATTCAGTCAACTTCAACAGACCTAATCTGGGCAAGTAAATATCAGTCTTGTTCTAATATCTGTCAGGAGTTATTTTATAATCTTTAACTGGTAAGTATTCAGTAAACCCCTAATGGTACTTGAAGACTTTGCATCTTCTTTGGCAAGTGTTTGTGCCTAAAATGATTAAGATTTCTCAATAATTGTATCTGGATGTATCATTAGAAAATTTCTCTATTGACATTGTGAAGAGAAGAAAGATGTCAGGTTTTCTATGCTGGTCCAGTTTTACAATAAGAAGATACTCAGTAGGAGCAGTTACATTTTCAGTAGATTCAAAAGCAGGTTCATTACTAGCTTTTTTATAAAAGTGTTGTAATTAAAAATGGATATTCATAGGAATATTTTCATTTAGTTGAGTTAGGATATAATACTTACTGCAGGTTTCCATACCATACAAACAAGTGATAAAACTGTTTGAGTAACCAAAAGTAAATATAGTCTAAAGGCTAATAATTGTTTAAGTTATAGAAATAGTCAAAGATCAGGTTCACGTCTTTTATTTTACATGGTTTTTTTTATAGGAAAGTTATTTCATTACATGTTTTTGTCCAAGAAAAGGGAAGAAACACCTACGGGGTTTTTTTTGAAATTGCTATTGCTAATCTCATATATTTCAGATTTAGCAGGGAATTAAAATAGAGATTTTTTTTAAATTAAATTGTTTTACAAAAGAAGAAAACATTTAAGTTGGTGATACCATATTAGGACTGGTGAAATTTATCAAGACAGTTTGGAAATAATGTTATTATGGAAACCTTTCCATTGAAACATTTTCTGCAGCAGGTTGTGATCTCATGGTCTTGTTGAACTGGGCCCTTGTTCAGGCTCCAAAGCTTAATTAGATTAATTTTTCAGTTTCTGAATTTTTACATGTTGTACTTCTCATTTTGGTTGTGCAAATGTCTTCATGATGCTACACCAGGCCCTTTTTTTAGCTGTTTGGAAGGTACCAAGACAATATTCCACAGGTGTCCATTGTGCTCATTTGACATCGTGCTCGCTTAAGCAAATATTTCACAGTCACAGTAACAAGGCACCCTGGTTAACTTTGTTGCCATGTATTTTATAAATGCTGAAGTTGCCTGTATGTTGGTCCCTTATTCTATTAAAATAGAGAGAGATGAAGTGTAAGATGTTGCTTGATGCATCAGCACTCCCATCATAAACTGTTCTTCTAAGGATCTTTCTCCTCTGACAACAACAGACATTCTTTCATATCTTCCTTGAATTTTTTGGCATCTTCACTTCTCCCACATCCCTCTTTCCTTTGGTCAAAGCTCTTGAGAGCAGTAAACTCATGCTTTGGTGCTTATACTATTTGGTTTAACCCCAGCCAGCAACTAAACTAAGACACTTGGTAAGCTGCTTCTTTGGTCACCATTTACTGTCTATTGAGTTTTGCTCTTACAGCTCCTGAGGAAGAGAAAAAAACCTGTAAATAAACATAAAACAAGTCTGTAGCTCCTTCCACCTCCTGCAAGAACTATGATTAACAAATTCATACAACAATAGGAGCATTAAATCACAACAAATGGTAAAATAAAGTTTTTAGTGAAATGATAATAACATACGATCACAGAATTATTTGAGGTGGATGTGACCTTAAAGATTTTCCAGTTCCAACTCCCCTGCCATGAGCAGGGACATCTCCTATGAGACCAGGCTGCTCAAGATAGGACAATGAACCTGATTTGTGGAATCTCTCAGATGCTTATGGCTGGAATACAGTTTGGAAAAAATTAAAAATACTGTATTTTGTCTACATATTTTCCAATGGCACTGTGTCCATTTTTTAATTTTAAAAAGCATTTCCAGTCTGGAGCTGAGCACAGTTTTCAAATGCATTAAGGAAAAAGCATGACAGACTGTTTCATTTCAACAGAATAAAATTATCTAAGCTCACTGAAATAAAATATTTTCATATAAAAAATTTAAATAGAGAAGGAAATAAAAAATCCTTTATTTTTATTTCTTCATTCATAGTGTGAATTTTTATCTTGGAAATAAGATTTTCCAAGATATTGTAGGAGGAGAATTTGCCTTGAATTGCTGATTCTTTCTATGCCAGAATTATTATTTTGGATTTATTTCAAGAACGCCATCAGATGAGCATTTTTTGTCCCCAGGCAAAATGTTTTCCTCTGAGAATCAAGCAATTAGATAAGTACTTGTTGAGAAAGACAGTATTCTTTGCTTCATTCTTTTATAGAAAATAGATTACTTGAGTAATTTCTCAGAAATGAAAACACAACAAAAGTTGTAACTTCTTCAACAAAAAGTGCCTTTTTCCCTGTGCTCCAAATTATCTGTTCAAATAGCAAAAAAAAAAAAAAAAGGAAAAAAAAGTTAAGTCAAAAGAAAGATCAAAATCTGCTTATGGACACCGAATTCTCTGAGCTTTAGCAGAGAAAATAACATGATAGCAAATGGAGCTTATATTTCCAGTATCACTATACTAGACATTAAGATCTTACAAAAGATGGTCTCTCCTTTGAAAGATGGGAATGCAGACTACTGAAGCAAAGGAAAGATATTTTTGTTAGGTAGGATAAATTAATGGGGTTTGTAATTTATCACTGAATTCCAACAATGTCAAAATATTTTTCCAGCACTAGAGATCCAAGATTTTCTTATAACTCCATTACAAAAATGCATTCACTAGGATGTAACAGAATTAGATCTTTTCAGAAGGATATTCTGCACTGCTCAAGGACTACTTTTACTTTAAAGAAAGAAATAGATGTTCAGATTGCTTTATTAATGATTCCAAGCAACTTAGTCTAGGATTCAACTCTTTACCTCAAAATGGTGTTTCGGCAATCCCAGATGAGCTCAAAACAGCTTTTCAAGGGATCAGGTGCCTGCCTTACCTCTTCTGCATGGGTTCACTCACACAACAGCTGCAGAGCAGTTTTCAAACTGGAGTTTTAAAGGAAACAGGCATCTCTGTGGGGTTCTCAAAGTCTTAATAGAGCCAAATTCACATGTATCATCAAGTCCCAATGTTTTTACACAGCCACCACTTTCTTTTTCCCTTTAGCCTTTACTGATGTCCTCATCTTTTTGTCTCCCGCTAGGGAGTTCTTTCCACCCTCAGCCAGCAGCAGTGCCTATTGCTCCCTGTCTCGCCTATTTAGAACAGCTAGTGCAGGTATCATATCACCACTGGAAGACCTTTGGGAATGGAAATCTTCAGCAAGATCTATTTCCTCATACTTGAACATGAGAGAGTGATCAACCATCTGAACACATTTGCAAAAAATAACGGAGGCTTATTACCATCTACTCAATTTTTGTGCGTCACTTTTCATACAAAGATTTTTCTGCTGCTTACTCTTCTCATCAGGTTTTCTCTTCCTCCTGTTGGTAGTGTCCATTTTTAGTGTGTTCTCGTAATGGTGTTATCAGATAACTCTTGCTCTGTAAAGACTCAGGAGTGCAGTGAAGGATGACAAGGATTGACAACTATGCCCAGCTGGTTGGGACCAAAAGTCTCAGCTGTCTCAATCATCCCTTTGTGATTGGGACCATACTAAATGTAGTATGAAGGTGGTCTCACACATCTCTCAAGGAACTTTGGAAGATTATTTGTCTTCACCATTAGTTGGCACTCACCATGAAGTTGTCATCTGTCTGCGTGTGGTAACAAGATATCTAGACTTGAATGTTAAATCTCATGAAACTAAAAGTCTTATTTTAAAACTAAAACTATTTTTTCTGGCCTGTTTATAAACAGCAGTTAGAAGCTCCCCATGAAGAACTGTTGTCTGATGCTTTGCACAGTGTGGAAATAGAGTTGAGAAAACTTGCTGAGATTCCTTGGCTTTATTATGTTTTTCAACCAAATGATGATGAGGTAAGTTTGAGTAACACGTTCTGATTTTAACTGAACTTAATTTTTTTTTTTGATAGGGAAAAGTAAATTACAGTTTTTCATGATCACTTGAGGCACTTTCAGTAGTGATGCTGGATCATTTCTGTCTGCTGTGAACAACCTTCTAAGCAACACTAAGCTTAGTGCTTTTTTTGGTGCTTTATTTTCTTTTGTGAATGTAAAGGTTTTGATTGATAAATAAATAAAAGATATATTTTAAATTTATATTTAATAATTCAAATGTGTATGGAGTTATATCCTAACATTATTCTTTACAGAAGTAAATTTGGGTCTTACTTTTTGAGATTAACTATGAATTACCATCATAAGTATATAATTTAACTGTTGTTTTCTCTTAATTAAAGGTAACCAATCTTCTTTTCTCATGCAGGATCCCCCTCTGGATTATGCTAAAAGAAACAATAGAAGTACAGTGTTTCGTATAGTGCCAAAGTTTAAAAAAGAAAAAATTCAGAAGCATAAGACCAGCCCTCAGCCTGGTATGTGTTTTGAAATTGCAAGAAAAGTCGTAGCATTTGCAGTAAATGTGATTTTATGGGATTTTTTTGGTAACATGAGTGAGAGGTGACATGACTTACCTAAGACTAAAAGTGGAAAGCACCTGAGCTAACTGGCATCTTCATTAGGATATTTCTTTCAGGGCATATAGAAAGTATTTAATAGGACCCCCATACTCCCAAGTGAACCAAAGAACTACTGTGAAAAGACTACAAAAGTTTTATCATGTGTTTTATCAGGATCTGTGTCTTCGCTGGTGGTTACATTTGATTTATTCATAGCCATACAAGCCATGGGTAAACACATTGTTTCCCTGTGACACTCCAATTCAGGTTTTTCAGGTTAGCTTTAGGTGTGAAATAACTTTTATCACACTGGTTTAATTAACCAGTTATTCTTAAATTTTGGGTGGGTTATAGTAAGTAAGTAAGACAGATCAAAGTACGTAAGTAAGTAATACAGATCAAACAAAAAAATCATGATAGTCAATACTGATTTTTTAATTAGAAGTTGAACAAACTCCACCCTCCTCTCTTCCCATTTTTATTTGTGAGCTTACTTCCTTAAGATTATGTCCAGGACGTAATCAGTGATTAGACGGTCCTGAAACTGTTTCTATATCTTTATTCTTTAAATGAACAGTTGATCACAAAATCTTGCAGCTGTTGATCAGATTTAAGTTTCAGATCAGACATCAGATTTCTCTCTTCATTATAAAGTGAAGCGATCAGCACTGAGTGAAGTTGCAAAATTATAGCAATAAGTAGCATAACTATTTTTTTAATATATGTGGTCTTAATGGGACTAATGTGGGCAACTAACCTTAGAGAACAATGTTTTACAGAGAGCTTCTTAGTGGCCTGTGTAACACAGTAGCTTAAGGAGTACTTTTTGTCTTAATTAAGAATACTAGAATCTGTTAATTAAAACTGGACTTGCTTGCTGCCATTGCTATATTTGAGGTATGGTTGCTGTTTTAATTTTACACGTTAATTAGTTTTTGAAGGCTTCTCCTCTCCCTGGATGACTACTAATAAATTAATAGCATAAAGCAGAACAACATTAGACTTTGCATCACTGATCCTAGAGCTGGTTTAATGTGAATTTGTTGGGATGTGAGGTTTTAAAGGCTTTACTAAAGAGACTGGAGTAAAGCTGAAAGCATGGCTGCAAAGCAAAGAACCCCAACTTTGTTTAGATACTTTCTTGTGTTAACTGCTAACCTGTAACCTGCATGTAAAAAGGAAATTGTCAGTTTTTGTGGAAAAAACACCTCTAACCTTTCCCTTTGCTAGCACGGCAATTCTACTCTGTTTTCCACTCTCTTTGGCCTAACCTTTGCTTGTGATGCATTTGAGCATGTAGAAATTAAGGGGGTTTTGCTCTTAACTTTGGTAGTTCAAAAATGGGGCACAGATGAAGTTGCTGCTTGGCTGGATCTGCTCAGTTTGGGAGAGTACAAAGAAATCTTCATCAGCCATGACATCCGAGGCTCTGAGCTTTTACATCTGGAAAGGCGAGATCTTAAGGTATTTCCTTTGTGCTACTTTTCTGCTATTGACCATTTTCTTTGACAAAACAACAACCAACTTTTCTTCTTTCCCTGCACTTGTCATTGCTTGTAGCTTGGCTTACACTGTGCAAATATGCAATAAACTAATAAGCGCTGTCCTTGGGCCTGACTTTCTGAAGTACTGACTTGAACTCACAACCAAGAATATCTGTGTTATCTAAAATTTTTTTTTTTCCCTCACTTTATGTAGAATGATATGATGCAGTAAATGCAGTTTATGTCAGAAGGCATAGGAGAAGCACATTTGATATCTTTCTGCCATCTGTGTAATATAATGTTTTCTTCAAGAGTTCACTGTTTCCATTAAACGTGATCAGTACGGATCAGTTGATGGTGGTTATAATTATTTTGAATCTATCTCCTGCAGGGGCTGATCTGCTCCACATGATTTATTGTGTATGTATTGGATATAGTGGATGTGAGAGAGATAAGTAGCTAAATAAATTTCAATATTTGGCTTACATGGTGTTGGTGTTTTTGTGTCAAAATAGGTTTTCTCATTGGTGATCGACCTCTGATTTAGGCTGTATAGATTTTTTTAAAAAGAGTATTTTATTTCAACTCCAAAATTGTAAAACCTTTTTCCTCTGAGGTCAGATAGATAAATTTTGCAGGGAGGAATGTTATCCAGCAGTTTGAGGCTGTTATTTGAGCTTGCTGGTCCTTTTTAGGAATGACTTAAGTGCATCCATTATATGTAATAGTGGCTATATCTTTGGGGATTCATTAAATGACTTTTTCCAGGAACTCGGTAGTAATGAGTTCTTGGTAATGGGTTTTGCAACTGCTTTTAGCATGTAAGAGAGGAAATAGGTTATTGTATAAATTGCAAAGATTTACATTTAGAGTGCAAGTCATTGTTCTAGCCACAGTGCAGTAGTCTCCAGGTAGAGACAATATTTTCAAACAAATGTGTTATTTTATGTAAAGTTCTTTATATAGTGTGAAATCCTGATGTTATAAGGTAGTGCTTGCATTGTGTGACTGTTGCAATAGAAAGCAGCTGCTGAAAATAGCTGTGTTTGAGATAATCTGGCTGTTGTGTATTGTTTTTCTTTTTGGTATTAGATTGCCTAAGCTTCTTTCCATGGAAATTAAATTACTTTCTTTCAGTTTCTGACAAGGGAGGGACAGTTTCAGGACGGTCCCTCCCTGCAAAACTTTAGAAATAGAAGACTGTCCAAGCAATCCACCACAATGTTCCAGTGACGGATGTTGCAAGTCCCTGTTCTAAATGAGTGCTGAACAAACTTAAAATTCAACTGAGAAACTCAGCATCATACAAATGTATAGGTTTGCTAAAATATTCAGAAAATTTTAAAAGTCCAACTTGTTGGAATAAAATATGGTGGGTAAGATCAGTGTTAAACTGGACATGGCTTCTGGCCATGCCTTGTTTCTCATGAGTACCGATTTGACTGCATGCCCAGTGGACTGGCACTTAAACCAAATAAATATCTGCAGTGGGGTAATTATCAACCCCTTATCCCTGTTGCTAAGGCTCATGTTGGTTCAGTGTAGATAAAATCCCACCACAAAGGTCTGTGCCATGAAATATCTAAAGGCTTGTCTTAGAGGGCATGCAGAGAGCCTACTGTCTCCTTTGTGCAGTGCTGCCTGGAGACACGCAGGATAAGGAGTTGCTCTACACAAGTGGCCAAGAGCATGCCCTGAGCTAACCAAAATCTCGCTCCAGAATCGCCCCATGTGCTCGTTAGCAGATGCTGAGAGCTTCCAAATCAATGGTGTTCATAAGCCAGGCCAGGTTTTTGGCCAGGCATGGCTTGCACTCTGTGTAACAGCACTGAATTAAATAGCAGAGTTTAGTGCTCATCCTGCTGATGATGGAGCAGGGTATCTGCAGAGAGCCAATTAAGGATGGCTCAGGCAGCCTGCAGTTTTCTCCAGTGACCTGAATTGGTGTCAAAATGTGTCATGTGGTACTTGGGAAATGAGGAACACATCACAAGCTGCCCTGTGAATCTTTCCTCCCTTTGGCTATGGAGGTTTGCAGATGAGCCTTCAGTGCTCTTGCAAGCTATAATCTGTCTGCAGCCTCTCCTCCACTGCAAGGCCTGTGCTTCCTGACAAGCTAAATGAGATTACCATTGATTCATGAGCTCCTAACTCATGTGCAATACATTTATCTCTATTACCTTTCATGTCTGCAGCAGGAAAAATTGCTGCCTGTTTTAATTGAATCCTTTGAGCCCACCTTTCTTTTTGTGGTCAAAAGTAGAGATAAAAAGCAGTATGGAGAAAGATTTGATGAAACACTCTTCCTTTGCACGCATTGCTGGAGCAGATTGATACACTGACAGAAGAATTAGGCACTTCTAACTGTATTTCTGCTTGTGGATTCCATTCTCAGGGAGCTCTGTGTGGCAACTGGCAAATGAAGAACCAGAATACTTCTTTCCTCTCAGTTCTTGCAGTAATGATCTTTCTCTGCCCTCTTATGCCTGATTTCATTTAGGGGGATGTTAAAAATTTACACTCATATGATTTTCTTTTGTTTGATGAATGGCTGGGCAGGAAATTGTGTTTCTGTAGAAACTGTAGAAAGAAGGCTTAGTTGTGACTTTTTTTTTTAAACTTTATTTTACAAGCAAACTTATTGAAAATTAGACTGATTTTTCTGAAATAAACATTGGCATTCTTAGCATTGATAACCATGTTCCTATGCAGGCAGCTTAGTCATAAATCAGAACTGCAACACATTTGGTAGGACGAGGGGATGATGTCTCCTTAAAGCTCCATAGCAATGTTGGTTTCCTTGGAGAAAGGCTTTCCATGCCACAGATCAACTTGATAAGCAGTGCTAGTCAGACTGAAATCTGTGACAAGGACTGTGACACTTCATCCCTGTGTTTTGCAGTAGCATGTGCATAAAAGAACATGCCAAGTTCTTTTATGGAAAATGTTCTGTAAGATTTGTTAGATTTCAGACATGCTAAATGGCCTTTTACACTGGGGATGCAAGTAGGGTAGATTTCACATTTAGAAGATATTATTATTAAGGAGTTCTTATATAAATTGTTTGCTAGTGGTGCTACATTTGGCCAAAAAAATGTCCAGGAAATGGTACAGTGGTTAGGGAGAGCAGGAGGAGAGGTGATACTGTAGTTCTAAGGCCATATCTGGGAAAAAAAGAAAAGCTATTTTTTTTCTTCAGACTCTGGCTAGAGTTTCTTCCTCAAAACTTGTAGTTTATTTGAATTTTTCTTAACTAGAATTTTTGTTAACTAGATACCAATTAGATATGGACAGATTATGTCTCATGCACAAATATGCAGAGATATTTGAGGATCTTATTCTTTGAATGATGCATGATATGCTGATGTAGCAGATCCTTTTAGTCTGACATGAGAAAATTTCAGCAAACTTTTCTGCATAAGCAGTAAACTGAGAATACCAAATAGCATCTAGTGTTATGACTGTATAAATTCTCATTTCCACCAACCCAAAAGTTTTTGGTTTTGAGTTTTTGTTTGGGTTTTTTTTCCCGTTGGAAAAGTAGGAAAGGGTCCCCAAAATTTTTGATGAGGTTCTTGAAACTTGCTGTTCTGATATGCATTACAGCAACTTCAGCTGGAACATAAATAAACCCAAAATCTCTTGTCTCTGAATCAAAGGTATTGTGAAATGCTTTACAAAGGCTGGTGGGAAAAGTGTCTGAGTTTTTTTGGAATTTCATAATATGTTTCTTTCTTCTGATTTTGAACTCTGGCAGCATCTTACTATATTGCTTATCCAACAGAAGTTCTACTCATGAAAATATATTTGTTTTGAAGAATTTGTAAGTTCTTAACCTTTAAATTGTGTGGTTTGTTGTGGTTTGGAAAGTATCCTTATGGTTTTTCCCTTATGTAGAATTTCTTCCACATAGCAAGTAGGCTATTTCATTAGTTTCAATAGTCATGTGTGGGGTTTTTTTTGATTCACTTGAGAATTAAGTTTAACATAAAAAGGACAATATTACAGAAATGTAAAATTATAAATATTACTGTCATTTTAGGATTAATTTGACTACTACCTACATTAACTCTCCTAACTTAAAAATTAGTACTACATTTGTTTATAAGTGAGATGACTATTAGTGAAAATAAAATATAAATTTATGTGATGTGGAAAATCAGGAGGTTTTTTTCAGGTAGTTTATGAACAGCACTTGGTTTGGGAAATTTTATGAACAAATGTTGAACTCTTTAATGCTGATGCCTTTGTGCCAAAGTCCTGTAAAGGATGACTGTCTATTTATAGTGCTGATAGTTTTCAACTGAAGAAACAACCAAATATTTTTTCTCTCTAACATAACCAGAATTCAGTCTTGACTCTCTGAAAATTAAACCATCTGTTTAATCTTGGCTGTGCTACCTTTATAATAAAATAATTAATTCATGCCCATTTTATCACCCCTTTCTTCTGAAATAAAATGCATGCTAACATTTTATAGTAATACAGAATACAGATTTTTCTGAGGTCTCTGTGGCTGTAGAAATGTAGATACAGTCTTTGTGTCGAGTACGTACAGAGTAATAGATATGGTTTCATTTTCCACTCTTTTTGAGAAAAAAATTTCAAGCTGCCTAATTGCACTCCCTTCTTTTTAATGTCTTTGTAATGGAAAAATCTTCCTATTAAAATGAAATTATTTCTATTTCAGAAAAATAGTGAAACTTTCCTAATTTTTTTAGCTATTTAATCACAATCTATTCATATAAGGTTTATTCTACAAATAACTAGTGTTTGACTCTGCTGATTGCTCAACACCATTAAGACATGGTTTTTAAAGACTTTTTCATAGCTGAGTTTTATAGATAAGAAAAGCAGGTTTCCACCAGACTGAGCTGAAAATTCATTAGTGTGGTGAGAGATCATTAGCACAGCTGGGCATCTCATTCTGTTTCTCTGATCATTGGACCAGCCAAAATTGAAAAAGGATGCTGCTAAAGCTATTACTAATACTGGAAGAAGTTTGCTACAAAAAATTCTTGTCTGTTGTTGCATACAGAGATGAGTCTGGAAACCAATAATAGAAACATTTCAGCTGATGTGAATGATTTAGTGGCTACAAGGAGATTTACTCTTGTGCTTTTCACATTTCCTTTGGGATATGATTATCGTGTTTCTGAGAATTTTTCTTCCAGCTCTCTAATCAGGAACATCCATGCTAGGAGATGTAACCTTTTTGAAATGAAAAACAAAGGCTTACTCTTTCTATTGCTCTCTAAAGGGAAGTTGTCCTACATGCCTGTAGCCATTACATCCACTTTCCCTTGAGAAACTGGGGATATATGTGTTTGTTGATTAAAGCAGATATCATAGGGCCTCAGATCAAGTGACATTGCTGGACAGAAGTTTCAGTCCATCACATTCTACCAAGCATTTGATTGCTGTGTTAGAGAGGAGGGGGAGATTGTTCTCTATTTTGCCAGAAATTGTAAAAGGTGTTTGTACTTATAAGTCAAATCAAAGATGGTTTTAACATATATTGAAGTGCTCTGGTTTGTCACTGTTGCAGGTAAGTAATTTTTTTGTCTGCCAGACAGAGAGGGATTCATTGTATGCTCTAAGCAGTCTTTTTGTAAAGCAACTCTTGCTAACACTTCCTGGTTAGTGTTGATTGCAGTGAGCACATTTCTAGACATCTGTTGCATGGATAGGTCATAATCACTGGGGTTTCTTTTTCCTGTTTTTAAAGTAAACTTCCTTCTTTTTCTTCTTCTCTTTTTTTTCTTTTTCTATTTTTAAATTTTCTGTAGGACCTGGGGATAACGAAAGTGGGTCATATGAAGCGAATTCTCCAGGGAATTAAAGAGCTCAGCAAGAACACCCCTTTGTCTGAAGTGTAATTATGCTGGTGCTTTTCTTAAAGAGAGAAGAGAAAGTTGCTGGAGAAGCAAAGCTGTTGCAGGCACTTGGCTGTCCTTGTAGTTTATGGAAGAATAAGCACTGGTGTTTGTACAGGCTAGCATCTCTGCATTCTTGTGTGGTGAAGAACTTGCAGCAAGAGTACAAAAGGATTTGTGCCAAAACAAAAAGGAAAAGGTGATATGTTCTGTGAAGATGTTTTCTTGGTGTGCAAATTGGCCAGTTCGGATAAGCCCATATTGGTAAATTGATTGGTTGATGGTGAACTGCACTGACTGGAAAATATAGTCAAGGAACGATTGCTTTGCTTACATGCAGCTCAGTATGCCTCTCTTTATGCTGCAGCAAGATGCCACCGTACAGCATGAGGTCACCTGGTTTTCCTTCCGAGGCATAGCTCTGTAAAACCTCCTGTGCAGGAGACCAGGAGGTTTGGAAGGTTCAACACGTGAGCCTGGCAGTGCCGCAGGTATCCAGCACTCGCTGGCCATGCAGAAGAGGGGAGAGATACCTCGTGATACCATGAATGCAAACTATAATGCATGGTGTGCCTGCCTGAATTGTCTGTTGTTCTGTTGCATGACACATCTGATACTTTAAACACTTGAACAACTTTTTTATTGGTTTGAATGAGATTAATTTATTGCTACTTGAGTGTCTTTTTTTTTTTTCCTCCAGTTTCAGGCACTTTTCTATTCTTCAGTGTTGTGTTATGCCTAAAATGTGTTCTATGGCAAAGGGTGTGTGGGTGTGGAAATTTAGCATTTGTGCCATATTCAGCAGATTATATATGATTGAAACACTGTACAGTTAGGTTTTTAAATATATCATGTACAGAAGGTTTATCAGGTAACTAACTTATGAGACTTTTTGAAAGACCGGTACCTCACAAAAACATCAATTGGCTTCCTGCATGGAAAATGATAAAGAATTTTCTTGTGGTGCATTTTAATGTAGTTATTCAGTTATCTTAAACATCTGTAGCATATTTGAACTTGTAGGCACTAATGGTTTTATTTATTCTATTGTTCAAAAGCAGGTTTAAATATTAATGAAATTTTCTTAAAGGAAAATTTAATTTTATATATCATACATAAGAAGATATTTAAAATGTAGCAGCTGATTTGATTTTTGTGGGGTAAACTTTTACTTGTTGCTAATTAACTACTAATTTAAAAATGCATCTGTGTGCATTTCTTTAAAAAGGTATCAATTTTTTTTTCTTGACAGCACTCCACCATCAGTAGACCATAAAAATTTTAAAAAACCAGACTATAAGGTTCTAGGCTATGCATGCTAAGCTGAATCACATGCAAGACAGTAATCCATGAGTGTAAACAGGTTAAAAAAATTAAAACCATCTTTGTTTAGAAATTGCTCTAGACCAGAGTTTGTAAGGTTATTTACACTTAAATGAAACAGGTTCATAATTTAATTTCCTGGTTAACTTTTCACAAACGTATTCATCTAGTTGGAAAATAAATTTCAGATATCTACAAAACAAATCCTACCTAAATGTTTGAGATGAGATGACTTTGCACCACCTGCCAGAAAACTTGCACAGAATTGCTTCCTTCTTGCTGTTCCTAGCAATATGTCATTGCAGCACAAGGAACACTTGACTTTCACTTAATCAAATAGCTTTGCTGTTTCTTGCATTTTAAAGAGTATCTTAACATCTATTTATGTTTTCGTCATGGGCAGCAGAGTAAGGTTTCATTTGTTTCAGTTTGTTTTTTACCAAAACTTATTTTCTTGTATAAAGGGGTCAATGTCAAGTACTACATCCTGGTTTTGCCCTCCATTTCTCATGCATATGACAGGAGTTGTTCCATGGCAAGTAGATAGGACTCATCCCTTGGAAAGTAAAATCTTTTATCCTCATTGTTTTATTGGAGAAAAAAAATCAGAATAATCAAAACAGGCTTAATTTTTTCTTATTGTAGTTATTTGTTTTCTTGCTGCTGTAGGTTCAAAAGGCACCACTCTGGAAGTTCTGTGGACATAATGGTAAACAAACAAAAGTAAAAGGCTATTTTCTATTAGGTTTTGTATAAAAAACAACCAAATTGCATTTGCCAAACGATATGACTTTCAGGCTGTTGTAGGAAAAGCATAGGAAAAAATGGAAAGTTAGGCAAACAGTGGAGAGTTTGTTGGTTTTGGTTTTATTTTAATGTACTTGACATTCACCCCTTTAATGACGTTCAGGTGACATCTGCCAAGTCTTTGTAAGCTTTATTTCCTTTTCTCTTTGGTTCTCCATAAGCTACACTGTATTTTAACATGTGGCAGCATTTTAGCATATTGGTGTTACAGTAGACAACGCAGCTAATCTTCTGGTGTATTCAACATCATAACACATAGCAGAACTTTCTTTGCTTTCCTGATTGTAAGATACAGTCTCTTTACAACTTTCAGCCTTGCTGTATGTAATGCATCAAGATGGGCTATGGAACCAAATCTCTTCAAGTCACTGTCGAGATCTACGCTGAGTATATTAAAAAATGGAAGCTGCTTTTGGGCAGGGAAGATGGGCAAATGTTGTTTGTAACACAACTTTCTTATGGCACTCCTCAAATTACCTCAGTATAGGACAACAGACTGATGTTCATTTTTCTAAATGACCACCAAAGAATTCAACTTTTATTGTCCTAAGCAGTTTTTTTAAACACGTGAGTAGGAAAAAGAAAAACTGTATAGTTTATGCTGTATTTATTAGATGCCCAGGAGAGCAAATTTTATGCAACTCTATGCCTTAGACTAGTGTTGGCTATGAAGTGCAAATGCTTCTGACAAGGAGGCTCAAAATATTTTTACAGGAATTCTCTGTGGAGGTTGTGGGTTGTAACTGTGTTTAAGTGATGTGGCTTTTTTGAAGACCTGAACACAGTGTTGCTCTCTCATGATTATTCTAAGTATTGGGGTTTTTTCCTTACTGCTGTAAAAGTCCCAGCTCCTAGAACTAAGTACATAAATAGCTACATTTTTTTTAACGAACTGTAATCTCCCTAATTTAATCTTGCTGTAAAAAGTGCTTCAAAGCACACATCCCAGTATTTCAACAAAACCAAGGTTAAAAAAGGTTAGGTTCCCTAAAAGCAGTTAGCTTTTTAGGAAACAAGAGCCTGTGGACCCTGATTCAGCATGCTAGATTTATCAAGACAATCCCTATATAAAGTTTACTGGATTAAATTTCCCCCCCCCCAGTCAAATACACATGATTTCTGTGGTCAGTATACATTAAAGCCTGAAGGGAGTACAGAGTAATCTGCATTTTTTTGTAGTGGCTGGTGTTCATATAGATGAAAAGCTCTACACCTCAGAGAGAGGAACACAAGAACTGCATGTTTTAAAATGGCAGCAGGTTGCTAAATGTAAGTTGCTCTTTTGTCATTTTCAGATAGGATTTTCTCCGTTCACTGTATTTGATTGCTGTAGCAATCTCTGATTTAGGCCATGCAAGTTTTGCCTTTATAAAGCATCATGACTTCTTTTTAGAAACGGAGTGAAATCAAGCCAACTCATGGTTGTAGGTGTTGGGGATGTTTTGCAATACTTCAAAGAAAAGAAGGTTCAGAAATCAATTTTTTTATAAGATGGCAAGGGAAAATTTTCTTTGATACATTTTTATGTCTCTCCCCTTAATCACTATTCTTTTCTCCTGAATGTCTCTTTCTTTCAAAGAAAAATGCTTTGAACTTGGAAGAACAGTAAAGTGTAAAGCATATGATCAAAAACCCTCCCAGACTATTTAATTCCAGTATTTCATGTTTTGGGACTGGAATTAACATTCTTGGTCCTGTAAATAATAAATAGAAATCATCTTTATCTCTCTATCCCTGCCCAAAGTAATTAATACTGCAATGCTGCATTGCTGTAATTCAAAGAAGAGGTATTGATTTTTTTCTTCATAAATGTCCAGTTTATATTTTCCTATGTTTTTTGTAGAGAAATAGATAACCTGCCAGTTTTCCTTTTTAATTGAACTTGCTCATTATTAATGAAAATTTCATAAAGCCTTGATAATGAACATTACTTCAAGGGTAAAATTATCAGTGTTTTTCAGTGCATGTGGTCTTCATTTCAGGAAGACTGGCAGGAGACCTTTTTCACATGTAATGGAAAAATAATATATAAAGCAAATATGAAAGGATGTTTCATAGTCCTACTTTAAAAACAGTTGTAAGAATGTACATGCAAGACAAAACCCCCCATGGTGATTCCACTTTGCTTGATGCTTCCTGTTAATGACTGCATTAGTAGTGTTTACAGCTGTTTCTGCAGTGCTCTCTCTGTGCCCCTAAATATTAAATTCTTGCCTATGAGTTCAAAAGTTCTGATAATTAATAATTAGCAGTGCAAAAAGTCTTTGTGAAAGGTAAAGTCACAAGGAATGTATCTCATTGAGGATAACTGAGCTGGAGCAATTTGTTTAGCTTACAACCAGGAAATCATCTCGTCTTGAGTAAGTGAGAGCCACAGAAAAGAAAATTAAAGAAGTCATTTTAAATTTATTTTTTCACCCCAATAACTTAAATACCTCTTAACTGCAGCATCCTGTATACATTTATAACACCAACTGTCCTGTATTTTTGATTCTGTTTTCATGGATTTGTATGTTTTGTGGTATGATTTTCATATCATCAAGGTTTGATGCTGCTTATTCTAACTGTGAGGATTTAATGTTTGCAAGAACTGTACATGACTGTATTGCTGTCTTAAGGAACAAGTTTTTGATGACTTGAGGAAGCTAAGGAGGTTGGACAGGATTTAGGCTTTGGATGGGGCTTAAAATATCTCTGCTTTCTCTTCAGAGATGAATGGTAGCATCAGCAGAATTGATAAAGCATCATTTGGTAATTATCAATATGAAATCTTTACTGGTTGTATAAATTCCTGTATTTTTATCCAGAGTATAGTGTGGAATGGATCTTTTTTGCAAAAAGAAAAAAGAATTTATAGTTGTTTTCTACTACTGTTGCATTAGTAGAATTTGCATTTCATAGCTCTGTTAAGTATTAGCTTATGTACTTGTTTGTTTCTGCCATACAGAAGACCAGTGTGTTTCTCAGAAATTAGAATCCATTTGGAACCATCTAAAGAGGACTATTTCTGTAGCCAGTTGGAGCTAATACCAAAATTCATAGCAACTTCTGTAGGCTTAATAGTGATCACCCTCAATACTTTAACAGAAAAAAAAAATATTTTGAAAGGTTTGTGGGTTTTTTTCAGGGCATAGAACTAATCTTCAAACATCATCCCTTTGTCATATGTAAATTAAAAAATATTAGCATTGTTAACACTTTTGCAAAGAAGCAAAATGCTGATGAATACATACCCAAGAGTATTCCTGCACAAATTTTAATCAATTTAGTTGTAGTGGTTAAAGACCTATCACCTTCAGAACAGTCAACAGAAAATTCGTATGTGCACGTGGTAGAAGTACAAATATCTGTTTTAAATAATTAAAGACTTGTTTCCCAGTTGACAAAATCTTGATGAGCTCTCTGATGGGATTTTGAGTTTATATAACCTATTCCTTGTATTAGTGGGGCCGAAGAAGCTGGTGCCTCATTTATGTTTAACACCAATCATGCTTTTATTAATGTTTTTACCTTGCTTCCCAGCTCCTGTGTCTGGATGAGTTCCCAGCTTCTGGCAAGATGAGACCCTTGCATGTCTCTCTATGGTTTCTGTTCAGAAGAGCTGGACGGGCAGGCCAGGGAAAAGGTGTAGGGTGCTCGAGGAGAGATACACCAAGGCTTCAGGCTCCAAAGCCTAGCATAACCATGGTGGATTAAAATCTTTTAAGTTATATTTCTGTTGTCCCTGCTGGAAGCTCTATCTAACAATTAACATGAGCTACCAGAATGCCCTTGGCAAGAGAAATGTTTTGGCTAACTCTACCAGCTGTGTAAGACATTGAAAATACTGAACATTATGGTAGCTATTAGTAGGATAATATCCAAATGGCCAATAAATATTTTATTCTGTGGAACAAATACTTTGGGAAAATATAGTTTGTAGTATTATTCAAAGACTAGTGTTAGGATTGAAAAGCTACTGAATATAAACGCAATGTGGTACAAAATTTTAAGTAATTTGCAACTACCTTTTTCCAAACTCATTGGAAACAACTATTTTAGGGAGCTATGTTTGATCCAGGTATAGCTAGACAAGAGTGTGAACTGGAAGGTGGGAACAGGAAGAAATGAAGTAAAATTGGATGGTTTGTTTTCATTGTAGAAACTGTGTGTAAAGCCAAAAATAAAATTTCCACAGTGCCCCAAATCCCTTCTGACTTTTTAAAGGGAATTAGCATTGTAAGTCCCAAATTTTTTAAACTAAAGCATTCATTGGATAAAAATCAGTTTAATAACCTGACAGTGCCAGTAACAGGGTAAGAGTTAGAGATACAACTATATTTTTCTCCTGGTGTTAGTGTAAGCAAGCTCTGTTTGGGACTAATTCCCTTTGCGGTCACAGTCAATTCTTTTGTGAATAGGGAGATTGAGGAAAGACGTTCAAAGCTGCTTGGTCTTGCTTTTCAGGGATGGGGAGAGCACGTGTGCTGAACGGTAGGGCCTGGAGGCTTTTAATGAGAATTTCAAGGATACAAGATTTTCTACTTGGATAGTTTAGGAAGGTTTACAAGGAGCACACAGGCATGCAGATTCTCACTGTGAAGGTTCCTAGTAGCACTGTCCTCTCACAAGATGCCATGTCTATACATTGAAACAGGCATTTGGACTGTGTGCCTAGCCACATTCCAGAGGATTTTCTACAGGCATCTGTCACTTGTGGTGTCTGTACTTTCTGTCTTGGTTTTATGTCTCCTTAAATCAGATACCTTGAAAAATGTTTGTCCATATTTGACAAAAATTACCATTTTTCCCACTCAAGGAGCACAGCTTGTGAACCTGTCCTGAAATAATTTGTTTCATTAGCCACCTTTTAACATCATATCCTTTGAATCCTAAAAGAGCTGAAGCTCTTTTAGGCACTTCCCTAGAGCTGCCAGTTACCTTAGAAATTTAATATGCTTGTATGTCGACAGGATCATCAAAGGGCAAGGTGATACTCACAGTGGCAGATGAGATGCAATAGATGGGATTTGTACATAAGGAGTACAAACTGTTGAGATGCTCCTGAAAGATGAAGGGGGCCTGATCTCTGCACCTTCCCTCTGGCCCTTTGTTGCTGTCATCACACAAATAATTTAACGTCATACAATATTAGCAGTTTCTTGTCTTAATTCATGGTGACGGCAAACCTATCAGTCACTAATGAACTAGTGAAACTTCTCACTGTCACATCTGTCTGTCTAGAGCAGGTATCTTCAAATGTTGAGTGCTATGGAATTGCATTAATGTGTTTTTAATGTATGTTCTGGCATTTAAGAAAGGTAAATTTCATCTAAAGGTATTTCAAAGGTTCTGAGAGGATCCCAGCCCAGCATGGGTGATTTCTGTCATTAGCCAGACTTGTAACTTACACTGGTATTCAGTCAAGGACAGCTGTTAGTTAATTCTGTAGTAACATTCACTTACATGCATGAGTGGATGCATGAACTACGCATGGAAGCGTTGCAGAAATGGGACACTGTCTAGTTCTCATATATTTGTGTCTAAATGACAGTTTGTAGCAAAGAGCTGAAACATGTGATTTCCACTCAGTCCAAACCTATATTCAATTGAAAATGAAACCATCTAACATGGTTTCTTAGATGAAAGCATCTAACGGGTTTAGTAAAATCTGGCATGTATTCAGTAGTTTCTGCCCTTTGTTTCCCCTTCTTCCTGTTCATTCCACAAGGAAGTTCATCATCTTTGCAATGATATAAATCTTTTGGGACTTAAGCAGATGCTGTGCTTTAAACAGTACTTTAGGCCCCTTGGAGATTGTTCTTGTATTCCACTTACAGCATTTACATGTAAGCCTACAGATGATTTTCTTGGAGAGAAATTGCTCCTCACATAAAAGCGATCCTCAAATTGATCATGGGTAGGCTTTTATGTGCCATACCCATGACTGTCATTCTCTTGCCAGTATTTGTGTGGATGTGTGTAGATATGTAGTACCTAGTTCATAGTGTTTATGTGAGAGCACACCTGTACATAGAGATGTATATACATACCCTGGTTTTGCCCAGTATAACAATGCCAACTTGTGTGTAGAGCCAAAAAAACTTAAAACTATACAGTGCTTGAGATGCTGCATTGTTTTTATTATAGTATTTTTTTATATCAGATAAATTGCAGGATGTTTACAGATGCTTATTAATATTTAACTTATACAATGGGGTGGCAGGATGTTTATGATTGTTGTCAGCTAAAGAATTGTATGTGATTCTGGGTGATATTTTGGCTTTTTTGAAATCCTTGGCAAAATTCCCATTGATCTCACTGGGGCCAAGATTAAACTCCTCTGAATCTATTGTTTACTGGCTATTTTCCTACTGTGATAATTTTTGTAATGAGTGAAATGTATTTATTTTTTCCCCAATGTGAAATCTGCAGTTTCTATTTGGATTTTTCTACGGAACCTGCAAACTACAACACAGGTGGGAATATATGCCTCAGAGACTGTACAGAATTTTTCATTGATCTGGTCCTTGAATATATCTAAGAAAATACCTTCTAAAAAACTTTTGTAAGATTTAATACAGAATCATCTAAAAAGAGATCACCTTTCATGCCTCTCTCCTCTCACAAAGAGGGAATGCAATGTGGCAGGTGAATGTGAAGAAGTATTCCTTGATAAATAAAAAGTAGTCTTGTCTGTTTTCTGTACCTACTGATCTCATGCAGCTCACCTGTCTTTGCAGATCTGGTATAAGACACTTGAAGTACCTTATCCAAAAGTACTTTATTGGGGAAAAAAATGTGGGTTTAAGCTTCTCATCAAGACATGGAGGTATCTTCAGAGCCAGTGTGCTGAATGACTTTTTATATTCCATGGATCAGTTAAAATGATGAAAACGTTAAGTGGTAAGGCAAGTCAGACAACTGTTTGACATTAGAGAAATCACTTGTCTAGAGGCAGAAGGAACAGTTCTTTAATAGCACAAGGAGGAAATATACCATAATGCAGCGCTTCCTAAATCCCTTTCCAGGGTATCTTTTAATTATGTATGCTCAAAGTGTATTCTTTCTGTAAAAAAAACCATATGGCTGTGAAACAGCTAAATAGATGCATCCTAATTTCTTCATCTAAGGCTAAAATACCATTTTCAAACAAGAGCTGTCATGCACTTTGAAATACATTTGTTGGGAACAGGTAAGTTTATATTTATCATAGATAGTCATCCCAGGGGTAGTCAGACTTGTAAAATGATGTAGTTATGCCAAGGTTATCAAAAACTGAAGAAATAACAAAGCAGACACCTTCCTTCACAAGGCTCTTTCTGAAGACATCTGTGCAAATGCCCACCACTTCCAGGAATCTTTTCCTATAATTTCCTTTAAGAAAGGATCATATTCAGATTCCTATCCTTCTCCTTGCTAACAAGGCAGGAAGTATGCACCTTGGTTGAACTCTCTAGGAGTTTGTTGGCTGTAGAAAAAGACCTCAAAAGAATAGACATTTGAGGCAATCAGTAGGCTTGCAAAGGATACACAGGGCTCTGTCTAGGCTCGTTAGTCTGCTAATGTGGCTCTGACCACAGATTAGTGGGGGAAAAGCTCCTATGGTGCTCCTGCTTCACTTGGTAGCAAGGCTCTGTGGTTGTCAGTGGGGGCAGATGGGTGCCAAGCAAGTAACCTTTCCTTTTGCGTGTTGGTTGGCTTTCTGCAATTCTAATCAGGACTGGAGTTCAGGACACACCTTTATTTGTCTGCGAGGCCATGTGATATCTGAGGAAATGAGGAGGAAGTGGCTGAAGGTCTGGCTTCTGCCTTTGGTTTCCTGCCAATGGAGCTGGTGTAAGACTGGGGCAGTGCAGTTAACCTCTGAGTACCTCACTTTCTCCACCCAAGGGAATAGGGATGCTCACCACCTCTGTACAGCCCCCTTGAGTCCTGTAGGAGAGCAGGGTTATATAAACCGCTGAGTTTTACCCACACTATTATATGTAGTAAAAATAAATGACTTCTGTCCATAACACTGCAAGAATTGCTTTTCCTAGTTCCAGTTCTCTTTGATGACCTACTATGTCCTGGGCAATCAGTTTTAAAGCTTAGCAATTGCTCTAATACTTAGAAATTCACACATAGCAGGCTCTGTTTGCTGCAGAAAAGAGTAAAACTTTAAACTGCCTGACAAAACTTGCCAATGAAGTATATCTAACAGGGCAGGGGTGTAACTTTTGGCTTTATTTACTTGTAATAATGGTAAGGAACAGTGAATTTTGTTTGTTTACATACTGTTTACAATGGCACAGTTTTATTTTTAATATATAAAAACAATTGAGGTATTTATTGCATATACTATTTTAAAGATGTTTTATGTGTTTTCACCTTTGGAATATATTGTTACATTTCCTTGTACAGATAATTTGGGTGGCTTTGTTAATATAGTTAGTAATTTTTATGACTACTAAGTGACCAGTTTTCTGTGCCTTTTTATTGTTGGATGCATGATTACATATTTATTATTGTATGGAAGTCACTGAGATGTGTATTTTTGTATTCTGCTGGAAGCAATGGTTGATTTTATTGTACATGATAAGAGATGCCTTCCATAAGAGGCACTCGTATGAGATCTTCCTTCTCAAATAAACAGAATGCATTCAATGTATATAAGTCCCTGAATTTATTTGTGTCTAGAAATCAGTGGAAATGTTTGAACATCATGACACTGAATTTTAGATCTTGTCCACTCAAAATGTGGGCTGTTACCAATGTCATCAAATCTAAACCGGAATTCCCCATCGAAATTAATGCAATGGCAACTCCTTGGCACATTCTAAGACTTTGGAATTTAAAAGAAAACTCAAAACTACATAAAATTTGGATGAATGACTATCAAGTGTCATTTCTACTCAGTCTGCCAGGGACTGCCTGAAAAGCGTTTTAAATTAGGGGCTTTGAATACAGCTTTTATACTTCCTCTACATAGCTATGTGCAAACCCAGATGTAAGTAGGTCACTGTGCATGTAGGTGTTTACATTTGCAGGGATCTTCCACTGGATCTTGCTGCCACACAGCATATTAAGTGTAAAAACAGATTTGCATTTGCATCCATGGTAACAATAGCCATTAAAACAGAACATTCAGTAGCACATATTTTTTCCACGGGTAAGTGGCAGTAAAGCAAACACGATTTTCCTCAGCAGTATGGGCTGTGCCTCTCTGGCACCAGCCCTGATAAACACTCCTGGGAGTTGATTCCAGAGGGCCAGTCTGCAGGCAAGCACCAGCTGCCATGTTATAGGTCAGTGAGCTACTAGGCTGGTACCTAGCACAAGATGTGTTGTGAAAGTAACCACAATCAGTGGCATATACAGAAGGAAAATTATAGTGTGTAGAAACCTAAGTCAGTTCATGAAGGCTGTAATCTTGTGATTGATGAAGTTGTCTTGTGGTTGGGATCCCATTGTCCTGAATGATCATACATTGGAGAGGCAATTTTATGGATAACCCAGAAAGCTTACAGGTCAGTCCTGGGGGGTTCAGTGCACCATGAATTCCAGGTGCTTACAGTTCTCTTAGGATTGAAGCCTGTACTTTAATTTTAGGTGTGTTTTGGGAGGATTTAATTTCTTTAGCCAAACTGAAATAGTTGGTTTCAATAATCAAAGCTGTCGTATAAATGAGAGACTGAAGTAGGAGAAATAACTCATGGGGTAAAGTAGGGGATACCATTAGGGATGGCACTCTGCAGTACATGAGGAGACGGGGTGTGGTGGTGTTTGGACACTGGGAACTCCCCAGAATTTCTTCTAGAAGTTAGACTGCACAGTAAGGTAGGCTTCCCACAGTTCATCTTGACCATAAATTAGTTTTCTGTGAATAAGAAGTCAAAGAATGTGGAAAAAAAAAAAGCCATTGGATTATAAGCCTTAACCTGGAAGATGCACTGAGGGAGGTTTTTAATAATTTTGAGAGAAGTTTGGTAAATGAATGAACAGTTCATACCCCACGTTAATACTTGTGGCATATAATCAATCCATTCATCTCAGTGACACCAAATATCTGATGATGAAGTCTGAAACTGTGCTAACTCCTATCACTAAATTAATAAAAATCTGAAAAAAATAAAAGAAGGTTGTACACAGGCAAGCATGGAAACTGGAAGTGCTGAAGCAAATCTAACAGAGTTATTGCTCAGAGTTATTTTATCAAAAAGGGCTGCATGGATGTCTTCTCTAAAACAAAATATAGTAGCAAATTATTTGAAGAGGTTTAGTAGGGATGGCATGATAAACTACAAGGGCAAAAAGGAAACTGGTGCAGTATTAATATTTCTTGTTAATATTAAAATATTGGAACAGTGAGCATAGTAAAAAGTGAGAAAAAAATTATTTTTAAATTATGCTATTCAAGCCACCAAAAGTTTGTGTTTAGATTAAAATCTGCCCATTCTGGAGGCAGATATAGGAGTATGACATTAACCTGAATAGGTTGTATATTTAACTAGTAGTTTGGCCCATTTCCTTCGGAGTTATTCCAGATTTTTTCCTAATTACATGAATGCAGTTCTGATCATATTAGTAACTATACTTTTTCAAAATAAAAAATGTCAGTGGAGTCACGACCTCACTCATCCCCAGCCATCCAATGGTAAGAAGATGTTGTGGGTTGAATCTGTCTTGAAAGCATGACAAAACACAAGGCAGGTGCAATGGCTTCTGTCCTGGCCAAATGCTCGCAGATGAATGAAAGCAGCAGCTGGCCCATGCCCTTCTCCTTCAGATGAGAACTAAGGGGATCTACACAGAAGTGCATCTTTCTTTTTATAGAGGGAGAGATGAGAGATGTCATAGTGATGAAATTGGACATCCTGGGATGTGGCAGATGCCTCACTGAGGCAGCAGGATTTTTTGCTCTAGCTTCAGTTTCCATTTCCTTTCCCTGACAGCAGTGCACAGCTGTGCCTGCACTTGCCACTCTGAACTCATTCCTCCCCTCTGCCCTTTAGCTGCTATTTGCATCTCCCATGGCTCAAAGGCTTCAGCCCTTCTCAGGTACCTACCGTCATTTCCTAATTACACTTTGCCAAGTTCAATTTCCTTTCTTCAATTTCATTAAAAAAAAAAAAAAAAAAAAAAAAAAAATCATCCATCTGCTGCCTAGTGACATTAATGTAACAGCAGATATGTGTTCTCCCGGCAGTCAGGCTATCCTCTGAGTAGAGGAGTTCATTAATTATAATCAGACATCCAATACCTCTGAATCCCTAACACATGGCCCTTGTAACAATAATAATAATCATCTGCTAATGGTGTCACGATTCAACCTATGGTGTGTGTTTTTCCTCTGAGGGAGCACAACTTTGCTCAGACTTCCTGGGCACAGCGTTTCCAACCCGCTGTTGAAGCCATCAGTACTCTGAAGGTCAAGTCACACAGGAGCCTGCAAGTGGTGTGAGAGTGTGTTCTTCTGATTTATGCCTGATGACTTGTTTTCCAACTAACTTGCTTAAAAGTGTTAATACAGTCAAGCAGAAATCTTAGGGGGCTATTTTCAGGTCAATAAAAAGGAAAAAATGTTTAAGAAGTTCAAGATGCCATGGGGCTGTTCCCAAAACGTGGGGTTTTTTTGAGTGAGGGGAAGCTGCTTTTTTAAGGATTGTAGGTTCAGAGGTCACTTCAGAGTACCTGCACTAAAAGCTTGGTAGCAAAGTTTTGATCCTATTCTTTCCCCTTCACCAGCTTCTGTAAACTGTGGGAGGAGCAGGTGGGCTCTGGAGCCAACTCTTCATCCAAGGCAGAGCAAAGTTTAGAAGGGAGTGCCTTACCTGGAGTGTGTGGGCAACCCCTTCCTGAAATTAAAACCCATGCACTTGAATAGAACAGGAAGTTATAAAATGAGTTTTCTTTTTCAAGTACTGACTTTCTATAAAGATGAGGCTTACATAATTCTGCTCTGGCATTTCATCTCTCTCTTTCTCTCTTTTGGGTCTTCACCTTCCAAACCACTGTGTTTTGAGCATCTTCTTTCAGGTACCCCACAGATCATAAACCCAAGGAAACATAGGGACAGGGGCGATGCTCTGGATCAAGAGGAGGGAGAGCATCAAACATATTGTAAAATATTCTTCCAGATGCCAGCTGAATTCATGTCTTTCATTTATTATCTTACCTCATCAAAAGAAAATAACCGAATGAGTTTATATATGAATAAAAATCAAGTGTGTTCCTTAGAGAATTTATAAAGGAACTAGACAGCTACACAGGGAGAGATGGAGGGGACAATACCTGTGCCAGCTCTGCTCCTTCGAAACATAATGAACAGCAAAAATTTTACAGTTGCAGTGTAAAACCTTCACAGAGTTGTCTTAAGAAGGTATATACTGCTTTACAAATCAAATGTTCTCAGAATTATAATTTCAATATATCTCTCTGTGACCACTCGGCCATGAAAATGATTACTCTGTAATTCTCAGAATCTTAAGCCTATTTAAATTATTGACATGAGTATTAATTAAATCTTTCAAACACTGTGGAAAGAGTAGCCTGGACAAATGAGCTTAAAATGTTGAAAACTACAATAACAATTAATTATGTCAGGCCAACCAATCATCATTTATTTCTCAGTCAATAAGAACTACTGTTAATGGCTGATTAAGCTCAATTAAGTTTTGATGGAAGCACTAGTTTTTAAATACAGGTTAAATTATCGTATCTAGCATTTACTAGCAGGATCAAAAATACATCATGGCTTATTTTTTCAATATAAATCCTCTCTCAAAACATATTTATTTTGAAAACAAGATTCAATGTCCTTGGTTTTCTTAGCTGGCTGGGCAATCTGGGCTTTTATTAAAGACTTTTTCCCTTGCTGGATTAAATGGAGAAAAACTTGAATCATAAACCCTTGTGGTTCTTTTACATCTGTTTAGCTAATACTCAGTTTAAATGCTTCTGATATCCAGACTAATCCCTGGGGGAGTGGAAAGAAATAATGCTTCTTAATTTAGAGAGGACTAGACCCTGTAGACCTACTTGCTTTGTTATTTGTGGGAATCTGACCATCAGGTTGCCTTTGGGTTGGTAGAGAGGTTTGCCTGGAGGAATCACAGTGCTGAAAAGATGTTACATGACATTTTACCCATCCATTAATGTTCCCATTCTAGCTTCCAGGCTCATTTGTTGCTGCCATCAGTTTCCCACCTCCCAAATTAAAGAGAGAAAAAAGACTTTTAGGGTGCATGCCATGTTAAAAATCTGTTGCACCTTAGTTTTTGGCACTGAGTGATCCTGATGTGTAAGGTATCAGTGAGAATAAGATATGTGTTGATATGATGTTGATATGATGCTGTTGAAATTTGTTAAATCACTTACTATTTCACCAAAGCTTTGTTTGCATTCAATATTAACTGACTTTTTATTTTGTTTATTTAGTGGTTCAAGGCCTGTAGTTTTCCTTTTGCACTGACTCTTTTTACTGGAACAGAACAGAAGTCATTTCTTTGAGAGATACACAAATTACAACTGTTAGGAAGAGTTTCCCAGAAGACATTAAATACCACAGACAAAATGCAGTTTCTTTGTCTTGATCCCACACTTTGCACGTCAACTACATCTCTTACCTTCCATTCTCCTCTGGCCTAAGTGTCTTTGAGGACACCCAACGCCAGTGTTGATGGTGTCTGTTCCTTTCAACACAGGATTAGTATTTTACAGAGGTGATGAAGTTTTAGCATGACTAGCACGATGTATATTTTACAGAGGTGATGAAGTTTTAGCATGACTAGCACGATGTATAAAATAGATGCACAACTTGTGCAAATTTCACACATCTCTTTCATCTTCTCTTTCACACAGAAACGGATGGGATTGCCCATTTCCTTTAAAAGCAGGCCACCTAGTGCTTGCAGAGGTTCAGCACAGAGAGAAGCCCACTGCCAGCACGTTGGTTTGCTCCCTCCCTCATTTGCACTCCCTTTAAACCATGGAGCTGCTCACCTACTTTTCAAAACAAACTGTGCCACCATGCAACTTAAAATAACAGAAACTTCAGGTTGTTGATTTCACAGGCCTGTTTCCTGTCTGGCTCTCTGCTACTTGCTTTGCTCCAGCACTGGGTTTTGTCAGACCCCTCTGTCAACCTGCATTAATGCCCTAATATGGCCAAGAAGCATCAAGGAACATGACAATGAACTGGACCAGCTGGATTAATGAACTAAACCAAGAGTAGAAGGATCTAGCACCAGGAGTGGCCCAGTGAGGAGGCAGTACTGGGAGAAAAGAGGAAAGACAAAAAAGAAAGAGAGAACAATATTCCCTTTTCACCACCACCAGCAAGTCGGCAGAAACCTCATCCTCAGGTTCACCAGAGAAAAAGAGGATTAAGGTAAAAACACTGACAGCTTCTCATCCTCCAGACTGACACCAGGGCACTATAAGAGGAAAAAAATATACCCCGGTCCTTTACATGGACTATTAAAAATGATGAGCCAGTAGTAGCCATACTGGAATGTGACATCTCCAAAGAAAGCCGGAAGGCACAGCCTGGAATGATGTTACTAATTCTGTAGCTGTATGATTAGACATGTAACCAGTGTCCCAGGAAGATACTTTATCCCAGCATTTTGCTGGAGCTTCCTTTTCCTCCTCCCAGTGAGACAAGGAGAAGACCCAGACACCTGCTGTTATTAATGGTCCTGTGGCAGTTCTTGTAGAATGTCTAAGTTCTGGTGAAGGTAAATCCTGTCTGAATTTTGCTTTGGATAAATTGGATAAATCTCTCTGTGATAGGTGAGTTTGGAGTGTTTTGTGCATGTCTAAGAAGTGTAGATACTGAACTATGCAGCCCTGGATATTGTATAGCACGGCTAACTTCAGTCCTGCATGGCTGCCAACGTATTTGGCAATATTTTCCCTTTATTGTTGGGGTTTAGACTTTTAGTTAAAATGAAAAATCAGTATTTTTTCATTCTAATCTGTTTTTAAACATGTGTAGAGCTCTTATTTTTATTAAAAATGAAGAAAAAAGGAAATTTAACACTAGATAGAGAACTAATCTTCATTAATAACAAGAATATTTCTGGAAAAGCTATGTCTTAGACTATAAAACTTGAGAAAATTATTGAATGACAGAAGTTATAAATAAATGTTTCCTATATTTGGTCTACATTGGATAATGGGCACCTTCATATATATCTTTTGTTAACTACAGCCAAGAATACAGGCTGGACTGTTGGATCTGGGATGGAAATCCTGACATTTCTGTAGTGATAGGAAATTTAATAGAAGAAGAGTTCTAAACAAGCTTCTTTCAAAACAAAAATGGCTGAAATCTTGCTCCCCAATGCTTTGTCCTGTTGGCAGAACTTTACTTTTGACTTGGGATCATTTCACATTAGCTCTGTATCATCCTGACAAGTCTTCTTCACCTGCAGTGTGCATCATTATCTTTCCTGAAAAGAACTTGAGAACACCCACACTAAAAAGCCTCAGCAGAACACTTTATTTTAATGAATATAATGTATTTTCTCTAGCACAATGTGTATTTTTCACTCACTTAGACATATATAATACCCTCAAATACACCATAAAGCTATGTGGTTGCAATTTATTATTTATATTAATTATAAATATTAATTTCAAATTTCCAAATATCTTAAAACTCATCACCTATAAAGCTGTAATTAATTTTACTTGGAAATCCAGCCTCATAATCAATCATCAATATCTATCAGGTTTCTGCAATCTCATCAAATGAATTTACATTAAAAAAAATTATCCTCCCCTGGCACACCTGAGACAGAAGGGGACCAAAAAAAACAGCCTTGAATTAAAAACAAGCCAAAAGGCAGGAAGCTATAATTTGTACTCTGGATCCTGGCACGTTTCTCATTTCACATACCAGCTATCAGGAGTGGCCTTGTGTGTTCTAAAACCAGCCCTCTTAAAAAAACCCAAACTTCTGTTTTTGTGATAGGGAAAAATGAGCCCTAAAGCTGCAAAGCTGCAAAAGGCTCCTCCTCCCTGGATAATGAAGGAGACAGGAGGAGAAAGGGTACCTTTGAGCAAACCTGTCTTGCCAGAGCCTGAGGCAACCAAGATGGGAAAACAAAACATTGGGTCGCTTCCTAGCAGGAGCCACATGCAAAGTCCTCCGTGATTCTTCTGAAACCCTGGAGTTCTTCCCCACACAAATCATTCATATCCATCAGCTCTCAACCACAGAAAAATCCTGAACAATGAACACATTTTGCCAATAAGCAAATCAGATCAATGTAACTTCATTTTCTGGTACAAAAATAGTAAAGCTGGGCTTGTAGGGGAATGGAAATACATTTCCATTTTTCTCCTTTGGTAAAATGTGTTTTAAAGGCTATATTACTAGAGAATCCATCATCAATGTTATTGTAACTTACCCTTCAATGGCTTTATTATACTCATAAAGAATTGGGTGGTTCAACACTTATGGCTATCACAGACCTTTTAGCATAAAGAGATACAAATATTACCAGTGTTTCAGCCACTGATTTCTTTCCTGTATCCCATCCTCATTGCCCCTTGGGAACCAAAAATCACAATTGATCAATCCTTATGTAACTTTTAGTAGCATATTTTTCAATAAACCTTTTGACTGCAATCTCTCATGAAAACCAACTTGCAGGGACAAGCCTCAACATTTCCAGGTACTCCAAGCTGATTAAATTTAAAGCTACTGGTAATTCTAGAAACTTTTTGGCAGACAAGGAAAAAAATAAATTAATATTTTTACAACTCAGCTTTCAGGATTAGATTCTGATTTATCTATAGCACATCTGTTTTATTATGTAATGTATGACCCAGGCAGTTATCTAAAAGCAAATATTAATTCTCGTTTTCCATTCATTTATAGACAGAACAATGTTTTATCAGCTGTAAATGATGACACATTGTTGAAGTTCAAACAATTTGATTTTAAAACACTTTTATTATGTTTTCAAATATTCCTAATGCAGTTTCTTGCAACTGAGCAAAGAGGCAATGTCCCCTTTTGACTGATGAAAAAGATTTTGACTTTATATACAAAAATATATATTTATATTATGTTTTTATATAAATACATCCACAGCTTTAAAGCATAAGTGACCACAAAGAAGATAATTTCCTTTCAACAAAATTAAAAATTAACTTCCTTAATTAGAAGAATGACTAATACTTCAATGGTACATAGTCTCAAAGGTTGGACCATGGACTGTGGTTCAATGGCAGTAGGTCCAAAATACCCAGTAAAATACAATGTTACCAGGATATATAATTTTAAGCTACATTTTGACTCTTGAAAAACTCAATTTACTGTCACAACCATGTGAGCTTCAATTTAAAAGCAGTTTAAAAAATAAATTTATCTGGCTCTCAGTAATCCGTCTAAATGTAACATTTCTGAGCTGAGAAACGTACCTAGAAAACTTTAATTGGGAAAATGAAATTGCCTTCAGTGAAGACAGCTCAGAAACAGCTACTCAGAAATCTTACAGTGGTAGGGAAGAACTCACAGCATTTCTTTCAGGTATTTCTGTTTTGTGTTTAATTTTGGCCAAGGTTTTGTGTCTTCAAACAGTAATTTACAAAGAAGTCCTTGGAAAGGATTGTACAGTGACTTTTTCACAGTGGCAACCCCCATATGATAAAAATTCCCTCTCTCTGACATGAGGTTTTCAGGATCCTTTTTATACAGCAATATTATACAATCATGTGGATGGAGGAATGAGGCACTTCTAGGTTCTCTTAGGTGATGGTTTCCTTGTCACTCCTAGTTTTTCCTTTTTTTTTTTTTTTTTTTTTTTCAGGGAGAGAGAACTGAAAACAAAGTTTGGGAAAAGCTATGAACACTCCTATTTTGCTGAGAGGTCCATCCAAGACATGTAAGGACTTGGTAGTTTCCAGTCAATATTTTGATGGAAAAAGACAATAACACTATAATTAAAGTGTGCTCATGTTTAATGAGCATTTCTATTATAGACGGAATCAGAAGGGAAATTAAATAATCTCTGAGTATGTGGCAACACGGAGGAAACTGAGAATCAGAAGGACTTAAATGACACACAGCAGCAGTTATTCACGTGTGGAATATAAACAAGACCAGCCAAATGGTCATATTGAGACTGACTTAAACCTTAAACATACGCTTGAGTTATTTCGTCTGAGATGAAGAGCACATTTCAGGATATGTTGCAGCAGCACACAACAAACTGTGTAACAACTCCAACAGAAATGAAGGATAAAGCACATCATAAACATCACACTGAACTATTTTCATTGTGGGAAAATACTCACTATGAAAATGATTTCCAGTTCAAGAATAAACTCTGTAAAACCAGTAATAAACTGGGCCATGCTTAGAAAATATAAAGGTCACTGAAAACTGACATTGAATTAATTTTGAATCCAGATGCTGTAGCATCTCCACAGTAGTTGAATTTGAGAGAGAAAATAAGTCACATTTGTTTACATGTGGAAGCCACAAGGTTTGAAATGTGTCTCAGCAAAGCATCTGGTTTTCCTCTAATTTCACAGCAGGAATATCAGAGACTACTTACATAGACGAAGTTGCAGAAAATTTAATTACCACTGAACACTTAGAAGGGAATTCATTGTTCCCTGGAGTTACCACAGTTGTGGTAAGGATGGTATATGACATCTCTGGGCTTTAAAGAGGAAGTATAGGCAGCAACTGTAAACAAACAAGAGCTGTGTATAGTGTGTACAATGTCTGCAGATCTAAGGAATTATAAGATTTATCCTACAATAGAAATTATCTAAACATTTAAAAAAAATTTGAAAAATACCTTTTATGATGATGTCATAACCATGAACTACAGGAGGGCAAAGATGTAGCTTTTTTTTTTTACAAACTGATCTGATACCTTCCCAGAAACACACCAAAAGGAAAAAATAACTGGAGCATTACAAGAATCCTGCAATAATGTTTAGGTTTAGGGTTACATTTAGCTCAGTACTTGAGCAAAGCTAATTCTGACAGAGAAGGATGCTCTCCATATCAGTGCTGACCTCCACATCACCAACTTCCCAATAAAGATCAGTATCACTTCCCTAGATCAGAAGATATTTTTGCCCCGTTATTGCATTTTGGCAACTTTATCTTAAATTCATCTGCAAATATGGGCTGAAGACAAGGAGACAGCACATTATCTGATAGCAGACAAGTGCTTATACCAATCTCACACTGTACTGCCTGCAGTAACTGTATAACTCTCATTAGCAGGGCATACACAGGCAGATGCCATGAGGTACTGCTGACACACAAGGTTATTTAAATGACAGTCAGAAAACTAGCAATGAGGGACACTCTGAAAACTCCCTCATGGGCTTGGGTATCATCATTAATCCTTAAGGAAAATTCTTCGATTTAATCTGTTCATACAAGCAATAGATATATGCCTAAGTCACATGGCAAAAGCTGAAGAAAGAAACACATAAGGAACAGAAAGAACAGTAGAGCTACATCCTTCCTGACAGGAGTCAATTATTGAGAGGGTGTTTGGCCATCTTCTAACTGAACAGATTGGCACTGGAAATTCTGGATTGCCCTGGTTCCATCAAAACTTTCTACAGAAGCTCTAGCCATGATTTGGCTGTGGCTGCTGGCCAGGCTGGCTTCTTACCGTAGTTCAGCTGACTGGCTATACAGCTCCCTGGCATCAGGCCGACTGCTCAGTTGGTTTCTTGGCTTCCCAGGCTTGTCAGCTGGCAAAGAAATAGATTGTTCCATTTTTGCCAGAAAGGCTGCAGAATGCAGAGCCAACACGTTTTATTCCAGCACTCGATGAAACAAAATATTGACAAGCTGGAATTTCCTGTAGAATAAAAATTTCACTTCCCAGCCAGCTCCAATTACTATTGTATAGTCTTGTGTAACACAGTGATGGCGTTTATCACATCCTCTAATAAACACAATGCACAGACAGGATGTGAATCCAGGGAGCTTTCCAAGGCTTTTGATAATAATCTCATAGCATCTGCAACCGTCTCTATGGAGTAAAATGCATCTTTTGATAAGGTTAGCATGTGATGCTTTCCATTCTGCATTAAAAGGTCTCCTAGGCTGGTTCTCAGAACTCGTCTGTCAGCAGGACATTACTGGCCAGTTCAGTATAGCACTGTGGATGATATCCTTTATGCATATTGTTTTGGAAACTTACATAGGTTACAGATCAAACTCCAGGGAAAGAGGAACCAGTAATAACTGCAACATAGTTTCATAAGTGAAGATTATTGCGTTTTCACTGTTGAAAAAAGAAAAGTTAAAATACCACAAGCATACAAATAAAAAGGACTCCTCAAACATGCCACAGGAAACAATGGATTTGAGAAGGATTTGGTGAAGAGAAACCAAAAAAATGCCATCACATTATACCATAATGCTATAAACCCAACCCTTGCTGGAGACAAACACCATAGTCCAGCCCAGGTTTATGACAAGATGACTCAGAATTACCCACTGAGACACAGAGTTCCAGTTTTGGAGGTGTCAGGGGTATCAGCAGTGTTTTCAAGGAGACACTGACCAGGCACTTAATGGCAAAGCAAGTCAATGCCTGGGTGTGGACTTGCAGCAGAACAAGACCATTTAAGCTGTGTCTGTTCTCAGCTGTGTCTGTGCTGTCCTCAGTGCCACGCTGACACATTTATTAAGTCGGTGAACTGGATCAGCAAAATGGAAGGAAAGCAGGTTGTTCTCTGGTCCTCTCAGTTCAATCTCATTTATTGCTTGATTTCACAAATGTTCACGCTGGCACAGGCCAGAATCAGCGCAGACGCAGGAACAGGAAGCTGGGATGGAGAGCTGAAGGGTATGCTACAAACAGATAAGCCACTAGAAGTCATTAATGAAATTATTATATTGTGAGCTATGAGCTTTAGATTTTTATTTTGAGGGGGTGGGGATGGAAGAAGGAGGGTGGAATATTTTCAAGCACGGCAGATCCTTCCCAGCTTCCTGCAATGGGATCAATGGAAAAGGCTTACACAGATTTTAAGACTGGAAGAATATGCTCCTCCTATTAAAGGTAGGAAGAATACTATAAATTACTCATCTGCCCTTGTGAAGGCAATCCTTATTATAATAAGTGTAGCTTATAGGATATAATTTCAGGTCTGGCCTGAACTTAATAATGCTTTAGTTATAGAGGGACATTTTCCAGAGGCAGTATCATCAAAAAAACCCCAACAAAACAACACTGACACAGTCATGCAACTGTGTAGTTTTCATGTACTGAGGGGGAAAATATAAGTAAGTGACTAGTTAAAAAATGGATAAAATAAAAGTCACATAAAGCCACAGACTATTTCTTCAACATCTTCCACAGATCTTCAACACCTTTTATAGAACTGGCATTCAATACCTGAGAGACATGACATATAACTCACTCTGAGACAGCCTCCGAACAAGTTGTTCCGAGCCAGTGATCCTGAAGTACCAAGTTTAATAGAAAGGTGCAGCCAGTGAGTCAGGATAGTACCAGGGACATGACAGTAGTTTTGACAAAAAGATTCTAAAGATGCCTATTTCTCATACCAAATGAGGCAGGCAGAAAACATCAGAGATGCATGGTCAGCTCTGCCTGATGCTGATTCCTTTCATGGGCCTGATCCTGACCCCCACATGTGGACTGGTGACCCAGTCTGGCCTAGACCCATCCCTGTCCCCACAAGTGCCTGATGCCCCAGGGCTGGGGCTGTCCTGGGCTTGCCCTCCTCCCAGGCTGGGCTCAGTGGGATGGACTCTGACGCATCAGACCCTTCCTTGAAAAATATAAAATTCACAGGACACAAAATACTAGAGCCCAGAAACCAACACTGTATTTCTTCATAATTAATATAAATTTTAAGAAGTGTTGGCTGACCAGACAAGTTTCCTGTGCTTTACCATAGGCAGTATTTAAATAAATTGTAAAAAAATAATTTAAAAAATCATTATTTCAAAGCTATCCCCATTTTTATTATTGTATAAAAAACCACAATTTTTTTGGTGACCAACAATGGCATGCCATGGGTTATGTTTCATAGTTTCCTGATGAGGATAAACTTTGATTTTCCTCAAGGTTTTGGCAGGGAGCCATAGGAACTCATTATTCTGAACAGTCTAAGGGGAATTCTAAAACAAAGGGAATAAAAGGTTTGAATTTATTTTTAAAGCATGCTTTTTCATGTTTACATTGCTTCCACAGCTATTTTGTTTTGTAATTTATTACTTACTGTTGATACATAAAAACCAATGATATATTAAAAACAACAACACCCTCTTACAGAATTTTTATCTTTCACAAAAACTAAGAAGTGTATTTAATGATGGAGTTGGTCAAAAGGAGATATTTTGTTGTTAAGCTGAAAACGAGCAAACTGTTAAAATCTCTTTGTTCAAAAGACAGTGTATGTCCAAATCAGGCTGGTCTCAATGGGTACTGAAATGATGACTAACTTGAGTTAAATTTGAGGCTATTATTCATTTACTTTTTCTCCATCCCATAGGGACCCGCAGGCACTGGGAGCATGAGGAACAGTTTATTTGTCCCACTTGTGGCAGAATGAGACACAGTTTAGAAACAATCTTTTGTTTCTTTTATCTGTGTAGTTTTTGCATGGCTTTGTTGCATAGCTTAGTAGTTTTTAGGGTAAAAAACTTGTTGGCAAAAATTAATATGGACCCCCTGACTTCTGAAGTGTCTAAAATGATTATAGAACTCATGAAAGATTAAAGAGAAATTAAAGCCGCAGCTTAAGTAAAAACAGCAGGTAGGCAGAAGCAGGAATTATCTAGAAGAGTAAGGGAGAGCCAGTAGCAAAAAAATTCTCATATTTTTTTATAGGTCTTAGGTGGTATCCAGAAGAAAAGTGCAATTTATTAGGGGGTTAGGGTAGTTTCTCTCTGTTTGTCTTTGTCTCTGTAACATGGAGCAGGTTAGAGCTTGAAATCACCCAGCATCGAAAAAGCTACAAGGGTAGCATTCTTTTAATGACTTTTTTCTTCCCTAACCCTTTCCCTAGTAAACGAAGTTTGGGGTTTTTTTTTTGGTTGTTTGTTTTTTTTTTTTTTTTTGTTTTTTTTTTTTTTTTTTTTTTTTTTTTCTGAATGTAGCATTGGGGTCTCTTTCTTTTCTGCGTTGCAGAAGCTGCTGCAGGCACACGCTGCCCCGTCCCCACCTGCGGAACTCCGGCTCCCCGCGAGCTTCACCCTCACATGCCGGGTCTCAGGAAGGCCTGCCCCGATCCCTGGAGTCTCTCCTTTGTGGGGGGACAGAGTCGTCAGCCCACACTGCTCAGATCCATTGTGCATTATTCAACGCATCTCCTCGCCGTGTCCCTGCTGCCAGGTCAGTGCCTGGACGAGCTCCTGCTGCTACCGGAACGGAGTTTTATGCTGGGAAGCTACATGAGATTACTGCTTCAATCCAAATGAAAAGAAATCCAAAGCCCCAACAGCACATACACCTATGCACAGAGCAGAACAGCTCATGAGGAGGTGAAAATCAATTGCGTATCTGCTGGCTTAGATGCACACCTGATGCCCTGAGGAATCCGGCAGCACTGAATTTAAGACGGCACTGTGAAGGGAAGGGGGCACGGGATTTTCAGAAAGGGTCTCAGAATCTTGTCTGCGCCTCGTCCAACTAAAGCCAGGCTGCAGTCTCCAACCCACGCCCCGTGCTGAGGCCGCCGGCCGGCCATGAGAGGGGACCCCGACCAAGTGGGCAGCAGCCCCCCGACCCCGACGGAGGAAGCGGGAACAGCCCGGCCCCCGGCAGACACACGGCTCCCAGGGGCTTTGCACAGGCCGTGCCCGCGGCCGGGCATTCCCCGGGGAAGCGCTGGGGCTGGGGCAGGGAGCACAGGGAGCGGAGGGGAGCTCAGAGCCCCCCCGCCCTCGGGGCGCGGCCGGCACGGCCCCTGCGCGCGCTCCGCCGCCGCCTCGGCTGTTTCCGGGGCGGCCGCCGTTTTCCCGCCAATGGGAGCGCGCGGCGGCGGCGGCGGCTGCGGGGGCGGGGCTGGGCGGGAAGCGTCGCGAGAGCGGGGGCGGGGCGGGCCCGGAGGGGCGGGGCCCGGGGCGGTGGCTGAGGCTGGGGCGGGGGCGGCGGGTCCGGTCGGGCGCTCCGGGGCCGCTCCGCTGCCGCTCCGCTGCGGCGCCATGGCCGCGGGCGGCGGGCGCTGAGGAGGCGGCGGCGGTCACAGCCACAGGTACGCAGCGCCCGCTCTTCTTCCCACCCCCTGCGGCCGCTCCCCCGCGGGCCGCCCTGCAGGGGAACTCAGGCGCAGGGCGGGGCGCCGCCGGCGGCCTGTCAGTTGGGGCTCGCTGCCACAGGTCGCCCGGGGGCTCCCGGGGAGGCGCATCCTCCGCCGCCCTTCCCGGGGAAGAATCTCCTGGGGCAGCGCAGCTCCCGCGGGCCCCACCGGTCACCTGGAGCGGGCCAGGGGCGAGGCCAGGGCCCCCGGGACCGCAGCGCGGGGTGACACGAGGTGAGGAGGGGGTAACGCGGCGCTTCGGCTCCAGGACCCAGCGTGCGGGGATCGCGATCGCACGCCCCCGCGGTGTCCCCGTGGCCAGGTCTGTCCGTCCGCAGTCTCCGGTGGGGACTTGACTGACTCGTGCTTGTGCAGTCGTAGTCGGTGCACGGAGGCTCCCTGAGTTTACGTTCCCTCCTGCGTTGTTTGGGTTGTGGTCGGTGCGCACGGGTTAAGTAAGTTCAGCCTGTTCTCAACATTTCGCTGTAGAAGTGTCTCCTCGCCCTCCCTCCCTCCCGCCGGCCGCATGTCCTCCTCCCAGTTCCTCTTCTCCCTCAAGGGAGGAGGAACAAGGAGCGTTCCTCCTTTGCTTTCTTGGCTCTTTTGAGGGGCTTTCTTTGGCTCTCTTATTACAACCAAAGTACGTTTCTCTGGTTTCCAAAAGAAATCCATTGTGCAAAAGGGGAGAAAAAGGGTGAACTGTAGATCCGAACTGTATTTAAAGATACAGCCTTCTTCTCTCTGATGTATTGCCAGAGTGAGATAGGGAGGAAAAAATCCCACTTACATTGTATCTGGAAAAGATCAGTGATACTGAAATAAATTGTAACAATGCTCGAAATTTATCCAGGTTACACTTGGAAGAGTCCTACATGGTTTCATGTTTGTAAGATTATTTCAGAATCGTACAGTTAGACTTTAGTGATGATACCACCTATATTTAATTAATCCTTGAGAACTAAACAAGGTATTCTCTGGTGAAATTTTCTCTAGGTGGGAGTAAGTTTTCTTGAGAAAATGCTGCAGCTTAGGCAATAATAGCCCCACCTTACTTAATGTGGTTCTGTTATGTACAAAATACACAACAGACTGAAGTACAGAAACTTAAAGTTAATTGCATAAGCCACAAAATCCAGACCAATGCATAGCCCTAGTACATCAAGTAACATTTTTTTCCCCAGGAAGTGTTTAAGAATCGAGACCCAGGACTGCAGGGAGGCTGTGGGTGATGACTAGCTAGTGATGATGTAGGAAAAGAAAATTATTGATTCTTTTGAAATTGCTGCTTCTGTGTGACAGAAATACAATGTAAGAGAATTAAAACCAAGCAAGAAAAAGAGGACCCAGCCTGTCATTATTGCGTACCATAAATGATGTATTTTGCTCACTTTTGATGTGTTTTGTTCATGTGGGTGGCTGTGGTTAAGACAACTTGTGTTTCATACCTGGACTTTCAAGACTGCTGACCTGATCGGTGAAACTGATAAATCATTAGAAATGAGAAAGGATTCATTAGACTATTCTTCCTGCTTATCAGTGTACACTTGCTTAATTTGTTTTTTAATAGCAATTGTTTGGTAAGGTTATAAATACACATGCAGGACAACTAGGGAATCAGGCCCAACCAATACAGATTTACAAAAGGAAGGTTCTGCTTGGCCAATCTGATCTCCTTCTACGACAAAGTGACCTGCTTAGATGAGGGAAAGGCTGTGGATGGTCTCTGTCTTGACTTCAGTAAAGTGTTTGACACCATCTCCCACAGCATCCTGCTGGAAAACCTGGCTGCTCACGGCTTGGATGGGAGTACTCTTCTGTGGATAAAAAACTGGCTGCATGTCTGGGCCCAGAGAGTGGTGGTGAATGGAGCTAAACCCTGCTGGAGGCCAGTCACTAGTGGTGTCCCCAGGGGCCAGTTCTGGGGCAAGTCCTGTTTAACATTTATTGATGATCTGGACATGGGGATTGAGTGCACCCTCAGGAAGTTTGCTGACAGCACCAAGTTGGATGGGAGTGTTGATCTAGTTGAGAGTAGGAGGGCTCTTTGTGGAGACCTGGACAGGCTGGATCAATGGCTTGAAGCCAGTGGTGTGAGGTTCAACAAGGCTGAGTGCCGGGTCTTGCACTTTGGTCACAACAACCCCACTCCATGCTGCAGGCTGGGGGAAGAGTGGCTGTAAAACTGTTTGGCAGAAAGGGACTTGAGCGCTCTGGTTGACAGTAGCTGAACATGAGCCAGAGTGTCCCCAGGTGGCCAAGAAGGCCAATGGTATCCTGGCCTGTAACAGCAATAGTGTGGCCAGCAGGGCCAGGGCAGGGATTGTCCCCGTGTACTTGGCACTGGTAAGCCACACCTTGCATCCTGTGTTCAGTTTTGTGCCCCTCACTTCCAAAAGGACATTGAGACACTGGAGCACATCTAGAGAAGGGTAACAAGGCTCGTGAGAGGTACAGAACACATCTTATGAGGAGTGGCTGAGGGTGCTTAGTCTGGAGAAAAGGAGGCATGGAGGAGACCTCATTGCTCTCCATAACCACCTAAAACAAGGGTGTAGTGAGGTGGGGGTCAGTCTCTTCTGCCATGCCTGCAGTGACAGGACCAGAGGAAATGGATGGTTAGGCTAGATAATCATGTAGGCCTCTTCCAACCTGGATGATTTAATGATTCTGAAAGAGTGTTGTTCTTAAGGTATTTTTAGACTTCATATTTAGAATGAATCATTCAAAGCTTAGTGTTTCATTAAGCCTGGCTTTTGCAAATCATCATCAGAGTTTTCTAGGATAATTCAGGTCCATGTGCTGAAAAAAAAAAAAAGTACTTTTCCTTTAAAAGAAAGATGTTTATTTTTGCTCTAGTACTACTAAAAACACCTCCTTTTTAAAACATAATATAGATATACTATTGTCATTGCCTAGAACCTTTTATTTGAAATTTAATTTTAATTTATTTTAAATTTATTGTTCAAATTTGTCATAACCTGTATGTGTTTAACATAGGTGTGCACATATCCAGTTATGTCTCTGTAGCAATTGAAGAGATTTACTCAGCACATTTACAGAAAAAAGATAAAGTTTCTTCTTTTCTGCCAGCTAAGGTTTGTCAATACACACTGACTTAAAGTAAATTTAGGCATGGGATAGACTTACACAAAGAGATTAAATCCATAGCAAATTTCCTGTTGGATTCCCTTAAGCTGATTATTTAATTTTGCTCCTTACATATATTCAAACAAGGATACATGTATATGGAAAAGCTAGCTAAATGGTTATTGCATGCTCTGATGAGAAGAGTGTTCTTCAGCAAATCACTGGAAAAATGGGTTTATAAATTTATAGAGTTCTTTGGTCTAGAAGGGCTCTTTAAAGCCCATCTTGTCCAATTACCCTGCAGAGAGCAGGGACATCTATAGTTAGATCAGGTTGCTCGGAGCTCTGCCCAGCCTGATCTTGAATGTTTCCAGGGATGGGGCACCGACAACCTCCGGACAGCCTGTGTTTGTGCCTCACCACCTTAATTGTAGAAGATTTCTTGTATCTAAACTAAACCTACCCTCTTGTAGTCTAAAGCCACTCCTCCTTGTTCTATTGCAACAGGTGCTGCTAAAAAGTTTGTCCCTGTCATTCTTATAAGGCGCATTTAAGTATTGAAACACTGCTGTAAGGTCTTCCAGAGCCTTCTCTAGGCTGAACAACTCCCACTCTCCCATCCTGTATTCATAGCAGAGATGCTCCATCCCTCTGATCATTTTTGTGACCCTGCTTTGGACCTGCTCCAGCAGGTCCACGTGTTTCCCGCACTGAGGACCCCAGAGCTGGATGCAGGTGGGATGCAGAGCACTGCAGGTGGGGTTTCACCAGATCAGAGAATCACCCTGCTGGCTACTCCTGCAGCCCAGGACGTGGTTGGCTTTTTGGGTTGTGCTTGCACATTACTGGGTCATGTCCATCTTCCTGTCCACCACCACCCCCAAGTCATTCTTCTCAGGGCTGCTCTTAATCAGTTCATTCTACAGCTTGTATTGACACTGGAAATTTTCCCAACGCAGGTGCAGGACCTTGAGTGTGGTCTTGTTGAACCTGATGAATTTCATATGGATCCACTGCTTGAGCTTGAGCTTGTCCTCCTGGATAATATCCTATCCCTCAGGCATGTCAACCACACCACTCAGCTTGGTGTCATCTGCAAGTTTGCTGAGGGTGCGCTTGATTCACTTGGTCTATGTCATTAATGAAGATACTAAATAGCACTGGTCCTGCTGTGAACTGCTGCGGGACACCACTTGTCACCAGTGTCCATCTCGACACTGAATTATTGATTACTCTCTTCTGGATGGGTCCACCCAATCAGCTTCTTATCCACTGAACATTCCATCCATCAAATCCATATCTCTCCAATTTGGAGAGAAGGATGTTTTGGGGGATTATGTCAAAAGCCTTTATGGATGTCCAGATAGAGAACACCTGTAGCTCTTTCATTGTCCCCTGATGCAATCACTCCATCATAGGAGGCCACCAGGCTGGTTAGGCAGGACTTGCCCTTGTGTAGGTTGTCCTGAATCACCTCCCTGTCTCCATGTGTCTTAGCACAGCTTCTAGCAGCATCTGTTCCATGATCACCTCAGGCACAGAGGTGAGACCAACAGGTCAGTAGTTCCCAGGATCTACCTTTCTACCCTTTGTTAGGGTGGGTACAATGTTTCCCATTTTCCAGTCACCTGATTGCCATGACTTTTCAGATATGATGGAGTGACTTGGTAACTACATCAGCCAATTCTCTCAGAACTCTGGGATGTGTCTCCACAGGTCATATAGACTTAAGTACATTCAGGTTCCTCAGGTGGTTGCAAACATGATCTCTTTGCTCCTCCAGTCCATCCTCTGGAGAGGTGTGAGAAGAAAGGTTGCCGGTGAAGACTGAGGCAAAAAAGTTGATGAGTACCTCAGCCATCTCATCTGTTGTTACCAGTTTGCTGGTTGTGTTCTGTGGTGGGAGTGCATTTTCTTTGACCTTCCATTTCTCTCTGACATACCTGTAGAAGCCCTTCTTATTCTTCGCATCCCTTGCCAAGTTCAGCTTCAGCCTCATCTTGGCCTTCTGATCTCATCCCTGCAAAACTAGGCAGTGTCCTTGTACTCTTCCCAGAATACCTGTCCCTGCTTCTACTGTTTGTTCATCTCCTTCTTGCCCTGTAGTTTGAGCTCAGCTGCTCTTAGTTTGGTCTCAACTCAGCAATGCCAGTCCAATGCCTTCCTTTCCTGATTTCTTACAGCCAGGGATTGGTATCTCTTGGGCTTTATTGAAAGCATCCTTAAAGTCTGCCAGCTCTGTCCTGCTCCCATATCTCTGAGGACAGTTTCCCAGGTGATCCTATGGATTTAGCTCCTTGAACACCAGAAGTGTGCTCTTCCAAAATTTAGGATCCTGAACGTACTCTTTGCCTGTTCCATGTCCCTCAGGGCTGCAAACACCACCAGTGTGTGACTCCTATGGCCCAGGCTTCCACCAAGCTTGTCACCGCTGATTAGATCACTTGGGTTGGTAACTAACAGGTCCAGTGTTGCATCCCTTCTGGTCAGGATTGTCTTATTGTGTGTCTTAAGAAGCTATCCTCCATGCATTCCAGGAGTCTCCTCCTAAAACAGCTTTCTGTGCTACTTTTTCAGTAGATTTTGGGGTGGTTGAAGGCCTCCAGCAGGACAAGAGCCTGTGAGCACGATGCCTCCTTGTGGCTGGAGCAAGAAGGCTTCCTCAATAGGCTTCCCTCGAACGACCACCAGGTTGACTTGATACCTGATTTTGTTTCTTTTGCCAATATGCTTTCAGCCTGCTCATGGCTGTTTTTCAGAGACAGCTCTTCACACTCTGTCCATTTCTTGTTGTAGAGAGCAACATTCAGCCCCTCCTTCCTAGCCTGTCCCTTCTTTCTTAACAGCCTTTAGCCATCCACAACCACACTCCAGCTGTAATGGCAACTAAGTTGTAGCTTCCTAACAGCACAGAGGCTTCCAACTCCTCTTGTGTGTTGCCCATGCTGTGTGCATTTAAAGTGATCCAACTTGCTAAAAAGGTAAAGATGGTACAAGTGTTCCATCACACATTAATTGTGTGATCAATTTTTTCCCATTTTTTGGTGTCTGACAATAGTTACTCAGTAACAGGAAAGTCCTGTTCCTCTTATATCTGATGCTCCTGCCATTTATTCCCTTTTTTCAGTTAACAATGGGAGGAAATTAGATTTAATAGTCAAATTCAATATCCAGAAGTAAAAGCAATGGTAGGTTTTATTTATGCAGATCAGCTACTTCCAGGCTGTTTTGTTGTCAGTGCTTTCACTTCCTTTTCAGTTAGTATTAATGTTTGTGTACTTCTCACGTGATTGAACCACGGTTGTATTGAAAATGGATAATAATTTTACATATTAAAAAGAAAACCTTCAGGTTTTGCTGCATTGATGGACAAGTGGGACTCTTCAGATTTCTCTGACATGTGTGACAGAGAGCAGAGAAGCTGTAGGTGGTATACTATAGGTGTATATATTAGGACCTGTATTATTCAAGTACTGAAGGACAGGATGCAGAGAAGACAAAACATTGTGGTGTTACGGCAATAAACCTGTATGGTTTCTGTCCAGGATTTTTCAGTCTTCATACTGTGATTTACAAGTCTGTTTGTTTCGTAGGTAGGGGACCCTACAGGTTGATGTTCAGGTCTCCAGAGTTTAGTAGCAGATGTCACAGGAAAATGCTTAACCTGAAGGCAGTTTACATTGTAACTGTGCACTGCCATACCTGAGTAAACACGGCAGCACCCAACAAAGTTAGGTCAGCTCCATAGCGTGCTGTGTTGAGTTTTGTTAAAATTGCTGCAAGGAGGGATCCATGCAAAACTGTAGAGCTGAAGTATCTGTGTGAAAACCCAACTTTTTCTGTAGATGGCTTTTTCTTAGGACAAGGAATGTCTTAAGAGTATTTCCCCAATATGCTTTGGATTTTTACTGGATTAGCCATTTAAGATAGAGCAGTAGGGACAGGTGAAGTGGATATCTTTTTATTGCCCAATACTGTTTTGTGGATTTTTTCATTTAAACATGTGACTTTTCGCAGAATCATTGTTGTGTTTAGTCTTCTAGCCATAGTTTACTGTGAAATTAATTTTTATTTGTATTTATTATACTTATATATCTGTAATCTGTGGATCATGCACCTGGCTGCTTCATGCAATTATCTGAATTTTCCAAACTTTAAGCATCCAATTGAGAGAAGCTGTGCTTTAGAGATGAAAATGTTGCAGTTTATTTGCCTAAGTGTACTTCTTTTGTTAAGATTCTAGCAAGTTCATCTTTGTGAAGGAAAGCAGAAATAGAAGTGAAATGTATTCACATTGTACGTAATAATAATCTCTTAGGTACAGATGTAGCTAGTAATGATCTCTTGCTATTGTATTCTTGAAGAAGTTTTACTTTTAGAGGAGCTGGGATGGAGGAAGGTAGTTACTTGATGACACTACTGATTTTCTTATTTAAATGACTTATGCTCAAGACCAAACCCATATAAAACTTTATTTCCCATATAAAGGTTAAGTATGTGCTTGAGATGAGATCAAGAAAACCAGTCTGGTCAGTTGTGTGAAGACCCATACTCTGATGTTGTGGCGTTTATTTTCTTTATCTTTACAGTCATTTTTACATGTACTTGCTCCTTGACTCATTTATTTTATATAGCCTAGGAGTTCTTTTTCCTGATTAAATTGTGTGACCATGGGAAAAGATTAAGTATTAAAACTTCCATAGAACTTAAAAGCTCACCACATGCTTTCTATCTTTATTAACACTCTATATGTATTGCCTATTTTGGTGGCTTCAAAGATGAATGAAACAAACTGGATCCATTCCTGCTGATTAAAGAGGGAAACTTGAAAAAAATACGTCCATAACTGTTTTTTTATCTTCTTGTTGTTAGAATTAGACTTAGGGTAAATAAGGGCAGCTGACTGGAGCAGAAACTCTTGTGACCTACTCAGTTGAGAGTGCTGGTAAATGTATGTGGTCTGCTGTGTTTTGCCAGCAGAGCCTGGGCTGCCCAGAGCAGAGCCAGGGAACAAGAGTGACGATCCACGTTAGCCTGTAGTACCTCAGGGTGACAGACATGGCTGGGCCCGTTGGCTGGGTGGCTGAGTTGTACATTTGCCTTCCACGATAGTTAAAGGGTGGTTGCAGTGCATTGTATTGTACAGGAACCTGCTGAAAAACCTTCCAGCATGTGAGTGACAGTGAATCAATATTTAATGTAATGTTCCTCCCCACCCCCAATGCAGCCTTGAAATTCTAGTTAAAGGAAAACATTGAAACTTACTGCTAAGTGTCTGTGTTCTGCATTTCATGCCGTGTTTTGAAGGTCATTAAGGCAGTACTTTTTTAAAGGCAGCTGTCAGTATGGATGGTGTACTGTTTAATCTTTAAATGCTTTTTATTGTTTTTATTGGTTCTTCTTTTGTCTACTTGCATTTTTAGAGTAGATGTGAACTAAATGGATAAATATAAAGTAATCAAATATAAATGGTTTTTGCAGGCATTTTTGAGCTGACATATTTCATCGAATACCAAGATTGGTAAGATCATGGACATGTACGCCAGGGCTCAGGGCAATCGCATGAAATCAAGAATATCTGTTGAAAAGGTAATTATCTGTATTTAAATAAATAAAGTATTTCAGAGTTTTTTGATCTAATAATGAAGCAAGTGAACTGGTTTATTTGGGTTTTTTCTGGGGGGGGGGTTTAATATGTTTTAATTTTGGTAGTTTGACATTTCAGGGAGACAAATTGCTTTTGCTTTGCATTCTGGTATATTTAGTGTCATTGAACTAAAGAGACAGCATCTTTTAAGGAAAGGGTGCTTTTGTCTTTCAGGATGATGTGATAACATTGTAATGTATTAATTTCCTAGAATTCACCTTGTTTATTAGAATATAGCTTTTATTTTAGAGCAGATTTTTTGAGTTTATATGTAATAAATTAAAATATGACTATATAGTCTTATTGAATTCTGTGAAGCCTGTATTGGAGCTTACTTATAATATCGTTAGATCTTGGTGTCTTGTCTGGTTTATCCTTCTTTTTGCATGAACATTTAGAAAGTGCCTTGGTGAAAAAAAAATATATCTAGCACTTACAAAGGATATTAGTGTGGATTTCTAATATTAAATTAAGTTTATTTATTTTTTTAAATTTTGTCACTTCAACTGGAGAACATAAATACCGTTCCTAAAATTTTCTTGCAACTTCTATGAGCTCTTAATAAAGTGAAAGTTGCAGCTTATCCTGAAGGAACAAATTTATTTATCTAACCATATTTCTCTAGGTAGTTGAACACAGATGAGTAATTTTCTACATCTTCTTTGGTTATTAATAACTTCCTTATTTACAAGTTGATGCAACAGTAAGAGGAGAAACTGAGCAAGGAAGCATTTTATCATGTGAAAATTACATTATTTTATTTCAAGAGCAGATTTTGTTGTTTTAAAGAAACAGTGTCTGTGGTATATGTCCTGTTTGAAGGCAGAGGGAAGGTGTTGTGAGACAACCAGGCTGCTAGTCAGTTGTTCTAGGTCCTGACATGGAATGTTAACTGCCATACATTAAGCAGTTTGTAATTATGAATGATAATCTTCCACTTTAAGACACATGGTATAAAACCTGGTATTTTATTGGTTTATGAGGGCTCTCCGTCTCAAATAGAAATCTTTAACTACAGTCAAGTAATTTTGCATCCTTAAACTGAACATAAACTTACTTTTAAAGGAGTGTCCTTTACTTTTAAAAATCTGCCCTTTATTTGTTTTTCTGTTTCAATTTACTAAACAAAACAAATACCACCCTCCCTGCCCCACCAGGTTTTTAGACCTGTGGGTTACAGAAGCATCTCTTTAATAATGACAGTGACCAGTGATTCCTCACTGATTCTAATAGTTGCTTAAAATATTACCTCTGTGATATGCTCCATTAATTGCTATTAAGCTTTCTGGACTGCGTGGTTCTGGAAACGTTAATTCAACCCTTCCTGCAGAATTCTGCATCTTCCTGCAGCCAAACTCCATTGTTTTGATCTGTGGCTGCCTCCTCTTGATGTTTACCTGTGAGGTGTCTATTTAGATTATGGTGTGGAACTCTCATTCTCATAGAGCCAGGCAGTAGGGTGGTCAGAACTGCACTGTGTTTCACTTTCTGTTGATTTACAGAAGATTGCAGTCTGATTCCTGTCCTCTTCGTAATACTTTGCCACAGCTAACAGGAATTGTTGCAGTAGTAGCTCTTTAAAGTCAGAGCACAGTTATGGTGTGCATATTTAAAGCCTTAGTTTCTATTTTTACAAAATTACCTCAGAATATTCAGTCCCTTTAAATCTTAGAACAGATGAAATCAGGAAGAACTGCTTTGTTACTTAAGAGCACAGGAAGTGTGACTGTCCAGTACTGCACTTCATTTCTTTAGAGATGGTGGCATCTTAAAGGTTGTTTGAAATATTAGAAAGCAGTTGTTTTATAAAACATTTCATGAGACAAAATATCTCCTCCAATGTACTGTGATGGATATGTTGATAATGACTTCTCTATTTGCTGAAACAATGCAAATCTTTTTTGCTCAGCTGAGCTAGAGGTGTGACAAGGATTTCCACTGTTCATGTCGAAGCACCTTGACAGTACTTTTGATTTTCCCCTGGCAAAAATTAGTAAATTTGAAATCTGTGCTTGTGAATGAAATAGGATTTCTTGCAAGAATTTATGTGAGGAAAGAATACTAAGTCCTACAGGCCTACCAAGTAGAGCTTTATAGATTGCTTGGGTGTTCTTTGCCCGTATGTTGATGTACGTTGGAAGTGTAATAGTTATTAAAAAATTACATCCTTTCATTGAAGATGACCTCTTGTCCTTACCTAAACTGAGCTGATAGTCTTGGGAGCTTGCTAGTTTTCAGTTTTTAATGTAGTTGTGTCTCCTAGTTCGGGATTGTGAGAGAGCTTGTGTTGTTGTCTGTTGGATAGGAGGATTTCTCTGAAATTTAGGGTCCAGTCCTCTGCTCTCACAAGCAAAATTTTGATAACAATAAGAATATCAAAAGGTTACTAAATATAGCCTCTCAGTTAATGAAGGCTTTAAAACACCTTCCCCCAAACCTACCGCTGGTTTTGTCTTTTTGAGCCACACTACAGTAATAACTGAGACTTAAAAATTTCAGGCTGAAGCTACTCACAGCAAATTGATACCTGTTTGTTTATGGATATCCTTATTCTTCTGCTTGAATAATTTCTATTCATTTGCTGATGTTCACCCTTCTTATTTTTTTACAATTGATGATCTGTCCTCTGTTAGCCTTGGTTTTTGGAAACTCAGTAAACTAAGGTTTTAGTCTGCTTTTGTATGAAAGCCTCTGCATTCCAGTGATTATCCTTCATAGTCCTAGTTTCTCTGCTTGTTATGAGTTAATCTTCTTTTTACATGTGGATAATACTCTATGTGCAATTACACAGGATGTCCTCAGTGATTCTGATGTCAGTTCTTTCACTAAAGGATGCATGTTTGCTATTTTCAGTGCAGTATCATACTGACTGTTCATTCATTGCTATGCCATGATCAGGAAGTCAGTTAAGGTATTTTATTTCCCAGCTTGTGAATTTGCAATTCTATTTTAAAGGTTGCTTTTAGTTTTTAAGGACACAACTTTGTATTTCTTATGGTTGTTTTTTAAAACAGTCATATTGAGCAAGTTCTTTCTGTATGATTTGCTGTTCTCCTTCTTAGATGATGACACCTGCTTACTTCAAATTATCAACAGTCTTTTTTCATATTTACTTATTTTCCTCATTAAATTTATTAATGATGATTATGCTTGACATCAGTCTCAAGATAAATTTTGAAGAAGTTACTTACTGACCTATATCAACTCTTCTCAAAACCCTCCCTTTATTATCTCCATCCAGGCAAAGTTTTCATTTCCAAAACCAACTCTTTTGGTTAATTCTTTGTCTGGTTTTGTTAATGCTTCATATATTTAAGTGATCTATGGAAGTCCAAAGAGATGGGATTTTTTCTTCTGTGTACGTAGTGTGGCTGTTAATTTCCATATGGTTATTATTTTCACATTCTGAGGTTTTTTTATATTCATTAATATGATCTGAAAAACATATGTCACTTAATTCCTCCTCATTTTAGCTATGGATATTTTATCTCTTCAGTTGCATAGTGCCACCATGGGCTACCAGAACTGCATATAGTCTTGAATGCTGGTCCTTCCAAACCTTAGGGAGATTTTTCCAGTTGCTTCATCTTTCTTTTTCTCTCACTTCAACTTAATATTCTACAAAATGTTGAATTGTACTTCACCTCAGTAGTTCCTCATATCATGCTCTTGTTCTTAGTTACCCATTCTGCCTTTCAGATGTTGAACTAGGGAAAGGTACGTGTTTATAAACAAGGTGTGTGTAATAGTTTGTAGCTTTAGAAAAGCCAACTAGAGAATAACAATGATCCCTTCAGTGCTCAAACTGGAGCACTGCTGGCTTGCAGAAGATTAGCAGATCATGTAATATGAATTTCTTTTTTTCCCTAATTATTGTTTTGAATGTTGTGACTGACTGAATAATTGTAAAAGCTGAAAATGAGACATTTCAACATGCTTGTTTGGCTTCACAAATTACTTTGTACGAGATGAATTAAAGAATTACCGGGGAACAGTCTTTGAGCAACAATTGGTATTGTAGCCTCCTATAAATTTGGAAGATCCAGAGAATTAGAGAAAGGCACTGACAGCATTCTTAGGAAAGTACAAAGTGGGAGCAAATTGTAGCTGAACATGTGGGGGCAAGGGAATAGATAAAAGTGGAAATTAGGTGAGCACATCATTAATTTATTTCAGATGACCCAATTAACTGCCTAAAATACTTTAAGAAATAGTTCAGCTGTTACTTTTCTATAAAAATTCCTGTTTTGACTTCTTTAATGTCACTTGACCACACTGTCAGTGTGGCAGTCCGAGCCTTGTTGGCTAGCATTCTGAAATTTATTTTGGCAATTTCAAAGACCCTGAAGTTCTGTTTTGCTTTTGTCTGTTCATTCTAGAACTGCTTTCCTAATTTTGTGTTGCCATGAGCACAACCACAGTGTCACTGGCCCTGCTCTAATAATTTGGCTTTCAACATAGTAGCATTTGATACTGCTTTTTATACAGAGGAAAAATAAAATCTTTATTGAGGTTCAACTGTAATATGTAAAATCACTTTTTACTATAAAGGGATTGTTTTTGTTGTGGGAGTACCAGAAATGCAAAACATTCTCTGTCCAAATTTGGCTATCTAGCACTTCTGCTATTGTTTGAGAAGCTAGGCAAATTTGAAATACTTTGTCATAAGTTGGACAAACTGATTTCTCATGTCATTTTTAACTGGGCAGTCTTGTAGAGAATAATTATTGGGTTAATAATTTTTAACCATCTGATGTTCTTATTTGTCTTCTTAACCTTCCAATTTGCTAGAGAAGATGAAAATTTTAAATTAAAAAAAGAAGAGATTGTGGACTTCATCAAAACAATTGACATGATAATGTCTTTTTTACAAGCTGAGTGAACCAGCTTTTGTTGTTCTGTAGTCTTATTTGCCTTCATAGTGTTGATTCTTTTGTTCTGCTATGGTTTGTTATGCTGGGAGAAAGTCTTGGATTCTTCAGCCTTTTTTTGCTATCCCTGGGTGCTTGCATGTCACCATAAGTATAATTTCCAGAAATGTTGCAAGAAGTATTAACATGGGATTAAGCTACTGTTGTTTTATATTCTTCATGGAATGGGAAAGAGTGTATGTGGATTTTCTCAGGTGTTTTTGTTTGTTAGTTTGTTTTCTTCCCCTCTGACTTCTGAACCACCTCTACCACTTTTCTTGGCTAAATTTGATTTTCATCCTATTTAAGGAAAAGGTGATGGAAAAGTTCCATATAGAGGCTACAATGCAATGAATAGATGGGATTTGAATTGCTTCTTGGATTCATCTGTTCTTTTTTTTTTTCTGTGTGTTCTCATCTTTCCTTTTTTTTAAATACAGAATGTCAGACTATTTTGGAATAAAAGTATTGCTTGAAGAAAATGTATCTGCTTCAGCTTCATGTCCTGAAGTAACTTTAAACTTCAAACCTGGTGATTTATGTACAAAATAATTCTAAATAATAATCAGAATAGCAAAACTTGTGGGGATTGATGGACCATATATCTGAAACTGAACATGCATTTTTTCTTAAATTTTTTTTCATTGTTTTTCAGAGTTTTGGTGAAAGTATCCTGCACTCTATGAAGTCACTGCTACACAGCAGGAAAGAGTTATGCAACGTATCGGCAGAGGAATGCTTAAATCAGGAAAAGCAAGAAAATTTTATTGAGGTTTGCCATAATATTCCCACTTATATATATTTTGTGGCTATGATAGAGAACAATGTCTCTTGAAACAGTATGGAAAGCTGCAGGATAGTAAATAGGAACAACGCTGCAAGTTACTGGCCTTAAAATCTGTGCCCCCTGTTGTCATTCTTGAATTTAGTCACTGAAGTCTTAAAAAGGCTGTAACATTTCAAGGTGACATTTGAAATGTCAAGGTGACATTTCTCTGCTTTAGAGGATTTATGAAACTAGAAAACCAGGGTGTGTAAATAGATGACTTGGGTGTACTGCGTTTGTGAGCACTGCTGTGATCTGGAATGTATAGATGATATCCTAACAAAGTAGTAGAACACTTTGATTCAGATGTGAAGATAAAAGCTGAAGCCTCAGAATTGCAGGTCTAGACTTACTTTATGTGATTATGAATGGTCTGAAAGCTGGACAAGGTCTGGATGAGGTAGACCTGACAGAATGTGGGACTATATAGGTAAATCTGAAGCTGTGAGGAGGAATTCCTAGAACTGTTTGAGTTACAAGGCTAACAACAACTTCCCCAAAGGGAAAAGAAAAAAGTAAAAGCAGTGTATACCATGTAACTTGGATTATGGGTTTTAGAAGACTTCTAATTAGTAGTTGACAGGTCAAACAAGGAGCTTAGAGAAGGAGAGGCTGACCTGAATGAGCCATGCAGAGAAGCTGAGATAGGGAGAATTGAATCAAAGACAATTGAGGAGGTGGTATGGGGAGAGTGATAATTGCATAAAGCAGCAGCAAAGGCAGGTTGATGAGTTAGGGTTGCCTGGATAACAGCAAAGGTTGTGCAACTGAATGGATACAGTCGGGTTGAGACATTTGGGGAACAGGCAAGAAACTGAATTTGTGAAGGATGAAAGCTATGACAGATTAAGGTAAAGAGGAAGAGTTATGCAGTGGAGGTGTGAGCAAAACCTTGTCTTTATCTGATCAGGCAGACCATGCTTTGGAATCAATGCAAGTTTTTTTGTCTTGTAGAAAATACCTGACAAATAGCTGGGAACATGTTTTATATGCCTGCAGTGGTAGTCCCTGTGGAGAAAGATAGTTGACTATATTTAGCTACCTTAGGAGATCAAGCAATTAAGAGCCCTCTGGTTAAAATGTAAGAGGGTCAATATCCTGTCACAGAACACATATTTTTTCCTTACGAAAATATAGGAAAAAGATACTTATATGGAAGATGACGTTAGAAGAACTCAGACTTGAGAAAAGCAGAACTGTTTTTCCTGTACCATTTCCTTTGTACCCATGGCTTAAGCTTCGAATACAGTGTCTCATACACTTATTTTTAGTTTAAAGAAAGGACTTGTGATGACCTTTTTATTTCCTTTTATTTCCTTGGTCTCCCCAACAACTTTTGAACTGATGTATTAACTTCTGACATGTTCAAGGTATTAAAAGGTGATTTTTTTTTTTTCTGTGAAAAGTGGAGTTTGACCACAATAAAGAGATCCAGATTAGCCTCATCATTGAGGCAAAAATAGATGGAGTCAGTAGTGGTCTCTTAGACAGCTGTACAGTTAAAAAATGTAGAAGTTGAAGAATGTCTTGCAGATGTTGTGCAGATGAATTGTGTAGGAATTGAAGAGCAGGTGTAGGAGTTGAAGAGTAACAATGCTCAAACAGCAGTTTCACAGCTAACACAGTGAATACAGTGCTGCATGTAATTTGTCTGGAGCTATTTGGAGTGCTATGGAGAAGCATTATTTCTCTTATGATCTTGTCATACCTGACATAAGGATAAGTGGATGTAAGCAGGAAGATATTAACTGGAAGAATAAGATCTTTTTTCCAGCATGATACCCCCTGATATAAACAAGACAGAATTTTTCATAGTATGATTTCAGTTGAAAATAAAGTTTGGGGTTTCTTTTTTACTCACACTTTGAAAGGACAAATTCAAAACACAAAAAAAAAGTTCAAAATAGAATTCTGGCCATTTCTTTTTTCTAGCTCTGTACTTAGATTCTGTGTATATAAAAGCAGGTAGCCGAACCATTTAATAATATATCAGTATAAACATAGTGACGTTCTTTGGAGTAACTGGAGTAGCTGCTGCAAATTTATGAGTTATGGCCTAAAAACAGTTTATTGCATAGTGCTCTGAAAAAATGGAAAGCATATAAAACTAAATTTCTAACATCAGTGGAAGTATTTCGTCTCTGTGCTTTATTCCGTATCTACAAAATGGAAGCAAAGCTTATTTTCTGACACCCTTGTTTTGAAAATAAACGTCTTGGTATTTTTCGAGTATGCAGATGGCCTCCAGATTTGTTATTAGGGAAATAATAATGAGAACTAAGGAAATCTGATGTTTGAAACAAAGTTTGAGCAATGACTGATGCTCTTTAGTCTTGTTTGTTTTGAATGCTACTAAACACCTGTAGACAGAAAAGAGGGACAATATGTGATAAAACATCTCCCTTGTCCACAAGCACAAAAACCTGAGGTAAAACTGATATTTCTGGCATGCTTTAGGTTCCTGAGCCTGATAAGACCTTTTTTTTTTTTTTTTTTTGGTAGGTTGAATATTTTAATTCTTTTATGTTAGGGTTTGTTTACTTGACAATGGCATGCAAACATGTGGCTTAAGTAATCTGTTGTGTTTTGGCCTCAGGCTAATCAGTTTACTTGGTAAATTGCATAATGTGTTGGCACTATATTCAGTATATCCAAATGTATAACAGTTTATCAGCATGGACAGATTTCTGACTGAAACTGTTTTATATGTGCCCAGCCTGAAGCAAGGATGGATGAGCACTGATCTTTGCAAAATTGTCTTTATTTTAACAGATGTAATGAAGCTTTTATGTGTTGCTCTGTATATACCAGCCACTAGAATAATTCCTGTGTAGTGAGTTTGAAATGTTGTATATGCTCTTCAGTCTGATCTAACCTTTCTCAAGTCAAATAGTATAGCATTACCATTCTTTATGTGTGACTGTGTGCTACTGTTTGAGCAAGCTGTGCTGCCCTAAGGTATGGTTTTTGTGGCAGTAGAATGAAGCTTTAACTTAAAGTCTGCTGAATTTTTAACTCTTAAATATCTGCAGGGAACAACAAAAAAAATTTACTGTACTTGAATGTACTCATGTATTTATTTTACAGATTACGTTTATAGGTTTTGTGGAAGGGATGGATACTGCTCACTTGCAGGTACAGTATATATCTATCTATATTGGAAAATTTCTTCTAAGTAGCACCTAGATTTTTAGATGGAGGAAATTTGGTGTTCAAGAAATGGAATAGATGTATCTTGAGTATTTAAAAGCCTAAATTTCAAATGTCATTGAAATTTGAAAGTAATTATTTTAATATGATAATCAGTGTTTTATATACTCTCTCATAAATCTAAAGATTGTCCAAGGTCATGTTAAAGAAGTGCCTTGTTCATGTTTTTGTGATAGGGAGCTAGAATACTGTTCCAATAAAGCACACAAAGATTATGTAGAGATCCACTGAAAATCATCGTGAGCTGAGGTCAGTGTAATTGGGTATTTTGTAGGACGTTCAGCTGCTTTTCAGCACTTTCAAGGTTCTGCTTTATGACTTTTAGTCATCTTCCAAATATGGACTGAATTAAATCTTGCATACACAAGCTTTACAGTTTGAGAGAGTATAAGTGAGGGATAGAGTAAGATACAGGTAAGAAAATAAAAACTTTACTAGAATTAGCAGCTGTTAGGATTTAGGGGAGGTATGAAATCATCCCCATTGTCATTTGCATTCTCTTTTTTGATTTTGTATTCTCAATGGTTTTTATTTAAATTCAGGAGCTCTCAGCTGTTTCTGTAGAGCTTCCAGATGTTCTGAAATCGCTCCAGTTGCGCAAACTAAAAGAAAATGAGGCTGTGTTTCTAAAAGACTTAAAGAAAACCTCAGGAAAACCTTATGTCATGAAACATCAGGTAAACTTTTTGTGTCTTCTTGCATGTCAGAAGCATTACATTTTGCCTAAAGAGTTTAGACTTACTACACCCTGTCTTGCTTTTGGTTTTGGGCCATCTTAGCCACAGTAGTATTAATATTATATTTCTGTTGTTTCATGAAAATAAACTGTGTTGTATTGTTTACAGAAAATACTTAACAAATATTTAATTATGGTGCTGATCCTGTGCTTCTGCTATGCTATGGTCCTGTTCACTGGCAATTTGGAAAGAATATGAAATTTGTCAGCTTACCTATCTGCTCTGCTCAGAGACCTTTTGTCTTCAGCAGACTGTTTTTTTGGAAAAAGAGGTGCCCAAAATTAAGGGAATGTCCAGTGTTCATAAAACTCAGTGATCGCTTTTCTTAAAAAAAATATATAAATGCTGTTAATGATATAATTTCCATTCTTTTTATTTCTATATTGTTCCCATTATTACCATGCTAATTATATTCTTTCCAATTACAAATATTGCATGTAAGATTAAAGGTAACTCGAAGAAACAGATATCCTATAAACTGAAATATTATATGGCATCAACATGCTCTGGAATACTGTGTTCCTGCACAAATTTTTAACATGAATTCTTTAATAGATTATTGAGTACATGTTATCATGGTTGTGTTACATTATTGCAATGATTTATTCAGAATGCAGACCTTACAAGAATGAAGAAGTCATTCTAGCTATCGCTCTACACAAACTGCTGAATTAATTTCCTTGTATTTAAAATATTTTAAAATTACTTACTCTTCATAAAAATGCATCGAATGAATCCCTTGAAGATTGCTGTGTTTGTTTTCTTGTTGCTCTCTTTTTCAAGAATCAGCTTCCTGAAGTGTTTTGTGTGATGAGACTGTCTCCTTCATTCCCAAGGATCAAAGTTGATTATATATTCACCTTGCTAAGCAAGTATACCGCAGGCATAAGTTATGCAGTGGAAATAAACTCTTCACAAAAACATCAAACGGAGACAACTCATGGAGAAGATGATGACACCAATCAGTCAGTTTCTTCAATTGAAGATGATTTTGTCACTGCTTTTGAACAGTTAGATGAAGACGAACCTTCAAAGATCCTAAGTGCTGGTAAGTTCTTGCACACTTGTAGAAGTTGGTATTTGAAATTTAGGCTGTTAGGATTTAATAAAAAAGTAAATGTAAATAAATTGTAATTTATTTTTACATTAATCATGCTTTTTAAAGGGATATTATGCAACTGAAAAATTAATTTTTTGCTCTTTTCACAACAGTTCACTCATGAACAAAAGATTCTAATATCAGTGTCAGATGGATATCAAATAAAATCTTGTTCTACTTTGTGTGCTAAAAAATACATTAATTTGTCAATGATTAGATTTGTATAATAGGATTTAAAGAAAATGAAAGATTGCTTTAATCATGAATGATGAGCTAGCATTTTGCAACAATAGTAAACTCAGAAGTTGCCATTAAAATCTGTTTGCTGTTGTTCTGTGGAAATTCTTGGTTTTGAAGCAATCTCTTTTTACCTTTTTTTTGTTCAGGTACGTGCAGCTTTACTTCTCAAAACCATCGAGATGCTGCTTCACAGACTATCCCTGCTCAATGTTTAGAAGCTGTTGACTCAAAGATGGTTGTGGGTTCTGCACAACGAAAATCATCTGCCAGATCTTCTACCTTGATTGATATTTTGGGACTTAAGGAGCTGTCCTCAGTAAAGAATTCAGTTACAACCTCAATTTCTGATCCTTGGATACAAAGGAGTTTCTATAAGCCATATAATCCTTCTGATCAAAGTGTTAATTTTTTACGTAAAACATTGTTTTCTTCCTCTCCAGCTGAATCCTCTGAGTCAGATTGCTCCAGCCCAAGCCCCATCATCTTCTTAGATGAAGAAGGGTATCAAAAAAGCTTGAAGGCAAAACTTCAGCTGCCAAAAATTCCAGTAGTAAAAGATGGTATAGAGGATTCAGACTCAGAAGTGAGTGAATTTTTTGATAGTTTTGATCAGTTTGATGAGCTGGAACAAGCCTTGGAAAACTCTTGTAAAATTATTAAGGATCCAATCCTAGGGAATCCTGCCCAGAAAAGGAGGACTGCACATGAAAAATTGTCTTCTGCAGGCATTACAATGAATCCTCAGAAATTCAAGTTTGATCGTCCCACTCTTCCAGCCAATGTAAAGAAACCAACTCCTCGTAAGCCAGAATCACCGTACAGCAGCATCTTCGAGGTGCCGGATTCCCCTCGCCCAGTTCAAACATCAGCGGAAGAGAACGGAGGCTTCTTCAGCCCCATTCGAACATCGGCCTTCAGCCCCCTGGGGAGTTGCGGTTCTTCCAAATGCTTGTGTCGAATTAATCTTGGTGGAGATGGGACAGGTCAAAGTCACCGTGATGCAGCTTATGACAGTTATTCAGCATATGCTGACAGTGTTTCATGTGAAATACTGGGTTCTGTTCTTTTTTCTGAGTCCTCATCAGAACAAATGTGTGCAGAGAATGATTCAAAACACAAAAGGGTGACTTTAAAAGGGAAGAAGAGGCAAGCTGCAGATCTCAAAATGAAAACTAGTAAGGAACCAGAGAAGCAAACAAAATCTAAACATAAGTCACTAATGATAAGAGATAGCATTCAAAAGTTTGCAACTGAATTGGTTGAAAAAAGTTTTGGCAGTGCATTTAAGGACCTCCAAAAAGGTGTTTCTTCATGCACAAATGCACTTTGCCATTTGGCTTCTAGGTTGACTTCTTCAGTCTTTCAAATGGCTTTTTATGAGATCGGAAGACGTAGAGCAATCTCGCTGAAGGAGCGTGCCATTAATGGCATAGCAAACTTTTTGGTGAGCGAAGCTATAACTGGTGCTTTGAAAGAATTGCATCAGGTAAAGAAACAAATATTTAACAACACTGTTGCACGGTTTGCAGCAGACCTCGCTGAAGAACTTGTGTTTGAAGGAATCATGGAAGTATGCCAGTTTTCATATCCATCAACACCTAATGCACAGTCCTCATCATTTGATTATGAAAACAAAGTGGTAAGATCCTATGCCCGAGATTTGTCTGAATCTGTCATTCAGGAGGCATTTATTGAACTATCTCAGGTTGATGTGACCTTCACAACACAAGCAGCCATTAGTGTTTCCATGGACAATATCAAATATGTAAGTGCAGAAAGTATGTTAGAGTCAACACAGACGTCCACAGTTTCTCCTAATTTTAATGATAGGGTAGCACAAAAGCCAATCCAAGACTCCAAGAAAGAATATACAGTACAGCAAGCTCTATTTTGTACCTCTGGTGTTGTGAGTTCAATACCTGTGCCCTTAGCTGGAAGAGCCCTTTGTCAGCAACAGCTTTCCTCTGATGCTTACAAAGTGAAAGTATCCACTGTTCCAGATGCTGGTGACAGTACAAAAATATTCAAAGACTCCGCTCATCCATTTTTCACAAGCAGAACGAGAGAGGAGGAATTGGCTTCTTTCAGAAATATTTATCTAACTTCGGATCACAGTCAAAGTACGGAAAGTACTCCATCCCTTTTCTGTAACCAGAATGATACCAAACTAGCAAATAACAGATCTGGAATGAACAGTAATTCAGAATTAACAAGTGGGTCAAAAGGCATTAATACTTTCTCTGGAACTATGGTAGATATGATAGTAAATGAAGCTTATGAAACCATAACCTCATCCAGAGTAACAAAAGCAGTAGAAGAGTATTCAGATTTTTTAACAAGAAAAGTAATAGATAAAAAGCCTTATGTGCAAGATACTGGTGAAGGCTCCCCCAAGAGCATGTTTGCAGATCATTTGGCCAAGTATGTTATAAAACAATCTGTGGAAGAAAGTAAAACTGTGTTATGCAACACCAGTGAGAGTTTAACATGTAATGTGAGCTCACAGACTTATAGAGGTACCAATCGAAAAGAACAATGTGTGATAAAGAAGCAAGAAGCTGAGAAACAAAGTAATGTTTCTATAATTGTGGAACAACAACAGTTGCCTTTGAATAATCCGTGTAAATTTCTTACTCCAACTCATTCTGTTCAGTGTATTTTAGAATCTAAAGATTCTTGGCAGGATCAAAAAGGAAACAATTTTTCTTCAAAATCACCACCTCCTTGTTCCACTGTAACTTCGGCTAGGCGTGTTCTAGAGGACTGTACTGACACAGGAAGCTGTTCAATAACATGCTTAAACAAGCCTTCCAAAAAAAGCGATACCCAGAAACCATCAGCAGGAGCTTTGAATTACAGGCTGACTGATTGTTTTCTGCATACAAATAGCTTTCCTTCAGAGATGTTTGTCAGTGAAGGTGCTTTGCAGATGGAAGAAAAATCAAGCCTGAAACATGGAAATACCTGTTTAATGCCCGATACACCCCCACCGACTCCTCTAGTACCATGTCAAGGTAGTTCTGAAAGGAACCTAAAAAAACTGTCCAAGAAACTCAAGGGAGAATTAGCAAAGGAATTTGCGCCCGCAACACCACCTTCTACACCCTACAATCCATCCACTACTGATTCGTCTGAAACTGAACATGACTCTTTGGAAAATGAGGAATTTATGCTGAAACTCATGTGGTCGCTTTCTGAAGAAGTGGAAAGTAGTGAAGATGAAGATCATTCTGAAATGCCTGTTGAGAAAGAGGAGCATTCAGCAAAAACAATTCAGTATGCAGATTGCTTAGCTAGCCACATAATTTCAGTAGCGACTGAAATGGCTGCTTCCCATTTAGGTGGTAAAACAAGTGAAAGAGAAGCTGGCAGGCAGGCTCAGTTAGGGATGCAAAAGAAAAGATGCAGATATACTGCATTTGTAAATATCCCAGAAGAGACGTGCAATTCACTGTGGAATTATGCAGGGGATATGGCAGGAAAAGTCATCAATGAGGCCAAGAAAGTAGTGAAATCAAGGCATTGCAAGCTGTTGAGGTTGAAGCGGGTTAACTGCCAGGTGGATTGCTTTTATTTGAGTAAAGGTGATAAAGATGGTAATTCAAAAGAATGGTGTGGCCCAGTACAGGACCAGTGGCTGGGGGGGAGAGATTCACCTGGGCTTCCTTTACCACAAGGTTCAGGCACGACAGGTTTGACTTCCAAGTACCCGAGCTGTGAAAGTGTGACTGACGAGTACGCAGATCATGTTATCCGGGTTCTGAAAAGAGAAGGAGGTAATGCTGAGCTGTTAGTGGATCAGTACGCCAGCAGACTTGCTTACAGGTCTATCAAATCGGGCTTGCAGCAAGCTGCTAGAAAAACCAAATTCAGATACAGCAAAAAGACATTTCCTGGGCAAAATGCACAGGTGAATGGTAAGCTGGAGTTGATCAAAGCAGGGAATAAAGATGCCGTTGAGCAGCTGAAAAGCAGCATTCATCGCTGTGAAAGCCAAATGTTTGAGAGGAGTGTCTGCGCACAGAGAATGGAATGTACAGAGTTGTTACATTTTTCTGAATCCCTTGCTCACAGTATCACTTGTGATGTCAGGAAGAAACTGAAAATGTCTGGAGCGTGTTTGCCAAAGTCTCTTACAGATTCCTGTCTGTATAAAAAGACTGAATTTGATGAAGTCACAGGGGATCTCATTAAAACACGGTTTTCTAGAACATTTCTTCCTTTCTCCCCAGATCATAAACTCTATCATAGTACAGGTAATATAAATGAAAATGGCTACAGTGAAGGTATAATTCAAGCTATAGAACAATATGCTAAGAAAGTAGCAGATGATACTCTAGAAATGAGTTTAGAGTCAGCTGTTCTCCATGTGGCTGGAACCAGAAAAAATGGGGATAAGCTCTTGTACACAGAGAAACTGTCTCCTTTTTCTGGAACTGTGTGTAGATGCTGCAGTATGAAGGAACATCGGTACTGTAGAGAAAATATGTCCCATCATCTACCTGCACAAGGATCCTGCAGTCCAGTGAGGCATTTTCTTCATTCTGGATTGGGTGGTGCCTGTCAAAATTCAAGAGTGTATCAGCTCGATATTCCCAAAATTCACGTTGATGTAGAACAGAGGACGGTGTTTGCTGACAAGGGGGCTACTGCAGCCACAGAGAAAGCAGAAAGAGAGCTGAGTTACACAAGTCTGACAGCTGACAGTGGTATTGGACAAGATGGAGTCAGTTTTGCTGAAAGCCTTACTACTGAAATAATGACATCAGCTATGACTAATATTGGTCAGACAGTTACCATAAGGTAATACTATTTTTATCTTATTTTTTGAATTTTGTACCAGAAAAAGAATTGTTAATACAAATACGTGCTCAGAAGGAATTTTAATATATATTTTCTTAGAAAGATACACTTTATGCTCTGAATGTCTTCTTTTTCTTCTTATATTTAAATGACTCAGAACTAGGGAAAAAATGTTTTTTTTTCACCTATTTGAGCTTGAAATCAAGGATGCTATGTATATTAGCACACATATATTCCAGTAGGTGACTAATAAGTGGAACTTTTTGTTTCAACTTCAAAATAGTACCTACAGTTGCATATACTAGCCCTTACAGGTTTTGTTGATCTATGAGCCGTGACAGAATCCAGGTTTGTTCCCTGTTCATACTTCCTCTTCAGCATCTGATGCTGGTCAAATGAGCCATTGCTTTGTAGTATGAAGACTTCATTTTTTTTATTATGGCTGTGTTGTGATAGTGTCTTTACTCCTAGGAAAAAAAGTAAAAGAAAAAATAACCTGTTACTTTAAGAAAAATCAAATTACTAAACCACACTTCAGCTTATAAAATAGTAATACAATAACGAAGGAATTGACTTTTAAATTCTTGTGTATTTAGCAAAGAGTAACATACTGTTTCATTTACTAAGTCTATAAATAGGAACTATTTGCCACAGTAAATTTGTGGCAAACAGCTGTTTCCTGAAACAGATTGTGCTGTGATCAGAGTGAAATCTTTTCAGGTTCCAGAGCAATCTGTACCTTTTTCTTTTTTTTTCATTTTGAAGTAATACTTATATTCCTAATACTTTTTTTTTGGAGGGGAATTCCTCACACTGGTTTCTTGAGGGGTATCTTGATGAAAAATAAATTGATTTTTGTATGTTCAGTGGCTAAAGGCCACAGTGGGACTGAACTAAATTTTTCAAGGTTTGATATGGAACACATACATACTAACAGCATAAAAGTGCTCTTGAGTATATTTTTGGTCTTTGCACAACAGGGTTGAGTCTTTACTTGATGTGTGATGAAATAAGAAAGTGGTGGTGATGTTTTCCTCTACCTATGGTATCAAAGATGGCACTTTTTTTTTTTTTTTTGTTGGTTTGTTTGTTTGTTTGTTTTAATAAGGAATTCAAACTTCTTTAAATGAGTTTTTTAAAGTGTCTTCTAAAGATTAACTTGTATGGGGTATGGTTGCTTGACTGGTTTTTGAATAGAAAAATTAAACTTACTTCCTGAGGGGAAAAATTCTGTACAAGTCATGCATTGCTACACTTTCTTGAAGGAGAAAAACAAATCTTTTTTTTGCAGAAAACTTTGTTAAAAATGGAATCCTAATATTTTAGTCACCAGTTTATACTTAAGCACTTTGCCCTCAGTAGCAGACCACTTAAGTGCTTGTACTGAAGGCAGGTCAGGGGAAATAGCCAAGCTGTCCTAGGGTGAGCAAGTTCAGAAATGGTAAATCTTCTGCTTGACAATTGTACTTTGATACACAGTCAGTAAGGCTACAGTGACTTCTGTGCTTCATGGCAAATAATATTCTAAATGAGAGAATTCTTTGTACCACTCTCTTTGTTTTCTAATGAAAGAATTCCAAATAGCAATCCCTGATATAAGCCTACTGATGTTTCAGATTAATTTGGTTGCACTATTTCTTGTGTTAAAAATAGGGCAAAAATTAAGGGATTTCCCACCTTTTCTTTTCCAGTGGAATTTAATGTCTTTGGAATGGAGTTAAATTGCTGAGAATGAACTAAACACAGATCAGCATGAAATGCAGTGATGTTTTTTTGTCTTAAATTTTTGTTTAGCTCTGTTGGAAGAGAAGGATTTCACTCTGTTGAATCTGTTGTTAGCCAGCAAATGAGTCTTAGTATTGGTGATGATAGCACTGGGAGTTGGTCCAATCTAAGTTTTGAAGATGAACATCCTGATGAGAGCAGCAGTTTTCTTCACCTAAGTGACAGGTAATTATAAAGATGCTAGTATAGTTAAAAAGTTACCTTGACATCAAATAACTTGTCATCAAGTGATATTTCTCCTAGGGTTTGGGGGAGAAGAGATTATTTTTGTGTTGAACACACAATGGCTTTTTTATTAAAAATGGCTCTAATATCATGATTTTGTTTTCTTACAAAATATTGTTGGCCATGAATGTTCATACTCTGTAAAATATATGAAGAGTGCATTGTCATTGATGCCAGGGAATCACATCAAGTAAAACTGTACATATAAAATTTAAGTATTAGCAAAAGATGTAAACATTTTAAAAACAACCACCCTATGTAAAATACCGCTTGAAAATAGAGTTTATAAGTTGTGCTCTAAAATATTAAAACTTAATCCTTGAGAAAATGTTTTCTATAAATTCATTTATTTTTGAAAAAATGTAATAGCTTAATTTGCATAATGAGCTTTTACAGCTATTTTTGTCTTTTTTGGGACTGGAATTTATAAGCTGCTCTAGCTGACATTGGTGGAGTATTTATATACTGCCAGCCATGCACTTGCAGGTCTGTAATACTGGAACTTACCTGTTCAGGGTAGTAACTTTTTCTAGAGAGATTCTCACTGATTCCACTGGTTCCTGGCTGATTGATAACTAACAAAGATTAGAATGGCAGGTCTAAAATTTGCAGTGTCTCTGCCTGTTTCCAGGGAGAATTATACTGAGAGTTGTGGCCCGAGCTTCTATATAAGGAATGTATGAGAAATGAGTAAACTTAGTTTTTTATGATTGATATAACAAAATTCAGAATTTCTGTTGAAGAATAGCAGAAATGGGAGATTTTTTCTTTAGTTAGTACTTCCAGTATTGCTGAGATTAAAGAAAGTATGGAAGACATGCTTGTTTAAGTAATATCTAATTAAGTTATTTGGTACCAATGTGAAACTACTCAGTTAAATGTCTGCAGAATTTTTCATGTTTTGCTTAACTAAATAATTTAATCAAACTACTACTACAATTTATCACTCATACACCTTAATAATTTTGTAAAAGAATGCATTAACTCAATTATTTTAGTAAAACATCATCTCTTGAACAAGTGAAAATGATGATGAAAATCATGTATAAGGGATAATATTCACTATATTGCCAATTACACAATAAAATATAGATTAGTTGATAAAGGGGAAAAGTATAAAAAAAAATCTGGACCAGTCGTGCCTGTGTTGTCTTTGTTATTTGTTTATCATTCCCAAAACAGATGTAAATGAAAAGAAGGTAATTTTTATAACTTGGAAGAAAATCTGTGGCTCATTTGAGAAGGAATGACCTGAGTTAACATGTTAGTCATAGAAGGGGAGGCATAATTTGGATAGTAAGGTGTTGATGGTAGAAATAGGCATGTGCAAATTGATCAGCTGGTTTTACAGAACTAATTGTGGCTTGGTCACAGCACGTGTGTTCATCTGTGTTGCTGAGGTTTATCAGGTGGAAGGAAGGATCTGGGCTTGTTGCCCTGTGTAAACAAAGATAGTTGTGGTTTAACCCCAGCTGACAACTAAGTCCCACGCAGCCAGTGAGTCACTTCTGCCAAGGTGGATGGGGGTGAGAATTGGAAGAGTTTAAGTGAGAACACTCATGTGTTGAGTTAAAGATGGTTTAACAGGTAAAGCAAAAGCCATGCACAGGCAAAGCAAAACAAGAAATTAATTCCCTGCATCCTGTGGGCAGCTCTATTAAGATCAAAAGTATTTAGAGAACTTGCTAGTTAGTTATGCAGGGAAGTGCTTGTGTCTTCTGCTTTTCATGCCTAAATTTGGTGACTTAAATTTAGAATTAAAAAGTTCTTGAGCTTTCTCTCTAGTTGATTTGTAGGTATAAGCATAGACGTAGACATAGGCTTTTCATTCAGCATCCAGGTTGGGTTATAACTCAGAGCAGAAGCATCTTGCTTTTCTCATGATTCTTCTGCTGGCTGTTGTTGAAGAGCTGCATGAACCATTACAGAGGCATTATAATGCCTTTGTCTGTTTCTTGCTTGTTTTGTGGAACAGGAGTTTATTTTAAAGACTGCTAATTTGGCTGTTAATTAGGAAAAGGTCTCATCCCTTTCTCATACCTCACTGTAATCATATGGTTCAAGATATATGATTATTTCAGACCAAGATTGAGCTCTGTAAAGTGCATTGTCTCTTAGCTAATCAGAACAGTAGGGTGCAGAGGTTACTCTGTTAGATTATGAATTCTTTACCTTTTAGTCTGTAGACCAGTGCAGCTTTTACTTCTGTTTTTGTTTTGCATTTGTAACTTCCAGTGAGAGAGGCACTGTGAGTGCAAAGTATTTAATACTGATATATTAATTTTTTTATACCTGTAATTTAACAATTTTAAGACAAATTTAATATTTCTTATAAAGTGTGATAGTCTCACACAATAGATTGAGAAATGTTTTTTAGACCAGGATTGCATTCACTGCAAGTTGGTTTCTTCAGAAGCTTCTGCTCTGTAATTTTCTTTTTTCTTGTTAACAAGAGAACTCTTGGAATTTTCTTTGGACATGTAGTCTAAATAAGCAATAATGTACTGAATAAGGTACTTGAAACTTCTTAAACTTTTTTCATGTTATTTGAGTGTGTTTGTATTGTAGACTTGCTAACCTGCTGTTCAGTTTTGAAATTGGGATCCAAGCAGGCATGCTGGAGAACAAGGGACACTGATAGGTGATAATGTTACTGGCAAACACTTGAAATAGATCAGTGTCTGCCTCTTGAAATGTTTTCTTCCATCATTCTGCTGTTTGCCATGAGTGGAAATGAGCTTCAACAGTCACATAAAACTTAGGTGGAGAAACATCTTCTTGCAGTTGTTCTCTGCAGTTACTCCACGACTTCTCATGCCATCTCCAGTAGACAGTCTACTTTCTTGAAGAATGCTGGATATTTGGAAGTCCTGTTCTTGGAAGGCTTCCAGACATGCTCTGGGGGAGGTATGAAGTTGGGGAATGAGATTTAATCATATGAGTTGCTCAGTGTTGCACATATTGACAGGCTTAACAAATTGTCCTATTTATATTGACTGAAATTAATGAGTGTAAGAACATGTTTAGTTTTTTCAGTTTTTTGCATTAGGTTGAATGTAGTCATAGAATAAATGCAGTATTTTTGTGAACTGTGAGTGAAGTAATCTCTTCAGTATTGTTTTCATAGATTTATAAACCTCCTTTTTTTAAAAGATCAACTTGCAGAACAGTATTAATTTTTTTTAAAAATTCTTTATTCTAGGAATTCCTTCTCTCTGGGTTTTTGGAGTGAGATGGAAGGATTTTGTATGTGAAGTTGTCTTCACAATGCATAATTTTATTAACTGTTAGCTGCTCCTTAAGCAAATAATACAGATGTAATCTATTTTCTTATGAGTAATCCTTTTGAGATTGTTAGCTTTTAGAAATAATAAGCAATGTGCTTAGACCTGAGGACAGAACTCCTGCTAGCACTGATCTGAAAAATTAATGAGTACAAATTAATACTTTCACCAGTGTACTGAAACCTGCTAGTTTTGCATTATTGTGCACATTGCTGCTCTGGATAGCACTGAGAGTCATGTTTGTTCCTGTAAACCTAGAAGGTTTCAGTGCTCTTGCATTAAATGTTTTAACAAAAGAGTTGTAAGGAAAATTAAGGTTCTAGTTTGAGCTATTGTTTTTTTCTAGTTCAGCTGTCTTCTCTTCTTCTCCTGGCAGTAATGGTAACAGCAGTAGCTGGAGCAGTCTTGGTTTAGAAGGGGATATGTATGAGGAGAATTTATCCTTTCCAACATCAGACAGGTTGGTTGAGTTGAGAAATATAAACCAGATGGGTTCCTCATAATTAATGCATGAAATCATCATTTTTGAAAATAAAAATACAGTACATTTTTTATGCTGATACATTATTCACACTCTTGTCACTTAATCACAATATGAGTTTTTCATTAATTAATCCACCCTGATGATTAAATTTTTCTGTGCTAAAACTGATTAATGTATTTTGCTTGCAATAGGGTCCCTTTTTTGCATGTTCTTGCCTGCATTTTATAAGTCTTTAGATTTACTTTTTTTCATGCAGACTAGAGATTGCTTCCTACAGGATTTCTGTTTTTTTTTCCCTTTAGCTTGTGTAAACTTTCAGAATTGCATAGTAATTGGTTTTTATAGACCACTTAGGCTTACCTATAGCTATTCATATCTATGATATAAGGTGGTTGAACCTTTTCACATACAAAGCAAAACTATTAAAATCAATAAGTAGCACCTTTAACACCTTTCTCATTTCTCTCTTCTCTCTTCTTTTCCTAAGAGAAAATCTTGTGACATTGATGATAAGTCTGTTTACAACATGAAATGGTGTGAGAAGCAAAGCTGCTTTTCATGATCACTCCTTAATTCTTTTATGATTTTCTTGTTGTTTAACGTTCATTACAGTCTTAGAATTTACTATGTTTACTGCATATATTGGATTGTATTCAAATTTTTGTTTTCTTAATTAAAATACAGTGATGGAACAGAAGATAAAGATGAAGATTCCAAGGATGCTGTAGAAGGTACTGTCAGTTCCTGCATATACTAGTGTTGTTGTCCTGTGCACTGTACATTAAGTTTTTGTTAATTCTTTGCCTTTGTAGTCTGCAAAACAAGGTGACAACTCTATTATCCCTATTCATCATAATGAATGTCAGTCAAGCGTCAGAATGTTTGATTAATGCCCTACATAATCCTCTTAATACGCTGAAATTTGCAGCCTTTGGGAAGTGCTAGTTACTTACTGATGCTTACATGAATTTATTAACATAAGGTAGGGAACTTTGATCAGCTTGTTGAAAGTGTGAATTTATATGCAGAGCTTAACTTTTAAAAAAAATATTTGTTTAGGAGCCATGGCAATGCATCTGCATGGCTGTGTTCAAAATGCTGAAGAAGTTACTCAAACTGGGCAGATTAATCTTGGGAGAGAGTCACGAAAAAACAATAAAAATCTTGGATTTGATGCATTTGCTATTTTCTCTTTCTTCTTGGTGAGGTATAACATAAGGTCTATCCAGAATCTTGTTACAACTTTGTGGTTTGTTAGAAGGTCTCTATGCTCTGGTTCCACTGTGATTGATGCACCAAAGTTTGTTAACTGAGAACAGCCTGAACACACGGTGTGTGAAGATTGTTTTAAGATGAGCTGATGTTAGAACAAGTTGTAACAGAGCTCTTCTTTGTGTTGGGTATGTTCTGAAGATAAAATAAGCATTTACAGAAACCTCTGCTACTTCCTTACAGAGGATATTCTGCTTTGTTGCACATCTTCAAGTAGTCATAGTGTAAGCAGAAAGATATGTGGGTTTTTGGTTGGAGTTTTTTTCTCTCTTTTTAAGCTCCTGGAAAATGTATATAAGTAACCAACATCTCTTCATTGTATTAAATGAGATGTGACTCTAAGGATATAAGAAAATAAAGCTATATTAATGAGCATTTATTTTCTCAGAATAATTGTAATTAAAATATGTTCTGCTCTGTAGGTTTCATCTGCTTTATCAATATGTTTTTGTTTTCTTTGATCTCAACTTTAAAAAGCTCTGGCATCTCAAATACTCAAATTGCTCAATTAGGATAGTGATTGGATTTTTTTCTTTACGTGGTTTAGGTGTCACCTACTGTCTGTAGTGCAGTAGACTGCTTTATACTGTATTAAGGATTTTCTAGTGAAATTTTTCCAGTGTAAGTTCCTCACCTTCTCAGTATTGTTTTGAAAAGGCTCTTTCTGTTGTGCAATTGTAGGACTGTTTAAACAGTGTGCTGGGTAGAACACTTTGTTCCTGGTCTTGTACATTTGGAAGTTCTGTTCATGTCATACCTGGAAATGTCTAGCTTTTTCTAAGCTGACTGTGCCTTGGTCACCAAAGAATTTGAATCAAAACCTTATTATCAAATGTACATCGATTTTATAAGACTAAAAAATGTACAAAAATTTCCCAGCAGTGTTACCACAATGTTTTTCACCCACTATCATAATTTTTTCTAAAATTGTTCTTTCTCCTCTAAAGAAGTTAAATTTAGGGGCTCCTAGACAAATAATCTGTTAGCCACAGAAAGCACTGTTTTGTTTTACAGTTTTGCTAGTTAATTTTCTCTTGCTTTTACTTCTGGGGAATCTGTTTCAACTTGCTTGACTTTGCCACTTGGAAATTAATAGCTTATGTACCTCAATTTTCATAACTTTAGTTGGAAGAGTATTGAGATTGAGGTAAACTCAACATGAATATATGTTTTTGTTGCTATTATATTCCATGTTTCTAGAGTCAAGTTCAGTAGTCTGGAAGCAGTGACTCCAGCTTGAAGAGCACTACATACGTGCCTAGTTGTTTCTGGGAGTGTGACAGAGGATCTCTGTGGTAGCTGGATACAGAAACTCAGTTTGGGAACAGAAGTTGACTGTAGTTCCTAAGTGTTATTAACACAACTACTCTTGCAATGCTGTAAAATTTTTGGAACTTACGCTGTAAAAGAAATGTTAAAAAACTGGATATGCCTCAGTAAAACCAGCTGTATATTTTGGAAAAGTTCAAGAAGCAGTCTGATCAGTGCAGGAAAGAATTCAGAAATACACACTTCTTAAAATGAGTTAGATGAAGGCATGGCAAAAAATAGCAGCTGGAAATGGAAGGAGCTGATGGACCACGTGAGAGCCATTGCTGTTCACTTTATGAAAGTCTATGCTAAATTTCTTGGCATTGGAATATACATTATAGTTTAGGTATCTTTTAATATGTAGCTATGTTTGCACACAGTTGGAAATGAGATAAGCAGTACTTCCTAAGGGGAAAATTTTGAAACACTTGAGACCAATCCTAATTTTTTCCTTTCATATTATCTGTGTATACTAAATCAAAGGTTTTTTTAGATAATACAGTCTATAAACAGTGAATTACAGAGATTTTTTTGAAACAATCTGAAGCTATAGATTTGCTTATTTTATATTTAATGTTAGGTTTGGAGCAAGTACGAAAAACTTTATCAATAATGAATATTGATCTGGAGCCAAATCTAGTGGACCCACAGCTCAGAGCAGCACTCCAGTGGCTGGCAGCTTCTGAAACAGAGGTGTCTGATCTTCACTTTCGTGACACTGCTGCAAGGGAATTTGTCTTCGTAAGTACTGAGGCTTAATGGGTGGTGGGAAAGGGGAAGGATTTCCTTGACATCCATTTGCTGTGATATACCAGCTGCTATTACTTCATTTGCTGTTCACTGCTGAGGAAAACCATTTTTTAAATCCTGAGAGGTCAAAGTGGAACAGCATATTTCACCTGTGTATAAATCATACATAAACCAGTAGTCATCAAAGCTGATTGTTTCACTTCTTCACTTAAAAGTGTTTTACTCCAAAAAGGATGCAATTACATCATTTTTGTTTGGTGAAAATTATACTTTTTCAAGCATTTTTACTTAGTATTTAATTGTTTATAAATTGAATATTTCTGAGAACTTGGTCATGCAGATTTTTTTCTAACTTAATGTGTTCTGCTTAGGGTTGGTTTTTTTGTTTATGTTTTGTTGGGTTTTTTTTTAATAGCTAAGATGCATTTTCTCGTGAGAAGGAAATTTAGTTTTGAAGTAAATATTATGTCTTTATTCTGTAAGCTACTAAATCCAAAACTACTACAAAGAACACTCAATAAGATTGTTTTATTCTTAGGTGCCTTTACTTTTGTTTTATTAATCAGACTTTCAAAGAACTGGGCATTAGCAATTTGTGTGTCTTTGGAAAGGCTCAGTATTTTGGTATGAATACTGTCCTGAGTATTTCCATCAGAAACACATGAGAGAAACTTATTATTTCAATAAAATCATAAAAATGATTCTTTCATGGCTGCACATCAAACTACACATGATAATCTGGATTTTCTTACATTAAACCTATATTATTTAATCAACCAAGAAATGACTTTAACATTACCTTGTTATGGAAAGGCTAACTTAATAGATATATAGGCATTGTCAATAATGATGAGGTTCATAAGAATGGTAATTATAAAATATTTGTAGTTTGTAACCTGATAATGTGAAAAACTGGTAATGTGATGCCATTAATAGCATTTTAACAATTAAGATATTGGCAAAAATGACTTACTGTACTTACCAGTATATTAAGGAAGAAAAAGCTTGCTCTCAGTTCTCAAATTTAATATTGACTCTTTAGCTTGGGGTTTCCCAAAGTTTACATCATCAGTTCAGGAAAAAAGTGGAGTTACTGGGAGGTAAAGGTCAGTATGACAAAACAGCCTCCCAGAGCTGGATGGATGTGTGCACTGACAGTGCTTAGTTACTGGAGACTGGTAAGAATGTGAAAGGTGCCTAGAGACCAATCCGGATCGTGCCTGGTCTGCCTTCTCCTGAGAGAGGCTCCTGCCTTCCTCACACAAAGAGAATGATAATTTTGAAGTGCTTTTCTGCCTATGTAACTGTATGGAATGTGTATTTGATTTCAAGAGTAGGAAGTTTTGCATTCTTATTTGAAATAACCCAGAAAGTTTGGAAATGTTATTTTGGCAAATAGAAATATATGCCCTATGCTCCTTTTCTGGAGCTTGGTATGTTTGATTTAGAATTATTTCAAGAATATATTTGGCTGTACATTAGTTCTGACAGAGTGGACTTTGTGCTTCTGTAAACTGGAAGGCAGTTTGAGAATACTTTACTCCATTTCTGTGCTATTTGAAATTGTTGGGTTTATTCCTTATATTAATATGTTTCTTCTTTGTTACCATTTATAAGTGCATTAACACAAAGAAAATACATCACTTTTTCTGTTCTCACATGCTTGGCTGAGCATTCTCTGGAGGTTTTTGAAGATTTTTTTCAACGAGTTGGGGTTAAGGATAACAGTCATTCTCACCTCAAGAAGGTTTTTGCCTTCTGTTGAAGATCTGTTCATCTGTTCCGTGCATATTGCAAATACTCAGGTAGAATAGTGGTAGGACCCACAAGTGTTAATAATAACTTATTTTCTGTGTATCTGAGACACGTGTATCTAACAATATAATATGAAAGACACAAAAGAGATGGCAGGCACCTCTTTCTTAAATTTTTCCATGAGTCTCTCATTCTTTGGCCAGCTCTGAGTTAAGAGACTACAGAGCTGTGGTGCTGATATTTGAGGCGATGCTCCAGGACACACAGGAAGGATATTAACTGGCTATGCATCTGAGCATGACTTCAGCTACCTTAACAAGAGGACATACCAAGAAGAGCACTCTGGAAAATAGCAGTGTGCTCTCCTAAAAAATGATAATATTTTTCTACTTGACACTTCAGTCATAAATTGATACTGAGTTGACACTTGAATGTGAGACCTTCCGGGCAGGCAGTAGCCATGCAGTCCTGAAAATGCTACAGTAGTTAATTGTTTCAGTTAGTTATATAGATTATTTTCAGTTGTCCAGATGCAGTTATGTTAAAATAAATTGAAATTTTGTTTCCCTCCCCGGAGGGAGAGAATGATTACCTAATTTTTATTCCATCCCACTTCCCAATTGGAATGTCCGACGCAGATGGAATTAAATTGGAAATAGTCATTCCCGGCTCTTGTAAAGCTGAGCGAGCCCCTCCAGAGGGCGCTGCAGCCCAGCAGGAAACCATGGCCGCGGTCCTGGTCCCTCGGCAGCCGCGGGGTTGGGGCATCTCCTGAGGACCCTCGGGAGTTACCTCGGACTCCTGGGGAGCCCGCCGGGGCTTAGAGCTCGTCGGAAACAGCCATCTGCTGTATAAGCAGTTGGTGAGTTCTGGAAGGGAGGAAAGGCTTGTGTTAGCTGATCGCAGCAGGGTAATGAGCCGCTGATGTGATGTGGCTGCAGAAAAGGCAGAAGTGCTCCTGGCGTGTATCAGGCAGGGTATTACTTGCTGCAGCTGGGTATGAACTCTTACTTAAGGGTACTTGTTATGCTCAGCAAGGCAGAAAGACGTTAAATAGCTGTGTATGGAACAAAATACATTTGTTAGGAGGATAACAAGAAACCAGTAAATTAGAATAGATCTTGATTTCTGTGAGATGCCTGACAATGTGGATATGCAAGTGCCTGGATTAGAAACTAATATGTATTCCATTTTTAATGAGACCTTACCTACCTGTTTTAAGATTTCTATTTTGAGTAAACTCTAATATTTCACTTGTCTAGCAGTAAGAAACAGATTGGTCATCTAAAGAAATAGTGAGATTAAACCTAAAATTAAAATTTAGGTGCCAGTTCTGTAGTTTTACTATGGTGGAAAACCTATTTGGACCAAATTTTTATATTGTATTTGCTGAGGTAGGTATTTGGACATTAGCCACACTTTCCTCTGGCAGAGGAAATAAAAAACTTCTTTTATAAACCAACAAACATAATTTACAAAATTGCATGTTGTAGACTATAAAACTCCTACTTCCTGTGCCCTGCTTTAAAATTCACAGGAATACTACAGATTTCAGTCTCTTCTTGTATAGAAAAGATGTCCTTAATTTCCACTGAGAAAAGTTTCCAGTGTTCAGAATAAAATATGCTCAGGATTAGAGAGGATATTTGCTTGTTCAGGTTAATGATTTTCTCAAGAAGTTAATTGCTTGATACATGTTTTTATGCCCATATTCTTTCTGTCAGTCCTATCACCTGCCTTGTTGCAGTTGGAACATCAGCTAGGTAAAGAAGCAGGGAAAGATTGTCTTCCTTTTTATTTTTTTTTAGAACTTTATATTGTGATCTGACAGGTCTCATAGTAGAAACTATATGAATTTTTAATTTTGTAGCTATGAAGAATATTTCCCTGAAGACTGTATTATTTTTTTTAAACTTAATATATGGAATGTCTTGGTAGGGACTATAAAAGGGGGTAAAAAATTACAGCTCCAAAGAATAAGTAGGCTATCTAAACTGTGTTTACAAAATTCAGCACTGACAGGTGTCCAGAAAGCTACAGAGAATACTTTGTGTGGGTATTTGTTTATTTATTTAAACTAAAAATTGTTAGGTTTTTTACTCCTGGGCAAGCTGTCAAATTCATTCTTTCCTTAGGGCAGGCTTTCTTACACATACAGTTGAGCTTGACACATCAGCAATGGAAGATTTTTTTCTTTGGATCCTGGGGGAAAAGAAATGTTTTCAGCTACACTGATCTCTGCTCCTGAGTAGTAGTTTAACTTAATCATCACCTTTTCCTGTTCCCCAAGATGTTATAATTTCCCAACTCTGAAGAAACTGTTTTCATTGAGGGTAGTGTCTGTGCCACCCCAACCACACTATATGTTGTGAAAGGAAAATCCACATCCTTTTATTAAGACAGAGTTTTGTCTTTTTATACATGCATTATTGGCATGGGAGGGGTGGCAAATGTCTTAATCTTGTGTTCAGAATTTCCTGTTTTCTGCAGTCTTGATGAACCACAGCCCTCATACCTGTGGCACCACATAATTTGAAAATGGTGCTCCCTCCAGAAGAAAGTTTTGTGAAGACTGCACTAAAGAAAAGTGCTTGATTCTTGCGGAAGTTTTTGTTTTTATAGATGTGGGAATAATGATTAACTCATTAAAACTGATCTCTTATGACCTAATGTTTCAAGAATAACTTCTGTAACTTAATCAGGATGTCCCAGTCAAAATATTTTGCTTTGTGTTCCCCTGTTTCCCCTTTAGCTTTCCAGAAGACTGAGAGAAAGAGATTGGAAAGTTGGAGATCTCTTGCAAGCAGTGCTGAAATATTGTGAAATTATAGAGATGGCATCTGATGGAGAGCAAGCTCTGAGTAAATCTCTGGTCAGTTGGCTTCTGGAAAATGTCTGAAAAATCCAAAGATGCAACACTCTTCACTTCATTCCTCTTCTGAAAGGAGATAGAAGGAACACAGATGTGTAAAGTAAAATTAAACTAGTGAATGTTTAAGTAGTAGTCAGCATTAAAAGACTTTGAGGTGAAAGTCAAAATAGCTGTGCTGTGCTTTGTGATACTGTGCACATGGTATGTTTATTCAGTCCATAGTCGGTGTTGTCCACCCATGCATAACTTGTATTTACTGCTGTGTTCATACCACTGAGATATTTATGAACAACCCTTGTCTATCAACAACCTTTGATCGTAGTCCACAGGAGACAGTCTCAGACATGATATTCAGGATTCCCCTTATGCCAGGATAGCTCTTTCTCTCAATCCTATGTGTGCTATATTCACAGCAGGACGAAGAGCACTGATTTCAGCAAGAATCTGCTCTGGAATACCTTGCTGCAGACAGTGGAAAAATTATTTAGCTTGGCCAGGTGTTACGTGCCCAAGAGCAGCATTGCCAAGAAGGAAATTGTGACCTGCCCAAGCAGCCCCTTAATACAGCCTGGCTTCATAGCTGCCTTTATCAGTTTTAACTTTATGTAAAGATGGGAGAGTCTGCTCTGAAATTGCTGAGGTGCAAATGCATGAATTTGTTGACTCATGTAGAGCTGGTAACTTCTGGTAGAAGGGCAGAGTGAGAAGTTGAGCATAATTTCTTATGTAATTCTTCAGCAAGGTTTCCTGAAGCTTGCCAATCAGATTTAAATTGCTAAATTTTTTACTGAGGCTTTTGTATGCAGATACTTTTATGACACTAGTTCTGTGTCAAAGAATTTGTACATTCGTCTCTCATGCAGATGTGTTAAAAGTAGAAGATAGAAATTTCTGAGGATTTTGGCCATCTTTTTGAATAGTTTTAATTCTTTATTTCAAAGCAGCTACATATGAATTTTCTTTTCATGAATACAGACAGTTTTGTTACTCAGTGAGCACAGAAGTGTTTGGTAAAGAAAGCTAATAAAATGTAAAGGGGAAATTTCTTGCAAATTGATTTTTCATTTTTGTTAACTACCTTCACTGAATTTTTTTTAAAGGCACTTTTAATTGAATATTTTTAGCAGTCTTGTCAGGTTTCTCACCAATGCTGCTGATTTGCCTTTCTGTGTGAAGGGAAATCTGAGCCTTCACTTATCCTGTGGTTTGAAAATGTTTTTTGGCATTTGTTTTTTATATATCCTTTGAGAGACAAAGGCACATGCTAGTGATTACCAGGTTGCCACCTAAAACTTGGCAAATAATCACAGAGCGTTACTGATTTTGGATGAACAAAAAAATCTTAATAGTTTTTTCACATAAAAATATTTGATGTGGTGCACAGTTTTGTGATCCCAAACAAGGAGAGATATGGTCTCCAAATCTATTCCTGATTTTTAATGGCATATGTACAGTTCTGATTACCCCTACCCCATGAATTGCTATGAAGTGTCACACTGGTAAACTGAAGAGCACTGTTCTTGCAGTGTCTTTGTGTTTCAGGAAAGTATTCCACTGTCCTCTATGCAGAGACATGGTTGGTTTTGGTCCTGTTTTGTCATCTGGATTTCTGCCTTGGATCTCACAAAGTTCACCTTTCTTACAGAGCCAAAGATTTTTCATGTTTTTGCACATATATGTGTTCACACATGTGAACACACACAGGGTTTATTTATCTGTATGTGTATGAGATCTCACTGCTGTGAACTCCTGGTGCAAACTTCTACCACTAAATTAAAATTCTGTTATGCTCAGTTTATTTCCTCACTTCATATATAATTTCACTGATTGAAAAATCCATGTATGTGACAAAAAGACCAAAAGCCACTTCAAGGTCTTTTGTATTGTTATAGGTAATATAATCCAGGCATCAGGAATGATTTTTCTCCAGAGCCCAAGCATGTCAGGGGAAGTTATTTAATTCCTATATTTGGAAGATAGTTCTGGTAGCAAATATTTTTTAAGAATGGTACAAAGGTTGTCTGGATTTTTTCTTCTCCCAACCCCCCCGTATTCCTTTTTCTCTTTTTTTTTTTTTTTCTTTTTAAGGTTGATTTTCAGTATTGTTTTAGACAAAAATTTGAAATAATTCCCTGGCTCTAACACCTTACCCATAACATACCTATAATATACTTGTACAAATTTACCTCTAAAATTGAAATGTCAAGGAAATAAAATGCTAAAAGCAGTGCCTCATGACTAAATTTTTCTCACCAAGTGGAATTTCAAGACATGAGGATACAGTACAGTATAGTAAAGTGTTTCTGTACAGTGAGAAAGATATTGAAGGTATTGCAAATGTACAAAACCATACCTTTTAAAAAGCCTACAACACAACCAACAAAAAACACTGCAGGAACAGCCATTTTTTAAACTCATTTATTCAAATCCAGGAATGATGGATTTTGTAAACTGGTGCAGTGCTTTTTCATTTCATTTACTTTTTTGGAGAAAGGCAGAAGATTGCGCTATCCACAAAGCTTACAACTATTCAGAAAGTTAAGTGGACAACAGTTACAATGAAAATTTTTTTTATAAATGGAATCCTGTTTTCAGACTGGATCAAATATGTTGTGTAACTATAGATTGGTGTAACATTAAGGAAGAAATGGTTTTATTATCCTCTGAGGAAAGTAGCATAGTTTCCAAATTTTCATGAGAAAAATGTTATAAAATACTTCATTTTTACTGAAAACAAGCCAAAAAAACCCCAAACCCGTTTTCTACGCAAATTGTTTTAAATTTGTTCGGAATGACTTGACTTTCCTCCTTCTGTATGTAGTTAAAAAGCATTAATCTAGCCTGGCAAAATCATTACAATTGAATAATTTTAATAATCTTTGAAAACTGTACTCTTACTGTATCTGACTGGTACTGTCTGCCATATTAGTGAGAAAGCTGTTCCTTGCTAATGCAAGGAATTAAATTATACTTTTACTGAGTTTGTTTAAAACTCCTGACCACAAATACAGAAACGTAAGTGAAAACTGTAAAAACATGAAGGGCCACATTCTGGTCCCTTTAAAGCATACAGCTATGCTTATAAACAAACATAATAAGGTAGAGTTTGTTTCATCTTGCATTTTTTCTATATGGGAAACCCTGGTAATTTAATTTTTATGTTGAGGAAAATATAGACTAGGATATTATTGTTTTAGAAATCACCCAAACACTTTATAAATACATTTGGTGTTCTAAAAAAATGGAAGTGTTGTGGTGTTTTGTAAGATTCTGTAGAAAAAGCACTTTGAGAAACAGTCCCTCTGTAAAGCAAGTTATAAGTGGCCATACTTAAATACTAGTTTAAATACTCAGAACGGGGTGCATAAATAATACAAAGTATGCATAAAGCCTTAAAATAAAAACACAACAAAACTCAAACCCATATTCTAAATTAAAGAGGATTTGCTGTCTCAAAAAAGATGTGAAAAGGCAGCTCAGACAATGTACGTGAATACAATTTCTGTAGTATCTTTGTTCTTGAGTTTTAGAAGATTGTGTAAACTTTTTAGAAAAAAGCCAACCAAAACACAGAAACCCACATTCCGAGACTAATTAGGTCTCTCAAAAATGGTATCAGATTTTGGGTGTTACATTTTCTAATGTAACTTTGTCTGGGACCTTTTCTATGAAGAGAGACAAATCGTTGGAGATGGGAACACAGTGAGTAGTAAACACCAGCGCAAACCCCTGTAGTTCTAGACAGTCAATTTGCAAAGAAAAATACGAGATTCAGGAATGATTTTTATTGTAAGAAATTTGGCTTTTCAGCAAGAGCCACTACTGTCAAGCATTTACTGTACTTGAGCTCTGAAGAGGCAGGTACAGAGCCCAGCCACTGTAGTCACTTTATTTTGTACCATCTTTGTACATTCCTGTTGTATAGCTGGTGTTGTAGTTTTAGAGGGCCTTTGTTCTAATGTCTGAACAGTATTTAATAATAAAATTTATTATAATTTGCTGGAACTGCTGCTTATTTGTGCAGTGTTACAGTAATTCACAGCCCAGTTAGTGATGCAATTGTATACCAAAAGCAGTTTGAATAACTAAATGTTTATGTAACTGTACTCAATGAATATGAAGGTCTTGTACTGTATAATGGTGACAAGTTTTGCCATTTTAGTAATTTAACTATATTCAGTTTTCAGATTATGAACTCCAGGTTGCACTAAATTCATCCTTGTTTTAGCAGTGGCTTAAAATAAAACACATTTCACTGGCTTGGAGAGTGCTGTCGTTTCTTGTAAATTCATGGATATTATTTTTCTTTCAGTGAACACAGCTATGAGCAGTCTTGGTCACTGGCTGTGTGAGGAAGGCACTTGAGGGAGGGTGTAGTAAATAGTGCATCAGTAGATGGCATACTTCTTACAGAGTTAAATTGGAGTCCTGCAAGGGGTGAGGACCCTGCTTTACTGACTTTGGATTGAAAGGTGAGCCCACAGTTCCACTGACATGCAGTAAAGTGTCACATGGACTCTACTCACCTCACAAGGGGGATGTAAGAACCAGTCGGCTCCATCTTGCCTGGAAGCTGGGTTAGTAAGGTTGCCTTGATATTTCCGTGTGGACTGAGGTTGCTTTGTCCAATATTTGGGACACTAGCTTCAAACTCAGCTTTAGTCTTCTGGACAAATCCAAGAATACTCTGCTACTGAAAATGTATGAAACAGGACATTTTGCAGGCCTCTTTACTATCCTCAAGTGTTTTGGAATTTGTGAAATGCCCCAAACAGCATATTGTCAAGTACCCTAAAATAGTAATGCTGAGCAGAGATGATGTGCACAGTACCATTTCTAAGATTTAGAAGTCCTGCTGTTGCAGATAGCTGTCCTAATGTCCTTTGATATATAAGTTGTGAGTCTACTGTTCTCAGCTGGGTTTTATTTCAAGAATTAGGAAATTTTTGCTGAAGTTACGTTAAAACCAGTAAGCATGAGTAACTCTCCTTGATTATTTTTGCAATGGTTGTTTAAGGAGGTTTCTTTAGTATTTTGAGATTGTTTCCAAAAGGAGCACTCTTGTGTTTCATTACCATATCTGTTTCAAAGATTTTTTGTTTGGGTAGTGCCCCATGGTCAATCACATGGAAAATATATGTTAACTGAACCAAGCAAATAACTTACTCTTCAAATACTGTATGTTTGAAAAAAGGCAAGTAGTGAGTTGGAATCAAGGAAAAAATTTTCATAAAGGGAAAGAAGATATTCATGTGGAGGATAAATCTTGAGCTTTTTTCTTCCTGCCTTGGACTTTATTTTTCTTTCATTCAGCAGTCTGGATCTGGCTGGCTTCATTCAACCACAGAACAGTATCCATGCACTTTGTTTAACCTTGGTGTATTAAATTGAGAGTTAAGTCTCCAGCTTGTCCATAGTCTTCAGCCAACATGTGTGCTACTCCATCTCTTGCTGCTGTTGGTCAGACCTTCCTCTCAGTCCCTAGCCTGAGCTTCTGGTGTGACTGAGTTCCATGCTGGCTATTGCTCTGAGCCTCCGATTGGAAGGTGGCTACGGAAAGTGAGTCATGCCAAGGCTGCAGAAATGTACCCAGATCATTGACCTTACTGGTTATTGAGCACCATATTAATCAAATGCTGTCTCTTTCCCCTGCTGTTGAGGCAAACCATGAAGCGTGTGACTGCTTGGGGCAAGGGAACCAACAGTGACAAGCATGAGGCCATGTCTGTGGTCAGAGCACTGGCTATCTAGTACATGACCAGGCAGCACCTTTCCACAGAAATTGCAGAAACTGAAATTAGGACCTTTATGTAGTCAGGACATATAGTCTGCATTGCCTTTATGCCTGTGAAAATTGTTGCTGCTTGTTAGGACTGTGAGGGAGCTTTGCATGCATTTACTTGGGTTGGTTTGTTTGTATTTGATTAATAAAGGGCAGAAGAGAACACTTGTGCAACTCATTTGACTTAGGATTTTGGAATTCCAGTGCTTCAACCAGGAATCAGAGGAATATTGAGAAAAGAATGTGTGTGATAATGTGGTACTTCTTTCTGCTATTTGTCCCTGTAGCCCACTCAAATCCAATCTCTTATTTTGTACAGCCTCCACCTCATTTAACTTCTAAGTTAAATCAGAGGCTTTTCCTACACTTCCCTTGTGGCTGTTGCTGGTTTCTACCTTTTTTCTGGCCCTTGTCATGTCTTGTAGTGCAGCTGTCATCTTCAGCTTCTCTTTTGACCCTTCTCTGTTGTCCTGATGTGACTTCTGGCCTTCTTATTCTTGTCTGGTGGAAGTGGTTAAAAACCAGCAAGGGGAGTCTTAGCTGTGAGGCTATGGAACAAGACTTGCCTACCAGAAATCATCAAGCAGTGAAGAAGAGCTAAACTTGCTTTTGGCTGAGTTTTTCACTCCTGTAGGAAAGTAATCTGTGGTTGCTTTGGTTTGGAACCCAATTTACTGCTTGCAAAACCCTTGGATTTTATGCTGATCTAAAAGTAACTTTTAAGTTGATACTGAAGAATAATGTAACTCAAACATACTCCATAATTCGTGCTGCTCTATGTGCAGTGTGCTGCAGCTTGGCTTCCAGACACAGGGCAGAACTCAGTCATTTGGAAAGCTGGCAAAATCCCTGTTGTCTCACCCAGTTGCATCAGGTCTCAATTTAGATAGATAGTAACCTTTAATAGCAAATACTCAAGAGGTAAGAAAGTGATGTTTTCATATTATTGCCCCATAGTATTTTGCTGTGAACAAATGCTGCAACTGGACTGATAACCACACAAAATCAGACATGATGCTGTGAAAATGCTATCAATATGGACAGAAATTTAACAAAGAACCATCTGCTTCTTCTGGAAATTGTAGCTCAGAGGAGATGCATGATGTTTCTGTAGAAAATTAGAATATGGCATGGTAGAAAGCAAGTTGTAGAAGCAGAGAAATTATGTCAAGAGAAATGGTGATACTCAGGTGTCCTGTTGAACTCTTCACAGTATGTTATGCAGTATGTATCAGAGAGTTGCAGTTCACAGCTAAATCCATTGGAGTTAAAAAGCACTGGGAATAAGAGAGCATCCAAGCTGTTACAGGACTGTGAGATGCTTAACTAATATTTCTGTGGCAACAGATCATACACATTTTTCATTCTTTTAGCTTAGGAGGTTCAGAATTTGGCTTGCGTCCTAATTTATTGCTGTAAACCACGATGTGAATAGTTTATCTTCAGGGCAATCAGAGTCTTCAAACAGTTAAGCCTGAAACATCCTGACAAGCTTAGTACATGCTGGCATCTTCAACAAAACCTCTTTTCTTGTGACTGCCTGAGGAAATAAAGAGGTGGGTGTTGGAAATTCCCCAAGGAGTCCTCATCAGTATGATCAAAGTGCTGGTAAGAGGCTCCTAGAGACATGGTTTCACAGAATTTGGTAATTTTTGTTTAAAATTATCTTGTGAGATTTTTTTTTTGTCTTCTGCAAGTGTTGGAATGGCACTGCTTATGGTATATGCCCATCTTGTAGTCTGTGTGTTTAAAATATGATTTACTTTATTTTTCTCCATGTATTAGCTTGCCACAACTGTTAAGAAAAAAATTAAGTACACAAAAAAGTCATCCTTCCTGCTGCCATCCAAATTACAATGGATGAATGATTTAGATTAAGTTGGGAAATAACCATTAATCTGAATACATGGCAGCAATGAGAAGGTTCGTTGTTTCCATCGTTCATTTTCAATTTTCTTTCTTAAAATGTAAACATTTTCCAGTAATTAGATTGGAAGTGCAGTAAAGCTAAAGCTCATGAAATTGTCTCTAATTAACAAGGAGAAAATGAAAGAGAATGAACTGTGGTCACCACACAGTCTTGACCCTGGACCTCACATAATTTGAACTTAAATTCATTTCCTACCAACTGTCAAAAGACAGTTTGCATGTTTGTTTGCAAGTCAAATGTTCAAACACAGTTGTGTCCTAAATTCCGTATCTGTTTTTAAATGTGCAATTTCTACAGTTTTGGGTTGTTGAGAAGAGTAAAGGCTGCCAAGGTTTTCTTTCTTTTTGGTTGTAGTGTCCTTACTGGGTGGGACTTTTTAACTAGTCCACCTTCTCAGTCTAACTAGTACCTTTCAGCAGGGGTTATGGATTGCATTGACCCCACATAGCATCCTTGGCACCTATTCCATGGTATTTCTGCATTTTGCTTCACTGACTTGGTTTTTATACTACTCTCTGTTCCTAAAAGGTCTCCCAATCTCAAGTCCTATGCTGCAGACACTTCATTGACCCTGAAGAAGGTTTGATACTCTCAAAGAAGGTGAAATGTGTTGGAAGGAGTCAGTCTGTAAAATGGAACAATGATCCTGGGCTCTTCTGAAGAGTTTTGGACATTCACAGTGACTTCTTGTACTTACCAAATCCCATAACAGTTAGCATTTTTATTACTCTCCCAAATATTATAAAACTAATACTTTACAATTTCAAATACTTTCCTGTAATAATGCTTGCAAAATGTGGACCTTTTCAGGCAAATGTGAAAATCACTCAGGGACTGTCCCAAACTCATTGCATGTAGAAAAATCCTCATCATTTGGAAGTTAATCACTTTGTAAGTTCAGCTCTGGGCCCCCCAACATAAGGACATGGACCTGCTGGAGTGGATGCAGAAGAGGCCACTGACATGATCAGATGGCTGGAGCACCTCTCCTGTGAAGACAGACTGAGAGAGCTGTGGCTGTTCAGCCTAGAGAAGAGAAGGCTCTGGGGAGGCATTTACAGCATCTTCCAGTACCTAAAGGAGTCTGCCAGAGAGCTGGGAGGGGGGCTTTTTACAAGGACATGTAGTGATAGGAAAGAGGGGAATGGCTTTAAACTGAAAGAGGAGAGATTTAATCAGATATTTTAATCAGATATCTGGAAGAAATTTTCCACTCTGAGAGTGGTGAGGTGCTGGAACAGGTTGCCCAGAGAATTTGTGGATGCCCTATCCCTGGAATTATTCAAGGTCAGGTTGAACAACCTGGTCTAGTGGAAGGTGTTCCTACCTGCAGCAGAGGGGTTGAAACTGGATGAATTTTAAGGTCCCTTCTGACCCAAACCATCCTATCCTTTGAAGTACCTGACTGATTTTTTTACCTTTCTGTAGGGAGTTGAAAGGATAAAAAGTCTTGCACTGTTCTAAATGATGACTCACCTTCAAGGCAGTAGCAAGCCCGTGGCTACTTGAAAGTCTAGGTAACACTAGAAATAAATGGACCTAACATTTCACATGATATTATCCCTCTTTGTTTTGTTTTCCCAAAGGCATGACTTTTTAATAAAAGCCACAGCAGTAAAGACTGCATTTAGATATATGATGTTTATAACACTGTGATTGCCTGGAATAAGGGAATTCTCTGCTCAGCTCTGACAGGGGGCTTCTGGAAGATCTTTTGGGTAGGTCTACTGTCTTATTCTTCTTTGTTTCTTATTTTGTGAAGCTGACTGATGCCTCCTGCCCTTTGCTCAGGGAGGTGGTGGGAATTGTCTCCCTCTCTCCTCTACGAAAACAAGAAGTCTCCTGCCAAGCTGAATTTGATTGATGAGGCTCCAGGGAAAGAGTTCCTTGGCAGAGGATGATGTATGGCAGGTGGTGATGTGTTAATTTAGGTGCAGAGAGCTAATTTAACAGCTAATTAACCACCCCTTGAGAAGACCTGAAGTAACCGTTTCAGAATTGCAGTCCTCTGTCCTCTCCCACTGAGAATGTATTGGTAAGGGGTTGACGTGATTGAAAATTGCAGTATAAAAGGTAAAAATGTTCTTCATGTTATGTTTGAAATAAAAAAAAAAAAAAAAACCTTAGGTAGAGTTACATAAATAACTGGGTATTTCCTCTTGGTGTATGGGAGTTCAGACTGAAAATACTCCTTGTTAGCCTTAAAATGTGTTCTGATGCTTGCAGCCCCTCCAGAGAATGGTTCTTCATACACTATTCGCAGCTGAGCAGAAGAGAGGCCTCTGGGATGGTACTGAAGGACATATAATGGCAACAAGGAGATAAAACCATCCTGGCTGTGCTACTCACCTGACAAATACCATGCCCTCAAGAAAGCCACAAAAATGTTTTGAAGAAAGCAGCATAACCACTCTCCTGCTGGTGGTTTGGTGAACCTCACGGGGCGGCCCACAATCGGATGTCAGCCATACTTTCCAAGCGGCAGCAGGGCTGGTCAGTGGTTTGACATAAAATGCAGCCAGGCTTGTGCTTTGGCTCCAGGTAACGCCACCACAACCTGTTTAGAATGTTTGCTGTGTTTATGGTTAGCAATGGATGTTTTGGCCAGACTGGACCATCACAAGCACCTTCGCGATGAAGTACTTTGTGCAAATTGCCCCGGTCATTGGTCTTTCTGGCTGAATCTCATGTAAATGCTAAATGCTTGAATTTTCACCCTCACAGAAATACAGAGCTTTGATGCTATAGGCTTGCATGATAGCAGACTTTGCCAGGTTTTCAGGCAAGGCCAGTATGTTAAATTATACTAAATGTAGTGCATGATTCTCTCTGTAGCTTGATAGCTGTAATTTGTTAGCTAGAAATGCACTGTTACATACATACTGAGGTTTTGTGGATTTCCTGGCTTCGTTGTTACAATGAGGACAAGTGATTAATCATATAACATGTCTAGTGATGAGTGAGTACATCCGGTCCTGTTTTTATTGCTGTTTTATTTTACTCCCTTTTTCTGTACCTCTCTAGCTTACACATAGTTTTATACCGGTTCTTCTGCTCAGCTTTAATCTTTGTACTAATCACTGACAATTCCAACAGCCTTTTAAGGAAAAGAATGACACAAAAATAAGGCTTTTATATGCTAAGAAAATTGTCTATACTCAGATCTATTTTTTTTTTTCCTTTGGAGATGTATTCTCCTAGTAGGTAAGAAGTTTTAATTGTTACATCTTTTACATTAAGGATGAACATAGAACCCTGGATGCAACAAGTAAAATTGTGGGTTTTGACATTTTGTGAACTAAATCTTTCCTATCAGGTCCTTATTGTGAACTGTATCTGTGAGATAGATGTGTCTTTATTTTCAGTAGCCTTAAGTGATCTTCCACATCTTCCACCTGCCTCCCACGCTCACTTGATCAAAAACACTGTCAGAGAGAATCAGCATCTGCAATATCCCATAAGTAATGTCCTGGGACCATTTAGAGGATATTGGCCCATTTTTAGTTCTTTAAATTTTTCTGCATCTCCTTTTAATAACTTTGCTCTGGAAATTGAATTTCCAGAGTAAAACCTGGCTCATAATTGAATTTACTTTCAAAAATCTTTGCTTTGCTTTAAAACCCTGTCACCTTTCTCTTCACCACAGTAGGAGTGGCAATTCCAGATTGTAGGAAATTTGTTATGTCAATGCTAGAATTAAGGAAAATGCAGATTTACCCAGCTGTGAAGATGATAGAGGTGGGTTTCTGCAAAGGGGATTTTCCCATTTGATAAGTGTTGCAAGAGAGTGAGAAGAGCAATTGGCCAAGAGGTGAATGAGGTTACCCACAGGCACCAGTGGTGCACCCAATATGGTTCAGTTGCTGAACTGTGGGTATATGGGTCAGTGAAGAGGAAGAGATTACTGGAAAAGCAAAGAGGTGTTGGAGCTGGGGAATTCTAAGTAGCAGCAAAAATAGACAACATAACATGTCATAGTTTTAATGCAAAAAATGAAACCAGACAACTTTGCTGGTAAGGTGAGTGCTTGATAATAAATCTTTGGAGAAAGGTATGGATCTCCTAGCTTGTGCACGTGCACCTCCAGCCAGTGTGCAACCAAAGAAGAAAAGGTCACACTTTGCAGAACCAGAAATAAAAGTCCAGATAGAGGTAAAACTACAGGCCTAGTGAAGCCCAATAGTAGTAACAGATTTGACAGTAAGCATGTCAAAGATGGACGTGCTTACTACTTACATCATCAAATTTGGCATTGTCTACTCTGTGCCTGTCTGCTTGTTCCTTAAATTGGCTATAAGCATTAGCTTACATTTAGCTGAACACCTAAACTGCCCAAGAATGTGCAAACACCCAGGTTTAAGCCCAGCTGAAGATGTGTGCATGGTATAAACAGAGTTCTGCATATCTAGCTCCAGGATATGGACTCTGCTGCTGGAAGCTTGTCAGTCCACAGTTCTTAGCTCTTTAGAGGATGTGTGCAGTGCCACCAATCCCAGCTTTTGGCAGGATTTTTTAGATGGAGAGAGAAGGAAGATAAACAGTGTTAAGTTTGCAGTTTCACAAGGCTTTTGAGTTACTTGGAGAGATGCATTTGTGTAGGCATCACAGATGGCTGCAGTCTAAGGAGTTTAATGCTGAAAATCCTGGTCCTAATTTCCAGTTAGGCAATTATTTAAACTGAAATTTATAGTTATTGGAAAGTCTTTTAAGACTGATGGCATTATGTAAATAAAGGAAGATTTTTGGAAGTACAAGAATCATGTGGGAAGATGACACCTTTGCTATTGACTGCTGCTAGAAACATAAAATGAAGCTGTTGGGGCTTGTTATTCCCATGGCTTTCTTACCTTGAGTTTTTATAAAAGCCAATGCATCTGACAAATCAAGATGACTTATGGATGGCTGAGATGGAGATATCTGGCATCTTTGCTACTTAACAGTGAGGTAATTTTCTACAGAAACTTCTACCCTCCAAGTTTTGCCCTCTGTAAAAGGGGTCAGTAAAATGCATTTGTCAAAATGAGTGCCTGTTTGGAAAATTGCCACTTTGATACACTAATGAGTATGAATCAAGAGGAAAATAAATAGCTAGGACTTCTTACTGGGTTATTGGCTTTTTTTAGGTTTCAGAGTCAAAAATAAACACACAGTGGTGTCATTAGATTTACTTTATGAGACCAAGAAATTACTATCAGAATTTAAAATCAGTGTGTTTATGAAGACAAAATCTATTTCTTCTGTTAGACTCTAATTTTACAGCACTTAACTTTAACTTCCCAGAAATATGCAGGACAATGTCCTTGGCCTGTATATAAAAACCAGTATTTGACAATATATTAGCATGTACTGCTTCATGCTGAAAGTGGTCTTATCAGCCCATTAGAGGAATGCAGACATCTCTCAGCCCAAAGCCCACTGCTGACTACCTCTCTTGGTTTGCCTGTCCGCAGGTGTGAAGGCAGCTTGAGACCATTGATGGACAGGCTGAGGACCTGCCATGAGTCCTGTTGTGTGCCCACTGCAAACTTCTGCAGTGAACTTCTGAATGGCTGAGAGGATGAAATACCTGATCTGCTGCTGGATATCTTTATTTTCTAATAAAATCCCCCCTCCATTCCTTTTAGCATGGCTGACAACATAAAGCTCCAGCCAATGAAGAGTAAGGCTAAGATCTGTATGCTAAGGTGGACCTGGAAAGACATTTTCCAAAGCATTTAATGCTTCATTTCAGGAATGGGCCTGGGACCCCCTTTTGGCAGCTCTAACACAACTGTTATGCATTTTCTCCAAAGCAGCTTAAATGAGATGTGTAAAATACATAACAAACAGGCCTAGAAGGGAGGCCAAGACATTCTCTGTCTTCAGGGAAGAAGCCAATTTATAGTACTCCAGTCAGAACACTCCTCTTATTTCTGTTGCTCACTCTGACATTCACAGGGTATTTTGCAGCAAGGCTTGGTTAGAACTGTAAAGTCAAATTTTGCTGTAGCAGTGTAAGTGCCTTGGTGGTTTAAACCCCCCCTCAGAAGAGACAGGCATAGAAGCAAGTGCATTCTTTCTGGGAGCAATATTCCTACCAAGAAGCAAGTATGGGAACAGCAAGAGGTGTCTCAGTTGTCTACAGATCTCCTGTGAGTCAACATCCTTTAGACATTGCTTAAGCAGAATTGTACTAGCCTTCCCATTGAATTTGATAAGGTTCTGAATCCCTTCCCTCTCCAGTCTGGAATTACAGCAGAGATTTGGGGTATAGCTGAAACCCCAACCATAAAACCTGCAATGTAATAGAAGACTCCTACTCCACAAGCAAAGTCTCTGTCAGAGCTGAAATGTCATTTTTGAGAAATACATGCACATAAGGTGATTCACCTTGCACTTATTTTGGAATCAGCTGCTCTAAGTTCTCTGTAGGACTCGGGGGAAACAAAACCTTCTGGAGCATGATATGTTTCATTTCTTGGAGACATTTGAAAACAGAGTAAATGTCTCTATTTCTTTTAACAATCACAGCAACAGAGAATCATAGAATTGTTAAGATTGAAAAAGACCTCTAACATCCCAGAGTCCAAACATTAACCCAGTACTGTCAAGTCCAGCACTAAATGATGTCCCTAAGTGCCAGATCCACATATTTTTGAATGCTTCCAAGGATGGAGATTCTACCACTTCCCCGAGCGACCTCTTCTAATGCTTGATCATCCTTCCAGTGGAGAAAATTATCCTCATATCCAATCTAAACCTTTCCAGGCACAACTTCAGGCCATTTACTCTTGTCCTGTCACTTGTTACCTGGGAGATGAGAGTCCCACCTTCATACAGCCTCCTTTAAGGTGGTTTTAGAGAGTGATAAGGTCTTCCTTGAGCCTCCTTTTCTCCAAATTAAACAGCCCCAACTCTCTCAGTCACTTCCCATAAATGTTGTTTTTCAGTCCTTTCACCAGCTTAAAACCATGAAGGAGTCTGGATTACTAGCTGATTTGTTGATATGTATCACAGAATCATGGAACAGTCCAGGCTGAAAGAGAACTCAAAAGATCATCTAGTCCAATATTTTGGGGGGAAGGGAGCCTTAATGAGGTTATCTAGCACCCTGTCCGGTCTTAATTGGAAAACCTCCAGTGATGGCAACACCACCATGCCCCTGTGGAGGTTGTTCCAATGAATGACAACACTGTAATTTTTTTCTTTCTTGTACTGGGATGATTATACAGTAGTTGTTTGATATTAGTAGAGTTGAGTCCCACTCTGGGCATCTGGGCCTTTGGATTAAATGCTCAGTCCCAGAAGATATTTGCACTAAATTTCTGTCTATATGACCATCTTGAAGGGCTTTTTTTGGAGTAGTTCTGAGATCAGCATATTCCTGGAAGAAACTGGGAGCAGGGAATGGACATCAGTTGTAGTCAGAGCTTGAAATGGAATTACTTGTTTGTGCAGAGATACTGCCAAGCAAAAAAAGAACTGAAGTATTTTCTTGTGGGAGTTTCTTAGAATGGCTGCCATAAAAGAACTCTGCATTGCCTTCTCTGGGCCAGATGGTATTTGTGGACTGCCTGAATCTGCCTATAAGAGGCAATATAGAAAACCAAATTACTAATCTCGAGACTGTTCTATCAGAGAGTGTGTAGAGAATGAAAACACATTAGAAAATGCAATTTACCTGGGCACTTCTGAAGCATGTACCTTTGCTTACCAGACAACTCAATACAACTCTAAGCTCACCCTGTGTTACTTTTTCCCCAAGCCTTATGACTAAGCTAGTTATTTTGATAGAAAAGCACAACTGCCTAACTTTATTTCCACAAAGAGGATAATTCCAGAAGTCTCTAGCCATAGCAGAGAAAGTAATTAAAACCAAATAAACAGCAGGCTGCATGTACTTGTGTTCTTTTCCATCCTGGTCAGTTATCAGTGGTCTTGAAACATTGCAAAAGTTCTGTGGCTAACAAAGTTAATCTTAAAAAAAATAAAAATCATAATGTCTATCAAGGGAAAGACCTATTTGTTTTACAGTTGATGCTTAAAAAAATAAAATATTCTGATAATGCGGAAGAACATGTCTTGGAGCTGGGAGAGGCTGTCTCACCAAGGAACCTCAGCCCCAAGCATTGGAGGCCTGGCATGAGACAGTAAACCACATGTTCCCTGGGATGAGTGATTATTAGTGACAAACAAAAGCAGTTTTGGCAACCCCAAACTTTCAACACTCATGAGTCAGGACCCCAACCAGTTAAAACTGAGAGATGTGCAAAGAATGTGTTCTGTGTTGTTTTTATTTTCTTGCTGGTGGTTGAACATTCAGGGCTCACATTTTGTTTTCTTTGTGAGATTTGAGACAATGAACAAATTCTTGCTGTTGGGTGTTAGGGGTAAAAGGGGTGGTTATTGTGATACCTACAATGAAACCTCAAAAGGTTGCAAACCCACATTGTTTGTTTTGAACCTGAGCTTTCTTTCCATTTGCTAACCAGCGATTCCTGATGGTTGTGGATATGTTTTTTAGCCATACTTAAGAGTTGCTTGGAAATTCTATCTTAAAAATGGAAAATGTGGTTCTCAACAAAATCAAAATTTACCACAGGAAGATGGTTTAATTTTTTTTCTTCTGACATCTTTCCATCAACATGTAACATTTGTTCCCTCAGGTTGGGAGGATGCAGGATACTTGGTGAGTTGCTTGACAGAATCCAAATGGAAGAAAAAAAGATTAATTTAGTATTAATATTAACCCATATCCTCTGAAGTTCTAAAGGATTCTTGGGTTCTAGAGCCTCATTTTTTTTTTAAATAGTAGAACTCTCCAGTTGCCATTCCAGGCTTTTGACATACATCTTCTCTATGAGATGCATCACAGATATCTGTGGCTGTCATACAGCATGGAGGTGTCATCTGACCTGATAGCCTAGATAGTTGCCTGAGCTATAACTTCCCTAAAATACAGAATTCACACTTCTTCCTGTATTAGGAAGTGTGATGAGATTTGGACCTACTCCATATTCTCACTAGAGAGAAATTCCTCTTTTTCATTAGCTGTGTTCATAGGTATTATTGAATCTGTTTGCATAAAAGCACTTCTGCATATAGATTGTTGAGAAAAGGTTCATTTTGCCTCTTCACAATAGAGTTTTGTTACACAAAATGGGGTGCTTCCAGTGACTGATGTGTCCCAATTGGCTCCCCACAGACCCACTCCACAGTCGGACCAGGTTTCCTCACCGGTTTGACCCCAGGTTTCCCACAGCAGAGTCTCAAGCCTCTGGTTCCTTTAAGAAATTTTATCGTGATGCAGCAATAACTTGAGCTGGTACCTTCGAGGAAGGATCCTGAACAAAAGGAATCCTGGGTTTTTACACCCATAGCGTCAATGTGCACAAAAATCTGGATTCTTCCAGTTGAATCCTTGTCTCCTGCTACGTGTCTGAGTGATTGGTCGCCTGGCTGGTGCCACAGGTCCCTGAGCCCTTTTGTTGTGCAAAGAGTCTGCAGTGCATGGCCTCTTGCCTCGGGCTCCCACCTCCCAGAGCTCAACCTGCAGAGCCCACTGTATGTTGACACTGAGCTACCTGGACCAAATGTATTCCTCAACAATCTTCAAATATTTTGGAAAGGAAAAGAAAAAATAAGTCCCACAAGAATCTCAGTTTGTTTCTCTCTTTTTAAAGTGGCTAGATTTACAAGATGATGTAGTTACCGAGTTGCCTTGGTTCTCACTATACACAGTGGAGTCATAGAGGCATATCCAAAAGAAGATAAGGCAACTCTCCCAAAGTTTGAATTGGCTTCTGGATGTACTTGTCCAGTTGCAGAGGCAACTGGAAGAGTGGAAGGATTCTAAGGGTATGTTTACACTGTCAAATAAAAAAGGGCTGGGAAGTGAGGCCCAGTTATCCACAATGCTGAAGAGCTGGTTTGCTCTCCATCACAGTTTCAGACTTCCCACAGAGGCTGTCTCCAGGATAAGTCTTCTATAAAAAGGGGGTTAGATTTGCGCAGTGAGGACAAAGGCCCATCTGGATCCCAGTTCAGGCATTCACCTTTTTTCATTTATCTCTTAAGACACCAAATTGTACAGAAGAGATAAAAATCTAACACAGAAATGTTGCAAAAATCAATGCTCTTTGAAAATCCAAATACAAGGAAACCCCTATTTGTGCTGTATCAACAATGCACTTTTCTTCCAATCAAATTTTTCTGAGCATTTGTCTAATTTGTCATGATGGATAGATTATTTATGAAAAACTCATCTGACAACAATGGCCTCTCATTTTCAGTGCCTCAGCTATTTAGAGGATTGACTAGCGACCAAGAATTTAAAGGAATCTGTAATCAAAGTCAAAGGGAATTGCAAATAGTTCTGACCTTTAAAAGCTTTGCTTGGGAAGTGGCATGTTAGATGAGTCTGGGGAGGGAGGCATGTATATTAAAAATGCCCAGATTTTTAAAATCTTCTAAGACTTTGGCTACATGAGCACACAATCAAAAAAGAATGAGAATGACGACTCAGAAACACATTTCCACCTTAGTGGTTCTGTTGGGAAGAGGCAAGGTGATACATAATCCTAATCTGTTAGGTTTTCTATTGCCTGGCAATCCCTAGAGAAGAGCAGCAAGTGGTCTTTGACAGTATTTGAGACCAGACTCTCCTTTCATTCTTTAGTCAATTAAATTAGTTGCAGTTCTGCTTCAACATAACAAAACTGCTACACAGTTTCAACTTGCATTATTTTGAATTCAGTTTTGTTGTTCTTTGGACTGGTCCCCCGAATCTTTGTCTTTATCACTTCCTTCTTATTCCCCCTTCTCTCTTGTTTTCATGTGCAATAATGGTATAGCAATTAGTATACACTGGCCTGGCAGTCATTATCAATTGCAAGTGCTTCTTATGCTTGGCAATTACATGCTGGTTAAGCCAAACCAGGCATGACTGTGTGACAAACCCGTAACATCTGTGTCCTGCTCCATCATATCATTAGAATGTATATATTCACAGAGTATGGTGCGCTGTTGGCTGGGAGTCTGAACAACAAACCATAAATAGGATAATGGCTTTCCTCAGTACATTATCATTATTCAAAAAACAAAACCTCACTTGTTTTTGAGACCTTTTTGGTTTGTCTAAACTTCTCCATGGATATGGCTTGCTACTAGGGATTGATGACAGAGGTGCACATTTGTTGCTATCTTAACCACTAAAAGCCCTGTGCCCTGTCTGCGGTGCAGGACATCCTCCCCGTGTCTCCTGTTACGTTTCCCGCCCTGCGCTGCACAGTCAGTCTTGGCTCTCTGTCAGGGGGACAGGCAGTCGCCAGCAGGTCATCTCCTCTCTGCTCAGGCAAGTTATTTCAGCTGCATAAGGGGGCTCTGTAAACAAGAGCAAACCCTGTTACCTTGAGGTAGGAAGAATGGCTGTTACTTATTAGTGTATTTTGACTCCAACAAATTTAACCTCTGATGCAACCAAGCACCTGTTAACTCCAGGGCTAAACGAAGCATGATTTTTTACGCTTTCTAAACAAGGAGAAAATGAATAGGTTGCTCAGCTTCCTAGATGGAAGATGCTAGCTATGGAAGACTTGGTGCATATGCATTCCCACACTTTCATTGGTGGGAGGCATTTTAGACTTGGTATATGCAGGAAGAGATGGATACATTGACCTCAGTTAGGTAAGACAAATTAAAATAAAATCTTTTCTATTAATTTCCTAGGTTTTAATGACATTCAGCATCTTTCAAGATGCATTTGATAGCAAGTTACTCAGTGTATCATGAGGGTCCACCAACTACTCCATAGATTTTAAATGCTGCAAATTACAGTATCCAAACAGCGATGTTCTGACTAGAGTCTGCCATTCAGCTTTGGGCCTCACACTGGCATGTGTATATAGCACATACAACAGCAGCTGAAAATCAGATTAAAGCCTTTAAATAGATATTTCATTTTTTTTTCCACTCAGAGAATCCAAAGGAAGATTCATAAATATGGGGTTTTTCACTCAGGGAATCCAAGGCAAAATTTGCAAATTTGTGTTATTCACTAAATTGTTATGATGACAGGCCCGCTGACTGATCCCTAGCATTTGGGTCCCAAACCTTCCTATGCTCTCCTATGAGCAGATGTCATAACATATCTTGCCCTGCCTCATCTCTTGTTGACCTGACATGGATAGCTGGAGCGTTTATGCAGCTGACTATACTTTATCTTATCAAAAAAGCTGGGCTCCTGCCTCCCTCAACAGAAATGGAAGACCCTGCTTCTGCCTCAAGCTGTGATTTCACAGCCTGTGGCTGAGTTTGTGCACTTAGCTGAGCATTTGCTCTCCTTTCTCAGTGCGTACTTGGGAACCAAATGGTTTTGTCTTTGAGTCTCATACCTTGACTGAACAGAAGACTAGTGGTATTACATAGTATATTGCCCGTGTTTCCCACATGCAGTTAGTTACTTGAATTAACCCCATAGGGAAAGATGCATTTCTTTCAGGTGGAACTTTGTACTGCTCGTTGAGCCTTGTTTTCATCACTAGCTACTGGCAATTTAGAAATCAAAAGAGAAAGGTTAAAAAATGCCTGGGCTCTACCAACTAGCAACCAGTAATGGTACCAGTAATCAGCACATACTGTGCAGGCACTGGAGGGTGGTGTGGCCAAGTGACCCTTCCAAATGGAGGGTATAGAAGAAGCATTACCACTGTGGGATGGAAGAGTTCATATGTGCAGAGATTAATTGTGCTGTGCTTCCTGTCTTCGGGCTGACAGAACTAGTAGAGATGTACCTGGGCATACAGTAATTTAAAGAAATATTTAGTATCCCGTGCAACAAATGTTTCCTATCACGCCCTTACACAGCATTCAGATTTTGCCTTTCAACTTTACCTTCATCAGAACATTTTAATGACTTCTCCAATCAGAAGGTATGCTGGAAGTACATAAGAAAAAAAAATATTCAGGAATATTTTAGACAGCCTAGACCCTCTAAGGGTCCCTCTAAGGACCCCCTAAGCCTCTAAGGACGGTGTTTAGAGGAGAGGTGACACAGTTCTGACCTGCAGGTTCTCTAAATGCTTTTGCAGGAATCACGTACTTGTATACCTTGCTTTTATTATTGTGTTTCAGTAACAACAGTTAACTTGGTTCATCCTTGAAAATCCTCATACTTTTCCCTGCCACTAGCACTGCTGGTTCCCGATGGTGGGCAGCCATCCCATTTGCTTGCTGATATATATTGTGACAAAAAATGAGCCTAAAGTGCCAGATTTAAAAGAAAACACATTTACTCATCTGCAAAGATGAAAGAAATAAACTCTCAACACAGGCTAAATGAATCATGCATAAGAATGATTTTTTTTTTAACTGCAGTCTTCCACAGAGTTTAGTGTCACAGAAGAGAATTAAAAAGCACTTGGATGAGATGGAGAAAAGGCCATTTACTTACCTATAGACAGCATCAGCACACTGGGCATGGCCTGATGGCTGAAATGAAGGGATGTGAGTCACTGAACAAGGCTGAGCTGCCAGGACAAGAAGTACAATAGGAAGAGAGGACTGAAAGCAGTTGAGAGCACTTGAGAGCAGTTCTCAGGTAGAAACTGGAGTGAAAAACTGGCTGGAGTAGAGGGGAGAGAGGAAAATAGAGAAAGATGTTCTCAACTCCAAGAATGATTGATGGCATGTGGCTATGGGGGCAGCTGATATCAAAGGCAACAAATGCAGAAGCAAAGATGTATGCCAATGGTAAGACAATGCGGTAGCTGGTCAGAACCTCATGCACAGAAGGCTGTGAGGACACTAGAAGGGATTGCAATGAGGTATGGTAACCCTGAGAGAAAAAAATGGATGGGGAGGCCTTTGTTTTGTTCTATATTGGTCTTCTGTAAGTAGAAAATACATTCACAGGCCTTGGCAAAGCCAGCAGTACTGTTAGCATGGCTCTGGTAGCGTGCATGGGAAGTGATGACTGAGAGCCGTCAAGGGCTTGCGCAGTGGGTGCATTCAGGTGGGATGTGCTGGCTGGACACAGGGAAGCTGTGAAGTTGGGGTTTCATGTCAGTGTTTGCTCCTGGCCCACCACTGCCCCCCTGCCAGGCCCACCTTGGCCTCCTTGCACCCTCTGTCATGTTGGCATTGGGTCTTGCTGCCCTGTGGCTGTTCCCTTCCACTGCTTGAAAACAAATTTAGCAAACACAGTTTTAAAGAACCTGATTTGCTGTGGCAGAGCCCTCTTTCATGCTGGCCTGGTGCCCTCAGAGAGCTGGCCTGGGGGTTGCTGCCAGGAAGGTGGAAGGCTACCAGTTGCTGGGGAGGAAATGAAGTTTCCAGAGAGAAACTTTTTGGCCCATCAATTTGTCGAGTGACACAGCAAATGCAAAGTTACTGGTAGTGCAGCAAGAAACCAAGCCACCAGCCAGGCAGACTTTAAAGCTTTTTTTCAGAAAACTTTCAAGTGGGTGTTTTTAAGGCCAGGCATGCACTCTTAGCCCTTTTGTGTCACAGTGAGCTGCCAATAAAACATGATTCTCAAGATGGATAGCCCATTTGAGACATCGAGGTCTTTTGGAGCATGAAGTGATAAAATTTCAGGACAGGGTTCAAGGTTATTATTTTTCTTGAGGCTTTGAATGGCAAGCTGTGGATTTATTGTTCTGTATCTTCAGTCATCACTTTTCAAAGCATTTGGAGGCAGCTATCAGTAAACCAGATGGGTGGAAGACACACTCTTCTTATGTTATGACACGTCCTGCCAGTGCCAGGATATTTCGGTGCCAAAACAGCTATTGGCAGGCTCTAGCAGTTCAGGGGATCAAGGTGCTGTATCTGGAAGCTGGGATGGACAAGGTTATTTTGATATGAATGAACACCAACCATTGTTGCATTGCTCTGGGGAATGGTTTTTCCCCCCCACAGAGACCCCTGTAGCCGGAACCATGTTAGTTTAACCCTTCCTTCCTTTCTGGACCCAATTAGCTGGGAGCCAATTGTCTTTTCCTGAACAGAAGGGTAGAAAACGCCATGCTCTTCCATTGTTCGCTCTCTTTCCCTCTCTTTCTCTCTTTCCCTCTTCCTCCTATGGAATAACCATCTTGGACCACAGTGGGGGTTAGAGCCTCTTTTGGAATCTTTTGCCTTAACCCTGAAATATTTCCCCCCAAAGCTCTCTCAGATCTGGGCTAGCCTTGTAACTCCAGGGGGCTGTGGGGGGTAAGTATTTACAAACCATCTCATGCTCAGTTTCTAGGTATCTTAATTCCTACCCTATCCGCCCACCCCAGCACACTCTGCCTTTGCTTGAAACCAGCCTAGTCACAGTGTGGGTCAGATTTACTCAGATTGAAAGCAAGCACTGTGGGAGGATGTAAATTCCAAAAATGGCACATGCCCACCACTCCAAGGCAAGAGCGATGTGTGATCCCTCATTGCAGGAAACCTGGAAACCTTCTGTCCTTGATGTGCCACCTCCTTCCCAGCATGAGGTTTGCTTGTAGCAATACACATGGACATGCAAGAAGAGATGACGGGTCAGCACAAGAATAATTTTGGTTAAACAACTTCCAAAGTGGTCTCAATGAAATTAATCATTTAGGCTACCTGTGGATATTAATTTTAAAGAAAAGTTGGCTAATATGGAAGAACATGTTTCTTAGGTGCACCCCTTCATCATTTGAAGCCTGATAGAAGGCTGAAGATTACAAAAGTCCTCAGGCCTTGAAGAACCAGTCAAATTAATAGTGACAAGCAATAGCCCAATTTGCTCAAAACCTGGGTCAGACACCAGCAAATCAAAACACTTGCTTAAGAATCATCAAGCTCCCAATATCATTACTACTGAAACTACTGAACTACTTTTTTTTTTTTTTTTTTTCCCTTTATACTCACATCGTTTCCCCCCTGTTCCTCTGTGGCTTTTCTCCTGTGATTAAGAGGGCTTTCAGATGAAAGGAGGTGGAATTCTCAGGTAATAAATAACCTGATTCTAGGGTCTAGGGCTTTAAGAAAACAACCAAACATGTTCAGTCCCAACCATTAAACCACAAATACTGGCAAGACTTCAAGAGTAATTTAAGAGTTTGGGTTTTCGTTTCCAAGTTGTCAGAGAGTGATGTTGAAGCCCTCTGGAAAAGAACACTGTCCAAAGGACTCCTCAGAAGCTGCCATGAAAAGCCATTAGGAAAGTCTGGGGTTAGGCATACCTGAACTTTCTCTGATTCCACCATCCCCAAGTTGGATAACCAAGAACTGATGCCATTGCACTTTTGAACAGATGAGTCTTCATCTCTCCGTTTAGATTTTGTGTTAGCCGATCTCAGTCATCTTCACCACCCTGACCCACTTTCTGCTCAATGAAGAAGCACTTCTATGGAGATATTAAGCTCCATAACACTTAAAATAAGTCAGAAGAAGAGGGTGGATGACAGTAATAGGAGTCTTAATCAAAAGCTGGCTACTGTATGGAACAGATGTAAAGCTAGGTGAGATGCAAGGCACAGCCGGTGTTGGTATTTCCATTACTGAAAGCAGGTGAGGAAGCGCAGGATACTTTGTGAGGTGTTATAAACATTGGATTGTTTCTTGGGTTCATTTCTCTTGTGCAGACATGGTGTGCTTGCAAAATACCGCTTTGCTTCTGAGTGGCAATATCTGGTTGATAGCTGTTGATGGAATTTGTGAATCTTGTTTCAAGAGCCCTGCAGATACTACCCATCCCTTGCAGATGTTTCAGTTAAATTGCTTGGCTCTTCTCCTGGCCAAATGAAACACACTAAGTGTCCTGACATTTTTATCTGCTGTTTTCTTAAATCTGATTTCTTGTTTCTTGGAATAGGTTTGCAAAGCCTCCTTTGGACTGTCTTACAAAATTAAAACACTGCAAGTTAGCTTATCTGGGCCTGGCTTTCAGTAAAGTTCTAATTGATTTTCTATGCTAGGGTGAGTACACCCTAGTTAAAACAAACTGTACAGGACTGTATGACAAACCCACAGAGGTGGCCCAACCTGTTACAGCATTACAACCTGTATTTCTCAATATACAGCACCATGTCTGCTCTGACCCTGAAAAACAAACCATAAATAAGATAATGGATTTCCTCAGTGCAGTATGATTACAGAGACAAAACCTCTGTTATTTTGAGGACTTTTTAGTTTCTCTAAATTACCTCATAGATACTTTGGTCTTTTGACTGTAATTTTCTGCTAAGAACTGATGACAGAGGTGTGTATTTTAACCACTAAAAACTCCCCAGACTCTTTTTGGAACATCACATCCTCCCTAAGTTTCCTCTTAGCAGGTCTGCTCTGCCCCATGATGCACACACAGTGTGCAGGCAGGAAGAGGCATGACAAATTACTTTCTTTGGCTTCTGCTTGATGCTTTTGGGAAACAGGCTACAAAACTTTACCACATGGACAAAGAAGATCCTTGTATTTTCTTATCTATTTCACCAAGGGGGAAACAGCCATTGCCTCTTTAGGTTGCTCCTTCACATCCATGGTTCACCAGCAGAAACCTCCGATTTCACCTTATCTGGGGATTGAGCCTTGGAAAAAAAAGGAGACCCCAAACTTCTAAAGAGATCATTCTGGACATTCTCTATTATGGAGTTACAGGCCTGCTCTTGGCATCAAGGATCAAACATGCTCTTGGGAAACCACTTCCACCCAGTCAGGAGGAAGCACTAGGGATGCAGCGATGCCTTAGAATCTCCACTCAAAGTAATCTTAATATATTTTTCTCCTAAATCTATGTTATTTCCATAACACAACCAGAGAGTTGTGGGATCAATATCTAAGGCAACAGATTTTCAGTCAGGTGTGGCAGGAAGCCACATAGATAATGATCTTTGAAAAATGGGTTGGAGAAATCATCAGTACCATTAAAATACAGGTTGTGGAATGAAGAGATTGAGAGTTGCCCTGACGAGAAGGACTTGGATATATTGCTGGATGACAAATTAAACATAAGCCAGCAATATGTGCTTGCAGCCTGCAAAGCAAAAATGTCATGGGCTGCATCAAAAGCAGAGAGGCCAGCAGGGTGAGGGAGGCAATTCTGACCCTCTGCTTTGCTCTCATGAGTCCTGTGTTGAGTCTTGTACCCAGCTCTGGTGTTTCCAGCACAAGAAGGACATGGACCTGTTTGAGTGAGTGCAGAGGAGGGTCACTAAGATGATCTGAGGAATAGAAGACTTTGCTTATGAGTAAAGGCTGAGACAATTGCATTTCTTCAGCCTGGAGAGGAAAAGACTCCAGGGACACCTTATAGTAGTCTTTTAGTCCCTAAAGGGGGATAATAAGAACGATAGAGACAACATTTTTAGCTGGGCCTGTTGAGATAGGACAAGGGTTAATGGTTTCAATCAAACAGAGGGTCAATTTAGACTGCATATAAGGAAGAAATGTTTTATGATGAAGGTGGAGAAATGTTGAAACATGTTGCCCAGAGAAGTTGTGTATGCCCCATCACTGGAAATGATAGGAATTAAATAGAAAAGAAAATAATAAAATAGATTATTCAATTGGAAGAGACCTACAATGATCATCTAGTCAACCACCTGACCAGTTCAAGGCTGACCAAAAGTAAAAGCATACAATTAAGGGCATTGTCAAAATGCTTTTTAAACTAAGACAGGCTTGGGATATTGACCACCTCTTTAGGAAGTCTGTTCCAGCGTTTGATTACTCTTTTGGTAAAGAAAATGCTTCCTAATGTCCAGTCTAAACCTCCCCTGATGCAGCTTTCAACCATTTCCACACATTCTATTACTGGATCCCAAGCAGAAAAATTCAGACCTTCCTCTCCCTTCCCCCTGCTCAGGAAGCTGTAGAGAGCAGTGAGGTCACAGCTCAGCATTCTTCTCTCCAAACCAGACAAGCCCAAATGTCTGTAGCTGCTCCTCGCAGGACATTCCTTCTAGCCAGTTTATCAGTTTTGTTGCCCTTCTCTTGGTGCATTTGAGTACCTTCATGTATTTCTTAAGTTGTGGGGCCCAGAACTGTGTGCAGTACCCCAGGTGGGGCTGCACCAACACTGACTATAGTGGGATAATCACCTCTCTTGCCTGGCTGGTGATACCGTGTTTGATGCACCCCAGGATGTGTTTTGCCCTCTTGGCTGCCAGGACACAGCTGGCCCACGCTGCACCTGCTGCCAACCAGCATCCCCAGATTCCTTTCTGCAGGGCTGCTCCCCAGGTAAGTGTTCAAGGTCAGGTTAGATGGGGCTTCAACCAGACTGAGTGGAAAGTGTCTCTGCCCACATGGGAGTGTTGGAATTAGATGATTTTTAAAAGTCCCTACCGACTCAAACCATTCTGATTCCATGGTTCTATGATCCCTGCCTGCAGTGCTCTCCTGCAGCGTCCTAGTGCAGGAGAGAGTAGAGGGCAAAAATCTAACTCTGTAGCTGTCTAAGCTATTGCTTTGTCTTCAGTGTGCTCTGAACACAGACCAGGGTGCTACACTGAGACTCTTGCTGCCAAGGGATGACCCACGTGATGTGCTGGTGGAACAGCACCTCCTGTTGTGCCCCAGGTGGCCCCTGGTGCCTGTGAGCCACTCAGCAGCAGCTCTCTATCATAGCCTTGTCTGGCTGAGAGCTGGAAACCCCTCCTTTTGCCCGTTTGGGACACAAGGCTGAGAGAGCAGTGCCTCGCTGGCTCAGCCTCCTCAGTCCGGGAAGAGGCATTCAGTCAGCCAGCCGCTCGGGTCATGGAGTAAAGTTCTGGCAAAGGTTTTAATGAGCAAAAGCTCAACAAATTGCTGTTGCAAACACTTGGCCTGACTCCCTTCTAGGCTGGAGTCATCTGCTGAAGGCGGCAAGAAGGGAAAGATTTTCCCTTTTTTATTGTCAAGCTGCTGCCTGCAGAATGTGAGAGCTCTAACTAGTGTGCTGACTCTGGCAACAAGTCAGCCCCAGTGTCTGCATAGCTGTTGGCAGAGAACAATTGGACTCACAAGTTTTCAAAATATTTTCTTTTTCTCTCCTCCTCATGATTTTCTTTGTTTACCCAGGAGAAAGAGATTTGTTGGTAACCTCTGAAGATATAATAGTGTCCTATTTCAATTGAGATCAGGACATGTAAGCCATTTACTCCATTTAAAGTTATTGTATTCCAAGATCTATGAAGTACTGTATAGATTATAATTGCTTTCAGCAAATATGTTAGTGAAATTGCAGTGTTTCAGGGTGAACCATATAATCAGTCTTCTTGGAAGTTTTGGAGACAGGAGTTAATAATGGGTTATCTTCTCCGTTATGCTATGATAGACCATTTCCTATCTGGAAATAGGTCATGTCAAATAGTAGCAGCAGTTTATTTTTGCTATTATTTGTAACCATCAGTAGCTGCTATCAAAACAGGAACCTCATTTTGCTCTGTGGATTGAACATGTGAGAAGCAAAAGCACCCCTTAGCCTACAAACTTTGCTAAAAGTAAAATGCAGTAAGTGGATGTATCAAATATTTTGTTGTGGATTAGATGTAGCAAAAATAATAGCAAGGAAAGTATTGTTATGAATGCTGAGTGCACCTGTAAAGCAGTTTTGCAGCTGCTTATCCACTTTCTAAAAGCTAAGTGGTCTGGTGGTGCCAGAGTGGACATTTGGTTGGAGAACACCTGCATGGCCGGATGATCTGGCCATGGCTGGCAGGAAACTCCACCATGCTTTGAAAACTTTGCCTGATGTGCTTTATTTTCCTGCATATATGGAGGACTAGCTTGAAGTGACCTTTGAACTTCTGGTATTAAAGGGGAAACAATTTATTGAAGTGATTTTAGGATTGGGTTGGTGTCTTTGTGTGGTGTCTCTGTAAGTATCCCTGTTGATCAGAGGGTAAGTCAAAGAGCTATGGGACTCGACTGCTGTCCGAGCCTACACTTCTGACACTGAGGCAGGATATCTGTCACCATCACAATTCTTCCACACTTCTCAGAAATGTGACATCTTCCCCCGCCATGACCAGACAATCCATTGGCTTTCCTGATAAATATGAACTTGGTTGCTGGGAAATGAGCTCAGGTTACCTAAAGATGTTATGAATATTTTTTTCAGCATGTAAGGATGAAAGTGCACTCCTCACACTATTATAAAAGGGGGATACTTTTACTTATTTTCCTAGTTCTATTTTTTTTTAAATAATCTGAGAAAAAAAGAGGTTTCAAGGGACTTGGAATTCTCAAATTAATGTGAAGTCATTGTGCTTAAACTGTGCTTTGGCTTTGACAAATGATGCTATAAAACCAGTGATGTGCAGTCCCTTGTTAAAAGTGTCTTTCTGACTCAATGTCATTCACACTCCTTGACAAACAGTTTTATATGTAATACAGGAAAGGACAAGCATGCACTCTTACAAAGTCATTCTTAAAGATGTTATAAGCAGAAATCTTCTTCTCCGAACATTTTGCCACCTCATCTTGCTGTAACTACCTTCCAGTACAAGACAGTGGTGGAGGTGACATCGTCCCTTGAAACACCTTGCTTAAGTAATTTCTAACGTTAGAAATAGTGAAGCATAAATCAAATTGCAATATAAAACCAAATGCTGATATAGTAAGAGAGGAAAAGTCCCACAACATCTAGTGATGAGTCACATTTCATTGTTTCCAAAAGCTTTGTGCACACCAGCATTTAACCACAGCCAGTCACAGCCAGTCACCTTTGCCAAGAGCATTTCCAGTCATCTACCCCTACCAGCTTAGGTTAAACTGAATCCTCAGAAGGTTGCAAATGCCACAAAGAGCTGATATGTATGTGACATATCACCATAGAAACAGTGGTACAATTCCACATTGAGGACCTCCTTACTAAGTGCAGCCAAATGAAAAAGTAGAGCTGCTAGAGAATTGCAATGCTGCCTGCCTTCATGCTCTGTGTTATTATTGCCCTTCAAGATTCTGTAGAGTGTGATCATTCCCTCCAGTAATGTAAGCAAACTAGTGAGTAATTTTTTAAAAGACAATACTGAACAGGAAACAAATAGAAAAGAACACTATGTATTAATTCATCATAGTAAAAATATAATGCACAGTAGGCTACTTGTGGCTTTGCGCAATTCAGGGTTTCCTGATGTGCTCTGACATCTTGGTATGTGAATGAGGTTTTCTGATGCAAGTAAGTGCAATTCCCTAGCTTGATGTTAATCTGGTTTAACAGAAAGTGGGGAATAGTAAAAAAAGTCATTCAGAAGTCTCAGTGTTCACTCTCTTGACTTAAGCACACTCCCATGTGGAATACAATAGACTTTTCCTGTACAAATCAAAATTTTATCAAAGCTCAATGTTTAGTTAGGAAGGAAAGTTTTTTTTTTATTCAACAAAAATATGACCCTTTCCACTTCATTGTATCAGATGTCCCCAATTTGTCTTTTATAATGGATCTTTTCTGAACCCCAGGATCCCATAAAATTCTGGCCAAAATGACAGCTTATGGTTCTAAAACTTTGAAATACATTTTTTCCCTATTAAGAGAAATTCCCTTTTCCCCAAGCACCTCAGTCTTTCCTAGATCAGACATTTCCAGCTGGAACACTTGAGGGATTGTCTGAACAGCAGCTGGCACACAGGTGTTTTAATAATATAAACTGAAATTGACTGAGGGTGTCCTCAATCTCGTCATTACGCTGTTATCGCCTTCAGATACTTGGAGATCAGCCTTAAAATCCAGGAGAAGGAGATGAGAAGGAAATGAGCAAACGCATCCTGCTGTTGTTCTGCCTGCTTAGGGATTGCGAGGCAAATGTGTCCATGCAGGTCTGGCCATTTCGCCTGCTCTCTAGGAAAGAAGATCCTATTCACGGCTTGTAATTAAGACTGTAAATCTATCATTTCTTCCCGCATTGCTCTTTCACTCAGCTGTCACTTTTCAGCTGCTCTTGCAGCTTGGTCCTGCCCCCACCAAATCATTCTACTCACTTCTTGCTGGAGCTCCATCCGCTTTCCCTTGTGCAATCTGTTCTCTTGCTCCACACATCCCTGTGTCCCCAAATCCTGCTCTCTCTTGCCCAGCTGTTTCCCTGTCCCCTCTTGGTTCCTCCTTCCTTCCACCCAGTCAACACTTCTGGATCAAGACAGCATCCAGCTGTGGTTTTCTGCTGACTTTTTCATCCTTGTCGGGAATGGACATAGAAAAGGGGGAAGTGTCGTCCTAACCGAGACAGTGGGATAGGATTTCTTCTCGCTGGAAACAAGCAGAGACAGAAACCCTCCTCAGAGGCAGCTCTTTCATTTATTCCTTCAAAGGTTTGGGAAAGCAGGCAGTGATCTTCCTCTGGACAGACTTACTCCTACACTGCAATTCATGGAAACTGTTGACCATTGTGGACGAAAATCACAAATTCATGGGAATATTTCTGGATTTAAGACTATTGAAGGCTCTTTGAAAATTCCCATGTGAACAGAGCTGCCAGAAAAATTCGCTGTGTGGCAACTTCTGAGGTTTCAGTTGTTGTTTCCATTCTGCGCTCACAGGAAAATACAAGTCTTCATTAAAAATGGGAGGTGGTGGGATATGGTCTAGAGACTGGCAGCTGATAGACAGCTTGGAATAAGGTGAGCACAAGCTCAAGAGATTAATCTGTTTCAGTAAAATCAGAACTGTATGGAGAAGGAACTAGGCTGTGCCTCCCACAAGATGTTGGCTGTCACCTCCTCTCTCCCTCCACAGACACAGGAAACTCCCAGGAAATTTTTTCTCCAGTAAATGTGAGTTTTGGAAATGCAGAGTAAAATGCCAAGTTTATATGGCAGCAATCATAAACTCAGTCCTTGTATCTGCCAGAAGGGTTGGGTAGTATTTCTGGATAAATCCAGAAATATTGGGGAAAATGCAGAAAAAAGAGTAAGATATGTCCAAAACTTGTAAATATTTTGCGAATCTTAAGAGTTCATACCTTTTTTAGCTTTATAACTCTAATCTTTCTATTGAGTAAATGCACAAAATCAAAGCTTTTACTTAAAAACATATTGAGAAGTCCAAGCCCTTAGAGCTGCATAAAAAACCATTTTAAACTGTGAACCCCAAGAGCCTGAAATGTTGAAGAGAAAGTTGAATAAAGTTACTGGGTAACTTTTAAACATGTTGGGTTTCTTCTAAAGCTGCTGTAATTTTAGGATCACACCTTCCCATTCTCGAATGTCTGAGGTTAACATGTTATGGATGCCTAGTGGAGGGTTGCTTTACACTACAGCCACATGTCACTGGGTGGGTGGAATATTAGAAAATGCAGGAATAACTCAAGCTCGTGCACAAGGCATACACAAGGGAGTGAAACAGCAAGAGAAAATGCCATTGGTAGCTGGTAAGAGAAACTTCCTGGCAGTAAGAGCTGTTATTTTGTTGTTATTTTGTCTGACATTAGCAGTGAGATGAACTGAGTGATCTAGGAGTGTTTTGTTATCTCTTACTTCTAGGAACCCTGGAGCCACAATGCCACTTGGACAGAATTTATGGACAGCTTTTCAAAACACGCAGGCGAAACATGAATGTGAATCCAAAGGAAGCTTGGACAAAGATGGCTTTGGTTTTCTTTTTTCTTTTTGTTTACTGGTGGAAAGTTGAACTTTTAAATAAATGAATAATTAGGCATCAATTTAAATGTTTCATACACTACAGTGTTAATGTTTCATATCCTACACACCCTTTTCAATTACTTAAAAACCCCACAAGTGTCTCTGTAGCTTTTGAAAGACAGATGCCATTTAAAAAATGGGAAAAAATATCCAATATAATGTTTTGAAAGTGGTGGAGTTTCTGTCAGCTCTTTGTCATGTATCCCAGAGGTCACTGATTTTTCAACTACAGCTCTAAGTAATGAAGAGATTTGACTCCTCTGCAATTGCATATTTGAAAAAAGCAGTTTTAAATATGCATATGCCTCAACTGATCATTTTCTGTGCTCTTATATATTTGTGTGTGCACTTATGAAGGGGATGTAAGTATTTTCAGGTTTTGCAAATCCTCTTTAGGCACTCTTTTTTTGCTCCAGTTGTTTGTTCTGTTGTTATGGTATAGCTTGCAGTCTTACAGCTTAAGCCTCAGAGATTTAAATAGTTAATAAAAAAATAGCCTCACTGGGATAACATAGATGTATTTAACATCCATGATAAAACTTTACTCCCATTGTCCAGTGCTTGTAAGGCAAACATGTACCTATAAAATTACTCACTGCCTTGCTCCTTAATATTTCATTACGCTAAAATTTGGACAATGAATAGCTAGAGATGCTTGAACAGAATTTATCCATTTAGGCAACAAAGCCCCACTCGGAGTGCATATTTAATTACAGATATTACATACCAACAGACCTATTCCATGCTGCTCAATTGAAACATGGTGGACATTTTTTTTAGGCATACATTTATTAATTTTGAAAACCATAGTGACTTGGCATTTATAAAAATAAACATATTATCATTCTGCAGTATTTTCACTGCACTTAAAAATATTTACACTTTTGGAACTGGAAATCTTGCTTGTTTAGTTAGAGAATTCAGACTCTTGGGATTTTTGGGGCAGACTTTCCTGTGTTTGATAGCAATTTTCAGTGGCTTTCTTTCAAGCTCAGCAGCAAATGTTTGCACGGGCTTCTTTACATCTCTTGACTTCATGTTGTAGCTGTAGCTTGTTGCCTTTATCTGTATTTTCTTTGGCTGAGGAAAGGTGGAGTATTGGGCACTTCTTTTCCTCTCTTATGATCATTGCCATTAAATCCTTGAAGTTTATCATGCTTTGTTAAAGCAATTTTCATTTCAGTTTTGATTACACATTTGATTCTTGTAAGCATTTACCTATAGTCTTGGGGGACTATATTTTAATTCCTTTTTAATGCATTAATACATCTGATTTTTAATGCCATTCTAACTGAATGTGTGGGTTTTGTGGTGCTTTTGCATTGAGCACACATAAGTGAGTGATTTTATACGAGCATGTAGGAATGGCTTAGCTCTTCTAACAGTGCTTATGTAAGCTCCGTATTAAACATGTCTAGGAAATTCAAAGGCTGCAAACTATCCAGATTAATTGCTTTCCTTTTGCATTGACCTGTCATACTCCTAGTGTACTCAGGATGAGCTTTATGGCACGTGGGGTATACTGCTAGGACACTGCTGTATGGAAAAGACTTCTATCCTTTGGCAGAGGAAAGCACATGCTGCATCACATGGGGTGGGGTAATTACAGTGTATCTGGAGCTGTAGGCGTTCAAGATGGCCACAAACAAAATTCGTGTGAGATGCTGCAGTGTGTAATACCCTGTGCCATCTATAAATTTAGAATATTTAGAGTTGCTTTTATTTTTCTTTTTTTAAATTTAAAACCAGAACAGAACATTGTTTCCTGCATTTGGGGCCCAATCCCCCAAATCCTTATGTAGATCATTCCATAGGCTTGGAAAACTTCTGTTTGTTTGGGGTTTTTTTTGGGTTTTTTTGGGGGTTTTCTGGTTTGTTTTTTTTTTTTGTTTTTTTTTTTTTTTTAATTGCTTTTAACATATAACATTTGCATAGTAAATACCAAAGGACAAAATACAGCTTGTGCAGACTGTGTCTGTGCTGTTAAAGTAATTACAGGCATAGGCTGACCACGTTTGCGGCCTCTTGGCTGTTTTAGGGGTTCTGCACACGCAGTCACCTGGTTCACACATGCCAAGGCAATTTTGTTAAATTAGCCATACAATTTCACTTGATATTTAAACACACGTCTGGAAAAGCCGTGGTGATTTGTGAGAAAAACATTGACTCTAAAAGGATCAGTATGGCAATTTGGTGTATTTAATACTTTCCAGTCTGTAAACTGGCAAACTTTGCCTTTATGCTTCTTTCTAGAAAGTGCTGGGCTCCCATATTACCTCACCTGTACACTTGGGACATAATGGAGCAACACTAGAAATGATCAGCCTGCTGTGTTTCTGCACCTCTGACCATCACACTTAATTCTGTAGCTTTTGGCAGTGTGGATTATTCCTGTTTTGGAACTACATGATTGTATCACCAATCTGAATGCCACAAATACATGGTTTACTGCCTCCCCGCTCTGGACTAACCTCATGCTTCCTACCAAAATTAGGCAGTTGATGTTGAACTCAAAAATCTCCTTTATAAAAAGAATTTAAACTCTGTGGACAGCTCTGCATTTATTTATTTTTCTGCAATTTATTAATTCCTTCACTTGATATAATCTGGTAGAAGAAGATGTCCAAGACAGGAACCAAAGGCTTGTCCATAAAGTAAGTCAAGCCAAGAGAGGTGAGTCTCTTACCTGAAAGGAAATTGCCTCCCCAAACCTGTTCATCTAAATCCTGGAATAGAAACTGGAAATGGCTGCATTAATTCTGGCATCTAGAAAGGGGATACAGAATACAACAATGAATTATATCCCAGAGTCTTTCAAAATAAGTATATTTTTTGGTATCCAAGGTCACAGAGAAAAGCAAAACTGATGCTTCACGGTTTCGTTTCTAAGTTTAGTTCTGAGTAGGATGAGCTGCTTCAGTACTGATAAAAGGCTTCTTGTTTGGAAGACATCCCTTCAATCATTTCTCTGGTCTTTTTGCAAAGCATGTGCCTGTATTTGGTTTGCATAACAAGGTTTTGGTAGTGAGGGGCTACAGGGGTGGCTTCTGTGAGAAGCTGCCAGAAGCCCCTGCAGTGTCCAACAGAGTGGGTCCAAGATGGGCACACCACTGGCCCAGTCCAAGCCCATCAGTGATGGTGGCAGTGCCTCTGGGACAACAGCGTTATAAAGAGGAACAAATTCCTGGGAACTGGAATGAGAGCATGTGAAAGAAACAGCCCTGCAGACACAAGTAGGTGAAGAAGGAGGAGAAGGAGCTGCTCCAGGCACTGGAGCTGAGATTCCCCTGCACCCCATGGTGCAGACCACGGTGAGGCAGCTGTGCCCCTGCAGCCCATGGGTGGCCCAGGGGGAACAGAGATCCACCTGTAGCCTGTGGAGGACCCCACACCAGAACAGGTAGATGCACGAGGGAAGCTGTGAACTCACAGGAAGTCCATGCTGGAAGAGAAATCTGGAAAGACCTGTGGCGCTATGGAGAGAGGATCCCACACTGGGGCAGGATTGCTGGGAGGACTTGTGATCCTATGGGGGACCCTCTCTGTACCCATGGGAGGGGCCTATGCTGAAAGAGTTCATGCAGAACTACAGCCCAGGAGAAAGATGTACACTGGAGAAGTTTTCAGAGTACTGTCTTCCGTGGGAGGGAGCCATACCAGAGGAGGGGCAGAGGAGCCCACCCCTTTCAGGAAGAAAGAGCAGCAGGGAAAACATGATGAAATGACCACAACTCCCATTCCCCATATCCCTGTTCTGTGGGGCAAGAGGAGGGAGAGTATTTGAATGTGAAGTTGAGCCTGGGAAGAAGGGAGGAGTGGGAGAGAGGTATTCTATTATTTGCTTTTATTTCTCATTATCCTCCTGTAATTTGATTGGTAATAAACTCAGTCAATTTTCCCAAGCTGAGTTTGTTTTGCCCGTAAAGGTAAGTGGTGACTGATCTCTCCCTGCCCTTACGATGACCCATGAATGTTATATTTGTTAGCTTTTCTCTGCCCTGTCCAGCTGAAGAGGGGAGCGATGGAGCAGCTTTAGTGGGCACCTGGCACCCAGCCAGGGTCAACCCACCACAGTCCATCAGCTATGGAGATATTTCCCATCAGACTCATCTCCTCTTACCTTTGAACAACCTTATTTTTCCTGGCAAAGGCATTTGGAGCAGCTCCAGGGGAGAAGATCGTATCCTGAATGTCACTGCTACCTGACTGCATTCTAGTAAATGGAGAATATTTGTGTCTGGGGTGGCCTTACTCCATACTCACTCGAGGCTGTATGAATTTATGTGTCTATGTACGTAGACACTAAATCCTGAACAGAGACTCTAGGAGCACTTTGCAGTTCTCAGATCCAGATGTGCATCCAGCCACATCCTGACTACAATTTTGGGTGAGATTTTCTGCCTTTCCTGTGTGTCTTCCTGCTTCTCACTCCTCAGAAATGTTGGTTTCCCTTTGGAAAAAGGAAATTTAGTGAGGTGAAGCCTTTGAGAACTAACAGCGTTCTTCATTTGGTCCTGTGTCTGGAGTAATCTGGAATATTTCTGCAAATAAAGATTATTCACATAGGGGTTGGTGGTGGGGGGTAACATAACACTTATCCTGTCTGGAAGAATAAAGAAAATATGTATTTTCTCTGGGTTTTTCTTGTATTATTATTTTAAAAATCTGTGTGCCCTATTCTTGCTTTTTTGCCAATAATAATAATGCCATAGGTATTACAAGTTTATTTTTCTGTGCTGTAGATACTTGGATATTATATCACTTTAAAATAAAATTAAAATGAAGAAATGGAGAGTAAAACCTCAAAGAAGTTTCCGAGGCCTTGTTTATGATTTTATTTAGTATCTTAGTATGTTTTCAAGAAAGAATAATATTCCTTAAGTATATTACTTTTTGCCATAAAGATTAAAAACAGGCTAAATGAGATAATTGTTTTATTTTTCTTTTCAAGTAAAAGATTTACAGAATGAGGTTGGAAAATTGTGTGTAGGCTGATGTTTTATGTTGTAGCTGGTTATTACTCAGTGAGTCACTAAGTTTCCAGAGCTTGCCACACCTTAAGGTTAAACTGCCTCAAACCAGGCAGCAAACTGTTAGCTGAGGTGCTTTGAATGACTTTTTAAAATGTAAAAAAATATATATTTAAACAACGTGCAAATCTTGCTGAGACTATTCAGATTCTCTTTCCTTAAAAAAAGTTTTCTCTGCACACTCTCTCTTTTCTCTCATAGAATTAAGCATAACTAAAACAATTTTTTATATTGTCATAGTTACAGGTATTTCCTAGGAAGAGTTAGAGGCCTCTCTATTGATAGGAAGGAAGCCAGTGCTCAACAACATAGTCACACCAAGTAGTTTTTTGGGACTTTAGAAAGACATGTGAAATTTAGAAATCCACAGTGAACATTGAGCAAGCATGTCCCTATGTCTAAGTTGTGAAAGAAAGGAAAGGAAATATGTGGAGCTGACATTTCATCCTTTCAGTTTAATACTGATGCCTCAGTGTCTGCCTGACTGAAAACTGCATGTGGTATTCAGAATAAATACTGAAACAGCCAGTTCTGGAAACATTATTTTAAAAGAAATGAAGCATCAAAATAATTAATAAATATGGATTCAATATCATGTACTGTCATCCACCTATTTTCAGTAGGGGCTTCATTCTGAAAATTGGATGCTTCAGTAATCAGCCAAACACAGAATATGGATCAGCTTAAAGCATATGAGCCACCTCCCTGGCTCTGAGCAAGACCAGAATTGCACTTTGTTCTCCTTTGGGTTCTATATTCTCAAATGTGAGTATATTTTGAAGGCATTTTCAAAGGCAGTAGAAACTACCCAAAATTTCCTTTCTCCATTTAAAAAATGTTCATAATCCTTCCATTTAAAGCTACCTTAATAAAAAAAATTAAAAAAAAAAAAAGAGGAAAGAAAACAAGATTGAATATTGTCAGAATAGGTGAAACTTGTATTGAATTTATCAAAATAGAGGAAGGTATTCACAAGACAAAAGTCTGTCACAGTAAAGAGTCCTCAAAAATGGGTAGCTAAGAAATCAATAAAATATGTAGATAGGGAGAAAATTAAACACTTTCCTCCCTCTCCTTTTTTTTTTTGTTTGTTTGTTTGTTTGTTTCTTGGATAGTGTCATGTTGAATTTCAGAGGACCTGCAGAAGCTTTATGTAAATTGTTTATTTTATTGTTGATATGCAGGTGTTGAATGTTGGTTTTCACACTAGTTTCAAGTAGCTACAGAGACATATAAATCATGTGAACTAGTAAGTGAAAGAAGGAAAAAAATCCCCATTTTCCCCAGACACTTACCATGTTTCTTCTCTTTTAACATCCAATACTGCAAGTCTTTGCTCTGCACAGCAGGAGATGGACAACAAGAAGTGTTTTGTTTTTCTTTCCCCCTTTTTCTCCTGTTTTGTTGCTGTGAATGTCTCTTTCTGCTCCTTGGAGTACTTATTCTGAAAATGGGAGCATGGATGATGGTCTTGAATTAGCTTCCTGTTAGTGGTAAACATTTTTTTACCTTGGTTCGTGGGTTAGCCCTTAATTTTCTGGTGTTTTTAAATGTATCTCAAATTTTAAAAAATGACCCTCTTAGGCATAGAGCAGTAGGAGATTAATGAAGAGAAATCTTCATTATCTGGTCCTGTGGAAGGGCTGTTATAAGCAAAACACAGTAATCACTTGCTTTTGTAACTTGTTGCATCTTGCCAAAAGATTTTCTTGGTGGTCTTACTCGAGCTAATACACTTTTTCACAGGGACCCTGCAGGTATGGTGCATTGCACTAGATCAGTGGAATGTCGAGAAAAGCAGTGATACTTTTGAAAAACCACGGAGAACAGATTCATGGAGTGGAAAACAGGTTTCAGCAGCTCTTCTCTCTGTGTGGATAAAAGAATACTTTTAATAGCCTCTGCCAGGTCTGCAATCCTCTGTTAATGGCAGCTGAAGCCAACCCTGGAGCTGTTGTACCATGGTGTTGTCCAGGGTGCTTTCTCTCTGTTGGCCTTGCCATGTTTGACTCGAGGGTCGTTCACTGGAGGATGTATTAATGGGCATCTCATGTCTTCACAGCCCCTCTACCTCTATTTCTGTGGCATTTTGCAAAGCCCACCAGGTATAATCTGTCAGACAATACTTGCAGAGACCTCTTCAGGGCCTCAACGTATCACAGCCGATGTCACTGAAGTTTAGAAAAGTCTGAGGCTGCGTGGAATAAAGGTTTCAGCCTGGAACCTTCCTTCTCGCTAGGAACTTCTCACAGAAGATTGGGTTTTTAGGGCAGGGTTTAGTTCTTGGCTGTGAACACTTCCTAGGTCTAAGCACTGATCTTCCAGCCATGCACAGGCTGCTGGTTGTGTAAAGGGAGCTAGTCAGCCCCATGCTCAGAGTCAGGGGGCTGCTCAACCAGCCAGACACAGGTGTCTGCTTTAGGGAGAGCAGAACAGCTCTCCAGAATCCTCTGCCCCTATGGACTAGTCTCCAACTGCTATAATGGGAGCTGGATCACATGAAGACACCCACATTTAGAAAGTATATTTATGTGTCTACAGTCTGGACCTGAATATCAAACATTTGTGGCTGAGGGATTAGGCTGCCTAAATATAGATGCTACGTGGTGTCTGAAACATCCAAGGTGTACTTAGAGGTAGGACATAAAGACTATGAGGGAGCTGTGGGCCAGGAGATGGAGTCCAGGCAAGGCTCTACAGGGAACATCAAGTGCCTCTAAATATCTGTGTGGGGACAACAGACCTGAGCCTTTAGTGATAATTTATATACCTTCTAATCCTGTTTCTTCTGTTTAGTCTTCCATTGGTTTCTTCTGTTTAGTCTTCCATTGGTTTCTTCTTTTTTTTTTTTTTTAACTCCCACTTTTCCATGTGAAGTGGCTATGTAGTCATCAGTAAAGCTGGGAATTTAGCGTGACCTTCCTCTCACAAAGAGGAAGCTAGAACTTTATTTTACCTGATGCACATTTATTAGAGCCTCCTTGAATGGCTGATTCATGCCTCTCAAAATAGAAGTCTCTTTCCTTGACTTTTACTTTCTTTCCCTCCCAGATAAATTAAGAGAGAAAAAGACAGCAGAGGAATGATAAGGCTCCAAAGAGAGGCTGTTCTTTAATTTACACTGAACCATAACTCTTTACTAAGTTTGTTGTTTTAAAATACTTTTCTGATACATCTGCATCAATACCAGTCAGATATTGAGAAACAGGATAATCTTGCTTAAGTGGTTTAAGAAACCTCTCACAACATCTGACATAAGTGAACACATTAAACAAATAAACAGATGTGGAATTTCTCCCCTCAACAGCCTTTTATCCAGGACCCTGCAGCTGGGGAGGGAGGAAATGTTGAATGTCAATGTGGCAACTACTGCTATGCTTCCTGATCTGCCATATGGCCAGTTGCATCCTATATGATTTTTCACATGGTGGGATGAGCAGAGCAAACAGTCTGATAATTTGTGGTCATTTCAGATGTGCCAGAAGTGCCATAAAAAGCTGTGTAAGAGTGGTGTGAAAAGGGTGATAAAGTGTTAAGGCACAAGAACACCTGTAAACATCTCGCTTTGCCCTGAGAATTTGGAGTTTTTTTCCCAAGCTTTAGATAGTGCCTTAAGTAAAGGTAGCTTCATGGCAAGCAGCCATAAAAAGAAGCAGAACACAAAATTTAACAGTCTGCTATTGGGATTAATGCATCTTCTGTTTGTGTAGTGGACAGAGTGTCAGACTTTGTGAAAGACTGAGATATGATTAGAAACATGACAGACCCATCAGTGAGAGCTCAAAAAGGTGGATTAAATTTGCTGCTGTATGACTGTTACCAACAGAAAGAGTAAAAGCATGTGTATTTTTTTCCTTCTTACAGTGCTTTTATTTTTTTTTTTTTTTTGTTCCCTGGTGCTCTTGTTCTCTCACAGTTTAATATTCTGTTCACACAGAAAAGAGTAGGCACAGCCTGAAATTTCTTTTCTGTAGCTGCCTTACAGAAAGCATTAGGACTGAAAGAAGGACAGGATTTCTACATTCACAATAGACTTTAGAATGGAAACATGAAAAGCTCACGTCCGTAATAGGAGACTCTACAGGCAATTTCTGAGACAAGATAACTCTGATTTTCCAAGGGATGTATTTTCTGTGTTGGTGCTCTCACTATGGGGTCCAGAGCTTCACAGCACTTGTCTCCAGGCCATGAGAGGGCTGAAGCTCAATGCCATAAATAAATGGTGCCTCGCTGCTGAGGGTATCTCTTTGAATAAAAATGCAGTCATTGTTTGAATAAGAGTGAAACTGAGCACCCCAGTAATGCCCTGATCCTCGATTTAATGCCACACAGGCAGATTGCAGTAGGACCAATACTGGAGGTGTTGGCTTTGTCCGTTGACATTACATAGTTTACACACAATTTTACTCTTATGAGTGACTACAGAAAATAGATAAATTAGACAGATATTTGTATGAACATTATTTATAAAATGAAATCTCTTTTGCAATGCCTGTGACAGTTCTAAAGTTAAAGACTGGTTACCAGGAAACAGAGGCTACTTCTATTCAAGCTTGTGAAAGACCTCAACACAACATGGGCCAGCTAATTAGAATGATGAAGGTAAAACCTTGCATGTGTTACAATCAGAGAGGTCAGACCATGAGTGGGTCTAAATCCAGCTCGTTCCGTGATGCATGCCTGTGCCAGATTCTGTTGGAGTTTGGAGAAGCAATTATGTAAATATAGATTTGCAAACAATTCCACAAATTGACAAAAAAAAGTGTTAATTACCAAAAATGTTAGTGATCTGTTTAGCCAACCACAGAGTGATGAAATCATGGCCATGTTAAAAATGAAAGCCTGATGTAACCACCCTGGGTTGTTTGGGTTTTTTTCAGGAACATTATCTTTCTTCATATCTTTGACTTCTAACTCTCAAAAGCATCTTGATTTCTTTACTTTTTTAAACTAGGCCCAGGAAAATGACACACATGCACACAGTGAAAATAATGTCTACTCCTATTGACAGATGGGAATGTCATGAGTAGTGCCAACACAAATCTTCACAGACCTAAAAATCAGTTAATTTGTGCTCAGATACTCATCCTGAACTAAATAAGATTTTTACTTTTCTTTTAATAGAAAAAAATCCAGTCTATTTTCTTTCAACAAATGAAAAAGCAATATTGATAGTAACTTTTTCATGTTTTTGACTTGCACAGAGTTTCTTGCATCACATTGTAATCACAACATAATAAAGCTCTTCTTTAATATTAATTTCATTCTTTATCTGTCTGCCTGTAAGCTCAGCAGTTCAGCATTACAATTTAAAAGGCTCATTTCTCAAGAAGGTAATCAGTGTCCTTATTGTGCTCATTGGCTACTTGGGCATTATAAACATAACAGATAAATAGCAAGAGACAGAGTTGATCCTACTGGTACTAAATACTGGTATCAAGTTACTCTACTTTCCTCAGATTATGGCTATAGATGTCATGCAGGATTGACTAAAAAAATTATTTGGACGGACTGTAGAAGTTCACATCAAGTTTAGAAAAGGTTCTGGATGCAGTTAACCATAAATAATGGTTATTTTGTAATATTCAGAAACATCTTATTTCCATGGATAAATTACTACCTTCTCTTTCTCTGGTGAAAATTTAAATAGTAGCTTCAAACAAAAGCTGCTTCTATTCCTGCCACAAGCTTATACAACACAGTGTTGATACAATTTAAAGGAGCTGACATACTGCTTAAAATATGGATGCTGCATATGACTTAAATAATACGAATTATATGCTGAAGTCATTACTGAGTTGTTACCCAGGGAAAACATAGTGTTGCTTCAATAAATATTTCAGGATTCAACACTATAATTCTTGGGAGACATTTTACAGAAATAGGATGGATAGTAACTTAAAAAATGCTGTGGAATTAGTATTTCAGTGTTTAAATATTTAGCCAGCACTTCACTAAAATAGGATTGTTTCTCCACATATTTGTTAACCACATAGTAAATTTACGAAGGATAGATCATAACTCCTATCTTCTCTCTCCCCATTAAATGAATGTGTACTAAGAATTCATTCCCATTCTTCTAAAAGTCTGGGCAAATCAGTCTTGCTCCTTGTGTCATAGCATGAGTGAAGTTTTGATGAGAACATGTCTGTGAACAAAAGCCCCACTTCTAATCCAGTCTGACCTTTAGTCTAACACATGAAATAAGGTTCTATCTTTTAATCAGAAATGATTTTCTGTAAAGAACTTCTGAGAGACCTCACAGAACATTTAACAAAACTTTTATTTCTGTCATACTCAGAAGACCTTACATTTCTACAGAAGTAGAAATTCAGGTGCAGAGAGACAGTGTGTGTTTGATGATAGTTCAAACCTCTGAGCTCCTGCTTTTCAGTCTCTTTGCTAAGGGGCTCGAGTTCGAATCACAAGATATGCTGCAGATTTCCCAGTGCTTCACAGCCAGTGAAGTGCAAACCCCAGGAAAAATAGGATTAGCCTTTCTATGGCTTGTGATCTATAACGAATAAACTGACTGGGAAAGGATGTAACTGGCAGGCAATAGCAGTCAATGTACAGCAGCAGATTTGTCATGCTACAGAGTGGTGTTACTCTTCAAAAGATTCTAGCATGCACGTCTAAATTGCACATTTAACTCCTGCCTTAACTCTCACCTGCAACATCTGTATGAGTGCCAAAGGCATAACTTTCAGTTGAAAATTAATTAATATTTGTAGAGGATCAGGCTCTTACTTTGTATCTATGTATGTATTTTCCATAATGATCAGGTTAATGGGATTGGCAATCTCCAATTATAAAGATAACTGTTATAAAACATCTCCATATTTTTTAGATGAGCAATGGAAGGAGGCAATTTTTAAACTTCAGTGTTTAATTAAAGAGTGGTGGCTCTGATCCAAAACTAAGTAATTCAGCAGAAAGGCTCCTACTGATTTCAATGGGCTTTGAACCAGGGAATGGTCTTGAAAATGTTCCATTCCTCCTGCTCAGATATGAGAAGCAAAAACTGAAGGGAGAGACTTTTTATTCCTTTAGTGTTTGGGATGACTCAGACACAGCAGTCTGCTAGGAAATTGTATTTATACCACAAGGACAACACTTATTGCAACTCCTTAGTCATCAGAGAGTAGCAAAATTCAGTTGTAAAGTCTGGTACAGGGTCACAGTATGCAGCTTTTGTATTATTAATTTACTTATTTAACATATGGATTTTTAAGATTAACCTTTTCTAGGAGTTGAAGATTAAGGTGTTTCTAAGATTTATTTAATCCAGAATGTTGTGGATTAGTGGGTTATTTCAGTAACACTCATTGATTCCAAAAGCAGGGGAAGCAAATGACATGAATCAATCTGACATAACACTGTTGCCAGGCACCACCACATGAAATACCTACCAAGCATCAGGGATAAGAAACTTCCTCTGAAAACTTCCTAACAAAGAAACAATCCTCCTGTTTAATCTCAATATTAATTCTGTTTGGGGCCTGTAACTCAAAAAGAAAAGCTGTTACATTTTAACTGTCTTCAGCTCTTGTGCAGCTGCCCATCACTTTGGTGCCACATTCACGTCTCCCCAGATGGACACACTACAAATCTTTACACATCTGAAACCTTTAATTTAGTGGAGTGAGCTCAGCCTTTGGGCTGTGTGCAGATTCAAGGATTTCTTTAAAAAAAAAAATCCCTCCCGATTTTAATATCTATTTGATATTGACAAAGAGCATTTTGGCTGTGTCATGCTGTGCTAATGGGCTGCAAGGTTTCTTGGTTGGTTTGACATTCTGCTGCCCCTAGGTAGCAAAACGCTGCGGTCTCCGAGGACAACCCTCAAAACTCAAGAGCTGGGTATTGACTCCCAGCAGGGCTTCCTTTATGTGAACTCAGCCAACCAACAACTCCATGACTCCAGCAGATGTTTTTGGCCTTCAGACCAGTGGGTGAATTTATCCATATTCCCTCAGTAACCTATCTGGCTGAAGCCAGCATGGTTAAAACTGGATCTGTGCCGAGGGCAATCAGGAATGAAGGGCTGGCCCGGTGAGGTTTTCCAGCATGTATCAGGCAGATTGTATTCAGGGGCAAAGGGTCCATGCTATATAAGTGCCTTAAAGCCTGTTACCAGTGTTCTTTGCTCCCCACTGGGCTCTCTTTGATTGCAGGTTTTAAATATGTCATGTATTTCCAGATGCATTATTTATGTTTGCTTGTGTTGCGCAATTTGTGGCAGAGTGAGGGGTCTACTGGAAAGCAGCCCTTGGTTTAGTGGGTAGCCCTGTAGAAAAATATTAGTAGTACAGAAATCTGCTGCTCTAAGTGAAATTTGATTTAAACACAGATGACAGAAAGTATTCAAATAATTTATTATTTTTTAAATGTTGGCTACATTCAAAAGGGGTTAACTAGAAGTACAGCTATTTCTAGTTTTTATCTTCTGTTTCTTGTTCTATCTTGCCTCTTCTTTTTTCCCTTTCCTTTTCCCTTTCCCTGTCCTCTTCCTTTTCATTATTCTTCATGATAGGAATAAGGACACAAGCTGTGGCTTGATCTGGTGATGCCTGAGCACTACCAAATGGGGAGAAGTGGGTGGTGGCTGTTTATCCCCGTGGCAGTGGCTCAAATAAATAACTTTTTTTCAGCCAGTCTGGGTAGGAGGCTGTGTCTGCTTCTGAGTTCTAGACTCAGATACCAAAAGCTGTGTACATACCAGCTGGAGTTTAGGCAGTACCCCTGCCATAAAACTGTACCTTCACTCCTTCCAGAAAATGAAGCAAAGCACAAGCATCACATGGTGTAATTTAGTGCCAGCTCGTGACACTGGTTTTTCAGTCAGTCATCCCAGAGTTTATGGTTTCCAGCGTAGTTAACTCTATTTGAATTCTGGTTTGATTTGCTCTGTTAAAAAATAGATTCTTGACTCATGCCATACTGCCTTGCAATCAGAGGAAGCATTTAACCAGGACTATCCTGACTTTAAAGAAATGTAGCTTCCAGAAGTGCGTCCTTCATGTTGTATTCTAAATTAGAGCCTTTCCTTTCCCAGACCAAATAGTTTTAGGGTTAATGCTTATTTATACATTTATGTATAAGTTCCAGGAGTTTAAAGCAAATGTGTACTTAAGGCCAGATAATTTGTGGTAGAACATGGTAGGTAGCCTTGAACTTAATATTTGTGTAGCTATGTCTGAGAATGATTTCATTATTGGTGTAATTTAAGTTTCGGGATACCCTAAAGTGCTTTGTTTAGGAATTGGAACAATCTGTGAAGTAACAGGAGTGATAAGTGATCATTACATGATCATGACAATCTTTTTTTTACTCGGCTGACCATTAATTTGCCCTAACTATCACCTTTGTGATTATCCTGCTCTGAATGCTATGTATTGTATACTGAAATTTACCCTACTCATCCGTGTGACCACAAAAGGAATCCCCAGGGCCACCTTTAATTTCACAATCAAATGCAGTACTTGACTAGCAGCCTTGAAAACAGTGTGTATTCTACATTTTGGGTCTCCTCTGGGAACAGTACTGAACAGTTAATATAGCTATTTTGCTTTGTACATTAATCCCAGCAGGAAGATTTTGGAGAGGTGGTGCTGGAGGAAGGACAGGGATTAGGAAAAAATATATGTTCAAGTTAAAAAAACAAAAAGAAAAAGGAAAAAAAAAAAGAAGATAGAGCAGGGCCCTTATTTTTTTTTTTTTTTAACAAGATGTAATCAGTTGCCATAATACTCTACTGTTTGTTTGACTTTTTTTCAATGTGGTTACTGTTACTTCATCCCTGAAATGTTTCCAAGAGAAACAAGGGATTGTCCACAAGATAATCACCACTGTGTCTGACTTCTCTGCGTGTAGTATGGTATGTCACTAAGAGAGAGGTATTATCTACATACAGCCTGTGAAGAAAAATCAATAAAACTTTAAGTGCAAATTGTTCTGCAAGTGGATGGTTTCTCCAAAAAACCCATCTGCTCGGTAAAACAAGCACTCTCTCTTTTCCAGTTTTAGTATTCCAGTGTCTGCTCTGTTGAATGTGATGAAACCTTCAACACCTTCAATCTCTTCAGCAGTAGTTTAGGAGAAGGCCAGCCCATGATTTCTGCCTGATACACCTGCACAGCAGGCACCAAGTCCCCTAGTGAGGCTGAGCATGGTGAGCCCTTGCTCCTGCGCTCTCAGAGGCAGCCAGATCCAGCCAGGGTCCCTGCAGTGTGCTGGGCTGTCCCCATGGCTCACTGAACTGTTGCCCTGCTGGTAGTAACTGGCATGGGTGAATCTCCCATCCCACAAAACAAAAGGCAAAGATCACCAGTGCAGTGTTCCCATTCTGAAATATAACCTTCTTCTCTGCAGGTGTAAATCCACACTATGAAAATGGATGTAATGAAACTGTTAGCTTTGAGATGAGGACAGTCCTCCAGCTTGGGGTGTCATCTGGCAGGGACTTCAATCTCTAAGAAATACCAAGGATCTCACACAAGCTACAAAAGTCATCAGAGCCTGCTTTCAGGTGGGCATGTTTACTCAGCACAGCACCCAGAGGAAATTTACATGAGCTTTTTTATTTTATGTTCAATTCATATAGTTACATTGGATCTATTCAGCCCAGCTTAGCAGGCAACCTAAATTTGGCTTGCTTGATGAAACGTTCTTTCCTAACAGAGTTTTAAAATTCTCTCTACAGTCACCAAGAAGAGGAAAGTACCTCTGGAGACATTCAGAAAATTGAGCTGTCACCCAAAGTGGTTTCACAAAGGCAGGCTGGGTTGTAGCACTGGTTTAGGGGAACTTTAAAAAATGTTGGTTCTCATTAAATAAATAAAATGGAATCATGCAAGTCAGTTCATGCTTAAAAGTCCTTCCCTTCACATCAACAGTTTACTTCACTGTCAAATAATATACTTCCAGAATTAGATCTATTAGACATCTTGTGGCTTTTGTTATCATTTTGCCAGGAATTGTCTATGCTTCAGCATAATGGGGGAGCTTACTTTTACAATCATAGTAGAAATAGGTGTAATGAGAGATGAGTAGTTGCTGGGTCTGCTAGTAAAATCTACAGCTATTCAATTTTAGAGTGATTATTTTTTCAAAAACTGTGATGTTGGTATTACAAAAAAAAGGGTACATTTTTGATACTTTTAATATTTATTGGATGGACGTTACCTTGAGTTCAGTGTGTAACAAGATGGCATTTATACCCAGTGCCAGGTGTTTATATCTTTTCTAGTTTGAGTAGGCTTTTGCTTCACAGCTGATCTCATCAGAACAAATTTCTGCTTTTTATGCATCAACTGGCAAGGTCTGAAGAGTGATGGCTGTTGGCCGCTAATGTAAAATCGGACACGAGTTAGTTGTAATCAATTCATAGGTAATCAACTGCTTTAATAAATCCATATAAACTATGAAACCCAGTCTTCCAGGGTCAGAACACCTTGTGAAAATTTTCTGTGCCTCTTGATTTTATTAGATTTTCTATGGACCAGTGAAGAGGGTAATATGTTTGATGCATTTTATGCACGTCAGCACTTTTTGGCTAGAATTGAATAATTACATACTCTCATAGAGAAAATTTGCTTCTGTGCTATGAAAATGTCCTCACAAGCTCTTAATTCTGTGCAAAAATTGAGTGATGATAATTAGCAGAAGTGAGTAAAAAATAGCAAAAAGCAATTATGCAAATTAGCAAAAAAGCTTGTAAAAATGTTGCGTAGGTGCAGCAGCTTGGAAAGAAAGCCTTGACTTTGTTATTCCTTTTCTGCCCCATGACTTAAAATACAAGCCCTCTCTCCTACGTTGATGGGAAAAGCCAAAACATATGCTCTTCAGCTAACACAAAAACAACACACATGGCACAATGTTATTGCAAGTGTAAAACTAAATGGAACTTTTCCATAAGCTGTATTCAGAGCAGTGTCAATGGCCACAAGGCCAGCTTCAGCTTGCTTCTGGGGGTGTTGGAGCCCACACGGGCCAGCATCCAAACACAGTAGAAATACAATACAACAATGTTTTCGCCTCCCAATGCTTTTCATGAAACCACCAGAAGTCCTGCATCAAGAGCACAATGTATCAGTCTGGCTCAGGAGTTCACGCTCAGGAAAACAGCTGATAAAACTGCTTCATGCATCATGCTTTACAAAACCTGACTGCTTTGCATTTCAAGAGGCATAATTACCTGTGTTAAATATCACTGGTTAGAAGCTGCACTGGAAAAGAACTGACATTTTGATGGGTTGTTAAGGCAGGGACAAGATGAATAATTTTCAGCATTTTGACAAAAAATAATTGTGTAGTTTAGTACCTCAAATTGCATTCGTCAGTGACTGTGTGAAAACAGTTTTTCTCACCCAATGTACTTATCTTCAATGTGAATTTAGTCATTGCTGCCTTTATTAATCAAAAGAAATGTTTGACAGTTTTATATGTAGAAACTCTGCTGAGCTAGAGCTGAACAAGGAGGGAGAGCTGAAGGCTTCTGGATTAATTGCCTGTCAGAAGCACTGTTAAATAAGCAATGACTGACACTGTTTCAGCCCTTCACCTACAGGCAGAATACTTACATCCTCAGGTGAAATCCTGTGGAATAGGAGCAACGAGCATTTCCCCTATAACATTGCTGCTAGTGGTATTAATCAGCAAGCCAGGAAAAACATGGCTTGGCTTTTGACTTCTCAGATGTGTTGACAGAGCTGACAGTTAAGAGTTCTCTCTTTTTTTAACTTGTGAAACACGTGTGTTTTACCTGGAATTACTGAGTCACGACAAATATGGAAAAACCGCTCCCATGCCATTTCCCAGAGATGAGCGGTCATTTAATAACAGCATGTTTATACAATATTTGTTTCCACTGTCCATGTTAGAGCCTCAAAGCACTTTGCAAATGTTAATAAAACTATTCATAATCCTTTCTAGCTAAGCAATTTATTTCTGCTTTATTGGCCAGAGCCATGAATACACCGCTAATAGCTTTTATCTGTTACATGAAGGACTACTGAGCTGCGGCTTTCCATGTTCTTTGAAAAAGAAAAAACAAATAAAACCCAAAGCTTGTTGTAATTAAGCCTGTTTTACAGATGAAGATACAAGGTTCTTTCAAAAGAACCAGGACTGACTGATGTATATATAACCAATTATATATGATATATATGCCTTGTACAAGCAACATGTTCATTGTGCAAATTGTTTTCACTGGTCATGGGGTATTTCTGGGGCAGTGGGAAGAACTGGAGGGCCAGTGGAGGAGAAGCAGCCCTCCTGTGGTTGTGTCAGTGTGGTTTTTTTAGGCTGCTTCCACTGCTTGTTCAGTGAGCACATCCCAAAGTAGACAGTCCCATGTATGTCCTCATGGTGGGCTGTTGCACACATTCTCATTGCAGCAAAAACCCACCTGCATTGCACATTTGTGCTATAGGGCCTCTGGTACTGACAAAGCCTTGCACCAATTTCTTCAGGGCTGATTTGCTTCCAAAATATACATACATACATACATACATATATACATACATACATATATATATATGTATATGTATGCACACACACATATATGTATTTAGAAAAATAATATATGTGTGTACTTCTTTCTTTCAAAGGCTTTGGGAGTAGGATTGCTTGGTGGACATGGGAAGCTCCCTCCAACTTTCCATCTTTTGGCTCTAATCTGAGGTCCTTCCTTTTGGGGATGGTCCATAGAGCTGGTTTGGGACCGCAAGCCCAAGCGCAGCCCAAAAACCCGCAGAAGACAGGTGTGGGGGCACTGTTCTTGGACTGAGGGATTGTAAGCAGGGGACTTTGGTCACTGAAGATTTTACCTCAGGCATTGAGTCACAGGAAAAGTCCCTCACCATCAAATGACACACACTTTATTCCTGGCAGGAGGCAAGAAATATTGTTGTCTTGAACAACATCATTGTTATTCTAGGCTGTTGGCAATGACCAGGTTTTTGAGCCAATGTCTTTGGTGCCATGTTGTGGGCTAGACATCACCTGAAGCACCAGTAAGAGATGGCTTTGCTTCCCCATTTTGAACTGCTCTCAGCAATCTCTGTGGTATGTAACTGAATTATCCTCTTTTTTTAAAAATTATGATATGCAGAAGTGGGTTCTCACCAATACCCATTCTTGCCACACTTTTGTCTACATTGATGTAGATATACTGGCATTGTCAATGCCTTTTGGAGAAAAGAAACTCTAATGAGTGTGTATGGTTAATTTTCTTGACCCTCTGTAAGGTATTTTGACTTCTCTAGCATCACTGTGTAGCATCACTATGCTTTGATCCTCTTACACTGACAATTCTCCCTGAAGTGTTTCTCTAAACTCGTAGAATCACGGAATGGTTTGGGTTGGAGGAAACCTTAAAGATCACTTGGTTCTAACTTCCCTGCCATGGGCAGGAACATCTTCCGCTAGACCAAGTTGCTCAGGGTCCCATCCAACCTAACTTGGAACACTTTCAGGGATGGGGCATCTACAATTTCTCTGAGCAACCTGTGCCACTGTCTCACCACCCTCTGGGTAATTTTTTTTCCCCTAATAGTTAATCTAATAACTTATCCCTTCTTTTAGAACGGTTCTCCCTTGTCCCACCACTATCTCCCTGTGTAAAAATTAATTCATTAGAAACCAAGAAAAATTCTCTCTTCAAATTTATGTTTTACTCAATGATTTTCATAAAGGGAGGCTGCATTAGCATCTCTCTGTGTGCTGGAGAACCATGCCAAACAGTCTTGAGACTGAAATACCTCAGGCTCTGGGTTTCACCTTAGAGTGTTTCAAATGACGCTGCCTCACAGCTGTTGCTGAAAAGAGAATTCAAAGAATTGCCCTTCAATTATTACCTGTCTGAAAGAGCTGATAGGTTTGGATCTAGGATATCTTCACAGAATCAGCCCTCCACCATAAGTCCATGAGTCAATAAACTTTAAACACAATTATTGGATTGTGAGTTGATGGTCTCTGAAAGTGGTCTCAGAAATGTGCAGAGAAATACTGAGGCTCCTGATTGCAAAGTTCACACAATACTGGTAAATCTCCATTCAAATAAAGAAAACTCCCAAAAATGTAGGAAGAGATACAGATCAGTTTTTAAAATTATGATACACTTTTAATACAGATTTATTAATTGCAGTTTTAGTTTTATACAGCCAAAGTGTAGAGATGTAAACAGAGGCGTCATAATAGAGGTGGAAATGAATCCATTGGCAAGATCTTCACGGATAGCCTCCTGCCCTTTGCAGTTTTTCAAGAATAGTTTCTCTTGCTAAAAATCCCCACAAGATGGCAGTGCTCAGTTCATTAACAAGCAAAAGCAAAAATGCTGTACAGCGAAAATGAAATATAGGAAAAAATATCACACACAACATCAGTGGCTTCTTAACCCTTTTTGCCCATCTCACACTAAGACAGTTTCCCTGTAAAGAGCACAAGAATGTGCGTAAAATCCACAGTGAATATCCACAACCCTGAAGAACAGCCCAATCTTGCTTTGTTACCCAGATATACAAAAGTGTTTTGCTTAGCAAGCTAATCTTCTGTACAGCGAGAGAAAATGAAAATGACACCTGAATTCATCTTAATTTGTTTTATATATATATATATATATAAATATACATATTATATATGTATATATATACATATATATATATGTATGTATTTCTTGTCTGTGCCTGAGGCTCAGAGCTTCCAAGATTACACATACCCAAACTGCAGGATTTTTTTTCTTTTTCCAAGCAGTGTGTAAGATAACAAATAGATGGGCTTAGGTTCTCTTTCTGCTTGTTTGTTAATACAGTAAATGCAAAGATTTCCTGCATCATTGTAGTGCAGTATTGTATTACGGCATTTTTTAAAGAGACTGTTTTTTTCTTAATGATTTTTTTCCCAGTGAGTGCACAACGTCTCTATTTGAAAGCATCTTCATTATTCAGCTTGAGAGCCATTCAGAGCATGCCAAGTTAAATATCTAAAAATAGAGAGAGTATGACTTCTCCTTGTTCAGAGCATCATTTCATAGATGCAGCTAACCAACTGCTGAGAAAACAGAACTCAGTCCAGGCTCCTGGACACCCAGGCTTCTACCTGAAGATCAATGCTCAGCTTCAGTTTCCCACTTCTTGGGTTATACTCAGCAGCAGGAAAAGGAACAGAGGAGCCAGCAAACCTCCTGCCTGCCTCTGTGCTGAAAGGACACAAGTTCAACCCTGCCTGGCTGAAACAATTCTGCCCTATAAAACTGTGCCACCGTGCCCCATCCCCTGCCTGTGGTGTGCCCAAGACCAAGAAGGGTAGGCCAGTCCCTTTCTTTTAGGCACAGCCACAAGCTGAGTCAGGCAGTTGGCACATCCAATACTTTCATCAGGATCAGTGTGAAGCTGTCAAGGGACCACAGCAGGCTCCCCTGAAAAGAATGGGACCATGGTTTTGGGGAAAAAACCCCAAACCACAAACCAAATATATAATGGCTACAGGTACTCAGAGATTTCTGTCTGGTGCCAGGGGGAAAAGAGGGGGCAAAACCATATGACAAAGTCCCAAGAGGGACCTGATTTCCCTGAGTGAACATGCCCAAGTGTGTGTGGGCATCTTTGCATTCTGGAAGGACAGAGGGTAAGGTATTCCTGGACCTCCAGGATACTTGCAGAGACATGAAGCATCTAGCTACCAAATGATGACTTCCCTTAACTGGAAACAGTCCTGGGAAGCAAGAAAAGCCCTTCCTCAGTATTGTCCCTCCCCTCACTGCAATGGGCTGCAGCTGGCAGGCCATTCATTTGACAGTGAGCCACTTTTCCCAAAGTTATCAGCTTTTCCCACCCTTTTCCTCCTGGCAGCAAGCCACCACCTTCAATCTTCAGGCAGATGTGGTAGCCAGACCTTCTTGCAGGCAGAGTCTGCTGCCCTCAGCCCCATCATTGCAGGGTGTAAATGCTCCCTCTGACTGTTACAGCCTCTTCTCAGTGCCAGAACAGACTTTGGGCAGATGTTGAGACAGCATCCTGGCAGAGGATTTCTCCAAATTATTTAATTTCTGTGCTACCTGGCTTTGCAGTAAATCCCAGATCTTCATAGATGCAGAAAGAGGCCAGAAATGTGCTGCTACCCTCTACTGCACAATGGTTTGGATCCAGGAGTAGACAGATACCCTGAGAGCTGTATTGAGATCCAAAACCTTTCATCTTTGAGTGATTAAAATAATTCTTTTTTATGCTGGAGCAGACAAATAGTGCATCTGAAATAATGAAATATAATAATAATGAATATATTATGAATAATGAATATTATAATAATAATGAAATTATTTGTTTGCCCTTTCTATTTTTGCCATGCTAACAAAAATGGTTACAATAAAAATAGGTCCTGAAACAAAAATATATTGTTTAAAACTCCTATCAGAATTTCAACTTTTTCTTAAGTTCTATTAAATACATTTTCCTTACAGCATATTTATTGTTTTATTCAGATTTATTCAAAATTATCATGTTATTTCAGTTTGCTAAAAATAAATAATAAAAAAAGGAGAATTGAGTCACCTGGCATACCTACAGAACATTGGTAAAGTAGTAACAGATTCTAAAAATGAAAAGACAACTGTTCCAAAGTCAGCACCTGCTGCTGTGAGTTTGGTATTATTGTTTTTGCTGGTACTTCTATTTATTATGGTTTGTCGAAGCAGATGTTGTCATTTGGGAAGATCTCTAGTTAACAAGACCACTCTTAATCAACCACAGCATTTTTCCAGCAGATTTATTCCTTATGGCAAGGTGTGCAGTCGCACAGAATGTTCACTATGCACAGGATCAGAGCTGAATGAATATTACAGCTCCCCAGCCCTCCAAGCAATAATACCAAATGACACAGTTAATGCGGTTCCTCATTAAGAAAATGCAATGACTGATTAATTCTTCACTCCTTCACATCTGAGATCACCCACATTCCCACGGGACATCTGAGTATTTCCTTTTATCCTTGTCAAAACTGTACAGTGGGAAGGGAATGTGACTGTCTCCCACAGGCTGCCCGGCAATGTTGGCAGTGCCACGGTGGTTCATGCTGCAGTACCGGTCTGCTCATATGGTGGGATTATGAGGCTCATTTTTGCATAGCCAAAGTGAACCTGAAGACCCACTCAGTGCTTAGAAACAACACAGCAAATCACTGCTGGGATAAATGGAAGCTGAATTTGAGGGAGCGCACAATGTCAGTCTCTGTTGTGGGGTTTTACTACTGCTTGATTGGGCTGCACGGAAAGGCACTGAGCTTGTCTGGAAAGCCATGACAACCCAGAGGACGTGAAACCTAGAGAGTAATTTGTGGTTCTTACCATTGTAGGTAAGTGTGGCATAAAATTAATTGTTTAAAAATTGCACCTTGCCCTAAGAGTAGTTATTCAGGTATGACATTCATCGCCAGATTCATGGCCAGACAATGTACTTGGAGATGGTGATTCAGGTGTGTGCCTTGCTATAAGCCCTCTCCCACAGCCACAGCTCTTACACTGTGGTTATGTAATAGCTGAAGCTCATGTGAGGTGAAGATGATGTGGTTCAGCTCCCCTTCCCCTGCCCTTGAATGTCCTTTCCCACACATTTCCAGTACTGGTACCACTGAGCATGAACAGTGGCAAGTCAGTTCAGAAAGCTGATATAACCAAAATCTCACCTGATATGGTTGTGTGGAAACTTCTGCTGGAGAGAAACCCCCTACAAGTCATTATTTTATGTCTTGTTTCTCCTAAGCAGTAGCACAAGCCACAAATATGGCTTTGCAAGACTTCCCCCTCCTCTGTCCCTCCTGTACTAGTCCTTCTTTGCCTTGGGGTGGCTGAACTGTCATGACACTGGACAGATCCTAGGTTTAGCCTTACTGTCAGCTTCCAAATCCCCAAACTCATTTTTCCCTACTCTGCTGAAAGACCTAAGCTGATGTTGAAGCCAATCTGTGGAAATCCTAAAAGGAGCATAAAAGGAAGAAAATAAAGAAGATCTTAATGAATGCAGGGAAATGTGATTCAGTAGTAAGTTATTTGTCTAGGGATGTGCTAACATTTTATATCAAATTAGTTTCTTTTTACTGAACCAATCATTTTTAAATTACTGTTCTCCACTTAATATGGTGGTAGGAAATCTCCACTTCTCTCACTGATCCTAACTATTCACAGACACTCTTCTATTCTTTCCCTTCTTAAAAAGTTATTTTATTCAAGACAACACTGCTCCTCCTAAACCTAAATGTTCAGAGCATCATCATCAAATTCCCAGTTTGCTACTTTTGGCCATGCTTCAGCAGAAATCAGTATGGCCAAATTGTGGGGCAAGGAATAGCTCTTCACGGAGGAGGCGCTCAGTCCCTGGAACAGGCTCCCCAGGGAAGTGATCACAACACTGAGCCTCTCAGAGTTCAGGGAGTGTCTGGATATGCTCTGAGTCTTATGGTTTAGTTTTAGCAGGTAGTTGGGCTTGATGATCCTTAGGAGTGCCTTCTAACCCAAGATATTCTGTGATTGTGTTTCTATGAACTCTGGTTCAGGCTTTTGTGGACCAACCAGGAAAGTATAAAATACCAGACAAATCTAATTTTAAATAACTAAGAGATAGCCTGATACTATACTGATGGGAAACAAATGGTCTCCATGGCCAGAGACAGACCAAGAAACAGTACTCTGTCAAGCTGTATTGACAGGACTTCTGGACTGGATCATCTCTTTTTGGCATTGAAATGATGCATTCCTCCCCTTTCCTCTTATTTTGTTACCTAACAACTTTGCAGCCCCAGGCCTGGATAAAGGAAGTCAGACTTTATGCTTTTCTAGCTTATGTATTTCCATCAAGACCGACAATTGCATGCCTGGGACTTGGCAATAACAGTATAGAGCAAAAGGAGAAGCAATAAACTTATTATGTGTGTCAATAAAGTCAGCAAGTAAGTCTTGGAACACACACATGGAGTGAAACTGCTGAGTAAGGGAGAGAGACTTTTCCAATTATAACACCACATTAACACCCATGTCAGAGGTTGAAATATTAAAAAGCAGTTAACAGGTCTCTTGAGAAGCCCTGGTAATGCACAGCAGCTCTGCATACTTGCAGACAATGTAAAAAGCCACAACATTATCCCTTAATACCACACACTTAATGTGCAGAGCTCATTTAGTGAAAGCTGTTCAGGAACTGAAATGTTAATTCTGCTGGGAGATGCCCTGCCTGCAAAGAGAGGTAACAGCACTGTGTGCCCCAGGACCCAAAAGTGTGCTGCCAGGCTGGGACACTGCTGAGGGTTGTCTGAAAGCCAGCAGCTGGAGAAAAAAATAATGGTGCTGCTGCCTTTTTACACAGACAAATGTCCCTACTCATGACTGGTCTCGGGTTGTCTATTGCCATTCACCATGCTTGATGTAGCAACACTTTGGTTCTAACAACCTTGAACGCAGTTTCAAGCACTTCTCCAACTAGAGCTAGATTTTTTTTTTTGTAGAGAGGTCTACCCCCAGTTAGTTATTAAAACCTGGTTATCTCTTATGGCTCTTATGCAATTCATTGCTCTCAACCTACAGACTCAGCATGTGTCCTTTCCAACCTCTAGCTGAAATGTTCTTACCAAATGTATTTTCCAGCATGGGTGGCTTAGTGTAAGGGGTGCTAGAGCTGTCAAAAGTACCCCTGGCTCCATGCACACTGACCTGAGTCCCATCTGTCTCACAGTCCCATGCTACTGATGAGCACGTTGTCTGCTTCTCTGCCCTACAGTGTTTTATAAACTTCACATCTGGCCTATGGGACACATGTTGATGGACTAAGGTCAGTATGGAAATCCTTGATTGTTTCCAGCTTATCTGCTGAATTTGAATCACTGTTGTACTGCATCCATGCTTGGCCTGCCATTAGACAGACATGTGAAGTAACTGTCCTCCTAGCTATTCACTGGTTTAGGGGAGAAACTAACTCCTTGTTAAACAAAATTTGCTTCCTTAGTATTGTACTATAATTGCATGTAAGTCACTGGAGAAGAGGCTTTAGTTTGTCTGTAAACTCCATGGCTTTTGTGGTTTTGTTGCAATGATTTCATACCCTGAATTTAAATAAATTGGGAAATAAGAGACTGTTGTAGAGCCCACCCAAAAGATTGGTGGTCTTCCCAGTGCACTGATCAGGCAATAAGAAGGGAATGTAAAACCTACATCTGACCAAAACAATATGAAACCAAAGTTTCTTCATGCGCCACGCCAAACAAACAAATGCTGAAGCTAGCTATTTTTGCAGTCAATATGCTCCATCATTTACATGATAACTTGGGAGATGCAGTCAGAAAAAAAGGATTCCTTTCAGTCCTAAAGCAGAGGATGTTCAACTGTGAAATCAGGACAGTTCCTTCTGCTAAGCAAAGCAGCGCCTGGCTCTGCCTGAGATAAAGCTTTGCCTGTTGGAAGGAAAAGCTCAGTCACTGTGGCAATGTCATCCTCACTCTGGGCGAAAGCTGCTTTTATGGGTAACAGCTGTTATTTTAATTGAAATCTGAAAGACCTGTCTACATGTTTTGGTGTTGGCTTTTTCCCCTCAGTATAGGATGTGAGGGAGGGAAAAATAACTAAACTGACCTTGCGATTGACAGAGATGCAGTGTAAAAAGAACTCCAAGAAATGAATATCCTTACAATTATGCATAGTAAGGCATTCTTACTCAGTTTTTCTCATGTAAAGAAAACCAAGAAAAACAGAGCTATTATGACTTTACCCACCTACAGACAAAGATCTTCTGAGAAGATCCTATTTCTCAGACCTTTGTCAAATTTTCAGTCTATCTAGTGGGAATTCTTTTTCCTCCCTTAAAAGATAAATATGTTAAGTATTCTCAAAGGACAACAGCTTTTCATCTGAGAAAACAAATGTCATCACTGTTTCTCATTCTCAACCTTGTCTTCCTTTCCCCGCTCCGTCTTTTATCCCTATCCCTCTAGCCACAGGAATAGATATTCTCTTTTGCCATTAATCCCTTTTCCTGAGATCTTAAAACATTTGGGGACAATATATACTGAGACAAAAATTTCACTTTAGGAAAACAGCCTATCCTTCTATTTAGTTTTAAGTAAAAAATAGTAGAAAAACATTAAAAGAATGAGAGTCTGGTGGCAAGAGGAGGCAAGAGGAGGCAAGGAAAAGGAAAGGGAAAGGACCTCTAGGAGCCATAGATAGGAGATATTCCGAGATCCCCCCTCTCATTCTGAAATAGGCTGGGTGCACAGCTGAGGTCTAGAGGACTGAAAAAATTATGGAGGTACATTTCTGTCCACTTCCATGGGGTCACACAACACATTTGAAATGTGTGAGCTGGTCTGGAATTGCTTGGGACTCTAGAGAGAGAGTTTGGCCAGTTCTGTACAACACTCTGTCTTTTGATGCCTTGCCCAAAATATTTGTATCTCCAAATAAGACTTGCCAGAAAATAAACAATAACAAAATACTCGAGAGATGAAATTTGTGTATAATTCTGATATACACAAAATATACTGTAGTGTATATATGCCCACCTTGTTTCCTAACTTCCTTTGCTTTCTTTTTTGTGTTCTTAACAGATCTGTGTGTCTCCCTCCTAGATCTTTAAAGACAGAAAATGAAAGGATAGGAGTCCCAGTCCTCAGCAGCATTGTGCAATGTGCATTTGAAGGACTGGAACATTTCAATCTAGTACATGGGCTTCTGCCATTTGAACTAAGGAAAAAACTGTGTTTGTGGGTAATGTCATATAATTGCAGGGAAAAATCCTTTAAAGCCAAATACTGAAGCATCTTTAGTGCAAAATGACTTATTGTCTGTCAGCTGATATCTCACTAACCATGTCCAAAATAAATGGTTTTGACTTTTTTTTTTTAACTTACCCTTGTCATATCCAGCATCAACAATTTCAGCCTCGACTATGAAAACTCTACTGACTGATGAAAAAGTTAAATGAGATCTGAATGTTATAACAAAGAGCATTGAGTTAGAGTTGAGATAGGCAGAACCACCTTTGGCATCTACCTAGGTGAAGGAACAAGCCCAAATGCACTTCCAAATGTGGTGTTAACTCACAAGGATGCTGTTTTGTGCAGGAATCTCAATGATCCTGTTTACTTTTTCTCTCTTGACCTCTCTCACTTCTGTTATCTTGAATTCTTTGATAATCATTGCAACATATCTAAAAGTAGATTACAAAGCTGGTGTTGGTGAGTCTGGCTCACATTCAGACTTTTTGATATAGCTGCCTCATTTTGGTGTAGCAGTGACCATAGTCTTATGAGCTCAAGAGGTATGATTTAGGCTGTTACCTAAGATGGCCAAACTATGACTTCACATTCAAGAAACAGAAAGGTGTTAACGATGCACAGACCCCTACTGCAAGTACCTGACTTGGCATTGACTTCACACTGAGAGCCAGAAAATCACAGCCTAGACTTCAAATATTTGTATCTTTGTGGCGCTGTAGACAAAGCTGATTTCTTCATGCAGCTTTTTAAACCAGCAGACTCAGGGTAACATCTAGAAAGACAGCTATGTTTGGGCCTTTTAGGTAATCAGCTGTCTTCCCACCGCCCCTTCCTTGCCTTCTGGCTTACGCTTGAAGAATGGGAACTTTCCTGCACGCAATTCCTCCCTGCTGTCAGCTGTCTTTGAGCTGACTCCTGCAGCTGTACTGCGAGACGAGACGTGCTGGGCTGCAGGCTCATCGATACTATGCAAATTCACCCCGCAAGTAGATTACCTGTTACTGTGGGAACTGACTAACCTGCATCTGCCAATTCGCTTTCGCTTTTACTGGACAAGGTTAATGATGAAAATAAGCTCAATCTTGTAAGAGGTTAAGCAATTTATTGCAGAACAGGAAACTGAGTTACAAAGAACTTCAAAAATAAAGCAGCGGTGCTGCTGTCTTTACTTGGTTCCTTCTGGGTTCCTTTTCAGCATTTTGAATTTGGTTATTACTTGGGAAAGTAATATTTCCTTATTTTGGTAGATGGATATTCTTCATAGTGGCAGGGAGATATTCTATGCTAGTAAAAAACAGATCTAGCTAATTTCTTTGATAAATGCTGCTAGTTTTAAATATATAAGAGAAAATGAATTGCCCACTCCATCTTGTTTGTTGGTTTTCGGGTTTGGTTTTTCTTTTTTTAGTGTGTTGACTGTACTTTGCAGAACTACTTTCAGGTTAATTTTAAGCTTAATCCACCTCTTATCCACCCAAATCCAACCAATAGTGACTCCCATACAGACCGTATAATTCAACTTCTAAAAACCATTCCTGAAACTTAAGTTTTAGCATGTTTTTAGAGTGAACAACTCTCAACCTTTGGGAAACTCTTACCAGAATGGAGAGATATGCTTGTTTTGTGATAACTAACTCCCCAGGTATTGAGGTCTAGTACTGAAAATGGTATATTGCAAGCAAATGAAAAGAGCAAATGGAATCTGCACAAACCAATTTGCACTTTTCACTTATGCTTCAGAGCTCTGAATGTCATCTTGGGTTGAAAATGTCTTAGCAGTTTTCTCTAGCCATCTGAAACCATTCTAATATATTGAAAAATGGCAGTGACATTTCCCCAAGATATTTTTATGTGCAGTACTTGGTCAGTCCAAAGTGAGAAGTGTTATAAACAACAGAAACAGTGTCCGCAGTAGAACAGCTTTTATCCCCCCACAATATATAGATTTTTGTTTGGGGTTTTTTTCTAGAAGAATAATTTTAATATATTAAAAATATTGTACTAAAAGTATTGTATTTTTAATTCAGAAATATAACTGAAGTAATAAACACCCTCCTCTCCTCTATTCTTTTTTTTTTTTTTTCCCCTTTATGTAGACAAAACAACTGCAGTTACAATTCATTCACTTGCCATTCTCTGGTCAGACTGAACAGAGCCTCTGAGTGCAACCTCCTCAATATCAGCAAAGGCATTTGGACTGGCAGACAAAGGGCCAAATTAAATGGATATTTCCTTTCTCCCCACATGATGGTGACTGAGCTTCAAACAAGCCAGTGAACTTCAGGTGAACTGTAAACTTTAGGTGCATATAGAAATAGGGAAATAGATCCAAACCAGCCCTGGAGTAGTCATTAACACACATCCCAGGTTTTATAGTGCCTTGGGGTGTTGCCTTGTGTGGAAGAATGTTTTACCCAGCACCAGTCTGACTAATGAAAGGTCATTTTCATGTTTTAGCTTCTTCTGGAGTACCTGGAGCAATGCTGGGTATATCAAGATAATCTGTTCATGTTGTTACAGCTGAGCAGGCAACAGGTAGAAACACAGGTTGTTATAGATATTTTTAGCTATAAAGATCCACACAAACCCCCTAGAATCAAGGCGGATTTAGAGCAAAACATGCCCTGGAAAAGCTGAATACTTACATGCTCCTCTTCTGGTAGAGCAAGATGACTCCACAGTCCCATGAGCTGCCAACTCTCCTACCTTTGAAGACAGAAATGATTTAAGATGAGACCATGATCTGCTTTGTAAGAATTATCATCACTACCTCTGGGGTGATGTAAGCTAAAATATTTCTTGCTGAATTAAGCTACATCCCTTATGCTTGCTTTTTTGCATATATACTAAGAAAATAAAGGAGTAATTTCTACTGTCGAAAAGAGTGGTAAATTAATATTTTTCAAGTGATATTTTATTTTGGACTGGGACCCAGTAGGAGTTACTTTTATTTCTGTATTTCTCGCATAAAATCAGAGATAGGCTTCCACTTTAATGAACAAGAGGGAAGATATTACATAGAGAGGAAAGTCTATGACCTAAGACTAGAGGTGCTGTTCATGGATTTATGATTTTTCACATATGTGTATGAGCTTCACTCTGTAAAGAGCAGAAGAGCAGCTGCAAGAGGAGAGGGAAGAGGACAAAGCTTCTATGTGTCACTTCAGAGGGTGAAGCTGAGAAATGGGCACCAGCATCTTCAGCACTGTTACTACCTTATATCCATACAGAAGTGTCTGAGTGTAAGTGATGTGCAGCCTTGGCTGAAAGTAGCAGTGAGAGCTGGAAGGCCAAATAGCTCACTTTGAAACTCTCAGATGAGAGGTTGTCCCTTATTTGTTGTTTGGGTTTGGTTTTTGGTTTTGTTTTGATTTTGGTTGGGTTGGCTGGTTTTTTTCTTTTTTTGTTTTTTTTTTTTTTTCTTTTTTTCTTTTTTTTTTTTTTTTTTTTTGTTTTGTTTTGTTTTGTTTTGTTTTTTTTTTTTGGTTGTCTTTTTTTTTTTTTCTTCAGGGATGTACATGATAATTGGTGTTCATTCAGATAATCAGTTTCACAGACAAGACTGGGAGCATAAGCTGGATTTTCATCCTGGCTAGAACGTATTTGAGAGAGAGCACTGGAAGCATAATTCCTGGAAGTAATTCCCAGCTGTCATGTTGAATTATAGAGAGACTTAGAGCTGCTAAGTTTTCTATGTCTCTGTTTAATCCTCTGTAAAGTGAGCAAAGTAAAACATATCTCAGAAGGATGTAGTGAGTTACCAAAATGATATTGTGAAAGATTCCCTGTCTCTTTGGAAGAGGTGAGCTGTCTAGTGCAAGGTATTAGTGTTCATCTGCAATGAAGCAATCTCTCTCCTAGATAAAACAAGGCAAAATCCTGTAATTTGGTGCTTCACTACTGATGACTGACAGCTCACTTTCAATTCATAATTATAGTCAAAACCCACATCCATTTCTTCATAATAAGTGTTTAGATTTGTGTAATTGTGCTGTAAGAAGAAAATGTTTAGACCACTTCTTTAATTTCTGTAAAGAGGAATAAGGGAATAGCATGAGATAATGCACAAGTTTCGAAGAAAAATGGTCAAAAACATATTTGCATTTTGCTTTCCTATATGTTACAAATTTTCCTGGTTATGTCAGAAATACATATTCACTTCATATGTAACGTATTTGCTATTTTCTGGTCTTCTTCCAAGACATTTTGCCATTATCCTGCCAGGACTGTATGCTGTCTGACCACTTCCCCATTGCAATTAAGGATTGAAACCACTTGCTTACGCACAACGGAGACCATCATACCTAACCCCAAAGGAGGCCAGAAACTCCTAGCACACTGCATTTCCCAGACCAACCAGGAGGCCCAGGGCACAGAAGGACAGCATGCTATTTGCAACAAGGGCTGGCACACTGACAATCCACATGAGTGCAGCTATTCAAAATAAATCTAAAAAACCCCAAAACTTGTGTGTGTGGGGATTTAACACATCTCATAAAGAGATACTGCCTGAACTTCCATAATAAAAGGAGATAAACTGCTTCAAAATCAGTTGTAAAGAAGGTGCTATCAAAGAACCAGCCTCAAGGAATGATGTTTAACCAGAGATTTTTCTTCAAATCATGCAGTATAAGTTTAGTAGATAATGTGCAGAATTGCAAGCTTGATTGAACAGGCATCAGAACATGAAGCTTGAACAAGAAACATAACCTTTCTTGGGAATTTCACTTTGTCCTTCATACCCCTTCCCTGCTTTTCCTCCTTTCTTTCTCCAGTGCCAAAGGCAAAGAGGAGAGATGATGCCTTGGGGTGCTGGCGGTGGGGTGTAAAAGAGAAGGAGGCAGTCTCTGACTGTAAATAGAAATATTTCATTGACTTCAGTGTGAAGATGAAAGTGCTGAGACCAGACTGCAGTTTTCATATGTGTGTGTGTATTTGGGTGTGTGTGCATGTGTTTGGGGCTGGGGATAGTACTAATAAATCATGTTCATCCCATTGGATGAATCTTTAGTTTTCACAAGGCAAAACTTGTCATGTTACAGAGCAACAGTGAAGTGCGTGTGAATCTGGTAATCTGTGTTGAAAATAATCTTTGCAGCCATCTCTGCTTAAAGCCTAATATTTAAGGACTTTAAAATGAAAATTGGTTTGGATCATCAGAGAATACATGAAAAATTGAGAAGAAAAAAAATTGTATTTGATATCTAAATCCACGTGGCAACATTTTTGAAAGGCTCTTGCACAGTTAAAATGTGAGGACATGGTGTTTTCTTAGGATTAGGAAACACTGGGAAAGGAAGAACCCTCTCAAATGACATACTGGCACAGACATGCATACATACAGACAGAGACCTTAGGTGGGGGGAGTGCTCTGTCTGTGTGCATATTTCATTTGAAAGTGGTTCTGTAAGAAAGTTCCAATTCAACAGTTAAGAGGAAAGATCTTTTTTACCCTCTAAATTTTTACCCTCTAAATTTTCTTATTAGTCTGAAGCAAGCCACGGATAGAAAAGAAGAAGCTGTTTGGATTTATTGTGTTCTGGAGCCATTAATTACAGTGAGTCCTGTTTCTGTTTATTTGTCTTAGTTCTTCTTGGTGTTGAAACACTGACCCTCATGGACATAAAAAAGATTATCTAGCTTCATCTGTCTCACCATCCTCTGCGGCTCAAGTCCTTGTGGTAGAGCACTTCCCCAGACTACATGACACAGCCAGATGTAGCAACCAGATACCAGGCTATGAAACAGCACTAATTTCAAATGTCAGCCTTCACACTCCATAAAACAGGGAGCATATTACAGTGCACATTAAATTCCAGAGCAAATAATACTTAACATCTATGAGGATGCATTGTAGATTTGAATAATCTGGCAGACTGTATTTGGAAATATTCTCTAAATTTCCTCTGTCCCTGCCCTGAGACTGTGGTAAGTAGCACAGAGACCCGCTGTCCAGCCTTGTTTTTCTAAGCCATTGACTAAACAGTGAGTTCATGTTCAAGATAACTGTGGGGAACCAGTTCATGAACTTCTTGAACTCTGCTGTCCATAAGTGTGGTGATGGGATAGAAAAGCTGCCATTTAATTAATCATGAGTCTTGTAGCTAGAAATGAACCTTGGGCAAGTGATGTGGGTTTTTTTTTTTTTTGTTTGTTTTTTTTTTTTTTTTTTTTTTTTTGCTGTTGTTGTTGTTTTGTTTTGTTTTTTTTTAATTACAAGATGTGTGGAGAGCAAAAATACGTAAAATCCAATGACTTGTTGCCAGGGAAAGGCACTGCTCCATAAAACAGGAAGGTAAAACCATCACCTGCATAAACAGTTCAAGGACTTGCAGTGCATGTTGGCTGCAATGCTAGAGCATTAATATGGAGCAGAATATGTGCTCCTTTCCAGATTCACTTCCCAATTTGCAAAATTGTTAGCATTGAGGTCTTTCTAGTAGTGGCATCTATTTTATTGCAAGAGTTTGAAACTTTCCATTTTCTTTGTGGGATTCAGTTTTCTGCTAATTACAGGCACAATAGTTATTGGTCTCCAGGAGGAGAAAGCTGCAACTAAAACTAAATCTTGTATTGCAGTTTCATTCTCTAAACCTCTCTGTTCTTGTTGATAACAATACCTAGATATTGAGCCTTTATCCCATAAAACTATTCACTATTATAATTTTAAAACTGCATGAGAAACATCTTTATTTTATAGATTGAAGGTAGAAACCACTTAATTCCTCTGTGCTTCAAGGTACATGCACCTTGCACAAGAATAGGATCATCTTCTGCTTTGTATTCAAAAGTTCTTGATATCCTGAAGCAGAAGTCACCATTGGAGGAGGACTGGAAAAGACCTTTCAAGATAGATACCTGCTATTGCAAGACTTATAAAACACTAAAATAATTCCTTTCACAGAAAAAGTCTATCTAGTGAGGTTTCTGGAGAAACTCCTTGCTCCATTTACTCTGATAGGTTATTCTATTAACATTACTCCTTAAATGGGTAAAAAAGGAGCTATGAAGCTGGTGAAGGGTCTGGAGCACATGACTTACGAGAAGCAGTTGAGGGAGCTGGGGTTTATCCTGGAGAAAAGGGGCCTCAGGGGGACCTTATGACTCTCTACAACTGCCTGAAAGGAGAGTGTAATGAGGTGGGGGACAGGCTCTTCTCTCAAGCAATTAGTGATAGGACAAGAGGAAATGGCCTCAAATTAAGATGAGAGGTTTAGATTAGATATTAGGAAAATATTCTTCAGCAAAAGGATTGTCAAGTGTTGGAACAGGCTGCCCAGGAAAGTGCTTCAGTCATCATTCTTGTAGGTATTAAAAGACAACTACAGGTAGTGCTTAAGGATAAGGCTTAGTGGTCGAATTGGCAGCGTTAGGTTAATGGTTGGACTCAATGATCTTAGTGGTCTTTTCAAACCTGAAGTATTCTATGATTCTGTGAAAGCTTTCCTCTGATTTCCTGCTTAAATAATCATTGACAATTTATATTGATTTCTTTGTCTGTAGACCTTTAAGTAAGATCCTTTTCCACTTTCATATACCTAATGTATTTGTGACAAGTAATTATACCCCTTTAGCCTTGACTGAAAGCTTTTCACTCCCCTGATATTGATAGCATTTCTTTGCTTCCTGTTTGAAATTTTTCTTCCATGTGGGTACCAGACTGGGACAGATTGTGAGCTTTCACCAAGGCTTTAACCCTGTCTCTGTGTGTAAATAGATCTGGAACAAGAGCACTGTATTTGGGGTCTCACATAACTTCACCAGCTTGCTGGTAATTGCCTTTGAGGAAATAAAGCAAATGCAAACATTTCAAACTATAATTAGTAGGAAGTTCTCAACAAGCACAATATTATTTTCACACTTTACTTTTATATGAGGCATCAGAGTATTTTATGATACGTAATTAGGACTGAAATCTTCAAAAATGTGGCAGAATAAACAGCATTGTTCCCTGTTTCAGTTCAATCTTTTATTGTGCTTTTGTATGATGAAGCATACATGATGTAATCGTTTGCAAGTAGTTGTTCATGAAGAAACTATCCCATTTCTTCAGGCTCCAAGGGATGCTGAGGGAGTTGCTGCTTTCTACTTGAATATTTCCTGAAACCATTGCTGTTTCTGTGCAGTTCTGATGCATTTATTGAAGGGTTTATACAAGTTTTAGCACTACTGATAACTGATCAATACAAAAAAAGATAGCAAGTACAAGTACATTTCTTTGGTATTGACTATGCTACAGTGGCTATGCTATGTTAGGTGGTCTCAGACTGTGAAACCTGCCTCTGCTTTATAATGCTCCTGGGCAGCTTTTACCACAGGCTTTATTTGAACTGTTAAGTGGTACTGGCTGCAGGATCAAATGACATGACAAAGGAGGAAAAAATTAGTGAATGCGTACTTCAGCAGGTTACTTCAGCTACTGTGCAGGCTTTGATCATCTGCAGTGCACTGGGGCTGGCATGTTGGGCACTGTGACACCAGACTTCATGTCCTTAACAAAGCATTGGGACACTGTCCTGAGCTGGGTGTGCAGTCAGTTTCTCCACAGCAGGTACTTGGAATGAAACTTGTAAGGCCCAGTGCTGAGTGCGAAACTCCTCAGACCTGTGTCCCTGCTTTCAGGATGTACGTTCAACATAACATCATCATTTACATGAGATCTTTCTCCAATTCATGCCATCTCCTTTCTGCATTGAGCATCCTACTAAGCTGGAAAATCCCTATTTGTTTTCCTTCTAATCATTCCAAGCAATGTGGAACAGTTCTGGCAGGTGGGCTTATGCAAATGCATTTGCTCCTGCGTCAGAAGAACAGATGATTGTACCTCTTTTTGGGGATGTGGGACATGCTTCTGTGCCTTCATGGAGGCAGAATTGAAACCAGATGCTCTTGCCCATGCTTTAACCACTGAAATACATGGAGAAAAGAGGAAGTGTGAGATGAAGACAGATGTTCCAGACAGATATTATCTCTAAGGCAAACATTACTTTCTATGGGAACACACCTATACACCACGTCCCTCCCCCATATTATTCTTTTTCCCATTTCCTTCCTCTTCGAAATCCCTAAAACTGTGCAAAGTGGGAGAGCGAATCCTTCAGCCAGCACACAGATATGTGGTTAAGATTTCTTCCTAGGGATCCTGGAATATTTGTGGGCTTGAATCCCACTGGAAAAAAAGAAATGTGAAGACAAGTCTCCCACATCCTGTGGAGTGACTGGGAGCGCCCAGCATCTCCTCCTCAATGGCTGTTCTGTGCCAAGCCCAGAGAGCACCTACAGACATGACCACCCCCAACAAGATGAGTGGGAATAAAGTAGTTTGTGAAATGTGATGGGATTTGATGAGAGCACTGTCAAAACTTGAATGGGAAGGGTAAAGGCATTGCCCTTCTTCTTCCAAAAGGAGATCCTCTTTTGTCCTCCCATATGGCCTGGAATGGCATATCCCTTTTGTAAGATGAATGTTTGTCTACATCAAGTGGACAATTTATCTCAATCAGCTTCCTTTCCAATATCACTTTGTGCTTAGTACTAGATGACCTTAAAGGGCCTTTCCAACCCAAGCCTTTCTATAATTTAGTTAAATTTCAAGAAAGACGGTTTTTTTGTGCTGACCTCCAAGTGTTTCATCTCGGTCTTTTCCCATGGGTCGTCATCCAGTACTTCATGTTTACAGGTCTCTTTTCTTCAATATCCTCTCTAAGGGATCTTTGCTACATCATCTGGTACTCTCTGTCCCTCTTGTGAGCCACAAGCCCTGCTGGGCATGTCTGACAACTTCTGACTCATATTCCTTGTTGTGATCACTGCTGTGTTATCCCTTTTCTTTTTGTGTCACATCTTCTTCTCCTTGCCCCATCCAAGACCCAGGTCCCACCAAGGCTCCATCACACGTTCACACACCATCAAAATCCTCAGGCAGCTTCAGGCATAAACTTAAACACAAAAAAAAAAAAATACCACCACTGATTTAGGGCAGCTCTGAGCCACAAGCTGCCGGAGTATACTGGGAAGTCTAATTACATGCTTGCCCTGTTCTTTTATTTCTTTCCTGGGCATAAACTGTTGGCCACTCCCACTTCTGCAATCAGAACGTTATTCTCTTGTCTTAGCTGGGTTTACTCACTATTGATTTTGCGGCCATTGGTTTCTTGGGCAGCAAGAGTCTGGATATTGAATGAGCATGAAACTGTTCTGCTCCCTGTCACTGTGGATGCTGAACTGCTGGTGCTAGTGCATAATCCTGGGTTGGGAGTATTATTTTTTGCCTGAACCAGCCAGTTCAAGAGTCTCAGATCCAGAATTTCCAGCATGGTGGCTGGAACTCCAGACTCCACTTGATTAACAAAACTGTCCCTGTGAAGGATAGGCTCCAGGCAACTGCAGTCTGGTTTCCAAAGAGCAGGGCTTGGGCTAGCCACACTGCTCTCCACAGCTGGACATGGCTACTCCAAATCTACAGCAGCTGCCACCCACACAGGCCAGTGTGAGTCGATGGATCTCTGACTCAGTACTGCTCTTGTCCTCCTGTGTGAGAAAGCTGTCCTGTGGCACAGCTGCGGTCAACAAATGGCTTGTTTTCAATTGCATATACCTTCAGCAATTGCATATACCTTCAAGTTCTTCCTTGACATCAGAGCAATTCCACCATTTCTAGGTAGAGCTGAAAGCAGTACTTCCAAGTAGCAGCTTGGAAGACAGCCATAAGAAGGTAAAGTCATACAGTTATAAAGTTATACAGTTCCTAACTGCAATGTAAATTGAAATATTTAAATTTGGGCAGATGGTCTTAATAAAAACTTAGAGCTGCGTATATTTCAACATAAAATCATGGGGAAGGAAAGGCTGCTCAGTGAAATAAGTTAGAAGTGTTCCTCTAATTCTGACAGCATAATTTAATGAAAATTACTTGTCTGAAATACTTTAATATATTCAGCTTATTGTATTGTATGACGTTTTGATTTATTTGGAAAATAAAATTGAAACACTTTTAATGTGTAGTTTGACCAGACCTCGTACAATATCAAACTCTTCTCATCAAAGTGCTTCACTGCCTGTGCTCCTGGTATGGATCATAATCACTGGGATGGACTCTCACCTGTCTTTTGACTCCATCTCAGGAGTTTCACAGCTCTGCATGTCACCTGTAACTTGGACATGGACTAGGATACTTGAAACTCAGACATCACAAAGAAATGTGCCATGACAGTCAGGTGACACTAGAGAAATCTTTTATATTGAAAAATGTTTCAGCATATCTGACTTAAAAAACATCCAGAAAGTCTCTCTTCTGCAAAAGAGGCCTTGAGGTGCTGCAATCCTAATGCGTGAAACCTGTAAATATAAAAACAAATTGTGCAAATCCATATAAGGTGACCTCAAGCCTTCTTACGGGAGAAACCTGATCCAGACATATTGAAGTCCTGAAAAATATATTCACCAATTCCTCTGAGCTTTTTAACAGACTCTGAGGATTTTAACTACCGACAAGTAGTGTGGTTTTCCTCTAGGTTTTACCAAACCTAGAGAGATATGAACTCCTCTCCCAATATTTTCCCCTACACCCTGTTGCTGTCTTCAGCTCTAAAATAATGTAAGAATGTTCCTACAATTTCCTTTCAGTTAATTTTTCCTGAACAGGGACAAAGTTACTTCTATTACCTTAATTAAGTGCTTTTACATAAACATAAAAGACTAATATACTAATTATTTCTGTTGATATTTCAAAATCAGTTTCATTGTTTTGACCTTTGTCATACCCACTAGACTATAAATAAGCAGAATGACAATTTGCTGGAAAACTTAAATGACATTTTAATGTATTTTTCCACTCTTTTAAAGTGTAGTAATTATTTACAGTGTATCAATTGCTGTTTCCCAGACTTCTCTAGGACAGTATTTTAAATAAAAGTCTAAGCTTTTACTAAGGCATTCTGTGTTATTGGTCATATTTTGCCATCCTTCTCTTTACACTTACATATTTACTTGTATTAACCACTGTAGAGCATATCAAGAAGTTAAAAAAAAAAAAAAAGGTAAAGCTCATTTCATGACAATTTTGGAAGTTGTAGAATTTCATTCCCTCCCAACATACATGGAAGTTCTGCCTATTTTCACTACTTTAATCAAAACATCCCTATTCACACTGAGTAGATCAGAGTTTCAGTACAGGATCTTCTTTACATCCCCTAAAGAGTCTGTGCTGTTCCTTGGAACCCTCACTGTCTGAAACATGCTCAAAATTCATACAATTCAATTAAACATTTGTGTCAGGTCAAAAACAACCTTTGACTGATGAAATAATTTCACTGACAATACTCCAACCAATAGTAATACCAGAAACTTTAGTTATAAACATATGTCCACAGGGAAAAAATCTTTCTGGTGTAAGAATATAATACTTGTTTAACTGCTTTACCGAAATGGAATATTTCAGTTGCATAATCTCTCTTGAGGTAAAAAAGCACTGTATTATTTGAAGTGTAGGTCAGGACAAGAATGTTTTGTGATTCCCTGTGTTTTGAAAGAGAACAAACTAAAATTAAAAAGCCTAAATTTCTCCCCCCCCTTATGTTTTATTTTGACCTGCAAGCTTGCTGCTATTTGACATTTTCAGATTTTTCAAGACTTTCAACTTTGCAATGAGAATCAACCTCGCAATGAGAACTACTTTCAACACAACCTTTTTATGTAAACACTGTTTCCTGTTTTGCTTCAAAGAAAAATGATGAAAAAAATCCTAGCAGCTATGCAGTCTTATCACAACAGGTACTATATTTGTGATCATCTCTTGCAACACAAGTATTTTGTAGACAATAGGAAAAAGTTGTGTTCTGCTCAGGGGCCAAGAGTTCATATTACAGAGCCAGGACTTTGTTTATGGGAACTTTTGTGTATGTCATTAGCTTTCACACAACCCAAAGAATGACACATATTTTAAGAAGAAAGTACTTTTATTAGGCCCATAGAGACAATTGTGTAAAAGACATATTAGATAAAGAAGATCAATTTTCATGCAGATGAACTACTCTTTGAGCCCAAAGTATAGAGAAAATATGAAAGTAATTGTAGCTCATTACTTTGAATTCTATTTGATTATCTTAATCAGTTGGATGTTTGAGAGAAAAGTGTTTTCTATTTTGGGACCAGAGGGTGATCTTGACCCTACTGAGAGTATAAGTGGTGACAGAAGTGGAATGATCAGAGCAAACAGTAATCAAAGATCACCAAGACTTGAGAAACAAGGAAACTCAGAAGTCTTTGTCAAATTAATCTGATATGAAATCCACTATCTGATAGAGTTGCAAATTTTGATTCTCCGGCCCATCTTTGGTCTTGCAGCGTCAGGATTGCAAGGTTAGAGATGGAATAGTTGTTTTGGGAATATAATTTTCCACCTGGTAACTGGGTGTCGCTGTTCTTTCCTAATTAGGTATCCTGTGGTGGATGTTTGGTTTCACCCACAGAGCTCCCTAAGAGCAGTGAATGCATTTCGTGCTGCCTATGGCATTTCAGAATGCTCATGTGTAGGATCTGTATATTTTGGTGGTTCTGCTGGAGCAGGTGTTTATCATGAGGGCTGTGGCAATATTTAAGTATGAATTTCCTGAGCTATCTGGCTCTAGCCAGCATATACTGGTCTGCCAAAATTTGCTTTCAGTGATGGAGCTAATGATAATGAGTGTGGTTTGAAGGGAAGGATGGGTGTTTCTAGGAAAAAATAATTTCAAGGTATGATTTTCTTCCAATATAAGCTACAACTTGTTAACATTTTCCAGTATACATTTCTTGCATATTGTGGTATATAATACCCAGTAGGGGATTTCCTCTCTGTATTGTAGTAAGTTTGAAAAAGGTTTAGGTGGCTTCTTCAAATATGTTATCCTAGTGGAGTGTCAGTGTTGGATGAGCATCATCTGTAGCTCTGTGAGGGCGTGTCATGAGTGCTTTCCTCAGAGCAAATGAGGTGATGTCTGTGGGCTATATCAGTTTTTCTAGTATGTTTTGGATAGCTGATGGTTTGTGGAAGGAGGTGTGTTGGTCTGTGGATTTTCTGCATATGGTATTTTGACGGTTGCTATTTTTTATGTTGACCTTGGTGTCTAGAAAGTTGGTGCTGATGTAAGTTTTCCAAAGAGTTTGATGGGCAATTCTGGTTGCTGGATTTGTGGTAGAAATCAATGAGGGAATCAAAGTTTTCAGTGCAGATGTCATTTGTGTACCCCTAGCATACCCTAGGAACATGTGTCGGTTTGGTGGGAAGGTTCGTGTTTTACGCGGGGTGACTCCTGATGAGCCTGATATCCTGGTGCTTGGATGAAAATACCTGGGTGCTTGTAGTTGCATCTGAGATTTTGTGAACATGAAATGGTTGTGGATGAACATGAAACAGATGGGCTTGATTATTAAATGTCGAGAGACTGGTGCATACAAGACATTTAGGCATAGGGGCAGCAGTAATGGTTCCCTGGTGGAACATACAATGGAAACACTAAAGATGGTAGAGAAGATAGTTAATAAAGTCAGTAGAAAAGATAGTTAATGAAGCAGTGATCCTGGAGGAAGCATGTTTGTCCAGAGAAAGTTGTTTTCACCTGTGACAAAGTATTTAAAGATGGTGTCTGCAGATCCTCATAGCTCTTCACGGAAAGTCTACTTACGTTTCCTTCTGCAAGAATCTAGAAGAGCACCTTAAGGTGGCAAGAGCTGACATGAATTTTTTCCATTGCCATTAGGAAGAAATTTGAACTCTAGGGTGAAAAAAGCAGAGGTCTTTCTTGAGGTCCTTCTCATTGGAAAGCATAAAAAATCATGTGGTGGCATCACTAATACTATCCTAACTTCTCCTTTATCAATTGTTTAATAACTAATTGGTGACTGGCTTTTAAAAACTATGTAGACCCTTAAAAAACGCCATTTTTACCTTTTAAAAAATTCTTTCTGAAAGAATTGGTTTTGCAGACCAATGTAAAATTGATTTAGGAGGGTGCAGCTTACTCTAATGTGAGATTATTTTACAGATGATGGTGGCTATTTTGTCTTTTTTTTTTTTTTTTTTTTTTTTTTTTTTTTTCTAGAAAAGTTGAGACATAGTTACAGGAACACTTCCTGCAATTGGACTACAGACCACAATGCTCCCAATGTTTCCGAGAATAAAAGTAAGCATTTACAAAGAAGAAATAGTGGTAGATATTCAAGGTTGGGGTATTCCTCCCAATGACTTTGTGGTGGGTGATGTTGAGATAATTTTTCAGGTGTTGTCTTGTTGGTGAAGGAATTGCCATTGCACTATTTGGGTTCAGTGTTAAACATCAGTTTCTCTTGATAGTGATTTGTTGCATGGTGGTTTGGTGAGTTCCAGTTTCCTTTACTTTGTTGGAGCTCATAATTTCATCAGGTTCTGTCAACCTCTCAGGAAGGTAATTTTTTCTCAGTTTCTTAGATTAGAGAGACCTAAACAGGATATTGTGTCACATATTTGAGTTGAAACACAGACTTTTTTCTACAGGCAAGATGACCTGCAAGATGTATCTGTGTCACTCTCCCATGTTCCTCAAAGCCTGAGCTGGACTTCAACTCACTTTTATATCTGGCCTGAACAGGACCGTGAGAGGACATGAGAAAGAAAATGGCCACAAACTGTAGCATGGCTTTATGAAGAGTTTTTGGTATTGAATTTAAGATGAGACATGGAGAACACCAGAAGATGTTCCTAAGCAAGGGCTCAGAAATGTGTCTCTAGCAGCCTGGGTGCATGTGGGAGAGGAGGAGACTGAGTTGGTTTCACTGGCAGCCAGGTGCCAGCACACCTCTGCCATGTCTCTAACCCATTCCTTTAATACGATTGTGAACTGTGTTGCTTCTTTGGACAGTGCAAGTCAACAGCACATGTGCTCATTTTAGCCTGGCTTGAGTGAAGAGCGAGTGAGACTGGGAGGGGTTGGCAGGCCTTTGGTCCCGAGGGCTTGGACCCACCAAAGGGGCTAAGGGATGTGGACCCGAGGTGCACGCTGACTTCAGATACCGGGAATTTAGGGGAAAGGGACCCTGCAGATGCAACCAGGGGCTCAGGTTAGCCTCGGCTGGGTGGAGCGCAAACCTGAGCGGGGCAAGGGTGAGGAGGGGGCAGGAGGCGGCGAAGGCAGCGCTGTGCCCGCGCGGTGCTCAGCCCCGCTGGAGCTCCGCTGCGCGGGGCGGAGCAGCGCCGACCGCCATCCTCGGGCCCGGCGGGGGCCGGGGCACCGGGGGCAGGGGCGGGCCCGACCCGGGCCGGCGGGGGCCGGTCTGTGCTCGGGGAGGGGAGGGGAGGCGAGGCGAGGAGGGGGCGGCGGTGGCGCGTGTGGCGGCGGCGGGCGGGAGGGAGGAGGAGGAGGGCGGCAGGGGCGCGCCGCCCGGGGCTGATTGGCCGCCCCGTTTATAAGAGGTGCCCGGCCGGGACGGCGAGGTTGTTTGTCGGCGCTGGGGAGTTTGGCGGAGCCGCGTGTGGAGCCGTCGGAGCGGAGCGGAGCTGCGATGCGTCGCGCCAGCCGAGACTACACCAAGTACTTGCGCGGCTCCGAGGAGCTGGGCAGCGGCGCCGCCCACGAGAGCGCCCCGGCGCCGCCGCCGCCCCCGCCGCCCGCGCACCCGCACCCGCCGCCCGCATCCCGCTCCCTCCTCGCCGCCCTCGTCCTCCTGGGGCTGGGGCAGGTGGTCTGCAGCGTCGCCCTCTTCCTCTACTTCCGAGCTCAGGTAAGCGGGAACTGGCGCGGGCGCTTCCCGCGGAGGCAAGTGCGGCCGTCTCGCACCCTGCGGAAGATGGCAAGGCCCTCGTGTCCGTGCGATCGAGGGGATAAATTAAAGAAAAACAAACAAAAAAGTTTTAGAGCACACTTACCTGTCTCTGAAGCTGATCCAGTTCTGAGAGTAGTCGGGCCAATGGGGTCGCAGTGCCCTGCCCAGCGTGTGCTGGCCCCGATCACTGGAACTGCTCAGAACGAGGGGTTCCAGGTAGCGCTCCGGGCATCGGGTGCATTTTGGGGTACAGGGCTTCGCCGCGAGGTTGGATATGAGGGGTTCCCTAACTCGAGAAACAGTTTAGTCATGATCCTTCACCTGAAGTCTTGCAAGGGCTTTTGGTTTTTAATGATCTCAGTTTTCCACTGGAGAGAATTTTGGCATTGGGTATTAGACAAAGGTTCTTCACCCAGAGGGTGATTGGGCACTGGAACAGGCTCCCCAGGGAAGTGGTTACAGCACCAAGCCTGACAGAGTTCAAGAAGTGTTTGGACAATACTCTCAGGCACATGGTGGGATTTTTGGAGATGGTGCTCTGTGGGGTCAGGAGTTGGACTCGATGATTCTTGAGGGTTCCTTCCAACTCCGCATAATCAATGATTCTGTGACATGTCTGAGGTCTTTGGCTGCCTTAAATGTTTCACCAGCAGGAGAAATGGCTTTAAAGACAAAAAAAGATCGTCATGCAACACCACTCGTGATGGTTTGTCAATTCAGGCTGCGCAGGGGCGCTGCAGAGGAGCTGGGTCTGTGTGCACGTGGGCATTGGCCAGAGGTGCCTGCCGCAGCTCAGGAGCTTTTTCTGGGATTCTCGGGATTTCTGGGAGAGAGCCGCACCTCACCTGCCAGGCCTCAAGTGTGCCGGGATGCCTCGGAAGAGGCAGCGGTGCGTGCCGAGAGGAGCGCGGGGAGGTATCGCTGTGGGGGCAGATAAGGTGATGAGCGGTTGGGTTTTCGGAGAGAAGAGGAGTCTGCTTCTTGGAAATGGCTCGGCTGCCTGAATTCCCTCGCTGCTGCAAAGCTGAGCCCTCTCGGAGGAAGTGGGGACCTGCCAGCTAGTTGGTTCTCAGGACTAGGTGTTAGATTTCTGCTTGGTTTATTGTCGGATGCTAGCTAGTTCTGTTGATGTGGGTCTGACTGCCGTCATGGAAGTGGTGCTTCTGTTGTGTGTACTTTTCATTTGAAGTCGGCAGAGACTGGAAACCTGTTCCTTTCGGTTTACTTTCTAGGTAGAGGCACTTGATCTGAGGTAGCAGGCTGGATTTCTTAACTAAGTGCACTCTGAAAGCAGGTGTTGCACAAGTGTATACCTGCTTAATCAGATGAGTGACTGTCAAATATACAGTAGTGCTGCTGATAATTTATTATGCAGACTAATTCATATTTTCTTACTGACAATGGCTTTGTGTTTTCCATTTTTCAAAAAATAAAATGTAACGGCAATACAGCACTTAGTTAATCATAACTTGTATATTTCAGAAGAGTGACATCTAATTTCTGGGACTCACTGTTAAGTAGCTTAAAGCTACTTGTTTGCTTGACAGCGAAATAAATTAATGCCTGCTTCAACTTGTGACAGGGGAATGTTTTTCACTCCAGATGTTTATGAACCTGAAAAGACATTCTTGTCAAAGCATAGCTCAGAGATGCACAGCTGTACATTCATTAGGGGGCTCGAGAGCTATTGCAATCAAAACAACTTATCAAAGTGTACTCCCTTATAAAAGACTCTTCCTGATAGGTACATGTCAGGGTTTCATGTGTGACTAACAAAGGGTAAAAAGAACCATAATGGCTATTTTTCTTCTTCTTCCTTGATTTAAAAAATGGCATGGTTCAGTTGTAACTCTGCATTTGACAGCTTAATTCTCTTGCTAGTTTCTTGTTCTTTTAGATTTGGAGTAGTGCTATTGAATGGAGTCTTTAATAAATTTGAATTTCTAAAATATCTACAAGAGGTGATATAACTCAATGTAGTCTTGACTGAAGTAATTGTCTAAAAAGTTTTAATGTAAAAAATGTCATCAATGGAAAATAGACTGATAAGTATGTGCTTGAATTAAGTACATAATTCACTATAAGGAGATATGATAATTCATATTTGTTCACCATTTCTAATTGTGAAATAATATAGATGGAAAAACATAGTAGGTCCTGCAGCAGTTAGTTCTTATTTCACGCTCTTAGAGAGTTATTTTATTTAAATGGGACATGATCAGGCCTCTTTCTTTTGAAAAGATTTCTGTGAAGTTTGATTTTATTAAGCTACTTCAATTTGGCCTTTTCAGTGTAAATTTCAGCTATCTAAGTTTGTACTTTAATAACAGAACTTAATTATTTTTAATTAATTTTGTTGAAATAATGAGGTGTTAGTAGTAGAAGCTGTGCATGAAAAGATTTGAATTGTTTGCTTGGTAAATTAAGCAAATGTGAATTAGAAAGATTTGAGTATATAGGCTGATATTAAGAAATTCTATATTTTAGAAGCTCTTTAAAACCTTATCTAAGTGTCTGAGTAAACTCTGACTCAGTTTTACCACTCACATTTTGTCTGTATTTGCATAAATTCGTTTGGGCTGGATCATGACATGGTATAAGCTGAGACAATAGTTGAGGTTTTGGTTTTTCCTTAATTTTGTTTATTTTGTGGCTTGAGCATTAGGAATTTCACAAGACACATAACTAAGACTGACACTAAGTTTTCACGGGTAAACACATGTTTGTGGCCAAGAAATAATGCAGTGCCATGCAAGTGAGACAATGAGCTGGTATGTTGAAAAAGAAAGAAAAAAAAAAGGCAACAAGTTTGAATTTTACCAGTATTCTCATAATAGTGTACTGAAATGTAAAAACATTAGCATGTTTTATCCTTGCTTTTTGGTCTATCCTGTGCAGTGTACTGAATCCAAGAAATTAAACAATAAAAAAAGGTATCAGTCTTAAGCATTTATTTTGCCTAAACTTTGAGGAATATTTTCTCATTATAATGCCATGAAAATCTAAAGATACTCAGAGCAGCTGGAGGTCATCACTCGATAGACACTCATGCATAGCACAAGGTGAGAAAAATATTTTCTTTAACTTTCAGTGATAAATTCTGAGGTTTAGTCTCCAAAAGCTTAGCTTTTAATCTCTTCTTTCTGGCCCATTTCCTTAGTGCACTTAGATTTCAAAAGAGTAGGAATCTGGTCTGACACTGACTGAGCTGGAGGGCAGTGAAGCAAATTGAAAGTGCTCAAAATGAAATGTGGTGGCTGAGTGTCTAATGCCCACAGTTTAAGCTAGACCTCCAAGAGTGTGCACTTTTCCCATTAAAAAAAGTTTGTACACATTTCAAGTATTCTACCAGATTGAAGAGTTCGCAGTTGAATAAATGGTGACCTGAAAGCCCAGTTTTTATTGTCATTTCATGCTTATGTGGAAGTCTTGTGGTATGTTTTCAAACGATTACCTTTCAGACTTCAGATGAAGTTTTCTGAGCATTGTGGCTAACAGAAAAAACAGCTTGCTGGGGATCATTAACATCTTTCAGAAGCCTGAAAGAACCCCTTCTTGGTGCTTAAGAAGGGTCATGGAGTGCAAAGTGATATTTGATAGTCTGGAAAGTGGTTTAAGTTTGAAAAGAAGTACAAGTATAGATTGTAAACATTTATTGTAAGGTGTAAGTATTTAATGCAATATTGTAACAGTGCATAATTGTTGCAAAATTTAATAGTAAAGGTGGGTGAAATGTATTGTATCTTTTAAAACCAAACTGAGTCTTTTTTACAATAGAAAACTGGTTCTTAATTCTGTAAGTTGAGCCATGATGGTGTAATTCATTTTGGCTGCCCTGAAGTGGCTGAATAGAGTTCAGAAATGCAACTAGAATGATGAGAGCTGCTGAAAACTGGGGCAATGAACAATTTGACCTGATTTCAAGGTCGGGCAAAGTGGATATTAAAAATAAGCTAGTTTAATTCCTCTAGGGTATTTAGGATACTTCACACTTTATAAAGCTTTCTCCTTTATTTGTGTTTGCGTCTTGATATTTCTTCCAGATATTAGATTTTGGTACTTTTTGCTGAAGGTGCCCTGCCCTGCAAGTTAGCAAGCTGCTTCTGGTATTTCATCATAATTTTCTCATTCTTTAGAAGATCTTCTCAAAACATGTCCTTGGAAGTTTTTTTGTGCATCACTACTTCCCAGTTTTGATCTCAGTGCTCGGTAATGCTTGTTTACAGCCATGGCAGTTCAGTGCATGTTCTTTGTAAAGACTTACGATGCAGGATTTCTGAGAAGTCCTTTTCAGGCAAGTGAGCTGATTTTCATAGTTAAATGTAGTGAAGACTATTCTTGAAGGTATTCTTTGAAAAAGGTGAGGGCAACAGGTGGGTTAGTTAGTCCCAAGATCAGAATTTCCTCTTATCAAACAGTAACTCTGGAGACTTGCAGTTTTTGTCAGGGTGGGCTGCACAACTCCAAGCTGCTGAAACCATCAGCTGCAGTGTTTCCATTAAGCCTTCAGTCTTTCACCTGTAGGTGCAGAGATGCTGGATTTCTGTCTTAAGCCTTGAGCAGATAAACTGTAATCTGAGCAAGGGATTCTATGCAATCTGCTGTTACTGTTGTGATACAGTATTGTGTGACACATTTGAATGATGGCTCATAGCAATGAGTCTATGCTGGCATGATTTGTCATGTTGGACACTCAAGCCTTTACAAGTTTCATGATCTTTGTGCTATAAAACTTAGTTTTCTTGCCTGTAATTCAGAAGATGTGTTTTAATAAATCCAAAACTGGGATAGTAGTCTCTGTCTAGTAGAATTACTGATACAAATTAGTATGTATTGGCAGTTATTTGCTGTAGCTTTCTGTGTTCTGTTCTATGATTTGTGTAGAGGGGAGAAGACTCAGATATCCAGATCCTGTTAAGAGACATCAATCAGGTCTCTAACAATCCCACCATGAGAGGTTACATTTGAAATAATGGGTCCTATTTTGGGTCCCTTGGTACCAGAATTATATCAACAAACTGGAAGGTGTCCAGCAGAAAACCACTGTGACAGATAGGAGCCACAATGTATAAAAGAATGAAGAGCTGGATTCTGTGGCAAAGAACAGACTAAGGTGAGGGAAGCTAATCACTGTTTTTAGCTACTTAAAGACAGGCTTTTAGAAGCATTCAGCAAAAACAAGAGGCACAGTCATAAATTGCAGCAAGGAGAGCTGTAGCTGGATGTAAAAACCAAGGATTTTTTTTTTTTTTTTACACACTAGAAGTAGTGAAGTTTTAAGACAGTTTGCCCAGAGAAGCTGAAAGTTTTCCCCAAAGCTTGTCTAGAAAAGGCCTTAACCCACCTGGCCCAAGTTACAAGTTGGCCCTGCTTCAAGCAGGAGGCTGGAGTAGAGATGCCCAAAGGTACCTTCCAACCCAAGTCATTCAGCATTAACTGTCTTTTAGCAGCTGTTGGTAAACATTTTGTGCTTATTTTTAATTTTAGTTTACAGTTGATTTTCTGAATACAAGCGGAACATAGTGCGAGAGTTGCTTAAGAGTGCAGTTTTACAGTCAGTTAAAGCTGGTGCTGCCCTCCTGATACTTCATTCTTATGCCTATCCCTGTACTGATTCTGATGCTTGTCTGATATATCTGGAGTGACTTGGTTTTGGGGAACTAATCTTAAAGGAAATTAAGCCAGCAAAAATTCCTCCCTTGTTACTGATTTGGAAGAGGAGACTGAAATCCAGAAATCAAATTCTGTGGTGAAGGGGGTGAGAGCAGAAAGATGCTAGTTTAGATCTCCTTATGCAGTTAATGAGGCTGCACTGCACTAGCTGACTTCAGAAGTCATTAGTGTAGGTTTTTAGCACTTAATTCATAGAGCTGCAATGGCTATATACAGATTTTCTTTGGGGACTCAGCTGTGTCAGGCCGTCACAGGAAGATGTTACTGCCTCCAAGCCATTCTGTAACTCATCACTACCCCTCTGCTCAAAGCTGTGGCGTCTTATGGTCTTCAGGTGAACCTTCTATGACCTGTTTCACTCCAAATCTGCAGGGATGACTGAGACAGCTAAACCAGGCTACAGGATCTGATACTGGTCTGAATGAATTGCGCAAAGAGCTTTCCATCTGGAGACCTGAGCAGAAGGATGGTGATGGAGGAGGCAGCATTTGGTACTGCTGTCTGTGCAACAAATGTCTCTCTGCTGTGTGTTACTATTGGATGGCTGCCTGGGTGGTGTAGACTTTAATTCAGCTCTGTAATCCTAACCTTACAGTTTTACGTTAACTAACCTTTTGGGAGGGGGGGTTAGGGAGTTGAATTTATGTTCTGTGAACAAATGATATGCTTGATTCACTCTGGCTGTTTTGTATTGTGAAAAACTTCCTTTTGATATGCTGTTTTGTTCAGCTCTGTGTTAAAGGAAACTGAACACTAGGTACTGTCCATAATGTCTTGATATTTTTTGCATTGCAATTACAAATAACCTTTTGTAATTCTCAGGTAAAAGTATTTTTTCCAATTAAGAAAGATAGAAGTAAGTGTTCGTTAATAGACCAGCTGATACAGTTAGAGAACCTAGACTAAGAGTTTGAGCCTTCTTTAAGCCTGAAGTAAAAGCAGAATAAATGCAAGTTGAGAACAATTTCTGAGAATCCTAGGCCATCTCTGAAAGATAGTTGTTAATCTCTTCAGTGTAAAGGATGTGGAGTATGTGAAAAAAGGGTGAAATAGTTTAAATAGTTTTTGTGCAATAAAATTCTATCGCGGTACAATCCTAATCCTTGGATTGTCTTCCAATTTATCTAAGTGATAGAATGCAGGATTTAAAAATATATTTAATTCAGTCACAAAGGTTGATTGATAAAAATGTCTTGCAGGTACTCTAAACTTACCATTCCTTGTCCAATGATGCAGAGGTTTCTTGTGGTGCAGTTTAATCATCTTTTGGTCTTTAACTTTTGCTGTCTTGCTGTCTTTGTGAGTATTTCACACAGCAATATCTCTTGCCACTGTCATGGCTTAATCCCAGCTGGCAACTGAGTCTCAGACAGCTGCTCACTCCCTGATGGGATTCTGGAGAGAATTGGAAGAGTAAAATTGAGAACTCATTGGTTGAGATAAAAAAAAATTAAAAGGTAAAGAAAAAGCTGCACACACAAAGGAAGAAGAATGTGAAGGCAGGTGTTTAGCCATCCCTAGGACAGCAGGGCTCTACCACACATAAAGTGATGTGGGAAGACAAATGCCATCATTGCAAATGTCTCCCCTTTCCTCCTTCTTCCCCCACCTTTATATACTGAGCATGATGCCACATGTGTGGGGTATCCCTTTGGCCAGTTCTGGTCAACTGTCCAGGCTGTGTCCTGTCCCAGCTCCTCTGTCCAACTCTCTGTCTGGTGGGGTGGGAGGCAGAAAAGGCCCTGACTCAGTGTCAGTCCTGCTCAGCTGCAACAAACACATCCCTGTGTTACCAACACTGTTTTGGTCACAAATCCAAAACACAGCCCCATACCAGCCACTGTAAAGAAAGCAAACTCTATCCACAATGAGCACATCCATAAAACAGCTTCAGTAATAGCTGACTGACAGCTTCAATGATATAATTTCAGTGATAAAATGGTTTCAGAGATAACTTCTCTGTCTTCTGTTGAAAATGATGTGCTATACACACACACACATACTTTCCCCAAGTTTCTCTACTTGACATTCATGTGTCATCTTACAAACAATAGCTTTTGAGGTAGGATAGCTGTGTATATTTCCTGCTAAAATAACTGTGATATTGCCCTGAGTGCTTGAAATACAGAATTCAAACTTATTGGCTTTACCATAAGAGTGGGATTTATATTTAACTTTTGAAAGTCACATATCTAGTCTAAGCTAATGAAATAGGCAGCACCAGAAGATAATTCATTCTCCTATCTCGCATGTTTTTGGATGAAATAAACCCTGATGTTGGGAACTGTTTCTCTTGACACTGTTTATAATGAAAATTTAGGTAATAAACTTAGCCAGGGGCCAAACATTTACGTGGTTAAAAAGTCTCTAACATTTAGAACTGTGGTTGTGCTTACGTTTTTGTTTCAGATGGACCCTACCAGAATTTCAAAAGAACATGCACACTGTGTCAGAACACTTTTTGGACACCAAGAAAGTACAGATTTGCATGATGCCTCCTTTGAAAGTCAAGAAGCGAAGTTAATGCCAGAATCCTGTAGAAGTGTGAAACAGGCTCTCCAAAGGGCTGTGCAGAGGGTAAGTGGCACAATGTGTTTCTTTATTTCATTGTCCTGTTGCAACTAAAACAATTTTTCTGAAATCTGTATTCAGAGGTAAGTTATATTAATATATTTCCTGGTGTTTGAGTAACACCTGATGTTTTATTCAGGATTGTATTGTATTTGCTGATGAATTTGGTAGTGGCTAACCAATTCTGTATTCAACATTTTATTTATTTTATTTTTCTTTTAAGAAAGGAAGACTTGAAGTTGTACTAAGAAAACTGAAGTTAGGTGATTAGCCTTTCTGACATTTGGGTGGGCCTGAACAGTAGTCATTTATGCTAACACTTGTATAGGTTTTCCAGATGCTCATAACAGGTGTCAATTCCACATTCTTTTCAAGGGAATCTTCCAAACAAGATTCTCTTACATCAAGATCATCAGCAAGCAAAATATTGCCTGAAGGAAAAGGAGATAGCGTTTGCTCTCATTTGCTCTTGTTTCTTACTCTGGAGTCCAAAATGAGGGTCAGTTCCTGCTTTGGTTTTGCTCACTTTGCCAGTTCTGTGTTCTATGCGGGCCATTCTCACACTGGCAGAAGATCTACTTGGCTGTAGCATGATAACTGGGTGGTCTTTATCCAGGAATTGAGAATGACAGGTTGTTCCCAAACACAAATGACAAAAGAAGTCAACCCTAATGAAGAAGCCTAGGCAAGCTGGAAGTATGCCACAATCTCCTTTCACTGCAGTTACTGCTTTTGATCTCTTTTTGTGTTCATGATAGTGTTTAGTGCTAATTATGGGCTGTGTAACAGATGGATGTCTGCTATGGTATTTGATTTTTCTGGCTTATCAGGCCCCTTACAGCTTTACTGCCTCACATCTTCACAGGACTGGCAATTTTTCATTAAGGGTACTACATTAGATTTGAGCTGAACTCACGTGTGCTTTAGCATGAACTGTACTTGAGTTAAATTTAGAGCATTTGAGTTGTGCTAATATGATGTTTGGTTTTAACATAGAACTCTAAGTGACAGATCTTTTTGTGAACAAAACACAGAGACATAGGAGTCTATGTCTTGTCCCTTTTGCTAGCCACCTCCTTCAAGAGCTTAAGGGGGAAACAAAGGGTTATGTCTGTAGGATTAGTTCTTTCCTCCTGCATTTTTTAGAACCTCTCATGCTGCACCTACATATGTGCTGTGTGCTGGGCTGCTCCTTCACTCATGACAGAGGAAGGAGCTTGTTACCGTAAGTCAATGGGGAGCCCTGTGTTCTGGTCTTTTGCTGCTGGTTACTCAACAAAGGCACTGGCTTTAGCTGAGGCTTTATATCCTGCCAGTCTGGATGGAGGTTAAATGCTGCAATGTCTGTGGCTGGGATAAGTAGTGAGTAGGGATAACTTTTTTGGCTGATCACCATTAGTTTGAGAACAATAAAATTTCCCTTGCCAAAGTAATTAGACTCTGAATTTCCTTTGAATGCAATGGAGCTTATTAAGCAGCTGCACCAGTGGTCTGGATGCTTTGTCATCTTGTATCAATGACAGAGAAAGAAATAGATAGGAAGGTGGTGACCTGAGGCTTTTTACATCTTTTTTGGTACATCAGAGAAGTGAAAGTAACAGTGTCAAGGCAGAATTATACTTTATCATTATAAGTCTGTAAATTCTGCCTTTCAGTCATCCTGCTACAATGAAGAGCAGAGGTGCAGCTATAACTTGCTTGCAGTTGCAGGCACTCCTTTGTGTGTGGATCCAGCTAATGTGACTTAAAGGAGGTTTCCTGTTGTCTCTGCTTTCTTCACTTTCCTTAAGGAGAATCTAAATAATCTAACTTATGTCTGTTTTAAGAACCAGTATCCTTATTTGAACTGGCAGCATGCTAAGTGACTAAAATGGAACACTTCAAAATACCATTTATGTTTTTTGGTTTTTCAATATATTGTCTTCTGCAATTCAAGCTGTTCAGGAAATGAAAATAGACAAATTTCTTTTGCTCAGGTTTATGGTCTGGTTACAGCTTCTAGCTTCCTGTGCCAGTTCTTATCGGTTTTCTTTGCACACCTCTAGACAGAGTGCTTAAATGTAAAGCAGAGATTGATGTTGAAAGTGGAAGTGCTCTTATGAAAACCAGTGTAGTAGGGCTGCAAGATCCAATCTAGAAATATGTGTCACCTGAAAAAATAACGATTTTTTCTTTTAATCAGAATCTAATGATTGATTCCTTAACACATTCTGCGATAAAAATTCTGCTTAAGGAGCATATAAACTTTCAAGCAGACAAATAATATACTTTCCTAGCCAGCCTGTTTGCTTAATTTTTTTCCATGTAACCCTAAAAAGCTTTTGGCAGTCCAGATGCTCTAACCACAGTCCTTATGAAGTCTGTTATGAGCCTGAAGTAGAAAGGACTACAAACATATCTTGGGTCAATCCATAAGTAACTTTGTTTGGCAGTGCTCCCAGGTTCTAGCTGCTTGTGGAGTTCAGGCATAAGCTGTTCTCCCACATGGCAACAGAGTGCTTTGCTAGACCTCCAGGGCAGCATTTATAAAGCGATCTATATACTTAGCAGGCGTTTAAAGAGCACATGGTTATGGACCAAGTAAAGGTTTCACAAGTGATTACTGTAAGTTGTTAAATTTTCACCTACAATTTTGTAGGTTTCTAGTCTACAGTCTTACATGCCTTTTTTTTTTTTTTCTGCAAGCAGTAGACTACTCATTTGGAGAGAGGTTTTATTGCTGGTCTCTAAACTACAGTCTGATGAATATAGGTTCATGTACTTTCTATTTTACTTCCTTTCTGATTAGCATTCTTCAAATTGCTGAATTTCCGGCAAGAGAATCAGATACTTCTTCCTGGTATCAGCTATACTTAAAGCTCTTGGTAATAAAAGAATCAAGTACATAAAGAAGCTTTAAGACCACATCTGAAGCAATAAGTGAGCGTCCAGAAGTTCTCTTCTCATTGGTCTCAAAAGGGTACTTAGAGCTTCTCAAAGTAGATACTGAGATATTTAGATAAAAGCTGAAGGAGACTAAAAACCTTTCACAGATGTCATGTCTTCAGGTGTAGCCTTGTCACTGCATCCTCAGCATTGGACAGAAGTTCAAGAGCAGCAGTTATTTCTGCCGCCTGCTATGGATGAGGTAGAGAGCAGTTCCTAACTTATGAGAAAGTTTTGGAGCTTCTTAGTGGCCTCTTAATTTTTTTTTTTTGGATGAAGGGAAGACATGTTTTTCATTTTTGTGACTAACTCCTTGTCTGTTGTTTAAACAGTGAGTGTGTGGAGGAGGTTGGAATGTGGGAAGCTGGCCAGCAGAGTTGACTTGGTGGGCAGTGAGCAAATGACAAAGGTGTACAAGTGCAGCTTGTCATAAGATTAAGAGTGGGGTGATTTTTGTGTACAGTTCTGCTAAAAATAACTGAACAGCTTGGTATCACATACGCTTCTGTGGATGGCAGTCTTAAGAGAAGTTGCTGGTAATGTTTTGTCAGCAGTTTTCATGCCATTATAGCAGTGTCTTAGTCACGGGTTCTGTTGAGCTGTTTCTGCCTCCTTAATGAGCCTCTGCATTTTTAAGTATAAGACACCTAAGAACATGCAGGAGCTAAAAAATGCAGTTGATACTTCAGTAATTTGAGAAATCACAGCTCTTAGTTTCTTGCAGTAAGAATACCAGGGGATTTTATAATCCCATTAAGAGGCTACCTTCAAACATCCACTGAAAAATGTTCTTCAGGGTCAGAAGAAAATACATAGTTAAATGCTTTTCTAAGGTAGGTTGTGTATCAGCACCTTGGAACTGTATGAACATCAAGTAAAAAAAAAAAAAAATCAAGAAGTGTTTAACTGCTTATTCTTTATGAGGAAACCTACAACTCCATATCTGTTTTATAGGGACTAATTAATGTGTTTTGTCTTCATTTTGGAAGTTGGGGCAACATAACAGAAAGAATATCAAACTTTCTTGAGGCTAGTCAGAATCAAGTAAAGAACTTGACACTAGTCCGGAGCTTAGAGAGTTGCTGGAGGATTTTGTTTTCTGGCCACAGTTTAACCTTCTGGTCCAGTGATAGGCTCACAGAAGAGTCAATGAACAATTGGCTCCAACCCCCCAGCCTTGGGGTTGTTAGTGCCATGATCTAACCAGTTGCGCTAATCATGAATTCCAGACAAGGAGAGTTGTGGACCCAAGTCCTCCTGGGTAGCTGTCCTGCTTACTGAGTGGTGAAGCTGCAGATGAACAGCACCACCACCAGTTAGAAGGAGAGGAGCTCAGACTGATTTCATGAAGTCATTCTGTGTGGAACATGAGCTGAGTCAGGCTGCTGGGTTTCAGAAGGTGAGGTATTCAGCTGCTTAAGCTAGAGCATCTTTGGAAATGTGCAGAAGCAGAACAGAATGCTCCTAAGAAAAATGTAAGTTAAAACTAGACTAGCAGTCAACCAATTCAGGGCTTTCAAGGGCTGAGCAATTATCAATCATGGGATTTTTCTTTTTTTTAGTACCAAATCTAGACAGTAGGAGATTAAAATGTACATGATTCTTTTTGGATCTGCTTAGTAGGCTTTCCAGGCAAGGACACTGTCACATCCTCCATCCTCCCAAAGGAAAGGATATTAAAACAAACTCCACAACTGAGAAGTTTCCAAAGAAAGCAAGAAGACAAACATGTCTCTACTTCAAGGGAAAAAGGGTTGGGATAGGTGAGCTGCAATAATTTCTGAGAATGTGGTCCATCTCCCAGGCTCTTCTTCTTGCCTTACGTCCTGTTCTCTTCAAAGGCTTTTGTCATTTTTCACAGTACCTAGTATTTGCATTCTCTTGTCATCTTCCTATTTCCTACTCGTGTGGCTAGTGGCTGATGTTGACATGCAGCTCCTAGAACTGAACTTCATTTTCATGCTCCTAGAACTGACATTGAAGTAGGAAGATCAGAGAAGCAAAGTGAATGTAAATACAGGAAGTCAATGTGAGTTTTGCTGCTTTTGAAGTTGTGATTCTTCTGCTTTTCTTCTCGTCTTTACAGAAAAAAGCATCTTCATGATTCTTATCCATGAAATCAGCATATCTCAGCTGAAGTATTATGCTTTGATAGTCATACTACAACTTCCACACTGCTGTGGCTTTTCATTTTGGTTTAACATTTAAACACCTACTGAAAGGGGAAAGTGAGAGTAATAAATGCACCAGCCAAGGCACTACATATTTCACTGTGGTTGCAAAACTGCATAAAAGCAGGACTTCAGGTGTTTTCAGAGCAGAGTTTCAAATTCTGAAACACCCCAGTGATTGAGAGCACAGTGGGACTTTGCTGATCTCGCCAAATCTGAGATGTATTTCATATACATGATTGAATCAGGCAAACAGCAGTGTGTGTGGCATAAAGATGAAATAAAGGACCACTCCTAGGTTCAAAGAGGACATGACTTGCTATCTTCAGCAAAATGTTTTCTTTTACTAAACATCTTCTTGACAGCTCCATGGTATGAGGTATTCAGAATAACAAACATATTACCCCTGTTTTTTTAGAAAACAGATAGTTATGGTGAAAAGGGAGACAGAACTGAGGGTTGAGCTTAATACTAAGACTCAGTCTAGGCTTGTAACAAGAACAGGCTGCTTAAATTTTGAAATCTGCTGTTTGTATCTTTTTCTAAAGAGGAGTACAGGTGTGAATGATTAAAAGCAAAGCTTTTTGTGGTGCCTGATGCCTGCATTTTGTGCTGTTCTTGGGTCTGGGTGGCATAGTTCTCATTCATGTTAAAATTTATCTGCAGCTAAGAATTACATACTTTTGAAGCCTGGCACCCAGTCCCTTTGGTCCAGTATGGATTATACTTAATCCTTCAGTTCCTGCATACCTTGTTAGAAGTGAGCCTTGATTGTAAAGCCTTGTAGCCTTCCCTGTTGGTGGCCAGTGGTGAGGCATGGAGGTTTTCATTCACCTCATCACAAACGAAATTCAGAGTTTAGCTATCCTTAGTTGTTAGAGTGATTAAACACTAGTTCCTGTATAAAAATGCCTCCTCCTTTGCCTTTAGACTCCAAGTAATTAAATCAGTTCATAAATTCCATTGTTGGATGTGATGCCTTCTTATCAATTATACTTAGAGAAATATTCAATGTACAGTAAATAGAAAAGATTTTAAATGTGCTGTCACCACTACAGTAGATCGTACAGTGATCATACATACTAGCATTTCTATCCACCTTTATTAGAATTACCAAATTACTAGATGTAATTTGATTGTGTGTGCCTGTTACATAAATTATCATATTTACATGATTCATATCCCAGACATCTGAATGTGCTGCAGGTGGAAGTGTCCCCAAATAAATGCACAGAGTATTGTTAAGTGTGCAGACTAAACACTGTTACAAAACCAAGAAAACATCAAAGCAATGTCTCCTTCTCATTTTAGGAAGTCCAGCGTGCTATGGGAAGAACGCCACCAAGACCAGAAAAAGGTAGGTGTTGGTTTATGAATAAGCAATATTTTAGTTCCACTAAACTTGTCTTTTTGGGATAATGCAATTTTTTTATCTCTAGCTGCAATGGAGGCATTAGGACTTGAGCTGTACAAGAGGAGCAAACCTGAGAAGCAGCCATTTGCCCATCTCATTATTGATGATAAGAATATTCCATCTGGTAAGTTTGATTTTTAAGTGAATACTTCCAATACTAATATAAATGTATTGAAAGTGAAGTATATTAAGATATTTCAGCAAAACATCAACAGACTGGGACTTCAGAAATGGCTTTTGACAGTGAGAATAAATTGGATGCATTAAAGAATTTCAGGGGCAGCAGGAGTACTGGTAAAAGGAGGATGGCTCCCCTTTGTATCAGTCTTGTGCTGATTTGAAATGGCCTTCATTTCAAATTGCCACTTTTCTTGACCAACCTCTAAAGGGGCAAATCCTGCCCCTTTGTGCTGTTTTCAGGTGGGGAAGGAAGATCTACATTGAATGCTCTCCTCTAAAGTTTCCCATTTTCCTTTGGCCTGTAGGGCCCATCAGGAGTTTTTCACTGCCACTAGACACCAGCCATGAGGATGCATGCTAACATACAAGCATGTCCCAGCACAAACATTGCCCAAGCTAATGAGCAGGGGGAAGAAATTGTTCTTGTGGCTTTATCTGCCCCTGTGGTAAGAGGATGGCATTCTTTTATCTTGCCAGAGTTCTTATTTTCTGCACACAAGTATTCAGATGGCTTTGTGAATATCCTTGCTAGCACAGTACCAGGGAACAAGACATGAGTCTGCCTTGAAACACTTTCCAGAGGAGAAGATTCATTCCTAACATTTTAAGATAATGTTGGAACAGTTTTAGTTTTTGCCCTGAGGCACTGTCAGTTGAGATTTTTTTCTGTATTCTCAATGCTGTATTCTCAATAGTTGGTGTGGTATAAGTAAACCAGAGTTTTTTCTGAAGCTGTTAGGTAGAGGATCTTAAGATCACCACTGTCTTCTTTCTCTGAAGATTTATACATTCTGCAGGGCTGAACTCATTGTTAATTGAGCTATGCACATTGCTTTTTTGTTTTATATAATCAAACCAAAGGGGAATGGTGTGTTGAGACTTGAAATCTGAGATTTTAGCAGCCTGCATAGTAATACCTTGCTCTTGCTCTATTTAAAGACAAAGCACTTCTGTACAGCTTCTTGCCTGCAGGGATAGGATTCTTTCAAGTGCATTGACATTGCCTCAATCCAGAGCCTTATAGCAGAGAGCTTAAACAGCTTGTCAGATGGCAGCCAGAACTTCCACAAGCTTTCTTGTTAGCTCAAATGCCTGCTGACAATCTTCTATTTTAGTCAGATTTTGGCTTTGACCTACTTTTACAATAGGTCAATAGTAGAGGATTCAGTATCAATAAACTTGCCTTAGCATTTTATCTTTTGGAAGGTTTCAATTAATTTGCTAGTCATAGAAACAGATCACTTACCTGCAGAAGTGGAGTGTGTATCAGTGTTCCAGTCTGTGAAATCCACCTTTTTCTGTGTGGAATTTATTTGCTGCTTACCTGGATGGTGCTGTAGACTGTAATTTTACAACTGTAATTTACAGCAGCTGATAATTTTTACAACTGTGCATTGCTGCATTAACCTTCAAGGGTGTGGCAGAGAAGACTTATGGGTGATGGCCAGGGAGACATTGTTCTTTTTTTGCTGCAGATCAGCTCCTTGACAATGTGATGAGCTGTTCATATATTCCCTTCTGATCTGGCTTTTGCCTCTTTCAGAAGAGCAATGCCAGGAGTTAATCCATGAGCACAGCTTCTGCAGCCCTTGTGGGCATTGCAGCAGTGAGGGGCTGCATCCTTAGGGATAGCAGGAACCCTGAACCTGCTGGTTGTGAGGCACTTTAATATCATGCTCACTGGCATGAGGCAGTACCCACTTGGCTGGGTAGCACAGAGATTAGTGACAGGCATTAAAGAAAGAAAAATATGCCTGAGGGGTCACCAGAAGTTTTTCCTCTCCCATCTTGTTTTCTCTGACTGCAAATGGCAATTTCTATCTTCCTCCCCTGATTCTTTACCCTCCATGTCTGAAATCTATCTTAATTGTTTTCTGCCATCCCTGAGTGGATAGATATGTTCTTAATATTTTGAGGTTCTCTACTGTCATCAAACTCATCCAGAATAAACAGTGCCAGGAAAAAAAAGTCTTCATTGCTGTCAAACAGGATTTTAAGCAGTTTTCTGCTGAACACCCTTCATGAAGGGGCACTGAGCAGTGTCTGTGAGAGAACATTTTGCTTTGACCTGGTTCACGATAATGTCAGGCCTCAAGTGGACTTTTGCAGCTGGGGGATAGTGCAAGGGAGGGGGGAAAATAACCCTTCTCAGATTCAGATTGTAGTGTCCCCACCTACCCTTTGGCACAGAAGCTGTAGTGGTTTGGCTTGCTGTGTGTTGCTGCCTTAGGTTAGAGCTGGATGCTTGCTGGTTGGTTTTTACCAGAGCTCACTATAAATGCTACCTAGGTTTTAAATGAAAACAGTGAATTTTGGTTTATAAATTGATTACAGAAATTAGTCACAGTTTAAAGGGGAAAATAGCAAACAGAAATAAATATAAATGTTAAATATATACTTTGGGGTGTGAATTGATACCTTTAGCTGTCTAAGGAAATGCTGTAGTATTCTGAGTTATTTACAGCTGCAGGTTTGACTTAGCTGCCCTTTGCCTCCAAAAGACTTTTCAGAGCAAACAGTACTTTGGTCCTTTCTTCAGGCTTTATTTATACCTGAAAACTACTAGGATGCAAACAAATTATCAAAACAGGTCTCCTTTATCTTCTGTTCCACTCACATCATCTTCCTTCTTGCTAATTAATTTTATTTAACTCAGTTGTATTAGTCTTAGTTCAAGTTCACAAAAAAGAAAGATATTGTTTTTATTTATCTTCAGTTTTGACAAGAAGCATGCATTATCTTGAATTCTTAAATAAAGCTTTCTGCCCTGTCTGGAAGGCTATTTTGTTCATTATCCCCCAGCCACTTCCTTCCCTGTCAACAGGACTTAGCATGTGCTATTTTTCCAGTGGTTCCAAAGTAAATTATTTCCCAGAAGATACTGTATTGCAGCACTTGTGACTGTCCTATGGCTTGGGTTATGTGTTATGTGTTTCTGATACATAACATTCATACAGCAGATCCGGCACTTACATGCTCCAGTTTCCTGCACTTCCTGTGTTTCAGGGTGCTAATTGTTTTGATGTCTACAAATCTAGGTGTGTTACCACCAGAAGTGCTGAGAACCTGCTCACTCCTCCCACTGCAAGTTGCATGGCATAACTCCTACCAGAGCATCTTTGTGCTGTGCTGTTGGCTGTGGCACGTCTCTTCTGGAGCTCTGAATTGTGGCAAAATGCCTGTCTGCCTCAGCACATGCAATTATAGCGTGGTAATCTGTCTTGGAAGGGACTTCCAGAAGTTATCTGTACATATCCTTTGCTCAAAACAGAGAGGGTCATCTCCCATCATCTCTTGGCCTGTTCCCCTGAGCATCCAAATAGTGTAAACAAAATTCACCCAGAGCCCCTCTCTCAATTACAAGCAACTGTGGCACCTATTTGCTCTCTTTTCCCTTCTTCAGCAGAAAAATCTTCCCACTGAGGATTTCTTCAAAATTGGAGCTTGGCTGGCAACTAAAAAGTTGACTTGTCAGGTAAATAAAATCTGCCTAGCAACTACCCAGTGTGCCACCAGGCAATCATGGCATGCCTTTCTATTCCATCATAGGTTTGCATTCCTGTCCTCTATCCAATATGCCTCTCCTCTGATCCAGGCAGAGATTTCTTGTCTGTCTTCCTCATCTTGAAGGGAATACTGTCCCTCCATGGGACAGTATTTTTCCCAGACTTAATGCTGTGCAGATGAAGCTCTGTAATTTCCTCAGCTGTTCCTGGTACTTCAGAGGTGCACTCCGGTACCCCTAACTCAGTATATTTTGCAGGTGAATAATTGCAGGCTAAGAGACTTAATATCTTGTTGTCTCTTCCAGTTAATTGATGGGGTTTGGATGGTTTTTTGGAGGCACTGCAGAGAAGATGACTTCTCTGTCTGGTTTTGCTTTCATAATTTCTACCTGGCTGCACTAGACCCATAGGGGAGCAGGTACTTGTGACCTGCCTTTGACAGTGCTTTTGCTTAAGTCTTTGTGGAAGAAAGTCAGAAGGCTTTTGTTTGGGCTGCTGTTAAAGTATTCCTCTCACATGGAAAAGCTGCTTGCCCTTGGCAGTTAGGGGAGATTCAAATCCCTCTGTTCCTACTTCCCTTCCCTTTCTGCACAGACCCAGACCAGGTGGGGTCCTGGGGCATGCCTCTGTACATGCTTGGAGCAGAGGGCACTGTGCCCTGCTGTGTGACATGGAAAGTTTGCTAAGGAAGGACTGTTTTGGTTTGATGTTGGAAGAATAAGGTACTGAAAGTTTCAAGCAGTCATTTAGATGCATGGGGAGGCTGAGGTGTGAAGACCTATGTGAACCCATGGCTGTGGGAGGCAGCAAGTAGAGTCAGTCTTGTGTGCTGAAAATTACTAATGGTTAGGGGGACAAGTTGGCCACCTCCCATCTGTTGTATTATGCCCAGGGTGTTGCCCTGAATAACAGAATGTTAGTTGCTTGTGCCTATCAGGAGGTTTGTCATAAATACTTGAAGTGCTGTATGAAGTCTAGGCAACTTAGTATGTAGTACTAAAGATGCACAACTGTACTGACCTTTCCCCATCTTTTTGGTGTTATCAAATGAAAATATGTTTACTTTTCTACCACTACAGTTATAAGAACATAAAATATGGAAGGTTTCCATAAGCTTTCTCTTTTTGGAATTGCCAGTTCAGCATTTTTTCTGAATTTTAGTTACTCCTTGTCAACACTTACTTATTAAAGACATGTAACAAGTTTTTCACATTCCTCTCAACTAATTGTAACTTGAATAAAGTTTTAGGTGGAATGCAATGCCTGTGCAGAGCTTGTTGCATGGTTGCTTAGCATAATCAAACTATAGGCCAAGCAGTTGTTTTGTACCATAGTCCAGCAGGTGTTCTGCTGGGAGGGCACAGTTTTAAGTACAAAGCAAGATCTGGGAATGTATGGTGAAAAGGAGATGTTTTTAGGAATTTTTATCATAATTGTTTCATATTCACTTTAGCCTATAGAATTCCAGTTGCTATTGATTCTAAAAACATAACGCTTGCTTTCTAAATGTTGAGGTTTGTCAAATGTTTATAAATAATCTTTTTTTTTTTTTTTTTTTTATCTCCAGGAACTCGCAAAGTGAACCTCACATCCTGGCATCATGACAAAGGCCAGGCAAACTTATCAAATATGACATTCAGTGACGGAAAACTAATTGTTAATCAAGATGGATTTTACTATCTTTATGCCAATATTTGTTTTAGGCATCATGAAACTTCAGGAAACTTGACTAAAAGAGGGCTTCAGTTGATGGTTTATGTGATTAAGACAAACCTTAAAATAAGGCGCTTTGATGTGTTGATGAAGGGAGGAAGCACCAAATACTGGTCAGGGAATTCAGAATTTCATTTTTATTCTGTAAATGTAGGGGGATTTTTTAAATTAAAATCCGGAGAAATGATAAGTATCCAGGTATCAAACCCATTGCTACTGGATTCTTCGCAAGAAGCAACTTACTTTGGAGCATTTAAAGTTAGGGATTTAGATTGACTCTTTCTTTAGTGTGATGAAAATTTTTTGAGTTTTTAGTTGTCCAAAAACAACTTGAAGAACTGAAAATCTTCTGCAACCCAATTACATCTGTATAAGCCATATATCTCTGAAGACATGTTTTTGTCCCATGCAAATTCCAGCAGGAGTCCTGAAAATATATGGAAGGGCAAAATGATACAGTTCTCCTGATGCAGTCTTTAAGCAGTTTTACTTCATTTGTCTCCAGTGGCCTCACTAGAGTCATTGTGCCTTTTGCATTGCTGTAGTTGAAATCAAAACAATTAATATCCTTGAGCTTCTGTTGCCAAGTTCTGCCCTGATTACCTTTACTAGTTTTGTTGCAAACATAGAGCAGGACAGAACTTGGCTGCCAATTTGCATTTAGGGTTCCATTTCACTTGGGTTGAGTGTTCTGACCCTGAGACATCAAAGGTTATGAAAGTGTGACTAATCCCATTGCATTTGATGTGGCTTTTCAGATGCTGACTTAGGGCTGATTTTGCTATGCTGGATTAGGATCGGAGAGCTCAAACCATGGCAGAAATGTGTTGGAAATCACTTAAACAGTCCAGGTTAACTGTTACCTGATTAATAGGGCCATTCCAGGAAGAAGGGACATCATCTGGCCTTGCAGTTCTAAAAAGTTAATTACAGGTCATGTTATTATTGTTGCACGGTTAATTGCAAATATAGATTGCCAAAATATGACGTGCCTTTAAAGTGTTACTTTGTGCCAGAACCTGCAAATACATTTTTTAAACAAAAAGTATGTATTTTTCTATTCTGTAATATCTAAAGTTATATTTCAGGTGTAATGTTTTGTGTAAAAAAAAAATGTAAATTATATTGTCCTATAATATTTGATACAAAATATTTAAAATCTCTTGCTGTTTGTATATTTAATATTTTAAACTGTTTTTATGTACAGACATGTTAAACTTATGCACTTTTTAATCCCAATGGGAAAAATGCAGCTATAAGAGATTGTTTGCAATTAGCAAATGTAATATATATATTTGTTCTTCTTAACTTAATACATTTCTTTTAAACTTAGCAGTATTAAGGGAGATGAAATCATACCAATGCCATGAGTAATTATACCAGAATGCTGGTCACTGGGTGCCTTTCAAACCTGGAGGGTAATTAAGCTGGCATGATGCAAAAATGAAGTTTAAAAATAATACACAGTAAGCCCCAGAAATGTTTTAGGGGTATTTATAGTTATTGAACAGGCATATTTTCCTACAACAAAATCTGCCAATGTTAAATTCTGCAATTGAACAGTAACTTTTTTGCTTAATTTCCTGAAAAAGTGAAGCCTATATCATTGCATTGCCTGTTCTTGTCTCCCACTGTAGCTTTTAAAACTCTGCACCCTTCTGCCAGCTTTGGCAGATGAATGGCAGAGTTAAGAGATATTCTTGCAGGTTTTAGGAGGACAGACAGCTGAGAACACCTCAGCCATTTATACATTTTTCAGTGGCTGGCCACTGTTCATTTTAGCCAAGAGATTAACTGGGGAGACTCCTGCAGCGTGAGTTGTCGCTTGTACAGTGCTTGGCCAAGAGAGGTGGGTGGATGGAATCTGAGGGAGGGCACGGGGGCCAGGGGAGAGGGCTGCAAATAATGAGGTGATATTTAGAGCACATCTGGGCAGGGGACATCAGCTTGTTGGGTAGGGGGATGAGGGAGTGTTTTGAAGTGTTTGTGTGCTCTATGGATGATGTGGGGAAAGCCCACTATTTATTGCAGTAGGAATCAAATCTGTAGGAAATGGGGTTCATACAAATCCTCAGGCTTTTTAATCTTTTTTTTTTTTTTGTTAAAGGAACTGAGTTGAATTCAAGCAATTATTTTATACTGTATAATAAACATTCATTTTTAATGTTAATATTGTTTTCTTACAAAATATATTTCTAAGAAAAAAAAAACAACTTTGTGATTTCTTTATTTTTATATGTACCCATATTTCTTGTACAGCTTTGATAATTCTATTCAGATTTCAGAATGTACAGCCTGGATATGGTATAACTCACTCAAGAAAACTGAGGCATAAATCAACTATTTTGGGGCAATTACAATGAATTTTATGGAGTTTTGATTTGGCTTCAAATCTACATACACCACTTTCAAGTCAGGTTAGATTTTTGGGGGTTGGAAATTCAGCTGAAAGTGAAGGGGTTCCGTATGATGTTTCACATCTAACAGTTGTCACTCCAAACCCACAAATGACTGAGGAATGTGGGGCTCTTATTTTTTTATTTTCAGGGGCTACAGGTCACAACCATTTCTTCCTACTATAGAGATGTCCAGTGACAGGCTGGGAGAAAAATGTCTGTTCTGTGTCCTAGGGGTTTAAGTCACCCTCTGGGGAGGTAGAGGTGGGGGTTCAAGTGGTTTGACAGTGAAGTTAGACTTAGTAGCTGATACTAGCAAATGCCCAGAGATGATGTGATATGAAGGAGGGGAGCCATCAGCACTATATGTCACGTGAATGACAGTGGCTGTGGGCTGTGAGTTCTGGAGAAGGTCACAGGACCTGCAGCATTTGTTGAACCCCTGAGCACAGACTTGTTGGTTGTCTGTGCATCCTAAATCACCAAAGCTGAGACAGTGGCTCCTGAGGCTCAGCTTAGCATGCATGTTCTCAATAGGAGGGCTGTAAGCATCTAAATTTCACAATACAATATGAGGATTTAAGTTTCCCTTGTGCAACAACTTTGAAGCCTAGCTGGTTTGAGGGTTGTGGTGGTTTTTGTGTTTTTTTTCTTCCTTAGCATCTTCTGGCTGCAAGTTTTCCAGTTGTGTGATAAAGTGGGTGGGAGGGTTGTGATAATGTCCTCATGGGGCTTTATAGGCTACTGTGAGAGTAACAATTAGAAGCCAAGCCCTTACTCTGCTCTCTACAAAATAGAAATAAAGTAAGAGATCTCATTATTCTGCCTGTCACGTCTTGGTCCCTTCTTAGCCTGTGTTCATTCAAAAGGAAGCAGGAAGCTCCATGTAGAGCTCTAGGTACAGTTTACTTTTTATATCAGAGTAGCCACAGATCGAAAAGCTTCAGTGGTGTCATTTGAGGCAACCTGGGCATGTATTCCAAGATGATGAAACTTGCCTGCACTACCACTGACTTTCCTAAAACCAAGTCTTCTCCCAGAAGTGTCCATTCCTTGGCATCTGCTTTGTCAGAGCAAAATTAATGAAAAGAGTGGACTAATCAATTAATGGAGGGAGTTACCTTGAGAAGAAGGGGATGTGCTCTATAAACAATAAACAGACCAATAAAGGCCCATAAAGACCAATAAAGGCCAATAAACATACCTGTGACTCTTATTTTATAATCTTCAAAAGATAATTTTGGTCTGTGGATAGAGGGTTATTATTTGCTGAAAAATTGAAGTTAAAAAAATCTTACTTGGAAATAGTTTATTTGTAATTCAGGGTATTTGTGTGCATGTAAACATCTGTATATTCTTACCATGTTCTTGCTAAGTTAACTTTTATATGTGGGGTTATGATTGCATATTTTGGCACCTGGGTACTCCTCCCCCCTCTCCTTCCCAAGCTTGCTCCAGCCAGTGGCTGTTTCTTTTTCTGTCTATCCCACTTCCTTTTCTCTGGCTCTTTCCAGCTGCCAGTGTGTTCTACTCACCCCTCTCTTACTGACTTACAGCTCCTTTTCCTTGTGGTAGCAATGCCTTGGTTCAGATCTAGGTATACTCTCCCTTTTTTTGGCCCACTTTCAGATAGCTTTGCTGTGCTTTTTCGTGGAAAAGAGCAAGAATTTTGTTTTTCAAAAAGATTTTTGAACCATTGGTGCAAGGACTGAGCTGGATAGGAATGAAGAAAAGTAGTTGGGGAATAAGGAGCCAGCAGGTTGGACACACAAAGCAGTCTGTGCTGCCCTTTGCTTTGATGTACCAGTTTTGGAGGGCTCCAGACAATAACCACATGTTTGTATTCTGCTGTTAAAAAAAATTAGTCTGCAGCAGAAGTTAATATAGATGGCTGTGTGCAGCATTTTACTGTGGTGATTGGAGAAAAATCACACCTAAACCAGAAAATGCTCTTATACATATACACAGGCAATTTCTTGTTCTTTCTCCTTCTCTGTATTGGTGCCTTGTCCAGTATTTCCTGGTTGCTGTATTTGGGATCACAACCTGCACATTTTGCTGTTTATTTTTTTTTTTAGCTCACTGGAGTCTGATCCTGTATATCCCATACTGTTGCTTAATATCTCCATTTGTGATGGGCTCCAAAGCAAAGCTCAGTCTTGGAAAGCTGAGAAACCTGTGTCAGCTTGAGGTTGTTTGAATCAGATTTCAAAAACTTCTTGGCAACTCCAAAATGTTTTTTTCTGCTTTTTTTTTTTTTAGCCTTGAGTATGGATGTGCTGGGGTTTCTAGCTGTGCTTCCAAGGAAATATTCGTGCTGGGGTGGAGGTGAGGGTTTGGGTATCTTTGATTTATGCTGTCTGTTCATAATCAATTTTATGAAGGTTGGGGAGGGCATATTTTCCTTCCATTTGTTCAGGGCTTGAGTCATGTGCTGTTTTACTGCCTGCTCTCTTGTGCCATGCTGCTTTTCCCCAGACTGCATACCACCAAATGCCAATCAATTTATGCTTGGCTGTGACAGAACACAAGCAGGAACTCCAGTTGCTTTCAGCTCCCTACATGCTGCAAGTCACAAAATGATAAGATTCATTATCCCAGCCTTCTGGATGGGATCATGATGTGGCTGCTTCCTCATCCTGTAGGTTCCAAACTCCCTACCTCTCTGTATTATCAGGAGTAAGTAAGGATGCCTGGTGGGTGGCTCTGGGGACACCAGCTCCTTAAGGGGAAGATTCACAAATAGGATCTCCTCCCCCCATTCCCTCCACCACAGGTGATAGATTTTGGAGGCACTGAAATATGATCACATGGCAGATAACTTTTTGGGAGCTTCAGATACTCTCTTGTATGTAATTTTTTAACTTCATATCCCACCAGTCTGAAGGATTTTAACCTACTTTTTTCTGTTAATTGGGATGGGTGTAGCGTTTGGATTTTTTTTCTTATTGTATCACAAGTGAACACCAGATGCCACAATCAAAATCTTCCATGGACATCATAGATAAAATCAGTTCACCACAGATGCTGGCTATGAATGCAGAGTGGAGCAGACCTTCCTTGCTTGTCCATAGTTTACTGTTGTGCCTGCTCTGACTCCAGCGTGGGCATTCCAGTGAATTGATGTACAGCAAATGTTGTAACCTCTACATGCTTATTCTGCCCTCTGGGAACTAATAACACGTGACACTGCTTTAGTTAGCAACCATTTGCATATTGACTACTCTTTTTCTGTGTAAACATCTCCCAGATATAAAGTTTTCTGTGTTACATACAAGTTTGACCAGCTCCCTGCTTGACCTGTAGCTTTTTGCAATGTTAGTGTCACTAAACAGTTGTTTTTGTTTTTGTTTTTTTTTTTTTTCTGCAGTGCAGTATCACATGCAGTGACACATCTAAAACAAAACAAGGTTCATCTGGTTTAATGTTTTATCACTCATCATGGCTCCAGATCTTTCTCTGGGAAAACATCTGCAGTTCTGGAAATGGATAGTTAGGTTATTTCTGTCCTGCTAACTGGAAGAGGGCTGGAGTTACGAGGCACTGAGTGGTGGACAGCCTTGCAGTGTAAGCCAGCTTCCCTCTTAAGCAGAAGATCCTACCAAGCTGCAACCCACTAAGTTGTGTTTTTATCACATGAAACTGAGCATATGTGCTGCATGGCCCAGGACTCGACAGAGAGGGCTCCTCCAAGCAGGTCAAACAGGGCTGGCATAAGAGCTAAAATAAACCCGTGTGGGCAGCAAAGGTCCAGGACTGAGTCTCTGCCTTTTTTTTTTTTGGCCTTTTTTGCCACTGTCAATAGAAAAGAGTAAATTTGAGAATACTCTGGTAGGACAAAGTATTTTTAATTTGCTTACTATTTCCTGAGAGCAACTGTTGAATTTACTGCCTGTTGTCACCTGTTACCTATAAATGTGTAATTGAATTACTATTTATGTGAATCTGCATTTTTCTCTCAAATCTAACAGACCTATCTTACCATTATGTAAAAAGAGAGAATTTTATTTAAACCTCATTAGTCTTATTGTATATATAAAAAGTAGTATTATGATTACTACTTTTCACTCACAAATGTATTGAACTGCAGTCCAGCATTCTGCTTCCTGTAGCACTTTATTCTATTCTTGCTTTGTTATCTGACTATTTTTTTCAGTTTGGCTTAAAATTACATTTAAAAAACATTTTTTTCCCAAAATATGAGCCAATTCGAAATGCCCCATGATTTATTTGAAAATATCTAAACAAATTTCCTCAATTTTGCTCTTGTCCTCTGGTATATACCATCTGCATACTTGCAAAATTTTGCTGATGTGTGTGATTGTGAAACAAAGCAGCTCACATAAAAAAGGTAATTGAGAACTCCATTGGCCCAGCTGTGCTGTGAGACTTGCTGAATGTGAAAAATTCCTCCAAAATACATAAATTGCTTGTTACAATTCATTCAGTTTTATTAATCCTGGTTAATATAGCACTGGTAAGAAAGGGCTGAGCTTCCCAATTTTAAATCAGTGGATGTTTTCATGTTGACATCAATAACCTTATCATAAATAGTTTTATATGAGACAGTTTCTTTTTAAGCCTTTTTTGGCTGGTCACTATTTTAATATATGCTATATATATATTTAATATTTGTCACTGTGCAGTAAAAACTGCTTTAATACAAAACAGCAATGCAAATAATATTTCTTCTATTATATCTATTTCAAATATAGCATCTACAGTGTATGTGTAACTGAGGATAATACCGCCCTGAGAATAATATTTGCTCATTGGTGACATACCTTGTTTTTGTACCTATTGTGAGGTCTGTCATGAATAAAGATTATTAGCTTGTTTGGGCATTTTTGTGCCTGTGTTAAAAGGATGATATCAAATGTCTCCGTCAACATCTACAACAAGTGAATAGGTGGTGGAAGTATCTCTGCTCATAAAATGTCCAGAATGACCCATCTTTTGTCAGCATCCCAGCCAGGAACAGACCAGCAATAGGCACAAGGGCTTCTAGTTGCTCCATGCCAAGTTTTGAGGCTATAATCTAGTGAGAGAGAAATAATATGACACACCTGACTTGCCAGAGATTTTCACACGTCCATATCTAAGGTGCTTGCATTGTGTACAATAAGACCCAGGCAGAAATTCTGCCTTATTTTTTGTTCTACTTGTGTTGTTTTTGTCAGGTATTGATGATGCTTACAAAACTGAACGGAGGCTCGAGTTGGCATCCGCTGCTCCTCTTGTGAGCCAAATGCCCGGGAGCACAGATGGCCTTTATGACCATTATGGGCTGGAGACACATTCAATGAAAAGTAATTTAAGTTCTTACAGAAAAAGAAAAAGTATATGAATGTGGGTTTGTTCCCAACACGAGACAGTCTGAATCAACAATGGGAATGGGCCGGTTACCAAAGAGTCTGCTGGAGCAAGTTCCCACTGCCAGGGCAGGATCTCCTCTCCCTCTTGGCCATTAGAGGGAGGAAAAAATAACAGACTATAAGAGCCACTAAAATAAGGACCAACACCAAGAATGTACCATGGGTTTAATACCAGCTCCTCCTCTCAAAGTAATTATAGTTGATGCTGCCCAATAGTTACCAATGAACTATCTTTCATTGTTGGCTTTTGTTTGGAGTCAGTAGTTTGGGTTGAACATCAAGACCAGCACACCCTGGTCAGCTTCTCACAGAGAGTAAAACAGGACTGAAGGTGACAGGGAGTGTCATGCTACTTCAGCCTTGGAGACAGGCAGCCGAGTTTGGGCTAGACCAAAGCCCTTTCTACGTGTTCGTTTCCCATTACATAACCTTTTCCCAAAAGTTCACCACAGGACTAATATTAAAGTGAGAAAAGACCAGGCTAACCAAAATACTGGTATTTCTCATTTTATCAACTCCCGCGTACTCGGAAATGTGGTATTTGCTAAAAATGTCTTGGTAAACTCAGAAGTTTTCTTTGAATTTCATGATGTGACCTAGATTTAGGTGATGCAAGTAACCTTTGCAATACCATTTTCACCTAACTCATTCCTACTTATGTGCAAAGGAGATGACACATAACCATCCCTATGGCTCCCCCATACTCGTGTTTGTAGGGCATTAATTTTTCTTAACAGGAAAATTAACTCAGTATGTGCCTCTGAAGGCTCAAATTCCTAAATTTCAGTGCTGCATGTTTTGGTGTTTCTTCTGCTATGGAGGTGAGACGTTTGTTGGAAGTCTGGCTCATCACTCCAAAGCCACTGATGTGATGGATGTGATTATGTGTAGCTTTCAACGTAGAGGAACCTCCATTTTATTTACAGCAGTTCTCCCTTGGTAAAAAAATACAAACTTTTCTCTCTAGTATTATTCGTCTTGTTCATCTGTTTGGATGTGACAATGAGCACTGCTCTCAGGTATTTAGAGTGTTTAAGGCAGAACCTTATTTAATGCGGTGAAAAATTTGGAAAAGTAGTGGGAAACCACATGGAGATCTCTGCAAATGGTCATCAGCAGTTTGGACAAGCTCATGAAGGTTTTGATGCCTTTGCTAGAGCTGTGATGTCCTCTGCTAGAATCACAGCATTTAAGAGAAAAACTTCCAGAAAAGCTGCCGGATCATTTCCATGTAGAAGACCCACCCTCACCATCTGTCTTTGCTTTCTAGGGTGCATATTTTGCTATTTTGGACATGTTTAGAACTACCCCCATCTGGGCAATCTCCAGGTAAAGATGTAAAGAGAAAACATGCCAGTGCTCGCTGCCCCAGAGATAATAGACCAACTGCTGTGCTAACATCAAGCCATAAATAAGTCCAGGCTCTGTATAAAACAGCGTGTTTGCTCAATGTTCAGAGGTGCTTAAATATTCAGCCATGAAATAGAGAGACCAGAAAAGCAAGAAAACATTTTCCTCCCTCATTGCATATTGTTTGTGTGAGAAGGAAAAAATTGGTATCTGTGCCCTCTCCACACCACACCATGTTTCTCCCAGGCGGTTCCCGTGTCAGCAGTGACAGCCACTGTTTGTGCTCAAGCTTCCCAGCCACAGGGCTAGCCAGGGCTCCAGGTACCCACAGGGCTACACTGTGCCTTCAGTGGTGAAGTGGTCTTTAACTGGCCTTCAGATGACCATCCTTTGCAGGGATCTACAGAAGATCCCTCAGGCCTTTTTTAATCACTGGTGCTAAATCTAGGATATCAAGTACCTCTAATTTTTTTTTTTTTTTTGTCCTGAACTTTCTAAATCAAGCAATACTGTTAAGTTTCCAGGGGGCAGATTAAAAGGAGCAATGATCCAAGGTGACAATCCAACTCACTTGTTGTGAAGAAAAGATTCCCAGATTTTACAATGCTGAGTTCAGTGCATGCAGCCTACCTGTGAAACTAGGTCACATCTTCAAGCTGTAACTTAAACTAGGTCGTACTTTCTGACTAGTGAAGAGGGGGAGTATGAGTTTCAAAAGCTCGTAAATTATCATTTCCTGGAAAAGACCCAACGCGATCAAGTGCTATCCAAAAATCAACCAAGCCAGCTTGACACATAAGAGGAAGATCATAAAGCATCACTTTATCTTACTCTGCTTCATGAAAATGGAAATGTATTTCCTTTTCAAAATAATTGGTGGTGCAAACATCGGTGCTTTTTGTGGTTTTAGCTGAGTAATTTAAAGTTTTCTGAGCAGGAACATTCAACACAGACTTTTCTGGTTCCATTTCTATAAATTGAAGAAAGGGGGAGGTTTGCTCTGGCAAGTTTGAAAGACACCTGGGTTTGCAGGGGTCAGAGGAGAAATTTAGAGCTTTCTAAATTCACCAGTGAAACATTTTGACATTAATAATCCTCAAAATACCATGCAAAGTAGATAGCTCTTGGAAATTATACATGAAAACTAGAATATTCAGTGAGTTCTTTAGATTCAGTAATGGGAGAAGCAGCCTCAGATGCTCCCCACGTCTGTGGAACCAATTGACCAAAACTAACCCTTCTGACAGTTTGATGTATCTGTGCTGATTCTTGCAAGCATTGATTTCTGCACAAGAAAGGGTTGATATCTGCAAGTTTTTCTTAACATTCCCAGTGAGTCTTAACTCAGTGTCATAGCAAACAGTAACGGACAGTATTTAGGGCCATAAATAATGCACTTGGCCAAAAGTTTCTGAATACAGAATAACAACTGCAGTGACTGATCTGGCTGAGATTTTTGAAGCTGAACTCAAGGTTTAGCTACTAATTTTCCAGAGAGCTGAGCACTGAAATTCTTTCACTGTCCTAGAAAAACCCAATCCTCTGAATTTTCCTGTTTACTGTGTGGAATGAGAAGTGTACGAAGAACGAGCAATGCTGGGATGGCTGTGGAGAAGAGACAAAACAGAGCCACATTTTCCCCAAATAAGTCCAGCCCCAGTTTGGTGGGGAAAGACTCCACTTGAGTCTAATACTTGCTGACATGCACGACAACACATCTCTCCTCTGATAGGAAGAAACCAGGGGAAACCCTGCAGGCAGCAGGCTTCAGAATGCACACCAGGGACTTTTGCTGCCTTCATTTTCTCTCCTTGTGTTGACTGCTTGCTCACATCCTGCTCCTTGTGGCATCTCTGCCACCCTCCTCTGCTCAGCTCAAGGCCTTCCTCTCCTCCATACCCTGTCTCTCTCCCTCTTTCTTAGCTTGCTGTCCCACAGCAACCCCTTTGCCACCCTTCAGAAGCCCTGCGTCCATTTGGCACCAAAAGTCTTTGCCACAATGACTTGTTTTGTGATTTGTGTCTGCTGTGAGTCCTACCTGCCTCCACCAATGCCCAGAGACTTCTTTCTGGTGCCTGTGTAACCCGTAGGCTGGTGAGCTCCTTGGTTAACTTTTGCCTTTGCTGTAATAATTGTGATCAAAGCTAACTATGTTTTACATGGAGCTCAAATAACTTGTCCCAGGGGTTCAGTCAATGAGACAAATTGAGTTTTTTTGACCCTTATTTGTACACACTGGAAAGATTTCCCTCTCTGCAGCACATATAAGCCAGCACACATTGCTCCAAGGGAGGTGGGGGTTATTCATCTTCCTCTCTTCTTCCCCAGCATTAGTGCACTGATTAAGACAACTAAGAACTTTTATGCTCTCAGGGTCCTTCTATCTCTTGTGTTTAAGGAGATGTTGACCCCACTTCTCCAGTGGCTGTCGCTGGAAAGACCTTTCCTCCTTTCTTATTTTGTGTCTAAAATCTAAATTCTCTAAGATCAAAGTAGACTTCTATTTCCTATCAGTCTTCTCCTTGCCCCCAAACACCCAAGATCCCCAGGTGAGATGTACCATAAAGGGACCAGATTTAGGGACCTTTGAGGGACACCTCATTAGCAGCTGTTTCTTAGCAAGCAAGGGGTAGATACTGAGATATTTGCAGTTTCTGATTTGGCCTGTTGCAGAGCCAAAGGAAATATCTGCATTAACCAGGATCTATGCTGCTTATTGCACTCTGAGCCAGCATCCACAGCACTTAAACTGCACCAGAAATCAACCACTGGCAGACTGGAGTGGTATAACACAGCAAGGCAGCTACACTACCTAGAATTTCCTTTTCATTTGAAATACATCATAAAAAAATCTGAAGCAGGAAATGGGTTATCTGGTAAAATTTCAAATGATGCTGTTATCTGGTATAACCTCAGCACATGCTAGAATTCATCGCCTGCCTTCTAGTCCTGGAAATCAGTTCAAATTGTGTCAAGCTGCTATTCATTTAATTTCTCCTAGTAAAGGTGCAGACATTAACACACTCCACTCTACTTTGTTATCTGTGAGTTATTTCTCCAAAATGCCACTTTCACCTAGGAGCTGAAATTCTCATAATGCCAATGCAAGTTATGCAGTAGGGTTATGATGAAATACATACATACATACATATATATATGTTCTAAAATATATTCTAGATATACATTCACAAATGAAAATTCTCGCTTCTGAACTGTTAATTTTGTTTCCCTGGAACATCAGCAGCATGAATAGCTCCAAGAAAATTCTTGTGCTTGCTGATAAAACTCATCCCTAATAAATGTTTTAAGCATTATGATTTCAGAGAAACACTACCATTAACTGCCTAGATGGACTGCCACTAGTAGGGCACAATGGTCCTTAGCCTTTGAAGTTCCAGTCATGTGAAAATTAGGTTTCTGAGACATTTTAAAATCCCACTTTAAATCTTTATACTACCACAGTGGTCCAGGCAGACCTGTTTGTTCCTGGTGGGTACAGCTTTCAGTATCATTGGCAAATCTCAGGTTTCTGGGGTCACCCACAGATGCCTTCCAGGAGCAGCTGCACAGGTTCTCAAGAGTAGGGGAAAACAGGTTACTGCTGTGGTCCCAGAGAGCCCAGAGGGAGACATCACCTCTTCCAGTATCAAAAGGAGTAAGGAGGTCTCAGAAGATGCTGTGAGTTCCTCCTGGTCAGTAGACATGTCTTAGAGTGGTCTGAAGCAAGGTCTTGGTCTGTGCCAAAGGGTATGGCTGTGCTACCGAATAAAAGAGGGACAGGACAAAAGTTTGAGCACAGGCTCCTGTGCTTTGTGTGCTGTCTGGCTGTGGCTCTGCTGTTTGCTTCTCCAGCCCTGCTCTGCACTGGGCAGAGCTGTCTGCAGGATGGCCTGGAGCCCACCTGCGGGCTTGGCCTCACACTCATCCCTGGAACTCTGCTCTGTACCAATGTGGCCTGAACGACTCAGCAGAAGCAACTTGTGGTCATCCTGCCCTGGAAACTGATGGTTCCTCAGAAGGAAAGCCTTTGGATTAAAAAGAAAAAAACAAACATGAACCAACAAAACATATGAAGTAGAGGTGGAAATTACAAAACAGATGTGAAGAATTAAAGCAACCTCACAGGGAAGGTTTCTGGCTGCTCATCTGAAGGTTCCGATTAGTGGGTGTCAGGTGAAATCAGCTGGCAGTTTCCATGTTACCTGGGGGTAGGAGGAGCAAGGACATGTCCCCATAGCTCCAGCAGCTGTAGCAGGGACTGCCTACCCTTCCCTCCTGCCGTATGATCGGAGATGTGCTGAGCAGTACTCAGCAAGGCAGAAAGATGAAGAATTTAGCTTTCCTTGCTGGGCATATAAATGAGGAAGAAGAGCTGACTGTAAACCAAAAGAGATGGAGTGGCCTTTAGAATCCCCCTTGGCAGGCTTTGGTTGATTTGACTTATTGCCACCGTGAAGCACAGCTGAAACAGCTTTCCAAGTCAGCAGCTGGGCTGCTGTCTGCTCAATTTGCTTGACAGAAAATCAAAACATTTTTGAACAAAACTGAAAATTTTCTCATGCAAAATTGCCCTTTTTTTTTTCTTGTGAGGACAATGTTATTTTCCCACTGAAATAATTCCATCCATGTCTGTGTTGTTGGTGCAAGGCTGACATAATAAATTGTGAAGCAAGAACTCTGTGTCGGGTGAATCTCTCAAGGATGTGTAAGTCCGAAGAGTCTCTTTTGTTCTTTTTTGCCTTTCATGCTGGTTTCAACCATACTTCCCTCTGTCATGTTCTCACAATGTCTTTATCATCTTTCCTGACAGCCTGTCTACTCCCCCCTTTCCTAATCCTCTTTTGACATTTGAGCTTGGCATTTCCCTGTTCAACCAGGCTGGCCCCTCCTGCTGTACCATTGCCATGTGCTCTGTCCTGCCCATTGGGGTGGACTATTATTGTGCTCCAAAGTGGTTTTTCACAGCCAGCTCTCCTGGGATCTCTGAACAATCTCCCACAAGATCCTGCCTACTGCTGCCCTGAAAAAAAAAGTTGCTGTCCACTCTCCTTCCATTCATAATAAATTTTTGCACCATTTGTCTTCTGCACTTCCCTAAGGGTCATAGGCTCTACCAACTCATGGTCCCAACAGCCAAGGGGCGCTCTCAGTTATCACGTGCTTGGTTAGTCATTCATTGTCCCCAAGCAGCTGAACTGGCTGAACACCTCCCTAGATGTTCTACCTGTTAAAATTGCTCTCAACACATCCTAGAAATCTCCTGGCTTGCCTGAGCCCCACAGCAGATGCTGGAGTGGGTAAAGCCCACCTTGAGAACCAGTGCTTGAGACAAGAGAATTCATTCAGTTGTTTAAAGAAGGCACCACCTTTTCTTTGATTCTTGACATTCCTATTGTAACTTCCAATCTGTAGCAGATGCTAAGGTAGCATCCCCCTGGCTGACCCTGGACCTTCAACATTACAGTAATGTAGAGAAGAACAACTTGAAAATGTATCCGTGCCAAACGGTGCCAAAGAATGCATTCTTGTCACCAGAAAGCAACTGGATACAACATTTATTATTGATAACCAATTCAAATAAAAGACTGCACACAAAAACAATACATGCAAGCCACTGAAGAGTCTGCAGATGAGAAAGATAATGATTTGTTCTTGAGCATACACCAGTTGTAATGAAATTTTGATTCCATTGACTATGAACTCAAGTCAGGTTGGCAAACACACAAACCCTGAATTTAATCAGGCCTTTTACTGTTTGCAAAGCAGTAAATTATGTGCTTGGTAAGCAGAGTAGGCAGATCTGTGTGCTGATCTCTCTGCAATGTGCGATGTGTGCCATGCACAACTGGGCTGTGGCCACTGCTGCCAAACTCCTCTGAGTAAGAGAACGGAGCATATCAATTTACAGAAATAAAGAGAGCACATCAGACCTCAAACTTTTTGTCTCCTTGGGAAAATATTAAAAATTTAGCAACTAATGATGGTAAGAAGAAAAACGTAGAGCAGAATAATGTTAGCTGAAGAAAGCTAATCTGAAAAGAGAATCATCACCGAGAACATAGCTAAGATAAAGAATCACAGTGGGAATCTGGAGATCTCAAAATGAATTGGGTTTGTTTGGATCCCTGTCCAATTCATGGTGCTTTATAGTCTAATTCTCCTTTCCCTGAAATACTGCTTTCTCTGTAGGTGTTCCCTAGAGAGACGTTAAGGAGTGGTACCTTTATCTGGAAATGTAACAGAGTAAACTGCCTTCCCACCACACAGCTGTGCAGGAAAAAGAAGGAGAGAGCACAGACACAGGAGATGCACAGGAATGTGTCTGTCAAAGAAAAATTTGGGGTTGTACAGCTGAACCTCAGAGACAACCAACCCCCACTAATTTCTGAAGCTTTAAGAGCCTAAAAATCTTTAAAAGTCTGTGCAAAAAAAGAAATTGTTTTGTTTCACCCTCCAGCCTGAGCTGTTGTCTGCCTGTCTGTATTCTTCAGTTCCTGACTGCAACAGTAATGGCTTCAATTGTCAGCACTTCTTCTATCTCTGAATATTCTGTCTTATTGTCCTTGCTTACTGTGGTAGATCCAGGACTGCAGTGTGAGCACAACACTCAAGGATTTAGTGCCATGTCTCCAAGGAGGTCAGGGAAGGAGCTTCCAGGGCTTGACCTTCTGATCTCATAGTGTACTGAAGTCACGCAGAATTACTGAATAATAAGCCTTGAGAGGTTATGTTAATCATGACTAAACACAGCCATGATCAATGATCACACTGCCCAGTTCAGGTACAAATTATTATTTAACATTTACCTGGAAGCAGATTGACTGGTGTCCTGTCTCCTTATACAGTCCCTTCTTGGCCAGAGTGCTCCTGCATGTTTCAAGAACTGCCTAATCCCTTGTTAGGATCCAGGGAGTTGATTGCTTGCTTTCAACTGGCCATCATGCAGCTGTAGTGGTGATGACTGCAATGCACAAATATCACTGGTAAGGGCAGCACTTTTCTGTCATCCTGTAATTAGCCCTTAACCTTGTATAACTCTTTCTAAGGGTATCTTTTTAGAAAAGTGTGATCAAACATCCAATCTTCTTTCAAGGTTGGATCAGATTCTCAGAGGGGCTTTGAGCACCTAACTCTTAGCCAAATGTGCATATAATTACACCTAAAAACCTATGAAATTTGTTGTGGCATTCAGAAAATGTTAAGGCAGTGCCTGAAACACAGAGGTGGTGGTGTTTATGGTTTAGAAGGCTTGGTCTGATAGAGCTGGAGCTCATTTTAGGCCCTCCTTCTCCTCACAGCAATGTGTTGAAATAATTAATCCCAGCAGTGGCAGAAGTGTGGATTACAGTGGGAAAGCTTGTATCCATCAGCGGAAGGTTATTTATGCAGATTCCATTAGAAAATCTGTTCCAGAAGTTTGCAGTCTTATATTGCATGTAATCCATTTGGATGTCATGTTGGTAAAATATTAAGCTCTTCCCCCTTACAGAAATGAAAACATTGCATTTCTACCTTACTCTCACTTTCCGTGTTTTTCAAAATACAAAAACTCACAAGAAATATTCAGCCATCCACCTGTCTTGATAGGATTTACATCCAGCAGGGAGCTGGCACAGGCAGTCTCAGAAACAGGCATTGTTTTGCACCTCATGCTGCTGGAGCCTGGGATACCACAGCAGAGAAGTGATCAGCTACAGGAACCTGGATAGAGAATTTCAGGCTGTGAGTCCCTATCACCACGTCTCAAGAGACAGTAAAGCTGATGCCCTAAAATCACCTGCCACACGGACACGTGTGCACGCACATTCCTGTATAACATTCGTACCTTACTTGTATCTGAAATTTAACATATGTGGAGTTTAAGCAGTGCCCAAAAGATGGCACTGTTTATTTGTACTTTTTTCATTCTTAATTGCATACCCTCTTCTAGGCTGGCATATCATCTGACAAAATTAAGACAGGACTTATGTACTCTATAGAGAAACGCAGTACAAATCAAACTATTGCTGCAGCATGGCCTTTCCTATAACCTTTACTGTGCAATATTTTAATGGAAATGGGCATATTGATACTGTGTAGAACTATAACTACAAAGCAGTTGCCCTTTTATTTCCATCTAGCATTTTCACCGCAGAAGTTTCAAACTCATACATTTCATTTAATGCCTGGTGAATGAAGAATGTGCTTCAGTCATTTCAAAAGAGAAAGAATTATTGACAAGAGGTGGATCAGAACCTGCGTGGTGCCTTGAAGGTCCCTGAAAGTTAGCCTATACATCTCTGCCTGTGCAGTAATCATTGTCTGCATGCACTGAAAAAAACCCAAAAAATGCCAAATAGCATGACAGCCAAATTACAGTGAATCAGTTGCACACATTTCTGTTGAAACAGCTAAATCCCAAGTCCTACCTTAACAGCTTGCTGCAGCCATAGAACAAGAGCAAATGTGGAAATACAGTTTACCTTGCAGCAATGAATTTAATGAAAGGTTTGCTGGTAATCATACCAAATGACAACATTAATCCCCATATCAGCTGTCAGGTTTCTCCAGGCCTTTAAAACTAGAAGGTGTGCCAAACAACCTGTAATAACAAAACTAGTATTACTAATACCTATGATAATGCCTTATTTTATTAAATCAGAGCTCTTTGCAATCTCAGCATGGAAGTCACTTCACTTAGGGCTGACATCTGGCCATTTTCAAGGTAACAAACTTCAGGTGTCAGAATACCTGACAGATGGCTGTGATGGCTTTTGACACCACATTTCCCCAATCCAGCTCAATCCAATCCAATCCAATCCAATCCAATCCAATCCAATCCAATCCAATCCAATCCAATCCAATCCATGTTACTTATGGCTGCTGTATGAAACCAGAGGCTCCCAACCAGTGATGGCCCACTAGGAAGAAAAACTCCATTGCCTCCATCCCTTGCCAGAGCCTCCCTTAGGCCTGGTACCTCCTGCAGTGGATATAGCTGCTCAGTGGAGATACAGGCAGAGAAAATCTGCCTTGATGCTGCTCTCCAGGCTGCAGAGCACCAGTCCAGGAGTCAGCTGAACAAATTCCCCTCAGACATAAATCTCGAGGCTTGACAGGTCTAAGTGGGTCATAGCTACAGCTGCACAAACATTTTCTGGTCTCTCAGACCTCCATGGAGCTTCAGTGGGGAGCAACCTCCCTGTCCAAAACATATTTTTTCATCATCTGTGTCCTCTTCTGCACTTTCCTGTCCATGATGTTTCCGGCTTGCCCTTGCTTCTGACTCCACATTTGCTCAATGCTATGAGTATGTGGATTTTAAAGAAGTGTGGTGGGCTCAGATGTGCAGAACTAAGACACTTGGCTGCTTAAAACCAGCCTCCTCTGAAGCAGCGTGTGAACAGAGAGATGGCTTGTGCTCTGGTGATTGCCTTATTGGATGGGTCTTGATTTCCAAGGTCAGGAGCCCATCAGACTGTGGGGGATGTAGAAGATGAAAGGCAGGAAACAGAGGCAGGTTATCTTAAACTCCATCTCTCTTTTGACTGGAGGGCTTGTGACCAGCTCTGAGACAAGGAGACTGCCTGAGTAAAGCTTGAGTTCCTCCTCAGCATGAAGAAGTTTGAGACCCTGCTTCCTCAGGAAGAGTCCTATCCATCAAGAAAAGCATTGGATGCAATACCCTCCTGAAAAGCCTTTAAAAAAGGAGATATCCAAGCTTCAGAGTTTTAGCTGTCATCCACAGAAACTGTGAGCTCACTCTGGCAGCTCAATGAACCCCAGACTCTGGGTCCTAGAAGCCACGTCAGCAAACAGAAGATATAAGTCTGATTATTCAGGCTTTAGTTCCAAGGGTCTTTGTATTGCATGTGTTTGGTTTTGGGCATCTGTTTTGTTTTGCTTGTTTGTTTTAAGCAGGTTTTTCTAACCAGATGTTCCTGGTCTGTCCCACAATGCTTACAACCATTGAGGAGGTGCCCAGCTTCCGCAAAGAGCTGTCGATGCTTTGTTATTTGTACTTTCAATTAACTACAGAGATGATGGCTAAAGAGTTGAAGTTTGGGTTACATCAGGATGCTCAGTTATTAACTGCCTACAATCATGGGTGGCAAAATTTGTGCTCATAATAATGACCATTGTTTTTGAGAATTTACTTCCACACAGAGTTATAATAAAAATGATATATTAGTCAATTTATTTTTATGTTGAGAAAATAATTTGCCATTCAGGAAAAATAGGTTCCTTTTTTGGGGATGAATATTTTTTTGTTTCAATGACAGTTTCAAGTATCAAATGGGTACTGGAAATAAAACCTAATAAAATTATTCTTTTTCTTTTTTCTTTTTTTTTTTTCCTCCTTATATCTTCACTGCAATAATAAGGCATCAGAACTCATAAATTAGCTAGCAATATTGATGATGCTGCTAGAGGTAGATACAGCTTGCTGTTCAGCTATCCCAGCTCTGCAGAACTGAAAACAGTAAGCATTTGATTGTGTCAGTAATTCGAGCTGATAGATCTTGGAGGGTACATACAGGCAAATTTTCGAAGTAACGCATGGACCCGGAGCTGCAGAATTCAGTACTGATGGGAAGTGAATGTCAGTACTGAAACTTCAGCCCCAGATAGAAGATCCGTGCAGCAGCGCGGTGGCGTTTTAAAATCACCCAAATCACTGCTATTTAAGGCGGTGTTTTTCTTGGAATGATTGTTTCAAGGGTTGGTGTAGCTAGGCAGCTATGAGCTTACTGGTACACAGCAGGATGTGAAAAGGTGGCACTGGCACTGCTCCCATCCCTGTGCCTGCAAGGGGGTGAATTTCCCTGCCCAGAGGCAGCTTCCCCAAAGCAGACCTGGGAGCTCAGTAGGGGAGGACTTGTGGAGGTGGCTGATTTTGGAGCTAGATACATGCATGAGCAGACTGGCTTGCTGGCAGTGGGTAGCAGCAGAGGAAAAGCAAGAAGGGATGTTTGCCTTCGGAAATGCAAGCCCCAGGAGCTGGCATCTGCCTGCTCCCACCCCTGCAGCATGGCTTCCTCAGCTCTCCCAATTGCTGCCTTGTTCTCTTGGAGCCTCCTTTCATCACCCCAGAGCCTGGAGCTGGAAGCAGGGCTGGGACAGTGGTGGTGTGTCTTTGACCTTGCTGTTTCATGACAAGGGCCTTGATTCTTGTTTAAACACCCCCCACCAAGAAGCACTGTTGCTTGACAGGCTAAATATTTTAACACAGATTCTCAGCTGGTCTCTTTTCTTCACTCAAGTGACAAAGGCACACAGTGCAAGTAGCTTGATATAGTATCTGAATCTAAGCTTAAATCTTGTCACAGGCATTGCCAAGCCTGAAAGGAGGGTTGTCTCACTCTGGGTTAGGTTTGGTACATAGGCTGGACACAGGAACGTGGCCAGCACACATGAATTTGAGGCAGGGCTGGTGTGTGGTTTGCCACATGTAGTCAGTTTTTAGTGGGCACTGCCTTCTTTAGAGTATGTGCTTCAGTGACTCACCTTGTAAATCAGCTGTGGTCATAAACTGCTTCCCGATGAAATCCATCTTTTTTTGGGGTTACCACGCCATAGGGGCATATAAGGTGCCCTCTGTCCAATCCATGCTTCATTTTCAGACAAGTCTTCTCTCTTTCTTTCTTTTGAGAGTGTCTTTCTCCTCTGATATCAGACACTAAAATGATTGTTTTATGTCATATCTACCCTCTCCAAACAAACAGTGGTACTCACAGGACTGCCCAGCTGCCTTCTGCAAGCACTGCCTCACAGGGAAGGGGAGAGCAAGGTGTAAGACCTGTGCTGAGACCTCCACCACTGTCCTAGTGGCTGTCTGGCAGTAAGAAGTTACAAAAATCCCTCACCTGACCCCATCCCTGTTGAGGAAATTAATCTCATGAAAATGCATCCAATTTTCACACGCCAGGGCATCAGGCATCCAAAAATTGCTGCTAAATCTGGATTAAAAAGATAAGGTAAAGAAGAAGAAAAAAGAAGAGGCATTAGACTGTCTTCTCTCTCTCTTTGCTATTTAGCTACAATTTAACACATTAATCCTCCTGAGGCTTTTTTATCTTTTTACTGTAATTCTTTAATATGGTCTGCACTGTTTATAATCATTCTCCTTTCTCACAGGCTTAGGCTACCATTTAAGCTACTTTTTTTTACCTTAATTACCTGGTTAACTGTAGTCTCTCAGGAACCATAGACATGTGAGAGATCAAGCCCTTATTATGAGGCTGTCTTCTTGCCCAGGAAAAGCTACTTACTGCAGCCTGTTTTTAAAAGCTTTATTCAGCAGGTGAGACTTAATTGCCTAAGTCAAGAAACTTCTACCATTTTCTTTCAGACATTAGACTGCAATAGAATGGAAGTCAGTGTCAGGAAAATTTTCTTTGAAAATTTGCAAGATTGGTGTTTTGTACCTTCAGTACATTTTCAACCAGCAAGTAGTCCCAGCTGCTTGGCCTCTATGCTTCTGCTCCTAGGCCTGGAAGCAATCCTCATCTCCAGCAAGCACTTACGTGATCTTGTATCATCTTGTAGCTGAACAGCTGGGATAAATTTATCCAGGAAGGAACAGACCAGACCATTGTACTGGAAGCCTGGAGACAGAGAGGAGAACTGACAGTAGTCAGCAGAATGGTGGTGAGGCTGCTATGTTAATCCTTTGGCTTAGGTTGTAATAATTGAGTCTGGTCCTCTTAGGTGATAAAGTCTCTGATTTGTGAGAGCTTTGGTGAATATTCACTGCAGTGATGTAAGGAGGAAGAATCCCAGCATGTGCCAGCATGAGACACTATGTTCAGCATCTGCTGAGTGAGCTATTATTTGTTGTTTTGTTTATTGGCTTTCTTTAAATCATGCTTTGGAAGATGCAGCTGTGCCTATCATTGCAGAGTCGTGGGCAGGAGTAGGCAGTGCTTTTCTGCAAAAACAACAGAAATGAGCCTAATAACCACAAAATACCTCCTAGAGCAAATAACTCACAGAAATTTCCATTCCAGAATAATATTTTGAAGTAACTGGAGATCATTTCCTATAATGATCATCACCTTTTCTGATGTTCAGAATGACTCAGAACCAGCTGCAAGGCTTCTGTGGTACTGCAAACACTTGAAAATGTATCTTTTGCATGAGCAGCCACTACGCAGTCACAAAATGACTTGCACACTCTCAGCATCTCTTCCTGTGATCCAGCCTTCACTGCTCAGAAGGTATTTGTTGCTAAGGACTCAATGTTTGACAGTCCAGGACTTGTAGGGCTTCTGTTGATGTGTTGTTAATGTTATCTCTAACACCCATGCCCACATCCAGAAAGACACTCAGGCACTTCAGGTGCCACACAGGTCTAACTGAGGCATGAGCAATGTGCCTAACCCTCCTCAGGAGTGAAGACTGCAGTGCTTGCACTTTTGCCTGGCTTTGGCAGTCCTGCTTGTGTCCATTTTCAGAGATGCTACATTTTGAGCTGAGTGTGGGATTAGTCTGAAGTTCCTGTGGGATCCACAAAGGCTTTCTAGGCTTAAACTCCTGAGCAGTCAGGTTTGGTATATTTGTTATTAGCACACTTAACTCACACTGGGGAGACTAATTTCCATTTAAAGCAGAGAAACCACTGCTACATCTTTGTTTACCGAACTCACAGGATGGTGAGCCATCAAATAAGCTTTTGTTCAGGGGAAAGGGAAAGTGACATCCACCTTCTGTAACTGACTGAGGTGGTAAAATCATGTTTCTGGTGTCTTCATCTAAAAAGGAGTTGTACATTCTTCTCCCACAATCCAAAGTACTATGAGAAGTTTCATTTTTGGAGTAAAACAGGAGAAAAATGAAAACTGGATCGTTTTGAAACTGAAACCAAAAGAATTGTGAGACCAGAGGGATGCTTTGCAAAATCACGTTATCATAAGGGCATTCACTGGCAAGTGTTTCTTCCCTCATTCTCAAAATAGTTAATGTATTTTTATTGTAAGAGTATGTAACATAAAATTAATGCTCAGGAACATGGCTATTCCCTCAGCAAGTGAACTCTGTGGACACGAGGCTTTAAAATTTTTCCATTCTATGAATCTCCCATTCCTTTCTGGATGATGGTTAAGTTTCCAGAGAGGAAAGAGCAATGTTGTCAATGTGGTGGTTATGGGCTCTCCCTGCAGCGGGTGTGAGCTGCTGTTGGATGCAATTCTCTGGTCTGTGATCCCCTTGGTGAACTCTGTGATGTTTCAGGCACACTGTGCCTGACTGGGAGGGAGGACTTCTCTGCTCAGGAGCAGCAGCTATGAATGCATGATGTTAATACACCAGGTCTGCACTGCACCATTCATGGCTGGTTTGGGATTTTATCTTCCATGAGTCTACCTAGTAGCCATCTATTGCTTGATGTCCCCTCTTCTGTTATCTTTGGTTAATGCACTACATTTTTGGCCTGTTCATTTGTAGATTCCTTAATTCATGTGAACTCCAGGGAGAACAAAAAAAAAAAAAAAAAAAAAAAGGCCCTTCATTAGTCAATGTTTGTACAATGCCTTGAAAATATAAAATGGTGCACAAATGATGAGTGCTATTTACTTCAGAGCTAATTTGTCAACCTTTTCTTTATTTTGGCAGCCTTTGGGTTTAGCTGTTCATTTGCTTAATTGCATCTCAGGCTTCCAGTTAAAAATGCTACACACACAGCAGTTACACCATGCCTCAGGAAGAAAACAGTAGAGATGATGTTACTGACTCACCAGCCACTATGCCTTCTCCACTCATCTTCTGTATCTCTCCCTCCCTCCATTTAGCCCCCTGTCCTCAGTTCTTCCCACCATCTCCCACACGTATAGCTGATCTAATCATTGCTATCACAGATTTACATAGTAATAATAATAATAATAATAATACTTCTCTCACATGACTTATTCCTCTACCTACTCATTACATATCTCCTTGGTGCTTTTTGTAATTCTCTCTGCCACATCCTTGAATAAGCTTTTGCCTCATTAAGAATGTCCTGTAAATGATATGGTTTTGATAAATTAAGCAATAATCAGAAAAAAATTCAATATTCTGTAGATTTCCATTAAGTTACAGTTATAGTGACACAATTTGCTGTGCTACAGTTCACACTGAGTTAGCTTTGTTTTCATTAAAAACCTCATTATTTAGAGATTTATAACTCATCTATAGAAATTTGCCCTAGGGTGAAACTTGACTCTGTTTTTAGCTCAAATAAAAACTTTAAAAAAAAGTAATTCAGTTTGTATTTTGTGACTTTTAAAAGAAAATTATTCCACCTGTTTTAAGCTTTTTTGTGTTGTGGAACTAAAAATAGCCTCAATTTCAGAAAAGTGCTATTACTTATAGTAATAGCAATAATTGATGTTAATACAAATTCTACTTAGGTAGAGAAGGTAGCTCTAAAGGGTGAAGACAAGAATGGAATTGGGGTATTTACTGACAAGTAAATGACCCCTCCACATTTGGTAGGTGAATAAGCTTTATTGTTCCTTACTGTGCTATGCTTCCCTCTGGAATACTGCAGGAAACACAGAAGGAATCAAGGTATGGTGGTTCACACATTGCTTGCCATGATGGTTTCTCATAGCTTTTCCTGGAGATTTGGATCACTGTCTGCACTAATTAGTGCCTTTGCCACTCTTCATTCCTTTAGTCTTATTTGGATAATTGAAAAGGAAACAGAAGTTTTGAAACAGGAACAGCCAACTGTTAAGGAATGATCAGGCTCAGAGTGTCTGGGCTGTTCTGGTAGGCAGCTTACAAACACAGAAATAGGCACAGTATGAAAATCAAGGCTATAAATGCCAGTTCAGAGTAAGTGTGATGCAAGTATATTTTTGGGATCGTGACTGAATTTATCAGTGTTCTTCTGTTATGTCTGGTATAGAGTAGCTGGTTCATGAGGATTTACAGACCTCCTTCATGCAGAGCTTCAAGGCACTCCAGCAATGGAGTTCTAGATCCTGATGTACTGAAGCAGTGATGAGATTGTGAGATCAAATATTAATATTCTTACTTAGTGCAGTTCATTGATACTGCAAATTCTTCTGAGTGCCCCAAGTCACTTGGGAGAATTTGCTCATGTTTGGAGATCTGAACTGGAGCCAATTTAGAAAAGTCAAAGTTTTCATTCTGGCCTTTTCCTAGCCTCACCTATGTTGCACCAAAAATAGTTCTGCAGTGTTTCATATTCATTTGTTGACTGTAGTTTCAGAGCCTGCCACACTTAATATTATGTAAGCAGCAGACTCAGGGTACACTTGTTTGAGGACACGCATTCAGCCAGTTTGAGCTCGCAAATAAGAGTTTTGTGTTCCCACTTGGGTGGGTAAGGTCATTTGTGCACAACAAAATTAGACCACTAATTATAGAGACTATCTTAAAATTTGGTAAAAGACACGTTTTCCCCAGGCAAAGAACTCACTGGGCTCTTGGAGTTTTGAACATTCAACCTGCAGGAGAAAGCTGATCCTACACAATGTAAGACTTTACTGCTTTTTTATATCAACTATAAAACATAGGAGCTGCAGTTTCACCATCTACCATATTTCCAGGCCTATAAGAACAAAAAATAAAAAGATTTAACATTTTGCATAGATGCAGTGACTAATCCTAAGAGCTGTGTCTTTGAGTTCCTAATACACTCTGATCAGCTTTTTTTTGGGTTAGAATAACTCAAAACCAACCTTGTCAGCAGAAATTGAGGAGGAACTAGTTATCTTAGCAAATAATGGGAATGTCTTGCCTCCATCTGTGTAGCAGATTAATGCTACCCAAGTGGAATGGACTTGGAGATTATGAGAAGTAAAGCTTGAGATTGAAATTTCAGTAATGAAATTTTTAGAAATAGTAGTTCGCCAGGAAGTTTGTTCTATGTACATGTGTGATATAAAAGAAACACTGATAGCATTGGGATATAAACTTGATTTCAGTGCTATATAAACAGTAGTAAAACAGCTTTTTCTGAAACCAGAGCAAGGAGTAGATTGCTTTTAAGTACTGTTTGGGATTGATGCTAGGGAAAAGAAATACTCAAATGAAAATTATTGATGCAATGAAGAGAAATTCAGATATTATTTTCTATCTCAGCCTATTTTTCAGGCAAGGTTAGAAGACAACATTCTCTGGGCAGGTGAACACTAATTGTGTATTTGGAGTTCAGTTTTCAAACAGGCATTTTTTGTCTCTACCCATTCCCACTGAAGTTAATGCCTTTGTTTTACTGAATGCCATTGACTTAAGGGTAACACATCTGTGATGTTAAATTCCCTCACAAATACTGCTTTTCAGGGATGGAAATTCAGTTTTCTGAAGATGTGTAGGAACATAATTCACTCTAATCACCTGCATTTTTCTGAGGATCTGGATTAGACCTACCTATCTGCACATGTAAATTATTAACTATAAATATTGTGCCACCTGTAACAAGGAAGCAATGTCTACCTGTTTTTAAGGATCATTCTAAGGGAAGAAAAGAAGCAGCAGTATCTAAAGTAGGCAGATATAAGGAAACTGTCTGAATATGGCTTCAACAGCCCAATTTCTAGGGCCATTCGAAGCCCACTGAACTCACAGGAAGAAAATGCTGGGCATTTAAGCAACAAAAAGAAAGCAAAGATAGAAAACAGTTTGGCTTCTTTCAGTGTTATCATTAAGATTTTCTAGTTAATTTAATTAGAGGCATGCAACAATGAGCTATTTTTCAGAACTGGATCTGCACTGTTTCAGTGAACCTGTAGGGACTTGGGCAACTGCATTAGTAACATATCTGGCCTATGGGCTTTGTAATGCAGTGACTCAGCTCCTGATCAGAAGAAAACAGTGAAGACTGCCACCTTCGTCATAGGAAGACAGCTTTGGAAAGGCAAACCTCTGCAAGGAAAACGCTGTAATTAAGATGGATGCACAGCAGCCCTCTGTTTCTGCAGGCAGCGGCAAGGAAGGACCAAAGAATTCCTCCCAACACCCACACTTCTCATGCAAAATAAATCAACAGAGCTTAGGAAGCAAAGTTCCTGATAAATCCTCTGGATAAGACGTCTGCCTCACATGAACCGTGGGCCAGCTTTGTGCACAGCACAGCGTTAAAGCAGAGCTGCCTCTTCAGCGGGTGGACTGCCTCAGCAGCTCGCTCCTCTCTGAGGTCTCACAGTCACAGATGGAAAATAATTACAGTTGCAGAAGCTGCTACAAGTCTTCCTAATGTGTATAAATCCATTTGTTGATACACTGTAATCTCCATACATACCAAAAAAAAAATAATGTGTGGGAATTTCCGTAGTTATGTTCCCAGCAGCCTGTTTTTAGGAAGAGAAAGTAAGAGTATTGCAGAATCCCTGAATCCCCCTGCTAGTACAGCTGCTTCAAGCACACGCCAGAGGGCAGCTGCAGTTTTGGCATCTTCTTTCCCTTTGATAGGACCCGTATCAATCACACAGATCTGGGACGTGTCTGGCTCTTCGGGGCACAGGGGAGAGCAATACATTTGGACGGGCTCCTTCCACTGAGGATGGTGGGTGCCCTCACTGAGGCAGCAATGCTGCCCTCTTTGCACTCCCTGTGCTCTGTGGGGCTGGCTCACCGTCCAGGTTTGACAGCTCCACCTGGCAGCCAGAGCTGGCTGGAATTCTCTTTACTTTTCTAAGCAGAGAGAGTGCCCTCCCATGCCACCCACTGCTCAGGGCAGCTCTGTCCACCAGAAGGAGCATAACACAAGAGGGAGATGACAGTGGAAGAGGCATCTGAGAGTCAGACAATACAGGACTGAGTAGGGTTGAATTTTTTTTTTTTTTTTTTTTTCTGAGTAGGCAGGAAATTGATGATTTTTTAAAAGATTATTTTCAGTTGTTGGTCTGGATGAGGAAATGGGGTAAGATAGATTACCAGGCAGATGCTGCATGATTTGCTGACAAAAAAAGAATGTTTTCTGATATAGCCCTAATTAAAGACTTGGCAGCAAATTGCTTATTAGATGAGAAATGAGATGCCTCAGATGGAAGGCAAAACACCTTGTCATATTTCTCTGAAATGTCAAAATACAGATCAGTGACTGAGTGTCTAAGCTCTATTGTGCAGCTGATCACAGTTTGTTCCAAAGAGACAATATTATCCTTGTCATGGGAGAACCCTTTCAAAGACTGTGTGCCACAAAACTTTCTGATAGGACACACAGAGGATCTCCTTGTAGCACATGCCTTGCAATGACTCAGTTGAGGAGGGAATCTCCTGGTTAAGAAGATGACATCGTGTCCATCTGCCACGTGGGACTTTGTGACAGCAACAGTGCTGTGCAATATTTTCACCTGGGTGTGTCTTAATGTCTTCTCACCCGACACAGGAGGGCAGATTCCAGCAGTGCTGCCGTGCCACCCTGAAGCTCCTTGGCTTCGCCTGCCCGGCAGAGGCACGGTCAGCTGCAGGGGACACTCCCTGTGTCTCAAGGAGAGTCGGGGAGCGGCTAAGACAGAGCGCTGCGCTGTCTGCCTGGTATGGAGGAGAGGCGGCGTCCGAGGAGGCAATAAAGGAGCTGACTCAAGGCTGGGGAAAAAGTCTCAGGTTTAATGCAAGCTCCACGGAGCTCCTAACTCCAGAGTATCCAACAGCCAAGAGCAGCCTCGAGGCTTTCACAACATCTCAAATACGGGGGCGGTAACAAGGGGGAAGGGAGGCCCATTAACCAATGGGGGGATTTGGGGGAGTGGAAGGTGGAAGGACAGACAGACACACAAACCAATGGGGGAAGTTCAAGGGAGGGACTCCTGGCCCTCGTCCACTCACTGGATTCCCAAGGTGGAAGATTCTGGGAGAGTGGCCTTGGGAGCCAAGTGATGGACAGGGTACCAGGGAGGGGACAGGGGAGTGACTGAGCATTTTCAGGGAGATTGGCATTGAGGGAAAGGCGGGAAACCTCGGGGTCAAACCATTGGGAGAAAATGGGGGGTGAAGGGGCAAACCTTACAGAACTGTTACAGAGATATAAAAAACACAATACAATACAGCAGAATTGAGTGAAAAAAAAAGGTGGAAAGTGTATGATAAAGGTTTTGAAGGTAATTGCAGATCAGTTAAGAGTAGCTAAGCAAAGTATTGTTCTGTTAAATTATTATGAAAGCCTGAAAGCTGAGTCAGGATGATTAAAACAACCAAATATTGCAAAACAATTAGTATGATAGATAATAATCAAATGTATATATGGGATAACAAGACCAACATGCTTGGAGTTGCTGGGGCAAGGAATGAAAGGAATTATAGCCTGGGGGATGATATGGGGTCCTGGACCCTGGGACAAGGGAGTCCTCGAGGGGTGGGCAGGGATAGTCAAGTCTTCAGTGTCCCCAGGATCCAGGCAGGGATTTAAAGCTGGCTCTGAGCACAGCAGAGACAAGAAAATGTAGTTGTTCTTGTACCTCTACCTGTCACCACCCACATATATGCTTTATCCTCACATGTGTAAATATTTGCCTGAGAAGCAGCAATGTCGCTATAGTTAAGGCTATTTTGGTCTGAGCCTGTCACAGGGAGACTGTTTAACCCATACAACTGGAAAAAGCAGATGAAGCTGTTGATCAGCCCCTCTTAGATGTCACTGAGCCAAGCTGTACCATCTGCATGTAGTCCTCCGGAGTTGTCTTACGAATCTTTCTCTTCAGACCATTCCTCATCCTGGTACTTTTTGCCTGTATGCTTACTGTTGTTGACTTTTTTGGCAGTGATAGACATCTGTGTTGCAGGGATTTGCTGTTACTAGACAAGTTCATTAAGTGTGAATGAGAGCTCCAGAAATGCCTTGCTGAGACACTCTTCAGCTCTTCACTCTTCAGGTACAGCCTGGTGGAGGTGTCTTGCCCTCTACTCCTACCTGATGAACTTGCTTCCCTGTGAGTGATGATCTAATGGAGAATTTCTGCTTATAAAACATAATACACTGCAATATTCACTAAACATTAATGTACGTTTTCAAAAAGGGCATGGGAAATTGCTTCCTGAAGTCTCTTCCATCCATCAGTTGAAGAAATGGTAAGATACATGGTTGGAAATTAAAACTCAACAAGCTTAAGAAATTAACAAGCAACTTATCAAGACCTATGGTGAGTTTATCACTGGTGGTTTTTTGGGGGTGAAGATTGGTTTGGGTTTTTTTTTGTTGTTTGTTTTAAAAATTGTATTTTACTTCAAAGAGAATTTGAAGCTGGACATGCACGACAGAGGCAAAACTGAGATGCCTTCTGGAACAAATGCAAGAAAACAGAAATAGAGAAAGAGAAATGGAAAGTGTTTTGATGGTGCAAAAGTGAAAGTCAGTACTCTTAGCAAGAACTCAGTACCATTAGCAAGAATGTCTGATATAAAAGATGGTCATCAGTTAGAATTGAAGAAAATCTATCTGGATAAAGCCCTGGACAGCCTGGACTGCTCTATTAGGTCACATAGTACAAAGTAGACCCTAACTCAAATAGAAGGCTGGACAGAAGGTCTCCTAAGTCCAGCTTCCAGCTTGAATTATTCTCTGATTTGTACAATTCTATGATTCTTTGAAAGAAAAGACATTGTTATTTGAGCTGGATATGTGGTGTAAAAGGGGGGGTGTGGATTCAGGCTCCTAAATCTCAGCATCTGTGATATATGCGCCTCAATGCGAGCTGGATTGCTGAGGTCCTATAAGGTACACAACAAAGATCAAGTTGTTACAGAAAATGGAGTCTGCAGAGGCTCTTTTAAGGTTGAGATTAATAGCTAGCTTGGTGCTACTGACTGTAATATAGACACACACACACATACAGACACATAAATTTTGGAGTCCAGATCTGGAGTTGCATGCCATCAGTCAGTACTATGATATGGCCATGAGAATGACAAATGCACCCTCAAGTATGTTGCACAAAATGTGCTTTCTAGAGGTAAAGTTCCAATGTTATTTTCACTGGGTCTTGCTACCATTTCTCTTTCATTTGAAGTTTACCATATTTAAGATTAATGATTGAAGAGAAAAAGGCTACTGAAATGATCAGTGGAATTTCACAAAAATCTTACTATCCACAAGGGATTGAGTTGTTATTAGACTTGTTTATTGTAGCAAACTGAGGACTATACTTTCTTTCTCTAAATACTTCAGGAGTTAAAACCACAAAGCATCGAGGGAACAGTGCTGACAGGAAATTATTTAAAAAGTGATTAAGAGTTAAAATTCTGTGGTGTTAATATAAAAAGAGAATAAAAAATCTTGTTTGTAATTTGGTAGTATTCTTACACACCTTTCTTGCCCTGGAAAAGCAATAAAATCAACAGATTTCAAAGGCATCGTCCTGACAAAAGCTCCATAGTGCCTTTAGTTATATCACTTAATGCCCCAGCTGTTAATAATAACATATTTATTACATAAATATCAGAATATGTGTATCCTCTTTTACCTATCAAATGTAATTTCCATATTTTTGGCATGCTTATGGGATAACGACCCTACTAATACCTTTAAAAATTCCTTTGTGCTATTATTTCTAACCTCATAAATATCTTTATACAAACTTACTGTCAACCACCTTCCTCAGTTTCTAAACTCATTCCAGTACAACAAAATAATGCAATGCAGGTATTATTTTTTTAACCCTTTATATGAATAACAAAAACCAAATGGCATTTTCTGTGACAAAAAAAAAAAAAAAAAAAAGTTAAAAAAGGAAAATGTATCAGTATCAGTAGTATTTTTCCAATCCAAACACTTTCTTATTTTTTGTTTTACAATAATAACCATGACTTTGGTTTTGCTCTGCACTGGCATGTTCTTTTTTGGCAGTAATTCTCATTCATCTTGGATAATTAACCAAAATTCTTCCAGTTTGTTTCTCTGGTCATTGCCTTGCTCTTTACCATTGGCAAACGCTGCTCCTCAGTTGTACACTATGTCCATACCTGCAAATATTTGAGGTCCAAGTTAAGCCTTGCAAACTATGCGTTGGACTTAAGATGTTTAAATCTTCATAACACATCAGGGGTGGCGCTGCACTCGCACACATTTTATGGAGGTTCTGTTTTTAGCAAGACCACAAAATGGGCAGTTGGTAGTTACATAAAAATACCTGTATTTGGGCGAAATGTTGGTAAAGACATCAGGAATGACGCATATAGGGCTTTTTAGTTCAAACAACAACAAATACTGTCGGGATAGGGTGTAGCAGCTCCCAAGACCCCAACATTCTTCAAGATGTTTTTTCTTACAACTGTATATATTTAATTATCACTCTCTTTTTATGGAAATATATGTATGTATTTGCTTAATTGTTATATTTATTAACTTATTAACCTGATTTTCTGTTTCATTAAACTGATGGACTATTTGATACATAATTAAACTATGAAATCTTAACTTGCCATCAACATAAGTTACACTTTTGATTTTGTGCATTATTTTATTTAGATGGTCTAAAACATTTACCTCCTAGTGTTAAATTTTAATTGGAGGTTTAGTTTAGCTTGAAACTACACAAACCAGTGCTATGTTGTTTTCGTTGACCAAACATGTATTTTAAGGTTTCTTATTCAAAATTTTGGAATACTTTAATAAGGGAGATAGCTTTTCCCACTTTCAGCTATGGGAATATGGGAATGTAGCAAAGTTAGCAAAATCAGACCTGTGAAAAGTGCAATGTAAGTTTTTGTGGCTTGGCCCCAAGCTTTTGAGAGTCTGAACTGCAAGTATAGCCTGACCTCTGAAAAAGCTCTCACAATAAGCTCTCTTTCCCAGTTCAGAAACTTATAGTCAGTATCCAAATGTATGGGGACTGAAATAAAACTAATACATTTGAGTTGGAATTTTTCTTCATTTTCTGAATGACAGGCCCTGGAATGAATTTGCAGAAGAAATGCTGAGAAGAGACAAGGTTGTTTTCTTAGAAATAGAACACAATAAGTTTCAACTTAGGGTATTTGTTTCAATTGTCCACAAAACCAAGATATCAGCTTAATATTTCTCACCTGGTTTTGTGTTCTCTGTTCTGAATTCAGAAAAATCCCTTTGGTTCAGTGCTGTACAAGTCAGGCTCACACATTGTGGTCCCTCTGGACTAAGAGGTTATGAATTGTGCTAAATAGCAACATCTATCACTGTCATGTTACTTCTAAACTACTTTGCTTTCTAGTATGGACAGACATCTGTGAAGTCAGTCCTTTACAAGCAGTGGAAAAATCCACAGTAAAAAAGAATAATTGCAGAAAGTGCTCTAACAATCTTTACCTTGACACTATGTGAGTAAACGAATTAAATGAGAAAAGTTTTTCCAGCAGCTAGATTTTATTAGATTGTATAAGAGACTGAAGATGCCAATTACACCTAGGCTGAACACTAATTCTTGTGGCATCCCACTAATCACCTCCCCACAATTTGATGAATGTCTGGTTATCATTACAACTTGTTTATAGGCTTCCACCCAAAGGAGGATGTTTCAAGAGAATAAGCGCTTTATTCCATTCCTGGCCCTAAGAGAAACTACACCAGTAGCAGCTGCTCTCAAAGAAGGAAATTGTTTTGCCAGTTATAGCCAGTCAGGAAGGAAGCCAGCTAAAACCTCTTATAAACACCAATGAGACTAAGTATAACTGGTTTATTCTGCTTACTATAATGGGTCAGCTTTTCCTGTCCCAGTTTTGAAGAACTTCATGTCTATCGGGCAGAATGGCAAGATTGCACCTAGCTGTACTGCAAAATACTGTCTGAGAATTTAATGTATATTACTAGTCTTTATCTGCTGTAATTTTTCTTCCCTTCAGTGAAAGAAATTGACTCTATAAAAGGTTCACAGGGATTAGCAAACACTGAAGATCCTCCTTTGTTCTGTTTTTGAGCACCCACGTGGCTCCTACTTCAAATAGTTTTCCATCAGCATTTTGAAGTGTTTTTCATTTGAGTCTTTATCATGCAATGGAAAGCTGCTTATTTATAAATAGCAAACAATGACAAAACATCTAAATAGATGTATAGGACAGTGGGAGAAAGTCTGCCTGTATTCCAGAATTCTCAGTGCAGATCCCTGTTACATAGGGGTGGTACTGTGCAATATCTCAACTACAGGCTGGAGGTTTGATTCAGTATGAATAAAGTCTGAGGGAACAACTGGGATTTGTTTCAGAACTCAAATCAAGGGAGGTTACAGTTTTAGATAATGCTGAAAACAAAACATTACGTTTTTTTCATTATACAGAATGATAACCAAAAATAGAAAGGGAAAAAGAAAGCTTTGTTTGGTACAGAAAAAAATGGTTTCTTTTAGTTTTTAATAAAAGCAAACCAATTCAAAAGCTCATGTACAGAAGCACTACCCTCCTTGGTCTATGGTGTGGTCACTCAATAAGGCTGCAGGATGATAATAGAAATTACTTTGCTGCCTGATAGGTTTAAATCTGAGTATCCCATGCCTAAGAACAATGCTATGTTATATGATGGACACACTGGGGAGGTGCTATTTGAATAAACAAGAATGCCTGCTTGGAAATTGGGTTTGAAACCCAATGTATTTCTTTGGCACTTTGCAGAGCAGGTTATAAGTTCATTCATGCACACAAAATGTATCTTTTTCCTTTTCTTTTTTTCTACAACCTGGTGAACAAAATACTCAAGCCAAGATTCAGATTTTCACAGGAGAAAGTAGGAAATAGCTCAGCCTGGAGTACAAGAGAACAGGCCAGTCACTTAGAAAGGTCCACGGCCCTTTTGGGAAAAGATGCAATCCAAATTCAATTTTGCATGCTAAATGAGTTATTTAACTATAGAGTAAATAGGAGAGGAAAAGGCTTAAGTCCCAATGGGCAAAAATGTTCTACTTAACCACAGTTTTCATACAAACTTACACATAATTTTTCATGTTTTATACATTTTTGTATGGGGCCTGGCAAAGTTTTTTTTTGTTTTTTTTTTTTTTTTTTTTTTTTGTTTTTTTTTTTTTTTTGTTTTTGTTTTTTTTTGTTTGTTTTTTTTTTGTTTTTTTTTTGTTTTTTTGTTTTTTTTTTGTTTGTTTTTTTTTGTTTTTGTTTTTGTTTTGTTTTGTCTTTTGTTTTTTGGTTTTTTTTTCTTGTATAGGTACTTTGACTAATTTTTTTTGCTTATTGATCTGCACAATTCTGTTTGACTTACTTTTACAGCTGCTTTTCTCCATTCTAAACAGAGAAAGAAGATACAGATGTGATTTTACAATCAAAGGCCCAGAACATTACAATACAATATGATCAGCAGCATCAAACCCAAGGCTGTTATCTAGAAGGTGAAACATAGGGAGTGTTGTCCTGAATAATGGCAGCTGAGATAAGGTAATACAGGTGTCTTGGAGACTATGAGGCTCAGAGAAAGACAGTTAAGCCTTGGTAAGAGTAAGTATGAAACTGTTTTATTAATGAATTTACGAGATATATAGCAAGATTTGGTTCTGTCTTTCTTTCTAAAGATGCTGATCTATTCTTCTTACTTCAGGATTTGGACCATAGCCCAAATCTTTTCTTCTCTAGAAAGCAATTCCCACCCACTTTTAATGCAGAATGTTTAAAAGCCAACTGTTTCCTTGAATTTGAGCATTCACTCCCTTTCTCAGCAGAGTCATGGCTCCTGGGGTCAGAAAAAGATTTTGCTCTATTCTTTTCCAGTATCTTGCAGTGTGAGGCTCTCAACTTTGCTTTGTGTCTTTGTATGTTAACTGTAATAAAAATAATTGTTTATAGCATATAATTTGCAGAAGTCACCTGGGAAATTTCTTGCAGGGATAATGCTTTGTAAGCATTTCAAGGGTAGTTCATTATTTTACTTCTCTTTCCTCTCTCTGTCACTCCACACTGAGATTTCCTTCACCTTTCACAGGAAGGCTGGTACAGGAAAATATTTAGATCCTTGGAAGGGACTGAGAAAAGACAGAAAACCTAAGAACAACATGAAGAGAAACTTTCAAAAAACAAAATCTTCCAAGTTAAAAAAACTGTGATGAAATAGGAAGCTTTTTTTGAAAATACTTTAAACAATACAGAAACCCAGACTGCAAATATTTAGCAATTTTTCTATAAATATTTGGTTTGTTTACCCAAATCCTCCTAGATAAACCACTGGATGTATTATTCCACTCCTAATTTTCATCCAAATTTGACCAAGGTACAGAGAGGTTAGAGTAAAAATGATGAAGTTATTTGCTGAATCATCGGCAGAGAGGGAAACAGTAAAATTCCCTATTCCCATGTTTTAAGTTACTGGTTCTGTTTTTGTTGTTTAGAGGGGGGGGTGTGGATGGGTTTAAAAGATGCCAGAAGCTCACCACTACATGAAATGGTGTGTTTATCAGGAGAACTGTGATCACAATGGGAACAAAGTTGTTTCATTTCTATTCAAGTGCGCTTCGGAGAGTCAAAAGGGTAATGCACAAAGCTGAGGCAGGCAGAATGAGCGAAGTTCCGAAACACCAGGCCATCAGTGAATGGAGCATTTGCATGCATTGTAAGTACCCAGGAGTGGAGAACTAAACACTGCTTCAGACAGGGAATCTTCACCTCAAACAACTAAAGCTTGCAGGGCTGTTGCATTCCCTTTCCACCTGCCCTAGGCAAAATACACCCTGTTTCTTTACTGTCTATCTATCTACAAAATGATGTGAAGCACAAAACACTCATAGCCCCTGCTGGGGGCTTTACTCCTCAGCATGCTGAAATCAATGAACACCTTTTGTGAGTAAGTACAGTTTGTCTTGGCCAGGCAGAAAGGAAAACTCTTTAAGAAAAAGGAAAAAGGAAAAAGAAAAAAGGAAAGGAAAGGAAAGAAAGGAAAGGAAAGGAAAGGAAAAGGGAAAGGAAAAGGAAAGGAAAGGAAAAAGGAAAGAGAAAGGGAAAGGAAAGGAAAGGAAAGGAAAGGAAAGGAAAGAAAGGAAAGGAAAGGAAAGGAAAAGGAAAGGAAAGGAAAAGGAAAGGAAAGGAAAGGAAAAGGAAAGGAAAAGGAAAGGAAAGGAAAGGAAAGGAAAGGAAAGGAAAGGAAAGGAAAGGAAAGAAAGGAAAGGAAAGGAAAGGAAAGGAAAAGGAAAGGAAAGGAAAGGAAAGGAAAGGAAAGGAAAGGAAAAGGAAAGGAAAGGAAAGGAAAGGAAAGGAAAGGAAAGGAAAGGAAAAGGAAAGGAAAGGAAAGGAAAGGAAAGGAAAGGAAAGGAAAGGAAAGGAAAAAGAAAAGAAAAAGAAAAAGAAAAAGCAAAAGAAAAGAAAAGAAAAGAAAAGAAAAAGAAAAGAAAAGAAAAGAAAAAGAAAAGAAAAGAAAAGAAAAGAAGAAAAGAAAACTGAGATGCTGCACTACTGAATTATAAAACTTACTTTTGTTTTATAATCCTCTAGATGTAGACTGATTTTAGCAGCAGCTAGTTTCATCAGCTCCTTTATCCTGTTGCAGAGAATTGACTGAAGTTATCCACAGGTACCCTACAAAGAGAATTAGTGTGATATTAGTTGTCTGCTAGCCACATGCAGGTGTGCAGGTGCTGTAGGGAGTCTGAATATCACTGGAAATCTGTATTTAAACAGCTGAAGCCATCTTCATGGCAAGCTGTTCTTTTAAAGATTTGCACTTTTTAATTTTTATTTAATCAGATGCGCTTTTACTGATTAAGAAAAAAGTGTGCACTTATTATATGGAGGGGTGAAGCACTCCCTGTGACCCCCCCTGCCCACCCCCCCAAGTCCTACTCAGCTGTTCAAATTTTGTCATGAAAAAGTATTTGTCACTTCCTGTGTTTGGTTGCTGTTATTATTTCCCACAGGCTAAAGAAGCCCGATTTCACCTATGACAGAGCCTGGTAGTCTTCTCATTGTTTGAATGAACAAGTGACTGTCAGCTCCTGAAGAAGCTTGCATTCAAAAGGCAAAAGTCTTCTTGGTTTCAGCACAAAGTTCAAGTGGAATTTGGTTTCCAGGAAGGGAAGAGCCTGGGAAGATGTGGAATTGCTGGTTCATTGCTGTCATGGTGAAACAACACAAAGTTAAGGGCAGGTTCAGTCTCTCAATGACTTGAGAAATGTCCTGTGAGGGAGGGTAACTGACCCTTACTTTTTTTTATTCCCAGCAGTCTTTTCTGTAGTGTGCTGAGATTCATATGGGAAAAGCTCAAGGCAAATTCTCTTCTCTTTCTCACTTAATTTTTTGTCTGAAACAAGAGCTCTGCTGATCTGCCCACTGCATTCTGTGTCTGCATTCTAGTGCCCTTTATCCTATTTTCCTATAAGTGCCAAATGTAGATTTGATTGCAGTTAGAAATGTCTTTCTTCTTTTTTTTTTCTCCCGTGTGCATAACTATTATCCAGTCAGGGAACGATCTTGCATTTGTGTCAAAATTAATTTTTTAAACTACTTTAAATTGTCCTCTCTTGCTGCAATTACAGCATTGCATAATGAACCCTTCATATTTTGATATCCAGAGGGAGGTAGTTCAATAAATATTTTTAATTGCCCATTTTGTCTTTCGCAGAAGTGAGATTCCCAGTATGAAAAATGTCCAGAATGTCTTATTATACTTAATTCTTTCTCTTATATTAATTTTTACAGTACCATCCCTGATGGGACATTACCCATCCCCAGGTGTACACACATCTTCTGTATATGCAGCCAATGTCTGAATCACCATACAAGGATTTCAGGGATGGGCGCTTGGACCTATTATTTGATGCCAGTAAAACATTAAGCCATATTTGGCTATAGTGTACTCTGACTCAGTAACATTCTGTTTGTCTGCTTCAAGAGGCCACTTGGTAAATGTTTATCTTATACTTTTAGAGGCATGAGCTGTTTTCTTTTACAATTGTAATTTTCAATTGCTTGCTTTCCATAAACTTTCTTGATCTTTTGACAGGTTGAGCCAGAGTCACAAAGTGAGATTTTCTTGCTAATACACATTAATAATTTACTGTGTACAAAACTGATTGGGAGCTTTCACATTTAAAGGAAGGTACAACCACATAAGCTTCACAAGTTGAATTTCCAATGCACCTAGATCCCAAGGATCTTCCTTGTTTTCCCTATGTTTGTAGCTTTTAATAAGGTAAGTCCTCAGTCAGTTAAAAATTTCACCTGATTCCTTCTTTTTATCCAGTGTTTTGTTAATTAGACATGGTCATACGTCTTCCTTTCCCCTGTAGTTTTTCAGGCCTTTTTTTTCCTTCCTTAGTGGTTTGTAATAGATACATTAACAACACAAATGCTCTTGTCATTTCCCTTTTCATGTGTTTTAAAGAAAAAAATAACTAATTCATAGGTTGAAACAAAAATCTCACATTTTGAGGGTTAGCAAACTAGGAAATGAACAGTATACTAACAGAAATTCTCTTGACTAAGAAAGTAAAATAACATAATGGAGAAAAACAGAACAACAGACACTCATGGAACTGAAAGACCATGTATGTCCTTCTCTTTCCCTAACGTTCCCTTTTTCCCTGTCCAACTTTTCAATTTTAATTTGTGTATTGTGAAAGAAGCTGTGTTGTGACCCTTTGTGTACTGGAAGACCAAAACTGAAGGATGCTGCCATAGGTCTTTGGGCTGAAGATGACCAGAGGACACCCTCATCAGAGTCAACAAAGAACAAAGAGATGTCCATGGAGGCGGTCAGCTAGTTAGTTCCCGCTCATATAGAATTGCGGGGATTTTTTCTGTTGAGATTACAGGGAGCAGAAGCAGGTCAGAAGACAGCCAGGATGTGCTTTTTGTAAGAGTCCCAGCAGTTGTCTGCTGTTTGTACTCAGAGGGAAGGATCGTGTGTGTAGGGAAGTGTGGGGCACTGCCTCAAAGAAGTGACAGCTCTCAGAAGTCTGTCATCAGAGTGGAAATGTCAAGCTACATAATCATCTAAATCTCAAGCATATAAGATAGGAGAGATTGATGGCAATAAAATAAATCACCTCCATCTACCAAATGCCCTGTTTCTGTAACTTCTGCAGAGCTCTGTTAAGGGTGATTTATAATGCTTTTTCTGGATACCCAAATGTTATGACATCAGGAGCAGTTGTTTTCCTGGAGGAAGGGCAGAAGGGGCAAGCTGTTTAATGCTGAAGTCATCTGCATGGATTTATTTCTTGTTCTGTTTATAATCTGGTTTCTTGCTTACTGGTTGTATTATTGTAAAGAAAAAACCAAACAGCATTGGATTGACATTGTTGACAGGACGAGAAAATGGCCTGAAGCACCAGGAAACCTTCAGATTGGACATCAGGAATAATTTCTACACTGAAAGGAGAGTCAGACAGTGGAATGGACTATCCAGGGAGTTGGTGGAGTCACCGTCCCTGAAACTGTTCAAGAAACAACTGGATATAGTGCAATGGTTTAATTGACATAATGGTGTTTGGTCAAAGGTTGGACTCCATGATCTTGGAGGTCTTTTCCAACCTTAATGATTCTATGATTTTATGACTTTGTCTCCAACATTTATGTTTCTTTCATCTAAAAATAGCACTTGAGGTTTGAATGCTTCTTTGTCATTCTTAAATTGTATGGGTGTGTGTATCTTGTATACTTTAATCAAATTATTGTTTTTAAGCAAAGGAAAAAAACAGTTACTATATAGTTCCAAAACAAAAATTCCAAAAGATTCAATATGTGGAATACATTTTTTCGTGTTACAATAAAGAGCTTAATAAAAGAAAAAGTTGTGCTGAGAAATCTGCCTGTCTGCTATGCAGAGCTTTTTTGGAGTGTGTTGATTAAGGTCCCTGCAGTGTAGTATGGCATTCCTCTGCCCAAAGAGAGGCACCAAGGAATCCATTCCACCTTTAGGGTTGATATAGAGAAATACAAATACCAAGATGGACTTGTCAACTGTTGCTCACTCTGTCCCGAATGGAGTCAGAGATGGGCTTCTTCTGTGTTTCATGACACATGAAAGAGTTTTCTTTGCTCCTGCTGTTCCTCAGCCAGTCATGCTCCAGGATCATGATGTGGCATGTAAAGGTAATATGAAATTATCTTTATGTAAAAAAGCATAAGGCAACAGAGTTTAGAAAAGTAAGGCTGGCAGACAGGAACTTGACTTCTGGATCAAGAGCACAATGAGGGAGCAAAGAGAGGCAAGATAGTCAGTCCCAGCTTGGGATCATCTGGCTAGAATATCAACCCATAAGCTAGAGAGCAGGGGAAAAAATAATAAATTCAATCAAACAGCTGGAAAATCTGCAAGCCAGCCAACAACCAACCACATAAAACTTGGCTAAAAGCCTGAAAAACTGCAGATGGTTTTTCAATGACCTTGACTCCTTGTTTGGGGCTGTCTTCCACTAAATCCAGTGAGAGCTCTAGTGGAAAGGAAGAATGAAGAGAATACTTGTGCCCACACTTGTCAGGCACCCATGGGGAAGACCTCATTTTCACCAGAAAGGGAAGAGAAGACACTTCTTAATTTGGTCACTGATTCAGAGCTAACCTTCAGCTATGTAAAAATCCACTCTGGAAGCACAGATGAAGGATCAAGGTTAACACCCTGTACGTTCCTAGACCTAGCACTTATCAGCTCAGTGACCATGATGGAACTGCAGAGAGGTTCTGTTTGATTTATATATAAGTGCATAGAAGAGTTTGAATAAGAAGGATTTTTTTTTTTTCCCCTGTACCTTTCCTCCCTTTTTCCTTTTCCCTCACATGCTCTCTGCTCGTTGTAGTGGTGTTTTTTAGAGACACAGGTCCACAAAGCCGGCTAGGATCTTTGGTGGTCCTCTCAACCTTACTTTGCTCTGTGCTCCCTTATCTCACTTGCACCAATTCCAAGGTTTGTACATCTACATTAAAAAGGATTCAAAAAGACAACATAATAACATAATGACAAGGATAGCTCATCTCAAAGGAAAGATACTCATAGGGTGAGAACGTCCTAAGGAAGCTGATGAATCTTCACAGTTTTTCCCCTTGTAATTATTACTGGGGACAGGAAACGAGAGGAGAGAGGCAGTCAGTGAGGGCAGTGTTGGGCAGCGGGCTGGGGCTGGCCTGTATCTCTGTGTGCACATGCAGTATGTACTCAGTGCACAGCAACAACCTGACTGAGCCTCCACCAAATGGACAACATCAACAGCTCTTCACAACACTTCTTTAAACTAAAAGAGGGTCGATTTAGATTGCAGTGAGGGTGGTGAGGCATTGGCACAGTTGTCCAGAGAGGTGGTAGATGCCCCAAACATGGAGATATTCAGGGTCAGATTGGATGGGGCTCTGATCAATCTGATAGAGTGGAAGATATCCCTGATTGTTGCAGGGTAGGTGGACTAAGAGGCCTTGGAAGGGTCCCTTCCAACCCAAAGGAATCTATGTCCTATGATTCTGTGACCTGCCACTAGATGGAGAGCTTTAGATATACTCTATGTACATACATCCCTATGCAGAGATTCAAGGACTCCAAGGCTGGAAGGCAGCTCTATTATCCTTAAGTCTGAGCTCCAGCAAAAAAAGGCAGAATATTTGGCTTAAAGACTTCCACATTGAGGTCATCATTCCTTGCTGTGCCAAAACAGCTTCTCAGAAAAGAGACATCCTTTATTTCAAGACTTCATACAAGAATCTACCATATCTGTACTGAAGGTGTTCAAATGGCTGTTCAAAATGCACACTTCATTTCTCATCTGGTTCTTGTCTGCTTGGAATTCCAGTCATAACCTCCATGATATTACATGTTTTTTTACAGGTTGTTTTTACAAACATTATATCTATGATTTAAAGCTGAGCTTATATCAGCATTTTTTTTTATTTCTGACCCATATTACCTTGAGCTGGTGTGTGTAGGAGCTGTCTGGCATTAGTGGAGAAGCTAAGTGTTCTGTACGAGTTTCAACACTGAATTTTTAAATTGCATTTTTGTTTTAAAACCACTAATTCCTCACTCATCACACTTCAGAAGGGGTGGGGGGGGGAAGGTTTTGCCAAAGATTTCTGCCATTAATTTAATAGATTCCAGTGAGAATTCAGTGCTGTCTGGTTTAATTTAAGCAGGGTTACCTTGCAATGCAGCGTTCATGACTACTAATTTCTACTTCAAAAAGAGCTGAAATTCAGTCATCAAATTATTCCATCAAAGTTTAAAGCAATGTTAATAACTCTCCTTCTGTCTTGTTCCTTGTACTTCTGTGAATTATGTGCATTAGGAAGCTGGATCTAAATAGTTGTGTCACCTCACCAAGCCTTTTCAGGGCTTTCACTAGAGGCAGAGAAATATGAATAATACAGTACAGGAGGTTTCTTACAACAGAACAGCTTTATTTCTGTGTTTGTTCTAAGTTCAGTCCTATTGCAGGTGGCATCGGATGGAAAAATCCTCTGCAGAGCAGAGGGGCGAGGCACACTGGATGTCCAGGCTTTCCTTACTCAGGCATATCCAGGCCAAGCAGGGACTGGGGACAAGTTTGCCTTGTGTCACAGACCTTGTCACAGCTGCCCCACCATCTCTTGCTGAGAGGTCACCTCTTGAGCTGTGCCAAATTTCCTAGCAAGGATATGACTGGGCTTGTGGGGCTAGCTTCCTTCCCTTGTCCATTTGCATATCCAAGTAGAGCACTGTCAGACACTGGTCACCAGCCCAGATGTAGTCTGTGCAGAATGGATGTTGTCAGAAATGCTCTGCTGGGTGGCCTCCTCCTATTACCTTCCCATTCATGTCTGAGACCTTAACCCTCACACCCTTTCCTCTCTTTGCTCTTCATCATTATTTCTCCTTACATCTCTCCTTCCCTTAGCTTCCTCTTCTTCTGAACCCTCTGCCCTGACACAAAAAGAGAAAATGTCAGAAAGTCTAACTGTAATTCCCTTAAGAAAAACAGTGTTGTGGATGGCTCTGCCACAGGGAATGTGTCACCAGCTTGTGCTCAACTCCCATGCACTGAGGCTGCCTCATACCCAATGGACATGAAATGGACTCAGTGCTCTTCATGGGGTTAAGCCTGATGGAGTTTTCTGGACTGTTGAGAAGGATAAAGTCCTTGTATTGTGTTGAGGAACTGAGTTTGCAGGAAAAATATTTGCAGAGTTATTTTAGTGCCATCCATGTTGAGATGATACCTTCCTATTTCAAAGAGAAAAGTATTGCTTTCACTGATAGACGCACAATTTAATGGGACCAGGTTGCACAAAGCATAACTCATGGTCCAAGAGATGTCATCCAGTTGGGAGGAAAGCAGGAGCTGGTGGGGACCTCAGCAGCAGCCAGTGCAGGAACGTACTGGCTGTGAAAGGCAATTGCAGCAATAGCTCAATGAGAACTAGACCCACCCCTAGTTGCTCAAAAGAATGAAGTTGGGGAGATTTCAGGAAGGCAGGAAGAAGAAAAACCTGGAGAAGAAGGCAGGTTTTACTGAATTCCTTCTGTGAGAAGGTGTTTTTATGCCCTTAGTTTTGCCCAACGTTCAACCAAAAAGAACCTCACCACTGAAGCATTTGCTTTTGTTCATTCACTGTTCAAACTCATAAAGGAAAGTTAGACTTTCCTGATCTTTCTGAAGTCTGCATTTTCATAAATATTTCCCTTTAGGAGTTTGTGAAATTAAATTTGGTTGATAACCCTGCTTTGTTCACCTAGCCTTATATCCTCAAGAGAACAGTGAGAAAAATGAAAAGACTTTAACAAAAAGTAATCATGGCAATTCAGTACAATGGCAGGGAGACAAAGATAAGATGAGAAAGAAGGTACTGTTCTCTCTGCTTTCCTTGTTCCCTCGTTTAAGTGATAATTTTCATACCTTACCTTTGAAAGATGTAATTACAGTAATTGGAATCTGACTATTCACGAGACCTATGCTGTGCAGTACTTTTTTCCCTGTGATATTTGTGTCTTTTTAACTAATATAAGATCTTTAATCTACTTAATAAATACGTAGGCCCTTATTCTCTATGTCCATGCACTTTGTGCTTCTCAGGCAAATAAAAGCTGCATTAATGCCAGCATAAGAAATCATGGGAGCCCGTGCTCTGGAAAAAAAGAAGGGCTATTCAAAACTATTTCAGAATTTCTGGGACCACAATGCAATACAAGCACTATTGTGGGATATGTCTTACTTGTCTCTCACCATGTAAACATTAGCCTGGTCAGCTATTCCTAAGAACAGAATGGAAGAAGAAGGTGAGTCCAGAGGGGCAGGTGTTTAAGGGAGAGAGGAAAAGAGCTTTGTGTTTTCTTGAAGACTGGGGAAAAGGTAAAGGCAAGATGAAAATGTTGGAGAAACAAGACAGTGAGTCTGCTTGAGATGGTGTGCAAATCCTCAGCATGGCTCTCATGGAGAGGGTGGACTGTTCTCAGAGAGTCTCCTGGAAGGGTGGGAGATTGCTACCTTCCAAGTCTTTCAGTCTCTGCAAAGGTTGATATCAGTCACCAAAAGCTGACCATCTAGTTCTGGTTTAGATGTTTTGTTAGTGTCAGTAGAGAGGTCTGGCTTAGCTGCTTCCCCAAGTTTGTGTATGGCCAGGAATTTTCTTCTGCTTTGTCTCTGAGCTGAGGTAAATGGAAATATAAATACCCTGGGGACCAGACCACTGCCCAGCCAGCCCTACAATCTGGGAAGGGCAAAGGTCCAGGTTATGTTCCTTATTGTGCTCAGCTGCCTTTTGGCCACTTCTCAAAGCATAACCAGTGTATCCACTGTCTTCCACTAACACTGTGCTGGGCAAAGGCCAGGTTACATGACTTGTGGGCAGTACAAAGAGCCAGTGCTGTGAACATCAGTGAGCTATAAATAGCCTCCTACAAAGTAATACATGTGCCACCAAAACCTTTAAATATGAAATCCTACATCTTCAGGCATGCATATAAAGGCAGGGAGTTTTTGAGCAGCCGCAGGAAGTTGTGGGATTTGGGTGTATTTTAGTATTTTCCACCCTGGAGTAAAGTTTCTCAAACTTCGTTAGTTTGATACCATCAAAACCAGCAGCAGCAGCTGCTACATCAGTGAATGCTGCTGCTGTTGAGAAGAGGGAAGAACCCACATCAGCACCTATACGTCAAGGTCCCTTCCAGCTGCAATCTTCCTGTGATTCAGTGTTGACTGTGGCTGGGTCACTGCTCACAGCAGGGCTGAAGGATTGTTGAAAAGGGAGAACTAATAGAGAGATACTAGGATGGCTGGGAACTGAGGCATGCCATGTGCAAGCAGAGCCTGAGGGAGCTTGGCATGTGCAGCCTGAGAAGAGATGGTTTTGCAGGGACCTAATACCAAAGTAGTAGGGACTGTAAAACCAGGAAGTGCTGGATCCTTTTCAGAGACACACAGAGAGAAGGAAAGTGTAGCAGACATCAGCTGGAGAAAGGGAAATGCCAGCTCAACATAAGGAAAGAGGAGTTCACAAGGTTTTTTAAGAGGTAGAAAAGATTGTCCAGGGAAGTTGTGCAATTTCCACTCTTGGAGATACTCAAAACTTATCTGGAAAGGCTGAACGTCAGTGCTAGTCCTGCTTTCTTCAGGGAATGAGATGATCAGGGATAATATAGATAACATCCAGAGGTCTTTGTTCACCTGAATCAGAGTTTTTTTTGGGTATTTCCACCTTCATCAGCTGAGCTCTTGATCTCTACTTATACAGAGGATGGGTTGTGTGAGACAACAACACTGTCTTCAACTACCATGAGTAGTTCTAGTGGTGCATGTGGTCTACTGTATTTTGTAAACCTTTATCCTTACAGAAATAAATTAGGATTTTCTATTGTTCTTTTCCTTGAAAAATCTTTCTGACTGATAACCATACAGTACAATTATATCCATTGATTAGGGCTAAAACCAGTTTCCTTGAGACTGATCAACATTTTGTATTAATGAGATAAAGAGTCTTTTGTTCAGCATTGCCTCAAGTCAAAATTCCTTGTGGGCAAAGGAAAAAGAAGGAGTGGGCATGTGTCTGCATCTCTTCACACTCTTTGGCAACTGTTGTACTGGGCAGGTTTGGCACCTTGGTGTGATCGTGTGCCTCTGTTTGTAATACCTGGCTGGATCAGAAAGGTCATGCTAGAGCAGAAATCCATAGCTTGGCTGTTTCTTAGCTAACTTAGAGTGTGGTTTGTGTCTGAGCTGCTCTTAGCTAAAGCCAGTGCAAAAGGTCATGATACTGTCAGACTGCATTTAATTTTCTGTTATAGATACAGCTTTTGTGTCTGCCCCAGTTTCTTCATGCATTATCTGGGAGATGGAGTAAAGGCTTTGGGGGAATACTGCTGGGATTGGAAGAAGAGAAAAGGCTTGACACTTTTAATATGCTTTCTATTGATGCCATTATACTGTGTGAATTATGTCACTTTACTGAAATTTTTTCACTTAAGTTTTACTGAGGTCTTTTTAATGCTTGCCAAATTGCTATGTACCTCTCACTACTGAAAGTAAGATAAGTGCATGATAATATAATTCAGCTTCACTTGTTTTCCATCCAATTGTGAGAAAGGAAAAAAGGTATATCTTGATGTTTTCTTCCATTTTAGCAAGTACATTTCAGTAGTTTCTCATTCCGGTCTATTTTGTTTCATCCTATTGAAAATGATGATGAGGTAGAAAATAATCCTGTGAAAATGAGTAACAATAAAATTATAGTAATTCCAGATGTCTTTTTGGAAGATAACATCTACATTTACAGGTTAGTTTTGATTCCATTTGTTTGTTGGCATTTTCTTGTTTCCGTAAAGGGAGATCCCTTTACAGTATCATGACCCTGAACTATCTTGGGTGATTATCTTTTTGGGAAGGTACTTCATATGCCAAGAAAGCTCCCAGAGACATCACATGTACAGTTACTCAACAAATGGGTTAGTCAGAGTGGGTGTTTTTTTTAAGTGATTCCTACTTTTAAAAGCTATTTTGGAGTAGCATGACTGAAGCACAAGAAGGTGGAGTGACTTCCTTACAGTCACACTCTGAGTCAGTGGCTCAGTACTCCAGGCTTCCCATATTTTTATTCCAACCATTGAGAAGACCACATAGCTTCCTCTTGGCATGCTTTGAGGTTTCACAGCTGAGAGGTGTATGCTGTAAAGGTTTTTGCTGCTAATGTGTGAGCAGCTGATTTTAGATCAGAAGTTCTTTATGTAGGAGGACAGGATCCATCCAGCAGCAATCAGTTGGCTTCTTGTCCATTCAATCCACCTCCTGTCTGTGGAGCTCCACTCAGACATTTTCCTACAGCACTATCACTCACCACAAAGTCTCTGCTTACCATGGGAGACAGGAAAATCACCGTGGTTTCTGTTCCCAGGGCTCTATGTCAACCTTCTGTAGTTTTGGCTTGTGAGGTTCGTAGACTCTTACTTTTCTCATCGCTTCAACTTTTGAATGAAACTTCCTCCCTCTTTTCTCTCATCCACACCAAAACCCAAAGCAAAGAATCAGCTGAAATGGCCAATTTTTGCTGTCTTTCAGACGGAAACCATGCAAAACCACAGAGTTTGGCCTGGTGTCTGCCGGAAACTATAAATAGGGCTGTTCAACTGAAACTCATCGCTGTTTTACTCAAGCCACAACCCAAAGTTGTGAGACAGTCTCCAAACCCGGGTGGATGTTTTGCAGTGTGTTGACCAAGTATGGTGGCTATAAGAAATTGAAAATTCTGCTGAGTTACCTGCTTGGTTTGGGGTTTCATTGCTGAAGTTCCATATTTCTGTATTTACAATCAAATGGTCTCAAGCTTGTTTCTAGGTGTCTCCTGGCCCTTCTTCAGGTTAGGTAGAGAGCCCTGGAATATTGACTACTGCTTCTCAGCATCACTGATTCTAATTCTTCCTCAATTTTCCAAGATGCTTTGAAATCAAAGGGTGAATTCGTATTTCAGCATTTTTACTCTGATCAAAATATAGTTTACTCAAATCCCAGTAACCTGAAGATCTCAGCATGGTAGAAGGGATATTGAAGGAACACATGCTCTTCCCTTCTGTTTAAAGCAATGCGAAAGGCCAAAACAAAAGTAAGTATTCAGAGCCTAACTCTGCACCAGATACCCCTTAGCCTAAGACTCTGCACTGAACTTCTAATATGTTCCAAAGAAGAAGTTAGGCTATAACAGTGTTCGGATCAATACCTTTCCCATAAAGCAAGTAAAACACTTTTTGACCCAGCAATTAAATACCTTTGTACATTTAAATTTGTCCACCCTTAGAGAGCAAATTATTTCATTGTATCCTGCTGTATGTTTCTGTCTTTTGCTGCACCAAACTTTACAGCTAGGGTAGGTTTGCATTTCTATTGGGTTATATCATGAGACAGGATGCCTTTCCAAATATTTTCCTCAGCTGATAGTTTAGATTTTCAGTTTATTCACCTGAGATAACAACATATTCTTGTGTTAGCAGAGCTGTCACACTTATTTTGATAATTTAGAATTTCTTCTTTGGTTTAGTGAATGAGGTGGTTTTGCAAGGCAATGTAATGTAATGAATTTATCTGCCTGAAAGGTGTCACTCAGAATCTCAGAGAGATCTATCTTTATATATTAGCAGGTCAGCCTTGACTCTGGAAGCACGTTTAGGTCACAGTGCATTCAAATCACTCCAGCGCTGGGCACGTAAACAGGGAGCAGGAAGGCAGCTCCCAATCCAGCTGTCACACAGGCACGCCAGAGAAATTAATCACAGGGCCAACTGTGCTTATTGCTTCCCAGCCACCAAATACCACAACAAGGACCCCCTGTGAGACTGTAAATACTGCGTCTTCCATCAGCAATGAGGGTGACACCACCCAAACCAGAGCGTCTGTCTCCAGCTCTCCATGCAGAGGACGAGGCAGGGTTCCACCTCCTTCACGTCTCTAGGCAGACACTGAAGTGATGCTTTGTTGTGCTGCTCTTGTTTTCTAGGAGTCTGTCTTCAACGTCAGCTCTGATTTGTGAGAGAGCTGAGCATTCACAGCTGCAAGTGAATATCAGCAGCTGCACTTTGAAGGTAGGAAAGTGCCAGGCCACAGGATGTTACTAATGAGAAATCCCTAGGTTAATGGATATTTTTTCTCACTTAATTCCCCCTCTACCCCCTTTCTTGGTCTTTAAGAGAGGGGGCATATGGTTTCCTCATCTTCTGGAGATTGTGAGGGATTTGAGAACAACAGCAGAGCTGTGGGAATGCTAAATGTTCTAGAGGAATTGACTACAACACAGTGAAAGCTACATCTAATCTAAGAAGATTCATGATTTGGAAAAAAAAACCCCACACATTAATTTTCAATCTTGTTTAGATTCCAAGGGAAAAAAAAAAAAAAGAGGGTTTGTTTTTTTTTTTTTTTTGTTTGTTTTTTTTTTTGGAAAGGAAGGGAATGGGCCTGTGGAAGTATTTTCATTTTTACTTTCCAGAAGCCTTTTTGTTTGTATCTATTCCTAACTTTCCTTCTGTAACCTATTTTTAGATTAATTGATGTCTCTCTTTGTCTTTCCCAATTTTCTTCTTAGTAGAAGTAGTATTCCAGGCTCTTTTCCTTCAGCCTGGACTCAGATTGTTGCTGGCATTCTCCCCTCCAGTACCTGGACATCAAAGATAGGAAAGATGCAAGAGAATGCTTCGCTCTAATTACACTTCAGTGTCTGGCTATGGCTGAAATTGTAGGAAAAGTCTGAGCCCTGGACTGGGGCACAGCAGGCCACATAAAGCACAGGCAAGCCTCTATTAAACCTGCATATGTGGTAGTTTATCAAACCCTCATAACCTAGCCCCATGTAGTCATGATTTTTTGTTTTCTTAACAGCACTGGGCAAGTCCTTGAGCAAGATGATGCCTTGGTGTCATATGTGAACACCCATAGTCTAGTGACACAAAAGGTGTCTTGAGGAATCACACAGGGAAATTAGTGTTTTGCCTTGCCCACACACAGAAACAGGTGATATTTTTTCAAATAAATAGTGTGTGTGTATCTATCTATAGATAGACAGATAAAACAAAAAAAAATCTTGGCCTAAAGCAGACACACAGAAAGGGAAATTTCAGTCTAAATGAAAAAAATTGGCAAAGGGCAACTAAATCCTATGGCAGGTTGGGCTGAACTGTATTTTATCTACTCTGTGCTTCTGTTGTTTTTATTCAGTTTTACTGTCTAGACCAGCCTTTCCCTCTGTACTGAGCAGCTCTTTAAATGAATACTGAAGTCTTCTGAACATGTAGTACAAAAATGGAACATTAAAGAAAAGGGCATTTTAAGGTGACTGTTTAAATAGGGTGTCTCTCTGGATTGTCCTGTTACCTCTATTGCAACTACATCCTTTCTCTGTTTGCTCACTATGAAATAGATTGAAAGGATGTTGATGGGTCACATGATCCCAACCCAATCAATTAGCAGCTGTTAAAGATGACTAATTTTCTGTAACATAAAACAAAATCACACGGTAAAAAGCCTAACACAGCCTTTTAGAAAAACTCCAGAGATGCATTTTTACATTTGTGGTTTCACTTTTTCATCTTTCTCCAAAGCCCAAAGCACAGATCTTGGTGAGATGATGCTGTGTGTGCATGCAGCAGGCTTTTCCTCACATTACTCCTCTCCTCATCTGCAAGTATGATTCTAGACCACACATCTGATTCCCACTCCTTGTCCTGAAACAGCTGGGTTGACCAACACACCTCAACTTTTGAACAGACAGTGAAAACAAATCTATGTCAATGAGAGAACTTTTGTAATTAGCAATCATCCTTTGCATGAATCTGCAAAATCCCAAATGTTTGTTTTCATTATGTATTTAGGGATATATTAATTCATGTCAAATCTGTATCTGACTTATGCTTTCAGATGCAAAGAATCTGCAGAAAAGCTGCACTGAAATAAGCTCTTCTCATTTCATGTTATGTTGATAACATCCCATTTTCATTCAAAAGACTTGAAAAGAGGCTTTCTTGATTGCCACTTTGTATTAGTTTAACTTCAAGTCTTGTAACCCAGCTTACATGGTATTTTTAGCCCCGGAACCATGCTACAAAGCAACGTGAAAGAAAAACCTCCAAAATGCCCCAAAGCAAAACATAGAAAAACAAACAAAAATCTCCTCTCTCAATAAACCAAAGAATGGACTGGAATAAAAAGGAGCAATTGGCTCTTTCTAGTGGGACCAGCTCCTTTCCAGATAACTAAACACAGGAAAAAGTATGCCTTTCCCACACCATCTCCCAGACTTCTATAATTCTTTTTTTTTTTTTTTTTTTTTTTTTTTTTTTTTTTTTTTTTTTTTTTTTTTTGTAGACACACTAAAATCCATTGAATACAATGGGTGGAATAGAGAAAACTTTGTAAGTAGTGGTAGGCTTCAGATATGTTTTCCCATGTAAAGAAGGGAAAGAAGGGGAAAAGTAGCCCTTGAGAGCAGAAGAGCTTATAGAGCTTACTTTGTACAGAATAAGGGAGACCTGCATGCTGAGCACTCTTGCTTGTTGCGCGTGTCTGGCCTGAAATCCACACAGAATCATAGAATTATAGAATGGCCTGGGTTAGAAAGGACCTTAAAGATCAACTGGTTTCAACCCTCCTGCCATGGATGGGTGTAATATCTCACACTAGACCAGGTTGCTCAGAGCTCTGTCCAATCTGGCCTTGAACCCTGCCAGGGATGGGGCATCCACAACTTCTCTGGGCAACATGAGTGAAGGAAAATACTGTTTGAGCCTTCCCTTATCCTTTCTCTCTCCCCACACTTTTTCTGGAGAGCTTCATGTGTTGCCCTGCCTGAGTGGCCCATTGTGGTCCCACATGCTCAGAATGTCTGCTTCAATCCAATGAAGAAAGTTTCTTTCTGAGCTGCACCATCAATCACCTCCTCCTGGAAATTATATATACTTTATATTCTGCATGAAAAGCAGGGAATTAATAACTCCTCGGTTCATTTATTAAAATATTTATTCTCAGATTCTTTCTACCATCTCTTTTTCTTAGATATGGCAGTGAGTGATGAAAATATCTGTCTGCACTGAGGACTTTTGCAAATAATACAGAAGTCTATAATAAAATATTGTTTTCCGTGGTGAAGGCTCCTGAAGTTCAAAGCAGCACACACCTTTTCAGCTGCCATTAGTGTTCATACAGAGCTGACTAATTATACACTAACAAGAATATTTTGCCTGAATCTATAAGCACACAGTCTGAACCTGAGTGTTTCTGCTATCTGGTGCTGCTTTCCCTCACCTGGAGTGTGAGCTGCTGATTGCAGGAACATAGGTCTGAAATAATGAGAAAATCATCTTTTCTCTCAAAGGCTGATCTTGGTTATCACCTTCCTTTGCTCCATAGATGAACAAAGTTTTCTGTTCAATATGGGGATACTTTACACAGGGGAAGAAAAATTGCTGTGTCCTCAAGGTGATTTGTATTACCTGCTAAACATGCAAATTATGAACTTGAAGGAAAATAGGTATCAAAAAGAAAAAACAGATAGTGATTCACGCTGAGGTGGGGGTGTTGGATGGCAGGTATACTCTGTGCTGTTTGGAATGAAAATGCTAAACATTTTGTCCCTGCAAAAACCTCAGGCTCATTAAGCTGCTCAAAGACAGATCAAAAAGCTGCCTTTGTTCACAGCAAGGGCTTTGTGGCTTTAGGAAAGGGGTCAGTTTGGTGTCTTCCAAGGCACAGATTTGTAAGGACCAAGTATTTGACTCCTGCCGCATGTACAAGGCTTGTGCCTTGCTGGTGATACTCAGGGCTCAGCTGTTCCCATGACTTCTTCACAGCCTGTCCACCAGGCTGAAATGCACTTTGCCCATCACTTCAGCCTCTCAGATACAGCAGGATGACTGATTAACCTCTACAACTCTCTTCCTCTTGGTCTGAGCAGTGGATTTTTATATTATCCAATCACCTAAAGAGGTGAAAGAGGCTTTTTCCTCAGAGTGTCCGACTGTTTCTTTACCTGGCTCTTTAGCCTTGGCTCAGTAGGATTGCTTGATAATGTTTGATTGAATGGACATTTTAACCAGGAATCCCTGGAAAATATCTTGTGGGCAGTATTTGTGCTTGTAAATTCTTTCCCTTTTGAACAAGAGCTCTTAAGAATAGAGTTGATGATGTTATTTTCCTACATACAGGCTGTTAGATATCTGTTGATATCTTAGCTGTCTATCCTCTACTCTCTTCATAGCCTTTGCAGCAAAATGGGAATTTCTGGGTGTGATTCACTTTACCCTAGCATAGCTGTCTGTGGTTAGAGAAATTGCTCCCTAAACATGCCAATTGTTTTCCAGAGTTTAGAGAAGGAGAGTAGGATGAGTCTCCCTAGATGACTACACAGGCAAATATCTAGGGTTAAGTGAAACCCACACAGGCTGTCCATTTATTTGAACTGAATTTGACAAATCAGAGCTGTGTTTTGCCAGCTGGACTCCAAGATACTGCCATCCTGGAGCTCATCAACTCTGACAATGATGCTAGGAAAAGCAGACACAGGGAAAATGAGGTCTTCTACAACTCTGAATTTGTGAGATATGCTTTTGACCGAGTGATCAATCTCTCATTTGTAATAATTCTCAGTGTTGCTAATATTGCAAATACTGTTAAAGCTGGCTTGGTTACTGAGGTGCTGAGGACATCAGCATCTTATGCCTAATGCTGTCTTGACCTGCATGGACTGGCACTCATTGACTATGACTGTAGATGGTTCTTTATAAGCAGATGAAGATGGGCTTGGTCTCAGGACACTAAGGCTCCCAGCAAGGTCAGTAAAGCTGATTAGTTAAAGAAAGTTTCGTCAGAGTAGTATGATAATTTAGTGTAACAATGCCCGAGAGAGGTGGCTCTAAAGATACCCATCCTTCTCACCCTTTTACCCTAGGGCAGTTCAGCTGCTTCCTTGCAGTAAAAGAAGAGATGAGAGGTCCTGATGGTTTAGTTCTCAGGTACGTGAGGTCAGGCCTCTCTTGTGTGCAGCTACCAGCAGTTATTGCTTCCCTTTCACTGTCTGCTTTTCCACTGGGCTATCTTTGAAGAGACCTTTCTCTGTGATAACACAGGCCCTGTCCAGAGAAAATGAGCACCATCTTTCAGCAAGTACTTTATTTCTGGGGTTTCAGACATTTATTGAAATTGTCTAATGGTGTTCCCTTTTATATTTTTTAGTTTTGTAAAGGTGTCCCTTCATAATCAGAACATAAATTTCAGAAAGAGAAGGGCTGTTCTTCAGGAAAAGCTGTCGGCTGTCAGCTGTCGGCGTCCAACACCTTCAAGAAATAATGAATTCAATCCAATATGTGTTCATGGCATAGGGTGTTTTATTACCCCTTGGTGTATTTGGAGCCTGTGTATTAATCATCACCTAGAAGCAAGAAGAAAATTGTTAGAGTCTCTTGAGGTGAAGGCTGTGTGGAAAGTAGTTGAGGGCTTTGTGGTATACTGTAGTGGTTTGGAAGCTGAATTAACGTGCATATTTTTTTTTTTTTCTTTTTTTCCCTGCAGCACAACCAGCCCTGGCTACAGAAACTGATTTCTTGCTGTAGAAAAAGAATTTATATATTTCCTACCAGATCAAAGTGAAGAGAGCTGTAATTTTTCATCCTCTTGGCATGGTGATACAGGATTAAGTGCATTTCATCTATGTAATTTGTGGATTCTGGTGGGCTTTTTATTCAAATTCTAAGGCGTTTATCTTAACACTGATATGCATTTTTAATAGTGGAAGGCATAACTCTGACCTGTCTTTTTTTTTTTTTTTTTTTTCCCTGTGGTGCAAGGATGATCTTTAATCTCATTCATGTACCTGCAAGAAGACATCTAGCCTGCATGTGAGACAGTGTGGAAATTCTGACACTTACATACTCACATGAAGAGCTATGCTTTTACCTCCTGTGTTGTAAAAGGGAGAAGACAAAAAATAAAAAACTGGAAAAGAAAAAAGCGAAATAAACTTGGTATGTTGTTTCAGAACATGAAATGTAATATAAAAGTGGCAGGTCAAATAAAATGTTCTTCTAGCCCTGCATACTGGTTCCAATGCTAATTAGAACTGGAGATTTAGAGAGCACTGTTGGAGAAGAAGAGCAATAATAGTACTTTCCTCTAGCACTTTCTCATATTTTTAAGTTTTCTGGGCTGGACCAAGTTTTATTAACCTTCAGTGGACTTCTCCAATCTCTTCAGTCTTCTTTGAAATGTATATACACTTTCTCTGTCTACAACATCCTTTGTCAAGGAATTCTGCTTGTGAAGAATTATTTTCTTTTGTTTATTTTGATTTTTTTCCCTGTTATTTGATGCCCCCTGGTTCTACTGTTAAATCTTGGCATAAGTGTGAAGTTACAGGCCCAGCATGGTTAGTTTTGCCTGAAAGGACAATTCACAATGCCAATCCAGGGGCATTTTCCAATCAAATTCCAGGAGAACTTGCAATTTTCTTTTATTTCCAAAATATGTTTTGGTGTGCCATTCTGTCCCATTCCATCACAGAGCAAACCCAATGCAAGCCTAATTACTTGCATTTACCCCTTTTGCTTGCATGTTGTGGTAGCCGCTTACACAAATCAGGGCTAAACTCTTGTTTGTTTAGCTCAGAAAGCTGTGTTAACATGACATCAATCTAATGTCATTGACTGCCTGAGGGAAAAGAACCCACAAGTTAAGCCAAACATGCTGGTTGATTGACTGATGGCAATAAAACCCTCGCATGGGGCTACCACAAAGTTCAGATGGTTTGGCGAGGCCCTCTCAGCTGTATTGTCTCACATTTCTCTCCAGTTGTCTGAGAGTAGACAATTTAATGAACACCCAGTCAAATGTGCCTTCTGCAGAGAGTGGCACTTCCCTCCCCATGCTTACATGTTGGGTTTTTTCCACACAAGAACAGCCCAGACATTTCCTAACAGGGTGATCATCATGGCAAGAGGGCATGGGAAAACAGAACAGCAAATTCGGTCACAGCTTATTAAGAACCCTTCTCTTTCATCAGCCCTAATGCTCTTTTTCATAACTTAAGTTATAAACTGGAAGAGCAAGAAAATGTGTCCTCCTGGCAGCCTCGATAACACCTAGGATAATGCAGCTTCCTTCCTTCTTATGGCCTACAGACATCACCGTAATTTAAATTATTGGTAAAGTATTTCTAGTTCATGGTCACAAGCATATAGACAGATTCATTCATGCAAGTTAGGATTGCAGTAATTAGTTTTTGTAAAGGACTTAATAATCAGTAGTCCTAAACATGTAAAGCTCAGGGAGGATATTTGATTTATTGTATGAAAATGGAAGGCCTTTGGTCATTAAAAGGATGTGAGAAAGTAATCAAATTGATTCTTCTTGGCTGCCTGTGGGTCACAATTCCGAAAGTATTTGGATGGCTAAAGGTGCTGGCAAGGAAAATTCTACCTCAAGGGTTTTTCTGTGTTTTTGACACTCAGAGGTACTGTACAACTGGTGCTGTCATGCTCTGGAAGGAGGCAGCCTGGCTGAAAGGCTGCAGGGCTGGAAGCTGAGCTGTGGTTTCTCTTTCCAGCCACTGAGACCGTCCTGCAGTGTTAAAATAGCCATAAGCTAATCACATCCCCTCCTGCACCTCATTGCTGCCCATTTGTAAACAAGGTACAGTTTTGTGCACTTGCAGAAAGGCCTTTAGGATCAGTGAATGATAAAAAGGGATATTTTCATTCTAGGGCAAGACTCAGGTTCATTGCCCAAGTCTTGCTATTTCTGCTGACCTTGCCCAAGATATGCTAAATTGCGAGCTACTGCTAACTGTGATAAGGCTTCTCTGGTGTGAACAAATATTCATTAGGAGCTTAACTGAAGCAAATGCTTCAGTTTAAATAGCTTAACAGTGATCCACTGAATGCAGATTAGGCTACAGATCCTGTAGTATGGCTCATATCGATACTGGATATATGCACATTATGAACCCCTCAGTCTGTTAATTCTTATCCTCTATCTGTGGAAAGTTATTTTATTTTGAAAAATAACAATTATAGCACCTGGGTTTTCTTAGGATGTGTCCATTCCTCAGGATCAGTTAGGAGCTCTTGCAAAGAAATTCCTTCTGTTGCAGAAAACCTATGTTGCAGGTATGCCAACTGAATGTGCATATATGGTGTGGTAATTAGGGATTGCCATCGTGGAGATGTTTAGATGGCTGACAGATCAGGGAAGTTTTAAACTTTTACTTTTATTAAATCCATTCCTTAAGGGACAGCCTTTTTGCTCACAGCTGATTGCCACCCATCGTTTCAACATCAGCACTGTGTCTAGCAGCCACATTGTGAGCCAGCTGTGGGCACTCTGTGCTGCAGGGGTTGCTGCCTCACAGCTGGCTCTGATAGTTGTGGTCTTCAGTGGTCCCTGTTTGCCAAGGTTTGGTGATCAGGCCTGAAAGCTCATTTATGAAAGAAGCCAGAACAGGGCTTGTCATCCTTTTTTATTCTGTTCATTTTTATATTTGCTTATGCCCAATGGTTTTATGCTGTTTCCTGCTTTCAGTAAGGAAGAACTCACCTCCTTTCTGTATCACTTACTATGCTTTTTGCTTTGCAAGTCATCCTCTCATGTAGCATGCAGGTTGTCCTGACTATTTGCAGTCCTATGTGCTTATCTTACTCTCTGTCTGGCAATTTTTGTTAGCTCAATGCCACCTACTTGCAACTTCACCCATCTTTGGTAGTCATGTGCTCACATACTAATGCAAAATGCTTATAGATGACATCTTGCTGTGCCTTGAGTGTTGCAAAATATTTATATTCTGTTGTTAGTGACACCATCCTTGCACATATTTAAAATGAAGGCAGGCATATTAAATATATTCTGACTAATACAACTATGATTTCTAGGTGTTGCAGACCTCTGTTTTGCTACACCTGCGTATTTGCAATGTCATCCAGTTTTCTGACCTGTCTTTCTGTGGAACAGCATGATGGTAGCTTTTACTCTCTTACTGTAGGAGGCTGGTAGCCATGCCGTTTTGTGACTTTGTAAACAGATGGATATTTTGTTGGTTTCTCCATGGCTATTTCTGCAGATATTGACTCTTCAATAGCCTGCTGGGCAAGAAAAGAAACTATATTCAATTACTAATAAGGCTCTTCATAACTCTACCTGAAGGATACAGAATGTTTTTTACTCTCCCAAGAAAGCAATTCTGCCAAAAAATAAGGTCAAGGAGTGGGCCTCATCTCTGTCAGTATGATATAGTATCATTTGTAGAAATAATGCTTGGATTAACTGGTAAGTTTGCTGCTTTGCCTTTGAACTCATCCTGTCAATTTGATTTGGGAAGCTGCATTCCTTGGTGGATAGGAAGAATGAGAATGAGACTCTACTCAGCTTTGTCTCCAGGTCTACCACCATCTCCCCTTGTGACCCTGAACAAATCCCTGTGGACATTATTAAAATATTGGAATAACAGCCAGACAGAAAAAAAATGTTTCATAGAAAACATAATTTTATCTTGCTATGTTTAGTGGTCCCTGAGATAATTGCAGGGGAAGCCCTTGATCCTGAGTGAGCACAGCTATCCCAGTGCTCAGGACAATGAGTCTCTGGAGCAGCCATTTCTCTGGTGCCCTCTGCTCCTTGGCAGGTCTCCCTGGCAGGACCACACCTCAGGGTGTGGATATTCTCAGCTCAGTCAGAGAGAAAAAGAAAGGTTTCCTAACCAGGCGAGAGCCTGGGAAGTAGTTGGGAAAGAATGTAAATAATTCTCTAATCTCTCTTGTTGTTCACATTGTTTATAGATATGTTCTGCTACCGTGCGTCATTCACTGCACACCAGTGGTGTGAGATGTTTTACTTTAAGACCAATGAAATTAGTCTGCACGATGTTCTCTATATATAGAGCGGTGCATTTGAAATAAACCGGAGTTCATTCTCTTTGCCTTCTAACTTGGAGTCTTTTGTTCCCGTCCTGCTCAACAGTGACACTCAGGGGACCTCGGGACGTGAAAAGGTGTGCTGCCCACACTTGGTGTTTGTTCTCCTAACAGCAGGTGAGTCTGATCCTCATGCAGCCCTTGAACCACTCTTACTTTTGGCTTGCTCATAACGTCAGTTTACTCATGAAAGGGGAAACGTGACATCTGCCTCACAGAAAATGCTTAGGTAAAAAAAGGCAGCTCCTCTTGATATTGGTGTAATCATTCTTTGAGGTCAGGCTGGATGATGGGATGGCTGAAATGCTAACTTACTTGTTGCTAGGGTCCTCATCCCTCCTAACTGATGAGGTGTTTTGTCATCATCTGGAGGAGTCAAGCAAGCCTTCCTCACCCAAGATTTTCCATTTATCTTCTTGGAAAGTGAGGGAAAGTACCTTGGAAAAGAGCTGGCAAGTAAGCGATGGAGTCAAAAGCAATCGGGGTACTTCAACCTAAGGAAAGTGAAGAGAAAATTTTACCTCATGGGGTCTTATGGAGAACTTGGACAAACCTAATGTGGTTGCAAGGGTATTTTTCCAATTTAATGAAGTGTCATCCTATGCATTTCACCAAGTGGTTCACCACCTGCTGAGCCCATGAAATGCTCATGAGCTGTCTCGGTGATTTGGGCCTCATCTTATGACTCTACTGCAGTTTAGTGAACTAGCCATTTAACTACATAAATATTAAAAACATTCAATTAACTTTGCTTGGATCTGTCTGGCACTAAGAAAGGAAAAATTCTAGGGTTTGAAATATATGACTTGGCATGATTATGTGGTGAAATGAATAATGTTTTAATGAGTGATTTGTAATTATTTAATAATTAAAGAGCTCTTATGAATATTCTTGAACACCCTGTGGAAAAAATAAATTGTATGCTGATTTCATCAAGCATTCAAATCTAATCAGAATTTATTTTTATAGCATCATTTTAAACATAATCTACAAGAACATTGCCACAATAATGCAGACGGAACAGAAAAGTGTCACTCTGTAACAGCTCTGCTTTTTAAAGTATAAGCTCCTGATTCCTCCACGCAAAGAATTTTTCTGCACTAATGAATTGCAGCTGGACTCTGTTCCAAGACCTGAAGCAGCCAGTCAGGTTTCATCAGTGGTTCAGTGACAGGTTGAGGGTGCATCAGTTTCGGTTTGTAAATGCAGATGAATGGTAGCCACTTGCTGCAGGGGAGATTGGTCCCCCTTCCCCCTTGCCTGGAAATGAAGACAAAGAGAGACCAAAAAGCAAAATAAGAGGATGCAACAAGGGAACTCTTTCACACCTGACATGAAATCATTCAGTCTCAGCTTAGTCTCTGGAAATCTAATTTCCTTTAATTTCTCTTCCCATGGTATGTATATTGCAGCTTTGGGCAAATTTTAATAAGATTATGTTTTCTCTGTCTAATCCTGGAAATATTTTTCCCAGGTATAGCAGAGGTTCAAGAAAAAGGGAAATTATGTGAACCATAAATCATCCCAGATTTTTCTTAACTCGAATATTAAGGGTCAGGCAAATTTTTATGCAAAACAGTTTTAGGTTAACAAGTCATCCAACAGATCTGAAAAGGAATAACAGAGGCCTTTGAATGAAGATTGTCAGAGATTTATCAAACCATTTCTAAAAGAATGACCCCTACAGGCCAAGAAATCAATCCAGAATCTTACACAACAATTTGCTATTAATTTCTGCAAGCAGTTTGGTACATTCATATTTGATGGGATGGAAGAAGGACCACATGGGGGCCCTCTTCCACATGGATGTCAATACAGTTATTACTTTTGAGGATATAATTGTCCTGCAGCATTGCATGAATAATTCATTTTTAATTCCATATTAGATTAATTTCATTTCATCCTCTCTTTGTGAATTGTCCTCCACTACGTTGTAATTTTCTTGAATATATTTATTATTCAGAATAGACTATAGAACTCATAAGTCATTCATTTCAGGTAGGTGACATTCAGAATTGCAGGATGAGACTTTCAGGATGGACATACAGGTCATTTTTTGCCCTGTTACACAGGTTGAACATACAGAACCAAGCTTCTACTTCCAAGATGTATTTACAAATCTGGAATTCACTTGCTTTTACTATTCTGCAATGCTAATTCTGAATTCACCATCTCAGCAATACCCTCTAGCAGATTCATTGGCTGGAATATTTGAAAGTAGGAAGAAGTGCTGAACAAATTAATTAAAATAATATTGAAAAAAATACTCATACAGCTTTTTATAACACTAAGTGACCTGACATTTTGCCAGAGATTAAATAGAGAACTTATTACCCACCATTCAACTTCTCATTTGAATTTTTTTCCTCAACTATCTTTCCTTATATAAATCAAATGTTGTTGATCAGGGTTTCCCACATTTTTTCTCCTGAAACTCCTATCTTCCCCCATTTTCAACTCACAAAACCACAGAAAGATTAAACCCCACAATTTTTTGATAACACCTTAATTTTGCTGAGACTGAAAATAATTTCCATCTTTACAGAGGGAAACTGTTCACTTGGGAAAAAAAAAAGCATTTTTTATACGAGAATTTTTTATCAGTTGAATCAGAGTTCTTTCAGCTGGTGTTTGCATTTCTAGTCATGAAACACTTGCCTTTTGGAAAGTTCCCCCTATCCAGAACTGGGTTTCCTTCTGTTGCTCAGAATAAAAGAGCAAAAAATCCCAAACAATGGGATCCTAGCAGTTATTCTGGGATTGTCAATTGGGCCTGCAGTCATTACATGGGTTTTCTGCACAGCCAGCAGAGAACGGGAGCTGTATCCCCAGTGTCATATACCCACCGTAATAAAGGCATTGAGGGAACATAGGAAGTAGCTGCTGTCCTTTGAGGGCCCTACCCAACAGCACAGCCTAGGTCTCATCACCTTGTGGCAGGTAAATTTGGGCAAAGTGAAGGTTACAGTGAAAAGAAATATAAGAAGACAGGTGAGCAGAAATGGAGAGAAGAGAAGAACTTGTCTGGAAAGGATGTACTTACAGTGCTTCTTCTTTGTGCCACCATGTAGCTCGGGAATGGAATAGAGAGGGACAAGTCTCCCCTCTGACTCTCTCCAAACAAACTGAGTCTTCAGGAGTCTGTTTTTGCATTTGGTAGGGAAGGATACACTTTCATCCATGCCTTGAAGCAAGGGCATGCATCATGTTGATGTTTAGGGTCAGAGGAGAACCCTTCACCATTCTGAGGGATTTAAATGTTGTATCCTATTGTAGACATGGCTCAAGAGAGCTATGGCACCCCAAGGCAAACATTAATGGAAGCATTTATGTTTGGCTTCTGAAAGATAGAGTAAGTAGCTTTGGTACAGGGTTTCAAGTTACAGGGCTCATCTGATATAATCTGAGCAGAGAGCAAGGTGAAGTCAGAATGTCTTTAGCAATTGTGTCCTGTGAGGATGAAAAAGGGTTTGCTGTTCACAGGAGGATTGATAAATCACAGAGAAAGGCTGTAGGTAGGTAGCTGGTAGGCATCATGTATGTGCCATGTGGGAAGCAAAGGGAGAAACCTCTCAACTATAACCCATATTTTTCATGTTCTGTTACAGTAAAGGATCCCCATGAACCTCCTGGACTTCCCTTCACTGATGCATTATATGTGCCCAATTTTACTGCATGCTCAAAACCCTTGACATAATGAGCCTGGCAGGATAATATGAGAAAGGAATAAAAGTTCCAGAAGTTAAAGGTTCCAGACAGGAGTTGGTTCATTAGCACTTGAGCGTGTCCTGTGGCTGCATAGAGTGCAACTAACCTCACCAGCAGCATTGAGCTTAATATCAAGTTTTTTTGGTCAACACTGATACACAAAACAAGAAGCAGAAAAGAAGGAAAAAAGAGACAGGTACAAGAAAAACAACTGAGTGAAGTGGAGAATAAATTATGAAAAAAAATTTTTTTAAGCTTTGAAGAAGCCCATGCTTCAGCCTGTTTTCATGTTATTCTCTTTTGAGTAAGCAGCAGTGGCTTTTGTAACTATTTAAGTCTTTCTGACACATATTTTGTCATTCTGTTTTATGGAAGTGTCCTGATGAGTTGGGTTAGAAATTACACCATATGCAGGATTAAGTCTGCCAAAGATTAAGAACCTAGCATTGCAATTTTTGACTGTGGAGTTCTCAAAACCAGAAAAAAATATAGTATAAACACCAAAGCAAAGTCTCACTCATCTTACCAGCAAATAGAATATTGTCTCCCTATTATATCTTATGATTAAAGTGAGTTCAGCATTTCGCAGGGATATGCAGTAAAGTAAAAGTACAAAATGAAGGGCAAATTTTAGTAGATATTCAGGATCTCACTTTTTTCCCTGTCTTATAGAAAAAAGTTAAATTGTGCAAAGCATCAGCATACAAAGAGCACTCATTTAAGAGTCAGATGCCATTTAGGTTATAAGCAGAATTAGTTTGCTGCTGTCATTACAGGGTCCAGAGGGTGCAGTTGTGCTTCAGCAATCCATCTCAATGTGTGGTGCAATGCATCGCAGTTGGTGGATTCTGCTTTGGATCTGCCTTCCAGAGAGACACCGTCAGTTTTGGCAGACCAACCCTGAAAGGTGTGCAATCCTTTGTGCATTCCCAGCACCCGGTGTCAAATGGTTTGTCAGGCCTGGAGTGTAGTGCATTAGTCTATCTCTGCTGTAAAAGGCTTGTCTCTGCAATAGTATTGGGGATTTTGGGCTAGTGCACACTGTTGCTTTAGGGAAGGAGAACAAAACTGTTCTGTCAGACCTGAATTAAGATGGATTTTTGTTGAAAGTTCTTGGAATTGATTTCTTTCCAGTTTCCTTATTGGTAAGAGACATCACAGTTGGGTTCAACTTACAAAATATCATTGATTTCTCTCCCCAAACCACAGATGATTCAGCTTGTAATTTCCTCTACAATTATAGAGCAGGTCTCCTTAGAAACTGCCTGTATCCATTCAAAGTTTTGTCTTGTGGAAACCACATTTCCCCTCTCTTTGGCCAGATGTGCTTGACATGAGACCAGAAGAAAAAGAGTGGAGGAAAGTACAATAAATATTTTCATGCTCCCATTCCCTCTTTTCTGCTTCCTAAAAGGAGATTCACAACATTGCAACTTCATTTGTCTCTGAGTGCCTTGGGATCTTGGGCCATCCCAAGTGGTGGGGTTGGCCATCCCAAGTGGTGGGGTTGGCCATGGGTGGGCCTGCTCGTGGCTCTGCCAGCATGTTGTGTAGCCTTTCTTCTCTAGGAGAGGCCGGGGTGCAACACAGAGGTCATGATTTCTCCACCCTGACACAGCATCATGCCACCAAAGGCTAGTCAAACTAAGCTGATTTCACAATTGGCTCTGCCTTGCTTGGCTGTCCTGTGCTTCTTCTCATGCACAACTTCAGCAATGCACAGAAGTCTCCACCTTCTCTTTGCATCCCCTGTGACCCTCAAGGGAACACGTGTTCATGCAGGGAGTCCCTGCCATGGAAATTGCTTGGCTTCTGGGTTTGACAGGGAGTCTCAGACAAACCACAGGATCTCATTTAGACAGATAAATCATAGGACCTGATGACAGTTTGAAGAGCTTTGAAAGAGAGAATCTTGTGCTGGGACAAGGTCACACAGAGTGTTTCTGAAGTCTGCTCTACCCTCAGTACTTTTCTGAAAAGGTCAAGATAACATTAAATTGCTTTTACATTTGGAAAAAACTCCTTAGGTCTTCTGCCTTAGTAACTATAAAAATGGGTTTGTGCTGGCAATGGAGACAGACTCAGTTTGCCCATATCTGTTCCTCACTGTGCCATGAGAATCCCGCAGACTGATCTGAATTCAATCATTATGGTGGCTGTAGACTGACACTTCAGTTAAGGATGTTAAAATTACATCTATTATGTGGAAAACTTTAATGCATACCAGTAAAGAGATAGAGAAGGCATAAGGAAGAGACACGAATAAAAGTGGTGCTCCTGTAAGACAGAAAATTGCAGCAATGTATACATGTGTTCTTACATATACATTTGTGCATGTGTATGTATACATATATGCACTCACATACACATGCGGGTAACAGCTATGTGGAAGTATTAAAAATATGCAAAGAATATTAAAGCCCACCATCTTACTAATAAACTGAGAGGGATCTATGAAAGGATATGGTAAAAAGGAGATAGATACCAGTTTTGTGGATGTGTGCTCTTCCCTTTTATTCCTTCATCCTTTTTTTTTTTTTTTTGTGTAGGGAGAAAAATCGTGGCCCTTTAGGTATTTATATTATGCCACTTTTACCAGCATGGTTCTTTTTCCTTGAACATAAACTCATTTCCAGTATTATACCTGAAATCTGTTGTTGTACAGAGATTTTTTCTCAGATGGGTGGGATCTGGTTTTCTCAACACCTTTTCTTACATAGCTTCAAGTGTCTTTGTGTATCTGGCCCTTAAGCTGAACAATTCATTGTGAAATCATAGGAGGCCAAATGCCTGTCTCAGAATGGGAGACAGTGTGGGACACAGCCCAGGATTTCAGTCAGCACTGCAAAGCCTTTTGGTGCAGCTAGGCAGATGTGCACATGGGGATTTAATTTCTGTAATTTTGTGTGTGTACTGTGGTGTGGAGAGGTGCCCGCTTATCACTATGTCAGCTGGAGGGCAACACCTAACAAAGATTTTGCATAAACTGTCCCTTTGGGAGAGATTTTCACATAATGCCAATATCGAGGTCTGCTGGTAAAACAATGTTATGGGACAGAGCTGAGAAGCTTTTCAAGCTCTATTAAATTTACATAGGCTCTACTACCCATTTTTAATCCTGTTCAAACATCCTTGTGTACAGCAAATAACTTCCACAATCCCTTAAAAAGCAGTCATGTACAATGCACATTTGCTCTGATGTACTTATTTAAAATCCAAATATTTAGTAAAGGGGCTGAAATTGCCTCCATCCTTCCTCTATACAAATACAGACTACAAATACACCACTAGGCCCAGAGAAATCTTTTCCTTAAAATTACTCTTGACTCCTAATTGTAGATGGGATATGTTTTGGGGATGGCATACTTTTTCCAGACACCACAGACAGGAATCCAGATCTTCCTGAAGCGCAGTGTGGGTGCTTTTAAGAGCTTGCTCAGCAATCATTGAGATCTAAATGTCCAGCAGTTTTGGGGCAGTCCATTCTGATGCATGTGCACAAGCATTATAGATGCCTCTTACAGAGAGCACAGGAGATGAGATCTAAAATCACACCAGTAAACTCCTTGATGAGCTACCTGATTTGCTGTCTGCAAAACTGCACTTGGCTTCAAAAAGCTGCTTTGTTTTCCAAGTAATACAGTGCAAGATGTGTTCTGTCTTTTGCGATGAACATCAGTGGATGAAATTATTGTGCTCATTCTGGAGAACAAGGGAAAATAAGTGACCAGTGTTTTTTATCCACTCTTCAGTCTCGCTGCAACATTTTTGTCAAAGACGTAATTTCTGAATGCTAGCCATTTGCTAAACAGCAGCCTCGCCACTGCAGCCACAGTGCTGATATATTTCATCACCTCTTTTTGTTTTTTTCTTTCTAGAATAATTATGAATTAGGCATGATCATCCCAAATGCATCCAATATCTGGTTCTATTCACTGCGCACTTCTGACAAGTAATCTTTGGCTTGTGTGCTCTTTGTGAACATCCATATCCCAAATATTCATGGAGATGCATAAGCCATGCTACATGTGTCCTTCTCCTGTCTCAGTGCAATTAATTTTCAGCAGTAGAGTTTCAGATTGTGAATAAAAATTTGGATTCTATTATTGTCTTACAGTACTTATTGGAAAGTTACAGTTTCACTCACTAACTTGGTACTGTGTTTGTGCTAAAGTGGTACAGAAAGTTACAGGGGTTCAAAGATCCCTTTGAAAATTAGGATTTTTAGATTTTCAAGATTTTCAACAGACTTCACAACCCACAACCCCCTGATGAAAGTCAGTGGGACATTGTAATTCCATTTCATTAGGACTTAAATTAAATGTTCCGCCTCTGCCTTATGAGCACAGTTGAAACTGGTTTGTTTGAAACGCAAAACAATTTCAGAGGATTTTCCTGGATCTGTTATTTCTCCCTACATGAAGATAACTGTTTGCTGTCTGGTTTGCATAGCATGGACATGTTCTCTGCCTGATGTTAGGATGCATGATGCTACTCATGTGCACTCCAGCTCTCAGCATCCCTATGCATCCATGCAGAGACAGACTTTGAAGGCTGGGCAGGGGTTTCATAGGGAGAATCAGAGCAGGCGGATGCATTGCAAAACAGCAAAGATGTGGTCATCTGAATGAAACAGCGGTGCCATGGCTGAGGCTGTGCAAAACACTTGCATCAGTTTCCAGAGCTCCCTGTCACACTTTCTGTTTCCTTTTCCTCTAGCCCTGTGTTGCTGAGATATTTGTCAACAGAATGGAAATGATACTGTTCCCAAGGAGAAATTGAATTTAATATTAATGCTATCTCCTGTGGGAAAGCGAGAGTGAGTCAGAGCTGAGTAGAGTTTGTTTTATATATGAAGTCTTTCATTCTGGAGAGTAACTCAGAGCACAGAGCTGTGAATTTAATGCTACCAGCTTGGGAAGCTGGTAGGCAAACACAGGAGGCTTTGTGCATTAAGCAGCAATGTGCATTGCTGTAGTTATTAGAAACAGTTTCATTGGCAAAGAAATAGGGGTAAAATGGTCATCAAAGTATTTCTCAGTGGGCAGTATTTGATAAGTTCTAAAAGAAGCTTTGAATACACACTAGGCTGAAAATGTTTACTATCACCTTGCTTTAAATGGACTCTGCTCTGTCTCTGTCTTTCCAGCCTTCTTTATATTTTACATTTTATGTAACTTCCTCCTCAAAATGAAACTCTCATCAGCAGTGATTCCTATGTTCATGCTGCCCTTATTTCCAAACAAAGTAATATGGCACAATTTAAAGTGCAAAGATTCGGTAATACAAAGCTCAAAAAGAGCAGCTTTGTCTGTTTTTAAACTCAACTCCACCTTTTCTTTGAGTGCCTTTTCTGTTATGTCTCATCAGCTGTGTCCTATGTCCTGTCATGTCCTGATAACATGCCTTAGTAGATGATGTTATAAGTAGCTGGTGCTACCCTGCACTTTAATTTCCTGTGGGAAAGGAGATTAGCTGCTGAAGGAACTCTGCACAGCTCTGACAGTGCTGTATGGATGTCCTGGCAAATGGAAGGCCGTGGTTACTTCTGTTCTGCTCTGAGATGCTGCATTCCCTGTTTGTGGCCAGGCATGGAAGGCATAAGAGGAAGGAGGGGAGAAAGGATAGCAGAGCTGGAGAAAAATATGGTGTTTTGTTGATGCTTGCAGGATCCAAGGCAGATGGTCAGTCACAGATGGATGCCTTGGGCTGGCAGGTCAGCCACAACAGCTATTGCTCTGGTTGCTGGCTGCCTTCCCCAGTTAACTGTGTGGCCTGGTCAGCTCTCTCTCTCTCTCTCCCCCTCTCTCTCTCTCCCCTTTTTACAGATTTTTCCCAGTCTGGGCAGCTACCTCTGGATGGCTCCTGATATCACAGCCTTTTGGCTGCAGCACAGTCAATCTCAAGATGGCTGAAAAGCTAAGTGCAAGATGGAGAGAAAGGCAGACAATGAAAGAGGAACTTTGAGGGAAGGCGACACAGAAGGATTGCATGTTTCTGGGTCCTTGCCCATGCAATGGATGTGACTGGGAAAGGTGCCAGTGGGGATGTCATGGAGCCATTGTGATTCCTCATGTCCAATGAGGCTGTGATCCTGCAGCATAGTAGATGCAGGTTGGCCTGTGCCCTTTTTCCCTTTCTCCAAGTCCTTGTTCCCTCCCTCATCCACTTGTCTTTTTTTTTGTTTTTGTTTTTGTTTTTTTTTTTTTTTTTTGGTTTTTTTTTTTTGTTTTGTTTTTTTTTTGGTTTTTTTTTTGTTTTGTTTTGTTTTTGTTGTTTGTTTGTTTGGTTGGTTTTTTTTTTGTTTTGTTTTTTTTTTTTTTAGGAGGCAAAAATGGACACAGACTCATCCTTTCATTATCTCATCTCAATACTTCTGGTGCATCTTTTTATAAACTTATTTCTGACTCCAAGAGAGCTCTACACATTCTTTGGGCTTTTCCAGCTGGAGGATTTAATTGGTGAAGTTCAGCATCCTTCTCTTCCTTTTTGCATCTTTGCCATTTATACTCAGTGTTCAAGACTAACAGAATATTTATAAATCTGGTGTGCACTTCCCAAGCTTCTATTCCTTACTAGTGTAAGACAGCAAAGACTCAGTCATTACTGTGCTTGCCCGTGGGGACTCAACAACTGAATTTAAGGAATCCTCAGCTTTACTAACAGTAATAAAAATTGGCAAAAATACTTTACTGCTTCCTTTATTCCCCATCCTTGAGCTCTTAGTCCCCAGAAAGTGAAGAGCTGCACTGGCATGTCACAACACGTTGAGTCTTTGAGCTGCTGTTTTTCAGGCTGTTGCTGTCTGCCACTCAAAAGCACCAACATTTTTGGAGGTAACAAAGGGGGTTTCTAACAAGTGTTGCTTTTAGTGGTCTTAAATACTTAAAATGTTCCAATGCATCTCTCAGTCTATAGTTTTCTTCCTTACTTTTAATCCATGCTTCATTTAATAATGTCTCTGCAAGAGAACAGACAAAGAAAAAAAAAAGAGCAAACCCTTTCAAAGCCATGTGAAATTACTTCTGAATCAGATACAAATTCAGTCCTATTGTTCACAAATTGCTATATGCAGCCTTTCTGTGATAGGTCCTATGGCAAAGGCAGAAGTGCTATCTCTACAGCACCATGAAGCTTTATGACAGCAAACCTGCGAGGGAAACACAGTGCCACCAATCCAAGCTCGGCTTCCAGTGGCAGAGCTCACTGAGGAAGTGCCTGCTGGCGACAACATGAGAGCCAGTAACCTAAAGGAATCGGAGCCTGGAGGATAAAACTGGGGTTGGAGCGGGTGATGAGGAGGGGCTTATGGGCTGTGCAGTCACCACACACACACAGACCAAGGGGCTAGGAGGACCTCTGGGAGCTTTAGGATATGAGCCCTGTGTGCCCTTCTCAGCAGAGTTAATGCCGACACCAGCAGGGACAGATATCGCTTCCTGCGCATAGCGGGATGCTGCTGCTTTCACTGATCCCAGGAGAAGGGCCACAGTGCCAGGGCTCTGGCTGCCAACAGAAAGCTCAGCAGCTCCAGCTTTTAACTGTGAACAGTACCTTCATACTCCATCATTCACTCTTGGCAAAGGCCAGCCAAATTTACAACCTTCTGCTGCTTTAGCCAGAGCTGTTGTGTCTGTGGTTGAGCCAGCTTTCCCGTGCTGCTGAATGCTTCTCCTGAGCAAGCTCTTCAGCACTTTTAGGGATACATGGCCTTGTGACGGGGACAGCAGCAATGGACCGACCGCATGTGTCTTCATCTCCCAGGAGAATTAGTTTCATCTCCCCCACCTGTCATCCAGGTCACATTACCTAAGAATAAGTCAGTGTTTTACTTTCTCTTTTCTGGACCATGCCTATGAGAAATCCACTGGGACAGTCTCAGCTAGAAAAAGCATCTCAGTGCAAAGGGTTCAGCTGGGTATGAATCAAATTAATTGTACATACATAGAGATCCCAATGAAAGGGAACTGTTAGCTCCTCTCTGGCCATCACTTTCATCTGGAGTCTCTATTTCTGGTGGATATAAAATTAAAGTGTTATAAACCTGTATTATTTCCTTTTGTCCTATCAACACCCAGGAATTAATGTATATTAAGTCCTTCCAGGTGTACATGGCACTCTTCATGTTAATCGTTAAAATGTGTTATTTCTCAAAAAACACCACCAACAAAAAAGAATCCAGGCTGTTGTTTTGACCTGTGTGTTGGTAAGAGTAATATGAGAGAAGAAAAATTCGTTGTAGAACTGTCCAGAAATGGGCTATTACAAAAGACAGCATAAAACTGTTCCCATCTGTCCATGGCAATGATTTAGACTGTGATTTTTAAAGACACACCTGATGTAGTGAGGTGTCTGATGCCAGAATGCTTTGTCAGGTTCCCAGCCTTTAATTTGGGATGAAAAGCATTACTGTGTGGCACACATCTCAAATATTTAACTGCTAATTTTCTGGGGATTTTGTTGACCAGCTTTATTTATTTTTGAAGGGAGATTACTTGAATAAGACCTGTTTTTTTATATTTTCTCTGCTCTCCCAGTCAGCTACACCTGTAGGAGTAATATTTCAGTGTATTCACTCCTATTTCAGAGTCTTCCATGTGAGTCAGTATGTCTACTTAAGCCTGGCAGGCACAATCTCCAGTAAGTTCTGGAGAACTTTCATCTGTTTAACAACAACTTAAAAACCAGGTTCCTAACTGAAACAAGCAAGGAACAAATAAGACTCTTCATTCAACTTCTCCAGCCTTAGACAGGGCATCAGTGATCTCTGTGTATGGGCTTCCTGAAAAACACATCAGCCTAACTAATGCTCTTGAAAAATGCAATGGAGCCCTATTCTTTGAACAGGTTTCAAACCTTCTTTCAGATTTAGGATGTGCCCTCAATGACTATTTCCCAGAGAAATAGAGAGAGCAGAGGATGGGGTCCAGATGTTCCTGGCAGAAGTGCAGCACTTAAGCAACACAAAACCAGCACTGCTAATGCCTTTCCTTGCTGCTGTTGTTGAACTATGAAAGAAACATATATAAGGGTTGCCCTAGATGGCAGTTTTTCTGCAAACTGTACTGGCCTAACTACAGTCAGTCATAAAGGCTCCATCTACGCTGTTTTTCAGAGGAAAATTGAGTTTCCCCAGGGAAGCCTTTGACTTAGAAAGTGCAATCATAGTTTTGAAGGCAAAGTAGGGTATGATATCCTATTATTCCACTATCCTCCCAACCCACCTGCCCTATTTCTCTCAAAAAGTATGTAGGCTTGAGTCAGACACATCTGTTTTAAATTGAATAATAAATATTTTCCAAAAGGAATAAAGAAATTCTTACAAGTTTAATTAATTTTGTACTTTCTAAACCCACTTCCTTGCCCTGTACTAAGACAGCAATGAACATGTGCAGGAGTACATTCAAGCAATGTATTAACAACCTAATAAAAATATTTACTTGCATTGACTTTGATTCAATTAGAGATTTATTCTAATTATCCAGCAGAAATTAACTAGCTTGCCTTATTAGACACTAAACACAATAAATTCAATAATTCATTCAATCAACTTGAATAACTCACGGGGGAAATCGTGCAACGAACCAAATACCCTATTCAGCCTGGTAAGGGGTGCAGTCTGCTCAGTGCCTTGCAGGATGAAGCCTCCTGCTTGCTCCCCTTCCTGTGGGTTTGCTCTGTAGCTCCCACCCCTTGCAGGGATCACGGAGACATGAAGGGATAATGAAGTCTCTGTCTATACAATTATAACGAATTGCTAAAAGTATTAGAGGTGCTGTAAATAAATCATTATATCAGGCTCATTTAGCCTGATTCCTACTCTCAGATGGCTTATAATAGAGTCCTGTCTCTGAAAGTCAGCCATTCCTTTGCAATTAGATTTATCACTAATCAAAAATGGTAGGTATCCTGCCAGCTTTCAATTGCACTTGGAAATATCATGTTAAGCTCAAGCCTCGAAGCTGAATTGATTCATTTATTCGAATTTTAAAACCACCCATCTGCAAATATTTAAATGCCCTAACTATTAATTAAAATTTACAATGACCATGTAGTGAGGTACAGCATGCACATTAACCCAGACATCACAGCACTAGAAGAGCTCCTTTCACCTCCCGTCTCCTGGCAACACACCTTCCAACTTCCTCGAAAGCTCCATTCACTAAGGAGATAACAGCAATTGCATCTCTGCAAGATGCAGTTGTCCCTTTTCATAGAGCTTGATGGGATGACTGGTCTTGCAGGGACTGTGCAGACAGACTTGCACCAACTGTTCCTGGGGTAGAGCTCCCCCTGGCACTCCAGGCCACAGGGGACTTTTTCCTGGCTCAAAACTCTCTTAAAAGGCATCTCCCTTGTCTGCCTTGCTACCTTGCTTGCAGCCCCAGATGATATGGTTGCACCTGATGCCTGCCTCCCCACTGAGTTGTGCTTGCTGCTGACCTGCTCAGTTCCGTCTCCTTTGGGTCTCAAATCACTTGTGTGGGTAGAGAAAGAGGGATTTTGTATCCTGGAAGGTGTCAGGCCACTTCAAATTCAGGACCAAATGCTTATGCAGAGGTGAGTACAATCTCTATTCCCCACTGCCAAGTACACCCACAAAATCCCAGCTTAGTAAATTCATCTTCTGCCAATGTGTACTTGGCCAGGATACCAAACAACATTCTGTGTGGGTAGATGTAAATAAAATCCCCTTATCATTGCAATCTAGCCATCTCTTGGCAGCCATGGCAACTGAATAACAGTACTCAGATCAGTGATACAGCATGAAAGTTTACATAACACAGCATATGTTTACACCAAGTTCCATACAAGGAAGGCAAAAGGTAATATTGTATTTACCTAGAACTACAGTAGAACCAGGTATGTGAAAGAGAAAATATGTGGATAGGACCAGATTCTATTTAGTAGTTTAATCCCTTTCCTATCTCATAAATATATTTAGGTGTCAAAATAATATTTGAAATTGTTCCTCAGTGAAATTCATTTCAATGAGCAGCATTCTGCTAATCTGCATGCAATGACCAGCATTCCATGACTCTGTACACACAGTCTTCAAAGCTGCTTTGAAAATACTAAATTGTTTTTCCACCATGATGCCATCCCATTAAATACTGATATCAGATATACTTCACATGTAAGTCTTGGTCCTTCAGGGGATGAAAGGGAGAAACATATGCCCAGGGACAAGGAATTTGTGAGAGTAATAAGTATTATGTGAAGCAGAAGTCCACTCTGTACAAGGCAGCAACCCAACCCCAGTTTCCACCCAAATATCTTCAGCGGTCTGCTCTTTAGGAAAGTACAATCTTCACTATTAGCTAGACAATGGTAAGGGGATAATATTTTTTTAAAATCTTCCTATTTTTTTTTCTGTTGCCCAAAATATAATGCATTGCACAGAAAGGAATAACTTAAACAAACATTCCCTCTTTCTGACTATAATAGGCATATATAAAAGTGAATATAAACTAGAAATATTACTGTAATCTCAAGCTGACATTTTGTAAAGCATAGAATAATGGTTTTGCAATTTACTTTTGCTACTTCATTACAACATGTTGCTTGGTAGAGTCCAGTTAGTCATAACTATAGCTATTCAGCCTGTGGAACTAATTAATGTAGTAATTATACTACATCATGCTATAGATTTCAGTAAAGTGTTTATAGTATGTTAATGTTTATACTCACCTGTAGCAGTGTGGTCCAAGAAAACTTCTCTGAGCAAAACCATGTTGGACCTGGTGCTGCAGTGTGGGAATATGGCTCTGTCCCTTCTGATATGCCAACCACAGACTAGGAAATATCTTACCTCTGGTGAGAGAAGGTCTTCCCAGTTGAATAAAACAGGAGTTGCCAAGGTGCTCAGCAACATCATTTTAATTCTTTCCCCAGTCTCTTGGTCTCAAGTGTAAAGTTTCAGTGTAGCCCGCGCATCATAAGGATGAAGTGCAAACTATTCATGAGGGAAGATGCTGCTACATGAAGAAACTAAAAAAGGGGCACCTAAGCCAGAGTACAAAAGTGAAAGAAACTCTCAGCTCTCCATAGCATGGTCAGGACCTCACACAAATCCATGCTGCTAATTTCCAGGATAATTCAATGAACATCTCATTATTAAAATCTCCCCTAAAAGCTCATGGAAAATGCAAATCTATCAGATCCACAAGACCTTACTCCCTGCTGTGCCATAGTCAGTTACACCTCACTGACATCCCTATTACAGCAATAAACCAGATCCATCATATTTGTATGAAAACCAATAACATACATTGGAACTAAGGAATTCAACAGAACAATATATTTCAAAAAAACAACTGTTTCAATTCAGCAGAAGCAGCAGGAAATAATTCAGTTTTATTTTAGAAAACTCTTTTTCTATTAAAAATATTTTAAAAACTCATAACAATTTGAGTAAATGTAAAGGGAACTCTTTAGTCAGAACTCAGAAGATGAGAAAATGGATGTTTAAAGTTATGGAACCTATAAACTTGGCCTCCTTGAAGTTACCAAAGCTAGCAGAGAGTCTGATGATAAAAGGGGTAATTTAGAAGACTGAGAAAATGTGGTAGAATAAAAAGCAGGGACAAAAGCTACATTAAAGCAGTTATCACTCAACTTGCTGCTGTGCAACACATTAACTTATCACAAAATTTACCCCCAGTTTTGTGAATTTAGCAAAAACAAGATGAGGTAATTCTGAAACATTCAGATCAAATTGATACATCAGAGACTTGGATATTTGATGTGGGCATTACTTTAAAACCAGAAATAGTGCTGTGGGGTCTAGGATGTTCTATAATTTCAGCAGTGAATGTTACACAAAAGGCTGGATGCAGACCTTGTGCCACATGCACAGCCTGTCCTATAGCAGTGGTCTCCTACCACATCTGGTAAATCATGTCTGCACATCATCCACCTTGACCACAGGCTTGAGGCTGCACAGCCACCCCGTCAGGCTCAGGGCCTGGTGCTGGCTATGTTGTAATGACAGACATGCAGGATAAGTGTGCTAGAAGACATTCAGGTCTTAAAGTTAGGAGTGACCGAGTCTGACTTGTAAGCAGCTGTTGCTCTCTGGCTACCTCTGTAGTCAATGGAGCAAGCTACAGACTGGGACTGCCTGTGGCTAACTGTGGGCATCATGGCCAGATTGTGACATCCTTTCTCACATCCACTGAGTTCTTACCTCTGCTGGTTGCAAAGGGTCTACCAGCCTTGTCTGCTACCCCTCTAAGCCATTCCTTGTTGTCCTGACAATGAAGGATGCCTTAACAGCCACCCCCTCAGTCTGGCTGTGGTACAAAGGCAAGTGGTGTGAACATAGTCCATATCTATGCTGCTAAAATAGAAAAGATTCAGGTGCCCAGCTGCTGTGCCACAAGCCAAATAGGGTGAACAATGTGCCTGGCACAGGACCCTAGGGAGCAGCCTTGTTTGGGAGAGAGCTGGCTGAGACACATCATCAGATGAGTCATTTTGATGATCAAAGATACGATGTTTGACCTTGTTCCCTGGTAAGACAGACCCATAAAATCTAATCAGTTATGCAACACAGCCTGCAGACTGATGTAATATTCCCTGTAGGAAAAAGAGGAGAAAAAGTCAGATCTACCTGAGAAAGTCAAAGTCTGCATTCTAACAGCTTACAGTATTTATTAACACCTCTATAAATATTGAGAGATTCTCACACAGTCAAGATACTTACATTATGAAAGACATCTCTCAAGCTTCACAGAAAACCATGACCTTGCCTTGCAGACTTCTACTTTTTTGTGCTAATGGACAGATTTATTTTTTTAATTCCACCTGCTCCCTTTTACAGGAAGCTCTGTTTGCTATACTGCAAAAAAGCTAATGAAGGCATTTTTATAACTAATTCTGACCTAAAGGGATGAACCAGATGACTCAGAGGCTTTGGTTGCTGCAATTTTGTAATGCTCATCAATGGCAACATCTGTTTCTTGAGTGCGTGAAGCAGGAAATATTTTCTTTCCTTTTTTAGTTATCAGAATTACTTAAAAGAGGAGGGGTGAGGTAGAGAGTTGGCTCCATGGTGTCACAGCTACAATATAACTGACACTTCAGTTATTTCATCTGAAGATTGTTCATGGCTTTATGCTGGACATCAGTGGGGGCCAGACCACTGTGGGTATATCTGGAAGGAAACAGTGACAGTTCTACCAACACTTTCCATCTGCTGAATCTTCATCCAACATGGAAGTGGTCTATCTCCTGGTTTGAAGAACAGGAAAATTCTCCTGTAGTATTAACTGTGAATTGACACAGAAGTTACATCCCTTTCTCAAACCATATCCACTCCTACCTGCTTTGGAGGAGAGGGTACAAGACAGTAAGGATGCACAGGCTGATGCTGTTAAACTTGAAAGCAGCACTGCACAGGCCCTCCTTCAGTGACAGCCGTGTAGATCAAGTCCCAGTCCTGCCCTGAATGTCTAATACAGACAGGCCCACCAGTCCTCAAGTAAAAAGCAGACAGAGAACTCCTTTCTTATAAAGAAATGAAAACGTTGATGCAAACAGTTCCAGCGTGACTACTCAAGTAATAGCTCACCTGTGTGAGAAGTAAATCTCTAATTCTACCACATACTGAAAACAAACAGGTAAACAGGAGTTCTTCCCAGAGTATTCTGACTACTCTGCCCATGAGCACTTGGACTCTTTCAGATCTTCTCACTGTACAGATAGCTGTGGTACATCAAGCACCAAGGAAAGGTCCCTTAGTCTGCTCTTGTCTGTTTACATTGAGTGCAGGAACACACTGGAAGGAACATGGCTGAGAGGTAGAAGGGCTTGCCTGGGAGAGCTGAGGATGGAGAGGCACACATAAATAAAAAATAATCATCCACTTTACTAAAATCCAATCACAGAGCCCCCTGTGTCAAGAGGGAGAGTGGATAAGCTGGTATTAGAGGTGCGACCAAGAGATGCAGAGCTCTAGCAGATACGCAAAATAATTTTGTGCCTAGTTAGGCAGTCCCAGCGTGTCTTTTGTCACACATACGTGGGCCAACCCCAAATTGTGAGGCACGATTTCTATTCTTTGCTCCTCTGACATTCATCCAGAATCCTCACTCTCATCCCAGTGCCACAAGAATGTCAGAATCTGTTCTAGATAGGAGATATTGAGAGTAGAGCTGACAGAATGGGCTCTAAATCTTATTTACCCTTCTCTCACCCATGCCAAAGCAGTGCCACACAGTAAGATTAGACACATTCCTCCTGATACTGGCTGTAATGAGAAACAAGAAGTAATGAGGTGATTTATTATCCCCTGTCTCTCCCAAAGACCTCAACATGCTGGCTCTGTCCTGTACTCTTCTGCAGCTGACTTCAGAGGGACAGAACTCCACTCAATCTTTTGCTGCAAAAAAATATCCTGCCTGTTGCCCAAGACAAAGAAATGAGGAGGCGAGGAAAGTTGCCAGGTTCTCAGAGATTTCCCTCATAAAAGCAATATATGTGCTTACTGTTCTTCTAGATTAAAAAAATTGGAAAGGAGAAGAGAGAACAGTAAATTGCACAGTGCATTTTATGGAATGGAAAATGCAGCATGACTGCTGCAGTGAAGTTCGTTTAGCCCATAAACATGTCATGGCTTGATGGAGAGCACCATAGTCACTTAAATGAGTCAAGATTCCCCAAGAGGACTTTCCACTGAGTTCAGCATGATTTACTAAATTATATGGAGAATGAGGAACTGTGGATTGGCTTCAGTGGCTAACTATGCCCTGGCTTCAGACACTCCATCTCTTAACTGCTATAAGTCTCCTGCACTCCCAGGTGGCCCAAAGTCTTGGAGTAAGAGTCCTGTTGTGCCAAACATTGTACAAATAGAAATGAACAAACAGACCTTGTCCTGAAGACATCATGAGGTTACCTTCAGATTTTTACTATGCTTTAAAAAATGAGCCCGAATAGAATCTAAGGAAGGGATGAGAAACTTAATCTAGAATATAGAACTTGTTCAGGACAAATAAGATTCCTAGGCTTTCATGCTAGAATGCTTTATTCACCCTTGATCTTCTTGATTTCTTTGAGGCTCCTGGTGAAATAAAGGTGTAACAGATCCAAGCCATGCTGCTGAAAGGCAGGCACCAGTGTCCCTGGTGATATTGCTGGTACTGCTGAGCATGCAAGCAATAGCAGGATATCCAGGCTGGTCTCGCTGGCTAGGCAACTCTCTAAAAGGGTGTTGTTGGTACAACCATGGTATAGTGCAAGGTTTAATCAGTGTTTATTCTGTCTCACACTGAGGGTCAACAAAAGGAGGGTGAGCAACTCAGGCTGCCTCCAGACCACAGCTGCAGCATCCAACCTCTTATACCACTGATGGAAAAAAAGTCACTATAAGTCAGGCTACTGTGTGTCATTTATCAGCCCGATCCAGTGGCTGCTTGAAGCCATGAAAAAATGTCTGCTCTGTTCACTGGGTTAACCTGTAGGGTCTGCTGATACTGAAAGTGGCCCACAGTACCTCACTTAAATGAGGCAGCACTAGTGTCACACCAGCTTATAATCACAAAGAGTGCTGATAGGCCCTGTGGCCTTCTTCATCAGAAATAAAAGTTCCATAATGTGAATCTGGGAATCCAAACAGTTTTTCATGTACTGATTAAGTTACAATGAAAAGAAGCAGAGGTAACAAGCTTGAATTTCAAAATAACTCACAGAAAAGAACTGACAGTCCTTCTCTCAATACAGAAGACTATTCTGGGAGACATCCTAAAAATGAAGTTGGCATTCTGTTTGCCTCACCTACAATGTTTATCTCATGCTGGTTTGCAGCAAGAAAAAGCAGTATTTAAGTAAAAGATAGATTAGGATACCTCCGTTAATAATGTAGGAAATTATTTTTTAGTCTCTTAGGGCTGCTTTCTTTCCTCTGAAAGTCTCTCAGGCTCACGTTGGATGAGGGTCTGAGCAACTCAGTCTAGTTGAGGATGCTTCTGGTCGTTACAGAGGGGGCTCCTTCCAACCCACACAGTTCTATGGCTCTATGACTGTATGTCATGTGTAGTCTGACACCTAATGCTGTTTCTTGCTCTGCAGCAAGGATATGAAGGAAAAACCACATATTCCCTGGTAATGGCTTCCTTAACCCGCCATACAGTTCATCTGTGTTTGGGGTCTACTTTGACAGACTGGCTATAAGACACACCTGAAATGTGTCACAAGGGCTTGAGAGGACAATTCTGAGCCACCACTGATCAGGCTTGGTCAGTGTGACCAGTCCAGCACAGCGTCGGCACACGTCCTGGCTCAGTCCCAGCAGAGCTGTTGCTGCATTAGGCTGGTGCTGTGCCCAGAGTAATTAGATCTGCCTCTGAAGAAGAATAAGGAGCTGGGGCTGACTGACAGGGCAATGTAATTATATTAGCTCTTCTGGAACTAATTCAGGGACCACAGCATTAGGCTGCATTGTGTAGCCTAGATATTTCAGAAGTCACTACTTTTGAATTATCTTTTATAAGAACTCACAAGGGAGAGATTTAGTGCTGAAGTTGTAGGTTCCATCCATCTCTCCCTCCTGCTTCTGTTAGCAATGTCTCCTATGGTGTTTTTCCTACTAACCCCAAAATCTACAGTGCAGCCACATGAGCCTTACAACTCCTCCAAGCTCCAGTCTCCATCAGGAGGCATGACTCTTTCAGAAGGCTTCTGACACATCTTCCCATTCAACCTTGGAAAAGAGCTTACTCCAGCCATTTTCAGGATTGCAGAATGGGGAGGTACACCATTAAAGAAATGAAAATGAATGGTGTCAAGCACAAAGGAATCAGGATAGGTTAATGATATTGGAAGGTCATTATTAATTTTTGCTGCCTTTTCAGATTTCCTTTTTTTTTTTCCAAAGCAGCTGAGATACATTACTGTGATAAGCACAGCATAAATGTTCAGTCAGACAGCCAGACGCTGTACCTGCACCTTATTACGTGTGACTGAGACTGCAAACAGCTCAGATCAATCTCAGAGATATTAAATTAGAGCTGAATCTCACTCCATCTCCCATACAAAATAAGCTGAGCTAAATCTGAGATAAAGTCCATATCAAGAGACATTACAAACCACATTATATTGGGTGAAGATTTATTTTTAGTTTTTCCACAGAATATTTCTGGTTATATGAACAATGGGAATGAAGAGAAATTCTCAGCATTAGAAATGCATTGAATCTGTACATGCATTATGTAGCAGCTAGGGGTTCTGTCTTTAAGACAGGACCAAATAATGATTCTTGCATAATGTAACTATATGACAACTAAAAAGAAGCCCTGGGTTGAAGTGGAAAGCAGAGAATAATACAGAATCACAATAACAAGGTCATTTGAAAATGAGGGCAAGTAAGTAAGCAACTAAAGGAAAGAAAATTAGATATAATGAAAAGAAAGGAAACATTCATTATGGGGTGGGTACAGAGCAAGGAATAAGTTAGATTCCTAAACTAAATTGGTACATACAGGCAATTTTCTCTCTCTGCAGGGTTGAAAAGGCTTCTCCCATTCCCCATGCTGTTACTGCAGTTCTTAGGGGCATAAAATGACCTTGTGTCATAAGCACTGAGCTGAGCATCATTGTCATCGTCATGACAATGAAATTGGTTTAGGCCATCTCAAATGATTTAGTGATCATGTTCTGGCTACCCCTGCAATGGCAAATAGAAAAAGAGACAGGTTATAGGCTAACTTGCTGTCCTAGGACCACTCAAACTGTCTATTGCTAAACTCTCTTTGGCATATTTTTGTCTTTTTGTTCTACTATTTTCCCAGACATTTTCTGGACCCAGATGGGGTGAAGGACAGCTTGAATGTGTGCATGCCTTTCTGATGAACTAGGGGAAAGGTTTGCTATGTGGAGATGAATTGTGCTGCCCACTTGGCCTCAGGACCAGAGTGTGTTCCTCAGTCTGTTTTATTTGGTAGTGCAAAATGAAGCCTTTGAGAATCACAGAGGTCAAACAAGGTACTAGAAGACAGGAAAAAAAGGCAATCATAGCTATTCTTCTTAAACAGGGAAAAGATCAGTCAGCATCAGTTCCTGTAAAAAATCCAGAACAAATAAATGACTGCACTATGTATAAGGACCTGAAGGGTAACAAGATAAATAATAGTCCACTGGGATTCATCACAACCAAATTACATCATACCAATTTAGCTTTTGTCTATACCAACAATTTACAGTTGAAGCAGTTAATTCAACATATTTTTTATCTGAACACTGTCTCATAACTTTCTCATTAAAAAATCTGCACAACTATCCATCATACACTTGACTGTCCATTAGCAGAAAATGCTCAATAACTGCATTCTTGAGAAGCATCTTCTGGTTTGGTTTCATCCCAAAGGAAAGCAGGTCATGCACCTCAAGACTGCTCTGTAATAGAAAATAAAACATGTTATGTGGGGATAAAGTCAACCGCTTCAAAAGTATTCTTGTAACACGTGAAATACTAATGTATGTGTATACTGCTGGGCATCATAAACTGAAATACAGTTTCCATTAAAAAATGGGAGCCATCAGATCAGGTTTTACATGCAGAGGAACAGCTTCCAAGACACACTGTTTTGTTCCACTTTTTGTAAGAACTCAGCTGAGGTTGCCTATTTAGTTCTGGGTATCAGAAAGAGAAACTGGAGACAGTCTAGAGGAAAGTGTTATTGAAAGTATGACCTCTTGGGCAAGATTAAAGGACTTGAGATTGTTTAACTTAAAAACTGACTGAGGACATGACAACAGACCACAGACATTTTTAGAGAGAAAAGAATAATCTGTTCCTTCTTCCCATAATGGATAGTACAAGCAAGAATAACAGGAAAAGTCTCCTAAATCTATGCATAGGGAAGCGCTTGCACAAATTGCCTACGGAGATATGGCAGTCTCTATCAAGGAGGACCAGTAGAAATTGGACAAGGAGGAGGGATAAATGAGCTTTCCTTAGGTTATGTGGGGAGACTAAGCCAGCTTCTGAATGTCTTTCCCAATCCAGTTTTTCTATGACTCTGCTCACTCCTCCTGACTTAGTGGAATGTTATTTTTTCCAAATGTCCTTGTTTCAAGCAGTGGAAAGCAGAATGGTTTTTGTCACAGAACAGCTTAGGATGTTTTCCTGGGTTACAGTCTGAAGCTGTTAAAGTAAAATTGTCCCTAGGAATCCATCTTGCACATCTGACTTCTGTGGAGGTCCCACTCCTCTTGCTACTGCTATGGGATGGAAGAGATGTTTTCCTTCTCTTCAGATCATGATTTCAAATAAATGTGGTTGTGCTCAGCTAGGAGAGATTATGGAAGTGCAGATCACATGTACAAATAGAATTTTAGATGCCTTGGAAAATGTGTTGCATGTTTATTTGGGCCTTTTAAGGAAGTGTTGAGAAGATTGTGGTGAAGATTGTAATCTGCATATGCTGTTCTCAAGCTGCTGTGCTTCTGTCAAGTGCCTTCAATAGAAGAACATAAGGACAGGAGACAGTAAAAAAGTGGAGGTAACTGTAATAACCAGTTACAATGGCATATCCTCAGGGCAAATAAAGCAAGCATCTGACCCCTGACTGCAGTCCTTATGTAGAACAGGATACTATCTGGATTAATCTAGTACTGTATAGCATAATCTTTATGTACAAATCTAGTGTACATGCATACTCCAAGGGGGAAATGTGGGTTACTGTGGATCTGCATGGTTCCACCTTTCTCTCTAAAGTGGCAATAAAAGGATGTCTTTTCTGAAGCCTGCCGCAGGAGGACATGGGCTTGAGCAGATGCTTAGAAGCTCAGAGCACTTTGTCCCTTGCAGAATGAATGCCAGACTTCGCACACATCAGAGGGTAGTTGCTCTTCAGGAAAAACATGACATTTAGCACTAAGTCAAGAGAAACACAATGGCCTAAGCAGTGCTGTATTACTTTGTTGATGACTAGATGTGCAGTGACATTTAAAAAAATGAGCACTGGCTTTTTTGTGCTCTACAAACTCTGAACCTGATTCTTTAAAGCCTCCATGCATGGCATTCACATTGACTTGTGTATATGGAGGACTAGCAAGGTCAAGCCTTGAATATTAAATAATCACTTGTCATTCCTGATGTTGCTGCTTAGAAATGGTGTCATTATTTTGTTTAGGCAGAAACCATTCAAGACTTTTTCATACTCTGAGTTTTACTGAACTGAGAAGACTAATATTTATAAAGCAATCCTTCCAGAAAGGAATCCCTCAGTCTTTTTCACCCCTCAAGATATCCCTCAAATCTGAAACAAACATAACACTGGCAAAATCTACCAACAAAGTAGTCACTGAACAAATAGTCAGTGTTAAAAACAATATGAGCCCATTCCAAAACAATTTCTTTTTAGACAGTCTAGACAGTGTGGTGGCAATAACATGGAGAATTTAGCTTTCCCAAGCTACAACATTAATTTGGGTTTTTTTTAGCAGCCAAAGAGCTTTATAGGCAAGTAGAACATACAGCTAAGTTTTATTTCGTCAATGCTGTTAATTTTTTATACACAGTGAAATAAATTGTGAAGCTGTAGGTGTTAGTGGAGCCTGAATGCAATGAACAGGAGAGATGGAGAAACTGTGTCTCCTGGCCTCCAGGACTCTGCAGTTTAACTCTGTGATCCATACATTGAAGCCTGAATGAAATCAACTTCTGCTGAAGGCAAGATTTGGCTTGTCCCTAGAGGATAAACTCCAGCAACTGTAATAGTCTGAACCGTTTATTTACTCCCCAGGGAAAATATATTGAGAACCTGTAGCTGCGGCATGACTCATCTACTGACAACGTATGAGGGGCTGGAAATTCCTCCATTCCATGAAAATAGGACACGTCCCCTAAGTATCTGGAAAACAGTGGTTTTCCATCAGGCAAAGTTTTGCTTCTGTAAACCAGAATGAATAAAAATAGAAATGCAGGGATAAGAATGAATGTTGATTTCTAGAAAACTGGGGGACTGAAAATATAATTGGCTGAAAGATAACACAGAGAAGCAGTACATCTTTATGTAGTGGTTGATATAATTATCAAACTGATTTTTTTTTTCCTTTTAAACTAGAGCTTAACACATATAAACAGTCCATAGGGTAAATTCTTATTAGTTGGAAACTTGTTCACTAAAAGATGAATAGTCAATCAGTAGAAACACTACAGGACCAGACATCATTACGTGAATGGCAGATGGCCTGAGCAGCCTTGCAAACTTTATGAAAGTTGTTTTCCATTTGAATGAAAATGAAGAGAAAATGTAATGAAATGAGGTTGCTGTTTCACAATCCATGGGTTGTATCCAGCTCTTGCTGAAGCTGATGATGGTTTTGTTCCATGTATAGCGGCCACCTGCTGTAAATGGTTAGCTGAATTTCAATTTTAGCTATATGTTAGGGAAGAATTTGGGAAGAATGTGTCTCAAGGCTTTTTTTAGACCAAGGCATTCAGTCTAACTTCCCAGCCCTACAAAAAAAGACAGCTAATTCATATTTCTGGATTTTTTCTGTCCTTCAAGGTGATAATACATCCCCTACTACATGCTTGTTCAGCATTATTACCCTGGCTTGGCTGGTGTCCCTGGGCAGTGGCCTCTGACAGATGGCATTAGTAATATTAATGATGAGAAAGAAAGATCACTATTGGCATTAGCTTCCTGCTCTGTGGAGAGCCTGAAGGTGTGCAAAGGGCTGGAAGGGGATAGAGGGTACTGGTACTCTCTTTCCTCTGGGTCAGGATTAAGGCTGCTGAGGAGGACAAAACCTGCCATGTGTTGTGCATGGTGCATAAGTCTAGAGAGTTTTAGGTCATGTCCATTACAAGCACCACATTTATTTGTGGTGTAGCAACAGTAGCAGCAGTAGCTGTAATAGAAGCAGCCATAGTTGAAGTAGTAGGTACAATAACAAATTGTTATAACAAATTAACTAACTGCCCTTTTTCAAGGGAGTTATCATTTGGGCACAGAAAAAGGAGGTCTGTGGGAAATACGGGGCCTTCTGGCTCCATCACACTAATTGCCCCTCTTACTGTTCTTATTAATCTGTTTGCTTATTTCATGAATCTGTTTGGCTACAGTTAGAGTTAATGTTTGAGGCAGTTTTTCTGTTGTGTAGTTCCCCTGGCTGAGACTCCTCCAGTTTCTGGAGCATTACCTCAAAGTAGCTTTTGCAGCAGCTTTGAGAATACCTCCAGTGAGGTATGCATAATACGTTATTTACTGAGAAATTCCTAAAGAAAAAAAACTTGCCCTTTAAAATAACCTTTACTAGACCTAGGCAAATAAATTCAGAAACATTAGAGCCAGAGCATTTTTATCTACATGAAAAGATTACTTTTTTTTTTTTTTTTTTTTAACGACCAACAGCTGTGCTTTGTGGATAAACCCCAGCAGAAGAAAACATGTCCATAGCTGTTACAGCTATTTTAAAAGGCGATTGCCAATACCTAGCTTAGCCACTTCCTTCTCAGTGTTTTGGATCTTCAAATTAAAATTATTTCTTTTGTAAATATCCTCTGAACTGCAAAACAAACCCTTCAGGTTTTCCTCCCTAATTTTGTGTACAGAGGCAAGGTGAGGAAACATGGGGCTACTCTAAACCAGAAACTTTTTCATTTGTGTGAATGTGGAGTGTCCTCTTATTCAAAACTCAAAGACTTTGGTGGTCTGAGTTCTTTTGCTAAACACACTTGCTTTCCTGGAAGGCAGTATGGAATTTCACATAAGTCTTGCTGAAGAAGGAGAATGATTGCACTGTAGACATTTAAGCTTTGTATATATTTTGGAAGATCATAGCCATCACATTTAATCATTGATTTTCACTTCATTCCCTGATGTCAGTTCCCAAGAAGATTCTCACAAGGAGGCCAGCAAGAACAAGCCATTATTTCATTCTCAAGGAAGCTGAACACATTAGAAATACTGGCATCAGCATTGATTGCACTGACTAGTAGCACTGGGGTGAGACAAATCCATACCACAGCTGATAAGGAACACCATTCACCTTGAGAAAAGTAATTTTAAGTCCTTTTCTGCAGGACTATTTGCAGCTTTGTTGCCTTGCAGTTGCATATCATGCCATGGGGATTGTAATGCACACTGTTCAGTGGAGCTTTTGTAGTCCATGCACCCCTACTTTGCTCCAAACCCTGTTGTCTCCCATTCAAGAATGCCGCCACTCAGGCCCTGCCTTTGCTCCTCGGAAAAGCGAAGCTTCACCATCCTGTTACATTGTGACATCTACACAGCTGACTCTTTGGTCAGACTTCACCTTAAAAAAACCCTCTGTGAGTATAACTTGAAGCTATCGTAGAAGCATGGTAGATGCAGGGAAAGTCCAAGGGCCATGAAACTATAAAAGCTGGTTATGCTTTATCAACACGCTACGCTGGAAATGGCACTGACTGAACTATTGGTGGTATATTGTGCTTATTTGCGGTTGACTCCTCATCAATTTTCATTTGGGAACTGAAATGGAATTTGGGGGTGGATATGGTATTAATTAAGAAGGAAACTGGCTGCAATATGCTTGGAGATAAAAAATCTTTTCTGGTGGGAATCTGGTTTTGTATCCTGTCCAAGTTGTTAAAGATGCATTTTACTGCAAAAGATATTTTTATGCAGTACTGTTAGCTCTCACTGGAGAACAAGTGAATTAAATATGAAGATGATTGGATTAATGAGAAAAAAAATTGAAAAAAACTTTCTGTCTACAATAGATTCTTAAGAATTAAGCTTTTATTGGTAATGCTTGCTAATTACCCCATGGATAGCTCCTACATCTAGGTAAGTAGTTAGGCAGTTCTCATCATCGTGGCACTTTGCATTATTCGTTTGGCCACTCTGAAAGGAGCATGGGATCATTATAAAACATTCATGAAGCCGTGGATAGCTATAACATCTGTCCTATAGCTCGTAAGTGCTATTGAAGCACATCTTACACACCAGCAGTATATAATGGTGTGCAGTTCTTAAAAGTTAGGCAAGAGTTTGATGGCAAATTTTCATTAAGGCTTTGTGGCACTGATCAACCTTAGACAGCAAAACAGAGCTTCTTCAAGCTTTTCAGGCACTTCTTTTCCTTCCCAATTGCAGAGCACAGCTTCTTGCAACTGAACTGACCCTGCATGGTGTTTCTTGCTCTACTGGGCTCTAAGTGTAAATCAGGGCAACACAACTATAGCAGCAATGCCAGAAAATAGAAGTAAAAAATTTGAAGGATGCTTGCTGATTACAGGCCAATGTAAATCAATGGAAAACATCACAGGAAAGGAATGAGGGGAAGCGGAGTGGAATGCTGTTTGGGAGAGAAAAGACAAGTTAAAGGATGTGCTAGGAGACTGAAACTCATCAGAGGGCTTGTAAAACACCAGAAAGACTAGATTATAGGGAAGAAAAGCAGGAAGTGACTGCATGGTATGAAAAGGCTGAGTAGAAACTGTAGTGAGCAACTCTAGTAGTCAACAGGAAAGTGGAAAGCTGCCAGCAATCCAGGCATTTTAATTCAAGGAGTGAAAGACTAGAGCCAGGCTGACTGTCAACATGGAAACTGAAGTCTGATCTCCCAAAGAAGGGAAATGAAGAAGGGGAGTGGGAATTCAGGAAAAAAGAAGTCAAACTCACCAGAAGATAGAAAAGGGAACAAGTAATTGGATTTCCAAAGACAAGGAAGATAAAAAGGGAGTAGAGGTGGACTTGAGAGGAGAAGGCAGTAAGAGTGGGAGTCTGGCATCTCTGCAGCAGCTTTGGGAATCAGAAAACAGGTGCCTTGAGTCAGGGCTCAGCAAGACCCAGAAACACAAGGGTCAGGGAAGGAGGGATCAAAAAAGTCTGAAGGAAAGTGTGGGAAAGCTGGCAAAAATCAGGGAGATGGATTAGTGGTGGTCCTAACATCTGTGTGGTACCAGGCAACTGTGAGAAAGAGACTGCAGCCCGGCAGAGGAGCTAATTTGGGACATACCGTCACAATGTGAATCCAGTTGCTTTGTGGGGAGTGTTGTGGAAAGAACAGTTTTGTATTTCCTTTACCAAACTGCTCCTAAAACCATCCAGAGCCTGAAAAACTGTGTCTGTGAGTTGTGCCTGCTGATTGGAGAAGAAAGAGGTGTCTTAAGTAAGAGTTTTTACTGTTTATATGAAAACTATACTTTTTGCATGATGAAAAATTTGAGAGGGAGGGAGCAAGTGATCGAAAAGAAAAACAATTTCCCTGTACTGGTCGAAGATGTTGGGCTTTTCTGGAAGCTCAGAATCACAACTCTCCCGAAACAGCATCACAAAGAGGAGCTTTTTCTTACCCTGATGTGCTCAGCTGGACAGCTTGCTTTTAGCCACAGCATTAAAATTAGAAGCCAGAAAAATCAAGGACAAGGTTTTGTTTTTATCTAAGCTTTAAATTATTAAAAACTTTAAGGACACACTTTAGGAAGGATCCATGGTTAGAAAGCTAGTGGAAAATATTTAGCACATCTGCAAAGAAGCTCTGCTTATTTACAAGGAAGACCTCTTCTGCACCAGTCCACAAAATGCTCAAAGATGCAGTGCCACCTTTTGGACAAACTAATGTCATGTTAGGTCAGGCATGGAGTTTAAAGAAGGAGAGAGAAATAGCAGGTGACATTCAGACCCTGGCCAGAATTGGCTCTCTGAGAAATGACCAGTAGCAAATGGAGAAGATAATTGGAAGCAGTACTCAGAAATGGCTGTCTGTTTTTTCTTTAAGAAATGCATGGCTTTGTTTTCCCAATTTATTTGAAAAGGATTTTTAATGTCAATGGAGTCCACAACTATTACAAAAAAAAAAAAAAAAAAAAAAAAAAAGGGAAATAGAAGACAAGCAAAAAATAACAGAACAAAAAAGCAAGGAAAAAAAGCACACCATGGTTATACAGAACTGGAGTATGGGTGTTAACTCTGGGCCTCGCCAGTTGTTCTGTCAGAGAAGCAGCACCACATTCTCCAGGGCCTGCAAATCTACAGTGCATGATCTTCACAATTTAGAGAAGAACATTCAAACAAATATGTGTGCCATCATCTAGATCCAAGGGGACTGCTGCTGTAGTCTTGGAGATTTAAGGGCTGACAGCACAGAATCTGTATGTACTTCTTGCCTAGCAAAGGAATACTTTAAATGATATATCACTCATTTTCAGTGAACTGTAAAGTCTATGTATTACCTGCACTGGCCAAAGCATCAACAAATATGAAGGAAGGTAACCATACAGAAAGGTGAACTGGTTAGTCTGGAAATCACATATCCACCCAGTGGTACTGTCCTGCTGTGCTTTAGGAACATCCTTTAGGTAATCTCTGTAGGTTAACTATTTCCTTGAAAACACTAGAAGGGTATTGTGCAAATAAAATGGAAGTATCATGAAAAAAAAACCCAAACCCTAGTCTCTGCATCTTTCTGCAGTGCAAATCCTTTGGATCCTTGTACCCAGGCCAAATCTGATAATAAGGTCTTAAATAATTGCCTTAATTTCTTCTCCATTTAGCATAACTGCAGCAGTGGACATTGCAGCCCTTGCTCGGTAGCCAGTCACAAAATTATATCCATGCGTATAACAGTCATTAGGGTATCTTAGTATTTTCCTAATACTAAGAAATGCTGTAATAAGGACTTGCAATCTGAACGAGGTCAATATTCTGCTACAGACTTCTGCTACTATCATGTCTAACACCTACCAAGGGAATGGCAGGCTAAAATTACCATAGCATCTTCAAGATTTCTCTGTTTTGTCACTGCTACCACCTTCTTCAGCCTCCACCTTCTCTCCTAGGGACCAGCCACAGAGTTCAGGGATCTGGGGACCCTTCCCATTTTGTGTGAAATTACTGACAGACATCTTGGTGGTCCTGGAACCCATCATGTATTTAATCTGACTCTCTCCTTTGTGCCAACACAGGGATTGTTATTAGAATTCTCTGTCTACCTCCTTTTCTTCTCATCAACTTGGCTGATTGCAGTGGCAGATACTTTTCTCCAGAAGGGTGAGTTACAGAGTGTGTATGCATGGCTTTCTAGTAGGTAAGAGGTGCTTTCAAGAGTGATGCAAAGTCCTTTTTCCCAGTGGCATATCTGTGCTAAGGCAGCTTTCAGTGTTTCACTTGTCTATGACAATATGGATTATAAAGTATCCTGTCTCTATGTGCCAGGCTGTTCCAGTAATGCTGTGGATTGAGTATGATTTAATCTACAACTAAAACAAAAATATAATTAAGAAAATGCATTTCAACTGACAGACATTCTTTTAGTTCAATCCCAAATGAGATGTTTTGGTTTAGTTTTGTGCATTTCTGTCATGCTTTAAAAAATAAAATGTAGTTAAAGTTAGTCTTGAAATACCATTAGAAGAATACTATTTATATTATATATAGCATACTACATGTTTCCAAATTTTCAGATATTTTGAGTGTTTCAGTATTAAAAAATAATATATTAGAATTTCATTACACACACACACATGCACACAAAAAAATCTATTTATTTTCATCTGTAAATATTTGTGCATTTTACCAAAAAAATTCAAGCATCATCAGTCCAAATCATGTTTTTCCTTAGGGAATAAATTATGCAAATGACAAAATACGTCTCATTCTAATCACATATTCTATTTCAGGTATGCATTATAAATAAAATTGTGTTTGCTTTTAATTTACAATGCATCTAATACATAAAAGAAAACATAAAAGAAATAAGTGCAGATCTCTCACAGGAAATTATACTAGAAGTTTGTATTTTACTCAAATTTAGGTCAAATGCTTCTACTTCACCTTTGTGTGGTGGGGGCACATACCAGCCAGTGGCAAATGTCTGTTTATGTTTTTTATGCTCTGTACTTGTCTGTTCTTGTGCCATTACTGTGTCTGTTTTGCACTTCTGCTGGCTTTTTGAAAATCCATGCTGTGTCAAGTGTTTGATAATATGACAAGATAGTTAAACCAAAAAAAAAGTGATAGTGTGTAATTCTGCACACACCCAGCAGCTGCTGTGTCTATGATTCTGCAAGCTGAAAAGAGGTGACTGGGGAATGCAAAGCTGAGGGCCTGACTCCAAATCTCCTCTTACACCAGCAGGCACCATAAAATTCAGATGTCGTAGAACGGAATGTCAAATCATTGCCTATCTTGTCACAGGAAACTTAAACCTGTTAACGGGAGCAAAGCTTCCTTAACACTTTGCCCAGATAATCAAGTTTGGTAGAATCTAAAATGCTTTAAAAGGAGGACATGAGTTTTTAAAGAGGTGGAGGAGCAATCTACTCAGCTTTGGGGAAAAAAATGCCCAAATCTCATTCATAAGGCAGTCTCCAATAAATAAGATACAGGAAATTAGGAGTTATCCCTATTAAAAATACAGAGTAAAGTAGCTGCTGTGCATAAGAATAAAGTGATGGGTGAAACCTGAGGTCATGCTGCAATTATTTTTCCTGAGGTACTAACCATCTCCAAATCATCATCCAATATTCATGCCAATATGCTGCAATTAGAGACATGACTTAGCAGTGATACACAGACAGTACTGAGGGAGGAAAAACTGCAGACACTTCTGCAGAAAACTTCCCTTCACAAGTGCAACAAGCCGGTCTTCTTCTGAGTGCATCAATTTCAATTAGGATACAAAGTTAAATTTTCAAGTACACAGGCAGAAGATGTTTTCTCTTGAGAGGACTGATATTGCTTAAGCAAAACAAACCTTCTCCAGGATGAACATAGCTGAAATGGGCAGCTTTGAAGGTAATAGATTATCCTATGTATTAGAAGCTGAACCAGTGTAATTGCTTTAAAAATATCACTCTGTAGTTACTCTATTACCTATGTTCTCCATAGCTACACATGGAAACGCATTTGTGTCTTTCTCTGATGATTGAAATACTGTGCTTTTCCATGGTTATTGGTGAGCCACAAACAAATCTATTATGCCTGTCATCTCACATGAATGCCATTAGAAAGCAAATTATGCGCCCACAACTGGTGTGAGTGACATGAAGTGACAGTGCATGTTAAGTCTGTAGAATGCAGGTGACCCACCCCCACTTGCCATGGAGATTTTCAGTATTTCAGTGTGAGTGGTCTTATAGAAAAGAGTTGGTTGTTCTAAGAAGCACTTTGTCTTGGTGTAAAAGGGTGAAATTTCACACACTTTGAGGGATTTGAACCCAATTACATTACAGCTGAGCCAAAGTTATTTTGTGAATTCATGTCTGGTAGGAAATTTTGTTTGTTTACTGATCTGATTTTGGGGGAGAGAGAGTTTATTGATTCAGCAACACAACAGATTTTGCAGATTCTGTCTGCTGTGTCCTGAAGATAATAACACTGAAACATTACTGGAAGACTGTGGTAAAACTCCTGGGACCAAACTCCTCAAATCTTCCTGCCTTGCCCATAGCAGTTTATTTTGTTGTTTGGATTTGCTGGGATGCATCGCTTGAGCAGAAACCACAGGTCAGTGCACGCCAGGATGTGGTACCTAGGAAGTGAGTGCTCCCACTTTTGCTTGCACAGTTCCTACAGTATTGCTGTGCGTGTGGAAATAGGCTGTGTGTGGAAGATCTGAGGCTTGCTTACATGAGGAGCAGTCAGCAGAGAGCAAGTGGTGCAGCTGGGCCAGTTATAGCTGGCTTTGGAGAGAGGCAAAAGGCAGCTGTTCTGCTGATGGGGTGCTTAGTGCAACCGGTGTGCGTCCCTCCCTATTCCGAATTGTCAGCACTGGAACATCCGTATTAATAGCCTGCTGCCAATTGTTCCCAAGAAAATCCATGAGAGTTGCCTTACATATTCATACCTGCTCTGTATGTGCAACTGTGGCACTGAAGTAGCAAAAGAGAGTGAACAAAATGGATGTGGGTCTGTTATGCAAATATGCTTTCTGGAAGTACAGGTTAGCTTATATCTTATTCATCAGCAGAAAGTTGAACACAGGATGGAGGAAGGATGTCCTCATCCAGATCTTCTCTGTCTGATATTGCAGTCTTTATAGAGATTTTTTCAGGTGAAAAAATGTTCAAAAATAAACATTCATGTGGTATCAGGCAGCATTTATGATGCAAAAGAGACTGTATTTTGACAATAGCAATATTTTCCATAATTGGTAAGACTGCAAAAGTATGTACTTGACTGAACTCTTGAGTGGCAAGTATTTTACTTGCAGTAAACAAGATCATCAGAGAGGCATTCACAGGATGAGACCAAATCAGTGAGTGAGCAGCAGATGGGGCTTGAGATTTAAAAATGAAGAGCACGGGCGACTTCATCTCCTAAATCTATTATTGATTAAACCATGAACAGTCAAGACTCTCATTTCACTCACGTTTAGTGCAGCAGCTTTTGGCTGCCAAGCTTAGGGAGCAAGCAACCTAGCAAGAATTAGAAAAGAGCTGGATAACAAAGTATATGCAAACAAAGTCCAACCATACCATTGTTATTAATATTAACTCCTGCACTGCTGAGGCCATTTTCACAGATACTAAAATCAGAGAATAAAAAAAAAAAAAATCTATGGCAGCACTGGTGGCAGCACATGTGCACAAGTGTCACAAATTCCTTGTAAGTGAGTAATTATCTCTTGAGTACTGCTATCTGCAACATCTCCTTTTACTCCTTCTTACTGTAACTCTCTCATCCCTGTAGTGGCTGATGGACATCTACAGAGGCACAGGCAGCTCTGCCTTATCAGAAAGCAATGCTTTGATTTTGTTTTTCTCCCTCAGCACCTAGTCCCAAGTAACAGACTTTCTTTCCTACGATGTTGGCTTCTATATATATATATATATATTGTTTACACAGTTGGTTCTTTGGGGAACTTTAAGTTTAATCTCCAATCTTTTTTTTTTTTTTTTTTCAATTCAGGATTCTTTCTTTTTCCAGCTTCTCTTTTAACAAAATCTTGATTTTTTTCTTGGGATCTTAACCCAGGGACAGTGTAATGACTGCTTGGTTCTATAAAGCAAAGTGCCTCTAAGCTGTTAATAGAGTTATTGCTCAGTCTTTCCTACTTCCTATTCTACCATGTGAACACAGAAATTTGACCCAACAAAGCCACTGAATATCCAAAGACAGTGCATAGGATTGAATTCTTATTGTTCTGTGTTCCTTCTTCCTGAATGATAAGATTCCTGCTGACTATGAGAGATTTCCCTAAGGGCAGTCAGTAGCACCAGTAGGCTTTTGAATTGCAAAATGCTACATCCCACTCATCCTGAAAAATTTGCTGTTCCCTTACTTGCAAATTGCGGACTGAATCTGAGCTCTTCAGGGACAGCACTTATGCTCCTCTATCTAGCAGTGAGTATGGAGCAGATCTTGGGAAAGGTGTTGAACTGTGATAACTTCTGTCCCATTGCTCAAAAAAACCCCAAAAATCCTGGCTCCATCTTCTTTATTCTCCCCATCAAGAATTTATCCACTTGGATAGGATTCTCCTCAGCCTTCTCCAGAGGATTAACTGTCCCAGCTCTCTCAGCCACTCCTTGTCTCAAAATGCTCCAGCTGCTTAACCATCTTCATAGCCTCCCCACGGAGTCTCTCCAGCATGTCCACGTCTCTCTTCTACTGAGGAGCTCAGCACTGGACACAGTACTCCAGATGTGGCCTCACCAGGGCTGTGCAGTGGGGCAGAGGTCACCTCCCTTGACCTTCTGGCATTGCTTTTGCTCATGCAAGGATGTTGTTGGCTTTCTTTACCATGAGGGCACATGGCAGCTCATAGTTGTCTTACCATCCATGAAGACTCTGAAGTCCTTCTCTGCAGAGCTGCTTTCCAGTCAGCTGGTCACTGGTGCCTGGGATTATTTCTTATTGTTCAATTGCCTTGACATTTTCCCTTGTTGAACTCCATGAGGTTCCTGTCAGTCCATTTCTCCAGCTGTCAAGGTCCCTCTGGACAGAAGCATGAACCTCTGCTGTGTCAGCCACTTCTCCAAGTTTTGTGGCATCTATGAACTTGCTGAGGGTGCACTCTCTCCCATCATCTGGTCCTTAATGAAGATGTTGAGCAGTTCTTGGCTCTGCACCAATCTCTTGGACACACCGCTAGCATCTGGCCTCCAGCAGGAGTGCATGCTCCTGGTCACAGCCCTCTGGGTCTGTGCACATTATCCATTTGTCTGCATATGCTTTGTCAGCTATGTCTATTTTAAGCCCAAGTGGACTTAAAATTCAGTTTCCAGAGGGAGAGTCCTATCTGGAGCTGGAGAGCCACTGGCTGTGCATATCACATGGGGAAGTTGATGCAATCCACCACTGGAGTGCTTTTGATTCTGTGGTAAAACAGCTTTTCAGCTTCCAACAGCACTTAATCCAAACAGAGCATGACCTGATCTACCTGCAAACTGTTGTCATCATATTCTGCGCTCTGTTTTGCCTCAAAGGATGGTTACATCTAGCTCCCTGCTAGGCACACTCGGCCATGTTGATTCTGCTCCACTTCTTAAAAGGTCAGGTCTTTAGGCAAGCACTAATAATTGCCAGTGGTGTCCAGAGATTTGTAGGTTTGTTCTATATCCTGTAGGCTTCAATCCTTTGCACTTGTTCAGAGACCCCTGGGATGGCTAGATGAGCTGGTTTGTCTTTTGCCTTGAGCTCTTTTTTCTCTCCCATCTAAATTTATTAACATGATTTTCAATTACTTTTAAAACCCTGATAGTAATTTATTTTTAATTATCTAGACTGTGTAGCTGTAACTTGCTAAATAATCAGGTCAGTTTAAGGTCTCTCTCTGAAAACGAGTATTACAGTCTTGGAAAGGCCCTCAATCTAGCTCTATTATTGTTATTAATTCTAATTAAAATAATACTTAGTACTTATCTAGCAGTTTTATGTCTAGAGTATTTTGTAAACATTTACTGATTCATTTTCACATAATTATTGCAAGATAGGCAGGACATAACAGTAAAAAATCCGTAGCACAGAGCAAAAAGAAGAAAATCACTTATCTACAATAAAAGGAGCTCAGGAGCTTGTATTACCCATAGACTCATTTTCCTGGAATTCTGTATAGTTCCCTGCACATGCATGAGGACCACTGTACAGCAGCAGAAACCACACATCCTTGAGAGCACATAAGCAAATGCACACTCACAGCAGGGAATAGAGAGCAGAGAAGTTCACATCATTAGGTTCAATTTGAAAAGAAGAAATTTAACCAACAGGATTTAGAGACAATAGGTCTCCCCATCTTGATTCAGAGCCATAAAAAGAATTGGATTCCTCAGCATATGGTTAAACACCAAGGGAAAAGGACTAAACAGACAAGATTGGATTGAAAGGAAGAGAATAGATCTGAAATTCAAATTAGGGAAGCAATGCTAAGTCCTTGGCTCTGTTGCCAGATTTGACATTGACAGAGATTAGTCTTGGCACCATCAGCAATGAGAGAGTTGGGGTGCTTTTTAAGCTAAATTTGCTGCCAATATCTAAAAGATTTGCCATCTATAGATGAGCACATTGTGTCAGAAGGCCAAGAGCTATAAATACAGTCACCACATAATGAGTGGGGAAGACCAAAGGAGCAGCTTGTGTAAGATTAAAGGCAGTTCCAAGTCAACACCATTTCTACAATGTTACAGTTCTGTGGATCAGCTACAGCTGAAGTCTGGAACTCCACTGCTAAACATCAGTGATGCAGAACCACTGATAAACACATTTGCCAAAAGATGCCCAGAAGGCACATGCAAATTATTTCCTCAGGAAAAAAAAAAAAAAAAAAAAAAGAGAGACTGATGGCTTTGCTCCTTGGGAAAGAACGATGCCAGTATGACAGTTCCAGGCATGAGATGGATACACAATCTGATCACCAGCCACCAGAAAAGATGAGGAAGAAGCCATTGCCAAATGCTTCTAAGAGCTGTGTCATTAGTGGGCTGAAGGCTTCCCAGGACTTTTGCCATAAATGGGAAAAATTCCTCAAAGTGTATGTTGCTTGCAAATGGCTCCATGCAGTCAAAGGAAACATGAAGCAGCATGAAAGCAGAGAAACCATTCGTGTCCAGAACTGGCCAGTTTTCAAAGGTGTAATGACAGGAGACATTGCCAGGTAAAGGATATGCTGGGTATGTGCAAGAAAGGATGTTGTTTAGTGCAGCTATTCCTGTTGTCATGAAATAGACTGGTGCCGAAACAAGATGGAAGTATATGACACGAATTACTGGTTGTGAATGGGCAGGAAATAGTGAAAGGGGTATGCAGACAACAGAAGGGAGTATCAGAAGCCCAGTGCAGTCTCAACATATTGTCTCCATTCACACAACAAATGAGAAAACCTTCTTTACTTTCACAGACTATTGGGACCATATTTAGACAGGACCTATGATAAGAAAGGTGCATTTTCAGTTTGAAAACTTTAAAAACAATCTGATGGCTAAAGCCCTGAAGAGTCCAGTTCATTGCCTTCTACTCTGGTGGGCACTTGCAGCGAGACCCTGGCTTGAACACAGTGTAGATTCCTACCCTGTGTCATCAGAAAACCTAGAAACCTCAGAAAATACCAGCTCAGCACATTATTTTTCCATTTTCTTCTCTTAAGGAGCTATGCATAGTTGTGAATTTCCTATCCCTAGTTGTGGATGCCCCAACACACTAAGTGTTAAAGGCCAGGTTGGATGGGGCATTGAGCAGCCTGGTCTATTGAAAGATGTCCCTGCACATGGCAGGGGTTTGGATCTAGATGACCTTTAAGGTCTCTTCCAATCTGAATCATTCTGTGATCCTATGATATCTGCTTCACCCTGAATGAGAAGTTCAAGAGTCTGGCATTTCCAGGAAAGACACTCAATTAATTTCACAGTCAGAATGTTGTTATGGCAGGGGAGCAAAGTCCCTGAAACCTTTAATAAGAATCTGTGGCAGTCACAGCAAGGTAAACAATATGGGAGCTTAGCCTACATGAATTTCTGGGTTAGCGCCCATGGAAACAAAAATCTGCTGGAGCACAATGTATATACTATTCAAAGCACTGAGTCATCTTTCACTCAAGATATCTCCATGTGGTGTGCTGTGTGGATGAAAAGGTCATCTCCATCCTGTCCCCAGTGCTCTGCTTTGTCAGATTTCCTTCAGTTTTGTAGTTAGATGAGGAGCTGCACTGGCTTGCTATAGGCCCTACTAAAGTCTTCTGTCCCAAGTATTCATGGTTAGTCGTATGCCATGACCCAAAGGCAGCATTTCCTACATTTATTCTACATGGACAAAGCCAACACCCTTCTCCCTTCTCATGGGTACCGGACCAGCACTGGTTACACAAGCTCCTGCTCTCTTTCCAATTCAGTAAGTTCACTGCCAGCCTCATAAAGGACATTGCTTGATAGTTTACTGAGTAATTGAAGATTTAAGGTAAATACTTTGATCCCATAGGAAAACTTCAGCCACTGCCTCACTTCATGTGCTTCACACAAACCAGTCTGTGCCTAGGTGTCTTCACAGCCAAGTACAGGTTGGGGTTCCTCAGCCCCCATGAGTGGCACACGGCCCAGGCTGAGGGCAGTGGAGCAACACGTGTTGTTTGTTTTGACTGTTCAGGTTAACTTGTAACATTCAGAAAATGATCTCCAAATATCTGTTTTTAAGGGACAATGGGTGGAGTTTTTCAGAGTCATACCTGACAGACTGGGCCACATGCTTCAGGCTCTTCTGTCAAGGGAACTGTGCTGGAGAGGATCACAGGCCACTGTGTGCCTGCTGAAATCAGCAACACACTTCCCCTAGGACATGTGAAAACAATGATGGAGAAACTACAGCATGACAAATCTTCACCATTATCCAGTCAGTGAAAAACACAATGCCCTTGTGTTGTTGATGTAGGTGAACCCAGTGGGAAGGATGATGATATCTGACTCTAGTTCAGAAGGCTGAATGATTTCTTTATTATAATTATGTTATAATACATTAATATGCTACATAAAAGAGGATACTAAAAACTACATGCTACTTTCTCTAACTACCATATCTAACTCACAACTTGTGACCCTGTTCACCCGAGTCCAGACACAGGTGGATCCGATTGGCCATCAGGGCCAAACAATCCACCATGATCCAACCAAGCATTTGCTCTAGGTAAACAATTCTCCAAACACATTCTACAAGAGGAAAAACAAGGAGCAGAAATAGAAATTGTTTTCTCTTCCATTTCTGTCTGTGCACCTTCATAAAAATCCTGAGAGAGAGAGAGAAATGTGCTTGCCACACCCTTGCTCAGAAAAATTTAAGAAAGAAACTGGCAGTGACATCTTTTTGGGGTTAAGGATTGGACTTGATGATCATGGAGGTAATTTCCAATCTTAATGATTCTGTGACAAGACAATTGATGCCAAAAAGGGTAGTGACATCCATGAGGAATGTGGCCATGGATGATCAGTGCTGAGGCAGGGACACCTCCAAGGGACTGCAGCCATGAGCAACTGTCGGAACCCAAGGTGTCCCTCAGACACTCTTGGATGTTCCGGGCCCAGGGCAGAAGCCTCTGAGACCCTGGCAGGCGGCTAGGAACCCCTGTGGTCTTGAGTCTGACCCATGGAACAATTTACTAACCTTGCAGGAAGAACAAGAAATCACAAAAGTTTAGATATTATAATAGAAGTAGTCACAAAGTGAAAGGTAGGATTTTTGAGTGCTGTACAGGGGGGTTTTAGGCCTTGTACAGAGGGGTCTGAGTTTTGTACATGGGGGTCAGAGGTTCTAAGATGGAGGGATTTGGGCATGCCCTGTCCTCCTTCTTTCTTCTTCCTATTCCCCATGTTCTTGGTGGTGTTGGCACTCACAGATTGGTTTAGAGTAGAAAGTCACTGTTCAACATAGGTAATAGGCATTGGGGAAAAACTATAAACACCTAATACGTAATGTGTGATATAAAAGATGGCACCAGCCCCTCGAGAGACAGAGACAGGGACAGAGACAGAGACAGGGACAGAGACAGAGACAGGGACAGAGACAGAGACAGAGAAGAAGACGAAGAGAGACGCAGAGAGAGACGCAGAGGGAGAAGAAATCAGGGACAATGTCAGGGAGTCTGTGTGCCTTGAGATAACATGCAATAAACTGCCTTGAGACCAGACGACTGAAGACTACTGAGTCTTTCTTTGAAGGCACGGGTTGGAGGAGAGACTTTACCACCACCCGGAGTCACCCCAATCTAGGGGAAGGCTCCGGCACCTGGCGTCCCTGGGTGGGCACTGACAAGAAACCAATTTACCAGACGACCTCCAACTTCCACCCGAGAAACAGGCACACCCCGAAGACTCCGAAGAGAGAGAGAGCGGACAGCTCAAGACGAAACATCCTGACCTTCACCAAGACAAATCATCCCAAGGACAGCCCGGAGAGGAGAAAAACCAGAAGCGCGCCTGGAATTTCTCGCCTGTGAGCTGCTGGACAGTAATCAGGATCATCTCCGGACCGACCTTGTGCTGATTCGGCTTTTGGTGAGAACAGTTGAGATTAAGAACATGGGGGGGGGGATACTCCCAAGAGCAGATTCGAATTTTGTCAGCCCTACAGGGGGTGGCATCCACACATCCTGTGGAGATGGCTCCAAAAGAGCTAAAGGCCCTGTTGTTGTGGGTGCGGTGTAATTACCCGCACACAGAGACACATCTCTTGTTCGAACCAAATTTCTGGCAAGAGATCAACAGGCATTTGCATTATCTGGCCACAAAAAGAGATAAGAATGCCGCAAAACTTTTACCTTCAGCGAGAATAATGTTAGAGTCATTTTCACAACGCGGCAAGGGGTCTCTCGTTTTACACCAAATAGCTCAGGCTCCTGGAGGAGCACAGGGAGAATTGCCCAGCCAGCAGCGTGGGGCAGCTCTCTTCACCACAGATCAAGAGGAAGCAGAACCGCTTCCCGTGGAAAAGCAAGGGGACGATTTTTCAGCACGTCCAGAGTCCCCGGATTCCCACAGGTCCTCAGATTCCCCTGAGCCCCCAGAATCTCTAGGGTCCTCCGATGCAGAAACCCCTCAGTCGGTTGCAGATCAGCCGGGGATAGTTGTCACCCTCGGTGAGGGAGGAGATCGGGAATACCCCGAGCCTACACTCACAGCGCGGGGGGCTGCAGCAGCACCGGCGGGGGAGGGTGCAGATGGGAGTGTAGAACCCAGAGAGGAGGGGGAGCCGTCTCTCACAGCGGCGGCGGCGGGCAGTTTGCAACAGCCCGTGGCGCCAGAAGAAACAAGGAGCAGAAATAGAAATTGTTTTCTCTTCCATTTCTGTCTGTGCACCTTCATAAAAATCCTGAGAGAGAGAGAGAAATGTGCTTGCCACACCCTTGCTCAGAAAAATTTAAGAAAGAAACTGGCAGTGACATCTTTTGGGGTTAAGGATTGGACTTGATGATCATGGAGGTAATTTCCAATCTTAATGATTCTGTGACAAGACAATTGATGCCAAAAAGGGTAGTGACATCCATGAGGAATGTGGCCATGGATGATCAGTGCTGAGGCAGGGACACCTCCAAGGGACTGCAGCCATGAGCAACCCATGCTGGGACAAGAACATCCAGAGATGTCCATGCCTGTAGGTGAAAATGTGGTGGGGAAGAGGGCAGAAAGATGTTTCTGTACAGTTTAAAAAACGATATTATTTATAAGTAAGTATTTACCTTCTTTTCATTAATACCCAGAGAAGATAGTGGATTTTTTGTTGATTGGAAGAAATTACCTAAAGTATGGCTCCCCAAATTAAGGCTTGTCTGCCCATGGTAAATGCCCTTACTGCATCTCACTCCAGAGTAGTCAGTGGTATCCAAAGTAAAACAGAGATGATAATAGTAAGGATAATGACAACACTGAAAAAGATTCTGGATTCAGAATAATCAAGACAGAGTGAAGGACACATGGTAGGATAAACCCTACCCATTTTCCTTAAATTTCAATAAACCTTATATACGTATATATATATATATCTATTTATCTTATATTGTTTAAAATATATATATATATACACATTTATATATGTATACTTGAACACATGGGTGTCTTTGAAAGTATTTCTATATATATATATATAATAATTTCTATTATACATTAGCATGGTTTATTATATATTAACATTTTTATACATACATTTTATGTACAAATTTGAAATAATGCACATAAAAATAATCTAATCCATATGTACTATATATATATACTAGATACAATATAACAAATCATAACAATCAAAAGATTAAGCCATATACTTTATGGGTTAATATACTGCTGCTCAGCCATCCAGTCTGTATCTCTGACAGACACTAGCTTTCTACATTAAAATTCAGATTATTTTGGACTTCAAGTCTGTATTAACAAAAAGTTGACAGATTCCTGAAATTTGATGGAGCATTATTGTTTGGGTTTTTCTTAAAAAATCAAATCTTTTATTAAATGCATTTTTCTATATATGTACATGTGTTCTCCTGGGAGAAAAAAAAAAAGAAGGTGTTTTAAAATTGTTTCTATAAACATCAGGGGGGGAAAATGGCTTTTCCTGTTTCTATTAGCAGGTTTTGCTCTTCAGCAGTCACCATTTCTGCTGATTTCTTGGTTTGGGAACCATGAGAGAGCTCCTGTCCAAAACCTGTTGATGAGAAGCGATGGAGTCCTGGGGACTACAGGAGCCTTTGGGCTGGCCCTATGCAGGAGACCAGCAATGGACCAGACATAAAATGAATCCATTACGTGAGAAAAATTTATATTTAAGAAAAACTGAAGTGTCTGCTTAAATACATATGAGGGTGTTTTGCCTTACTATGTAGTGCAATGCCACTTTTTTCTGTATAATATTTCTGTTCACTTTTCACAACCTAATGTAACATAATTCCTTAATCATGTCAGCTTGACACCATATCCAAATTTATGGCTAGGTGTATTTTTCATCGAAGTCAACCCCCTGCTGGCATGCCAGTGGCCATGAAAAGAAAGTGTTCTCTTTCACTGCAGAAAAAAGCAAAGGTGTCTGCAAAAGAATAAATGATCTACTTATCAAACTGCATTTTAAATCTGTACTTTTAATGTGATGGGATATTTTAAGTAATTTATTTTCCTTTTACTCTCTCTTGCTAATTGGTTGTTCAGGTATGAAAAGAAAAAAAAAGGAAAACTAAGTAAAAGAAAGGAGAAGTGCTCACTGGAGAATAGATTTGATTTCTCACAGCATGGTTATGCTGTGGTTAGTTATCCACCTGCCCAAAGGCATGCAAAAACTATTGAAACATATGCTGGCCGAGGGGAACCTCTCAGACCTATTTATAAGTGAAACAAATACATCCACACTGCTGCCCATTTGGTGCTGGGTGAAATGATATGACAGTCAGACAGACTTAAAGGACTGGCTGGAGAGGTAAAGTAGAGAGCTGTGTAGTAAAAAGAGAGTCACATTCGACGTGTTTACAGCTACATTGGTTGAGGATTTGGTTTTCCTTTTAATGCTGTTTTTAACTGAAATGTTACAGTGAAAAAAGCTGTGAAGAGCTAGGTTATCTCTACGTGACATCTCATTTTGCTTCTGGATACCAAGAGAGATGAATGTATGTGGGCCCCTAGCATTCTCATTTCTACTGCCATTTCTCCAAAATTGAAATATCATGTACAACAACTTATTCTTTATGGCCTAATTTCCTTCTTCCCAAGCAGCCAATCAGAAACATAAATGGACAAAACCAATTCCACAATAAAACTGCATGTGTATTATATCACAGCCATATTATTCTGAATTTTTGCTGGTTTTGCCTAAGGATCAATGGATAACTGAAACACAGCAGGAAATATTTTGTTTGCTTCTTAAGGAAAAACAGAACCACCCAATTGATAATAAAATTCAGTAAGTGCTGTTCTGCGAATGCATTCTAGCATGGCAATTAAGTATTGAGTAAATAATAAACATCTCAAAGCAAACCTTTTACAGCCAAATAACAGAATGAGTTATAAAATGCTCTTTTACAATAGGGAAAAATGTTCCATTATCACTGGAAGCAACATGAAATAACCAATGTTACGATTCAATTCCTGGTGCTTTCTCAGCAGACCAGTGGAGTATTGGGTATTGTTTGGAAGGAAGGAATTCCTTCCTTTGAGAGTGTGGAAACCAGCATTTTCAAGACTCCTCAAATTCTGATGTACAAACCCAGGAAAAAAGTAAATAGTCTCTGCATCCATCAAAGGTGGTGGTGTTTGTCCTCTCTTTAATCAAGGGGCCGTGAGAGCTATTTTACTTCATAAAGTTAACCAGCAAATGAAACATTTCCATAATCAGAGTACAAAAGACACTGATTGTCCAGATGGCAGAGTAGCTGCCCTTTAATTAGTCCCACCTGCAAGGCGGATGGTGCTCTGCGACATTGTTTGCTGCCGTGGGGAGCATTGCTCGTGCAGAAGTCAATGCTACTAATGACAGCTGCTGAGCCAGGCTTCATCTCTCAAGGACAGCGTTTTTTTTTGCAGAAACATACCAACCTTTCAGGCTGCCTTGGGACAAGATCTCTCTTGCAGTGAAGCCTGAACCTTGTAAGCCAGGGATCCCAGCTCATGGGGGCATAATCCTTTGGGTTTCTGGAGCTTGTACTTCCCTATGAATGCATTCCTTGGGAAGATGCCTGCAGCACTTATGTTTGCAGTTTGGCTATAGCATGTTATGAGTGGACAGGGTCACAGACAACACAGGTTGTCTCCTGGGGACTTTGTTTTCTGTTTTTATTGAGTACGTTGCTTGGGTAGACACTTTTCACGGCATATTTTCTGGCATGTTAGTCGAGAGTTTTGTTTGACCAGGAATGGCTTCCCTGGGTTGTGCCATGTACCACTAATCAAGAAGACAGACACAGAGACATAATGTGGAAATGAATTGATGCCTGTAAGGATAGAAGAATGTGAGTAATTATTGTTAAGCCACCTGCCACCCCAGCCAGATTGAACATCCCCACTGTTCACTGCTAACTTTAGCAGCCAATTGCTAGGTGTGAAGGCTTTCTGCCAGCAGTGCAAATGCCCAGCACAAAAGGGTGCCTTCTCCATCGAATATCCCATGACTTGAGCTTTTGTAGATAAACTGGCTTCAAAGTATCAGCCCAGGTGCTGCTAGCAGGGTAGGAGGTGTATAGGTCACCCCATGTACCTGGCTTTTAGAAAGGAGTTTTAAAGGCTGTTTGAGCTGGAGACATGACTTTGACCTGCAGTGCCAGCACTGACTCTGTTATATAGACATACCTGCAGTATGCTGTGTTGCAGAAAACTCTTTTTGAATAGTCTTTACCTCTATAGGATGTGAGATGCTTGACAAAAACTGCCACAATTATCATCTTTTCCAGATGGGAAGACTGAGGCAGAAACACAGTAGCAGCTACTTTTGTTCATCAAGAAGGCAGTAGTAGAGGCTAAACACAGACCAGGGTCATTTGCAAAATGCCTCCTGCATGCACTTTCCCCTAGTATCTGTGCATGCTTTCTCTTTCAGTTCTTCTGGAAAGTCATTTGATCTAAGAGAAAAGAAATGGCAGATCTCACCTGAATAATCTTCAAAGCTAGTTATGTTGTTTACACTACCTCTAGACCTAAGAAGCTCAGTGATCAGTGTGGCTACCCCAGGTATATTGCACTTCAGTTTTTGGCTGTTTTGTCCTAGGATGTAAGTGGTTCTCCTGCCTGTAGCAGCTGTATTTGTAATGCTTTGACATATCACATTTTCTAGGGTCCTCATGGTCATCGAACAAATTGCCTCTTCCTTCTCTGGTTGCTGAAAAATGAAGCCTTTAGTCCTTCTCCCAGGATCAACATGTGTCTGGGATTCCCTGAACGCACTGAATAAATCACACTGATTTCTCCAGTGTTTTAGAGCACCTGTCTTTTTAATATGATTGCTATTCTGATGCATGGAAAAATCTGCCAGCTCAACATTAGCCTAACAGTTGCTGTTTTTTTCCTTTTAAATCAGTCTAGCTACATGTCAATCTGGAGAACATGCTGTTTGCCTGCCACTGTGAAATATTTAATTTGCTATCCTCCTTCTCCTTTCTCCATTTCCAAATGGACACACAGACAAATAGGCAGGAAGACCTTCACTTGCTAAATTGGAAATACATAGGACTGTATGGGAAAAGAATGTAATTGTTCATATTTCAAATGCCTTACATTTGGGGTTTCCTGCTTAAAATCCCTTTGAAGTTCATTTTAATTGGATTAGAAGTGAAAATTAATTATCAGCAGTTAGAGACAGCTTTACCTCCTCGGAGCCTTGCTCAGATGTTAATGAATTAAGGACAGTTTGTATCTAATTTGGATTAGGTGACTAAACAACTCAAGAAAAAGCATTTCTATATATAGCGTGTCATTTTGTCACTGCTGGGGGATGGCTGAGGTTTAAGGACTTGTGCAGTGAGGATGCTCACTTTTGCAGCATGGAGTCGTTAGGGTTTGCTCCGAGTGGGTTTTCTTTGCCATGATGCTGGAAACAGTTGATCTCTGTCTCTCCATCAACACACAGGCAGCTGCACCAAGTCACTCAGAGGAACAGCCAAAAAGCACAGACAGCATCTACCAGGGTAGATGGGCATACTAACGTGGTAAATACATTCAGCCATAATCAATGGTTCACTGCTGGTGGGTTAAATAACCCACCTCCTTGCTGAAGGATTTTATTTGACAGCAAGGTTATAGCGAAACACAGAAATCCAATATCCCTTCTATAAAATACAGATGAAGAAAAAATTATGTGGACTAAAATTATGACTTCATATCACATTTAGTCTGTCCTTTGCTTGGATTGGTAGGCTGTGTTTCAAAGCTTTATAATTGATATTGCTCATAACACTAGGGGAAAAGAGAAGGAGGGCAGGCTATAAACTAAGAGATTGGAGCTGTAAGACAAGTGTATTGTAAAACGACAATAGGGAACAAGGAGGTTCAGGGATCACTAGATGGCAGTCATCTCTCCAGCAAGGATAATTGAGAAAGGGAGACATGAGCTTGTGGGCACACAAAAGCAGCATGGAGGAAAGCAGCTGTAATGCCATAAAATTAGGGAAACTGTATCAAATCTGTGTTGATGTGCACCAGGAATCCCAGGGCAGGCAATGCTCTCTCTCAAAAGTGGTCTCATTTTGTCAATAGATTTACTGACATGAGGAGAGCAGGTGGGATTGATCTATACACTCACAAAGCAAGGAAGAGAAATGAATTCAATTTAAAAGAAAAAAGCTTAGAAAGAAAATTACATTGCCAAGTCTTCTAGTCATGTATTGGGATTTGAACATGTGGGAATTCAAACCTGAGACCAAATTAATTTTTAGATACAGGTTGCACACATTAATGTTACTTAGTTGTACTGTACCAGTGCAGGAATGCTATATCTTTTAACAAGACTGAAAACAGTAGAATATCTGACTGCCTTCAGAGCATATTAATGTTGTTTATTATTCCTATTGTGCTGTTCATGGTGCATACACCTGTGCTAACTTCAGCAGAAAAGGAGACGTATCCCCAGTTCTCAAGCCAATACTCAGGAATACATTAAAATAACCTGAATTTGGGATCACTTCAGCATCTCCATTCCATGATTATGTTAAAGGAAGGCAGAGATTTGGAAGCTGAGCAGCATAGATCAAACAATAGCTACAGTTTAGTTCACTTTCCCTTTTCCAATTCATAAGTGAATCTTTTCCACATTTGCACTCAATCAGAAGCATGGCAAAAATGGCTCAGTTCTCCATACAGTTTACTGGAATAATTGCTAATTTTAAGGGACCCAGGATTGATTATGTGAGTTCCTATATACCAAGAAAGACCATAGAATTACATTGAGTAACATGCTCTCACATCACTATTGCACAGTTATGCAATAGGGGCTACATTTTTAAACTTGTGGTGTTATAATTACAAGTAGATGGTCACAATGAGAGCAGGAAATTGGTAACATTAGTCCTGTAATCTTTTTTTTTTTTTCACTGTTAATTCGAACTTGTCTTAATTGTTGGAATAGAAATGCATATTTTTAGAAAGTCATCTAGATTTGCTTGATGATTTGGAATGATGGAGAAGTAACTGTTTTGTCTGGTCATTTGCTTCTTCAGCATTACCGCAATAGGTGTCACTCTAAGTGATTTAGAGGTGCAATGCCTAAAACCTTGGAGTAAGAGTACACAGAGAAACCACTTCCCTGAGAACACCTCCCCCTGGAGGTCTTATCCTGGAAATAGGGTAAAACTTCTTCACTCGCAAAATTTGGTGCCTCTTTCTCATTTTTCCAGATGGATGTCCCTTTCTTGGCCTTGAAGTTAGCCTCCAGTGTGCTTTTATGCCATATACTTAACATTCAGTCCTTGGTTCCTTTCTACACTTAACTAGATGGCTCTTCCATACTTTCTCCGTGCAATATAGCTCATTGAATTTGAGTAAGTCTACAGGCTTCTCAACAAACACCAAAGTTGACTTTTTTTTTTTAACATCTCTTTTTTTTCAAAAAAGTGACAGCGAGATTAAACCAGAGAGCCATGACATTTTTTTCCCAATGGTAGAAAAAGGGGAAACTTCCTACACATATATGCAAGAAATGTATCAGTGTTCCCACAAGCAGACAGCCCCACAGGAGCTGGGAGTAACTGCTGAATGATAAAGATTAGTTGCTTATCTAACAAGATATCCAAGGTCTTCTCCAAGTCATTGCTTTGCAGGACAATTGTCTAATCCATTTGGTCCACGTTCTTTATTTCTAGAGGGATGACTTTATGTTTGGCCTCAATAAACAATTTGAGAACTTTCAGAACACACACAAAAAATGATGATTCAATAAACTCAGAGGGATGTGATGGGGACACACATATTGCACACGATGAAACTTACACCTAAGACTTCTCTGACATCTTGACTGTATTCCCAGGCAAGCTGCCTTAAGAGTTCTCATATTCTCATAAGGAGTCATCTGTGCATTGTAGACAGACAAGCCTTGCTTTTATAATCTCATAGATACAAGGAACTCATGCATCATTATAAAAAAAAAAAAAATTGTTCCCAGTGTTTCTGAAAGAAAATACTTTAGAAAGACAAAAAGGAAGGAAATGCTTTGGCTCATTTGGTTCATTTGGACTCTGCATGAATGTTTCCCTCAAAGTCTTGAGATATTCAGTGAAATTGAAATTTTCTGTGTGACTACATCAGTATTTCAATTCAGATCAACAGCACATATTTGAAGCAAATTTCCTTGATGTGCCAGTCACCCCACTTGGACTCTTATTTCAAAATAGTCTTGGATCATGTTCTTCATTGACAAATCTAAAGTATTGGAAAGGACTCCTGTGGTACTCCAGTCACTAATTGGCCTTAAATCTGCAGTTAGTCCATAGTCAAACCTCTGAAAATAAGGATAGTATGGGTCTGGGTACATCAGCAACAACAGTTTTGCTCTACAAATCTGATCCTATTGAACAAATGGCTTTACAGTATGACATAGCTGGTGCACTCCAGCTAACCTAACAAAAGCACATGTTTAAATACACATCATTTCTCAAGCAACATCCTTGCTAGCCTTCATTATAATTACTTACTATATAAACTTTTTTCCATCAATTCTGTTACAAGCCCCAGGCAGGATTCTTAATTTTCACAAAGGCAGGTTCCCTGCAGTCTGATCTGACCTTTACAGATATCAATTTAGAGTCATCAGCTTGGGCTCTCGAAGAACAAAGCAGAGGACCTGATTGAACTTGAAGAATCTTGACTCCTAAATGTTGCTCACTGATTTCTGATGCAGTTTCATCATGCTCCATTGATCCACAACTCACAGAGGAATATGAAGGTTTCATTATTTTCAAGGGATCCAAATCAACCTGCTTTCATTATCTAGCAGTGGACATCTAAAGCTGAACTATTCCCAGGAGGCTCCTTCTGTAGCCAATGAGGAGAAGTGGGCCTCCAAAAATAATTTTAAATGACATACATTAAAAACTTATCTTAGGATAGGATTTGTCCCCCAACAGAGATGCCTTTTTTACTACACAAAAAGGACCCAAGGATAGCTACACTGGATTTATGTATTTTGGTTTTGGATGCAGATGAATCCTATCAGCGAACTACTTAGAAAGAGATGGAAAATTAAGATTTTTAAGAAGTAGAAAATTGAACTTTACATTTTCTACTGAAACCACTATAAGTCTCAGTATAACAAAATAAAAATGCCCACAATTATGAAAATTTCCTCAAGGGACAGGACAGGGACAAAATTTGCTGTTATATGGAAGAATTTAACTGAGATAGAAGTATTGTCCATAGTCAGAATAGTATTCAGACAATAAGCAATTATTAGTTAAGAGCTCCACTCTCCAGGTTTTTTGTAGAAAATTTTATCTAGCTCTGCTGCTCAGCATGATTGTCTTAAGCTAATTTTCACCTTGCTGAAGTCATGTAATATCAGTGAATTCTTTTACCTTTTTCCCTTTCATGGTGAGGATAAGGCATTTGTCATTAGTTTTCATGGTGGTATATAATCTGTTTCACACCTTATAGTTCTTACTTTTGCCTGCACTGCTGCCTTACTTGGCAATAGAAAAGTACCCCCCCTTCCTTTTATTCATTTATTTCCATTATGAAGTAAAGAAATTAGAAGAATTCATGTTAGCAGACTGGGATTTGTGGACGCCATCGCAATTCATTAAAATTGCTAAGTCCTTTCACTTGCTCCCTATTGTTCTGCAATACAGTTGGTATATGAATTGACACACTACTGAAATTAGATGAGAACATTTAAGTTTTCTCCATAGAGAAACATCCCTCTTCTTTATTTTATAAATTTTAGGTCTCTCCCACATATTTCCTTCTTCCTTGATTCTTTGACTTTTGTCCTCCTGTAAGTCATATAGAAATCAGTGGAGTTTGTAAAGCTGCCTATGGCACTTTAAAGCCATACCACTGCACTTAGTAAACAACTGCACTTTTGCTGGCTGGTGCTGTGGATCACTAAAACAAGATGGATAAAGGCCTTGTGAAAGAAAGTATATAGGCTTTTTGACCAACCTCTTTTTAATGCAATTGTTTTTACAAGACTTCTTCCTAAGACGGGCCTCAGAATGAAGTTTTATCTCCCGGGCATGTGGAAGAAAGGCTTGTAATAGCTCTGAGCCGTGCATCACACCTAAATCTGCTCATACATCTTGCCATTAAAGGCTTGACTGACACTTAATTTCCATCTCTATCTAGCTGTTCCCCCTGGCTCCTTTCTCTTTCCTTTATTTCTTATGACTTTCAGTCCTTTGTTTCCTTTCAGGACTTCCTTCCTAAATCCAATATATTTCTTCCTGATCTACTTCTCATGATATTATCAGGTTAGAAGCGCATTTCTTTCTTATAAGCATTTTATTTTGACCATAGAACATAAAAATCTTCTTATTTTATTGTTTCCCGTGCTTTTACATTCTGATTACTGTAATTAAGCAAATAAGTTTTTATGTTTGGTTAAAAGCTTTTAAAAATTATTTTTCATATCCTGTCTGGTATTATTCCAATCTGGCATTTTATTTCAAGAAAACTATGGTTTTGAGACACGATTCTTTAGCCATGCGTCCAGTGACTCCCATTCACAGTTTTAAGACAGAATTGCTCCTTCTGCCAGCTTAGGTGAAGCATTCTGTATTCTACATTCTTCTGCATTTTTGCATTTTTTGCAGAGTCCTACATCGAAGACAACTCATCCCTTTTTTTTTTTCCTGATGATCATACTAGGAAATAATACCAAAGGCTTAATCCATGCCCAAAGAGTGAGTGAAGATTTTTTTGTTGTTGTTGTTGAGGGTGATTTTGGTTGTTTCTTTTTTTTTAAAGAGCAGGGAGGAACATATGATGCTCCCTGACTTGCTCAGTCCCCAGACATATGGATGCCTTCTAGCCACCCCAATGGCAGAGTGAGCTGGGAATAGACTTGGAGCCAATGCCATAGGCACGCTTGAATGTACAGACTCCCCTCTGCTGTGGGGGGAGCCCTGTGGGGTACCCAGGTCAGCACTTCCAACAAAAAGCTGTCTTGAGGTGCCCCCAGAAGATCGCAGAAGATCGCAGTGTCCAAAAGATTAAATGTGTGGCATATTTGTCACTGTCATCTTTTGTAGATTTTTGTCCCTAAGCTGAAAGGTTTTGGCAAGCTATTTGCTCAGTGTTAAACTCTGACTCTGAGTAACCAATAATGAACTATTTGCTGTCACCAAAGATTAATTTATAAGTGTAATAATAGTATATGATTACTATTAAATATTTCTAAATGGAACATGCACATATGGAACAAAGTCAGTTCTGTGACATCTCTTAACTCTAGTCCAGTTTCATTAACTTTTATTTTCTTCACCTGTTTCCACTGTCATTACTGTCAGCCTTGAGGCAGGCATTTTTGAAACATTCATTTTAATTACAGCACAATAAGAATGAAGCCCCTTGTGATATTTATCAGCAGAATTCTCAAGAAATATTTAATATATTGAAAATAAATCGTGTTTATAGCACACTGCTTTCCCAACTGTAGAAGACTTTAACTGCTCATATATCATCCATTTACCACCTTTTTAACATTTAAACAGAGCCTGGAATTTATACCCTTTGATGACTCACCAGTCCCTGCTGCTCAGATGTAATCCTCATTCAATAAGGAGGGGAAGTTCTGAGTGAACACAAGTTATGCTGCAGTGCTGACTGGGGTGGTAGAGCTCAGCAAAGTGGGTTAATAAATTCCATCATGATCTATTCCTAGCAACAGACATGGTTTCTCCAGAACCAGCTGTATCTGATCAATACATACACAAGGCCAGATAATAGAGAAAGTGACACTGCTGGATGCTGAGTGCAAAAGCGCATTGCAAAAGTTTATGGTAGACTTTTAGTGGCCCCTTAACGCTTGAGAAATGCAACCTCTATTCAATGAATGATTAACCATTTCCTGGGAGCTTGGGGAAATGGAACAAATTATTTGTAGAACCTGCATGAGTAGGCTTTGATACAGAGGACCATCTCTGGCAGGCTGACTATACCTTATGAATACACTATGAAAACGTTTCATAGCTCCATTAGCAAGGAAGTGTTCACGGAAAAGACTAACTCCTCACTAGTGGGAGCTATTAGCACATAATACTACTGGGCTTTGCTTCTGACATGTGGAAAAGTTGAAGATAATAGCCAAATCCTTGGCCTCACAGCTCTGCAGTCAATGTATTTTGTAATTAAACACATGGGCTGATTCTGCCATTGTTTGTGGGCTTTAGCTGTAACTGAGATCAGGCCATGGCTTGGCATATCACCGACCTCGTGGGCATCACCAGTATCTCCTTCACTGCTCTGCATGATCCCACTGCTTTGGCACCCACAGTGTGTGCACAGTTGATGTGTTTAGGAGGTGTGAGCAGGTGTGGTAGCAGTAGGCTACTGAAATAGGTTGCTGAAAGGATTCCCATGATTAAATCGGTTGCCAGGCCAATCTGGCATAGGGAATGTCTGCAAATCCCCCCAGCGTGCCTGGAGGCAGTTGTGTAACTCCTTGTACCCATGAAACTCAGTTGCTCAGAGTTACTCTCACTGAGACATGTAACTGGTACAGCTTAAGGGATCCAATTTCAGCAAGGTTATACCGATTTATCCCTCTTTATGATCTGACCATACATATTTATTTAAAATGCTGTCCGATTCAAGGTATCTTATATGCCTGTGTGGCCTATATTGCCTTTAGGATGAAACAGTGTATCAAGGGACACAAACCTCAGTGCTGCTACATGGTATTTATGTGAGTAATTGTCTCCTTCATATGGATGCCTGGCAAGTGAAGCAAGGTGGCTCAGGGATGAAGAAGTTTTTTAGCAACCATAAAATCATAACCCATCATCTTCTCAAGGCCTGACCTGCCTAGGTGTCTTCAAGCTGGGATGTGAATGAAAGTCTATCAATGGCAGAGGTGCCTCTGCGGGCTGTAGAAAGTCAAGAAAGGGGAAGATGTCAGAACTTCCTCCTCACAATCCCACTCCAGGGCTACTCAGTGATGCCAACTCTAGCACAAATGTAGGATCACAGAATTCATGTAATGTGTGTATATATTTATATATATATACACACACATGAGCAGGTGTCACTGTATTCCATTTTCCATTCCCCTGCCCACAGCCTCATCTGTTTAAACACAGCCTTGTTGGGTTCAGGGCTCTCAGCAAACAGCCATGCACCATGCTGTGCACTCACACAATAGATTTCTTATCTCAGATGGCCCTTAAGCTTAAACTGCCACAAATATCAACATATTATTTCAGCTAATAGATATCAATTAGTGCCAAGGCCTCAGTTTTTCACTCTGAACCCTTTACTTGCCTGAAAGATCAATTTGTGATAACAGACAGATTGAAGTGTGGAGTGCTGGAACCTCCTGGAGAACCCTTGTGTTTATTTGTGAAAGCAATTTTTTAGAAAGGCTCCAGGACTACACACATAGTTGCAACTATGGGAATATGCTGCAAGTAAATAACTTTTCTTAGCTGTTCTAGCTGGGATTCACATCATTAAAAAAATTAGAAACATAGTCTGTGGTGATAATTTGTATTCTCTCCATAGAAAGCAAAGACAGACAGACATTCTCAGAGGCTGATTCATCTTAGGTGTCAAAGATCCCCTAACAGATGGCTCCACAGATCTGCTCTCCAGTCAGTTCAGAAAACTGAATCCTTTCCTCAGTAAAAACACTCCTTGGAAGAGAAAATAAACTACTCTTTCAGGAATAACTTGTGTTCTCTTCTCCTTGTGCAAACTACAAACCTATATGAAGTCTACTTGTATCACCTCCATATCTGTATTCCACATTCCTTTGCACTTTACTCTGTCTCACACCATTAGAAGACTACTGTAAAGATTACTGGTACCTGTGTTAGAATTGAAATAAAATCGGTAAGAGAGGCATCCTCTATGAATCATAGATTTTGAAAAATGCTAACACAATAGCATTTGTTTTCAGTACTAGTTCATTAGCCCACAGACCCACTCTCAAGTCCTAAAAGTTGTCCTTTCTGCAGGTCCATTTTGTGGTAACCTGCAGGATACCCAAGTGCTGGCCATCTTACTTGAAGTCAAAAGGAGCTGAAACTTGTAAGAGAGAAATCACGTTGAATCTGTATATGAAATTATTTTAGCTTTATGGCTGTGGTTTTTTGTTATCAATTTATCCTATTTCAGTTAAAATATTTTTTATTGCCTTCTTCTGGAGACAATTATCAGTGTGCAAAGAGCAAGCAATGTATTTTCTCAGATTAAACAGAGAAAGCAGAATGAATCACTGCTTCAAACAGTGGTTTTTTTTTGTTTTTTTTTTTTTTTTTAAGGAGAGACAAGAGAGACATTGATTTAAAGAGTTAAGTAATTGGCACTTTGAGTTTTGATCTCACATACAAGAAAAAAAGTTCAAGAGAACAGAAAATTCATCAGAATTGATCCAGAGTGAAAAGGTACAGCAGAACTTCTGAAAAGTAATGTAAAATAAAGGTTAATCTAAAAAAATTCTAGCTTGCCTAGAAAAACCATTTTCTGCCTCTGGAAGAAAAAGGGGGGGTTTGGTTGGGGTTTTTTTTATTGATTTGGTATTTTATTGTAGTTTGGACATTTTGGTGGGTTTTTTTTTTTATTTTTTTTCCTGTTTATTTGTTTTCCATTTTATTCAGGTTAAAAACAAATTGGGCATACTAGATGAAATCTACCTGAGAAACTTCCTTGTGTATTACAGGTTTTACCTTTGCAAAGTTTGCACTTACATTAAGCTCCAGTAAAAGGTCCGGATTAGTTCATTGTAACAAGTGTCTTTGTTTTATTTAAATGTGGTTGGATCAGGTATGTGAATAATGACAAGCAGGCCAATTTCTAGGATTGAAGACTCTGGTCTCTGCTGTGCTAGCAATTGCTGACCTTCAAGATGTGCTAAAACAGCACAACATCTGTTTACCAGGCTCTCTCTCTATGAAGATGGAGGAAGCATTTCAGTCATGTAGATCAACAAACCAAATACAAATCAAGCATGCCAGCATGCCAACAAGTTTTCTGCACCTTAAAAAAAAAAAAAAAAGGGGAGACAGTGTCAATAGCAGTGGAGTCTCTCCACAAAAGCAGAGCAAGAAATAGTACAGGATAGTTTACATTAAGGAGGAAATTGTAGATTTTTAAGGTGAGAAATGCTTTTTTTTTTCCCTAGGTTTTTATTGATCATATTCAATTGAACCAATCAGCTAAGAAATTGGTTGTAAAGATTCAACCTGGCTGTTCTGCTCTTGGCTGCTGAGCCATGGTATTACTCACACCTTTGAGTTGGAGAAGACCTTTGTTATCAGAGCTATGCCAAGACTGCATTTGTTACTTTTTCATAACTTTTATTTTTGCCTTTGTAATCTAAGACTTAACTTTTTCCTTGGGGGAGTAGCCACCGCTACTAAAAGATTATCTTCTGTGAGGATGAAATTTACAATAACGAAATACCCTGCTTCTCCAGCGGCCACCAGTCGTGAATGATGGCTTGTGAAAACATCCCACTCCAGGCAGAGATCAAAGGAACACCAGCACAGAAGCTCTGCCACCCCCACAGATTAGCTCCATAGCCATCACCATGCCAGGGAAGAGGCAAAAATGCAAAATCCTCACTTCTGATAGCAATAGACTACATATTTATTTTTTGAGAAACAGACAGATGATTATTTCAGATGGGAATAGGGAAATATATATTTTTTATTCCTTAAGTAATGCAGTGAGTTATTAAATACCAACAAAGCAGAAAACTTGGACCACTGGCTGTAGGTTTATCAACTGATGAGACTGTAAAAATGCTGTTTTCAAAGAAGGATACTGGACAAATCCTCTGAGATATATTGACTGTCCAAAAGATTGAACAGAGAAGACAGTAAATGCATTTTTTAATGTTTCCAAAGGATAATGTGCTGAAAAACTAACTTTAGGTCTGTCAATTTAATGCTTACCCAGGGCAAAATCTTAGAAAAGCAAAAGAGAATGTGCTCAATAAAGAATTAAGGGTGAACAGCATAATTAATACCAGACAACACAGCTTAATGAAAGATAAAAGTTTGAATAGGTAGGAGTTGCATTTATGGTGGGATTTCCAGTCTGACAAAAAGTGCATTTGTTAAAAGAGCAGAGTTAAACAAGGCCATATGACTTTCTCACATAAAAATAAAGAACTGCTCAAACTTCAAAGTCTAGATAAGAAAATTGAGAATTTGCTAGAGAGACCTTAAAAGAAAATACTAAATGGGAATCACCTTTCAAAAATAACATTTCTGTTAGGGTTTTCTTAGCCAAATGTAGTTCAAGGGAGTTCATGGATTGGGAGGGAAGGAAAGAGAAATTGGTGGTAAAGACTGTGGTTGCCACTAACTGAATGACAGATAAAGATAGCTCATAGACAGAGGTCTCGGCAGCAGGAAAAGTTGGCTTGCCTTCTTTTAATTAAAGAGCTAAGTGCAAAGATCAAACAGCTAGGAACAGGGAATGGGGGCTCAAAGTGAAATAAAAAAAATGAATTAATGTTGGCAAGAAATAAACCCACTCTTTTTAATGAGAGCAGATCAGAGGGAGTTCTGATGAAATCCCTAGAATGGTTTGAAATTTGGAAAGTCTTTAATGAGAGACTGAAGAACCTCAGGTGAATTTTCTCATTTCAAGCTTGCATTTCTACCCAGTGACAGTCACAGTGAAAGATCCCACCTCTACTAACAGTGTTGGCATCAGCTGAGTGCCTGCCCATGGCTGCTACAGCATTTAGTCCTGATCAGAGCAGGGTCACTGATGACAGGTTGCTCAGGACAATCCAGGGATGTGGGCAAGCTGTGACACTGCCTGATAAGCTATGAAAAAAAAAAATAATAAAAAGCAAAAAGAAGAAAAAAAAAAAAGCTTGTGTGTTTAAATGTTTCTGTATTTTAACTTGTGTCCATTGTCCTTTTATTGGACACCGGAATTAATGTCCTTCACTCCCCCCTTCCCAATATTTACTCACATGTATAAGATCCCTCTGAGCCTTACACTCTGCAGGCTGAACAGTCACTGCTCCCTCAGTCTGCTCCCATATCAAAGATGCTCCTGTCCCCTCATCACCTTCATGGCCCCTTGCTGGATTCACTCCAGTATGTCCATGTCTTTCTCATACCGGGGTGCCAAGCACTGGACCCAGCACCCCTGATGTGTCTCACTTGCTGGCTAGAAGGGAATTATTATCACATCCCTTGACCCACTGGCAATGCTCTTCCTAATGCAGCCCCACACGGAGATGGAAAAGGATGGGATAAATAGGGGACATACAGAGGAATCAAGAAAACATATTGGTCTGTCAGAAAGGAAAGAGAAATGATTGCAAAAGAATAAATGTTACATTGAAGCAGCAAATAGCAATAGTATTGTTTCCATTTTTAATTCCAAAGGCTAGAGCAGAAAAAGAGCCTATTGAAGCAGTCAAGAGTACTAAGGAAGAGCCCATGGATTACAAGAAAAGGGGAATGACTGAAGGCAATGAGGCGGGAATACTTAGGGAGTGGAACATATTTCTGCCAAACAGTTTGTATTCCAGAAGCAAAAGTAGAGAAAACAAATATCTGGAGGTGTGAAGGAGTCAATGTGAGGGAGCCACTAGAATCATAGAATCATGGAATGGTTTGGGTTGGAAGGGACCCTAAAGATCATCAGTTCCAAACACTTGCCATGGGCAGGGACACCTTCCATTAGACCAGGTTGCTCAGAACTCCAAAGACTATGATGGGGAGCAGAGTCATGGCATGGGCCACAGCAGTAACATCCAGCTCATGGAACAGATAAAGCCATGTTGCCTTCTCATTTCACATGAATTTCTATTCTTTTGCTTAAAAGCAGAAGAGTCAACATAGCCTGGGTGCTGAGAACTGCTCTAAAGAACCCGGTGGTTAAAATGTTCTCCAAGGCAGAAGACAGGGATTTGAATTTCTTGATGCACAGGCATGAACTGAACACAGATGAGTACCATAAAATGTAAGCTATGGATTAACTCCCTTTCTAGTAGTTTACAATATTCTGTGGGGCACATACCAAAAAGAAGATACAGTTGCACCAAACCCCATTGCATCAAAGGCTTTCTTCAAATATGGAATATTTTTAAAATAAAAGCTGAACAAAACCTGTAAATTGAATGAAGCGGTCCAAATTCTGCACATTAAGAAAGAGTCTCAGGAGCAGAAAACTCTAATTTACCAAGTAAATGCTTAAGAAAATTCACTAACAATTTTATGAAACTTGGTAAGTTTATACTAGGAGTCAGGAAGATAGTTTTAAAAGTAGGAATAGATAAACCATTGGAACAACTTTTGGGTACATAACAGAGAGTCAGTCTTGTAAGTCCTTAAATAAATACTACATTTCTTCATAGAAAGGTAGTTTCTCATTCAGGCAGAGCATAAAATCTAAACACAGGACTCTTGCTGTCAAGTTATATTGGAATTCAGAATAGCTGATCATAATGGTTCAGTCAGTTTGTTAAAATGAATTTGACTCAGCAATGAAAAAGCAAGGGGGTTTCCTCTTGCAACTTCCAGATGCACACAACTCCCTGCTGGAAGGTTTTTTTTCTAAAATAAGCAAGGAGATCATCAGTGCAAATTATATTGTAACAACAATTTAAAAAACAAAACAAAACAAAACCCCCAAACCCTCCATTTACTGTTATGCAGTAATAAAATCTGGTTTTATGCAACAGCACAAAGATAATTAGTTTGGTTTGTGTAAATTGTAACTAGAGAAATGATTTGAGTTTGAAAACCTTTATCAGATGTTTACTCTTAACAAGTAAAGATGCCCAACTACCAGTTCCTAACTCTCGACAAATCTGAAGCTGTTTTCCCAGTCTACCACCAGTTTATTTCATTATAATGCCCTTAAAGAGATGTCGTAACATTCCTTTGCTCTCAAACTTACAGTTTGGGCAGGGTATGTGTGTATGGAGGTGGTACTGCTGAGATACTGGAAGCTTTCCAACAGGATAAGAACTGCATTTTCCAGACATCCTGCTAACATCAATTTGTGGATGGATGTAACTTCTTATCATCTCCATTGCAGGGCATGGCTGTCAAAGACACTTCCTGGGCCACTGTTCATATAGATTTGTTTGTTCTGTTCAGAAAGATAGGGGAGGAGAAATTCTGCTATTTCTCCATTAAAAGGAGTGGAATAGTTAATGTCTGAAATAGTTTGTAGACAGCATTTCAAAAAAAGAGATTGAAATGCTGGATAAGGGGAAGCACTTTGAAGACAGCCAAAAGAAAGCAAAAGGCCTAATAGAAGAAGTTATTCAAGGTGACTTGACATCATTGTTCCTGAATGTGAAGGTAGCACGTTAATAAAAAGTTCTTTTTCATTGGATACAGAAACATAGCAACACAGTTTGACTGAATTTTAACTTGTTGGGGACAATGATGATTTCCCCTCCCACTCAGCCTTTGGGTTCACTGCTTCAAAAAGACCACCTACAACTGTGAGTCCCATTAGAGTACAATAGTAGGGTCTGACTACAGCGAAGGTATTTCCTTTAAAATATATGTATATGCATGTATATACTGCCCACTCTGCAGACGTTCTGCCCTAATATCTACCAAAGGAGGCTGGGTGAGTGATCTCGTGGAGGGAGAGGTAAATTTAATTTCCAAAGGAGAAGTCCAATGACACAGCCAGATACCACTTGCAATACAGTACCACTGTGTAGGTATGGAAAAGTCTTCCCAAGAAATTTTTCCAGGAATTTTTACCTAAAGAAAGGCTAAACCAGAAAATATTGCCAAGTCTCCAGCATTCCCTATGAACATCAGCTAGCCAGCAGTATGAGAGATTTGTGTGATTGTTTGAACCAAAGACAACTACAGAGTGTCCCACAAGGGAAAGCAAGCATTGCAACATCCATGGTTCAAAAACACCTTCAGGTAACTCATTATGAAGTTTCCGTATTGCAAGGATGATGGAAAAATATCATGGTATGCCTGCATGCTGAACAAAATTGCTCTGGAGACCTTTAACTCAGCCAAAGACATATTTGCATTTTTTCGTCTCTGCGTGGTTTATGTAACATGCACTGTGAACCTTTTTACATTAGAAGTATCTTGGTCATATATGATGATTTTTAGAAAGCATTAAAATGTTGTCAGCTGTCTCAGAGACAGGGAGACACAAGGACTCGAGGGACAAAGAAAAGCAGGAAACTAAAGATAATGTTGGAGTAGTGTTCCCCACTCCTGTAACAGAAGTTACCATGGTAAAACAGACAAAGAGAAAAAATATTACTTCATATCACAAAAGATGTGGAGAGATCAAATACATTTCAGTGTTATTTCAAGCTTTATTTCTTTATTTCATGTTATGTATTTTTCTAAGAACTTACTTAAAAGATACTGTCTACAATGCACATTTTTCTTCTTGAGTGTCTGCTATTGAGTACAAGAGTAAAATAATTTCACAAAACTTCCACAAAAACAAACAGAAAACAAACAAACAAACAAAACCCCAGCAACATTTCTCCTTCTCTTCCCAAAAGAAAACTCTCTACCTGCTTTTTCAGATTGTCTCTGTCTTTTTTCTGGGTAAAGAGCAGCAAGTAAACACAGATATTACTGCAGTTTCTGCAATCACTTATGTCTTCTTTTCCAGAGATCATGAAGACTGGGATAATTACATTCTCCAAGAGGCAAAACAATTTATGAAAAAAAAAATTACACATATTCTTATTAAAAATTAAATAGGATTTTCATAATCAGCTGTTTCAAATATGTATGCATGAATAATGACAGCTAGAAACCAGTCTCTGCAGATTGCTCATGAAGACAGTGTGCAGCTGAAGTCAGGGTAAGAAAAGAATCACAATAAAGAGCAGTTTCTTGGAGCTTTTATGAGGTCGTTTGGCCTAGGCCAGATAAAAGTGAATATTTCTACAATACCCTGTAACAAGAGGGAGAAAACAATTAAAATTTATCTTTTACAGCAAAAACAAAATTCAAAGTCAACTTCTCAGGGATTAAGTCCGCTGGAATATAAAATCTTCCTTTTCTTCCAACAGGTTTTAGCTTTTAATTATGTAAAGCCTTCACAAAGGGATTTCTATATTTTTGTAAATTTAGTTCACAAAATGTCCTAATTATCTGCAGACATATTAATAACTCTTTGAACAGTATATTAACATAGCAGGCTGAAATGTGTTTTCAGAACAACAGTAAAACAAAAATACACCCATCCATATTTCTTATACAGTTCATATGTAAATATATTATTGGTATTGTAAATATGGTGAAAACAACAAAGGATCCAATGCATTGAACTCCTTCAGCTGTCCACAGGTTATAAAACCTAGTAGAACTGTGGACTGCAAAAAATAGCCATTTCTGCCCCTCCAGGGAATTGCCTTTATCTACACATTGTCATTTCTTTAGTGAATTTGAGTAAATTTTTAATAATAATTTTACTTCTTATAAAACTGAAAAGACAACTCATGGGAAACAATATTATTTAGATACTGTCTTCAGAAAAAAGCCCTGCTGCAAAAATATTAACATAACTGTTGGAGTAGCAAATTATGAAGGAAGTCACATATCTAGATTTGTGGGAGAAGGGTTGGAAGCAAAGGGCTTTTAAAAGTTTGATTATTTTACATTCCTTTTCATAAAATGTCAGGTCTCAAAAAAAGGGAAAAAAAGTTATGCCAGATGCATCTCCTAAGGAACATATAATCTTTGTCAGTTCCCAAACTTGCTTCAAAAGTGTCTAAGCCTAGAAGTAAATGCTCTGCAGGAATACTTGTATCAGAATTGAGAATTAGAGTAGGGAACCCCTTTTCAGAAAGGAATACAGATGCAATGAGACTTAAGAAAAGGACATTTTAAAACAGAGGGTCTGATTTCTCTGATTCAGTAGTGATGTTTTTACTGACAGCCTCCACTGATATGCATAGTCTCCCTTTTCATTCATGAAAAATAGTTGGAGAACACAGCCCACAATGGTATCCCTTTCACTTAAGAACAATGAAAGTTTACTAAGTCACCTCCTGCACTCCCAGCCACATTCCTCAGCTGTTCAGCTTTATCCAGGCACAGTCTATGATGTAGAGAACATGGCTGTAGTTTTAGCCTAAATATCAAGGCACTCCCTGAAGATGCCTTCAATGCCGTCATCAACTCTTCTTACTTGTAATACATATTCTGTGATTCTTTACTAAAATCATGTTTCAGATTAGGTATGTGCCATTATATGGCCCCCAAACACAGAGTTGAAATGCATTTATTTTAAGATCTGTCCTCATATTGTTTCAAAATTAAACTACATAAGTTTTCATCATTAAATGTCAAATTCAAAGCTAAATTGATACTGACATAGGTCCTAAAAAGAACAACCAAATTCATTATTCTTACCTTGCTCCTCCTTTACTCCAAGTAATTTGACTCCTGGATAAAAATAAAAAAAATGCATTAGTACAGTACAATGTGTAATATAATCACATATTTATGCAAGGAATGATGGTTATCCATCAGTGTGGAGCTTTCTTGTTTATTTGAAGCCCTTTTGAAACTCCATATAAAATAACAAGCAAACCCTTCTCCAAGATTCCAGTCCTCACAAGAAACATCTTTGATTTGAACTCTAAATAAATAGAAGGATGTACTGACTCAAGGGATAAACATATCTTGCTTCTGCTGAGGAAAAAAAAAAAATCTATAAGTATTTAAGATATCTTCAGATTCTTCAATCCTTAACCTCACACAGTTTGAAAGAATGAGAAGTTCCTTCTGTTCCTGCCCAGACTGCCACTATTCTCATTGAGGATGAGATTCTTAAAGCAAAGAATGATTGAGCTTAAGACCAAGCTAGGGGAAACACATCTGCATATGACATTTGACAGCCCTGCCAGAGCTAAATCACTAAACTGAGCTATAGCCTGCCTGGACCCACTCATCTGAGATCCCTTTGTTGATGCTGATACTTCTGCTAAGTAGTTTCTATATTTCCTGCCACGAAGGACAAGCATGTTACTCTCAGTAAAAAGAAAAAACCCAACAAACGAGAAAACAACCAGTTTTAGGAAACAAATTAATAACCTTTTCAAGTCAGATTATACATAGACTAACCAAGTTAAAGCTAAGTTAGCAAATCACATTATTCATTTAAACAAATGTAACCATTGTGGATTGCATTCTGGGCCCTTTTTATACAAATATTATTTTCTCAATATTCCCATGTTAAGTAAAAGCCTTTTCTTTGTTGTGGGAAAGCAGCATTTTTAGTGCAACTTGATCCTTCTGAAAGTATATTAAAGACGGATTGTTTACAAAAACCTGTGGCAAGCATGCTGGCCTTGTGACTTCAGGGGCCTTTGAGCTGTGGCTCTTTTTGCCATGCAACAGTAAACTTTGTGACTTGTTCCCTCTTCAACTGGTCACAAATGGCATAAATCAAGTGGTGGTTGAGACTCCAAAGAAACTTTCCCATGGGTCATGCTGCAAGAACTAAACAAAGTGCAAACCCACAGACCATGTTTATTCAAAATAGTTTTATCTGTAAATCATATTTCCTCAAAACAAATTTATGCAGCATCTTATTGTGTTCCTGTTCTGCACATGGGAAAGGAAGAGAATGGGGTTTCCTGTCCCAGTACACCTGTGTATTCAGGGCATAGTTGCTTTCCACAGCAAATATCTAGAATTATGCATCCACTGAAAGAGCAGAGTCAGCACTGAAGGGAGCATTTCTCATTCTTATGCATCGCACTGGATATAATGGAGACATGAGACAGGAAGATGTAATATGTCACTTTGCCTTCTAGATTCTGGGTTTGCTATGGCTCAGAGAGTTTCAGCAAGACAACTAATATTTAATTAAAGAAGAGTAGACTGATAAATTTCATATGTTCACAATGTGACCTCTTCCCCATTTACAGAATAAACAAAAGGGTACTTGACAGTGCCCCATTTTAATGCAAAAAAATAACAAGGCCTCTGTTACAGGCTTGCCATCCATTAGATTTTGGTCTCTGCAAATCCTTACATACTTGGATATGGACAAATCTCATGAGGCATTGAGTAACAAAATGTGCAACTATTTTAAACTGTTTTTGTAACAACAAAAGTGTTTTACTGATCACTTGTGCCAAAACAGTGAAAAAATACTGTCTCACTTCTAAGTCCCAGATGAGTCATGATTAAATTAGGAAGAAATTCTTTATTGTGAGGGTGGTGAAGAACTGGAGCAGGTTGCCCAGAGAAGCTGTGGTTGCCCCATCCCTGGAAGTGCTGAAGGCCAAGTTGGCTGGAGCTCTGAGCAACCTGGTCTCGTGGAAGGTGTCCCTGCCCATAGCAGGCGGGTTGGAACTAGATAATCTTTAAGGTCCCTTCCAACACAAACCATTCTGTGATTCCATGATACAATCTTGTTTATTAAGCTTGGATATTGAAAGGACAATGGTAATTTTCTTATCCTCCTATCCTGAAAGGTTTATCCTTATGTCAAAGGCAGTGCAAAAGGCATTAAAACTTTCTTGATAGCATACAGCAAGACTTGGGGCTTTCTCAAGGGTGCAGTAGCTCACAGATAGAAGTGGAACTTCATTATATTGTTTTCCCATTAAAAAAGGAAACTACATAGCCACTGAGAGAGTGTCCTGCCATTTATAATCAAAAAGGCAGGAAAAATTACAGTCATGAAGCTCCTTCTTGATATAACAGCTTATAAATATTCCTAATAAAACACAAAATGTCTGGAGGGCATTTGAATTAATGAAAACTCGTTTCCTATTGCTTAGGGGACAATTGGACAATGTAACTGCTCTCCTGCCCTCTTCCCAGACATACGCAATATATTCAGCCTCCTCCCCTTTTCTCCATGTCTTTTGTGATATCCATGCCCTTTCTGAATCCCCTAGCCTCCAGGAAATCACGGCGGAGCTGCAGCTGCTCTGGAGCTGTGCCCACGCTGATCCGCCAGAGGGCTGCAGTCAAACAATGCAGGGAATGCACCACCCCTCAGAGTGGGCACTGTTTTAGGCTGTCTTCTATGCTAGTCACTGTTTTCACAAAATACACAGAAATTTAATTATCTCTGAGACTTATAATCCCTTTCAAATTTGGCTAAGATTGGCCAGCAGCTGGAAAACCTTATTACATGCAGACAGCATGATCATACAAACTTCATTTCTTTAGGAAACCAGGCTAATAGAACTAACAGTGGAAAAAGAGTAGGTACATCAACAATAGAGCACAACATTCAGTTTCTGTTAAGTGTGAAGTTGTCGTGACTGTAAAGAGTTCAAACAGGAAAAAAAATACAAGAGGGAAAGAGAACAAATATTTCCTCTTTGGTGCCACTGCACAGATGGAATGGGCTCAAAAATTACCTTCAGGTCTTTACTTTGGGAACCTTTTTACCTTCTTTTAATCTTAGTATATAGTCTGACCTGTTTCAGTTAGTTCCCTTGTAATGTAAAATGCCAGGCTGCAGACTACATGACTTGTAAGCCCTGCCTGGAGTTCAGCTCATTTCTTTTTAAATCCCTATGGAAAGGAGAAGAATCTTGGTATAATCCAAGACACTAAGATTGCTGCCTCCAGCCTATCTTTTGAGAGATTATTTTTCTTTCTTGTACTTGTTGCCAATACTCATTTTTTAATTCCTTTCCATAATGACATATTCTTTCATATTTTAGTATTTTCCTGCTCTGTTTAGTCTTCAAATCTCAAGTTATAACATAAAGGAAAAAAAGATCTAGCATTACCCAACAGAAGGCAGGCTCCTTGGGAGTCATTAAGTAAATATCAGAGTAGGACATTCATCACTTCCAACATGGGACTTTATTGCATTTGTGTTGATGCATTATTTGAATATATATATTTTTAAAAAACCTCACATGGACTGGCTGCATACATCACAGAGTCATCTGCTGTGCCTGGGTGACGCTGTTGAGCAGGACGGGAACAGAGAACTCTAGATCAGAAGGCTAAGAAAATGAGTTCTCTCTTTATTTTAAATGTACCACTCTATATATAGAGAACATCGAGAAGACTAATTTCATTGGTCTTAGAGTAAAAACATGTCACACCATTGGTGGGCAGTGAATGACGTACAGTAGCAGAACATATTTATAAACAATGTGAATAACAAGATAGATTAGAGAATTATTTACATTCTTTCCCAACTGTTTCCCAGGCTCTTGCCTGGTTAGAAAACCTTTCTCTTTCTCTCTGACTGAGCTGAGAATACCCACACCTAGGCTGAGCACACTCATTTGCTGGCACCAACACGCGCCCTGTGAAAGAGGGTGTGTGCATCTGGCTAAAGGCAAACCCCTGCCACCTCTGCTGACAATGGCAAGGTTCCCAGGGGTGAAGGCAGGTGTTCTGATGGAGATGCTCGCGTAAGATGTTGGGGATCTTGGCTGTGTCACACATTTTCCTTGGAGTTTTTCAGGAAACAGTACACAAATAGGGACAAAAGACACACAGTGTCCTTGTTGCCCTTGTTAACCAGGCACCCTCCAGCAGACTTTACCTTTCGCACTTTCACTACGTATCAGATGGCTGTGTCCCGCCTGCAGTCTCTAATTCTGCTATCTGCAGACATGCTGTCCTTCAGGACGTGGCTCAGGCCTGCCATACACTGTGCTCTCTTACTCACACTCTTTAACTAGCCTGGACATCTGTAATGTGGCTTCCATCAGCTTCTGGACTGCCAGATGTGCTTTGTGTTTCAGATCCATAAAGCTCACAGACCTGATGGGAGGTTGAGCTGCCATGTCCTGTCTCCTCTCACCAAGAGCAAGAATCAGCACGAGGTTCCTGAAGCCAGGGCTTGCACAAAGCTTATAGTGATGAAGACAACCTCTTCCCACTTCCAGTACATGGAAAATTCCAGTAGCAAGAATATCTGCTTTTTAACTATGCCTTGACTTTGGAGATGCTGGAACTGACCTCTTCCTGGTGTTCACTGGCTAACATACAGATCCTCACCAATTAATTCAATTCAAGCTTTTATATTTTATCAACTAAACACCTTTCTCTACACTGTCACACACACTAAATTCTCTTAGACTCTCATCATTTTGCTTCTTAGTCTTCCTAACTCTTCCATTTCTGTACTAGGGTCCTTTCATCAATAGAATTTCAACCTATGGAAAATTCCATGATGGGGAATACATATAATTATTTTTTTTACACCGAAAAGTGCAATTCTAAACAACAGTCACATTAATGTCTCATTAGAACAGTTGAAAAAATGAATGGATGTTTAATAGATTACAGTCAAGACATCTTTTCTTCAAAGAATCCCTACAAATACTGTTTTTAAATGAAATGTAGTTGAGCCTTCTTTGTCATAATTTTATATAGCTAAAAAAATGAACAGTTATACATGAAAAGATATAGATAGATAGATTAAATAGATAGAGATACAGAGATTGGATTTTTTCCCTCTAACTTCAATGCCATAATAAAATATTTACAGCATATCCAAGCATCTTTAATTTAAAGACTTTTAAAAAATCCCTAATGATTTCACTATCCTTGTTCTGAAGTTAAGGAAGTACCTCGGATGTGGCTCCTTGCAGTGAGTACCTCACACACAAGGCCACTGAGTTCTGCTGCAAGAGCAGCTGTTCCTCCCTCCTCCCATTTGAACAGCTTATATTTTAGACAGAATTTCTTCTTGAAAGGTATTAAGGACAGACAGCCAGGGCTGTAAGTTCTGTCAGGCAGGCTAAACACACACAGACACGCAATAGCATCTGGAAAAAAATTCAGTGTTTAAACAATCTCTTTGATTTTCCATTCTGTACCAAAAAACTTACCAAGGTGTCATTATTGAGGTAGTCCAGTATATTCAGGGTGGTAGATGTTATTAGGCTGTGTTTTGTTTTGGAGTCGGTCCAGGAAAGCATTATTTACCCTTAAAGTACAATAAAAAATGAATAATGATGGAAGGCAGCTGAGAAGTTCACAAACTACTGAAACTTAACATTCTGTGAGTGGCTTTCCCTTCCCATCTGTTCAGTGCCCATCTTCCTGTATTTTTCAAGCCTGTGCTGCATAACCATGGATGGGCATGAGATCAGGTGGACTTAATTTTCAATTCACCAGATGCATCTTTATCCTGGGATCAGCCTGTTGGGATTAAGAGGCATATCTTGGCTGCTGTTCGTAATGCACCAAAATTCTCCATAGAAAGATGACCTGGTACCACCACCCACCTTTTTAGGGAGGTTACATATTTTGACAAGTCACCTTAGGTAATCTTTCAGCCTTCAGCGCACAAGGAAAGTTTCTAGAAGTACTGATTTCCTAATTAAAAATGGAAGAACCCACTTAAGCTTGTTACTAATAGAGACAATTTATGCAGCTGACAACTTTCTCTAACATCCAGCTGTGAAATTCTAGCATTTTCTAGCACTGCTCTATCAATCTGGAAAGCATGGACAAATACACGGTTTTCTTCAATCTGTTTTAAATATTTTCACATTGGGATTGTTCAGCAGGGAGAAGAGAGGCCTGTGGGGTGACCTTACAGCAGTCTTTCAGTACCTAAAGTGGGCCACAAGAGAGATGGAGAAGGACTTTTTACAAGGTCATGTGATAAAGGGCAGGGCAAGGGAGAATGTCTTTGGACTGAAAGGGAGTAGATTTAGATTGGATACCAGGAAGAAATTCTTCACTATGAGGGTGCTGAGGCCCTGGCACAAGCTGCCCAGAGAAGCTGTGGATGTCCCATCCCTGGAAGTATTCCAGACCAGGTTGGATGGGGCCAACCTGGTCTAGTGGAAGGTGTCCCTGTACATGAGAGGGAGGTTGGAGCTAGATGACCTTTAAGGGCCCTTCCAACCCAAATCATTCTATGATTCTTTGGAAAACTGTTTCTTTTTCTCCTTATTTACTGCTTAGGACTGACACACATGCTTAGACATGACTGTTGTTTTAATGTTTTACAAAGGTGTTGGTAAGAATGAGATAAAAAGCAAAATACTGGGTTATTTCTGTCTAGGCATATGAGATGGATGGAATTAAAAATCCTTCATTAACTTCTATGGGTAATTATTTCAATGTCTTTGCTAAAGAAAAAAAAACTAAATCAGTCTGAAGAGTGGTTGCGTACAGAAGTTTTTTTTTTTTTAGTATTTACATAATGATTAAAAAAAAAAAAGAAACAAATGTTGTTTTTACTTTTGAGCCTGAGCATTGTTTCTTTTCACCAGCAGAAAACAAAGTTGAGACTAAAGATGTGCTTCAGGATAATGAAAAGTCAGTTAAGTAACAGAAGTGGAAGATGAGAACTGTTGAGCACAGAGAGGTCACAGCAGTGTGGTACAGCCTGGGGCACAAAGAAATGCAGCTGCAGAAGGCCTTGCTGCACTGCAGGTTCCATCTGAATCGATACCAAATCCCAGGTTTAGCTCTGTCTGCTAACTTCAGAGACAGTCAACCACAAGATGAAGCATGGACAAAGTAGACCATTCTAAAATAAATAAAAATACAGATATAAAAATAAAAATATATAGATATCTGGGTTCATATACAGATACACAGATCAAGTGTGTCCCAGCTGAAGCTGGTAGTCATCCATAAAACTATTAATAGTTTCTAACCTATGCTGTATCCTATCCTGATAGGATAAATAAAGTGAGAAAGGCACTCTGGGTCATACTGCACGCAGTGAGCAGTTGTAATCATGGATATTAGTGGCTCATTTGAAAGCAAAGCTAAACCAGAGATGAGGTCAGGGATCCTCATTGCAATAGTCCTCTAAAGCATGAGTGCTTGCAATTTTGAGACCCTTTCCAGGTGGAAATTCAATTTGAGTGTATTCTGCATTTTTTGCATCTTACCTCCTCTGTTCATTTTTAAGTGCTCTTGTCCTGGTTTCCTCTTCCTGCTTTTGTTTAAATTCCAGCAATTCAGCCTGGCAATGATAGAAGTGAAAAACAAAGAAATAAACAAATAAACTAACTTACTTTTAATTAACATACTTATGCTGCAAACCCTATTAATTCCACATAATGTTAACCTCAGTTAAAGTCAGAACTTCTCTCAACAGCATTTTCCTTATGTGCCAGCACTATGTTAAAAACTGAGCTGTTTTTTCTGTTCAGCATGTGGATAATTTTTTGTTTGTGCCTTAAAAAGTGGGAAGTTACAGGATTCAGACATTTATAGTCCTACATTTAAGGGGGTATGCCAGACACCACTCTGCTCCCCTTTGTCCCAAAACACAGATTTGAATTTCCTGGTGGGTCAAAGGGGGACGAAAGCCAAAGTCAGGAACAGACACAGCTGTCATGCCCACAGAGTAGGAAGGAGACATGTCCTTCACCTCCTGCCTCTACAGAGTGCAAGCAGAAGATGAGATCTGGGCTATGTGATGTGGTGTGTCACCTCCAGCTCCCTGGAGCTCCCTTCAGGGTGAGGAGGGAAAATGGTACTTGTTGAAAATGGCGTGGTGGAAACATATACAAGCCCCCAGCATTGCAGCAAACTACCAGCCTTACATAGTATTAAGGTATATAAATAGTGTCAAAGGGAATTCTTTTCAGAGGAGAGTTTGCTCATGCAATTTTAGCCAGAACTGTGAAGAAAACACAGTTTGTATGACTCTGGTTTGTATGTGTGCTTGTTTGTCCAGCTCCTTCTGCCTGCAACACACCCTGCAACAGATCTTTCTGCAAAGGATTTGGCTTACAGGGCAAGGGGGAAGGCATAGGAACAGATCCATCTTTCATATTTTCCATAGCAACTGCACAGCAGTAGGAATAGAAACTAAAATAAAATGATGTGCTTAGATAAAAGCTTCAATAACTGAATGGAACCACATGACTTTTTTTTTTTTTTAAATCAATTTAAGTGGAACATTAAGTAAAAACTATGCAATAAATGTATGGAGAAAATCAATAACTGAGAATGTGTTGTGTATCAATATTTGTCTAGCCCTAAAAGAAGAAACAGGATTAAGAAATAAAAAAGCCAACCTCAATTTTCACTATTTTAAATAACTATTCAACCTGAAAATTAAAACTCGGTATCTGACTTTCCAATACGTCGACTCCTCTCTTGGAGTAATGTTCTGAAATATATTGTGTGTATATGATGCAGTGTTCAAAGTGTACTGAAAATTTCTAAATCAAGCAATACATACTAACACCTCTTCTGAAGAAAAAAAGGGAACTGACAATACCTACACATTTTATAGCTACACCGTGTTAGGAGGTACACACAAGATAGAATTCACAATTACTTTAATAAATATTAGTTTGAAGTAGAAACGAGCCAACATATATCTGAGGGACAATTATTGGAGCCCTTAAAATCCATATTATTTACAGTAGGTTTGTAAGTAGTGCACTACTCTGCACAATAGGTAGCAGCAACTGTGAAGGCAAGGAGACCTTGGAACCACACAGCAAACAAGAGGAGCCTTAGAAGCAGCCAACACCTCCTTAGCAGCCCATGGAAATTGCTAAAGAGTCTACAGCTCTACACAAGTCCCTTAAACCAAACCCATGAATTAGGGGCGTGCTAATTTACATCTGTAGTTATTTTCTCTTTGGAAGGATCCATGTACAGACTACAACAGGAATCAGCCTTACACCCATCCAGGCTGGCTTTTAAAAAATTTTTCCTCAGTATCGGTTCTGGGAATAAGCATATACCTGAAGGGATAGCAATGAAGAGACTCCCTTTTGCCCCATCTTTTTTCCCCAGTATTTTAGTTGTAAGAATACTATGAAATGAGGACAACATATAAAGAAAGATATCAGTGACAGGGAATGACTAACTTCTCCAGTTCTAGAAGAAACTGTATGGAATTTGTTGTGCTAAAATTCTCCCACTGGGGAAGTAGCTTAACATTAATGTGGATGTTAGTAAGAGCAGAGGGACAGCAAGTGGCTCAGCACTTGCTCACATATTTTCAAATGATTTGCTAGATTTTCAAGTGCTGCCCTCCCTGTACTTTCACAGTCAAACCTGGAGCCAAGACAGGTAACTGCACAGTGCCATCACCTTTGGCAGATGAACTTTATGTGGATATGGTACCCAAATCTATACCAGAGGGACTACACACTTCAGGCAGTGCATGATGCATATGCAGAATATGGGAGTTCAAAGTTGCAGTTATGGCATGCCTGCTTTTTAGACAATTCAAAACTCTTTAGTTAGGTAGTCAGCTACACAGAGAGGCATACTATAATTAACAGGAAACCTGAGCATTTCCACATCCCCATTTGAAAAAGCCAGGCCCATGGCCCTCAATTCTCTAGAAAGAGACAATTCAGAAAGATCATCCTTAATTCCTTTCAGTAAGATGAATTCTGCCTGCAAGAGAGTAAACTGGTTTCCTTAGCCTATGAAATCGGTTGCCATGGTCAAAAAACCCTCTGCACAATTATTCAAGTGGAGAGGTGAAAAGGAGCTCATTTTCCAGATGCAAACAGCCTTGAACTCAGAAGATAATTGTCCTGTGCCTGTTCAAATTTTACAGCTTGACTCATCTCTCTCACAATATTTGAAAACAGCGACTGAATCACTTCTGCTAAAGAGAAGCTCTGTGCATAGGCTACAGGTAATCAGTGTATTTAATTACTTTCACAGCATGCAAAAATGATACAATATGTAAACTGTTAATGTATAATTACCTTGCTCCGTTGTTCTTGCCTCATTTCCTCTAATCTTCTGTTTTCATCCTCTCGAAGAGCTTGCTTATAAGCATGGCTTCTTTTCTATTGTTCAGCAGAAAATAAAAATATATTGGTGTGGTGAGAGCAGGGCCAAACTCCCAAACCTTATTCTCAAAATGTTATATGGGTAATTAACAAACATAAATGGTCGAATGATTCCCGTTACTTAAGAAACAGATTAGTCTCAAGACTAGAATTTAAACAAGAAGTGGCCTAGAGCCTCAGTCATTCTGTTTGGTTGAATGTCCACCTGTGCATCACACCCAGGTAGTCACAGCAAGTGCTGTTCTCTGTCTCAGTGACGACCATAAAGATATCCTGAGCAGCCAGAAAACACAGTCAGGATGTATGATAGTGAGATGGGGTATTCTGGGAAGAAAGAAAAGTAATGAAAACATTACCAAGATGAAAAAGCAGAATGGAGGCCTTGTAGTAGAGGGAAACACAGGATTTTTTTGTGGAGGTAGGGCAACAGGAGAGATCAAACCTGCTATTATTTGTGAGGCACCAAGAAAATTGAAAATGTGAATTACACATCATGAATAATGTAATAACTGTGCAATAGGTTTTCATTACAATAACTAGCCCTGGTCTTTCACAAGTTGTAATTGTTTGCAAAAAGCCAAGCTGCAATTAGGGTCTTAGAGGATCCTTAGGGTATTATACACTGGAACTTCTACTGTAAGCTCTTTGAGCAGGGACATAGGGTAGCACACTAAAAATGAGCCAGTATAATTTAATACAAGAATTGTGCAGATTTGACTTAAGTGAGGAATTTGTTACAGGTTTACAGACTATTTCCAAAATTTGATATATGCATGCAGAATGACACCATTAAAACAACAGGCACATAATTTGCTAAAAAGACTGAATAGAGAAAGAAGTTATTAATAGCTCAATTTTGAGCTGGGAGAAGTTGCTACATGTGTCCAGGGAGACTCATTCTGGGTCCGATATTATTCATTACTCTCCGTAATGGCTTGGAGAATTGTGTGGAGAATATGTTAATCAAGTTGGAAGACAATAAAAATCTACACAGGATTGGTCACACTTTGAAAGCCAGGATTAAAATTAATTATGAGCTTGATTAAATAAGCAGGCCTAAAAAGTCATCAATGACAGAGTCACTCAAAACAAGTCAAATTTGTTCATGGACGTAAAGTAACATTTGGCAAGGATAGTTGAGTTAGGTGTTCTAAATTAATATCACTATCCAAGAAATGATGTGAGGGGAAAAAAACTTTGATCTGCATCACATTGTCCCAGACTGTTTTCAGAACATGTTTTTCAAGTTCAAAAAAATCACACCCACATATATTTAGCATGCATGTTAGGCATGTCCTAAGCTTATCATACTTCACTATTTCAAATACATTGCTCCTAAATCTTTTAATTACACCAAAGGACACATTCAAGGTAACATCCAAATTAGAGTCCTAGTTTTCCTACTGGTTTAGCATTTTGGTGCCAGGCCAAGTTTATTTAGATAAGAACTCACTGGTTATGTCCTTTGGATTCCTGGCTCAGAGGCTGTGTCTATGCCTATAGACTGGACCTCATCCAAGCTGTTTGGGAAGACTTTGCTATCTGCATTACAAACAAGTGATTATTTGATTCACAAAGCTACAGAAATGCAGCCACACAAAAGACAAGTATAATAAGCTACAGAAATGCAGCTACAAAAAAGATAAGTATAATGTCAGCTATACTAAAGAACAGTACAGATAAATGATGTATTTTATCTGCTTGGAGGCTGGTGGAGTGAAAGATGAACTATGGGATGCAATTTGGCACAACTTTTTGAGAAACCTGTCAAAACATGGAATGAGAAGGCCACACATAGGCAGGCAAAGCAGAAGGCCAAGGCTAAAAGTAGGACCTGTACAACTGAAATAGTTCAGTGTTCCTTCAGCCATCCACCCACTTCTGTATGGATATGAAGACAGCACAACAAAATGCTGAAATCCAAGTCAGTCGTGCGGACATGAGCTCACTTGTTTTCACAGTTCAATACTCACATCGTACAAAAGCTGCAGAGCTAGGCCTTCCTTGCCAAAGAGCATATTGCCCTGATTTTTTAAGATTTTCTAAAGGCTTCTGCGTTTACATTCTTGTAACAAAGTTTCTCACACATTTTCTGTAAATAACTTATTGTTTTTGCATTCCTTCAGAGAGGTGAAGAAATTTGATGGACTGGTAGTTTGTCCAGTGTCGTTGGAGAGGTGGCACTTTCACCCTCTAATCCACTGTCACCTTTGGAAAACTATAAATGCTGGAGTCAGAAAATAAACTTACTTTTTTACCTTTACAATAGCAGTGGCACGCATCGTGTTTTCTCGTGTCCTATAGTGACAAGAGCAAACTCCCCACTGTTTGAAGTGTTGGATGCTTCAAGAGGGAGGTAGAAGTGGTTTCAAGACATCTTTTCTCCCTTTCCATACCCCTTCATTTTGGTTGTTCACCCAGGACTACAAAATAAAGTCTGAAAGCCACTCTCCTACAATTGACTTTTTGTCCAGCAGTGCTAGGCAGAAATTGGCACTTTCTAGCTATATATCTGCCCACATTTGCTAAAATGTCTTTAGGGTTTTCAGAGATACAAGATATTCTGAAGAATTAAAGGGGAATGTAACCTAGTTTCAATATTAACTTCCCTTTTCATGCAAGGAAAATCAGGAGGAGATATTAGAGGCAAGACAGATGTGTCATATACCCTGTTGGCAGCAATTTCTGTAAAGGGAGGATTTTTTCCCATTTCTAAGGCATCTGAGGAAATATGGAGGCAAATCTTCCCTTCCTGTTACCCAACAGTTGGTGCTCAAGGCTATATACAACAGAGGGCTGCCCAGATCAGATACTTCTAAACTTCTGCTCAGTTGCTTCCAATGTTAATTTCTGTCTGCTTGGCTCCCTGTTCTCTGTCCTTCCCCAATTATCCACCTCCCTACAGAATAAATACTTCTCTTTCAGGGTTAATAGTCCTCACTGAAACTTTCTACATTAGTAGAAAAGCTTGGTTTAGACATGGAGAGACTAATTGTATGCAAAAAAGCCTCTTAGAGTCAATAAGAATAATGAAATTGAAGCAATATTTTATCTATTTCCTAATTACACTGATACTTACCAGACTACTTCAAACTGGGACAAAGATCCCAAGCAATGTATGGAATCACTTTTAGGATGCACTGAGAAACAAGCTTCTCTTTTGACTGTATTTTTTAATGTAGTAAGGCATCTGCTGACATTAACTTACTGAGATTTCATAAAAGCTTACCACCAGTGGATGGGTACAGGGCATACTTAAAATATCTAACCTTAGAATATATATCTGGTTCTCATTTATCAGAAAAAGATCTGTGAGCAGTCCTCTACTATGTAGAATACCCTGCCAGTGTGGAAAAGACAAAGTAGGCAGTCTCATTCACCCAGAAAGGATCCTTGGTACTCACTGAGTTACGTCTCGGCAATTAAGCTCAATTAGGATATTCTAACATTACACTATTGACAGCACCTGGAAAGCTGATAGAAAATACAGCACACACTGCCGTTTTGCTTACCCATGCTGTAGATTCTGGGCCAGGATTAGCAATCTGACAGGAATCACTCTTTGGCAAACCCACGTCCAATCTGTTCAGGAATTCATTGGTTTTGCTATGAAGAAATTCAATCCAAATAGAATTGTTAGTGATTCCATAAAAATAAACACAGATTTTTATTCCACCCTTGGAATCTAGCCTAGATATTTTATCATGTGTCTGCTGAAAAACATCACAGGTAGAAAAAAAAAAAAGGTTATGGAAACAAATGGGACAGAGGATACAGAACCCACACTGTGGATAAGACATTTGCTGGGATGATTTTTTAAGCAAACAATTATGGTCATTTGCATATTTGGGGCGTACAGTGGCTGTGCTTTCCTCATTGTAAAGCTCCTGTACAACAGACTCACATACCACTGGACTTCACGAGGATGCCAACTGCTTCACAGAATTCTTGCAAATCCTTCTATGAGATCTATAAATCTCAGCTAAGTACTTTAAAAGATTATTTTCAGAAATTTTCCTTCACAGTTAATACAATGCAGTCTTACTACAGATTACTTTATCAAGCAGAAAGGCTTTCAAGCATTTTGTAACAAGAAAAAATGCTTGTCTTTAGTTAATGCACAACATTTTCATTTCTTATTCTGGCAAGGGCGATTTTATTTTTCCAGCTGCATGCCTAACAAACCCAGAATTTTAAAGTAGCATCACTTTGCTCACAGTTTCGACCAAGTACAATTAAACTAGGTCACAAACAAAAACAAAGGATGGGAGTTTGTATTGTGGTGAGGAATCAGTTTTTTAACCTGCACTCCCAGGTGCGTATATTGAAGTCTTTTCTCACTCAAAGGAACGGAGTTAAAGAGTCAATTTTATTTCTGTGTACATCTTTAGAAAACATGAAAGCACTGAAGTGAGGGCAGAAAAAGTGCTTCAAGAGATATTGAACGCAAAGATTTACTCTTCTCACAGGGCAACCAGCTAGCTCTGTGTAGGCGAAGATGCCACTACTAAAGACTTAAACTTAGAGAAAAAGCATTGGCTGCTGAAAACCGATTCTGATTAACAGACTACCAAGTGTGTTTTATATTTCACTCCACAATCTAAAACTGTGAGTAAATACTTTATTGGTAAAATGTCCTGCTGGTCAGTGAGGAGTGATACATTGAGAAGTTGAGAAAAGCAACAAGAAACCACAAGATCTTCTCTGCTACTCTACACAATACAAAACCATGTTACCACTTCAGGTACAAGGTACTTGTTCAAATTCTAGCAAGTCAGGCTTTTAGAGTCTCACCATTCCCAGTTCACTCCCTTTCCTCCATTACCTGGGTAGTTAACAGACCTCAGGCAATGTACAATAAAGAAAGAACCAGATGAAACACTGTTTTCCCTGATCCACAAAGTACTTATACATAAAGGTTGAATAAATAGTCTTCTTATACAAGTGTTAAGCACTCAAATTTTTTCATGAAAGATGAGTTATTAAGTGGTAAGATTGCACAGAATAGTTTTGGGAACGCAAAGATTTAAATTGCAGATTTTGTGTTTCTCTACCTATGCTAAAACTGATCAAATAACAATTTATTTCTACACCAGGAAGACTAAGAACTCCTACAAAAAATCTGGAGTATATTTGAGAAGGTTGAAGCTCTGCAAAAAAATATGTGGCAAGATGGTGCTATACCTAGATGCTCTAATTCCTTATTGATGGCAAGAGAATGACATGGAGCATGTGGAATTTCTCATTATTTGCATAAAAATGTGGTGGAGGCCATTGAATTTCCCAGATCAGCACACTGATAAGTGAAAAGCTTACTCAGTTTTAGTATCAGAAACGCTGATTACAACAGTGGAAGCAAATAAAGTTCCTCAGCAAGACTATGCACTGCCTTCGAATAGAGAAATCCCTAACTTCACCAAATTAAGTAATACATCAATGAAGTGTTCCTATCACAAGAAAGGGACTCAGATTTCTGAGTTTTCTAATGGAAGACAAGTCAGGTTTTATATATGTTAATCTGTTGTGTGTCATCTCTGTGGAAACCTAGCAATGCACCTAGGGTTGCCAGACAATGTCTGAATGGTATTTTTCATAATACTAAACCTGCAGTCATAACAATAGAGAACATAGCTTAAATCAGACTGCATGGAAAGAGAGAATTCAGGGAGATGACTATTCAATTAATGTTCTGGAAAGGAAAGTAGTATCTCCAGAAGGAAACCAGCATATCAGTACACAGTCAGACAGCTGGAGCAACATCTCATTCACTTGCTAAAACTTCAAGGGCTAATCAAAAATGCTAAAATGTGTTCCTCTAAACTTAGTAACATTAAGGAAAGAAGAGCATGAGATGAAGAAATTTATTTGAATGCAGTAGAATCCTGATACCCTTCAAACACAGCTAGGCAAAAGGAGATAAAAGATTTGGACTAACCAAGAAGGCACTCTCCTAATAGGCTGCTAGCCTGAGTACCAACTACCCCTAAGCATCACTCTGAAGAGAACCACTGATACTTTGGTTAAGCTGGAGTGATCTTATGAGGGTATTTTGTCTGGGTAGTCCTGTCTCCCATTACACCATTGGGAAAAAACCTTTTGCTCTGCTAATTAAAACAGCTTCCTCCTGTACTGGTGTGTTTAATAGCACCAAGCACTGCTTTTAGCACGGCAACTCAGCATCTATAGTGCAGTAACTATTGCTGGAATTCTTTTGGCCTGTCTCAAACAGAACTTTCACAAACAATTCATGGCTTCTGTCGAGGAATGAATATCAACCACAGCTCCCAACAGGCATTTTAGATGCTACCACACCATTTTGGGAGGTAAAAAAGTTTTCTAGCAATGGAAGCAGGCACTCTCAGGCCTGTTGGCCTCAGAAATGACAGTGATTGACAGCGTTAAATTTATCAGTACAGATGCAGAGGTGGTGGAGTGAAGCACAATACTGGATTTGGAGTCTGAATAACTCTTAAGAGCTGCCATGAGAAAATACTAACTCTGCTGCCAGGATCATTGAGTAATGTGCTAGAAGGGTCTGGTGCATGACAGTAGAAATCAGAAATGTTGCAGACACTCTCTGTGGGTCCTCAGATATACGGCTTTACATTCCACAGCTACTCTTCAGGCAGAGGCCTTTCTTTTAAAAAAAAGCTGCTATGCAAAACCATTTATTTGAAGCTCAACAAGTGTTTGGGACTAAATGCTGCCCACATTCCCACTAGGGTGAGATGAGGGGATGGTTATAAAAGCCAGAGTGGGCCAAGTTCCTCAGGCCTGTGTAGGAGTTCGTGTGATCCAACAGGATCACCAGCCCTGATAGATGAGAAGCAGACAGCTCCACAGTTGACTCCAGAATGCAACTGCAAAAGATCTGGGGACCCACAATAATCTCGTTCCAAGATCCAAGGTCTAAATTCCTCTGCAGAATAAGGTCTTCAATTTTGTGTGTCAATTGCTTTTAACTACTGTCACATCTACAAGGATAACAAAAGTCTTGAAAAGGATTCATCCTTAGGGACATGAATAAGGATATGGACTCAGGATTTTCCAGCATTACCAGCATTTTCCTCCATCCAGGAGTCACACAGCACCACTTGCTAAGCTTTTCATTTGAGACTGTATTCCTCTCAGAACAAGGACAGATAGAAAATAATTTTCCTGCCTACACATAAAGTTCTCAGCTTTAATTCTGTTTTATACACTAACATTAAAAATGCATTCATTAAAAGGCTTCTTGTAATTATCATTAGTTCTCCCCAATGGAACCAATAGCAGTTAATTCTTTTGCTTTAATTGATGGATATTGAAATGCCAGTATACCAAAAAATATACTGGCCTTTATGCCAGTACATTTGGGAAAAAAAAAAAAGCAGCACAATACTTTTGCATATATGATAAATCTATTTATTTCTCTTGACAAATATATATTTCTCTTTGTAAAATATAATGGCCAATTCTTACTACTATTGAAAACAAGACAGCTCATGAACTTACTGTTTTCTCAAGCTGCAGCATCTCCACCATTACAATTCTGCTCTAATGAACATCCACAAGTATGCTAAGAGTCATTCAAAAATAGTAATAAAAAAAGTCAAAATAAAGAACCCCAAATAAAGATAGTTATTGCAAAGAGTAGACAACTTGAGTAGCCACTAAGACCACAGAAGAAGCATTTACTGCTGAACGACTTGGACATATCAGCTTCCAAAATAATTGCCTGTAAGCAATGCTGAAGTGACTTTTCACCATTTTCTCCCAATTCAACTGGAAAACTAAGAAGCATGCATACTGTATACATAATGTTAGTTTCACACATATACCCAGAAGCTTCATGATAATTTTTAAAAATAGCCAGACTCACCCTCTCAGAAAAGAAAAATAATTCAACAACAAAAAACTCAACCCGGAATTTAATTCAAGGCATCTTTTTGCAGCACTAGCAAGTGTATCTCCAACTTCTTCTCACTCTAACATACTTAATTGACTAAGTATAACAACTTCCTCAACTTTTGCAGAAATCAAGATTAGTTGCATAACCCTACAAAGGCCTACCCAGAAGAAATGCTGCCCTTCATTTCAGCAAGGTCCATGGTGGGTGTGTTTTCACTGATGCCCTTGCTCCTTCCTCAGTGAGAGCTCTGCCTTGTGCATTGCCATGTGGATCTTGGTCAGTCATTTGTTGTGGCCCACAAGGTAGGCTGGCTGGTACCGAGGCCATTGGCCTAACAAAACCATGACAAGGGGTAAGGTAGTAAAAACATCTCTGTCTGTTAGCAACAAACATGACTTCAACTCCACAGGGATCATGGTTCTCTTGTACCTCAATTCTTACCCTGAGCTACAGGACAGAGGCCACTTTTTGGGTAAGAATAATAAACAAACATCAGCCATGTCCAAAATTGCCAGCATGAACTAATGTTCATTTCTGGAGTGTGTGTAGATGGGGGACTCATCTTTTGTTGGAGGCTATGTAGTAAAAAAATTACATGAAATTGTTAACACCTCAAATTCATGTACGATGTTGATGGCTCTTCTGCAATGCCCTTTTGTGGGAGAGGTTTTACAGCGACTTCTGTGAGCCAAAGAGAAGTTTGATAAGAGGATACATCTTTATCCCTGAAAGAATTTTCTACTAAGGTCATTGACATAGAAAGAAAGAAGGATAAATAAGAGAAACCTGCAACTGTCTATTCCAATAAGCATTTTGTCTTTCATGACCAATGAGTAAAGTGTAAACTTATGAGTTTTGTAAGAATGTGTATGCATGCATGCTATAATAAAAACAGTTTGAAGCCTTCTGAAAATGGAGTGTGTTGCTTTGTATTGTCTCCATCTCAACTACGACACACTTTACTATGAAGAAAGGCCATTCTCTGGATATTTAGCCCACCTGATTTCCGACAGAAATCCTCCCAGTAGCCACATACCAAGCTTAATATAGACTTCACTGGCAGTAATGCAAGGTCATAGTACAGACGATTTAGACAAACCTAATGATAGCTATCAAACACTGCTATCTTGGCTAGGAGGATTTCTTGTCTGCAAGTTCTTGAGCATCTGTTCCTGAGTTTGAGGATAAGAACAAAAAATGTGCCACTAGCTCATCTTAGGTATAAGGCTTCAAGAAAGTATAAAAATAGGTTGTTTAAAGAAAAAAAAAAAAGCAACTTTCTCAGAAGAATTATTTTCATAATTTTCTACCCACACTCAAAACTAATCTATCCTCTCAACCCACTTGCTTTTTTTGTTTCCCCAACTGGATGAAATAACACAGGTCAGCTATTCGTTCCTCCCACCAAGTCATCCAGTATTCCTGGATGTTATTTTAGAGGTAAGCTTCATTTATTATCTGAAGTAATGAGCATAAATCCAGTTTTAAGGAAAATGCAGTTTCGTATAAGTCTATTGCATTCCATTCTGTGTGCTCCATCTGCATGTGCAATCTGCTTCTATATTTTCAGCCAGCTTGCATGGGCAGATTAATGCGCACAATTAGAAAGCAACCTCACAGGCGTTCAATAAACTGCTTTCATTATTACACTCAAGAGAGCCCCTTTGGATGTCTATAAAAGCCTAGTTTTCTGCCTGTTAGCTAAATAATTGACAACGCTTAAAATAATCAGGAGCAAATGAACAAAACGAAGACAATTGTGGCAAAAAGAAGCAAACAAAGGATTCTCAAGGCTGCAAATGCTTTTTGTGCGAGCCCTCTTTCATTCTCTTTAGCAACCTGTATTAAAAGTCTGGTCAGGTTTACACTTGCACTTCTGTGGGGAAAATTTGTTGCCAGCCTGCTGTTTGAACCACACATCATAGGGGACTGAAAACTGGCAAGGACACTAGCATTTATCCTGTAAAAATTGATAAATAAATAAAAATTCTGTTTTGATTCAGGTTTTATTCTCCTGCATTTTATGACTTTTGAGAAAGCTGCTTTGGCAGGCAAGTGTATATCAGCTTGGTTTGGTGAACCTCCTGCATTGTGTTTGGAATATGGACTCAGAGACACTCTGGCAAATGCTGTTTCCAGCTCCAAATTCTGAGCAGAATATATTGAGTGCGCACATGTATCCGAGTGCAGCTGTGCCAGGAATTTTTACAGGAATAAAACCTTCACAAAACCAGAGGCATGAATATGTAGCAAAGTAGTATTAGAAAGTAACCCTATTTTTCAGACTACTTTTTCCATTACATAAATAGGTAGATGGCTATTAGAAAAACAGTGTAGATGGCTATTAGAAAAAGAGTGGACCCCATCCAACACTACAATTTCTAACATCTAACTAGAGATCTGGGCTAAAACAGCATGGTAAGACACCCTACAGTTCAGACACAGATCCACACAGCCTGCACAGCAAGCCTCTGAAACAGCCAGTCATTACATATCCATCCTCATTACTGTTTAAATGACAAATGTGGTGTACTAACTAAAGAGGGAATGTCCTGAAAAGTTCTGTTCCTTGTGTCCTTTTGGAAAGATGTGCACTCAGTTCTTCCCTCGCATGGATTAACAATTCAAAGTACAGACTACATGAGCCTCCATTACCTTCTAATGCACTCTGACAGAAACACAATCAGGCCAATAATGCAAAATGCATCCAGGATACCATGACTCAGAAGGAAGGAGTCCATTTCATGTGTAAGTAGTTTCTGGAAAAAAGTCAGCACATACTCCCCATTTTCTAAATCTGGTATCTGCAGGGACAGAGCCACAGCAGCACTGTCACCAACAAATCTCTCACGTGCTTCTCTTCTGTTAGCACAACCTACAGTAATCATGCTATTCAGCAACTTCTCTGCCCCAAAGTCTGCTCCTGTGTGCTCTTAAGACTTTTCATACACAGATGTTTCAGGAGCCACCTTGTGAGTTTTTTCTGTTTTAGTCACTGAACAAAGCCTGAGTCCACCGGGGTCAGAGGAGGGGCTGTTCCCAAAATTGTGAGGCTTGCAGACTTTTTCATGGCAGTCTGCATGCCTGTGTAGACTACATTCTCACAAGACACAAACACATATTCAAACAACTGTGGTAACAGGTATAGCTGACTTTCAAGGACCTGTTGCACACAAAGAAGCTATCAAAGCTTTCAAGAGATGGGAAATAACTATATTCTGTAGACAGCACACAAGGTTACAGACAATCCTTCTTTTTAGCACTCACTTCATGTTAGACCCTTTGAAAGGGGATTTCAGGGGGAAGTTCTTGTTTTTAATAGTGACAGGAATTTAATCAGAAAAACAAAACTCTGGGCAGCATCATACTTTATAGTCAGATCATGTTAATGACATGAGAATCTTAAGTGCCTTTCCTTATCAAATAGAAGCAACACTTCATGCAGGAGAGGTACTGATTAGGGCTGTACCCCTTGGAGGCTGATACAGCTGGAGGTGGTGATCAATTCAAGGTTTCCCAGTTAATGAGACTGCTGGTTGGCATTGATCTCAGGAAAATTGTGATGTTGCAGCTACAGATCTTACAGAGGACAGACTAACAAGGGAGCTTATCTTTTGAAATGGCTGTATAAGCCACAACTTTGCAGAGGTCACTGCTTTATATGCAGCACATGACCTTCTTTCTGTCCCATTCCCAGCAAGCAGAGGAGATCAAAATACCCTAGCAGAGACAGTGAGGAAAGGGGCACAACCCCCATATTTGTTCTCTTTGCCTCTAGATGAAGGGTCTTAGAGGAGGGAAGTATTGAGTCACTCATTTTTGCATGGCAGGCAAAAGCACATCTCTAAATACCAAGAACTTCTATGCACACATGTCACTAATAACCAGCAGTACTTCAATGGAGTTACTTCACAAAATCTGAAATGTCACACAGCTTTTCATTACTCTTGGATGCTGTGCTCCTTAATGCCAATATCTCCTACTAACAACCTCCAGTGGTACACCCTCCTCTTCCTGCACCCACCAGAGAATTCGTTCAGACCAGGAAAGGCATTAGTGTCACTGTGTCTGCTGAGGAATACATTCTACACAGCTAGCTCAGTGTCCAGCTGCAGGTTGAGCCCTGGGGGGCTGGAGCCTGAGTCCCAGGCAAAGGGTCATGAACTGCCAAGCCTTTGCATAACAAAGGGCCTGGGGACCTGTCACTTGGCCAGGGGAATGGACAGTGGGAAAAATGACAGGAACCGACAATCCCCAGGCTTCCCTGTGTTTAGACTGCAAGGGGATAAAAGCTCAGGGGTTCCTTTGTTTAGGGTGCCTCCTTGGAAGCACCAGCTCAAGCTGCTACTTTATTATTTAGTTATTGCACCATGATTAAGTATCTGGACATGTGAGAGTCTGCAGTGGGAAACCTGTGGTTGAACTGGTAGGGAAACCTGGACTGAACCTGATGTGACTGTGTGAGCATGGGGGATGTGGCTGCAAAGGGGCCTCAGTCCCAGCTGAGGTGGAGTGACTGATGGAGCGGCTCCTGGATGGTTGGACAGGCAAGTTTCCTTAACACTGCAGCATGTGAGGGCTTTGCTTTACCAAAATTGCATTCACTGGAGGTAGGTTTTCAGCTTACTTCCTCCAGGTGAAGGATCTACAGGGCCCTCCTGGTGTATGTTCAATACATAGTAGACAGAAATAATGTTCTGATAGTTAAACTCAAGCAATGGAGCTTGAGACATTGTAGTGACGAGTCCATCCTCACTTTCAATTGCATCAGAGATGTCACCAGCTGAATGCTCACAAGGCTTCCTTAATCAGTGGACAGAATGGCTGCCAGGAAGTGCCCGGGCAGCCAGAGCTCCTGCACCACCTGAGGACTACCTGGCTGCCCACATAGAATCATTTGTGTTGGAAAAGACCTCCAGCCATTAACACAGCACTGCCAAGTCCAGCACTCAACCATTTCCCTAAGCAACCATTCCATAAGTACATGTTCCAAATACCACCAGGGATGGTGACTCAACCATTTCCAACCTGTTCTGATGCTTGGCCACCCTTTTGGTGATGGAATTTTTCACTAGTGACCGTTTCCTGTTTTCCTATGTTTCAGAGGGTTTGGGCCTGCAAAAACTTTTGCAAAACAAAATTTACTTTTAATGGGCAAGAGCACTCAACAGCAGAATTCATTTCACCCTAAGCAAAAAAAAAGGTACAGGCAGGGAAGGAGAAGGAAGGGAAGAGATATGTGTCATTCATAACTGAATATGCCTTAAGATAAAAAAACAGATTAAATGGGAAGACAAGAACCCTGACAATCCCCTGAGGAAAAGCAAGACCCATAACTGAGAACTTTGCACTGCAAAGATGTGATGTGTCTGCTGTTGATTTAGGCTCAAAGAGAATTAAAGTGTCTAGTTTGTCAGAAACAGGCAGAGATCTAAAGTTGTGCAGTCTTCAGAATTCCTGAGGAATCAAGCTGTGTGTGTGTAGGCATCCACACCAGAATAAACAGCAAGCCAAACACCAATATCTAGAGACAAATACTGGCAACATATTAAGGGAAAGAACTATGCCTAAAGCCAAATGGGAACAAACAAAAGGAAAAATACAAGAAAAGCTGGAGTCAGTGACAAAGCACTAAAATGTCTGTACCTTAGATAACAGAGTCTGGGCAAATGATGAAGGAACTGGAGCTACTAGCATGGGACAGAAGTGATTTCTTTAAAGGTCATAGAGGAGGAAAATGCAATCAATCAGGCTTAGAATACAGGTGAGTAATTTCAGAAGCCAAAGATAAAAAAGATAAAGGTGACTAAACAACATTGTGTGTTAATTATGTGATAGAATCAGTTAGAAACAAATAAATGGGGTGGAGTGAATGGGCAAGGCAGGAACTCCACTGCCAGTGGAATTAATTATATCAGGATTTAGGCCGTATCTAAATCTGACATTAAGGAGGTATTCTTGGGAAATAGGTCTTTACAACATATCTCCACATTTAAGTAGGACTATGCTAAATAGATGAAGTCCTCATTATTTACATGTGGATTAGACTTCTTTACTAATCAACAAAATAAATGAGTGGAGATGCAATTTAGATTCTGTTTTGATAATTAGTCTTGGATTGATTACATATTGATTCAGTTAAAGAACGAAAGCACAAAGTAATTTTATAATTCACAACTTTCATTTCAAAGTGTATGCTTTAGGAAGATAAAAGAGGTCTACAGGACAAAATTTCTCATAGAATAAGGTGTGGAGGAGGCTTGAATATTTCACAGAATCATAAAATCATTGAGGTTGCTGTATGTCGTCTTGTCCTACCCTCCGCTCAAGTGGGGCCACATTGAGACAGTTGCCCAGAACTTTTGAATATGTTCAAGGATGGAGAATCCACAACCTGCCTGGGTAGCCTGTGCTCATGTCCAGCCACTCTCAGAGTAGAAAAGTGTTCAGTAGGAACCTCCTGTGGTTCAGTTTGTGCCCATTTTCTTGAAGTCAAAACTTTCAAGTCAAAAATTTAAAAAAAATAGCAACAGCAGCTAAATCCTTCTTGAGTCCCAAACAAGGAAAAAATGCAAACAAATAAGATAATATTAAATAATAATTAAAAATCCAAACAAACAAAACAGAAGGACAAGTAGATAAGGAATTTTAGGTAATAAGTTTCAAATTTTACGTACTACTTTTGATCTTCAAGAAGCGTCTCTCTTCTTTGCATTTCTTCTTGTCTTTTTTTAACTTCAAGTCTCTCTGCCTAGAGCATTAAAATCAGGAAAAAATACTTGAGGTTTTCAAAAAACCAAAAACAGACATCAATTATTTCAATTCCAATATTTCAATATTTTTGTTTTTAAAAGATCTATAGCAGTTGGGTACCGAAATGACTCAATCTCATATCTCCTAGTCAATATCTTCTAGTCAAGAGACCTGTTTAAATTAGCAAATGACATGGTGCTCCTAGTACCCATCTACCCAAAAGCCCTTGTGAGCCTTCACAGCCATCATGTCACAGCACTGCTGGGGGACGTCTCAGGGTGCAGCTGATGTAACTGTGGTCCTTGCAAGAAGGCAGAAGACCTAAACCACTGCACCAAAGCAGATGATCGTCCTGTGGCACTGACAGTGCAGTGATGTGAATATATGTAGCTCACAGAGCTGACTTGCAGGAGTGTTAGGTACTGGCCAGCTGAATACATGCTAAGACAAACGAACGTGGGAGACATTTGTACTTAACCAGCATTCTTCTGCCTCAGATACCATATCTGTTGCAAGAGCCAACCAAATCCTTGACACAAAAAATTCCTCTTTAAATCTGGATACCCCACAAATGATTAAGTCCTTTAATATAAAATTGCACATAATTTCCAATGGAAGTATCATCTAAGCTGCCCAAATCCCAAATTCACGTAGAATAAAATATTAAAATAAAGCAAAAACTAGAGAACTTGCTGCAACAGCAGCAACATGCAATTCAAGCTAACTTCCAATGAAAAGGAGGCCAGCCAAATTTTTGTTTTGGCTCACAGGATGCAGTTAGGTCCAGTGGGAAGAGCAGTTAAAAGGCAGTTCAGTGTATAAAAAGCAAAGTTAGAAGTGCCAGCCTGAGATTTCAGCCTGCTGTATTTTGAGCTCCCACACTGCACTTGGTGGGGGGATGCTCCAGTAAGAGCTCTCAAGAAATGATCACAACAACTCTCATGTGGAGCAAAATACAGTCTTGGACTGTCACTCCGCTCATTGCCCATCCTCAAAATGAAAAAAGGTAATTGCTCAGTAACCCAGCAACCAGACATTGCTCTGAACAAAGTGCCCTGGAAATTTCAGACAATATCTTGCAGAGATGGGAAGGGAGGTGTAGGTGAAAATGGCCCCTGTGGCCAGAGCCCCAAATCAGGGAGAGAACACTGCCTGAGCAGAGGTACTGCTCAAGGACAGGGAGAACAAGGAAGGGGAAACATGTAAGGGGGTAAGGGGTGTTAAGAACAGGGCTGAAATCCCCAGTTCCATAATCTTCTTTCTGTCCTGCAATGAAAAACATTTCAGAAAAATCACAATTCTGCTGGCAGTTACTCAATTACTTTGTCTTTAGCAATTTCAGGATGCATATTTTTTAATTGGATAAAGAATGACTGTCTGAAAGAGATTTGCAAAACAAGTGCAAATTCCTCCTTTGCATGCATTGGATTAAGAAAAAAAAATCCTTTCAGACGTCTGCAGATAGGAAAAGAGCTACTATGTTGTGTGATGATAAAAACTGCTGGAAGGCAAAAGACTTAGAAGCTGTTATTTAGAAAAAGGCAGTGCGAAATAAACAAAAGGAAGAAGGGGAATCTTTGAATAAGATGTCCTGTTGTTCACTCATTTGACATGCAGAAACAGTGATAGAAGGTATGACATACTGATGCAATAGAAAAATTTAACCAAAATATAGTAAGGAGCATCACTACACAGTATGGGTGATTTTAGAGTTTTCAGGGGATATATTATTGTTTGCTCCTAACCTAGACACAGATGATATGTTAGGCAAAAAAACTCCCACTCATTTGTGCAGCTTCACAGTTTACAGGAAAAGAAAGAGGCAGAAAAGAAATTTTATGGCTGGTGTTATTGTCAAAGGTGATGCTGATACCCTTGAGACACCAGCCATAACTCCCAGGCTTTTCCCCAACACTGCCCAATACCACAAGCTGATGCCTTCACCTCTCAAAAAGCATTGGATGTGGGATCCACCATCATATTGCAAGGGTCCTGAACGTTCAAATAAAGAAATTCAAAAAGTTCCAAGAAAATCTAAAGCTCACAGGACTTGTTGTGGTCTAGCTCCTAGCTAGTGACATCTAGAGAATACAAACCTTTGATAAATACAAACCTTCAGTATCAACCCTACGTCCCACTAGATGAAAAAATAAAGGAATATCCTACAGCTATTCTACCACCAGAATGGTACCTGAAGAAAACTCCTGCATCTTGAAAATGCTCACTTGTGGCTGGTGTGACTACGTTTTACTCTGGAAGTTTACCCTAGGACACCTGCTTAAGGATGCATACAAGTGACAGTCGACAGGACGGGCACATTCTGTAAGTGATGACAATCTATCAATAGACATTGCCAAAGCACTCCACATTTGGCACCATGTTCAAAAAGCCAAGAGTGGAACAGCTGTGATATTGAAGGTAAACACATTGAAAAATATTAGCAGAAGGTCTGTGAAGTGCCTGGTTTTAACAAATTCCTGACAGAAGACCACTCATGCTGATTAACACAGTCAAATTAAAGAGCACATGATTTGATAAAGAATAAAATGAAATTACAGCTTATCCTAAATAAGACAGTTTTTGAAGATGGCAGGACTGTTTATTACATAATGTAAAAGAAAAAAATGTTGCCTGCAGTATAATTACACTGAGCCTTTTCATTTCAAATTGTTTGAATATTCTAATAATAAGTCAAGATCTAAACTATAAAGGAAATGCTAAATGCAGGGTAACAGCAACAGAAATTCAGTGACAGGAAACAGAAATATCCATTGTGCTGAAGTCAACCAATTTTACATGCAACAAAAATGAGAAAAGTTTAATAAACAAGAAGCCAAGTATCAGTTTCTTGCTTATTTTTTGGGGAACTTTGACAGTCCTTTCACCCAACAGACACAAAGGAAATTATGATCCAGTCAAACACTGTGATGTGAATGGCTGCACAAAAGATACCAACCCCAGACATCTACTACTAATGAGCAAATAACAAAAAAACTACCTCTCGTGTACTTAAACATTTTCTGTGGATTAGACACACACCTGAGCATCAGAGAAAAATACAGAAAAAGGGAATTCTCTGCTCATGTTACAAAGTCTTTTCCGAATTATTTCAGTGAGCACTCATTATTGGCTTAGAATACCCAAACTCAGGCAGCCCACGGTTACCCCATTAACAAACCCCAATAGTCCCAGGACAAGCTGCCTGTCTTGAAGTGCATGGGAGACCTGAGTATTTGTTTATGCAAGATGGCCCTGTGGAGCACAGAATGAAGAATCTTTCCTCTCTCTGGAAGTTGGAGAGAGACAAGGTAGATGCCAAGCTGGTCTTCCAGCAGCTTATAACCCCATGGTTAATTCAAGAATGACAGAGAGAGGCAGGTGGACTCGTACAGTTGGTAAGGCAGACCTTCTGTACTTGGGTACTGCTTTGGCAGACTCACAGTTTTTGCTTGTTTACAAAGATAGTGGGAAAAGGGATGCTGCTTTTCTCTGCAAAACCAGCATTAAAACACTAACATAAACAGATCCTAAGTTCACAGGCTTACAGTACATCATCCTTACAATCAAGGAAGAACTGAGCTGAGTATCAGCACCCGTTCTAGTCATCGCACATTAGTCTGTAGGGCTTCACCATTCATGTCTGTTGGCAAAGAAGCTTTCCAGCTGTGAAAGTTCCAGGGCTCCTGCTGATAAAGCTGGCTAGCTATTATCTCCTCTCAAACTGTCACACAATTTGGTTTTTATTGAATGAATAATAACCTTGAGCAAAAGGGCTGGCAAGCAAGAAAAGACGGCCTGTGAACTTGCAAAAAGACATGCTCTCAGCCAATGCCCTACAGGTGCAGTTGAGTACAAATCTATCACTTCAAATAAAAAGCTCCTTTCCTTTGGTAAACAGAGCCCAACGCTGGTGGTACAGCATCGGTAGGATCCGTGTCATTCTCAGGTCTTGGGAGCCTTTCATCTGTAGACAGAGTGAGATAGCCAAATTGGCACCTTCCAGTGGCTTTTCAGCATTCTCTTCTTAAACACAGGGTTGAATGTTTAATATTTAATCATCTTCCAAAAAGAAATCTCCATCAGCTCTATCACTATTGTGAAAGACAATCTGAATAAACAAATTCAAACTAAGAGTTCCCTTTCACGCCTCTCTGTTTTGTGTGATTGCTTTGTGGGTATATGTTTATTTAGTCAAATTAGGCAGTCTGGCAAAGATGTTTGCTACAATGTTGCATCCTCCTTCAGCAAAACTGGATACTTACAGTTTTACTATCTACAACATCTATAAAGATTTTATAATCTGTGGGAGTGAAGGTAAGGAAATTAAAGAGCATGAAAACAAACCTGATACATCAATATATTTTCCAGATGTAACTAGAAATGATAGCAGTCTTTTAACATTTTTCTTGTCCAATGCCCATGGGCAAGCATCATATATTAAATAATTAATCCACTCTCTTCCACTGCTATCATCACTGTGTCTGGAGCTATACATGAGATGGTAACAGCTAACAACATTTTCAGGTGCTAGTATTCATTGTTCCTGTAAGCTATTGTGTATGGGCTTATGCCCAAAGTATAATACTAACCACTGACAGACCAGGGACAGACTAACCCTTACCTAGAGGCAATTACAGTTATTTCTGTTTATGCACACCCTTGTATGCCAACCAGTATCGATGGCTTTTTAATTAACTCTCAACATGCAGTTTCTGCACAGAAAATCATTTTTACTGTTGTAGAGACAAAACTTGCAAACCTTAAATCTCCCTTTCTCTCCTTGTTAATGAGCTCATCAGTATCATGCTCCCTCTCCTTTCATTTTTCATTTAAATTCCACACTGCATTCTCAAGCAAGTACTACTTGGTTGCCACCAAGGAGACACAAATGAACTTTTACAAAGGGTTGTAAGCACAAAGAACAAGAAGATGCTTTGTGAGAATAACTAGAGAAAGCAAACAAATTAAAAATAATAAAAGAAATTTTTCAAGTGAGCTATCATTGGTGTCAATATATGGAGACTATTAGAAGGAAGAGTGATATGACCTATTAGCAAGACACTTGTGTGTGCAGGCCGTAGAAGGGCTGGAGGGGCAGTTGAATTTCAGGGTGCTCTCAGCACAATGCATGTAGACTACACTGACCTTTCCATAATTTGGATATCTTTTCAATCCTGACAGGCTGGATTTTCTAGTATTCTTCCCATGTGCACAGGCAGTTATGGATTCCTATAAGGTCTCTGTGCCAACTGCTACAATCCAATCTTAGAGAGGGAGCTCATGCCAAAATGAACCATATAACCTTCACATAATTTACTCCTGACCTTCATGTTCTCCCTTTCTGCTAACTCTGCCAGATAGATGCAGCTGAAAGGCTGGAGTTTCTGATGAGCCAAAGGAACACTCAAGCCCCCAAAAACCCTGGGCAGGCATCCTTCAGTCAGCTACAAAGAGGAGGAGGACTACATTTCCTAATTCCTCAATACCATTCAGGGTTACCACTTAATTTAATTAGCCAGCTTCATGTAGTTCAGCAAAATCAAGCATCAAGACTGTTATATGCAGTGACCAGATATACCTTTTCTCTCTGAATTGCTTTCTTTTTCAGGATTTCAGCTTCTTCAGCTGCCTTTTTTGCTTTTACATACTCTTCTCTCTTGTGCTGTGCAACATAAACATAGGAAGTTATTTTACATATTTATGTATACAAGGAACACATGAGGTAACTTGACTCCTATAGTGCACATCTTTCAAACCTAAAATGTGTTAGGGGAAAATGTCTGGATTTTTTCCCTTAAAATAAGACAGTGAATAATGCAGGCTGTGCAACAGCTACTGCAATATTGGCTTTAAGAAGGCTGAGAAATCTAGGACTGATAAATGGGCATCCATGCAAAGACTCACACAGCTGATTGATAACTTGCAAGCATTTATACCTCTTGTAACAGGAACAACATTTCCACATAAGCACAGGACAGGGTGGTACATTGATCAATTAGTCCAAGCATAAGCAGCATGCCAGAAGATACATTTAAGTGGCTTTACAACTGTTCTGGTTGTTATTTGAGATATCATCTGTGATACAGATTGCTACATATTTATGGAAAGATTTCTCATTTTCTTTGGTGCAGAACATTAGTTTCTGATTTTCTGCTGCTTCCTTCAGGTTTCATGACTTTCTCCTGTCAAGCAGCTGTGAGTTCATTTTATAGTCATACAAAACACTACAGGAAAAGTTTTCTTTTGAGTCCTAAAAATAAATAAACACATTTATTCTTACTGACCTTTTTCTGGTATTTAGATTGCATGAGAATCATTTGTTGGTTTTGTCGTACTTGAGCCTCTGATTCGTTTCCACCTTAAAAAAACCCAAAAATATAAATGGCACTTTGTATGAGCATTTTAACTGCAAATGCCAGTCATTTCAGAATACAGCAATATAACAGATTGGATGTATGCATATACAGGAAATTTTTCATAATTACAGTAGCTGTCTGACATTAAAGAGAACAGATAGGAGACCTTTTTGATCATTTTTTGCATCCATCAAAAGCACTTGCCTATTATTTACAGAGCATCCACTGTATCATCCACTCTACTAACAAATATGTCTCTACAATGTATGATCAGTTTACTGAGGAACTATTCCATTTTCAGAAAATCAGTCATGCTTTGCAGGTGAGTTTTCATTTTCATATCCAGCTATCCCTACCTTTACTCAGTTTGTCACACACATACAGTCAGAAATTCTATTGCTAAAAAGTTTCTCTTTTATCAAATTTAGGATCTTGGACTCTGCCAGCTCCAGTGGGATGCTATCATTTTAATATTTTCTAAATAATGTCTTGGGGCTCAAGGAAGAACCCCCTTTCTGAAATGGAAGTAAAAGCCTTTTCCCACAGACCTCACATTCATATCCAAGTAGTAGAAAGTGTCCTTTTCCAAAGCCATGGACTCTCTTTTGTGAACATCTAAAGTTCTGGCCATAATGTTCAGCCTTCAATAAAAAGAAACAAAATCCCCACAACCAATCAACCAACAAAAAAACTAATCACAGAAAGAAAGTGATACTTGGTCTTAAGGGATTGAGGAAGTGCCTTTGATTCTATTACTCTGCTGTATTTTCCAAGGTATTTTCTTGCTGTAGGAAAGAAATTATTTATTCCCTTCAGTTGATGCAAAACATTACAACAGCCCTCACTCCATTCTGAGGATGGGAGCTGTACTTCCCCAGTTGTTTTCATGAGAAATTCCCCTCTATGTGACTCCTAATTCTACAGAAGCAGCTGGACCAATCTGTGCTACCTGATATCTTGGGCTGTAGCAAAAGCAGCATGGGCAGCCAGTCAAGGGAATGTGATTCTGCCTCTCTGCTCTAGTCTGGTGAGACCCCACCTGCAGTGCTGCATCCAGCTCTGGAGTCCTCAGTACAAGAAGGTCATGGACCTGCTGAATTGAGTCCGTAGGAGGGCCTCAAAGATGATCAGAGGGCTAGAGCACCTCTCCTATGAAGGAAGGCTGAGAGAGCCAGGATTGCTTCCCCAGGAGAGAAGAAGGCTCCAGGGAGACCTCCTCGCAGCCTTTCAGTACCTGAAAGGGCCTACAAGACAGCTGGAGAGAGAATTTTTGCAAGAGCATATAGTAGTAGGACAAGGAAGAATGGCTTTAAACTGAAAGAGGAGAGATTTAGATTGAATATAATAAAGACATGTTTCACTGTGAGGTGCTGAGGCACTGGCACAGGTTGCCCAGAGAAGCTGTGGATGTCCCATCTCTGGAAGTGTTCAAGGCCAGGTTGGATTGCACCTTGAGCAACCTGGTCTAGTGGAAGGTATCCCTGCCCACAGAAGGATGAGTAAAACTGAATGATATTTAAGTTTACTTCAGACCCAAACCATTCTATGAATTTTAAGACCTTTCAGAAATGTAAGAAATACTAGGCCTTGCAGGAGGGATCACTCTTGTCTAAAGGTAGCTCTCTCCATTTACTAATGGAAGGTAACTAATCTTTAGGAGCTTTTGTGACATTCCCATTTTGTGAATGGGAGATCAATACCCTAAGCATGGCAACATTTCTGTGGACTCAAATAAATCCCTAAGATAAGTTCTCCAGAGAGAATGGCCATGCAGTATACAAGCAATAAGCTTAGAGTAGCAATACACATACAGCTGTTGAGGCAGGATGGGAACAGAGAGAACTCCAGTTCAGAAGGCGAGAAGAAAACTGATTTATTTCAAATGCACCACTCTATTTAGAGGGAACATGTGCAGACCAACTTCATTGGTCTTAAAGTAAAAACATCTCACACCATTGGTGCGCTGTGAATCATGCACGGTGGCAGAACGTATCTATAAACAATGTGAACAACAAGAGAGATAAAGAAATATTTACATTCTTTTCCAACTCTCTCCCAGGCCCAGCCTGGTAGAAATGTCTCTTTTTCTCTCTGACTGAACTGAGAATATCCACAGCTGGCATTGTAGAGTGTCTCTTCCCCAGGTCTAGAAAATAAAACTGCTGCTAAACAGGTTTTTAAACCTCTTAGATGCCTAATCTTTCTCTTTTTTTTAGCCTTTTAATAGCAAAATTTCATTTGTGCACTGTAGTTTTTTTGTCAGTACTGGTGGACATAGTTTTGGAACAAACATTTTTCTCATCATTATTAGAAATTGCCTATAGCCTTTCAGCCAGGTTTAATCCATTCAAGTTGCCTTGGCTGTAACGTGTCAAATGCTTCACTGAAGTCAGAGGATGTTGTGATCATATATAATAATAGCAGAAAAGAGACTGTTGCATTTATCAGGCATGATTTGTTGCTCCACTTGTTGCTTATGTAGGAGAGTAGAACTTGCATCCTTCATTGCTCTCATCTCTCCATGATGCCTGAAAGTTTGGCAGTCAAATATTACAGAGTTGAAATCTAGAATACTTATTTCCCTGTGGAAACCACAAATGTTAAAAAACTTTAAGAAGCTTCAACTTCTTCAGTCCCTTAAAATCACTCTGAGAAAATAACATGATACTTTTTTCTCCTAATGAATACCTACAGGGGTAAAATTAGAGATGCCATTTCAGCTCCAGATTTGTTCCTGTGGCAATGATATGTTCTAATAATCTTTGCACCTCAGTTCTTTTCAGAGGCACTGAACACAGTACCTGTGTCTCAGCATCCAGGAGTCTAAGTGGCAGCTAGAGAGTGACTAATGACATCATATTTTTTTACTTAATATTTTTTTTCCCTCTTAAGTTTCTTCTTTGCCCAGAAGGATTTAAAATGCAGAGGGCCAGAAGTTAAGACTCCAGACACTCAGTCCCTGCAGCTTTAAGGGACACCTTTAGTCACGCAGCCAGCCCGCACACAGCAAACATGCCAAATTTCTTTTTCCAGATTTCACTTTCTTCAGCAAAAAGCTCTATGGTCTCCTTGTGACAGAAGTATGTTTTCTAGAAACTACCCACAAGCAAGAAGCAAATGTTACATGTGAACTCACAAAGACTGTGTCTGGCCACACAACTGAACATGATGGTGGGCATACAGGGCATTGCCACTACTGCAAACAACTGTGACTCAGCTGCAGGGCAGAACATGTGGGACCAGGATCACCCTGAGCCAAAAATCAGATCTGGGTTGGAGTCAGTTCAAACTCCTCTGTCTTCCACCTGCTGTCTATTTTTATACACTGTACACCACAGCAAACTCATCTTGTGCAGCCTGGCAGAGAAAGAACTTAATTTGCAGGTCAAAGCAGACTACCTCCTGCACTTTGCACCCCAAATTCTCCTCCAACAGCCAAGGTAAGGAAGAGTAGCTCTTCTTTTCTAAAACTTTTTTAAACTAAGTTAGAAATATCACTAAATTCAGTACTTTATAGTGGTTGCAATTGAAGATATCTCCTACACTTTCCCCCACCCATCTAGAAAACATCTTGCTTATCTTAGCAAACACATCAATTATGTTCAGGGTGGTTTAAGTTCTTGCAGCTTTTTACCCTGTTTTTCATTTACTTGTCTGTTACCTTTAAAAAATTGGTAATATAGGGCTTCACACACTTTTAGCCTGCAAATGCTGAAGATGCAGGGATCATTTTTGCCTCTTCAAGAGCCAGCAGCCAGGAAAGCACACACAGACACAGAGGAGTTTTCTTACAGGTAACTGGAGGGTCTCCCACATGCTGTCCATCTTCACACTAATGATGAGTGCGTGCCCCCTCAGAGAGATCAACTACAGACAGTGTAAACAGCAGGAGGATTAATCCACCTCTTTTCCCCAAATGTTAGTGCAGATTTTCTACTCTGCCCTTGACAGATTTCTTGAGTGACAATCTGTGCTGTTTTGTTTCAGAAACATCTTCCTTGCCACGATCATCAAGAAGCACAGAGCACATACAATATATTCATGTCAGCCCTTATTGACACTGAATCTCTTTAATTAGTAGCGAGAAAAAGTTAAAAATTTCTCATGTCTTGGAAAATTTAATTTTGCAATTCTCAATTGCTGATTTACATGTCTTACCCAGTCTCTGTGGCACCAATGTAATTGGCCCTGGCCTGTGTTCTTTCTTCCATTGCTCCAGGTCATCGAGCTCTTTCTTAGCAACTGAGCAGGTATGAAAAGAAATAAATATATGGAAGTTAGAGGAATACTAACAAGCAGCCATTACTGCTAATTGCATGTAATCCTGAAGACCATCCAGGAACAACTTGGTTCTCAAGAGACTCAGACACCGCCACAAGAGGTTACGCAGTCACTGCAGTAATTAGCTAATAGGGCAAACATTTTCCCTAACTTGAGTCTGTAATGGTGAACAACCCTAGGACTCAACCTCAAAAGTAAAGCCAAAACCAGCTAGGAGACTACTAATAGACGGCTTTTTAACCCCTGGGGACCTATAGGTAAGTGCCATAGTATTTGCTGCTGCAGGTAAAGCAGAAGTTGTTACAATGAAGATGTTACTGCTGCATAGAGGGAAATCCTTGTGGTGTAATGCTCCCCAGCAGGGAAATGAAAAGTAATTTTCCCTCCCAACCACATGCTCCCTAAATAAAAACAGGAGGAATGCATGAATCAGCTTCAAATTAAGACAGTTCAACATAGGCACCCACATGTGAGATGGGCAGCAAGCTCCCAGCTTAGTCAGTGCAAGTCAATACAGCCGGGGTGCAACCATATGCTCTAGGATGGCTGATATAACTTCTCTCTATGTTGACTGACAGAGGGAAAAATACAACAATTCCTTTCAATTCCTTCCTTCCAAGCAAGGCCAACAAAGCCTATGAAAAGAGGAGCTATGTTTTACACTAGCACTTCAGTTGCTCTAGGAGCTTATTTCACTCTGTGTATCCTAATAGCTAGCTATGGCTATTGGAGGCTAACACCAGCCCTCCTCTAAGAGGATAAAGCCAGTATTTGGGTAAGCCTCCAAAAAGACCGAAATGACAGAGAACAGCTTTTTATTTCACCTTTAAAACAACCATTTAAGTAGAGACTGCATTCAGTGAGGTCCTATTTCTGCCAGTGTCCAAGACAGAAATACTTGACATGCTTCAGACCTTTCACACTGGCACCACAAAGTGAAAACAGATCTTTATTAGAGCAGCAGCAGTGTGGCTGTTAACATCACAGTCAGGTCTAAGATGATCTGCTGCTATTCTTCCTTCAAAAGGATTATAGTTTGGTTCATTATAAGTCCATTTTCTTTCTTGCAACCAAAGGAAACCCAAACCATACCAGCCTACCGGTAAAGCATTTCAGCCAAACTCACAATGTTTGAGAAGAAAGGATTTAATTGCACCATTTCCTTGAGGACTCAAGACATGAGAAGTGCTGACTCACTCCTTTCAGCTTTCATGTCTTGCATGAATCAATGCCCAGATGTGTAGGACGGCTGTGCTCAATCAGTCACCTCTGTATACAGAATTTATTTCACATCTGACTCTGGCTGTAACTTTGCCAGTAAAAGATTTCAACATATGCCTGATCTTTCTGGTAGAGGTTCAGGGTGTTCCCGCTTAGCTACTTTCACCAGCAAGACTCAAAGCTAAGAAAAAGTGAACATATATCCACAAATACTTTCCACCTAAAATTACTTTTACCAGATTTGGTAGAAGAATCACCTACACTCAAATGCATTTTCAAGAACCAACAGCATCTGCAGTTGCTTTTGTTTCCACATGGGAGTATTTTCAAAAATATTTCTTATTTATATTTTTGTTCTTCGTCCTCCTGAGACTGTGCAAAGTTTCCCAATATGAATTCCATCCTGTAAAATTTGGATAGAGCTAATTCCAGCATAGTCTTGTAGAAGCCATCTTGAACTCCTGCACTGAAATTACCAAAACCCTTCCAAATAAGATTTATTCTGCATGAAGTGAAGCCAGATGATGAGTCACACTTAAGAAAAGCTACATGATCATGGAGAATGCTCATAGCATTGGCATTTACTGTCATATTGGTACATAAAAAAGCATTGTAAAAATGAGGATAAAAATTGCAAGAGCAATAAAATGCTAAAACCCCATAGTTATTCAAGTAGAAATAGTGTATTATGATATTAGACAACTCAACTTACTTTGCTGCAACTGTTTTCTTCTGGTTTCATTTGGAGTTACCAAGACATATGGGCCAACACTAAAATGAAAGAATACACTCTTATTTTTCCTGTTCACACAAAATCAGGAAGTGTTCCTTCATCACCGAAGTCAGTTTCCTGCTGTTGTAGCAAACAACTTCATAGAAAAGTGAGTATTTATTCTGATTCAGCTCTTTAGGAATTTTTGGTAAGTACTCTGGGAATACATGTTATATTTGTAATTGGCAGCAGATACCAAGGATAATATTTTCAGGAACTTTTAGCATAGCCTTTGCTGTTCTTATTCAAATCTTACTCTAGACTGCTGACCTCAAATCTCATGCATTTCAAATCAAATCACTTCCTTGAATCAAAAAGTTCCATGTGGAAGACCACTGTCTACTGGGAAGAGCACTGGTGTTGGCAGTCTCACCCTTTACCTTGTGGACACCAAGCGCCTTGTGGACTTAAGCAGTCTGCCCAAAAGTAGTCCAAGGAATGCGCAAAGTCACACTGTCTGTGATGGACCCAGATGACTTACTCTCAGCCTGAGCCTCAGTTTCCTTGTCAGCCTTTCATTTTCAGGCACCAGGAATTCATTGGGCATATTCATCTTGCTGTCATGCCTAAGGTGCGACTCACTGAATCAGGACAAGGGGACTGTTTTGCCAGACTTAATTCAAAATGCAGTTGTTGTCTCAAGGAGTTATCAATCTAATGTGACAGCAAAGAGGCAAGCCAGGGTTCAGAGTGTATTAAGAGACTCGAGGTGATCAAAAGAGTGATGAAAACATGTCAGTTCCACTTGGAGAAGACAAAGGGTTTTATCTCCATGGTGTATTGTGTGAGTAGGAGTTTACACAACTCCCACTTATCAGAAGCTGTGCCATGGGGGTGCAGGTTTACCAGAAATGCACTAAGCAGCAGTTGGCCCCACACATCAGAGTCTTGGCAGGGTTTTATATGCAAGTGTGGGCACAAATATTTCATCTGGTTTCACTGCAGGGAAAGCACAAGGAGAAGAACAGCTACCAAAGAATAATTAGGGGAGAAAGCTGAGCCTCTTCAGGAAGGGACACAGGGAGCAGGTAGAGGACAAACTAGTAAGCAGAGAGAGAAGTTGGCAGTGGAAAAGTAATGAAACAATATGGCCCAAGACTAAGGCTTAAAAGGGGAATGAAAATCATGCAGAGATCAAAGCGCCCAAAGCTGCCTGCTGCCATATCACTGTAATTCAGGGTTTGGTAAGAGAGTATTTATATCCAATTACCTCTTTCTCTTTGAAGACTTATTCTAGGAGGATGTGGATTAATTTATGAGATTAAACTAGTAAAGATAGAGCCGTAAGCTCTAATGGTGCCGTTTTATATGATCTTTTCCCTTTCTGCCAGCACACTTTGGTGCCCCCGAGACACTGAGACTGTTCTGCAAGTCTCCACCGAATCCCAGACCCTCAAAGGCTGGAGTGAAGAGTGCAGCAATGCTCCAGTGGCAAACATTACTTAAAAGAAGCTTTGAGAACACATCTCACTTATGGCATAACACTCCCCATCAGTGATGTTTCAGATTTTTCTCTATTTGATTGAGTGGTAGCATTTCCAATTTATGCCAAAGTGCCTTTAACAAGCTGCTGCACCATGTATCTGTTTCAAGACTTTTTTATAGATTTTGTTTTGGTTTCAGATATTAAGATCATATTTCTCTCAAGTTCATACACAAAAATTATTAAGTACCTTTTAAACTCTCCTCCCTTCCCTTTGGCAGTGATAAAAGTGGCTGAAATTGTAGGTTGCAATGCTACATATCTTCCCCTCCCAAAAACTGATCAGTGCATCTAAGATACCACGCTGCTTCACAGCACTAGGGGGCAGAAGAGTTTTTATACCATGTACTTTGATGACTTCAAACAGCATTTGTCTGGTTGATTTATTTTAAGTTATAATACATTTTTTTAAAAAAGACCTCGGCTTGTCTGAACATGTATAAGAAATCATGTTATCAAATCTAGCCCTTTTGCCATGAATAATTTCCTTCATCTACTTCTGCTTTTTACCTGGAAGGCTCAGACCCCAAGAAGCCAGGTGGGGCCCACTCTTCTGGTACCTGACTGTAGCCTCATCATCAACACCTCAGAAGGACTGCACATGAAATACAGCAAAGATCAATCAGTTTACCAAAGAGGTAGAGGTGACAGTACATTTACCATCTGTTTTCCAGAGAGCAGATTAAGAGTTGTGGTGTTTAAAACAGTGTTTATTAAAAAGCAAAATTCATTTCAATTTCATTGAAATAAAGGCAAAGAAAGTGAGGATGCCAAGTCTTCAGTGGGGGAGGGAAGGGGAGAACAGGACACCAACATTTCTTTGTCTTTTATCTAATGCTTTGTTTTACTTATGATTAGAAATAATAAGGAAAAAAAAAAAAAGGCAGGGGGAGCATTTTTCAGTTTATCTAACTTTATAGTATTCACCTTGGTCTCTGGAAAGATATGCCAGAGTTTGGGTACTGGGATTAGGAATGGCCTTAAACTGAAGGAGGGCAAGATTAGCTTAGATACTAGGAAGAAATTATTTACTGGCAGGGTGGTGAGGCACTGGCACAAGTTGTCCAGAGATGTTGTGGGTTCCCCATCCTTGAGGTGTTTAAGACCAAGCTGGATGGGGCTCTAGAGGAAGGATTCCTGCCCATGGCAGGGGGGTTGGAACTAGATGACCTTTAAGGTCTCTTAAAGAATCATTCCATGATTCTCTGATCAGGGGGAAGGAGGAGTAAGTACATGGTAAATTTCTTGTGTGAGGGGTGAAAGTCAGGGTCCAAACTGGTTCCTTGCCTTTTAACCCAACAGGAGAGGAGCCAAATGAGCTGTTGCCTGAGAAACTCCACCTGCCCTACACGTTCTAAAATCTGCACCTAAAATTCCTTATTTTCTCGAGATTCTCTTTTTGAAGGAAACAAAGTTAATACAAAAACCCACCAGCAGCTTTCTCGTTGTGTTTTTATCCAGTTTGCAGGATATTTCTTTGTAATTTCTTTGTTCAGGCAAAATCTCTGATCCAGTTAAGCCTATAAAACCTGCTACAGCCTGTCAATTTAATATTCCAGTCAGTTTCTGGGTTGCCACAGTAGCCATAAGTCTGGAGCAAATTATCCTACTTACCTGGGGAGCAATTAAGGAAATGTGAAGATTTGAAGCTATCAGAGATGTGCAGAATTTTGTGCTTTATACCAATATATGAAGTGCTTCAAAGTCCACAGACAGAAAAGATTATAAAGAATTTAACTTTACAGTTTCCCTAATAATGATTCTAATTGTTATAACATTTAAGCCTGTCTTTGAGGTCGGGTTGTTTTATAAATACAAATAGAGAAGTCACTGGAAGGGGGAGAAAGAACATCTTACCCCAGTTATAACTCTTCAAAAATAAAAATCATCTTCTGCCTTTATGGATCATATTAATCTTGATGAGTGTTTTTTGTTTTATTTTCTCTGCAGAAAATGGGAATGTATTGACTCATTACACAGACTGAACAGATATTAATGAAAGTAAGAAAGTTATAACCCAATAAGAGAATGTATCTATATTGAAATTTAAAAAAAAAGAACCCCCTATGATTTTTCAAGCAGATATACATAATATACCACAGCTGTGGGATTAGAAATGCCTATGTAACAATATATCATTGTGGTTTAACCCCAGTCAGTAATTAGGCACCACATGGCTGCTCGCTCACTCTACCCCCCATGAGATAGGATGGAGAATTAGAAGGGTTAAAATGAGAAAACTCATGGGTTGAGATAAAGACAGTTTAACAGGTAAAGCAAAAGCTGCACACACAAGCAAAGCAGGAATGGATTCACCACTTCCCATGGTAAGGCAAGTATTCAGCCATCCCCAGGAAAGCAGGGCTCCACCACATGTAATGGTGACTTGGGAAGGCGAACTCCATCACTTTGAATATCTCACCCCTCCTTCCCTGTCCCCCAGTTATGCATGCTGAGCATGATGCCATATGTTATGGGATACACCTCTGCCAGTTGGGGTCAGCTGTCCCACAGCTCTCACAACTTCCTGTGCACCCTCAGCCCTCTCTCTGATGGGGTGGTGTGGGAGGCAGAAAAGACCCTGACTCAGTGTCAGCCCTGCTCAGTAATAACAAAACATCTCTGTGTTATCAACACACTTTCGGCCACAAATCCAAACCGTAGCCCCACAGCAGCTACTATGAAGAAAATAAGCTCTACTCCAGCCAAAACCAGCACATACAGAGAGAGAGAGAGATATAAAACATTTCTGTCAGGAGAAACATGCAATACATTCATAGGTAATCTGTAATGATAGTTTACACTTTGAGTGATCAGTAACATTAGGAACAGCATGTCTGAAAACTTAAATTTTGAATTATATGTGTAAGTCTACTCTTCTAACTAGGACACCTAGTTCTCAAGGACACCTCTTCAGTGCTTTAAAGGCTTAGGCAATAGCAACTTCTGTTCTACTTTCTTTCAGGTTTGTATAAAATAGTTTATTTCTAAAACTGAAAAAAACACATGAGGACTGCTGTTCTGGTAATGGTTTTTGCAGAGCTGTGCTCTTCAGTTTTTCCTCAAGTCCACTCCAGCCATCTACCACAGGAGATATATTCAAATGAAGTGTGAAATTGTTTAAAGTGTTACAAAAGGAATGGGTGTTATGAACTATTTCCGTGGGTGCATTGGTACATGAATGTCACAGAGCTGAAAGCCAAATATCTTGCTCTGCTGAGCAGAGTACTCTGCATAACAGACAGAAATAAGGAGAATGAAGTTGGAGAGCAAAAAAATGACTAAAGCTTAGGAAGGAGGCATGGGCAGATTCAGCCAGAGGAGGGACCTAGGGTGAGATACTGCATTAGATAGTATGTTAAAACTGAACTTAAAAGTGATCAAACTGCCAAAGCCACCTCTTGAATTTCCTTCAAAGATACACTAAGCTGAACTTTGCATTCATTTATCAGGGAGTGTTTTAAGAGCTGTCAAGTCCACACCACCACAAAGTATTGTTTTCACCAAAGCTCCCATGCCTGATGGAGCAGCCCCATGCTGCTGAGCAGCACAGAAGCTGCCAAATTAAAGGGCTACAAGATGCCAAATCCCAGCAAGTGGATAACTGTCCTGTAGGTATCTCCATTTTGCAATGCACACACAGCCAGATGCTAATGATAATTGACAGCCACAATTCTAGACCTCAGCTGAGCAATATGCTCTGTGTCCCAGCAGTGCCATAAGCAGAGCTCTAGGAAAGTGTACAAACCTTACATGCAGGCCTGGGGTTCTGGCTTTCCATCTTTATCAGTGGCATCATCTTACCAGTTTGCAGCTTAGAGACAAAAGTGATTTACTGGGGCTTAGCATTACACACTGTCTGATTCATCCTCACTGCAAGTGTGCTCTTAACATGAGAGGCAGAAAATGAATTACATTAGAAGGAAATGTTTATCACCAAAAGTCTACCTCCATGGATTTTGTCCTGTGTTTGCCAGAGGCCAGGAATGCATTTAATTAATACAGTTCAAAAAGTGTCTGGAAGATTATTAAACCAGGGTAACTCACTTCTGTATCTGATCCCTTTCATTAAGACAAGACAACATTTTTGGCATTGTGAGGATTAAAGCAAAAAGTTTAAACCTGAAGTGAACTTGCAAGAGGGAAGAATGAGAAGAGAGAGGGCAGCAGAGAGTAGTGCAGGAGAAAGTAAGAGTCAGAAATCTGCAGGAAAGAAACAGATCTGAAAGTTCTGCCATTACCAACATGCTTGTAGAGAAATTCCTGAAGTTAAAATTTGGTCAAAAGACTAAAACGGAAACTTGGAACTGAATTTCCAACAGTTTAGATGAGGATCAGACTCAGCAGCTTGTTGTAGTCTTAGCACATCAGAAAGAAGGGCAGGTGCTTCAGCCAGTACTCTGTTTTGGATAATCTCAACCACCTTCTGAAGACTCAAGGAAATTGCCACCCTGAAGGATCAAATCAGGGAGCCAAGGGGTAGCCCTCAGCCCAAACCTGGCTCACAGCACAGCTTTCTCTCCTCTGAAACACTAATGTGCCATTAGTCAGCCTGTGCTTGTGGTCAGATTACACCAAAGGGGCAGAGTTCACTGTGGCAGCGCTGTAGATCTCCATCAGACCCAGTAAAGTCTAGAAAAGTCAGACATGGCCATGCTCGTGCTGTCCCCACGTGCTAGAGCAGCTCAGTTCCCTCAGCACAGCACAGTGTCAGGGATGTAGGGAGAGGGATGTAGGCATGTAGGGAGCATGCCAGAGCCAGCTGGAGCACCTGGTAATCACTAGCCCTGAGGAGCATGGAGCATCATCCGTGGGCAGGCCAGGCGCTGGGCTTGGCAGCACCAAGTGCTGAGCAGAGTTCTCCCCTGCAGAGGCGTGCATGTGCTGCATGTCAGGCTTGCCAGCGTGCCTGGAGAGCTCAGCAGGTCAGATGCTGCATCACACAAACACTGAGATTTGAGCTAGTGGCGTGTTCATCTCTGCTTCCCTGCTTCTTTTCAACTATGTATTTCCTTCTCCACTGTCTCTGCATCAGAGAATTTGTCCTTTCATTGCCCCTGCCCAAACGCAGCATCCTTCCATACATTCCTTATTCATCACCTCGTCACAGCTCCTCATCAAGCTATGCATCAAGAGAACATGTCAGGGTTTATGCAAAACAAGCTCCTTCAAAAAAGCCTTCTAATACACAATATGGAAGGACTTCCTTCCCTCCCCCAAGCATTACATGGAACAGCAACCCCCACCATCCAGACTGACAGTATAGTTGTTGACTTACATAGACCCTGCCACCAATCCTGTGCCTGGAGAAAAGGCTGACTACTGACCACAGTGAAGCTGGGCATGTCTCAAGCGCTCCACTGGGCTGTAAATATTAGTACATCAGCCTGAAAGACAGAGTTGGGAGACTTCCCCTCTACAGCAAGTGGAGAGCTAAACTCTGAACAGATTTTCCATAATTCAAACTACCTGTCTTGCACTCCCAGCAGTGGCTGGGCAGTGGACAAAACAAGTGTTTTGCTAAAAATCCACCTACAGTTTTGTAGACCAACTTTTTTTTATTTTAAAGAAACTTTAGTTCATGAAAGAAAAAAAAAATCAGAGCTGCTAAGTATAGTCTGTCAGCAATAGGATGAGGGGGTCTTATAACACCATAAATATTTTGGGTTTTTTTTTGTTTTGTTTTGTTTTTTGGGTGTTTGTTTGTGGGGTTTTTTTTGTGTGTGTGGTTTTTTTTGTTGTTGTTTTTTTTTGTTTGGTTTTTTTTGTTGTTGTTGTTTTTGTTTTGTATGGTTTTTTTTTGTTGCCTTTTTTTTTTTTTAATTCCACATTAACACTGGAAAAGGAAGATAGATTGATAGATTGATATATTTGGCTCCGGCGGTCAAAGAATACAATTTCTTGAGTCAAGCATTCTAGCAAGTTTGCTCTCCTTTCAGACAAAATGATGAGGGACTGTTACCAGCTGTGCAGCAATATATCTTCAGGCTTTATTATTTTGCATTTCAGTTTTTAATGTATTTTACCAGAACCAATATTATTCTTGGCAGCTTTAAAGGTGCTAAAGGCAGACTGCTGAATGGAGGCAGCAGTTTCTTTTTCAGGCACTAGCTATAGTTCACCCTCTAATTTCCCCACTTTCCTCCACCTTTCTTCTGTACAGACTTTTGTTTCTGAATAGGTATGAACGGGGGCAATTTGGGAATTCGCTTTCTACAAGTTAATTTCATAGCACTTAGCAGACAAAGTGAATCCACTTAAATGCAAGTTTATTATTATAAGCGGTTTCAAGCTGTTGTCATCCTGGTGACTTTTTTCTCCATGGCCTGAAACCACATTCTATGTATAACTGGATGGGGATGTGCAGAGTGTGACTTCAATTTTGCATTTGAACAAGTATTTTTCTTAATTAGGACCATTTTATTGTCACTTCTCGCCCTTGACACATCATATGAGGGCTTTTCCAAAGCAAAACTATCTAAACTCTAATACCAGCTGCCCACCTTGTATTGTTAGCAGTCCAGTTTGAATATCGAGTACTGAACAGGACTGCAACATGCTACATCCCACACATATTTCATGCGTCCAATCTAAACAAAAGGTCCCCTAATCTGACCATAAGATGCTCCTGAGATGTTTTCCCACTCCCAATTTCTCTCACAGCCTGAGACAGAGAGTTTGCATTGAAACAATTCATACAGAGCCTTCAAAAGAGACTCCAACTCCTGCTTTGCTGGCAGTAAAACCATACCCCTGTCTGTTTCCAAAAAATAGCAAGCCGAAGCTGGCATAGAGACAGTACTTGGCATGGAGCAATCCTGTTTGGGCCCCTCATGTTCCCTCTGCTACACATATTCCAGAAATCCTTTAGTAATGCTAGTCTATGCTTTTTTTCTCCTACTGTCACCCTGTAACTTCAGGTCTCCAACTGCTCTTGTTATCCCAGAACCTGAGAACTTGAACCTGAGGGTGTCCCAGTATTTTAATTTTAAAGGTCATATTAAAATGGGTTGGTGGCTAAAAAGCTGAGTCAGCTTTATCACTGCTAAAATGATATTTTAATCTGAAATCTTTCTTGAAATGTAGCTTGAGAAGATGAACAAAGTAATAATTAATGAAACAATTTTTGTTTTAAAGAATAAAGATCCCCACTGTTCTGTTTCAGTATTTCAGATGCTATCTTCTCCTTTAATCTGTGTTAGTTAAGGAAATTGCAGTTTAAGTGGCTGCATCGCATTCAAACTGCCAGGTAGCATCCCCCTTCTAAAGGGAAGGATGCAAACCCCACTCTCATTCAGTTCATTTTTTATTGCAGTATTAGTTTCCCCACTCATATTATATGGTTTCTATTTCAACCTGTCCTTCCCTCATCCCTCTTCTCATTAACTGAATACTAATGCAGACTTTAATTTGTACATCTGAGATTTAGGAACTAATTCTTTTTTATGAAGACACAGAGAGAATATTTTCACATAGCAGAAAACACTACTCAGTCTTTGCAGTGGATGCACAACAGCTTTATGTCTGCAAGAATCATGTAAGATGAAAGAGGGAACAGGTATTGGTGTGATTATATGTGCTCTGGCCTTAAATTCTGCAGGGAGCTCTGGCAAACCAATTGATTAATTATTCACCTAACCTGTACCAGGGGGTTTGTATGCCAGACAAACTGGGAAAACACAGTCATGCCAATGGCAAAACTCCCACTAGCCCTGCTGCCCCCTCCTCCCCCCGAGAAAAACCCAAACAGCAACAAAATGCACACATCACAGCTACATAAACAAACGGGGCTGTCCTTGCTCTGCTGTGGATACCCGGCACTGTGAGAGCAGGCAAGACAGAGAATTTTTCATATTTGGAAGCGGCAGTAAATAAACAGACTGTAACTAAGGAATTGTTGTTTGCTCTCCTGAAAGTCAGTCATTAAAGCGCTGATGGATTTTAAAGGGACTCGGCACTTAGTAGTCCCTGTATCATTACCACCCAATAGGCAAGCAGTCATGGGTTTCAGTGGAAAGCTGCTGACCTCTGCTTGCCATCAGCTGCCTGCCACCTCCTCCACAGGTGGCTCCATCTTCTTCACCCAGAAAGAAGGGAAAGGAAACTGAAACAGTTTGCAGTTTTGCCAGCTGCCCTTCGAAAGACGGAAGAAAAAGAAGCAAGCTAAGCAAAATCAGCACATAACAATAATAATAATCTTGGCATTACATGCATTGTTACTAAGAACTCAGAAAAAGCAAAATGGTGAAAAGGAAGAAACACTTAGCTTTGGTCATCTAAGTATACTTATATTAAATATACTTGCATAAACCACATACACACAGAGTTTTCCATTTCTATTCTGTATTATACCTGCAAGGCACAGCTTATACAAGCTATCTCAGGATTGTTCACTGGAAAGCAAGAGAGAGACTAAGCATAGATTCCAATAAAGCACCAAATGCTGAAGCTTTGGTTTTAGTTTAGTGAGCATGAAGTTCCTGGAAGCTGTTCTGTGTCCTTGACTGCATTCAGAGCAGTGTTGGAATGCAGCCTATATCCATCTCTTAAGCCAAAGTAAGTATTTTTAGACTTTCCAGGATGAAATATTAGAAGACACAGAAAACAGGGAGCTAGAACCAGATTTGAAATTTCACTTTGAAAAAAGATGGCAAGAAACTTTGAAAAAAGATGCCAGACACTATGTATGCCAGTATCCAAGGTACAGAACTGGCCACTGCTATGGCACAGGGTACAAGCCATGCTGTCAAGAAGCCTGCCAGAACAACTTGGGTCCCATGCAGGAAGCTCCAAGGAGATGACAACATGCTGCTTGTGTGCTCAGCCACATGCAGGCTGTCTATAAAGTATTTTCACCTTTAATGGTGTACACCTCGAGTGAGCTGGAGAACAGGCACCCAATGCAGGTAAATCATCTTGTTACTTACTACTGCTTCTGCTGTTGTTGGTGCACTAATGCTTGGCCTCCTTGTTTCTCTTTAGATGCTGTCAGCTTCTGGGTGTTTTCACCCTTCTCCGTTTCACTGTTGCCATGCAAGGGGTTATCTCGAGAGGAAGATGGAGTATTGAAGGAAGTAGCTGTCCTGTACCTGCTGCCTTCCTTCCATCCTCCCATGCCAGACATGGTTTTGCAAGTACTTTGCCTTGACAGAAACCAGGATTGCTGCTACAGCTAGAGGAACACTCAAAACTTCGGAGTTGCCAGAAATCAGTTTCAATTCCTGGTAAACTCCTCCCCTTCCTGAACTTTGGGCTGGCGGGCATGCCAATACATGTACTGGTTTCTGAGGCATCCTCCAGCTGAAGCTCAAGTTTCGTCATCTCAGTCACAGCACCCAGGCAGACAGGGGTCACAGGGTGACAGCAAAGCTGATCTGTGCTAATAAACCAGGTGACAACAGTTTGTGCAGAAGTATGGGGAGGTCTGACGTTTTTCTGATATATTTCTGACACATATTTCTGATATATTTCTGACTTTTTTTTAACCCAGCACTTCCCTGTGACAGAGGGAATAACTCTTGGGGGTGTTATTACCCACCCCTGAAGGTGAAAGTAATGCAGGTTCTTGTTAATAAATTTCTTGGGGCAGATTAGAGTGAAAAAACACTGAATGATCAGTGTTTGCAAATATATATATATATATATATATATATATACACGTGTATATATATATATATATATATATATTTGCAAACACTGTATATATATATATACATGCATATATATATATATAGTGGAAAACGCCAATCACTTGGTTTTTAAATTTTAAAAGTCTAATAATAATAAAATGGTTATAAAAATAGTAGTACAATTACAGTAAAATTTAGAGTTAGGACAATTACAAGACAATAAAAAGCAAAGAATTACGGACGTCCGGATGCTCTCGGGCACCTAAGCCATGACAAGCATGTTTTGTGAACAAAGGAATAACCCTTAAAAACCATACACTGTTGCATATTCATACATACTTCATGGTTATGTATACGTTCTATTTAAAATAAGAAACTCTGTCTGGAATATGTCAACTCCTTCTTCTAATCCCCACAGTGTCTTCGAATCTGAGCAAGGCCTGAAGAAATTAGCTTCTTCTGATAAGAGAACCATAAATTCCTCTTCTCTGGAAGATTTAGGTGTTCAGGGATTGTTCTCTCCAAGCGAGTATCTCATTCTTTTAAAACAAAAACATATACATAGTTTCTATTTTAACTACAAAACTACATTTACCATACTATTAAAATGTTAATACAGCACTTCTAATCAATATAACATAATACATATAGTATTCAATTTAATATTTGCAAAAAGCCAATCATAAAATATTCATTTTTCACATATATGAACAATTTGGTTGCAATAGAAAGCAGCTATATAGACATTTTGGTTATTATTATATATATTAATACGCCAATATGAAAGCATAAAGATATCACTTAAAAGGTACAAGGGAAAAAAAAGGAAGAAAGGGTAAGAGTAGGAAGATAGATAACTACAGCCCCTGGATTTACAATGAGACTTGAGTGTTGCTGTTGGTCGAAGTGACGATTGAAGGTCTGATGTATCAGCAGGGGGTGTGTGTAAGAGCGGGCAATTTGGCATGATGAAAAGCACCACTGTGTTTCCACAAGATCTGCCTCTTATCGGCCTCAAAGCGCAGCTTGTAGGCTCTGGCAGTTATAAGTTTATCCCTTCTCCCTTTTGCAGTCCAGAGGTTTGTCATTACACACCCAAAAACTCATCTCATTCTTGGTGAGTTGCAAACCTGGTCTCAACAAAGCACCCTGGTGCCTTCACAAACGGGCAATTCCTTTGAGTCATAGTCCAGTCTCTCACAAGGGTTTTTTTAGTTTCTATTTTGCATGAGTGTACAAGGAAAGATGAAAGAGAAACTAAAAACTAACCTTCAGATAAATCTTAAGGCATTGGTCCTGAAAAAATCCAATTCAGCCTTTTGCTCAATCAGAAAAATTTGACTTTCCTAATTCTACCTGAATAGAGGACAAATACATGATCCACTTACTGAAAATGGAGATCCTTTGAGTGCTCACATCTAACCAGTGGTAGTGTATCTATGGGATCTGCAGGGCTGGAGATAACCAGCAACCTTTTTAATATCATTAGTAAATAAAAGATGTTCGGCAATTTCTAACCCAAGCAAAAAAGAACTAGCAATGCTGCTCCAGGTTAATGCAGCAGAACTAAGGAGATCCAGCTCCACTCGTGCAGATCTCATAACTCTTTGTCCTGTAGCTGATCAAGCTACACTAAAAACACACCGCTGGCCAAGTGTCCTGACTGCCCGGACCACCTAGGTCTTATAGCACTCTCCACACATGCAGGGGAAGGAGTAAAGTCAAATGCCATATGGAAAGCCACAGGCTGCCTGGTTGTTGTAATGCTCCTTGGGACCCTGCCACCAGCAGCTCACCTCCTAGAGCTTCCATATCCACAAGGACACATCTCCTAGGGCTGCCCCAAGAAGGCAGCACCAATGGTGTCTCCCCGCCCCCCCCATCCCTCCTGACATACTCAGCAGCAGAGATGATCTTAATTTGTACACAAATCATTCTGCAGACTTTGGAGTGCAAGGGCAGCGTGCTGTAAAGGGATGAACTGGTGCATAGTCCCTTGCATCACTTCCCTTCACAAATACATATATGTATTTAATGTACAAGGTGCTGACAAATGAAAGCAAGCATGAAGCTTATTCCTTATATATTCCTCCATAGAACTGGAGGGTCAATACAGGAGATGTCAGAAGCACTAGAAGTAGCACAGAAATTATAGCAAAATCATGTCTGAGGACTGCAAAGATTTGTGGGATAACAGCTGTGCCTACAGACACCCTATCTGGTAAAAATCCAGCTTTGACATCTTGAGTGTTCTTACCCACGCAGATTGATGTCTTAATAACCCATATTTAATTACAAAAATTGATTATAATTAATGTGGCCACTGCTGCTGTGTCTTCAATCCTATAATGTTATGTAAAATTCAGATCTAGTGTAGTTTTCCTGTTGAAATTTAGAAACTTTTGGCTGAAAACAGTAACTGTAGAATCAAAATATTTATATCTATATTGCTCAAAAAAGAGGGATGTGAAATGAGCCCAAGCACTAGAAGAAGCTTGATCACTTTTATTGCTTCCATGCTAATTTATTTCATAGCTCATGGATTGTTGTGGACAATCCAAACTAACTCTATCCAGGACAATATCCAGGTCTGGCTCTAAGGACAGTTCATGCCAGACATGACCCCCAGAAAGTCAGTATTAACTAGTGTACCAGATTTACCTTGTCCACCCTAAACATCTCTTCAATCACTATCCCAGCAATCTCAAACTCACCCCACAGCCTCTGTGTGATACTCCAGTGTATCATTCATCAGCCCTTCAGTTTCATGCTACTAAAACACAGCATTTCACAGGCTGCAACCCAGCTCTTACATTGCTTCAGATGCATTGAGCTGAAATATCCCCAAAATAATAATCAAGTTCCAGCATCACGGCAGTACCACCTAAGGCTCTCAGGATGCTTGGAGTTTGGTAAGGACACGCATATTGCCTCCACTATGATCCACTCAGCCACTTAGCTACTTCTAGTCTAGTGGAGGCTAGTCTTGGGCAGCATATATATGAGTCTGTACTAGCTGTGCTTAGAAAAAAGGATCAGCCTCCAGCCCTGTTTTATTTAGTGTCGTAGATGTTAAACAAATGCTGAAACGTCAGAATGCCAATGTATTCAGTCTCCTGAAACACCACCAAATCTCACCCTTCCCAAATCCTCCATCAGGATTTTAATTCAGTACTTATATTTTTCTAGACCCACCAAATTCTATCTATTCTATCTAGACTGCCAATTCTATCTGAGGAGCTATATTTATAGCTGTTGCACATCCCTAACTGGATCTGAGGCTGCGATGCACTGGCCCTTGCTATCAAGTGAGCCCTCACACAGTTGGTGGCTCCCTCCCTCCCCACAAGTAGGATAGGGGAGAAAACAGGAAAAGGAGTGAGAAAATTCCTGTGTCAAAATAAAGCTTTTTTGTCTTTAAAGCTCTGCTGCCTCCATCTATTAAAAACCATTTTTAAAATTTTATTTTGTGGGAGACAGAAAGACAGAAAATGATCTTTCTGTTGCTCTGAGAAAATTCCTCAGTGGACATGTGAAATACTAAGAATTGTCATATTCCCTCCCTCACCTGTGTTTCTCATGAAATTGCAATAATAAAACAAAATAACTTCTGTGGAGGAACATTTTGTACTGAACCTTTATTTCCAACTCTGCAGTATCATGAACTATACCAAAAATGAGAGGTATCAGAGACCTTTTCTATTCACTATAAGGGAACTGGGTCAGCCAAGTCATCATTTCTTTGGGAATGTTAGATAGGATAAAACTCTCCTCTATGAAAGAAATAGTATTAAAACCCCCATAAAATTCAACAAATGTAATGTTTCCTATCTTTCCTTCCCGGAAGACAATTGTTCATTCTTCATTATTTCACTGTTGGTTGATGGCATTTTAAGGTTTTGCATTTTTAAGGGGTTTTTTCCACAACCACAGACATGTTTCATTAAAAGCTAAGATTTTTATTTAATCTAAGGATACTAGAAGCCTAAAGCCTGAAGAAAAGCATCAAACTGAAGGAGACCTTTGAAAGGACAGCCAGGACAGGCAAGCATTTATACCACCCACTCTATTTTTATCAGAAGGCAGGAAATGGTATCAGAAGGCTTTGATTGCCGGAGAAATGCTTTTTCCTTTGTCATCAGCACTAAAACACTTAGTCCAGCAGCTGAATATGATGCTCAAGGGTTCACATGCAAAGCTTTTTTCCCTGGATATTTTGGCTAAGTAGGTAAGACACACAGCTGAATATACTACATAGCATGTTGAGTAATTGATCATTGGGAACTTATCTCCATATTTTAGAGCAATGGCAAATTATGGCAAATATCCCTAGAGGAATATCTATAATTAGCAGTGCTTATTGAGCTGTTATGCCATGATGGCAAAATAAGAATTGAATTTTTAGAGGTGCATTTTACTTTACCAATGTTTTTTCTGGCTGAGTACTCTACTTTGCTGTACAATTAGGATGATCGCTTTCTGCAGAGTTGATAGAACTAATTGTTACAGCTGAGGATGCTGGAGAAGAGAAATTTCTCTGCTCCTTGGAGAGGAGCCCCTGGAGGAGGGTAAAATGTCAACATTTGGTTAAGATTTATTCTTGTTTAGATTGAGGACTGGAATTTGTCAGGTTCAGCAGAAAGAATACCATTAGCTTTGACAAGTACGTGTGTGTGGATGTGTTGGGCAATCTGTTTAGGAGATGTAAAATGCTGCACACACTTCCTTCCCATTTTATTGCAAAAAGCTGAAATTGACGGTACCTGTCAAAAACTATCATCTTCCATCCTCTGAAAGAAAATTGACCCTTGCTTTCTCTACAGTATTACAGCATTACAGCAGGTCCACCTCTCCTTGAGTGAATACTGCTTCAGCAAACGGAAGTGGGGATTGAAAATATAATTAACCTGGTGTCTAGAATTTGCTGTTTTGAGGTCCAGTGCCTGAAGATTATTGGTACATTTTAAGAGCAGCTCTTTAGCTTGGAGGGTGCTATGCATATATATATTGCTATATAAATAACACTAAATAATAAAGCAGGGCTGTTTTAAAGGTCTGACCTTATAAAAAGGTCTGACGTTATAAAAACGATCAGGACTACAAATTAATTATTTATTTAATAAAAATACCTGCAAAAAATCTATTGGAAGAGGCAAAATTAACTGGTAAACTGCACAAATGGTATCAGAAACAAAGATCTCTAAGAGCTATTGCTCCAGCTGTATGTCCAGAAGGAAAACGTCCTTGAGAAGTCTGGCATTATTAAAATAGTATTTACTATATTCTTGAATAGATATTTTTTCTTAACAGCTTTTAAAGTATAGATTTACTTATTCACAAAAGATACATGAGCTTTTTGGCATATGTACCATCTTCTACAAGGAATAATTATACTCTTTGAATTCCTAAAGGCCATGATTAGTTCCAGTCAGGATTTTATATATTATACTACTTTGTGGTAGCTAGTCAACCAAAGGTGTCATACAGACAATTATAGTGTCTAGAAAGAACATTACATTCTTTACTGTGTTATGTTTCCAAATACATTACCTAAAGAAATTACTAGAAGTCCACAGCTCATGTTTTTTTAACTTTTATAGTATATTGTGGTAATTAAATATACAAATGCTTCTAGGAGAATTAACTCTTACAACTTCTAATCCTGCCTGGGAGGATTTATTCTTCATTCATTTGTATGCACATGACAATTCAGCAAGGCTCAAGTACTGACTTTTACAGTTTTATATGATATGCCTCATGATTTCCTTGATAACTTTCAATTATACTCTCTTCTCTGCCTGACCTCAGAAACTTTAATCTTTAGGGTGAAACTTTGGTCACTGCCATTCTAATTTCACTGATCGGGTGTTACATTTACAGGTTCTTTGGAAATTCTCAGTGGTAAAAACCCCAAACACATACAGGATCCTTGTTATCAATTTCACAATATTTCACCTGGTAACCATTTCTAGATTCTCCTTCATTCCTGACAGAGACTCTTGCCAGCATGGATCCTGACTGCAACATGGAATAGTGTAGCAGAGACTGGTTAGGGAAATAATTTATAGGAAAATATGCAGACAATTAACTTCAATGGCATAACAAATCTGGACAACATTGCTACACATTAATAGTGACAATCTGCTGGAACATACCAGTGTTTAGGATTGAATTAAATAGTAATGGACAGATTGTCTCTACCAGCACCATCCTGTGCATAACGTAGCACACAGTTGTGCCACGCTGAGAGGAGCTTCAAGAGAGAGCCATAACCAAAGACCCAGCTGCTTTCATTCCACTCCTCCTGGCTTCCAAGGAAAACAAACTACACTGTTTCACTCCTGGCAGAAGACACATTTTCCTCCCGTTGATTATCTGGTTTGCTCTGTGCAATCGATATGCTTCCTGGGGCTCTCTGTCCAGAAAGCAGCAGCAGCAGTGCGGCTGGTGGTATGAAGATGTTTTGAGCACTGTTCTCCATCTCAGAGTGTGCCTGGATGTATTTGTATGGACCACATTATGACCCAGTGTCTTTAAGAGTCCAATTTTGCTATCCTTACAATGACATAAAATATTTCCTGAGTTCACAGATTATAATTTCCTTCCAAAGGGGATCAAGCACCTGACAAGGGCAGATGTTTTCTGGATTTGATACTTATAAAGGAAGAAGATACCCTAAATTCCAAAACTTTCAATTTATTGTTTTTTAAGCTGGGTTTGCTAATCAAGAAAGTAGTGACATACTATCCTGTATCAGTTATCTGCAAATAAATGAATAAAAAAAGATTAGTTGGGGACATTTTTATTGATTCTGAGGTAAGTTTTAAGTTTCTAAGAAATCCAATTCCACTGAAGGCTTAAAAAATTAATCATACATGATTGTATGTTATATGTCCAATGAAGAAGTAAAAATGAATGCATTTCTTGACGAATGGATCATCATGCAACTTCCAATGACTTCTGTTCAGTAGAAAGTTAAATTTATACATCTTTCTAAGGTTAATGAAATGCTGTATGTGGTCAGCTCACCTCCACGGTACTTTAAAAAGATACTTAAGAGATGCTCAGAAGAGCAATCGTCTGAAATAGCAGGTAAGAGAGTAATTCTTTTTGTCCAGTCACAGCGCTCAGCAACCCGCGGCTGATCCAATTCCATCGCCAGCCCTACCAGGCGGGAGAGAAAGAAAAGCAGCACAAGGGAAGAGCTGCTCCCCTTCTGTACGGACACAGGGCTGAGCATTTTACTGATCGTGGTGTGGAACGAAGGGCCACGGACAACTTCTGCACGGGGAAGCATCAGATGAGAAGCGCTTCCAGAAGGGCGAACTACGATCCAAACTGGCAGCATTTGCAAGGCATCAAAGTATAAACACAGTGAAACCTATAGAGAATCAACTGAGGTGCAAGCAAGCATGTAAATTTTAGCGGGTTTTTTTCCCAGATTAATTATGCTTTATCCTTTCCTTTACATATATGCCCTCCGTCCCAACCCCCCCCCCCCCCTTTTCAAAAATCCTGTATTCTGAAGATGGGCCGGAATAATTTCCGTGTGGCCTGAATGTTTTTCCCCCTGCTGATCCTATTTGTTGATGCGTTGATTATCCCTAATATCTGCACTGATTATCCCTTATCGCTCCGTTTCCCGCTTCTCCCGGGTTGCGGCGCGCCTGCCTCAGCCGCGCGGGAGGAGGCTCTTCGCGCTCCGTCCTGCCGCGCTGTTTGTCCCTCCGGCCGACCGGTAGTGTTCGCTCCTGTTCGCGGTATCATGGAGGGTGCCGCGGCCTCCGCCGAGGGCCTGCGCTACGCCGAGTACGCCCGGGCCCCTACGGGCGCCGGCAAGGGTCAAGCCGAGCTGGACCGGGGGCTGGTGAGCGCACGGCGGGACCCCCACCCCCGGGGCCCTGAGGCCGCTGTGCCCCGTCTGCACCCCGAGCCTTCACACGTGTGAAGGGTGACGTGCGTGAGCGGGGCGGGGGCCGGGGCTGCGGGGACCGGCGTTCTGCGCTCCCCTCCGGGCTGGGCGGGGAGGCTGGGGGGGGCAGAGGGTCCTTGGCCCGGTGCCGCGGGTGCAGCTGCAGCGCGGGCAGCGGCCGTGGCCTCCCGCCCGTGAGGGGAGGGCGCACCCGGGGTTCGTAAGTGCTCGTGGTCCCAGGGAACGACGGAAGGCAGAGGGTCCACAGTCGGGAAGTTTTCTTAACGCGTTACGCGGTTGGCGTGGAAATGTTGGCTCTGACCTACTGTGTGAGCACGGGGCGGCGGGTTTTGGATACAGGGGTAGGGTGAAAGGGAAGAGAGAAAAGAAGATGTGAATTAAAGAAGAATAAAAAGAGAGGAAAAGCGAGAGAAAATAAAGGAGATCACAAGTCCTGGTTCCAGCCTCGGTCCAGCTGATGAAATGTCCTGGGGGTGCTTGGGGATACTTTTTTTATGGATAGGTGTTCCCTGCCGAGAAGACAGGATTCTCGCTTTCTGCGCAATTCTGGAAACCGGCTGGAAGGCTTTGGGGGTCTTTGATAGTCTTGACCCCCCCTCTGCAGTCTGTGCCCACTTCTTGGCCTCATCCTTGCACTGTACTGTGCTGTGTTTAGCCCAGGAACTGGAACAAGGAAGAGTACTGCCCTGCCTCTGCATGGCGCCCTTCTCCAGCCACACCTTGTTCTCTCCCACGATGTGTTAATACCGACGATCCTTGGTTATTCCCAGCAGTTCTTTCTGTCACTACTGAGAGTCCTTGGTTGGCTCCACAGCCAGCGGGTGTTTGGAACATACACATCAGTCCCTTATCTGCTGGGATTCCACAGCAGAGTACATGGGAACGCTTCAGCCCCAGTACTCACAAACAAGGCCAAAGATTTTATTCCCTGCCATGAAAAGGTGATACCTGACACGTTTGCACCCACTGTGCAAATGTTATTACCACAGACGGGTTTGAGTGTTGAAGGGTTTGTAGAGCTCTGTTTCAGAAAAGTAATTCTCATCTGGTACTTGGTGATGTGGGAAGGGCTGGGTGGAGGCAGTTTCCTGTGCTGTATCGAGCTCTAGAGGAAAGGATGCTGGGACTTTATCCCACTTCTTCGTTCTGGTCACTTCAGCTAGTTCAGGGAGCAGTGAGTTCCCAGTGGAAAGAGAATTGGGAAAAACACACGGCTTAAAGCCCCAGATGGTGAAGTTTTCACATTTTTTAAATGGCTTAAAAGTCTTACTTGCCTAACTTAATTGTGTATATGAAGCTGTCGCTACAGTATTTCTACTTTTTTTAAAACACAGTTTTAAAAATCACAGTTCTCTAAGATATTTATTCATTGTTACTGCAGTCTAGGACTTTTTTTTTTTTTTCCCACAGAAGAGTCTTCTGTGTATTTGACAGCAAGTGTGTAATCTTAAGAAGCTGGCTCTAAAACTCATCATTGTCATGGCCATTCTCCCTGTAGAATGCTGGCAGGGAATTCCTAGAATTTTGTTGAGTCTTTGGGCCTTCTTACCCATGTGGGATAAAAGTTGCATTTGGAGTTAGCATGGCTTGCTTTGTTGTTGTGAGTGTTGTCACGTTCTTACCGAGGTCTGGAGACTGAGGTGGGTCTTTAGAGGACTGAACTGTGGATGTCTACAGTTTTCTATTGGAATTTATTCCTTAGTCCAGGACTGAAAGTCACTTGATCATGGTCACATTTACTCTTGTAGTTGTTTTACAAAAGCATTTGGAGCAATGGAAGAGCAGCAGTGGAAGCATGAGGAGTCTGTTCTCAAAGATCACCCACAGAGCCCTTGTTAATTAGTACATACTCAAGAAGATTGATTTGAATACCTTTTGGTAATTGTTCTATTGGTGAATCTTGCTCTGGTTCAATTTCCTGTGAAAAACCATCCAGAACTGTAGTCATAGCTTTATATACAAACCAAAAGGTTGCTGTAAATTAAAGGACACAAAATGACATGAGAATTGTGTCAGTATGGAGAACAGCATCTAGCTGAAATTACTTTTAATTCACTGTTGGAAAACAAATTAAATTTCATAGGAATGTTAAGACTAGAGGGAGAATACTAGATTATGAAATCAAATTGGTTGCATAGAGTTTATAATATAATCCCACTTCACAATGGTTCTGCCTCCATATAGTGTTAGTAAGGTGGTTTGCTCTAGAGTGGTATTCCAATAAACTGTAGCTGCTCTTCTGAGGAATAGAAGCCTTATTCTATCTTCCATACCAAAAATCATTTATATTTCCAGTCAAGAATTTTTATTTAAGGGAATATCTATTTTCAGAAATATTTTTGTACATTTAGTTAATATACTTGTGTATCCTACTTCATAGCAGTGTACAGAACTAAAAAAAAACCCGCAACAAACAAACCAAACCTTAAAAATTTTTAGTTAAGCAATTTATGCTTGTATATTTAGTTGAATGTCGGTACATACTTCCTATTTTGCTGGTCCACGATTAAGCATGGATTAATTGCAAAATGACATTCAGCCTATGAAAACAAATTACTATTTTCTCTGTGCTTTTTATTCTGTTCTGCTCACTGTAGTTTTCTGAGGCGAAAGACTGTAGGACTCCTGCTGTATGTGTGAAACTTAGTAGTGAGGAGAGCAAAATATTTTTCATTTGACTGAGAAGGATATTCCACTTGTAGTAGAAGAACCAATATAAAATCCAAATCATATGCAGGCAGATAGGTTTTAACATTTGGAAAGCATTAGCATCTGCAGCCCATTGTCAGATGTAAGAGTGTTGTGCTGAAGTTTTAAAATGATGCATTTGAAATTCTCCTTTTGTTTATGAGTTTAACTTTTAGAAGAAGCTCTAATGCTAAGAAATCCATATGTAATTTTATTTTTTGAATATTTTAAGTTAGAAGGGCACCATGGATTGGGGATTTGCAAAAATATAATCTCATCCTCCCCTGTTTCTTCTGCTAAAAAGTTAAGGCTACAGGAGAATTAAATAAAGGAATAAGCAGAAATTCTCTGTTTTCTAACATACTGTGTATTAATTAATATGCTTTATGCTCTTTTGTATGCCAAATGCTTAGGTAAATCAGGTCTTGCAGTTGCCTTTCTAATGCTTGTGTTTTCTTATACTAATTTCTGAAAATTATTAAGAAAATCCAGGTTTTACAGATTTAGCATAACTTTTTCATTAGTTTCCTTTAGCAGGGTTTGTTACTGAAGACTGAATTACATAATAAAATTAAAATACTGAGATCAGCAGAATAGCATGGGGTTGATGACTAACCTTTGGGAGCTGATTCATTTAATAAAGAAAGGGACAGATGTTAGTTTTTAATATTTTATTTCTTTATTTTTCCCTCTTGGATCTTAACATAATGATTTCATTTAAAATCCACATCTTGGAAGTTTCTTAACTGCATTTTTGGAGGGGGGGAAGGTCAATTCTGTCATAATTGAAAGTCAGTGTGTATGTATTTATTTATTTATCCCTTATGAAATGCAATTTCAAGCAATAGGAGACGAAAATGATCGTGGTGGTAGTTGTATTAGCATGCTGTAAATGAACTGCTGCCTTCCACAGAGAGAGCGAGGTGCTTTCATTTAATATTGACGTGAAAGGAGTGCATTTAATTAAAGCTTTGGACTTTACATTTCAAAGCACCAGGCTAACCTTGACTGATTCTTTTAAATATTCAACTGAGCTGAGAGAGCATGGAAAAGGAAAAGTCAGCTTGGACTTGAAGAACTTACTGGTTAGTACTTGAAGTTGCCACTGCTTTTGTGACAGTCCATGTCAAGAAAAAGCCAAACTTGCAATCTCACACTGATCCAAATTCCGTCTTTATCACATGTGTATAGTTAGGATACATTCACACCATAACAAACATTCAAGATGCTTTGGTGAGTCATATTATCACTTCTTTGCTAATACGTGGCAAGTGACTTTTCTCTGACGTGCTCATAATGCAAATTAGGTGAGTTACCATAAACCAGTATTTTTCAGATTTTCTGGTGCCTGTACCTCACTTAAATGTGTGGACAGTCTTTCATTCCTCTCTGGCTTGAGCTTTGTTCCACTTTTACCAAGTTTTCTGTCTTGTCTGTATTTTCCCCTTGATCCTGCATCCTGCTGCTATTCAAGGCCTGCTGCCATGGTTTGTTTTTACCTGCTGTACTCCCAGCAACAGTAGCTTTCCACTGAGATTGGACTGCTGGTGCTTTCCACTGAGATTGGACTAACGCATTCCAGTGGACACGGCTGACTCTGTCAAAGGCCCTCAGGGGTCTCTGCGTTGTTCTCCCAGATAACTGTGCAAAAACACTTAAGCTACTTCTGCACTGAACTGACAGAATCCTGGTATTATTTATTATTCTGGTCTCTCTGCTTGGTCTTGCCTGTGATGAGGTGTCTGCTGCTAATGCCTTGTTGGAGCCTGCATGTCTTATAAACTGCTGACTTAAACCACCTTTTTGGTGGCAAAGGATGTATAACTTAATTTGGACAATCGAAGGTTAATTTTGTTTTTGTTTTTTTTTTGCCAGTGTGATCTATTTCACACATTGTTGAGCTCTTAATTGACTGTAACCACTTAGTAAAAGATTCTTGCTGTCAGTCTGAATAAGTCAAGGAAACTCTTGAATATTAATCCATGGTCAAAAACCACAAGACAGAATAATATAGAATTCCTATAGGGTTAGGATATTTCCAGTAAGGTGGCTGTTTGTGGTTTGTGTCTAAGTGAAGGAATTTTTTTGAATGTTTGAATATTGAGAGTCTGGGAAAACTGATTTGTGAGAAGAAATGAAAATAATTTTAGTGAGGAGATGAACTGTATGCTTCACAATTTTACATCATCTACCATCTAAGATAACATGCTTAAACTTTTTCATGAGGAAAAGATGAGAGGAAATTTTGTGGAACTGAAAGGAACAACAAACATAAAGCTACTACATTATTTTTACATTCAGAAATGAATGCTAATATTGAGAGTGAAGACTACATTGAAATGGAAGAGTTAGATTACTAAAATGTAATATACAGGCAAATATCTAAGGCAGTAATTCCCCCACAGGTAGGTGGGAGGTAGGTACTTAGTTAAAATCTGCAGCATTCGGATGCTAGATCCAGAGGAATACAGCTGCTTCTACCGGTGACCTCAGTGGAGGCTGGGGCTTCTTCTGTCCTGAGCTCAGTGCTGAAGTCACAGCCTCTCACCTTCAGAGCCAAAGCTGTAGGAGCCACTGGGCATGAGGGCAGCGCCTGCATCTTGTGCAGCTGCCTGTTACTGGGCAAGTTGACAACCTGTGATCTGGGTCCTACTAAGCCAGCTCTAGGAAGGCTTTGAAAACAGTATTTCTGAACTCTTTTCCCTTCTCCCAGAGTCTAGAAATGAGGTTGGGTACAATCAAAACCAAAATATTTTAGCCCCAGAAATCTTAGTGGTAAAGGCATCTGGGTTCCAGATCCTGTTCCTATGGCATTCACATTGAAGTTGGAGCTTTAAGTCCTTCTGCCAGAATTGCTTGTATAAAACGTATAAACCAGTTATGGGATAATTGTGAAAGTAAGTCATATATAGAAGAGACAATCTGGTGATAAAAGCATTTTCACTGTCATTATGTTTTGAATTCAAGATAAACCTAATCTGATTTCTGAGGTTTCCCGAGGGGAAATTCAAGGCATTATTGAACTGTCATATGATAAGACAGGTAATACTGAAGATGACTATTTCCTTTGTTTCAAAGATTGCATGGAGGCTTTTCAGAAGTGGAGAGCTTGTTACCCTTCCTGAATTCTGCAAACATGTGAGAAGGCAGGTTCAAGGTTTACTTCATACCTTTCATCAGCTTCTTGATCAACACAGGAATACTTATCCTTCTTGAAGTGCCTGACTTTTTCAAGCACTGTGTAGGAAAATATGTACATCTGATATAGGAGTTTTGAGTTAGTTCATCATGTTTTTGTAGTAAACTGATAGTTTGTTACGTATTGTGTTGAACTAGTCTGCAAAAGTAATTTCAAGTAATCCTGTATAGTTATGTGCCTTGTGTTTTTATCAGTGCATACTGTGAGCTGATTTCAGTGTGTGTGCACGGATTTGCTAGTGGGTAGTTCAAGTTAAACCTGATGCATTGGTGTGGGTTAATGGGACTGAACTATAAAATCTAATGTAGCCTATGGAATACAGAACTTACTTTCATTGCTTTCGTAAGTTATAAATGAAATGTCCACATCAGACATCAGAAATACTCCTTGTTAAAGTAAAAGGTGTGTATATATCAAATTAGAATTCACATATTCTGATTCCTGTTTCTCTGCTTTAGGCCAGGACTATGATAGCACTCGGACTTGGCGTTGCAGCTGTTGCATTTGCAGGTAAGGTAAATGACCGGTGGAACGCTCACTTAGAGAGCTGCGCCTTCCGAAAGGGTTGATGAAGTTTTTAGGAGTATAAACAGTGGCAAGTGGAAAGGTTGCTTGAGAGTACTATGGAAAATTGTGTCCACTTGTAGTTCATGTCCCTTCAAAGTCACAAATTCCAAAATTCTTTTTGAAAAAGGTGGAGAAAGCTGGAGAATGTAATTTCATGGACAGCAGCTAAAATGCTCCCTCTGCTTTTTGTCTGCAAAATGAAAGGTGAAAAGTTTATTTACTTAATAACATATTGCAGTGTAGAGGCCCTTTAGTACAGAAGAGTGCAACAAGATGCTGTGATGTGAAGGTGATGCTCGACAGATTGAAATAGAGGAATATAAAAGGTTTTAGTGACTAGTGATTTATCATACTGTTTCCATACTACATTTTTTATTACCTGAACTCTTTGCATCTAGACTGTTATTCTGAGAAATAGGTTCTAGTTTGAAGACAGGGCATGAGTTTAACATTAAATAATGGTTAACAGAAAGCATTAAGAAAAGAGTGAGGTAATGGTACATCACAACATTTCAACAGAGATCCTCTAATGTGGTTTTGACTTCTGTGTTACCATACGTAAAGGCTTAGATCGCTAAAACTTACAGACATGATAAGTGTTGTAAGAATGAATGCAAGATGCTATTTGAATGAAGCAGAGCCACATTTTATAAGTAGTTTTTCCATTGTGTGTATTATTAAGTTACATCGCTAAAGAATAGTTAAAACAGTAACTGGGGAGAGAGGATTTAGGTGGAAAATCCTCCAGTAACATGGCATAAATCTTGATTCTGGTGTTGATAGACCTGCTTTGTTCTTCTGGGAGCACAGCCTTACAGGAATCCCTCTAATCATTCCTGGCTGTAGACACTCAGTGCTAGTGGGGAGTTGAATGGCTCTGAATCCCAGAAGATTGTCTTTTTCTAACAAAATTAAAAATGCAGTATTTACAAGGTGTGTAATTAAGCATACACCATCACAGCAAGAAACGTGTAGTACATGGATTTCTTTTTTTGAAGACTAACCTTTGAAGAGTATTTAATAAATAATGTATACCCAAAGCTAATGTTTCAAACTGCCCTTTTTCTTAAAGTTCACAAGGCAGATATCTTCATTTATCATATTGAAATGTATTTGAATCTGTTTATTTAGTGAGTTAAATAGTGAGTAAACACAATGGGTCTTTGCAGACCATGACTAGATTTTTAGATGCAGTATACTAAAATTCTCCCTCTCTCAACAGTTTGTGTTTTTCTAAAAACAAAATTCTTTCCACTGTAAACTGCTCAACATAAGTTGGGAGTTTGTTTGTGGGGTGTTTAATTGCATTTTAGTGAATATTTAATTTAATCTCCATCTTTTTTAGGTCGTTACGCTTTCCGTGTTTGGAAACCATTGGAGCAGGCAATTACAGAAGCAGCAAAGAGGATTTCAACTTCTGTAAGTTTAGATACTACTTTATGCTAAATTTATAATTTTGTATTTTAAGTATTCAGAAAGGAGACATTTTATGTTAAATACAGTAAGGTGTCAGGTAGTTAATTTTTTTCTCAGGGTAGGACTGCTCCCTACTGTGTAACTTCTGGCATGTTGTCTTCTACATTTTAAATCCCTATGGATAAAGCTGTATCAAAAGATGTTTATGAGTTTGATAAACAGTTGCAGTTTTTTCTACTGATGTTCCTTGTTTTGGAACCCTTTACTAGTAAGTGTAAAGATAAATTGTTCAAGTATGCTGTTTGAAAGTCACTGATTCCTAAATATTGGAAAGTGATGACATGCAGTTTCATTTCTAGCAGCTAAAAGTGAAAGAATTTAGTCTTTTAGATACAGTGTTAAAAATCAAGAAGACAAATTGATGAACTTCTAGGATGGGTTGCCATGGAGATCAGAGAGCTTGTGTGCTGGTTAACATATGAGTTCTCTTTTTCTTCTTCCCCAGCTAATTTGAACTTTTAACCAGGTTTTTTGTTCTTTGGTTTTGCCCTACTGGTTAAAAAATACAATAATGAGGTAAAAAAATCAAGAAGTAGAGTGTTGTGTGGGATGCGTATGCAGGGAATATTTGAGAGCATTTACTTACTGCTTCAGTAGCTATGTTTTCCTCTGGTAAATAAATACATGTGTTCCATTCCTGTTTGTTTGAAGTAATTCCCAGTGAGATAGATGTCTGCTTGTAGCAGTGTGTTCCTTCAGAGTTCATAGTCTGTGTACAGTTACCCACAGCAAAAGAATGTTATTCCTTTCATGGTGCTGATGGGTGAGCATATTCAGGGAGTAGTTGTTGCAGATTATTATTTCCTGAAAAATATACTAAAGGTAGGTTTTTAAAAAACATTATATTGTTCCTACCAATGTTAGGCCAGTTGCAGCACAGAGCCTGTCTAGACAGACACTGTGGTCCAAATTCATTTGCCATCCATGCTTGGTGTTCCTGTGCTGAAGGTGCAAGCTTGATCAAGGCAAGCTTCCTGGGTAGGAGATTCCACTGTCCTCTTGGGGCTGGTCCACATTTGTGTTTGCTTGCCATGTGTTTGAGCCAGAAACGGTGCTCCTGGAAAACTTTTCTTTGCTGTCTGTCGCTCTTATTGCATTGCTGTTGTGAGACCACTGTCAATTTTTTTTTTCCTATTTCAAAAAAAAAACTTTTGAGATATTCCCATATTGCTTGCCAAAACAACAGAGGGGACTGTGAATTAAATTGCTTTCACATGATACAGATACAGGCTGACTTGCAGACTTGCTACATGTAGCTAGCAGTACATGTAGCTTCAGAGTATGGAGTGCTTCAGTCTTCACCCTCCCTCCCTCCCTCCCTAGCAGTTTTACTCCAGCCATTCTTTTTCTATCCATTTGTAGATATAGGCTAGAAAATCTAAATTCAGATACATTCACATAAGAAAGCATGCAGTGACTCTTTTTAACACATTGAAATGTGACATGCTACTGCATGGAGAGGTGTCTGTTCCTAGGAAACTGCACCACTCAATACTGACTGAGCCAAGCTCATTACAGACCTATCTCATTTTTACCACAGTGACTTTGAGTCCTGCAGAATTCATGAGCAACCATAAAGAGCGAACCAGGACCTTCTGCATTCTAAGTGTTCCTAGTCCCTGGAGCAGTATCCTCTGTCTGCTTTCACATCCTGCCTTTCTGCCCAGAATTGTGTGTTGATTTCCGGTACAGTATCTCTTCTGCTATTCTATTTCTGAACTTGAAAGTACAAGTTTTCAGTGTAAGAAGAGATCTACTGGAGACAGTAAAAACTCTTCCTGTTTGCCATTTACTGTGTATATTTGCTGGCTTTATATTTGTGCGAGGATAGTGATAATACTTTACTTCTACAACCATGGTCCAAATTGAAGATCCTTATATAATTCTTAGCCAAGATTTTTATTACTCTACTGCTACTACTTTCTTATTATTTTCTTTGAAACAATAGAGAAAAGATTAAATGCTAAGGTTCTATATAAGTGCTTATTCTCCAAACTGCTTATTTTAGTAGTTTTACGTGACTTTGTGGAATATGAAGGTGCTGAGTATAATTTGTTAATTAGCACTTTCATCATGTTTCTTGACAGCTTATTGTCCGTTACACTGTACTGACAAAGGTTACCAAGCAGTTAGTACTTCTACCCTTGATTACTGAAGAAAACATCTCATGACCTTCAGTGTCTGGGCTCAGTGTTACTTTGCTGGGTTTCTATGGTGAAGGCACCTAACTTGGTCACTATAATTTTCAGTGCTTATTCTAGCTTTCTAGAATGAAACCTTCGTTTCCCTTATGGTCTTCTTTTTCTTGAGAGTCAATGTGAACAGCTGACTGTTTAAAAGCTAGCTGCCTCCCTCTGTAAGCCCCTGCTCTTCCTCCTCCATTTACAATGCATCCCCTGCTCTGTTTGCAGTAGAAATAACAGTTGATGTTGGTCCCTCCCAATCACACAAGGTAATACAGATGCTCTTTATTCTTTCAGTCTGCTCACTAATAAATGCCTTGAGAAAGGTCAAGCTGAGCAATTATGAAGTGATCATTTAAAATGCTACTTGCTGTATCTTGTGGATTTTACACTTCCTATTTACTTTCGTAAATAAGTAATATGTACAGTCAACAACTGCACTCATCTTTTCGTCAGAAATAGTAAGCAGAGGCAAGTAAAAGCTTTATTCTGAATTTTTACATCTCATTTAAGACAGTTACTTCATATTTAAGAATATGTATTTGTAAATGCTTCTGTCATTTAGTCTTGAAGTTTTCTACCATCTTTCTTTCGGTTGAGAAAGACACTAGAGGAGACATTGTCATTTCCTCTCTGTGACAAGTCTCCCTAACCCAGGGTCCCCACAACTCCCCATTTTGATATTACTAAGAAGGCTTCTCTGAAGGATCAACTGAATCAATACAAAATGACAAAAATAATCAAAAGCACCCATCAGTTTTCAAAATGCAAACAATTCTGAGTCCCCAGTGGCCAAACAGGTTTTCTGGAGTGTCTTAGAGCTGGCAGGACGGATACAGGGTTTTCTTAGTGCAGTTTATCAGGAAACTGAGTCAGGAGAAGGTTCCTTCAGCAGGGGCTGGTTCTCTGTCACCTGTGGCAGAGTGGTTGGTTGTGATAGACTCTATGCTTGCTCCCACAGAAATGGTTTTTTAGTAGTTCAGTAGTTTTTAGTAGTTTTGTCACTGGTGTCAGTGGCACTGTTTTGTTTCTGTGTGTAGTGAGAAGAATGTTGCCACTAGAAGGTGCACAGCTCTAAGTAGTCATTTGGCTTTTCTTCCTAAGAATTAATGCCATTAGTTATACTATTAGTATTTCCTTAATGTGTGAAATAAATAAGCAAGTATTTCAGTAGCATTCATTAGCTTTCTTTGTGGAATCAATGATGTTGAGGATTGAAAGACAGATAGATAGACGATACTGAAGACAGAAACAGAAATTCTAGGCCAAATGAACTATCAAAATACTCAAATCCCACAATCATGAAACTCTGTGTTCCATAAGAAAATTATGTCTTCTGTAGCACATCATAAGTTTTCTCACTGTATTTCCCTTATTGGATGTGATTCTGCTCAGACTCATGGAGTTCTGAGTTGAGAGGTAAGGGTAGCAACCATCTCCCTTGTCCTTAATTGAAAACAAAAGTTTCCAGGGAACAATGCAGTCCATTTTATAAGATTTCTTTTCTAACTAAAGTTAAGGAAGTTAAAGTTGATATTACCAATATTGTATATTATATCACTGCTTCTAGTAGTTTGTGGTTATAGTTGGTTTTTTGTGTTTGGTTATTCTTCCTCTGATGTTTGTTCCCTTTTCGGTGGAGGACTGTATTGGTCCTGAACAGCAACATACAGTTTTCAGAAAAAATCACTACTCCATGTAATGTAATGTATGGTCTCAATTTTGGTGTTTTCACTCTTAACTGGCATGGAAACAGTGATTATGATTTCTCTGTACTATGAAAGAAAAGGTATCTTGAAGATGTCATGGTCCCTATGCATTGGCTTTTCTTATCTGGTTGCTTTTGTGAAGATTTGCAAGACTGAGCAGATGTTTGCAAAGCAAGTGCAGCCATTTTCTGTCCCTCCCTATGCCCCAAACCTATTAATAGCATTTATTCAGAAAGGAGGACTTACATAAATTGCTAAACAGTAATAATGTGCAAGGAAATAAAGTAAATTAAATTATACCTCCTCCCCTTCCCCCAAATAGTACAAAGGAATGAAAAGCTCATTTCAATGATTTTTTCCAGTACAAAATTTTCTTTGCAATCGCTGGAGCTAATAAATAATCAAGTGTCTAGAACTGCCTGCTCATCAAGGAGTTCTCATAACAGAAAAATATCTTTCCAGCCATTACTTAGTATTTACAACTAGGAAAAAAATATTTTAGTTTGAGTAGCATGCAAAAGTGCTTTCATTAGGGAACTAGAAATTTGCCTACGTGTTGCCTAAAATGAAGTCTCAGTGTTTTTTCCTCTTTTCTCTAACCAACAGGAAAAATGCTTTTATGTGTCATTTCATTTTTTTTAAAATTCTGCTTAGGATGGAGATCTTAATTTGAACATTGCTTATTGTTTCTACATCCTTCACTTACGAGAAGAAAATATTTTTTCGTGGAAACCAATTCAACACACTGTTTGTGTGTGAAAGAACAGGCTACCGAATTTATTTTTTCATTCCTCTTGGAGGTGAACCAAGGCTTCCTAACGTTAGAACAGTGTCAAGGAAGTAGGCTTTAAAAACATGAAAAAATATTTCTGAATGTAAACTTGCAGCTATTCCTCCGTAGTCTCTCATTTTAAATAGTGTTTTAGATGAAATCTACCAAGAACAGAGACAAGCTGTGTTAAATTCAAATGTTGCTCTTCTCTACATTAATAGCAAGCTAGTGTTCTCCTGCATTAGAGTTGTATGTCAAAGTTGAAGGGCAGAGAAGAATTCAGGAAGCCATCTGCACCTAGACTGCTTTGGGAGCAAATGTTTCTGGAAGAACTTTCAGACAACATTAAAGTATGCTTTTCTCTTTTGCTTGTAGTAATTGTTGGTATTGTTGCAAACTTCTGTGCAGTTCTGCTCTTCAAGGGTGTTACCTGTTGGCCATTAAATTATTGACATTTCCCTTCAGAGAACCAGAGAAGCGCTGTGTGTTCCCTTAGTGTTGCACCCTCTAACCTGTCCATGTGCACTATTCCAGACCTGGTTTGTGTTACTCTGTAGTTACAGAAGTGGCTCCTCCACAGATTCTTATTGTTGGCATGGCATGTCCACAGTTCCTTCAGCTTTGATACCTGTAGTGTTACAGTAGTGGTTACTTTGTTCATGGTTTGAGATGGGAAGAAGTAAGATGAAATTCATTTTAGACCATAACAGCACATTAAAAATATCTCTTCTGTGGTTGCATGTGACTTTATGGTAGCAATAGGTGAAGTATTTCTGAACCATGCTTTTGGGTGAATATCTCTCTAAGCTTAAAGGCTTTGCTTAAAAATCATAGACAGAGCCCTTTAAATGCTATATAATGGTTTTGAAATTATATAAGAGAGCTTGTGTAGACATAAGGCAAAATTCTCACTTAATATGAATGGCTTTATTTAGTGAGAAGAGTGTTTTTTCAAGGGCCAGGCACATTTTACTTGGGGGTAAAGGGAATACTTAAAAATAGTCTCAGCTCTCAGGCCAGACATCTCTTTGATAGCAACAAAAGAAGCTTATTTTTCCCCAATTGATAGGTTTTGCATTGAGGAAAAGACTTTAGTCTTGTTGAATGATTTCTGTGTGCCAGTCTCCCAAGGCTTGGAGCTACATCTGCTACCTCTGGGACTTAGAGAAACATTCACATTGTGAATACTGCTAACCATCAGTGATGGTTCCATAGGTTTTTTTCATAATTTAAAATAGATTTTTGGTTGACAAATATACTTTCAACCCATTCTCTATGACAGTAGCTGTAATGATCTGCTCTCATTTCCATCTCCTTTTTAATGTTCTTTTCCCACTGTTTTTTCTTCCCTTCTTAAAACAGTGGGTGAAGTTTCATATGACAATGAGTTTAAAAAAATTGACCCCAAATCCTGTATCTAATAGTTGTCAGTCATTGGTTTTGAAGGAAGGATGTAAAGGTTTAGGATTTCCCTATATACTTCACTATTTTCCAGTGTTCTCCTGCTCAGTGGTTTCCTGAAATAGAGGTTGTAGCTTGATGCTAAGCCTTCTTTTTTTTTTTCTTGTTTCTTTCTGTTTATTTTTCTTGTTTCTTATTTTTCTTTTTTTTTTCTTGTTTCTTTCTCAGAATTCCTTCAAAGAACTCATGATACACTTTTTTGAAGTAACATTCCTTCACATCAAACCTCTTCTTATTTCTGTTGGGGTTTTTTATCAACTTGCTTTGTACAAATATCTGGAGTGATTGTCCCTAACATCCATGGATGCCAAAGTATTGTCACTTTTGGCATTTGTCATTGTGATGGTACCAGTGCTGTTCTCAGCAATTTTCCTACTTTCCCTCCCATGCCCTCCCCAACGAATGCACTGTACCATCCTATGCTTGTATGTACAAGTTGTTTTTTTATGTGTTATCCTTTCATATTATCTGGTTTCCAGGCATTCCATGCTTTCGAAATAAATTATAGATTAATGTAATCCTTTGAATGAGGTCATATAACTACAGTTTAGTTCCTGGCACCTTGTACATGAACTAATTATTGCTTTTTTTCCCTTTCTTCTTTTTAGAGTATTTCATCATACTATAAAGGAGGATTTGAGCAGAAAATGAGTAGGCGAGAAGCAAGTCTTATTTTAGGTGTAAGGTAGGTGTGTTGCATCAATATGTTTGTACTTCAGCAAGTACTGAATGAAGCAGATGCATGTTGCAAGAATGTGGAATACTCTTGCCAAAACCATAACTTTCTTTTGTAGAAGACTTCTAATGGCTTATAAATTATTCTAGTACTCTGCTTAAACTAAAAAGCAAACAATAACGTGCTCAGAAAAAAATGTGACTTTTGTTTGGATTGAAAGCATGATAACATACTGCAGTGGAGAATTGTTCTTGCTGTGCCCTGGGTCCCTTTCAGCAGAGCCACTCCCCACCCAGGCATTTCCTAGCCTCTAGCATTGCAAGGGAGACTTCATCCCAAGTACCAGGCTCTGCACCCATCCTTGTGGAACTTGTGAAGGGTTCCTGTCAGCCCCTTCCTGCAGTCTCTCAAGGTGCCTCTGAATGTCAGCCCTGCCCTCCAGCATATCAGCTGTTCCCACCACAGTGATAGACTTCTTGGCCAGTGGGTGATGTTAGAAGGCAGCACGATGTTGGTGTGAGTCAGATTGTGAGTCAAGGAAAATGTGATTTTGGCAATATATATTTTTTTCCTAGTGATAAAGAATCTTTAGAGCCCATTGTTGGATAAACAATAGCTCATAAACTAAGCAAATTTGGAGTAAACCCCTGTTTTCACAGTTGCTCCTTGAGCAGACCTGCATGTTCTTCTGTAATATGCAATTGCCACTTTTCCTCAGCTACGGTTTGGCCATCTGATGTTCTAAATGTGGTATAGCAGCTTTCCTTTTTAGTATTAAAAACAGCTTTACAAATCAAAATATAGATGATTGTTATTTATATATATATATTTGTAGTTGTGTGATAAATCATTTCAGTTTTGTATCTGTATAATCCAAGACCTTTCACCCTCTGTTTCTTACTTTCTAGGTTACTTTCTGTTCAATTGAAGTATTCTTTTCTTACGCAGTTCTGTGAACTATTTTTGCAACATACTCTAATTTCACTGTGACAGAATAATAATTAGAGAGGTTGTTTACCTCGGTAATTTAGTTGGGCTGATACCTTGCATTCAAGCTGTATCTACAGAAAGATTAATTAATTGAATCATCACTGATTAAGAAGTCACCTGAAGTGGAAAACACTGATTCATTTCTGCATACTAACAAATTATAAAAAACTGAACCATTCAAACTGTCCTTTCACGTACAAGAGTTTTACTGTGTTGGCATACTGCATCCTTAAGTGGTTATTTGTATGGTAAGGTACATATTTTGTATTTAATTTAGGCCAAATACATATTTTATGTATGTCATTGAAGTAAACAATATTATGTAGGTAGCACCTGTAAATCAACGTGTCCCTGAATGTAACACATTGAACAGCTTTGCAAAAATAACACATACAGGCATTTTTTTCAGGCCTCAGCAGAAAGAAAAAATATTTATAGCTGCTATAAAAATATTTACAGTAGAACAAAATGTGATAATATTAAATATTTGTTGTTTTGTCACTGGTCATAAAAATATTTATTTTCTTGGAGGAAAAATTTTGTTTTCTGCATTTAATGCTAGAATAACTAACCAGATATACCCTAGAACTGCTGGCGCTATCCTATTTTTTCCCCCCTCAAATTTTTTATTTTAAATGAGTGGATGCATTACATTCTACAAAAACCTGAAAGATACTTGTATGTGTCACATACACAGGCTTTTGAAAAATGTCATTCTCTTTGCCTTACGTGCCTTTGTTGTTGTTGCTTCCTCAGAGATGCAGTTTTATGTTTTGTCCACAAGATGGTGAAAATCTCAAATTTCAATTATTTTTGAAGCCAGTATAAACTGTTAATTTTTAGCCTGAGTGCTCTGGCATTTCTTGTAAGCACTTCAATTTGTTTTTGCAGTCCATCTGCTGGCAAGGACAAAATCAGAACAGCGCATAGGAAAATCATGATTTTGAATCATCCTGATAAAGGTAAATAATTATTACTTTTCTTAACTAGGACTGGAAAGGAAGAGGCTTAAATGAGATCCTTTAAGTTTTCTGACTTTGTAAATAACCACATTGAGTGCAAACGTTTGTTGTTTATTGACTTGAGCTTCTGTGTGTCCTCTCAGATAAACTGAGCTTTATGAACTGATTTTACTCATTTTTATTTAAAGTTGTTTTCTGTACTTGTGCTGCTTCAGTTAAGACTATGAGCTCAGGGACCAGTTTTCCACACTTCGCAAAAGCTTCTTGAAAAATATGGAAAAATAAGCTATAAAAATGTTACATTAAACTAAAGTTCCTGTTTTGAACTGTGATGGACCAGTTGCATGCACGAAAGTAATTTTAGGTGGGGAAATGTTTTGCAGTTATTAAGTACGTCATCGGTGAATTTCAGACTTTATGGAATTCACTTGGAAATAATGTAAAGCTGGGCACTGTTGCTTTACTGGCCAGGTTTTTAATGTAAATTTATCTTAGAGAAAGGCTATTATTATAACTTTAACTATACTACAGCTGGTTGAGAAAGAAAGCCCATATGTTCATTGCTGTCTCTGCTTTAAAATAACAGATGGTGAAGAGTTGCACTGTATTTCAGAAGTCAAAAGGGGAAATCAGAGGGTTTTTATATCTTTTTGACAGAATTACAGGCTCCCTACCAGCACCCTGTTTTAAGAAAATGAAAAAGTGTGTCCACTGGCTGTGGGAAGTGTTTGGTTGATGCTTTTCTCTCTTCATCCCTCAGTTTAGTTTAAAAGCTGTCCTGCTTGTTTGATTTCAAACTTTCATTTTTTACTCTTTTTGTAATGTATAAGTTGCACAGACCTAGAAAGGAAATTCTCTTCTTAATTTCTAATATATTACAGTGGTCAAAATTCTCTTAACCACCAGAGTCCCTATTAGGTTGTTTTATTAATAATGAACTTCTAAGTTTGTAGTAGCAGTATGTGGACACGTGAGCCAGAGAGAGAATTGTGACTCTCCGTGAGGATATTGAGTGCATGTGAAGAGATGCTTCCTGTTAGGAAGATCCTAACAACCCTAACAAAGATTTTAATGCTGCACTCTTAGAGTTTTAATATCCCTGCAGCTGGGCACAGTGTAGGTTTGGATGGATGTAGTGAGCCCTCCTGTGTGATAGTGAGACACAGAGCGTTTTCTCAGTGGGAGCACCAGTTGTAGGGATTTGTGCTTCTCAATGCCCCTGAAGCTCTTCTGGCATGGCTGTAGAAAAAAACCTTAATATTTTCAGCTGCAGAGTGAGGGCCTGGAGAAATCTTGAACATGTGGCATCACAGAGAGGCTTGTTTGCTTGTGTATAGATCACTTCTGGCTGTGGGTAGCACAGATGTTCATTTAAAAATAATATTCAATGGTATAATGTAATTTCAAAATAATACTTTACCACCTGGAGTTGATAGAAGAAAGAGCAGTAATTGCAGATTTTAAGTTACATATGTTCTGAGATCCAAACTGTTGGAGAGAGAAATATTAGAAATAAATAAGAAATACATAGAAATCTGCATAAAAACATCCCCAGAGAGTACTACTGAAATGGTTGGTTATTAATCTTTACAGTTCAGTTTTAAAGTGTTTTTATATTGATACATTGTATGTTATCAGTTACAAATTTATGAAAGAACATTTCCTCACAGGAAAAAAAAAGGAAGAGAGAAACCTTTTGGACTTGCCTTAATTATAAACAAACACTTAGGCAATCATGAGATTGAATTTCCTCTCATTGGAGGGCTACAAAATTAATACAGCACTTAAGGATGTAAATGTAGTGAAAACACTTCCAACAGATTTGAATTTACTTTAAGATGCTCTATTCTAGACATGTAGAAAATCAATGCACATTTAGAAATTACTTGGAATACATTGTTCATTGCAAGTTTTAGTCTTTACTGTTTGTTTGATCCTCTTATCTACTCTGTGAAGGAAACAATGTAGCAATCCTATTCCTTGCTACAAAGCTACTTGATTTAAAAAAAGAAAAAAATAAATTCTTTTTTCAATAGCCAATTCATTACGCATCCATTGCCCTGCCTCACTTTCCTCCAGTGTGGCTTACTTATTAGAACTAAAACACTCAAACAAGACCAAACCATGAAAAAGAACTTAATTTTTTTTTTTTTTTGGTTGTTCTACTACACTGTGAAATTACTTTATACTGATTTGGATTCCTGCAGCAATGACGTAAAGAAGTCTTTAAGCAATCCTCACCTTTTTATTTGTATGTTTCCACAAGTAGGTCTGCATGTTTCTTCTGCCATTGTTTTTTCTGATAAATAGAATGAAGCAAATGGTGAATGAAAAAAATAAGGTTGAACAAATGCTTTGGAAAAGGCTATGCAGTGCACAGTACTGCTGGAATCACATTTTCACATAAAAATATAGGTGTATTATAGTAAGTGGTAAGTTACTGATACAGACCTTGCAGTGTTGTTTTTGGTGACTGTGGGCAGATGGTTGGCACTCGAGGGGAGAGTGAAAAAACCCCAGATACAAAAAGACTGCTGAACTGTAATCAGATGGTTAGATGGAGCGTAGAGCAATGGCCATGTTCAGCACTAGGAGTTAGAAGGCGTACCATGTTTAAATAGCTTTAATGTGGTGGTTTCTGGCTGGTAACTGTGGGCATCTTACACAGGAGATGCTTGCACAGTAATTCTTTGTCAAAGTTATTTTAAAATTTTACCTCTCAGTTTTTAGTATGAGTGGAAGTAATTGCTGTTAGGTTTGAGTGAATGTTCAGGACAGCTGACCTTGCATGCATTTGCAGTAGCATCCCACTGCAGATCTAAATCACAGGATGTAAACTGATTTCAGATTTCAGTCTTCTCTCTGAGACAAGTTGTTCTGTGTTATTCTACAGTGATTTCAGTTTTGATTACATTTCTCATGTTTCCTTATCTATTAGTTTACTTCTTATCAATGTCATTTGTATCAAAAGGATCTGTGTAGGAAAGAGCTAATAAAAGTGAGTAATAAAGAGAAGCTGCAAGTGAGGTAGTTTGGTACTTAATACTAATGTGTAAACAGTATTCTTTTTCCTTTCTCTTCTCAGGTGGATCACCTTACTTAGCAACAAAAATAAATGAAGCAAAGGACTTGTTGGAATCCAGTGCCAAAAACTGAAACCTGAAACCTTGGTCATAGGACATTCAGCAGATACATTGTGCAATAACTTTCATGTCTGCTTGTTCTGCACAGTTTCTTAACACTGATTGTTCATATTTATTGTCATAATTAAGATGTTAAGATTATTTAAAAGCAAACTGAAATCTTTTACAGTTATGTAAAGTTATGTACAGTTATGCCCCTGCAAGGAGCAGGGAGTTGGAGTGATGATCCTTAGGGGTTCCTTCCAACTCAAGATGTTCTATGGTTCTGTCCCAGTTTTAGTGTATTCTTACTGAATTATAATCCCTTACAAGCTTGAAAAAGTTCTTTTAACTGTGGTTTTTTCAGAAGTACTTTTTTGTTTCTTTTGTTAAATTTTGGATCTTTTAAAATAAAAATTTAAAAACAGTCTTTAATATAGGGTTGTTTCTTCATTAGTAAAGAAACAGCCCTATCTTCTAGGGTCACCATAAAATCTGTGACAGTGCAGTGAGTCACAGGAAATATGACAGACCCCATTTGGCAAGTTTTCAGCACCACCTTACGCTTGAGTCTGTTCATTTGTGAAGTAGTGGGGTTTGTTCATGGGTGCAGTTAGAGAGCTGCAGCTCAGGACAAAATGACTGATGGAACAGACAGCAGCTTTCACTAGGTATGTTTTGGGGCTTGGAGCTATGAAGGAGGATTCTTGGGTTTGGTTACTTCTTTTACATATTAAAGGATCTCTGAAGTTGACAGGTAATTATTTAGACATGCTTTTACTTCAAGTCACAGAGTATGTTTAATCTCTAGCAGTTGCGGAAAACATGGGGTTTTCTGCAGGGGTTTTCATGGCAGTGGGATTGAAGAAGGTAGGTCCATGTGGCATGGTTTAGATGGATTTTCCAGGCTGCTGCTTCTCTAGGTTAGCTGAGTTGTGTGAGCCTGTTGTAGAACTGATACAGCAGGGAACAAACAGGAGTACCTGCTTTGCACATGGCTCCAGGAGCACTTCCTGGGTTAGTTCTTCAGTAATGCTCACATTTCTGCATTATGCTTCATATCCCAGAGCATACATACCTCCCTCTTTTGGAAGCATCCTAGAAATCTGACTCTGGGGAGTCCTGAAGTCATGGATCCCAGACTTTAGAGAGAACAAATTTTAATCGACAGCTCAGGGTAGGTGCTACTTGTGGCACTTGGCTGCTGCAGATTACTACCACTAAGTTGAACTAAATCTCCTAAGCACAGACAGTCTAGTGCATTCAGTGCCAGACTGAAAAATCTCTAGTGTCCATTCAAGCTCTATCATTAGAGGTACAATAAACAGCTTCTATCATTAGAAGTACTACAAATACAAAATTTAGATACTCCATTTTCTAGGTTATTTAGCCAGAGGTAAGTGACTAAGAGCAGTTAATATGAGGTTGGATGCTTTAATTATTTATTCACCAGAACATGCATTTGTAGTTCATCCAGTGGTGGATGTTCAGATTATGTGGATTTTTCCTTGCAGGAAGAAAAAGTATGATTTTTCTTTTTATCAGGTTCCTCACACTTTGTTACAATTCCTTTACTTTCTTTAAAGGGAGATTAAACATTTTAAGTTGACCTTAAAAGAAAATAAAAATCCTACATACTTTAGAGACTTTGTTGCAATTAGAGTGTCAAGACATATGGCACAATTTCACTGGATAAAGAAGAAAGACTGCTGGGAGAAACCTGTCTGGGAATAGCATACACTATACAAGTACTACAGTTGCATCATATAACTAGTGCTGTAATCCGAGAATCTTGAATGAAAATAGTTTATTCCTATGCAGAGCTTTAACTGGTTCTTGTTAAAGGAGTAGCCATCAATTAATGCACATTTAGGGTTAGTCATTCTTTTCACTGGTGTATCAGTCTGTATTGGCAAAAATAGAACCGTGACAGTTTTCATGTTGGGAGGAGATAAGTGAAATGGTGGTGTTCCTAATTTTCTGTAAGTGTTACTAATCATTGTGCAAAATCAAAATTGATGTGAATGGTAGGTGGTAAAAACATTCTGCTTAATGATTTTGAACTGACTAGCTGTTGCTTTCATGTAGCTACCTTATTTTTCCTGAGTAAAATGTGTTGCAGAGAGCTGTTCTAAAGTATCAGTTAAAACAAATGTATTAAAGATGGCTTCTTGCTCTGTTCTTAAAAATGAACTTCCTATGTCTTTGTAAGAAGTAGAGGGTTTGTTTTTTCTGTGAGATTCTATTTTTGATAATTTCCTTCCTGATATAATTATTTATATCTGATTATTTTGGACGAAACACTTTTTTCTGCCTTTCAGTTATAAGTTATATTTGTCCTTAACAAATGAAATAAAACCAGATTGTGGTTCTGCTTTCTCCATTTTTTTTTCAGAGCAGACTATTGACTGCTTAACAAATTCAATAAATTAACAAATTAAAAAATTCAGCAGATTAACTGGCTCATCCTATCTCTGGAAAATGCTGTAAAATGAATGAAGCTAATGAGGAGCAGTTGTGAAAGCATCACACATACAATAGCATATTTTTTTCTTGTCTGTTTACCTGCACAGCTTGCTTTATCTACTAAGTGATGTTTAGAAGGATGAATATAGGACAGGAAAAGGCAAATCATGCAAGTGCTGCTCGATTTGTTGTTGCTGATAGTCAACATGGCAGGCTGAGGAATGTCTTTGGATACTGCCTTGCAAAACAGCACCTGGATTGATGCTCAACTGAGCTAGGAAGAACAGGATGCTACTATTCTTTAAAACATAGCTGGTAATTTAATCTTAAAAATATTCAGCCTCTTGAGATTATTTTCTTTACTTGTCAAATGGGTGTTTTTGTGTAAGAAAAGTGCATAGAGGTTGATTTATTCTGGTGCAATTTCTGTCTATCTGTAGTACAAGCAGACTCATTTTTCATGTGTTGTTTTAATGTTCAGAAAATGTTCATCTGTAACTTCTTAGCTTGGGAATTCCCGGGGTGTTTTTCTACTTGGATGATAACCAGTCCTAGATATCCTCTACAGCTTCAGAAGTCAGGCAGGACTGAGTGCATTTATATGGCATTGCTGTGGGTGATTCCCAGTTTATTTAATGGAACAGGAGTTGCTTATCTGCCTGGTTTTTGCTCTTAGTGTGTGGAAGTTTTACCCAATATTTCATTCTTTACCCTTCATACAGCCGAGTTAGGGATAGGTCTACAAAAACACCCAGTGGAATCAGGTTATCTGCCTTTGCATGAGTGCCACTTGCAAAACTTTTCCTGGCTTAGGATGGGACTGGGATAAAATTTAGACGCAGTTCACAAAACCTTTGCCTGATCTTCTAGGTAGTTTTAAAGGTAAAAATTTACTGTCCTGTGTGCTTGGATTTTTGCTTCTGTATAGGTGTAAAATTACTTTCTCTTTGCTCAAATAGGTCTTTGCTCAGTTCAACACTTTCCTCCTTAAACCAACAGATTGGGTGTCTTGTGTCTTCAGTTCCCTAAAAAGCCTGATTGGCTATCTGTGGTTGTAAGGTGTCTCATCAGTCTGGGTGTGAAAAATCACAATATCTGACCTGCTACTCAGGTGAGACTGGTGATAAAGTTGGACTGAGGAGGTGACAGCACTTGCTCTGCTTCCTGCTGAAGCTGTGCCTTGCTGCAAAATGTAAGGCTCATAAAGCCTGCGCGATTCCTAGGCCTGAGTACTGAGCTCAGGTCAGCTTCAAACTGGGAAACGATGCCTAAACAACTTAAAGAAATTCACCAGCTGAGGTATTACTGACTTCTTAGGAGACTCACTTCCCACAGGTTGGTCTTGAGGGTTTTTCTTTTAATTCTGACTCTTTGAGCATCTGTATGCTAGTCTGACTTTGGCAAGACTGGCACTAAGTGGCCAGCTAAACTTTCCCGAAGTTTTAATTAAATTATGACAAAATGAATGTTTTCCGTGGGTCATAAGCAGCAGGTTTTTTTATGGAGATTGCAAAGTCATACTAATGAATTTGGATCATCACCAGCACAATCTTGGGACTTCTGAACTTTGTCATTCCAGCAATTGCTCTCAAGCAACAGGTTGTATGTACATGTATGTATAAGCACACACATGTTTATACACATGCACATAGTTTTTCTGGATCCTGTGTGGAATTTTGCATCTGTACTGGGGTGCACTTTTAAAAAAATACTTTCCTTGAATTTTTTTTGTTTACTAAATTTTCCAAGTCAGATTAAGATATCAAAAATAATGCCAAAGTAAATTAGAGGTCTTAATTAAATTATGTGCATAAATAGGAAGCAAATTTAAAAAAAAATCAACACACACCACCCAAATGTCTCAAATTTTTGCATTTTATTGAGTTTATTCTCAGTGTTGCTTTGGTATACATACATACATACAGTGTAGTTATGAGTCTTTCAAAGAAATAGTTCTTCTGTCATCATAATGTATTTGGCTAAGATCCATGTACCCAACTTTTTAAAGTGAGGCAAAAATAAACAATGACAGCTTTTTGGGATGTTGCACAAATAAAATTTTCTGTTTGCAAATGATGAAAATTTAAGCTACATTTAAAATATGCTTTTGTATTTTACTCTGGGGGCATTGAGTAGGAAGGAGGGAATTCTAAATCTTCATTTGATGTCTTACTGATTGTTAATGGTCAATGAAGCATGGATACTCGTGAATACTTGAATTGGCAGCCTAGTTAGCAATACACCTATTTCCTTTATTGTTAGGAAATCACAAAGCTATACTTAGAATGAGAAATATCATTTTGACAATGGTAACATCATCAGATTACCATTCTTAAGATTTTTCAAGAGGTAGTTATGGAACACAGAGTAATTGCTCTACAGTTTCATGTGACATTAAAACATCTCTACTGTGCTATTGCAATTTCCTTATTTATATACTACCTTATACAAGTTGAGGTTCATTAGCTGGATTTTTTTTAATACAGCAAATATTGCATCTAATAAACTGCATTTTTAAATAGTGGCAAAGTTCTCCAAAATTACTGTATGATGTAAATATTACATAAAGCATGATTCTGAATACAGTGATTTCTCCTGATTGTTGGATTTGTTCTGGGCAAACTTGGGTGTTCCTTACATCTGGCAGATGAGTGAACAGTTTGTGGTGCAAAGAATAGCAGAGGTCCTAAACATTCCAGTGAATACAATTTGAGTTATACAATGTTAGGAAGAAATTCTTCACTGTGAGGGTAGTGAGACACTGGTACAGGTTGTTGAGAGTAGTTGTGGATGCCCCATCCCTGGAATTGTTCAAGGCCAGGCTAAACTGGGGCCTGAGCAACCTGGTCTAGTAGAACCAGACCTAGACCATGGCAGGGGGGTTGGACTAGAGGATCTTTAATGTCCCTTTCAACCTAAACCATTCTGTGATTCTGTAATACAATGAAAGAAGCGTAAACAAAATTCTAGTGAAGAACTCACTAGATAAGAAGTTGTTGGTATGACTGGGAGCAGATGGAAGTGGTTGAGGGGCTTACTCTGTGGAAAGGCTGTTTTGTCCTGGGTCATTTCCTGTTCAACGAACTTGTCAGTGACCTGGAGAAGGAGACTGAGCTCTCTCTCATGAAGTTAACCAATGATGCCAAATGTTGTGGACCACTCTTTACACTGGAGGGAAGAGCTGACATTCGGGGGACCTGGAGAGGCTGCAGGAATGGGGTGGCAAGAACCCTTCATTAAATTCCACAAGAGTGGGTGCAGAGCCAGGTGCCTGGGAAGGAAGTGCCCCTTGAAGTTCTAGGGACTGAGGAATGCCAGGCTGGGAAGCAGTTCTACTGAAAGGGAACTCTTCTGGGACACAAGAACAAGAGCTGGTAGCACGTCCTGGCAGCAGAGAGGGAAATAGCTCTTCTCAGCCAACTACACTGTGCTGTGGCATTCAGTGTGAAGACCTCTGAACAGGATGGACATTGGCCAACCACAGCAGGTCTAGCAAAGGCCAGCCCAGTGTTTGGGGGGTGGAGCACTTGCCCTGTGAGGAGGGACTGAGGGCATAGGCCTTGTGCATCCTGAAGAAAGAAAGTGCTCCTGGGGGACCTCAGAGCAGCCCTTCAGCATCATAAGGTCATAAAGAACATGGGTCCAGGCTCTCCACAGTCATGCATGGTGGGAGGCTGAGAAAAAAGGGGCACAAGTTGAAAAGGGACATAAATAATACTGAGAGCTGCACCATACAAAAAGTAAGTATTTCAATACCACTCTGTGTTGGTGTCCTGGAGCCAATACTTCAAGGGACTCTGAGTGCAGTCTTGGTGCTGCTGGTCCAGTCAGTCCTTTGTTCTTAATACTGGGTGGTGGGAAGCCTTCTACTTTCCACTGGGCCAAGAACAGAGGTGTTCTGCCTCGTAAAACTCGCGCCAGTGGCGCGAACAGCCAGAAGCACCCAAAATCATCCGCACCTGGTTACCGTGTTCAACAGTGGGCCAGTCCTTAATTGTTGCGCTGGTGTCAATGGGAATTTCTGTGGAAGGAACTGCTGCAGGGGACAAATTGATCACCTAAGAGAGGCTTAAAGATCTGAGTGCTGAGTTACTGACAGCAGGTCAGGTTTCTTGAATTTAGTAGAGGACTGCCAGATTCCCAGTTAGGTTTATTTTACTTGCAGCTGGGGGAGAAGCAGTGTGATTCCCATTTGAGATAAAAAAGTCCTTTGCAAACTTCGATTTGTTATGTTTCCTCTGATCTTGATGTGTTATTTAACCACTAGTCCCCATCACTCTCAAGAGCACATGGGTACCCTTTCAGCAGAGGCCTTAAATACCTGGCAGAGCAAGCTGGGATCCAAGAGCTGTGCCACAAAGCAACATCTGCAACTTCCTTATGTTCTCAGTTGGCATCTCCCTACATTGTTACTATGCAGTTAAATATTTCAATGTTGGGTGAGTTGGCTTCAGTCTTTTCCACCATTGCCATCATTAAGATACAATCCTGCAGATATTTCCAGGGCTCCTGCCTTCCCTTCAAGCCATTTTCTCAATAACTGTGAAAGTGCCCTCACTAGCTGTCTTTTTCTTCATGAAACCACTCTAGCTCCTGTCTTCAATAATTCATGATCTTGCAGGAGGTGCACCGAAATGATTTTAGCTACCTCCAACTTTTTTGGGCAGAAGGATAATAAAAATGATTTCACAGTAACTAAAGTAAGGCAGTTCATTGGTGAAAGCACTTAAATATAACTTATTAGCTATTCAGGAGGAAGGTTTTACTAAAGGTACAATGCATTTATGTATTGAAGTGCAGCTCAGCTCCTGAAAAATAACTGCATAAATAAGCACTTGTCACATCTTATTTTTGTTGACTTTTTTCTTCTCCTTCTAAATGTGTTTTTTGCTGTTAACTCTATTGCTGTCATGATTTTAACCATGAAGTAGCTGGATCTTACTCCTAGTGGAATTAATTGATAGTGAGTAACACTTACGTGTTGCCACTGATGAGCTGCTGTTACAGGCATTCTTACAAAACAGAAGGCACAAGTCAGTGGGACCCATGGCACAATGTGACACAGAAACTTTTGGAATATGGAGTTTGACATAAAAAGATAAGGTTGTGATCCAGTTTTCTAAGTCTGGGATAAAAAATTTGAGAATACTGAGGTAAATCCACAAAATATTTTAAACTCTTAATTTTCACTAGACCTGACAATGTGCCAGTATGTCCAGTGGGGGATCAAGAGTCACTTTGGCTCCAACAGTATCCATGGGTAATCTCATTTCCTAGTTTCCTCATATCTGGGCATAGGGGCTATTAGCACTAATAGACTTAATTCTAGCACTGTGCAGAAGCACAACATAGTCCTGAGGAACTAGAGGTTAAATCAAGAAAAAAGTATAACTGCAGTACTTCCCAAAACTGAGGTGAAGAAACAGCTGGGGAGGTGTTTCTAGAATACAAGTCTGACTGCAGACATCATAATTCAAGTTACTCAAATGTTTGGCTCCTTTTATCTGTTTGGGATCTTGCTGTTAGCACCTTGGCACTTGTATACAAAGAATACTTGATAGCACAATCACAAAAGCAATAAACAGCCTTGCAAAGACATAGATCTAAGGTGACTCCTCCAAGAGGAATCTTACTTTAAGTGCTATTTCAATGTCACGTATCATAATTGCATCTAATATTAGAGACTGACTTAATGCAACACAATGCCAATGACAATATAAAGGCAATCATGAACAGAGAAGATAACTGAAAACTGTTTGGGGGGATGGAAGGAAGGATTACACTGCAGTGAAGACATTACAAACCTTTTTCAGCAACACACAGAGGATTTTTTTTTTCTCCTAAACTTCTGGAAACATTCTTCCTTGTTTCCATTTTGATCCTGGAATCTGCCTGGAATCTCGAAATGGGATTTAGGGTTGAGGTTTCTTGTCCCCTTCCTCAAACTTGTGAGTCTATCTTCAGTGCTAAGCACTGAAGTTCCATATGTGAAGCTGGTTAGCAAGCTGAATAGACTATTAGCTGCTGTGAATTAAACACATGCGTATGAAAGAATTTTCTTCTTCCCCTCAGCAGCACATATCCTCCCACCCCCAAAAGGATTTAGTTTAAAAGGTGTGAAGCTAGACTATTTCGGCTCTATCAAAGTCTGAAGACAGAATGAAAATGCCACACATCTTCCTAAACGACTGAGAGTCTCTACTGGATTGTTTGTGGGCATAGGTAGCAGCAGAGTGACCTGCTTACACCAACTTAAAAGCATGTAACCATGGAAGGCCCCTGTGGCTGGCACGTGATTCCTTCTTGCAGTAGTGCTTGTGATGGGGCTGTAATTTCAATGAATTGAAATGGCATCAGCTGTATTGCACAGCCTCTAGCTTGCCCTGCTGTGAATGCATAGGTGCACACAGAGGTGCTGGAGAGAGGCTGCCTTTGGCAGTGGCACTTTTAGGCCTGCTTAAGGCCAGGCACACACAAGCATCCTCCACGTGCTTCAGGATTGGCTGCTCTACAGAATCACAGAAGGGAACCACAGACTATCCTGACTTGGAAGGGACCCACAAGGATCAATGAGTCCAACTCTTCTCCCCTTTTCTTCTCTCCTCACCAGAGGAATGGATTTATTTATGCCTATAAATAAGCTGAAATTCTGTGACAAAACTAGAGATAGCACCTTACAGAATCCATGTAACCAAAGCAAATGAAAAACTTTTGGAGACATTTTGCAGCAGCAGGTGAGGGCTTAGGTTCTGAAACACAGAAGCTTGCCTGGGCCTTTTCTACTAATTTAAACAGCTTCTCCCTCGTCCTCCCCCTCCCCCCTGCGAAAAAAAACAAAAAACCAAAAAAAAACCAAAACAAAAAAAACAAAACAAAACAAAACAAAAAAAAAAAACCAAAAAAAAACCCAAAAAAAACCCAAAAAAAAACCAAAAAAACCCACAACCAACCAAACAAAACAAATGCAAAAAGCAACCAACCCAGACGACATCAGTTGTACTCCAGTCTCACTGGTTTGCCATGAAAGCCACGTTGCTGGGCCTGAAGCTGTGAAAAGCTTTAAAAGCAACCCCATTGGAATCTAACACCTGAATTATCAGGATCTCCTACAATAGAACTTTTTTTTTTTTTCCAGTGGGCTGCCATTCCAATAATGCTTTGAATTTTAGCAGTGATGACTATTTCTAATTAGTCCTTCCAATTCTGTGAGGAAGGAAGAAATCTGTAATACAAAATGAATTCTAATGAGGGAGGGAACTCTCCTCTTAAGAAACAGTGCTCCAAGAGCTGCAGAGATTTGCCCCATGGGTACCTGTCTGACACTTTAGCTTAACACTTGAGGTGACTCTACAGAATATAAATCAGCTTGTGCTGCTTCAGCATTAGCTGCTGAGAAGCCAGTGCATGGGAAAGTTGACCTCTTTACTCAGGTTAGCTTGAAGCTTAGTTGAAAAAAGACCTAGGTTTTGTCGCATTGAGAGTGCAGGTGGGAAGCACTAATAAGTTGGTTCTACATTGTGAAAAGTCCTCTTACAAAGCTTGTCAATGGATGACAAGAAAAAGCAGAGTGCTGAGATGTCCTTGGTGCCTGGTGAGCTCCTGGTTTGGGATGTCCCTGGATGAGGATGCTGAACTTATAAGCAAATGACATTACAGCCCGGAGAGTGAGTCTACTCCTACAAGCTTGTGTTACTAATAGCCTTTAATAAATATGAAAGTGTAGTCTTTTACTGCCCAATTTGAAATATTGAAAACATGACAACTCTAAAGCTATTAATGATACCAATGGCTATGCTGTGTGATTCCAGACCAAAGAAAAGCCTAGTAAGTGATGGCTTATACCTTACCAAAGAGCTGGAGTTGAGGGGTTGGGGGACATGATACCATTTCCCAAAATGCAGCAAAAAGAGTAAAAATAAATGCTTTCAAAATTTTTGATGACTCAGTGTTTCAGAAAAATGTGGAGGGGAAAATGATTTCATAAAAGACAAAGGCACTGTTTCAATTAAATAACCCATCCATGCCTGGAAAAGACACCTTCTGACTCACATTTTCCTCTGCTGTGTCTGCAACCTCAGCAGAGGTTGCTAATGATTCTGATAGCAAGTTATTTCAGTCAGTAAAGGTAAACTGAAGAATACAGGGCTTTTTCCACTGACCTTTGTGCCAGCTTTTGTATCCCTGCTTGCACTTGTGGAAAAGCATTGAACAGGTATAAATGCTCTTCATATCTGATACCTGGTAGCCTATAGCTATACCGAGGCAGCCTGGTAGAAATGAGGCTGCCTCGCTTTTCTTGCTTTATGAAGTACTCACCTTTTATTTTTAGTTTTTCTGCAACCAGCAAATTGCTAACTCCACTGACTGGCAGGCAAGATTGCCTGATCCTCATTGCTGCAGTTTTGCTACCAATGCCCAGGGCTGAAGAGAATTTTTAACAGCATGAAAGACAGGCTGAATATGACGAGGCAATGGATATGAGTTTGTGGAGTTTTTTCCTGAGGACTTTGTTTCAGTTTCTTTCATGTCATTTATTATTTCTAGGCTTTTGAATGAGTGAAAAATAAGTGTTTGTTGTTATTTTGATTTTTCTTTTAAACATAAATTATCTTTCTGCTTCTAAGCTGATTGACATGGTGGTCTCTGCTTCCAAGGAGGGTATCTCTTCAGTTTTATTTTCTTTAGCAGCCTGTTGGACACCTTTGTGGAGGTTCAGAACACTTCTGTTTCTAGCAAAGTGGAGTAGCAACAGCTGCATTTATCTGGCAATCCTAATAACCCGCTCCAAGTTACAGGACATGGAACCCAAAATGTTATCGGAGAATTGAAGCCATGGCATTTCGTACATTTCACATCATTTGAATATGAATAATGAAATTCAGCAGCCATCATTCTTCATGTTTAAAAAGTGTATGTGAGCAGGTAAACATTTTAAACAAGAAATGCAGTGCCAAAGTAATATCTGCTGTAATATCCTCAAATTCCCTGGAGTTATAGTAGGGATTGATTTGCTTCATGATGTTTGAAAACTGGAGGAAAAATGAATTAAAGATTTCTACCAGAAATTCCAATCAACATTAAAGACTTGAATACTACTGAACATAAATTAAAAAAAAAAAAAAAAAAAAAACCTCAAACCTGCTCTTACCTGCTCGAAGGCTTAAATGGATGTTTTTCATTCATTTTTCTTCTCTGTGAGTAGCTTTGCTTAATGAAAGTTTTAGTAGCATAAATAGATTAGAAGAGTGAATTTTTGAGCTAGGCACAAGTGTTAAGAGGAAAGAATTGGTTTTATTACCATGTGAACATTTGCATGAACTGTGCAAATGTGCATAATCTCTGACACAGTGGAAATAGAAGAGGTCAGCTCAAGTATTCCGCAGTAACTGCTACATAAAAACAAATATTAGCAAAATAACACTTAAAATTACAGCAAAATAAGTAGGAAAAAAAAAAAAAGGAAATTGCAGACTGTTTGTAAGTATATCTTTGAGAGCACTAATAGGAAGTAATTTGTAAATTTGAATTATTCACTGTTAACTACTCACTGAGATTTGGCCCACTAAAATGGTTTAAGATGAAGAACGGATAGCACCGTTGTAAAACTTATGCTGTCATTTATAACTTATTTCAATCAAAATGGAAGTATTTTGAATCTTTCTAAACATGTCAGTTATGAAATCTGTGTCCAGTTGCCTGATAGTAAGAGATCAATGGGAACCCTTGATGATTAAGCTATTTGATGAGTACAGTACAATTCAGCAAAACAGTTGCAATATCTATAAAGACAACAAGATTTAGCTCCTGGCCTGATGCTGTGATAAAGAAGGTGCAATCTTCTGTATTGTCCATCTCCTACAGATTCCTTTTTCATATTCATTATTGAAAAAATTACTGGGAATTGCTTCAGTATTGTCCTTCTGAGGTTGGGTTTTACCAGTCTGCTGAAAATGTGCACTGTAGTAAGTGGTTTCTCTAAAGATTTTTGACCTTTAAGGTGAAATAACCCCATCCATAATCTTCAGTGCAAATTTTTATAGCTGCTAAGCAATTTTCCAAGGCAGCTGGCCATTTTTATATCTTGAAAAACTGGTAATGATACAAACAGTTGATTATGGTTTACAATGGCAATAAACCTCTCAGTATTGGTTGTTACCAAAATAAATTGCCATTCTGTTAAATGTTAAATAACAAGTCATAAACTGCTGAAAACAACCAATTTCTTGTGGATTATTGCCTGAATAAATTTTAGTAGGAAGTGAAGATCATGAAGTTGTGATCAGCAGATCAGGCCTAATGAAATTTTACATATTTTAAAAAGCTGAAGGATCCTCAGAATATGATGCAAACTGTAACACCCATTAAACAAGAAAAAAAATTAAGGCTCCTGGTAGTTTTGGGATTTTTGTGTGAGACTATTTTTCTCTTCTGACACCAGCTCTTGCTGTTTTCCATTGTTTCTTCAGGTGTTGAAAAGCCCAATCAATGTCAGCACGCTGAGCCCACCGAGAAGGCAGACAGGAGCCTGTTCAAATACAAGGTGCCTACATGAGATGTCTGCTCAGAATCAGAGGGGTTCGTATCTGCTTTGGGGTAATTACTACTACTCATCTCAAAAGCAAAAATCCAACATTCCTAGCTCAGGTGCCATCTTCCCAAGAGCGAGTGACAGATCTTCACCATAGCAACGAGTGTTATCTCCTAAGAATAATATTAACCTCCCTTGTTACTAGTTTTAAATCCTTGGGTATAAACAGCAGTTGCAAGGCATGTGTGCCTTGATTGTACATTTTCATTACTTAGTATGTACTGGGTGTGCCTTAGCTGCTGTAAGACTAAAAAAGACATCACCAGAAGAGGAAGTAATTAAAGGGATGGAAATACAGCCATTAATAATCCAGTCCTGGAAATATGATCAGGGAGAGGTCTCCTATTCATGCTCAGGAAAATCAGACCACTCCACAAGAGAGAAGCCTGGCAGAGAGCGCTCTTCAGCAGCAGCATCCTCCCCCTCCATCCACATGTTGATTTTGAATCAGTCAGGGAGGGGTGGGAGAAGAGAGCAAAAGGAGGACGGGAGGGAGGCTTATTTCTATTTCCTTTTTTCTTCTGCACTTCCCTTCCTGCATACTTTTTTTTTTTTTTTTTTCTCAGGCAGGGTTGAAATCCAGGAAAGTTCTACCAAATATTTTAGCTATTTTAAATTGTTGCATTATGCATTTTTTCAGATGTCACCAAAGCTTTTTTGAGTAAAGGAGATGAAATTCCCCTCATAACAGCCCTGTAGGATACAGTGATATCCTGGGAGTGCCATAAAAATGCCATTAAGAGACATTTCATTTTGCCTTCTGGGGGCTGTACACTTATCTATTTTGACTTAAACTCTTTCTTCCATTTCTGCAAGAGACGAACATGACACAGGAGTTGCACAAAATGAGCTCAGATCAGGGAAGACAGATTGTAAATCGAGACTTGCTAGAGCTAAATCATGTTCTCTCCCTTGATCTCTTATCTGATAACTTTTATCCAAAAGGTATTGAGGAAGTTAATTGCAACTGCTAAGATGAATCTTTGGGAAATATCATTCTCCAGGGCCTTCTTTTCCCTGCTCTCCAGATCCCATGTTAAATTTTTTTCAAGGCCTCAGATATGAAATGGTTATCTTGTGCATATTAACATCCTTATCCTTTCCTACAGAACTGTTCAGATGAAGAAGAAAACTGTAGCTTTTTATTTGCAAGATTTAGGAATCCAGAGAAGCAGTGCATGAGGGTGAAAGGCAGCAGTTTTCTGAATTCAAATGCTTGCTCTACTTGACAAGCTAAAGACGAAGGTAAAAAAGACTGTTTACTTTTTAGAGACTGAAGTACTATAGAGAGTCTTGGATTAGAAACAGGCTGAAATTCCTGTTGTAAACTTCTAATTACCTTGTGTGGCATGACTCCTAGATACACTGTCTTGCAAAGACAGTGAAGTTGTGAGTACACTTTAAGACAGCTTTATGTTTCACACAGGAAGATTATCTATCCTTTATTACAGTGTTTTCCGTCTGGTGTTTTGCTTCTTGCTGAGCATGGCAGAGCAGAGATTCCTTGTGAAATCTAGCAAAAGAAGTGAGCTTTGAATTTGCTCAGTATCTCTCAAGAGCTGTTCTAAGACTAAGATTAAAGGCCACTAAACAAATTCAGGCTCCATTTGTTTGGAAATGACTTAATGGCAAATGTATTTATATCATCCAGTGACTATTTTTTTTTATATTTTGCACTGATAAATTATTCATTCAAAGCAATAATGACTTGGATTGTGTGTATTTTGATTGCCAGTGCAATCAAGACAAAAACCCAAAATCACACAGAGTTATATTGCCCTGCATTTCGGGAAGTAGGGAGGGGGGGCTCTCTGGGAGGAATACCCTGGACAGATGTTAACATTATTCCATTTTTCTGATCCCTATTTCTCCATACACTTTGAAGGAGGTAGATGTTAAAAGGTGGAGCTGCTGAGCCAAGTATATTTTCCTCTATATTTGCAGCTGGACAATGAAAGACGATGACTGTGACACACAGGACAGGAATTGAAATGTACACTCAGGACCATTCCCCAATTATTCTCATTTTTTGAAGCCAACAGAGACCTCAGTAATGGCCTTAGTGTGGAAAGGGAGCTATGAATGGCAGTTTGTTTTATGACTCTTAATTTATTTCTCCTTCAGTTGTTGGTCTCATGGCTGACTCCTCCTTCCCTCTCCCACTCACACTGTGTGGCGTCATTCTGCAACAGCTTTCCTTGCATTTCACTGTACGCAGCCTCATAAGTCGTACTGTGAAATGCTTTGGCACATAGGCAGTGAAGAAAAATCTGTGTAACAAGCCTGATGCCTTAGAAATATTTTGTGTGTTCCTCTGCAGAGGATAGAAAGTGTAAAAACACAGGGGAAGGTATTCTGTGGAAAAAATGTATTACTGTATGTCACATGAATGCTGTTTGAGAGCTACAAATTCCTGCACAAAAAATAATAAAATGTAATGAACACCTCTCCTGGAAACCTACATAAGAAGACATAGCTCAGCCTCCACTTGAGGCTTGGTAGGAAAAGCTCAGGAGAAGGGGAGAAAGAGAGGAGCCCTCAGACCCTTCCATGCAGGTGGCATCCTTCCTTTCTCCTTCTCAAGCTTGGACAGTGTGTGACACAGGTATCCCACAAGTATCTCTGCAAACCCTGGGCCCACACTTGAATGATGTACCAAGTGGTGATGGACGTGCACCTGCCTGTCCCTTTCCCAGGTTTTGCTTGGAAAAAAGGAGGTTGAAATGAGGTGGGATGATAGGAAAGAAAATGTGGTGTGGCCAGTGGAAGTAGACCTGGGCTGCCCCTGAAGTGCCCTGAATGTCTCAGCTGGTGTGCACACATCTTCCTCTCCCATAGAATGATGGAAGGGAGGTCAAAAGAGCTCAGTTGGAAATAACTGCCAAGGGTAGCAAATTCTTACAAATTAGCATGCCTTTTGGGAAGGAGGAAGGCAGAGCAATTTTGATGAGAAAGGCTGCTTTTGGTTTGGGCTTAATCCTACAAGGTGCTGAGTGCCTTCAGTCCTCATTCATGTTGATAGGAACTGACTGTCCTCATGCTACCTGGCAGGCATGGCTGCTAGGTCAGTTCTCATTCCCCTCTCCCCCACAGCCTGTCACTTCACTTCCTAAAGAATGTCTTATTTGATGTCATCTGTAGCACAGGGAATTAATGAGGTTTTCTTTCAGAGGCTTCTCATTTATCCCCAGAAAATCAAAGGGACAGATGTTTCTCTCTGCTTGAAAGTAAACCTCTAAGAAGATGACAGAAAAGAGGTGGCTGGATGCTTGTAGCATCCCTGTCCCAGAGATGCAGAGGGGGCTTGGACCTACTTTGGGTCTGTGGAAAGAAGGAGCAGCTGTTTGGTGTCTGACTGTCCTCATGAGCTGTGGTTCTCCTTTCTTGTTTCAAAGGATTTCTAACCCTCAGGGACCACCTCTAACCACTTCATTCCTCAAGAAATGGATGCAAGGCACGCTTAATGTCAATGACATCTTAATCATCTGGTCTTTGAAAAGTGAAAAGGCCAAGACAAGTACTTCTGTTAGCAGGAGAATTGTAGTATTTGATAACATGGACTGCATGCATCTAGTTGAGATGCCTCTATGCTGAACTGTGCAATTCACAAAATGTAAATGGGGTGCTTATCAGATGGATTATTTTCTGAAAGCACAGCCAAAATTACAGTTATTACTTTTCCTCCTGCTACATTATCTGTATTCCCAAGAAACTTTATAACTTCATGCAGAAAATAAATAAATATTTACTTAAAATATCAGAATAGCTGAGTAAAGGTTCCCTTCACTTCCCACAAAATCAGCATTTCTCTTGAATAAAAAGCTGTTCTCGGCAGCCTGCGATTTTCACGGGGGCAGGTACTGTCAATGAAAACTTTTTCCAAGGAGATCACTAGATATTAATCTAGATTTTCAAGAAACTATAATTTTCTTAAATTCTCACTTCTTTGACATGCCCTTGGGTGAGAAATGAGTTCCTACTATTCCTCCTTCAGCAACTGAATGCTTCAGCCCAGCTTTTTAGATATAACCACCAAGATTATTGCCTGAGAATAACCAATATTAAGGACCCACCTTTTTAATGTGAGATAAAGATTAATCTACTTTATCACTCCAGTTAGACTCCTTTAAGCCCACTCATAAGCATGCATTTGATTATATTTTGTGATTTTCAAATAATAAATCTAAAGGACTAGTTAAAAAAATCATCTGCCATGGCTTGTTCAGCCCATCAATCTGTGTAGATTATTGTATAATTCTAACACCAGCTGGTTCTACAGCATCACAGGGCTCTGTAAACAAGTAATAAGCAAGCTTTATAACACTCTCCCATCCATCCCAAATGGATGCATTTTAACTGGTTTATTTGGGTTTTTATTCTAACATATGAAAAGCAAAAATTTTCTTGGGCATTTGTATCCTTTGTTGCTCTGGAGTGATAGTGCCCATAGTCTTTTACAGTTTTGTCCTCAAAATTTCCTCATGAGGTAGAAAGTGCTGTTTTGTAATAACTGAGAAACTGAAGTGCAGAAAAGTTAGAAGACTTTTTTCATGGCCACCTGAGAAAGTCAAAAGGGGTCATGAGCTCAAGCTATTAGTTCAGCTGGGACCCTCTCACTTCCTTTCAAGCCTGCATGTAAGAAAAATGGTTCACAGCCACTCTCACATCTCCGACCTGGGAATAATGGAGTGTCCGTATGGGGTACATCTGGATCTAAGTACTCTGAAACAACCTCAGAATGTTCAGCCTGTTCATCACAGTCTTCACCATGAACTGTGAGGGTAGGAACAAGCAGCTCTGTGGTGCTACACACTTGAGCAAAAGACCAGGATGTCAATCCCTTTAGTGATAGCACCAGGGTCTGAGAGCTAACTCCAGTTCCTAGGACACTGCTTCAGCCTCTGAACTAACCTTCTTCCTGTAAAATACAGTTAATATGCAGGTGCTTTGTAGCTGGGCACAGACCTTGTAACGTGAGCAATATCATGCCAAAAACACCCATTTGATTCTGGTTAAGAAATCAACACAAACATTCAACCTCATCCAGCTCAGCCCATGCCCTAAGCACAGGGAGATGGTAAGAGAGACATTGCTGCTCTGTAACACATAAGTGCAAATAGTTGGGAAATAGCTCAAAAGATATCAAGTAATTAATTGAGCATCATGACTGCACCACTGCATAAACTCCTTGAAAGAGCAGCAAAGGGTGAAAATTGCTGATGGCAATTTCCACAGTAGAGTAATTTAGCTCAGAGGCAAAGAGAGTGGTGAAGGAGAGAGAGAATATATATATGTCAGCGTGGGAGAGGGTGGATTGGTACAAGAAGGAGTGCATTAGAGTGTGTGTGAGTGTGGAGGAGTGAGTTTCTCAGAATCAGGGCAAATTCTGCATTCACAGTAGTCCTTGCAGAGAAGCTGCCTGTGTGCCTATGTATACATATATACAGGTTTGAGCTTGGCCATCTCAGGGTCATTAGTGTTTTTTAATACATTTTTCTAGAATATATTTCCAGCTCTTACAAGTATAACAAACCAACCTTGAAGGTGGAATTGAAAGTCAGCTGAAAATGGAAAACAGAAGATGTACCAGTGATTTGGAAAATATATAAAAGCAGCAAGAGTCTTGCTCAGAAAGTGGAAAGATGGAGATGGCAAGATGGCAAGGGAGGACTGTTGTTATAATTGCCTCCTGGAAAGATGTTGGCAGTTTTTATCAAAAGAGGAAATGTAGGGTGGGTGGGCATTCCACCTCCATCTCTGGGCAAAGGAGAACATGTAGAGTGTTCTGTGACACTGACAATAATGAGTGGGAGTTTAATTGCACAGATTCGTCCTCTTTCACCATACCAGTGACTTCATGAAGGCAAAAAGAAAATGCTGTTTGCTGTAACCCAGGGTCATTGGATGTAGAGAGGAGAACACTTAGAAATCAAAGGTTAAACCAGTGAGAAATTCTTTTCAACAGCAACTTAGTAAAAAATGTCTCTTTATTGAGATGGGCAGTGAAGTATATCCAAGTTCTCTATGCACACTGCATCTTTCCAAAATGTATGCCAGGAAAACAGAGTCAGATGTTTAGGCTCTGGTTCCTACTCATTGCTGGTTTCCCTGGTAATCCACTCTAGCAGTATTCCAGCTTTGAGACTCCTAAGCACAAATTTTTGGGCTCATTTCCAGTCACTTATCTTTCCAGTGGGAACAGTCTATTTCTTACTTCACCCACTTAGGCACAGCAATTTATACTTCTGATTCATGCTGTGGCGGACTGAGGGGAAGATTTTATAGTGGTAACACCAATTGTCCCCTATCCCACAGTAACTTTAAAGTACTTAGCAAAACCTCAGGAGGTGAAGAAATGCATGACAGGAAAATAAAACATTAATGTAAGTAACAGAATTGTCCCTTACATATCCCTTAAACCCCCAAAGTCATGTTCACACAGCTGAAGTTTCTTCTAATTAAGAAAACACCTCACAAGGCTAGGATTTCACCTCGAAAAAATATTTCAAGTATATTCTCAGTGGTCATTGATCATAATACGTTATTAATCTGTTGGTCAGAAGCTAAAATATTTTGCTCTGTCCACATTAACTTAAGAATGAATCTAAGTGTACATTCAGTTGTCTGTATTTCCTTTTCCCTTGCAGTGATTCAGTACATTACTGGCTAAGGATAGACAGCATTCGTTAGAACACTTCAGATGGAATAGCTACATTCGTCACACTTTTCACACTTAAAAATTCCTAGCATCAGTAGTTCCTATGGCCACTCCTAGGATCACACAAAGGATTAAGAAAGCCCATTGTTCCTTGATTTTGTCTTTTAGTGTTACATCTATAAGGGAAATGGATTACAATCCTGAGATTTGGCTGTCTGCGTGCTGACCTTACAGGGCACAGCCGAATTATTGGAGATGAATGTTTCTCTCAAGATGCTGTTTTCTATTATATTCTTCCTTGGGAGTAGAAACCACCGGGGATTGACTGTTCAAATTGAACCTGATTTCTAGAAGCTTTTCAGCGTTACTGCATGCATGTGGCAATAATTATTGCATAATAAGGGCTGTGTGGATTGTGTTTTACCAAATGATTTAGGTATTTGTGATTGATCTCCACCTGTTTAAGCTTTGATTGCAAAATCACTCTGTGGAGAAAAAATATAGATAAGTGTCAACATTGCATAACTGAGGTAAACATCTCTTGGTGTCCCAAAAGCTGCTTAACTGGTTTCCACTGTTTAAATGTACTCTTGACTATGTACTATGACAAACTCTCCATATGAATTTTTAAATTGGTTCAAAACATTAGGCCACAATCTCTTTGGAATAATTTAAGGAATAATTTAATGGTAATGAAGTTAAAGATAGCACTCAAAATAACCCCTTTAAGATGCCAAATCATTAATAAACACTTGCATAAATTCTACTTCCAAATAAAACCTTTTAAGAGATTCTGAAAAGTTTTGCATGTTAGAATCCAAATACATTCATGCACAGCTCAGAGTGAGACTGTATAAAATAAAATAGTGATGGAAAAGTCAACAAGACCCATGGGCCAAAAGCTACAGGTCCCTCAGAGCAAGTTTTTGGCTGTGGATGGAGATAGTTTTTTCTAGGAGACTGGGAAGTTAAGTGGGAATTGTAGGTCTCATTGTTCACCTTGGCTCTGGCAGGCAGATATGGTCCATGTTAGCCTAAGCTATATCCCACACACATGAACTTGTAGGTGTCTGCGTGTCTGCTATCGTGCATGTAGTCAGTGGAATTTAGGGAGCCTCCCAGCTGGCTGGATATAAAAGTACCTCCCTCTAAAACAGGCACCTACATCTGGGAAGCTGAATAGCCCTGCAAACTTTCTCAGCCTAACTTAGTGGCTTGCTTTTCCACTGCCTGTAAAGGGAACATAAGCATTCTGCTCACACATCAATCTTTGGGAGCATAAACTAGGGCCTCATCCTTTGCAGAACCCACATGTCTCTGAGCTAGGTAGGCAAAGGCTTCTGTTGTGTCTCTATGACTCCCTCCTTGTAGACATAGGTGTGTCTGGACATCACCTGAGAGACATTGCAGTGTGTGAAAAACTGGATGCTGTGCCATGCAGTTCCTATGGCCTGGCTGCTCTGCACTAGGGAGCACAGGACATTGAGGTTCAGGCCCCCAGATTCCTTTCCAAGGAGGAGGGAATCAGACCTGCAGACCTGCAAGCCTCCAGCCTTTGTCTCAAGGCTCTCTGTGTTTCTGTTGCAGTTTGGTTTAGGCAGGACAAGCTGCTTGGTGCATATTGCTGAGCTGGACCAATGGGCAATTCATGGAGTAGCTCAAACTCAGTCCTTCAGAAGAGAACTAAGGACTTTGGAGAACACCAAACACAGTTCTGAGCTTCTCTGAGGCCCTGGGAAGGGCTTCATGAATTTCTTCCATAGGTCTCTCAGTGTACTCTTTCGATTTCCACTGCTTAACTGAGAAATTGGCTTCTCTATTGATGGCAGTGGAGAAGAATACCAGCTTCTCTGGAGTCTGTGAGGCTCACATGTGAATGTATTGAATCCTTACAGAGCTGTTTGTTTTACAGCTGCATGTATATTGGTAATTTAGAAAGGAAATATTCCAAACGTCTTGTATAGGATCATTAAGCAACTATTTCAGAAATTAATTTATTTTAATTTGCATTTATGACATGGATAGATAGATAGATAGATAGATAGATAGATAGATAGATAGATAGATAGATGTGTCCTAGTTTAGGGCAAATTTGGGAGAAAACGTCCAGGAGGAGCCCCCAGAAAGCAAACCCCCCCTGTGGCCCCTCCCCCACCTGGTTCGGGAAGAATTTCCTTGGAGAGAAGTGGGAAAAAACCTGTTTATTCAACAAGCAAAGCACTCCCCAATTAAAAAAAAAAAAAAAAACAAAACCAAAAAAACAACACCAGATGACAAAACTCTTTCACCACACTGAAGAGATGACAAATTCAGAAAGTCTCTCCTGGGAGTGGTCACCCAGTTCTTGGTATTGGGCGCTGGGGATGGCTGCTGCAGGTCACAAAATGCAGGCTCTTGGTGTTTCTTGGTGCTTCCCAGGTCCAGGTCCGGAGCAGGTTCAGATGATATTTAGGAAAGGGAAAAAAAAAAAAACAGTCCAGGGTAAAAATTGGACTGCCTAGCTAAACTAACTAATAAGCAAAAGCAAAAGCAAGGGCAAAGTGAAAGCAAGCAAGCCAGCAAGCAAGCCAAGCCTCTCCTAGACACAGAGCATGGGGGGAGGTGAGCTGGCTAATAACAAGACATGACTTTTCATGACTGATGACTGACTTTTCAGAGTCAGTCCTGAAGGCACAGAACATAATATCAGGCATAAACAGAACACACGACTGGGGATACAAGCACCATACAGTCACCCTAGGACAAGATGATAGATAGATAGATAGATAGATAGATAGATAGATAGATAGATAGATAATTTTTTCCCCCTAAATGTCTGGGATTAGAAGCAATATGAGAAGTTATGTAATGTTTAAAATACCATCACATTCTCCTAGCTGGTGATAAATATGGATTTTGATGTTAGGGATATACTGCTCTATTAATCTGATCATCATTTTTCTTTTTTTAAAGTTTGTCCCTTTAGAAACATTCTTGTAACCCCTTGGACATATTTTTTTTTGTTTTCCTCAGAGATCCTGAGATGATATTGATTTACTTGGGAAATTGGATTTGTCAGCTTTATTTCTGGTTGCTGTCTACATTAATTTTATAATTAAAACCCAAAGATGTGTGTCTAATATGTATGAATCTACAAAAAGCAGAAAGAGGAAGACGTGTGCTAAAGCCCATTAAAAAAAGTAGTTTGACACATGTCAGCGCTACATTTCAGTGCAAGAAAGGAAATATTTTTTTGGCAGAGAGCTCAGAGAACATGTAGGCAAACCAAGCAAAAACACATGAATCTGGAAATTAGTCTGTGAAGAGTTTGTAGTCACAGTCAGTTCTTGCTAAAACATTCAAATACAAATTATTGGATTGCAGATTTGGTATGCACTACAAGTTTTGCTCATTTATACACAGATCATATATGTTGCATTTTGTATATAAGGCTGGAATATGAAAGGAGAAAAAAGTTCATTCAGGGAGCTCCTCTCCTACCCACATCCTCTCAACTTCATTTTCCCCTGATCCTGATCATTCAAGAAACCTTAAGCAAGGGGAAACACAGATTTCCCCATCCTCTCCTCTGTTCTATGATGATGTTCTAATGCTTGGCATTATTATTCACCATACACACTACAGTAAACTATTTACTTTGTCTGCAGCACCACAACCTTTGTGTGACTTGCCTCCTTTATAGTAGATGTGAATAAGTCACTGCCTGTGTGTCAGCAGGGGCAGTGTTCTCTGCTGACTGATATCTTCAAGGAGTGGTGTTGCTTTTGAGGGCAGCAACACCAAGGAGGTGCTCTGCAGATTTAGGAGCACCCCAGGAAACAGCAATCACAGTCCCTACCACTGAAAACCCTCCTCAAGCAGCAACATTTACTAGGTGTTTCCTTGTTGCACTGCAATGGGAAGGCTGGTGGGAAGCTGTGGTCTAGCATTTCCAGTGAGCCACAGCTGAAGGTGGGTTCATAAACCCAGCACCCCCTTAACGAGGTGGCAGTGCAGGATTGTGACTGAGCACTAGATCTGTCTGCTCAAGAGCTAAACTGCGATGAGATAAAGTCACTGCCAACAAACATTCTCCAGCTCTCTGTGCTGTGAGTAAAGTCATCACTGGCTGGATATTGTTAACCCTTGGTTTCCCAGCAGCTACCTGCAGCGAAGCACTTTCCCCATGCTTCTTCCTCCTCAGCTGACTGCATTCTCATATCTCTTGTCATGATGCCTGAAAAACAGTGTCCCTAGAGATAGGTAGAAAGCTGGTTCTTGTTTACCAGCATAACTGGGCTGAGAAAGCAAGGTCCAGTCCTGTTTACATGGGACTTGCTGGCTGAAGGTTGGATTCTGCTCCTACCTGCCAGATATCAGATGGAGGCTTTGTAGCTGCTTTTCCAGTCATATGGCACAAGTCTTGAGTCACAGTTGCTCTCCTGAATTTAGATACTGTAGGAGTAGTGTCAGTTCCTAAAGCTAGGTACTGGTCTCAATTAGACACTACAGTTTGGATTTCTTGTTTTTCATATTTGAATAAAAATTTAAGCAAATGGTAGCTTTTGGTCCATCAGGGTAAAATTACTCTGAGTAGGCAGCCTTACACCTAATTAATATCCATTTATATAAATCTTTATGGGTTCTCAGTTGCAATTGCTCATTCATTTCTTCTTTTTAAAATGGACAGATTGTCATTTACATGTACATTTTCCCCTGCATATGAGATTATTGTTAGATGTATTTTATTATGTGGCTTGGTAGACATATTCCTTTGCAATTCACCCCTACCTGTATGTCTTGCACTAAAATAAACATAAATCACATGACCTGATGTGATTTATGTTTTAAAACATAAATCAAAAGACCTGATGCACTGGGGAAACAAGAAGCCATCATCCACTCAAATGGTCAGGAGACCTCACATGCAGGTACACAAACCCATTGCAATCTGCAGACAGAAAGAGAAGGGATAAAGACTGGATTAAGAAGACCTTAAGACATGGCTCCTTAGAATCCCAAGGACAATTTCCTACCCACCCATGTGCTACAATTCAAGGCCTGTGTTTCTTCTGTTTCCTTATGTTACTCAGAATGTGAGTGACTCTCAGACTTTGAATTCAAAGGACCATGGCTCTCAATCAATTCCACACAAAGGACTGTCTGAAACCCCAGAGTTAAGAGTGCTAAGAAGTCAGGTGTGCACCTACAGCTGCAGGAAGGGGATCAGTCAGGTAGGTGTCCTTGGAACATGTTGGATGGACACAACCTTGCATGAAGTGATGGAAACTGGGACAGTGGGACATTTTGCCTATCCAATAGTTCAGCAGATGAAGTGCTCAGGTGGACAAAAAATATCAGGCTCTGCACTCTGGACCATAGTATGAAGTGGTGAGTGCCTCCAGAGACAGGATGTTCTGCAGAGTTAGTTGAGTGGGTGACATCCCTCACATATTTGGCTCTATGTCCACATGACAGTGAAAATCCTGGTATTGATGGCTTTTAAAAGCAAATTCTTGGTAGAAAACATGCATTGTGTAGCTGGGTTTTGGAGTGTTGCTGAGTAGCTTTAGTATTGTGTTTGGTCACAGATTCCCTTTCTCTCTGTTTGCTTGGTGACACCTCTCAGACACCCAGCAGTTAAAAAAAAAAAAAGTGAAGGTCTTAGCCTAAGTCAGTATGTTGCCATGTAATATAACTGTGATTTGAGAGAAATTTTTAGCAGTGAGTTATGCTGTATGTTGTGGCACAAAGTGGTAATTTCTCATCATCTCTGCTGGGAGAAAAGCCTTGGTACTCCTGCATAGCTTTAAAATGGTGTACCTCCTGCCTAGCTGCAAAACTGGGACTCTGTGCATCTACAGCTGTTTTCTTTGTTACTTAGCTCTTGATGTAAACTGTTACACTGGGTTCTTGTGGGATTTTGTGTTGCTTTTTTTGCCAGTCTAAACATTCTCATTCGTTTTGTTTCACAATGCATCAAATAAAGAGAGTTAATGAAAACCTTACTTTAGATTAGTTACACAGAAGAACAGTAGCACTGATCACGGGCTTGCCTGCAAGGCCCTTTCTATAACCTTCCCAAAGCCTTGAATTCCTCACATGACTTAATCTCTGGAACACCTTTTGCTTTCTTCTGAACATGGTTACATGTGTGGTTTGGGGAACATGAAACAGGTGTGGGCCAAACAGGCCTGAGAGGTGAAATCTTCTGGTTGTTTCTGGAAAGGTTTTTGCTGCTCCTTCTCCTTCGAAAATTGTAAATAAAGTAATTTCAAGGCCTGTAGCAAATTTAGGAAGAAGTTGTTGAGGTTCTTTCTCCAATTTGGATCCACCCACTATTGCTGCAGATCATCCATACTTTCGTGTTGATGATACAGCTTGTTAACTGCCTGAAAAAAAGGCTTGAATTACCTCTAAATTAACTTTCCAGAAGAAGAAACCCCGTCGAAAGAAGTCCAGAAAAAGACAGCTCAGATGGTACCATATTGTTTAACCTGGAAGCAGCAAGTAGAGTGGATTGAACTGGGCAGAGGCTATACAGTCACAGCTGTGATGTCTTCTGTGGCCAAATTAACCTGCTTACTGCTTGTAGGGATATGTACTGTGTGACAGTCACATCTCTAGCTGCCCATTGATTAGGCCTCTTTCCCCAGATCCATCCAGATCACCTTCTGTTGTCTTTCACAATGCTGCATATGACAGAAATCTCAGCATTCTTGACAGAAAGACAAAAAATTTAAGATCTCAATCCTAAACATATACAGATTTCCTGATTGCATGACCAATGTACGTCACTGAACTTCTGACCATCTGCCCAGGATTTATTCCTGTAAATAAAAAGCTCTGCACTGCAGAAAAGCAACAGTTCTGTGTGACTGCCCAGTTCTATTTCACCTAGGTGGACACATACTTTGATACTTTTCTTTGCACATTTGAACTGCACAGACCACAAAAATCAAACAACGGCTGCAAATCCTGCATTGTTCCTGCTCTTGACTGTAAACTTTTGAAGCAGTAGGGATTTCAGCCTCCACACTGAAATCTCTTCAAAGACTAATAAAGTACTCATAAAAGATAATACTCTTCTTTCATTGCTTCTCCATTCCTCTGTACTAACCTTTTTTTAAGAGCATCTCATTGCTATAAACTGGGAAGGGTTTTCTTTAGACTTAAAAAACCTATCTCAAAACATTCTGTGTAAACATAGCATGAGCTTTTCTCTGTCTTTTCTAATAGAATGAACCTCTTTGCCAGCTATGTACTTCCAAATCTTCTTGCTCACTGTGAAGATTAAGGGAGAAGAACGGAGTCATCAGGGTATATTTGTGCTTCAAGAAAGCCTGCCTTCCCTTCCTCTGTCATGGGATAATTTCCTTAAAACAGTAGTTTATCTATTTTACAGATCAGAGATTCAAATCCAGCCCTGAAACTCAAGTTTTAACTAAAAGAAGTTCTGTGCACTCAAATCAAGGTCAAATGTGCATTCTGCAGATATCCCCTTCCTCTGCAGTTTGGACAGATGAAGCAAGGACTTCATAAGGTTAGAAATGAAATGGTAGGTGATTTCTGTAGACCTCTGCTGGGACAATATTAGATGCTTTCCCTGTGCTGCCCTGTGGACAAATAAAACACCTGTTTCCAGAGCTGTCAATCAAGAACTTCTCAGGGTAGGAAATGTGTTTTAGAAAACTTGGGCTGTTGAGACACCATCTGGCTTCTTTCTCTGTCAGTATGCTTTATTGCGCAAAACTGGCTTCCAGTACCACCCTGCAAAGCAGCTCCTGCCTTGCAATTCTTTATTAGACAAATCAGCCTTGAACAGGTGGCACGATGTTTATCCATGGCTGTTCTTCTCAAGAAAAAAGTGTATTTTCCACCCTGATGAGACTTTAGCGTTTTTGTCTCCATCTAACCAAGGTGACAAGTTCACGAGCCAGTCAGAGAGAAGGGGTGGAAATTGCACCCTGAAATGAGTTCTGATTACCTGGCAAATACTTGCTTTCCATGAGTAACATATATTCTTACTAACCTTCAAGGACAAGAAAAATGTTTTGCTAACATCACCATCAACCAGTCAACTGGTATAGCTAGTGATGCAGATTTTTCTTGCAGGGGGAGCTCCTCTGCAATTGTTTTTTATCTGAGCTTATTTTTGAGATAAAGCCAGCTGCAGAGTAATTTTGGATGGTTCCTCTTTACAGAGTCTCAGCCACAATACCTGAGGCAGCTGACTCCATGGGCAGAACCAGCTGAGGAAATGCACAAACTCTCATAAATTCAATACCACCATAGTTTACAATGATTTTTACTACGAAATTTTATCTCTTCTTCTTCCTTCTTCCTTGTTCCCCCTCTTCCTTTATAACAGGCTTCTGCGATGTCCTGGGATTTGCATGGGTTTTTTGATGGAACGCCAGGTTCTAACAAAATCCCTCCAGTCTCTATTTTTAATCCTATTTTATGGTCTTCTGTTGCTTCACTCACATTTCCTCTCACAAGCGTACCGTGTCTTCCCCCTGTGAAATGCAAGTCAGCTTTTAACGTCAGCAATCAGATCTGCAGAATGTACAAGTTTTCCAGCCTCCTCCCCAGACACAACCAGGCTAATCAGCTGGATTCAGTAAGGAGCAGTGATAAAAACAGAAATGCACCAGAGGGTTAATTTTTAAATACAACTCTAATATGGGAACTGTTTTTTTTTTCCTGTGGAAAGTTAAAAAAAAAAAAAAAAAAAAAAAAAAAAAGAGGGAAAACTTACCTAATTAAGTGTGTATTACTATCATATTGAGCTATTTCAGTGCAACTAGTTGAGAATGAATCTTCTTCTGGCCTGAAGTCCTGGAGCAACCCTTTAAATTCATAGCCTGTATTCTTCTAAATTAACTGGTCTTTGCAGGCAAGCCCTCAGCTAACTTATTCTAAAATTCTAATTCTAAAATTCTAAAATAGACAAACCAGTGTCAACGCCAGTGCCCAAGGGCCTAACTCAGCCAGCTTTTCACATTAAAGGCATTATGCCTCATCTGCATCAGAGTTTAAAAATGTATTAGCTAATATGTGCTAATGACACACATTTAAACCCTAGTCTAGACAAAGCCTGTGCGATTGCCCTCTGAATGCTTGATGCGATCTGAACACCCTGACAGCAAATCTGATTACCCCATTTTAATCATGAAAGGCTATAAACATCTGAGAGGTATCCAAACCTACCCCATAGCGAAGAACAGGGCTGTGCGTGGGATCTAAGCCTCAAAATATCCTCATGGGGGGAGACCTCTGGCTTTGCACAAGCAAGCCTGTCAGTGGGGATAAAAAAAGCCAGGCTTTAGCAGACAGAAATATATCTGTGCACGGGAATCTGTTACACCAGGGTGAAGAAAATGACCCAACAACAATTCTGTTACTGCTTTGTGTTGGTGATCGGCTCATAGTCTGACAGGAATAGGAGGCAAAGAGTTGAATTAGAGCAGAGATGTGGCTGTGTGTGTCTGTATGCTGTAACTGATCGATTTAATTCAAGTAACAGTTTTTCTCCACACATTTTAAAGCAAGTTTTGAAATATTGGAAAGTATATTAAAAAAAAAAAAAGGATGCAATGATTCGAGGAAGAGAAGATAAATGCTTTATTGCAAAACACTTAAAAACTCAATCTGTTTAGCTTATGAGAAAGAATACTGAGAAGTAAATAGACTACAATATAGAAATATCTTCACGGGGAGAAAATATGCAGTACTAAAGGATTATTTAATCTTGCAGAGAAAAGCAAACCTGGCTAGAAGAAGCCAGAAAAAATGAAGTTAGAAGTTAGGACCCAATTTTGACAACACTAATCTCTAAGAAACTATCAAGCAAAAAAATATCTTTTTAATCAGTTGATAACCTTGATTATGGATGGATGTTTTTATGGCAGGTGTATTTTAATCCACCATATGCTATTGGGATCACTATAGAATTAACAGTGACATGGCTAAGACACGAGCAGTCCAAGTCAATGGGTTTTTTAGGCTTCAATGTTATGTGTATAAAAGTACATAAATTGGCAAGAAGTACTTACCAGCCAGAAGTCTGAGCAAATGGTTGTAATGTGCCTGTGCTATGATTGCAGGAATGCTGTCTGCTAGGTTTAAAGGAATATATATTTTTTTCCTCCTGCTGCCCCACAAATATCCCTGTTGAAAGGGCATCTGACATTGGAGTCAGCCTATTAAATCTGAACAGGCACAGTGTTACTCAGTGTGAGGCAGAACACTTAATCAAAGGCACTCCTGAGCGTATCTATTTGATTTTGCTTACAAATTCAATGTAATGGGTTTATAAAGTCAGAGTAGCTGTACCTTGTAGGCATAATTTCCTGATCTAGCTGCTTTTTCAGTTGACTTACTTGTTCTTGAAACATTCAGTTTTAACTCAGTAAATACATAACTCAGTCAGTTTTTGCTGTCCAAGCAGTCACACACAGAACCAGAAAGAATTTGATGCTGTTTTTGAGGGAAAAGTTAGGGTGAAAAAGCTGCAGAACCTAGCAGGATAACCAGAGTGACAAGTCAAGGGACAACTTGTACCCTTTCACAAAAAAGAAAAAAAAGATATAAAAGCCTCACACTTTTAATGCTGAACACTGAGATGCATGTGTTAAGTGGAAAAAATGGACATCAGTTCTATGTCAGACCTGGCTAATTACTGGTATGGGGACCAAAAGAATATCCAAATCCAACTCTTTCTCTCCTTCTCTCTCCAAATCTCCTTCTCCAAAACAACTCATATCATCCCAGAACATTTTTGTCATACTGACTGTCAAAGCCATTCTGATTTTAAATAAAACAATGCTTGCAAGACCAGAATTTTTACTTAAACAAACCACCCAGAATGCTCTTACAACCAATTTTCTAGCTTTAGATTCCACAGCATTTGCTGCACATCATGTGTAGCTAAATGTAGCATAGCTTGATACAGGATTTTCTCTAAATCTCAGTATAGCTGTTCCTTAAGTGAATGTGATGTTCTGGCAGTCCTGAACATGCAAGTTTTGCCCTAAATACACACACTTCAATAAACAATTGACTCCACTATGTACGAGGAGATATTAAGAATTTCCTTTTCAGTGATGGGGATAATGCAGTCTTCATCAAACATGATCAAACATAAAACATCTCTTGTGGACATAAAATGCACTTTAACAGAGAGGTTACACTTATCTCCCTTGAATGTGCAGGGTTAAATGCACATTTGTCCAAGAGGTTTTGTACAGTGTATCTCTTAATCCTTCTAGTGGGAATCAGATACAGCGCAGTAAGAGGCTGGCGCCTCTAAGCTGATGAAAGTCACCCCTGACATCAGTCCAAGACAGTTCAAAGCTGAGGATGGTCTGAAAAGCTCTCCTGGGAGAACAGGAGTTCAGGCCAACCTAACTTACAACTCAGGGCAAAATGCCCTCAGCATATTTGAGCAGTTAGAAACCAAATCTTCTCCTGCTCCACTAGTCCCTATTTGAGAAGAGGGGGCACTGCTATAACTTTCTTCCATAACTTGCAGTTGCATGCCAGGCTGTTGCTCAGTCTCATCTCTTGAGCTCATGGTTATCCTAATGTGATGCCTCTTTGGCCCTTCTTCTTTTTTTTCTTCCCACTACTGCTGTGAAGATCCTGCTAACTGTAACGGGCTTTGAGTCTTTGCCAAATGGCCATCTTCCTTCAACCTGACTCAGCTGCAGAAACTTGTTTAGGTCTTGTGGGGACCTATGACAATCATCTAATTCAATTGACTGACCACGTCAGAGCTGACAAAAAGTTAAATCATGTCATTAAAGGCATTGTGCAAATGTTCCTAAACACTGACAGCCTTGGGGCGTTGATCACCTCTCTAGAAGCCTATTCCAGTGTTTGGCCACTATCTCGGTAAAGAAATGCTCCCTCATGTCCAGTCTAGGTGGTTTTCCTGTATCAAAAAATCCTGTATCAAAAGCAGCTTTCTCGTTATTAATCTCATTGTATTAACTGCAGAACTCCCAGCTGGATACCCCAAGAGCCATCATAGGGACATTTCAGCATCTAAATGGTGGAGCTCAACATTTTAATCCAGTTTGCCCCAAAGCACACAAAGTTAAAGCTAGTTCTTGGGCCTGACCTGATACTCATTGAGGATCTCCTTGGATTTCAAGTTCTCAGCTGAGACATTACAATATTACAGGATGCCTACATGCTACTCATACTCAAAGTTTAGATCTTTGGCAGTATCTTAAAGCCAGTGAAGGAGGTTCCCTTTTAACTGATACTATGCAAGGACTAAAAAGGTACCCTTCTAAAGCTGTGACAGTCTAGACAGACATGAAAACCCCAATGAAGAAAAGGAAGAAGAAAAATATATGCAAAACAAATATAGTGATTAGGTTACAAGGTTCTGTAAAAAAAACCATGTTTTCTGACTGACTGGATTTGAAGATACTTTGTGAGAGAGACAGTGATCTAAAGGGGAAAAAAAAGGTGGACACAAGAAAAGGAAGGACAGAATATAATGAAAAGTATGGCATGGTGTATGTTGAGGTGAAATTTTTCTCACATCTCTTTTCCCCAGCCTAAGTGGCATCCATACACATTTATGTTACAGTACCTAAATACAAGCTGTCAGACCTAACACATTTTTGCCAGAATTATTCATGAAATTGTATGATCTCAAGAGAGGAAAGAGTTATTACTTGGATTAAGCTAGTTAATTTTCATTAACATAACTGGCATATAATTACTAGTTTCACCTGAGTAGCTTATCACAGGCTCTATAGCAACCATAACTGAGATGTACTTGATTTTTTAAATTTTGTGTGTACTGCCTGAAAGCATATTTTTTTCTCCATAATAGACCTGCTAAGCCTCTTTCTTTTCCTCTTTTGTATACAATTAGCATTTCATTTAATATTTCTGTATTCCAGGTAGATGCCAGAAGAGAAATAGGCCCTAAAGTACCAATCACCAAAAGCCATGTTGGAGAGTTCCTTCACTACTAAATGCATTTGACACTAATTGCTGTTTATTGAAGGACCTGACAAAAACCTTACTCTGACATGTGTCTGGATACTCCCTGCATGTTTCAGTTTTCCATATTTCCCACTGTTGGTGCCCCACTTCATGGGACCACCTCTCTCGTGACTGGCTCCTCTGCCTGCACAGGGCTGTGGCAAAGAGGGGGCTGCTGCTTCCAACCCACAGCAGTTCTTATCCAACACAACAATGAAAATGGGAAATTTGAACGTGTTAATTTTTCACCCATCTGCTTGTTGAAGAAAAATATCAAAGGTCCATGCTGGTACTTCCTTTACCAATATTTTAAATTATTTTAATCTTAGCTAATATTGCAAGCTCTTTTTTGATTTATAATACATGTAACAAAGTTATCTGCAATTAGTAGTTCAGGTAGGGGAAAGATGTCCAGGAGACTCTTGCTGGATTGATTAAAATTCAATAACGTCAGAAGAAATACTTATGCAAACAATATGGTAGAAGTCATATTTATTGATAAAAATTAATATATCTGCTATAAAATTTGTAACAGTAATGCAACTGAATATTTATTTTGATGCATAAACCTGAATGTTACATACCAAATACAATACAGTAACACTGGTTTCCTCCTTATTTACATGTTTATGAAAATTGATATGCAATCCATGTTAAAAGAACTTGTAATGGAGAATAGTTACATTAGAAAAATAATATTCTTGATAAAGCATTCTTGAGGACTCCAATCACATTTTCAGGCCTCTTTCAATAAGGCAAAAATCCCTGGTACAGCATATAACTTAATTTACAAAATGCAATAACTTCAGACACATCTTCAAGTTTTCTTTTGGTATGCTTTTCCTCACTGTAAAATTACTCAATTCTCTTACTAAACAGAAAGAACTTTCTATAACAAAACTTAATGAGTTCTATTACATATTACATATAAATCGCTGTAGCTTAGCGACCATAACTGGGCAATCTTTCTCCTTAACTGTTTGCTCAATGAGCTTTTCTTAGATGTAGGACATGTAGTATTTTGAAATCATTATGACTGTGGTAGCTTTCTTCAGTTTTCATAGGAAACAATCTGTCACATTTTGAAACTTTTTAAAAATTTTATTTTATTTTAGGAACTGGTGCACAACTACATTTCCACTCACAAGAGAACGTCACAAATGTAACTAAAATTAGGCTTGGATAACTTTGAAAACATACTACTATGTGCCCAAATCCAAATTTCTTACTTTAATACTTTATAACCCTGCCATGCTCTAGGAATTCTTCTTCTGCATAGCTTCATTACTAGTCACAGTCAGATAGTTTTAATTCCTTCAAAGGCACAAAACTTCCACCTCTTTTCCAGTGTTGCTCCTACACCAGTGAATTCTTGTTTAAACATGCGTGGCAGTCTCATCAAAAGCATTTCTATCTCATTTGCAGAGATCTGAGAAAGAAACAAAGGTAAAATTAAAGTGAGAAAGCTGCTTTATAGCTTGTAAAGAAGATGTAATAGGGGTGCAGGGGAGACAAATCCAGGCCATATGAAAACAACCAACCATTATTTTTTTTTTTTAACCTTAGCCTGGTATGACTTTCCAGAGCAAGTGAAGATTCTTTGAAGGAATAATTTTGCTCCTGTAGATGGTATCCCACTGTAAAGCAACGACAACTGCCATGCTGGGGCTGTGGCCACAGTGTGGTGTGAAGTCCATCTAAAAGTTACAGTCATGGGTGTTCTTGTGAGGAGGAGGAAGCAGATGGGACCTTATTCTTCTTCTCAGCCTATGTGGTTTTGAATGCTTCTCCCAGCTCCATCGGTTTTTCTCTTTCAAAAAAGCTTTAATCAGCTCCCTGTTGTTACTGAAGGCTGACTATCCATGGAGCCATCTTCCCTTGGTCTTACCCAGTTCAGCAGCCCCATATAATTAAGCAGTAAAGCTCCCAGTTCCGCATTACTCTGGATATTTTTTATCATTTTGAAACCTTAATGACTGCTCACCTTGTTAATGGGCAAGATGCTGTCATTACAGAAAACACTTTCACAAAGGCAACCTTCCTGGTATAATCAGTAGGGAAGTAAAGAAATGAACAATCATGGAATATGAGCCATTTTATCCTACTGCTTCTAAAGTGGTGGTCATGAAAGGAACAGCAAAGAAATCTATGGGTGCTGCCTGTTATCCACAGGTATCTCCATAGTTTGAAAGGCATATCTGGAAATGATATTTCTACTTATTCATACTAGTAGAAACCTTCCATGGAGAAACCTTTCCTTTTTAAAACAGTATATAAACATAAAATGGGCTAATTATACTTCAGTACACCCAAGGGGGAGAGAAAATATTTATTGCCTCTTATTTTTCTGTAGAGGTTAGTGCAGCAGAAAGATTAAATGATTTGTTAAAGGTGGCACCAAAACTCAGTGTTGGAGGCAGTCTAAAGCCTCAGTGTGATCCAATCCATCTTTTAAGTACTCAAATGGCAGCAGTGGGTGTCTGGTTACTTTTGTGTAATGTGTTTGAGCTCTGCACTGAGCCCTCAGCCCACATGGGTATGCTGACCTTATCATTCCTGTTCAGGCGAGGAATGACAGGCTAACCATGGAAAGTAATTGAAATTCATCTCTGAGATTGCATCTCTGGATCGCGCTATTAAAAAGTAATTTGTTTCAACAAGCAGTTGCTTCCAAAATACACCAACGAGGTCAAAATTTGCAGCTTGTGTTTATTATGCAGTAGGTAGGTCCAGAGGTAGCTGCAGAGATGGGAGACAATGCTCCATCCTTGAGCGCTCTGTTTGCAAGTCAAGAGCTTGACCCTGGCAGCCTCACAGAAGCCCACATGTTACTCACGTGAGCAAAAACTCAAGGGCAGAGCGCACAGCCATGCATAAGAAGGGACCACAGCAGTGCAGGGTGACAATGTTGAAGAACTCACTAGGGAGAAGCAATGAGCAGCAGCAGGGCTGGAGCCCAGAGAGTCCATATTTTGGATGATTGCTCTCATCGCTCAAGAGATACAGAGCTGGAGAGGTCATCCAGGGAAAAAAACAGTTGAAACTTAGACAAATGCCGTGTTAAGGAAGGACTTGAAAGATAACTGAGGAGATTGGACAGACTGGGTGATGCAGGACAAGACTAAGCAAAGTGCACGGGCACGGAGAAGCAGAAGAATGGCTGGAGGTGTGAAGCTCTGAATTCATCAGGTCTTGATAAAACCAGACATTAAAAAAAGAAATTCACCAGTTTCTACCTCTTTCTCCCATCCCCATCCCCTACTCCCTTTTCATTGTGGGTGGCAGTGGGCTGTAAAGCACTAGCAAACCTGAGTTGCTATGGCCTGAAGGCAGTGCCTAACAAATTCATCATCCTTCCTCACCCATCAATGCAGCCTGCTGTAATTCCAGTGAGCTTCTAGTTCAGGATCTCCTCTGCTTTTAGCTCTACACTTTTTCATAGAAACAGAGGAAGCATCCAGGATCATCCAGAAGCATGAAGCAGCTCATCAAAGCAGTGAGAAGCTGATCTTAGCTATGAGCTGAGGGAGTTGTTCAGGAACAAAACATTACCAGGATCAAAGCAGTTGTGTTGCAAGATCTGGGAAAGCACCATCATCCAAGTATTGGCAGACATAGGACAGGGCTTTGGCTGGCCATGGGGTGACCCCTGCAGACTGCAGAGCCGCTGCTTAGCACTTGGAGTACCATTCACCTGATCATTTCACACTTGAGCTTCTCACTTGTGACTTGCTTAATATTCAGTGCAGAGGAATAGGCCCCTTTAGGGTTTTGATTTCATCTCATTCTACAGCAGATATTAAAAAGTCAAAGAATCTTATCCTACAGGTATTTATTGACTGTGGACTGTATGAACGGATGCATTAAACACTTTGCACACTGTTTTGTGTTGGCCTTACTTTTGTATTGGCCACAGCTTCACTGAAATTAGTACACCCAATTCCTTTATGTGGTCATGTCTGCTCCCACATGGAGACAAAGGACATGCAACATGGTCCATTCCTGTGTTCATGAAGGTTCAGTTTAGTGTGACACATAACTTACAACTTTTCAAAGAATAAAGGGCCATCTCCAAAAACTGCACAGTTTGATGGCCATGGCCACACCTGCCTCTTGTTCTGCTTTTTTTCTCTGCAGCTATATTTCAGAATCATGTGTCATAAAATCAGCCGCTAGTCTTTGCCATTTAGAGCTCTGCTCTTCTGTGCCACAAAGGACAGCTAAACAGTTCGAGGCAAAGACCTCAACACAAGCACTGCATGTAATTTGCAAATGAATAAAGACTGCAAACCCCCAAGCCCCATATCCCATTATCTTTCTAATGGAAATGCATGAAGAGTTTAACCTGCAGTAAAGAATAATACAATATTTCTAAAGAGAAAATAGATTTTGATTAATTTTTTTTTACCCTAGAGTCCAACTGCTGCATATAAGACCAAAGATACTCTATATTGGCTCCAAAAGGGTGGACGTGAAGAAATGTGGATATGATACCTGTATTAAAAACAAACATAGTGTTAAAATTACCTCAGACACTGTATCATTAAAATAGGCAAAATAATTCTGAAGAGTCTGTTCTTGTATGTTTTTCAGTATGAATTATGATTCTTGTTTTCCTTGCACAATCCAATAAACATAACAAACCAGCGCATTTTTAATACAATCATAGTAAAGTGCTAAATACAATAGCTCATCTTCAGGAATGACAGCAGTTAGCAAGTAAGTGACCAAGATAATATACTGATGAATAAAGGAATTTCTAAACAAAGCCTTACTGGGAGCATTTCAACTACTAATTTTATGCTTGATTTACCAACATAAAATTGTGGATATTGTAATGATAAAATTATTGTTTATTTCCCCTTCACTGGATTCTCTGTTGTGAAAATGTTTCATACAATTGTGTCAGAACTCTCACTCCCTCAAATTTTTATAGTAATTATGCAGATGCTGGTTATGAAAAGTATTTAATCTGTATTACCCCTAAATGCTGCTGAAAACACAAATGCTTTATGACATATTTGCTTATTTACTTTTTCTTAAGAGAGAGCATGTTCTGTCTATCTTCATTGTTGTTTCAGGATGATTATAAAAGGTATGGGAATTAAATGTGGTTTAGAAGGAGTCAGGATCTAAGTCTAGAGATTTTTTCTGCAGTGAAAATCAAGTGACAGCATTAGTAATGATGACCAGAGAAAACAAGATTTGGGGCATCAGTATTGCTAGTAAAAGCACTATCCAATTTCTCTTTTTCTAAGCAAACATTGAAAATACAAAATGGCATGTGTGTTACTTGCTGTTTGGGGAGAGCTGAACTGTAAGAATCTGAACAAATATTTTCAACTCTCTTTGGATGGGCTTCTTAGCTGAACCACCCCAGGGGAAGTTTCTTATACTTAAATCATAAACACCAGGATTAAAAATGCTTACAAATGACAAAAATGGGTCACTGTATCTTGTGTACTGCAGGCCATACTGCTTTCTTGATGCTGAATGAATTAGGATAATCTTGGATTTCATTTTTCCCTAAGTACTGGCCATGGTTGAAACTGATAAACACATTTTAGACTGGCTTTGCAAAGAACACCTTTTTTTCCTCCTCCACTTTTCAAACAGCATTTACAAACTACTGCTCCTGCAAAAGCAGTGGCACGTAATACATTTTTTACTATGGCAAGTCCTAGCAGCAGTGACCTTCTTTGTGCTGTGGGTGACTACAGGTAACCACACAAGAGCTCTAGAAGCAGAAGTCAAGACCATCACGCTTGGATGAGATGACTGGAAATCTAATTTGTACTCAAATCACATTTTACCAGTGTCATTGCATCTGTTATGTGATTCCTGAGGCTTGTCAATTCAGGACATTCAAAGCCAGCTCTTTTATATAATGTAAATAATAAGTAATTTGTCAATATTTTGTAGTTATTGACTGGAGTTCCATGACAACTTTTTTTTTTTTTTCTTTTATGCTCTTTTCCTCTAAGACAACACTGCATTTTTTAAAATACAGAAAAACTTAGTGAATAGATGGAGGCAAGGCCCATTTTTCCCTTGCCACATCTAATCAGGCCTCAGAGGAAGAGATAACATGATATCCATCTTGAGGGATCTTTAATCTTTGGACTGCAACAGTGAGTCAGTTGTGGTGGTATTATGACCAGTAATATCTTAACTGAGGTTATTCTGTTTATCTGAGTGTGCCACTGAACAGCAGATGTACAGGACCCACTCTGGGACACTGCCACTGCTTGTTACAGTCAAACAGTGAGTGACCTAGAAGTTTGTTATTCTGTTCTTAAAATCCCATGCTTGCTTTCTCACAGAATGAACTTTGAAAAGATCAAGTACGGCCCCTGCAATGAAAAGTTTTAGGTTTAATTATAACAAACAGAATTCAATCAAGTCATACATTTCTGTACATTCCACTGTTTTGCATCTCACTAGTCACAGGGAGTTTGTGTACTAAGCACTTTAAACGTTTAAATGCATTCTTCACTTTTAAATGACCTCTTTGATCTGAACTGAACTTGTGAATTGCTGAATCTGTGCCTCAGCAATAAGCCAGCAATCTTCCTGGTGCCTAGGTGTTGAAAATGAGTTAAGTTTAAACAAACGGAGGTAGTTTTGGAACTATCATTTATCAGGATACCACCGATTTGTGAAAAGACCAAACCAAAGAAATGAAACCTGTTTTTCAGGTCAACATTTCTGTTACCATGCCACAGGATACACTTTGGAATTGTGGGTCTTCATGCTCTCTGAAAACCTACCCCACTGAAACCAAATGCAAAATATGTGTGGGTCTAAAGAGGGCATGTTCTCTCCAAGGGTGGCATGGCTACAGCCAGTTCTGTGTGGCTAAATCCCAGTTAGTTGGCCCACTGCCTATAAGCTTTAGCTTTAGGCACTATTTAAGAGTTTATTTTAAAAAATTTATTCTAGGTAAAGGGTATGACAGTCCTTGTGGTATTCTTTATAAATATTCATATTACTAATTCCCTCACCTAATGTCACAGGCATAAATCTGGCTTGCTTAATACATGTAGTATATGTATTTTTTGCTTGGTAGTTTACTAATATTATTTCAATCACCTTCTCCTTCAACACTTTGTCTAATAATCATATAACAAGCTATACAACTCTGGCCTGCTAAATCTTGATGTAAATAAAGTCATCATACATTCATGCTGCAAGTCTAAATGCAGATTCTGCAATTTTCTTCATACCTGAAATCCTTTCATTAAACTACAGAATTTTTCAGAAAGGCAAATTTCAGTTGTATTTTAGGATTTTTTCTTACTAAAAGCCACTCTGAACACAGATTAAAAAAATTCTATTTTTTTTTTTCTTTTTTACTTGTATTAGCACAAAGATGTGTGTAAACATATATACAAAACAGAAACCTGTTAGAAGGCATTTTGTTCTCAAAAATCTTCTTTGGGGTTATCTTACCTATTAACAGTGCCTCTTTCTCTGATTTTAGACCTGGGCTTCGTTTCTCTGAATTTTTTTCTCTGTCCTGGTTGACCAATGCTACTGTCAATACATTGATTTCCTATAAAGTTTAAAAAAACAAACAGGTGGTCATATAGTTTTCATTTACCGTGATTAAACTTGTCTGCTTCCTTTCAACTATATAAAAAAAATCATTACTTTAATTCACATCTAAAGACAAGACAATTATAAATAATTGGTTTGTTTGCAGAATATTAAGACACATTTTGAACTACCTTTATGCCAAGTGCTGCCAAGAAGAGGAATTTTGCTTGAGGAATAAGAAATAACTTTGCTGCTAGTGCTTCTTCATTATAACAGCTGGAGAGATTGTGCCATAAAATGTGGGGATGGTCCAAAAGCTCACATTTTGTAGCTATTAAAGCTGTAAACCAAGACCGCCTCCAGGGAACATGGATGGAGACATTCAGCTACAGCCATAAGAGTAAATTCAGCAGTCACTAACAACGTTTCTAGCTACTAGAGCACAACCCTCTGCCCTGTTACACTCTTCAGCCAGTGCCTAGCATGGCATTGGCCCACCCCAAACAACTCTCAGGCATGTTTTGGAGGTTGGCACATTTCAGGAAGACCATTCCTAACAGGTGATTTGCATAAAGCTATCTTGTCTTGAGGACTGAAAGAACACCAACATGAAGGGCAAACAAGTCAAGGCTCCTACTCGGGACTCGTTTGTTCTGGAATCAGGTGGCCTGAAACACCTACATTTCATCTGAGAGATCACATAGCAGGTGCTCCATCAGAAGTACCCAGGCAGTTGTGTAACTGGGTATATGTAAAGCAAATAAATTATTTCCAAGGCATGCAAGTAACCTCAGAGTGTATCGCACGATATTCAAGCATCTCCATGGGCTGTTTCCATGGAGCAGCCAATGTGCAATGATTTGTTCCTTGGTGAGGGAGTGACTCACGCTGCTGCATCTGCTCTGAGAAATGCTCAGCAGTTCCATGCAAAACCTCAAAGGCAGAGAGCATGGCACTGGAGACACAGTGGTGTGAGGTGGGACTGTGAAGGAATGGTGCTCTTGTTCTATTTCAGGGAGTCAAGGTAAGCTGCTGGAGGTTGTGTGGGACTGGGCAGCCTTAAATGCAAGCAGATATGTACTATTTGGTATAATGATGTGGCTCATTTAGGACATACCCACGGTGTGATGCCTTGCTCCAAAACTTTTGGCAAGGTTTTTTGGCAATAGAAGAGGGACACTAGGCTTAGGTTGCTCTGAGGCATTTCTGAAGGTGTGAATAATTCATGCTAAAAAAAGGCATAAACTCCAAAGTATGTCAAATGTGCCTCTTTATGGATGACTAAAGGCTTCACAGTCTGTGAGACTGGTAAAAAGAGTCACACACTTTGTCATTTTTAATTGAAAAAGAAAAAGAAACAACAAACAACATAAGCCAAACCCCCCAGTGACGTAGTCTATCCTCTTCATAGGCCTGCTCTGAGCTGCCTGATGGCTCAGATGCATCGTGGCTTCACGTGCTCCTTCGTGTCACAAAGAAGAACAAGCTGCCACGTGTCAGCCAAGGAACTCTGTGTGCACATAAGTGACATACATGCACATGTGCATCCTCAGCCCCCAGCAACAAGGGGCTCTGACAGGTCCTGGCTCACGCCGAGCGAGGCGTGGGGTCCATTGGGTCATCTGGGGTTTGTCGCAGTTGTATTGGCCAGCTGAGGTGTTTCTCCTGGCCACAGATCTATGTGTAGTTGTGCACATGTCAGCCTTTGCTGGCTTTTTAGTTAGTAGAGATCAAATAACTTTTTAGTTGTGTGTTTTAGTTTAGGGAGTCTGCAGTCCAAGAGTTGGCAGTGATCCCCTCTTAAAACAAGAGTGCTCCTGGGTGCTCTGGCAGCTACATCACCTGGACATTAACACTCCTGTCGTGTTGCAATGCACAAGGCACATTATAGCAGCAGCAGCATGCTCTAAATTGTCCAGCACTGTTGATTCCCCTCCTGACAGAACCAAAGGCTAATGCAAATTCTGATCTACTGCTGGCCATGACATCCAAAAGCAGTGAGAGGAAACCCCGGCAAGAAACTGAAATAAAATGTGTTTACATGACTTTCTCCAAGAGGGCAGTAATGATAAGGGGGTTACAGATAGAACAGAGCTGGATGAGAGATTCTGTGATACTGCAACAGAAAATTGCAGCATATGCCACCAGAGCTTGTATAGGTTAAGATGCAACTTTGACTTCATCAGAGAGAGAAAAGCAGTCTAAAAATAGCAATTCCTGAGGGGGGAAGGTGGGAGCAGAGAGATGTGTATTTGATATAACAGGCTCCAAACACAGCACACTTGCTGTTTCAGGTGGGATTAGAAGTTTTGTCAAGCAGTGATGCAGAGAAAGAAACTATAATCCTATTGGGAGCAAGGAACAGATGGATTCTCATTTAATGCCTAGATTTGAGCCTGTGCAGAATGTTTTGTATGATTTATAGGACAGTGTAAATGTATGCTAAAGGAAGTCACATCAAGTCTTCCTTAGCTGTATGTTGGAACAGAGGATAAAAGAGTAGAAAATTTTTATGGGGCAGCCTGAGGAAATGAGTGGCAAAGATAGATACTCAGCAAACCACTGGCTTTAGAAGGAAGTTGCAGGTTCTTGGAGGCTTTAAAAGGAGAGGTTTCTGCCATCCAATGCTATCTGCCTCACAGAAGATAATAAATTAGATCACTCTGATGTATTAAAGCTGCCAAAAGAAGTTTGCACAGGCCATGAGAAATACAGGGTGTGCATAGTCACATAAAGTAGATCAGAATTCAGTAGTAATGCTGCTAGGAATTAATAGAGGTTTAAGAGAAATGGCATAATTGGGTTTAAAAAATGGGTGTGAAATTTACCCAGAAACTGGGCTAATTATAGCGTAAGTGAAAACCTTAAGAATCTGACAGCATACTGTAGATACAAATCTGGTACCTATGAAACCTTTACAACAAATCCTCATGCAGTTAATTTACACTTTTTTAGAGGCACTACTTATGTCAACCCACAGAAACAAGACTTTTAAGAGTACAAAGGTGAACAAGGCAATAAATAATTGGAAAAAACCAGTTAGGTCACCTCACTGACGTGAGAAAAAGCTACTGATCATTAGATGCCTGAGGAAAATTATTTAATATATACTGCATTACCATATTTCCTTTCTTTCCTGGAGACCATTCTTTATTTGGCAAATTATTTTTTCTGAGGCCCTAAGCAGTCTCCTTCAGCAGGTTTCATTATAAAAGGACTATTTTGCTACCATCTGTCAGTTACTGCATTAAAGGACAAGAACACAGCTGAGCATGTGCAAACTGGTACTTATTGGAAATGAAATGACCTTGCAAGAACTAAACATAGTGTGTGAAAAGCTTAATCCAGGTTAAATCACACCTGGAGATCATTAGGGACCTGGTCCTATTTATTATTCACGAATCATTTCAGGTATTGGAAAATGAAGAGGACTAATTTGATGATGACAGCTCCAGAGCTGCTCAGTATGAATGAAACCATTCTGTGTGATATTCTCACCATTGCCAGCTTGGAGCTTTTTCTTGCAAATGACACTTTAATCCATCAGCAGATCATGCAAATACATGAATTTGCCTCATGGGATTGAAATCCCTATGGTTCTGCAGAATATCCCTCAGGACCAGCATTTTCACTCAGGGCTCCTTGCATTCAGGGACCAGCATTTTCATTCAGGACTCCCAGGGAGGGAGAAACAGACAGTCTTTCTGGAAAACTTTCAGAAGATCTTGCTGGATGAAACAGAGGACAGCAAATAACAATTTTATCCCATGGACTATTAATTTCCACCCACAGATCTCTGACACCACCATTGACACAGAGCTGATAGCTGTGGAGAGTCATACATAGCAGTTTTGCACATGGATGTATAAAGCCTGGCTGTAAGGTGGGAGAGAAGTTTGGTTTTCATCATTCACTCAAGTACCTTGGCTTCTTTTGGAAGAGGCAGGGGCAAATATATTGCTCCAAAGTTGCCTGGTCTCACTGTCCCGAAAGCAGCTGTGTCTAACACTGGACACACAGCAAATGAGAGAGTGACTCTTGAGAGAAGTGCACTTGCCAGAGAAAGACACAAAGCTCCTGAAGAGTAGATGAGATGTGGTTATATTCTACAGAAGATAGTCACAGATCCTATAAGAAAAAAAGGCTAGCTCTGCACTCCAGGGCTCCAGCAGATCAGAAAACTCCAGATATTTAGGCTGGATGCCTTGGGTCTTTCTCTCCTTTATGGGTTTCTTTTTTCCCCTATGGAAAAGTAAGATGTTAAATAAAAAGTTCTCAATCTAGATAGCATTAATCCTCTTCAGGTCAGTCTTAAACTAGTGCAAAAAAGGCAGACAGTATAAAATATCTGCTCTTGCCTGAAAATACATGCTAGCCAGCATCCCTAAAAATGGGGGGACTGAGGACTTGATATTCTCCATAAACACTGAGCAAGAGTTGAACAGGGCTTGCACAATAGCTGCCCTACCTGGAAATCCCTCTGGCCAGAGTGCAGTTCTATACCATCTGTTGTTCAGGACTCTGCTTTGAAAGGCAGAATATAGGATTTAATGAACGTGACATTGAAGATACCTCATATGTGCCCAGGATGCAATGACATTCAAAGAAATGAAATAGTCCCTCCACTCTCTGGGTAATCCAAGTATTTGAGAATTATCTTTGAATCTAGGGGGAATGATGACTTGCATACTTCTTTCAAAGACCTCATTTTCTTTGTTGTAGTTTATGGAATTCTGAAGAATCACGTGGTGAGGGAGTAAAAATAATATTGTGTCTTCTGAAAGGCCCAGTAAAAATCCCATAAACCTACCAGCCTCTGGAAAAGTTTGCATTTTTATTATATGTGCAAAGCCAATTGTCTAAGGCATTAAAACAGTGGCAGAAAAAGGGAAGACTTGATGTTTGTCACAGCAGGCAAAACAGAGCAACTGCTGAATGTTGTTAGATGTAAGGGATACACAACACTTTCTCATCAGCCAGGGGATTTATGAGAGAAAATGAGTAGGAGGAGAAAAAAACTATATATCTGAAACATAAGCAAAAATCTTGCAGGCTATTAACAGCAGGCCAGAGAGATGCTGTAAGCTTGGAAATAAAAGGTAATTTTAAAATAGATAGAAGATAGAGCCACACACACATGATACCAAATCCACAGTCTATAATATATTGAAATGCATATGTGTACCTGCTCTGAGCACACAGAACTTGGCTTGGACTTCAGGTGAGTTTCCCCAAACTGCTTATTGAGGACCAGGCAGGTTTGACTGCAAACTTGGGTAGAAACTGGTCTGCAGCATGAAGAGCTGTTTGTATTTAATTTATTTGTATTTATCTGTGAACCTCCTATAGTCTGGTATAGATGACTTTGCTTTGCTAGTCTTTCTTTAAATGTACTTCAGAACTACATCTGAAAATTTAATCTTGCAGTTTTAACCTGAGTGGAGCATAATTCAATAACCAATCAAGGGAATGGAAGTCTTGCAATACTTTCAATGTACATCAAGTCAGGCATATTAAATTTATGGGGACATGCAAGGTTGAGGTACAGAACAACTTCTGTCATCTTAGCATGGTTGTCAGTTAAGAATGGGCAAGTGTCCTTGTCTATGTTCTGATCCACGGCGAATTCAAAATTATTCAATCCAAGTTGAACTAAGCTACAGTGAAAGAGCTTATTTAAATTTAACTTAAATCAAATTTCCTTGCAAATGTGGCAATGTATGAGTACACTCACATTGTGTCACTGATTGTGACTCAGATGATCACAGCATCACAAAATCAGGCAGATGACCTTGGGAGATCTCTAGTCCAACGTCCTGCTCAGAGCAGGATCAGCTGCAGTGGCAAGGCATGTGCATGTGCAACAGAAAGGTAACAATCCAATGGCTCAGCAGTTTCTCTCTGCAACATCCCAGTCCTTCACCCTTATCAACAGAGGAGTGCCTCTGTCCCCTACAGAAGGGATTTTCCAACCACCATCACTTGCTCCATCCTTGTGATACTTGTGATTCAAGTCTTATTTCCGCAAGCACAAAGGAGTACAGAGGCACCATTACAGACGGGTAAAATGTGATAACCTAATCAGAGAAAGCAGAGTCCCCTGCCCCAGCTCCTCCCAGGGCAGTCACAGGAAAGTATCAGCCCCAGGGGCTGAACATGACATCAGTCCATCTCTCTGAAACATCCTACAGACTGAGGGGACATTGCCTGTAGGAATACGGGATTTATTACAGGATGTAGGAGCAGAGCATTATGGGGTTGTACAAAACCTAGTTCAGGTCCTCAGCAGGGGAAGAAGTAGCAGGAAAATAAGGGATCATGGCAGCTTGGGAGGGGATAAAAGGGAGTGGTTGCATGTAACCAGGTTGCTGGTCAGTGCACTTGTCTGGTCATGTCAGGCCCTCATCAGTGTATAACAACCACTAAACTAATTTCTCTTTTCCCAGGTGAGGGACTCTGTTATGGGTGCATTGGGCCTGTGAGGGAATCTGAGCAGAGCAGCTGGAATGGGATCAGCAGTGAGAGCCACTGCAGCCTGGAGTGCTGCAGTTAGAAAGACCTGGTGGTCCAAGCTACCAACTGGGGACACCATGGAGTCTGGGGAATGGCTAAATGACTACTTCATGTGTGTGCGTGTGAGGAGCCAGCTATGGGACAGCCTAAGAGTCAAAGGCCAGTTTCTGGAGGGATTCACACTGTGTATATGTGTAAGTCTGCAGATATATTTCCCACTAATGGACCTTTACCTGTTTGTGTACCTCAGTGCTGTTTGTGTTTATGAATGCTGAGTTTGTGCTGATCTGTGTGGCTGGCCATGTGTATATAGATGAACCCAGGTGATGCATGTGTTGTAGATGTGTGTTCTTCCACACACTTGTGAGGAGTATGTGCTCAGTGTAGCTGCAGATTCATTCCATGGAGCTATGACCACCTTGCCTCTGTCAGGCTGCCAGGATTCAGCATCTCCCAAAACCAGTAATACCTGGTTTGGGCCAAATGACTTTAATTCTTTCGTTAACTTGTTCCCCTTCATCAGCTACGCACTGTGATGTGATGTGTGAAAATTTGGTTGAGTGTCTGAACTCTGAAAGTAACTCAAAACTGTCCTAACTTAAATAAATATCATGTGTGTTACATAGCTCTTCTCTCAGTCTGTCCTCTTCAGTGACTGTTTCTGACTCTGCTGACTACTCATCTAAAAATACTCTGACTAGAAAATTGCTTGTAATTTTGATTAATATCATTCTTTTGTTGCTTCAAATGAATTATCTTGTGCTGGTGAATTAACTACTTCCTAGAAAGCTCATATTTTACATGTTCCTGGCTCCTCACAGCCTAAGAATTGATTTTAGAAAAGTGGCTAGCCCTAAGTTAAATGGCCTTGTGACACACTGTCTATATGCAGAGAGGTTTCTTGGCCTTTTCTATTTGTACTGGAATAACTCAGTTTACAGTAAAAATTTGCAGTGGTGCCTCACATATGAAAAGAATAAGGCAAAGAATGAGGCACCCAACCATCTGCCCAAAACCAGAGCTCTCACAAGTATGTAGTGCCACTGTTAGAGTTAGCACCAGATCAAAAGTGCATTAAAAAAGCCTTTGCTTTTCAACTTTTTTTTTTACAGGGTCTTACAAGATCCTTCTCCTTCTACTACCTACCTAGTGATGGCAGAAGGGCATATTTGCCATATGCTGCACTGCTGGTGAATATGACTGGTCTATCATTAAAAATTATAGATACCAGGTTTCATCTTTTCATAAACTTGGTAACTTATTTTGTTCTATGCAAGAAGCCAGTGTTGGTTTTGTCAGAAATACCACATTGCAATTACTTTTAAAGGACGCGCATATAGAAATTTACTTTTCAAATACACTAATACAGTATTTACCATTATTGTAAATTTAAGAGTGCAGTGGTATTAACAAATAAACACTTGAAAACTAGAAAAGTTATCTGGCATTAAAATCATACGAAAAGCAACGTAGACAAATTAGAGCTGTGAATGTAAGACCTTGCAAATGAAAAACTTCAAATGGATGGATCTAAGGTTTGTTTATCAGATTTATCCTACATAACAGAAGCATTTTCAGGAGTGAAGATTAATTGTATTATGGTGCTTTTGACATCCTATATTTCTGATCCATTTGCCAGAGAGATGCTTTCAACTTTTTCATTATAAAGCTTTTACTATCGTAACTTTCACCTGCTGAGTTTTAGACAACTAGCAATAATCTGAAAATGTTTTTCTCATTGAAATGATCTCTTTATATTTTTTCATTGTATTTGAGCACATTTATTTTATGGGAATGTACATATGCAAAATATGGATGACTAATATGAAAGTTACTTCGTGCTCATTTTCAAAAGTATGATCAGGTTGCTTCATTTTCTAAAGCTGGATTTATGTGTAGGTTCCTGATGTCTTAACACAGATGTTTTATGTGATGTGAAGGTGGTTGCTTTGCAAGACAAAAGGCAATTGCCATTTTGCATACTGTTTTAGGGAATTGCAGTAAACCAATGCCTGGCTGAATGAAAGCATCACTTGCCCACCAGCTCTTCTGAAGTCAATGAGGAGGAGGTACTTCAGATTTACTTGAGATTTAGAATTTGTGAAAACCCTTTGAAATGGTCTTTAGCACAAATATCACTCTTGCAATCTCCTCTAGAATGATGCAATTTCAAAAGAAAAGTTAAAAAGAGAGAAAGAAAAAAATGGCAGTTTGTTTCCCTTCTGAGATTTGTAGAAGTTATGAAAATAACTTTGTTGAAATAAAAACAAGTAATAGGCAGAGAAAACCAACCTTAAATGTTTTATGAGAGAGACTGGTTTTCTTCATTGTTTTGTACTTGAAAGACATTAACCTTAGTAATCTCCACATCTGAATATGAAAAAGTACTTAAACACTTTGTAGTTCTTATTCCTTTGGAGTGGATCTTGATCAGGATGACAAACTCTTGCTGAGGTTTCTTAGAGTGACTTGGGAATATTGTTTGATGAGAAGCTCAACATGAGCCAGCAGTGTGAGCTTGCAGGCCAGAAAAGCAATTGTATTCTGGGCTGCATCAAAAGAAGAGTGTCCAGCAGGGTGAGGGAGGGGCCCCTCTGCTCTGCTCTGGTGAGACCCCACCTGCAGTGCTGCATCCAGCTCTGGGTCTCCTAACATAGGAAGGATATGCACCTGGTGGGGCCAGTACCAGGGGGTGAGGAGTGGCTGTGCCTCTACTCCCCACCTTTTCCATTCCAGACATTTATTTGTAGCCCTTCCATCACTCATTTCTTCTCATTTCCTTCAATTTAAGGCACATGGAGCATGATAGATTCAAGCAGCTCTGACCGTTCACAGCTCAGCAGCTTTCCTACTTACTGCGACAGGCATGAGGAATGACCACCTCCTGAATTCAATAGCACGAGGCCTGAAAAGTAGCAGGAGTTTAAGGGGCTGTTTAAGATGTTATCAAAGAGCCCACTCAGCCTTCAGAAGTTCTTTTACACTGGTAGATCAAATCTCCCCAAGTTCCCCCCTTTGCCACCCCAGCTCTGGTTTGCCATTTCAGAAGTCAGTGAGAGTTTCATTAGCATGGTACAGATGTCTCTGCTGGCTAAATCAGAGTCTCTGAGATTCCAGCCATGCTTAAACCTACAGGGAGCAAACAGGGAGCAGACCAAGGTATATTCTGACACAGAATGTGCTGCCTGAAGTGGATCTGGGCTGTAGCAATAACCCCTTTGTTAATGTGCAGCAAGAAATCACATCACTTCTCTTGTCCCTAATTAAGACTGTCAGAGTGACTTGACTTTTGATTGCAGTGAATTCTGATCATCTGAGGGAGGAGAAAGAGAACTCTGAGACACAATGATAAAACCCATTCAGCCACCCACTCAGCAAATCACAAAAATTTTTTTTTACTTTAAATTTCATATGAGCTCCACAGGGAGACAGATCTTCAGTGCCCAGAGCTACCTGACATTTTAATAATATCTGATTATTATGTGGAGCCTTTCATCCCCAAGCATTTTCCCCAAGTATTTATACTGCACACGTATACAGGAGTCATTCTGTCATTTCTAGTGAGGAATAACATTCAGCCTTATACATATGCAGCTGTGGGCTTAACCCACACAGTGTGCAAAGCAGATTGGCTTGTCAGAGCACTCAGACTCCCCTGCAACCACCTGAAGGATGATGGGCCACCTCTGCTTCAGCCACAAACCTGCTACTGCAGTCCTGGGGGTTGTACACCACAGTCATGCACCTTCCAACCAGCTTTCAAGGAATGGATGGGAAAAAAGTGACAGAAGTGAGAAAGGAACTTCAACATTCCCAAGAGCCACTCTTCAATGAATGGTTTTCGTTTGAAAGGGCTTTAAGGATCATCTAGCTCCAATCCCCTGCCATGGGCAGAGACAGTTTTCACTAGACTAGATTGCTCAAAGCCCTATCCAGCCTGGCCTGGAACACTTCCAGGAATGGGGCATCCACAGCTTGTCTGGGCAACCTGTGCCAATGTCTCACCACTCTCACAGTAAAGAATTTCTACCTTGAATCTGATCTAAACCTGCCCTGTCAGTGTAAAGCCATTTCTACTCATCCTATTCCAACATGGCCTTCCAAAAAGTCCCTCTCCAGCTCTCTTGCAGCCCCCTTTAGGTATGTGAATATACTCTAAGGTCTCTCCTTAGAACCTTCTCTTCTCCAGGCTGAACAACCCCAACTGTCCTGTCATCACAGGAGAGTTGCTCCAGCCCTTTTATAATCTTCATGGCCCTCCTCTGACATTGCTCCAACAGTCAGAGCTGCCTGAATCTATCATGCTCCACGTGCCTTAAATTGAAGGAAATGAGAAGAAATGAGTGATGGAAGGGCTACAAATAAATGTCTGGAATAGAAAAGGTGGGGAGTAGAAAGAGGCACAGCCACACCTCACCCCCTGGTACTGGCCCCACCAGGACAGAAGAACCTGAATACAGACAGTAAATGTGTCTCTCTAAAGCCCCCCTGATGGGTCCAATCCAATCAGGGTAAGGGTCCTTGCACCTTCTCCTAATGACACAACACACCCATGATGAGAAACTTAACCCCACTCCTCTCTTCTCAAGGAGCTGTCCTCATTCCTGCACTCTCCATTATTCCTGCCTGCTCTCTTTATACACTTGCAGAAGGGAGAAGTTACAACAAAGGGGGCTGGAGGGTGTCAATAGTTTGTGCTCTTTTCTTCTCAGGTGTGACAGAGAGACAAACCCCAACTTCTGGCATTCCCTTCAGGGAATGTCAGCCTTGAGCTCATGGATATGGAGAGGCCACCGGGACCCTTTCCTTATCCTCTGAAGCACCCAGGTGTCATCACCTCAGTTTCTGCAGTGCCCAGTCATACCCATGTGCTCCAGAAATGCCTGCTGCAAGGCCAGAGAACCTCATTGAGGGGGGCTCTCAGTGTCTAACATCAGTTTGCTGAGGCAAAGGTCCACAGCTTACAAACCTGGGAAGCTCAGACAGGAGAGAAACAGACAATTCCTGACATATGCAAGGCCTACTGGGGTTTTCTGGCCTGTAACTTTAGACTCTAATTGCTCTCATATGAGCCATATTGAGCACATTTTTTATTGCAAGCCTATGCTGTTCTGGGAAGAGCAAACCTTTTGAAGAGTGGGATAACCAGTTGTGGGATAACTTGTTGCACGCACAAGGAAGTGAAGCAGAAGAATCAGAAATCACTTGGGATCTTCATCACTAAAGACGACCAACTTCTATCCCACACTCTCAAACTACTGGGATGATTTTGCACTCTTCTAGCTCCTACTCCTCTCCCTGTGTTCAGGGCCCTTTCTATCTCACCTGGCTCAATGTGATGCTGCCACACTAAGTGGAGCTGCCCCATCAAATGGCATGTGGGATTTATATAAAACATTCACAGCAGGCACCTTTGGATACCTAAATTAAAGCTTTGCGTAGGGAAGTACAAGAAGTGAACTCTGATGAGTTTGATGGAATTACAGACTTTTCCAAAAGTTGAACACGGTTAGCTTTTTAAATCTTTGCCTGACTTGTGCAAAAGTAAGCCTCACTTAAAAACCATCTTTTCTTTGATGAAGATCATCAGTGATTAACCTACTCTATTAAAAGAGAAATCTAGGGTGTAGTTACGAATCTGATCATTGTCAGTGTAGTAAAAGTGAGCAATGCAGCAATATATCCCCCCTCCTCAGAGTCAGGGATCATCTAGAAACTGCTTCAAAAGACAAAATTAAAGGAAGAATCAACATTAAATGTAAGATGGTCGGTTCAATTCAAGAAATGCTCTGACAACAGCTTCAAGCATTCAAATGGAAAAATGCATCCCTACTTAATATTATTGATTTTGTGTCTGGAGAAAAACCCACAGAACATTGTGTCCAAGTTGTGGGAGACACTAACTGGAGGCAGATGGGTGAATGCAGTCAAAGCCAGTACTTTGTTCAAACAACTAAACTGAAACAGAACAAAAAGCTCATCAAAAAAAAAAACAACAAAACCTTGTGATTAAATCAGTTTCACTCTCTGAAATATATTAATTTTATTCCATCTTTGTGATAATCAGGTAACCTTTAAAGTATTTTGGCAAAATTCTGACTTTTTAATCTGATGGGAAATTCTTTAGTGACTTCAACAATGTCAGGACTTTGCCATGAAATTGGCATTCAAAATGCCTCTGCTTCATTAACCATGTCTTGCTTTGGTTTGAATGTGGCAAACTGATACTCTTGATTACAATTTTACAGCACTTTTACAAAGGGTAGGAGTTATTCACAACAGCCATCTAAGAAGGCAGATAGCTGACAAGGGAGAGCAACAAACTCCTGGAAGATCACAGAGTAATTCTAAAATATGACTTGTATAAAAAAATTCTTCATTTCTCCATTTACAGTAGAGGGATGCCATGGAAATTAACCTTCTGACCCCCAAACCAGGGATGTATTCACTGTATTTGCATGCAGTGCCATATCTTTACTGAATTCAGCAGCGAACAAAAGGGGATCCTTGATCAAAACACAAAATTAATTTATGTACTAGAGGCTTCACAGAAAGCCACTGAACTTAGAGGAAAAGTAGAAGAATAAATTGTCTTTGTAGAGTTAGTCGCAAAACATGTGATTAGCATTTTCATTTTGCAAAATGGTCTCCACTTGAGCACAGCTCCCAGGCAAGATTATTTTTTTCATGTTGGGAGTATTCAGGTCCCAAGAGTCTGGGAACATCCTTGAAGAGGATTATATCTGAAATTATGATTGTCCATTGGTCATTATTTTCACTTCAGTTAAGTCAGAGATGTGAATGAAATACCATTATATGCAGCAGTGAAAAGGAAATGAAAAGGGGATCAGAGTAGAAGCAAGGACTGATCTCTTCCAAAGCACAGGACTGATGGAAGTGAGCACTCAGTGACAGCACCTCTGGCAGGGCTGGCTGTTGAAGTCTCTGTTAACACCAGGCCAGAATCTCGGGCTTTGTGTACTGCCTAAGCCCGACATTTGGCCTTTCCTGACACAGAGCATAGCTGGGAAATGTCAACAGCCATAACAAATATTACTGCATGTACCTGGCAAATCACTCACAAAACACCCTTATGACTCTGTACAGAACCTTGTAAGGTGATTTTGCTTTCTGGAAATAACAGGTGTACTGGCAATACACTAAAATTTTGGTCTACCCCACCCCCACAGATTTGTGCGTGAACGGGCATGCAGGGAATGTGATATTGCAATTGCTCCAGCCTCTTAGTCAACTTAGTTAATTTTCCTGCAAAAACAAGAGAAAAAAAAATGAAGGTCAATTTGTAGGTTGGGCACCTATAAATTACTTCAGGAGGGAAGTTTTTCTTTTTCCAAAGGTGTCCAGATCCTTGTCTCCCTTTCAGGATGGTCTCACATAATAAGTATGTAGAAGACCAGGACAGATCTAAGTATATACATTTTCATCTCTATCTGCTTTTGCCATGTTTTATTTTAAATAACATCATTTCGTAATGTAAAAGATGATGCAGAGTAGTGCAATCAGGAGAAATCCTGAGTGAAGAAAGTAATCTTTAAGGTTACAGTATGGGCTTTCTTGATGTGTATGCACTGTGCCTAAAGTTTCTTCTGTCCTTTCTGGGAGCCTGATTTTCTGTAAAGTAATCTAAATATGCCACAGTGTGAAGATAAGATTGTGTGTTCAGTGTACAGGCATACGTTGCCATTTTTCCTTACCAATACCTGCTACTAGTGCCTGGCATGTAAAGGTATTTAATTTGCTGAATTCAACCTGTCATCTGTAACAAATATGTCCTAATCCAATTATATGCATCAGAGTTCACTAAGAACCACGTAGGAGCCACCAAGCCTTCTTCTCTTTGATCATCCCTGATTTGCACAGTGGCCAGGGGCAAAACCCATGGAGTCTACTGAGAATATATGTGGACACAACCTGCAGGGCACAACACCTGAGTGGCACATATTTTATATAAATGACAATTGTTTAAAAGGCACTTCAGCTTCCATTTTACAAAGTTCATTATCGTAGCAAATATTTTAACATCAGTTCTTTCCCTCTATTTCTCTATTTCCATTTGTACTGCTGTGCTTTTTCTGATTTCATGGTGGTATTATTGTTGAATACATGGCTGCGACTGTGACTCAATAATTGTAACTATCTGGTTTCCCTCTTTGCTATTAATCTAGGTATTGACTTCTTTTCTTAAGAGTTATGTATTGTTATGAGATCAGCAGGGGACAAGCTCATGGAAAAGAGGGGCAGAAAATAGAGTTTCTATCCTATGGAAAATTCAGGCATCTGAGAATTTGAACAATTACAAACTGGATCAAAATATTACATTTTGAAACATTTATTATTAACTAAAGATTCTAAAATATTTTGTTTTAGATATCTGGGAATGGTGCATCGAAACACTCTCTTTACACAATTGAAATGTTTCCTTTTAATGCTATTTCAACCTCTATATTATATAATCATAAAACTTTCAAGCATTTCTGTTTATCCAGTTACATATGAGCCAAAATGGTACAGCTTGAAGCTTTCAGGTCATTTCTCTTTAAAACATTTCAATACCTTAAAACATTGTTTTATCCACATTTTTGGTGAGGAAGCAAGTTTTTTAGAGAGTTTATAAGACTTACATGTAGATATTCCTTTAGGATTTCCTTTGGGAAACCTGCAATCAGCTATTGTACAATGACCATTTTTTACCTAGCATATGTGAGTATTTCAAGATCGTAATTGGATTAATGTATTTTTGGTTTGCAAATGGAATTTTTCAAAGGAGCAATGGGATGCTGTGCAGACAGACTGCAGCTGCAGATTTGTTGAAGCTATCAGACAATATTGAATGTCTCCTGTCCAAATGCTGAGAGCTACGAGGCTCTATCGACTTCACTGCGGAAACGGATCACAATGAATAAGATTTAGGAAAGGATTAAAGAAACGAGGACAACATTTCCTTATCAAAAAAGCAGTTCACAAAACTTGAGTCTTCCATTCAGGTTTAAAATAAAACTGTTTTCCTGACTGAACCATTAGACAACACATGGACTAAAATAGATGTTAAAATATATTAGTATTTAAACTGTTGTAGCTCACTTGGTCAGGAGGCAGATATCGTATTTAATTGGTTTTAATATTCGTATGTTTACGACAAAGACTGCACGGTTTGGATGACAAACATAGCAGGAAACTTTCCTTTTTTTTTTCCTCTTTCCCCCTTATGGAAATTGCTGTTTTGATGACAATCATTAAGGAAATAATAGAAGCAATTTTATTTTTGGCAGCAGGTTTTAAAAAACACAACCTTAAGAGTCCTTTAATGTTTTGGACAAAATAATGATTCAATTAATTAATTTACTCCTCTTGTGAAAATTAACTGTTTCAAAATTATACACATATATGAACCGCTTTGCTCAGAACGGAAATACGGCCAGGCTTGCCCAGCTGCAAGGTGGCAGCCACAGAGACAAATGGTGTAACTTTGTAGCTTGACTAATCCTGGACAGGACACTAAGGAAAAGCATTTCTTTTGCAGTTGTTTCCATGGTATCTTTAACACCCACATACAGCAAGTAGGACACTGGTTGTTAAAGTCTCATCCAAATAAATCCTACAAAGTAAATTGCATGGAACCCAATTTATCTACCTTGAATGAAGTTTGCTGGGATTTGAACCTGTGGCTTCAAGAAACAACTCAGTCACTTCAAACCTTACGTGCAAATCATTCAGCCATTCTATCAGCTTTAAGACATACACAGTAAATTTGAGACCATACACATACATGTATTAAATCTACATAGACAGATGTACTTACATTTGCTTGAGATTCATCATGCCCATTGATTTCTGCTAATTCCTTGGCGCTTTTTAACTGCAAAGAGTGAAAAAAAAAACAAAACAGAACAAAACAAGCACATTACTTCAGTATTTCACATAGTTATCTTTGATTTATTTGAAGGAGTGTTTTATAAAGCTTCCAATGAGAAAAACAGATGGAGCATATAATTCTAATGAGTTTTTGCTCAAACCATTTTGAAACTAACATACTTAAGGCTTGATAGGTTGGCAAAAAAAGAAAAATAATAGGACTGGGTCATTATTTTTTAAATAATAAGATTAGAAAGTCGTTTCAAGGCATAAAAGGTACACAGATTTCTCTCTCAAGAATAATAAACAATTTAATTTCCCATTGTCGTTGCTATTAATTTAAACTTTACAATATTTGCAAGTTGCCTCTAGCTAAATAGTGTTTTGCCAGTGATTACTTTTGAATTATATATTTTGAGGTAAGATGCAGAAGTGCTACTATACATTGTCTTCCTGACAACGTACCTAAATAACTGACATGGCTCCTGGGTATGATGGAAAAGGAGGGGAAGTGAAGAATAGCTCTTCTATTTAACCAGTGTCAGGAAGAACTGAGGGGACACTGCAAATATATGACCTGAACAAAAGCTTTTTTCTCCCTCATGAATTAGCATTTAGGGGAAAATCCAGGATTACATTGGGAATTGTAAAGATCACTCTCAGGAGATTGAAGGAAAGTCCTAGCTCACATCTTGAGCCACAGTGAAATATGCTGTCGCTCATCCTGTGATTGAGCAAACAGAGCAAAGAGGAGACACTGCAGCTCTCCTTAGCCTGTAAACCATGGAGGTTTGTACACTTAAATGAAACTCATAGAATCATGTGCTCTTTAGGTTAAGTTCTGAAAAGACATGCTTTTATTGTAATTTAATTCACAATAGATATCACGTGGAGGAAGGGGATGGAGGAAGAGGAGAGGGATGGGGAACAATAAACACAACTTTCCTCTGAATTCCTGCTTTTTTGCCAAAGAAACTGGGTTTGATGTAACTGTTGATTCCACAGCTCTGGCTCTGATTGGCAACAGTTCTAAAATCCTGATGAAATGGAACACTATTATGTATTGATTAGTGTCTGACTCAGAAGTGTTGGTGGACTACAGTCCTGGGGGTTTGGTTACCTCCATTATATTTTTGCTATGTGGCAGCAACAGCTGAACTGAGTGTGATTCAGCTCCCAGCTGTTCAGTTTCCAATCTGACACTTAAGGTAAGCAGGCCATGGTCTGTTTGTACCTTATTATGCAGGGCTGTCTGTGAACTGCACCAATTCAGGAACTGCAGTTCAAGCCACTACACCAGTCTCATGCAGAGGGGAGAGGGCCTGATAAAGCAGTACAAAGGATATCTGGGGACTGCAAAACCATCAGGTCTCCTGGTTCCATTCACTGAAGCTCATCTTTCAAAAGCCTCAAGAAGTCTGCAATTTATACTGACAGCAGGGTGGTACATTTCCAATGAATGCTACATGTTTTCCCTACTCTGAGAAAATAACCATCCTGTGAATAACCACTTCACTGTGAGGATAGCTGGTAGGAATGAGCTGAGATGGCTACTGCCAGACAAGCACCAGAATTAAGTATTTATGCATTGCAGTGTGACTGGAAGAGCTGCTTCCTGATTCTGCCAATTCTTCATTATAGAAATTCACCCATCATGAGCAGTCCTGTTGGGTTCAGCTGAGTTACTCATCTGAATGGTCAGGGGAACATGCTTAGTTTTGTAAAACTGTTCTGTGTGCTGATGCAAGTGTCCTGAGTACTCAAAGAATGCAGTTCAGTGCTTAGCTTTGCCTTTCCTTTTCTAGGTTGATGAAGTGCTGTCACCCCTTGGTGACTGTGGTTCCCTAGCAAAGTGCTCTTCTGGTGACATGCCACATCCCCATCAGCCACACGTGGGTTTGATGGGAGACTGGGCTCAGCCTGCAGCCCACTTTGGTCTTGCAGGCTTTCGCCCTGCCAAGGTTTCCCTCCATTATCGCCCTGGCTCTACTTCATCAGCTGATACAATGCAGAGAGGATGCTTGAGCCTCTCCATCTCTTTAATTGCACACCATGCTCTAAAAAGGATGAAAAGGATGCCAAAGTTTAGGCAAGAAGATGCTTACATCCATGCCAAGACTAGGACCTCTGCAGTGGAGATAATGGTGGAAAATTTAAGGGTAGAAACTGTACAGCTGCATTCCCACAAGTTAAAGGGGTGAAGTCCCTTTTTGTACAATATTTTTTTTCTAAATTATTATTTAAATTATAGTCTTCTCTCACATATTAAATAGAGAAATGCTGGAATAGGAAGCTCAGAAAAATGTACAATATTGGAAAAACAGGACTTGCCTTGCCCCCTACTCTGACACCAGGGTAAGTCAGGGGCAAGTGTGATGTTAGCAGTGCAGAGTGTGCTGAGGCAACACACAGAGCTAGTGCCAGCAACAACCAGGGGCCTGCCTGGAAGGAGAAGGGATGAGGAATCAGAAGTATCTGATAAATCTAATGCTGTGGTGAGGTAGGCCTGATTTAAACCAGCGGGTGTGAATGTCTCAGACAACCAGAGCTGATGGCCATGTGCCAGATGTGATTCAGAAGCATTTTGACGACAGCAATGCAATATGGTGCACCGGCAAGCGGGACTTCTCCCAGCAGGACATCCCAGCCTGGATGTGGCTGGGAGCATGGAGCAGCCATGCTCGGATGGAGCTGCACCTCCCCATGCAAACACGCCCTGAGTGAGGCAGGGCAGGATCCCTGTGCCAGCTTGGGATGAAAAGGCAGCTTTTAGCAAACTTATCACAAAACCAAACCATAAAGTCAAGGCAGGAGTCCTGTGCTATTTATTTTTGAAAGAAATGCTCTATTTACTTGGCTTGGTTGGATGATTTTCAATACCCATTGTGGATAAAACACACAGATAAGCTTGGTGCTTGTAAAGGAAAGCTGTGAGTCTTGGCAAGTGGGGGTCATTACTGCTAGGGCTTCTGCTGTTCTGGAAACTTTTGGAACTTGTTCAGGGTTCTTGGAGGAGCACACTGGCTGCCTAGCACTCTTCAGGAATTCTGGCTACTTACAGTCTTGGCCTCAGGCACATTTAAAGCTAATTCTCAAGAGAAATGCAGATCTAGCCTGCCTTTCTTCCAGCTACTGTTTCGCCTGTCTGCCTAGCATGAGTGCACATTTGATTCACAATTAGCAACAGTCTGCAGAGATTCAGAAGTCTGCCCTGGTGGTCCCTACTGGGCCTCACATTGCAAGATCTTCCTATATGTTTCTGCAGCATATAATTATTATGAAGATATAAAATAACTTGGTGCAATTTCTGCTTTTCTTTTTTTTTTAAAGCACCTTATAATGCTATACATTAAAGGTCATGTGAAAATGGAAATGAGATGCAATTAACTCAAGAGACCTGGTGGAATCTGTGTTTATAAAGATTCTGTCACTACTAAATCCATTCTTCCTCATAGCATTTTCTGTATTACAGTCTTGCCTCAGCTTTCATTTAGGTTATCTCTGTGACCCTAAGTGCTAAGAACATAAAAGCTTCCAGAATCTAAATTACTAGTTTGTAGAATATATTTGTCATCAGATATGTTCAAAGATATATGTTAAATGTGCAACAATGCCCCAGCTTTCATAATGAACATAAAAGAAATCAGAAATAAACATAATTTACTTTTCCTAATGTGTACATTAAACGTATACATCTGCCTGCAGACATATTCAGACATACATGATGAAAAATCTTGAATATTAGAATCATCATTTTGAATCTCTGTCACCTAAGCAATTCAGATCCCCCAGACCTTAAGCTGCAAATATTTAATCAAGGCATCAAATATTTTAGCTAAAAGTTTATATTGAAAGGGTTAAAATAAGGTCTCAAAGCAGAGACTTTGCCTGTGCAGCACAGGTGGGGATTTTCAATTTCAGTGTGTCCAAGCCACATGGTCTACACAGAAAACACATATTTGTGCACACTGTGCTTGCACACAATGCACTGTTTCTTCTCTAGATTTACAGATTTAGGGCCAGGCTTGCTTTTTGCTGTGTAGCTATCCATCTTACCATCCTTATAAAACAATACTGTCAAATATACTTCTCTTTGTCATAGTACACATCAGTATCAATGAAGGTGGGATAATCAGATTTACAAAGATTTGATTCTCACTCCTTAAATAAGTGCATTGAAAACCCCTTTTTAATGCCATTATGATAATGCCACTGTAAGTTTTTTATATACTCATACTTGTGTGAATTACATAGGAGATGCCAATTTTTTTTTTCATTACTATTCTTAAAAGGAAAAGCTGTTTTGGCTCAGATATATTTAACTCCCCCAACATTTTTTTTTTAAATTCAGAGCAAAAACACTTATCACTGATATCTATGTAGAATACATAAGAGGAAATACTGCCCAAAACATAAAATCCAATACTGGATATTATAAAGTAAAGGTCTCTTTTCACTTTGTTTTCTCAAACTCTGTTAGCCTAATCAGAGCAGACAGACGGGACACAAAAGGTTAGGTCTTGCTCACAACATATTATGTGGTCAGACTCCTACAGATTTTGAAGGTGAAGCCATGAGACTTTCAGAGCTAATGGTTCCACCTTCCTTCCCCTTAGTGTGCCTAAGCCAGCATTTTTCTCCTGCCAAAATCACTCACCTGTTCCTGCAGGACTTTAAGCATTGCTTGTGTATGAGTTTGCTCTTCTTTTGCTTGCTCCAGTTCAGATTTTTTGTTATTTAATTCTTCCTGTATGCTCAGCAATTGCTGCACAAACAAAAGAAGTTTCTGGTTAGCCTCGTCTAGATCCAAAGCAGTTTAAAATCCCCAGTTTGACAAATCCTCATTTCAAACAATGTTTTGCAGTCTGCTCCTACATTTATTATTGTTGCATAATCTGCTGTGTCTAAATGGACCAGAGGTAAATTGTTTTCATCTGCATCTCCTTCTGTGGCAGCGCACCACAAGTAATGCATCTGTTAATGTGCATTAAGCTATTTGTTACATTAAAGCAGAAACTCCTGGTACAGTATGTCACCCACAGAGTGACTGTCACATTCGTCTGAACCATATACTTATAGAAGTATATGTGGTGGTTTTAATAAGACTGGGGTAAACACTGTGGTACATAAATAATTTAAAAGCACAGCCCTTTAATATAATTAGTCATTGGCCCACAGCCATTTTCACTCTATGCAAAGCAATATTCTGGAAAGCTTTCAGACTGACGTGCCAAGAAGACAAAAGCTTTCCCCTTTTTTTTTATTTTTTCTTTTTTTTTTTTGTCTTGTGCTGCAATATTTTATTAGATCAGGAAGACTGATGCCCTACAATCAATATATCAGCCAGGAAGACTGCTGATCTACTGTCAAAACAAAAAGCTATGACCAAAATCTATTTTATGAAGAGAATTCTGGGATGAAGGAGCATATTTGAAAGCCCACATCCCCTTGTCTTGGCTAGCTTTAGATTCTTGGCTAGCATAGATTTATTGTGACTGTCAAGAGCAGGTCAGTAGATTTAATTAATTCTGAAATACTTATATGTTTTTGCATTGATTTTAAGAATGTTAGACAGTGATGAAGAGCAGGAGCAAACAAACAGGTCAAGAAAACAGTTCATGCATTTTCTCTTAGTGAATAAGAAAGGAAACTATGATTTTCTGGGGCAACATATTGCTTGTTAGCACACTCCATTTAAAGGACTAATTGAACTACTAATTGCTTTACTAACATGCATTACTGATTTAACCATGTACCTACATCTAAAGCTTAGTTGATGGTTGTGCTTAGGGCTGGTGGCTGACTCAGACTGATGATGCAGGTGTTCAGCCTCTTGGTAAGTTACAGACAGCAAACCTAGAAAAAGTCTTGGCCTTGTTCCACTGCACTGGAAGTCCCAGGCATCAAAGGACATGGTGTCAGCATTGTTTTCAGAATGACTTGGAAACAGATGACATTTCAGGGACTGGTGGAGTTATTGGTAGTGTGTTTCTGTTGTAAGTGAACATCAGTATGATGGATTAATTCAGCCACTGAAGTAAAAATACACGTGGGTATATGTCTGATTATATCTCACACACTCTACAGTCCAGTGGAGTTGGTTAGCTTTTTGATGGATCATGCCGCCTGGACTGTTCCCTGGGAGCCTTCAAGAGACATTCTGGTATGTTTTCACTCTACCACAGCACATGATAATTTTGAATCTCTAGATTTTTCCATTAAATAAATATGTGTCTTCCACTGAGGCTCATACCCAACCAACTTTTGCGTGGGAAACTCTGCTTTGGCATTTCTCAAACAGGGACATGTTCACCTTGCCTGTTGGATACTACTTCCCACATTTTCAGAAGATACACTGGATTTGTGGACATTGCCATAGGTTACACACTATGCAGGTTCCCATGCAGAAGGGTCCATCTAGTCACCCCATGTAAACTCATGTTATAACATATCTTTGAGGTTCACCTAGGATAGGTCTAGCTGATGTCTGCAATTTAGAGAGAATGGACTCCAGTCCTCAGAAGAGAAGCAGAGAACACAAGACACCAGAAAGATGCCATAAACCCTCTCAATGGTCACTAGCTGAAGCACCTGAGGTATGATAAGCAGACTGTCACCTACCTAATAGCAGCTGGTGAGATGTCCTCTCCTTTGCAGCTGCAACCTGTTTGACCTCACACACTTGAATATAATGAGAAAGGAGTCTTTGCCCCCATTTCAGAGTCTTCTCTGAGTAGGTATGTCTTACCAGTGTGGCCAGACTCCACCTTCATCCTGGTTGGGAGAATTTTACTCCAGCTCTGGGAAAAACCCTACAGGCCATCCTTTTGAACAACATAAAATCACATCTGGAAGATCCCAAGTGAGTTTTCATTTCATCTTGCCCCTGAATAATCTTTCACTAGTGAATGACTGTTACAAAGAGGAAACCAAGATTGACTCTTGGGTTGAACTTGTTTACACAACTGAACTTAAACCTCCTTCTCTATCCCACCCACCCCCTGCCCATGGTTCTTCCATGGCCTCATTTCACTTATTGTGGATCAGCTCACAAAATTCCACTGTTTTGTTTTCACATCTCCCACTGTGATCTCCCACTGTGATTTAGTCTAATTATATATCTCTTCTTTTGACCCTGACTTTTCCTGTTTTGCGTTTAAGGCAATTTTTCCAAAACTGAGCATGGGAGGAATTTGTGTGGAAGACACTGAGAGCTTGAGAGAGGGAGATGTGATGCTCTGCATCTTTGTACTTGGCTCTGGACCAGTGAGGAACAGGATTCCCAGGAAAATATCCAACATTCTCAGTTTCCCTGGGGTAACAGACTGTGCATTCTTATTGGAATATAAGCTACGAAGTGCTTGATATGAGATAAAACCTTCTAGCAGTCTTAGTGGTTAAACTGTCAACTATTGAAGGTCTACTGTGTGTGCATAGGCTCCAAAGACAGTAAATGTGTCCTATTTTCACAGGGGTGGAAAGAAGAGTATCTGTAACTAAGTTATCCTATTCCCAGTCACACATAGGGTTTTTCATTCACAGGACTGGGACCTTCCCATTCAACCTCCAGAGATGTCAAAATTATTTAAAATTTGGAGTCATCCCTTGGGTGTTTAAGTTCCTTTTTCTCCCCCTCATATTTACCTCTAAAAGCTGCAGAACCTGCTAATTTTGCACAGGTCAGGTTTGCATATTTCTTTTTCCAGAGTGGTTCATGCTGCAACCAAGAAGTTGTTACAAGGAGTTATACCTGCCAAACAGCATATTTTCCTCCTTTAGTCTTATTTTGGAAAATAAAGAAATAAATGTGACTGAAAAAATATCAGCCTAAGACAGATGAACAGCCTGAAAAATTTCAGCACAAACATGTGATGTTTGGCAAAGTTAGAAGCAAATGGGAAAAGGATCTTACACTGGCAGAAATGAGACAAGTTTCATAACAGGGACTGCTATCATGCCTGCTTATAAACAGACAGGTTTTCCATAAAGCTTATAATGAATGATGCCAAGATGCAAGTATGAATTATTCAGAATTACTTTGTTTTTCATACATAAATGTACTTATTAAAAATTGATCCTATAGATATTTCTTTTGCCCTTCAAATTTCTTGCAACTATATACCACAATCAATCAAAACAAAAAAATATCCTTGGTTTCAATAATTATGGTGTCTGATACTGTTCCATGTACTTTGCCATCTCACACAGCCTTTCTACCAGAGTTTCCCTGTGTAGGAAACTGACCTAGTACACGGATAGTCACCACAGATATACAAGTGTCTGTGCTTTCCATCTCTGGCCATTCCCTTTAAGCCCTGATGTTCCCAGCTTTGTGACACAGCATTCAGACAGAAGTTCCCCAGTTTTATCAGGCAAAGAACTGATTTCATGGCTATACAGCCAGGAAATATCTGACTAATATTTCTGTTTTATTCCATGTCACCATTGTGCAATTCTTTGGGTCTGTGAGGGTGCCCTGCATGTTATGGAAGTGTCTTTTCCCTGAACCAAAATGCAAGTGTCAGGAAGTAGGAAAGCACATCACAGAGCTCGTCACAGCTCTGATAATCCTGAAGAGAGGCACCTGCAGAGCTCCACCAGTAGCAGCCTGGAAGCTCAGCTGGTCTACATGCAACCAAAAGCATTTGTCTCCACAGCTGCCAGCTTGACCCTAGGAGATGGAGCTGTGTAGTAGGACCAGATCAGACTGGCAGATATCACTAATATCCTCTTATTGGTATTTCCAGAGAGCAGATGGGAAAGCCAGAAAGAATTAACCTCTTGGTTGCCTGTCCAGAGATCAATCAATGCATTTTAGACCCCCCCAAAAAACACAAGACATTGCTTCCAGTGGCAATTCTGGAACTGGTCTGCATAGAAATGGTAGATATCACTATTCCTTCTTTCATGAGGACCAAATCCTCCCTGTACATAATAAGCAGGTAGCTAATTTCATTATGTGGGGCGAATGAGAGTGTGTGTTTTACTTTGATTTTTTTCCCCACATTCCCACTCCAATGCTGAATCCCTGCCAGAGATATTTCAGTACCACTCATATTGCATAGATCTCAAAAGTGCAGACAGAAAATTACCATCTTAAACCAATCTTCACAGCTTCTGAAACATTAAATATAGATGGCATTATTGAAGCCAGCTAAATTACTCAGGCTGTGTACAATGCAGTGCCAGTGTGGCCAAGAATGCTAACAACTGAGCAGCACACAGTGCCTTGGAATATATGAGAAGTCCTAAAGGGAAAGTAATGGATTGCTGTTGTGTAGCATTGTGCAGCCGTGAAATACTCCTTCTCTTTCCTTTCCTCCTCCTTGCCCACAGTTCTTCATTGCTCTCCAAAAGGCAGTGTGGATTTGAATAAAAAATATGGACATACCTAGAAGTGCGGTCGCATCCCAAGCCTAGATGGACAAACAAGGATCCCATAAGGAAAGCCTGATTTCCAGCATGAAACCAACAACTTTGCATGCAAAGAAAAGGGAGGCAGATCAGAAGCGATCACAGGGCCTGAGGCTGTACTTAGGATGCTGTAAGGCTGACAGAATAATGAAAAAGGAAAACCAACATTTGCCACAAGTTTAGCAGTTATACTGCTGAATGGTCCTGCCCCTGCTATTTTGTTTATGATTTTCTCTACAGCTGCTTGAAATGAAGTATGAAAAAGTTACAAAGATCTTAAAGAAAGGGCAGTAAGGAGGAGCAGACAAAAGAACACCTCTGGGGTGGGAGTGCTGATGCTGATCACAGATTGTGCAGGCAGTTTCAGCAAACCCAGCCTGTTCAGACACAGGAAGGAGGCACAGACTCTCCCATTTATGGAGTAGCTGCAGAATGCCCAGAAATTATCTCTGTTAAAGCTCTCTGAAATCAGTGTATCAGTCAAACAGGGATGCTCTTACACAGCTTAACTGAGCCAACTCAGTTGAATGGTCATCTTCAACACCCAGTGAACTCAGGCAAACTGGATTCTCCTGCCCATATAATGTGTAGGAGAAACATATTTGTATTACTCTCCACTTATTATCTATAGGAAATATAAAAGAGAAAGAAAAGAACAAGAAAAATAGATTCATTAGGTGCCTAAAAAGAAGGTGGAACTTATGTGTCTCAGATAGGCAGGCTGTATCCCAATCAATGCTATTTTTTGCAGTCCAAAAGAAACCAAGGCATACATGTAAAACAGTAACCCTGGGAAGCAGAACTCACTTGTGCAAAAGTGAAATACTTTCCCCAAAACTACACAAGAATCAGAGTCTGAAAAGTATGAAACCACAGGCATTCAAACGATTGCAGAGTTCACCTAAACATTAAAGCACTCACTTATGATAGCAATTTCTGACGTTTTATTATAGTTTTTCTTTTTTCCCAAGTAGCACCTTGTTCCATCTTTTCTAACTTAATCTTATATAAAGAAAAAGAAATGAAGAGTTTGCCAAATGTAAAATGACAAAAATTGCAAGGAAATGAATGTTTTGAAATTCTTAGAAGCTGTTCACAAATACAGAGGGGAAGGATGGTAAATGTTTCCTTTCATAATCTTCCTTAGGTAGGAGGAAAAGAAAAAATGAATTAAAATGAAATCAACCATTTGCAAAATAAAAATACAAATCCCTATCCCAGTACTCCTATGGACTGTCTAGAAGAGTGTCTTTCTCTTTTTGCAAGACAGACAAGATTTCATATCACAAATGGCCAGCACATGGCAGGCTTGAATAATGAGAAAGTGACTTCCCAGCTGAGCAAATATGCATTAGTAACAAGACGCTGATGAGGCCTGACAAATCACCAAGGAAACGGGAGAATGTGAAAGACAAGTCAAAGAAGCTTTAGAGATGAGCCCTCAAGGAAGTTAGCCATGTTGCAGCAAGGCATTATTAAAATAAAGACTATGGCTGTGGGTTTGGGTTTTTTAAGAGATTAAAAAGAAACACAGCGTAATAGTGCAATGTTTCTCATCCCTGCCAGCTCTCAGCGACCAGCTGTGTCCCTGGCTGTATGGATGACATTATTTGATGGGCATTCACCTGCACAGTGAGTTTTCCTGGCTCTCTGGCCAGAGGCAAAGACCATGCTGAACATGTTTACTCTGCAGGTTAACCACCTCAGAGGGGGCAGAGGAGCTGGACACATACCTGGTGGGGGAATGCGTGTGGTGGCACTAAAGAACAAATCTGTCCAGCTGCTTCCTTAGGGATGTATTTGCCATGCTTCCCTTCCCCTGCTATTAGACAGACTCCAGAGGTCCTACAGCTCTACAGTGCTCAGAGTAGTTGCCTGCAGGCATGTATTCTAAGAAATAAACCAAAATAGAAAACAGACACATGGACACAGACACACTGAAACTACCTAGAGGGAGGTTACAGAGCAGGTGGAGTCAGGCTTTTCTTGAGTAAGGGTTAAGGACAAATAGACATCAAGAAACATTTTTATTACACAGCAGGAAAATATTCCACAGTGAAGGTGGCCAAGCTCTTGAGCAAGGGCTTAAAGAAGCTGAACTGTACTGAGACCATAGCTGGGCAAGGTCCTGAACAAAACTGAGATGACTCCAGAGATGCCCCTGTTTTGAGAAGAGGTGTACCTGACCTTCAGATGTACCTTCTGATTTCAGTTTTTATAGGATTCTAGAGAATAGCTGATAGATAGGAGAGAATTAGCTCTCAATTTCTTTTTTTTTCTGTGAGACTTAGCCATTCAGCCACACCAGCTACAAGAGGCATTGTTAAGGGCTGGGCAGCAGAGGAAAGGAGAACATGGGTGATGCAATGAACAGTTTAAGAGACAGTCTACAGCTTTCCTTGCTGAGTAATTTTCAAGCATACCTCTTACTCATCAGGACAGACAAGTTGTCTTCAGTCAGCTATGGACTTTTGCAGCAAATGAAGAAAAGACCAAGTCCTTGGGAATCTTACAGAATGAATCCTTCGTCTCAGAATTTAAATATACTAATAAGACAGCTCTATAGCATCAGGGATCCCTCTCTGGGATCTGGGTTTCACAGTCCTTTATTTTGGTGGTGGCCTGTGAAGGGGAGAAGCCTGACAAAAGTCCACTGTACCTCATCAATAAAGCTCCCTCCTTTCTTTGCTAAATGAGGTGATTGGGATATCACATAGCCTTTGACTTTACTGACAGCAGGTGAGTAGATCCTGATCCTGATCAAAGAAAGTGGGCTGATCCCAAATGAGCGTATGTTCCCCCTGCCCTCATATCTGTCCTACAAGGCAAGAAGTTGTCACCTTGCATGATGCACAAAGGAAGACATGATCATCTAGTCATAACAACATCATCTTCTCCAGCCTTTCACCTGTACTGTCCATTGTGGATAACTCCTCACCACTTAATGGTACTTGAGCAGTGTGATCCCATCTCTTCTTTCATGGGACTGAAAATGAGCATGATAGAGCATGCCTTTTCTCAACAAACCAAAACAGATATTTTAAATTTTGATTTCCTATTCAAGAAAAAATATTTATTTTGATGGGGAATAAAAATTTAATTAGAAGAACAATATTATGCAAGAGAATCAATTTACCCAGTGTAATTTCCACTGAAACACAATTCCTAGTAATGGAAACAGAGTTCTTAGCACTGATAGCATCAAACACAATTGGAAATTCTAATCAGCAAGCCAATGCTAGTATTTAGGATCTTTTTAAAAATTCATGTAAGATCACTGGACTGTAAAACTTATAAGATTTGTCCTTTACCACCACTAGACTACACAACCATGCTAATGAGGACATTAGTTGATTTATTTCATATTGTAAATAAAATGTGTGCACCCAATTATTTCTCTATGAAGGGTTTATTTTTGCTGCCAATCTTAGTCTAGCTTTACCGGCACTAGCAGGAAAAGATGCTACTCTCCTCCATCTTACCACCAGAACAGCTGTTGAGGATATGGTGCCTAAAGTATCTGTGGGCCCTTATTTACATTCCCCTAATATTATTGAAGTGGTGGTTGCAGAATTGGGAAATCAAACACTACTCTCAATAAAGAAAGGTTGTTAAACAGAGAAGAGAAGCCATTTGGCTTGTCTGAGATCTGGTAAATAAATAGCACTTAATTGCCAGCTGCTTCTTTTTTTTTTTTTTTTTAATATAATCAAAAGAGTGTTTTCTGGAAGTTTAAGCATGGATTGGACTGTGCAGAGCCCTGAAAAGCACAAGTGAACTAAGACAACACTTATGGGAACATTTCTTTCTCTCCTGGGAGATCATATATTTCTTAACCAGTTTTCAAAGATCAGCCACTGGGTGAGAGAAGGAACAGGCATGGAAGTGAACATCTGGATGTTGGGTCCAGTCCCTCCCACTTAACTTGTATCCATTCCCTTTAAGGTCATCAGCACTGCCATAACTCCAGTGCCACTTTTACAGGAAAAAAAAAAAAAAATCTAACTGGAATTCATACTGTAAGAGTAGCAATTAAAAACATTTCAAACATAATTACTACGGTCTGTTTATTTACCAGGTAAAGTGCAAATAAAAGGGTTTTTTAAAAATCTCTTATATTTATTCTTCTTTAATGCTGCTTTGGAGAAGAATCAGTTTATAGTTGTGCATAAGTACATTGGTTGGGTTGTACGCTGAATAGATGTTTGGTGAGTAAGAGGTAGGTGGAACAAAAAAAGGCTACAAATCTCCTCTGCACTTAGGCTATATTAATAAATATAGCCATAACATGCTCCATCTATTCAACAATGATCTTAATTTCAGTACTAAACTGCTACTAGAACCTGCATATTTAAAGGTATATCATTGTTATAATGGCCATGGAACTTACACAGCACCAGATTCAGCAATTTTCAGCCACCAGCATCTGTGTCTGTGGCTTCTGACATTTCAGAACATTTGTATGTGACAGAAAGGAATGGCTGTGACAGTTAACAACATGTGTGAATAATCTGAGACCTACAGACCTCAATGCCAGCTGAGGCTTATTGGAACTTAATAGGTGGTGGATTGGTTAAAAGATTGATGAGGAAAAAAAGCCTCATAATGCCCTGCCCTACTGTCTGTTGCAACCTCCTGCACCTCTTTTTGTCCCTGCTCCCACTGAAAGAGTGTGGACCATAGGAATATTCAGTTCTAGTACTTGTATGAGAAAAAGCTATGAAAAAAAAGGGAAGGAAAAACCTGAGAAGTGCCATCTTTATTTGTAGAAAAAACTGCAAGCTCCATCTGAAAATGGATTGGCTCTGCTCTAATGGCTGGGGATGGTAGAAATCCAATTAATTTCAAAGGCAGCACAGTGAGGTCAACACTAGTTAACTATGGATTTTCTACTCAGAAGAGTTACTATATTTTACAGGTACATGGTCTTGCTGAAAAAGCTGATAGATGCCTCTTGTGACACCTCAATTAGATAAAAGGGTTGTAATCTGTCTCCCAGTGATGGTACTGTGGAAAATGTGTGCTCCCCACAGTCTGCATCACCAAAGATGTACCCTGACCACCCTCCTTTGAGGGAGCAATGAGTGTAAAAAGGGAGCTGCAATGCACTCCAACAGCAACTTCTACCCTCCCAACCACAAAAGTGAGACAGACAAAACAGTCCTACCCTGCATGAACACTGAAATCTTGAAATTAGGTGTAGGGCTGAATATTAGGAAAATTTCTCCAGCAAAAGGGTTGTCAGGCTTTGAACAGGCTGTCCAGGGAAGTGGTGGAGTCACCATCCCTGGAGGTATGTAAAAGATGCGTAGATGATATGCTTAGGGACATGGGCTTAGTGGTGGATTGGGCAATACTGGGTTAATTGTTGGATTTGATGATCTTAAAGGTCCTTTATCACCTAAATGATTCTGTGATTTTATGATTGCTAGTCATCTGGCATTTATCAGAGCTCTTTAAAAAGGTGTATCAGTCTCAGATGCACGTGCTATTTATTTTACACGTTAAATCGTTAGTAAACTGCAAAAGAAAGTCCTCAGTAGGTAGGAAATGTCAGGAGCAATGTGGCCTTTGCAGAAAGACCTTGAGCTGCATATTGAAAAGCAAGGACAGGAAGGTATTGAACAGGTGATGATTAACTGTGTACTCTCTGCCTGCGGCACCAAATGGGGAAGGGTCTCTGAGGTATACAAAGCAAAATGCACAGGCAGAGTTTCTGGCAGCTCCTGACTTCTGAGTGTTCAGGCTCATAATCTGCATTGCAATTCACATTAAATTGGTATTATCCGGGGAGAAAAAGAAGAGAAGACAAAAGTGGACTCTTATCACACTGCATCAGAGTGACACCTGTGTGGGTCATCAGCAAGGCCAGATTATGTTCAGTCTCCTGCTGAGACATGCTGAGCTGAGTTGGTGGCACTCACAGCAGGGTGTCAGCCTTTATGCCAGCCCTGCACCCACCACACATGACTGTTCCCTTTGTTCTGGCTTTCCAGCTTGAGCACTAATTTTAAGAGAGGCACAGCGGCGCATCCCCTGCTGCTGCAATAACCCTGTGGCTCAGCTTTAACGCACCTCTGCCAGCGAAGGGGAGCCTGTGCTGTCACTGTGTGTTAGGAGTATGATCCCAAGCCCAACCAGTGATTCAGACCCCTTAGGGGATGGGGGCAATGAGGTGCCTCTTAAATATTTGTCTCAGACCCACCCCAGCATGTGCAATAGCAGAACTGCAGGCAATTGTATACATTTCCTGGACGTAACATAGATGGGAGGACGGTTTAAATGGGGATTTGTGGATGACACCATTGCCTGCAGGAGCTAAATTCAGCCCATCATGCTTGGGGAGTTATGAGAGGAAAGAACATTGTACTACATTTACATGATGCAGTGAAGCACCATGCAAAATTACCAGCCTATTGGCAAATGTATCAGTTCAGGAATCAGCACAGCTACACAAGTGTTGCATCCTGGATTTGGGCTCAGATTAGGGGTTCTGATCTGTGTTAACTAGCCGAGTTCTGTGTACCCCCATGCACCCCCCGTGTTTCCCCCACCATGGTGGTCCGCTCCGGGTCTCTTACTATTGGAGCTAGCCCACGCCAGTCCTGTAACCACTCCCCTGCCCACTCCTGAGAATTCAGTGTCTGTCACCCCGTTCCTGCGACTCCATTCGCCCCGGAGCCCTGTGTCTGCCCCTGCCGTGTTCCCGTTGGTCGCTGTGGTCGATGTCATCGCCACGGCACCTGCCCTCATTGGGCGGGAGGGCCCTCGCCCTCCCTGTCCCATCTCCATATCATCCCACACCTCCCCGGCCCCATCGCCATTTCCCCCACACGGGCGCTGGAAGCACAGGTCGTGACCTCTCACTGCAGCTCTCCATGGCCATTAAAACCTTCCCGCTTCCCTCATGGGTGATTTGGACATTCCTTCGCTCTCTACCGACGTCCCTCACCTGGGCGACAGAACCCGGCAAGCCCTGACCGGCGCGCCACGGCAGCGGTACGTGGGAGCAAGCAGCGAACCCGAGCTCCGGACGGAGGCGGTGCCGAAAGGCGCCGGAGCTGCCCGGAGCCGGGAGAAACAACGGAGCCGCACACAAGCATGGCCCCATACCTTGGCCAGTTAAGCCTAACAAAAAAGGTAGAGCTAACTTGTTAAATTAGAGTCATGCTAAAGGACATGTGCTCTGTAGACTCAGGACTAACTTGAGGCTTAAAACATTGCACTGATTGCTGTGCTGTGGAAGTGGTTCATGAACAATCCTGGATGGCCAGTAAAAATCTAAATTTTATTTGAACGCATGCTAATGAGTGTCATCTCCTATGTGGAAAACTGACATTTTTTTCAAAGGCTTGCTAACACTATCAGTTTCAGACAGATTGTATAAAGGATCTGGAAATGACATCATTAATTCAATAGAGACTCGTTGTCAAATTATGAGCCTTTGTTTCAAAGCATAAAGGTGGCAAGTGCATTTCTTCAAGAATTATATTTGATGGACAATATGCAATAAAAGTGTATTTTACACGCTTTGTTCTTGGAATGGCTGAAAGATTTTGTTGAGGATTTTTTTCAAAAGAATTCTGCTTGCTATTCCACATATAATATGCTAAAACTAAATGGTTAAAATTTGGAGAAATTATATACTGACTGAAAATTGAGGCTTATAATTTCAACCATTAAGCAACACTACTAGGTGGTATTTTCTGCACTATCTATAGTCATGTATCTGATGAAACATTTCAGACAGAGAGGCAAGATTTAAAAAATTCTTACAGCTGTGCTGTGAAGTGTTGCAAAAATAGTTACAACTAAAACATCCTTTCTTGTGATCACAGACTTTTTTTAGAGTATACCAAACACTGCTGGAAAAAGAACCATTCAAAAAGTGATCTTCTTGGTATGTGTGTTCTCATATAGAAATAAATTGAAGGCAATACCACTTATGCAGCAGTGACAAGTTAATTCAATTTCCATCTCAAAATCAGGTAAAGTGTATCACATTTGTTACCATGGATACAATACATTATTTCCATTTGTTTGAGATCTCACAGTGGGTATGAAATTAAACTGTGACACAGTTTTATGGAGGAAGTTGACTAAAACCCCATAAGTTCAATGTCATTAGTCCAAAGGATTTTCTTTTTTCAGACACAGCAAATTAGGAGGTTGCTACTACTGCCCATAAGGTACAGTTCATAAGCAAACATCTGTGTGATTTTCCTGATGCTACTTTAGATTAGTGAGAGTGATGGAAGAGAAAATAAACATTCTTTTCATCAGTCCTGCAAACACAGGGAAGAAACCCGAAAAACATCCAGATGGTAGAAGTACATTAAAAATACATCGGTGTTGTGTTATTTGCTATTGTTTGGCACCAAATATGTTTACAAAAAAAGTCTTGATTCTGAAAATGCATCCAATTTTTCTCAGATAAATCTGCTTTTCAGGCTGCAGCTCAAATCACTTGTTCTCTAGTTTTCAGAGTTAGAAGAAGTGTATGAAAGAGTAGGGGAGAATGAGGGGAAAAGAAGAAGGAGAAATATGTTTTTCAAATGCTGACATATATGAAGGGTTCAGGAATTCAGTGGCATTCAGTTTACCTTGTCTGAAATTAATTTTAATATATACAAAAGGATAAAAGGGAATACAGGTCTTCTTGTTAAATTATTTATACTCAAGTCCTGGATATATATTTAATATTTCATAGTGAGACTGATTTCCATAGACGCTGAGCACCTGCTACACTGACGAATTTCAGCTAAGGTCGTCATCTCGCAACATTTACAAAACCAAGCTGAGATAAAACTGAGTCTACCTAAATCAAAGGTTTATTTGTACATATTCATGCATTAACTTTATGAAAATCACAAAGGTTATGGGATGTCATGACTGTGGCTAATTACTGAAATCCAAAACCACCATCCAGCTGCTTAACTGACTGATAATTTCCCACCAAATATTCTGAACTTCACCTCCCGTGCTTCTGTGTTGCTGCTCTCCTCAGCATATTGTCAGACTGGATTATCTGCAGTGTCTTCTTCAGCTCCTTGGGCCATCTCTAATTATATCCCATTGGGAGCAAGTAGGTCTGACCCCGAGATGGCAAACTAGAAAAATTGAGAACCTCACAGCAAAACTGTCATGAACACAGAAACACTCAGAGGAATAGGGACTGCAGTGTCCGTGGCCAGCTGAACAGAGAGATAAGTCAGTAACTCTGTGCTATTGATTTGCATTATTAACATTTGCTTGAAGTTCAATAAAAATCTATTCATATTCTACAGACTTGATTATACTTCATCCAGACCCCAGACAGAAAATGATAATAATGCCAAATGGGTGCTAGGACTCCAGAATTTTTATTTAGTAGTATTTTATGCCTCATTTTCACTAATTTTAATGGAGAATTAGCACCAGGATTAAATACAGCACAATCTTTACATATGGTGTTAAATTTATTAAAACCAGTGATATTTAAGTATCCATTTATATAAGGATAAGATCATGAACAGACCTCAATCTTGCCTGAAGTATACAGAAACCTTAAGTATTTCTGAGTAATGAATTAATTCTGAAGTCTGGGAAAGATTTCTTTCCTGAATTATCGATTACTTATTTTCAACTTTTAAAGTATTTTGGTCAGAATTATTCCACCATACAATAAATCACCCTGATTTTTAAAAATCTGCAGGCTTAAAGGGGCTTGTGTTCATATCAATATGTGTGTATGGTTGCCCTGTGCTCTGTTATTGGGTGTTAGCTGGGGTTTGCAGACTTGCTGGATTCGATGGGCACCAGGACAGCCATGCCATTCCCAGCCCAACAAGGCAGCTCATATGTAAATCAGTATCTCCTGGGTTTTGCCATACAAAAGCAGCTTAGTACAGTCTGGAATTGGGTATAACTTGTCCCCTTCTGGAATCTAATAACTGGGGGTGACAGAGGAGTGTGTGTGACGCTAGAGATGAAGGAAGCAAAATTAACCTCTGCAGTGCCAGGCTGAGAAGCTCCACTCCAGCTGGGAGCACAGCCCAGCGCTGTGGTGAGCCACTGCCCTTGTGTTCTGTCACATACCAGCTGAACACAAGTGCCTGGGCAGGGAAGATGCTGCACACATGCACGCTGGGTGAGGGCTGCTCGTGTGTCAGTGGACATGTCAGACAACGCAGTGGGAGCAGTCTGGATGTGCTTGCCAAGACTCACCCAGCACAGTGTCAGGAGCACACTAACAAATAAGGGATAATAATTATGATAAACTGACACCCCTTTGCCCTGCAGGGACACAGTGCAGTTTCTCGTTGACTGGTGTCAGAAAAAAAGCTTTTTTTGCTGCACTAAACCACTTAAAAACTGTCTGAATGAAAAGGTTACATCCATGGGTCAGCATAAATGATAATAGCTCAGGAAATAGCACTGATGCTGCTAACAATTTGCAAGTTAAGGAGGGTAGTCTGGACAAGCTGATGTCTCAGTCATTCTCAAACAATAGCAGAAAAAAAGATGTAGATGAATGCAAATGAAAACACCACAGAACATTGATTATGATACATTAGACAATTAAAAAAAAAAAATTCTGTGCAATACCAGGGCCAGTTGGATTAATGAGAAGAGGGACAGAGCAATTTGCTCATAACTAGCAAATGCATAAAGAGTTTTCTTGAATGATCAATGGGTTTGCAGTTTATGAATTCCTAAAATGACTATGCCTAAATATGTCCCCAAAACCTCCTCCCTTTTCCCCCTTCTAAGTCCCTGTGATTTTTTGAAATGAAATCAGAACCTTAATGAATAGTCTTGAAGATCCCCATGGTACCACTTTCCTAAAATAGAAAACCTGTTCTTTTCCTCCTTAGCAATACCTGCTGCATGCCTTGCATTGTCTGCTGTAGGAACTGCAGCTGCTGGTCCTTTGTAAGGCTTTCTTCTGTTCGAAAGAGCTGTCCTTTCTCCTGCTTCAGGAGCTCCACTTCATTCCTATAAGCATCCAGCTGCCATCGGAGACTGTCGTTCTCTTCCTTCAGCGCATATGCTTGGGCGGCTAGAGCTAAGAGAAAATGAAAATGTGAAAAAATCAGTAAAATGGATTGTTTCTTTTCAAATAATACAGAGGACATTGTCTGGAGAGATGACAATACAGCTGAATGCCAGTGAGATACTTCAGAGCTGAGACAAGACCCAGCAGAGCTGAAAATGATTAGGTTCTGGCAAGGATTGTTGCTGGGAGGTTATTTCCTGGGATGGAAGAAGCCATAAAGTGACCTTGGATAATTCAAATGCTACTTGCAATCTGGCTGCTAAATTTAGCCTTATATTTTAGGAAGAAACTGGCATGCACTCCAAGGACAAGGCACTCACCAACTTTACAATGTTTTCCCAGTGATGTTATAGGAACTGATACAGCCATTTAGTATTTATACTTGCACAGTGGCCAGATGTTCCAATCAAGTCTGCGCTAAGGAGTTTTCCCAAAGTAGAGTTGCTGGATTTAGTCCCATGAGAGAGGAAACACAGAAATTTCTCTCCAGCCTTGCTATGAACTACTTCACAGCAACAGTTATGAGGAACCATTTAGACAGAAAAATGATGTAATAGAAAAAAATTATATAAAATGCAAATGCTGAAAAAAGTGTTGGCACTACAAGAACATTACTACATTAAAGGCATTGAAAGACACTTAAGTCATTTCCTTAGGAAGCTCCATTTGGCCCCTTTTCAATTTAGAATGGCATTTTTATTATCATAACTGATAGCAGGTGTTTGTGAAGAAATCGATTAGTATGCAGGGATGGAAATTACATTTGCCAAATGACTTGCACAGTTTGCAATATAAGCTAAAATTTGTGTAGCAAAAGGCAGAAGGCTATAAAGCATGTAGTAGGAACATTATTTAAATAAATTATCTGAACGTAAATACATAGAGGGAAAGGTGGCATTCATTAATTAGGGATGTGGCTATCATCCTATAGAAGAACCCACTCCTAGTAGTATTTATATTTGGCAGGAGCAGTGGTCATTTGGCATAGCAAACTGCCATACCATGCTATTTTCTTTCTTGGAACCTGGTGACACAACAACATTACAGAGCAGCTGTAATTAAAAAACAACAATCTACTATGGCCGGTTCTATCAACGTTTGGTAACTAAACCACATAACTGATTTACATTCCAGATTAAATGATTTCAGGCTTGGTATCACAGAATTCTTTTTTGCCCACCTACAACAGCAGTATGGTTAAATTCCAAATTATATGAAATTCCATATTAACTCCATTTAATACTAGGCACCTCTTGACTAGACCTTCCACAGATATAGAGTCCCCTGTTACCCATGATAACATGATTCAGCACATTTGTGAAATTATACCAGCAATTAGGTAGAATGTCACAATATTTCATTAGCAATAAAAATGGTTTATTTTTGGTAGGACAAATCTACCTTCATTTCAGATATTTGTTACTAATTTTAAACTAGTGCAAATGCATTATTCAAAATAAAGTATACAGTCAGATACTATTCAAATACACAGATTGGTTACTGTGCTTAATTTGGATATTTTACAAAATCTCTGCAAGATTTAGCAAGAGTTACAGTATTGTTACATCAAATTAAATTGTTCTGAAAAGCATGTAATCATCCTTCCATGACAAAATTTATCCTCAAGAAATTGCACTGATGAGTCCAATGGGCAAATAAAAGGATGAAGTACTTTTTTTAGTTTCTATTTTTGTAAGAGCCAAAAAGCTATAATAAAAGAAAGGATTAAAAAATAAACATAAGAGGCCAAGAAAACAGAAACTTCAGTCCAAAAAAAATCTCAAGTCAAAATTAAATAGTTTATGTTGGAATGGACCTCCAAAGATGATTTAGTACAACTTGTGCAATTGTCTCACCATCCTCTTTCTAAAATATTTCTTCCTTATGTCCAATCTAAACCTCCCCTCTTTCAGTTTATAACTATTTCCCCTACAGACTCTGGTGAAAAGTCTCTCTGTCATTTGTACTCTCTTACTTCTACCAATTAGACTCTCTCAAAATTTATGTCTTTGGTTTTTTTTAATGTAACACTAAATTCTGGCCAGAAACTGCCTACCCTTCAGCTCCCTGAGAACAGGAATAGAGACCATCAGGGATGTACTCAAGTTTCTACAGCAGCTCGGGAGCAGTAGTTCATCTGCTGCTCATCATCTATTCCAGCTCTCAAAAAACTTCTGAGAGCTGCTGTACAAGTGGGGGCATGAGGCCTGTGTATTCCCCCATGGAAATGTGGGTTCTGACCCAGATTGAGCTGAGGTTCAGACTGCCTTATCTTGAAAGGCTGCTTGACTATTTTCTGTGCCTCACTACAGCCTAATTGGAGAACTTCTTCTCCTTTCCGTACTCCTAGGTGAGTTCAGGCTCTTAAGTGGGGCTACAGACAGCAAGAGATGTCTGCTACAGGGTCAGCAAAATAGGAGAGATGAAAAGGGCCACAACATCTTGCAAAAGCAAGTAACCTTTATGTGATGAACCTATTAGAGTTTAAAAAACAACTAATCCCAAGGAAACAAGTCACAAAACATAGGAGCAATGAAGGTAACTGTCCATTTACCCTCTAGGAATGCAATGCAGGTTTTTACTGTTCAAAACCAAAGATGCACCTCTGAATGCTATAATTTCCTTACTTAAAAAATTATATGTAATATTAGAACCTGTATAACAATAATTACATTGCAGTGCTACCAAGAAGTTCTATCTGAGGTTGGTGCCCTGATCTTTTCTGCACACCAGAAGACAAAGGCTGCAATCTATTTTAATACAAAATGAAAACATCCAAAACTACCTAAAATGAGAGAATAAGAATACAGGAGAGATACATTTCTGATAGGCAGGATTCCCTCAGGTGTACAGAGCCTTATCAACATTATTATACACTTGAGTGATCATCCTAACCACTCATAGCAGAGCAAATAACAACAGGGACCAACGCAGAAATATATTCTTAAATAAGGAAGATGCAACACATACAGTAACCATGTAACAGAGTATTAAATGGCCACAAACTTTTAAATTAATTAATTATAGATAAGATTCCATAAATGATATGACATTAACTAATTGTTATATACTTTGCTATTTAATTTAAAGCTGCAAATGGTTAGTTCCTAACATATATGGACAGAATGGTTAACAGAAAAGGAGAATAAGACCAAAGGAAGACATCTGACAGACCTGAGGGTGTCTAGCTCATTCAACATTGGGTAACTGTTTTAAACAAAATCAGACACATTCTTTGTGTTGACCTAACATAACTATAATTTTAAGATATTTATGGTTTAGAGCACCAAGATTAAAATAACTCTGAAGTCATATCAATGTCTCTTTTTATTCCAAGAAAAAAGCATCTATTCTGTTCTAAAAACATCCTATAATTTATTTTAAATTATATTTCATTTACAATCATTATATATAATGATATGTGATTTGTTATATAGGATATGGAGAAAGGCACTTGATTGAATATTAAATTAAAAATAGAGGAGAATTTTGGGGGAAAGAGAATCTTCATTTGAAAGAGTATTTTTTTCAAATTTTGCATAAATTTTTGCTAAGAGTTCATTGACAAAGCTGATAAATGTAGTTTTAGTTGAAAAAAATATTTTGTTCATCTCATTTCAAGCAATTTTACATTTCGTAGTTCAGATACTCATCTACAAAGTCCCTCTCTGAGGCACACTAAAAAAAAATCTTTGGATAAAAGACAGTGAATGCTGAAAACATTTACAGAAGAACTATATACAAGGAATCCGCTTCAAAAGAAAACCGACAACAATCCCAAATAGCTGTCTGTGCTGCAAATAAAAGAAAATATTCCTTCCTAAACAAACACAGCTGGAAAACAGCTCAATATTCTTTTTACAGCAGTTTCACTGAGGGATGCAAAATGATACCTGCCAGCCTCAGAGAAGCAGCTGAAGGAAGATTAGACTTATATACGTGGGGGAAACCTCTGTACTGATATTTCAAAGACTCCAAGAGGTTAGTGTGATTTCTTTGTGCTGAGGCAGAAGTGCTATATTCAATTTGGCAACAGCCTCAGCTGTTGATAGACTCCATTTAGTGGATCCAAACTAGATCCAAATCAAAAAGACACCCTCTTAGTACAAGAAATGACTGGCTGATTAGAAATCCACTGAAATCTAAGGACATATTCATTGATGGATGTCTCAGAAGAAACAAGCAATTTATTTTTCTAGGGCATCTACCTTGGATATTTAGGAGAGTGTCTTCTTTCTGACTAGCACCGATTTGTACTTTTCACTTTCAGCAGGTACTCAGTGACTGCATTTAACCTAATACATATCAGTGCCCACAGGAGCCAAAGATGAATAAGTTCTCACAGGTGATATGGGGTAATTGTCATCTTTTATGACCCATATCATGTCACAGTGGCCAGGAAATAAAGTTAACACCCCACATCTCCAAATGCATTTATTTATTGAGGGCATTAGGAAGAATTCAAAATTTCCTACCATTTCTACACACCTACATTGTGGATTTCTCATTAGATGATGCCCTAAAAACATTACAGTTAATGTTAGTGACAGTCTACTAATTTGCATACTGACGACACACTGAGTTGAAAAGCATAAGCAGTAGGTTATCTCAATTGAGAGCCTGAAGAAATCTGAAAGTAGTATCTGAAAAACAAATGACAAACACTAAAAACAATAACAGAAAACTTGCCTGAAAATTCAGAGCAAAGATTTTCCATACATCCTCCTAGCAGAACTTCTATAGTTTATATTCCCAATAGATTCTTCTATATTTGTACAGAACTAGATCATAAAACTCAGAACTTCTGTGATGTTTGTCCAGACTTTGGTCTAACCAGCAGAATTTTTCGGGTTTTTGAACCATAGCTGATGTATTGATATTGTGAGGCAAATGAAAACAGGAAGAGCCTACTCCCAAACCTTCCTGCCATCTGAGTTCTACTTAAGCCATTACCCTGATTTCCTGACTTGAAAATGAGGGTTTAAATGATATAATGTTCCTTTTGATAACAGCAAAAAGAGAAGCATCAAAACATGTCAAAATAATGGATATTATGGTAATTTGTTTCATCACTCCCATTACAGAGCATTTTCAATGTCAAAAAAGCCATCGTGCAAGACACAGCGACTTCTTCAAAGAGTTTTCAGCTTGAGGGACTGAACAAATGTGACTGGAGAAAAATAAGGACACAAAGTTCACAACTATAAATACAAACAATAGAAGTTATCCCTGGCCTCTAGCTAGCCTGCTAGTTTTTCAAATAGGTGAACTGTGAAGCAGTACAAGCAGGGGAAAATCAGCAAGGAAAAATGTTTCTGGAGGATCTGGAAGGACATGAACTGTGTTTTGATGCTGTTGAAAACAGGGTAAGTTATACAGTAATGGCATTTGTCATTAGTAAAGAAGATAGTCTTTGCAGAAGCACAGTTTGGATGGTTTTAGGAGATACAGTGGATGGCAGCCTTGCTCATGGCAGGGAAATTGTAACTAGAGGATCATTAAGGTACTTTCCAGTCTAAACCATTCTGTAATTCTATTATAACTAGATAGGACCACTGGACCTTCATTCATTTTTGCCTTCTAAGGCTGTGCTTAGTGCTCCAGCCCACTGAAAATTTAATTTTGTGCTAGAGTCTGAGGATGCCATTATGATCACTCAGTGGTGGGGTGTGTGTGTCAGTCGATAGCCCCACACTTTGGGATGTGTGGGAAGGTCAGGTTTGGAGGAGTTGTGCAAGGTGGTGGGAAGGAAGGCACAGCCCTCATTGCAGATGGCAAGCTGTATTACCTCTGAGGTGAAGGGACACACAGAGAAGTTCGACAGGTGAGAACCAACATCTCCAGCACCAAGCTGACCCTTCTCTCTCTATTCTACAAGAAGCTTTCTAAAAGAAAAAGACTTGACAAGTACACCTGGGTCACTTTCAGGCATCTTCTTGAGCCCACTTCACAACATCAGAATCCCGAGTCATCCAATATCTAAAGCAGTTTTGTTCCATAGTCTTGAGTTCCCAGAGGACACTTGCTTTTTCTTTATGGACACTTACCAAATACCTGAGCACCAGTGTAGTGATACCTGAAGTTTTAGCTTTCATATTTTCCAGGTTCTGTACTGCATTAGTACAAAACTCTGAACATATAAAGTGTTAGCAAGTTCTCTTCACAGTTTAGTTAGACAAAACAATTCTTTTCCAGCCTGAGAACCAAGGACACCATTGCAGCTTTAGGCCCAAAAAGTGTAAACAACAGCGAATTGAGGAGAGCAATCTGGGAGGATGGGACTTCATAACCTCAAGCTGCAATTGGAGAATTAACCCCAATATGTAACTGGACCAAAACTTATAAAAGTGTGAAAATTCGTGACCCAGCATCCACCTTGGGTGGAAGGACAGCTGGGCTCTTGTACTGCCTAAGGTGTATCCTTTTAATAAGTACCTATTTTATTCCTTTAACACTGTCTAGCCTCTCTTCTAGGTAGCCTCTTAAGGCATCATAGTGCTCAGATGTCAATGACAAATGCATAGAAATATGTCTGATATAAGCAGTTAAAAGCAACTTTCTTCCTATAATGCATTCTTTAAAAAATACCTGTTCCATAGTTCTCCCTCATTCCTACAAAAATACACTATGTCACTTGAGTTTTTTATTTTAAAAACACACTTTGCTTACAGCTTGAAAATAACTAGCTAAGTATCATGAATAAACTCTAGAAACAAAATTTGCATGGTATAAAAATACATAATTTGGAGCAATTACAAGCTAACAGAGCTATGAACAGTTTTTTTCTTTCCCCCTTTAGACATAATGCCACCAAACACTGAAGAAATTTCCACATTATTTTCAAGTGCTAAGCACACTTCATTTGAATGATTTGGTATCTGCAAATTTAAACTCTAAGAGCATTAATTATCCTATATGAGAAGGGTTTATTGTCATTTATGTTAGTGGGAGTTAGGCCCTGCATACTGGGAGGGAGATTTACTCTTTGTGAAACCTGTTTAATTCAGGTGCAGTTGCTTCAAAGTCCTTTCCTTACCATGCAGCCTATGTTCAATGCAGAGACACTCATTATACCAGGTACATTCATGATGATACCAGATGTTCAAACTGCATCATCATGAGAATTATTTTCAGGCTTCCTATTCACATGAAACTTGGTGGCAAACAATTAGTAAATGGAAGGATGCTAAAAAGGAAGTTGCGGAAGGAAGGAAGTTGTGGAAGGAAGGAAGTTGTGGAAGGAAGGAAGTTGCGGAAGGAAGTTGCGGAAGGAAGGAAGGAAGTTGCGGAAGGAAGTTGCGGAAGGAAGTTGCGGAAGGAAGGAAGTTGTGGAAGGAAGGAAGTTGTGGAAGGAAGGAAGTTGCGGAAGGAAGTTGTGGAAGGAAGTTGCGGAAGGAAGTTGCGGAAGGAAGTTGCGGAAGGAAGGAAGTTGCAGAAGGAAGTTGCGGAAGTTGCGGAAGGAAGTTGCGGAAGTTGCGGAAGTTGCGGAAGTTGCGGAAGTTGCGGAAGGAAGGAAGGAAGGAAGGAAGGAAGGAAGGGAGGGAGAGAAAGAGACGGGGCTCACCGCCAGATTGGGGAGACCCCGAGAGGTGGTAAAGTTTCTCCTCCAACCCGGGCCTTCAAAGAAAGACTCAGTAGTCTTCAGTAGTCCGGTCTCAAGGTAGTTTATTGTATGTTATCTAAAAGATTTTCTTCCTGAACTGCTGCGGTCCATTCATCAGGTCAGACAAAAACACACACACACACTGACACTGTCTCTGACACCCTCTGACTGCCCAGGGGGCTGGTGCCATCCTTTATATCACACATTACGTGTTAAATGTTTATAGTTTTTCCCCAGTGCCTATCACCTATATTGAATGGTGACTTTCTACTCTAAACCAATCTGTGAGTGCCAACATCACCAAGAACATGGAGGATAGGAAGGAGAAAGAAGGAGGACAGGGCACGCCCAAATCCCTCCATCTTAGAACCTCTGATCCCCATGTACAAAACTCAGACCCCTCTGTACAAGGCCTAAACCCCCCCTGTACAGCACTCAAAGATTCTTCCTTTCACTTTGTGATTACTTCTACTATAATATCTAAACTTTTGTGATTTCTTGTTCTCCCTGCAAGGTTGGTAAATTGTTCCATGGATCAGATTCAAAGCCACAGGGGTTTCTGGCTGCCTGCCAGGGTCTCAAATGCTTCTGACCTGGGCCTGGAACATCCAAGAGTGTCTGAGGGACACTTTGGGTTCCGACAAGAAAGAAAAATGAAGAGAGCCTCTAAGAAAGCAGGAGCATGACTATTTACAAGGGCATGTAGTGAGGGGACAAGGAAGAATAGCTTCAAACTGAGAGCAGGTCTAGATTAGGTATTAAGAAGAAATTCCTTACTGCGAAGGTATTGAGGCACTGGCACAGGTTTCCCAGAGAAGCTGTGGATGCCCCATCCCTGGCGGTGTTCAAGGCCAGGTTGGAACTAGACAACATTTAAGGCCCCTTCCAACACAAGCCGTGCTATGATTCTGAGTCTATTAATTGCAATTTTATCCATCCCATTCGGGACAGACCTCTTCACGTGTGAGAAAACAAAGTGTTTCTCTGACAAGAGGTTTTTCTCAATTTACGGAATTTCTCCCTGCTTAGCAGACATCAGCAATATCACTGCTCTCCAGTAATTTATGAAGGCTTATTATTTCTTCTGTAATGAAGCACATCTCTTTGCAAATACCAGAGATGGTGCAGGGAAAGGGAGGACCTATTATTGTCCAGCTGGGACTAGTAACAAAAAGTCATAGGCAAATGTTGGCTCTGCAGAGGACTAAGAATGCTCCAGAGAGCAGTGCTGCCGGCTTCTGTGGTGTTACGATGAGTCCCATGATATCTCACATTTTATTTAAAGGCCTAGAGAGGCCTGAAAACCTCTGGTTTAAGTTTCTGGAAGTTCCAAACTTTCTAGACTGTGGATCAGTATTGGCTCTTCCTTTTTAATCATGCTCTCACAAACTGAGTTTTAATTAAAAACACTAACAAGAATACTTAATCTAGCTGTTTTACCCAGTCTGAGGAATAAAAATGTAGATTATTATCTTACTAGTGATCAGTGACTCCCGTGATCAGCTTGGGATAATTGATCTGGACCTCGTGGTTGCAGAAAACCCACTTGAACAGTAATCCAACTTTCTCCAAAGGGCTGCAAAGATCCAAGACTAATTTTTCACTTTTAGCCAATCTTCCTACCCTTTTCTTTCTACCCTCATCTTTTTTACCTTTGCACTTGTTCTGTTCAGTTCATCTCCAGCTCTAAATGCATGAGTCCATCTATTTGCTCATTTGTAATTCCCACTTGCCTGACATGGCCAGATGTTTCTCTCTTCCCTCAGTCATACTTTGCAGTACATTCTCTAGTCCCCTGTTACACAGATCTGTCCCAGGTAAATTGCAACATTAAGCATTTTGGACTTTTCCTACAAAGATGTCACATCACATTACTGAAAAGAATATTTGGAATTTGGGAGAGACCACATTGTTACAATAGTATCAAAGCCTGACACATTTTAGGTTTATTTTACTTGACAGCATCTCTTTGGAGAACAGGAACCTTATATAGGTTCTAAATGATATTTTGACAGTTCCTAGTTAATCTGGGCCATTGAGACCTGTTTCTGCAGGTCACCTCTTTAAAGCAAAGGGCCCTTTCCTCCTCTGCATATTGGGTTGCATTTCTTCTACCACCAGCCATGATATGTACTGATACCAGCTGACTTGGCATATGTATAAAGGGAGACAGGAAAGAGAAGATGTGGCTCTGCACAGACACCTCTGATGGGTGGACTTTAGTTGAGATGGTTAGGAAGAAAGCCATCATAGTAAAACGTAGGAGTATAACTTTGATCAAAAATAGTAGCAATTCTCAGATATTTTTGAAATTCACAAAAAGCCACTTAACTTCATATTAGTGTATATTAGTGATGAGGTGAATTTTTCTGACACTTTGTTTTTACCAGTAACTGCTGTCTCAGTTAAATATGACCAATGAAATAATAAATCTCTTTTAGAGATTCTACTACTTTTCCTAATTGAGAAAAAGGACTCTTGCAACACTTTTACAGATACTGTTCTTTAAAGATGCTAGCACAGAAGTGGCTTTTTCCTTTAATCAATATTTTAAAAATTATTGTATTCATGTAATACTAAAAATGAGCAGAGGAACTTTTAGTCTCGAGGGTGAAGGAATTAAGAAAATAAGAAAAGCGCTGGTTACTGGGGAGATACCACCTGGCATTGATGACTGACTCCCACACCAGTAATGGAAAACACTGCTTGTACTACTGGTGCTTTGCAGCTGAGGGTACAGACATTTGAACTCTGCCTAGCAGAAGAGATGCTGATGAAGCTGAGTGTTTCATATATATGTTATATAATCTTACATATGTTCCACAAAGGTATTGTATGCATGCATGTACACGTGGTACATAAATCACTTAGGATATTCAAGGATTATTGTATACAGGTAAACATTCATGTAGGTGGGTCACTGATGGTTGTTAGGAGTCAAAGCACCTTTTATATTTTTACACAGATTTAAACAATCAACACTGGCCATTTACAGACACATGGCTGCATCACTGCTGTTAGCATTTGAACTAGGAATTGCATTCAGGCTCAGCACCACTGTGAGAACTTGAAAAAAAAAATCGGTAGGATTTATGAAGAAAATGCCATTGTTACTTTGAAACAAACTTGACAGTGTGTACATGAATCCCTCAATTTGTCACATTCATTAGGGAAGAAAGGGCTGATATGAGTGGTTTAAATGACTGTGGTGATTTGAATTGGTGTGATTTATAATAGGAAAATTTTGTTCATAAATGTAAAGTGCTTTCTATAAATGTGAGGATAAGCCACTTTTGAACAAAATTCCATTGCACCTTAAATTGCACGAGAGCATTTATCCAGCTATCTCTCTAACCTTGTAGTGGATTAGTGGGCTGACTTAATTTTTCTTTTAAAATCATGCATAATACTGAAATACTTGCTCAGTTACTTTTGCCTTAGATAAAAATGGATTTTAAATGGGAATACATTTTTACCCCTTTATGCCTTAGAAGGCATAAGCAAATGATGACAGGAAGCTTGTAAATTTTGACCCTCACATTCAGAGACAATTTCTGGAGCAATTTATCCCTTATGTGAATGGAAGGGTGTTCAGAAGAGCTGTATCTGCAAGCCCAAACCTCCTTTTCCTCCTCTCCTTCTGCTTCCAGAATATTCAGTATATGCAAATAGACGCCTCTGTGCGTTTCCACAATTTAACATGTTTAGCAGGTATTTTCTCAGCTTCTGAAAAATAAAATGTGTTGCAAACTTGCACATAATAGGGTTCTACAGAGCTTAGTTAGGTACATCCAGGCCTTTCAGAAACAGACATTTTATTGAAATTTGCAGGGAGTGTGTAGCTTTGAAGAGATAACGTGTGAAATAGTCCTTGTACCAGATTTTCTGAGTAAACCATGACTTAGGACATTTTATCTGCAGGTGTTGAGCAGAATGTGAGTGCAAGCACTCCAACCAACAGGGAGTAGTTTGTAGGATCAAGGTTTTACAGCACAGACATCTCAAAATCTTTCAACAAAACATTATGAGATAGATGACTATCTCAGAACAACACAGGGAGAGTTATTGCTTTTTATAATGTTCTTCCTTGACTGTTAAAAATGCTCACTAGTCTCCAGACAAATTTAAGAAGGAAGATAGTCTGTATCTGACACATGACAAAGAAGCAATGAAGGAAGTGGTGTTAGGAGCTAGCAACCACCCAAGTACCTCCAGAGAGGTATCTGGTTGACATGTGTGGTGGGCACTTGGCTGTTGCAGAAGCAGCCCAGCAATCACTTGATCCGAGTGCTGTAAAGACATGCTTGCACAGTTCTTGAACCTGATAAAACTTGCAATGCATCAAATATTTGGAGGGCTGGATAAATAAACAAAAGGTTGCACACTATTTTGCCAACTGACAGGCAAACAAATAACAAAAAACCCAATAAAAATCCTAATTTAAAAACAAAATAAAACCCAAAATCCACGACCAACAAAACAAGCCACCTTTCTGCATGCTGGTGTTCAAGGAGTCACACACTGGAACCACCAGAGAACAGGATAAAATGGTTCAGTATCTAGGTCTTCAGTCTTTCATTTCACATCCTAGAGAACAGTTCTCTTCTCTTCTCTTCTCTTCTCTTCTCTTCTCTTCTTCTCTTCTCTTCTCTTCTCTTCTCTTCTCTTCTCTTCTCTTCTCTTCTCTTCTCTTCTCTTCTCTTCTCTTCTCTTCTTCTCTTCTCTTCTCTTCTCTTCTCTTCTCTTCTCTTCTCTTCTCTTCTCTTCTCTTCTCTTCTCTTCTCTTCTCTTCTCTTCTCTTCTCTTCTCTTCTCTTCTCTTCTCTTCTCTTCTCTTCTCTTCTCTTCTTCTTCTCTTCTCTTCTCTTCTCTTTCTCTTCTCTTCTCTTCTCTTCTCTCTCTCTCCTCTCCTCTCCTCTCCTCTCCTCTCCTCTCCTCTCCTCTCCTCTCCTCTCCTCTCCTCTCCTCTCCTCTCCTCTTCCAAGCAGCTTGGAATCCACTTGGCTTTCAAATTTATGAATCAAATCCCACAATATACTTGTCATGAAAATGCTATACTATGGATATTTGTAATTAGTAAGAAGCTTATTTTCTTGACATGGCCTTTATCCAAAACAAGAGCAGGACGTCATGAAACTCCCTCTGAATCTAAGATTCATTCACCAAAGTAAAACATCATCACTAACTAGCAGTATTTTGGGGATTTCTGTAGCCCCAAAGCTTCAAGCAGGAGCTCTTCTGGGTTTTTATATCCTGGCATGAAACTACAACCACAGACTGGCAGTCGGCTGGACACGTGAGAAAGTAGAAAATTCATGCTTTGAAATGGAGACTTTTAATGCTTTGGAAGCTTCAGCTACCCTTGCACGTCTCATGACATAAGAACAATCCCCAAACCTGCAATTATGAGCTTAGAAACTGACATTAGAAAAGACGCTGCTTTCTGATCATTATCTCCTCTGACATGCTGGCAATGGCTGATGATTCTTGGAAATAATGGTAGGTAAGAAGGTACCTAAATCTCCACCTCAAGCAATATCTCTAGTTTCTCTAATGTGCCAGGGTGAGAAGGGCTTCTAAAAACAAGAGGGCATGAAGGGCAGCATGATTAAGAAAATGTAACCCCTAGATCTCAGTTTAAACACTAACAGAAATGATCTTTCATTATAGGTCAGAAATAACATTTAGGCTAAAGCCACTCTTCAAGAAATTTGTTCTTTGTGCTCTGTTCAGAATCAACCACCTTCACTATTATAAATAGGGCTCATTCTCTTGAAGGCTAAATATGAAAGAAAAAGCACAGAAGTTTTATATTGGAGAGGGCACTGTAAGGAAGGTCACTTTATAGAAAGCATGAAATGTAATTTGGAGAAGAATGCTAATACAAGCTATATCAGATTGTGAGGAAGCTGAAAACAGCATATGTTCTAATATTGTTTTTTATTGATTTTGCTGCCAACATCCCACTTCAACAATGTTACAGTCGCACTTCAGGAGTCTTAATGGAGGGGGATGAAGAAAATCAATACACAGAGCTTGCTTCTGCTCCCATTGAATTCAATGTGAGTTTCATCATTAATTGCAATGAGCAGAGGACAGAGTTCAGACTGTTTCATCACTTTGTGTTTGTTTATTCTCTCCCTTTTTATTTAACCTCCTAAGGGGCAATGTGTATTTTTATCTTATGTTTTAGAAAAGTCCCATTTAAATAGGGCAATCCCCTATCAAACTGTAAGTTTACATGTTAGAAATGATACTCTGTTTTATGAAACCTAATGAAAAATTATAGCCTGTATCCTGAATTGAGAAAGCTATAATAAAAGATATAGGATTTGAAATAAATTCTAATAACAAAATCATTTTTTTCTTAAAAATATTTTCATTCCAATATGAAGCAAATAAAAGCAGTTTAGTTTTCACTGACTTGTAAATTATTACTTTCAATGTACATTGTTTCCTCAATTACAAATAGATGGGATGCACCTGAGCATCTTTTTGCTATTATTTTAATGCTATTTACACAAAATGAAATATGCTAAAATTATCTCCAAGAATTATAAGCACCATCTTCACTCCAACAACATGCTGTTAATTTTGTTCTAGCATGAATGCAAAACATATTTTAACATGCTGTCAAAAGGAAACACTAAGAATGTCAATAAAATTGTACTAAAATAAATGTAAATTTAGACTGCTGTCACAAGTGGCTGCTTGGTTCTGTGAAGATGTTAGGTTGCTATAGTGTTTTCCATAGCAACTTTGCATCTTATTACATAAATAATCCCTCAGTGTCCTTAAAGCTTACTAAAAACAGGATTAAATCTATTCTCATATGTAATGATCCTGCATAAAACCTTATCAGTATGAAATACCCAGAAAACTTGATAAATTGTAATCTAGATAATAATATTTCTGACAGTGGAAAAGCATCAAAGCACAACAGACTTGTTTTGTAGTACACAGGACATTCTCCTACACCCCGTGTTAGGAAAATGCCTTTAAAGTGCCTGTTTCCTCCAAAATTTGGAAGTTAGATTAACCTGTTCACTGCTGCATCCACAGGACCAGCAGAGACCTCCATCCCGCAGCCTACGTGTTGTAAATGACCTAGAGGAACTGGCCCAGTACCTGGGACAGGACAAGGCTGTAATTACTCCCCAGGAAAGTACATTCAGCCCTGATTCATCAAGACTTTTCTGCTAAATTCACCTGCACAAGAAGCATTATTAGAGGCAAATGGACTTAAAACCAGGGGCATAAAATTAGGCCCCTGCCTACATGCGTCCTGAACTTCAGCCTATTTTTGTAAAAGCTGTGGGAAAAATGGAATGCATTTTATGGCACAAAATTGGAGCCTGCCTGATGATAACAGCTCTGAACTGGCATGCTGTGAAAGACACTAGAGCAGACTTTTCCCAGCACAGAGGAAGTAATCATCTTGTGCTGCTTTCTAGTGATCATCCCTGATGGTTCCAGGGAGCAAAGCTGATTGTCTGCTGTGCCCAGAGCATTTCCATTCGAAGGGAAGTTACTCTGCTCACAGAGCTCAAAAGGGTTGTTCAGCTGTATTCTGTGGCCAGAGAGGGGACTGTGTCACTACAGTGACAATTCAGAGGCCCACATTTTAAATATGTTCTTTTCTTTGAAAATGCTTCTTAAACCAGGTTGGTGGCGTCTGTTGACAGGGTTTATTTGTTTATCACTGCAGGGCTGCTTATGATACCAGCTGCTTATGGCTTTGAAATGGTACCACTTGATTTAAGGAATAAAAAGCAATGCTAGCCCATTAATTTCTGAAGTAAATACATTTTGTTATTTGACATTATGTTTATCAGTAAGTGTTTTAAAGGACAATAGGCAAATAATGCATTTGTTAAATATCAATAAAATCTGGTGCCAAGAAGCTATGGGATGGAGAGTAATGACAGAAAAATAAATCAGACTTTTGTTTGAAACAAAATCTCCCATAAATCCAAAAGGTTGGTCTTACAAGAAAGGAAGGGAGAATAATCTGATCTCTGAGATCAGGAGGAAGAAGACCTGACATGAGATCTGCTGTGACACTTGTTCAGTTGGAAACAAAGGAAAACCAAAGCTCAGCTCCACACAGCTGGGGCTTGGTGATTTCTATTCAAAGTTTTAACAATATAAAGCTTTCCTACCAGTTTAATCCACCTATAAACCACAGTTCCTGTATCACTGCATTCATAAAAGCCTTAGAGAAAGCAAAAAGAGGATTGAATTGCAGAGAAAAGATGAATAAGCATGACACAGATCACTTTGGTGTTGTTTCAGGCTTTCCTTGAAGACTTGCCAGGCTTGCAACTTTCAAGACAGACTTGTAAACAATATCCTAAAGCCTGTTTTATGCTGTGTGGACCAAGGTTGGATTTTCAAATTCTGTTTCACAAGGACTTATACTCTTCTGTGACATGGACTACCCACTATTCAGCCTGTCTCTTACAGCAAGTGACATAGCTTATGCTGCAAACAGGACAGATCAGTTCAGGACAGCATTAAAGATCCAATTTCAGTGTTTAAGTTTGGCACCTACTTCAGGTATGTTTGAAAATGCTGCCATGGAGGATGTCCTCCCTAACTTGCAAAGCAGCGCCAATCTTACATGTTCAAACTGGGCTTGCATTATGCAACTTGCAATTTGTTATTTGCACACAGCCTCTCAGATGTTATTAAGCTACTTCATCAGAGGTAGTACAATGGTGGTGAAATGCTCCAGGGGTCCAGTGTGTAGCCTATTGCAATTCTGTTGAGCTGGAGGGAGGCCTATACCAAGAAACTTATTGTCCATGTGGACAGAACAGGTAGCGGCTGAATGAAAGGAAGAACCATTGTCTCCTTTTGATACTAGGGAGCTGAGATAATACAAATTCATTGATTAGTCCAGGCAGGGGATATGTAGCAGAGCTGGGACTTGATATAGAGCTCTGGGATCACAGTCAAACACCTGAATCACACAACGATCTTTCCTGCACCCCCATCCAAGCACAATGCATTTCATTCTTTTCCACAGCACCAGCTCCAGTGTCTCGCTGAAATTGGAGTTGCTAGAATTAATGGCATGTTGCTGTGTACTGCAAAAGCAAAAGATTAACCCACCTCCCCTTACAGTAAAATAACAGGTGCCTTGAAGGCATTAACCAAACTTCAGCACTTCTTTACAAAACACATCTTTACTAATTCTTAAAATCACTGTCGACGTTTTTACATGTGATTCCTTACTCTCCATGCCAGCAGGTGGGAGGGGAAGCATCCATAAATCCCGATCATTCTGAAGATTTTTGTATATCCTCTAGACTCCATCACTGAATCTCTTTTTTCTCCCTTGAGCTAATGCTCTAGTAGCTGCGTCTTGACTTTCAAATATATTAATGGAGTTGCCAATCATCATTAAAATTTTTTCTTAGCAATCTTCCAGCTTTACTTCAGCAATCCTCTTGTCTCTTTCAAACTCCAAAATCCACATTGCAGAAAAATCACTGTTTAAGGGCTGCATTTTGCAGGGGAAAAAAAAAAAAGCCCGTCCCATGACTGAAGATTCACTCTGTCTCAGGTTAGCCTTTTTCCAGCTTTCCCTGGAATGCAAATGACTTTTAGTCTGTGAAACTGGGAGGATTTCCTATAAATCAGGCACATGTGACAGTTGAACAACTTATTGGATACCCTAAGGGGTTCTTCAGGCTATCCTTGCAGGAGTTTGAGATGATCTCCAATGTAACAAACAAGTAGTGAAGCTTTCCTTTTCCTTGAAGATTCAGCTTGTAGAATAGAGTAAGGTACTGATGATGCCTGGGGAGAATGACCTGTAAACCATTTGGATTAGCAGGTCTGTGTGCAGGAGGCAGTGGCCCAGGCCTGCAATGTCAGCTAGGGAGTGAAAGACAGGTTTAGGAGATTGGAGATGCCAGTTCTCATTCCAGCTCTGCCACTGAGTCACCGATATCAATAAATCAAGTTCATGAATAGATAGCAGAAGCACAACTTGCAGATGAAAGAAGATGATTTGAGTCTAGAATGGAGGGACACACTTTGCAACAAGTCCCTGTGGACCCCTTCCGATTGTTGCAAGACCAAATTTTCCCAAATAAAGGTCCGTTTCTAACATGCACCATGATGTGATCTCTTGCATGACTTAATATGTAGCATGACTCAAAGAAAAATGCAAACTGTTCTTAGTAACAGCTTATTCATTCCCAGATGTTATTGTGCACTAGGGTGTCGGCTACCTGTAACATTCCTCTGTGTCCTGCTGGCAGCTGGGATAGCGTTAACTTTCTTCCTGGCAGCTGGCACAGTGCTGTGTTTTGGATTTAGTATGAGAAGATTGTTGATAACATACTGATATTTTAGTTGTTGCTAAATAGTGCTTTCTCCAAACCAAGGACTTGTCAGTTCCCCATGCTCTGCTAGTGAGGAGGTGTGCAAGAAGCCTGGAGGGAGCATGGCTAGGACAGGTGGCCCAAATTAGCCAGAGGGGTATTCCACACCACAGAGCTTTGAGTATGCTCAGTATATAAATTGGGGGGAGTTGGCCAGGAGGGGTAAATTAATGCTGGGGATAAGGTAGGCATTGATCAGAGGGTGGAGAGCAATTGTGCATCACTTCTTTCTCTTGGATTTTATTTCCATCTCTCTCTCCTCTACATCATCATTATTACTACTACTATTATTATTACCATTATCATCATCATTATATTTTGTCCAATTATTAAGCTGTCCTTATGTCAATCCACAACTTAATACTTTTTTTTTTTTCTGATTCTCCTCCCCAGTGCACTGGGCTGGGGGAGTGAGCAAGCAGCTGAGTCACTTAGTTGCCAGCTAGGTCAAACCACAACACTCTGAAACCCCAAGTCCAGCAACTCTGGACAAGCATTCGAGCACAGAAGTACTTCACAGTCTCAGGGCTTAGATGTGTTGCAGTATGTTTTCAAATGCAGGGCTGGAATCCATCCTCTTTTTCTCAGAGTGATTAATAGGTTTATCTTCAGATACCCTAGAGGAAAGTTTTCATTCTAACTATCTAGCTGTGAGAAGACGCGGTGCACTCAGTGTGTTTTCTTCCAGGAGAGAAGAAATTATGCTGGAAGATTCCTGAAACTATGCTTTACTGAGACAGAATGAGGTCTTAGAACCCATTCTAAATTGTTGAATTAATTAAGCCTTTTTGTACTAGCAGTGACTTAACCAGGCGAACCACTGAAAAAAAGACCTGACACAGGTGTTGAAGCCTGAGGGAATCTCTGCCACTTATTATAACTTTGGGGCCGTGACTTCCCAGCAGTCTTGCTCACACTGTCCAAAAGGGTAGGCTGAAAAATAATGTCCTCAAGAAAATTGTTGGAATGGCAGAACATGCAGTCCAGAGCTCTGGAATCATACAAACCAATTAATCATGTCTCATTGCTTCAGCTACTTTCGGATTTAGACTTTAAAAACTTTATGTGTGCACGCTGTCCTTGAATTGAAGAGGCACAATATCTTCATGTTATTCAAGTCTTGCTCTTCCCAAGGAAGTTCTTAGACAAAATTTTTAAGAAAAGGGGTTACAAATAAAGAAAGTGACAATGTCTTCTTACTGTGCAAGATGGTTTCTTTGTGGCAAAAGACTCTTTAAAAGACATTCTTCATACAACAGAGGTTACTGTGAATACAAATAGCCACTCAGTGAGATAAAGTGGTGGTTCTGGAATTACGTACTTAGAGAGGAAAAAAAAAAAAGAAAAAGAGAAGGCAGCTAACACAAATAGTAATTAAAAAAATGACCAGAAGAAGGAAAGAAGAATCATGTTTCTGTACATAAGAGTAATACTAAAAAAAGTTCTTTTTCAGTTTATTTTCATTTACCAATGTTTTATACCCAACAGGTCTTGGTTTAATTCCAAGTTCCCTCTATTGTCATTCACAGAAGAACCAAATGCACTTGCTTTAACTGAGAGTGGAGTGTTGAAAGAAGAACATTTATTTGAGAACTGGATGACTATGCATGCAGCAGGATGGATCAACTCCACTGAGTTTAAGAGGATGATGAATGGTACAACAAACAATGATGGACATGTACACAAGTGGATTCATATTGCTAAATTTTGATTTAGAATGCAACACATTACTGGGTTTGCTCAAGAGCCCACATTGTAACAATACAAATAACCTGAAATTGTTTGTGAAAGAATATTGTAGAAATCTCAGATATCAAAACTTTTGACAGTAATGCTTTTTTTCATGCATGAAAACCAAATATGCTTTCCTATCTGTGGTGTTACAAAATGAATGACCAGCTCTGCCCTAAGCATGCATATGTTAAACCTGCTGAACTGGTAAGTATTGCAGTTCAAAACATTCCTGCATCTCTTCTGGCATGCAGGCTATATGTATTTCTGGCTCCACCTTCCCCTTGTTAGTTCTAATGACTTTTCACAATGAGAGTGGACACAGTCAATGTAAAATGATTAGATAGTAATTAGATAGTAATAGATGCTGATTTCTAGCAATTCCTGGTCTGCAACAACTCACTGTCTCAGCTTCATACACTCTGCTAATGGCATTTAGAAAATAAAAATAAAAAAAAACAAGCCTAGCAAAAATTAAGGCTGCCCTTTATGGGTTTTATTGTTGTATTTTTCTTCCAGGAAAAATATTAAATCTCCCCTCAAAAGAGATGTCACAGTAAAAATGTCTTTGCTAGAATGACATTCTTTCCTTTGGTCTTTACTTCTGGGGCCCTTCATCCTCACACAGTATCTTGTCACAGAAGGAGCCAAAGAGTTCTTCTCTCTATAAGTTTGAATTCACACCTTTCACCTGGCATACAAAGACTTGAAATCATTGAATGGATGAAGTGATTTCCTTTCTTACTATGGTGCCTGTATGAAAAGGACCAGGTCAAGATTACCCTAGTGGAGACTCTCAGTTTGCTTCCATATTATTCCTATCTTCTTTATTTTCCTGAAAGTTTACTGCTGCCTGGCAGTTTCTAGTCATGTTTTGTCTTCAGCTCCTGAATATTTCATTCTTTATATGAGTGTCTAAACACTCACAAATTATTAGCCAATGCCAAGAAATAGAGCAAAGCATACATCCAGATCATGTTACCAGTTCGTAAATCTGGCAGCTTCTGAGCCACCTCTTGGTGTCCATCCTGGATAGCAGAGTATTTGTAGAAAGCTGAAAAAGCTGTTTTTCTTATTCACATTACATATACCCTTGTTCTTGGACTCATGATAGCCATCTAATGAGTGTCTAATTCATGCAGAATGCAGTACCATACTGTGAAATAGGTACCCTGATAGGGCAGTATGAAACCAAAAAAGTCCCTCAGTCAACATACTATTTATTATAGAGACTAGAGATTATTATGTCTTCATTGCAAAGAAAGGTACAGCTTAGAGAATACTGACCAAAGCATAACTTGAACTGGTCTTATAATAAAACATCATTTCCACCATGGAATGAAATGCTGTCATGCAAAGCTGCAGAGAGTGCAGTAAGGAAGCATAATGCTTCCAGCCAAGGGCAGAACTGGAAAATTTTAATCATTGTAAAACATTGCAGGTGACAGACATCTCCTAGAGACAGCTTGCATCATTCAAATAACTGATTTATGAGGGTTTAAAATAAGATACTGTCTTATATAATCAGCTATTAACATGTCACTTCTCATATATAAGTTTTTGTTTGTTTTTAGTAAAACAACACTTGCATATATTTACCTGAATCATCTACTCTCAGCTTTTTACTGGGATTGTCACCACTGTCATCATCGGACATTTCCATCTCCTCTTCCCGGCGGATTCCCATGAGCTGTTCACTGTGAGCATTTCGGAGCTCCTAAAAGCCAAAATTACCTTTTGTCAGTATTAACTTCCATAAAGTTATTATGCATTATTTAGTATCTGTTTTTAATACTGATCTGATTTTAATTATACATCATTTATCATTGTAATAATATTTATTTGTGTTTGAATATTTATAAAAACAGAAGCACAGGGAATTATTCCTGTGAAAGAACTGAGTTTATCAAAGGACAAGAATCATCTTTAGGCCTGCTAAACAGAGGGAAATGTTTTAACAGCAAGGATAATACTTAAAAGCTGGTGTATAAAGCAGACTGATAAAGAGATTGTCAGCTTGCTTAAGGGATAACTAATTCTTGCTTCCCTCTGCCACTTGGGGTACGATTCATTTGGCCAAATGTAGGTGTCTCCAACACACAAAGTTGTATTAACTAAAAGTGCCTCATTCTCTCTGCTAATTGCAAAGAGCGCAGACAGCGCAGATGAAGAGCTGTGTATTTGTAAGTGCCTAATGCTGGTCAAAGGAATCTCATCCCCTGTCCCTACGCCCAGATTGCCTTGGATTTAAAAGACGTGGTCCCACGATGCTGGCCTGATAATCCTTGTATCTTGATCCAAAACGAGTGGCAGCAGGGACAGCTCAGTCTCTGGGTGACTGCTGCAAGGGCAAGCAGGCAGCCCCTGCACATGTCACCAGGAAAAGGATCAGCAGGCACGTGGGCTTTGTAGGAGTCTAGACGGTCTTTGTTCTGGGCAGAAAAGCTGGCGAGGGTGTAGTGGCTGCCTTTTTAATGGCAGCACTGAGAAGATTGAGAGGACTCTATTTTGTCCTAATAATCCTGTCAGGTGTAACATGGGGATGCTGCACTGTGATTAGTGTAGGCTTTGTCCACCCGCAGACAGCTAATTTTTCTGCCAACAAAGAGCTTAATTCCCAAAGAGGTGGTTTGAAATCTTTGAAACAAGGGAGAGTCGTGTGGAAGGAGGAGACAGCATTGAGGAGTCTGACAACAGCTCTGTGCAATTAACAATAATCTGTCAGAGAGAGGCTGCGTGAAAAAAAAGGGAAGGCGTTTCTCTTGAGCTGTACCCTTGGCTCATCGGCAGATCTCAAATATTCTGAAAAATGTATCCGTGCTCATTAATCCCAGTAAAGGCAAGGAACCTAATTAGTGGGTGTTTTACAGGGGAATAATTTAAAATTAAAAAAAAAAAATTATTAAGAGGCTAAGTTGTCAACCAGTGTCTAATGAAATCAGAAGCATCTCTGGAAGAAACTGGCAAGCCATTTCTGAATTCCTTAGTGGAAAAGCCCCCTGAACATTTTCCTGGGGAAGGATACTGCATGTATGAGCAGACATCCGCTTACATTTACTCCCTCATTAGTGGACAAATGTTCTTGATGCATCAGCGTCTACATTATCAGCAAAGTCAATAATTTTCTATGGAGAATCTCTATGTATTCAAGTCTTTTCTTTGCCTTGGGTTTCTAGGAAGGCTTTTCTAAATTCAGGAAAAAACTGGAAGGTGATCAAGTAATTAAACAAATCAGCAGATAATATAATTAGATATTAGAAGATACAATTTAAATCAAATATACCATTTGATTTATTTACATCACATTTCATATCTGAAAAACAGGCATTTCCAAAATGTATTGGTTTATCTAGATGGTTTATATAATTTTGAATTGTTTTATTTATCCTCCTCTTAGAAAAACATAAAGCAGTAATTTTTGAAAAAAAATGAGTAGAGAATTAGCATTTCTGGAAAGTCCAACTCTTACACATTTCAGTTTATTAAATATTTAGAAACCAGCAAATGAATGACACACCACATCCCTTTACAGAAAGTTAGTTTAAGAAGGGATGATCTTAGTATAATTAAAATAATCTACTAGCAAATCAGATTTTTGTATTTCTCTAAAAGATAAGACAAAGATCAATCCCCAACTTCCCAACTTTCAATTGAACAAAGGCATTATCCACTATGTATATGAAATATTTGTGAACAAAATGCAAAACACAGTTTGTACCAATAAATTATGCTAACATTTTATTTTAAGTGTCCCATTATTGAAGTAATTTTGTATTCACCATAATAGCACTGATAATAAAGTATTCATTTGGTATTCATGTAGATGTTACATTTAGTGCCATTGGTATTCAACTGTAATTTAGCATTAGTTAATGGACACTTAAAATGTTATCCAAATGATTTATATCACAGCACTTCAGTGTTTCTCAAACTAAGTGTACAACACTTATTTTACAAGTGTACTACAAAATAATTAAATAAGTGCACCTTACCTTCTAAAGTTTTTATTCTGAGACAGAGAAAAATCATTTAGAGGACTGTGATAGTAACAATCAACACACTGTACCACATGGCGGTAAACCAAGAGTATGTAAATTGCTCATATTAAAATTAAAAAAAAAAAGGAAGAAGAAAGAAAACAAAGACAGCGGTACTTACTTTTTAAAATACAGGCTCATAGCGTATATACTGAATTAAAATTGAAAGCTGGATGACCAAAACACAGGATGAGGTCTAGCACTTCCTTTGCTGCCACTCACAGCAAGGGGAGTTAGAATCCCATTTCCTTTGCTCATGCTTATGACAGTCACACATGCATGGTCCCACACTGCTAACTCTGTGTGGTTGTATGATTACATTTATACTGGTTTCTTTGCAAGCAGAATACTTAGAATCAACACAAGTGATGTATCTACTTTTTTAAAGATAAACATAGAACAAATGGGAAGGAATAGGTCACAGTTATGGACTTAATATTCTTAAGTCATTATTTAGGAAAGAAAATTTTTATTTTATTTTCACTCAAAGTCATCTTATAATGACCATAAGATGGCACAGTGAAAAAAAAAAATCTTTGCCACAGAATTCTTCTTTTAAAATCAGATCACGATGATTCCTAAATTCCTTATTTGAAAATATTGTTCCTAATTTCACTATGTCAGTTCATTATTTTAGATAGTAAAGATAATCTTCTAATGATTTCCCAAATTTTGCATGAAAAATAAAAACACATTGCTCCCTGTCTTCATGTTATTTAATGGCTATTACCATAATGAGAGCAATGGGAGCAATTCATACTGTAGACGAGACTGCAAACGGCCAGTTGATTAACAGCTAAAATGGTAGCTGTAAATATTGCCAAATACACTATGTCCAGCTACAATCACACTCGTTCTGTGTCAATCCAGCTGTGAGATGATGGATAGAAAGTAAAAATAAAATCACCAACCTCAGAATGTTTTCGCCAAATGTCTATGTTCTTTCGCTGGGCTTTCGAGAAATGGTCCCAAGCTTTTTGTCTGGTAGAAGCGTTGAAAACGGCGACAATCTGCTCAACTTTGGTGAACAAGGAAGTCAAACAAGACAAGCAATTTATGTTGTGATCACTATAGAGAAGCAAAGCAAAGACACTAGGAGTCTATGGATGATGTCATTACTGAAACAACATCATCAATATCCATCCAATGATGTGTCTTTCGTACTTACATTGTATCAATGTTGGAGATGTCTCCCTTCAAGTCTGTCTCCATAACTTTAGTCTACACAACTCTTAACTATGCACCAAAAACTAGGCATGCAGATGCTTCCCCGTGATGTCTGCTACCACTCCCTGTGCTGGCACACACCTTTGCGTGTGTGGCAATAGGTGTGTGACCACAGAAATGACCCTCAAGGCATCCACCTGACACATGTTCTCCCGCAGCAGCGGAGTACAGACAAGCGGGCTGCACGGACAGAAGCATGGAGGGCAGGCAGGCTCTGCTTTGAAGGGTGACTATCTGATAGTGGGAACTTGTCAGCAGGTGGGAAGGGCTAAACCTTCTACCTGCAGGTGCATCAACCCTGCAGGCTGTGGCTGCAGCTGCTGCTTCTCCTCCACTCAATATCAAAGGGCTCACCTGTGGTAGATCAGTGCTGTCTCCATGGCCTATGTATGGTTGGTTACTTTTTTCTTTCATATAAGATGAAGAGCAGATGTGAAATGGGCTTCCCTCATTCAACTCTAATCAATTTGTTCTGAAGCCAAATGTCAATATTTAAATCAGTTTTCTAGGATAATTAAGATCCTCAAGTTTTTAGCTATTTGTTCATCTCCGTTGAGAAAGCTTTTCTCTCAACACTCTTTTCTTTCTCTTCAGTTACAAGTAAAATTGTCCTTCCACAACAGTGACCTGCCTAAAAATAATTTGGCCAAGATGTAAGTTGCCTTGATCCCAGCACAATTAACTGAAGAAAGCACCAATAAATCCAGATTTTCTACAAAAAAAACCTCAGCTGTGCTCATGAATGAGCAGTTGTGCCAGCCTATGAAGTCAAACTGAAAAATGCTTCAACTCTTTGACAAGGTTCTTTGCTATTTATCTCTTTAGATTCCTGGGTGGAAACAATGTCCTTTATTTATCAAGTGGCAGCTTGCAGCACTTCTTGTTCCTCTCATTGAAAAGTGGTGGCAGGAGTGCTGTAACACCCTCTGCCCTGCTCCCTTATCTTGCTGATCTAGAGTTTCTCTCATTCTTCCCTTAAGTCAGAGATGTAGAGAATCTTATTATACATAGCAACCTATCCTTCCTAAAATGGTGAGCTCACCTACTGAAGCAGTATCTTTCACCTCTAGAATGGAAAGTTAATCTCTCTCATTTGAGCACATTTCTTCTATTCTCTGTTTTTTTACCACTTTTGAAGGCTGCTTTCAGATTCCAGAAAATTTCAACATTTTGAATGGAAGTTTTTCTTTCAGGGATGATTAATTGCCTTCTAAAGTCACAGAAAATAATTGTAGTTCATTTTTTTTTTAAACTAATAAGTATAGGTAGTTTACAATAAAGGAAGTGTTTCAGACCTACAGTCATGATCTTACCCATTTGTAATCCATTCAACTTTTAAAGGTAGATGTGATAATTTCAGCCCATTAGAACTTGCTTAGACTAAAGAGTGGATGTATCAAGGAAGTAATGCTGTGTATATTTTTTCAATTAATTTGAAAAGAATGAAAATGGTAAAGCACTCTATTATTATGTGTATAGAAATTGAGGCTAGAATTTAATTACTGTCATTCTGTTGATGACCCAGGTGCTCAGAAAATTTTGCCTAATTAACAATCTGTTTTCAGTTTGCAAGTGGAAATTCAAGTAGAAAAGATTCACAAAGATACAAGGAAAAGCTGGTTTGCCATTTTCCACTAATAAGTATTAATAAGATCATCTGAATTTTGAAAAACATTTGAACTTTAAAGTGTTTAATTTCCATTATGTGAACAGGTGCTAAGATTTATCAAAAGTCATTATCTGATAATTTCAGAAACTTTCCTCAATGGAAACACAAGCTAGGAAGATGCCATAGCTTCTTCTTGTATAATTGAAATAGACAAAGTGAATACTAAAAGGATCTTCTTCACTTACCTAACTTTTTGGAATTAAAAAAGTGACGAAAGAGGTAGGATAGTATGAATACAACATGCTAAAAATCAAGGCATTTAAAGAAACTTTATGAAACAGGTAGCAACAGATAATAAAAAGGAAGATGCAGAGGAGAATACTAAATTTATATGTATCAAGAAGCACATACCAGTGCTCTATTCAAAGAAAGTGTCAATGTATGTACAGCAATTTCAATATTCACAGCGATCTAGCCTATGAAGCTTTGTAAATTCCACCATAAAAGGTCTCCAAGAATTACATTAGAGCTAAACAGCAGCCAAGGCCATGGTTTGACAGTACAGGGAAGTGCCTCCACATCTTTTTGTACTGCACCAAAATCCTGCATTCATGTGCTATGAGATGGCAATTCAATGTAAATCTGCTCTGCCACGTTTGTTCTTGTTGCACCAAGACTCATTTGTTTTCTCATAGGTACCGTGGAAGCCTAAAGCTGGCATAATACTTGTGCTCTGTGAAATTGGAAGACAAGACATGATGTACCGACTCCTGATCAGGATCAAATTTGTATGGGTAAGTGATCCAGTAGCACACAGCCCATAGGGATGGTAGATTCACCCCTAAGGAGAAGCCATGAAAAGTTTATATTAGATGAGAAACTCCTCAGTTAACTCATTTTTTGTCTGTGTCTGGGTAAAACTTGGCCAAAGAGAGGCCCCAGATTTTGGGCAGATATCTCCATAATCTGAGTCTCATTGCTGACCATGGTTTTCAGATTATTTCTGATCTCCAGGAAGAAATTTCCAAAACTACATAACAGGTCGTATCTATCTCTCCAAGAATTGAACAACAGAATTCACTATAGTGTCAACTGTGACTGGTAAGTAGAATTATTAAGTAATATGAAATATTCATTGTCAAGCATCTGTTAGTGAGTTCTATGCTATATCAAATTTTCATTGACCATATGCAAAGCTATTTCCTTACTAAATTAGGATTTAAAAAAACACATTGTTCTGGAAGGGTCCATAACATGTTATGTTTTTCCCATCAATATAGCTTACAGGATGTAAGTAATTGCATCTTTCCTAATGACTTATTCCATGGCTGCTAATTTACGCTGCATGTTTTGGACAAAGGATTATTATCTAATTGTTTTTCTGCTGTGTTATAAATAACCAGAAAGACCCAAATAACTAAGCCTAGAGTGATATGCAAGTGGAATACACTTTATTAGAGGTGCCAGCTCATAGTAAGTATATTAATAGGAACTTTAAGCCTTGGTTTCTGCTGCCATAAAGAATGCTACCTGGAAAAAGTATTGCTAGCAAGTATAAAGTAAAAGCAACCTGAAAAACTAGGAAAAACAGCAAAAATCCCTTAAACAATGCCTGCAGAAGTTGCATAGAAGATTGTATTAAATGGAAAACTAGAATATCTCCAGGGTAAGAAAATATTTGATACAGGATATTTGAAACTTGTACTACCAAAGAAAAACAGAAATTAATCAGAACCAGTGTAGCCTCATCTGCAGATTAATTTATCAAGCAGTCCATTTTACATACATGATTGAGTGAAGGCCGAAATTTATCTCTGGGTTCAAGAGTTAAGAAGTACTCAATTTTTCCTTTGCTTATTACATTACAAGCTGCCGTGCATATTATTTCATACTATATATTGTACTATATGTAATTTATAATATAAAAAGAAACAAAATAGAAACCAAAAAAAAAGTCGTAGAATAAAAAAAAAAGTCTTGGCTGGCAGATAAAATAATCAGATTTCATGTAGAATTTTACTCCAAATTCTACCAATTAAGGACACAGGATGAAAAGGGCTTTGCACTAAATTACTGCAAGTGTCAGAGTAGAATATATGGCAATTTAGCACAGAAAAATTCTGTAAGAGTGTGACAGTTGACATGAAGGGTAAAAGAAAAATTCAACCCATAAAATTACAGTGTAAAGGAAACTGTTACAGTAAACGTATAACACGCTTTTCAAATATAGAGTTGCAGCACAGGGAGGATATAGAGTTGGCGTGGTTTGGGTCAGAAGCCCTGTTGCTGAATTCTGACTAAGCTGCAGTCTGCCAATCGATTTGGCTCCAAGCCCAGCAAACCAAGGAATTACAGTAGTCAAGGCTAGATGCTGTAGTGAATGAATTAGAGTCTCCAGGTCAGTTTTGGATAGGGAAGAGAATATTTTTGGCAACAGTCCTGAAAGGCATTTGGTAATGAGCTGAACAGAACTTAGCATTAAGTCCAAGACTAAAATTGTGCATTGGTAAATGACATGTGACATTGGTACGAGAAATAGTAGACAGATTGCAGAGTAATGAAACACGTATTATTTAAATTAATTTGAGCCAAACACTCATTCTTTTGGTTATGGTTACTTTTAAAAAAGAATTTGCCTTTCTCACTTTTAGAGCTGAAAACCTGCAGCCTCTCCGTGTTGCTCAATTCACATGCCACAGACGGAGAAACAGATGTGATTGCCTTTGACTCGCAGAGGAAAACGTAAGAGTTGGAAATATCACCCTGGGGAAGACTGTAGATAATGCAAGGGATGGGTCCTAAAGTAAAGCATACCGCAGCTGGATACATAAGCAAGGGCCATTACAGATTTGTATAGTGAAGATACAGGTTTTGACAGCTGTGTGAAATACCTCATCTGCCCCTCCGCTTTGCTTTTGATTTTGTTGGAGTTCTGTGTTTGGCTGTGTTTTTTTAAAAAAACTTTTTAAAATTCACAATTATCTGCAACTCCGTCAGAGAAATTTGGTCTGCGTGCTGCCCAGATGCCTGTAGGTTCCTTAAGGCATGGTGTTAAGACATAGCATGACAAAGGAGAAAACCATAGGACTTCACTATTATATCCCCAAATTCCACTGTTTTGGACAGATTGAGAGAATGGTGCCTGCAGTGATTTATCTCCCAAATTGTTTTTCTGTGTGGGCGGTCAGCTTGCAAGGATGCCATTCCTCAACCTGTCCTTCTACCAATAACTACACCTGTACTAGTGATCAAAACCAACCAGGGACCATTCTTGTTCCCTGAAACCAGCAGGCACAACATGCTGAGTGTCCCTGCAGCGACAGCGCTTCTCTCTTCCCAGAAAGATGCATTTCTGGGAAACTACTTGGCCTGCATCAAACTCTAAATTGTATCACATTTTGTGGGAAAACACTAGCTGACACAAAGCAACAACTTTCTAACAGCTGAACAGTATGGGCCAGCCTGCCCTAGCTCAGCTTAATTTAATCCCGCAGACAGAGTCAGGGGGGTCATCCTTTACTAGCAGTCTCACCTTTTCTGCTCTCATCCTGGTACAGAGGTCTCATCAGTGCAGACAGCAATTACAAGACTTACCAGAGGAAGAAGGATATTATCCTCCTACCTTGTCTCACCTACCTGAATACTAGAAAGAATGTCCTCTTTCTAAATTATTTCTACCTTTGACTAGGTCTACAGCATTTGAGACCAGCAGGGTATGTCTGGGTTCATGCTTGGCCCCTCTTCATGCTCCATCTGACTCAGACTGGCCCTAGTCAGTCTGCTTGTGTGGGTTATTAAGAGGCTGAGTGAATGGTCAATGGTCTATATCTGGGTGATGTACAAAGAAATACTTATTTCTAATACAGTAAGGAGATCCTTCCACATAGACAAAGAAAAAAAAAGAAGTATTTGTACCACAACACTTACTAGAACCCCTGGTCTAGTAAGAATATTGAATCCCTGTGTCAGCAGCCATTGTTTTCCTTTCTCCTTCTTTCAGCTAAGGAAACTATGGGGAACAGTGAAAGAGGGAGCAGTATGGGGATACTAAAAGTGGCCAATTTACCAGACTCACACTGAAACCTGTGCAGTAACTTGTCTGAGGCACATATATCAAGAATTGATAGTTCTAGAAATAGAACGCTCCCCGTTAAACTTTGAAATTAAAGAAAAAATACCAAACAATTTAATTAAAGAGAGCCTACTTTGCCCTGCAAGGAATTGCTAGAAAATCTATGTACAATTTAAGCTTTGAAAATCTTTTAGGTTATGAAACTGTGGTTTAATTTACAACAGAGAAATTGACAGCTTGGTGTAACTGCAAAAGCTGGCACCGTGCCATGTGATAAATCACTTGGACTCAACAAGACCACTTCACCTTCATGTCATTTCTCAACAAACAGGAGCCTGACATCAGACCAGCACAACACAGGAGGGCAAGTACAAATGCACAGTACCTGCTCTTTCAACATCACCATTTTACATTACCGAATGGACTTTATGGACTTTGTGTTGACAATCAGAAAAAAAACTTAGAAAAACCTCAACTCCCCCCCACCAACTCAAAGGAAGATGAAGTGAATGCTGCTTTCTTCATTGGCTTGACAAGATTATAAACCATCCCCGAAGTATTGCAGTTAATTAGCTGTTCTTTCTTCTATTTATTGTTAGGCACAGCTTTCTTCTCAGTTCTCAGATTTAAAAATAGCAAAAGTGGGAACTACCATTTTTGGTAAATCTGTCCAAAAAGAGAACTCTCAGGAAACTCTGCAATGTAGGAACATCATAAATGGCATTAAGCCATTGCAGGTCCCATTAAGTGAAGTAATAATTATGCAGGAATCTTGCAGATTAAAATGTTCCTAGGAGATCAGGAGGGCAGTATTTTTAGGGGGGCATAATATGATTTCTTTTGCTGAAGAAAAAGGATAAAGATGTGGATGAGGAGGTTTCAACATCAATAGCCTCTACTGGCAATCAAAACAAAAAATTGTCTCACACACTTCAGGTGTGAAATTTACTTCTCCATCTGTTGCCATACCTTATGTTCTCTTGCCTGCCGTGACTCCTTCCTTCTGTATTTTTGTTCCTTCTGTGCGTGTCCGTCTTCTTTTCCCACATAGTCTATCCCTTTCCAAAACTCTTTTCTTTCCCCATAACTATCATCTCTATCATCGTCATAAACTACAGCATTTATGAAAAATTCAGTGATTTGACATGAAGCATGACTTAGTACACGCCGAAGGGAGCAAGTATTTCAATCACTCATAGTTGCATAGGATTGTTCATATTTATAAGGTTTATTCAATCATTTATAAGCAGTCTGAACAGCTTTAGACGTGCAGACCACATGGTATGCACAGCCAACTCATCCTTTTGGGTGAAACCACTTTTCCTTCCATGCCTGATGTCTCTTTGCTCATCCTTTATTTTCATAGAACATTTACAGCTCAGTTCTGTGATGCATCAGGCCCTTAACCCTGGTCTCTACTCAGCCAGAGTACAGAGCCAGCTACTTCAAAACAACCACAGATTTCCACGTGCTTCTTTGCCTTGAACCTTGTGTCATCATCTAGGAGAAATGCAGATTCCAAGCAAGTGTCACAAGTTGTCAAAATAGACTGAAATCTTTTGGAAGGCAGTGCTTTTATTTTTCTGCAAAATACCATACCTATTTAATGGGCTACATTAAAAAAAAAAAAAAAAACAAAAACAACAAAACCTCTTAAAAATAACAGAAGAGCTTCTGTTGAAATTCTATCCATTCTTAAATTGATACCAATATTTGTATTCACTTTAGGTGAAGTGACAGACAATGGAAGGAATGCAGAAATTCAAAGAAAATGAAACACAGAAGAATAAGCTATGCAAAATACTACAAATTGCAACCACCAAGGGTTATGCTGCCAAAAGAAAGGGAGGAACTGCAAGAACGCAAGGTAAAATAAAAATGGAGCCTTTCATCTCTATTCTCTGTCACTGCCACAGCATCCTGCATAGAAATGCTTTTGAGAATGTGTATATGAGATAGAAAATGTCATAGTTAGAAGGACAACTGCGAAAAGAATAGAGAGATCCAGCTGAGCTTTACTGGACAAATTATCAGTATAGAAACAAGCCAAGAGCACACTGACTAAATGAGCTAACAAAAGGAACTGGATGGATTGCAGAGGTTATTTTGTACTTAATTTTTTTTTCTTTTTTAGAAATGCATCAAGGTAGAAAGTAATAGTGGTAACTAATTACATGAATAATTAATGTTTGCATTATAGTGGCATTCTACGACACCAACTGAGAACTGGGCTGCACTGTAAAAACACATTATATGACTCAATCTCTTTCACAAAGAGCTTAATGGTGACCTAAAAATTGCACATAAAGTAAGCTCATATTTTTGAATTAGTCAGTTGCAAAGAAAAGAAAGACTGTAAGACTGGACAATTAAAGAGCAGGAAAATCCTTTTAAAAGTTGTTATTAATGTGGAGCAATTCAAAGAATACTCTGGAAAGCATGATTGTATATAAAAAGTCTGAATGCTAAGAGAATTTTAACCAGCATGCCTTTAATACCTGTAATGAAACTGGCTTCATTTTTGGTACTATGAGAATACTAGAAAGTGGAAGGATTTTTGGGAGAAAGTACTGAAGTATAGAGTTTAAAGGAAATCTGATGAGACAGTGATTTTACCAATCATCATAGTATCAATGTAAATTTTATCTTTTGTAAAGCAAGAGAGCAACTTCTGAAGTGAACCTGTAAATAGAAAAACAAAACTGATGCCAATCATTTTTTAAAGAGAACTAAAAAAGGATTTTTAACATTTTTCTTACTTTTTTAACAGTAAAAAAATGTGAAGGCATTGATAATGTTAAAACAGATTAAATCATATCCAGGGAGATCAGAGAATGAAAATGAAGAAACCTGAAAGGAGGAGAATTTTATTAAGTCTATTGAGAATGCTTTTCCCTTCAGAATTATTTAAATACTTTTTTTTTTTTTTAATAGGGATGTAATTAATGTCAGATATCTACCAGCTATTTGATAAAAATATTTGATGTAATCTAATATACCACTGGAGTCCTTTAGTAGAAAGGAAAGGAAAACTCAAGGTTAAAATTGTGAGAGTCCCAAAAAGGGGCACATGACACACAGCCTTCTCCCCAAACCTTTGATTCTTCTTAAATGGACAGGCCTACTGAATCAGCTCGAAGCTGAATCTAGCTTCACTTCCTGTTTCATAAATAAGGGCTGAAGATGCTTAGCAACAGGCAAAGCAGGTAAACTGCATAATCTCATAATCCATAGAATCATAGAATGGTTTGGATTGGAATGGATTTTAAAGATCTGGTTTCAACCTCCTGCCATGGGCAGGGACACCTTCCACTAGACCAGGTTGCTCAGAGCCCCATCCAACCTGACCTTGAACACTGCCAGGGATGGGGCATCCACAGATTCTCTGGGCAACCTGTGCCAGTGCCTCACCACTCTCACAGAACTTTTCTTCCTGATATCTAATCTAAAATGGTCCCCTTTCAGTTTAAAGACATTCCCCCTTGTCCATGTTCATGCTGGACATGAGGAAGAATTTTTTCAGTGGTTAACCATTGGAACAGGCTGCCCAGGGCAGTGGTGAAGGTACCATCCCTGGAAGTGCTTAAGAAATGACTGGATGTGGCACTTAGTGCTATGGTTTAGTTGGCATGGTGGTGTTCATTCAAAGGCAGGACTCAAATGATCTTGGAGGTCTTTTCCAACCTTACTGATTCTATAATTCTATGTCAAGTAATCTGGCCAGGGGGCTCCATGATAGAATCCACCTTCCCACTGTTCCCCCACAGGCACACAAGAGACTGATTCATAGACTCTGATGGGGACATGGTTTCAGAGTCCGCTAAGTCCATTAGTTCTTTAGTCAAATGAACAAAAATGATCAAATGATGGAGTGTCATAATCTGCTCAGTAACCAGCCATGGGAGACTTCGTTACACCATGTGTGTAACCTATGAACTAGTAAACTGGGACACTTCCACCACCTTGTGTGTCTTACTCTTTAGATATGAAATTAATTTTTGAATATGGAAATTTTATTCACCTGTAGGTACCTTTTTCAGTGTTGTCAAGGGAGACTGTATTAAATAGTCTGAAAACTCAGTAAGAGGTAGGCAAAGTTTACAGTGCATGGAGAAGAGAGTCAGAGGAGGTAATTGCAGCTTTGGTGTAGTCTAAAAAAACACCAACAGCCCAACAGGGATATCTCTAGGGCCTCCATTTTCCTTAAACATGAGGATCAGTGTCTGTAAACCTTAGATTGAAAAGGTGGTTTGGGAGGAAACAAAACAGAGATGAATGGAAAGTCAAGGGGCAGTGTCAAATGTATCTAAACTGTGGGAGTAAATAGATGTCAAACCATAAAGACAGACCTATCCAAAAATCCTTGAAAGCAATCCATACTTTAAGCACAATTTCAAATCTAGAAAAATGAAGTAATTTAATAAAAAGAAGGAAGTGAACATTTTTCTCTCTTTATCCCTTAAATAACTGAAGAAGCACCATACCAAGGCTAAGCCTCAGGTGCTATAAATTTGTGGTGTGACAACAGTAATACACTTTATTTCACAGATTATCCTGGCACAAGTACCTTGATGAGGTATTTAATTCACGTGCTGAGCAATTGACCCAAATTTTAAGGGGTAATCTGCTCAGTAATCTCCTAAATACCTCCAGGCACAAATTTGTAGCAGGAATTTCAATGCCTGTAGTTCTTTATTAGTTAGGCCATAAGATGAAATGGTCTGGTCACAGTAATCCTCATTAATAAGAAAGTATTTTCTACTGAGACCCACTAAGACTGTGTGTGTGTGTATGTGTGTGAGTGTGTGTGTTCCAGGTGAGTGAACTTGAAGCCAATTTTATTTCTTTTTCACTCTCCATGACATTCATTGCTGGCATTTTTATCTAACTCCAAGTTCTTCCCTTATGCTACACCTGTCTGTATCAATGCTGTACACAGTAAGTGGGATTAATCTGCTCTGAACAAGGCATGTGAAAAGTGGGACATCTGGTTCAGAGCTAGGCCCCCTGTGAATCCTCTATGGGCAGCAGAGAAAAAAAATGGCATATCCAAGGGATGATTCATCTTATTGGAAGAACACCATGAGGTCAGTTTGATGACTCATTCTGTGGAGATTCTTATTCTTCTCTTTTGACTGCAAAGAAAGCCCAGAATGGTCAGCTCTAAGTTGACATCTGAACTAGTTCATGGGAGAGGACTGCCACATGATATTTTTAAAATACTGTAATATTTATGTCAAATGGCCACACAGCTGCAGCATTTCACTAGACTTTTGGATCCTTACTGCAGAAGAGAAGAAGTGGGTTTCTGTCAGTCTGAAGAATTTAATAGGCCACACACACCTATTTTGGACATCTTGTATTTTCAAATTCTTCTTCATAAAGCAACTGACATATTGTAGCCAATTATGCAGGACTGTGGAACAGCAGTGGAAAAAGATGCATGAAAAATATTCCTCAGATCAATTCAAATACAGATCAATTCAAATTTCCTTGAAAAAGGGAAGCTCATTTCAGAATCTCCATGCTTAGCAATCTTAGGCATATACATGTGTAAAGGAAAAACATTATCCATCTGTTCGCAGCACATTTGCAAGGAATTTTAATAAGACATATTAATGCTAATAATGGTCAATGTTCATGATGTTTATAAAATAAACAATGGGGAACATATGGAAAGCTTGTAAAACTTGTTCTTATAAAATCCACAGTGTAACACCTTTCCCTGAGATGCTTTTTGCTGACCTTGTCCTCCTAGGCCAGATCTGTCAGAAACTTTCTTCTTCCAGACTCTGCTTTTACTGTGGCACTAGGAAACTTATATTTTGAAGCCAGAGCTATTTCTGTTTTTGTAAGTTCAGCATTCAGCACATTACAGGAGCAAAACAGATAGCCAAAACTGCATATTTCCACCTGAAACTACAGGGATCTCTATTTCCAAGTGACAGATGTTCTACAACAGTTGGTGACAAATGGGCTAATTTAGGCTGATTTAACTAAAGTTCAGCCTGCTGACAATGGGGGATTTTTTTTAATGCAGCTGAAGAAGGCATTTCTGAATGCTAGAGCTGGCTGTTGCACACAAAACTAGAGAGGCCCTGGTGTGAACTGAACAGCACTCCATGCATGGTGCCTGCATCTCTGTGCCTCATACTGCCTTTTAGATGCTGAGACAGAAGACAACAATGCCTAGCAAATTACCAAGGGAATTAGCTAGTCTTTTAAATTTACTTTCTGAACATATGTCCACAGAAATAAAATGTCTTTGGCCCAGACTCTGTGTTTCTATATTCTGGCATCTAAACTCTTACATTAGAATATATGCCCTATGGTGAATTTGTCTTCTGAGATGATGAGCTCTCCATCACTTATGCAGGAAGCTTTAGTGGCTGCTCTGCTAAGCCACATAAGTCCATACAAGCTTATGCCTTCAACCCTAACTTTCAAAAGACGTCCACTGAGGGACCAGAAATAAATTGCACAAAGCCTTTAGGGCTTTTTTTTTTTTAATGTAAAGATTACGGGTATGATTCAGAAATTACAATGTAACAACTTCATTGTCCTCTTTCTGGTAAATTATCTTGGGTTTTGTTCTCAACTGGCACATTAGAGCTGGCTTCAGGCTTCACCTTTCTGAGTATCATAATGCCTCTTCCTTGAGGAGACATGAGGTGACACATTAAAAACCACCAACAATTAAATCACTTTTCTTTCTCCTTTTTTCGTTGTCTTTTCTCTTTTTTCCTCATCCTCTCCTCTCCTCTCCTCTCCTCTCCTCTCCTCTCCTCTCCTCTCCTCTCCTCTCCTCTCCTCTCCTCTCCTCTCCTCTCCTCTCCTCTCCTCTCCTCTCCTCTCCTCTCCTCTCCTCTCCTCTCCTCTCCTCTCCTCTCCTCTCCTCTCCTCTCCTCTCCTCTCCTCTCGCCTTTGAAGAAAACTTCTAGGCAATCATTGTTTTATGAGGGAACCTCATTAGTGTAAGTTCATTGATTGTATTTCTGTACTAAGGAAATAGCTGCCAGCACTAGATATTTAAGACAGTTTATCTGCCCAATTAGTACTGGCATTGTATCAGCCAACCAGTCCTGACGCCAGCAGCAGTACAGCATACTTTTCTACTGTGGAGGCGGCCTTTACCTGTGAATTTATCCCTACAAGTTACTGGATTCTACTGCCTTTTACCTAAACCCAGGCTAAAAATATTCCCTAATTGTGCTCTATTCTGTAATTGACCTAGTTAACTAGCTGCCACACACAGGCTACATATACCTTCTCTCAAAAAAACGTGGTCTTTTCTCAGAGCAGTGAGGCTTCTGCCTTCTCCATTCTTGAAGCATTATGTCTACACAACAGTAGACATTGTGAATAGAGCACGTCTTCATCTATTATTAAAAAAAAAACTACTGAAACTTTGCTCACCTTGAATAATAAGTTCTTAGGAATGGTCCTTGATCCTCCAAACTGCCATAGAGTAGGGAATAGGATGCGAAGTAGAGCATGACTGCATTGCAACTACTTACCCCCAAACAAACAAGCAAAATGATAAAACCACTACCACCACCACCACCATCACTACAACACTGACGAAAAGGGAGTTACTTACATTGAGTGAGGATCCCTGTTAAGGCATTTTTGAAACTCTCCTTGGCTTGCTCCATTTCTTGCTCGTGAGCCGCCTTTTCGTTCATGAGCCGGCGGACGTGGCTGTTGGCCGACTGCACCATGGAATAGAACTGGTTTGCAGAGCGACGATTCACCTCGCCTCGCTCAATCCAGGTGAGCAGCACCGTGATGGCCTCGGAAAACTTGCTATCATCTAGAACAATCAAAGCACAGGTTTCAAATTGCGGGCATAAATATCCTGCTGAGAACACATTTTCTGCTCCATGCCACATTAAAATCACCATAAATCCTGCTTGCAGTATATAATTTTGGGGAACTTTTGTGTCCTTTGTTCTATCAGATGTAAGAAGCCAATACAGCCATGTGAAACTACATAAATCTTCCTTCAAGGCTTGTCTTCTCCTCATTTTAATAGCTTTCTCACAACAAAAAACAGCCTGCCCCCCTTCCCTGTGGCCTGAGTCTTCACTTTTGCAATGTCTCCCTTAAGCCGTTCAGTGATATGGAATGACCTTACAGCGGGAGTGAGGAGACCTCAGCGGTACTGGACTCACTGAGGAAATGAAATGTGTCTGTGTTAATCTGCTCAGCCAAAAGCTCAGTCTTGGAGCTTGGGCTCAGCCATAATTCTGTCAACAGATTTCACTAACATCATGTTGTTAATTAAGGAACAATGTTGAAGCTGAACAATTCCTCCTCAAAACACTGATTAATTACAAAGAACTGCTTTGAACAGACAATGTGCCAGCATTAGTTTTGTATTATACAACTGTTTTGTACTATTCGTTTTATGTTTCACATTATATATTTTTTTAATGGATTCCAGATGAATTCAGGAAAACATCTGGATTACAGCTTCATTTTTGCCATTCAGGTAACGAAAGTTGTTTTTCTCTGCAGAAAGATTGCCAAAACTGAAGGCTAGATTTTGTACACTCCCTCCCCAGGTAATCTTCTTTCCTCTGACAGTGCTCTCAGCTTCCTCAGAAGACTCTAAGCACAGCATCCATTACACTTCAGGCTTCATCAGGATTAAGAGGAAACATTTCTTTTTAAGTCCCATTTAGACTGAACTGCAAAAAAATATTATTACAGCAGTGTCTTCCTGTGGAACCATTTTATGCAATTCGATATTATTTTTTCACCAGGATTTTATTCAATAAAACTTCAATTTCCCAACAACTCATTTTAAACATCTCATCTAGTGCTTTTTGGTTATATTTCTGTATATATATTTTAGATGGCTCCTTTCTGTAGAAGAAGGTGTATATGGTTATGGCGGGAAGATGCAGTGTAGTCATAACCAACAGACACTTAAAACAAAAACTGGAAAATACTAAACCAAGCCAACTGTGTTACAGGATACAGAAACATGTGACACAGTTTGTAAGAGTCTGCTTTCCATGTACGAAGAATAATGAAATACTAATTGTTAAGTGAAGATTTTGGCTTTTATTCTGAATCAATAATCACTTCCTTAAAAGGTGAATAGCCTAAAATACAGAGAGGACTAGTGACATGCTCTGTGCCCACAGCCTCTGAAGAAGAGATTTTTACATTGCCTGATCTTTAACATCTTATTAACTGAAACATGCTTTCAGCTACAGCAATAAGATTTGCTCTCCACAGCTGAATAGGCACGTTCCCCCAAGATCCCTCAAGAAAAAAGCGCAAAATAACACGTAACACCTTCCCTGTGTACAAGCATGTATCTGTTATAAAACATTAACACGTGATTCATTATCACCATTCATTAATTTTCACTGGACAGGAAGAATCAGATGGGTATCCTTGCATTTCATATTGTCCTCTTGGATTAGACTCCACTTCTGAGCTTTACTGGGTACATACACAGCAGGAATGTATTAAGTGGCTCTGATGAGTGAGGTTGGCTGAATATAGACCCCAGAAATGCCAAATGTAAACAAGACTCATGCAAAGCTTCTTCACTGCAAGAAAACATGAGGATAAGGCTCCCCAAAAGACTTGGGCAAAATCTTCAGCCTGCTGAGTTGCATGGGAACTGGATGTCAAAGATGTAATACAGCCAAGAACTCATCCCTGAAACACAATGTTTCTTATAATTACACTAGTAAATAAGAATAACCTGTAATGGTTTCTGGCAATGTTAGCACGTTTCCACGCATGAGGAAAATCAGCAGCACAGAAATATCCTCCTTTTTCCTTCTTTTAGTCTCTTCCCAGTACTCATTTATATGTTGTTTTGCTATAGAGCCTCTATGAAATAAAAACACCCTCCCCTCATTTTGTTTTTATCAGGGACAGTGGGTGTCTGTAAGGGATGTTTGTAAACATATCATCCTTCTGCCACATAGATTCTACCCATTTAAAAGGACATGCTGAAAACCTCTTTTCATCATACTGTACTTCCAGGGAGCTGCAGAGGTCTGTGGGACTGTTATAGTTAATTCACAGCTCTGCTCACAGAGCAGGAAAAAATCCTTTCATTGGTAAACATCAGCATCTTCATTGATTACATAATTAGAAGTTACATTCAAAAATGCTAGAGAGTAATATATGCACAACAGGAGCACATTAGTTAATAAAATCTTTTCTCTACAGTTTTAAAATTTATGTCACCTTAATTTCTAACTTTTATATTCTTGAGCTCACTTAGTGACTGGTATAAGGTAACTCACTGTGAATCCATTTTTTTCATCCAGAATACTTTCTTAGCAATGAGAGATTGTCTTAGAAAATCCGATTTTTATATGAGATTGTTAATTTCTTTTTTAGTCAGTAGATAAATAGTAGAGGAAATGCAGCAATGGAATCTAATTTAAACAGAGCGTGAACTGCCTTATGATTGCAGCTGTTTATTTAAAAAAATAAAACAAAACTCCTAATTCTGTTCAAAATTATTCCCTCATGGTAGGATGCACATAATTATACACTGTTTAAAAACACACTCTTCAAATAAATTCCTTTATATAAGACATGTTCCCATATGTAATTGTTCTTTTAAAATAAGCATGTGGCAAATTATTTCTTACTCTTAGAGCTTTTTCCTCCTCCAAGTCACAGCATATTCTAAGCGAATAAGGTAGGTTTTACCTAGGTTTTAGTCCTGTTTTTGTTGTCTGTTTAATGGTGAGGTGAACTGTGCCCCAGAAGTGCCTGCTTCCATCAAGCAGCTGCAAAGGGAGCCTGGGCTGGCCTGATCCTGTATCGACATCCCTGCAACAGGCACACGTTCGATTGGAGTAATCCCAACCATTCCACAAGGGCACCTGCTGCAAGCACCTGCACCCCTGCATGTCCCTGTAAAGGGCAGCTCCAACACAAGCTCTGACAACGTTGTGTCATTTGAAGATTACCCATCCATCCAGGATGGCTTGCTGGGTCTCTGTCGATAAGAGATTTCCAGGTGCTGCCAGACTCAATCACAGGGCACTAGAGAGAAGATATTTCAAATTCCTCTTATATCAACTACAGATATTTGACATTTAAATCCAAGCTTACAACTTAGATGAAATGAAATATAAAGAAAAGAAAATGCGTCCCTAGAGCTGCCCAGAAAATTGTTAACAGGACTATTTCTATGAAAAAAGGGAATAATTACTGACAAATGTTTTGCATTTTTCTGCTTGTAATTTGACCACCTCTAAGCAACCCCAACTGGAATAAACATTTAATTGAAAAAGCTGTGACAACAATTGTTACAGAATGGTATCCTGGGAAAAGGTGTTGGAAACAGAGGTTTTACTTTCAGCTTAGGGAGTTTCTCTGCTGTAACACAGGGCACAATTCAGCTCAGAGTACCCTCAAATATGACTATTTACCTCTCAGTGTTAAGAACCTCCATCAGGTGCTTTCACAACTTGGGTGATGGTGTCTAAGGTCTTAGCCATTAGAAAAGATATCGACTAATCCATCACTCTGAAGCCAGGCATTCAAACACTCTTATTTCTATAATTTTTACATTTATAGGTATATTGCAAATATAGCTAACTTGATATTTCTGTGTTTCAAGAGTGACATTGCATGCTGGACTTCTAGCTAGCACAAACACTGGCTAGCTAGCCATCAAACACTGGGCTACTGATTTAGCCTTTTATTATCTTTTCAACCCTGGTCTTTCTCAGATATTTGAAAAGTATCTGAGATATTTCACACAACACTTGGAGTCTCCCTAAATCACAGTAAACCTTCTGCATTGTCCTATGTGCTATGATGTTGTCCAGAGTCACCATACATTGTCTCTTGTCCTGAATCTTGCTCCCCTAATGCAACCTTCCAGTCTCACAAGGACATTCTGAAAAGACAGAACTGTTGGTCTTTACTCCAGTGACTACACCTAGAAGGCTCCTGTGCTGTTTGCCTATGTTTTGGGAAGCATTAATGACCTCATTGTCCTCTGGCGCCTTTGTAAGATGGGAAGGGGCAGGTATACCTTTATGCCAAGTTCTGCCCTGACCAGCAGAAACCCAATTAACAAACACCCCTGAAGGTGCTCTTGTGCGTACTGAGCATGACTGTGCTGCAGGTCAGGCAGAGAAAGGACAAGAGTGGTGGGATATGTCTTTCCTTTTTTGCCTCTGATTAACAGCCTGTCCTCTGTCAGCTGTAGCAGTGCCATGGGAAGATGTGTTCCCTGCCTCATCCCCACGCTCAGCACTACCCCTTTGCTGATGGTTACACTGCCCTCAGTCTGCCTGGAGTGCTCAGCTGCTCAGACTCCAGTTCCAGTTTGTCAAACTGGGCCCAGTTCAAACAGGAAGGTGGCACAGTTCAATTCAGGAGGCAAACTTCTTCATTATGTATAACCACAGCCAGGGAAGGATGTATGGCCAAGGTTTCTCTCAATCTGACTTCTGACTTGATAGTTTATTAAACTATAACTAAGATTTCTAAACTGCAAAGACTGAATTCAACACAAAAAAGAATAAACTTTAGGAGGTGATTGCTGTGGGTGAATCAGGTCAGAGAAAAGGTTCACTAACCTCTCTCATCAGCAGGCTCAGCCCAGCTCCCCCATGCATCAGGAACAATTTTCTTTCCAGCACACACCACTTCTGGTACCAAAATGACAACCTATTTTTCTCTTGGCTTAAGAGCTTCTTCTGTACAGAGTGCCTGCCAGTGACCTAGAAACACAACTCTTCAGTCTACTACCCTCACCTTCTTTTTTTCCTGCTCAAATCCCTTATATAATTGTGCCACGCATCACACACATCAGTCTAATACTTTTGGGATTAATAAAAATTTTAACCCAGTGGCATTGCATAACAAGTAAGAATCAAGAAATATAAATTCTTACTGCCAAAGGGTTATTTTAAAGAATGATTAATATCCACCTTACTCTTTTTTAAATAGCCTTAACTGCATGCTATAACCAAGAAACTTTTCCAGTTATGTAACAAATCTCTAGCTGACACTAGATTTGATTAAAATACATGTGTATGTTCACTAAAAGATATATTAAAAAGTAGTCTCTCCCCCTGCATAATCAAACTCCTTCTTTCTTTCAAATTAAATCACACAAGATTCTTCCTGGGTGGGTGTTTCATGTCAGACACAGAAATCCATTATCTTCTCGTGCTGGTGCCATTATTTCCAATGAAAAGTAATTATGAGGTTATTGAGTTTCCTCCATATTTCTCAAAATCACACCAAAAACTTTCAGATCGGTGAGTTGCCGTTTCCCAGCTCTTAGTAATTAACTTGAGTAATTTCACAGTGTGGTGCATTTAATCCAGTGGGTTTATATTAAAACCTCAAAATCTGAATTGATACAATATAGCTGAGGTGAGGGAGGATGCTTTTAGTGATGCACTAAGCAGTGAGTGTACCTTCTATAGGCTTTTGGAGGGACATGCCCAGGGAATTGGGTTACCAGGCTGCTGATAGCTGAACCCACCTTATGCTCTTCTGCAAGCACATAAAAGTGCCCTCACACCGTGCCTGCTCACAGCCCCTGTGTGAGGCTCTCGGAGCCAGATGTATTGTGCCACAGCAGATGTCAGCAGCATATGGAAGAAGGAAGGAGAAAATGATAATCTAAAACCAGGAAGGGTGAGTGAACAGATTTGACGCTAAAGCACCGAAACATGTCTGTTTCAGGGCTCTGTCCTGGTATACCGCTAATAAAAAAAAATTGGGCTAAAAAAAAGTCTGGAGTCTCAGCATTTAAACCTGGCATTCACTGGATTTGTTCATAGGATCTCACTTTGCCTCCCCTTCTGACGTAGCTCTGCACTGAATTTGATTCTTTCTGGGTGTGACTTGCCTCTCTGCATAACTGCACTGTTTCTGCACTGTTCCACCAATCTGGCTCCCAAGTGCAGGGTGATCATGAAAGCAGTATATTTTTCTTCTCAGTGAAATATCCTATCTCCCAAGCAATTAAATGTTGTTTATATTTCAAACGATGTGCAAGAGTTGAGATTGTCAGGCTTGATGTTACCTGAGTCTTGTGGAAGGCACATCCCTCATTCTACTATAACTGCCATCTATTTATTTAAATTTCCAATCTGTGCTCTCTTCAGGGGATAATACAGTGCCTGGCAAAGCAGCAGCTTCTCAATTTTTAAATGATATTTCTTAAAATGAAAAACCATATGAATAACTTCCCCATGCTCATAAAGAAACACTATATTAAAAAGGGAGGTAAATTCCAGGGTATTGTATTTAACTCTCAGATATTTATGTCTCTGTTGCTCAAAATATTAAAAAAACCAGATATTCAGATATAAAGAGATGCCTTTGTTAAGTCATAGAACTATTTAACTACCCGCAGCAAGTAAGACATACGTAGCATTTTAAAGGATCTTATTTGCAAGAAGTGATTTCTGAAGATGATACCATTAGATACAGATATGCTTGAATTAAGAAAACCATAATGTTTGAAATCCTGCTTTGAAACGCAAATGTCATAAGCACAGATTAAAATGTTTTGTTCCAATGCACCTGACAGAGCAGCACTCCACTTAAAAGGTTCAGCCTATCTCCAGTTGTGTCATGTTCTGGGCACCACATGACTTAACTGTTTATAACGCACCCAGGAAAACAGATGTCAGAGCATGCAAATTTGAACGTAAATATCTACCGACACATTCCACTGTGCAGTAATAACACATCTGATTTAACACTGAGGAATTAAAATCTCAAAGACACACACAAATGCTGCAATGAACCAGAAGAAGCAAAAGTCACTTTTTTCTAGTGTAATAACAGAAGACATAATATTCTGCTGGTTTTGTCAAAACAAGAACTCAAGGTCTGTTTTCAAAGGCTGTTTAAGGAGGTAAATAACATTTACACTTCATTGTAAACGACCTTGGATTCCCAGAGTTCACATCTGTGAATTTATTGAGGTATTTTCTCAAGGAAACACAGATAAGAAGGATCTCATGCTCTTCATTTTACTCATCTTGTTGGAATGCTGGAGCTCATTTCATTTTGATAATCAAGGCTTAGGCTAATGACATGAATGGTGCAGGAAAAAAATGTTCATATTGCCAACAAGGAGAGAGTTAAGAAGGACGTCATTTGCAGAAGTAATGAAGATCTTAATCTTAAAAAAAAGGAAAAAGGCAAAAGGGAAAGGGAAATACACATAAACAAATACTGTTTGATACACGCTGAATTACAAAGTGGTGGAAAACTGCAGTGGTCCATAGTTTGATGGGTTTCTTTAATTTCTGCAAAAATTAAGTGTTCAAACCAAGTTCTTTGCAGATATGAAGGGATTCAGGATAGTCCACAGGGAATGGAGAGTATATTATAAATCCTCATGTATATGAGGCCTCAGATGCAGTGGATTCCCAGCCCCAGCCACCAGGCACTGAAAAACTGGTGCCTTTGCTCTGTGAAGCTCCACACCAGTAGAAACTACCTGGCTGAAGATTTACAATGAAATTCTGTTTCCAACTGGAACAAAAGTTCCTCAGTACTCTCTCACCCACAGTCACTGTTGTACCAGGTAAGTTCAGCACACCAGAGGAACAGGAATATGCTGACAACACTGGAGCAAGAGTTTCCAGCCAAGTCTGTTACACAAAACCAACTATTTCTTAGTCTTATGCTGTAGTTTGCAGAAAGAGAAAAAAAGATATTGTCACCTCTGTTACAGACTCAATAAATATCTGGCCCACACTAGGGGAGTGGCTGATAAGCCTACTTCATCTCTGCCCACCATAAGGTTCCCTTGCTGTCAGGAATTTCCAAGGCTATTTTGACAACAAAAGTTGCTTAGATTCAGACCAAGTTATCTACATCTATGGTTGCAAAGCAGTATCTCGGGTTGGATATGATCAGTTATTTTGGCTAGCTTTTTAGCTAGTGCTGCTCCGTGAACTTCTGGAGGCACTTCAGGAGCTGAAACCTGCATGTTGGGCACCTGCAGCTCTGTCTCATGAGCTGGCAACAGAGCTCAGGAGTCTTTTGAAGTGGGCACCGCAGCAAGGTCATGACTTTCCTTATGAAAAGAACTGCAGAGCATCTGCTGAAGAAACAACCTTTCAAGTAAAATCCTGACAAGTGCAGATATATTATGATCCTTCTTTAGGATCAATTGTCCAGGCTTTTGCAGCAGTGCAAATATGGTGATAATACAGAGACCTGAGGTTTTAGCTCCCAAATTTTACATATCTCTGTGAGTGTGTGTGTGTATATGTGTGTATGTCTATGTATATATACATATATATATATATATATGTATATGTATGTATGTATTCTGCTACTTTCATCTGAAGTCCACATTTAAATGGTCTTTTCCAGCCTTAATGATTGTATGAGTCTATTACATGAACCCTTGCCAGAGTTGAAGAATTTTCTTTATTGTTTGTTTAGTTCTTTTTTTAGGATGTCACAAGGAGCTCATGTGGTGATTCCATGTTGCCCAAGGGGGCCCATAAAGTTCAGTGCCACCATTTTACAGATACTGGCTGTGATGCCATAGGGAAGGTAAAGTAGACCAGTGTAACTACTGAAGCCTGCTCTGCTTTCTTTACTACCTAGAACAGGGCACAGCTCATGCTCACTGAGAAGAGAGGGGTCTTTTCTGCATTCTCCACCCTTACCTATCAGTACTGATCCAGGGCTGGTGTCTTTAATCTCACAACAATCACAGCAAGGCAGCTGTTAATTAGCAGAACTTTTAAAATTGCAATATATTCTTTTGCTGGATATTAATGATTTTCAACCAATAAAAAAAATAAACTTACCTTTTTTTTTTTTTTTTAAAGTGACGTACATTGCTGAAAGTTTATTTCTGGAGAAACAGTTATGCACATAGTGTTGGTCTATATTGTGCAAAAATTTTTTTATATTAAACTTGAGCATATGGGTCAAGCTCTGGTTAAATTTCCCTTAGGAGAACCAAAGATATAAATGCTTGGAGTAGATTTTAATTAAGTATGGAAACTTCCCAAAATGAAAAGAAAAATCCTTCTAAATATAGTCATCTTAAACATCTTGCAAAAACCCACATTCAGTTGCCCCAAGCAATGACTAGCCATATGGAAGAAATTGTCCAGACTTTTTGCATTTTCTGGTTTAGTTCAGGAAACCTGTAGGCCTTACTACATAAAGAAAAACTTCCCTACAAAAGATTAACTCTTAAAATATTCAACTAAAACTAGATGGTTCTAAAACTGGACTGGAAGCTAGGTGTGAATTAAAATTTATTGTATTAGGGCCTCCTTTCTCCTGGCCTATCAACAGATCTGGGTTATTTCACCAATCTATCAAATAGGTTGATTAACTATTTTATGGAGAAGTACATCTGGTGGGCATGAGAGTCAGCCAAACTAGTAACTGACTGAGGTAGTAGCAACAACTAACAGCAACTAGTGCAGTACTCAGAGAGACAGCAGGGTGCATCTCTGCTCCATGCTCCAAGGATGAAACACTTTGAACCGTCCTTCTTCAACTCCCCAAACATATTTCATAGTTAGAACAGAGACCAGTGTGATGACAGCTAGATAGTCCAAGCCTAATCTAGATAATTCTGAAATAGTGGCAAGAATCACAGCTTCTTGTGACCTGGCACACAGTTAAGCAATGTGCTTGGCCATCATGGAGGAAAGAATGCCAAACACAACTGCTAAACACTTGATGAAAATAAATACAACTCTAAGTGCTGTGAAGAGTTGTTTGCTACATATTTCTTTTAAATTTTGTTACCATTAATAACTTTATTCCTTTGCTTCTTTCTGCTTATGTTAGCTATTAAAATAAAATGAATCCTTGAAGTGCACCCTTGAAAAATATTAACTCAGTAAATGTACCTAGAAAAAAACAAACAAGGAAGCAAACACATATCAAAACATGACACTATCCTGCACAAGTAATTCTAACCCTAAAGAGGGAGAGAAAGAATGATTGGTGTGTGTCAGAGATAAGTTGTGTCAGCTCATGAGGGCAATTGGAATGCCAGGGACAGTCAAATGCATGTGTAGGAGTAACCTAGATGTTGAGGATTAAAGTAATTTTAAGAATAAGGCATTTCATGTGAAGAAGGATGCTTGCAACAGGTTGCCTTACTGTGAGAGTACTTCCAAGACATATGATGGCAGCAACTTAACAGAAAAAAACCCCATCTGTAGCATTCTGAAGGTTGTGTTTTAGCTGTTAAAGCACAGGTAGATAGACAGATGTCATGCATTTCCAGCAGGTGCGTGACTGTCATTACCCTTGGCATAGAAATGGCAAAGAAAGCCATTTCAGTGGAGGAAAGCTAACAGGGCAAGTAATGAAACACCTCAGAGAGAAACTGGCTTCACTGCTCTGGCCTCTGCATGGCTCCTGCTTTTAAGGAATAATAAACTGGGAAGTAGCAAATGCTGCTTACCTTTCAATTTTTCAGCCAGCAAAGCAGCTTCGTGTTCAGAATAATGCATTATTGCTGGAGGTGAAGGAGGGCGCAGTCTGTCTTCTTCCATTTTACGTCTGTGGCGTTCTTCTCTGGCCAGCATTCTTTGTTTGCATTCCCATTCATAAAAGTCATCTCTTGCCTGAGCAAAATCAACATGAAGGCGACCTGAATCCTTTTTGTCTGTGCTAGATCCTAATCTCATGCGGTAACCTGAAATCAACAAGTAGAACTAACTGTTGCAGGATTTATTTGCTTAGATTTCTCTTCAATTTTTTCCCCCACTTTCAAGTGCAGCCAGGTAAAAATGTAAATTAACAGATCCCCCCATATTTATGCAATATCTATCAATCACCATGTTTTCACAAGAAGATAAACATCCATCCACTCATTTTTCTTGAACATTTCCTGCACCACCTATCACCATAGTAGATGAACTGAAAAGTCAACCCTAAGGTATAGAACCTACATTTCTGTTTAGAAATCTCTCAAAATATGTCATTTTTCCACATGATACTTCCAACTTTTAAAAGCACAGAAATCAGATAAACAAAAACCAATTATTTAAAATAGATCTGTTTTAGTCTGAATGGGGAGTCCTTCTTCCACTGATCCTGTTGAAATCATGTTCAGTCCAGTGTTTTTCTCCACCCTACCAAAGGAATTGGAAGTATGGGGAAAAGCTGCATTTTCTAAAAGCCATAACTATAAGTGAATGTGGAAATTGTGCTACATAAATTCCTGTGCCACAAAGTTATGTAGTTATGTTCCATAACTACAGTGATGCTAGATCTCAAATTTTGAGACTTTACAATTGCAACCACTATTTTCAAATTCCCCCATGAAAATAATCTAGCAGCAAATATAAATCACCTACAAATTAATTGAGTTCATCATTCCTTAAAGTAATTTCTAAAGTAGGGACAGATTTATTAGGCATTTGCAAGATTCCTTTCAGAACAAATAATGAAACCTGTTGTGCCTTATCTTTAGGGATATTCTGCATAATCGTAATTTGGTCAATGTACCACATTCTAAAGTTAGCACACTACAAAGATTTAAAGTTAAGAGCTACACAGCAGTACAAAAGGGTCCTGCTTTGAACTAAAACTCTTGACTACTGTCAGAGGTCAGAAAAATCATGCCAAAGCTGTAAGAGGAGCTTTTTGTGGCCATATTTGGGCACCTGTCTTTTTTCCAAGTTTTATTTCTAAGGCACAAATATATACACAGAGCAGTTCGCCTAACTTTTAAAATGCCAACTCAGAGAAAGTGTGAGAAAATACCATGTAGAAGGCTTCAAACAGAGCTTTCAAATGTGGGTAAAATTAAACAGTCTACACAGGATAGCTCTAATTTCTCCATGCCAACACACAACAGCTCAGCAGAGATTTCTCAAATGACTGGATGCTGCAGAGATGAATTCTGTGCTGAGCTGGCACACAGGAAGCTCTTCAGAAATGCACACTACTGCAACCACTGCATAACAACTCCAGGGAGAGGAAACTTCTATTCAAAATGTCAGGAAAAATGGTGTTTGCTGCTTTTGATCTGCAATCCAAGAGAAGCTACCTTCCAGTCTTGTGGTTTGCCTGTGGTTTTAAGAGCTTTAGCACCTCACCACCACAGTTAAAACTCAGTTCTGAGCTCCCTCTAGGAATAGCAAAGCTGAGAATTGTGTAGTAGATTAAACACATCCTTGCAGAAATGTGTATCTAGCCATACTGTTTTACTGCTGGAAAAACATTCTACTGTATGAATACAAGGGATTGTTTGTACTACAGCACATGTGAGACAATAGCTTCAAAGACATTAAATATCCATATATGTAGTGATCCTTCAAATAAAAAAAAAAATCTGGGTGCCTTTTGATTTCACATTTTCCTTTCAATCACCTTGTGGAGTTCAATTAAGGAGTCTGCAGGTGAGGAAAAGACTGTCAAATGACTTTCATTGTCCAGCAAGGAGTGCAAGCCCAGATGAAAAACTTGAGCTAAATGTTTCAGAGGTCCTTCAAAACCAAAAGGCATAAAAAACTGCCTTACCAAGAAATGGTTTTAATAGGTTCCTATCAAATCTGGTCTCCAAGGTTCAGGAGCTTGGGGTGAAGTAAAACTGGATATTATAGGAGTGGCAAAGGAGGGGACTGTTTATTATTTTAAATTCCTCTTGGCTTTGCTTTCTCTGGCTTGGAGAAGTAAACACTTTCCCCCCAAAAGCTTTTTGTGGCCATATAGATATATGTAGCTCTAGTCCCAAGGCATTGAAGGGAAGAGTTACAGATACACCCTGTTCAGTGTGTCATAATAGAAGAAGAGCATGGGTGACCTTTCAGAACCGGGCTCTGAACTAATGAGGGTGTTTATTATATGGTTTTATCCACAGAGGTGGAGGCACAAAGGAGTCAGCCAAAAGGGGTCAGTGGTGCAGCTACCCTGATAACTGTGACAAATGTTAGCTCCCTGCTCCCCGCCAGTTTGGCGTGCCAGCTGCGTTCCTCACACAGTGTTTGCTCTGTGCCAGAACAGCATTATCAGCAATGTAAAGGACATTGCCAAGGTGCCAGGTCTCATGAACCTAAAATTAAATCTCCCAGCTGGGCTGCACTTTCCAGGAAGACTCAATCTCTCTTCCTCTCCCCTGCCATCTTTCGCCTCCATTGGCAGGAGCACAATACTTATGGGCAGAGACAGAAATACAGCACTGCAGGAGGCAAAACTCTTGTGGACTTCAAGGCCCCTCACATGAGCTGAAAAAAGAGCTAATGAAAAGGACTGTGCATCTATAGGTTTTGTGTGCACTGGCAAAGCTGAGTTGTATTAAAGTGGCCCTCATTTTTGAAGTAAATGGGAAAAAAACCTGAACAGTGTACATTGCAGTAGCACTGGACAAATGGTTCCCTTTGGGAAACTAAATTAACAGATTTTGGAAATTTACCATGAGTCACAGTAAAAAAACCATGTGACTGCTTGTTTAACTCTAAAGACTGAAGGTGGTCAGCAAGCCGGGTGATTTCCACTAGCACAGAAACTTAGAATAACCTAGCTAAGAAGGGACCTTGGATATCACCTAGTCCAGAGCAGGGTTAGCTTCAAAGTCAAATCAGAATGGTCACAGTTTGGCATCTTTCACTTAACAAAAAATGCCTTAGGATGGTTTCTTGCACTTTCATATACTGGGCTTTGCAGATACTACAGGACCAATGACCTGGCCAGTGAAGAACAGACTCCTTGATGGTTTGATAATCAGAAAGACTCTGCATGCACAACTGGCAGTTTCTATTTTGTACATGAGATACTCAGGCACCCATCTGTGCTGGAAATTTGAGCCTCAAGGCAGCTGGGAGGGTTGTTTTTTTTTTTCCAATACCCTGTCTCCCTATTGATGTTTGAAGGTGTTTGACCGTAGGAAACACCTGGCATTGCCTCCCCTTCATACAGGGGCAACGAATTTTTTTTTCCCCATCTCTTTGCTCAGGGCTGCAGCTAGCATTAACTTTGTGCCTGGCTTGTCATTTTTAATTTCAGGTTTGCACACAGTGGAAGACAAAAAGACTTTGGGAACTTGCCAAGATCCTCACTTTAAAGGAGCAGAAACAGGAAAAGTTAATGAAAGTGCTAAATAAAAATCAAACAGTATTTTCATATCACAGGTCTAGTGCAAACTCTGTGGCTTGACTTACCTTTGAGTGTTGTTATACTGGGGACCAGCCAATAGCTGAGGGCTAACCGGGGATGTAGATCAGAGTGTTAATGGTGATCAGAGAGAACTTAAAAGGAACCAAGTAAATGGTACTGAAAGGAAACCCACAGGGGGAAATATCAGCACAGGAAAAATGCACACATGGGCTTTTGGGGTGTAAACATGTCTGTCTGCAGACACCCACTTGTCCCATATATTCAAGTCTGGGGCCATCAATAAAGTGAATTATCAGCCAGAAGGGTAAAGTACATACAGTTTTGGGAACAAGCTTTCTCATGGGCTGGTATGATGATTTTAGAAAATCTTTTCCTTGTGAGATCAAAATACATCTTTAAAAGGTTAAATGAAACCTAGCCTTCCTCAAGTTGACATTTTTATCATAGTATTCTACCTATAGTAGGAGAACATTTTTATCGTAGTAGCCATACCCATTTTTATCATAGTCTTCCAGTCTCCTTTTTCATACACATTTACTTGGGAGTACAAAGGAAAAAAAAACAAAAACCCAGTGATTAAACTGCTTGATGTATTTTGTAATCACTTGCTCTATTCTGATGATAAGCATGGGATAAATGCAAAACTTGATGAGATTAGATGGGGTAGATAGATAAAACTGATTAGGTAGACAAAATTATCATTATAGCAGAAATATCAAAGGCTTGACTTTCCCCTAATATAACACACATACTATATTTGTACATCTCTTTTGTCTCTTACAGGGAAAATAAAATGCCTTAAAAATATGCTTTGTTCCCACCATTTCAGAATATATTACGTTTGAGAATGGAATAAAGACTGGTAAAGCCCTCCCCCTGATATTTCAGTACAAGGAAAACATGCCCCTGCCTAGTGCCAGACCTCCCTGGTAGTGGTGGGGGACAGTCAGTGCTTCATGTTTCATCTGCAGAGTTCAGCAGCCTTGGTAAAAATAAGTGGAACTTGCCTAGAGAGTGCTCCTGCATTTCTTTCTCATCCCTGTCAGTTCCACTGGTTCTTTCCCTTGTCTGGTTGGAGACAATAGGTACAACACTTTGGAAGAATGAAGAGGTGTGGAGGAAAAAATGGATGGGAAGAGAGGCTGTGGAGCAGATGTGAGAGGAAGCACAGACAGCATCGCGACTGTGACAGAAGGAAACAGAAGAAGGAATGATGCACCAGGAACTCGAAATTAAATTTGCAGAAAATTCAGAATGAGGAAGAATAAGGAAAGGAATCTTTCACCTCCATTTCTACTCACATCCTGTCTTCTGGTGCATTATGAATGAGGACACACAGCAGCACACAGAATTTCCCACCTCTATGGTCCTTCAGGATTTAAGGCAAATGTAATTAAAATAAAACTTGGAGCGAAGCAAAGGGTGCAGCCAACTGCTGAGAAGCAGAAAACTGATCTAGAGGAACACTGTTTCTGGCCCAGGGTGGCAGCCTGTATATTTTTTAGCTTTTCTTTGATCTCTTTTTTTGCCACTGTTTTGTTTATTATAGAACAATAATACCAGTTCCTACTGAATCTGATGTGGCCCTCTTCTGTTGTGTTACTAGGGTCCCCTAAACAAAATGGTAAATGTGCTACTGCTTGTGATGCCTCTAATCTACTGCTATGATCTACAGCCTTTTGGAAGTAACATGAATAAACAAATAAATTAGAAGCATGGAAATCAGGAAGAGAGGATGGGGGAGGAGGGGACAGAAGAAATGAAGTGAAAATTAAAAAAAAAAAAAAAGAAAAGAAGAAAAATCCAGAGTGGAATAAAGATTTGTAATAAACCTGAAAATATAGCAATATTTCAAAGAAATCTTTACACAGACCTCATAAAACTCACGATTTTCTGTAGTTCTTCAAACAGGTATTTAAAGCAAGCAGCCAAGTTCGGAAAAAAACCTCAAACAACATAAAAACCCTAAGGAAAACCTTTGTGAAACAAAGGAGCCAATATTTTCCTGATGATATATTTCAAAAGTTGAAAGAAAACTATTTCTTTCTTTCTTTCTTTCTTTCTTTCTTTCTTTCTTTCTTTCTTTCTTTCTTTCTTTCTTTCTTTCTTTCTTTCTTTCTTTCTTTCTTTCTTTCTTTCTTTCTTTCTTTCTTTCTTTCTTTCTTTCTTTCTTTCTTTCTTTCTTTCTTTCTTTCTTTCTTTCTTTCTTTCTTTCTTTCTTTCTTTCTTTCTTTCTTTCTTTCTTTCTTTCTCTTTCTGTCTCTTTCTTTCTTTCTCTCTCCATTTCTCTCTTTCTCTCTGTCTCCTTCTCTCTTTCTCTCTCTCTCTCCTTCTTTCTTTCTCTCTTTCTCCCTCTCTTCCTCTGCTTCTTTTTCTCTTTCTTTCTATACAGTTGATTGTGATTTGAGAGACAGCTTGTTTCTATCTGTGTGGGCTTCCTACAGACACCTACAGGATGTTGAGATTCCATCCTTATGGAGAAGCTGGTCAGGGCAGGAGCTCAAACAAGAATCCTGGGTTGTTAACTCTCCCCCAGGCTCAGAAGGATGCTCCCAGTGGGTGCTTTGAGGTCACCTGACACAGGGTGGGCGTACGTAAGCCCGTCTGTGTCAGCTTGTCTTGGCCAAGGAGCACTCCCTGGACCTTGTTTATTCAAGAATACATCGCATATGGGTTGAAAGTGTTACACTACAATTGTGAGGCAAAACAGTGCTTTTGAGTCTCTCCAGGACCTAGAAAGATGGATGGATGGATGGATGGATGGATGGATGGATGGATGGATGGATGGATGGATGAACCAGCCTGTGGAGTGCAGACAAATACATACAGTGCATGTGAGCCAACTCAGTAAGGTGAAAAGGACTTGCTTAGCAAGTCAATCCTTAAATGAAGGAAATTAACCTTAAGAGGACACTGAGAGTTACAGAAGCCAAAAAATGTGAAAGCAGATTTGTGTTTTGTATTTTTTCTTAATTTTTTCCCCTGTGAATTAGAGACTGGGGGAGGAGGGGGTTGTTTTCTTGGTTTTTTGCTTTGTTTTGGGTTTTTTTTTGGTCTGTTCCTTTGTTGGAAAATAGAGAGATTCTGAAATTTTACACCCTGTAATTTCTGCAGCACTCATTGTCATGGGAGGCAACAGACGTAGCCTACAGATGGGGCTCAGAATCTAACCCATGCAGTAGCTGAATACATGCATGCATAAAGACAGACTTTATTCAGGCTGCACCACAAATCTATAAAAATATGCCAGTGAAATTGCCAGCCTATCAGAAAAATTGGCACTGGAAAACAGCAGAGTTCCTGGCCTGGTGCCCTCCTCTTTCCACAACCTGTGAGCAAAGCTATATAAACCTGTGTAAATCGAAAATAAGATTGTTCTGTAGTGAATTTCAGGATCTATTGCATTGCTGTGGGATAGCAGGAAATTTTCCCCAGGTAAGTAACATACAACACCATGCATGAGTCTTGGCAGATGGAGAGAAATAACAGAATTGCCCCTTGCCACATCATGCTACAGCCACTGAGTTCAAGAAAGACTTACTGAGATAAAAGCTAAGAAAATAAGCAAGCATTAGCATCACAAAATACAAATGAGAAGCAAGGAAAATCCATTAAAGAATGTGAAGTACCAGAAAGGTAAATGGCTTTATCAACCATGAACTCCTCTGCAAAACGGATGTGACAAAAATTCTTCTTGCTTTTCCGAATTGCTGTTATATCTCCACACTGCTCAAAGACTTCCTGAATGATTTCCTCCGTAGCATTTTCTGGTAATCCTCCAACAAACACTGTTTTACACCCAGGAGGTCTCTCTCTTGTAGAAGGTGGCGGAAGATCTAAGTCAAAACAGAAATCACATTGGAACACAAAATTTGTTTTTTGATCGATTGGCTCTATTCACCCCTTCAATCAGTTCTGGGCAGCAACAGTTATTTGATATAGTATAGAGGTAGAAGAGAGGGACAAGCAAAATAATTGAATATTGCAGAGATTATCCAAAATTGATTACTTGAATCTAAACCCTTTCAAGCTTTAGGTGGTACTTCAAACATTTATTCCTGCCACTGTGGGTTGTACTCCAGGACAGACAGTGAGGTCTAAAAGGGTCTTTCTTTTCCCTGTACAGCCACACAAAAACTAGAAAAATATTCTGTTTCTAAGCAGAGGAGCTTCTGCAACTGATTTGACCCTGAGCACAGATCTCAGGCTCTAGTGCAGTGCATTCAAAGCCCAAACTGCACCATTTCTGGCTCATACCCATCACTCGCCACACTCACCAAGTGTGTGGGCTGTGAGCAAGCCCATGCTGCGTACATCCTGTGCACTTGGGCTGGACACCTTTCCCTGGTATTAGCATAATTTCATTTCTGTCTCAGAGTACAGGAGCACAGCAAACAGAAAAACAAAGTGGGAAACACAACAAAGTGACAGCATGATGAAAACACTCTGCCGGTTATCTGTTTTGTCTTGTTGCCAGATAATGGAGCAGACGGCAGCACAGGGGAAGGATAACCTCATTGTTTACAAGTGCTCATGAGGTGGAGTAGATAGAACTGCTACCTTCATTTATATATAGAGAGAATTTATACACAGCTATATTGGAAAAACTATTAAATTTTTGAAAGCTGTATAAAAAATAAAAGCTTTCATAATGCTTCACCTTGTTTATACACAGTGAAAGTAATTCTCTAAGAATGAATATGACTATATGTTTTGGCCCTTTAACACAGTAAAGGAGGTTGCAACCTTAAAGTGTACATATATATACATACATACATACATACTCACATACACAACAAGTTTGATTAAACTGTGATCTGGATACACTGCAAATCCAGAGCACCTGAATATTTGCTTAATGTTCTCATTTCACAGTGATACTTAAAGTCACTGGTATGATGGCTCTGAAACTCATGGGGCCAACACACAAAATCAGGGTTTGTGCCTGAGCTGGTATCTGAGTGGGAGGAGTTTTCCATTTGCACAGTCATAGCAGGAACAGGAGGGAGCCTGGTCCCTGCTTTCAAAAAGAAAAAGGAACTCATCTGCCATGTTGAACTTCTTGAAAAATGGCAGGAGACAAGCTGTAGCCCCCTTTCCCTTCATGTCCCTCAAAAAGGGACTGTAGAGAGGCAGTTTGGGGTGCAAGGTACTGTGTTCAGGGGCATGAACCCAGATCGGTCCCATCTAACTACAGACACCTGAAGGGGAGTGCAGAGATGAACAGCACCATATAAGCTTTATATTTTGTGACATCCTGATCTACAGGAAAGACAGGTATATACTATGAGCAGTGTAGATCTTTAGGCTGTGTTACTTTTCTTTAAGTATTTTTCTTTTTTGGACAAGCTTCATAATTTTTTTTTATGTGACCTTACAGAAGTGAATAAGGATGCTTTTATGCCATACCATGCTTTACACACAGAATAGACCTTAGAAGGAAAGACCACGCATGCCTGTAATTATAAAGCATAACTGTTATTAGATTAAAAAATTCCATGCAATGCATTTAGGAAAGTAACATTCTTTTTTCAGTGGCACTTACTTGGGTTTGGAGGAAAAAGCGTGCAGCTTTTGCAGTGAATTATTTCTTTGACTACAGGCACATCTGTTGGTGGTGGTGGCGGCACTAACCCCATGCCTGGTATCATTGGGTTAATTGGAGTGATTCCAGTCATCATGCTAAGGCTTGGATCAAAGCCTGGTACACAGATTGAATCTGTAAGTATAGAACATAAAATCCTGGCTTATAAATCTTGAAACTACCTGTTAAAATTTTCTTGCACAGACAGTTTCCCTTTAAGTCTGTTTTCCTTGTTTCACAAGCATCACTGTGAGAATTAGGAGAAGGGAAAAAGGAAAAATGGAAAAATGGAAAAGGCAGAGAAATAGGGAGAAGAGAGGGAGAAAGAGAGAGAAAGGGAAAGGAAGAGGGGGAGGGGGATGAGGAGGAGGGAGATGCATTCTCAGTGAAAAAAAATAAACTACGCATAAAGAAGGGAATGTTACATAATCTAAAATATTAACATGACTGAGTAAAATATAGCACATTAACGTGTAAAACCATGCACCATGAATATCTGTTATTATCTGGAATGCAATTTTCTTTTCATTATGCTACTGTGGTGTTTTCATTGCTTTCTGCCCAAAGCGTAAAAAGAATATAATTTAACATTGATATGTCCTCTCCATCTAATTGTCAGACAGATTTATCACAACATAGCCTTCTCACATAAGTGACCTTGATTTACATACAATACAGAGAAAGATCCATTTCTGGCTGCTTTATAGATGTCTAGTTAGCCAAGACTTCTAACCATTTTACCCTGGAATATAAATTTACAGCTGCACAGAATGGAGTCTTTTTGAACCTTGGAATTCATTTCTTCTTGTCCTGTTATTTAATCGGATTAGTAGATTCACCTCAACATATGTACTATTAACATATGCCACTACAGACTTATAAAGGAAAATGAATATTTGGCAAGCATTTCTCTTTCTTCTTCCTGATCTCCTTGCCAAGACTTCTACATGTATTACTTAAAGCTGAAAGATTTACCGGGGAGCACCAGTGCTTTAACACCAAGAATTGTAATAAGCAGATGTTTCAGAGGAACCGAGAGCCAACTTCTGAAATTCGTTTTCGTTAAAAACAAGGCTTTGGGTTTCTTGAGGCATAATGAATAAAATATTTTGAGAGACCAATCTCTTTGTTGGCATAACACTGCTGCTATTTGGCATCATCAATTATTTAAAAGAAGAGAGTTACTTTGGTGTTCTACAGATTTTCTGCTGAGTTTTCTGGCTAGCAACTGGAAAGTATTTAATGATACGTGTAAACATGGGGTTTGGTAGCTCAGGAGCTTGTTTATTTTGAAGAAGCAAAGAGGGAAGAGGGAAACAACTCCTTCTCAAGCGTTTTATACATACATATACACATATATATATACACACGTATATATATGAGCTTTGAGCCAATTTTAAAAAGGCAGCATGATTAATGAAATGTGACCAGAGGGACACCAGTTTCTTCATCCTAAATCTGCTGCTGAGAAGCCATGTGGCCCCGGGTGAGCCCTCTTACCTTTCTGTATCTTCATTTCTGCATCTACAAAACAGGCATGGCAATACTCACTTACTGGCGAATATTAGCTCACATTTTTATAGCACTTTGCAGGTGTAAAGCACTCTGTGGGGGCTGAAAATTAGCATTATTATTCCTGTGAAACATCCATAATCATCTTCTCCAGGAAGGACAACTGAGGACTGAGAAGTACTCTAAAAGAGCTCATATCTGTCTCAACCGCATGCTCCCTGTTCTTCACGCACTGACTGTGAGCCTTTACCACCTTCAGGCAGTCCTGTACGACAAGCGTAGCAAGTGCACAGTAAGCAAGGATTTGCTTTAGGCTTAGTGAAGACTAGTATTAATGAAAAGTCATGATATTACATTATTTTTTTTTTAATAAGTGGGTTTTGAAAAAGGATTTGCTCTGGGTGTGATGCCTTTTTTTTTCAGTATCGATGTATATGCATTGCTTTTCAGATTTAGCTTTGAAACTTGGAGTCTGTCGTTTATTCTGCAAGATGCAGTGGTGCCCATATATTAAATATTCATGGTGAATGCCGGGAGAAGGTGTTAGAGGTGAAAGGGCAACACATAATCCAAAGAAATCCTTAGGCTATGCTAATAATCTTAATCTCTGTTCTACAAGTCAGACTTCGGACAGTCACAGAAGACCACACTTTGCAGCACTCTCTGGCTGTGGGTGGAACTCCGTCTTTGTTACTCTCTGCTAAAACATCCAATAGAGCTCAGTGGCATGCAAATCAGGTCACCACGCTAGCACACAACACACTGTGCCATACCAGTCCTCTCCAGGCATCAGGAGATGCCAAATGACGCATTTTCTCTATCCTACAAGTGTAGGGTCTGCTACAGTCCCAGACAGATATGAAATTTTATATTGAATCCAATATCCACGGTAAAGCTGCAGCATTCTGAAGCACAGGTACAAGATGATGGACAGAAGGCCAAGTTCTCCCTGTCCCATAAGTACCTTCCAGGCCCCATGGCACAGCCAAGGAAAAAGGTCATCATCTGGCAAGTGCTACCACAAGGTGTATTTAGCTTTTGCTGTTCTGTCCTTAAGACAACCACCAGATACATTTCAGCTTTTCTCCAGGGCTAGTGACATGAAATAACAGCAAACTCTGCCCAAACCACAGGCACGTGCTCTCACCCAGAGCAAAGACGGCAGGTTTCAATAAGGTTCAGTTTTCTGAATTTTTCCTTTGGCAGTGGTGCAGACACAGAGAAAAACAAATCTAAGAGAGATGGCCACAGGGAAACTCATGTCCACAAACACTGCAAATCTGGGCAGGAGAGCTTTTAGGCTGCATGCTAATCAGAACAGATTTGTGAATTAAGCAGAAGAAAATTATTTGCCACAAATTCCTGGCACATGCAAGCAAATGTGACTTTGTAAGTAACTTTGCTTGTGTTAAATCAGTACATGGCTTTGTCATCAGTTTCTTTTACAACTAGAATGAATCTACAAGAGCACGAGCAAAGTGCTGGGGTCCAGTCCAACACTCATGGAATGTCCTTCTAGGAGTGCTGGGACTCTGTGCCTTCAGAAGGTGACTGTGCTGAGGTATACTTAAGAGGACTCAGTCAATACTTCTTGAAATTTAATTCCACATCTTGCAGGCACTAATCCAAGCCCTGCTAAGGTCAATAGCAAGACTACTGAAGGCACAAACAGATTTTTAACCCTGACCACATTTAAATTCTCTGTCCTCTTGAATCAGTTGCTTCGTTTTCCCAGCGTGTTAAATTGAGAATGACGTGCTTTCATACATAGTATGAGCACTGAGAGGATGCACAGGTACCAACTGTCAAACATCCTGGAAAAGAAAATCATTCTCTGAAAACTAAAAACTATTATTATGCCTTGCAGTGAAGGAAAATCCAGATGAATTTCTAAAGAGTGAAGCTCTTGTTTGGACCCCTGAAAAGACTGACGTTGCTTGCATCTCTGGAGAAGATGATGCATGCCACCTGGATATTGCTGACAAACCATGACAAGGGACTATAGATGGGGTGTCCAAAGGAAATACTGGTCTGGACTCTGAGGTGCAGAGAAAAAAGAATGATAGTCACCACAAAAGAAAGTTAATAAATTTGCCACATCTGTGATAGGATCTAGAAGAATCCCAAGTTTAACTATATTAACGCTATTGAGTGGTGCAATAATAGAAGTTGGATATATAGCTCTTGTCTAGAAACAAGGGATGATCATCCATCAGCACCACCACTGCAGTCTGCTCCATGTCCTGGCAAAATGCCTATCTGGAGCAGGGCCAGGACACCAATCTTAGCACTGGAGGCAACTCCTGTTGAACTAACTGGTAAGATTGTTGGTCTTCAGCATGAAAGAAAATTATAAGAATTATGCAAGGATTTCAAAAAATAGGAGTCAATCCTGCCCACGTATGATTTTTTTAACAGATCTCCTTAAAGATATGATTATTAAGATACTGTAGATTTTACTATGTTACTCTAAACAAAAAGATATATTATTTTTATAAGCAACACATCTGAAGAGTTAAAAAAGCAATATTTTATGCTTTCAGTAATCATGGCATTCTTTTTAAAGGGATCTATTCATATTTATGCAGTTAGCTAAGGACTTAGAAATTAAAAACAATTCGGAAGAAGAAACAAAATTTTCATTTAAAAATGTTAATAAAGAATTAATAAATGAAATCATTAAAATGAAAAGTAATTAGAGATCATAAAGAACTTTAGGACTGGAAAAGCACATGTCGATCAAGTTAGAGTCCTTGTGGATACTGTACAAAAGGCTTGAACATTCACACATTTGTATAGGAAAATAAAAGTATTTAACATCAATATTTTGAAGAGAGAATATCTTGAAATGAAGAGGCCTAAATTTGGCAAAGCAAGTTAATTCCTGTTTCATCTGATAAAAAATTGGCATGGTGGAGAACAATAAAAACCTCTGGAAAGCAAATATTTGGAATTAGCAGTCAGGGAGACAATAAGAAAAACCTTAAACACGTGGAGTAGTTTTTAAAGCTTCTTTCTCTTTCAAGTGGAGTAAAAGAACAAAACATTTCACAGAAAATCTCTGAGTCTGAAAAAACCAGAAGAACAAAAAAAATTCCTTTGATGAAAACTACATTCTAGCACAGTAAGTAGTGTAAAACAATTGCTTTTATTAGGGTCCATTTTGGAAGGGCAGGGACAACTTTGTCTTCCATAAAAACAGGCCACACAATCTTGTAGAACCATCCTCCTTTCCTTCTTTGGCAACGGTTGCTGTCTGAATCACCTTATGTTTTTGCCACATTATTGCTGTGCTCAGGTAACAAGGATCTTTATTCCTGCCAGCTGTGCTTTTGGGTATTGCACTCCATTGCCAATACTAAGTTACCACCATATTTCCACCAGCCCTTGCCACAAGGTATTAATCTGCTCAAAATCACTTTTTAAGGGTATAATCCCCTCTATGATTTATAGTATTAGCCCTATTTTTTTTTTTTGCCTGCAACTGGCAATTGTTTCTGTGGAGTTTTATGAAAGCTGCCAAGTTGTATTTCTGTTGGATGCATAAGAACATCCACAAAACAGGGGTTTGTGAGCACAAATATGGAAGATTTACACCATGGACATCATCAGCCATGTGGCTCAGACCTGCTGGTCAAACACACAGAGAAATGGTGAGCAGTGAAAACAATGATCTGAGCACAAAGCAACTAACAGAAATAATAAATGCTGAAAAGGTTCCCATGGCATGAGAGTGATAATTTTACACCTACAAAAAGAATCTGTTTTCTGCTAGGGAATGCCAACATGAACTGAAAGCACTAGGACAGTCCTGGTAGCAGCTGGCAGTAAATATATTAAGATGCTTCTTAAACTTTGTTTTCTGTGGAGGAAAAAAAAAAAAGATCTGGAGATTCAGATATTTGATCGTACATTTTAGAAACATCATTGCTGAGTATTTTGAGACTGAATATTGTGTAGATTTCTAAAATTTGAAATTAAAATTTTTCTGAAAAACAGCAAATCTAATAGAGAATCTGCCTCCCTTATAAAAAATACATATATATACACATACATAAATATATATACTATCACTAGAAAATAAAGTGTTGCTATTTTTTATTTGAAATAAAGAAAGTACCTTATTAGAATAAGGAAGAGTTACTCTAAAAACTTGTATTTTTATCTAAAATTCTCCCTCAAAACTCAGCAGTCTGCCAGTGCCGTTATTATCAACACAATCTAATATTTTCCCTATGAGCAATTAAGAAAGCATATTCAGCTGCCAGCCAGAGATCAAGGCTGGATCACTGTTTTCCCTGGTCATTCAATTCCTAACATCTTCTGGCTTTAACGAAGCTTTTGGTGGATGTGACTCGTTTGGTCAATATTTAGGGCTTCTCTCATCACCATCTTTGAATACATTTCCTTGACCAATTTAGACATCATTAAACATCTAGAGTTCTCTGTCTCTAAAATAGATGCTGGATTGTCTGGTGAAATTCTAGACTCATAGTAATAAACAAAGGTGGGGTAAAAAACATCTGACAGCTCCTCCATTTGACCAGTTTAGCCACTATCAGCCTGTCTCAGAACAAGGACCATCTGACTGTGGCCAGTAGCAGAAGCCTGGGGCACCAGAAAAAGAAATAAGCAGGTAAAAAGCAAAATATTCTTAGCTGATACACGTTGAGTGCTTACATATTTTCAGTGATAGAGATCATAACTGAACAATGCTTTCTAGCAGGCTTCTATTCTACATAACTTAATCTATACTTTTTTACTAAATCCTGTGTACCTACTTATATTTTGAATCCATTGGAACCTCTTTGTATCTGCAGCTTTCAGAGTATGCTAGCAAGTAGCAACTGAGTTGGGAATTGTGCTCCCTTTTCCTTGCTAAAACAAGGTATTTGGCAGTTCCAGGTGCACCTTCTAGTTCTTCTATCCTGAGAAACCATTAATCCCTTATTCACCTTATCCACAAGATTCCAGATTTCATTTCTGCTTTTATATTTTGCCATGTGTTTAGCAAAGTGACCTTTATCTCTGTGGAACTGCTACAAAGGAATATGGATATGGAACCTCTGAATTTGGCCCCTTTTAAAATCATGAGAAGGTAAGTGCAAGGGCAGAGATGTCTTTGTAAGTGTTCCTCTAGTCCTGAGTCGTTGAAGAACTGAGTGCTGAAGATGTGGGCAGATGCCCTTACAGAGATGCTGCAGGAACACCACCAGTGAAGGACCATGTGAGCACAGGACTCCTGCAGGAACAGGACTAAGAGGTGCAGGATCAATATTTGTGTGGGTGTTTGTGTGTGCACATGTGAAGGTGTGCATTTAGAGGAGTGGAAAGGAGTGAGTTGACAAGAGCCAGGAAATCAGCTTCTTGACCTCTGGCTTTCTCAGCTGGCCAGGGGATCCCTGTTAACACCACTCAGCAAGAGCTACATACTGTGAAATAGAGCCTGGTCTGTAGCAAATACAAGTCTCTAAGGGAGTTTTGACAGAACAGAGGGTGAGGGAGAATCCAGATGAATGTTTCTCATTAATAATCAATGAAGTTATAATTTATGTGAACTCTACAGTGCCTGCCAGACCCACTTCATAAACAAAGCCCTTGTAGCATCATCAAAACACTTGCCACTTGAAAATTACATCTATGAGACATATATCACTGACAAAGCTTTAGGGCTGTATTATTGTACTTGCTTTTTTGAAGAAAGCACAGAGTCTGCACAGAAGAATAGTTTACAGCAGACAATCCCAAAACTTTAGATGTCATTCTTCAGAGCTAGTTATGCTTTAGCTGAAAGCACTAAAAGCAAATCTGTCCTCCTCTTGATCCCTGCCCACAAAATCACTTGACGAACACTATATTTAGAGCAATTTACATGACAAAGACTAAATTAAAGAAAACCACCTTCTCTTTTTACAAGCAAATCATGAGGTGAATCCTGGTTCATCCTTTATTGCTGCAGCGCTTGGCACAACAGGACCTCAATCTTGTTTAGAGTTTCTAATGCAATGCAAATAATAGGAGAGAATAACAAATAATAATAATACAACAAAGCATTACCACAATGGATGCCACTGTCCTCCAAAGCTGCAATTTCAACCCTGTTGTGTTAAGAAATCTACAATGTTAATGTTATTTCTAATACTGTTTCTGCTTATGGATAGCCACCAGGGACATTTTTACTTCAGACTGGTTTCAGGCACTACCTGCCCATGGTGAATTTATTCAGTTTCCTCTTAGAAGGAATTTTTCTCCTTTAGAAAACTTTAGAAGGAGTTTTCCTCCTTTTGCAGAACATGCCTGAAAAAAAATACCTGACAGACAAGCCCGAGAGTGATCTGGAAAACTCAGGGCTTAATGTTGAGGGAATCTGATGATGGCTTGTCAGTTTTTAATGCCTGACAGCTGCATGTGTAAGAAGCTAAGCCAGAAAAAAAGTGATTAATCTTAGTCTCCATCCACAATCAACTTCTCTTCCATGTGGAAAACCCTGTTGCTATTACAGCAGAAACATGTGGGGATGAAAATTGAAATGGTAGAAAACAGAAAAATAGCAAAGAAGAGAAAATGTGAAGAGAAAAATCAAAATAAACGCAGGGAAAGAGATGAAGGAGAGGGAAAGAGGAAAGGACAACAATATTGTCTGGACCGTCTGTGTCCATACCTTATCCACAGGCTTTTTTGACCTGTGCCATGATTTTGAAGGATTCATGAGTTTATAGCACCTCATAACATCCAGAGTATTGACCTTCCCAAAGCCTCTGCTGCTTATGAACCTTTCCAGAGAATAGGAATAATGGGCTTCTTCCACCTTTTTACCAATAAATCACTTCCTTGCATGGGGTCAGTCACAAGTCCATTGTGAAGAAAATAACAAAAATGCAAATCGTGCACAGTGCCACCTGGTCCCCAGTTAATGGCTCCTGAGCTGGTTTGCAAAAATATGGGGCTGGCCAATATGCAAGATGCAATGTAATACATTGCCTATATGCTCTAAAATGTGCACAGCTCTTACTTCCTGACTTTCAAAAGTCTTTGTGCACTCACTATTTGCTGCTTGGGATAATCCTCCCCTGTTCTGAGATTTTTTCTTTCCATTTTTTTGATTTTGTGCTCATTGCAATGGGCTATTTAGTAAGGTTAGCCTTAGCCAAACTAAGTAGCCTCTCTAAACTCCAATGGAAACTGTTCAGTCTGTTTGCCAAATGAACCTCTTCCTAAAATAAAATGTTGCCATGTTCCTTGAAAACAAGATCACCTTTCACTTCAAAGTCCTAGAAGATGAGAGAAATAAATAAAACATGATTACACGGCCTAGAAACTGTTAATGGACTTTTTTCTTGCTTGATATCTAGGAAAGTGCTGTATTCCAAAAATTTGAGAGGCATTTGTACAGGCACAAAGAGGAAAAAAATGTTTATTGGAAGATATAAGCTCCTAAGATGCAAATGGATACTGGAAAGAAATTGGGGAAATAAGAAAAATTTCAATTCCCAGGCTGTGCTAATACTGAAATATGATCCTTATAATAAATGAAACATAAAAAGCTTTCAGTGTGTAAGAGATGGTAAAATACCATCTTCTGGTTATTAATTTGACCTAAGAGAAAATGGGTGGAAAAAAAAGAAATTCAGACATGCCATTGGACATTTTCCAAATGAAAACAAAAGGGACTCATTTTTCTCATGAATCATGAAAGAAATTCTTGCTATTAAGCTGGAGTTACTGTGTGGATTCTTGAATCTGTGGAACGCATACAAACACTCTCCTTGCTTTTCCAGGGTCATAGGAGTAACAACAGCCTTGCCAAATTGGAAAGAAGCTGTACAACCCAGAAAGGTGTATCTGCTGCACAGTCAAGTTCTTGCAGAAACACAACAAAAACTGCTCTCTGACAGACTGAAGGGTCCGTCTAGCCCTCTAGCCCAGACACCTGCCTCCAACAGCAAATCCCTAATTTTGTTCAGTACCAGAACAGAAGGATTCTAAAGTGACACTTCCATATAATTTTCTCCCAATTTCCAACACTCACTCTGCTGCTCAGGGACTTCCTAAAGCAGAGGATGTTTTGTGCCTCCTCCTGGTTTATTTTTGGATGAAAATACCAATGAGCTTTATTGCATGGGATGTATTTCTTTTGATACCATTACAAGAGATGACAGAAAGTTGTCCTATGAAATCAGCAGGAAAATCTTGAGTGATGATATCTCAGACTTTTAACCAAGTTATTCTACATGCATGCTTCTCTTTTAAAAGTCTGAGCAAATAGCCAAAAGAGAGATTTAAGCTATAATTTAAAATTATTATTCCTGGTACTATTTTCCTAGTCTCTTTTATGTTAAATCATTTAAATAACAGTGTCAAAACTCTTAAATCCACAGTATCTTTAACCCCCTGAGTAGTAGAAGAAGGTTAAGTATACTAGCTGTAGTAAAGATTTGCTGTCTGTATATGAATGTACCAAGGAATCTTGATATTTTGTATTATCCTTCACTAGAACTGTTTGACCTCCATACAGTTTATGGCAGTAACTTGTAGGACAATATTTGAATGCTCTGTGCATGAGCAGAATACATGCTGGATTTGAATTTGATTAACTAACTGTTGAGTAAGTAATAGAGTGGTACTTGATGAATTAATAAACTGTTTATTGGTTAAGAATTAACCAAGAATCCTATCTTGAGAATACTATGCTACATAAAACACAATCTGAAAAGAATCCAGAGTTGAGAGCAGCAAGTAATGCTCCTGAATGTCTGTAGAAATAGCTATCTTAATTAAACTCCAATACACTATGACAAAGCTATTTTGGCTATATTTTTGCTATAAAAGCCATCTAGCACCTCAGCAACCTGAAAACACTCCTGCGTGCTTAGGTCTCACTGCAAACACGGAGCGTTGGTGACTACAGCTCTTCGGGAACATGAGAAACCATTTATCTTTACATAAGCAGGCACCTTTACACCCTTTTACCCCCCATAAGCAGGTACCGTAGCTAAGGGCTGGCTCAGGCCATGGGCAGCGCAGCTCCATCCGGACCAGAAGGATTTGTGAATTCACAGGGGTCACAGCCAGGTATGGCCTCAGCACTGGGGAGCCACGTGGCAGGGAAGAGAGTGATCTGTGGTGACAAGGGAGCTTGCACATGGACAGAGATGGCAAAGGATGTAAAATCAGACACAACCAGCAACTGAAAGAGCAAGCACTTCATGTTGAGGATGGGATGAAAGTTGTACGAACCAAGAGAATGGAAAGTGCTGTCCAAAGTTCTTCCACATTCAAAAGAGGAAGAAGGGCAAAAAAGACTGTGCGATTTATTCACAATTCTCAGCCAATCTCTTTTCTCCAGCTTTGGATAATCCACAACACCCTCATCTTTGAATGATTTGCAACATCCTCAGTTTTTAGCTAGAGACCTGCCAGAAGGGAAGGTAATAAAGTCTGCTAGACAAAACCAGAGTATGTTGCTTATCAAACAGGAAAGGGTTTTTTGTCTTTTTCATTGTTAAGCCTGAGATTTCACCCGTGTTCTCAAACACAAATAAATAAGTGAAAAATATTAAATAAATAAATGCTATAAACTTCCTCAGATTATCATTGCTTGAAAGCTCATGAATGTAGTACTGGGCGTGAGCTAAAAATATTTAGAATCACAGTTTTTGAAAAATTTCTTAGTTAGTGAAGGCTCCCTTTGGCCACCTCCCACTTCTCAAATTTCACACTGAAAATTTTCTGATGCATTCATTGCAATTCAGGACTATGTTTCAAATTCCCCTTCCATCCATCAATACAATGATTCAATGATTGTTTGTAGATCTTGATGATATAAGCACAAGGGACCTCTCAGATCTCTGAAGGGCCTGTTTTAGGCAGCCAGACTCAATGGCCAAATGGCCAGCAATGGTGGCAACTGAAGTACTCTCCATGGCTAGTAGAGGAATCCCAAATGGGACACCCTTAACTTCATCATAAAGCAATTCCTCTTCGTGCTATTTGAGTACAGTAATTATCCCATTGACCACTTTAGAAGAGGCTTGACATTAAACCAGCGTCAGGAGAATGTGCATCATGCTAAGGTAGATAAGGGTAGTCCATATGTCTGAAAGCTGTTACCTCAGCCTTTTAGCAGACTTAGAAATTTCAGTGTGTTTTGACATCTGCGTCACAACCATAAAGTTTTCCAGCACAAGTACAGTAATTACAACATTATGAATACATTTTTCAGTTCATCTCTGTTCCTTCTGTATATCCCTCAGAGCAGAAACCCCTTCTTTCCACCATCTGGGCATTTCTCTAGTACAAGGAAGGTCAGCAGCAGCTAGAGATGCCAGAATAGCCAGCTGCTCTGTAGCCTCCCTCCCCGGGGCCTCAGTACCGGAGCCATTATCAATGGAACGGTGCGGACTAATAAACCTTGATTTTGGCAAATAGCCCAGGGGCAGCCAGCTGGAATGGGTTAAATCACCCTGAGGTTCTTTTAAGATACTCTGGGACCTGTGCAGGGCAGTGCACAGAACTGGGTTAATGCTTCTGGTCCCCAGTGATTCTTCCATCTCTCCTGTCTCTCACAGCAAGGGGAAATGGATGCCTCAACTAATAATAAACCGGAGCTGAGCATGTGGAGAACACCAGGCCAAATATAAAACAGCTGGGGCTCCCTGGCCAGCCATCAGCTTAGCTCAATCACAGCATTGCCTGGAATCTTCTGGAAAACAGGTAAAAATGAGTATAAGAAACTTCCAAATCAACCAGAAAAAGAAATTGCAAAAAACATCTTGAAACATTACTATAAAGCTCTTATGTCTTGTCAAGGAATTCATTATGACATAGCTTTTATTTCCTAATGGACACAAACCTCTCAGCATGTTCTTCACCAAAAAAGAGACTAAAAATATGAGAAATTATTACAGGAGGAAGAAGGAATCACCCCAAGAGCACTTGGATCTCTGTACATCAAAAATAGCTTAACATACAGGCATTGCTCTTGTCTGTCTTTGTGGGTAAAAAAAAAAAAGGGTAATTTTTCACTTTAGAAAGTAGCAGTCTTGACAATATTCTTACAATGTCATATTCCATTACTTAGTTTAACAGGGAAAAATCTTGTCTGAAAAGAAATCAGGAACTTTTAAAAATGAACAGCATACTAGAGGAAGCAGACTGAGACAGTGTGCACAGAATCAGCTCAACTTTTATTCAATCAAGGAAAAATACAGGTTTTGTATCTCCTGTGCATAACGCATTTTAATTTAGATTATATTAGTGGTTGTGTTCAAAACTTGTGACTTAAAATTCTTGCTGCTAGAAAATTTCATCTGTAATTTCTGGCAGCCTGCACTGAAGGTTCAGCTGCTAATATTGCAAAGCAGTGAACTAAAAGTGCGTAGCAATTTCACACTCACACACAGTCAACCTCACCATTCAGAAATGAAATCACCCTTCTTGGTATTTACAATTTACCATCAGAACACTCTACATATGACAGTCTTTAACAATACTGTCAAGCAAGATTTGCAAACACCAAGAACAGAAGACATGTTCATTATTTCAAGAAGTATCTACTTTTTTACAAATTAAAATAAAGCAAAATTATGTCAGACAGACTTTCTTTCAAATTATAATTATTCTGTATCCCATTTTTAGTGAAAATGCATTTCTTTGTAACAATTGTGAGCTAGAATATGTTACCCACATTAAGATGCTTATTTTGCCCCACCCTATACATTTCCACAGCTAGGGTTCTGTCAATAGCTTTATTGAAAATATTTTTTTTCAGAGGTTTGTATGTCAACTGTAAAAGTAAGTTCCAAGATGAAAATTGGCAGAGTGCTGGTTGTCAGTTCAAGGATATAGATAGTATTGTTCTTAATATATCTTTAGCATATTTTTTCAAATATGAAAAAGAAACCCCAACCCAAACCTCCTTCACTGGCTTTGTTAAGCCTTGTTTTACAAGATGTACAACTACAATCTCTGGTAGTGAAGTAATATAAAAATAACATAAAGACACTTGCAGCATGCAAATGTGCTGGGGATAAAGGTGTAGTTGTATTTGAAATTCTGTGTACAAAAAATGCAGCATAATTGAGCAACGGTCAATAAATATGGGTAATTATTTAAGACTGAAAAAAATCTTTGCTAAAGTCTTTCCCAAGAGGCTGTCAAAGAAACTGTGAAGGCGTAGAGTAAGAGACAAGGTCTTGTCATGTTGATACAGGTCAGAAGCTGGCCAAAGAGATGAAAAATCAAGAACAGGTACTAACAAACACTTTCCAACTGAGTGGTGTGATTTCAAGTAATGTTAATAATTGTATTGAAAAGAGAGAGATTAATGTTACAGCAAAACATCCAACAGTCATAGAGCCAATTGCCTGAAAAAAAAATATATATATTTCTATATAAAAGGAATTTTAGAGGAACCAAAGATGAGGAAGAAAGGAGAGCACAAGGATGTCAGTGCTACCAAATCCCAAATGAGTCTCTTTGCAGAGGACAGGCTGAATGGCTCATGCAGTAAAGACCTGGCAGTGTGGCATGGTGCATTGAAGGGGTCAGGGAAGCCAAATAGAGGTGAGCCTGCATAAGGGGTAAGAAAAAAGGGTATGGGAAAATTATTGCAAGCCTCCTAGAAAACCCAGACTCTCACCTGACATACCATGCTCTGTATTACTCACTCCATCCTCTCCAAGGAACATAAAAGCACAGCAAAAACAGGACAATGAGTATCATCAGAAACATTATAAAGTAGCTTATAGGAACCATGGCTGAAAAAGCCTTGGATTGCTCACTGGGGAGGAGTCAGTTGTGTAGGAGCATTACAAAGCTCATGAATTTTATAGGGGGGGAAGGTGGACAGGTACTATGGACTCTGTTACAAAAATGAGAAGCATTTAGTGACATAAATAAAGAGATTATAAATGAAGAACAGGTAGGTAGAAACTCTTCCTCATTGCAAAAAGAATTACTCCCATGAAACTCCATGTTACATAAAATTTAACTGAATGAAGATCTTTCCAGAGATAAAATATAAAGAAAGAAAGAAAGAAATGCAGACAAAAACCACACAGAGAAATACATCACACACCTTAGACAACAAAAATGTTCAAAGTGATAGAACAGGAGGCAGTGTCATCTATTATTAAAATCGTCTGACACTTCCTATTACAACACCCTGTTGTCAGTTGCTTTCAGCTTTGCCAATCATTAACAGTTTGGACTGAAATTTTTACACATCGAATATCTGCCTGAGGCTGAGATACTCTGGAAAATTTTAGTCTGAACAATTCAATTGTTGCAGAAATGGAGCCAGAGAATAGTCCTAGTTTTTTTTATTTCATTATTTAAAAAAAACTGATGTGCCTCAGCAGCTGTAGCCCCTCCAGACTTCTGAGGGAGGATGTAATATTTCAGAATTGAAAAGCCTTTGCATTGGAGCAGTAACATTTGCCATTCTCTTTAAACTCTACCCGAAATTTCAAGCAAATTATGCCTTTGAATAAAATTATATTCACTTATACTCTGAAAAATAGGTCTATTTTTGGCTTTAATAGCTGAAATCACAAAGGATTACATATTCCACGAATGTCCTGGATTATGTTTGTGCCTCTGCTCAGCAAGAAAGGAAAGAGTTAAAGCAGAAAGATCTCAGCTATTGTTAACACTTGAAATGATTTGTTTCAGCTTTTTATAACTTGAAACCTAAAGTTGCCTTCTACTTTCTTTGCCTTCGGTCTCTGAGGTTTCCAGTTTAGCTGGTGAGGACAAATCTAACCTTGTGACACTTGCTGAGATCATAGTGGAGAGATCAGAAGATTGTCTGAGCAGCCTAAAAGCCTGTCGGGTCTGGAGCAGCTAATTGGGTCTTGCCTCATATGTTCTGCCTGTGATTTTTCCAAAAACAGAACACAGAGAACAACAATGCCAGCAAGCAGAATTTTCCCCAAGTCTTGCTGTTCTTGTCTCTCTTGTCATTTATGGGAGAGAAGATATCTTTCATGCCAATTCTAGGAGAGGTTTGCAAAGTTCAGAAAGTTTGGCTTTGTTCACTTGCTGACCCATTCATTTGAAACATCTCCAAGAGTTTTGAAGAGAAACCAACTTTTCAGACTGTAGCGGATACATCATGACCAGGATGTATCTTATTCCTCTCTGAACCAGCTCTCAGCTCCCCACCTAACTCCAGTTTTACTAGGGAGGCAGAAAACAGCTTTTTAAGCAGTAAGCAAGGGCCAGGCAGTAGATTTCACATCTACTCCGGGGCGAAAGAAAGTGTCAGAGCTGATGATATCACCCACCCTCCCTTGCCCTCCTCTCCATCAGAAGCTCAGCTCTCCCTGTTGTTCTAAAATGGGTTCAGGAAAAGGCTCATAGGGAGATAGTGGTGGGGGAGGAGAGAAGGGACAGTGACTGGCCACGCCATCAGCTTGGTTGGCATGGCGTGGATGGTTTAAAATCAGTAGGCAGCCCACGTGGTTTGGCTGGTTGAGCCAGTAGATTTGTTTGGGTATTTTCACACCAGCTGAACTGATTAGCTCTGCGGGTTATGCTCTTGGCTGTACTACAGCTGTATTCAGGGGAGCCTAGAGAAGAGGATTTTAGCACCTGGGACTGCCAGTGACTGCTCTGTCCTTTGCTTTGTGCTGAAGTGGCCACAGGACAGTTTTGTGGGGCTGTGGTACTTCACAAAAGCTGCTCATGGGCCACAGCCCCATACTCTGCTCTGTGTAATGCCAGCTCTTAACCACCTTTACCATGCCAGTGAATTTTTTTGACCTTTGACATTTTAGGCAGCTTTATAGCTTATTTGCACTGCTGAAATGGGACAGAAGGATGAGGTTAAGAAAGGTCCTTTCTAAACCTAGCATAAGGACTTTTAACTCAGCCAGTAAATTTGCTGTTCAGAGAGGTTTCCAACTGACTCCTTTGGTCTCTGGGTTCCAGCACTGAGAGGATTTATGTTTCACACCATGTACTGTAGTTCCAGATATTTAAATCAAGAACATACTTGTCTGAGCTTCACAGGAAAGTATACTACTTCAGATAGAATTATGGCCAACATCTTTATGTTTTGTTGTCACTTAAACATTAAACAGCTCCATGCTGCCTTGTATAATTCTCAAAACAGTCAGGTTTCTCAGATTAAATGCCAGTCTCACATTATGAAACAAGTTGTGTTCCTGAGAACTAAATCACAAAATAACTATGGTACCAGGCCAGGAATTTATGTGTAATAATTTTGCCCCCACTTTTTCTAGCATATCCAGATTATAGGTCTTATGTTATCATGAACAGTCATGGTCACGGTACCCCTCCAAACATGAGCTGACGTCATTCCAAATCCATTGTCTCATCACATTTGATGGATAAGACATAGCCCATCCATCAAAAAAACACCCAATGTGGCAGAAGTAATGGAAAACCCTTCCCACTTTATCTGCCACTTTATAAATCTGACTGCACTTGACTGATTCTTTTTCCCTAGGGCTTGTTACATTTCAGCAGAATTCTCTGTCATATTGTGAACTGAATGTGAAAAAGCAAAGTGACCAAACTGATACTCAGCAAAGCTAAAATGCATAGTAACACTGATTCTGAAGGTCAGCAAACCACAACTTATTAGAATGATTTTCTAAGAAGAAAAAAAAAAAAAAAAAAAAAAAAAAAGGCAGGGGGAAAAAAAGCCTCTTCAGGAGAAAAAGAAACTCATAGATCTCAAAAAAAAAAAAAACAAAAAAAAAAAAAAACAAAAAAAAAAAAAACAAACAAACAAAAAAAAAAAACAAAAAAACAAAAAAAAAAAAAAAAAAAACAAAAAAAAAAACAAACCAAAAAAAAAAAAAACCACACCAAAACAGGGGGAGGGATGAAAAAGAGATGGCTGATATAAATAAAGATAAAAAATAAAAAAACACCATCAACTTCTTATTTGACATTCTCCTTTGATGGCAATCTACTGCAAAGCAATATACTCTAAAATAAATATTTTGGACTGCACTTTGCATCCAGCTCCACCGGTGTGACTACACTGCTACTAGCAGGACTGTACCAGGGTCCCAGGTGGCAAGCATAAAAACAGAAACTCATTATAGAATAAGAAATGTAAGAACTCTTTGGTGAGAGTACATTCCCTGCAGAGTGCTATGAAAGTAAAAAGAACATTTAAATAATACTGGCCCTTGATCCCCTCAAAAGCTGAAAGCACATTTATTCAGCTTGAATTCCAGAATCCCAGCCACGGTTTATAAAATGTGCTTGATCCTTGTGTAAGACCCTTTGGCATTTTCTTTCAGAGAAAAGATATCCAGATGTTATTTTTACAGTTCATCTTAAGTAAATGTATGTGTTTAGCTAAACAGGCTTAAATGCAAGAGGCACCTAAGAGAACAATGATGAAATGCTTGACTTGATTCATGGACCAACTGTCAAATTCTCGTTTAGAACATCTGGCTGGTAACGTATTTGAAAACTTTTTCTGTCAGTGAATATCAGCACAGTAGGCTCTTCTACCTTACAGACAGCTCTAAATTGCAAATGTAATTAGTGGAGAAGTGGCATCAGAGTGTATGTCTAAAGTCACATTCAGCTTATCCATGCTCACAAAACATTCATTCTACAACAGTGCTAACATGTAATGTGCAATCATTTGCAACTGTTTAATTAACAAAATATACAAAATACCAGCTTCAAAACCTGAAAGTTGTTACCTACAAGCTGTGCAGGCAAGTGCAGGATGGTCTCTCATGACAGCCCTTCAAAGTAAACTCATGGGCCTCCAAGACAACTTCTCAGCAGCCACTGTGGCCTGGATTTGGTAGCCCAGTTTTCTCCCACACGTATCTATCCATTCCCTCTGGCTTTGTCACACAGGTCCAGCAGGAATCCATGGGAGAGAGAGGAACCTCTCCTACCTTCTGTCCACCTCCGTCTGTTTCTCAGCCCAGTTTCTGCAGTTTTCCATGAACACAACAGCTTGCAAGGGCATAAATGCCACAGCAACATTCCTAATTCAAAGGCTGATATAATCTAAACTCAACAAAGCAAGGCTGATCCCAGGAAAATTGATTTTTTCTCTCTGTCCTCCCCTGTTTTGCAACAACATGACAACTCAGAGATGACACAATCCAGGAACCCTTTCTGTAATTCAATTTAATTCTGAAGCAAAAATCTACTTTCATCTTGGGTCTAATCTAATATCAGGGAATGATGAGGTTTTTTTGTGAGGGATTTCTTTGTTCCCTGAGAAAAAAAACCAGCAGCTTTATTGTAGAAATCACTTTCAGATGAAATGAAGATAACACCAATCTGGGCCCTCTCTATAGATTCAGAAAGATTCATATCACCCACACCAAAACATCTAACCACAGTATCTCAGACAGGAGCCTTTAATCTCCTCATATGGAAAAGCTGGAAAAGGTGAAAATTTTGTAGAGTGATTTGTCCCACCTGCAGCAATTTCTGCATCCTCTGAAGATTTTTATCTCTTTTCAAAAGCTATGGCAGAAATCTACTGCCATCATAGGCCTTTCTTTGTCATTCCTTTTTGTGCACCCAGTAAAAGGGAGGCAGAACCATGTACTATGAAGAAACAACTGGGAAATTACTGCATTACCTTATTAAACATCATCAACAAAAAAGAATTAAATCTCAAATTCAGACTTGGTGGAAAAAATACTGGGAACTAGAGAAGCAACTTAGAACAGTCTAATTTCGGTTAAGCCATGTTAGAAAAGACGTCATTATATTCTTGAGTGGTTCTGCATACAGGCAACAGCCAAGACTTTTACTGACAAGGATGGGATTTTCAGACATGTTTAAAACATTGAAGAGCTTCATCACATGAAAATTTCACAAAAGCCATTGGCTAGAAAACTGTTGCAAAAGGGACAAGATGAAAAATGTGTCAGACTGAAACGGAACAGAAGTCCATTTTGAATGAGGCAAAAGGGATTTAGAAGATACAGAGCATGGGAAGAGAAGCTGGGGCTTTTTTTTAGACACTGTGTTTATAAATTATAAGAAAAATAAGTATGGAAGTAGCATATTTGTTTCAATTTCCAAAAGTATTTGACAAGTTTCCATAGGAGAGATTAATGGCTAAGAAGCATAGGGCAAGAATAAAGAAATAAAGAAGTCTTCTGTGTATAAAATCTAGCTCAAATTGTTGCTTTGCCCTTAGAAGATGACTATGCCTTTTACACAAGGGATCTTTTCCTTACAGCCATAAATTGACCATTATCCTGTGGGTGTGGATTTGGAGGGCTACTTCAAAGATAATGTCACACATTTGTAATAGTATTGCTGTAGCTGTAATGGTCTGAAAGCAAAAGCAGGACAAGGCTTATGGGTCAATATAGTCAGAAAAAAAAAAGAGAAGTCCATGTTCAGGTCTGAGAAGCAGTGAACTTCCAAGAGAAGTACAAGTAGGGAGTATACCCTTCGAGTTTAATTAGATATGTTAAGTCAGGTAGACAAAAAAGCTGGTTGGCACCTGTGAAATAAAGGGAATATTAAAAACAAAGTGGTGACACTGAGATTATTCTGTAAAGGAATAGATAGGTAAGCCTATGTCAGATAAAAAGATTAATAAAGGGGGGAAAATTATAGTGTACTGCAAAAAACTACTCCTTCCTTTGATTTTCACCTTTCTACTGTCTGCTGTAATTAAAGTTTCAGTCCCCTGGTTGCCTCAGACAAACAGAGGGCTGGTGTATATTTTTCTAGCTACATCAGTTGATCCAAGAAGCAATATGAGCTTTATACAGAAATCTTGGTTTGTATGAAAAGCAGGCAGGGGTAGTGTCTGCTCCTAGAAATGCACACCACTCGCTTCCTTGCTCTGCGAGCAAATCTGTTAGAGGAGTCTGCTGTGACCCTGCCTCTCTCTTTTCCTCATCTCTACACTCACAAAGGTTGGTTTGTTATTGGCACAGTCTCTGAGGACAAAGCAGCACAGGTTGTGATTGGACCTGGGCTTTAAATGAAGGGGTTAATTATATGTGATGGAAGCAACTTTTTTTTGTTTGCTTTTTTTCACAGGATTTCTAAAAGACCAGATGAAACCTGGTCTTTTATGGTCAGATTAATTTTCCTTTATTTTACTAACACAAGAGAGAAAAAAAATTACAACCTCTTATTCATGCTGGCTCTGCAAACCTCTACAAATGGAATAGGGAAAGTGGGTCCTATTGTGGTCTGTATTATTGATGGAGGGGCCCTCTCCACCTCACTCTGGGATTACGCTCTTCTCTGTGTTCATCTCTGAAACTCCAGGGGAACAATCAAGGTTCTAACAACATCTTACTACTGTCTTTTACTGATGCCAGAGCAAAAAACAAGTTTGTTACCCTTTAAATGCCAAAATGAGTTTGCAGAGCATGAAGAACTTGCAGACCTGTAAACTCCATTTTTATGCAGCTATTGCTGCATTGTATACTTCCTTGATATTTTCAATCTATAACAGAACTGTAAAAGAAAACTACGACAGATTGTCATCATTTGATCATAAAAACATGGTGAGGAATAAAAAAAAGTCTGCCAGAGGACATCTTTAGTTCATGCTTACTATATACATATGTGGATGAGGCATTAAACAGAGTATCTCAAGGCTATAGATGAAACAAATCTTGGAAGCACAACAAATAATAGGTCATGTAATCCCATCTAGCGAGATGCAGCTCTCACGCAACACAGCCCACAGAGGCCAGATGCTATTCTGCATTGGAGAATGTGAAATAATTGAACGAGAATAAGGCAAACAACCTAGGAAATATCTAAACCCCCAAACTGTCTTTGAATTCTAACAAGAAAATTCTGAAGAAATGCCACTAGATCCATAACATGATGCCTGTTGGCACTCAGAAAAGAGAATGACAGTTCCCAGGAAGAGTGGCTAGAACATGCAGATGTGTGACAATGTTTCTGTTACATGATCCTTAGAATAACGGAATCCCTCTATTACACTTGAGGAAGCTGATATCTTCATGGCCATTAGTAGGCAGCTGTAGCACTACAGAGATTGCATTCAAATCTATGACACTGCTTTGTTGATGGAAAAACAAAGACTGGGGGAATGAGAAAGCAGGGAGGTAGGAAAACAACTGTCTCCTAAAAGAGCTGCGGTAAAAAGCCCTCCATGGAGAACCCAGGGCCTCAAATCCCTGTATGAATAGCTGGAAGAATGTCCCTGATGAGCTCAGTTGCTGAAGTAAAACACTGGAAGAGAGGCAGTCCCTAAGGGACACCAAATGGTATATATGAGTCATTAGCTATAATTTGTTTCCTTAGCATCACACCTTTACATTTTGAAGGTATGCACATGTGTAGAGACACATGCCACCCCATCAGGTGGTGCTGAAGTTATAGGGAAGTATGTGCTGGGATCCTTGATGGAGATGTATGTTTGCTTTGAAGGTCCTCTACTAGAAACTTCTATTAATATATAATAGCCCCTTACCTTCAACCTTTTTAATCATGGTTACTTACAAGCCTGCTTCTGCAGAATCAGATGTTTTGGGCTTGTTTTATCTTAATTCCAGTTTAAATTCCACTCAAACACCACCACCAAGAAAAAAATCCAAAAAAACCCAAAGCACCCCCCCACCAAAAAAACCCCAACAGAAATGCAGTTTTCTCTTTTTTGAAGGGAAAACACAGGACACATGTTCCAAACCATATTTAGATTTTAAAGTTCAGAATTAATACCCTGAATTGCAGCCAGAAATGATCTTAGTCTTGAGGCTGAAAGTCTTTAGTCTTGGGAGTCAACAAATCAGTCATGACAAGCCTGAGCCAGTTATGGTTTATTATAAAATCAAGCTTGATTATCTACTTGAGGTAATTAGACAGACCAGAACAAAAGGACACAAAGTTAAAAGGCAACATATGTAGGAAAAACTGGAAGAGAAATCTTGCTTTACAGAGGGTGGTGAATACCGAGAAAAAACTTGTACTTGATTTTTCTTTCATATACCAAATTTTTGCTAATAAGGCTAATAACATAAAGAGACCCACAATATTTATAATAAGCAGTTTATAAAAATCAGCTACTCAGCTTCTCAGCTGCAGATTCCTCCCAAACCCTGCTACATGCACATAGCCCTGAAATCCAGGTGCAGCTTCTGAGCTCTCTCTGTCCACAACCCATGGCCTTTGCCTAAGACCTAGGAGGTTACAGAGGTATTGAAAACACAATGAAGAAAGAAACGGATGCTGTGACATTTATTACATTAAAGGACAGCAGCACTGTGTTTGGGTTTATACAGATTTAGTATGAATAAACAGACAACAAAATCTAGTCACTTTTTCTTGTCCTTTTGTTTTGGTGAATTTATTGCTATTTTAATGAATACTTAATGGTACTGCCTATTATAGCAGATAAAGTTTAGGATAATTTGCGATGTCACAAAAATGCTTCAGTTAAGCATGCTTAATTAAAGTGCCAAAACTGTTACCAAAAGGTGCCAGAAAAGAAGATTTCAGTGACTATTCTTGGAAAGGTCTAAGTAATATAAGTCCAAGTATAGATCAATTCCTAAAACAGGAGATTTCCAACAGAATGGATAAATACATTTGACAGATGAGCTCAAAATAAGGTAAAACTTTAACACTGCAGTCAGTTATAATATTCCACATTTATTGCTAGGGAAATGAACCACTTGAAATACAACTGTGTCAGAAAGAAGAAAAAGTGCTGGACAAGCATACAACTTGCTCTCTCCCTCTAGTGCAGTCTGGACAAGTCTTTTCTGAAGCACAGCTTGTGTTACTAGGTCTTTACAAAAAAGGTGGCATTAAGCACATCGGCACCTTTTCCCACAGCACTGTCTTCTCTAAATGCAGCCAAAGCTCTCTCCTTTCCCTTTTCCAAATCCTCTAAATATCACAGCAGCATAGTCAAAGAGGAAGAGAAGGTAGGAATTGTCTGCCTGTTTCTAATGTGCACAATAGTTTTCCTGTTCTTCAGTGCCTGACTCAGAATATCAGATAAAAAGAGTTAAAACTGCTTTTTCACTTAGCACCATATTACTGCTGTGCCAAGATACCTATAAAAATCTAAATAACAGACAGGAAGCTCCATAATCACTGCTGCTTTTCATGCCAATCAGTATTATCCCATTGTTTCCATGCAGTCCCTTACCTACCTGGTTTATCTAAGTGAAAAAAAATAGACCATGTGCAATTTGGGCCAGGATTGACTCTTAAGGATTCAGGCATTGTTTAACTTTCTAGAGCTCTGTATCTCTAAGCCTTTCCTGAATGGAAATAACAAATAATTACTAAATAATGTAGGCATTTTGGTCAGAAGGAGGAGATTATCTATAAAGGAAAATCTGCTAGAGCCAAGAAAATAATTTTTTAGGAAAAGAATAATTGGAATAAGAAATGTGCAAAACAGGGGAAGACAGATAAAGCTGTTCTTATTTATGAATAGAGCTATTAAATTTCTGAGGCTACACTAAACAGAGTATCTTTTATATTTGGGCAGAATACAATCTAAATCTATACTACAGCATGCATATTGTATGTATTAAGCTTAATTATCGTTCACCGCCATGTCCACTAACAGAACTACTCCAGTGGCCAGCTGCTTCCCATTACAGAGACATTACTCAGAGCTGCTGTCATGAACATCATTTGTCACCACCAGAGCATGGGAAGGTGTGGCAAATCCATTGTTTATCTGACCGAAGACAACATTAATGAAGTATTCTGTTACAAACTCCCTCACATGCCCAGGGATTAGGCTAAGTGAATCCCAACTTTCTTCTTCAGTGCAGACCATCAAAAGACATTTTTCCACACTGATCAGTTCTGCTCATATTTCACAGAGAGACTCCTGCCTTGAACTGAATGTGCATCTTCATGCTCTTTGTGAGACCCAGTTCTCATGTATAAGCAAAGGGCATTTGAAGCACAGGTGGCAGAAGGGAAAGAAAACTACGCTTATGTTCTTTTCCTCAAGCTAAAACATAGAAATTAAGCTTCTTATGCTTCCTCTCCATGGGTCAAGCTCTAAGCATCAACCTAACCTGTGCAAACAAAAACATAGCCTGACTAGGGAAGAACAAAGGATTTTATAGCCTCGATTTGGGGTGGCTGTCTTGGGATCCATTTGTATTCAAGTCTACCCCTTCCAAGTTTTGCTCTGGGACTGCCCCAGGCAGTGCCATCTGCACCCTCCTGAGAGCACTCTGCATGGACTGAGGTAACAGTCCTCTTGGGACTGCTGTGTCCATCCCCTGTGGACCATCTACAGAACCTGTAAACAGCTTTGGCCTAAGGGCTTCAGGTAGCATCACCTTCCCTTTGCCACCTAGACACCACGACTGTGCTCAGCACCTCACCTTCGAGCAGCCTGCCATTAACCAGCCTTTTTCACCCCTGAATTTATGCAACCCGGTATTCATACCTTTCCTTTGATTAGTTAAAATGGTCAATCTGCTTTTTCTATTGACTTCTACCCACAATAACTCAATTTTTCCATTAGCAAACTGTATGTCACTCAGGTTACACTGGGCTCCCTGTGTTCACCAAAGAACCTGGGATCCTTGGAAGGGAAAGAGCTGCAGACAAAGCTATACTCTAACAGAAGTAAACAGTCAGTAGCAAATGATTCCCAACAGCCTCTTGGCTTACTTTATGCAGTGGGATGCTCATAGTAACTCATGGGCTTTCTGGTCTAGAATAAACAAACACATGGAAAATAATAGGAATGGAGGCTTTCCAAAGCAAGATAAAAGATGGGGAAAACTTCTGCAAAAATAAAATATTTCCTCATGTTACTTTACTGTAACATCAAATAAGAACATGCCAAACAGATTGCTAGTGGTATAATTACCAACAGCCAGGAATTAATTAAAAAAAAAAAAAAAAAAACAAACCCTAAAACAAAATGCCAAAACATCCAAACAATATGGCTTGCATCATAAATTTACTCCAGTATTTTGAGACCATTAAGAAAAGTATGCCAAATAGTAATCAGTCTGTTTTCCTAAACTGTTAACTGGCTTGGATAGAAGCATAACAGCAGAAAAGGGGATACTATATTCCTAAATAAACCTTCACTCTGCATTCAACACAAGCTTTGCACCTAGCAATTCCCTCTATGTGGCCCTGCTCACCTCTCAATCTTGTTTACTTGGGACATTCAGCCCTTCATACCATGTTAAAACTACTATTTACCTTCAAGCACCGAGCAGATTTTAATCATTATCTTCATCCCTGGCCTCAATTAAGGTCTAATATAGAGGAGGTACTTGAATGACCTAAGAGGCACACTTAACCCTGATAGCGTGTCAAAAGGCACTCAAGAGTTTCTACCACATTTCCTCCGGCTGTCAAATCTTTCTCTCCTTTTTCTGTTGTAAACTGACTGTGTTTGTTCCTAGCACTTTAATGTCCCCTGGAGTGAAGTCTCCTTGAGTAACACTCACATGATAGAAAGTGTGATTAACTCTGCAGGCGCTTTTCAGGTCAATGAAAAAAACCTACCTGTTACACTACTATATAATACTTCAGAGATGTTCCCAGTGGCTCTACATACTGGGATTCCCACAGTACCTATTCTCTCTCACTCTTGCTGTTCTTCTGTGCCTCAGTAATAAAAATATGTAGTTTTATCTAGGTGTAAGTGCAACACTAATCCTTAAGAGTATTTTTCATACAAGTGTAATTATTCTGATGGGTCATTCAGATAATTTGAATGGTATATCTTTTCCTCTTGACTTAAATGTTTCTATAGGGAAGATGATAAGATAGAAAAGAACTAAAATAAAATTGAGAAGTTTTGGTTTTTTTCAGAGAATATCTTACTACATTTCTTTTACATCATAGGCTGACTTGTTAACGAAACACGACACATAAAACAGGTTGGGAAGCCATAAGAGATGAAATGATACCTTCTGAAGATACCTTGTAACCTTGAGAGGGTTGTAAAATCTACGGAAAGGTATGGATTTTATTAAGACTTTTGATATCTTTTTTATTGCCAGATGTCAAGCCAGTGCAGCATTCAGAACAGGGGTAAGGACACTGAATATTAATGTGCCATGGGGCTGCTGAACTCTTCAGTTCTTGTGGTCTGCAGCTTTCACAGGCAGGGGAACCTGAGCTCAAGGAGTGCCTCAAACACCTGTCTGTGCACACCAAAGCTTACATCTGGAGAGTGCTAAAATTCAGTCACAAATTACAGATCCTCAAGCATTTTTTATCTTTGAAAAGTGACTATCTTCAGCTCATTATACAAGTGACTCACTTCAAAATTTTTGTCTATACACTATAATGAGATAGCAGGAGTTAAGTGTTAATTACAGAAAAGGAAGCTGTGTTTTGTTAGGCATTCTCTTGGATTATTTGAGTTATGGACTCATCAGCACATTGGATTAGTGGCTAAGCAATAGAGTATAGAAAAAGGAAGCTTTAATAGGTAACAGGGTAGCAGGGGTAGAGTGAAATGATACTGCCAGGCGGCTACCAGTGGCTCTAAGCCTTCAGTAATGGAGAAGCCACAGAAGAGGTATACACATGAGAGTTGGGAAAATCCTCCGGCCAGCTGACTTCCTAAAATCTTCAGCCCTGTACAGTCTTTCTTTGGGGAGCTGCTGAATATAATAAATCTTGATTTTCTACTTGATTTGATTTTTATTCATTAACGTTACAAAAATGGTACACAACCAGAACAGTGAAGAATATGTTTACCATTTAGTCAGCATACGATGACCTGCAGTGAACAATAATTAATAAAGCATGCCTGGAATCTGAATATAGTGATTGCCTGTAGTTACAGTCTTCATTCTGAAGAAAAAGAGCCTGAATATTATGACTTCAAACATTTTTAGGCTAATAAAATTTCAAGCTAATAAAATTCTGGGAAGGACATTTAACCCTGTGTCTTGAGATTCAGGAGTCTCTAGATCAAAATTTCACAAATCTTTCTGTTATCAAAAAGTATGTCTGGGGTTGCAGTTTCAGGATTGCAACTGCTTGCTGTAGTGGGTATTGCTTCCAAAAATGAAGCTTTTGTGAGTTATGACTTGATTTGGATAGATAACTTCTAGTTTGGGGAACCTCATTCTATTTATTAATGATCAAGAGGAGAGCACATTGGAGAGAGCAGCACTTCAGCACTGATTTGCCTTGTGGATCTCTCCCTGTGAAGTACCTGGTACTCAACACTGTCAAAAGCACAATCCTGAGTGAGATGACCTGATTGGAATTGACAGCTCCTATGTTTCACTGAAATCAGGTCAAAAGACAAGTGTGTGGAGAAAGCAGAGACAAATGGAAAAACAGAAAGGTTGATTTAAGTGCCTAATATTTCACAACCTCTAGTGTCTAAAAAATATGCCTAAAACCACAAAAATGGTGTTTTTTTCTATATTTTTGGTAAGCAAGATGTTAGGCTTCAAAGGTTCCTAGTCTCTGATTTCACTAGGACTTTGTACAAGTGGTCAAAGACTATCTTCAGGGAAAAAAATACAAAAACTGTGTGTCACTGAAAATCTCAGTATCTTGAGGCTGAGGTATATTGGCCAGACTCTTATGGAACAACATGCCTTAATAATTATTCTTTAAATAAGCAGAAGGCATCCGTTTTCAGACATACCCTTGACTTCCAGGCAGACCTATAACTTTCATCTTGGATGTCTGCCCTTGTGGTTTGTTATTTTACTCTGTAAGAGCACAAATATGTGTCACAGGGCATGAGCTTAACATAAAGGCTAAATGAATTACCACTTGTGTACCACTCTTCAGGTTCATTTGTGCTGGGGAACTTTCTGACATACACTATTTTTGACTCAGAAATGTTTAGGTCATCTGGAGGAAAGCGCCTCAAAATTGCTTCCTGTTTCTCAGAGCACTGGTTAATTAGTGAAAGGAGAGCTGAACTGAACCAGAGAAGTAAATAATTTTCTCAGCATGATATCTTCCCTTAGAAAACAGGTTACCTGATGGCATTTGCTGAAATAAATGAAAGTGCAAGAACTCTAAACCTAGGAATGTCAAAATTGCCTTTAAAAAGTACCAGTGCAAAAGCAAAATAAAACATTCTCAGTTGGCTTAGGTCACTGAGTATTTCTTCTAGTCCTAAAATCTAAAAAAAACAGCAGACTTGAATGCACTTGAAAGATGTGCTTGAATCAGAGTTGCTGAGTGCAAAAAGAGGTTTTAGTTCACAGAAAGATGAACTACAAACTAACATTCCCCTCTTACCTGACCCTTTTTCTCAGAGTCTCAAAGCATAGAAAACAGCAATTTTAAGGCCTGGATAATTCAAAAGCAGTTTAACAGATTTCCTTCAACTTTTCCAGATCTTTTTTTCCTCTGGGCTAAAAGCAACCATGAGAAAATTCAGCCTAAAAGGTACATTTTTTTAAGAAATTATAACCTGCTGAAAGGGGAAATTTAGACTGAAAATACTTTTCACCCATAACTATTCCACATTAATCTTTAACACTTTAACTAATGTTTTATTAAACTACAGTTTATTGTATGAATTATGTATATATAATTTATAAATGCATATAGTAGTGTACATGCAGTGCATCAGCCAAATACATGGAAAAAGTAAGCTTTCTGAATAACTGTAAGTTATAAGCATAATATATGTCAACACATGAGAGATATTATTGAACTATTAACAGGAACCCATCTTTATAAATGAAAGGTTCTGACATTTGCCCAGATCAAAAATCCAATTTTACAGCACTGGGAGATAAGGAATTAAACAGAGTGCAGATATCACCTAAACTTGTATTAGAAGGTTAGTAGTGCTTAAAATTGATTAGTTACCATGATCAGAGAGCTGTCATCCCAGGCTGAGAGAATAGTATTGGCCAGATGTTGTGGAAGCTTCATTTTAGCAAACTCTTCAGCTAGACAAGAGTTTCACAGATTGCAAACTGGGGAGCATTACTGTTACAAGGCAGGCATCCCAATGGGTTACACAGCAGCGAATCTAAGAACTGCTTGGGAGAAAAAAGTCTTGAGAAACCTCTAAAAAGACTTAGTTCATATGGACTCTATACATATGAGAACAAAAATGCCCTGCACAGCAATCAGGAACTGGTCAGTCTGGGGAAGGAAAGCCCATGAATGCATAAGTCCTTTGAGCACTGACAGACCAGAGGACTAAGACGTGTCAGGATACAGGTGGATACTACAGACCACATTTCAGACTATGGCAGGATATGTAAAGATCACAGTCTCTCCAAGTTTAATCTAAAGTACTCACTGCTTTCCTAGCTATCAACAAGGCTGGGGACAAAAAAAAACAACAAAACAAAACAAAACAAAACAAAAAAAAAAACAAAAACAAAAACAAAAAAAAAAAAAAAAACAAAAAAAAAAAAACCAAAAACCCTCCAAAAAACAAAAACAAAAACCCAAAAAAAGAGAATAACATAAAATTTTAAAGATGGACAAATAGTTAGCACAGGGACATGGTTTCATCCCAGAGAAATGTAACAGATGACAGTAGCAAAAGCAGTACGTGACTGCTGACAAAGCTGACTTCATTACTAGGATTAATAGCAAAAAAATGAAAAAGCCAGCAATAGCTAGGGCGTAGTTAGATATTTGGTTGAATATAATGATGCAAACCCTCACTGAACACAGATACAGTAAATATATTAGAGAAAAAAAATCTATAAGTATTTCCATGGCAAACTGAAGTTTTGCTATTATGGATCTGCAATAAAGAAAATGTGTCAAAAACTTATGAATCTTAGGGAAATATAATGAAGCATCAAAGCACCTATTTACCTTAAAAATATGAAGGAGTCTAAAACAAAGAAAAACAAAAGGAAAGGAAAGAAAATAAGTTATTCTGCACCTGTAGAGAAATCAGGCAGCACTTCAGTAATTAATATTTATTACTTATAGCACGTTCCATACATTGAAAATGCTGAACAAACATGAACTGACTTGTACAGCATCTTTACAATATGTGATACACATAATTATGGAAATTACAGCAGGGGGCTGTCAGTGGTATAAGATACTGGAGATCCTCCCTTGTGGGGAAAAGCACTGCACCTGAGATGAGGCTGCCATGTAGGGATTGCACTGCACACCTGAGGACAAAACTTACATTGGAACTGAAGAGACAGAATAGAGCAAGACAGAAAGGCAGGGCAAACTTCCATAGCATATGTAAGTAAGATGATTATAAATGAAAGCAGCAGAAGGTGGTTTTGACATGTGACTATTTTCAGGTTGGAGGTAATCGCGTTCAAGTTGAGCACAACATCTGCAGGCAAATCCCCACTGGAAAATGGAAAAAGTTGTTTCCTCATCAACACACAGAACCATTAAATATTCTGTGTTGGAAGAGAATCACAATGATCAAGTTCAGCTCCTAACTCCACATGGTACAAATTATAGCATGTATCCAAGAGTGTTGTCAAAATACTTCTTGAACAGGCCACAACCACATCCCTGAGTAGGTTGTTCCAGTGCTTGACCACTCTCACAGAGAAGAACTTCTTCCTAATAACAAATTTGAACATCCCCTGATGCAGCTTTAAGTCATTCCCTCACATCCTATCACTGGACACCAGAGAGGAGAGATCAGCATCACCCTCTGCACTCACCTTCATTAGGATGTTGTAGACAGCAACTCCTCAGCCTCCTCTTCTCTAAGCTGGGCAAACCTAGTATCCAGAGCTGCTCCTCACAAGCCTTGCCCTCTAGTCCCTTTCATCATCTTTGTTGCCTTCCCTTGAACATGCTCATCACTCTCATATTTTTCATACGACTCTTACAACACACAGCTGTCATGGTGAAACTGCACCAAAGTTGAGAAAAGTAGGATAAATGCTTATTTTGAGTGGTTAGTTACATCACGCCTAATGTGACCCTTTTGGCCACCAGGACACATTATTGACTGATTCTGAGCTTCTCATCAACAAAACCCAGCAGATTCTTTCTGCAAGGTTGCACTCCAGCCTCTTCTCTCCCAGTCCACTCATACATCCAGGATTACATAGTCGCAGGTGCAGAATGTGGCATTTGTCCTGATTAACCATCACACAGTTGGGTAATCGGCCAGCCCTGTAATCTATCCAGACTCCCTATTAGGCCAATCTACCCACTAGAGAAGCAACAGCTTCTCTTTTATTTAGTATCATCAGTAAACTTAGTATGGACCCAGCTTCTGCATCCAAGTCGTTGACAGAAGCATTGAAGAGAATTGGATCCCAAGGAGTGGATGGCTTTGCTTGTTTCTTTTAATCAGGAGCATGGGGTTAAAGCTAGAGATCACCAATCAGTTCACAGCCTCCACGGGCTCAGTTCTCTGCTTGAGACTGATTTGTTATAAATCAGCTTTCTTGCAGCTTAGTGTACCAGCCTGTAAAACAGGTAATTCGGAGCCAGACCATCAGCTGTGAACTGGCACAGCTCCACTCAGTTCCCAGTGTCAGGAGGGGGCATATTTGGCCAAAATTAATCATCAGGCATCCCTGGTGAGGCAAGGAGAGTGATTTACATCATGACCTGGCTCACTGCATCCATGTCTACGTGGAGAGGCGCAGACATGACAGGATGCTGCTCTGATACAGATATTACACAGCTCTTCTTAAGCTGAAGTGGCAGTGCAGCTTCCAGAGGGAATCTGTCATATGCCTAGCACATGGTTTATGTCTACAGGGCACCCACCCCTATATAAATAATTCTTCTCTACATCACAGGAGAAAAGAAGTTTTAATGTTTCCAGCTAATTGGGCCTCTACTGTTGACAATAAAGTCTGCTATGTCCAGTCTTATCTGTAAAATATTGCCGGTTTCAAAATACTGTTTTTGTGAGTATTACAGTAAGTGATCCCTTGCAACACTCTCCCAAGCTATGATTGGAAAGTAAGTGACAAAGTCTAACAAGAACAATATCTTGACATTCAATTTTATGGAACCAGTCAGAAAGTAAATAAGCACACACCTGACAGGAAAGCTTCACTAATATCAACTGAGCATATGAACTGGACAGGCTTCATGATTTTCTGCCCAATTAACACAACTCCAAAATCTCCAGTCAAGAGTTCTCAGCCCAGGGTATTCCTTGGCAGAACCTCAAGACATCCTGCTTGAACAGAGAAACAAAAACAAATGTTCCTCTTACATGACTTGCCTCCTAGTCTTGACCCAGCATAAAGATTGATGGCTTAGCTGTTCAATTTGCCCTGAGAGTTTTAGTTTTTCACATGGTTAAAATATAATATGGATTACATAGCTACTACAATAAGAGACTAATATACAGTATGAGATATTAATCATAGGTGATGTTTTCAGAACATAAAAATATAATATCCTCAGAAAACATTCCATATATTTTTCAAAGGACACGAAGAATTCATGACTGATAGGAGCGATGTTTTTAAAAAAAGAAAAATCTTACCTGTCACAAGCTGTTGTCCTGCTAGTCCTACTGGAACCATCCCCAGATTATTCATAGCTGTAGCCCAAGCTGTGGGATCAGTGACTGACATGTTAAGCTGCGTGGTATCTATAGCTATACTTCCCAAACCATCAGCTGCTGCAAGAAAGTAAACATGCTGTAAGTAGAAAAGCTAATGCACCACAATTTTTAACCAAATCTTTCAGTGAGAATGAGGTATCACAACCACTGTTTATTTTGGGTTTGTTTTGTTTCTTAATTATGATTCACCTTTAGATTATTGATAATAGTTCCTGGTATATTATAATAGAGCATAAAGTCATTGGAAACATTCAACAGATGTAAAATGGTGCAAAGAAAAGAGAAAACTATTTCACCAGTCAAGAAGTAGAACAGGCTGTGCAGTCACTATCCCTGGCACCTTTCAAGACTCAATTTCGTAAAGCCCTGAACAGCTGATCTGACCCTATCTCTGGCCCTGCTTTAAACAGGAGGTTGGGTTGGGGACCATCTGAGGCCTCTCCCAACCTGAATAAATTGCCCTGCAACACTTTGCTAGAACTTAAAGATAGTTGAGGAACTTGCCTGAAACCTGTGAGAACCAAACAGACCCCCAAAAAAGAACTGTTTTCCATAAGATGCAATTTTTTATTTTGTAAAAGATTTAAGAATACATTATGCCCTAACTAAAAAGAGAACAAACAAATTCCATTCACTATAGCAAATACCAAGTTTTGTTCTAAAACCAAAAGAGAAATATCATAAGTATGGTCAAAACAGACTGAGCCCACGTATGGTCTTCCTTTGATGGGGGGGAGTGGGTGGGGTAGTTAAGGGATGCCACCTTAACTGGAAACTGAATATACTTTGATACTGAAACACCAGACACAAGATGTGATCACACATTTTTCTTCTCTCCTCCCCAGTCACACCTCAAATCAGCTCTTTCCAGTTATTTTCTTACGGCCTTTGCAGACCTGAGATATTTACCAGCAGCCATTGCTTTTCCCTGGATCCTTTTTCTTCTGCTTGACTTCTTCAGTTAGGAATAATTACCTACTGTATTAGCAGCATCTTGAGATGGGATATCACCAAGCACAGGGCCCTCACACAGCTCATTAGGCTCTGAAAGAAAAAAGATGGAAATAACTCCAAGTGCCAGAGTCAGAACACAACAAAGGACCAACGTCTGGGAAGCACTCGAAGCTCCTGCCCACTCCCTCTGGATCAGCAGCCCCAGCCTCTGTGCACACATTTCACAGCCTCTGTAGAGGTATTCCAGCAAACACTCCTCCTCACCTGCTGAACAAACAGTACCACGTATGAACCTGTCAGGCCACTGAAAAGCCCTTCACAAATTAGGTCTTATCAGTAGCTACACAGCCTCCTCGGCATGCAGGCATCGGCTGAAAGAACATATTAAGGGATGAATATGATTTTTTCTTTTTTTAACTATTAACAATTAACTGGTGCTACAAGTTTCAAGGAAATAGTAGTCTGTAATGAGATGGAAAGAGGAAAGAAAATACTATGCAATGACTTACAGAATGGAGCCTGCAGAGATGTGGAAAGAAAACCTAACGAAGCTGAGGAAGATGCCTGCTCCTTAACTAACACTGCACCCTTGGCTCACAGAGGTTACTTAGCTCAAAGCAAAAGCGCAGTATCTGTTTCTAGCTAAAACACATAGCTCTCATCAGGTGTCTGTCAGGCCATGAATTTTACATAAGGGCAACTTATTGCTGTTGCTGTCATTGCTTGGGAGGCTCACCACGTTAGCGCATCGCTCATGGGAAAGGAGGCTGAACAGGTGACAGGTAAGAGGTGTGAGCCAGGTCTGTGAGCTCCCAGCACTTTCGGCAGCAGCAGAAAACACTGGGCTGAGGATGATCACATACAGAAGCCCAAGCTACTCTCTGTGCACCAGGTACCTGGGACTGTGGGTTAAGGAGGGCCACATTCATTTTTTTTGGCTTTCCAGTAGCCTAAGGGGTCTGATCCAGGGTGTTGGGTACCAGGGGCCAGCAAGTGACTAGAAGCTTACAAGTGTTCAGGGAGGTTATTAGCACTGTGTAGGTGAATCTTGGTGACTTGTTCAGCCCTAGAATAGCTGTGCTGACTTTAAGAAACTACTTGAAAGACCATAATTAGGTGGTTTCCAACATGTAGACCCTAAGGACTCATCTGTAGAAAAGACACAATTAACATAATTACACTATATTTTAGTTTAGTACCTCCCACACTTTTCTTTTTTTTTTCATTTGATGTGCATAAAGTATGAGCCAGAAAGTTTAATCTTTTAGTTTCATGGCACTGTACACATCATTTCATAGGAACATGACCAAATCAATGGCTGTAAAAGTGAAGAAGGAGTCAGGCTCAGACAATGGTCCACGTTTTTTTGTATGTTGTAATTTACAAATAACCAATACACTAGGCTAAAAAGCATTTTGTTCAAATCTACAGTGTGTCTACTTAAAAGTCAATATTTATCAACTCTTAATATTTGAATTTGCAATTCCAATTCTTATTTGATCTCCACTATTCATTATACATAACATAAAATATTTTTATCATAAAATTAGTTTTTAAATAACATCTATAAACAGCAAACAAACACTGAATGGAAATCTTCTGCAGGGGATGCGACTAACATAAGGCAAGGCAGCCAAGATTTATGTCAAGTTTTTAAAAACTGGGTGTCTCCTATTCAGCTCTTTAAACTTGTACTTAGCCCTTTCCACTGAGGCTATAAACTTCTGACCACAAACATCTGTTTTGAGGTTAGGGAAGGCTGAATTACTCCTTGTCAATAAGTTATTTCTTACGCAGTACAGCCCTCCTTGCTCTTTATGAATCACTGCCAAATCAATCCCAATTTACAAATATGTGCTGAATAGCCCAGATGAGAGTGGTTCACCTCTTTCCCTGACCAGCAGCCTTGTTGCCTTGATGAAGAAAGGAGCATTTAAAAACCAATGGTGATGAAATGCCTTCCATACCTTGCTGTGTGCTACTTGCTTGTCCCCATAATGCATCACCATGGCTAATGGGGAGGAAGGAGGTACTGCCCCATGGTTTTGGGGCAAAGGCATCTGAGATAGGCATGGACTGCTGGGATAAGAGGAAGAAAATGGGTGTTGGACTCTCTCTGCCATCCCCCTTGCCCACGTTTTACTGTTTGGTGAAGTGTGTACCAGGTGACAACTCTGCTGCTGAACGCTACACACTCTTCTGCCCAAGCCCACACTGCAGTTGCCCCAGTTCTGTCAGAAATGCAGGATCAGACCTCCGTCTACTGGGAATGACTTTTTGGTCTTTTCCTTCTGACATGTTCACATATTTCAAATTTTGGTCTACTTTCATGAATTATCTACAAGTATTTGTTAAAGTCCTTGCAGAAGAAGAAGAATATAACACCATGAATATGAACGAAAGCATAATCAGTAGGTTGATTTGGTGAAACTCATGGTGTACTATACCACCAGGTCTGCCCAATATGCCAAGGAAGTCTTTGCTCAAAACACACTCTCGTAGCCCACCCTGGCTCTGGGCAGCTTTTCTTTCTCTCTGACCACCAGGTTTACTGTTTCATCAAAAGTACCTGGATACAGTGCAGGGTGAACCAGGGGAAAAGCCATAAAAGAGAACGTGAGGAGCCTAAAGTGGAACTAGTTCTATCTAACCAAGAACTGCTGCAGGCTATTTTGTCAGTGGAAGAGAGCTGAATAACAAGCATAAACGAACCTATGAACGCTGAATAATTTGCAGTAAGCTGTAGGCAGAACTAATGCTCCATCCTGAAGGACACAGACTGTAGAAACTAGCTCTTTTAAAAAGAAAAATACTAATTGTGAACATCCCTTCTAGTGACAACTCAGTGGTTACATTAAGACAGAGCAACATAATATGGCTAAAATAGTCTCACAGGCATTACATACCTGATTTAGACTCAAACATTAGCTTTTGTTTAAAAAGCTAATTCTGAAAATTTGTATAGAGAAGGTTTCATTAATGCTTAAAATAAAATCAGCTTTGGGCAAATTTCAGCATTTCTTTGTGTAGCTCAGACGCTGCACTATTATACCCTTCATGACACTGGAAATAAAACAAGCAAGGAAAACAAACAAACCCACTGTCTAATGTCATGTAAAAAGCAAAATCCTAAGTTTGATGAGGAATACTTCTACTAGCAAAGATTCTTGCTTTCTTAATAATAAATTTAATCACCGTTACTGGTTAAACAGGCAAGAAAGTGTAAGCTTACGCAGGGATCTTGTGTAACCTGAGCAGACATTAACCAACACCACTTCACTGACATCACACCTTTAGAGAGCATTCCTGATTTACAATTCACTAATACTTCTCCGGACATTAATGACCTGAAGATATATGTAAAAGAAATCTGTTTTTATAAACACTTGTGCATGGTAGTAGCCCTACTTCAGGGGAGTAACTTCAGAAGCAAATAAAGCCATAATCCTGATTTACAAGAGAAAATGTAAAAAATATTCTGGGGCCTGCTATTCTTTGATGTTTGGGAGAGGCAGGGACATTAATAAAAACTTCCTGATTTGAGAACTTCTGATTAACAAAATTTTGATGCCAAGCATTTTGTAAAGCGATTTCACATTATACTTTTTTGGTGCTCTCTCTTTTTGCAGACATGATGCAAGTACCAGTCCTTGGACGATGAATTGCAAGAGACATTTAGACTTCTCTCAGACAGGTTGTCAGAAAGATAAAGCACCCTCAAGTCCATACCAATGAGCACTTCTCAGTCATAGCAGTCATAGCAGATTGTACTTAGTGCACATATTTTATACCAGGCAATTAAATGCAGTTACCCAAATGAATATAGAAGTCGGTTATATATTGTGCATCAATTATCACAAGCAATGAATGCCATGAGACAAAGAAATTAACATAACATAAAACTAATTCAATAACAGCAGATTGTGAAGTTAAAATCCTACCCTTTAGATATCCATAACACCACAATGAGTTACAACACAGAGTGAAGCTGATTAAATGCACTACTGTAACGAGGCTCTGTGGAATGCCCGGGTCAGCAGCCAGCCCTGGGATGCAAGGAGGAGGTTCTCTGCCCAACTCTGACACCGACCTGCTGAGTGACCTTAAGTCATTTCAGCTCTTTGTCTAATTTTTGCAACCATTAAATCTTTCAAGGAAAAAAAAAATATGCCATCAACATTTTGAAACCTGGGAGTACAAGTCACAAAGTCATTAAATGCTATTGGTGCTGGTTCTTGAGGAAACACAGATGGAAAGGAACATTGTGGAATCTTGTGAACTGTTATACCTAGGTTAGTTTTCCTGTTCTTAAAAGAATAGCAATTTCCAAATGTTTGTTACTATTCACTGTGATTCACAGGACAGTGGTCATTAGGTTGGTCACACTTCACCTGACCTGCCAAAGTACAGTTCATTTATCAGGCTACCACCAGCTGTCTTCTAAAATATATCAAGTGTTTTGTACTGATTCTTCCCAGTGTTTTTGTTTCTCCAGCTGCATCCAGGACTCCCAGTAAAGAAGGGAAAATAGAAAGAAAAGCTAGACAAGGATATGCTGTAAGTCGCTGTTCATTTCTTTCTGACCATCTTACAATGAAGAAGAAAAATGGGACTAGCAACAATGAAAATGATATTTTTGCGCCATAGCCATCCTACCTGGGCTACATGAAAAAAAAAGCATCTCCAATGTGATTCCAAAGATGGCTTTTAGAAATATTTTTGATATTATTGAATATGCAGTGTTACAAGAAGAGGCATTATTTCCCATGGTTAATGGTATGTTAACACTTAGAAAATGTCACCTAAATTCAGAAATTCAAAACAAATTGAAGGAAAACATATTTCTTGCAACAATTTGCAAAAATGCATTTACTATAGCAAGTAAAAAATTACATTAGGTACCCAGGCTTTTTTGGAACAAAATCTTTTTTTCTGGGAGGGGATCCTAACTTATGCATCTACTATGCTTCATCTCCCTGCAGCTCTACTGCAAAGACCAGCTGGTTTCCAGCATCTCCAGAGTCACCCTGTTTACGTGGATTTTTCTGCCACATCTCCCTCTTACAGGAGGCCTTGGAAAGTAAAGATTAATTCTGCAGGAACCAGCACTTTCCTTAAGAAAACAGCTTCATTAGGCATAAGCTAGGGAAGATAAGCTCCCTTAGAGCCTAAATAAGAGCTCTGGTTTTGTGTTCACTCACATAATCTTTCCAATTTTTTGTCTTGTGAATGGTTTAAAACACCTTTGTTCATTCTAGATTATGCCACTAAAACACTACATTGTCATCTTATAAAGTCATAAAATATGTGCTGGTGCATTAAGTCATTTCACTTAACTATGTAAACCAAATATGTAGGTTTTCCCATGATTGCAAGGGATCCTTTCCACCAACTTTCACTGAAAAAACAGTTAATGAGTAAATCATGTCCATACTGATAGGACTAAGACAACTTAGAGAAAAATCACAATATTACAGTTATAACACAATAAAACACATTCCCTCTGTTTTTAACAAAGGCAATCTTTACAAAACATATTTTCTGGAAGAACTGCTCATTTGAGATGCTGCATTACTTAAATCCACTGTCCCACCATGTCTTGAAGATAACACATGGCACACAAAGGCCAGACTTCCCTTGGAAAGCAGAACACTGCAAGATTTCAACAGAGAAAGAAAAATAAAACAGAAATCTCCAAGATAAACAGGTATTCTCTGGTGATGCTCCTTGAAAGGTCACTTGGTAATATTTCATGGTAAATCCCAGACTTTGCTGGCATCTCAGAGCAAAGCCTTAACAGGTTACAAATGTGCTTTTTGTTTTGCATGTATTTTAGCAGCTGCAGTCTGATTATGCTGAAGTCTATAAATAACAGAATCTGGAGGCACATTAAGCAAAGCATTATAGAAGTCCAGCTTACTTACTGAAAAAGCATATGCAGTTCCAAAATCATCTGGAATAGGAAAAAAAAAAAAAGCCATATTGCTGGCTAGCAATGCAGCACAGCCTTGATAAAAACAGGTCTGATTATTCCTTGAACACAAAACACTGTTGTGAATTGATGATTGCATCTCTGTTTTTCACCCTGCCAAAATGGCTTGCAATTGTGACTCACTTGCTTCCCATTTAAAATAACAGCGACTTACTGACTAAATTAGGACAATCCTTTCTTTTAATGCTGCATTTTTACTTCATTTATATTTAACAACAACAAATATTCTGAAATGTTTTAATTATTTACAGCAGTATTTTAATAGCAAACCTTCTATCACACTACTTTCTACTAAAGGCCAGTGATCATTTTAGAAACATGACATCCCACACCACTGTATTTCAGACAAAAGGGGAAGCATTCGAAGAAGATTTTGAACAAAGACATTCAGCAACTTAATTGAAAGGCTGAATACTGAAATGAGAAGTGCTGGAATGCCTTCTTGATGCCATAAAGTACCTGGGGGAGTCATATGGGCTACACATGTTATTTCTTATCTTTTTGGGCTTGAGAGAATACCTATATAAACGCACCACACCTATCAAGTATCTTCTCTCACTCACTGTACCACACACAATATTCTTGCTTCACGTCTACTAAACCTACATCAAGCTGAGATACAAAGGGTTGTTTGGTTGAGTGTTTTTAAAGAAAAACTCAGACAAAAGGGGAAAAAAAGAGACCAAAGCAAGCCAGGACACGCTTCCAGAATGAGTATCTTATCTTGCTGGCTAACCTAAAGTGAAATCATTCCCATGTCACCTCCTGAAAAAATGAACAGCTTGACAGGTAATCCCTGTCTGTGGCAGAGCCCCAGGGACTGTATCATACAGACCACCAGAGGCAGGGGTGCCTTCATATTGAATTTCCAAAGGAACACAGACTGCTGTCTCCTAGTCCCAGAAGACCAGGATACAGCTGAGTTTCACATGGTAACATTATGTATGGAAAGTCTATTTTAAGTAACTTTTTAGAAGTTTCTAAAGTGCATTCATTATCATTTTTCTTCTCCTTCAAAGTCTGTATAATTGAACTCCTGGAGTTAAGGCAGCCTGTCTTTTCAGGCAGACATTCATTGGGGGGAAAAAACCCCAAACCTGTCAGTCAAACTATTTTCATATTTTTCACACTTTTATCATTGGGTCAAACTATGGCAAGAGGTGACACACATCTAAGTGTCCTTTGTTAAGCGCAAGGGTGATCTGCAGAGCACTTTTCGCAGAATATTAAAGCAATCTAAAGTCATATTGATCAAAATTTTATGCAATACCATCAAGTATTCTCTCAGTGATGGCTGTTCAGTGAAAATCTAGAAAAGAGATTTAGGCTTGTTTTGTTTGTTTTAATTGAAGGTTTTTGGTGATAAATTTTGCTTAAGAGAAAAACCCACTATTTCTTCTATCAGCTTACATGTGTCCTCACTCTGAAAGCTGCCATCCCCTTTTAGCACATCACACTCAGGATATTTTCTCCAGCTACAAGCTCTAAATTGCCAGTGTGCTCCCTGGGCTCATTTATCTTGCAATCCTTCCATCCCTCTTAGTATACCTCCTGTTCTCCATTTACCTCATAACAGTTTTTCTTGCTTTTCTTTGCAGTATTTTGTTTCCATCCGTTGACTCCACACTCCCCCTACAACATAGGCACATTTCTTGCCTTAATCTGCCATGGGCAATTCTCTCACCCAAATATCTCTTCACAGCCAAGATGTTACTGTTTGTTACACTTTGCTCTTGTATTAGGGAAGGCAGGGAGTCACCTCACCTAAATTCTGCCGATGTAGACATCTATGCTTGAGCTTTCTTACTGTTGTCATTGCTAACAGGGAGAACCAGATGCTTCTGCCAGCCTGTTTCAGACACCTACCTTGCCAGGCAGTGAAGCTCACCTTGGAGGTGCACATCTCACTCCCCTGGCTGAAAGTCTACGCTGAAGTTTTGGATATGAGCATCTGTTTTGTCAGACACCCATGGGATGAGATGAGCTGGGCTGAGCAAACTGTGCTTTGGGAGCTCAGTTGTCACTCTGCTACCTGCATGCCATATGAATCCCAGCAAGACACTCAGTCCTGAGGGACTTGGCTCCCACTCCTGTCCTTTGCCTGATAACTCTGGCACAGTGAGCTGCAGGAGAACAGAAAGTACGACTCAGTTTGCAATAGCTCTTGAGAATCTCCTCAGATATAGATACATACAAATTAGAGAGAGAGAGATGGTTGTCTTTCTGATTATTTTTCTGCCCATCCCCAGTGAATATGCCAACATATAACTATTAGTGTTTGACAGCAGGAGCTGCCCACTCTAACACATTTCCAACAACTGTGATGCCCTATTATCTGTCTTTTCTCTGGAGGGAAAATTCATCCTGGACCTTTTCTTTCTGCTTCCAAATGATGAATCACATTTCCTCAGCCCCATTTCTTTACCAGACACGAAACTTTCTTGCTCCTTGTAACTCCCATTTTAAAGATCTGTGTAAATCACACACACCTCTGGGCTATAACAGTCACCTGTTTCTGCCCACCAGCCTTGCCAAGGCTGCTCCTGCTTTCTTCATCATACCTGCCATATTTGGGGACAGCATCTGTTTTTGAAGCAAAGTGAGGACAGCGACAGGGAGTTTCCCTCTGTCCTTTCTGATTTACGAGGTAGTTTGCCGTAGATAAATGAGGGAAACGATGAATATTTTCCACCTCCCACAGGACGAAGCAGAGCTTCCAGGGTCTTTGAGCTACTGCATACCCATTAGCTTTCCTCAGAGGCTGAATTAAGTTGCTAAGCAGAGCCAGGAATTTTGCCTGTTTTCTAAACAGTTGTTTATGGGATCACTAGCAAGTTACATAAATTTAGGATTATCACATACTCTGTGGGCAGTGAGGGAGAAGCAATTCCACAGTTAACATGAGGTCAGATCAGGAAAACAGCAGCTACTATGTGTGCTTCAACTGTGATCAGGCAACAAAAATTATTTTGATGCTTCTGCCTTGTAACAAGCGGTCAGGGGGTCAGGATGGAGAAGGCTAGAGCTGCAGATCAGGGTGAATCTAATGATGCTAAAAGCCCTCCTTCCCTCCAGGTGGTCCTGCCATACCTTTACCTAGTCAACAATCCTTCCACTCCCCTTTCCCTGAAACTGTCTTCTTGTATGCACATTTATTTTCTTCAATTTCAGTTACAATTTTTCAGGGCAGGAAATCATGTCGATTTTCCCTCAGGCAGGGCTAAAACCTACTGGAAATGTGGCATTCCTTGTGTAATTGGACTGATGCTGGCTTTAGCCAGGTGCCTTCCAGGCAGGAATATCAGCAAGGCAGCACTGCTCTAAAACACAGAGACAAGGCCACCCCCTTGGCAGGCTTCTGCATAGCCCCTTGTGCAGCCAGGCTTTCATCCCATTTGAGGCTTCTAAGGTGCCACTGTGTTATAAAACTAGGAATAATGATGATTGTAGCATCCTTCTTTCTCCTCGTGCAGCCCTTCCACCTCTTTCACGTAGTTAGTAATCCTGTCATCCATCCATTTTTCGAAGTGTTGTACATTTGTTTGTCTTTTTTAATTTGAATTATAAGCTCTTCAGGGCAGAGAATTTGCCTTTATCTGTGTTGGTAAAGTAGAATGTCACTTTACTGCACTATATAAATGTTCCCTAATAAGAAGGGCAATAACAAGAATAATGTATTTATTTACCGTAATACAGTATTTCTAGCCTTCAAGATACAATCAGAAACAATCCAAAGTCAACAAGAAGACCAAAATATTTGCAGAACCTTTAACCATGAAGCGGAAGCCATGAAGCCACTTTGTGAAACTTTGGTAAATTAGTTAATTATATTCATAAATAGCAGTAAAGATCCTTGCAAATTGACCCTCTGGAAAATATAAAGCAGAACATAACCAGTGTAAACCAGCAAAGAACTGCTCCACATGTGTATTATAAGGGTCACAAATGGCCTCCTAGTTACTTTTTAAACAAATGCAATGTTAATACTTTCGCTGTGACATTATGAATAAAGCATTTGGCCTGTAGCTATGAATATGGTATGTCAAAGCTTTTGACTTGTTTGTTTATATTGTCATCCAGAAAATGTATGTACCATGCTCTCCTCGAGTCAATCTTGACTCAGCCCTTGAACATGCAGAGGACACGGCCTATGTAGAGGGCTCTGGGGGGCAGCAGCTTCCATCAGCTTCCCCAGTGTAACTGGATGGTCACTACTCACTACCCTCCCTACAGCAGCACGGCACTCTTCTGGCACACAGGAGGAGAACAGAGTGCCAGGGTCAGTGTCCAGGCCTCTCTGGCACCATCTCTGCTCGTGCTGTTAATGGTTTCTTTGTTCTTTAAAGCTCTGAGGTATCAAATTAATCAAAATAACGGCGATGATGCAAGAGATTAAACTGACAGGAGAATGAACTGCCCTTGTTTATCCAGGTGATACTACAGGAAGTGCAAAGCAGATACATGTAGAGGACAAAGCCCTGTCCTTGGAATTTATGGTCTGAATGGAAAATGCTTTGTGAGACCACTATATTTCTGTCTAAAATATATGGTTTAATTTAGGAGTGCCTGAGTGACCCTAGCAGCTTCTGATATATAAGTGGTCAGGTTAAATGACCTCTATGTACTTTCTTGCCTGAAGCTCAGAGCAATGGCAAGTGGAGCATTTTGAATGGGTCCCATTTGTTATTCTTTTAATTGCCTACTAATATTTCTTTTGGTGTGAAAGACTTAATAGAGCCCTTCTGCCTCCAAATGTCTTCCAACCTATCCAAATTGCAATTCAGTCAAAACAAATACGGGTCTCCAGTTCTCTAGAAATGAAAAAGAAACTTGACAGGGATCCAGGAGATTCCTGTTCCTCATACAGCTCTGCAACACACCTTTGGCAAGTAATTTAAACCTTCATCCCCCACCCATGAAATGGTGTGATTATACTTTCTTTATCCCAGACTTTATTAATCTTGCCTAGTCAGGTTGTTCTCTGATAATGGGGTAGGTACAGCATCACAGGACCATGACCCAGGCCTGCAGAAAACACAGGATTGCATTTGGTTGAGGAATATTCTTTCCCCATAAAATTCAATACTAAAGCACAGTGGAATAAACAAAACAAACAAAAAAACCCAATTGTCATAATTTCCTATGGAATTACTGTTTATCTGAATGTGGAGAAAATAGCAAGTTTCCCTTAAAAGCACTTGCAATGAAATTCGCACTCTGTCAGGTGTGAATTACAGCCTGTATCTCATCTTGTTCTATCTACAGCTCCTTTCATAGTCATGCATAGCACCAGCGTATAAAAATATTTCCTGCATGTGATCAAGCAAGTGTGGACACATAAGACGCAGGCAAAATATGAGACTCAAAAAAAATTTAAAATGTTTACTGGTATCTTAAAAGAAAACTAAAAGTTTGTAATCATGCCATTTCTCAATCAGATAACGTGAATTACAATTTTCCATGAGAACACAATTTAAATAAATCTAAGAAATATTTTGTTTAAGAAGTTGCAGAGAACTGAGGTAGCTAAAAATAAATGACAGAAAGAAATAACAATCCCAGGAACATGATTTTGTTGTGCAATCACAAATAGATCACTTAAATTAAGGCCAGATCATAATAGAGTTGCTCAGTGGAATAGCATGGGAAACAGGCTTTTCATCTTTTTTTTCCCCAGTGTTTTATGCAAGATCTTCTGATTGCATATGCTCTACGGCATCTAATAGATTACTTCAGACCAATATCTATACACCATAGTAAACTCTGCAGAAACCTGGTTTCATCTATACTCATCTTCAAAATAGTGAACTCCTCCCTGAGTCCCATGGGTTGGAGATACTGCAAAGTGCATCACTGGCGCACCATGAAGCATCACTGAGTTTGGGAGGAGTCACCAGATGGAGTTGTAGTGCACTGTCATGTTATTTCAGGGTCCATATTTCAAGGTACAAACAAGACTTCAGCCTGGGTAGAAATTCAATGTTGTTAATCTTCTTTAGGAAAACTGTGGCTTAGGGCAAGGAAGCGGCATATTTAGTTTAATTACATGGCCAGAAATGCCTGAGCTAGGCAATTCCCTCTTTAAAGTTGACAATTTCCTTTCATTCAGGAATAGTTTAAATGTCTTAATTGTTAAGCTATCTATACAAAGACTACACCTCAGGTTTACTACTGATTAGGTCTCCAAATGCTTATCAGTTGGTGAAGACTGGGTATCTGCCACAGTGCAGAAAGAGAAGCAATGATTTTCTGGATGATAGAACCTTTTTGGGGCACTAAAATTAAAAATCTGCTTGTTCAAATAGGGCCTGAACAAAACAGTGTTGTATGACTTCTCAGTGAATGAAAAGAAATGCTATACCTGCTATGAATGGCTACAGAACTTCTGAAGACTCTGCAGACAGGCCATCTGACTTTCCTGTCATGTCTGGCACAGGTTTTTGCACTTTACAGGATAAGGCAATCAAGCTTTGACCCTTAGCTTCCTCATAATCAACATTTGTGCTAGTAAATTCAGTTTAATTGGAATTCATTCATGTTTCTAAGGGGAGTTTAATGATAGAAAGATTCATGCTTCATCTCATCTCAGTGGTACTAAGATTCACGTATGCAAATCCATCACTGAGAATGGCCTGGCCTCTGTTGTCATTAATTGAAGCATATTAAGAGACTTAGCAGAAAAAAAAATCCAAATATGAAATGTCAAGAGACAGATCTATCTAGTTTCATATCCTGCAGTTATAATATACCTTAATTACTGTTAATTGGGAGATATTGTTCCTGGTGGAAGATCATCTGACATAGTTTCTGTTGGTGATTAAACATAGAACAGAATTCAATACATTTGTTGAATGTGGGATCTGTTTATTGTGACTGTACAATTCTATCTAGAGTATCATTCCTGCTACACAGCAAAACAAAAAATAGTCACAAGTCAAAAATATTTCCTTTGACTCATAATGCTTTAATATTCCCTGCTGCCTCCTTAAATTTTCTGCTGCTGGCCCCTTAGGATTCTAGCACATGTTGCTGCTCCCACTAAGGAGAGATACAAGGCTTCTCACTGGGCTTCAACTGAGCTACATCAGAGTCTAAATGAACAGCAGATACAGGAAAAGGCTGAGGGAAGACAAGTGCTACAGGAAATGACCTCTGTGGAAGAACAGTGAAGTTGGACAGATAATCAATGAAGACTTCAGTACCATTTGTGAAAGAGTCATCTTTGATTTATTGGAGGAGTGCTATTATCTGGAATCCTTTTCTCATACAGTGTAAAATACAAAAATTTACAAAAATTAGAAACTCAGGCTGAAGGCATGAGCTCAGCTTCTGCTGGTGTCAATACAGTTTGCTCACACTCATTGATCTATGGCTATATATGACCCTGAAATACGTTTTGATGGGCTGCCTGAGATCTTTGCTCATGCTTAGAATAGAAATGATGGGATTGGTTTTATCACTGAAAAGTAAGCAGTGCATATCTTCTGCCTGAAAAATAACCAAATTAACATTTGTGAAGTAATCTTATTTTTCTCAGTTACCAAAAAAAGGAAAAAAAGAAAAAAAACCCACCAGCATAATTGGCTAAACTACTTGTACTAGGAAAAGTCTTGATTTTCACAAACTCTGTGCACACTGGTTTCCTAAATGCTTATTTACTCTGAACTGCAACAATTGTGATAAATCATTTGCTATTTACTCTTCAATGCTGCTGTATGCTTTGGGCAAAGATTTTTTCTGTTCATTATTTATTTATTTGTAATAGCAAAACCACTATTTTAACACATTTTTCCACTCCCAGTGATGGATTTTATCTTTGATATGTGATCCAGTTATTTAACTACTTCTCACTACATCTCCCATGAATTGTTTACACAGCAACTTGGCAGCAAAATTTGCATATCACAGGAAAGATCCCATTACATGCTCCCAGAGGTGCGGTTTCACGAGCTTTATCACTTTCTTGCACCTATGCACATCTCAGAAGCTGTGTCTGGTTAATCCAGAAAGGCACGTCTTGGCTGCCAATACTAATTAAACATTAATGGTGCAGTTACAACATTTCCAGCTACTCAGAACCTATTTTCCCATTGTCTTTTAGACCAAATATAATACCCAAAAAGATATTTATCTTTTCATATAAATTTTTCTGCCACAGGAAAATCACAGACCTTTACCTTTAATGCATTCTGTTCAGCTGTTGCAGACTTGACCTAAAATAATTAAACAGGGAACAAATGCACAAAGGAAAAAAGTTGGAGAGAAGGGAAACATGCTTAGAAGCAGAGGAACTGAACATACCATGGACGAGCCAGAGAAGATGTGGAGCTGGATATGGTATTTGCTCTCCAGACTGTTATTTAGTGACTGACTGGGACAATGGCCCTAACTGCAGGCTTCATGGTGATGAAATGCCCATGTTTGGGTGTATTCCAGATTATTCTTCACCCATTGTATGAAACATTAAAAAATGACAGCAGTGTAACTTTCACTGAGAGGAGCACTTACTCCAAGAGCACTCTAGCAACATCAAAGCATACAATCACTAGGGATCAGGGCACAGGAATTAAAGGGAAGGCAGAACCGCAAGTCAAACACCAACGAATTTCCTTGCATAAAGCACTGCTGCCTCCAGATCTTTTCCCAGTACTCCCAGACAAACAGTACTGTGCCTTCAAACAGAGTTTTCCAATGCACATTTAGGGGGAACAAACATTGCAGGTACCAAATTTTGTTAACTTTGATTTTCCCTCTGCAAATCCACCTTGCAGTAAATGAAGTTTCAGAAATGCAAACTCTGTGTGAATTTGGAATTTGAGATCTAGAGTAGAATTATTAACAAAAATAAGGCACTTTTCAGAAAGTGCTTCATGCAAACCTAGTAACACCCCTCCAGCTGTGCAATAGCCAACCCAGCAATTCCTCTCTAGCAATAAGAAAAACCCACAAACTCCTCAACACCATAGAAGGTTTGAAGAGAGAGAAAGGGTTGATTCACTGACAAAACTAATGGGCTATTGAGTCAGTAGCCTTTGAGTCACAAAGTCAACCTCAGCGAACATTATTGAAACTGGTCATATCTCACAGCCCAAGATCACATTATATAGTGCAATAGCCAGCAGTCACAGTGACAGAGCAACAGGGAGATGAAGCACAGCTGTCTTCTCAAGTCCAAGTATATAGCCTGGTGGGCAGGAAGGAAAATCAGAGCTGTTCCTGCCTGTTTAAAAGAGAGCATTTTGGTTTTGAGCCTGTCAGCATGTTTCTTTTTGAATGTATTATGTTCACTGACATGCCACCCTGACATTTTGTTTAGTAGTACAAAAAAACCCAAAACCTACAACAAGAGGTAAGGTTATGAAATCAAATATGATGTTTGCTGCATGTTAAAAGAAGTATTGCTTCCACAGAGACCTGGCAGCTCAAACAGCTGCAGCACAGTGGCAGTACATGAAAACCAAAAAATGGAACTGACCTGGGTTTCACGGTTCAAGCGTGCCGTGGCAGGGATCCCGGCACGATTTCCAAATTCAAAGCTTGAATAAACACAGTTGTAGTTTCTTGAAGTGGATGCTTTTAATGAAGTCTGAAAAGGGTGAGAGAAAGGGCATATATTCCTGAAACCTATGTCTCTTAGGTAGAAATTCTGCCTGGAGAAGCCCAGCTCGTGACTGTTTGCTATTAAGACTGTTCAAGAGAGAGGGAGCGTCTTTGAGTTCACATACTTAATGCTCAGTGGTGTGTCTGCGGAGTGGCAGGAAATAAACAACAGTGAGGAGGGGTTAACCAGAGACCTGCTGGCTAAAATCTATATGCCTGGAAACAGAAGGGAGAGGGCTGCAAGGTCAGATACAGTTCAATGGTTTCTAATAGGGGGATCGGCCACAGAGCTACCAGGCACAGACACAGACACCTAGCAAAGGATGTACCTGTTTTCCATCTCCCCCTAAACCCAAAATAGCAGTTGTGCATCATGTCATGTCAGTTTTTCCAAACTGATATAAAACGTCCTAATCCCCAAATATAGTATCTCTAGAAAGCTATACAGTAAATAGAAGGAAAGGACAGAGAGATCAAATAAACCACCTATGCATGGTTCTCCATCAAATAAACCACCTATGCATGGTTCTCCATCACATCTAAAACTCCTAAATCACACCCTGAGATGTGTTCTCTAACTTATTTCCTAAGGCAGCTGTATACCTTATGAAATAATGTCCCCATTCTGCCATAACTGCATCAAGGGAACATCCACACAGATGGTCAGATGCAAGTAAAAATGTCTCTGAGCTTGATAGGAGATGGTAGAGGGAAAATCCCTTTATTTGGAGCCTATCTACCAGAATTTCACCACTGCACCAAGTCACAATTGACTCAGCAGGCAGGCAAGGGAAGTGCTTTGTGAAGCCACCAGCCATGTATGCAGAGGTATGGAGGTGGGCACAGAACGCAGCATGTGTCAGAGAGTCCAGATGTGGGGATGGCTTAAGAGAAAGAGGGACAGCAGCTGCCCACTACGTGTGAAATGTGCAGAGGAAGAATGAGCTAAGCTATGCTTCCAAAGAGCTCCTTCTGCTACAAGATGCAAAGGATGCAGCAGACATGTTCCAGAAGATCCGTCACAAGCACCAACATTGGCAGAAATCAGATATGGCTGCAGACATTTCTCTTCAGCTTTTTGCCAGCAGCTTTTCGCCAGCAGCTTTTCTTAGAGAAGGAAACCTTTCTTAGAGAAAGACCTGGGATACTGCCTCCCCCTCCCCACAAAAAAAATCAAAATCAAACCCAAGCCTGTATTGGTGGACAATGGTATTGAGGAAACACCCGGTAGCAATGGAGAAACATACTGTAAAGCATAAAGTAGTACTGTGATTGCATGCATTTTTTACATAGAGTACTTATAAATGCTAAACCAGGCAATTTCATATCTCTAGATATTTACTCTATGTTTGTCAAATGAAATGGCATTTTTCATCCCATTTTGACTGGAAGAGAGAATTTGTTTGGATTATAAATTGTTTAGAATTACTTGCTAATGCTGTCAGCTTTTCTGTATCTGCTTGTAGGAGGGACAGGAGGGAGAAAACAAACAATACATTGCACATAAAAACACAGTGGAGAAAAATAGAAAGCAAGCTCTGTTTTCAACACATTTAAACTGTTCAAATGAGAAGAATCAGTTGCCGTGGAAGCAGATCTGCAGCTGAATGAAACCTTTCACCTGTCCAACATATGAAATATTTATTATCTGAGGGTGACTAGAGATTAAATAAGCCAGACATACAATGCAGGAAGCAGACCCTGGCTCATCACCTCCATCATTTTCACAGGTCCTGTGGCAGCCAGATTAGATTTTGCTATAAAGAAAGGGAAGTGGGCTCAACTGGAGTATTGGGTGTCAGGAGAAATAAAACTAGAGGAAAGCAACTTCTCAACTTTAATTTAACCAGGTTGGTGAAGCAAAATGATGATCCTCTGCTGTGTTTAGTAAGGCTGGAAAATGTTTTCATTTCCAATTAGAGAGAAGAGCCCACTCTCTCTTTAGATAATTACTTTTCGAATAAATTATTCTTGGCCACTTGTTTCCCCATAAAAATGCCTAGTGTTTTTGCCTTGTAGAAGTTTAGAAGTTTTTGTTTTCTTTTTTTTGTCTTCTTTTTTATTCCCTTACTTTGTGTGGGTTGGACTTAATTTATTATAGGGCTGAAACTTGTCAGAGATCCAGACACAACAATCTGAAAAATGCTCATACTAAAATTCATTGATGGGATTCCTTGTTCATTTTATCTCAGAGCTTCCCTGATAATTCAGTCCTGCAAAATCGCGCACAATTGATGCAAAAGTGGGTATGTAATCCAGGCAATTTTGTTTTTCAGAAAAATACTTCAGACATTTATTTTGCTATAGACACAACCCTGACTATGAACAAAAGCCAAAGCCATTATTTAAGAAAGTGATAATTCTGCATAGCTGCTTTCAGCAGTGAATCACACTTGGAAATAACATTTTTGCCCTTTATCACATTCATTTCCCAGAAAATCTGGATTTCCAAGGCCTTTGGCATCCTTACTATAGCTAAACAGTTTTAATGTCTAAGACGCTGAAATTGTCTAATTAAGCTAAGGGTTAAAAATAAAGATAAAAGTCCATTGTTATTAAGTCATAAATGATACTATGATAAAGTATATTTCTGCTAAGTCTGGTGTCTGTGTATGAAGTGACTGAAAAGTTGTAGGGAGTTAACATAAAACACCAAAATATGATCATTTTCCATTTACGCCTGCTGCATTTGGCAATTGCATTAAGATTTTAGCGGTAAATATTGGATCAGGTAACATGATTTCAAGTCAGATTTACAGGCTCTTGGGTGCTGCACAGGTCTTATCCTGCCCTAACAATTAAGATGGAAGTGAGGTAAGATGGGGAGGGGAGAAAGAACAGCAGAAGAAAAGGGGCCACATGGTATCCGAGCAGTGCCACTGAACAAACTGTGCCATCACAAAACCAATGTACACACTGCAGAAACATCGGGATCCCTGGCTTCACAGTGGCAGATGACATTTATCTCTAGCCTCTTTCACAACACAATAGACCTTAAAATATTAATCAGTCCTCTCTTCCAATTATGCTCTTCAGGCACTAGTCCTGTCACTTAATAGAGTGCACCTCTGATGGTGCAGGGCAGGAGCCCTTTCCATACCTAGTACATAATACTCTGTTATACACTCTGGCTTTTCGTAGTCTCAGCCTTCATTTTCATTGCTTCTGTGCAAATAACTTCCTCCACATCTGTTACAGTCCCTTTGCCCTCTCACAGAGTGCTGTGCTTATGCTTTCCCAAGTTTGCCAGAAAGAGACTGCTAGGCTCCAAGTGCCCCAAAAAAGCACAGAACGTGCCTTCTTTCCTGCCTTTCCATCTGCCTGGAATACCCTCCCTTCTTTCCCACCGTGGTACATCAAGTACCTTCCCTTTCTTTGAGAAAACTGAGAATCCATCTGTTCAGCAAGTTGCTCCATCTGCAACAACGGCAAGTCCAGTGATGTGCTGCCAATATTCCAACAAAGGGCTCCTCTAAACCCATTCCCCTGAGTCAGTAACACAGCCCACGTACCCAGGGTAGGGATGCTCGCAGACAGGAGGCGTGTGGAACTGGCGGGCTTTATTCATTTGGTTTTCCCATTTCCACAAAATGCTTTCCCATATCCAAGGAAAGAGGCAGCACCATTTGGCAAATACATTTCTGTTATGTGTCTCCTACCAGAACTGTTAATATTTGGGTCCTGGGAAGAGAAAAATAACAAACAAAAGAACCCACTTTGTTGAGACAGTTACAGAGTGTGTGCACCTGGACAAAACACAAGGGATGACAGTGGTAGGAAAGGATCTAAATCCCTTTAAGGGACTCCTCAGGACCATATCTCTGTCAAGCAAACTAGTGAAATGGCCCTGGTTACAAAAAAGGAAATCATGCCAAGTTTTCCTTTTAGCATGAGCTAATGAAGTGTTGAGCTTTGCAAATGTGCCTAGTTAGTCTGAGGACAAGGGTGAGGGAAGAGGGGTGAACAGTTAAGGCAGACAGTTTTTCAGAAGGGAACTGCACACCACTTTTGCCATTCATACTTCTGTATCAGGTGTGAATACATATCATACAGTTTGGAAATATATATATGCATGTGTGTATAAACACATGTGAATTAGACAGTTGCTTTTACAAGCTTCAGCTGCTGCTTTTGCTTCAAAAGCTGTTCTATCTCAGGGATTTTAGAAGTCCAGGCTTGATAGTTTTCCATATGTGGTTATACAGAAGTTGATACACGCAGGCCAGGATGTTCTGACTGCGTGTACTTTGGATTGACCACTTTTCCTGTTGCTGTTTATTAGCTGCACAGTGTTAGATTTATGACAAGTTTCAGAGACATATAAATGGCCAGCTGTTAAATGAAATTAAACTCCTACATTTTTCAAAGGTGATAATATATTATTTGCTTTTTTTGTTTTAAATCAGCAGTTTTTTAGAATGGTCTTCATAAAAAATAGGAGAACACTCTGAGGAGAAATAGGAGAAAACTCTGTTCTGTTGGAACACATGATCGCACCACTTCAAATCTCTTACCTTGATTGCTTTTTAAATAAGGAAAATTAAAAAAAAAAAAAAAACAACAAACAAACAAAACCCAAATCAATCAACCAAACAAAACACAATAAAACGACCAAAAATCAGACTCAGCAACTCAGCGTTGAGTTCAACAGATGACTTTTGTTGGTTTTGAAGAATAAAGAATGCAAGATTAGCAGGAGTGGTTGCGACCATATAGTTTAGTTTGATAGCATTAAAATATAACACATGTGCAAACTATAACACTACATAATCTCTATTTATATGCCAGGAAACAGTTTTAAAAGTATGTTCTGCTTTTGTCTACTTTGGCTGCCACATAAATGGCAAAGTATCAAGCCTCTTACCTAAAAATGCAGGCAATGCCAGTGTGTCTGTCCTGTAATGAGTTCTTCCAGAAAGAAATCCTGATCCTTATCTAGCAGAGCACATCAGCACATTTTGGAGATCACCCATCTGTAGCAAAACACTCTGGAACAAGTTTATGTTTAAAGCATTTGCTGAACAGGCAGAGATGAGGCAGGTGCCCAGTCAGTCTGTGGAGCTGTGAAGTGTTCCAGGCTCCCACAAGAGGCTCTGCCATGCTCAGAGCTGCCCTGCACAGACACCCTGCTGGCTCCAGCACCACCATGGGTCCTCCGCACAAGAGGTCTGAATATATACACACCATATAAAAATAACAAAAGGCAAGTACAGCCCAAATCAAAGGATCACAGGGAACTATCCTTTCAAGCTAGGAAAGACAAAAACTTCTTAAGCAGAGGGCTGATGCGGTCTGAGAGGGCTGGAGGACTGCCGACTCAGGGCACAGACATGCAGAGCCCCAAAAATCCCACCAGCTAAACTGATAAGGCATGATAGCATGGGTGGAATATAAGTATCATTCTCTTTTTTTTACAGAAAACATGAATAAAATGAAGTGCAGACAAAAACACAAAAGTTAAAATCTGCTAAAAATCTTCTACGGCAAAGCTATGACAAGATTTTGAAATTAATCCAGATCTGCTCAATTCTACTCTAATTCTCCAACCATCAGATCAGCAACTCTCCTGGCTTTGAAAGAAGCATTCAAATCATAAGTAAAGCAATTTATATTTCCGTCATGTTATCAAGGCAAGGAAGTAAAAATGTTTTGCAAAGAATTGTCTGAATTTTTTGTCACAATGGAGACGAGCTGAACCAGTTGAAGTGGAGCAGAGTCTGACACTCATAGGAGCATTTTTCTCTTCCAAACAGGTGTATGTTAATTGCCTTCTCATTTTTTCTCTATTTTCTTCTAATCTCTTATAATCCCAGTAATGTGTCCAACCCACTTTCACTTAGATTTGAGCTTATCAATCTTCTCCCTAATCCATGCTCCCAGCGTAACTGCACGGAACGTCAGTTCATTTTCCCAGAGTGAGTTCTTTATAATCTATATAGCTCTCATCTGTTTAAATCATGTGAACAAGAATACAACATCCCATAGAAAAAGCTCACTTTTCCTTTCGGAAAAAAAAAAGTTCCTGCCCTCACTAGTATATGAGTGAGCAGGAACACAAAGCCACCGGCCCTAACTTGAAACCAGAGGGGTTATGTTAGGCCATAAGGGGTCCAGTAAGTTTGTGAGTGGGATGGTTTATAATATACCATGACTTTGAAACATTCTGTATTTTCAGGCTTGTAAAGTGATACCCATCATACAAGCCAAGTTGGGAACTACATGAGAGAAACTAGCTGGGCTGTGTTTCCTCTAGCATTCATACTTAATTCTCCTCTTGTACCTGTCTGCTACCACTTTTTGGGCTCAGTGCACCCTGTGTCACCCCTGTGGACCCTTGTGGACCCTTCTCTCCATGGATGCCACAGCCCTCTGCAGGAATGAAACCTGATAACCTAGTCATGAGATTCTACTGGGCTACCACTGTACCATTGTCCTTTGCAAATGCTGCTTGCAAAGAGGAGTGAAGATGACATTGAAATACATGAGTGGAACTATCTTGTACTAAAATTCTGTGATGATCATGTTAGTCTGATCCTTTAAGCTTACCACAAGCTTCCAAACTGAGAGTGTAAATGCTGCTAATAGGAGCAAGTCAGTGACACAAGAAATACCCCAGTGTGAGCTCTGACAACCAAAGAATGTCAAATTTCTTATCCCTTGCCTTCCTCTCTCTGAGAAAAGATCCGTTTCTCAAAGACAGACTTGTTTCCAAAAACACACATTAGCACTGAAGCTGGACAACACTGCATGCCATTAAAGCATTGGCTGCAGCACAGTTTCATCTCCAACACACACCTGAAGGACCCACCCTCCTTATTTTTTTCTACAGCCCTTGAACATCCCAGCATTCTAATGCAGTACCTTTCAGTCAAGCCTATATAAATTGTCTCCTAACAAATATGGGCATGTGTGTACACACATGCATGTACTAACAGACCAACCAACTAACCAATCAGCAAGCCAACACTGTGTATTTATACTTAGCCTCCAACTTGCTTAGTGTCCTATTTTAAATTATTTCTCCTCAAATATTTTCTTCACATTCCCTCAAACTTTTTACTGCTTCAACTCTGTGTACAGCTGCTTCTTCATGAGGCAATTTTGTTGCTCAGTTAACTATCACATTAATCAGGTGAATGTGTCTCCCTAGTATATCTAACAATTGCTCATTAAATCAGGTCTCCAGTACTGCTGAAAAATAATTAAAAACCTGTTTCCAATAAACAAGCTGTAAAGGCATTAAGGACAAAATAGTGCGTGGGAAATGTATTAGAAACATGGAGAAAGAAAATTCTGACCAGGCACAGGCTGGGCAGATTCAGCTGAATACTGCTATAATTGCTCATAGTGTCAGGCTAATAGTAAAAAGAAAGTTATAAATATTCACTTCAAATTAACAATGAATGTATTGTGGCTGAATACAAGCTCCTTTTATGTCTGCTTCCTACAAAGAGTCATGCAAATTTAAAGCTTGTATGCTCCACTGTTTGTTTCCAAAATAGGGGGTATAATTGATACGGGATTTACACAGCTTGACAAAGCAAGGGAGGCCAGGCTCCCCAAATCTTTTGGATCCAGCACACAAAGTTAATTAAACAAACTGCAAAGGAACTGCACCAGTTCCCTGCAACTTCTTCATCTAGCAGTGTGCATGAGGACACCTAATTATAGTTTGTCAGCAACTGAGGTGATGAGAGAAGCCTGCCATCAGGCAACTCAAACAAATATAAACTAGAGGTAATAATACTTCCATTGAAAGAACAACAGACTAAATTTGCCAGGTAAGTGATTCGCTTTGCTTTAATTGCTACACACGAGTGAAATGACACAGTAAAATCTCAGTGACCAGATAAGATATGTCATTTTCTCCCCATCCAGTGAACCATGCAGTGCTGAACAGATGAATCACCTTTCCCTGCCTGCATCAAAGGAAAACAATTGGAAAAGATTTAAAATTTAGTTTTTAAATTGAGCCATTTAAAATCAGCTTCAAGTCAATCACACCCTCTCTAAGTCAGTCACTGATGGCAGAGTCAACTTAGCAAAAATGAGCCTTTATAATTTGCAATTCTCCTATATCTGTTTAGTTAGGATTGTGGTGATTAATCTACTGTTCCACTTAATTAAATACTGTTAAAATTATACTTCAAGCTTTGTCTCATATCTTGCTAGCACAATTACAATGGAGAAGTCTCCATTTTACATCAATCACTAATTTGCTCTCCGGCAGTGTAATTTCTTGTTACAAAGCTCTCATCCCTAACAAGTCAAGGTGTACTGAGTGCTCCTAACACCCACCACAGCAGCCACTCACCATGGTGAAACTGCGGCCCCAGAATAAGAATCAGTAAGTGTCTTCCCCCTGAAAGGCAGTGTTGGACCCCAGAAGGAATTCCATGGCATGTGACAGAAGTCATATAAACACACTGTAGGTATATAGTTTTGGAAGGGCCCTCCTGAACCAGAGGTGCTGAGGAGGTGTGTGCTGAGGACAGACTGCTGGCCTGCACTGCAGCTGAAGAACAAGCAGTAGAACCAATTTAACTCTATAGAAAAGCAAAGACCAGATAATGGAGAGATGATTATCACATCCACAGAATTAGCAAATTTTTAAAAAGTGGATAAAACCTCACACTCACTATAGCTGAACTTCCCCCATCCTCTAGAAAGGAGATGCTTCTTGTAAAATACTAGCAAGAAAAGGGAAAGGAGCACAGCCTGACAAGCAAACCAGGGACAGAATGAGATATTTATCTTGATTTTGTATCTGAGTGCTCTTCACACATTTCTGCAAGGTTTAGCTCTGCATTGCAAGCTTACATGACACTTACTCGACAGTAATTTCCCAGCCTCATTGTGCATTAAATTAGATGGTGTTTTCCTAGCTATTGTTTTATGTCTGCACTTCACATGTAAAGATTCTCTCTAGTTGCCTCTTCAGGAGGCATACACATCTATATAAGCATTACTTACACTCACACAGAACAAATGCTTGTGAGTAACCAAAAGCTTGCACAAGTGCATGTCTTCTGAAGTTTGCTGCTCATTAATATGGGGCAAAAAAAGCCTTTCAAAGGGAATCTAAATCCACTGCTTTTGGAAATCAATTATGTCTTAATGAATAAGTGTCAATCATCATCTATCCTAACAGCAATATTTTGAGACTATTGTAATTCTCTGCAATGGTTTCTTGGAGATTAAAGCATATAGATACTTAGGGTATTAGATATTTCTAAGCAAAAAAAATTAATTGTGCCTATTTTTTGCTCAACAAGCAGGTAATGGAAAAACTATTGAAAATGAAATACAATTTAAAGCAGTCTTTGCCCGAGAGTAACCTGTGTGTGTAAAACATCAATGCTTTTGTCATAAAAATGCTTCAGGAAACTTTCATGAAAGAAGACAAATTGTTTTGATCTCTCAAAAATTACAATCTTGGCTGCTTACCATTAAACTATACAACACATTTTGGTTTGTGAAGCCAAAGCTTTATTCCTCAAAAGCTTTATTCAGTAGCCAAGAAAGCCAGTGTTCAGAAAGTAAGAGTGAAACTTAACTGATTTGGTCACAACTCTTTCATTGTCTTTTATCAGCTTTCAATGATCTGTATATTGTATGGATAAACAGTCCTTGCTAGCTAAGTAAATAATACTGATGAAATCCATCTGGTCTTTACATGTTTCTTGCAAGAAACATCAGTTTTCAGAGGATTTCTTTCCTTCTTCCCGAGAAGGAAGAACTGTGCAAACCTGTCCCAAATGAAAAGGAAAAAAACTCTAGTTGTAAAGCCAGATGTTTCAATAATAACCATAAGATGGTGTGGTAGGCAGAAAAACCCCATATATGTATTTGTGTTAAACTACCCTGGTTCTGTGCTAGTTTCTACTCTGTTTTGCAGAGGATAGAAACACTTATTGAGATATAACTAGCTTTAGAGAAAAATGTAAACTTCCTTTGCAGTTTGAGGTTTTGCACCCTCATTCACTTCCCAGGTTGTTTCATACCTGGAAGCAGTGCTACTGTAGTGTCTGTCATGACTGTAACCCAGTTGGATTGAACAAATCAGGGAAGTTTCATCTTTTTCTTATTTTCCTTCATGAGACAGGTTTGTCCCGTTTCCAGACTTTTATTACAGAACAGATATATTGAAGTCCATTGAGCTGATTTTGGCTGGAATAGAGTTAATTTCTATTTTTCTTCACAGTATCAGGTATGGGGCTGTGTTATGAATTTGTGCTGAGAAAACAGTGTTGGTAACACAGGGGTGTGTTTGCTACAGCTGAGCAAGGCTGACACTGAATCAGGGCCTTTTCTGCCTCTCACCCCAACAGAGACCGGCTGGGAGTGTGCAAAGGGCTGGGAGGGGACACAGCTGGGACAGCTGATCCTAACTGACCAAAGGGATATCCCATAACATAGAGTGTCATGCTCAGCATATAAAGCTGGGGGAAGGAGAAGGAAGCGGGGAATGTTAGGAGTGATGGTGCTTGTCTTCCCAAGTCACCATGACATGTGATGGAGCCCTGCTTGGGGATAGATGAACACCTGCCTACCCATGGGAAGTGGTGAATGGATTCCCTGTTCAGGTTTGCTTATGTGCTCAGCTTTGGTTTTACCTATTAAATTGCTATTATATCAGGATTATATCCTGCCATTATGCAGGATTTTCTCACTTTAACCAATCCTAATCTCTCCCCCATCCCACAGGGAGAGGGTGTGAGGGGATGTGCGGGGCTTAGCTGCCAGATGGATTAAAACACAGCAACCATATAAGACCTAGCTTTCATATTCTATATGTACATATTCCATAAACATATCCTATCCTTTGCTGTAATAGCTGTAATATGCTATAAAATATATTGTGTGCTAAATACGAGATCATTCTTCCATGCTGTAAGAAATTCTGACATACAAAGTCTGATTAAACATACTAAATCAAGCCAAATTTATTGACCAGAGTTTCAGCTCATAATACATTTCATGTTGCAGTGTTTAAGAAAGTTTATAAATTCTCTACTTAAAAATGGAAAAAATAAACTTCAAGTAGAAATGTGTAACTTCTTAATTTGCAAAGGCATGCTTGGGTTATTTCATTGAAAAAATGCTTAAAACAGAATTGTATTTCAAACAGAACCAGGTTTAATTCTCAGTTTTTGACAAGAGTTTTTAAAAGTCTTGACTTCAATAACTTCACAAGGAAAATCTTCTGAGACAAAAGTATTGCAAAAGCACACTGTGCAAAAGACATACATACATCCTGTAAGATGTAGATTGTTAGAAACAGCAAGAAGAAATGTTTATATTTATATGGAAAAGCAGACCTATCAGTGGTAATAATTACCTTTATGAGACTTGATTTTATTTTCAGTATGAAAGCAGGCATGTTTTAATATTCCGAACAACCACAGAATACTTTCATTTGTTTTGTTCATTAAAAAGAAAAGAGAGGAAAACACTGCAAATAAATCTCATTCATGGATACAGATAGCTCATAAAATCAGTGAGCTCTCAGCACATGTTTTCTATTGGGTATTATAAACCTAATGTATAAAATGCATGGTTCCAGAGAGAAGTATATGGTTTTGCAGTTCACTGAATCATTTCTTTAGCAACCTTTCCATTTCTCATCTGTGTAAGTAAATGAGAGCAAACCCAGTAGGTTCTGAAAACAGACAGAAGATTTCTCCTTTATTTAAGAGTTAGATGAAAACAGCAAACTACATAAAAAGAAAAAGAACAGAATTCATAGAAGCACAGAACAACATAGGCTGGGAGGCATCTTTGGCAGTCACTTGGTACAATTCACTGCTCTAGGTGTGACCAAGTCAGATCTGGTTGCTCAAGACTGTCAGGTTTGAATATCTCCAAGTGCAACCTGCTCTAATGCTTGATTACACTAATGTGATTTGGTTTTTTGGTTGGGTTTCCTCCCCCCCGCTGCCCCCACTAATATCCAAGTGGGATTTCCCACATTGCAATCTGGGTCTATTCCCTCTCTTATCACTTTCCCCTTACAAGAAACATCTGGTAGGGGGCTTCCTTATATCCCCATTAGACAACATTTAGATCCTAAAGATAACATTTATGTCTTGCCTCAAAATTCTTTTCGTCAAACCTTTTGTGGCAAAGCTATTGCAAAGGCATGCTGTGCAAAAGACATAGCTCCACAAATGTGTAGAAGATAACAGCTGAAGATAACAAACAACACCAAACAGACTCAGTTGTCTCAGTTCCATTGTGCATATAATATGCTCTATCACCACTCAAGAAATCTCTGAAGCATGTGTTACAAAGACAGAACATACAGGTGATGTCCAAGCAGTGGCCAAGCCAGCTGACAGATTATCATCTACTTCAAAGGGCTTTTGATCAAGTCCTTCTTTTACATGTGTACTTGAATGAGCAGTAAGAAAGGCAGCAGGAGGGGAAAGAATAGGTATATAACAGAGCTGTTTAGTTCAGGTATCTCTGCTTTCCGTTTAAAGATTTTTTTCATAATTGGAATTTAAACATTTCAGTCCTTATGATATCAGATATTATACACTGATGTCTTCAGAAATAAGTATCTAAATGTCCTGGTACATAATTTGGTTTAGGATGAAATGGTACATTACATCTATCTGTTGTACAGCAGGAGTGGAAATCTTTCGATTTAATTTGCCAAGTATTTTGTTCTTACCTGGTTACTGCACCCAGTGACCAGAGTACAGTGTGTACAAAAGGCTGGTAAGTGGGAGAGAGCACATTGCCACATTGCTGGCAAAGCACTGATCATTGAATTCTTATTAAAGTTCTAATGTTTAGATACATCTTAACTTTCAGCTTTCAGCACTGGAATTCATCTATATCTCTGAGTACCTTTATTCTCTGACATTTCATGATTTCCCTTGAGACTCTAAGGAAAAAGAAGCTGTTTATACACACATCAGATCCAGAAACTGATTCACTTTCCAAACAGAAACATGAACTAATAAGATGGTGAGATTGTGAATCACATATTCTGGGGCTTTAAGGCAAGCTGATAGTCATAAAATTAAGTTCTCTGGAGACACTGAAACCCAGCAGAGCATATAAGAGTATATTTTCTGAATAATTTGTTATTTTTTGTCCAATGAAATACATATTTTGAGTCAAACTTAGAATACTACAATTATTTCTGTTATCATCACATAATGATTCGACTGCATTTTAAAAAGTCAACTACCAAATAGAGAATTTGCAAGTATTTCTTCTAAAACAACACAAAGCTTCCCACCACTAAGCCAACTCCAACCTTCCCTGTTTCCATTCCTCTCAAGCAAGAAGTGCATTCACTAGCTATTAGATATGAAGTGGCTGTAAGTCATTAGTATTTCACTTTTTCAAGGATCTTATCTTTTTTCCTGTGTTTTTGAGGGCAGTCAGCCAGCAACATTTGCTGTATGTGACAGACATCTGCAAGAAATGCGGACCCATACAAAATTCCAGCTTTCAGACAACTCAAGCTAAATTACTAACTTGAAGTTTCAATATAAGCTTGCTGCTGTATGCAGCAAAGACTCAGAACAAATAAAGGCTCTCTGTCCTAGAGAGCATATTAGACACAACTAAAACAAGCTGATGTTCTTGAAAGAGGAAGTTCTCATGTGCTGATTTCTCTATTTCTTTTACTAATTATTCCTTGAGTTTGTTGCACCTTCAGCAATACTGTGATGGAGTGAAATTTCGACTAGCAATAGTATTTGAAAAATCTCCTGAAAAAAGGAAGAGGTTCTTCTGTTATTTTGATAAATTTAGATACAATGAAGGTTAAAAAGTGGATTTATTTGAATTTTAGGCAACAGAGGGTCTTCAGACATGGAGATGATGACAGAAAAGGTGCTTTGTACTCTATAGTACTCTCTCTGGACTATGTTGATGAGAAGATCTCATAAACAGCCAGATCAAAAGGGAGATAACATCTTGTAAGCAAGATAGAGAAGCCTTCATCTGATTTCTCAGGAGGAGAGTTTCCAGGCAAACAGGAAGTTTGCAGAAGATTGAGAGATGTAATTATAGTACTGGCATCTTTAGTTGGCTTGAAATGACAGACATATTCTTAGCCCTCTAAAAGCTCTTAAGACCTTTCTTAGTTAAGGCCCCATGAGCTTGAAAATATTTTGAAATGAGTGGCTTTACGGCAAAGCTGACCTGGGAACTTGCCTGTAGCAGACTCTCTGTTCTTTGTGTAGACAGAAATTAAAAGCTGACACACCAAAAGCACACCAAGGAAAGTCAGGGAAGGGATTACACTCAGCAAGATTGCTTACCAGAGACAGAACACAAACCAGAAACAGGGCACTGGACAAACTAAGCAAGAAGAAATAAATTTTTTGAGTTAAAACTTCAGAGATAAAGCAGATGCTTCACAAACAAATGAGGTTACTGATGCTGGAGGTATGGAAGGAGGTTCCTGTGTCTTGTGGGAGTTCGGCTGAAAGATGGAATAGGAGGAGGACAAATCCCAAATGAGATGTGAGAATGATGAGAGAAGAAAGACACAAGCACAAAAGCAAAGGGAGAAGAAAATGTCAATAATACTGAAGTAAAATTAAAATGAGGTGCTTCTGAATACTCTTATAGTTATTATATAAATTACATACTTTATCCTCCACTTATCTGTTTAAAGAAGAATTGTGTTATTAAAATCAATATAAAACTGTCAAGGTGCTCCACACAAACACAAGTTTGGGTAATGTACCTGCCCTGCAACATTTACCATCAATCTGAACTTGGTAAATCTCATCCATTCAGTCATAAATAACTGCCCAAAACCTCAGCCAGATCGGCACTATTTCCAAATTTCAGCTATATTTACACACCCACAGTTAGCAGCTGACAAGTCATATATGAAGGAAATTGCCTCCCTCTAAAAAAGAGCTGCTGTCAGAGCTGCTCTGTTCCACATGGAACTAATTCAAAGGAGTTGTCATGAAAGAGCGGCTATACCCACAATAGTTACCACAACATTTTTACTCAACACCTATTGCAGAATTTTTGCATTACATTTGTTCAACTGCTGAGTTAAGTACCAAGGATAAGTTTCCCTTTTTATTTTTTTTTAACTCCTCATAACTTCATGAAGCTAGCAGAAAGAGAAAAAAACAACACAAACTAAAAAAAAAAAAAAAAAGATTGAAAGGTCAAGGCAGTGTTTTTAAGGTAAAACGTCAAACACAGGCAGGTAGACATTGCCCAGGAATGGGCCCTGTGTACTTTATTAGTTCTTGATAAGGACTGTCAATGCTTTGAAAGGCAGAGATGAGATAAGCAGTCTCACCCTATGTCTTGGTGCTGCAAATCTGGTGGAGAAGAGGAGGAAACTCTACATTTCAGAAGCTGCCACCTTCACACTTCATTCTGGCAACAACTGCAGCATTGGGAGGACCCTCTATTTTTCTTTTTCTCAATCTAGGAGGACAATTTATTTTTCTTTTTCTCTATCTTTTTTTCCTTTTCCTCCTTCAGAGCACCAAGTAGGTGAGGAGGCATCATTGGAGATGAATGGGGATGGCAGACTGACTTTTATGAGCTGGAGTGACCAATATGATGCTGGATTACAATTACAATACAAAGCTGCAAGCTCCAGGACATACGAGCTCAGAGACTCATATCCCAAAGAAAGGAGGATGCAGAGGGAGAGGGATTTTCTAGGGAGAAAAGAGCACTCACTAATCATAGAATGGCTTGGGTTGGAAGGTCCCTTAAAGAACATCTAATTACAGCCCTCCTGCCATGGGCAGTGACACCTTTCCCTAGACCAGGTTGCTCAAAGCCCCATCCAACTTGGCCTTGAACACTTCCTGGGATGGTGCATCCACAGCTTCTCTGGGTAGCCTGCCAGATACAGCCTCCTGCACCTTCCCCTGAGCCCCACTGTCTCTGCAGAGCTCCTCACTCCTTTTCCCCAGCTGTTCTTAGAGAATTGATAGGGCAAGGTAACTTTCTCCACACACAGCTGACCTCTTGTCCATCTAGGATCTCTCCAGCAGCTCACCTACTATCTCAAACCCCTTTCCCTTATTCTCTGCATCCTAAGCTCACCCTGCTACTGCAGAGCCTCAGGCTCTGTCTACAAAGGCAGAAAACCTTGCACTGGTCCCTCATAGAGTTGAACATCTGAATGGCACATGCATCCCTCTTGTGACACGTGTCACCTCTTCAGCTGGGTGAAGAGACACAAGAAGGCAATGTGCCCTCACATCCAGTTTTCAAGCCCTTGCAGTGATATGCCACTGAGCATGGGGGATACTAAAATATTGTTGTACCACCCAAAATGGCACTTTATGATTTCATTTTTTCAGTGTAAATCCTAAATGGAAATTTCCATAATTTTATTTGAAAGTAATTTAAGTAACTGCTTCGTTCCCTAATGTAAGAAAAGGGAATACCATGTCACAGTAATTTCAGTTACTTACAAAAACATTTTTAGAGATTTTAGTATCACCTCCTATATGTGAGCAGTATTGCCCTAAGTAAGTGAATCCATGAAGAACAGGTTTTATTGTAAGATAATATTAACCTTGGTGAAATAATAGGTAGTCCTGAAATCTCTGGTTTGGTTGATATTTGTTCCAGATAAACCTAAGATAAAAAGATGATATACAGCATTGAAAACAACTTGTGAATTTAGGATACCCAGTGAATTTTGGATCCACTGAAAACATTACAATGACATGAAATATAATACTTCCTTATGTGCCAAATATTCTGTCTGGTTTTGTTTGGTTCACATAACAACCAGGTATCCATTCTTTTCAAAGCAGCAACTCACAATTTCAGATAGCAAGCATGAATAACTGATTTTATGCCTATATATATATATATATACACACACATAGACATGCCAGCCTTTGGACTGTGCTGTGCCACAAGTTATCACAGCTGTAAAACATGCTACATAAACTTGAAAAGAAAATATGGACAGAAATCCTTCTTTGCTGAACAGCATGCCCAGTAATGATCTCAGCTCTTTACACGATGACAAAATTCCCAGGATCTGCAAAATTCCCACCCTGCTGTATCAAAGTAGGTTTCCTTTTCCCTCCTACAATTTTTTAGACTTGAGTCCATCACTCAATGGGTTTGAGGGCTCGCAGTTCATCATCTTGTTATACAGACAGTCAGGATGGGAAAAAAGATGGGAGACAAACTTAGTTAATTTATCCTCAGCTGGCAACCCTCCTTCTGCAAAGCATCCAGTGCCTGCCTTGGCGCACTCTCACAGGGTTCCTAAGCCGTGATAGAATGATATGGACATAATCCCTGGCATTTTGTCACTGCTGTCCAAAATGTTCTCAGCAGCAACAGTGAGTATTGTCCAACATAATCAGACATTGAGTAATGTGAAACTAAAATAAGACAGAGGGACCAAACAGTAATAGCCAAGGCTCCCCTCCACAAATGGATCCAGTCCACGAACCAAACCAGATGTAAAAAATGCTCTCACGACCAGCACCATGCATTAAATCCACATCCTCCTACCCAAGGGCTCTGCTGTGTGTTTGGTAGTCTCTCCCCAAATGTTTAGCTCCCTTGTTCATCTTCTCCTTCAAATGACTGATAATAACGAGAAGCAAATGTACCCACAATTTGGGGGACAGGAAAAGCATATTTTTTTTTTTAAACTATTTGATGCTCTAAAATATGCATTTCTCTGGCTATCTTGTTCTGATCACACTTTACTCTTGGCCAAGAAGTAAGCCAAGGAACACTCTTCATAGGCTGCAATTAAAAGAACAAGCCAGAAAGCATTGCTAGTACCTGGATAAACAGCCATTAATTATTTAGGGTGTGCATGCCAGTACCAGTCCATCTGATTCTGAAACACAGCCTGGGCACGTATTCCAGGAATGTTCGAGATGGGAAGTGCTCGGTACTTTTAGGGAAGGGTAATGAGTGCAAGTGCCTTATATGTCAATATGGAAGGCTACACCAAAGTCTTTGTCAAGCTTTGTCAACTCAGATCTGTTCCATAGTAAGAAAGTTTGATCCAGACATTTTGGAGGGTAATAGATAAATGCTGTGCACTACCCTACAAGACACCAAGCACTGAAAATAACAGCAGTTTTATCCAAGCTAGTTCTCCTCATTGTAAAGTGAATATGGTGACAAAACCTGAGGTAAAGCCCGAAATACACTTGTTTGCATGTGGAAAATAGGAATAAACTCACCCAAGCTTATACCTGCCTACCACCAGATGAGCTGCAAGATGAGATGAGCCGTGAGACAGGTGATTGTATCACTCAGGCTACTGCTTCATCTTCTCTAGCATCATGTCCCTAGATTTCTTTTCAGAGAGCAAGCACAGGCATGAAGCTACTGACCTAGTCCTATCAAGGTTGATCATACTTTACAGAGCAGTATAGAAAAGAAAATAATACAAGAAGTCAACAAGCATCTGCTTTTTAAACCTTTATCACACCTTTAGGGGACTTACCTCATCCTCTGAGCCCACTACTTTTGTAACAGGGACTGCTGCACCTACTGAAGTTATACAGCTGCACTACAAAGGACCTCTGGTTTCTGTGAATTCAAGAACAGCAAGCAAGGAAATAGCTACACGTAGTTACCATTTTGTATCTTTATCCTTTTTTTTTTTTTTTGCCTTTATTATCTGCACAACATCTTTGCTGGAACTTCTTAATATTCATTTTAAGCCTAGCAAGTATGATAAAGTAGCTGAGATAAGTTGCCTCATTGACTTAGACATTACGTCAGCATACCCTCTCCAGAAAAGATAAAATATTTATGATGATTAATACAAAAGACATTACAGACAGAGCATTTCAGGAACATCAGAAGAGATTAAAATTTAAAACAATAACATACCTTAATAGCTTTCTCTACTTTAGGATCTGAAGGGCTGTACTGGGGGTCTTTTACCACTTCAGAAATAACACTAAAAGACATTCTTGTACAATTTGTATTTAGGTCTGGTGTGAAAGTCAAGTGCAAAGCATGCTAAATTCAGATTATAGTCTTTTTAAACTCACCATAGGCAGGGAAAGTTGATGCTGTGTTTAATATCAGCAAGCACCACCTGTGTAACCTGAAGCGTTGCTTATTTCATCAATGTAATGAGAAGCAATAACCCTTTGGGAATGATCAGCAGCCATTCTAGTCCTGCTTGACCAATGCCAGCTGAATGTGGTGTAGATCAGCTGCAGTGTGGGATGGAGCTGTGAGATGCCTTGCTGGGACCCTCCTCCCCCACAGCTCAGCAGCTGTTTGTGCTCAGGCCCGTTCCTCACTCCCTGCCCACACTGTGCTGTAGCTGTGCTGTGTCTGGCCCTGCCCTGACCAGGAAGGCCACTGTTCCTGCTCCTGAACTGCCACCCTCATAGCTTCTCTGGCCCTTAGAAGCAGCCCTGACACAGGAACATGTGGAGACATCCATATTTCCCATATTATTCCATAATTTCTTAGAAAGGAGCTCTACTCTTTTTTAATAGAATCATAGAATTATTTGGGTAGAAAAAGACCTTCAAGATTATGGAGTTCCACCATTAAACTCTAACCCAGCACTGCCACCTTGATAAAGGCCAGAGCTTTATCAGCCTGACATTTCCTGTAAGACTGGCACTTCTTGTAAGTCAAATTGTTCAGCCTGGAGGAGACTGTGGGGAGACTTCATTGTGGTCTTCAGCTTCCTCATGAGGAGAAGAGGAAGGGCAGGCACTGATCTCTTTTCTCTCATTACCAGTGACAGGACCCAAGGGAATGGCCTGAAGCTGTGTCAGGGGAGGTGCAGGAAAAGGTTCTTCACCCAGAGGGTGGTCGGGCACTGGAACAGCCTCCCCAGGGAAGTGGGCACAGCACCAGCCTGACGGAGTTCAAGGAGCATTTGGACAATGCTCTCAGGCACATGGTGTGACACTTGGGGTGTGCTGCACAGGGCCAGGAGTTTGACTCAATGAACCCTGGGGGTCCCTTCCAACTCAGAAGATTCTATGGTTCTACGAAAAACACCAAATCTCTTGAATTAAGTGGTTTTACCCACAGACCACAATCCAGTGAAATCTTTGTTTTCCCTGGGCTGGCTGAGCAATAAAGATAGGCTGCAGCTGTGGCCTTCAGGATGGAGAAGTGTTCGCTGGGCATAAACAACTGAATGTTCCCACAGCCCATCCTGGTGTGGTGGAGGGAGGCATTCAGAGGCTGGAATGCTTTTGAAAGTAAGGCTGTGCGAGAAAAGCAGGGTGATATCTGCTCCAGACCACAAATACACTGAGGAAAATGCTGATGAGGGATTCCTCAAGCATCTGTTTACACTGTGTAGGAGAGAAATCTGAGTTACCACAGAGGACTTAGTAGTACATGCTGGAGGCTTTGTGCTGCCTTGAAATAAATAAAAAGATTTTTAAAATTCTACATAAGGATATTTTCTGAATTCAGTAAGCATTTAGCTTGCGGAAATTTTTTATTATACCTAATCCTGAATGATAACATAAACCTTACCACAGAACTAAAAATTAGCAGTTGCTTCTTTATGAATGTCACCTTTTGCTCATTATGTTTCTTAATCACAAACAGGATAACATGAAAACAAATATACCTGATGTGTTAAAAGGATTCATTTTGCAATCCTGAGAACAATTATGAGCAAATTCAGCTGGGAGAAGAGTTTATTTGGGAAAAAGATGAAAGCTGCGACCTGTTTAAGAACATTTTATCAGACACTAAAAAAAGGCATTAACAAAGGAAAAAAAAATGAATTCTTGCCTGAATCATCACAATGGCCTAGTGAAGTAAAAATAGATATAAAAAATAATCCACATCAGGGAACATAGGGAAATGGATTGCAATTAATATACATTAGGTAATTAAGAAAAAAATGAAAGAAGGAAAGAAAATCAATGTTATGTAGACTAAAGGACATCATCAACTTTCTAAGTATGACAAGCAAAAGAGGAATCTCAGCAATGACATTAGTGCTTTTCTGGACAGAAGTTATAGTAATGCCAATAAAGATGCACAAAAGTTAAACACGCTCAATAAATAGATCACTTCTGCTTTTGCTGCTGAGAAGAAGCTTTTCTGAAGTTTACTTTTCCACACTAAGTGTGCCTCTTTGCCAAAAGCACTTTTTTATTCTAGTTTCATGCTGGTTCATTTGGATTTTCAACTGTTTTGATGGTCAGTGTTTCTTTTTTTATTGTCTTCTACAGTGCTCCCTCAGACTGAGCTTTTTTCTCTGTGTCACCATTTGGTAAGTGAACCTGAAATGACTCTACAAAGAAGTAAAGTCTGTGACATTCTCAGGAGATGCCTGCAATCCCTCCATCACTGTCCTCGACCCACCCCTGGCATGATACATAGGTGCAGTTTACTTATCTACTTTGATATTTGATATATGATAAATACTTTCTTTGCTTGTAAAGTAGCTTGGAAGCATATTAAACAGCAGCTGTATCAGCACTTTTTATAAAAAGCTAAATTAGGAGGTTTTGAACCACCAGCACTGATTTTTAATTAATCTTAGACAAATAGAGAAATTCCAGAGCAGCGGCAGAATGCTAAAACGATGTCAGTTTTGTAAAAAGTAAATAGGAGGACCAAGGTCTAAACAGACCTATAAGCCCTTCATCAATCCCAGACAAAAAGCCCAGAGTGCTTGCTATGAGATTTCATGCCATAAAGCTATTTTTAATCTTGTCCAAACAAGCTTCACTGATGACAGGGGTTTCCTGAACAAGAGCACAAAAAAACCCTAACAGACTTGGTTGAAGCAAAAAGCATCCTGGAACTTGGACCGATTTGGAAAAAAACAAGGAGAGAACAGACATCAAAAATTTAAAAACAAACAAACAAACAAACAAACAAACAAAACCCCAGATAGTGTTAATCTTTACCAGTTGTCTTGTATGTCCCCCCAACTTTACTGTTGTAGAGGGCTGTTTTCATTTAGACTTAAGTAGAAAAAAACAGTAAAGAGTTAAGCTGAACAATTACATAGCAAAAAGAAAAGTCCCATTTTATGTATTAGAGTATCTTCTAGAACACTATGTTTTTATTTTTAAAATGTATCTGAATCCTTTATACATCTTTGGGTTGCCTTTTTTTTTTCCAGATCAAGAAGTAAAATTTAAAACCCCATGGAAAAAAGCATGCTCTTTTTTCAACATTAAGTCTTCACGGAGTCCAGAGCCTTTAAGCATAGGTGCAGAAAATGAAATTGATGTTTCCTTATGGATTGCTTTTATATCTTTTTTGTACATAATTCATATTCATCTAATGAGCTAAAGAAATATTAGTGCAATGAAGGCAAATAGAAATGGTGAACTTTAAAAAAGTTTTGAGGTTTCAAATGTTTTGAGGTCTAAAATGTCATATTTCTTCGGTGATTTTTTTAAGAAAAGGTGAGACAATTACTGTTGCAAGAAAGGAAACTTCCAAAGAACAAATATTTCAGTTAAAATAAGCTTTTGCAACATATATGTAGGTTAAGATAGACCATAACACCATTTGCTAAGGTATGAATTAACTTTTGGCTTCCTATGTTGTACTAACTTGAACAATATTTTCTTTCCCAGAAGAAATAATCTGGCTTCTATTTATCAGTCATTCAAAAAGGGGACTCGACACGTCCAAAGGCTGTGTTTAGGAAGCATTATTTGCCCATAAGAGTCACAGATCACTAAGCAGATTTACAGGCTTGTAGAGAAGTTATCCTCGCTAATCTTTGCTTAAGAGTAAGCCGAGTCTGATACGACAGCTAAGCAGCTTTCAGTATTATATTGAGTTACGCTTCGCTGCTCATAGTGTCTTTTTTCCTGCTAAATGATCAATCTCAATTTAGGCATTGGGGGGAAAAGAAAGATGAAAGAGGATGGAGAGAAGGCAGTCCCAGTCTTCTTTTGGCCCTCTGTAAAGCACAACAATTCCTGACCCACTGATGGTTTCTCTGTTGAATGGGGCCACAGAGAATTCCAAAAACCTTGCATGAGGAGTGTTTGAACAGGGAATGATTAACCAAGTACATCACTGACACTTACAGGTAACAATGCAATACATTTACAATTAATACATTCAAAGCATCTAAGAGACTCCCTCATGACTTGGAAGTCACTAAAAATTTATATTTATTTATTACCAAATATTTTATCTTCTTTCTTTAATTATTCTTTGGAACTTCTCTCTTACAGATAGGGAATATGAAGCATCAAATTCTACTTTCCTATCCCTAAGTATGTATAATTTGTAGAAAGAGAAAAAATGTTTCAGGATTGACTGATCTGCATATTGAATTACTGTGATCTTCTTTGTCAGGTGAAGAAGCTCAGTCTGCTACTCTTAGCAAGAAATTTAACAAAAAAGGAAAAACGTGTTCATTTATAATTTTTAAAAGAACCCTGCTTGTTATAAAAGAAAAGTCAGTATAAAAGAAAAGTCAATCTCTCTACCCATAGCTGCCCAGGCAAGAAGTACAGAATATAGAAGAAGCCTTCACCTGGGGCAAACCTGAGTGCTCTCAGGACAGTGAAGATGCAACTCCCAAAGCCGAAAGTCCTCCCCAATAACGCCTTGTCTCCAGGCCTGAGAATGAGGACCAGCAAGAGTGCAACTGGCACTTTTGCAGTCTGTGCTAGCATGCAGAGCTAGCTCTGTATTACATACAACACCACCCTTTCATACCTTTGTGTATCACGCTCAGCCCTGGATTACACCTGGAAGAATATACAAAGCATGGGAAGCCAGTGTACCACATACCCTCCATGTGATACTACATAAACATTTGACCTTGCCTGCAGTCTGTAACAGTATCAGTCCTGTCTCTGTCTGATGCTAAAACAGACATGTCTGTCCCTCCAACACTCACTGATCGACTAGTCTGAGCAAACAAGAGGAAGAGCCTTGGCAATGCCATCGCAAACCTTGAAACCACCACGTCAGAAATTTTTGTAGAAATACCATCCTTATTGTGATTATGTAACACTGGAAATTTACTCTGCACAGTACAGCCATCAAACATTCTAGCTGCATGTGTTCCTGCATCCCCACTGTTGCAGTGGGCCTGCCAAAGTCCTGTCCTGCCAGCTAGGATTTGACATGCTGTGAAAAGAGACCTTGAAATCAGAGCTGCTGTGCAGCTGAACTTGCTGATAACTGATCAATATGAGATAGCATGACAAAATGTGAACAACGATGCTTGACATCCCACATGCTATCACATGCCAGAAATGTTTGGAGGATGGAACAGAATGACATAAAAAGAAATTATGCGCAGCATACTTTTCTCTCCATGCTAGTTAAGTGACATTGTTTTGGCAGTTCAGTCTGATGCTGTAAGTACAGTATCCTATATATTTTCTATTTAGAAGAGATACACTAATCTGACAGAGGAAAGACTTGACTTCCTTTTAATCAAGTTGAAGTTGCATATATTTAAATGCAAAGTACACATAATTTAGGCAACTGCTTGTAAATAATCTTATAGACTAAACCCCAGGCCATCACACTTGTTTCTCTAAACAAGGTAGAAGACTTCATTCTCTCTACCTGAATTTTCTCAGCTGATTGAAAGTAAACATATATTAAAGCAAGACTATATATAATTATGTTTTTTCATAAAAGCAACAACTGATGAACACAGAGCTTTTTCCAAATCAGCAACTGAGAGCATTTTGTAGTCTCTCAGAGAAACAAGTGGCTAAAGCACAGACATTGCAAAGTTTCATCTGCCAGGGATCAATTGCTCTGGGATGTAGCTTGTGCACAGAAAAAGCTTTGCTTCCCTCTCCATTAGGAGCTCTGCCTACTCTAAAAATTAGACCACAGAAAAGAGTGGAGGGGAAACAAGAAACAGTCTGCCTTGTCCCTAGAGAAAAAATGTTTAGCTATCCTTGGCAGAACTTTTTTCCCCCTTACATTTCCCAGGTTTTAATTGTTTGGGGTTTGTTTTAGTTTTTCTTTTTTTTTTTCCACCAATTCTTTTCCAGCTCTACCCTAAGTCTGAGAAAAATCTAGAATTCCACCCAAATGGCTACTTTCCTATTTAAACATATTAATGACATACTAATGCCTTTCTCACAGGCTTTTGTTTAACATGTTCCTCTCTCTGTTTTCCTGAGGAGTCTCTATTCCTCTATGCACCTGGTAGGAGACAAAGGCTTCAAGATGCAGAACATTCTGAGGGCTCCTTCTCAGCTGACACTGTCATTATACGGATGGTGTGCCATTCCTAGCTGTGCTGTGATTTTATTTATTTTGCTTTTTCTCAGCAGAAACAACAGCCATTGTTCCCCTTCCCATGCACCTGCCTTTTTACCTGTCCAATCTTACATCCAAACACACCACTAACAACACTGCAATGGATGAGCTGTGTATGCTCTAACTCAGGAAGTGATTTGGTAAAATTAACATTTAGAAGTAGGCACCAGTAGTTATTTCACACATTATTAACTTATATTACAATTCAAATAAGCTTACAGCTGGCAAAAAAAGTCTCTTCTGTAAAGTGATCTCAAACATAATAGGCTTAATCAGAGATAAATTAAATTAGTCAGTCATGCATACTACAGCATATTAGCACTGAGTAGTTATTAACTACATTTTCTGTTATCAGTTGTGCAGGCAGTATTGTAGCAAACAAAGTGCATGGGAAACCAGTAAATAAACTTTATGTTTGGGAGGCTACATGTTTGACATTTCCTAGGTTTTATCAAATGTTACACCATCTTTACCACTATAACTGCCACCAGGTTAAGTCTCCATAAATGATTCAACTTCACTCCCAGGCAATTAGCCAAAAGCAGAGCAGACAGAATTAATGAATACCTAGACAGCAGATGTTCAGTGTGGTTTCGTGTTTTGGAGGGGATTTCTTCCATGTCAGATTTTGGAAAGAAAAAAGCATGCATGGATGAGTCATAGCTGGTACACAATTGATAAAGAGGAGACAGTCAACATTTCTATTTGTTATAAAATTAATCTTTGTGTTTAGGGCTTTTCAAAGTTTATTTTCTCCTTTGGTTTCACAACTACCAGGTTTTCTACTTTGGTTTCACAAGACCTTTGAAAAGGTCTTGTAGTTGTGTGAAAATATTGAAAGGCATTGCTGTTGCCTTGCTGCTATCATAACTTCCTTTTCTACTGCTGTTACAGCAGCCAGCAGCATCACCTTCATCTCCAGCTGAAAATTTGTGTGAAAAAGAATACAACACAATATCGCTCACATGTGCTTTACATGAAGAATCCTTACTTTTGTGATAGGATCCTAAACCCATCTTTTTGTTCTCTCATCCATCTTTCGGAAACCCATCAGTACAGTACTTGGAAATATCATAACTTGCTGAGCTTGACCGGAAGACCTGTGAGCACATCTGACATTCTCTTACACTCTGCACATTTAAAACTCAATGCAAGGTGACAAGAACATTAAGCTGCCCACAGACCAAAATGTGAAACTAATCAGTATCTGTTCTGAGCCACAGGTACAATAATTGGAAAATTAAAGTGCCTGTGAACTGCTAGGGCTGGCTGCATCAAAAAGCAACACCTTGAAATTATTAATGAAGACAAATGTATGCAACTATTTCTATTGACAACAACTTCAGACAACTGCAGACTAAAAAAATAACACTGTAGTTCTCATTTATTTTCTCTAAAGCTTGCCGCTTCCAAGAATCACTTGCTAAGAAACATGTAGGCACTCACTGGTTAAGAAGTGTTTTAAGTAGAAGCTCCTTTAACTCAGATGTGGAAAACACAGCTTCTTTGCTATGCTTCCTATAACTATTGCCTGTGACAATTCTGGTACAGAGGACATCAGTCATGACAGAGGCATTCAACATCACACCCTTCACCTGAAAATGTTAATATGACCTGTAAAAGTAAAACGCCTCAACTAATATGTGATGGCAGCGCTCAGCAGACCTCTTAAGAAAATCATTCATGGTAGAGTTGTTTCAAAATGTACCTTTCTGTTTTACTGCTCCCATCACATCCATCAGTGGCATGGCCAGTCCACTGGATGAACAGGATGTTCTAATGTGCACCATCATGGATGGGGCTTCTGCTGTGGCTCTGAACTGCACAAAGCAGGAGCTCTTTTTCTTAGGTGTGAAAGGGGGAGTGAGGCTAAATAAACTCTTCTTGAAAAGTAAATGGTGTATACATACATGCATATTTATACACACATATCTATATAAAAATTAATGTGAATTTTTCAGTTTCCTCCTCCCCTTTAAAGTCCCAATAGTAAAAAAAAAAAATATTCCTTCTGTTCTCTGAGGTACTGGAGTTGAGTCCCAAGCAGAAAAAATTACACAGTGTCTATTTTAAAATAGAACTTACTGAATCTTATTAAGAGAATCCTGACTCCCAGGATTTTGATAGAATTCCCGAAGTCAAAGCATGTCACATGATTGAAGTCACACTGGAACAAAAAGTTAGCACTACAGGCAATGAGTATCAATTAAGTTTTGAAGAAGAAAGGCTTCACCACTTTGAAGGCAATCTAAAATACAAATGACCAGCCCTTCATTCAGTGTGTTATGACTATTCAATTATACATATATTCAGAAGCTTGGAAATGCAGCCAACTGTTATGTCTTTATCGGGCATGAACATGTGTAGTTGTGCTGCCCATGGAGCTGTATCCATTTCTGCTTTCTTCCTCCACACACTTTCCCTCACCATTTCTGAGCACAACAGTGCTCAATCTGTTTCAGACAAGTCTTCTTCAGGCCAGGCTTTTAAGAAAAGCAGTAAGAATGGTCTACAGAAGACAAGCAGAATTTCTGCATGTCTGTTTATTTCCATTAGAATGGTGTTTTGGATGGAAACACACTTGTGATGATGCAGCTGTCCAAAGGCAGGATGTTCTCACACATTACATTTTCTGTCCTTTTCAGTTACCCATGATGAAAAAATATAAAGTGTCATTAAAAATTTATAGATGTATTTAAAGTACAGCTGGGAAAAAGAGACTGTGACAATGAAAAGTCCCTGTGCAGACACAGGTCCATATTCTAAATCTAGTCAGTAAAGGCAGCAGAGACAGGAAGTTTTTAACAGCTAAAATATAGGAAATCTGATTTGATTCCATAGCTCTTCCAAGAACTTACTGCATGACCTTGGACAATCTCTGACATAAAACAGACAAACCTCTTTGTGATTTTAGATACCATTAGCTATGAGGAGAAACCTTGAGCCTCTGTGATAAACACAGGACACACAGGATTTCCAAGGATGCTGAGAACAGAATTTATGAGTGTGTGGTGGGCTGATAATTGGCCAGATGGCTGGACCTAGAGGGCTGTGATCAGTGGCACAAAGTCCAGCTGGGACTGGTCCCTTGTGATGATTGATACTAGGGTGAATACTGTTCAGAATCTTCATTAATGACCTTGATGATGGGGCAGGGTGCATCCTCAGCACATCTGCAGAAGACACAAAAGTGAGAGAAGTCACTGGTACTGGAGAAATGGGCTGACAGGAACCTTATGCAGTTCAATTAAGGAAGATGCCAAGTCCTGCCCCGGGGGAGGAATAACCCCAAGTACTAGTGCATGCTGAGCCATAATATCTGGAAAACAGCTTTGCAGAAAAGGACAGAAAGGGAACCTGTATGACAGGTAATGTCCCCTTGCAACGAAGGCCAACAGCCTGCTGGACTGCATGAGGCACAGGGTCACGAACAGGTCAAAGGAGGTCATTCTTTCCCTCTGTTAGCATTGGTGGGGCACAAATGAAGAGCTGGGCCTGGTGTTGGGATCTCCAGTACAAGACAAGACACAGACACAATGGAATGGGTCCAGCAAAAGGCCATAAAGATGCTGAAGGGTCTGGATTATTTTTGAGATAAGAAGGGGTTGAAACAGTTGGGACTATTCAGCCTGGAGGAGAGGAGGCCTAGGGAATCTTACCCATATGTATAAATATCTGATGGGGTGGAAAACAAAGATGATTGAACCAGATTCTCCCCAGTGGCACCCAGTGACAGGACAAGACAAAAAAGACAAACTGAAACACAAAAAATTCCATATTAAGCATAGTCAAGTACTGAGGCAGGCCCAGAGAGGTTGTGGCATCTCCACCCTTGTATATCTTTAACATTCAAGAGTCCATAGTCATGCACAAAGTGCTGTAGCTGACCTTATTCTGAGCAAAGGGTTCGACTAGATGATTTCTAGAGATGCCTGCCAGCCTTACCCTTTCTGTGATTCTGTAAGGATCTGCAGACAGAAAACAGTAACTGAAATGAGGTCAAGTATTGAAAATGGAAGTACTAGACCTTTGAGATCATTGAGTCCAACTGTTAACCCAGCACTAAGGCCACAACTAAACCATGTCACTTAACACTACATCTACATGTCTTCCGAACGCCTCCAGGGCAGGTGACCCAAGCACTTCCCTGGGCAGCCTGTTCCAATACTTGACAAACCCTTCTGTGAAGAAATTTTCCTATTACCCAATCTAAACCTCCCCTACTGCTTGCTACTTGGGAGAAGCCAGACTCCCATCTGGCTACCTCCTTTAAGGCAGTTGTAGAGAGCCATAAGGTCCCCCTTAGCCTCCTCTTCTCCAGGCTGAACAGCCCCAACTCCCTCAGACATTCCTCATTATATCTGTGCTGCAGGTCCTTCATCAGTACCACTCCCTCATCCAACTAAGTGGGTTTGTTTGTCACAGAAGATCAAGTTGGTCAAGCAGGACCTGCCTTTCTCCAAACCATGCTGGCTGGGCCTGATTCCTGAGTTATTTTGCTGGTTGATGGCATTCAAGGTGATCTGCTCCATGATCTTTCCCAGCAACAAAGTCAGGTTGACAGGCCTGTAGTTCCTTGGATTCTCCTTCCAGCCCTCTTGATGAGCATCACATTTGCCAACCTCCAGTCAGGGAAGAACCTCCAATATTTAGCCAGGACTGCTGGTAAATGGTGGGGAGTGCCTGGTGAGCACTTCCACCAGCTCCTTCAGTACCCTTGGAGGTAGCCCAAGCAGCCTCATACACCTGTGTGTGTCTGAGTGATGAGGCAGGTCAGTGACCATCCACCCTCGGACCTTGGGGGCTTCATTCTGCTCCCTGCTCCTGTCTTCCACCTCAGAGTGCTCTGAGAACAACTGGTCTTTTACTGCTAAAGCCTGAGGCAAAGAAGGCATTAAGTACCTCAGCCTTTTCCTCATCCTTTGTCACTGTTTCCCACTGCATCCAGTAAAGGATGGCGATTCTCCTTACCCTTCCTTTAGGTGCTGACGTATTTACAGAACCATCACCAAGAGGCTACAAGAGATGAGTGTACATTGAACTCCTCCTGCACCCTTGGTTGCTATACCTTGGCCTACACCATTTATTTGCAGAAAACTAAACATAGCAGGAGTGTCATCTTTTCTGTACTGATCCTCTACTACAGAAGAGATGTGAAAAGCCCCATCCCCTCTTGTTTTCCCTGAAGTCCTGGGATAGTTGAAGAGGACCATAGCACTTCTTTTACTTTACATGACACTAAAAACATCTAGATCCTTCCATTGCCCTGATGGCATGGGAGTTGGGAAACTCACAGTTTTTCCAGCTTAACTGCTTTATGTTCTGAATCTCTTTGGACTGGGATTATGAAAGAGAAGCAACAAAGCTTCTCTGCCCAGTACAGAGGGTATAGAATACTTAGCAGGCATCTCCCATCTCCCTTGCACATTTTGTGCAGATATTTACATGACATTATATATATATATATATAAGAGCAGAAAAAGATTGAGACATTTAGAAAAAGAAGGAGCAAACTATATGATGGAAGAAGGGTAAAACACAAAAATAAGGATGTAGTGAAGGCAGGTATGAAGGGAACAACATGAAAAGAGTATACTCAAATCATGCAACCTGACACCTCTCTCACTTAAAGAAAAACATAAGGAAAGAGTGGACAGCTTTTATCACACTCTTCTGGAGCACTCACATACCAAAGAGTTAGCTATTCTGAGGTGCAATTTCATAAGGTCTGCCAAATGCACCAGATTCCCAAAATTATAATGTACAAAGTTTAAACTATAGGTTGATCCTTTTAAAAGCTCGGTAAAAAAGGGCATTTTCACAAGTCACAACCTCCCAGCCATCAATGTTGTGGTTTCCATTAAATAAAATATGAATAAAAATCTAATGATGGAAAAGGAAAATTTTTTTTCTCAAAATGCATTCTGAAGCTGACGTCCCATCATCACTACAGCTCTAATGTCCCAGTCAGAGCTGAATAACAAGTAATAGATTAAAAACCTCTGAATATGCACTTAATAGTCTCCTCTTCCATTACTCTACTGCACTCTCTGCTCTTTTCCCATCGTTAGTATTGGATAAGACTTACAGGAAGAGATTCTTCTCTGACACAGCTATTGAAAACCCAATAGTCTGATTTCCATTATTCAGTTTGATTTCTGTCACCTCTCTGAATCCATTCTCATGGAAACATAGATTTCTTAATATCCATTACAGAAATGTAACATCCTCATTATTCACAAACATAATACCGCTTCATTTTGCACCTGTTTCTTGTCTCCTAGCTAAAACCTCTTTTAAAGAATATCTTCACTCCTCACTCCTGAAGTTTTTTCTTTACCCTAGAGCAGCATTTCTTCTTATTAGCTGTGATAGATTTTTCAAAATCACCTGAAATACTCCTCAAAACCTCCACGTTTCCTGTTTTATGTCTGACATGCCTCTACTTTCAGATTTGAGAATTACAGACTACCCCAGGTTTCAGATAAGAAGCATTCAGTGAAGTACTGTATGACCACTGCAGAATGAAAAAAAAAAAAAAAAAAATCAACTTCATAAACAGAGCCTGGATAATTCACCAGAAGTATAATAAACATACATTCTCTTGCATAAGCAGTAAGTAAACTGCCTTATGCATACAGGTTTTATTGTCTGCTTCCAATGAATTTATCTCATTTTCACTATCAATAAAAAATATGGATTTGGGGAAGCATAAAATGAGTTTAAGGATGAATTTTTAAAACTCTCATAAAATGATGGATCTACTAAGTGAATACATTGATTTTGAGTGCAATGAAATAGTGAACATTACTCGTCTGTGAACATGGAGATAGGCAGAGGTAAAGTCAGGATTCCCCCTAAAAGCCCTGTTTTTCAGCAGTTTCACAATTTGGCCTGCAGACTCTCACTGCAGACTACATTTGGAAAAGAACACTTCAGCCTTGGAGTATTTTCTTGCCACAAATAATTTTCAAAACAAATTAAATCTGGGTCATTTTTATGTAGTTAGCAGTGCAAAGGACATTTTCTGTGCTTGTTAGTGGTCTTCAAAAAAAAGGGCTTTGATTTTTAAAAATTTGAAACTTGGCAAGTGATAAATCCATAGAACTGGGCAGTCAAATCACTTGGGGTATTCTGAAGGCAAACTCAGTTAAAAAATAAACAAAGGGTTTGACTAATTAAATAAAATTAAATAAATAATAATAAATAAACCTAAGGGTTTGACTTGTTATTTTTGAACAGAATATTTACAGTTCTTTGTATATGTGAGGCTTTCCAAAGTTATTCCTGTTCTCTGAAAGAGATGTAAAGAATGTTTTAGCACACTCTTTAGCATACAGTCCTTTAGCAATGCATAGGTTATAAAGGTATATTGGAGAGATGACACCAGAGAAAAATAGCCCTCATCATCTCAGCCCATTGCTTTGCTAATCTGCATCGACAAACCAGTTTCAACACATTTTTAATCCTAAGAAAGGGACACTTTAATGTCTGTGTTTAGCTCACCCCTGCTGTCCACCAGTGACTTCATGTGAATTGTCTTATGTTAAATGCAGAAAAAATGGTGACAGAATTAATTCCCAGCTCTGACTAATCAGACTGGGATCTGAAAAGGAGATGCACATTCCTCTACCTATATCTTTACTAGTATCAAAAGACTGGCAAACAATGTTAGGCCACTGTTTATAGCTCTCTGACCCTTTTGGTACCTACAGGTTTTATAAATATAAATATAAATATAAATATAAATATAAATATAAATATACACATATATAAATAAATAAATAAATATATATAAATATAAAGTCTCTTCCACAACTACAGAGACTTCATGTCTTCAGCACATTTGCATAGGTGACAATCACTTACATGTAAAGAATAACTTTGGAGCTATGGCAGTAAAAAGGAAAGAAAACCCAGTTTCCTCTCCTGTTGTTGCACTCTCCTATACACTCAGTAAGAACAAAAAGCCTGAATTTACTGTAGGCACTGAAAAGGAGTGGATGTAATTCTACAGAAGGAGGGAAAGAGCCTCTCAAAAGATATGCCATTTCACTGTTTGGCATGTAAAAACAAATAGATATCCATACTTCCAGCTCTTGCATACAAAAGGTTGGTCAATTCCATATACATTAGTGCTGTTAACTGTCCCTTCTTCCTCCCTGCCTCTGTGACAGAGGTAGCAGAAGAGGACATGCCTATATTCCATTTACTCAATACCCATCCTACCTATAATATCACACAACCAGTTTGGTTCAAGCTAAAATGCCAACTCCTGTGTTGGGGCTTGGCAGGTATAAGCAGATTGTCCTTCTTCTGCTGCTCCTTACTTCTCAGGCAGCGACCTCAGAGAATTACTCTTGATTTACCAAGCAATAATTCAATATTTTTGCAAATACCAGAGCACAGCCTGTCTGCAAGGCTGGAACTCTGGACCCTTTTGTAAGGCTGACTTTTTAACAAAATGTAAAAATTCTGATGTGACACAGAGAGCCTGCAGCTATGGAAAGAGTATCTATGTGCACCTGTGTTTGCATTTAGGTAGATGGACAGGCATGCGCAAGCCTGGTTGCCATCAAGAGGAAAATGTGACACCAGAGAGGGCTCTAGCAGCTTGGAAAACCCACAACCACCACCAGATACCTGCAGTCCTTTATATCAATCTGCTTGACTCTACAGTGCAGGTGTTGGAAAGGTGGATGGATGGATGGATGGATGGATGGATGGATGGATGGATGGATGGATGGATGGATGGATGGATGAGAGTTTTGTGAGTTTCTGGAACAGCTCTTGGGTTCTAGGACAGCTTTGATGGCTAGAAGGACAGATGCACATGGTTAAAGGTAAACACCTTGCACAGAAGGTGTTTCTGTGCCCTAGTGGATTCTCTGGTGGCTGGTGAATACCTAGTTGGTATAGTGGTATAGTGGAATACCTAGCTAGTGCTTTTAAGGGTAAGAACTGTCTCTCAGTACAGAAGCAGGATGTCTGAGGAGTATTTTGGAAGAGCTGGCAGTCATGAGCTTTGAAAGAGTCAAGCTTCTAAAAGGACGTCTGTGACTTTTCAGTGCTTTTCAGTGTCACATGAAGGATTAATCTCTCTGGGGAGGTTGGACTGGATTAGGTGGTTTGTTCAGGGTTGGCAAGAGTGTTTTTGTAAACAGTGCCAAGGCCGGAATAAACTGGAGCACAGCTATACTGAAATGAATTAAAATGCCCAGATAATCAGGAACTCCATCAGCATTCTGAGGTTTGTTGCTTCAGTAACAATTTTTCCAAGCTTTAGGAGAAACAGCTTTAAGAATGGATCGTTCTTCATATTCTATATAAAATAACGGCATTTAAATGTTATATTTTACAGCTAGGCTGTATTGAGTTTTATTTAATACTTGCAACAGAAGGGGCTCATCTGGGAATGCCTTCTTTTGTTATGAGAAATGGTACAAACACAGGAGAAATCATATGCAATGCATGGAATTACAGAGGTCTACATCTGAACAGTCAAACAAGGGCTCTTCACAGCCTTCAGAGACTACAATTTTCTATATAGTTACTCTATTTAAAAAAAAAATAATTCACATTAACATAGTGCTTCATCATTAATGTGTGATTTGGTGCAGGATATTTACAGATGCATTAATTAGAGGGAATAATTGATCTAAGTTTGTAGGATAATAAGTTAGTAGCACAATCTTCAAAGAGGTGCCCATAACCTGCAAATCTCATAAACTTCAGTGCTGATATGTGGAAGTTAAACACCTGCAGAAGGCAGGAAATAGTGCTTTGGGCAGTTAGTTTGGTGTTCATATATTCATATGAACTGTAAAATGAGAACAGACAACTAAAAATATCTTAATAAGGCACAGTGCCAAAAACAATGGACAGAAACATTTTTCTGGTGAGATTACTCTGCAGTAATTTAAAAGGAATAGCTTAAAAAGTAGAAAGAAGTTAATGACTGCAGGCAAGTTACGTTGTAAATGTGCTTTTCCTTAGCAAGCTGTCACTGTGTACAGAGGTGAAATATAAACCTGTGAGTAAAGAAAATGCATGCCTATATTTTAAAATATTATGTTTATATTTTATTATGTCCTATTTTTCAAATGCTGTTAAAATTATCAAGCATAAAACTAATATTTATTCCTCTATTATAAGCACCAAGCTACACTGCAAACTAAGGACTTACAGCTATACAAACACATCCTATTTATGTACACAAAAAGAAATACGTCTTGTTGGGAATTCAGTCCAAGTGTGTGGTCATCAAGCTTTAAATCAGAGACTAACATGAAGATGTAAGTAAAACATTTACTCTTCCATTATTACTATTATTATTTCTTAAATTATTTTTCAGTAGCATTTTTTTCACTTTCAGTATTGTGCCACTTTTAGAGGTGCACTGGTTTGTGCTCAATTATTTTTTAAAGTAAATAAATAAGTAAATAAATAAAAAGAAAACTCACCCTTGAAGTGGTGATTTGTTAGGGAAAGACAGAATATACCCAAGAGAACCAGACTGCAGAATATATGCCTTCTTTATAATGAAGCTCCAGATCTTAGGCATTTGCAATTACAGTCCCTTCCACAGCAGGAACTGCTGTTGTTATTGATACCTTTTATAGTCCATGTCATGTAGAGAGGCTCCCAGAAGGGTTGGTATTTTAAGAGAAAAGCAGGCTGGATTGAAAATGGAAGCAGGCTGAAAAGCCTGACATTTCTGCTAGTCTCCCCTTAGAAACAGCTTCCAGTACATCGAGATATGAACAATACAGGAAAAGTAAGTTATGACACTGGCCTGGTTTAAACTGATAAAAACAATCCCAACTGAAAATATGGATTGTATTCTTTCCCCTTGAAAGGCAATGAAAGAAAACTATACATAAAATATTCACCTTAAATAACTTGAGCAACATGCATATTTTTGATTGAATTATCCTGTAGATCTGTAGTTGTAGTTTAGAGCTTCACCAGCCATGAAGGCTGAAGGTTTCTATTTGAGATGTCTGCCTCAGGCTCTCCTCCCTCACCTATCCTCTCCCATCACCATGCTCCCAGAAGATCAAAAATTAAAATTAACATGCTAGTTCATCTAAACAACTGAGTTGTTTCTAAGAACATGGTTGACACAGATATTCTTTCTGTCTATTTTTATTTTTTTTAATATTCTACTGTCCCCAGAAAAAAAACCACACATTTTGAGCTGAATTTGTGAGCGCTGATGCAACCACATCTGCACAGACCTGTGTTCTGCGAAATGGTTATTGCCTGTCCTCAGCAGAGAATTCACACATCCTCATAAATCCTACTTCTGGGAGCACCAGATTCTCTGTACATGATACCTGCACTTGAGTGTAGCCCAGCCCATGAAGCTCCAGTCCCCCAGCTGTACCTTCACACATTGAACTGACCTTATTTCCAGGACCACTCCTGTTGACCCTGGGGGCTATCTCTAAGACTACAAAGAATCTTTTTTTTTGTGCCCACTCTTTCCCCTGAACTAATGTCCTATTGCCACAGGAGAAGAGAAAGCTCCAGAGAAGATTCATGTGCCCTACCTTTTGCCTCCTAGAAAGGAAGACATTAGGATCTGGAATAGACTGTTTAGAGTCAATGGAAAAAAAAGAGGTTTTCCATGAGAGTTAACTGATCTTAGACACTATATTTTAGCTATATCTGATGTTACCTGTGTATTTGATGATGGTATGAGCTGTCCCTGGAAAGGTTTATTTCTCTGCAGAGGATACAGAGGAAGCTCTGAGAGGCTGGTTCAAATGTCCATGTCTATGTTTCAGTTGACTCAAAAAGGATAAACTAAACTTACCCATTCTGATTTTGTGCAAAGAAGTAAACAGTGGACAGAAAAGATACCAAGGTGAATAAAAGACGTAAGAAGAGACAGAAAGAAAAAAAGAGAAAACAAAAATAGGGACAGTGTGTGGGGAGAAAACATATGAGTGGCAGAATAACCATCAGCTTGGAAGATATAAAAGTCAAACCAGTCTGTAAGTAATGGTTACATGTCTATCTTAAGAAGGTGGAATCGATCCTAGAGAGCTTCATTTCTCACATTCCTCGGTTCTAACAAAATACCTCTGAAATTCACAAGGAAAATTACTGTCTTAGTCCTCCTTTAGTTTCTGGTGTCCACAGAGGGCAGACAGCTTATTATTATCATCAGTTGTTCAACTAACTCAAATGGGAGAGGTATGAACTATGAATCCAGACATCTTAACCTGAAATTAGGCTGTGAGTGGTAGCATGTAAGATACCATTTCTAGTTTTTAGTTTTAAAAGAAGAGACACTATTGGACTCTTAAGTCAAACTCTCAGGAGGCAAGCAATATCCCAGTCTAGGCATTTTTTATTATATCCCCTTTAAATAGGATACAGATTAGGCACGGGACTCTACATTAATGTTTGCTTCATTCAGCAGTTCAGTATTGGTTATTTTTATTGACTAGGTTTAGGATAAAAAGTGAAGATGACTTTATTTCCTTGCAGGATCCACTGCTACTTAGTTGCAGAAGGCTGAAGATATTTCGGGAGTAGAAGGTGGAATTAGAGGGGAAAAAAAAGCCATATGTAGAGGCTGTGGGATTTCAGTAGTGAGAGCCAGTTTCTTCATTTGCCAGTTATAAATTATTTTGGGGGTGCTGGATGAGCTATGTTAATCAGACAACTTCATTTTGGGTTGGAGGTGACATGGCAGGAGCACAGCTATAGACTGAAATAATTATCCATTGTGTCTGGAACATATAAAATGCTATGAAATATCCTGAAAATTCAATATCCCAGCCTGGACACTAAAAAATAGGTCAATGTATTTGATAAAGCTCAACTGGGACAAATGTCTCCTGGGAAATTCAGCTTTCCCATTAACCTCAGGGATGGTTAATTTCCAGATGATTGAAACTGGTTTAACCTGTTAACCATGCCTCTACTTCCCAAAAAAACATATGAAATCTTGCCTTTGTTCCATTCTTTTTTTTTTTTTTCAATATCCGATCTGACAATGATTTTTTTTAAAGCAGGACCTTTCTATCTCAACAGCATTTAACACCTCTCCTATTGCTTAATATATTTTGCTAATCAATATCTGTGAGACAAGTATGAGTGTGGTTCATCTTGCTGAACACTGGACATTTGCAAAGCAGGTATTTGACATCTGAGGCTGCTTTTACAGGCACAAGAGAGAAATGGGTGAGTTTTGGCAGCCAGTTCATCTGACCTATTTTAGACCCGCCTATTTCTTTTGTCTAGCTATACCACCTTCAGGCAAGTACCACTGCTGTACACATCTGCACTGGAGAGGTTCAAATGTCAACAAAACAAAACCCACCTGCCACTTAACCTTTCAAACAGAGAGGCCAAAATAACTAAAATTAAGTGGGTTTACATAAAAGCAAATGTCTCTCAACATTTTTAACATTTTCATACACTTTACAGTTTTCTATTCCTTTTTCCATGTTGTCCTTATCTTGGACAGATTTAGGATATTGAACATGCACAGATAAGCCTCCATGACTACCTACTTTGACAGATACACAGATAAGAATGTACTGTTAAAGTGATTTAGCAAGGTTGAGGTATTTAGGAACAGCTTTAAAGGTGCTTTGAAAGTGGTTTAGTACTACAAAGGCATCATTAAAGCGTTTATAGTTTTTTCTGCTTCTTAAGGGGGCCTGGGGTAGAAAAGAAAGAAAGGAAACAAGCAAGAAAGAAAGGTGATCCAAGTATAAAACCTTGGCATTAACTCAATGCCAAAAATAACAAAAGAATAGGAGTATCCCCAGGATGCTGTTTTGATTTGGCAGTATCTCCATTTTACTAAACTTCCAAGGACATATAAATGCTGAATGTTCTCAATCTTTCACTTTACCTTCTGAATGAAGAAGGTCTCTTCTTTTTTCAGTCACTGTTACCTGCTGAGAGAGCTACAGGTGAGACATGGACAGACTTATGAAGGAGCTTTTCACTCAGCACTTTTGCATTGTACTTTTTTATTGAAACTTAGCATTTCAAGCAGACAACTCTGTACAATGCAAACCTGAGAAGAGACTTTGTTTCTGCTGAACAGCACCCTCATGGGTTCTCTTGCTGCAAGACGTCTGCAAAGAGCTGCCATAAAAGGACAGCCTGAAAATTGTGTACAGTTTACACACAATATTAGTATGTTTAGAGAGTGCTGGTCTGACTGATGGAAATTTTATTTCATATATCCATTGTATGTTTTTAAGCTCTATGACAGAAGTCTTTGCTCAGATAAGAAGGGAAGGAACTCTAGCAAACTGGAAATACTTTAAATTTTCTGATATAATATCTGCAATTTTAGTTCACAGCAAATCTTCTGCTTAGCTGAAGATGAATCAGGTACTAAACACAACTACATACACAGCTAGTGCTTGTGAACACCAAGAGTCTTTATTTTCTAAAGACACTTCCATCAGATTGTAGAAAATGGCTTTTCCAGTTTAATACTGTCTTTTTAATTCTCACAGAAGTATCCAACTTGTATTCACTTAGAAACTGCTCTTTCATTCATGATAATTAAAGCAGTAACTGCAGGTATCTGATACTCTGTTACATATTTATAAATAATTGGTACAAATTTGCCGAAGTCAAACTCTAATCTAACCACTGTCAAATTCTTAACTACAAAAGATTCAGAGAGATTCTGTAAAATCTTTTGGGATAAAAGCTGAAATACATTCAAATCTTTACAAAGTGATAGTCCCTGCAGTGAAAAATAAATGTGAGTACCATAAGGCTTCATTGTGCTAATTTATTGCTATGCAAACATGATGCACCTACATAAAAGGGACTCACAGGAGAAAAAGATCTTGTGTGTCACTGAACTATAGTCACTATATGTGTGATGTATGGTCAAGACTTAAGTGTTTTCTCTGACACTACCCTAACTAATCACATAGTGATGGAAGAGTCAACAATTATTTTTGCAGGCTACCAGGAGTTGTATACTGATGCATGTACAGAAATACTCTTAGAATTTTTTTTTTTCACCATGAAAGTAGGGCAAAATTCTATTTTTAATTTGATGATAGAAGGGAGTTATTAATTTTTTTCTATAACGTTGCAGAAAAAAGGTAGAGATACAGTCCATAAAAGTTTTATGAGTACTCTTATTTACACTGTGCTTAAAAAGAAACATCTGTGACTGCTTTATAGTTTCTTTGTTTGTAGACAAAATTTATCTGGTTTACAAGTTCCTTCTGGAAAGCAGCTGAAACACAAAATTCATCACAGCACTGTGTTCCACATTTGCTCTTTTGCTAATACACACCTTGTCAGGCTATAACAACTGAGAAGGATCACAGTTCTTCAAAGCCATTAGGGAAAAGCACAGAGGCAAGATTTAAAATGTAAGAAACCTGATTTCCTTACACAGCTGACAGTAAAATAGTTACTTACTTTTCCAGTGGCTGCAGTTCCTAAAGAAATATTGTGTGACTAACTCCTCAGTTACTGTGCCAGAGTCTCTGGATGAGTACTGCCCACTGCAGTGAAGTCCTTCATGCTTTTGTGTTTCTAAAGTGGCAGTGCACAAAGCTGGATTGACCACACCATCCACACAAAATCCAAGTGTCATCCAGCTCCAGCTCGGTGCAGAATTGAATCATGAGGCCACAGAGAATACATGTGTCCAGCACAGGTGAAAGAACTGCACCTGCTCTGCAAACAAGGCAGACTTCTGCATGTCCGGGCATGTACAGCCATGCACATACACATACATATCCATACACTAGAGCTTGCAGCTTCCCAGCAGTAAATCTCTGCTAGAAATGCTATTTCAATTGTGTCAGCACTGCAGTTGGGCCCCACTTCACTTCTCTCTCTGATACAGTAACATACTAACAGGTAAATGGGACAACTCCACTACAATGAATTTGTTACCACCAGGCACATTTCTGAGAGAAACTAGTCAAGCAGGCTTAAACCTTATCAAACTTCCTCCTCGATTCTGGGGTTCCTTTTGATTCTGTTCTGATTCAAACTTCCTCTTGATTCTGTACCAGCCAGCTTACAGCACATTCTGAATAATGAAAAAGGCACTTCATGTTATGTTCTTCAGTTGCCAAATTTACCCATTTTTAAGAGAGGTTGGGGACATGTTGCAAAATTTCAAGGTGTCAGGAAAGCTTACGAACAAGAAGCACCACATAATGACAGATGTATTTTCAAGAAAGATTTGACATTCAGAGTAAAAGGGCAACACAGGTTGGGGAAGAGATAAATGTAAGATGGCAGAGCTCATCTTCATATTTAGAGGAGCAGTCAAATCTGATGGTTGGAAGCCATAGGGGATGGATGACATTAGGTCTTCTGCCTTGTAAAAACGATAGGGAGATTTTTTATAGTTCTGGTGTATAATGTTTCTGCAAGAGACAAGTATATATACATCCCCAAAAACCTGAAGGCTACCCTGAGATGAGTGAGATGTGTTTCAGTCACTCACTTGCATATCATTGAACAATCTGGAAGGCCAAAAATTGACAGTTGTGCAATTCTTCAGGGGTTTCAGAGGAACAAAGCCAAGAGGATCTGTGCATTGCAATGGATGTTGCTCAAGCCTGGGGCTGTGCTGCTGTATTCCAGGATGCCCACTGAGATGTTCCAGCTACAAAGTGACCTTAGCTGCAAGGGACATGAACTTTTCTCTCAGTACTCAGGCAGTTTTTCAATGGATTTTGACAGGGAGTCCCAATTAATAAAATCAGATTTCACCATTAAGCATGGTTCAATATCTTTATTTGAAGATTCCAGTGCCATTGTTTTTTTCCTGCCAACTGGCTTCAGTTCAGAATTCTCTTTACTTTTTCTATTGATCTTTCCTCCTGTTGAAGAAGCCCTTATTTGTCCCCATTAATGCAAGCTGAGTTAAAAACTTTTCATGCTTCTGGCATTAGTAGTAGCATGTACCATGTTTTGATTAGGACAACATCCCTGGGCAACTCAGGAATTTGTGCACCTGCATCTTGAAAATGGAATCATCTACCCTTGCCTGCCCCTAGAAATCTACAGTTTCCTGAGATGTATGTGATTCAGTCTAGCCTTATCAGGAGAGTTTTGGAGCAAAGTGGGTTCTCCTTGGCCTCCAGGTCTCTGTAATGGAGTGGAAAAGCATAACACATATCCGAGTTCCTCAATTCTCCACTTCTCATCCAGGAAATGTGGAAATCCTGCTGTAGATTACAGCACTATAGCCCCAACTCCTGACAAAATTTATGTTCTCAGTTGGACTGAGGATCACTACTCCTAATCTGCTCAAACTCCATATCTCATAGGTGAAATATTTCCAGTTCATAAAATTAGCATTTTCTATATTGGTTGAAAAACTTCTGGAAGTTCTAACAGTAAACAGCAACTTTGTGATTCCAGTTTGCCCACCAGTGTCCTTTCCAGCCTCCTCCTTCACCCTGCCTTGGTTGTGCAATGGCCACACCTGTTTTGGGACACCACACAGGGGATGATTTGGGGTTTCTAAGCAGAACATTCAGAACCACTCTACTGACAGGTGAAAAGAAATAGAGAGGTCATGTTTAGAGATGCTGATTCTGCTGTGCTAACACAAGTAAAATACAAGGGGGGGGGATCCTTTATTTTTGTTGTTAGCATTTGAAGACAGCATTGTGAATACACTCTGGGATTAGATCTCCTGAGTCAAATAGCACTGTATTTACCAACACTTTTCGGAGAAGAATGGCCTTTTAAGTGATGCTTAGCAACAGCATTCTCCATTCTATTCTGTCTATTAGTTTTAACACTTCCGTGTTTATTTTTCGTTTTGAGTGAAAAATACACAAGAATTTCATTCATGCTCTGAATATCAGCATGTTCAGATGGATGGCATAGGCATAGGCATAGGAAGCCCTTCTGTAACTGACATTACACTCAAAATCTGTCTGGACCAAAACTCCAAGCCTCCCAAACCCACAATTCATGTCAGTCACCTTTGTATGGATGTGATTTTCGGTCCTCTATTAGCTTACACTCTGTCCAGAAACTGCCAGACTGAAGGATGGGCAATCACCTTGCAAAGACCAGGATGAACCCCAGCCTATGAGAAGTTATGCATCCTTGTATCCCACAGAAGTAGACAGAGCTATGCTGATCAAAGTCTCTTAGGAAGGATTAGGTGTGCACTGGACTTCAGAAACAGAACAAGGAACATGAAGTTCAATCTTGCAAAAAAGAGAGAGTGGTGTGGCTGAGAGGGGCATGGCCAGGAGGTTATTCTGTACCAATTCACATCACTGCCAGGGTGGAAGTGAGGGATTCTCTGGCTTCCCAGAAGAGAAGCAGGGGTTTTGGTGGAGGAAATGTGGCAGGAGGGGAAAGCCATTCACCTTTGTTCGTTGTCACCCAGGGTCTGCAGGAGCATTTTGCATGTAAATCACTCCTTCTTTTGTACACTTTTTTATTAATATAGTTGCTATTACTGTTCACTTTCTTATCTCACTGCTGTTTCCGGTAAACTGTTCTTATCTCAACACATGAACTTCACTTTTGTACCTCCAGTTCTCAACTGTGGATCTGAACAGTAAAACCAAAATTCTTTCTCCCTTGCAGTTTCAAGTATTTTCATTTCTATTCCTTACTATATAACTGCACTTGTGTTACTACAAAACACGTTTATTTGGACTGCCATGTGAGTTTGCTGAGTGTTATAATACAATTCTCTACCAGATAAATAATTTTTTTCTTTTTAAATCAGCTACTTTGATCAGGACTAAACCATGAAATCAGAGTTCACACATAATACTTAACCTAAATAAAGAATTCATGGGAAACAGAATCTTGCTATCATAATATTTATTGGAAAGGTATACAGAAAGAAAAAATCCATACATGCTTCTCAGGAAAGCATAATTTCCCAATGGATACTGCTCTATTCGACTTGAATCTAAACTAACACTCTAGATTCTAATAGCACTTGGCAAGCTGCAGACACATCATTTTTTAACTTAGGCTTACATTTGAATTACCTGGACTCAGATTTCCAATGTGACCTTTTCAGGGCTTTGTTTAGGAACAAAGAGTTCTCACTGGAGAGAGAAGACACCTTTTAGAGAACAAGATGTATCATTGAAGGTAGAGGCTAAAATAGGTTGGAGCTGCTGCTAGTCTAGATTTAAATAAAACAGTGACTATGTATGTAAGATTTGTTGCTTTTGGATGACAAAAGGGAATACATTTTTTTTTTTTTACATTTAAACCATAATTTGTGATCTTTTGTACCATGTTTTCAAGTATGTATTTATTCATCCTGTTCCTGAAGCTTATAATATGCAGGAACATGGAGGTTTTTCTGCCTGAAATAATGGACACACTGAAGATGTACATAACAAACAATATTTTTATTTGTGTCTTCGGTTCTGCAAGGAGGTCTGTACCAAAGAATATAAACAATGAAAGCCAATGCATTTCTCACCTCTCAAAACAGACCCTGCACTCTTTAATGACCATCTAAAATTCTAGCATATTAGGATCATATTAGATTTTTATTTTTCTTTTCCCATGGGTCTGCTGATAGAAGTGCAAAAATCTGACTTGCAAAGTGCAACTATCCTGTTCTGCTCTGTAATCGCATTTATACTGGCTATAGACTGGTTTTGTTCCTCATTTCCTTTATCCTTGCTGAGCTGCATAGCCTGGCTTTTAAACTGCCTTTTCACTGCTGAGTTTAGAAATATACAACAGGAAATTTCAACTGCATATTTACACAGAAAAAAAGTGGAAAGCGTGGAGGAGCCAAAAAGAGTTTTGAGTCTTTTTGTGGCATGCTCAAAGACACAAGTGGAGAAGAAAGCCAAAATAGATATGCTATCTAATTGCTAAATATTTACTTAATGCAATCATCATTTATTGAGGAAGAACAAGAGTCCAAATATTTATGAAAGATGATAGCATTAGTTACTATAGATGGGGTTTAACACTAATTCAGGGGAAGAAGACTGCTATGACAGATAAAGATTAGTTTACATTATTCAAACTGATTATGCCCTTTATTTTCCACAAAAAAGCAGCTCAAAATCCACCACAGAATTAAATGGCTCTTCTCTGAGCTAGCCCCTTTCCTTTAGTCCTTCTTCTGCCTGTTTCATTTATGGATGCAATGTCTGAGTGCATGGTCCAACATTCAACATGTGTCATTCTGATGCAAATGACAGAAGACAGGGCAACACATTCTTTCCTCTTCTCTACCATTAGAGGCATGTCAAAAGGGCAGAAAGAATTACTTTGTTCAGTTTTATCCCTGCAACCACTTGTAAGCCTGAAAACCGCTCTGCACAGACACAGAGCAAGTAGGAATAGTAATGGGAGATACCTCTCCTGTCCGTGCACCTGATGGGCTCCTGTCAGAAATCTGTGCAGGCAATAAAACCATCATCCTCTGAAAGGAACTGAATGATCCTTAAGGCTTTGGAATTATATTTTTTCAATCTATGGAGGTCTTGACTGAGAAGGGAAAATTGTAGTGGGTGGGCTACTCACAACACAAGGATACAATTCATACATACAAAACAGAAAAACTTTGGACAATGAAGGAAAGCTACCAGCATCTGCTCAGAGTGGCTACAGGAATTAGTGAACATGACAATTACTGGATGCCTAGAAAACATCACTATTATCCCATCTAATGGATCTAATTTATATGAAGTGTATTCCAAACATCACTTAGGTTATTACCACATCTCTGAAATAATTTCATTCAACTAACTGAAACGCTTTATGTACCTTTTATTAATGCATAAACATGATTAACTTGCACTTTACCCATCTGAAATATTAAAATGTTAAAAGAAGCAGAAAACCAGAAAATTATTGGACATTTCCTGGTTGTTGCTGAGTGAGACAGGCAGGTAGAATGAACCGTAACCAACCTGTGACCCTTCCCTTCAATACTAATGACACTAATAAAATCCAATGTCAATGAGGAACCCCCATCAAAACAGCATGATCACTTGTCATCAGTCCTTTAGAGCAACATAACAATCTGGAAACTGAATAGGAAAGAAGTGTTTTGTTGAAGATTGTCTTGGCAAAATGATTGCCTTTATATTCAGCTTATACAAGTAATGCTGCATCTGCTTTTGGTTGACTACAGTTGGATTAAATTTAGATCTAACATGAGGTACATACTGCTATACAGTCACCTCCAGCTGAGATTCCATGCAGCGTTGTTAGAAATACATTATTTTTTTCAAAGATGCAGTGTGAAAGCAATTTTTTAATGCTCTAATACAACCAAAACATCTCTTTCCTTTCCCGATAATATTTTCCAACACTGTGGCAACATGAATTACATAAAACTTCTCTAGGCCAGAAAAGAGTGCTTGAAGAATAAGCAGTCCAAATTCAAGAATTCTGCTTCAGATCATTTAAAGAAACAAAAAGATGTTTTTTTCTCAACAGTTTAACTAGGTAAAAAAGGCAAATGACATGGCAGGAGAGAGGGAAACATTTTTAAGTATAAGAGATTATTTCAACTAATCTGAAGACAAATAAAATAGATTAAATTGAAGTTTATACTAGTATTAATGGGCCATGATAAGGCTTAAAGGAGGTCTGCCCTGTCCCATCTGGAGGGACTGTATTTACACTGTTCCCACTTGTGTAGGCTTTTAACTAGCTCCTTGTTTGATTGCATCTAATTGCTTTATGATTTACTGTTGCTTCATTTCTTGCATGGTTTTCATTACATGATATACTCATACCTACAAGAAAACTGTTCATCAGCAGATTACATGGATTTGTTAGTTGGCTACGTAAGTTCTTTTCTCATAAAATAAAGACATGTAAATTATGCATGCTGCTTTGTTGCTGTAGAACTGTGCAGATTGGACACACTTAGATCCTCCCAAGTTGCTAAGAAAGACCAAACTCTGTGGTGAACTGAGAGGAGAACACAACAGATACAGACTCAGTTTCCCCAGCCTCACTGAGCTAGGGTCACCCTTCATGCAAGCAGGGTGTAAGCAGACAAGTTCTCCCATTGATACCCCTGGCAGTGGGGCAGATGTGGCAGTCACTTGAAGGTGTCAGAGAATTAGTGCAGCCCTGTCTCAACTACTCTATTAATACCTACAAGAAGAGCCCAGAGAATAGCAGGTGACTAACCCTGTTTGCATAGCAAGAGAGAAGAGGGGAGCGTTTCTCCTGCTGGCTGACAACACAGTTGAGATCCCCTTGCAGCACACATCCTCTGAATTCTGTCCAAGCATTGCACCATTGTCTTTGCAGCACAGATTTTGCTTTAAAAGTCATCTTCTGGCACTCGATTTGCAGAATAGCTGGCTGTTTGGCACCCTCTACACCAGATGTTATCTTGTAAACTCAATGAACAGATGCCTGTTCCATTCTCACAATAAAAGAATAATCAGAGTTACCACTTAATTCTGTGATTCGAAGTTAACGATCTTTAAGATTTATAAATATGTAACAGAAGCATGTTAATTCTGTAAATATACTGAGAAAAGGCACATAGCTCAGGAATGAAACAAATATTTCATAAATATGCCTAACAATAAGGATTTAATTTATTAGCAGTTTTGGCAGAACAACTGCAAAGAAGATTTCAGTTTTGAAGCACGTTCGTCATTTGACAAAGAGGAGGCTGTTACTCAAAATAATACTAATGCTAGGTTTATTTTCTTTTAAGTATTCAAAAAATACCTGGCTGAAAAATTCTCCAGATCAGACTGTTCGCTTCTAATCTTAAGTTAGATTTCACATTATACTTAAGCGACCAGACACCAAGCTATATCCTGTTATATTTATGAGGTCAGTTATGACTTCACAGTAATCAGAAGTTTCATGGAAGAAGTTCTCAGACCCCTGTTTCATAGACAGATGACTAGGGCACTTCATATGCCTTTTTGACTCCTCCACCATGACTACTTCAACCCCAAGTGTGATAGATGGGAAAAACTAGACATAAAAACAGCAGAAGGTTAAATTAATCATAAATCATTGCACTCCATCAATTTATGCATTTATCCTATTCTGTACATCTAAAGTTGAATGAAGTGCCTGGAGGTTTTTGGTTGAGCAAACTGAAGTAATGAAAACAATTTCCTAAATAAAATATAAGCATTGTCAAGAGGTCATAAATAGAAATCCAGCAAGATGAGTTTCCATCTCAAAAGGAGCAGAAAATTGGTTCCTTCAGACCCACAATCAAATGTGCCAATAAGTGACCTTTTGCCTATTGAAACAGAAAGACAGAGCACTGCAAAATGTGATAATCCTGCAAGTTAAAAAGGTTTTATATCATAACCACACCTGTGAGCACAAGGTTAGTGAGACAACTTATATAAACCACACCAGCTTGTTCATCATCCCTCAACAACATATTCATTCAAGACCAATAGCTGTCTTTGTTTCCCCTGAAATCAAATGCTGAAGAGCAGTGTCCCAGATTGAAAGGCAAGATGTATTCCATTTCCCATCTGTGTGGCAGTTGTCTTCTGTTAAGTGGGCAGTTTTCCTTATCTCTTTCACAACCAATTCTCCCTCGGGGAGACATCTACTCATAATGGGCTATTGAATGTCACTGCATTCGGACATGCTCCACCCAGAGGGAGGAGCCAAGCATTCCTAAGTGGATATAATCTGGGTTTTTGGGACACCAGACTCAGCCTTTCCACTGGTTCCCAAAAGGAACACCTGGGGTTTTCGTTTTCCACTGGACCTTCAGAGGAAGACTACACCCTTCTACAGGATTGCTGCTCCAACAGAACCACATCTGCCACTCCAGGAGGACTGCAGCCACTCCAATTTGGATGGCTACAAACACGCTGGCCAAAGGGGTGTCAGGTTGTATTCTGACTCTGTCAGTGGCTTTTGTTTTGTATTATTGTATGTATTTTGTTTCTTTTCCCTTTTCCCAATAAATTATATTTCTGACTTGGAGTCTCTCACTGGTTTTGCTTTCAAACCAGAACAATCAGTTATCAAGTATGTCAATTTTAAAGAATTTACCATTCCCTCAAATTTGTACTTCCCTCCCTTACTTTTGGTAGCTTCTCTTCCACTGAGAATAATAATATAAAGGAGACAGTGAAATAATTACCCTGAGTATTATATGTTAAAGTATTAAACGTTAAATTAATGTTAAAAATAGGAAGAACCAAGCATCAACGGGAGCAGATGTGTACAGTGAAACAGTTGGTGATGAAGACCACACATAACTTGATAATATTTTTCATTCTTCTTCTTTCTTTAATTTAATTCGGACTCATTCCAGTCTACTTCCATGGGTTCAATATCTGAAAATAGGACACCTAAGCTGAACTTCAGGAGCTTATCTTTTGGTTGAACTACATCTGAAAGGAATCAAATTCATCTGTATGTACAAATACATGGTAAGTAGACACAATCAGGAGATTTGCTCCAAGAGCACCCTCCTGCTCCTACCAATACTGGTACATTCTTTGTAGCTCAGAACCCAAGCAATTAAATAGCAGGTAAAATTGAAAACATGAAATTTGAGAGTCCTGGACATGTGGAAAAAACCAACAATCATGACTTTGTACACAGGGTAATGAAGTCTGTAGTAGGCTACTATCAGGCACAAATGAGACTTCAGACACAGTCTGAAACAGTCAACAGTCAGCCCTTTAAGCAGCTCAGCTCAGTACTCATGAAAGTAAATGTGATGGGTTTTGCTGGGATAGAGTTAATTTTCTTCAGTCTAGCTGGTATGGGGCTGTGTTTTGGATTTGTGACCAAAACAAATTCAAAAAAATCCCAGCTGACCAAAGGGAAACTCCAGACCATATGGCATCACGCTCAGCATGTAAAGCTGGGGGAAGGAGGAGAGCCTTCAGAGGTATGGTCTTTGTTTTCCCAAGTCATTTTATGTATGATTGAGCCCTGCTTTCCTGGAGATGACTGAACACCTGCCTGCCTGCCGGGAAGTGGTGAATGAAATCCTTGTTCTGCTTTGCTTTTGTGTGTGGCTTTGGCTTTACCTTTACCTGTTGAAGTCAACCCGTAAGGTTTCCCACTTTACCCTTCTGATTCTCTTTCCCATCCCACCAGGGGAAAGTGAGTGAGCAGCTGTGTAGTGCCTAGATTCTGTCTGGTGTTAAACCAGAATAATAAATCAAATTACCAGGAAAGGAAGGGAAAACAAACAGAAGTATCATTCTCTCATTGCAAAAGTTCCACCCTTATCTCCTGGTTTCTCTACACAAAAAAGATGTGGAAAAATTTAATAGACCAATAGGAAGGTGGGAAGTACACTCAATGGCATGAGTTAACTCTGTAACTACACAGAGTTAGTTATTTTCAGCCTGGGAAAGCAATGACTAAGGATGGGATGTGACAGACATTTACAGAATCATCAGATGAATGAAGAGGATGGAAAGGAATCTGTTCATCCTGTCTGAAGATACAGAGAAGAATAGGGGCATATCACATGAAACTAGCATGCTACAGAACCAGCAAAAAGATGTGGTTCTTCATACAGCACATCATTAAACTGTGTGTACAAGGTCCTTGCCATGGGAAGCTGTAACTGCTAGAAGTTTACATGCTCTGAAAAGCTAACTGAACCAATTCATAGGAATCAGATTCCTATGATTCATAGGAATCATAGGGACCTGTCAAGTGCTATCACCTCTGGCTCAGGTAGTCTTTGAGCAATGAAGTGAAGCAGTCTACCTGCCTGTTCTCTTGTACTCTTTACAAGGCTTTACTCTTTACAAGGCTTTAATTTCAGAGCTGAAGTATTGAGTTAGGCCAACTTTTGATCTGACTCAGTGTAGCTGTTCCTGCATTAGCCTTTCAGTCACTAGTCAATGGAATAATCTAATAAATCAAAAATCAGAAGTTGATTTTGAACAGGGGAAAAAATTAGCTGACTCAACAAATTTGATTTATTTTTATTTATGCTGGAATATGATATTGGAGACTCAGATTTATAACCCAAATTTGTGCTGGGAAAAGAGTTTACACATGACAATCCTACACAAAGATGATGGAAAACTGTAAACGTAACAGAAAGGCGAAAGTCGACTTGCAGCATTTGGAATTATTATTTCTCAATGTATTTATTCCTGAACAATAAAATTTCCTAGCAAAGATCATGTTTTTAGCATGCTAAGACCAATTTCATTAAAATTTCTAATACAAGATGGAATAAGAAATATGTCTGGAAAGCCAGTTATTAATGACAAACTCTAAATTATGGTAGGCTGAACACTCTCAGCAGGCTGGAGGATTTGATTGTAGTGTTTTGAGTCTGTCTTACAGAGTTGTACATTTTGTGGTTTGGATAATATTTATTATACCTCAGAGAGCACAACCAAATACTTTTACTAAAGCAAACATTTAATAGTATTTACTCAATTTCCTTCCTTCTTCCCTTCCCTTCCCTTCCCTTCCCTTCCCTTCCCTTCCCTTCCCTTCCCTTCCCTTCCCTTCCCTTCCCTTCCCTTCCCTTCCCTTCCCTTCCCTTCCCTTCCCTTCCCTTCCCTTCCCTTCCCTTCCCTTCCCTTCCCTTCCCTTCCCTTCCCTCTTTGGGGTGTTTCCCTTTTCCTTTCTCCTGTCAAAGGTGTATTTGGGAATGCGTTGCAAAAGTCCTGTTTTTCCCCCACCTCTTAAAACCCACATGGTAATTATCCTAATCTGAAATTATCCAGTTTTGCAATGTGGTCATTGACAGCTTAAAATAAATATGACAAATAGATGAGTTATTATAAAGAAATTTGGTCCCTACATTTCATGAACTGTGATTTTTTCCTATTTATAATAGAGTCCAAAATGCTGCATATGTTGGCAGAGTGTCACTAATGCTAGTAACTATTGTTCCCAGCTGTTTTTTTAAATACAGGAGACAGCTGAAATAATATTCTGTATCTGCCACCACTGGGCTTCCCGCTTGATTTGAGGGGGAATCAAGTGTGTCCTGATTAACTGTGACCCTGATTTCTTTATTCAGCAAGCCCCGGACACAAACCAGCAACACACAACTTACAATTGACAACTGCATCTTGATGAAAGTTGTTATTTCATGTAAACTGTGACCTCCTTGGAATTTTTTCCCCACCTTCTTTAACCATTACCACTAACTAAAACTTCATTGTTTCATAGAGCTGATATGAACAAGCAGTTAATAAGACAGATGTCTATAGCTTCAGCCACTCCATGGAAACTAAGATACCACTTTGAAAGTGATGACATAATTCACAAGGAAACGGTGATTAATCCATCACACAAACTAGGACACTTCAGACTACGAGTAAAAATGCACATTATTCATTTGATCCAATTATTGTTCCAGGTATCATTCTACTGCGGAGAATTCTTTTTTTTTTTTTTTTCAATTTTGAATTTAATCTTTGTAGGAAGAAAAAAAAACCAAATCAGAGGCGCAGATAGACTTTGGTTTTGGATTACTACTGGGCTATGAAATGCTGCTGTGGCAGAGGTTTCTGCCCCCAAAGGTGTCTTGTGCCACAGTGAAGTCCCTTCCTTACTCCTTGAAGCATCCCTTCGGCAGAGCCTCTGCAGGGGAGGGCACCTGCCTTGCTCATTGTAGCCTCCATATGAAAATTACTATTATTTTATCTTCAGCATCATTATCTTTTATCTACAACTGACTCAGTGGAAAGAAATGGTTTGGGTCCAAACAATCCTTACAGTGACACTAGATCAGTGATCTAAATCCTTTTCACCTCAAGAGCTGAGGTCTGTGGGTGCAAGGATCTCACTTCTCACTGGCCAAGAAGCAGCCAGCCATTCCTAACCCTGAGGGCATGGAAGCTTCAAAGGTGGTAAATTAAGCACAGGTTAGTTTGAGAGCTGTAACCAAATGCAAGCAGGTGGCAATTGAGTTTGGATATCTAGGCTGACAACGCCTCAGGAATGTGCACTGCTATACATACAGCACATATATAGATGCAGATAAAATGAGAGCTGCATGTTAAGCACTTAGAGATTTGTTTTAGCCCTCACATTATAGGGTGGGTGTGCATTATACAGGAGTGTTACTCTTCATTGCCATGACTTCACGAACTCTGCAGTGAGACAGACTTACATCCTAAACTTGGATACACCCCAACATACTCCAGCAAAATGGAAATACAAGGTTACTCAGACTCCTTTTGTCATCTGGGTTCTTCTACCAGGGTTATACTTTTCTATGAGACATTTAAAAGAGGCTCTTGAAAAAAGTAAACTGGAGGTCTGAACTGATCACTGTACCACTTTGGAACAATAAATCCTGTACTTACTTCAAGGCTGGAAATGGTATCTCAGGCACAATCAAGAGTAAAGTATTAAAACTGAAAGAAATCTTTCAACGCAGACATTGCCCCAGCTTTTACTAAGCATCCAGATGAAGATGGTTCATTGTTAGCACATATGCATTCTTAAACATACTAGCTTCTTAAATTTCACAAAAAACAGATTTGGAGTTTTGTTCACATCAAAAGAATTATAACAAAGAAACAGGAGACTGAATTTATGATTAAGAGAAGCAGACACATTCATTTTCTTTTCCAAAGCAAAGAACCATAGGAAAACCAGACTACGGCTGCTGAAGGCATTCAGCAGTGATGAAGAGTTTAGATTAGCATGCAAACAATAAAATGTTTGACTACATAAATGATAACCTGAGTACCAGGACTATATTTTATGCAAAAACTAGTTATAAAACTGCTGCATAAACGATCCCCATAGGGATAATTTAGGGAAAACTAATCTGAGATATTTACGTACCTGACAAACACTCCAGATTCTGGGAGATTTTTCTGCTGTTTATATGCCAATCGTCTAAGCCTACAATGCTTGGCCATGATATCCGAAGTCAGGCTGACCATAAGTGCCAACCTTGATGCTGGGAGCAGCCTGGCTACATGAGAAGGGCTAATCAGCCCAGGTGGAACATCATGCTAAAGCAGCCTTCCAGCACTGTGGCTAGTGTGCTCACACAGCTCAGGTGCTACTGCAGCCTGCCACAGAGACACATCCAAGGGTGATAAAGCTAAGCTGGGCTCCAGACCATCAGCATTAACACTTCATCTGAGCAATGCTCCCTAAGCCCATTGCAAAATGGTTGGAGCCCAAAGGATGCATCCTCCTCACCTTTGCTTTTTGTGCCCCGCACCTCTCTAAAAATTATTGCTCCCACCTTATCAGCCTCCACACTTTTGCATATTTCCCCAGTGAAATACCATGTCCTACCTTGTTCCTGCATCCTGGGTCCAGAGCTCCTGCCAGCACAAAGGAATACACAGAAGAGCTGGAAGCTCCTTTTTCATATTAGAAGCAGTATATGTACCAGAGCATTGTACATTGATCCTGTGCCTATTTATTCCATTTTCTTACCTGGCAGTGCTGGCAATACACTTCTCTTGTATTTTGGGCAGCAGCTCTAACACTGAATAATCAGCAAAAGAGACACATTTTAAGAGCTTATGAGCCACATGCATTTTGCAAGCTGGAGTTTGGCCATTGTCATCATAAAATGAAAATAGACCAGATGTAGAGAAGGTCTGCAAAAATCATTTTGGAGAGAGTTTTTTTTCTTCAAGGGAGATTAGAGGAGCTTAGATTGTTTAGTCTAGCAAAATGAAGTGAAACAGCTAAGGAGAAAGGTAAAGGAGGATGTGTTTGCTCTCTATTAAATATTAATTAATACTCTATTAATTATTAATAAAGAACTATTGAAGATAAAAGGTAATGGTGTCACAATACAAATGGATAAAGGTTGTTCGTGAACATATTTAGGCTAGGAATGCAAATAAAGTTCCTAGTCATTAATTGGGTTTGGAATCAGCCTTCCAATGGGAAAAGTAGAAGGAAAAGACCTCAAACACTTCTAAGATGATGCCTCTGTCAAGAGACTGTATGTTCCTGAACTCCATGTGCCAAGAGAGGGTTCAAGCCCTCTAGCCCAAATCTGTTCTTTCATCTCACTTCTGAAAGAAGATGCTAAAACCTAGTTTCCAATGTCCTTTCCTAAATCTTAGGCAAGGAGAAAATCAGTATTTTCTAAGTACAGGGGGAAAACCCTCATATCAGAGGGTTGTGTTAAGTGCTATTTGTACTTTACATGATGAAATCCACTTACACAGTGAGGTGGAATGAAACTGCTATGTGGTCATCTGCCTTTCTGCCAGATGTTTATGGCACTCCACAGCTACCACCCTGGCCTGTCTTTAAACTAGAACATTCTGAAGTTCATCTTCAGTACCTATAACTGTACAGCTCTCCTAAGATCCACCTCAAGCACATGGATCCATCACCAGAAGCATAAAGACATGATTACAGCAGCAGTGGGGGATGCTCCAAATGAAGATTTAAAGGCAAAATCATTTAAATCTCAATTGTAGTACTACACTGACAAGTTTGCCTATTGAAAGATTTAGGCCAGTGTTCTCTCACAAACAACTGATCTCTTTAATACAGAGGTGGCATTGGATATTTACACAAAAAACACTCATTACAAAAAGTTATCTCCTGATATGAGTCATCCAGCAAGAAGCAAGGCTTTATTGTGAATGGTGGGTCAAATGCACTGGGGAAAATCATCACATCAAAATATAAGCTTTTACTTCAGTGCTTTGTTGGCACAGCATTTAAATTCTATGTGAAAAGCAAAAGAGAGAGTAGAAAAGTCAAAGACATTTGAAATAGAAGGGGAAGTATACCAGAAGGATCAAAAAAAAAAAAAAAGAGATCAATAAGAAAAGTCAAGTTTGCACCAATAATTTTTAAAAAGAGTGTTAAGAAAATAAATGTGGGTATAGACACATGGGAAATGGACTGTGGTAGTTTAAGGAATGTAAGGAAACTTTAAAGACTGAATCTTGGACTTAAGCCCATTTAGAAAAAATATTTCTGTCTAATACCCGTTTCATAAACCTCTTAGAAGTTTTAGTACAGTTCTTAGTGAGAAAAGGATTCACAGAATGAGCCAATATGTGGCATTTATATAACCGCATTTTCAAAAGGCTCCTATAGTCAGAGAGACCCTTGCAATCATGGCTACTCCATGCCCAGCAAGGGGCTCTTTCAAAGCAGAGTTGAGGTGAACCATTTCACAGTCAAGAATAATTTGCTCACATCCTCCTGCCCCTTCTGTTGCATTTGCTTTCCGCTCCAGCAAGTGACTACAGGTCATACATAAAACTGAAATGTAATAAACCAAATCCCAGTTACCCACATAAATCCCTTGGTCTTCTATTGCTACGATTTAAATTCCATGACTTACTATGTCTTAAACCCCACTTTCAAGGCACTCATGTAGCCAAAAGGATTTCCACCTTCCCCCCCCCCCCATTACAATATGTTATTCCATATTTTCTTTGTTCTATAGGCATGAAAAATAGTTACAGAGGGTCACCAGCCAGGATTAGCATGATATTAGTCTTGTCTATGGAAATAGATGTGTCAGTCTCTCCATCTCCTGGCACTGTGCCTGGTGACCAGCAACAGCTGTGATTGGAAGTTTTATGGGATAACCAATGAACACAAGTAGGTAAGAAAAACAAATTGAAAAAAAATAACCCAAGAAACCAAAACCTCAAAATGCACAAACGACTCAATTTTCACCATTTCCAGGAGGGTTTTGTTTGTTTGTTTGTTTACATTTATTATGTGTATAGGTCCTATAGGAGTATTACCTACTATAAATATGGAAAAACGAGCCCCTGCTTCTAAACCAGCATTTATGTACTGGGATTTCTGACAAAAAATATGATGGGCATACAAAATGAATACAGAAAATTGCTAAACTCTGTTTACAAACCTGTTCCCTACAGAAACCACAGATGGGTATTGAGATGGGCAGATTCAGTGGGTAGGACAGGAATCCAGACTGTCTAGTGAAGTGTATTAGAATAAATGCCTTAACCCTATCAATACTTCCCTCTGTTGAAGTCTGATTTCTGCCTGCACAGGAGTTTTTTTACCTTCTGAAGAAAAGTGGTGTGGTGACAGCCACTATCAGGAAGTGTGCAACTGGTGCTGGAACCATTGATTGATTTTGTTTATTCATTTTAATTATCATCCTTCAGATGCCTGATGGTGATTTACTGTCAAGGTACTCAGAAATTAATAAAATTATCATATCCTACCCTCACTAACATAGTTACCATCACTGGGAAAGAACTGAGAAATTAAAGAGAAAAGGGGAAAAGAAAGATAAAGGGAGCAGACCCAGATTTTCTGAGGAGTTGAGCCCCTTGCAATGCTGTGTGTGACAGATCAGGAGCAGAGGCAGGACAGCAGATCAGCATCTATCCAAAACTGAAAAGGACAATTTAGTTACCTGCCAGATATTTCTGACAGCTTACAGAAGAAACATTCCTCTCTGTTATTGACAAACAGTAAGATAAACTGCAGTACTGTATCCAGAAGCGTTTCCAGTCAGGAATGCATGTAATTGCAAACCGGCTACTGTTTGTTTTTACATGACTAAAATACCAAAGTAATCTCAGAACTCCTCTAGAAAATGGGATTTATAATGAAAAATATTTGCTGAAAAAGCAAAAGTGAGAGTACAGTTTGCCTTCCCATTTGTCTTTTATGGTGCTTGACAAATTGACACACAATTGTTAATTATGGGCACTGAGTGCCACATGATTATGAATAAAATATTCCAGATGATCAGAGCTTAGGTCTGATAGAATTTGAAGGAAATTAAGTAGCATTCTTACAGGTACTGAAGCCTACAAATTTCAAATCATGACATAATTAAATTTCTCAAGCAGATATTCAAAATGTTCTTAATTTTTAGTTAGTGTTTAGCCATATCGCAACCTGAGCGTGCTCTCTGGAGAAATGTTTTTAATGCAGGCTTTAACAGCCACCATGTGAAACAAATCGGCAGATTGCTGAAAATTATGCAGAAGAATATAATCTTGGACATGTTTTTGTGCACGGTGTTTTCTGAATTTTTCTCTAAAGGAGAAAAGAGACAAGTCAGTTTTCCTTTAGAGGGGTCAAAAAAATGTGAAAATACCTAACAGACTTGGGATGAGACTACTGCAAAACATAGTAGCCAGAAGTGGAGAGGAAAACATTGACAATGTTTTCTCCTTACTAAAACCTGTGAGAATGTGTCCCCGACCTCCTCTTCCTCACTAGAGCTGGAATGGACTTGTGCCTTTTCCCTGGACAGGTCCAGTCCCTGTGCTGGCACCATTTGCTCTCAGGCAAGATCAGGACGGAGAGGGTCACCTACAGGCCTAGAGCCTAGTGAGGAGGGAGCTCACCGGCACCACATTTTCCATCTCTACCTCCTCTGCAGTCTGCTCTATGTGTAAGGAGTAGCACAGATTTCAAAGAGAGATCATACCCATTATATACACAAAACCACATTTTTTTCACAGGTTGGGAACAAGCTTCAGAAGACAAACACTGTGGCATCATTGGGGGAGTGTTATAGGTAAGCATGTCAAAAAGGAAAACAGTGATTGAACCCCAAGATATATTAAAAAAAAAATTATATTGTAACCTTAAAGGAAAAGTGTCTTCTGAAGTGAAAATCCAAAATTCAACAAAAAAGAAATGTAATCTTGTCAGTGATTTATTCCCTACACAGGACATCTTGCTTGTGTCAAGTAATAGGAATACACAGTGTTTTCATGTGTTAATTGTAAACTAAATATTTTATGAATCTGTGTGATTTTCTTATCTCTGGAAGGCCCCAGTTGTTCCTTCAGCTTTGGAATGCCAGTCCGAACATATCAGTTCAAAGGGTGAGCCAGATCTTACAGTACAGACATAACAGCATCACGGAACATCTATGGCTTGGAAAGCCACTTGGCATTCACATTTTTTTTTATTTTCTTATTCAAGAACAGGGATAACAATGCCTGCCTGATGCAGAAGGGGATTGCATACATTTGTCAGTGACCACTGGACCCTCTAGGTCTAAGAAATACAAGCAAGGATCACCATTCTTTCAGCAAAGTGCACACTGGCTCCCTTGTTTGGTGTTGCTGAGCTCTAAGAAGTGACTCTGCTAACATTTCTGAAGAGAACAAACACAGATAAGTTCCTCAGAACAATCAAGAGTCTTCTATTCAGCACAGTAGATGTTGCTAGTTCAGGATGAAGATATAATTCAACCATGTTAAGATAAAGTCCTGAACAGAAACAAGTATTTCAGTATTCAACTGAAGATTATGCTCCTTGTGGGTCCTGAACTCACTTTACCTTGAGACAGCTGCACAGGATCCTCATCAGGTCCCCCTTACACTGAGAGCTGACAATACAACTGATCAGCTATGGCCCCAGTGGCTTGATCTTGCTGAAGCACAAAGATTGTCAGCACACAACATCTCAGTGTGTGCTGACAGGCACACACCAGGTCAGGAGATGGTGAGATTGTTAGAATGACTAGAAGTACTTCAAAATAAACCAGAGAAGCACAAAGCTAGCTCTACTCTATACTTTTCTCCTTCCATGGAGGCTTCATCCCCGTCAAAATATTGACAAAGCAATTCACTACTCAGCATCATGCTCTCAGGTGCTCAGCACCTCCAAACACAGGTTTTAAAAAAGATTGGCTCCTCTCTCATTGCATTTTCCCCATTGAAGTGGCATCTTTTAACACAGCAGAGCACCCCATAGTTCCCTCACCACTATTTATAGAGAGGATTTCTGGGTAGCTGAACTTCCTCTTCCATATCCTACTGAAACCCCCAGGGGTGTACTCAGGGCTTGGGCTAGAATCCAGACCTTTCTGGGCGATGCCTCCTGCTGTGACCCCTGGGCATATTTGAAAACAAGGGAATAATCAGGTATCCCCCTCATCAAAGCCAATGAAATCACTGCCATCTATTCCAGTGGAGGTAAGATATGGAAGGCAAATAATTTTAACAGCTATCTGCAACCAGCTTTGACATACAGTGTAAAACACTGGCTATATTATAGTCTATGCTGCTTAGTTTCTGTAACATGCTACTAACTATTTCCTTGAGGAAATAGTTAATGTTTAGGAGAACATCAGAAGGAGAATGCACAGAATGGATACAAGCTAGGGAAGAAGGGGGAAGGAGCCTGTCAGGGGGGCTTGGCATAAAAAAGGGGAGAAGGATGAAGGAAAAAGAGAAAATGAATGAAAAGTGGGTGAAAATATTACTGAAGATCAGAACATGTGGTTTGGTCAACAATAAAAATGATACAATCTTAATATTTTTGGGTGGGTTTTTTTTTTTCCTTGCTGTTTGCAAACCTGAATTACTGAAATAAATAGGCTTGTGAAAACACTGGTTCATCTTGCAGCCAGCTTAGCTCACTGTATGGCTCGCCCATCCAGGATGACAAAGGCAAGTGTTAATGACTAGTTTGCAAAATACAGTGTCAACTTGTGAGCATGGGTTCAGAGGGCACCAGGCTCAAGAATGACATGGACATTACATGAACAGCTGTCCAATGGGCAATTCCACTCTGTCCTGTATGAAGAAGAATTTAATTCTTGTACATTTAATCCATTAAATTAACTTTTTTGGAGTCAGATTTTCTAATCTTCAGATATTTTTAAAGGCATCTACTCAGCTGAAGGAATTCTCAGCATGAAATACAAATATTTATAAACAGAAGTCATGCTGTCTCCATGTTGTAGTTCATTTTTCACTGTAATTTTTACAAACTGTGAGATTCATTTTATCTATTTGTAGCAAACTCAGAGAATTTTTTTTCTGCAGCCAGTTCAACATAGCTCCATTTTCTCTCATCCTACAGGGCTGGATTAAAACAAAATCCATCACTCCTCCACCTGCTGCAAGAGTAAAGAAAAAAGTTCTCAAAAAATCCATAAATCCTCAGCCCACTTCCAAGGAAAGAGTTCTGTGATTCTTGTTCAATATGAGTGATCTCTTGATTTGGAGTTTTCAGACCCCTTCTTCCCACAGCTATTAGCGTGAGCGTCTCAGTGCTAGCCTGCACAGCAGACCCTCAGTGTGTGAAGCCAAGGAGAAGCCTCCCTTTTAGCCAAGCCCTCCTAGTCTGTCATGTAGATATGAGAGAAATAATTGTTCTGTGTGCAGAGGAAATTCAGCAAATTGAAAGTGAAATCTGTTTTCTCCTGTTGCAGCCCAGGCTACCTCCAATGAACATCCATCACCATGGGATCCGCGCGCTTTTTGGTCTGTCATGGGAAATGGCATTTATGAAAGACACTGTGGCTTTCTACCATGAAAATGTCTACAGCACTACATACAGTAGAATTATGACTTCTATAAAGAAGGGGAAAAAAATAACCCAGACAGGATATGAGGAACATCTGTTTATATGAACACCCTTAGGATCAGCAGTCTGAGCATGAGAACCGTCAATATAGCAGACAAAAAGCACTCAGCACGCACACGAAGAAATAAGACTTGAAAGGTAACACTTTAAAATAGATTGTTTCTTCTTAGATCTAAATTAAACCCAGATGATCACTTTAAGTTAATACAGCAACATCATAGAAAAGTGATTTGTCCTTTAATTGCCACAATGTTATCGTTTACAAAAAGCACAGATGATTGGCAAATCCGATTTTGTGTACATCCTGAACAAGTCAATTAGCACCAACACTATCTCTGCAATCACTCTCTAGCCAATCGCTTCCCATCACTTTTTTTTTCCATAGAAATCATCTGTACTCATAGTTCGTAATGAAGCAGGTAACTAGTTTTGCATTTCAGTAATTCAGTTCCTTCAGCTAGAAAAGTTTACACATTTCAGTTCACCCAATCTTCTGCTGATTTACTTCCATGCATATCAAAATATAAATTTTACTAAACCATATTTATTGCTAGGAGAATAGGCACTTAATATGCACACCACATTTAGACATGAGTGAAAGTTATAACACTGCTTACAGACAGTAGCAATAAAGCCCTCTTGTTTTTAACTTTAACCTCCTGTAAAGCTGTGATCATATCTGCTAACTAAGATGGCTAAATCCCTAATAGAAATTGTCAAAATAACTAACTTTCTTCACACATTTATGTAAAGTGGGGAAATAAACTTATTTTGACTATTTTTTTTTTTAATTTTGCTGATTTCTTTCCAGTCTGGTTCCTGTTCCCCAGATCTTTGAAAAATAATTCTGTGACTGGAATTCTAAAATGATTCAGCAGAAATCTTATAGAAAATACATTTTTGTGTTTGCACATTAATTTATCCCAGAGGTCAGTAACTCCTATTCAGCTAGGAAACTGAAACCAGTACCACATACCCAATTAAAAGAGCAAAACCAATAAGTTTGAATATCTAGTTGGATAAGTGATTAAAGTTCATGAGAAATTCAGCAGTCACATTTGTTTATTTATGTTTCCATGTGTCAAATTCTGGAAAACAAACAGCACTGCTGAAATTATGTTCTGTTCACAGATAAATGACAAAGAAATGAGGACAAGCTAATAAATTATTTGTTCACTGCATACAATTGACCCTCTTCTGCCATGTCCTCAAGTAAATATCCCAATGCTTTCAGTCCACAGAACAGCTGTTGCATTGCCTCCTGGCTGTGTGCAGGAAGTTTGTTTAAATAAGGAGCAAGAATTAAGGATGAATTTCAAAACAAGTGGAAAAAAAAGTTACTACCCTACTCTTTAAAGAATTCTGGACTCATTTTATTGAACTAAAATGCATCACTTTTTCTTTGCATGGTGAATCTTCAATTTATGAAGTGCCCCATTTAGCATTATTATGAAAACAGACTTCATGGCTTTTAATTGGTTTCCTTATCAGTTCCAGAAAAACAGTTTTTAATAAACTAGGAGTGGACTAACTCATTCTGCTAATTTCAAATCCATGCTCTGCAGAGTAGAACTCAGATATAATGTGGCTTCTTTCAGCTTAGGCAGGAATAGGGGATAGAGAAGAGCGGTACAAAAAATAAAAAGATACTAAAAGAAAAGGATTCTTACCAAAAATACAAACTCCTGCAAAGCAGATAAAACTGTACCACCTTGTTCATCCAGAAAAACCTTTCAGAGATATTTGGAACTGTGGCTAGGGGATTCCTAGGGGATGCAAGACCACAGGCAGAGCTGGGGATTTGTGGACAGCTCTTCAGCTCTGGTGAGGTGCGTGTGGGGAAGCAGCTTGAACCTGACTGAAAGGGACCAGCAGAGACAGAAGAAATGTTTGGGTTAGTTCAGTCCTTGCTATCATGTGCCTTGCACCGGCAAGGCAATGCCTCTGCCCTGGAAATGTGCTGGAGAGAGAACTGCAACCATTCAGGCAGACTGGAACAACCTCAGGCAGGGATAGTGGTTTGCTCCTTGCAATTGTGTCACATTTACTTTGTGTCCTGCCCAGGCTGCTGTGTCAGTAAGGAGGGAAATGCAGCTCTTTGCTGTTTTTCCTCCCCAGACACAAGTAATTTCTGGAGAACAGGACCTCTGCACTCACTATACTAGATCATGTGTCTTCAGTTACACACCTGCTCTCAGCATTTTGTGGAGAACCACTGACTAAAACCAGAAGAATTCCAGGCTTTGCTGAGTCTTACCTTGTGTAATTCAAGCCTGTCAGCATGATCCGTGTCTGCGTTCACATCCAGTCCCTATGCAATCAGCTGCAGAATGGCCAAGTCCTGCTTTGAATGTCTCAGTGAATGATGTATTTATTATCTGTGCCCAAGCTCACAGGGTTTTGTCTGGGAGAGATGACAGTAGGGAGCAGAGATTGCTGAGTGTGGTTTTTAAAAGCCCCTACCACAACTGTAGCACAGTGGCATGGTCCTGGCTCCAAGCATGCAGTGACCACCCTGGATAGGTCTGGCATGCCAGAACTGCAATCCTGCAAACCTGACCCTTTATCGTGTACCCCCTGTGCTGCCCAGGCATGACAATAAATGGCTTTTTCTGATGCAATTATCCATCTCCCTTTTATTAATTAAAAAAAAAAAAATCATCAAAATGTAACAGACTTCTAAATACACAGGAAAGGTCCCATTCTGTCAGCCCTTGCACCTCAGGGTTTTAATGTACCTCCCTGGGACTACATGGATCTTGTTAACACAGTTTGGGGCCCCTGTTAACTTAGTTACAGTTTTACAGATTAATTTCAACTCTGTTTTTAAAGTATGGAATAGAGGTTCCAGCCTATCCTTACCAAGGTACTAAACCAGTTTAAGACCTGATCACTGGGTAAATCTGTGATGCTGCTACCTATTCCAGTAGACAAAAGCCCATGGTTATTAATAATAAGTTTCTGGGCTATATACTTTTTAACATAATTGGTTGGTTCATGAGCATGGACTCAAAAGATAAAGACTTTTTGCAATCCAGCAGTCTCCTGGGTTTTGCGGTGGAGGTTTTTTTTTTTTTTTTTTTGGTTTGGTTTAAATCATGCTTGGCTTTTTATGTTTATATTTGTTACCTTTAGCTTGAAAAATGGCCCTCAGCTAAGGACTCCTGCCACCTTTATTCAGAGTGCCTGAACTGGGTTCACTTTTTTGCTAGAGCTAGATTCCTCTGAAAAGTCACCTTTATTGTCCTTATGGCAGACCTCAAAAGAGAGATGTAGACAGAAGGAGAAGAGATGTGGAAAACTGTTTCTTCTCAGAAGATACCTACATCAGATTCCTACTCCATTTCTCTAGACTAACTAGAGGCTACAGGGTAATGCAATAGGGATACCCTTAGGAGAGACTGCCCCACCAGTGGCACTGAGGAGATTCCCACAGCAGCGGTGTCTGAGCTACAGCCGGACAGACACACCATGCCAAGTCCTGCTGGGACTCCAGCTAGCAAAGAACAGGTGATGTACTGGTGTAATTTAAAAGATACTTTTGGGCTCAGTTCCAGAAGACACAAATTAATTTCCCCAGAGCAACTCAAAACAGAGACAGCATATCAGTTCCCAAACAGAACTAAGAGCTTTACCCACTCTTTCCACTTTTTCATGTTAACAAAATATCAAACCCAATCAAAATATCAAAAGCAGTACAACAAACACACATTTTACCAAAAGCAGCATAGCAAATGAATTACATCATCCAGTCATCAAAATGTGTGCAAGTGTAAGCCAACCATATACACTTGTTTTTGCTAGCTTGCTAAATGAAATGGCATAGGCCAAGTCTAGCGGAATGAATTCTTCCCTTACATGTAAAGCTGTCAGAGTTTAAGAAAAATAATCCCACATGATGACATCTGACTCTTCTATTTGAAATAATACATTACAAAGAATTTATCAGACTTCATCCTGGATTTGGTTTATGTTTCATTTTCCTTCCTTTTTTTTTTTTCCTCTCTTTCTTTAAGACTTAGGACAAAGCCAAATGCTGCTGAGTCTTAGGTTTAAAAAATGAAAATGTCAGGGTTGAGAGTGAAGCCCACATCTATTGCAAAGTTGCAGAACTGTAGGGCAGGAAAAAAAAATGTAAAAAAGCAATGTAGAAATTGCATATTGAAGCAGAAACACCAAGCATCTCCCTAAAACACTGTGCCACCAAAACAGTCTCTTTGTTTATAAAGCAGAAAGCCCTGCCTTGACTACATATGAATTTCATTACAATCCATTTATGTTATCAGCTGAAATTGCATCAGCCCTGCAGAATGCATAGCTCAGGGATTAGGAATGGGTTTAATTGTGTTTCTTATAGGACAGATACTCTGGCAAGAATTAATGAGAAAATTTATTTGGTGTCCTCTACCTAGTTTTCACTGACATGTATCATAGAAACAGGTCATGGATAAAGAACTGAACAACCAGGAGATCTGGTTATCACTGCATGTGAGAAGGAATTTCCCTGAACAAGATTTTCACATGTTGCTGAGCAATAATGGAAAACATGTACTGCATCAGCCACACTGGACTAAAGCATGCAAATGACAAACTATGCATTACTGGGATTTCTGTGCTTCAGTAAAAAACTCCCTGTCAGCATCATGAAAAGATGGTTCATCCAAGGCACAGGCCTTAAAATCAGATGACATCCATGATCCCACCCACCACTGCAAACATCCTCTCCCCTAAGTCACCAACAAATGTTACTAGTGTCACAGCAGATTAAATTGAGCTTAAATGTCACAGGCAACATTTCTCATGCTGCTGTATCCCTCTGCTCCAACTGATTTTTTTTTCCCACTTGCTCACTCTAAAAGATATTAGAGCACAAGCTTTATTGCAGCTCCCTAGAAACTGCAGTTGAAGTACCAAGGTTAATTCAAAGTTTTCAGACTTCTTTGAAAAACAATGCCTGGCAGATGTCACAAAGAATTTCTAAACTCTGTTTTTCTCTATGACTAATCCACTGTCTTATTCATATGTCTCAAGTTTCTACCTTAGTAAGAATCCTCATGTTTAGCAGGTGCGTCACATATATGCAGAACACAAAATAATTCCTATGTCACTGTAAACAAAAACAAGTATTAACCTTGAGGTCATATTCATGATCTTTTGTTGTTCCCTAAGAGAGGCAGCTTTTTCCTGTTAGAGGAGGATCATGATTTCAGCTGGCGTGGTGGGTAAAGCTCAGCCCTGTGCATCTTGAAGCCAAATGACTTAAAGTCATTTGCAGAGCTCCCACTTCAATGTGGGCAGGCTTGTGCATCCCCCCAAAGCACCATGCTGCTCATCCGAAAATGCCCCCAATGGGCCTCGGGAAAGGCCATGTGACAGATTTTAATGAGGTAAGTGACTTGGAAAGCAGATTTGGAGCTAAATTACAGCTACTGGGAAATAGTGCCTATGCTATATTGTGCTTCTTCCCCCCTCCCACCTCCCAGTCTAACATCCTGCAGGAATGAGATCAGTTTTTCCACCTTTGGCAACATTTTTGGTTGATTTTTTTGTTTGCCTTGGGGAGATGAGGTTGTCTGGACTTTGCTTTTTAACTTCCTGCATACAGTTATTCAACTAGCTAAATTCTGTCTTCTTCCAGAATCTGAAAACATTCTGGAAGCAGTTTTTACCAGTGTCATGTTAGTGACTTCAGTATCAAGAGGAAGAAAGGGGATGTGCAGGAAACAATGAGATCTGAGAAGCTGCCAAACCCTAGGAATTGGAAACTTCAAGTATTCAAGGGGTCAAAGAGGAAGGAAAAAAAAAAGGAACAATTTCTCAGAGCTTAGAAGCTTACACCTGCAATAGTTGTGGAGCACGTGAGCAAAAGAGTAGAGAAATCCAGTGGCAGCCACAACTGAACTCATAACAGCCCACTTGAGTACTGCCAGCCCACACCCAAGCCCAGGTCACCAAACCTTCCTTTGCTGCTTCTGGTTGCTGAGCTGTCTGGAGGGAAACTTCTTCAGGCTGATTCCCACCACTGCAGTACTGCAGTCACAGCCCTGCCTGTTGTGTGGATGTACCAAAGGTTTTGCAGATTCCTTCCAATTAACATATCTCAGAGGCACCCCTCACTCCCAGTCCTGCTGTTAAATTCTTATCTAGGCTCTCATCACCTCATGTCTCAATTACTCCAACATCCTTTTCCTGGACACTGACAAACTCATTCATGCCCTGATGGTGTATTGATCCACAATGCTGCTGCAGAGATCACTCCCCAGCTTGGCTTTTTTTTTCACTCATCTTGCTGGCTCCTTTTCCTTTTCATATCAAACCATCAACTGGCCTTCACTTTCAAGGACTCTTCCACCTTACTGCTTATTCTATTCAGCTTCCAAAGGTCAACTCTCACACCTGAACAGTCCACAGTTCCTGCTTCTACTCATCACTTGCCAGCTTTGTAGTATCTTGAGACTCTTTGTCACATTTGTGAGAAAGTCTCTGTAAAACACTACTTTGTTGCAGCCCCTCAACCTGTCCCTAGGAACACCTTCTGGCCAAAAAAAAAAATTGCCAACAGATATGCTTGAGCTGGGCTCTAGTGGCTGTCTGTGATTTCCTTTTGTTAAGGCTAATTTTACAAGACAGAACATGTACAACATCAGAAACTTAGAGAAACACCCCATGAAGTCTCTTCCCAAAGTAACCAGGAACAGATCGAGATATGCTGACCCACAACATTTAATCCAAAAATGGAGCTGTTTCAGATGGTTGCAAACTTTTCTTTGTCTGTTTATGCAGCATCTACCAGCATCTTTTCCTTCTGTCTATGTCTATGGCTGACATCCCACAGTAATGCAGCAACCTCCAACAGGTCTCTGATGGGTTGTTACACAAGAAGCTAATACAGGAACTAATCAGCCATGAATGAATGAAGGATAATATCACAGATGAAAAATGGGCAGGATACAGGAAAAAGGGAATAATGTTTAATTGATAGCTTCCATCTTGGAAAAAAGAAGAATAAATAACTTCCTTTGAGAGTTCCTCTTGTCTTATGACATTTCATAAATATATGACAGAAGAGAAAAGCATGTGTGTGGGGAGGACTGCAAGACAGTGAAAGCTGCAGCTAACTTTTATTTATCAGCTGAGAGTTTTGAGAAAAACTTTAGAGAGACCTAAACTAAGTCAGCATAAACTAAAACCAGAAATTTCAAGCAACAATTACTGGAGGACACAGTCTGTGCCAACACACATTATGTGGTCAAGCATTAAGTGGGTCAGCATTCAGACCAAGGAAAGTGATTGTTCCCCTCTATTCAGCCCTCATGAGGGCACATCTGGGATGATGTGTCCAGCTTTGAGGCTCAAAGTGCAAGAAAGATATTGGCAGTGAGTACAGTAGAAATCAACTATGAGAGCAAGAGGTGGAGCACTTGGCACATAAGGAGAGGCTAAAGGAGCTGGGTTAGAGCAAGGGTGAAGCCACACCTTCCTGGAGTCCACAGTGAAAAGAGAAAAGCGAGCAATCACAAGTTGTACTGAGGGAAATTACAGCTGGACACACAAAATTTTCTCTCTAAAGAGAGTGATGCAGCACTAGTATAAGGGCCTAGAAGGGCTGTGGAATCATCACTCTTGGAGAGTTGCAGAATTCATTGGGACATTGAAACTAATTTTGAGACTGTCTCTGCTTTACTACAGCATTGGACGAGACCCACAAGATGTACTTTCTCTCCACACCAGGCCAGATACCTAAATGTAAACCCCCATCATACAGAGTTAAGATGAAAAGATTAAAAAATGCTTTAAATAGGCAAGTCTGAAGCATTCAATTTTGTCTTTTGTGTATCTGACCATGTCCAGTTCTGAGCTCCCCAGAGATATGGACTTGCTGGAATGTGTCCAGAAAAAGCCCAGGAAGATGATGAAGGGAATGGAGCATCTAGCTTGTGAGGAGAGCTGGAACTCTTCAGTCTAGAGAAGAGTAGGCTCAAGGGGATCTTATATCCATATATATAAATATCTGAGGCAGGTAAAGCAAACAGTGCCAGACTCTTCTTAGTGGCACCTAGAAATAGGATAAGAAGCAAAGGGCACAGACTCTTTTTACTATATGGGTGGTTGAACACCGGCATAGGTAGCTCAGAGATGTCACAGATGTCTTCATCCTTGGACATACTCAGAACCTGACTGGACACAGCCCTGTTATGAGCAGAGGGGCTGGACTACATGATTCTGTGATTTTGTGACTGCATATTTTGAGACTCTGAAGATTATATGACTACAAGATATTTTGAAATAGGAATATAAAAAACCTTTGCAATGAAACCTAATGGGAAATTTCTTAATTCCTTTCTGACTTCCTTCACCCTTTCTCTCAGCTATTTTTACAGCCAGTTTAGATCTCAAGGACACTCAAATTATGTGTCAGTTCCTGTGTTTCTACCAAAGTCCTTCTTTTTCCCCTCTCCAGATAGTTGTGTGAAGTTCAGTCTGGGCAGGCAGACATCTGTGATTCTGAAAAATTTCCCACCAGCAGGATTCCCAAAGATGTGGACAACATAATAACAGAGAACCTTTCATGGCTCATTCACAATCATGCAGCTTTCTGCCTCCCCCTTTCCTGTCACAGCAACCTCTCACATGGAAAAACAGCATTCAAAGAATATAAGTTCAAATAAATATACCATTGCAGATTCAAGGTCAGAACAGTGCTCTCTGCCACCTCTCCATCCTCTCCTATGTTCTTCATTTGCCAGGAAAAAAAACATGGCAAGATTAAACATGTCTGAGCTAGTAGATTATGATAGGAAATGCTGTCTTATCTTCTGCTTTTCAGCAACACACATTACAAATTGTCTGGCAGCTATTCACTCATTCACTCTCTCTGTAAATAGCTATTCAGTGAAACTTGATGAAGCTGTACAAGTCACCAAAGTCTTACTGAGATTTTCCGCACACAAGAGCCCAGCTGGAAAATCGGAAAGTCTCAAGGGCAAATTGCATGCAGGCAAGGAGAGGCTGGTGGGCCCTCCGAAAGATCTGTTGAGTTTTGGCCAAGTAAAGTTCACCTGCTTGCTTGGTGCATGAGTTTTCATTATTACTATGTTGCCTCAGGTGACTGGTGAATCTGCACTGCTGACACAGAAACCAGCTCTGCATCTCCTGCACCGCTGTGCGGCAGAACAGGTCAGGACCGCGCCAAGGGAGGGAAGTGCAGCTCCTCTCTTAAAACCCTGGCTCTGATCCAGTCCTGCAAAAGCTCCTTGACCATCGCTGGGAATGCTGACACCCCTGAGACTGACAGAAAAAAACTCTGCATTTTGCTGGCTTTCATACAGAGGAGTAATTTGTCCCAAAGCCCAGAACGTGGAGCAATCTCTGGTGTATTTGGTTCAATTAGAGAATGTGTTAATTATGGTAATAATGCAACTAATATGGTTTAGAGAAGCAAGTCTCAAATAGTGCTTATGATTTCCTGCTTTTCCTTTGCATGCTGCCCAAACAGAAGGTTGATTAGAAATCAGCATTAATGTAGGTATTTAGGTATTTAATTTTTGTTAAGTGACCATTTACATTTCACATCTCTGAGGTTTTTTCTCTTCTGTGCAGATAAGCTTTTTGTACATGGAAAAGTGGATAAGATAATCTGACACCTGCAATTTTCTGTTTTTACTGAAGCTTTTCAGGCTGCACCATAGTTACATATATTTTCTAATTATTAAATCAAAATGTGAGAAAAGACCTCTTATGATAGGGTGGAAAAAAACAGGATGCCTAAAATTATCTGTCACTTTTTAAAATAATAGAGTTGTTCCCTCTTTCTTAAATCACTGTTCTGTGCTGCTGACCCAAAAGTGACATCTACTGTCTTTTCTGCCTGTGAATCTCACCTTCAAGAAACAATTTTTTTGTCAAGTTTTTTCTCACTTTTCCACTCTCATCTGCTTTTCTATGTAGCTAGAGGAAGAGGCGGAAAACAGTCATTATACTTACAGCAGGGAGAAAGAAATTGTGTGTGTATTCACTGCCAGCAAACACAAAGCCCCATTGTAGACAGAACAGGGCCACGAAAAAGATCTCATTCTAGAAAATGAGGCATTGTCATCATGAACCCTTGCATTTCCCTGTGAGGCTGGGACTTGGAAAACATGCAATTGACTCTATGTGTACTGGTGGTTGAAAGGGTAGGAATTGGCAAAGAAAAACTACAGGAATTTAGAATTAATGTCCAGGCAGTACAAGGGTGTAAAAAGATGGTAACAATGAGAAAAAGAGCAATCCAGACTCTCAGGAAAGGATAACTCCCCCAGCAGAACAATATATTTCTTAAGCACCAATATCCATTGGCTTCCTCCTTTTTAACCTATAAATCTTGCCAACCACCCTGACCCACTGAGACCTTTTGATGGAAATACAGTAATTTAATTTCAATGTAATCCACTCTTTAATGATAGAGCATGCAGGAAAAGCTTACATGGGCTTGCCTGTACATACAAATAGTAGATCAGAGGAATAAACCAATTAATTTCTCTCTGACCAGTTCAAGGAGATAAATGTTTATTTAATCCAAATTAAAATGTTTCTTATTTATTACTTCTTCTAGCCCAAACCCTGGTATATGATTAGAGCTGGGCAAAAAGCAATATTCATGTCCCACAAAAGCATGCTAATTAGAAGAGAACCAGAGGAATCTGCATTGGGGTGAAGTTACTGATTTCAACTGTTCAAGATTTTTGCAAGGAACCTTTTGTTGAAGTCTGCAACCTGCCAGCTGCCATCAGGTGAGTGGTGTGCACTTGAGTGCAAATGAGTCGTAGTTCCCAGGACAAACACTCATGGGTTGTGACCAGAAATTCCACCCTGGATTAGATAGATCTTTCCACAATGGAAAGCAGCTGGTATGTTTTCCCACTTCTTTTTCCTTTCCTCTGAGGAAAACATCTGTTTCTAACAAATTGAGAGGTGAATGAAGCTCCCAGCTGGCTAGGAGGACTGGGCAGCTGCCATTATGTCAGGCAGTGAGAGATTGCTCCCCTCACTGGGCAGTGCTGAATGGGAATGCAGAAGCAGACAAAGTCCTTCTGGAACATCACAGATACACGTCAAAACTGATAGCAGAGAGGATTTTCTCTGATGAGGAACTTATTCCTCACAATGAACAGCTCTAAAAGTCATCTCTAAATGTTAAGAGATAAAACTTTGCTGTTGGGAGTTACATTCTCTTTACCTTGCATGAATACTAAATTTGTTCTTCTTCCAGGAAAAAGAAAAAAGAAAAAAAAAAACCTCACCATATCAGCAATTAAGCATTGTGTTGGGAATCTGTGCTATACATTCCAGGAATTTTAGAACTGGTGTGAATGGCAGGCAAGGAACAAGAGAGATAATGATTGTAAAGGCAGAACATTGTTTAAAAAAATAAATTAATACATAGCATATCTCAGTGGAAAAAGGCTTAGCCAATGCTTCACATGGAAACCCCCAGTTGAAGGTGAAATGCAAAGAAATATCTTTTAGTCATTTTGGGCAGCCGTTGACAGGTAAGATTTCCTGTAAAATGGATGACAACACTGACCTTTAAAAAATTATCACCAGATAGCAGAACAGAGCTTTGCTCTGTTTATCCTTGGGGGACTGGGAGCTGCACACAGACAGGATGCCAAAACAAGACAAAAAATGGTTGGTATTTTTCAGTATGCTGGAGAGCTACATGCATCCTGAGACAATCAAATTTGAAATAAAGCTTTAGGAACACAGAAAGAACATGCTTATGAAATGTCCTGATTTTTACAAGCAGCAGCACTCTGGGCAGAACCCTGCCCACAGAAAGAGCTCCATTAATTCCTGTTAATGGAGTTGCCTCTCTCCAAAGGTGATTTTCAGGCAGACTGAAAAAATAAAAAGGAGATTTGTCCCCTAACACCAGGAACCTTTGCTGACTGCACACAAAGAAGCCAGGAGAGAAGCGTCCTAAAATTATACCCTGTGGCAACCTCTTTTAACAATAGGCAGGCAGGCGTATGGATTTCAGGAGAATTGTGTTAATTACTCATACAGACTCTATGGATGAATTAGCAATTTCCTGTTACACTCTCTGTAGCTCCAGCAATCCTCATGTCCTTTAAAACTCAGACTCTGAAGCAACATCAGCCAAGCACCCCCTACCAGCAGGGAACAGTGAAGTCTCAGCTCAGATGGGGAGGGCACAAACAACTTCCATCTTCTGACACCTGGCTACCCGACTACTGAAAGGAAAGGAATTCTTAAAAGCATTCTTATTTAACTATCTTGCCCCTTTTCTTCATAAAGTACATAGAGTGTACTTCTAAAGAGTAAGAACGCCCTTTCGTTTTTTATTCTGTTTGATGAGAGGCTTGTCTAAACCTGCCCTTTACAGAAGCATGGCAGAAACTAGTTGCTGCGTGCACTGCTACCAGTGACCCCTTGTGGAAGCAGATTATCTTCTCCTGATTCATAAATCTACCTGTCAACCCTACCTGGAGAGCAGACAACTCATCAGTATGGATTACCAAAACCACTTGCTGTAGAAATAAAGCTACAGCAAGATAGATTAAAAAATAAAACAAAGATTCCCCTTGGGATGTGACAACTCCTTAACCTCAGCCTCAGAAAAAAATACAACCTTGAAATGGAGAACAGTAGAACCAGATGCTTGGAAGAGAAACATAGAAAAATGGCAAAGGAGGTTCAGCAATGATGCTTGATCCAATCTGGTTCAGAGCACAGGTTTACTTTATGGCTCATATTTATCACAGCCAACAAAGATGAAATGGCTCATTCCAAGGTTGCATCTATATTTCAAATTACAAATCCCTATGGTTAGGGGATTTAAAATTCCACCATAAAATCTTGGTCAATGTGATCACAGGCCAAGGGCACTTTTCTTCCTTTAATACAATAATGAAATATTTTGCTTATGACATTGGTGACTTATAAGTGGATTTAAAATAAGGACCTCAGAAAGAAGAAAAACACACTCAACAAACCACTCAGGAGTGATTTCCAATGTCATCTACATATTCTAAGCAGCTTACCCAAATGTTTGTTAGAAAAAAACAACTTTGATCCATGATATGGTGCACTGACAGGCAACAAAGATTATTTATATCAGGTTAGAAGCTTTTTTAATTTAGCACTTCTTTTTCTTTGGTTCCTGCACAGTGAGTTTTCCACATCAGAATTCACAGCACATATCTCTGTGATTCTCAAACGGAGAAATTCATCTCATCCTGTTCAGGTAGCAGGACAGTGACCAGTTAAAAAGCCAACTCTTCTGAGAAAGAAGAAGAACAAGAAATTTATGAAGACAAAGGCTGGTCCAGGTATGTGGTCTGGGCATGTCTAGTTGGCCCTGCCTGTCCACCTAAAGCAGTTGAGCAGTTGAGAGAAGCTCAGCTCCTACCCTTCTTTTCAAATCACAGGGATGAATCCAGTCTCCCTCCATGCTCAACTTGATATTTCCCCAGCAGTACATGTCCAAAGGTACATCAAAATTAAATTTTAGAGTATTAATTAGCTGAGAACGGCTAAATATACAGCTCCAAGACTTTTCATGCTATGTCAGCACAAATCCACTGCCTCCTATAGGCTCGTTAGCTCACCTGAGTCAGCATTACAGTCTGTATCATTACAGACAATCTCAAATTTCCTGACCTTTTCAGTTGTGTGATAATGTTGATATAAACTTAAAGGAGCTGTCATTTCTCTTTCTGAAACCTTTTTTCTCCTTGTATTGCAGGACCCTGAATCACGGAGTAGAGAAAGTGTATTTCTCAGTAGCCTAAGAAAAAATGACACCTGAGTCCAGCCTGATATAAACAGGAACATCTTCTGTTATATCCAGAGGGAAGTATATTCCTCAGGAGGCTGATATATTTCAAGTTTAACTTAATAAAACTAAAACATTGCTTTTTTTCTATACTCTTCCTTTTAAACTTTCAATAAAAGTTTTGAAAATAGTTTCGCTTTTAAATATATATTGGTACAGTTTAGACTGTTTTCAACATCCTCCAGTATCACTGCAAAGAGCTCCCAAACACCAATAAATTAATGCCTGGGTTAAGTCTGTTTTGTGGACAGCAATTGTTTGGCCTCATTTTATAGAACTGGAGTAGACTAGGGTTAAACCCCCTACAAGGGACCACATGTCAAAACACTGAACTGAAAAATGCAACCAAATGCTGCTGAGCTCCACTAACTCCTCTTTGCACATTATCAGCATCTCTGCAAAAACCCTAAGCAGAAATACTCCTGAATGACAGTATTTAATGACTGGTGATCATGCAGAGAGCTAGGACACAAATAAACCTCATTAGGGAAAGTTATAGTGAGAATCAGATGTGCACTGGCTGCTGTCTTACCATCCCAAAGTATGTTCCTTTCCCCAGTAAAGAAAAGCCAAAGCATTTTTCTGTTTCACTGAGGAACCAGCTACCCAAACTGCTTTCATTTCCTGGGGGGTGATGCTGTGCACAGATCATATTGTGTCTGTAGACATTTGCCAGTACACATTTGTTTGTTGAATTCTCCATAATGATACCTATTTGCCCCTATAACAATATAAATGCCACTTTCCAGGTAGTTTCCTGTCAAAAAATAAAGGTAATTGAAAAACCTCACTTAGCATAATTTCATCACCTTTGTTTAATCTCATTTTTAAGTGACTGACCTTAAATTCAGATCAACCCCAAAATAAAAGGCCCCTGGCAGAGATGTTTGTAATGCATTTCACACAAAAGAAGGAAAATCTAAGCCAACAATGGCAAAACAGAGCTCAATAGGATGCCCTTGTTCTGAAATTTTCATCTCTAATGTGCACTGATGCACTTTTATCTCATCTTTTTTAAGGGAACCAATCTTATAAAGCCTTCCTCTTACACACAGCCTGACAAGTTCATTGGAAAAGCCTCTGAATATAAAGATACCTTATGAGCAGAAGTTTGGAAGATAGGCTGTTGATCTATTACGAGCTCAAACTATAAGCACAGCAGTACTCATCTGATTTATCTAAGCTCCTATGCCTACACTACCCAAACAGGACAATCAGTGATGGGAGGGACACCCACACACCAGCACATCTCACACTCAGAATTTCTCCCTCGGGGCCACTCCTGGACAGCTTTATTGGCACCCAGCAGTACTTAGCACCAACGTGAGCAGGGCATCTTACGCGTTGAGGAACGCCACCACGTGAGCACAGTTATGGGAAAGCAGCTCCACGGGGGAATGCTGAACACCCTGAGATCTACACTTATCAGGGATTAAGGTCAGTAAGCAATGTATTAAAGTCAGTGCTGCCAGCCCCATGGGCCAAATGTCCTGCCCAAAGGCCTTCAAGGCTGCCTGAGTCCATTTAAAATAAAAGAAGTAAGCAAAGAAAAGCAACCATTTTTTCGCTTACAAGGGAAACAAAGTAATCTTTCCATGTCAATTCTGAATAGCAGAGAATAAACCCATTTTACCCGAATGTGAGAAGTACCTCCAGACTTCCCTGCGGTTCTCTCCCCATTACTTACAGCATATAAAAAGGGCAATTTAACTGAAGGAGTTTATATTTGGGGCTTTTTTCAGCACTGTTTCCAGAAACTAGCAGATGTTGGTTAATGATCTTTAGACATTAGATCATAAACCACACTCATTTCAAACACTGCAATCCAAGTGATTATTCGTATATCATTAAGCAACATTCTCAGAACAAGCTCAGTATACTTCCTTATTCTTGAATTTAAACATTCCTTATTGTTTTATTTAAATACAAAAACATTGCATAACCTTTTATTTCATATTTTTTAATTGACAGACTATGGGCAAGGTTCTTTCTTTCTTTTCATTCCCTCTTCTCAGCAAAGCAATAGATAAGCACAGTGTCATTACAAAGTGCAACATTTCTTCAGCTTCACAACACGCTGTCACAAAGCAGATGACATTTGTCCACACTGAAGCTCCAGATGAGCATTAGAACTGAATCCTATGAGTTCCCTTCTTCACAGAGTTACAAAACCACTAGTCCTTACAAAGGGAGCACTTATTTTAAACTCCAGAAAGAGAATAAGATTGTTTATTTGAAAGCAAAGATAGATGGGGTTGAGTCAGACTAGCACGAGTATACCTGGGTGTGCATATATTTAGTAAGTAAAAAAAACTGTCTGTATTTTCAAACATACAGACTCTGCTTAGCTATATAAATATAAATATAGATATATGTATGGAGACAGCAAGTCTTACATGCATCTATGCATGCATATCTACCTGTATATGCCCAGCTACACATAGATATTTATAACAGCATATATACATAATAACATGTGTTAAACAGTATAATCCATTTTAAGAAATACACATATACAAAGTAATATTCTCTTTCATAACATGAACTCAGATTCAGTTTTATCTAACGATCTACTGGAAATATTAGCTAGGCCTCTGATTCACTAGAACCACACTTTAAAAAATTAATTACATAATATATGCTGAAAAATGCCTAGATACATGACAGATAAATTAGTTTCATTTGAGCACATGTAGTGTGTCAAAGAAATTAATTTAATAAACATTGTGGCTCTCATCCTGCAAAAGCATATATAAGTCCCAGTGAGTTCAGTTGTAATAACTAAAATTATTCATGGGCAAAAGAGTTTGCAGATCAAGGCTATATATGCAATTTGGTTGTTACATTATGTTAATTTTTGGATCTACTATTTCACCATAAAATCTGACAAGGCAGAGTCATTTATGAGACATAAATATAGAGAATTGAATTATAGGGAGTCCTCTACATACATAACAAGATCAATTATTAATTAACATTCTGAGATGAAGATATGTTGCTGTAGAGAAATTACTTAAGGGCGTCTATTGATAATGCTGGTCATGGGCTGGGATCCTTTCCATTCCCTCCATATGGGCCGCAGTGATTTAAACACAGCACCTGGATACAACCTATCCCCTCACGCTTACTGTGAAGGGAATCCCCCTTCCCCGTGTCCCCCCCACCACTGTTACAGCCAGTTACTGTGGCTAGAACAAGGCCCAGCCATAGATCACATTATCCTGCTTAAAGGAAGATAAAATCTTACTCCCTGACTGCTGCTGTAATTCAGGTGCAGAACTACCTTTCTGCTGATCAGATCCTGTGCTGGTGCAGTCACCAGAGCTCTGCTGGCAGTAATGGAGATCTACACCTGTACAGATCTACACCTGTAAAAGATCCACCTCCTACACCAAATTAGATCCAGAGCAGCAGCAACCTGGCTGGACCTGTAGGATAGACCTCAGCTAATTCAGATAATCTAAAAGACTGGGCCTGAGTTTGAGCATGTTATCCGGACTTTCTCAGCAACATATTCCTTCCTTTGGGGACTCACAGGGGGTAACTAATCCCACTTACCTCAGTCATCTGTGGACACCTCCCTCTGAGCTAGTCACTCACAGCTTATTTCACCGTTACCAGAGAAAAACACTTTTAGGGTGTGATGAATCTGATTTATTTTGCCTGTCTATTCAAAGCAGAGATGATTCTTGTCCTAGAAATTCCTGTTTGTCTCCACTGGCTATGCAGGGTGACTAGCTCTCACATGACAAAAGTCCTCTCACCTATGTGACAGCTTCACTAGCAACAGTGCTCACACTTAGCAAAATAAAACACAAGTACCAAATGTTAACTAAAACTAAATCTTGAACAGACTAATACATGCATACTTCAAGATACAAATCTTAATGCAAGGCAAAAATACTCTTCTACTCTGTGCTTTCTGGCCAGAGTTTCAGGAGTATGTAATTGCACAGAAGCAAGTGACATTTATGAACAGCAGCAAAACTTGTTTTGTGTTCTCTTTTCAGCAGTTTTCATTGGAGGAAATTTTTTAAAGGACCATAAAAAAATGATTTCTAATAGTGTTCCCCCTGCAGGCAAAGTCTTTCTGATCGTGAAATAGCCAGAAATTAGTTCTAACTGTGAAGCATAAAAATTAACATGCCTCTACTAATATGTTTTCACTATTATAAGTTTGCAACATAAGTCTACAGATGCCCAAACTGGGCAAAATGGGATAAAACAAGAATGCCCCAATAAGATTAAATATAGGAAACTGTTTCTCGTAATGCTGTATCCACAGCCTCAAGCAGCCTAATGGAGACACTAACCCACAGCTGATCTGGTCACCTTCACCTCCATTTGGCTTCATTTTCCTGAACCCTTAAAAGCCTTGTCCCATATTTTCCATGGAGTTGTCCCCTATTCCCTATCAGCATTTGTAGTTACTATAGAAATTATGCATTTTCCTAGGTGGTTAATAAAAACTACAAAAGGAATCAGCTCCAGCTGGGTTACAAAATTGATGCCTTCCCCACCACCTTGCAGGCATTAACATTAGAAAGCTTTCTCAAGAAAGAGGAGGTTAGAATAGACGACAGAGAATACAGTGAAAATACCAATGTAATGTAAGCATTAATGCCATTAATAAATCACAGGTCCAGCACATAACTCCACATAGCAATTCCCAGAAAGATTGTCCTAATCGATAATAAATACATAACTCCTCAGAATTTGCTAATTCGTTTTTGAGCAGTATGGACCCACTCCCTAATTTCTAAGTGCTGTCCTCTAACTCTTTGTGCTATGTAAAGTACACATTTGGACATGCTAAATTCTCTAATTAGTCTATAAATAGTTGACTTTTACCCACTGCTTTGATAATTGCTGGGGAAAGGCCAAAGCATTTATGGTCAATCAGATGAAGAGGAAAGGAATATGGCCCTTTCAGCGAGTGAAATGTAAGGCATTCTGTGGCAAAGCAGAAGCTATTAGCAAGATCAATATTTCTCCTAGTACCTTAATAAATCATTATATCAAAGAACAGTTGCAGGATGAAGAAAACCGCATTCTACCAACAAGGATGCTTCCAAATCAACAAATAAAACATCATTTAAATTACAAAGACCTAATTGGTGTACAAAGGCAAACGGCAAGCATAGAATACAGCCTCTGATGCTAGGCATGTAAACATTTAAAATCATTAGTGAAAGAAGAAAAGCAGAAAGACAAAGAAACAGCTATGCTAAGAGCTCTCCACGCATAATTTGCAAATTGGTAAATATTCATGAATCCACCACACCATAGCTGACTGATGGCACCATGTTTGGTGGAGATATCATAAGCAGCAGAAACAGAAGAGCACCTGGAAAACAGGATGGCCTTTGATATCTTTATTATTGACTGAAAAAGAATCCCCTTGCTGCTATTTGCATTGAGGCTTTTTCCTCTTCCCCTCCTTAGCTAGCAAATAATCAGCTAAGATTTGTAAACATTAGAATGAGAGAAGGGAAGAAATATTCTAATGGCTACTTTCAAGTAAGGGAACATCTCCTCTCAACAGACATTGCTTACAGCCATCATCACATGTACCCACAAAGCCCTCTTAGCCACGTGACATAAATCAGAGTTTTGTCCAAGAAAACCATGATCATTTCCTGCACAGTAGGTAACCCTCCTACACATAAACATATATATGTGGATATATATGTGCACAAATATATGGCTGTGAGAAGACAAGGCTCACAGTGTTGCAAAACTACATGTTGCTATGGAGCACACTTCTTCACCGCTTGTGAGAAGCCACCTTTTTTTGAAATGTCAACTCACAGCACTTTTGTTTTATAGTGTAACCTTTTGATCTAATAGAGAAATTACATAACCTAGTGGGGAAAGAGCCACTAGAGTAACAACTCCTTGGGCTCCACCAGGAGAAAAATGTAATATACTGTTGTAAGCAGCATTTAGGTTCATACTTTTGTTTCAGTAATCTGGTTTTAGCTCTTTGTTGAAGGAATATTACAGAAAAGAAAATGCTTCTCAGTTGTTCAATCACTACTTCTGATTCCTGTCACAGCTTTGGAAGCTTGTTCCTAATTTATTCAGAGGCAAAATTGTTGCCTTTGTGAAGAAGAATCAACTGTTAAAGGAATTTCATTCTGGAATTCAAAGTGGGTACTCTTTGGTTCTCCAGTTCATATTTCATAAGCTTCTAATTCCATAGATGTGATACTTTAGAAGGTCAATTGTCATATGTCTGGAAAGCTGACAAGAAAGTAAACAATGCCAAACAGGAAGGGAGAAAGAGCATCCTATTGCTACATGATATCTCCTCACCCCACTTCAGAGCAGCAGAGACCTTACCCACCTATCAAAATTCTCTGGAAAAGCAGAGTTTTGGCCATATGGTAATAGACTTTACAGGGTTCTGGCCATATGCATTTCCACCATATGACCAGCTTTTTCAGTTAAATAAATATAAAAATGGACAGTGCCTAAATTTTCATGCTCTGAACTCTATAGAGATGTATTTATTTTCTCAAACCGTAATTTTTTCTGGAAAGGAAAATGGATCAGTGTCTCTGTAAGTTACGCCTCGAATCAGTTTGTTGACTGATCCTCCTGTTGTAGAAAACATATCAATCCTGCTTTATAGAGCATAAGATGCAAACTTTAGTAGTAAGGAAACTGCTCTAGTTCATATACTTAACTGCCTACAGGCATCCCAAGAGTTCTTCCTCTCTTCCCGAGGAGATCACGTATTCCTCAGCTCATCTCATGCCTACTAACACACATCAACATAATTTCTCTGGTAGCATCCCAGGACTATTTCAAAAAGCAACTGGAAATACCCTTTTTGCCAGCATCCCAATGTATCACTTTTTGCTTGGCATGTATCAGCTTTGTGGACTGTAAACCTCTTGAGGCCGGGACTACTCCCATTTGTTTATGCCCTTAGTGGCTTAAAGGCATTATCAGCTTTATTCATCAAATTATCAGCAGCCGAGAGGATCACTGTGAGCATGACCCAAACTTCAGCGATCACGTCCAACAGGATCACAGGGGGAAGGCTAATGAAGTCCGTGTGCCCTTTCAATTCTATTATCATAAAAGTCTTTCGTTTTCCAGTACAGTAAAAAGGTGGACTAGCTCTTCAAATAAATAACCAAGAGTGATTGGGATGGTAGTAAATGGGTTCAGCAAAGATTTGGGATTTTCTTATTCTAGTCAGCCTGAACAATTAATTAACAGCTTCCTTCTTTGTCATTAATTTTGTTGCCATAGTAGCCTCTCTTAAGTGGTTTCTAACAAACAAGGAAGATTTATCTGTCACACTCTAAATCGATCAGAAAATGAATGATTTCACATTCATTTTTGTTTGATAATGATTGGTACAGCACAGTGAATCATTACAACAGTGTTTTCTGAGAAGTCAACGTGTCTGTTATCTTAAAAAGCAATCCTAAAGATCAGGCCTAGAGATTAAAAGTGAAGTGCCAGTTCTATGTAAACAAAATACTGTCTTCATTAAGAAATGACAACAATTCATAAATAATAAATAGAAAAAAAAGTTTCTAGATTTTTTTTTAACTCAAATCAAGCATATTTTGCTTAGATATAAACACTTCCATGCACTATTTTTTGCTCCAAATTCACAGCTGGTGAGAAACCATGGAGAAAAACACTAAGAGAATTTCCTAAAAAATGGAGTTAAAATTAATGAGTTTAAACAAAGGAATTTTCTTCTACTTTAGGTTGCTTGGATTGTAAAAATTACAGCATCCACAAGGGAGAAAGCAGGGTGGGTAGGTACATGTCTGCAAACTAAATTCAGACTCAGTTCTGGCCATCATCATGTGCCAGGGGTCTGGGCATGTTTAGAGAACTGCAGGCTGCAACCTGCAAATTGGATCAATACGTTTCTTGCCTGATAAATTCCAGGAGGGAGATAACAGGTGCATTATTGGAAAAGATTGTTTTTGCCTTTCTTCTAGAGGACAAGGTGACAGATTCTCTTAAAGCGGTAATGCTCTTTGCTTCTTCACCAAACAATGCTTTGAAAAGGAATGTAGTTTCAAATCTTGTCCTATCTGTAACGTGTCTCAGCTGGACTGGGGACCAGAGAAGAGTTGGCAACATAATCAAATTACTCAGATTTCCTTGATTAAGCAGCTAGTAATAATCCCAAGGGCAAAATGCTCTAGTCACATCAGTCAACTCTTCCATGAAGAAAAACAAAACAAACATGAAGGCAATGGGATTTATGTTCCTCATTATATTTGTCATTTTCCACAGGCAAGCCAAAGTGGCCTTGAATTTTTTGTCATACTATTGATACCCAAAGTAATTGACTCAGCTACAGACCACAACACAGTTAAATCTTATAGAGATCAAACTTTTTTGCTCTTTATCTCACCTCTTGGAAGATCTAAAGTGAAAATTTTTGGTCACCTCCTATACTGAACAAGGAATATGAACAACAAAGTACTGGGGAGATCACGTAGTAATGAAAGCTGAGATGTGACAAATAGAGAAGAACATCAAGACATCAAGCAAATGCAAAATTTTCAATTTTCTTGTAAAAAATGTTTCCATCAGTTTACAAATTCACTTTTTTTATTGTTCAATTTCTCTCCTGGGACTGGCTTCTATAAGCTACCACACTGTGGAGACAAAACAAGAAATAAGGGGACTAAGGGGCATGGTATTGTTTCTGGTAACACCTTTGCACTGAGGGATATAAAGTTCTCGATGTTGGTGAGTAGCACAGGGCCTTGTTTCTGACCCATTCCCCCCTCCACCACATTCCCCCAACTGCCTCAGTTCAATCATTTGCCTGGCTATACCCAAAACCATACTAGGGTCATTAAAAAAAAAAAAATTAAAAAAATGGTTCTTTTAACATGAATAATTTCTCAGTTCCCACTTACAAAGAATCTGCTGAGCCTTTAAGCTCTGCCAAAGGGAGGGCAGCCTCTGGTGATGAGTGTGGAAATGAGAGCTGAAGGCAGTATGCTCCCAGATCATATCTGTGTAATACAGTATCAAAATAATATAAAAATGCAGTCTAAGTGCAAAGAGCAAGTCTGATTCTTGTTCACTGTGGTTATTTTTAACTGAACCTCTGCCTGTCCATCTATTACACCTTTCCTGGTAGAACAGGGGCAGTAGCAAATCTGAACCCACTTTTGAGCCAGCATAAAAGTTGGAGAGAAGTCACAAGAGGTAATTTCATTACTGGAAGTTTAATGAAAACCAGCAGCCGGACGGTGAAGCTGCACACAAATTGCTGCCTAGGGAGAGGGAGGCAGGCAGAGCAGCCAAGGTGAGCTGTGCCTGGGCACAGCTGATGGGCAGGTATGGGCAGCCCTGCCAGCTGGCACCGACGCGCCTCCACAGCGCGCACTGCCCCTCGCCCACGGGGACCTGAGGGGTAGCTGGGAAACTGAGGCGGGACTTTTAAGGGACAGGCGACATTAATCCATTGAAGGAGGCTGCTTCTCTGTTCACAGAGTACTCTGTTTTCAGGGCTCTGTGGCACTTTAAATGTTGTGCAAAGTCTACTGTAGCATGGTGTGGGTGATGACACCAGCCCACTGAGTGTTTGTTCTGTTCTGGGTTGGAAACAACTGGAAGCCATGTAAACTCACCAGCAGTGCTAAGGCCAAGTTGACTGCGCTGAGTCAGAGCTAACGAACACTGCCAATCATGGCAATTTATGAGCTTGTACTCAGCTTCTTGCTAACTGTGCTACACAGCTTCTGGTTGGCTTGGAAAATGGACAGAGGGAACTCTTCCACTGTGTAGAGGTAAACCCTTAGCCGTAGGCCTATGGGCTCTCACTGAGCACCTGAATCCTGGTAGACCGAAATATAAACCAAAGATTTCAACTTTGCGGGAAATTCTGCAGAGTGAAGTACAAGTGGAGAAGTAAGGAAGTGAGGAAAAGCCTCTGAACAAGCCACAGGCTGCTAAGGTAAAACCCTCTACTTTGATTCAGGCTCCACAGTCTTAAGCATGTCATGCATTGTGAGACTATCAACAGTCAAGTGAATCTTCAGAATATGCAGTGAAACACCTCCAAAGAAACAAAATGCTCTCATAAAGGACATCCATGTTGACTTGTGGAGATTTTTTACTACTTTAAGACCTTAAAATACTATATTGCATTTGGCTATCAAACATTAACTTTTTTTTTCTGAAAGCCCATCCTGTGGCACTGCAAGCTGCCTGCTGATTTTATGGCTCTTGACAGAGACAAATTTCCTGGATAGAAATCCCAACTCACTTCAACCTACACACAGAGCTACAGGGGTGGAAAAATCAAAGGTGCATTAATGGTGGAAGGTTTGCAGGAGTGACCATCTGGAGGCAAAGGCCTATAGCATTAAAGAGGAATGCTCCTGGAAGGATTATAGAAAGATCAGAAGTTCAAAATGCTTCGTGCCCCAGAACAAGAGAACAACCAGGTCTCTCCGTATATCTACACTTCATTGGGAACAGATAGGGCATTTGATTGATCTCACTCATGTGTGACAGACACAAGAGCCTGACAGGAGCTGGTGTGCAGAACTTTGGCCAGGATTTCAGAAATATTGCTGAAGAGTTCACACAACCCTCCCCAAAAATCCCCAAAAAACAAAAACAAAACCAAAAAACAAACAAACAAACACACAAAAAAACCCTCCACAAAACAGACAAAAAAAACCCACAAAAATAAAAGAATACTGGGCAATGGCTTAAGAACTCATTGCAGAATAAACAACATCATTAACCTGTTATTCTGTAATTTTCTCTTCTCCCCTTGTTTCCTTGTCACCTCAAAAGAGTAAAAAAGCTGGGTGAAGAGAGCAATGCTCAGGATGTTTTCATGGACTGACAGGAATACAGAACATCATTATTAACTAAAGTGAATTAGTAGGTCTAAAACATTAAAGAATGGCATTATGAAGCAATTAAGTCTCCTTTAAGCAAAACACATGATATCAGTCAATTTTACAAACAGGATGCCATATTTCCGTCAGCCCTCTCCTTGATTTAATACTTGATCTTTTCATTCAAGATCCTTTGTCCCTCTGAAATGTTTTCTTTTATTCTCTTTAGTGCTGATTCTTGTTTCAATTAGATCAGGTCAGGTTTTCTCTGAGACTGTAAGCATAGGGACATCTGAGTGCAACTTGTCAATACTGTCATAATTACCTTCAACTGCTCTTGTAATTCTAGTGCCTCTGTGAAGCCCCATATTAGGAAAATTGTCCTTCAATGCCCTTCATCTAGTCTGTGTAACATTTTTGTGTACTTTTGTTGGGGGCTGTAAAGGCAGGAAAATTTCCTAAGAAAACCACCAAGTACCATAGTAAGAAACCACTATTAGCAAGAGGGAGAAGAGAGTTGGTTTGCACACATCAGGAGAAAAAGCTATTTGCAGGATCAGTGGTAATCAGAGAGCCACAAAAGTGAACACTGAAGACAAAGGAATGGCGATTCAGCTCATAATAGTATAAAATAGATTAGAAAGAACTGAGATAAGTTAATTTTTTCAAATTGTCTAGGCCTTACAAATTTCACCCTAGAATACATATATCACTGACAGAAAATCTTAGAGCTGCTGGCAATTACCTTTGGGAGGTGAGGTCAGAAACAGTTAACTTAGCAAACACTCAGTGGGAAATAACCAAATAGGCTTGTCTTGCTGTGCAAGACCTGAGGTTAGCCAGTAGATCACAAGCTTCAACAGTCGCTGTCACATATGTATGAATATCTTATTAGAAATATAAAGGAGAATGCTATCTACAAGACTACAAGAGGGCATTTTCCTTTATTACTTTGTTTTGGAAAGAGTTCAACCATAACCTTAGGTGAAGTGTTGGATGCCACATTTTAAGGAGGATGTAACTGACTGACAGCGATTACTCTTAAAAACATGGTAAAATTGAAGGAATAGTTTGTCGATTAATGCAAAGAAGACAAAACTTGGGGAAACATGACAAAACACACTGAAAATTTCAAATATGTTTGAAAGAACAAAGGGAATAACCTATTCTTCTTCATTCCAGGTAGGAGAGAAGTAACTCCCAAGTTAAGAAAAGAAAAAAAGCATTTTTTCTAATTGTAAGAAAAATTAGGCATTGGAATTAATTGCTCAAAGAATCTCCATCAGTGGAGACCCTCAGAAATGGGTCAGCCACAGCTCTAATGGGAAGTGTCAGTACAAGTGATACAGCTGCAGGACCCTCAAGCTACTTCCTAATTTTCTAGGATAGTTCTAGGAAAAAAACCTGTGGCTACTTAGATGAAGAACATTTTTTTTTTTTAGTTCTAGGATATTTTGAGCAATAGTATGTATTACCTTTTCCTTAGTTAATTTTTAATAGTATTCTGAAGGCTCAGAGTTAAAGACTAGCTTGACCCAAGATATCCTTTCATCTTTCTACTTTCATTTTTGCTGTTTGAGCAAAGTTGGTCAAGATTCCTCAGATTCTCATAACACTTCTTGAACTCAATATTCAGTGGTCTTTTGGGTTTTTTTTCTGAATGTGGGATGAATTACATTAAGTAGGAACACATTATTTCCTGAATGGTTCCCTACAACCATTTTTGGGTCATTTCTTCCATATAGTCAATTCAAGTTGACATGGTTTCCTTTCCTTTAAGTTTTGTTTTTTGATTCTGGTTAGTTTTTTAACTGGTGGCATCTAGTAGTCACTTCCTCTGTATTTTCCCTTTTCTGAAGTGATTACTGGGCCTAGAAACCTGAGTCATTCTGGAGCAGTATGCCTTGGGATTCTCAATCTCAGAAGTACTGCATGTGCTACACCTCAGCCTAGAAAGAAGGCTGGAACTTTACCAAAATCAAGACTTTGCCTTACTATTACTTATGATATTGATTTGACTTTGCTCAGCTTTGAATTCTGAAGATGAGCAAAGCTTGGTCCTAAATTAAGCAGGTGTTGAAGAGTTTTTACAAGGCTGACAAAAAGGAGCTGAATACTTATCACAGGCAGTTTCTAATGCTGATAGCAATGTGAATATATTAATCGTAGGATCAAACTTGCCATCATTCAGAAATTACGTAGCCAGTAGGATTAGGGTAGTGGCCATCCCCCTGCACTCAGCATTGTTGAGGCCACACCTCAAGTGCTGTGTTCAGTTCTGGACCTCTCAAGTGCTGGGGCATGTCCAGAGAAGAGCAAGGAAGATAGTAAAAGTTCTAGAGCTCAAGTCTTATGAGGAGTGGCTGAGGGAGCTGGGGTTGTTTAGCCTGGAGGAGGCTCAGGGAGATCTTATTGCTCTCTACAACTGCCTGAAAGGAGGTTGTTCTGAGGTGGGGTCAACCTCTGCTCCCAAATAACAAGTGACAGGACAAAAGGAAATGACCTCAAGTTATACCAGGGGAGGTTTAGCTTGGATATTAGAGGAAATTCTTCATTAGAAGAGTTATCAAGTAAATGGAATAGGTTGCCCAGGGAAAATAGCAGAGTTACCATCCCTAGAGGTATTTAAAGGATGTGTAGATGTGGCACTTAGGGACATGGTTTACTGGTGGACTCAGCAGTGATGGGGTGAGGGTTGGACTTGATGATCTTAACCGTCTTTTTCAACCTAAATGATTCTAAGATTCTATTATTTGCTGTCATGTAAACCAATTCCAAAAAATCCTTTAATGTTTACTATTTGAACAGGTAGCCTTTTTTCATACTTTAGGTAAAAAGCAGGAGAAATGTTCATTTTGGTTGGTGCTTGGCCATATGAACAATCCTTGTCTTCCTTGTTACCTCTTCATATATCACTGCTGTTTCTGGAGACTTGAACAGTGGTGACAGTAGATTTTTCCTCTCAGCTGGAGAAGATGTTTTAACTGCCTTTCAGAAGCAAAATCAATTCATATCTTTCTGTATATGGCAACAGACTATCACTGGAGCTTGAGCTTATGACTTTTATCTTATTGTGACACCTGCTTTGGTCAAGGGGATTACTCCTCCTGGAAGGTGTCAATACTCATGGTGCTCGGTTGAACAGCTGTCCTCCCTCTTCTATTATTATTATTCATGACTTGTGATTGATTCGTCTGAGAGCCTTAGGGATGAAAAACTTAGCAGTTCTTTGCTGTCTTTCTTTTAGAGGGACCTAATGGACAATTATTGTTTCTGAAATGTGCTTCGGCCGCCATTTCACCTCATCTATTGTTCAGCTATCTCTGTGCAGGCAGAATGTGGGCAATGAAAAGGTGCAAGATGTGCCATTATCCATATGCTGAGAACCATCAGTTGCACACTTAGTGCTTCTCCAACAGCGTCATTCATTACCCAGTATCACACTGAGAGAGTTTAACTGATGGAAGAGAAGAGAAGGCACTAGCAGTGACTCCACTTACACACAGCTGAGGCATAATATGGATTGGGGTCATTTTGGCTGAGGGTGTAGCTCCATAATTAATTACTGAACTTTTAAATTCTGGGCTTAATTTACATAATTTGTATTATCTGAAAGTCGTATTGACTATATTCAGCTTCTTAATGCTGGCACCTGTATCAAGAATTTAGCAACACATGGAAGGTGAAAACAGGGAAAAGTATTTTAAATGGGACCTATAAGATCTGCAAATGTTTTTTTCTGAAAAATAGAGGAACAACTTAAATCAGATACAATGTAAAGTAATTTTCCCTTCTAATATTTGAAAGATTACCATAAAGAAAATTACGTTCAACTGTTCTCTAGCTTCACTATAAATAAGACACCAAAATGCTTCCTCTGGAGCAAATAGAGCAAAATGTGGATTTTAGAAATACCCAAGTGTTGTGTAGGTTTGGAAAAGACTACATGGGGTGGCACTGAATAATTCCTTACTGGAAGATTGGATAAACATCTCTCTCTGATTATCTGGACAACTCTTGCTGGTAGTGAAGGCAAATTAACCAAATTATCTTTGGTGTCCCGAGGGTGTTCTTGACCACTGACACTAAAGATATCCCTTCTTTTTATGTTTTGCCTCAGGAATTAAGATCAGCAAAGATTATCATCAAAGCGCCACTTTAAAGCAGAAGATGATGGCACCAGAATGACGCAAGTAAAGAGCCTTACTCCTCATCTGACCCTATGAAAACTTTGCTTAGTTTGCAGGAGTCTCTCAACTGGTTTCCCATTCTTTTGGGAAGTAGCTATCATTAAACAACAGGGATAAGGATATTTCTAGACTGTTCCTTCAGCGGAGGAGGTACTTGCAACCAGTCCTAGAAATACCTTGAAAAGAACTCAAAACATAAAATCCAGCAGAAGGTCAATCGGTTGACTGGGGTGGTTGCTGGTTTGTTTTCCCTGCATACATATGAATTTCAGTCTCTTGCAGTACCTCTGGCCACAGCTCTTACTCAGATGAGCAAACTGCCATTCTAGATTTTCTCATAATAACTTGTTCTGTGGCTTGCTGTGGGCAACAAAAAATCAGAGCCAGATGGTAACAGACACTCTGAGCCACCATTCAAAAATGAAAATAATAAATGCATGTAAAATCATTGAATTGTTGAGGTTGGAAAAGGCCTCCAAGATCATCAAGTCCAACTGTTAACCCAGCAGGGCCATGTTTCCCACCATGTCCCTAAGTGCCACATGCCCATGTTTTTTGGACACTTTCAGGAATGGTGACTCCACCACCTTCCTGGACAGCCTGTTCCAGTGCTGTTCCAATCCTTTCAGTGAAGATTTTTTTCTTAATATCCAATCTAAACCTTCCCTGGTGCAACTGGAGGCTGTTTCCTCTTACCCCACTGCTTGTTACATGGGAGAAGAGACGAACTCTCACCTCACTACACCCTCCTTACAGGCAGTTGTAGAGAGTGATGAGGTCTCCCCTGAGCCTCCTTTTTTTTCAAACACCCCCAGCTCCACCAGTCACTCCTTACAAGACTTGTGCTCAAGTCCTTGCACCAGCTCATTGTGTTTATAATTAGGTTGCACATAAGACTCATGATTTGGACACAAGAGTCTTTACAAAATCACAGTCTTTACAAAATCACAGTCTTGTTTGGATTTATGTTCTAATAAAATACAATTCTCCCTCCATGGCAGCTTTGTGAGATTCACTTCCCCCACCTTCCCATTTTATCTTCCCATATTTCCTTCAAGCATCTTGCTTACAGATTTTCTCCAGCTACCAAACTATTTTGTTTCCATCTTTTCAATAATTCAAATATATGTATCAAATGCACTCATGGCATATTTCCAGGCAGTAACATCCCCTTTCCTTCCTGTCTCTTTGTAGCCAGGTAATTTACATGTAAGATGCACAAAGATAACCATGCTCCTTCACAGTCCTGTTTTGTACACCAGCTCCCTCTGCTTTCTCATTGCAATCCTCCACAGGAGCCTCTGGTGGGACAGCTGAGCCCTGAGCAAAGCCTGGTGGCGCAGAGTTTGGCCTTTCCGGCAGCATGGCTTTATGTGTGCCTGCATTTTTATCCAGTGCAGCAGCAGGTCCATGTGCAGCAGCAGTATGGAGATCAAAGGTACAGTTGCCATGAATACACGCTAGGGTAGAAAAGTGTCCTCCCTAGACTCTCACTCTCCCTTCTCCCTTTCCCTCCTATGTTTTTTGACAGATTTGTGTTTTGCCAGTTATGATTTCTTCACTTGAGAAGCAGCAAGACAACGGAGCAGTGCTCCCCCCACCAAACTTCCCCAGGAGCCAGCCCACGCTGAGCGTGTGCCCAGGAGGTTGTAACAGGAGGACAGGGCAGAGGAGCCCAGCCCCAGGAGTCAGAGCCTCCTCATCCCATGTGGTGGCCGTGAACTGTTTTCACCACTTCGGTTTTTCTCTGCTCCCTGTAAAACCATGATACTTGTTTCACCACAGGAGTGTCAAGGGCAAAGGTTTGAGGACACCCTAAGAGGTATTTAGTGACCCAAACAGAAAACTTTAGAAACTTGAGCAATAAATTAATAAAACTCCAACAAAGCAATAAAAAGTAATAAAGACCTCAGGAAAAAAGAGGCCCCTCTGGGGAATGAGTTGAGGGATCATATGCAGGAAATAAACAAGAGATTAAGAAAACAAGAGGAGGAGATACTTGCAAATGACAAAAAAAACCTTGAAATTTGCAGTGAAAGACATGGGATAAAAGGAAATAGCTGACCCAGGTTAAACTAATTATTTAGCTAGATCATCTATCCTGTTTCCATTCAACATCAATACCAGACACTGCAGAGAAGTGGTACAAAAGATACCTACATAGTAGCAGAAGAAGCTTCACCCAGATCCCAGGCTGAGGATCAATGAGTTCAGCCTTCTGCCACTGCTGTGTAACTGCTGTAACTTCTTTATAAAGGTATAATATGCAAAATATATCTGTGATGGCATTCTTATTGATGTAAATATCTATTTCTGGGAATACCTTTGACAATACCTCAGGGCAATACTTTCCAAGGGGAAATTATACCTTCTATCGCCTTTTCAGTAGAACTGTCTTGCCTTTTAATTTAATTGGTTTTCCTTTGCTTCTGCATTATAATGAAGGTACATCACACCCATACCCAACTACTTTATGCCTCTTAAAATACATACTTTTAACATGTACATATATCAAATGAATCTCATATTTCTCCTCTTTTTAAATGTCACAATACTAATTTGTATGTACATCACAATTTTCCAAGAACTAGACTGCTGAACAAGGGAACTTTTAAAATGTGTTTTAGACAAATGACTTGCCTAAAAATTCTCCACATGGCAGCTGTTGATTGCATTTGTATCACATTATTAAGACGCAGGCCTAACTTCACTTTGCTTTGGCAATTTTAGCAGTAACTCTTGGAAGCCTTAGGTGAGGCATGATTCAAACAACACTCATAGACAGGTCTGGAAAGGAAGATTTTGTAAAGCTGCGGTTGCTACTAGTAAAGTACGCAAATGCCAACTGCAACTAGTTTTCTCCCTTGATCCAAAATGTCTTCCAGTGTTTTGCACTTCTTTCTCCCCATCCCCGTCTAAGAAAACCACAAATTTTGCCTGAAGGGGTATCATCATTAAAGAAAGAAGCAGTGTAGTCAAAGCCTTGGGATGACACAGATCATTCAACAGTCGTTCAATTACAGTAAAAAGCTACTTATTTTTGAACACAGAGCTTTCACTCAACACAGGCCCAAGGCAGCACTATCAGATTGGTATCTGCAGTATCTCAACCAGTCTGATGTAGGGCTTTCGCTCATTACAGAAGCTGTGCCCTTGTGTGAGGTTTACATCTAGGTTCAAAGAGTTTCTAAAGTGTCTTGGAGCTGTGTTGGCTTTAAAAGTTATTATCATAATAATTTCCAAGAATGAATTAAAAGTTGTTTTGGATACCTCTCATCTCCTAAATCCATCTGATTTTGTTTAAGGCTTACAGGCTACTTTCCCTGCAGAATTCCTACAGACTAATAAAACAGTATGTGACTACAGAGTCAACAAGGAGAACAGCAACACCCAAAGCACGCCAAGATAAACCAAGCAAATAAAATACAGGATATTAAAAAATGAACATTTTTGAAAACTATTATTTAGGGCATACAATTCCTACAGATCCCAAGTGTGACCAATAGCAGGGTATGACCACCCAGATGGAAAGGTTGATCCCATAGGTTTTTCTTAACAGATCTCTATTAAAATGCTGTTCAGTACCAGCTTTGAAAGCAGTAAGAAATATTTTTTTCTCTGTTATATAGCTGCATAGAAGAACATATTGAAATGCAGGGGAGTGTCTTCTACCCTCTAAATCAGAGTGATTGCTGGCCACACTATCATTTCAGTTGACAAGGACACAGCATTAGCTACAGGCTTCTCACCACTTCTTGCCATGCTGACACTACAGGAGCCAAGTCATTATTATTATGCTCTTTTTACAGTCTCTTAAATATAAACTTTTTTTTTTCATTTTTGTAAACTTTCCATGAACCTGAGCTCCTCCTGACCCAAAAGCCTCAGTAATTCTGCTGATTGTCTGCTAAGTGTGCTTCTGAAAATATCCACAGCTGTAACTGCGGTCAGCTGCTCACATATGAGCAACCTGGGTGGAAGCAATCGATAGCAGGGCCTTTTAGGGTAATGCAGCTTCAAAACACACTGAAAGACATAGCAGTGAGAAGAAAATGACATACAGGCCCAATTCCTTTCTGCAGTTCAACTCTATAAACTGCAATCACTCACTTCGAAGGAAAGACGAATGGGTTACTCTACATCTGTACAACAGTAACAGAACAGAGTTACATCCTAAGCATCTGGTGAGAAACAAAATGAATTTTTCACAACACTTTCTCCAGCATAAAATGAGATTTGGCTTGCAGACATTCAAGATAAAAAAGATAACAAGTCAGCACAGGGGTCTACACGCTGAAATACTATCCTGGTTCCAGCTGGGGTAGGTTTAATTTTTGCAGTAGCCAGGATAGGGTATGGCTAGGACCCACACCGTTATCCTGTACCACCTCAGGTCATCTTCCAAGGACAGGGGGAAGGACTTGCTTCTGGACTGGGGTAGCGTGGCAGAGGGAGTGGCTGTGTATTGTCAGAGGTTTCCAGGGGGTCAGCAAGATTTCTTTCTCTTACACACTCCATCATTAGTATTGTTGCTGTTACTGTTCATTTTCTTACCTCATTGCTGTTTCCAGTAAATTGTTCTTATCTCAATTCATGATCTTTATCTTTTGTGACCCCCATTCTCCTCACCAATCCACCATGGAAGTGGAAGAGGAACGGGGAGGGAAGGAGGGAATGAAGCAGGGAGAGAGGAGGGGAGTGAGCAACATATAGCTTGGAGTGGTTTCAGTGGGAACACTAAATTGGAGAATACCATTCCTAAACCATGACAAATAGAACACAATACAGTTTACAGACCTGTACACAGGAACGTAGCTTCTCAGTGGCCCCATCACAGTATTTCCAAAGGAATGTTACAAATTCTCATGGCCAATCCTGCAAAAAGTGGAAAGCAGAGTTAAAACTAGGAAGTTTCCAAAGGAAAAGCAAATAAAATCAGCTGTCTCCTTGGATACACAATGCTAAAAGTCAGAGTAGAACTGGTTTAGAGAATATTAAATATTTTACACTACAGGAGCAGCTAGATCATAACAATTATATAAATTTAGCAAAGTCCAAGTTAAATAAAATGCAAACTGGCAAGTTGTTTTTAAAGATATGTTTCAGGGTAAAAATGTAATGAATATATGGAACTGGATTAGAAGAAAAGAGAGAATACTGCACCAATTTATATTCTCTTTGAACTGTCTGTAATACAGCCCATAAAGTGGATTTTCAAATATATAGCATATCACAGAACCAGACACTTATTTCTAGCCATGGCACTTCTAGGCTTTTGGGAAAGGAGAGCAGAAATAGTCTAGTGGAATTGTGCTGTGTGACAAAGCATCTACTGGTGGGTTCTGCCCAACATCAATAAACAACTTTTTTGCTTTAAATGAAGGAAAGAATTTCAGCAGTAAACAAATGCTTCACATCTTGCATGAATACTTCAACAGAATCAAAGCAAACCTGTGTTTTCACACCTCCTGCAAGTGCTATTCCAAGTCAAAATACAAGTCAGAGCTTGAGATCTATCAGTTGCTAAGTTTTCAATCACGACAACCATGATAATAAGGGATGGTAACACACAACACACTAAAGCTTCCTGTGATACTCCCACCTGGAATCCACACTTATTATTGTAAGCATAATTATCTGGGTATCCCTGAGACCAATTTTTGCACTTTTTGTATAAATATGACCTCTTGCATAAGACATGAAATTTAAAATCATCTCCTTCACAGATATCATTGAGTCATTCCATTACCTCTGGGACAGATATGAATTATGCATTCTTCGATTCTCTTTAAAATTTAGATGCACAAGGGGACACAGAAAAATCTAAATGGTACTAAAAATATAAAGCATTCAAAAAGGAAACAATAACTTGTATGCTACTGACTGCTGCAGTGCTCCGAAGGCTCCCTGCCTGGTCAAGAAAAGCACATAAAGCACTGAAACGTAGCAGCAGGCCTCCATGCTAATGGCTGCTAGTGACAAGGGCTCACTGAATGTCACTGCTTCACATACTGTGTACTGTTCATTTCTCTTATCTGTATGACCTCTCTTTTGAAATGACTGATGAAACTCGCCTGAATTAGCATCTTTGCTTTTGGGCATTTGCCTCCTAGAAGGCATTTAGTAACATCTCTACTAAATACAATAATAAAGCATGGGGGGGAAAAAGATCATAATCTTAACAAAAAATAATCACTATGTCTGTTAAAGAATACTCAGTGTGTAATGCAAAAGGGCTGCTTCTCTGAAGCCTCCTTGTTCGGTTATTTTTCTACCTTGACACCCTTTAGGAGTACTGGCTTGTCACAATACATGCATTCACATTGCATACTTGGCTAACATTTTCATAATTAGTGTGAATAAAAAGAAATATCTGTTACTGCAAGAAAAAAAAAAAAAAAGAAATGCCTCTATTCTGATGCCCTGCTGCTATGATGACCTATTTCACACTAGCATCTGTTCTCTTCTCATGAACCACTCCAGATGTAAGCTGGCAAAACAGCGCTGCAAGTATGTTACCCAGATGTCCAACGAGTGCTGCAGATGTTTTCTTCCATGCTTCACATTTAAAGTGTGCCTGATTAATTTTTTCATTATTATCTCAACTACTTGGCCCACAGATTTTCCTACAAAGTTTGCAGAATCCAGGATCTAATTTGCAGCCATAAGGAGCAGCTCCCTTTATGTAAACAGGTTCATTAATGTCTGGAATAACCAGTCAACAGAGCCTTGGTCTGAATTGCCAAAAGAAATGCAAACTTCAGTAATCTATTATGTCTTGATAATATTTGCCTGAGGATTTAACACAGTGTTCATTTCAATTCAAAATTACAGATGTTTGCAATATTCAGATGCATCAGTCTAACCAAAAATATTATGCCCATTCTCTGCCTCAAGCCCTTGACCTGAATGAGGTTAGTGACAGGGATATGAATGACTTGAGTGGAAAATGAAACACAAAAGTAGTTTTATCGTGAAGTACAATATTTCTTCTGTCACTAAACCATTTTTTCCCCCTCAAAATTACAGAGTAGACTGCAAATCTTCAAGGCTAGCAGTCATGACGACAGTCTAAGTGCCATTTAAAAGAATAATAATTTATGAGGCGCCTTGGTAGAATAGCAAAGGTCAAAGAGTAAACTCCCTCGGGAGGAGAGGATGACAAAGGTTACAAAGATGACTAAAGACTTGCCTACAGAAAGGAATTTTGTTGGAAGGAAGATATTTTCTTGCAACAGCTTCATCCCACCTAACACAGTTCCTCATCCAAATGAGCAGTTCACCTTTAAGTTAGCTAAAAGGCATTGCTTGCAAAATACGCTTCTGAAATTCATAGATTAGCAGCTTGGCCTTGTACCCACTGAAGTTCCACTGAAGTGCTGGCAGATGGAGGACACTGTGGGTCTGTCCCACAGGGCACAAGGGGGATACCTAATGACTGGTGTGATCCCACATGGGCCATCAAGCTTGAAAAAATCTCTGGAGTCTTTGCAAGGCAGTCCCCAAATAAATCCTACTTTTGTGGCAACTGGTACCATCTGCAGACCTCCAACAGGCCACCACAGACTGGCACAATTTCTCTTAGAAGCAGTGTGAGGAGTTGGTAGGTAAGGAGCCTAAGACACACAGTGGACACACTCTTCCTGGACAGTTGTAAATATGCACAACAGCCATGACTCTACAAAGCAGTTTGGGCAGCTTTTCCTTGCCACAGCTATAGTATTCCCTTTCTTCAGATGCTGCAAGTACAGAAAAAAAGGCAAGCATGAAGACAAGCAGGAACAACTCTTTTTGGCACAGCTCCACTTTCTGCCAAAACATCTCTGGGCTCATAAAATACACATGAACTGGTGGGAGAAGCTGATGCTGCAAACCTGGGAGTAACCAGCGGTGTCTACAAAACATCAGAGTGATAAAAAATAGCTTAACCGGAAGCCAGCAGGCAACCAAAAACAGCTCATCTCTTCAGAAATGTGTGGCCATAAACATTTCAAAAACTGACAGTTTCCAACTGTTCACAATCAGTTGCGGGAAGTTTCTGCAGCTGGATCAATGGCTGGCACTTGTGGAGGGGGCTGGCACAGCTCTGAAGGGTACAGATGTAACAGGTGCTGGTAAACAACAGGTTATTGACTGCTTTGAGCATAAGGGATTATATTTAATTTCTGTAGGATAACTGCAAGAGCCCTTCTTGCTGATATTTGACCTCCATGCCAGGCCTCCCAGTTCATAAAGAGGTACCCGAGAAGCAAATCATCGAGTCAGATTATATAAGGAGCGTTTGAGCACGCTTACCTATTTTCTATACTAAAATCAGGCAACTGTCTGAAGGGAGCAAATGCCACAGACATTCAGAGTATCTTCAATCCCTTGCTCCAGCAGTCCCTGGTCCATCACAACAGCCCATGAAGCCTGTGGCTGGCTGTTCAGATCACAGAAAATTTTTACAGATCCATAACTGCACACTGATGACAGCAGAGTGTGCCTTTGGGAGAGGGAAGGGCAGAAGGCAAGTGGAAGGTGGGACGCAGATGAACAAGACTTCAATTGAAACAGCATCTTTTATCCTGCACATCACCTGCAGAAAGGAGGGAATGTCACAGACATGTTGCAAACACATCAAATAGCTCAGGCAATTCCCACTCCTGAGTGACAAATCCACTGGGCGTGCTGCCAGGCAGCCCTCCTGAACCTGCCCTCCTGAAGAAAGGGAAGCAGCATTTCCACCCCAAGATTTGCCTCAAGCTTAGAGCCGCTTACTCCAGCACAGAAGCTCACCCTCAGTGCCAAGCCTCGGTGGGCTTTGCGTGAGGGGTTTTATACTCTCCTGTGCTGGTTTTGTATGCCTTGTCTTCCTTTATTAATTTTAAACAGAATGGAGGGATGTAAATTCACCATTGGGGATATGTCAGTGTTTGCTCAACATGCTCTATATACCTTTATTAATTTTGTATTGAATGGTGGATGTGATTTCACCCCAGAGGGAAATCAGGGATAGCAAAAGGTCTTTCCCACAGCAGGACAGCAGTGAGGAAGGGAATGTAATTTCTCTGTGGATTTATTTTGAGTGACTTATGTGCTTCCGTGGGTTTCTAAAGCTGAAGAATTTTGAGCTTTCATGAACAGGCAGTTTCAGTGCCATGACCCACCAGTATAAAGATGTTTATTAACTTAATGTAGCATTTGTTATTCAAGTCTTTCTGCTTAGAGTACATTTTAAAAGCAGCAGATGATGCCTTCTTATAGTCCAAGAACAGTATGTAAAGAGGGAAATTTAAAAGATTTCAAAATTGAGACCTATTTTTAAATAAGACTTATTCTTTAACAGTACAAATGCATAAACACCATATGAACTACAAAAGGGTTGTTATTTGACACAGGTTTACAAGGTTTAACTCTTGGCCACAAAGTTTAATTCTTGGCTCACTGCAAAAATTGCCTGTATCTGTGAGAACAGCTTGGCAGCCTGTCATTTCCAACAGTGCAATTCCCAGCCCTCAAACAAGCCAACACTTGGCTTGGAACATGCAGGGATACTCAATGCCCTGGACCGATGGAGATGTTGTGAAGTTGCTTACTTGTAGATAGCTCTTTGCTATCAACTTCCAATTCACACAGTATGGTTGCACTCCAGCATATCCCTTTGTTTAGACTCTTGGTCCCAGGATATATCTTAATTCACTAGTACCATGACAATGAAGGGAATGTTCCCTTTTTTTGTCTGTCCTATTTACTTTTGAAGAAAAAAAGTTTTCAGAGGGAAAAAAAAAACAAACCCTCATGCCTCCCTCAGTTTCCAGAGATTCCTAGGTTGCATCTTCTTCATACTCAGCTTTGCCAAATGCAATAAAATAATGAACAGTGGTGTCCTGAAGGATCTGGGCATTTCATGTATGACAGTCAAAAAGCACAGAAGCAACAGGTGCTGTTTATTGTTCAGTTGTTCACTGCACACATTTCACCCGCATTTCATCATGTATTTCCTCACTCACATTTCTGCAATGCAGATACAGAGGCTGCTCCACTTTTCGAACCCTCTGAGTGTGACAGGTGTCTTTTCCTCTATTGACTATCCGAGCACAAAGTCTGTGAGTTCGTAACTCATCTCCAGCTCCACCAGCACCCAAAGACTGAAACCCAGCCTCATGTTTACTGCACAGGGCAATTGAGATGGTGATTCCTCTATACTGCTGAGGCCTCTGTGACTCCTTGGTCCAGGGACCTGTTGTGGGAAGGTGGCCATGGGGTGAAGCTATCAATGAACAGCAATTTGGGGAATGTTTGCTATGTAAGGAAGATGAATATCCTCATGGATGGCCTAATGCTTTTGTTTGCCCTTCCCCAGGCACCTGGGGAAGAAAGCTGACATGGGAGAAAGCTGACCACATGGAAGAAAGATATGGAAGAAAGCTGACCACACAGCAAAAGACAAGTTTTACTGATCAGAAGATGCCACAGCAAAATTTATACTTCTAAAGACTTACTAGGATTTATGCTGCTGAACAATGCCTTACTGAGACTTCTTCTCAAAACAAACTTCAAATGGTGAACTGAATTAATTATTTGCTTGAGCAAAACATACTACATGCTTGAAAACTGAATTAATGACTAGCTGGCTCTCCCTGCACATGTACTAGTGATTCTTTTCCTACACTGGTGCAGGTGGCACATGAACTCCTTGTGTGACTGACAGCAAGGGCAGAAATTTTCTGCACTGAGAAACACAGTTCCCATTTTGAGCACCAGAAAGAGCAGAACTACTTCATTTGAAAAATGAGCAATGGAAGCAGGAGAGAAAGGGAATAGGGAAGTGCAGCTGGCTGTCATGGGCTCTTTAGGTCAGCACTTTTATATCTGCTGAACACAGCTGGATTTTGAACACATGGGAGGGAAAGAGGAAGGGCAGGATTTGGAAACTGGCTCACATCCATCCAAGATGATACCATGCAATCCAGAGAAGAAGTAATAAATACCAGGTACATGTCACAGCACACAATGCTAACAGCCTTTAATAATGGCTAATGCAACATTACTCACCAGCCTCCTTGCTGTGCTGCCAGCAGCCTGGGTGTTACCTAGGACTGAAGGCACACAGGCAGGCAGTGAGGCAGGGAGAAAAGGAAGACAGGCAGCCCTACCTAACTGTGAGCATCTTGTTCAGGATCCTTCTTACTGACCTCATGTAGGAGTACAGGAGTCAGCCAGTGTTCCACATCATTTCTATTAGCTGTGTCCTTACCCTGGTTTCAGCTAGGACAGGGTTAATTTTCTTCCTAGTAGCTAGTATGGTGCTGTGTTTTGGATGTAGCATGAGAATAAGGCTGATAACACACTGATGTTTTAGTTATTGCTAAGTAGTGCTTACACTGAGTCAAGGACTGCTCACGTTCCCATGCTCTGCCAATCAAGGAGTTGAGAGGGAGTATGTCCAGGACAGATGATCCCAGCTGATCAATGGGATATTTCATACCATAGAAGATCATGCTCAGAAATGGGCAGGGCATTTGCTCATTTGGTGGTGAACAACTGTGTTGTGCACCACTTGTTCTTCTTGGGGTTTATTTCTCTCTTATTTTTTCATTACTCAGTAACTACTATTATCATCATTAGCAGCATTATTATTGCTATTGTTAATATTAAATTTATTTTTACTTCATTTATTAAACTGCTCTTATCTCAACCCACAACTTTTACTTTTTTTCCCAATTCTCCTCCCCACAGGATGGGGTGAGTGAGTGGCTGCATGGTACTTAGTTCCTGGCTGGGATTAAACCACAGCAGTTCTGGACAAGCCACAGGTCAGCAGTGGTATTCTGTGCCCAGCTCCTCACCAAGTCCTCCAAAAACAGAGGAGGGAATGACGCCTTAAGTTTTAGCTTTCATATTTTCCAGGTTCTGTACTGCATTAGTACATAACTCTGAACTTCATATAAAGTGTTAGCAAGTTCTCTTCACAGTTTAGTTAGACAAAACAATCCTTTTCCAGCCTAAGAACCAAGGACACCATTGCAGCTTCACGCCCAAGAAGTGTAAACAACAGCGAATTGAGGAGAGCAATCTGGGAGGATACTGCCTCTGTCCTTCACCTTCCTGCAGCTGTCTTGCTCTCCTCTCTTTTTAGTGGAACTGTTTATAAAACTTTGGATGAGAACTGCATTCAGTCATTGCCTCTCTTCACCCTGGAGAAGAGAAGGCTCAGGGGACCTCATCACAGTATTCCAGTACTTAAAGGACAGCTACAAAGAGAATGGAGGCTTTCTCTTTGCAAGGAGACATAGGGAAAAGACAAAGGGCAAGGGATAAAAGTTGTGTCAAGAGAGGTTTCAGCTCAATACGAAAAATAAATTTTTACTCTGGGAATAATCAACCACTGGAACAACCTCCCAAGGGATGTGGTAGAATTTCTGTCTCTGGAGGTTTTCCAGATGCAATTGGACAGGGTGCTAGATAATCTTATCTAAGCTTCTTTTCCCACAAAATGTTGGACAGATGATCTTTCAAGGTCTCTTCCAATCTGGGCTGTTCTGTGATTCTGTAACTAGCTATCCTCCAAATCCTATTTCTCTGGAGACTGATTCCCAGAGCTTCCCGTCCAGACCTTCAAAGCTGCCTGTATCATCTGCTCTCTCTCTCTGAGGATAAGGTGGTCACAGAATAATTTATATTGGAAGGACCACTAAGGGTCCTCTTGTGCTTAAAGGAGATTGCTCAGAGTCTTCTCCAGTCAAGCTTTTTACAGCTTTAAGGTTGGAGATATCACAGCCTCTCTGGACAATTTGTGTCAGTCTTTGCTCACACCTATGGTGACTTTTTCCATCCAAATATATACAGTCAGGATTTCAAATGTTCCAAATTGTGTCTGTTCTTATCATCATGCACCTTTGAAAAGAGTCTGACTTATGCATCCCCTCCCATTAGGTAGTCTTAGACAGCAATAAGATTCCCCAATGACCTTTCCTTGATCTGAACAGTCCCAGATCTCTCCACTTCTTCTCATATATCCTCTGCTCCAGCTCACTGTACACCTTGGTAGTCTTCTAGGGGCCTTGCTTCAGTCTGCCTATGCCTTTCTTCTACTGGGAAGCCCAAAACCAGATACAGTACTTCAGATGTGGTCTCACATGTGCTGAATGAAGTACAATTATGACTTCCAACCAAGCTAGGCCCAGCTAAAAGTATCCAGGGGTCAGCAGAGCACAGAGCTAGAACAAAACACCCTACAAATACGTGCCCAAATGTGAGCAAAATAGACAGAGTTTTACTATGACTGGAGTAGCACTGAAAGAGAGATTAAAGTCAGCCACCCAAGCCCAGAGCAGTAGCAGGCTCACAGGTAAGACAGCCCAGCTAGTTGGAAGAGACTGGACAGATATGAGGGGAGGAAGGTAGGAAACACCATAATATTTCAGAGCACATAACCACTTAAATTAAAGCAGCTACAACTGAGCTTGAATTACTGCTGATCCTAACAGGAATAAAAACAGCACTAATTTCTCCATTATAATATAATGGAGAACTGTATCATGCAAAGACAGATTTTCTTATTATCAGTGTAGCATGATTAGACACTGTACAGCACCATCATGAACACATGACAAAATGGGCCAAAAGTGGTATCAACCAATTGACCGTGGAGGCATTTCTGCAACACAGAATATATACATGAAGACTGCAATCCATACAATCTTTGTGAAGAGATTACATATTTGCATCTGCTATCCAAACCAATGATATCCTGAAAATTAAAAAAAAAAAACGAAAAATAATTGCTTGGCAAAGCATCATCTCTAATACACAATACCAAAACTTCCATATACCTTGAAGTGAGACCACTAATAACAAGAGGGAAAAAATTCCTAAGAGATAACAGAAAGAAAACATATTCACAAAGGGGAAGGAAAAATAGTGATGTGTCTACCACCTTTGTGAGTAACTCCCTCAGGAAAGAGTCATTTTAGCATTAGGACCATGAAGTGTGCCTGAGACATGGTAGCAGTAGTAAGGATAGAGAAAACAACAGCCTGGAGGAGAATGCTTTCATCAGGCCTGCAAATCTTGTCCGTGCTAACAAAAAAGGAACTTTGCATTGCCATGGGGGATTTTTGGCAGCAACAGCAGCACAAATTGAGTCCCTATCAAGACTTGATCATAAGGAACAATCAAAAACAAAACTCAGGTTTCTTCTTACTCTGTTACTGGAGGAAAAAAAAAAAAAGGAATGAAGGAGGCTCTTATGCCAGGAATAGTCCTCAAAGCACTGGAGTAAAGTTCTGGTCAGTTCAATGATTTGGAAATCTGCTCATGAAAGTCTGGTTAACAGTTAAGGAATTACTCAGATGAGTAACTGCCTGTCATGGCAGTTTTCTGCCAACTGGACACTTTTCTGCCAACACAGATTTCCTATGTGGACAAGACTTTCCCCAAGTCCCTTCCAATGATCAGAAACATTGTCCACTTCTCCCATTTTCCTGGAAGGAAGGCACTAAAAATGTCAAAAGTTATTGAGTTATACAAACTTACTCTTCTGTCTTTTTTTTTCCCTTTTTTTTTTTTTTAAACTTTTCCCTCTGTCAAAAGAGGCATATTCTGATTTCTTTTGTTACTGTCTTGTTACAGAGAGTTACTTGCAATAAAGTCTTATCCTTGACCCAGCAAAATTTATGTAGGTTTATACAAAGCAGAAAAATATCTTTTCCACTGAACTGCCTCCTCTAAAACCTGAGTCCATGACCCTAGACACAAAATACTTTTAGCAAGGGTAGAAGCACTTGCCATGTTTGTATTTAATTTAAGTAAAGTGATGAGAATAGGGCCACACAATGATTTTTTGTGGTTGGGAGAGGTTAGCAGCACAACTGAGGTTGAAAACTGCTGTCTTAAACTACTCAGAGCAAAGCCACAATATGGAAATACATTCTTTTCTTGGACTACAGACTAGAGGAATGAGCAATGCTGGTGGGGGTTCCACAAGACTACTTCTGACTAGAAAAACTGCTCTGATGGAGATTTGCTGGAGCTCCTTGCTGGCCTCCACTTTCACTCACAGTCATGTGTCACATAATTAAGCCTGAAGGGGATATATGTGTGTCTCATCATGCCCACATGAACATACAAAAAGGGTCTGCTTGAGCAGAGTGGAGGATTTCTGGATTTCTATCAGCCAGAATCAGTGGGTACACCTGAGGGATTCTGTGGTACCACGTCACTGCAGTAACGAGCAGGCAGATGCCCTTGACAGAGGGAAAGGTCATTATTTTTCTGCACAGTTTTCCTACCCACATCACTAGCCAGCTCACTTCCAGTTTGGCAAGCTGCTCTTTAAGCAGAAATCAGCCTGACAGAGACTTTAAGAAATGAAAAGTATAATCAGGATCTGTTATATTTGGGATGTGTCTTCACCATGTTACCGCTGACTTTGGAACCTGCAATTACTGGCAGAAAGCTTTTAGCAAAGAAAAATTTGAATGAAATAAAAATAAACAGCTCCTCCAAAAAACAGCAATCATGTATCAGGGTGTGTCATCCAAGGGAGAATCTTAATGGCATCCTTTCACATCCCCATAGCCCTGCAAATGGAAAGATTCTGCAGAACTAGCCTGTGTCCACTAAACACCAAAGAGCAGAATAATTCTGCACTGGAATGCATTCTTTAAGCACTTCTTCTGGAATTAATACTAAAATTGCAAAGTGTCTGCACTCCAACCACTACAGCCACATAAAGTAAGGCTGTTTGGAACAAAACAGGTTCCTCCTGTGCCTGCAAGAGACTTGTATGTGCATTTGTGATATGCACATTGCTAAAGTATCTGTGTCATGAGCTGATAAAGGAAATACTAATAAAATAATGGACAAGCCGCATGCACAGGCAGCTCTTACACTGAAAACTAATTACAAACAGAGGTCACCTCTGGAAAAGATGGAGATAGGGCCTCCAGTAGCCTAATCCTAAAAGCCATACTCTCAAAAGAACAGCAGCCCTTTGCGCACATGAACTTCTGGGTTTGCAAGTACATATGCATATTAAAAATCATAAAAGCAAGACATCTGTGAGGGATGAAATCTCTCATAAAGCATTTCCAAGACCAGGGACAGTCTGCATGTATGGCAGCATACAGTGTATTTTGCATCCTATAAACACAAGTGGGGCTCTTCTCTGAAAGATAAGTTTCTACTTTTGTAAATGCTCTTCAGTTAGACTGAAATATTCAAATTCCAATTTTTAAGCTTTCAAACACAGAAACTGTTAAAACATCAGAAAAGTATTTTAATGGAGTGAAACAGGGTCACAAAGGAAGCCTGAGCCTGTTTTGAGAACTGGTTCAGAAAAGAAGCCCTTACAATTTGACTACAAGTTTGCAAAGACAATTCTCCAGATTTCTGCAAGGTCATTTCAGGTAAGGGTTTGAAAAGCACACTGTTTCTTTAGATATCCGGGTGTATATCCAGCAGGAATTAGAACAGCAAGAAAATCTGTTTTGTTCTGTCTGCCTGGAATCTGTCACCTTTTAAATCAACTTCTTAAAAACACTAGTTTCCATCTGCCAACAGCACCACAGTGTATATATATACATATATATATATAGTGCTTTAAGTGCAGAAGAGGATATCGAGTCCCTCAGAAAACCCATGCTGTTATGTTAAGGACATATTTTGATGATATTTCCTACAAGTTTCCAAGTGATGGCTGTGTCAGCAAGCTCTGGCACAGAATAGCAGCCAGCTGGGTGTGGACTAGACAGCATGTGGACAGGAGTCAGGCTGAGGACAGCACTGGAGCCAGAACGGTTGTATCTGTACTGGAAATAAGGCTCTCATTTCTAAAGCATTTGCAGGATACACCCCCTCTAGGAAAAAAAAAAGAAACAAAAAAAGAAACACTTGATTTTAAATTAGTCTTTAAATCTACATTACTTAGAATTATGTTTTAAGAGGATTTATGACTAAGAAGGATGAGAAAAAAAAAAGACTTCTATATTATTAGCTGCAATTTTGAGGAGGATATCACAGAAATTATCTTTAAATGTCTAGTCCTGGTGGTTCACATAGATGTAAATTGTTCTGTAGCACCCACTTGCTAGATAGAGAAAAGCGTGCAGGTTTAAACTGGCTGCATTATTGTTGGCATAAATTTACTCAAATTAGTCAGAGAGCTGGAAATGTCCTGCTTAAAAAAAACCCCAAGAACAAGTTAATATATATTTGCAGGGCAGCTTGGAAGATCTTATGAAAAAATGTTTTCAAAAATATTTTTTCTCCACTGAACAGCTCAGAGAAGTATGTCCCTGACAAAGGCCCATAAGGGGCAAAGACACTGCATATTTGTTCTCTTTTGCTCTTTACAAATGAAGCAAACTACAGTTAATATATTATGCATGTCTTTCAGCATATTTTTATTTAGCCTGCTGTGCCTTGGGAACTTTCACTTTGTTTTGTTTTGCCTTGGGAACTTTGATTTGATTTTGTTTTTCTGGCTATAACAAAAGTGAAGTATTAGGGCAGGACATCAACCAATCTACAGCACGTGAGATTTGTTTAGATTTCAATGAAACAACCTCCCAACAACTCTTTTCCACTCCCTTATCTTATCAGTCACCAAACCACTCTCCACAAGCTGGCTTGTCAGAGGAACAACATGGGCCAGTTGTTATAAGTAATTTCATTTCCCATTAACAGGATCTGTTGTTTCACCTGCAAGAATAAGACAGACTTTTCCAGTAAGACACTACAGGGTCTCAGTCCTGTACAGTTTGGGTACAGAGTCCAATCTGTGCCTTATACTATTTGAATTCCTATTAAGGTTGTGATTAAGATGGGTAAGCAAAAGATATTCTTCAGTGGCAAGGAATTTACTCCTACTGCAGAACTGAAAGAGGGAAAGTGAACAGCAAAGCCTGTGGGAGAAAGAAGGGGAAGAGAGGACAATTGCCAGATTAGACAGTCACTACATTCACAACTCAGTTACCTTTTAATTTTATTTGGGGATGGGGAGGGGGAGGCTCTTTTAGCTTTTAGCAGCATACAGGAAAGGTGAGGAGCAAGAATGGATTGAGGAAAGCAGGACCAAAGAGATGGGAATGAAGGTTGAAGGGTTTTGATGGGGCTGAAAATCATGTTCTGAGTAAATAACCAACAGAGTGAGACAAAGAGTGGGAAAAAAAAAAGTTAGAAATTATCTGCAAGGGCAGGAGTACAAAAAGGAATGGTCACACACAGCACTGAGGGGTAGGCAGGCTCTCCCCCAGCAGTATTTGCCTCTATCCTGCCCTACACCACCAGCTGGAGGGCAGCATCTATACACCACTGCCACAATAAATTGGTATTCTTGGGTAGCTAATTTTCCCCCTCCTTTGCTTCCAAAAGGATATCCTCATTCAGTCCCTAACTTTTGTAAAACCCTTTTCCAGCCTGGGGCAAAGACAGAAGCGTGCCTACACGGACAGACTCCTGGAGGGTCACTTTTTATTTTCTGAAGGATACACAGAAATTGTCAGTCTTGTCTGTATATGTCGAGACAGCAACATACAAATATGCTGCACTCCTCCTAATAAAGCTGCAAGGCAATTTGGACTGAACCCGCTCTGTTTCTTGCCTCTTCAAGGGCTTCAAGCTTAGTGGTCTCATGCAGCAGAACAAGTTATTCTGAAAGTCTCAGCAGAGAGACTGTCCTTCAAAGGTGGTAGGAGATGGTTTCCGGATGTCATCCTCCTCTGTCCTCTTGTTTGAGGACCAAATCAGTGGAATTCCTCTACTGTGAACAGCACCCAGGGGTGGAAATAATCTGCAACAAGAAATTTGCAGTCTCTCCTCTATGTGGCCCACTTAAAACCAAGTTTTCTTTCTTCCTACCACTGATTCTCTTTTTCTAGTGGTGATTTTGATTTTTTTCATGTGGGTTTTTTTCTTTTATACATATGTATTTATTTACTTATTTACCCTGGAACTGGTGGGACAGTGAAAAGGTGCAAATTAAGGTCTGAAGAGAAGCTCCTCAGATGCAAGCTGAAGGCACTGTCTGTCTGTCCAGGTGAAGAGGAAGGGAATTGTCTCATAATAAAACTAGTTCTAGTTCTGCCAGGTCCCCTCCCTTCCCCCATCCCTTCACTCTCCTGAGCTGTACTTTGTAGTGCAGTTCTACTCTTACCACAAGGTAGTCCCTGGACACGGTAAAATATCTGGGAATTACACTCTGATAAGCCTGAATCAAGCAAGAACTTTCCTGGCTGAAAACAGCTGGGAAGATGAGCTGAAAAGGGCTGGGAAGACGGTTCCATAACCCTCAATGGCAATTCCTACTGGCATCTTGGTATCCCTCCTTTGGTAAAGCTTCCCAGGGTACTTCATATGGCTCCTATCAGATCCATAGGAAATTTAAAAGACAGTTGCTAAAGATGGACTGAAATACAAGCTGCTGAAGTGCCTTTTTGGTGACGTTACTTGTTCTTGGGCCTGATAGTTCTCAGCAGCAGGGACTGTAAATGCTGACAGCTGAGATCAGATGGGCAAAGCCAGGTCTGAAAGACAGCTGGCACAATTGCTCAGGTTAACCCCAGGCTGCCCACCACGATGCATATCTTCAAGTGAATATTGCAACTGTCAGGCACAGAGCAGCCAGAAAAAGGAGGGGAAAAAAAAAAGGAGTCCCTGGGAGACAAAGGCACCTTTTGGTTGCCCATTAAAAAGTTCATTTTGGCTGCTTTAGCCCTAAAACTTTGCTGGTGACATAAGCATATTGAGACCAGAAAGTATAAGCTGTCTGACCAACAGCCCTGAAGATGACAGCACTGAAGCCAGCATCAGGGCTCAGCTCGGCATTATCTCTGACAACTACTGCTTCTGCAGTCACTGCTGCACCAAAGCATGGGACAATCCTGCTGAGTCACCGAAACCTGATTTTTTGTTTTGTGGCGTTGGCTGCAAAATGAAAAATCTAAGGATGTTTTTTCGCTACTTCTCCAGCATTAAAGACAGTCTTTTTTAACAAAGAAAAGAATGGTGTTGTCAGTATTAGATTACTCATCTGGCCAAAAACCTATGTCCACATTTAGATAAGAGAAGAAGTTTCTCTTTTGCCTCAGCTTCACCTGTAACTTAAAATAAGCTCTTCAAGGAAACAACCACCCCTTTTCCCTTCCCTCTGCCTAACCTAGTGCGTGGCATCTGAAAGGATTCCCTCTCCCCTTTGATACTAGTTGGAATTCATTTTCATCAGTCCTTTTTGTACAGGCTTTTGGAAGTGTTAACTCCACCATACCCACAGGAAGCTTGCCCCAGCTAAGGAGGCATGAGATACATCAACCACCTCAGTGTTTCTTACACAGCCTCAGCATAAGCCCTCCTAAGTCCAAGTGCACCATGACAGGGTGCAGTGACTTACTGGGCCCTGAAAGTTGCCTATTTGCATCAGTGTACCACTGCACCTGATGGCATTAGATCTGTCTCTTAATAACAAGCCTAATGAGGCTAGAAATGGCAGCACTGGAGTGTCACACCCTGCCACAGAGACACTATTTCATGCTGGAAAATAATCAGTGCAGTTGTGACTCCTCTTTACTCTGCTACTATACTTGGGATGCGAGCCCCAAGATGAGGCCAGAATTAACTGCTCTGGTTCTGCCATTCTTCCAGTCCCTCCCTTAACACTCAGTGTGTAGTTGGTTTCCTCAGTAGAATAAAACCCAATCCAGCTTTTCCAGACTAAAGAGGAGAACAGAAAACCTCTACAAGGAGAATAGAAAACCTTGCTAGAAAGTGATATCCATAAAACACTTCCATCAGCTTTAACTTCATGCATTCAATACTTCTAATCATCCTCTTTTCAAGCAAGTAACAGAACCATCACACACTTATGCTAATAAAGAAAATGTAATATCCTCTTCCTCCCTGTTCTCTTTTCTCCCTGGGGTTCATATATTAAAAAAGGGACCCTCTAAATGATGTTTAGAAAATCTTCCAACTATTTATTCACTTTCCTTTATCACTGTGCTGAGGTTGCACCCAGCTGATACAAAGGTTTGGTTTTTCCAGCTGGGAATCAGACTGAGGCACAGCAGTAGAAGCAGCAGTCAGATCCCACCGGCAAGACACAAATTTTCAAAGCTGTTGTGAGTATGAACTCATTTAAAAATCATTTAAAAGCCATTTAAATTAATTACAAAAAAAAAAAAAAAAAAAAAAAAAAAAGGAAGAAAGCTTACCTTACTAACAGCTTTAGGGCCTCTACTACATCTCATCTCTCAGGCTGGATCCCAGATGGTCAGAGCACCAAATTGCTATTTGAGTTTTAATTATTCTTGTTATTATATTCAAGGTATGACTGGAGACAAATTATGAAGCCTCTTATGAGTGATCAGGAAGTAGGCACACATAAAGAGTATCAAAAGGCCATCATACCTTGCACTATGGCAAGGCTTGGGTCACCAAACTGTCCTATGCAGATCTGCCACCATTAGAAAAGCCACAGGCAAACACAGCATTTGGAAAGACTTTGCCCCGCTAACATTCATGCACCATGTTCCCTATTGGAGATGCTTCTGCAATTTGGGTTTGCTTGCAACACTTTTCAAACACTAGCAGAGGTTCCCAAGCTGGCCACCTATGGCCTTGAGTAAAGATTACTACAGAGCTGATTTGAGGTGCTGACTTGAGTCTTGGTACCATTCTACTTCATCCATAGTAGGTGAGTTAAGCGCAGAATGATGGCATATGGGAAGAAATGCTGGTTTCCTGGCATTCCTCCACTCCCTGACCTTCATCCCATACTCAAATCCACACCATCATCGATACCACTCATGCACCAGGCTGGGTATCCTAACCAGCTTCAGGATGCAAGAAGGCAAGAAAAGAAAAGTCACCCCTGAGGAGAGACACAGCAGCTTGAACTCAGGTCTGAGGCAGAGGCAAGCAAACAGGCAGACAGGCAGACAGGCACCCATTTCAAGATCTTGTTTGGCTGGAACTTTGGAGGTATTCCAGTTGCCTTTGCCATATTATTAATTCATGCCTTCTTCACACATCATTGCCTGACTTGGAGTTGCACAAAACCTAAACATATATTAAAATCACTATCATTGCATAAACAACTCATTAAAATGGATTTTAAATGGAGACTGCAAAACTAAAATAAACAAATCTAAACTAAGGGTAGAATGCCCTTAAAATTAGAGATTTATGCTTGACTGGAGAAAACAAACGAGAGACAGTTCTCTCATTTCAGCCCTACAGATATGCCTACCCAGCTGTATATCCTGTAACAACTAAAAAGGCAGATCCAATGTGATTTCTCTGCAGGCAAACACTAATCTCCTTGCTTTCACAGACAATGGAAAATAAACTTGAGTGTTTGCTAGTTTGGTTAGATTATTCCAAACAGACTATTTTCCGTAATTCCTCAAAATAGATGCCTTTAAAGATATGTTTATGTGCTCAGCAGTTGTCCCGCGCTTCATCCACCCATTATCTGAGCTGCAAAGTATGAGACAGAGCCTGCTTCGCTTGATAAAAAAGACTGGTCTGATGATTTGCTGTAAGACTGTGCCCATACTAAGAAAGTCTGCCTTGAGGAAACCAATTTTTCTAACTCAGTGGGCATATATCAAGGAACAGTTTGGGTGCGAAGGGACCTTACATGTCATCTAATTCCAACCTCCCCGACATGTGCAGGGACACCTTCCGCTGGACCAGGTTGCTCAAAGCCCCATCCAACCTGGCCTGGAACACTTTCAGGGATGGGGCTTCCACAATTTCCCTGGGCAACCTGTTGCATTGTTTCACCACCCTCTCAGTAAAGAATTTCACCTAGTATGTAATCTAAACCTGCCCTCTTTCAGTTTAAGGTAATTACTCATTGTCCTGTTTACATGCCCTTGTGAAACTTCCTCTCCAGCTCTCTTGTAGGACCCCTTTAGTTTCTGGAAGGTGCTGTAAGCTCTCTCCAGAGCCTTCTCTTCCCCAGACTGAAGAACCCCAACCCTCTCTGCCTGCCTTCACCAGAGTTGCTCCAGTCCTCTGATGATCTTTGTGGCCCTCTTCTGGAACCACTCCAACAGGTCTATTTCCTTCTTATGCTGGGAGCCCCAGAGATGGATACAGTATTCAACATTACCAAAAATCCTCTGAGACTGTGTTTTAAAGCCACTGAAGTGACCTGGATTTTACAGCAGTATTCACTTCAAAATGCATAGATGCAGAAGCATTTTGAAATGTTCAGGATATCACAATAAGAAAAGAGATTGCCCTTATCCTCTGCCCACTAGGACTCCAAACACAGAATTTGACTTTCTGACAGTATTTTAAAAAAACATTTATAACTAGACTTACAGATCACAATTAACAGATAAGCAACCTAGCCAAAATAAAGATGGATCATTTAATGCAGCAAATTCAATATCACATTTAATGCTTTGGAAATCTTTCCTTCTATTTGCCTGCCAGGGTCAACATCTGCCTATTAATCTTTTTAGAACAATAAACATATCAGTTTGAGGCATCATATTATGATTATGGGACTGGCTATCAGAAGGTATGTGGCAACAATAAAAACTCAAGAGTACTTACTGCTTAGTATGCTTGAAATCCAGCACTTTTCAGCTTAATGCACTACTACTGGGAACACTAGTTACAACATTTAATTTCCAACAGACATGAAATGTTCAAACCCAAGCAGGAAACAAAATTAACTAGTCCAAACCACAGGATTTTGAAGAGTAGTTTAAAATAACAGGATTTTCCATTACAAGCAGTAATATTTAACATATGATATCCGTGATTCTAAAACAAATTCCTGCATTTTGCCTTCTGTTTTCTTACTCATTATCCCACTTTGGAAAGGATGCCTCACAATAGTCCTTTCTGTGGTGTTTTAATAAATAAACAATTTTCAGATAACTAAATAGTGTCACAATAAGAGCTAAATTTCCCAGCGTCTATAATAAGAGAAATTACCATTTGATTCCTCACATTATTTTTTTTAAAATAGATTTTCACTTGGACCTTTAACAAACTATAGTCCTTTTCACTCAAGGGTGAGACACCAAACATAACGAGAAAAGAGGGAATTTCCTAACTCTGTAGCTCTGGTGTGAATCACAAAGGACATTTTACACTTCCTTCCAAACAGATGTCATGGCAGAAGAAGTGGACACACCCTCTGCAGATGGATCTTTGAATGTCTCAATGCTAACAAAACATGTTTTAATTAAATTTTACATCCAGAATGACCTACTTCCATTTTTCATGAAGCTGTTGCAGCATCCCAGCAAAGGCTGTTCAACTTTTCCCTTGACTGTCATAAGCTTCCCAGAGTTGGGAAAGGCCTGTTAGGCTAAAAGGACCTCGAAAACGACCTACCAGCTCAGCGCTCTTCCCAAAAGAAATTCTTCAAACATTTCTACAGTAAAAACAGCTGTTTTCACACTTGTGTAATGCTTTAATCTGAACTAAATTTGTCAGATAACAGAGCAGTATCTGTTGCCACACTCAGTGCTATCAGTAGGGAACTCACCGCTCTGAACATCACAAAATTTTTCTCCCAAATTTCTACCTTTTGGTTTAGTGGATTTTTCATGGAAGACCTAAACAAAACTACTCTCAGTTGGAGACTTCCTCAGAAATCTGCCACAAGTCTCCTGAAATTGTGTAGTACTCAGATGCCACAAAACTAACACTGCTGCTGGTAAAAAGGGGAGAGATCCTATTGATGTAAGTGGTGCTGGCATGTGGTGCAGACACCAAATAACTGCATTTATTTTCTGCCTTTATTTTCTTCACCTGTTGTGTCCATCCTCACACTCCAGTGCAGAAGCTTATCCACTTTGGAGGTGGTTGATGTTTATAGTGCTGTCTTGGCACACCATGGAAAAGCAACAACGGTGGGTTAAGTGTGCTATAATGTCTCCCTCAACCCCTCACAAACTTCATCCACTGTAGCTGCTGTCTTCAAAAGAGCTGAGAGCTCATGCTGCAGCTCACATGTAAAAATTTCTTTAGGTTCTTTCAGTTAACAAAACAGCACTGCAAAAATTAGAATGCTTCTGGCTGCCTGCAGATATTTTAACAAAATAGAAAAGAATATCCTTCAACCCACCTGCGAGTGACCCGCATTTGCTCTGTTGATAACAGCCCATGTTTCCTGCCACTCTTGCACAGCTTGAGAAAATTTGTACCACTCCTACTGCCTAAGCTCCTCTTGAAAAAAAACACTACTCAGGGTGCATGAGCTCAAAAACATGAACCTTAAGATAAACCAATCTACCTTTAGACAGACCACACAATGTTAAGTGTGCTGAGCTAATTAGGAGCTGATGATTCTTCTCCACAAGAGAAGAGCTTCTATTAAGGGAAAATTCACATTCTACCAGATCAAGTTAACTAGTATGGGAGGGAGGAACAAAACAGAACTGTGGAGGAAAAAAAAAAAAAAAAAAAACCTGTGAGAACTGTAGTAGAAGTTATTCAATAATTATGCGCTCCCTTTTTACAAAATCCCCAAATATCCAGGAAATCACAATCAATTCTACTTCATGTAATACATCTGCTGCATAATCTGCTGGCTAGGTCTTTGATATTTTGAAAAACACCAGTAAGTGTCATAAATAAATCCCTCTAGTTTTTTGGCTGCATAGCTCAATTAATATGTCACACAATATCACCAGTATGAAAGCCCACCAATTTTCTGACCTGCTGGTATAACTGGATTAAAATTATTATATTTGAATAAAACTATGCCTGCAGTGTGGTATATCACTGGGGCTTCTATCTTTTTGTTCATTCACCAAAGAGCTCTCCTGCACATTGTGCATTTGTCCTTTGTGACAAAGCCATGTCCACATTATAGTCTTGCATGGAAATCTTATACAATGTCAGAAGTGTTCCCTTATGTCTGGGCAATACTTTGTCTGGACAGATAGAAACCAGAAAGCAATATGGAGAAACATTTCACCAAGAACAAATTACTTGTTGTGGATTTGTTTTGATTGCTACTATTTCCACGATCTTTACTTCCATGGCCCAAAAAGAGGTATTTTAAATTATGTTATTAAGTTGATACATTTGTGCTCATAAGAAGGAATTCAGAAACCACTGTTTCACATCTGCTGTTTTTCATTTTGTACTTTCCAATTCCAAGGTTTCTCACTGACTGCACAGCACATAGCCCCTCCTGCTTTCCCTCTCGACCAAAAATAGAGAAAAAAGCCAACCCACATCAAACCACACTAAAATATATTCAACTTGTACTATCTTAATACTCCTTAATATTTTGGAGCTTTATAAAAATTTCAAAATTTTGTGTCTCTATTTGCTCTTTTCCAATAAGCCCCTCAAGACAATAGCTGAAACATACAGTTATTTTTTAAACAAGCCTCTCTTGCTCTTGGCAAGTATTTAAGCAATGCCTTTTGCCAGATTCCTTGCCAACATGAACTGCCTGGCTCCTTCCCATGGGGTTTACAGCCTCAAATGTGTACTCACCCAGAAATGCTGGGGAAAAATAGGGAAACTAATGTAATTGGTAAGTTAAAAAGTAAATATGCGAGATCAATATAGCTTACAGTAAAGCCAGCATCCTTCAGCATGACTCACATTAATCCAATATGGATCGTACACACTGCTTTCAGATGAAGAAGCTACAGCATCTTGAAGTCCTAACAACTTTTATAGCACGTCCTTGAAGTGTCCTGTTCCTTTCATCACTGCTGAGAAAATATCACAATCTCTTTACATTTTCTACCCATAATGATAGGGTGAGCAGTGCTGAGAAAAAAAAATGCAATCACAATAACAGAGGAAAAAAACCCATGATTCATAGGCATAGAAAGTAAATCACTAGGAAAACCTGTCTTATCCTCCTCTTTATTTTGCTCATAGGTCAAACAATCTTAATGAAGCCTCCTCCACACTCACTTTATTGTTTGCTGTCATATAGAGCACAGTGTTTTCAAACTCCTTAGTTACTCTTAAAAGCTATGCTGGAAGTCCTGCATGGGTTATACTGGATGTTTGCTGAAGACCTGCTACAACTGAAAGTATCCAAGCTAAAGGATAGCGCCATGCTCTGCTCTGTGATTTACCTGCCAGTATCAGGTAAAGTTGTCAGTCGAAAACTATGAATGATGATTACTCCCTCTGGGTAATCCACATCAGAAAAGGAAAAGTGCTGCTATCTAACTGCCTAACTTCCCTCTAACTTTCAACATACAAATGAAGGTTGTTAGCTGCCTGCAATTTTATCTCTTTACCTGAATAAAGGTGATAAATTACCCTATTACATTTTCATATGCAAATTTGAAGCTGGATTGATGTCAGATCAAGAATCTGCTTCAGCAAGTCTGCCTTGCTACATATTTTGTCAAGGACCTTTATCTGGTAGAAGAAGCAGAGGATAAAAAGCCTTTGGGCAATGGGGAGAAAACAGTGGAAAGGAGAGAACAAAGGTGCATTTGCAGTGTTGAGACATTACTGCACTGCCTTAGTCTGTTTTTCCTGGTTGGTATGGGCTGCAACGATAAAGTAACACAGATATCAGCATGACAACTTCCAAAATATTTTCCTGGGACCCCTGAACAGCCAAGCTAAAGTCTTTGCCATTGCATATTCATTGCTACCTGGAGCTCCTCAAACCAGCCAGATGTAATTGCTAGCCTGGAGAAAGCTGCCTTGAAGCGCTGAGCAGAGATTCAGAGTGCTTGGAAGGGGCTTCACCACATTTCCTCTGGTGTTTTTATTCTGCTCTTGGCACACTTGTTCCACCTATTCTCCCAACCTTGCTCCATGTTATGCTTTTCTACTTTTTCCCTTGGTTTCTTTTTCCCTTTGAGTGACTTCTCTCTCCACCTTTTCTTCTACTCTTCATGCACAGCATAATATGATGAAGATGAAACAACGGCTGCATCTGAACATCATTCAAACCCATTCTCTTCTTCACGCTATTATTGACAAGCCTAAAGTCCAGTTCCAGTCACTTCCCGCCACTCCAAATTCTTGTTCTTCTTCTTTCAGATAAAACATTCTCCCAGACACTGTCTGAAATTACTGAGACACTAGTATTGACTGGTGTCAATACAGACAAAACAGATCAGCAAAGAAATGTCAGATATTGAAACTTAAATTACTAGCATTAATCAAGTCAGCAATTTTTTCAGACCATAGAAGAGATAGCTCAGAGATCTCAAAAGTAAGAGGTCAGTATGTAAATCTAACCAATAAACAAATTTAGGTCACATCCTATCCCTGAATAACCATGCCCATTTCCCACTGAGTCACAGTGTCTGGGTGAAAAAATAACTCGAGTTTTAACCTTGTTTAATACTCTGAACAGGGGTCATCTAATAACAATCATCAGGACCTTATTGCCTGATGTCCAGAGCAAATGGGCAGACGATTCTCTGCTAGAAACCTTGTCTTTGTTCAACATCAGCTCCAGGGATGTTGAATCTCTTGGGCTCGTGAAAGGAATGTAAAGGAAATAGTTTATACTAATTCAGAATATCTACAAAGTGAATGGACTCATTAAAATCCTTAACAGCTGAAGCTGAATGGCTTAAACATACTGATTTTATGCAGACCTGTGGTGGTGAAATTCCAATATAAGGTATAGTACTACCGTACTATTTTTTTTTCTTTAACATCATTTCCTGTTCATAGAGCCATCTATTGATGATGGGCAGGCATAATCCATTAAATTCTTACTTTACGGATTTTTTTTTTGAACTATATGTTTATTGTAACAGAAAAATCCCTTACTTCTGAATTTATCCAGCTGTTTTGAAAACTGGATATGAAACTAAAAGAACAACATGCCCTTCTATGGTATCTTCAGACATGCTCCTGGAGAACTGAGTTTCTTTTTGTCTTTTCAATTCATTTCTCCCTGAACACCAGAAAGGAACTTGAAACAATGATTTCTTTCCCCCAACCACTACTGAAAAAACCCCAGTAATTTCACATATTTTCCCTTCAGACCAAGAATCTTGCAACCACTTCAAGACACGCTATGCACAGGAGGACCCGAAACAAATATGTGACAGAACACTAATAACAGAGAGTTATGGTGACAGCTTCTCAGACACTATCACTTAATGTCAACAGGAATAGACTACTGTGTTAATCCTTCAGAATTCCGTTATAAGTTGTTTAAATATATTTATTTAATGAAAACCAGAAAACTTTCTATATAAACCCTGCAAAATTTCCAACAGCAGTAGACAAGAAACAGATCTATTTTCTTTTAACCTGTAAAAATCAGATGCCTTAAGGTAAATAATTGCACCTCTGAGTTGTTTGGGGTGGTTTTTTCCACATCTTTCTGTAGTCTTGAGATTAAATGAATATCTGTTTTACACTTCCCTGCAACTACATTTCAAATAAATACTCAGTGACAATTCTTGCCAAGTCTCTCCAGACTATTAACGATTCACTGAGTATTTCTGCACTTCTTTGGAAGGCAAAGATATAGGCAACACACCCATCATCACTGAGGGCTTGCATCATTGCTCTGAGCATATTTCCATCACCTCTGGAAAAGTTGTGCTTGTTTGTTGCTATTTCTTTATCCGTCAAGTCCTTGTTCCTGTCTTGGCAAGAGGAATTTTATAGCACAAGGCTTTTGCAGACAGAATTCTTCCTAAAACTTACTTTCTACTATATTTCATTTTAGAGTTTTAGCCATTTTTCCTGCCATCAGCAGCAACCGGGTTTTAACAATCAGCTGCTATTCACTTTGCAAAACAAGAATGTTTCCAGGAGCATGAAGCTTTGCCTAGATTGTTACAGGCTCACTCTTTCTCAATCCTTGTTGAGATCTGCCACAATGCAATATGTCATTGCTTCTCAGCACTTCAGATTTCAATTGACAGAATTTTCAAGTTTTGCAAAGATTTTAGCATGACTTTTCCATTTATCTTGTTTTTATTCTCCTTATGTACAGTGAAGAAATTGTACTTCTTAGGTAGGGTGGGTCTAAGAAAACCTAGAAACCCAGCTTGCTTTCTGTAACTGCTTGCAGGCAGCAGGAACGGGTGCCAGTTGCATTTGGAAGTATTGTTGTAGGCAGCAGTAGGTTCAGAGAGAATGTCATCTGCATCCAGTCAAAGCAAAGGACTCTCAGCAGGAAGAATGTTGTTTTTCCATCCTCAGAAAGACTCCAGCTCTCTGGTCTCCTTGCTGTGTAATGCTACTCCTGCTGTTTCCAAAAGCTCCAGGGCTCCTTTCACACCCCGTCCCACCCTCTTCCTTGAGATGAGGGTCCGGGATTTAATTTCAATTTACTTGTGCTCTCTTCCTTAAAAGTATCATTAAAGAATCTACGTGGGAGAAGCCCTATTTAAATCCATCTAGGTTCAACAATGGCAATAAAACATGATTGCATGGTTAAGCTCATAGAAAGCCAAGCACAAGACCTAGGCCAGAATTCTTTTAATCAAATAATTGCTATTCAGGCAAGACTTTGTATGCAACAATTATTTCTTTTTAAAAGCCCCCAAAGTACTTGAATGAACTCAAGTACTTGAGTGACTTTATTTAATTCCCATCATAATACTGTATTATAAATACATTGGAATATTTCTTAAGCTTTGTATATATTTTCTTTCCTAATCATACCACTAGAAAAATAATACCACACTCCGGGATAAAAGAAAAAACACTGTTATTGGGAAGAAGCTTCTTCTTTAGCTTGCCAAGCAGCTACCAGCCTTCCAAGCAGCAAAAACGCATACAGTTGAGCTGCTATACAACACAATCGGTTTGGAGAGTTGCTTTGCCGTTTCCAAATGTATAATGACTGTTCTGAAATGACTGTGTTTTGCATGAGGAGGATTTGAGGAGAAGCAGGTAAACATTGTAAATACAACAGTAAACATTGTGCTGCTGTTAGGGATGCGGGAGGAGGAGGGCAAGAGCCTGATGGCAGAATATTTTGTTTCCCTATGACCATCTCAAAGAAGCTTCACTGCTGTGATACATCGTCAGTCCACTGAAACTCAAGTCCCCAAAGGTTATCTCTTTTAAAATATGGTAATAACAATATAGCTAAATTGGTTTCTTGCTTTCTCTTGATGATTTCATCATAACAAAATTTTCATACTGAGTAGTGCTATGCATGAAGGACACCAAAGACTTTAGCATTTTTACAATATAGGTAATACAGAGGAAAGAAAAAGAGAGAGAGGGGAGGGGGAAGCATAAAAATTTGAGGTTATTTACTTGCCTTTAATAGGCTTGGATTACTATAAAGAAATCCACCGTACCATGTAGACATGACAGTGTCTGTGCTTCATCAAAATATTTTTAAACTGCAGCCTCTTTGTATCTATAGCATGGATTGAATTCTACTCACCACGCAATAATTTCAGAAAGATTTTCCACAAGAAGGATGATCTCAGATTCCACAAAATACATCTTACCTGCTTTGCTCACATTTCAAATTACCCAGTCTAAATACTATTGGCAAAATCAAATACATATATACAAACATATATATATTTCCTTTGGGAAGAAATAATTGCAGCACTCTGGCTCTGTTAAGTTAGAGAGTATTCCCTGGCCAAGTCCCACTAATTATAACTCACACCACCAAAATCCTCACCAAATTGAAGGTCTGCAGGGCTGCAATCGTTTACGAAGAAAGTCAACCATGCCATTAGTAGGAGGTGAGCTGCGTGCTCTCCTCTTCTACCAAAAGAGTCAGAGTGGTTCTTGTACTTAATTAATCTACACCTGCTGTCATTTTTCTGGGGGTTGTGACCATTTGTGCAGACTACCAAGATTACAGAATAGCAAAAATGCATCCAGCAAAGTGCCCTTAACAGGCATTTGCTTGCCAAAAGAGATCTATCTATATTCTCTGTGAGAGTTAGGAGCATTTATGGTTAAATGGGAAAACATATTAAGAGCTTCCCTGTTTCTTCTCCTCTGCAGGCTAATGCACTCCAGAAAACAGATTATGTTTCAAAAGACCAGGAAGATGTCTGGAAGAGCTCCTTGTTAAACTACTGGCTACATACAGATAATACCATCCTGGGGACAATTTTCTTCCAGCTACTTTTAATGTGAAGTAGCATTTTCAAAATAATTTTTTCAGACAGCACTTCCACATGTGAAGCGCTTGAATTTTGATGGCCTCAAAGTAACAGTAATATTGCCTTTGCTGTAGAGCCAACTCTGCAAGACACGAAACGTCCTTGACTTTCATTATTTAAAAGTGCACCTTTCCTAGTAGGATTTTACACTAAAAATAATCCTTTTATGAATGCAGAGGACCCAGCTGGAGTCCAAAAATAATACTAGTAGTGATGTTAATAATAATTCTAACAATGAGTAGTTTATTGAGTCTAGCAGAATTTTACCTTACAAAAGGAGATGTTCCATATCTTGGTTTTTCTAGCACAGTACCACTGTACCAACTTTTCAGTTCAACTTTTGTAGGTGCCTTCCCACCAAACTGTTCTATTTTAGTACATGTATCATCAGATAGAAACTGTCACACATTGATGTTAAGAGTTTGGTCAAGTGCATGTTTGTTCATCCCAGGGCAGGAAATTCTCCTCCTAAAGCAGTGTGACAAACTTCACCTCTTTCTCAAGCAGATGCCTACACTCCTTCAGAGGGCAACCAATAAAGATCAGTGAAAATGCAGATTAAGATAAACATCTAAAGAGACAACTAGGACAGACAGCATCTCCTGCTTAAAAGCTAATGTTGGTATTTTGGAAATAACAATTATTCTATCAACTGATGCATGGTAAAGATAGGCAAATGAGGCAAGAGTTCACAATTATCTTTTTCTTACACTTTCAGATATGCTAATACAGCTAACTTACGTCATATTACCTTTTAGCTTCTTGAACTATTCCATTACTCTTCTGTTTTTGTATGCTCCACTTGTGCATTGCATAAGTATCACTTATTCAGTGAGAAGAAGGCAGGGGAGAGTGATGAACTTCCATTAAAATGGAAAACACGAGGCCAGAATATTTCATGTTAAGCATAGAGAGAAATTTGTTTTCTGATGAAAATAAAACAGATCCTTGAACTTAAAAGTCAATGACAGGAAAAAAAAAATACCATGAAGATATGATTTATAGTAGTAAAAGAAAGTTAATCAGGAGTCAATAATTTTTCAAAGGGATTAATAGAGCATATGCAGCATTATCCATAATGAGATAGGGTAAGTATAAGAAGCTCAATTTGCATGCTATTTGGATTAAATTGATATTTAAACTGTTGATATGTGAAGTGCTGTTGTTGTGACAGTAAAGGTAGAGGTCCTGTACAGCCTCTGAAAATTCATATAGTTCAGAGAAAATTACAAAAATTGCAATCCTTTTCATATCTAGTGGGATTTAGACTATACAAGAAGGATGGTTTAGATGACTAAATTTCCTTTTTTTATCATAAGGACAGAGGGCCTGGCTAAAAAAAAGGTACCAAGGTAACTTTTTGAATTCAGATGTATCTGCCTCTGGTATTCAACTAGGAATTTAATGCCAAATGGAAAACAGTAGGTAAGCATGAAAGCTGAAGTAATTTATCACTGCTATCTTTTCAACAGATAAGCATTTCTTTGTTTGAACAAGCACACATTACAGTACATGAAAAGAAAAATGTTTTGGACAGCACAGCTTCCATAGGGCTTCTACATAATGAAATCTCAGAAAACATTTAGTATAAAAGTTTTGGCGCACAAAGAAGATTATTAATTTTCCTTCTGCATGACAAATAGATAAATACCTCTATACTAAACGCAATTTTAAAGCACCATACACTGTTCAGGTTCATATTTTCAAGGCTTCAGAAAGCACTAAGAAAGGTACTCAAATTATTAATTTCTTGGCATATAAAGTTAAAAAAGGCCCAAACAATTCAATTGAGAACCAGTTTAGCTGATAGATAATAACAATTGTTTTTCTCTAGATTACCACTTACAAACCCAACATGGAAACACCCTGATTTCTTTCCATTTTGTACATCAGTACCAGTCATAATGATGCCACAGACCCTCTTGCTGCAACATCACTTTCTTGTGTTTGTGCTGTCAGCAGCAGGCATATCAGCAATCTGGTTCACTTTTGGTCATCTCAGTGACTGATCGATGGAATTTAGTGAACCACTCTTCAGATGGTGCATGTCACATCCCAACTACTTTGGCTCAGCAAATTAGAGAAGAGTAAAGAACTATACAATCCCTTCTGCTCCCCAATGCTTATGAGGGAAAAATACAATTCCTAATTACATAGAAAATATAGCTGCCGTGAATAATAAGAAGTAGAAATAAAGGAGGTTGTATTTGTACCTATCAGATAAAATGGAAGAGATTCTAATATGTAGTCAGATGTGTTTTACAAGTGATAAAGACAACTGGAATCTGGAAGAATTAGCAGTAGAGGAAATAAATTATTATTTAGATTTTCTATTGTTTTCTCTCCTATATGAATAATGAAAGGCATCTATTGCATTGAGACTCCAGGGCCGGATGTGGCTCCTGACACACTGATCCTATCAAAATGGAGGAAAAGAAGCTTTACGTAAAATTAGAGTCTATAGCAAACCAAAACCATTGTACCAAATATTTCCATCAATGTAACCAATCTGCAGAGACAGAAAGTAAGTTGCCTGATCAACAGCTGAAGGCTATTGGAAAGAAAAGGAGAATCAAGTTCTCTTAAGACTGAATGCAAGTACATAAAATAAGGAAAAAAGAACTAGAAGACTGTAGACAGTCAAAGAAGAAAAGTCAACAGAAAGGATCCCAGAGGTTCTTCTCTGTGTCACTGGATCTTTGAGGAAACCAAATAATCTAGAAACAAATAAAGAAAATACCTTTTTACAGTGGGAAGGGAAGGGAAGGAGAAGGGGAAGGGAAATGTGGAAGCCAGATACAAAGTTAAATCAGTGAGAAGAGAGAGAAGCTGCAGTATGCACAGTATCTTGTCCATTTTATTTCCATTTTCTCAAAAGCAATTTCAAAAGCCACATAGTTTTTAAAAAAGTAAAGATCTAGTCCAGGCTCACAGCCCTTGCACGTCGCATGTGGTGCTAACTTCCCTTTTGCCCTGGGCCTCCAAAAATACTCAGCCCCGGTATTCAAACTTGAAGGTAGAAGCAGATCTCTGAAGAAGACCATTCCTCTCCTAGTCCTTTAAAGACTTCTTGACTAGAGACAACATTTTCTGCACACTTCAAATCTTACAAGGATTCATATTTGAACTTTTAGCTTATGGCTCCCAGAAAAGGCTCAATTCAAGAAACTCAACTGATGGGCTTGCAAATCTGTCATATGCTTAGACAAAGACATTCACTACTTATAATTATGGTGAAGCTATGTACATTCTTCCATGGATGATAATCCATTGTTCCTTTGGCCTAACATGACACAGTTCTGCGCACCTGACCAGGCAAAGCCTGGCACAATCCCAAACCAGCCTGTAAAGAGGCCAGAACAGTGCCATAAAGAAGCCTTCACCCAAGAGCAATCTAGGAATGACAGGTATATGTGCATATCAATGGATGAATCTATAGCTGGGTCATGCCCACACCAGAAAAAATAATTTCTCAACAGTTTTTTCCCTTTCAGATTTTCAAAAGGACAATGTGAAAATTCATGTCTACAGAACTGGAGGAAAGGAGAAATGCAAGAAAGATGAAAATGTGGCACAATGAGGTGACAAACAAGACGGCAATAAGTCTGCAGTGTAAGAAAGTTATATAACCATTTTCTGAGTTGCCTGTACTTTCTGTACAACTCAGAAAAATACCTATACTCTACCAAGAGAGCAAGCAAGTCCCTGCACTGATTTAGGATAGTTGCATTTACCTTTCCTTATAAGTCATCAGAGAGACAACTGTACATTGTGTAAATACAGTTGGGACATGAATTAATTTCAAACCCATCACATAATCTGATGAGATTTCCCTGGAGATCTCCTAGCATTTTACAGCACTGTGAGCCATTATTTCCATACTTATTGGAAATAACGTCTGAGCCCAGCCAAGGCACAATATTCCCACTGAGAGTTGTCATGACGGGAATGGAATTAATTCATATTGTCACTGGACGTATCCAGGGTCTTTTTGGTACTACTACCATGTACCCCAAAATATATTTTAATCCATGACAATACAGTATACCATATAACATATAATTTGGGTCATCCTAAATTTGGACATAGATTCCCTTTTACATACAGAGACCGCAAGTCACCTTTCCCTGTATTTACAGAAGCTTGATGCAGCTCCATCATCTTCAGTGGTTGAGCTCCTGGCTTATACCCCTGTGGAATCAGAACTGTATCTGTAACATAACAGAAGCATTCAAGATCCTTTTAAGATGCAATTTATTAGAGAGACAGACCTTAATCACAATAAGCTGTGATGCTGTCATACTTTAGAGGATAAGCAAGAAGCTATATATTTTTTTATTACAGTTAAATTAATTCACACTTCTTATCAAGTTACTTATCTACTTTAAGCATTCTCCATGTGGCTGGTGTCACCAGACATGGACAGTTCCCTTTGTGCTTCTCTATAAAACCAGCCATGCTGGAATTTTTGGATGAACTGAAGACTCACCTATGTTAAAATAATTTTTAGATTTCCAAGCCATTCTCCAGAAAACTTTCACCAAATATTTCTGGGTTATTTTTGCAAGCAAATTTTCTCCATTTATAGTTGATCTGTTTTTCTTACCTGATTCATACAAGCATGCTTGTAACACTGCAATTTGTCACCACAGAAACAACTGTTTGGTCACCATAGATGATGTCACTGAATGAATCAAGTATGAAAATCATGGAAAATATTTTTTTAAAAATCCAAAAACATCATCTTTCTAAACAAATTCATTAACAATTTGGAACTACTCAGAAATAAATTCAATTAAATATTATGCATTAGTTTCAGTTTTCAGAAATCTTCAAGGTTTTTTTTTAACTTTTTATGTTTCTTTGTGGTTGGCAGCCACTGAGCAAAATCCTGTAAAATGGATTCTAGCAGCCCCACCTCACAGCCAGCACCACAACTCACAATGAGATTGCTGCAGCTTCAAACCCATCTCTCCCAAAACTTTCACAGGAGGCTGAGACACAGCAGTCTTCTCCCTGAGGGTATGCTGAGACCTGACTTGTCCACTTAATTAGCCACTTAACCATTCTAGCAAAAGAGGCTGAACATGCAGCTGTCTGCAAACAGGCTACCATTGCCCAGCAGCTTTAAATATTATATATCTATATCTTTATCTATCTCCATTTTCCTGACAGAAATAACTGCAGGCCAGAAATCTTTTCAGCTGCTGTGCCCTACCCATGCGGATACTACGCTGATGTCTATTTTATGGATCAATGTTGATTTTCATCCAGGATTCTGTGAAGCTTTGAGGCAAAAACCTTGGAAAGGGAAAAGAGATACCATTTCATAATCCAGGGCAGCCTTTTGGAGATTTACCCATAACTCAAGTACAAATCCAGAATAACCACACTTTTATTTAAATTGCATATTTCTGTATTTAGTAGGAAAGTAGATTAACTCATGTATTATTTTAGCTAACTTACAAATTTCTTATAGCTACTGGTAACACAGCTAAAAATGGCATTCCAAGGTGATTCTAATTTTAGAAATAATAGTTAACCTCATTTACCCTATTAGTCTTAAAGTTCTGTAATTTTGTCACATTTTGCATAAAAAGATAAGCTCAACTTTATTTCTCAAATTGTATCATTGATGCTGCCTTAGAAGTAGCCACTTTCATCACTATCACATGTAAAATCTCTGCGGGATTAAACTTCAAGAAACACTTTCACAAAAAATAAGTGCCTCTAATTAAATGTAATTAATTTACCAGTGCCCTGGAATTGCAAGTATTAAAAAATAATATAATCCTCAAGCATTTTTGCTTTGCATGTGATAAATGCTACAATCACTCTTTTCAGTGAAAATACAGAGGAAATATTATTAGGTGACAGCAAAGTTCATCACAGCAGGTCAATTGAGATTGTCAGGATTCATTAGCGTGTGTGTGACTGGTAAATAATTGAGTTAATTTTAGGCTGAGTGACATATTTAGAAAACTATGAATCACCTTATTTTGTGAATTTAATCAACCTTTGCTCTTCCCTGGATAATTCAGTGTACATCTGCAATATTAAGTTGGAACCGACTCTTCACTCTGTTGCCCTCACAAATGCTAGTGGTTTGCAAAATTTCAAAACCATCAACTGTACTAAATGCTGGCCTACAATAAGGATTTCAATGCAAATAAAGCACCATAACTACAAAGAAAACAAAAGTTTAAAAACAACAAACAAGAAAACAAACAAAAGACCCCCGAAAGAACTCCCCAGAAGCTGAAGAAGTCACTTTCTTCAACTGAAGTTTTAGCAAGATTTATGCTGAAATCTGTATTTGCTCTGTCTCCAAGAATAAAAATGCTAAAGTCCACAAGATAGCAAAGCAGAACAATTATTTCTCTGGAAACTTTCCCAAAAAATAGCTTCTGTTTGAAAAATTTAGTCAATCCTCAAATGCTTCTTTGTGACACTCTGTTAGCCCAATTATCTCACATTACAAAACAAAAACATTGCACTGCATATGGATGTTCCAGCTTTGGCTCTGAAAAATGCTACTTTCAACAGCAGGAAACATCTTTTTTCAAAACTTAGCTTCATTTGGAAGTAAGTCACAATTCCTAGCTAAATGAGCTATTAATTTACTTTTCATCAGATGTCTTCTGATCTGTTAGAGGGTTTCTCTTCATTTCTGGAAGACATTCTATTAGCACCAGATTTGATATTTAACATGACAATATTTAGGTAACAGTGGGCTTTTCTGTGTAAAATTTGAGCTGTGACATGCACTAGCAAAAAGGGCAATTACTCATCAGTTTTGTAGTTTGAATATGCAAACAAGTGGTGTGTGGATTACTGGCATCTACAGCTTGGGCTCTGACACTTAACTTATTAATACACAAAGCAATTAATGTAATTATAAATATGGGGAAAATATCAGCATTATTTACACTTGTTAGGTATTAGGAGATAAAATACTTTGTCAGCTGTTATACAATACAAATTGCAGCACAGCATTCAATATGATTATAACACACATTTATTCAAAGTACTATAGTTTATATTCTAGGTCTGTCCTCCAGGGATCAATTTATGATACTCTATGCTGGGTATTTTATCTTGACAAAATAAGGATATTTTGTTCACATGTAGCAACATTTAGCCACCCCACACCTTCTGTGTGGGTAGGATTCCAGATCCAACCCTTGAACAGTGAATAGGGAGACACATTGGGATGCACGGGAGGCACCATTAAGATCTACACAAAAAGCACCACACAAGCGTGCACCTGCCTCTCCAATTTGGAAACATTTTCCTCAAGCAAAAACATAACAGAACCAACAGCAGATTTTATGCATTTTCTTCACTTCTTGAGTGTTGAAGCTAAAAATCCCACTTGGACATTTACCATCTACACCCTATGCATGCACAGGATGTAGTAGTGACAGGCAGTGACTTTGCAGGGGATGTTTGGGAGGTCTACAGAAATGATCCATGCAATGTAACATGGACAAAACACATCACATAGGAGATTGCTGCTTTCTTCCATACTCAAATTCATTAATCCATTGTAGCAGAAGTGCTTTGGCTTTCCTTCATTTTCTTGCACTTCGAATTAAACTCCTGTTCAGAATTAATGGTGTTACAAACAGCAGCCGATCTTAAACAAGACTATTTCAAAGCTCCTTATTAGTGCTTTGTTTCTTAAGTCTGACAGTTGTGGCACCCATTATTGACATCCTCAATTATTAACACCATGTGTTACTGGGTAGCATACAGCATGTTTAGCAGCAGGACTTGGCCACGACCATTCCAGTGAATTAGGAGAAGTTGCTCCCAAGTACCAAAGTGGTGTCCTTGTAATCACCTATCATAAACAGACATTTTCCTATCTCTGCCAAAGGAGACAAATAGTTGCAACACCATGCCAAGTCAGAAAAGCAAAATAACTTTGATTGATAAAAGGGACAACACAGCAGAGGTGCATATTACTAAAAACACAGTGCACCTAGATGGGGAAGCAAATTAAAAATTAACAGGGAACTGCTAAAAGCTGACACTTTCCCTAACCAAAGCAAATTGTTACTGCCCAGTTCATAATGGCTGATGCACAGTCCTGCTTTATTTCCCAGCTGCTCCAAGCCCAACTGATTCAAGCTCACTGAAAAACAGTCTTTTTGGGTGCAGTCTCAAGTAAGAACAAGAACAGACCAAATATCTCAGTCTAATTGATTAAACAGTTCTGCTTAATATCATTATCAATGGTCTGGATAAGGGGATCAAGTGCACCCTCAGTCTCCTTGCAAAGGACACTAACTTGGGTGGGAATGGTGATCTGCTGGAGGGCAGGAAGGCTCTGAAGAAGGATCTGGACAGGCTGGATTGATGGGCCAAGAACAATTGTATGAGGTTCAACAAGGCCAAGTCCTGGGTCCTGCTCTTGTGTCACAACAACCCCATGCTACAGGCTTTGGGAAAAATGGTTTGGAAAGCTGCCTGCTGTAAAAGGACCTGGGGGTGCTGGTTGACAGCCAGCTGAACATAAGCCAGCAATGTGTCCAGAGAAACTTTTCTATCAAATCATGGTCAGATAAGGGAGAAGTACTACTTCCCTACTGGTTTACAGAATAGAAGAGCCACATGTTATTTTTTCCTGGTAACACTACTAAGCTAAAAGTCAGTTTGAAAGTGTTTCCAAAGAGGTAAAATATTTGTGTTTTTAAGAAAGCTCAATGCATAATTCAGACTATTTCAGACTATTCAGACTATTTCCTGACAGTTCTTTGTTTGATCAGAACACCTTCTTTTTCTTTAAAGAAGACTAATTTGCTTAGTTGGTATAGAGTATGTATTCACTGTCCCCCTTTCAGGTGTCACATTTCAACACAGTGTAAGTCACTCTGCACCTCTGGAAGGGTCTTGTGAGCCATACATGCCTTCAAGACTACCAGCCACTTCCCTGTCCCCTACAGGAGGGGACAGCAAAAGGACTGCCTCCACAATGGGCGATCGCTGCCAGCTGTCACTCGACAGCAACGCCCATGCAGCAGTGCTGAGGGGCTCCATGCCTTGTGCCAAGGCTTTGTTCCATGCACAGCCCTTCCAGATGAACTTCCCAGTTTCTGCCTGCTTGTCACATTTAACATTACTTTCTGTGTTTAATGTTTCAGGTTTGTGTGTAGTTTTTTTTAAAAAAAAGAAACGTTGGAGTGTGCCAATTATTCCTCTGAGGTTTCAGAAGACAAACCTTGCAGTTCTTTTGCTGTTTGGCACAGGCTGCCACAGATGGAAGGCAGATATCTGTCCGCCAATGTTTAAAGAGGACCAGATTTTTTTGTTTAAAAATTTTTGCTGTTCAGCACTTACAGCCATACAATCAGCCAGACCAACCCTTCCCTCCATAACAAATGCATTTACAAAATGAACAGGGGAGACCATTGCCTGCACAGGATTCACACACCCAGAGATGTCTGGGGTGCATTGGGACTGCCTTGATGGATAGTTGTGGAAGGAAAGGGGCCAATTTTTTCTAACCTGGCTTGAAAGGCTCTGAAACTCACACACCCTTCTACCGCAAGGGAGCTCATCTACTGACAAGGAAAACAATGTTGTCCAGTAGCCTTTTTAGCAACATCAGCCAGGAATTTGCTAATTTTGAGTCGTTCCAACCCAAATATCTGAGGGAAGCTGTTGAATTGGTGCATGCTCTTGCTAAATCAGCTGTGTTTCCTTGCCTGCTGATGGCTGCCAACTTAGCCTGACCTCAAATACTACAGCTTCCTCCCCCACAAAGTGTTACAGTCGCTCTCTGCTATCACACCTGATCTTTCACAAAAGTTCCTGCACCTTCTAGGCTTGTCACAACAGGCCTTCGAGCATAAGCTGAAGCCAACTTGACACAACAGATTTCCTTTTTCTCTTGGAGACACGCATATGCCACAGAGACTGCAGTTCACCACCTATACACTTCAAGCACTCCTGAGCACGCCCAAGTGGGATAGCACTTTTTTTTTTGCAAACTGGGTAGAACTGCTGCTTCCTTTTCTTCACCCCCTTTTTTTTTTCCCTTTTAAAGTAAAAAGTTTGCTAAAGCAAGTCTGTTTGAGGTTAAGTTCCTAATTTATGCTCAGTGAGCTGTCTTGTGCTGTGTCCAAAACTGGCTCAGAAACACTGTCGACTTTTCCTGGAACCCCTATGCACAGCCTAGAAAATGAAGCTTTCTCTTCTGCTCCAACATCACTGGAGCCTGAATACTTCAAGGATTAAGGATTTCTTGCTTATGCAGAAGGGTGGTACCTGCATGACTGTGTGCATGCAAGGCAAAGTTTTCAGGAGCAGCAGAATGTAAGCTATGTCACCGAAGTCCTGCAGTGCTCACTCCTTTCTTCCTTTCTGCATGCCACCTTGGGGAACATTCAGGGAGAAAATGAATGCTGCAAAATGACAGGCACTGGGCAGCGTCTGGAGGAAAACAGGTAAACTTGCTACCCCAGGGACAAGGGCACGGCTGGCAGGAGGGGACAATCCAGACGGCTGGTTCGCTCCCAGCTGGGGATTAAGAAGTCGCAGGTGAACCAGGGCCAAGTGCCTTACTAATAGCAGCAGCTTCCTGCTCAAAATAAGAAGCAGGTTCACACATTTGTTCTCCAGTTGGGTTCAGACATAAGCTGCAACACAGATGTTCACAGGGCAAAAAGGGGACACCCAGCAGAGCTGGCTGCAAAAGAAAATTTACAGAAATGACAGCAAGTTGCCTTTTACAACAGGCTCTCTAGAGAGGCAGGAAAAGGGAAGCTCATTCCGCTATGTCTTTTTTTTCCTGAAACTCCTCCTTGTGTAAGGTCTCACTGCAGCTAATCTTCAGAGACTGCAAATGAATTAAGAAGAGCAGAAAACATAGGAAAGCAAAATAAGAAAGCAAAGTAGAAAACAAAGCAGAAGAAATGAGAGTGAAGAAATGTATCACAAAAGGGAGCAGTAAGGGCACACCAATAGATATGAGAAATATTAGGAAAACATAAGCATTGGAAATACTGCTCTTTTGCACACACTCTGAAAGGATGATTAGATATCTCATGGGATCCTCTGACAGGCCTGGACACAGGTCTGAACATCCAGGAGCCCTAGCAGTAGGACATTAGGTGATCCAGGCAGGTACCTGACCCCATACATAAATTGGAGACAATGGTTCTTCTCCAGCTTTTGCTAAATATCTGGGGACCTACAGGTGAAGCACACTATGAAGATATGTTGCATTCAAATTCTTACAGAATAAGCAACTTAGTGCAAAAATCCATTTTTGTGAATTTCATGCATAAGTATTTAACCTCTCTCCATTTATAAATCTCTTCAAAGTTTCTCACACAGATCAAAGTAAGTCCAGCTGTTACATCCAGTATTCAAGAAACCTTTCACTCCTTCAAACTGAACTGAATCTCAAAAAAATTGCCTAAGTCTATGAACTCTTTGGAAAGAATAAGAACTTCTAAATCTTCTCTCATTTAACTTTCTCCATTGTTAGGAGTTCAGCAGAGCTTCAAGAACCATAAACTGTGACCTGACTTTTAAAAAAGAAATCACTTGAAAATTGCTTTGTTATATGCAAGAATGTATTTCTGAAATTGCCTGAATATTTTCTGTAAATAATTGAAGTAAGATGTGAGCATCACTGAAACACCTAAGAAGAAAATTTCCAGGAACTTCAATGTACCCAAGTTTTCAACCTTTATGGTCATTTCCTTCCCATATTTAGTTATATTCATACTTTTACTACCTTTAAGAGTTGCAAAAATGCCCCAAAGGAAACACAGATGTAAAGCCACATGAAGCACAGCCTCAATTAGCGAGGGATCAAGAGAAGAGCCACTTCCCCTCACTGATTTTACCTTCAAAACTTCTCACTTGCTTGTTGAGACTCACCTTTTTGTTCACTCTGAAGTTAAGTTTGTGGGTTTGGCTAAGCATTAATCTCTGAGCAACTGTGAATGTCATACCCTTCCAAATTTCTGTCCTACAATAACCATGTGTTATTGAAAATTCAGCCTGCAAAGATCCATCACACTGTCCTGTTCACAGCAACTGAGATTTATCAAGAGCTGTAAGAAGCTCAGCATTAAACTGTCAACAAAACTCACACGGTCCAGACCATCCAACACAAAGCATGAATGTATCCATTACACGTACCTATTTATTGCAGATACTTTCCGAGCTTCAAGAAGCATATAATCTTGAAGAACTGCTTCAAGTTCAGAATCCAAGATCTGATAAAAAAGATTATATATTTTTAAAGTCATTAAAAGTATATGGCTTAAGCATATAAAATGAAAAAAATATGCATTGTGCAAAATTACTACTTAGAAATGAGCCCATGAGCCAGTCCTTCTGAAGCTGTGTATTACCTGAGAAATGTTGTGAGTGATAACAATGATGGTAATTTATAGCACATTACATTTAAGGTATATAATATTGTATAGATTCTTAAGCAACTTCTACACATGAGTTCAAAATTAGTAAAAAACTCCAAAAAAAAAAAAAAAACCCAAAATTTTCAAATAGTAATTTTGCTACAATCATTTGCAATGAAAAAACAAAAACAACATATTGAGTATGAAAAACTGCCAATGGCATATCAGAAAATATAAATGATTTAGGAAACCATAAGCATCTTTATGTGCATTTAAGCAGTATTCTGCCTTTAGCTTGCAGCAAAACAGTGACATGAATAGGGAAACCACATAAAAAATCAAGAGTATCCTTAAATGCATTATTTCTTTAATGTCCAAAAATGCTGAACATGGCAGTTCTGTTACAGGTGTGAAATTCTGGATGTACATCCTTGTAAGGATACATATAACACCTAATCACAATTAGTCCCAGAGTCTCTGTAAATTTTCCTGGTGATTCTCACACAATGACCCTGAGCACAGTGCATTTATTAAATCTGATGTGCTTAACAAGGCAAAAAGGAAGAAGATGCAACAGTAGAAAGAAATAGGCTCAGCAAACTAAGGAAAGACACAAAGGAGAAAAAAAAATAAAAGGAAAAATGGGAAAAAAGTTCATGTGTCCAAATGCACCTGGTCTAATCTCTGTTCTGCATAATCACCATCATTAGTACATGCTTTATTGAGTATTTCAGTGGCACTATTGGCAACTTGGCATTCTGCAACAAGAAACACCATTTCACACAGTATTGCCACACAGGCACAGATCTTAATGATAATTAAGAGCCTATATTAGACAAAGTCTTGTCTCTTTTCTTTCCACAGAGTTTTTCCTGAGCTTTCTACAGCAGCTGTCTTAATGGTACCTACCACGTGATTCCCAGTGAAGGCAAAGAGAATCAGCTACAGAATTGTCTATGCCCGCTATGCATCAATAGTCACCTGGCTGGGGGCACCTATGTGTCCCAGCTGAAGACCAGACATTTGCTTCTCCAAAGGATCAGCCCACCCAAGGAGTCCTGGACTCCCTCTGCTCCCTTCTGTGAGCTGGCAATTTTCAAACAGGGAGATGAAATGTAAATATCAGCACGGATAATTATTTCACTGCTCATTTTTTGCAAGATAATCAGACAGAAAGATAAGATTCACTCTGAGGAACAGAAGTAGTAAAAATTTTTATCCAGCAACAGCATGAAAGATTCTGCCATTTCTTCTTACAAAAGCAACAGTTTGTTGATTTGTAGCTGTTGCCTACTTTCATGTGCAAGAACAACAGAAATCTCTCACTGGTCTTCTCTACATATTTTCAGGCAATCGCTACAAACATGACAACTTCTAGGATTATTTATGCTACGCACTGTGTAGCCATTCCTGCTGTTGGTGTCAGCTGCAGACAAGCCAGGCTCAGAAGCTCAGATTCAATCACACAGGCACAAGTAACATCACTACCTCTCCACCCTTTGCACCTCCTACTCAATTCCCCAAAAGAGATTTCCACAATCATGCATAATCACAAAGAGAATGTCATTAAAGTGAATCTCAGCAAAATACTACCTCTAAAATGAGTGGGAACTATTTATTAGATAATACCAATAAAAATCTGCAAGATCAGAAGGTGGTCAAAGTTTACACTTTATTTTCTACAGTAATGTCTTCCTTTTTTCCCTACAGTAACGTCCTTCGTTTTTTCTACTTCTTCATCAGTTAGCCTTGTAACAACTTTTTCCACAGAGAATCATAGAAAACCTCCAGTTGGAAGGCACCCGTAGAAGGCATCCAAGAATCACTGAGTCCAGCTCTCTGTTCCTTGCAGGACTACCTATAACTAGGCCAAATGACTACGAGCATTGTCCAGACACCATTTGGGTTCTGACAAGCTCTGTGCCGTGACTATTTCCTTGGGGAACCTGCTCCACTGACTGACCACCCACTCAGTGGAGCACCTCTTCGTAACGCCCAATCTGAACTTCCCTGCAACTTCATTCCATGTCCTTGAGTCCTGTCACTGGTCCCCAGGGAAAGGAGATCAGCACCTGCACCTCTGCTGGCCTCTCCTGAGGCACTCCTTAAGCTATGTTTTCCCTCTTATTTATCCCCTTCATTTCTTACCTAATTTCTTACCTAATTTATACCCATTTTCCTTCACTTGCAAGGCCTCTGCAACTGACAAGCACTCATCTCACCACACCTTGACAGGAATTACCGCCCATCAGATGTAGCACCTTAACCACCTAAATGTAGGCTGAAACATCTTCAGCCAAGTGACCTTGACAAGAGGTAGAGATTCCAGGGACTGAACTGTCAGGTCCTGCAAAACTTGTGTCATAAAGGTATCCTTCAAACTGAATAGGTGTAAAACCCTACTAATTTGATAATGCAGGAAATTGTATTTCTCACAGACACATTTCAGGGGATTGTTGACCTGAGAATTTCTTATGACATGTTTACAGAAAAATGTTATGAATTATTGCATGGCTGAGATAGCTCTGTGACAGAATGTTTGCAACCAAAGATAAGAACAATTGTGTGTTAAGTACAAGCACACAATTTGCTGTGCATAATATTAGCAGGGTTTATTTTAGAATTGACCACCCACCTGACTGTTCCAAAAAACCTCCTGGAGTTGCTACAAGATGCCAGAGAAAGTTTTCACTTGTAGCAGACTTTCTGTCTTTAATAACACCAGCTGTCACTTTTACAAACACATTATGCCCTTCACATATTATCCCATATTCTGCAAACACCAAAAAACCCTAAACTCTCCCACAGTTATTAACATCTGCTTCGCTTACTGATTCTGACAAACTGAAGGACAAAGGCATGATTTAACAGATTGCTCCACATAAAGCAGCTATGCAGTCCACAGAAGGATTCATCAAATGCCCCTGTCAGAGAGCTTTACAAAGCACAGCTTAATGAAGGTATGCAAATTGCTATAATATATAAAATGCCTGATACCACTTCAACATGCCTATGAAATCTATGGAGAATGGTAAGATATATCAATCTAATTTGTCTTTGAAATAAAGTGATTTGGTTTCCTCCAGATAATTTCAATCTTTTTTTTTTTTTTTTTCTTTAATGCCCTGAAGCACACATTACATACAAAGAACTACTGCTTTTGGCACTGGAAGATGTGATTATTCAATAGAAAAAACATGCAGCAAGAGACAAACTGGAAGCACACTGGTATTCTTCAATATTTTCCTTCAATGTTTTGACATGCTGGCACTTTTAAAAAATTGTTTTTTCCAAGCCTTGTTGCATTTAAACAGCTCCTATTTTTTTCTGCTGTTGCTTGATGCGAGGTTGAAGCCTGAGTGCAAGTCAGGCTGATATTTACAGCATGAGGAAATGCTCAGATATGAAAGTGCACCAGAAAACAACATGCATCCAGGATGATTGCTGCTGCAGCTGTTTTCAACATTATTGATCTAGAAATTTGATCTTCTTTTTTTTTTTTCCATCAAGATAAGGAAAGAATAGCTTATGAGCTAAAATTATTTTCGATGGAAAAAATCAACATTTTCTAGAGCTTTATCCCTCCTGAGAACTGAAAGTTCCTTTCACCAAATGACTTGGAAAAAAAAAATATATAAAAATACACTTATGTTTTGTCACAGAAGCTAAAACCCACAATCACCCTTTAAGATCTTTGTGGAAAAATAAATAGAACATATTTTTTTTTTTTTTTTTTACTTTGGAAAAATAACACATGAAAAAGAACACGGCACAGCGTGTGCGCATCAGAAACTAGAAGGTGCAAAGTTCCTGGATCTTGGCTTTACCACTTACATTTAAGGCCAGGCAGGTATGAAAGAGAAAGAGGACTGTGAAGTAGCACGATTATCTCTTTGTCTCTCATGCTGGGACCATCAAAGGAAAACAAAGCTAGGTAACACTTTCTCGTGTGGTTCTTGGTTATGTTATGTTAGGAGAATTCCCAGTATAGTAGTCAACAGATAAACAGTTTCAACTCTTACTTTATGTCACAGTATGATAGAATCACTTAGGTTATAAAGACCTCTGACATCATCGAGTCCAACCATTAACTCAGCACTGTGAAAGCCAGCACTAAATCATATGCCTAAGCACCACATCTACCCAACTTTTAAATACTCCCAGGACTGGTGACCCAACCACTTCCCTGGGCAGCTTGTTCCAATGCCTGACCATCCTTTTGCTGAAGAAATTTTTCCTCCTATCCAATCTAAACTTTCCCTGGCAAAACTTGAGGCCATTTCTTCTCATTTTATTGCTTGTAACTTGGGAGAGGAGACTGACTCCTACCAGTTTGCAACTTCAAGTAGAGAGGGGTAAGGTCCTCCTAGGCCTCCTTTTTTTGAGGCTAAACAATTTCAGTTTCCTCGGCCGCTCCTCACAAGACTTGTGCGCTAGGTCCTTCGTGCATTAGATGTTTCTTGTTAAAACAGAAGTAATTGCTGCTACTGTCAAAGCTAGACACAAATTTTGCTCAGTGCCTTAGGCAAAATGACCAAGATGAGCAGTACTTGGTGCAGGATTCTCAAATCTCTCTATCATGGGACCACAGTTTCTGCACTGAGAATTAACTAAATTGTAAAATAAGAGTCCAAGTTGGAATACCATGTCAGAAATGTATTGTGATCTCCTCATTTTAAAGGCACTAACTTGTAAAATTCTTTCCATTCTGTTACACTAAATATTCAGTATGTGCCAGGCACCATGTAAAAAGCTTTTATTTCTGTGCAAATGAATATACATTAGAGTGAGTGTTTATAACATTTTTCTAGCTTTGGATTTATATAACTGACAATTAAGTGGTGATATCTTTAACACTATGTATCACTTTTACATGCCAGTATCACTTCTAGATGCCAGTTAGCAATATTTAACAAAGCAGGCAGTTCTCATTTTTATGTCTTTTGTTTTTGCATTCAGTTTTGGTCCTCCAGCTTTACATTCAATCAAACACTAAAATCAGGGAATAAATGAACATGACAAGCCTTCCTTTATTCTACCTCATTTCTCAATATACCTCTTTCAGCTTCCATCAGTACCATGCCTATTTTAAATTTGTTCTTTTTAACATAAATCTACAAGTACTGAAAAATCTCTCCCCTTTTGACTGTGCATCAAGGCCAACAAAGTCACAGCTGATATAGGCAACAAAGGCATATTAAGGAAGTTCCATGTCACACCTCCTCTCTTATCTCCTGAACCTATATAAAATTATACAAATTATTGTAAGTAAAATTAAACATTCTAACTTTTCCCTGAAATAGAGAGAAAATTATTATTCTTGAGAGTCAATCTTCTTATAGCTCCCTTAAGATGTAACATCTAATAGATTTTAGGGTACAAAAAGAGCCTCTAATAGAGATTCCAGACTCAGTTTAAGAAAACAGCTTCAATGAAGTATATTAACATGTAGACCATCATTGACAAAATTACAGTCATACTTTGTGCAATAGAGTGTGCTACATGATAATGCACAAAACATTTTTTTAACCTGTTACCTTGTGGTGGTTTGTCAGGGTTTTTTTCTTCAAGAACAGCAGCATTTAAAATCAGGATGTACTGGTTTAACAAAATAGGTGAGAAGCAGAGCCAGTCCACCCCGTCCCACATCCCTACCCACTGACAGATTCCTGCCATCCACTGTAGTGAGGATATTAACCCATCGCTGTTACGGACAAACTACCTATGCTGGACAGCAACATAATCAGTAACAGCAAATGGTTCTGGGACAATCCTGAACTGACACTGAAGTAGGTGAGAAAGTGCAATCCTTGCTTTGATAAGCTCCTTGGCAAGCTAGTACAAATGCATGTTTCCTGTTAAAAAAAGAAAAATGTGAAGGGAAAAAAAAAAGTTTTTTAGATTTCAGACCTTTTTCTACTCAAAGAGAGTGAATTTCCAGTGGCTGAAAATGCCCTCTTTCCCTGACCTGGAGGAAAATGCAAGAAAGGACTCACTGCTCTGAAATTAGGTTTCAAAAGTAACATCCTAGGTCCAAAGACTCCCAACCTGAAATATTTCTGTGGAAGTATTGAGCAACATTACTCAGTATTTCTGAAGGGAAGGGTCTCCACCTGCCCTGACAAAGACAGGGGAGGCACACAACACAGCCACTGCTTTTGGTTTGACACTGCAGAGCCTAAGCCACCTTCCTCCATCTCTACAGAGTGTCTGAGATACAAAGAAATGTGCTGCTGTCACTGCAGTCTAGAGGTTGGAATAGAAATTTCATAAGGAAATACATACCTTTGGGGGGTTTTTGTTTTAAAAGCAAGGCAGAAGCAATGCACTCTTCATACCAGTGAAAGACTGGCTAAACAGCTTTATTATTTATTCTTCATTAAAGAATACTTTACTTATGAATGCAATAGATGCAATAAATCTCTAAGCCTTTACCTTTCTAATTAAAGTGACAACTCTTGGAAACCCCGTTCATATCATCGTAAGGAATGTAAAAAAGGGTTCCAGTAAGTTCAATACAGGCAATATTTTTTACAAGACTTTTGAGGATAACATGGGTAAATTGAGTATGACCATGACATTCATTTGTCCGGGAAAGTCCTTAAACACTAGTACCATAACATCTGGATATTATGATACCCCATTCCTGCATAAAAGGAGGAATCACTCAGAAATACACACCAGTAACATCCCATCTTAGGAACCACAGGTAAATAAAAAAATCCATAAGAGAAATGAGAGGACCATCAAATCCTCCTTGAAAGAGATACCTTTTATAATGGGGGCCAGATGTAATTCCCAGCTGTTTGCTTACATTATTTGAAAGAAAGAAAATTATAATCTTCCCTTCTGTCACAGAACCAGCACAGAAGATGGAAGAGATGATCTGTGAAGAGGAGCAAGATCAAACAACTTGAGAGGAATCTAGGAAGCCTTCCTAAGCAGTCAATCATGCCTGCTGTTATAAAAGGAGGTCAGGCACCAAGATGTCATTCTCTGAAAAGTCAGATCCAATGAGGAATAGCTCATCAAGATAAGAATAATTAGCAGACAGGATAGTGGCAGAACTAGTTCACCATGGTGATGATAAAACAGTATTAGGAAAGCAGGGCCATTTTAAGAAAAGGCAGCTAAAAATACCTGCCTAGCACACACTTCTCCAAGTTCTTCTCCTCTCCAGTATGCTGATGCTTTAAAGTTAGCTGTCCCAACAGACAGCCCTGTACTGTCTGCCAGTGTCACAATGACTTACAGTATGCTGTGGTACGCTTGCAGTCTCTGAGGATTGTGTGTCTCTGTGAATGATGAGGATGGCTGCATTTTGTTCCAGTTACTGTGAATTAGGAGCAGAACCCATTGACTAGCAAGCTTTCAGCACAGGCTTCAGCTGGGAAAAGGCTGGGTACAGTGCTTGGGCTGCAGTGTTGAAAGAATACACTTCTCAGAAAGATGAACTGGGTCTTAGCCAGGCTTCTGTTCCTGCTTTGCCCAGGAGGACTGATGACACAGTGTCTTTTCCACAGAGACACATGCACTCCACACAGGCCCTTCCTAGCATCACCAACAAAAGACCAAGAGCAGAATCCCATGTTTTTCAGGAAGAGACATCCCAAACTCCAAGGGTCTGGCAACAACAAGGAAATTCTTGTACTGACCTTGGACTGCAGCCTTCTGGCTTCTGTTAAAACCAGCAGAAGCCACTAACCTCTGCATTAAACATGAAATAAATGATTGTGTAGACACATGAGCAGTGGCCAGTCTCCTGTTCAGCCCTTTTGGTAACACTATGACTTCATATTGCATGCCTGGCTGGTTTTGTTTTTTTTTTTTTTTAATCCCTTCTACATATTCTTATAAGAACTTCCCTAAATTTACCAAATTCTCTCCAAGTTTTGTTTTTCTTCTCAACTAGTGCACTTAGAGTTTATTCCACAACTTCACCCTCTTGGGACGTTTGAAAAATTTCTTCTAATGTTCACTCTAAATTCATTTAGGACGAATTAGTAAACATATTATCTTGAGCAGTTATTATTCCTCAATTTCATCAGCTCTCCTCCTTCTCTAGTGTTTGCCCACCAAAGAAATTTAGTACAAAGGTTTCATTTCCTGGACATTATATGCAAGTTACTAGGAATGGAAGCTTAGCATATTTTGCCAGAGAGTCTGACAGAAGGTAACCAACCACTGGGAACACATATTTAACTTTTTTTTTTTTTTTAAACTAATAAACAAAAGGCAGATGCTGATTTCCTTTCCTAGTTACTCCAGTATAAACCAGGAATGGTTGGACCTGTATGGAGAGCTGTGGCTAGAGGTAAGAACTGCATCTGAGCAGGCATCTGCCCAGGGCTGCAGTGAGGATTGTGAGCACTAAGCTGTCAGCAGAGAAGGAATACCTGATAGAGAACAGAAGAGCGATTGGCATCTGTCATGTAAGAGCCATTTTTTAGAGGCCTTCGAAAATGAAAGGCATTGATCACAGATTTTCTTCAGTCCAAAGAAACTTGAAAACCCATATATCTGGCATCTAGACTCATACTCTCTGGCTAAATGCTGTACCTGCTTCAGTTCAGATTGGACACAGAGAAGAAGTTCAGTGGGAGGATGACTGGTCTCTGGATCAGGCTCCCCAGGGAAGTGGTTGCAACACTGAGCCTGTCAGAGCTCAAGGCACATCTGGATGATGCTCTGAGTCATATGGTTTAGTTTTAGGTTGTCCTGCAAGGAGCAGGGAGTTGGGTTCGATGATCCTTAGGGGAGCCTTTCAACTGGAGATATCCTGTGATTCTATGCCTATGCAAAGGAGAGTTTCATCCATCCCGTTATTCAATGCAATCATCATTCCTGTGTGTTGAATTCAATGCCATTCAACTGTGTTAGGAATGGTCTCAGGACACACAGTGCATCAAACCACTCTGCTGCTGTTCTGAAGCTGAGATAGCACTGCCATGACCAACACTGACTCTTCTCACTTCTTGAACCATAGTGTCCAAGCATCCACACACCCTTTATTTAACTACCCAAGGAAGTCAAGTCCAGGACAGAATCCTTAGACAGAGAGAAATACATACCTCTAACACTCAATTCCTCTTATCCTAAATGTGGATACCTAAACCAGATTATATTAATTGCGTGCAGCTATAGGGTCCAATGATCATAAAAGGAATCTAGGGAAAGTAGCTTTGATGTAGGCACTTATGCTGTAGATAAGAAAGTTGAGACAAATCTTATGACTGAAGTCTGCCTCAGGAGAGCTGGCATTCAGACAGATCTGAAGGCACAAACACTGGTTCAAAGGATGGGTTTTCAATGACATCATGATCTAATCTGTAAGTCTTTATTCAGTCCTTCCTTTTCTATTTGAATACTAAATAGAAGAATTTGAGATTTGGCTCAATGATAGCAATAAAAGTCATCAGGAAGGCTGATTTGTAGGAAAATATTAAAATAACTAAATATGTATAGCTTGACTAAAGCCACTATTGAAAGGGAAATATGATAATTATCTACAAGCTCTGAAAGGATACACATACTAAGGATTTTTTTAATAGGGTTTTTCAGGAAAATATAGCTAAGAATAATGTGATTATACCAAGCAAAGTAAAGTTTAGGCTGACAAGGAAAAAATCTTATAATGCAATGTATTCTATTGTATAATAATCTTCCAAAGGAAATTGGCTGAAGTCCAATCACATCACAAAGCCTGTCCATGACTGGACACAGATCTGGAGAGGACAATCCTGGTGCAAGATGGACTAGATGACTCAACAGCGCTTTTTCATTTTTAAATTCCTATCATTCTGCTGTATTAAATAATCCAATAAATCAAAGGGAAGAGGGAAATAGGCTTAGCAACAATTGCACAGCTGTTTCTTCTTCGAGCTCTGCAGGCTGCAATCAGTGCAAGACACACTGATTGCACAGGGGGAGGAAACATCTGTATGTGGTCAGAGCATTGCGTTAATTCAGGGCTTCAAAGCTGCATGCCTGATGTCCCCTTTTCCCCCTCTTAATACAATAACATTGCCAGAAGAATCGACCCTGTGTTGTAAATGTATCAATCATGATTTTTGCTGCACCAGCTACTCATAATTGGTTTAAGCTTTCTTGATCTCAGATGCCAACCGGTGTTAAACAAAACACGAAAAATATATAGCCTGTGGACACATATTCCCACTGAAATAATCTTGCCACACGTTGATCTACAAGGAGTGGGGCAACAATGTTTTCTTGAAGTTGTGATACACATTTTTAAAGCCAGGCAATATTTTACGCATTATTTTTGAAGAGGCTTTGACATTTTATGACTAAAATATCTTGCTGAGAGTCTGTGCTAATACACAGTCTGTTTTCTGTTACAGTTAAGCCACAAGTAACAGAAGTCTTAAGGAATGACTATTCAATTTAACTGTGGATTTGATTTCTCTCTGTAGAAAATATTAGTGTATATATACATAAAAGTATATTTTCTGAAGAAAGTGCCTTCAAGTGTAACATTAGCTTTCCACAACCAATTTCAACTCCTGTTTTCCCACTGCTGTTGCACTCTGTGATGCTGACCAAACCTCCATACCACTTCATGGGAGAGATCTGAGACTTCAGAGAATCTAGTTAGGATGTATAGCAGGAAACAACTTTCCTGAAAAAAAAATTATATGAACATCATCTGAAGAATAAATCTACATATCATACGGTCTTTTGTTAGGTTTTATTTTATTTTTTATCATGGGGGGTTTTTTGCCTCAAGTGCTCAATTAAGCATACAACAGCAGAGCAGGGATTTCTGTTTTTCAAAAGAAGGAATATTAATGGAAATCTATGTCTGCATAATAAAGCAGTGATCAACAGCTCACAGTTTACACACTCATTCTGAATTATTCACGTTATTTCTCCCTGATTTTTTTTTTCCTTTTCCAATGAACTTCCCAAACGAGTACCCAAATTGATATTTTCCTACTTTCTTTGCCTTGTCAAAGGAATTAGGAAAACGCGAATATTAGAATTTTATCACACACACACATTCCTTTAGAATCCTTCTAAATGCTTCTACACGTGAGATTTTTTTTATTCTCTCATTTTAAGATAAAACTCAACATAAAGCATGAACCACCCTTTAACCGATGCAGCTGCTAATTCCTACTCCTGGAGACTGAGCTACAGCAATAAGGTGGCAGCTGTCCACCTGCACCTTGCCTCAGTGGAGGGAACCCACTGCTTTTAATGGGTCTGAACTGATGCTGAGAGAAAAAACGGCTGCTGCAGTACAGTTCAAAGGGGTTGGGCACGCAGGGCTGCTGCACAGGGTTCTAAGAGCAGCCTGGGATGTGCAGACAATGGAAGATAATGAAGGGGAAGGCACTGGGGCCCAAGCACAGGTCTGGGGACTGCACGGGTGTGGAGTGACCGGGGCAGCAGGCAGGGATAGGAAAAGGAGCAGACAAGGAATGGCCTATATGAAGCAGCATTTTATCATCTCCAAATGACCACGAGGCAGAAGACACTGCCTACCAGAATGCCCTGAGAATGCGATGAACTCATTTTATCCAGCAGCTTTCTGGGCAACATGGGCAGAGCTCTGTATGTAAATCCTGCAACAAAGTCTCTGCTGCTGCCCTTGGGCTTGTTTTCTCCTGATGTCTATGCAAAGCAAAACCAAAAAACAAATAGCAAGACCTGAATACGATGAGACAGAGGAATGGAAAAGCTGATTAAAGCATTTTCCAAATGCCACACAGAGGAACAGATGAAGGAAGAAATGGAATGACTCTAGTTTACTGTTGTGCAATTACTGGAACACTCAGCATTAGGTACCAGAAGTTTTTGAGGTCATTGATTCAGTGTGCTCACTTTTAGAAAACCAAAACGGATATGGAGTCCTGTCACAAGTTCAGATTATTATGTAAAAGGTAATGGAAAACAGATAAGCTGAATGGAAAAAAAAAAAAAAAAAAACACTAAACAACAAATTCCCCCCCCACAAAAAAAACCCACAAAGAAAAACCAGAAAAAAAACACTTTACCAACCAACTAAACAAATACCTGCCACACCAAACCACTTTTATTTAACTGAAAAGAGTAGCTTGAAGGCTAGAAAAAGCATTTGGAGGCTTGGGATTTTGTATGTTAATAGTTCTACTTCAGCAGGATATCTAGAGGACCAGGTGGTGAAATAGGAAGGAAGAAGCCGGACAGAAATAAAAACCCTGGAACAGTTGTCCTTATTTCAGGCTAAGCAAAAGGAAATCATCTCAGCTGGAGAAAGTAGGGAAGACTCCAAATCAAAGGTGCACTTTTCAACTTCAAATTGCTTCCCACTCCCTCACACCCACAGTGAGAGAAGTCGTGGAAAATTAAACTGCATGAAGATTGAAGGGGAAAAGCTTTCCTTCTTAAAATCTTCCAATTTGGGAGTCTGTGTTCTGAGTTTTAGGATTAAATCGCAATCAATAGCACCTCCCTTGTTTTGTTTTGAAATGCACATTTTAACCTACCATCCTGAGGACTCTTTCAAGGTTTTGTCTGGATGGTTTTGAGTTTGGGAGACAACAGAGACAAAAGGGAGCACAAGGGGATAATCATCTTCACAAAGTATTCACAAATATCTCTGCAGTGTGCCTGAGGAATTGTTAGGGACTACTTTGGCTCCATGTGTGTAATGGGTGGCACATTCATATCCTTGTAAAGCCAAAATACTCCTGGGCTCCCTCTCTACTTTGTAATATTGAGCAAACGTAACAATTCTATGGCATTTTCAAATTAGAAACATTTACAAAGACTACCAAAATTGGCTTGGCATTCTGAATTAGAAGAAGACTATTTGATTACAAATGAGATTCTTAGATAACTACATACAGAAATCCAGTAAGTTTATATGAATTGATTGTTGCCACAATGTTGAAGTGTCTGTGAGTGCAATTGCATTACCAAATTAAGGCTCAAATTGTAAAATTTATTCATGAAGTGCAGGCATATCATATTTTAAAATTGTTCTAATCAGTTAGATAACACTCCCTGCCTGCACAGGAAGCCATTCAACAGTTTTAAGACAAAAAACTTTACAGTTTTTCTTTAGATCACAAAGTGGGTTGGATTTTTTTTCAGTTTAAGCCTTCCCAAGACAAAGAGAACTAAATACTGAAAACACTGCACAAATTTTGTAATTCAGAAAATGGGAGTTCAGAAGCACATATTTCACAACTTCATCAATAGTGAAGGTCTAAGTTCTTTAACCACCATCCCCCATGCAATCTTAAAATATCATCTTATGGTTCTCCTGAATTAGATCCCTCTATGGGTTCAGGTAAAGGGAGAACAGTTGTCCATAAAATGTGAATTTTAAGATACATGCAATTAATCAATATTAATAATAAATACAAAAGAGTAAATGGTCCCATCTCTCACTTAGGGAAGAAAGGCACACTCTGTCACACCAGCTTTTGAGATTTACAACCCAAGCAAAGGACCACAAGGTCTGCTGGCTACACAGTGTTTTCACATGACTGAAAGAGATTTTCTTGCCACTAACAACACCAGTTTAAATTTTAATGGAGCTGTTCTGAAGAAAAATAATTAACATATGGTTGACTTCCCATATATTAGAGAAAACAATAATAGCAACTAAATCAGTATCTTCTGTATAATTTCAGCTGTCTTGGTCATGATGAGTTGCTCATCTGACTCATCTCATAGATATGCATGATATAATGAGAATAAACACAAATCGTTTGCAATGTCAAAGATTAGATTTTACCTAAGACAAAGGAAATAGGACCATATTATGAGGGACTACCTAGGAAGCAGCAGCCAGCCAACCATTACTTCTTTAAGTCACAGAAAATCCCTGGCAGGTGGTTAATTGATAATAGTATATCACAAGGCAATCTCTACGCTTTCAGCTTGATTGCTAGGCTTCAAGTGAGGGCACACAATCTTGGCTTTTCACAGTGCCTCAGTTTAAGGTGTCACTCTGAACACTTGGCTTACAAGCCCTTCATCCCTGCAGAGTTAATTTCTTATAGGAAATTTTTATCTGCTACAAAGGGGGCTCAAAGCAATCTCAAGCAGTGGCAGTGATATAGAGGACTTCTCAGGATGTGATGTCCTACCAATTATGGCCACCAGCACAACACTGGTAGTTGTCAAAGAGAAATCAGGACACTGATTTCCATCCACCAAACAAGCTCTTGTCAGGACCTGCTGGCTGATGTTTAGGGATCTTAGCTGAAATAAACAAAACAGGGAAATGATTAGTGGCATTGGGTCTGGCAGGCACGTTGTTATCCTGGCAGACACTCGGCAGACTGTGGGTTCGACTTAGTCACAAAAGGAGGATGTGAAGAAGCCCAATCAGATAACAAAAATAGACTGCAAAACACATGCTTCTACTTGGGATTGTATTTACTAACACAGCAATTCAAGCAGTCTTATTCTTAGAACAAGAACTAAAATAAACAGAACAATCCCAACAGTCAGAGTACCATCCATTAATCACAAGGGTTCCTGTGTTTGAAGAAAAACAGAGGCATCTAAACAACCATCCACCCCTTGTCTAGGGCCCCCCAGTTTCAGTGGGACAAAGCAAGGAGTATATGGGAGCTGGAGTCCTGACTGAAATGGCTGGTAAAGGACCTAGAAGAGGATGGATTAAATCCAAGCTGTGGCTGTATTACATTTCCACTCCATGTGGGGAGAGATCAGTAGTGCCAAAATGCAATGCCAAGCATATCTGGGCTAAATCACTCTCTGAAGCTGTCCTCTTAGCTGTGGAGAACAGGCCCCCTAACTAACATCTGTAAGATCACATCTGGATTCATCCCACCACCATCTTGGTACAGCAGACTCTTTATAAAAATTTAGCATGCCAAAGGATTAATACACCCATAATTTAACTCAGATGTCCATAAAATGATTGCTGGGGTTCAGAAAATATGAGTGGTGTAGTAGAAAAACTTCTGCTTCCATCAATCAGCTTTTCATTAGCATCATTCATCCCATCCTCTATATTCTGAATAAAATCTGCTTTCTCTCTTTACCATGCAAATTCCTCTTACATAATAAATATTGCAACACAATAAATCCTTCAGTGTCCCTTTTCCTTCTAGGGAAACTGTCTCTGCACTGCTTTATGCTGAAAAGGTTTTCCAGACCTCAGCACAGCATTAACTGCGATATTTCCTTCCTGTGCAAGCACATCCAAAGACTGTCTTTTTCATTTTCTCCTTGGTAAGGAAAGGTATTGCCATCAAAGGTCTTTGGCTTTAGCTATCAGCCTGTGATTGCATGGATGAAGTCTCCTCCTAGGATTGTCCCAGTTATGAGAAGAGACCTTCCTCCAAAATAAATGAGGTATGAATGGTAGGCTCTTTTGAGGTTTTTTTTTTGTTTGTTTGTTTGTTTTTTTGCTCACCTCTTTTGATCCCTGAAAAATTTTCAGACATCATCTAAAGAGAAAAAAAATCAACAAACAAAAGCTCACCCTGTTAGGGGCTTTCAGCCATAGAAGTAGCTTATAAAAAGAAAACAGCCCTGAACTCTTTTCTTCTAGGAATGTTGCCACACCCAGAAAACGTGATCCTCTCCTCATGGAAAATGGGTGAATTTCACAAATAAAATCCAAGCTTGGACCCATCTCTAGTTTTCATTCATTGATTCTCTATTTATCCATACAGTGAAGGAAACACTAAAAAATCTCTGTGTACATATGAAGGCAACCATCTGTAAGCAAAAGGACATTATCTGAATGTAAGAAAGAAAAGGCAACAGAAGGATCTGCTCCTGTAGTAATTGCTGTCTGCTGGTACAGTGTCATTTTGAGTTGTCAAAACTTGAGACCTAAAATAAACCCCAGCAAGTTTTCTTCAGTGCTTCTCTGTGTCATACTACTTCTCTTCTGAATTGCCTTCATAAATTCAAATTCCTCAACAGCCTTGTTACTGACTTTCAGGGAAAATGCCAGAGAGACAGATTTAATATGCAGCTCCAAGACACTTCCTTACCCTGCATTATTACCTCTACTGCAAGAACACTACTTCTCCTGGGAAGAATTTGATTTCCTTACTTATCAACACCTTCCTCTGCACATCAGCGTGTTTCCTCTCACTCTCCTTCAGTCACATAGTAAAAAAACCCTAGAAAAGGTGAAGTGATGTATGTGCTAATGAAAGGCTGATTAGGAATTGACTGCTAATAGAATAGATGCTGCATCCCATATTGCTGTGGGATTTGCTACCACCTATCAAGCCAGAACACGTGTGCACAGGTGTTTGTGCACAGCAAATATACCATGGAGAGGCACTTGTGCACCTCGCTATTAGCCTGAAACAGATTTTCCACCATCCGAGCAGTGACCCGTTAATAGCTTACATAATGGAAACCAGCACCAAAATGAGTCAGTGTGCTTGGCAAATTCAGATCATTAACCATGAGAAAGAGCTTCAAGTAGATCAAGGGAGAAGCACATACCCCAGAGAACATTAAATAGAGAAGTCTTATTAGTGATGAGTAAACAGGTGCAATATCCCTCTAGATTTGGCAGGATGGACCCTCTCATTTCCCACAGAGAATTCATGTCTGAAAGACTAGGTCCCACTTCTCAAAACAGAACAAGCTGGACTCTTGACATCCTTTCCCAGGTACCCACTCGCCAAAAGGGAGCTCTGTAATAAGAAATAAGCAGGAAGATGAAGTACATGGCTCCTACAGCTGCAGACTCGCCACTGTGCCAACACAGCAGGAGCATGCAAAGATTAAGAACAATCCATGCACGGATCTGTACTGTACACAGTTGATAAGGGAAGACTGGGGCCCTCTGGGAGGCACTCCAATGGTCTGCAAGCCAACTGGGTTTCACTAGGTGGTAGCTATGGTGCTTCTCAGTAGGAAGTCAGACCAAATGTAAAACAGATAAGTGAGTTTTTTACCCCCACCCAAAAAAAAAAAAAAAAAAAAAAAAAAGCCAAACCCCAAAACCTGAAGCTACAGACAGATCATTCCAGTTAACAATGTCACCAAAAAAAAATTGAGAAATAAATTTGAGATAATTTAATGCCAGGCCTACAACTGTTCCACTTGAGCAGTGGTGACAATTCATAGCCAATGCAGTAATTGCATTGCAATGGTGGTCATGTACCAGCTTCAAATATCTGCAGAGGCATTTACACCATGGTTTTGGAACACCTGGTCTAAATGCTAAATGTTCTGACCATTTGAACCAGCTATTTCAAACTTTTTTTTTTTTTTTTTTTTTTTTTCTTTTTTTTTAGGTGAAGAAATGTAATACAAAAATACAGGTTTCCACTGACCCAAACTAGGCACATGAAGACCACACTTGGTTCTATGTCAAACAGCTTAAACCATAGAGTTTCCAGAGACACAGTTTCCAGGATATACCAAAGCTGCTTGAAGAACTTACATTGCATATTTTCAGCAACCCTCCACTTCTGTTCAGGGTTCTCAGTCCTAGGTTTTGTCCTAGAGATATGACATATATGTAGCACTTCTCCATATTTCATTTTTATGAAACTGAAGTGACTCCTTTGATATAAAATATGTAATTTCTTCTCATAAAAGGCCAATACAAGGGCCATTTGACAGGCCAGGATGTTGCAGTACTGTTTGAGATGTCTATCTCGGCAAGCGAGTCTGGCACTACACACAATGCTCACTTGGCTTCATTTTCTTATCTATTTTATGTGCATGAACAGCTGGAGATGGACATATAGAGGCTTTAACCTTCTGCAGCACATCTAAAAAAGTACACAACCAAAATCTATGCAGCTGTGAATGCCAGAAAGCCATCTGTATACAAATTAATAGGTTTGGTTTGAATAGTTTCCATTTTTATCCTGCCATCTACATTTGCACCTATTCAGTGGTTCAGTTTGGACGCAGCAGGGACATGAACCATGCTCCAAACCAGCTTTTCCATCTCCTAGGCCTGCTTCACTGCAAGCCTTCCTGCAAAATCTTTCCCTCCTTTGAGCATTTTCTTCCCTCTCTCTGTATCAGAAATCAAGCAAACAAGCCTAAGGAATGCTATTTACACCAACACTTCTGTGGAGTGCATTACTAGCCTGAGTGGATGACAGAAGCAAAGCAGAGGCTTATTTTCTGGTTTCCCAACCCCATTTACTTTCCAGTGACAAAATCGAGCTGTTCAGATGCAACAAATTCAGCTCTGAGCAGAAGGAACAGCAATGTCAGCCTACGAAGCACCTGACTGCTTTGAAAAACAACCAGCTGTTCCTTTTGTTCATTAAATCTGTACTTACGCATATGTATGCATGTATAGTAGATTAACAATGCAAATCTTATACCAAAAAAATCTGACATCTACTTAAAACCTTGCTACTAATTACAGATGTGATTCAGACCAGTGATGTACTTCTAATTAGTAAAAATAAGCAGTCCTGTTTTCCTTGAAGGAAATGAGTATGGCTAACTAGATAAAATTAGACTAAAGCTAACACTAAACACTTCTGCTTTGTACCCTCTAAACAGTTTTTTGTTAGCTCTAACAGATCATTATTAATGACTCTATAAAAGCATCAATATTATCTAAACAAATCCACTATTTTCTTCAAATAACTTCATCTGTACATCTCATCTCTGAATGTCATTTCTGTCAGAGACTGAGTGCGAAGATAGAAATTGTTTTACAGGCAGGCTTATGCTTGCAATATTTACTGGAAACTAAACAAGTACATGGCAATGCTATGAAAGAAACACGCACAAGAACTTTTCTATATTTACAGAAAGTGCTCTCAAAAAAAAACAGAGCCATGTCATCCAAATCTGTCCCTTTATAAATATGTAAGTCTTTTAAACACTGCTTGCTGGCTGTAGGAGCAATAACAACAGCCTTGCCTTAAGTCACTGTGGCCTTCTAGGTGGTATTACTAAACTAAAACACTATTTATTTGTGACCTTTCCCGTTTACTTTACAATTACTAGTCAAAAGTACAGTGTCACCCTGCAGACACGCATAATCACCTTTATTTTCCAATCTAATTGAGAAATGGAGCTGTTAATGTCAAGAAACATTAAGGAAAAGCTGCTCCACTGAACCTGCTCTGTGTAGCTACCTGGTGTTAGATTGTTGTGATAAAAAACTGCTCCGCACGCACTCAATGGAGCACAGGGGATCATCAGTTTGCAAGGAGAACCCAAATCTTTTCCTGCCCCATTTCCCCCATTCCATCACTGGAGTCTTCCCACCTGCAGCACATAGTAAGCCTCACTGTGAGGCACTGTAGCAGCTCAGGGAGCCCCAATAACCCCTAGGAGACATGAGCCCTCAACCCAGGCCCACAAAGACAGCTTTCACCTCGGGGACCAGAGGAGTCACCCACTGCAAGAATTCCATGGGAGAGGCTTTTTGGATCACCCCACAGCCTGTCCTCATCGGCAAGGCCACCAGAGGAGGTGGCTATCACAGGGACTAGGGGAGTCCCAGCCAGCTGCTGGAGGGAATGGAGGGCCTGGGTGTAGGTTGGGATACCTGCGCGGAGAAAGAGGATCCAGAACCATCTAATGGATAATTGGCACGTGGAAGACGAGCTGCCAGGGGATCTGTATTGTGCATTTGTGTCCATGTCTGTTTGTCAGGGAGTTTGTTCTGGAAGCTGGACCAAAACAGGGGCTTTGGCAGCTCATATGTCCAGGTGGCAGCACCAGCAGAGACAGGATATTTAGGGAACAGTGACTGTCCATGCTGTACACACATACACATTATACACACCCTACTAAGAGGTGTAAGTCCTGGGCAGCCAGCAAGGGGAGCAGGACAGGGTCGTTGCTGCTGTTCAAGCTTGCATAATTACAAAGTGTGGATCTGTGCAGTTATATGTATATAATGTTTATAACGTACACTGTGTGTGTGCGCCCACTAGCACGCCCCTGTAGGAATACAGCCTGGCCCTGCTTGGGCCCAGGGACATGCAGCTCTGGCATCCTCATCTTAACTGGACTGCTGGATTCAGCCTCCCCATAACACTTGGAAATTCTCAATACAGGTGCCATTCATTGCGCATAAACTAACATTTATTTGGAAATAAAGGAATGTAACAGAACTGGCAATTTTCCAACAATCAGGGCGGTCACAATCCTCTTGCAGTAGCTGTGACATAAGACATAAAGTCCAGACTGAAAGATGGTGATGCAGTATCCAAAGGATTTTTTGTTTAGAACCAGTGCCTTTTTTTTTTTTTTTTTTTTTTTTTTTTTGTCAAAGAAAGCACATTAATTGCCTAGCATCTGCTCTTGCTGTCTTCTGTCATTTCCTTGTCTACACACAGCAGCACATTCTTCTAATCAGCACCAAAACAAAAAGTAAAGGAGTAGTTTCAGGTCAGACCACTGCACCAAAGCACTGATTCAAACTTTACCTATTGGCTCACTTAAAACTAAGTTTCAGCATACACTAATAGATAAGGAAACATGCTCTTGGTATGTAAGAATAATGGACAATTTTAACACAATTTATGACCTCTTCTATTTCTCCTGTCTGCAGTAACAGAGAACTTCAAGAGCGATGGGTCATCAGAGTCTAATATTTAGGATGACTCAAAGACAGATAATCTGATCTGCCTCACAACAGCCTCATACTTCACCTACTTTAAAAGAGCTACTTCTAATTTGTACCAAAACAAGATCAGCATCAGGTCCCTGGATTCCAGCAACAAAATGTCCCACAGCACCAAGACAATGTTATAAAGTATCATATACCACACACACTTGAGGTAAACAAAGCCCTTTGGCTAAGTAAATGACCAGAAAGGATTACAGCTGTTGGCTTCATGCTTTCCACTGTATGGAAGAAACATAATTTTTTTGAATACAGACAGTACCCAACACATTCTTTCCCCTCAGGACAGGAGGGGCGAAATTTCCACACCATGGAAAACAACAGCACTGGCTGAATAAGGAGAGTCTACAAAGACATCATGAATTAGCAGGAAACTACTTTGGGAAGATAAGATATTAAACATTTTCTGTGGGGAATAAGAACACTGGAGATTATTTACTTTGCTTTAATTACTTTGGCACACTGCTAGATTAGTTTTTGTACGTTACTCGATTTCCATACCGTCATTTAACAAATGCAAAGAAGCGAGTTCATGTTCTGAATATTTAAAGTTCACCCTATCCGTATTATCATGTTCTGTGCAGGAGTTCCTGCCACTCATTTCAGAAATAAATAAGAGGGCTACAGCTTCACTTCAAAAATTATTATTACTACAGTGATGCAAGCAGCACCCTTAATTTCTGGGTATGTCTTTCTCACTTGCCTTGCATCCATCTAGATGCATTTTGACAAGAATTCACTGTTAACATATACAATATCAAGCAAGGATAAACATCAGCTTTCACTGATGATTTCGATCTAGATTACATTAGGTCATTCTCCACTCCTCTGAACACTTCATTCTGATGTAAAACTGATAATAAGCCAATTTCCAGAGGGTTATAACTTATAAAAACACAGTGTAACTAATATGTGTAAGAAGTTTCCGTGAAGGCTTTATGAAGTGTTTAACAGGCTTTATAGTTACGGACCATATTACTGTACAACACTAATAAAATAGCAGTTTTAGACTCTCCAATAACTAGAGCACAAATAAACCCATGATATGTATAAAAAATACCACTAGTCCCATGGTTTTGATACTAAGATGAGATTTATGAGAGCCTGTGCTGAAATAAAGATTCTGTCTTTTCCTTGGCTCTTGCCTATTGCAATCTGTTTAAAGAATGCCATTTTCAAGGCAGGAAAATTTTGGATTTCTTGTAAAGAGTTGTCTGTACCTAAAACAACTGCAAACAGTACCATTTCAGTATATCTAAACAAACAGTAGTCTATTCAAGAACCAAACAGAGGTTAGCAACGGGATTTTCACCTGAAATTTTCCCAAACTAATTTGCCACATTTTATTGCACATTAGGAGGTTTGGCCTTGAGTACTGTTAAAAAGCTTTGGACTTCCCTGCAGCACTGACAGAGCAGGGATTTTTCTTTTCTCTTCTCTATGTGTGCAGTATCTAAGACACTCTTCTCCACAAACATGAAAATTCCAAAAATAATGAATACCATTATAACAATAGAATGAAAACTGACCAAACAGTAAATACCCATGCAGCCATAAAAAATTCAAATGTTTGATGCCTGAAGGATTACTCCACACAACATGACAACAGAGTTAATTTAAAGCCAACTGGGAGAAATTAAAAGGCTCAGGTTAATTATTGCTTTACAGCTGAGCTGGAGGCATGAAAAACAGAGCAACTGAGAAGAGCGTGGAGATAAGCAACCAGGGTTTCAGCCTGTCTCCTCCCTACTTCTCATCTGCTCTCAGGCCAGGCACCATGACAGGGCTCTTCAGCAAGCAAAGAGGCCACTTCAGAAGTCCCTCTCTTCCAAGAGCTCTTCTCTTTGCCCTGCTCTGTGCTGCATGCCCTGTGCTCCAATCCCAGCGTGCCCATCCTTCACGGCACGAGGCAGACAGGGACTCCAACCAAGTCAGCCACTGAGATCTTCCCTGCCACTGCTACCAAAGCATGAGCAAAACTGGCAAAACCAGCAAAACTAGGAAACATTATAGAAGTGGCAATTTGTAAAGGAGATGTTGAGAAAGATGGTTCATTGTCGAGAGAAAGGAGAACAGCAAAGGTTCTGGGAGACAGGCATTTATAGGGTTCTTTGTCAAAAATATGAGCTTTGCAGCCCTCTGTGATAGAAATGTGAAACCAAGCAACAAATTTACTGGCTTACAGCAAGCAAAGTAGGAAAGGATGAGCCCAGAAAGATACATTAAAAACACATTATTTTTAATATATCCCTACATATTTGAATATCGGGACTTTGAAAATACTAGTTACAGTTAACAGCTCATTACATATTACTAAGAAGATAACATTTGCTGTTAAAGTGTAAATATTTGTTTGAAACATGTAAGAAGCATGTATCTTGCCAGACACATATTTAAATTTTTATGTAAGAGGAACCAAAATCTTCTCATTGAAAGGATGCACATTTGGATACTATGACAGGTTATACTCTCCAGCAAAATTTAAGAACCTCAAGAGAGGATTAGGGATTAGACAGATGTACTTTTTTTTTTTTTAAATTTTAAATGAGAGCTGGAAGACAAAGAGTATCTAGTACACATAAAATTCCTTCCAAGTGGGAAAAAATTTATCTGTAAATGACTAGGGCTTCCTGAAGAAAACTGCAGATCAGATACCAAGTTACTTCCTTGCTAAGAGAGTGAATAATTCACTTACCAGTCATTGATCTCTGAAATGGCTATGATCCATCTGCTCAGATCAGGGAATTGCAAGTTTGTGTGGTAACTCCTGGCTTTTTCATATTTGAGTAATTAAGTCTGTGCCAAAAAGCAAGGACTTGCAGGACGTTCAAGGACAGTATCAATTATTGTCTTCACTGACAAGGCATTAGTTTGCAAGACTTTACAGAAGGCAGCCTAAAAGTTCTGAGTACTTGCAACTTCATTACCTAGAAAACAATATCATCTATGTTTCAGGTGAAATTTAAACCCTCAATTATCTTTAATTTAAATTTGCAAACCTGAATGCCAAAGGAGCTCAGTTTGCTCAGCAGACTCTTCAGATTCCTTGGATATGCACCTTAGCCAGCAGCTTCCTCACCTTTCTAGCAGAGCTGCACGATGCTGTAGTGGAACAGGCTCCTGCCTACCATCAGGTCTGGCAGAATTTGGTCTTTCTGTGGACAAGAAATGCTCCAGAGCTGGGTAAGAGTTGCCAAGGCGAGCTCAGCAATTTCTCGTTGTTAATCCCAACAGTAGCACTGACTCTGATTAGCTCTCAGGGGAATCCAGCTGAAGATCATTTCCTCCAAGCTGAACAGAAGAAATCATCAACAGGTGATGCATAATGTACTTCTGGTGAAACGAAACCTCAAGGACAGGACTGCTTTTTCTCTCTATCATGCGGTTGTATATATATGGACAGATAGACAAAAAACACTACTGTAGATTTCCATTTTATATTATTTTAATGATTATTTACAAAAAGAAAGATTTAAAATTCCAGTAGCATTAATCATAACATTCTGCACATATTCTAGAGAAACTTCAAAAACGTGCATTCACATATACATGCTCTACAAAAAAAACCCCACAAATACACACAACAACGACCTACAATTCCCAAAAAAATTGCTACATAAAGGACATATCCTCAAAATACATGTATGTTACATTTGAAGATTTCTTCTGAATTTTTAAAAATAAAATAAATATTAAAAGTTGCATTATAATGTACTTATCTCTGAGAAACAAAATTCTGGAGAAAATTACATACAAGATCAAGCCGTGAAACTTGGGGGTTTTTCAGCCTTTAGAAAAGGATGCTAAGCAGAGGTTTTACTGCTGTCTATAGCTACCTAAAAGAAGGGTACAGAGAAAATAAAGCCAAACTCTTCCCAAAGATTCAAGGTGGCAACACAAAAGGCAACAAACACACTTAGTGATAAAAGACGTTCTCACTGAATATAAGAGGGTGGGAAAATTGCCAAAAAGAAGGGTCATACAGTGACAGAAATGCCTTCTGTACCCACAAAAGTTAGGATATCCATCCTTGGAGATGCTCAAAATCCAACTAAGATTCTGAGTAATCTGATGGCCCTACTTTAAGAAGCAGTTGGACCAGATGAACTTCAGAGATCCATTCAAGCCTCAAATAGTTCTGATTCCATGATTTTTTGAGCAGAGTAAAATAAATTTGTAGGGAAAAGGCTGTTCAAAGAGCCTTTTTTGTGATGCCTTAAAAAAAAAATCATGTAAAATTACAAAAGTTTACTCCTGCTTATATAGTTCTGCATCTAATATAATGCACCTCTATTGCATAAATTATACATGACAGAACACTAGGTCTTTAAATAACATAGTGAACATCAGAGATCATGCAGGAAAGTCATTCTTCAGGCTCTCAGTAATAGGAATCAAAAGTACAGTGTGCATCTTCCCCCTAATTCCATTTGATTAGACATGTCATAAGCAGACCCTTTGAGCCATGAAAAGGGAACAGACCTCACTCCGACAGCTCGTCCTAGAACTGGTGAATTAAAGCACTTCAAAGAGAAAAATGACACTATTTCACAACTTGAGACTCCCAAATGCTGGCCAACACCCAAGACTGAGATGGAGGCTTTGGAGCTAAAAGCTGGTGTGTTATAAATGAGCTAAAGGACACAACTTTATACATAAAAGAAAGAAGATAAGAGGTTTAAAGTTACTTGGGCATGAGGTCCAGAAAAGAACATGGAATATATACTTGGCCATAGTTTACAATTTCACTTCTGCTTTTTCCAGCTTTCAAGAAATGTACTTCACCTGAAGTATCTTGGCCCTGGACAAAGGGCCTGAATGCCGCAGAGTCTGGCTGTGCTCCAGCCTTGCCTCCATGGAGGTCCAAGCTCAAGGCCCCACTCCCCACTTCAGATCGCAACACCAGAGAAGTTACCTACAGCTGTTCTTAATGTTAGCATTGTTAACTGTTTCACTGCTGTTCAAGACAGACACTGTAGGGCTTCACTCCTCTGCTGGCAAGTCAAAGACACTGTTGCCAAAAGCACAAGGTTCAAAGCCTCCCAGCGCAGCAGAATTTCTTTAGCACAACACTCGCTTAAGATCAAGTAAACCTAAAGTCTGGCACTCTGACCTCATCAGAACAGTGCAAAATCAATTTATTTAAATGGAAAATAAATACTCAGAGATCAAATATCCTAGCTCTAACTCCACATCTTTTATTTAAGGAACCCTGGTATGATAAAATTCTAAAATGAGACACGATTCTTAATGTGCCACATCAAAAGCATGACTGCTTTCTAAACCCTTGACGAGGAAACCAGTTTGAGCACAAGAAGCCTGGGTTAAGAGTTACAAGGCTCTTATTTTCACTGTCACAAGTGCTGACTGAAATTATATGTGCTGAAATGGAACTACAAGATCAAAGAAGTAAGTTTCACAGTGAAATCTGAAAGACAGCATTCCAGTCCTGTGCCAGTCGCAAAGTGGCTGGCAAAGTTGCATCTCCAAAACAAACAAGCTCCAGCTCAGGAGCACTAAGGATAAGAAACACAGTGGATGATCCTAACTTACTGTTTCAAATACCACAATCAGTGACACCACCACAGCAACAGGGAAAGAACTTGCTAGACGCAGAAACAAAAATACTTTTAATTGACCCTATTCCTGACGAGACATTTTTCTATTTTAGACTTTGAAGATGCTGAGGAATTTGGCTTCCAGAGCAAGTGGGCAGCACTGTGTAAGCAAATGGACAGGAATGGAGCTCATATCAGGAAAATGAGGAAAGCATCTTTACACCCTAATATATTACATTAACTGAAAAATACTTTTAAGTCAGGTTGGTGTGGAAAAAAAAAAAAATCCTGTGGGGATCTTTGAAAAGGAATTCTGTTGGGGTCTGAAGGCTACCTGAAACAAACTAATTAAGAACATAAAAAAAGAATAGTAAATGAGTCCACTGAAGTTCAAAGTGCCCACACTATACAATTGGAAAGAAACTGGAGAAGCCAGATATCTAAAGAAACTATTTAATTGGAGTAACAGAGACTTGGATAACCCTTGTGGGGATATAAAGCAGCACTGCTCTTTCAAAAGGGTTGATGCTGCATTGTACATTAAGAACACACAGAATTGATGTAGTTTCAGGCCATGGGGAGATTCAGATCTTGGGGAAACTTCCATGCAATGACTGTAAAGTTAGAGATGAAAAAACCAGGAACACTCCCATGGTGGGGATCTGTTGCAAACCACCAAACCAGGGAGATCAGGGAGGAAAGTTTTTTCAAAACACTGCCAGAACCATCCAGAGTACAGGACTGGAATAGTATGTATTTTAACTACTCTGACATCTGTGAGTAGTTGAGAAAGATATACACCAGGACATTTTGTTCTGCAAAAATTCAAAATAAACTGAAGTCAACTTTTGACACAGAAGGTAAAGAGAGCAGTTTAATACAGGGAGGAGGGAAATAGGACGGTTCTACTAATGTCACTATAAAATAAGAGAGTTCATAATCCTGAGGATGCAAAACCACAAAACAGCAAAGCATTTTTCAACAGCAGGCTTAAATTAATTATTAAAGTACTAACATGGGTGCTGTCTAGTTGACGAAACCCTCAGAAAACAATTGCTGAAATCACAGCGGAGCAGCATATTGTGTAGGGCTCCATGGGGTTGTGTTTCAGGTCCAATGCCATTCAATATTTACATCTATGGCTTCAGCAGTGGAATAGAAGTTATGTTTATGAAATTGTCAGGCAATACTGAGCTTTAAGAGACTGCAAGTATCTTTGAAGGCAGGATCAGAAATCAGAATGACATGGGTAAATTGGAGAGATGAAATGAGATCCCGGGCCAGATTGTAAACTAATTATTTTTACAGTTAATGGAGGACAAGTCAATACACTTATTGGTGTTTGGGGACCTAAATGAGATTCTTCATCTGACCCTCAGTAAGGCATGTCCAATTGGCCAGGCTCCATTGACTAGATTGGGAATTTAGTGACACCACTAACATATGATGTGCTTTAGGTACCTACATTCAAATGTTTATAACCTGATGCTGGGTACAATCTGCAGTTTAAGAGTGGCATAGGAGTAAATTAGTAGGAACACATTCAAGGTACTTGGGTATCTTAATAATTAACAGTATAATTAATTGCACAAATAATGAACTGTAAAAATGCTGGAGGAATGACTTTTTCAGTTGCATTTCTGTAGGAGAGACTCTCAAGCAAAGGATACCTATACTGTATATTACATAAATATACAATACTATTAAAAAGCTACAGCATTAGTTAAGAAACCCTCTCTGAACAGAGCTGTCTTACATTCAGTTTGGGGGATCACACTCCAAGAAAGATGCACAACAATTGCAGAGACAGATTTCTAGAAAACATAACCTGTGAGGATGCATGGACAGAATGAGGATTGTTTAATGTAGGAAAAAAGACACCAAGAAGATCTGTAAGTTGCTATATACCAAACTGGCTGCTGAAAATAAGAAAAATCCATGAAAGACAGAGTGATAAGCAATATGTTCAAACTGCAGCAAGAAAGATTTTTTTATTTTGTAACAGCAAGAACTGTGCCACACCGGACTAGAATGTTTTTAAGAACAAACCAGGGATCTGACAGAATATAACTGATCCTGCCTTGGGATACCAGGATAGCCTAAAAGATTTCTGAATTTCTTTTCCATGAGTGCTCTCGGGGGTTACAAAATTCAGAGCTACTCATCCCTAGGTCAGATGCACAATTGTGTGTGCCAATAATGTTCAGCAATTCCCAAGGCCAGTTCACAGAGGAACAGCTGTCAGATTGATTTTTTTTCTCCCTGGCACTTCATAAGGGCTGGAACTTGTGGCAGACATGCAATGATCACCACGTCTTCACACAGTACATCCTCTCGGGATCCCAACACAGACCTCCCAAACTATTAGCAGCAGCAAAGGAGCTCCAGTGAGCTCTCTTCTGCCTTCTTCAAAGGTAGAAAAGGAATTGGTACTGGTCAGAACCATACCCTTTTGTCTTTCTCATGAGTAGTGAGATCCTGGACCACACACCCTGCTGATGCAGTACACTTCCTTCACCAAAGCTACCACGATTGAATAATCTAGCTCCCCTTATCTTACAGCAGAAATCATTATTAATTCAGTGGTAACAGTTACCTCTCAGATATCTTTTATTAGAGGGAAGCAAAGGAAAGACTAAAGCATCAAATCTAATTCAAATATTATACCAACATACATTACATTTCACCATGATCTTCATAGTTCAGTATCATGCCCTGTTGTAGTCAGGTGATGTATATGAGACAGGTGAGAAGTGAGAAAATCTTTACAGAGTACTGACAAGAAGCACACCTTATTGACCACAAAAGCTGTCAAAATACAAACTCTGCCTGTTTTCATGATTACTAATGAACTTAAAAAAAAATTGCCTATGAACTTTTTTGTGGTATTCACTAAATGTACTTCAAATTTTACTGTGTCCACATCATGCTTGCATGGGCAATAAACTTTCAGAAAGGAATCCAGTCCAACAACCAGAGTTGCTATATTTGCCAAATGCCTGCCCTGAAGTAAAACAGTAGAAAAAACCCACCTATTTAATAGTAGAGAATGCAAATGCCACCATAAAAATTTTACCTATTCCTGTAGCCAAGGGCAATTCTGGAACAGGAAATAACATCTTTAATAATGTTTTCAAAAGATGGCATATTGTTGAAAGACTGCTTCTGAGAAAAACATCCAAACAAATCTCATCTGGTCTTCATGAACCCTCTCAGATGCACTTTTAAGAATATTTTTTTTTTTAATTAGTTAAATTTTCACACAACAAAGACAGATGACCATGTGCTGAAAGATCTTGACCAAACAAAGTGCTGAGATAACTGAACTTTCTTCACCCCACAGTTTATAAAATTCAGGACCTAATAACTTACTCTCTTTTTTCTGTATGAGCAAAATCTCTAAAGGCTCTTCAGAATTTACATTTCAGACTGGCAAAGAGGGTCTTCTTCATTGACCTTATTTATTTTAAATTATTTACCCACTTCAAACACTCCAGGATATTCCTGCTAGAGTTAAGTGGCTGAAATTTGTCCAGCTTCCTATAAAGACATCAAAATGCCTCATAAATTTTTTCCTCCTCAGGAAGGTTCTTTCCAACAGCTATATACGTACCTATACAAATCTCTCTACCTATATGTAGTTGAGACTTTATTTTCAGTTTTCTTAGAATTAATTCAGCTCATTAACTTCTGAACACCTCACACAAGCTCCTGCAAGGCGTATTAAGTCCTTGCTTAGCCAGTTTGATGAATCTCATGCACTAAGGACACAGCAGGAGATCACTGTGTCCAGATGAATTTCACTACCTTATCATAACGGTCCTTGGCTGTAAAAATGTGAAGAAGCACTTCAATCTCAATCAGCTATGCAGTGTAGTTTCTTCTTCTATCCTCAGTGCGATGCTTCCAGGCACAAGCTGCTGGATGATCTCAGATAAAAGTTCAGACTAAAAAGCACATCTTTGCAAACAGGCTTGCAACCCAGTGGAGAAAGCTTTAAGCTAGGATGAGGAGGGAATGGTATCTAAATGCAGAAGTAAAGGAGGAAGCAGTGCAGACAAAGGGAAGTACATGCTGGAGAAGGCCATGAACCGGAGAGCATTCACGCCTCTCAAACAGTGGTACTACACCACTGCGCAGAGCTTGAGCAATGAACAAGTAGAACTAGAAGCTCGTGTATGGCAGCAGAAATGTGGCATAATCAGAATCCCAGATCGGGGTGGCACACATGACCAGAATATGGTCATGGATGCAGGTTTTTTGGAAAGGAAAGGCAGAGACAAAAAGAACAAGGAGCTTCTCTTTTCTGCCAAGACGGGTTCCTCATTTGCAGAGCGGTCCAGTGTATCAAACCAGCTCACCAATGTACACCAATGAAAGCCTGGCTGATCTGAAGTGGTGTTAGTAGCAGTCCTGCTTTGAGCAGGAAATTTTAATAAAAACACCCAAAGATCCCCTACAGATAACAATTCTATGAACCTATAGGGAGACTCAATCTGTTGATTTTGCCAGTACAATACATGGGGTTTAAGCTTTCTTCTACAGCTTTTCTGGGTTTTGTTTTGTTTTTTGGAGGGTTTTTTGCATCTTTATTACCTGACTTTTATATATTGTCTATCCTCTGAAGGTAGGACTTCACTATTCTGGCTGTACTGCAGGTTAGTTCACCCAGTGGGGCAGAGAGCAAGAAAAACAGGACACTAAGACACCTGGAGATCCCTCCTTCTTCAATCCTGAGGTTAGTCAGACAGCAGGAAAGGTCTGGCAGAAAGCCAGGAATGCCAGCTTTAGATCACTGATGGTCTCTTCCAGATGGTAAGCTTCCAGCTTTCCTTTCATATAATATTCAGAGGGCTCTATCATACTGTTCTGCAATATTGGCAAGGGTCTGGCCCTTCAAGGCAGTCACTAATAACTCAAAATCCCTGACAGAACAAAATGAGGCATATAGCAAATACATATAAAAGAAATGTCTAGTATGTAGTCAAAGACTCTAAATATTCAATTTTTTAAATTAAAAATTATACTACATTCACCAGTATACTATTAGATCAGAACTTATAAAAACAAACAAAAGAATAGCTGCATAAAGAATGCAGAATCTTAGATTCTTTAATAAAGTCATGGAGTTTTTTCCTATTCTCTAACTCAAAAAAGTTACTTATCTTCCATAAATTACTGAGATCTGGCATCGAGTCTGTTTTGTGTTTGGGGTTGTTTTTCAGAAGTTTAATACTTTGATTCTCTTTATCGGCAAACATTCTTTAAAAAGTATTTTGAAACATCACTTAGGATTTTGTCAATTTTCTTCACTGCCATCTTACGGATTAGAGTACTGAACAGAATTCAGTAGTCTAGCCATTATCAAGTCTGGGACTACAAGAACTGGCTAATCTTCTGCCCCAAGTTATTATTCCATGCATTGGTTTTCAGATGTCACTTGGGACCTTCTACACACACACACACACACACACACAGAGAAAAATCTCCTAAAGTCTCACACAACAAAAGAAACTTTCTGAGCAACTGAAACAATAATTGGGTGGGGTTTTAAAATAAATTTTGCTCTAAACACACTTTTTAATCAGCATTGTCACTTTCTCTGAACTATTCACTTCAACAACTTTGTGCCAGATTTTATCAATGGAGAATCTAGATCCCAGAAATTAGTGAAATCTAAAAAAAAAAAAAGTGAAATTTAAAGTACTCCTTGTTTTCCTGAATAGAGATGAAGTCCCAGGGGAGATAGTACTCTCTTTCCTATTCTTTGAAGTCTGCATCACAGGAATAACTATTCAAAAGAGGAATGAACAATGCTTGTCAGCTCTAAATTTATATATATATATATATATATATGTATTTACTTAGCTACCAATATGATTTATGAAGAAATTCTCATCTGTGGTGTTTTGGGTTTTTTTTTTCTCATTGATTGTCTTCAAAAAGAGCATATTCTCATCTCAAGTATGGCACCCTAACAAGGGTTTAATCTTCTGATAGTTATCATTGTTCCCTAAAGCACATAACTACTACTCTAAATCAGTTTTCATCCATCTTTTAAATGTTTCCCCAGATCTAAATGTTTCTGGCAATAAGATCAGCTGTCTTCAAAATTATCTCAAAATATATTGCATCCTACAGTTTTGAGTTGTAGATACATGATAGAATACACGTGAAACTTCCACAGATGTTTTATCCTAAAAGTCCTTCTTTATCAAAGGAATACCAAATTTCAGGTGCCAGCTTCCTACGGGGTCCTCAAAGCAGCTCTGTCCTTAATTTCCTTTAACCCATGCCTTATCTTGCCTCATCAGCAAACAAAAGTTCCCAGTGGACGAGCAATAAATCTACCATTTCTGCTCTTGGCTTGCCTTCTTTTCTACTGTTCCCATTAAACCCACTTCCCCCAGCACTAAAATCCCCCTTGTAATCCTTCTCCCTCTCCCCTCCCCATGAGAAGTTTCACCTAAGACCAGAATGAGTAAAACAAAGCACGTAACATCCTCCCCTGTCTCAGCTCTCCATATCCTCCTCTAATCAATTTGGACAACATCACTGTCTTATCTGTTTTGCAAACCACAATATGGATTACATTTTCAACTCAGATAGTCTCTCAAATCCCAATTATGCGTCAGTTCACTGAATTTGTTCTACATAACCTCTCTATTATATAGCTTTTCTTACCCATTCACACAGCTCATGTTCCTGCCCAAAAATCTTATCAGATCCATCATTACAGGCATCCTCTTCTCTACATGACACACAAAATCTTGCCTGTTGCAAAGGTTATTTGTCTTTGTCATTCACTTTAACCACATCACTCCTCTCTGCCTTTGTGCATCCAACGTAACACGTTCTCACTTCTGAAGATTCTTTACTATAATCTCACACCTGATATATTTTCCCACTTTTTATGGTGATATTAGTTTCCACTGTACTAGCTAAACATTTCCAAACAGAATCCACTAAAATATGCTTTGCTGAGATGCCCTAGTTTGTTTGTTTTGTTGTTTTTTGGTGTTTGGGTTTTTTTTTGTTTGTTTGGTTTTTTTTTAATGCGCTAAACCCACCACTTACCATGCTGGTCAATACCGTGTCACCATTTCTTGGTACTTCTCTAACCTGCCCACAGGATCTGTTCCTCTTACCTCACTGCCCTTTGGCTGCTTTCCTAAATGGCTTACATACTACTGTGTCTTGTGCCCTCACAAATGGAGTGCCCTTGTTTATGGCTCAGGTTCCTAAATACTAAGACCTGTAAATGCTATTGGTAGTCTGTGAGAGTTCATACATGGAAATATGGGAATGAGGGTTACTGTGTTTGAGACACCGAGAAGCAATCAGGTGTCAAAAGGCAAGGCTGGTTGTGTTGATGCCCTTCTCAGAGTCAAGAAACACAAAAGAAAGGAAAAAAAGAAACACAAGCCTACAATCAGGCCAGAGCAAGGAAGGTACATAACAGCTATAATTTAGATGCAAACAATTTCATAAAATACATATACTGTATACATATACCCACATATATACACGTATTTTTGTGGTAAAATATCTAATCTCAGAAAAACTAATAGATACAAAGTATACTCTTGCTTTATATTTCAGCATATATCTCTTAAAGATGGAGACTCATCTTCCAATACCAGAAAGTGCAAAATCATTTCTACATTTAGTATCATTTCAGACAAATCCAGTTCCAGCTCAATAACAGACCAGCAATGATTCACCACTTATGAACCAGCAGAAACTGTAGGGAGGCAAAAGAAATTTATACCACAATTTCATACAAGACTAATTTTAAAACATTCTTGGCTGGACTACATCCCATTAATTGCCAACTTGGCGGGTCTTTCTTAAGGCAAGTAATTTAATGACTGGTCAAGGACCTTGCAAGAGTTGCCAGACCTGATTTTTACCTAATTCCAAATGACGAGCAAACAATATGATCTTTAACTTCACCTTACTACCTCAGTTTTAACAATCCTGTCTCACACCTGTGTATATGTATAGGTCTTCTTCCCTCATTGTCAAGCTGCACTGAACATGTAACAGTCTGAGCCCAGGTCACTAAGAGAGAATGACAGAAGCTACCAACATAATTTACTATTACCTCCCTAAGGGCATGCGTGCATAGTGAAAGACTGCATACGCTTAATTGGCTGTGTAAGACAGCTTAACTCTTTGCTTGGTGAAGTAAATTCTCCCTCTGTGAGGTGTCATGAGGAAGTCTTCCCATCTTCCCTTGTTCATTCCTTCTAAATCAATATCCTACTTATAAAAGAAGGAGGAGGAAGAAGGTAAAGAGGAAAGCTTATAGGGAAATGCAAACCGTCTGGAACAATAATGGAAATAAAAGACAGAGAAAAGGAACAAAATCCTGGCAGGTTTGTGTCCTCCTGGGAGAACATGCAGCAGACCAGGAGTATTTCAAACACTAGGCTAAATCCTGCACTAAAAGCCTTTAACGTTGTAGAGGTTACAGGTCACCTTCTGCTGTGGTGTGCACTGCATGCCCACACCCAACACATATATGCCCAAATATACCACTATGAAATATTTAAACACTGCTCCAAAATACATAACTATAATGTATAAGTACCCTTGGTCAGACACTGGCATCCTCAAACACGCAAGTGGTTGTTTCACTTCCCCATGCTTTATGGGAATCCCTAGAGAATGCCAGAAGGCAAGCAGCACTCAGCACAAAGTGTTCTTTTTGTTAAATTGCTGCCATGTGTTAAGCATTGCTTTTTTGGTATAAAGTAAATCAGCCACATTCATAAACAGAAAACAGAGATCAACTACATGCATTCTCAAAATTGTCTGATGATATCAAAGTAGCAACGTGCAGGCATGGGAAGAATAACGACATTCCTTTTATTTTGAATTAAATTACTTTGCCAATCTTCAAAACTCATTTAGCAAAGTACTCTGATTCACCAGGTATATATCTAGATATGAAGTAGTTAAACATAATGGAAAGCATGACATTTAAGATTATTGTCTGGTAAAAATATGACCTTTATGGAACAGTTACACGACAGAAGGTAGAGTTACTGAAAAAAATATATTTTTAAAAGTACAATGGCATGGTAATTAATAACACACATTATCAGTACTTACAAAAGAGAAGCAAATATCTGAATTTACTTTCACACACTATTTTCTTTAAAGAAGAATCAAAACTGGAGACAAGCTGCATTTAACAAGAAACATTTCTGCTGTTGAAAGTGACATGGAAATAAAGAGTGCCAAGAAGAATTTTTGTTAAAAAAACCTCACAAAGTCAGAGAAAAATCTACATTCAAGTATAATACTTCACCACAAATCCACAACAGCATGAAATTAGGCAACTGAAAGGTAATGACAAATGCTACATCTGACATTTTGTCCTCATCTAACCCTATTATGCCTGAGGACTATAGAATGCGTAATATATAAGATCACACATTTTCTTGGACAGTAATGTAATCACCAACAACAAAATTAGTTGAATAGTTTATTTTAAGACCCAGTTTTCAACTTTAACTCCTGCTTTCCATTTCCAAGTTTAGTCACAGCTGCAATGTTGGTTATAACCACTTTTTCTGGCTATGTTTTTTAAAGAACAGAATAAAAGAAAAAGAAGAGAAAAAAACACACTGTACACAAGAAAACAGAAAAATCTAAGCTTCTGTTGGAATCAAATGTGGGTTTAGGGACTTCTAACTAATATTGAGCATATTGACAATACATAGATATACAGAATAGAAAACAACATCCAAAGATGGAGGTATTTTGAAGTAAATTTCGGAAAGACATGAAAATCTACTTAGTAGACATCTGGGACCCAACAATTTCATTTTGAAATCTTCACCACTCCTTATTCTCCACTTAAAGCACAGAATTTTCTCTGCAGAGTATCATTTGGTATACAAAGGGACTGAAAGCCTACCAATGAGGAGCGGGGAAATCACCATCCTAAGCAGGAAGAAATGTTTGTGGCAGAGACAAGAACTGCCTCCTTCTATTCTTTTGCCCATACTCCTGCCACCTGGACTATAGAAGCATCAGGGTGCTTTATTCAAGATCTTCGATAAATCCACATCTGAGGCCTCATGAAAATAATCAGCTGCTGGCTGAAAAACCTTCTAGAGTGCAACTTCATGTGAAATTCATTCAGGCCAAAAGACGGCTTAAAGTCTCTAACAGGAGCTTATCAAATATACTGGAGGTAGTTTGCAACCTGAAGTACATCAGTCATACACCTACATGTTTGCTGGACTGAGTCCCAAGCATACCAAGCCCATAAATGAAAGACGAATTGTGGCAAGCACATTCTTCTCTCTCTCAGGATTTTTTCATAGAGCAGCACAGAGGACAAAAAGAGAAAACAATCTCTATTTCTGCTCCTTGTTTTTTCATGTGGAATGTGTTTGGAGAACTGTTTACCCAGGGTGATTGCTTGACTGGATTCTGGTGAGGATTGTTTGAGCCTGATGGCCAATAAATCCACCTGTGTGTGGACGCTCAAGAACCGGTCACGACTTGTGAGTTAGTTAGATTTGGTAGTTAGAAAAAGTAGGTATGCAGTTTTAGTATCTTCCTTTATATAGTATAATAATGTATTATAGCATAGTTTTAATAAAGAAAGCATTCAGCCTTCTGAACTGGAGTTAGACATCATCATTTCTTCCCACTGGGTTCGCCTGCATTTTACAATAAAGAAACATGATGTTATTAACCTTATGAATCCTCACAAAAGCAGGTTTGAGCTTTGGTCTTCCCAGAGACAACAAAAAAAAAAAAATTAAATCCCCATCTTCTTTTTATATGGATACATTTACTCCTGACACTTTATTAAAAAGAGCCTAGCAAGGGTATCTTTTATAAGGAAATATGCACACAAGCCCCGAGAATCTCTGGTTCAGGAAGCCTGAAGAAAGAAACTGGGATTGGTCCTGGGTTTGTCTGAGGTGCTTGGTCTTCCCTCATCTTCTTTCCCTCCTTCCCATACTCTAGCTATGGTAGAAGTATTTCTAAGTCACTGGATCCACACATAAGGCTTTCAGCAGCTTCCCACTGAACTTGCAATTATGAACGACTTAAACCTAACTGGATTCCTCCCTAACATTTCATTGACAGTTTTTACTTTCTCTTTGTGGATCATAGCAGTATTTTCAAACTTACACCAACTAATAGAAGAAATACTGCACTCACCTCCACTGGCAGACAGTAACACATTACATTTGCTAAAAGTCACAGAGCTGTGGAGAAACAAGATTTTAGCTCATCTAAACAAAGGAGCACATGAAGAGGTTAAGATGAACTCTACCTGGCATAGCCTTTTTCAGGAAGCTGCTGCTGCGTCCAGGTTGGGGAAACCTGAGACGACCACAGCAAAACAAGAGTTTGTATTACGCTTTTCCCCTGGCAGCTGTATATTGAGGCCAAAATTCATCTGGAACGCTGAGAGGTAAACAATGGAGATGAGTGACACATGGCAGAATAACTGCACCCAGGTATCCATGAGGCTCTAATCTCAAAACTGTGGTGGGAGGGAGGGAGATTGTCATTCAACAAGGAGAAATGTGTTCCTTTAAAAGCTTTCCATTCTCCTCTCCAGCAGTCACACCCGGCCAGTAGCTATGCAGTTTGGTACTGAAACTGCTCTCCCAAATAGATGACTTGCAGTAAAGAAAATGTCACAAAATTGCCCAAAAATTGTAAAATTCTTATGGAATTGGTGGGGAGAAGACAGGGAGAGGGTTCTGGGTTTCCGAGTTTCTGATTCTCCTGGGATCACTGACATGCCATGAAATGGTTCTTGTGAACCTCACTATGAATCACTGTTCTAAACAAAAGAAGTTTCTCCACAGCATGAATCATCCCATGTGTTGGAAGGGACCTTAAATACCATCTAGTTCCAGCTCCCTGCCATGGGCTGGGACACCTTCCACTAGACAAGTCCTCAAAACCCCCTCCCACCTGGTCTTGAATACTTCCACATATAAGAAAGAGATTCACCGCTTCTTTGGGCAAAATCACACCAGGCTCTCCTATTTACACAACTCTTATGCTTTCATCATGACACCTGTATTTACAACCCTTCACTTCCAGAATACTTAAATTATGCTTCCAAATTTTAGTGGAACCATTGGCTAGGCATTTGGATAGAAGAAAAAAAAAGTTTTGGATTCTGCTTGATATTCACATCTATCCCCAGGCAGCCATAAAATGAGATATGAGAGCGTCTGCAAAGCTGAGATGGAAATAGTGCAGCATTGTAAAATTAGCAGCTGCTGACCCATAACTAATTTGCAATGGCAGTATTTTTCAACCCCATTAATGAAGTAGGATCTAGAAATACAAAATACTGACCAAAAAAAAACAGTTAAATACAGCAAAAGCAGCTTCCCAAGCAAATTATCCAGGCCCTGTTATGGATGGCCTGTCTAGAAACTTTGCAACAGACTGAAAAAACAGAAATGAAAACTTGTGTTATGAAGCCTGGTAGATTTTCATTACTTTCTGAGTACATCCCTTCAGCAGTAACTTACTAAAAGAGCATTTTATTATAAGTTGATAGATCATTTTGTGAAACTGTGGGACTTTAGTCAAAATAACTCACTAAAGATGTGAGTAGGCATGAATAATAGTGCCATTTACCACATAAATAAATATGTGCAGATTTTTCCTGTAGTAACTAACCATACCACAGAGTAGCCTAAAGTTTAGTCCACATCTATATGGTATTTTCAGACATTGTTCATCATTATTCTGCTTGATAACAAGTATCTGTAAGTGTGGGGTTTTTGCTTGCTCTGTTCCTTAGGAGGGTGAAGAGTACTGTCAGGAACCAACACTATTAACTACACAAGTTTACGTCTTTGACAATCATTACTAGCTCTGAGCAGCAAGTGTTGAAAATATTGCACATCTGCTGAAATCCCTGAACAGCCATTTACTTCTTCTGGAAGTTCCTTTGTAGAGACTGCAGGACGTGGCTGTACAAGCGCTGGACTGCACTCTCATACTCAGCACTAGCACTGTCTTCCTCTTTTTCTGCACAACTCCACAAGGTGCTTCTGTACACAGGTGCCTGTTTGGTACTGTTCCTTATGTTTTCTGTCTCTGCAAGGACAGCTTCTCTGTCTTTTTGTCTCTTCATGGAAAGATGACTTTCCTTGCTGTAGTGCGCCCACCTGGTTTGGAGCTGACACTCCTCACAGCTGACCTCATAGAGCTGTGCTTTCCACTTGTGTCTAGGAGGGTGTTGTAGACACACCCACATGTAGTCTGCTGCTGATAATCACCCACACAGCACCAAGGCTGTCTCTCCAACACTCCCAGGGATCAGGAGGCTGGGAGTGGGCAAGAGGTTGGGAGGGGATTCAGCCAGGACAGCTGACCCCAGCTGACCCAAGGGACATCCCATACTGTAAAGTGTAATACTCAGCAATAAAGTTAGGAGAAAGGCAAAGGAGAAAAGCATTCATTATTAAGGCATTTGTCTTCTGAAGCAGCTGCCATGTGTAGTGGGATTTCTGCTTCTCCCTGAGTGGGCACACATCCCCTGCAGATGGAAGTAATGACCAAATCGCTTTTCTTTGCTTCCATAGGCAGCCTTCTCTTTTCCTCATTCAATTGTCTTGAACTCAACCTATACTTCACCTCATTTTCTTGCCCTGTTCTGCTGAAGAGGTGGAGTGAGAAAACAGCTAGTTGGCCATCTGGGTGCCAAAATTTTCCTTTCCTCTGTGTTCACATTGGAGTGTACAGGCCAGAAAAGCTCCTTATGTAATACCACTCAGAGATCACCAAACACTTAATCACTGGAGCTTCTCCACGTGTCATTGGGATATGTCACATTTTACAGTTGGTAAGATTCTGTCCCTTGTGTGCTCTTTGTGGCAGCACTGATAAAGTGCTGCTTTTCAAAGCAGTGCTGAAGACTCATTGCTTTGTCCTCCACGCTGCACAGACTTGGAGATCATCCCAAGACATGGCCTAACTAAGCTTTTCTTTCCAATCCATTTGAACCTTGTTACTGATAGGCAGACAGGCTAGTATATTGCATATTTTTATGGCAGTCCTCAGGTAGTACATACCAAGAAATGAGGAACTTGTTCAAACAATTTACCAAACAGACCAGATATGTGTATCTACTCATTTACTTTGTTAGAGACTGTAGAAGTTTCAATGGCTGAATACAGGTTGCTTGGAGAAAGCTTATGCACCTTGCCTCAACATTCATGCTAGATTTAGGCCACGAGTTTAAGTACTGCTTATGAATAACAGGCCTTACTATCTCCGTGTATTGTTTTTAACAGCCATCTGATTCTGGAAAATTTCCCCCACAAAATATTGTTATATGATCAAATTTGTTCTGCTCTTACCCCATACTTGATGATTCTTGATAAAATGATGTTTGATTAACATAATCATGCTCCTTTTAAAGAAAAAATAGACAACTGTGGTATCACCAGTCTGACCTTGTGAAACAGTACAGACAGGTGTCTCAGCAGGTCAAGGCCTGGGATGCAAAATTAAAAGAGAAAGTTGCAATGGTTCTTCCCCGTAGAGGATCTGCAATTTGAAAGGAAACATTTGCCACTATGCTAAAATTCCCTGAAACAAATGTGTCACTTAAAGAACGCAGAGTCTGGGAAAAGCAGAACGGCTGCACAAAACAAACTACAAAATCTTGTTCTTTCTGTACAAGAAGTCATCTGCCACTGAGTATTTAGAAGAAAATTTTGCAGTGTCTCCATAAAGTCCTACTACATTTTCATGTAAAAGGACTTGCATAAGTGCCCTTCACTTCTGCTCTATAGTGTTCTTGATGGGTATCAGCTCAAACCTTCTCAAAGTGGAGCCAGAGGAACACTTGTTTTTTTCCAAGGAACTAAGATCTCTTCCTTTGTTTGGTGGTGCTTAGGGACCATTGCATCTTTAGAGACATCTTTAGGGACCATTGCTTTTACAGTATTAGGAACATACTAATCTTTACTAGGGCCAATTTAGATGAACATTTAAGTTCTTGCCAGCTTCCCAAAGAAAGCAAATTATTGGGGAGCACAAAGCCTCTGCTCTTCTCAAGGTGCCTAATGTGATTCTACAACTATGCTGTTCCAAGTGCACCATTTGCATCTCTCTGGTGAAAGACACTTTTCAAGAAGTACATCTTCCCCTGCATGAACATGGAATTCCTGAGAGGAAGAACTGTAAAAAAGAAAAAAATCCTTGGTAAACCTTTTCAATTGTGAGAAAAGTTCATCCAAAAGAAGAGAAATGCCCACATTCCCATCACAATATGTAGGAAGTGTTGCTTTTGCAGAAAGTACCTAGGGCACTTTGTATATCCTGGACAAAGCACAGCAGTTTGCTTTTTTTGGTGTTTCTTTTGCTTCTTTCTTCAGCATGGCCTTCCCCTCTCCCCCCATCTCCCACATGGGTATTTTTATTCCCAGAGCTCTATTCAGTCATCACCGTTATTTCCAATGTCCCTATTTTGTTTTTTTTTTTTTTCCCTTCTTCCTGAACAATCCAATTTGTCTTTATTTTTTAATGTTTTGTTTCCAGAAACACCTAGAGAGTCTACTAAAAGACACTCCAACCTCCAACCTATTTGTATAAAGGAAAGAACATCCCTAGCAAGTCTCTGTTGAAATTAATAAAGCTTCCCTAGGGGCAAAAGGAGATGGGGGTAGGGAATCACCTTTTTTGAAGAAAACTCTCAGTAATTACTAATGGAGTTTAACGGGCAATATTATAATTTAATAGTTACACCAGATAGCTATTAAAATATATTATCATATATTAAAACATCTTATTAGGTAGTGTGATTTACTAACCAAAAAAAAGCAGATCACTATGGATGTACCATGAAGTTCAAGCAGCAAGATTCTGTTGCTCTGCTGCTGCTGTCAGCTGTGGATAAAAGGGGCATTAGCTGAAAAATTAACCCTATGCAGCATCTTTCAAACTGTCACCTTCATGTTACCAGTAGACCATGCTTCCCTCTAATGTTTTTCCTATTAGTCTGTTAAAAAAAACCAAATCCCTACTATTAGTAAGCCACACTCTGGAAAGAATGAATTTCAGAGGCTAGTGAGGGTCTGTGCACTTACTGCTCAGAAATTCCTATTCCTCTAACTTTGAAAACAGACTCATCAAGTTTAGCAGAATTGCTACTGTGCTTAAAATATCTGTACATGTGTTTATAGATCTAAACTCTGTAGTGCTTTCAAGATAACCAAAACTGAATTACAGCACATCTTTTCTGCATTTATGTAACATTCTGATTTCCCAGGAAAACTGCTAAATTAAATGACAAAGTCCAAACTCCAGCAGGAACAAATTCACCACTAAAAAGTTATAAAAATGATAAAAATAAAGCAGTTCAATTGAGGGTATATGAAGTAGAGAACACATAAAAATAATTGAGGAAAGTACTGCCCTGGAAACAAAGCTATTTCAATTACAGTGTATTTTGATCCCTTTATGATGAACATATATTGTAAATTTAAAAAATACCTTGTACATTGCCAGCTACAGAAAGTTGTATCAAAGTGTTTTTACCAAGTGACCAAACTCATGTTTATCACACAGCACAGCTTTTGTTAAAAGAAAAGCTTCTTTAAAATTATAATATTTTAATTGCAGTTAGCTAGAGAATCTTTTGAAATATAAATTGAGTATCAGACTTCTATTGAAGCAACACAAACCTGTGTAAGTATACCCTGTACACAAACATAGACTTCCAGGTCCAGTTCATATTTATTTTCTAGCATTCAGAAATGTTCATTCTGGGTCAAATCCAAGATGGCAAGAGCTGTCAACTGGCAAGTTTTAACTAAGTTTGTGGCACTTTAGATTAGATCCCGTGCCTCCTGGTGCAAGTTCAAATTCCCACCTCTATGCTCGGACATCTCACTTGTAAAAAGTGGCCAGTGGTAGTTTTTCTCCATTATTACCTGGCAGAATTTCATCTGCTCCACCCAAATACAGACCTGACCACAGCAATCCATTCCACTGTCACTTCCATAAAGTCTCCTACTTATGGCTAACAATGGAAGCTACAGCTTGTAAATCATGCAGCCATATGTCCTCAAATTTGAGTTAGTGGATATGGAGTAGGTAAAAATATATGTATTATATAATTTATATATATATATAAACCACCTTTGTGTTTCATACAGAAAAATTCTTCTGTAACTAGTAGAGAGTTTGGATCTGACTGTCCTATAAGAAACTGTCTCCACATGTCACTAAACCCAGGGCTGATCACACTGATACAACAGCTTAAAATACCTAACCTCAAGCTGTTGAGCTGGGGCACTGCTACTGAAGAGAGACAGAAAATCTTGCAAAATTTCCCTCTTTAAGAAGCAACACGAGGTACTTATTTGCCAAAACAGAAGCCACAATCTCCTTAGTGCAAAGTTCACTTTGTTCTTCAACAGATCTCTCCGTGAAGAAGCATGGTTGGTGTGTGATGGCTTCTTCCCAGGGAGAAGGGATCATGGCCCTGAAGGAGAGCTTGTGCACACTCCATCTAGGCTAACGTGCCAAAGACATATGTACCAACAGTCTTCATCTCCCGTGGATGCACATAAGGATCTATCTGAGCTCCAGCCATAAATCTCAAGTAAAGCCGAACTTTTCTGCATAAAGCTCCTTGAAAGCAAGCCAACAGAGAAAAGAAATCCAGAGCTTTTAACCACAGACATAAATGTGTTCATGCCAGCCAGCCCAAATCAGTAACTGGCAGTCAATGGCCTGCAACAGCTGACATTTCTTCCTCTCTCTCAAGTGGCTTGCAAAGATATACTCAGGGGTAAGCTGCTGCAACGAGCCAGAATGTACCGAATGGAAATATGTACGATAGGAAGACCCATCCTCACAAGAAACACCTGTAATCACAAAGAAGATGGAAATGGGCATTTGTGACCAGTCTTGGTGGTTTAAAACCAGATTGAAATTAAACTCCAGAAAAGCCCTTCCCCTTCTCTCAGCCCCACTCTAGTGAGAGAGGGACAAAGAGACTATGGGTTGAGATAACAAGCTACTGAAAGCAAACAGCAATGGAGTAAGAATCACAGTGACAGCAGCAATATTAATAACCAAAGTATACAAAAGAGAAGGTGCTTTACAGAGAAAAGGTGCTCACCACACCTCAGCTCTGTGTGGTCGCTGGGACAAACACAAGATGGCAGATGCTCTCCACAGCTAGTGTTCCCCTTCCCCAAGCTTGAGCCAATGAGAAACAATGAGGACAAACCCCCAAAAAGCTGGATCGTCCACACTGCACCATGCGTTCTGGTTTTGGACTGCTCCATTCCTCTGGCTTGACTACACAGAGTGTTGTCCTCTTCCAGACTGCTCCGCTGGTTTGACTCCATGTAGTGGCACTCGCTCTGGACCACTCCACTCAGCTGCAGTGGACTTGGCTGGGGCTTGGCTTGGGCTCAGCTCCTTTTGACTTGGTTTGCCACTGCTTTGCCCCCTCCCCGCTTCCAGCACCGGTGCTGCAGCACTGGCGTTTTGCTGAGCTCAGCTGTGTTCACTGCTTGCAGCTGCATTCTTCCTGAGGGATGGGAAGGAACAGGTGGCAGCAAGAGAGAGACAGAGTCCACAGCACTGGTCCCAGGAAGAAATGGAACAAAATTATGCACTTCTGCCGTAAATCAGGGCCCCAGCGATGATGTGCATAGTATAGAACAGCAACCGCTCCCTTTGTGAGCAAACCTAGGATACCAGTGTCCATGAGCACACCAAAGAGTACCCACAAAATAAACACCCTCGAGGTGGAAAGCAGAGGGAAATGGTGAGGTGAGGCAGAAAGAAACTCCATGTCCCTTTGCCAAGCCCGCTACTTGTTTTAACAAATGAGCCATTAGCATCTCCAAATTATCTGGCCCAAGCTACAGCCAGCTCCCTTTTATCCAAGCCCAGGCTCCAGCCAAACATTAGGAAATTAGCAGCTGGGTCCAGCACAAGGGCAGCAGGCCTGCATATCATCAGCACCACGACATCAATGAGTCCCAAGCTGCACTCTCCTTCACCACTTTTGTCTGTATATTAACTGCACGTGGCCATGGAAAGGAGCCTACTTACCTGAACCATTCACTACAAAGTCTGAAGGCAAATTACCCACTGGGATTTCTCTGAAGGAATGGGGGAGCAGAAAGAAATACAAGATTCTAGATGCCCTTACAAGAATTGTACAAGGACATTTAAAGAGAGTTCTGCATTACCCCTTGAATTAGTGTGAACATTAGCCTAGTCTTTTCTAAAGAGAAGTCCACAAAAATGGCAAGAATGGTCTCCATGGTTACACTACACACAGGTGTGAACGTAACTATCAGAGACTAAAGAAACAAAACTTCCCAAATACTGAAAAAATTCTCACTATCACTTCAGAATCTCTTTGTCCCAGTAAGTATAGATAGGGCAATTAACTCTAATAGTACATTAATTTTCCCGTTATCTAAATGATGGCAATAACTAAGGCATATAATAAATTGTTTCTCCAAAGACTAAAAAAATGAATATTAAAGTAGATGTTTTTGTTCTTCTTAACTTCACTTTGGCAGCCTCTTAGTTAGATGTCCTGGTAAGACCTCATGGATGTTAAATGTGGTGACTTCTTATATTTCAGGAGAGTAATAGAAAAAATGGACATATTCCTACACAGTGTAGTATTCCAAATGAAATCCTCAGATTTTCTAACTCACAAGTCAACACTACTTAGCTGTAAAGTGGTATACCTTTTATGACACTGCAGAGTATATAAGACCCAGGGCAAAAGAAGTCCTCACATTAAAAACAATCAGATTAGCATAATAAGAGGAGAAAGCAAAGCTGCGGGAACATTTGGGGAGCTTTTAATTTTTTTTTTTTCCTTTAAAGCATTTCAATTCCTCCAGCCAAAGTAAACACATTACAGATTAGTTCTCAAAAGTGCTCTCAGCCAAGAAGTAAGTTACTGTAATTTGAAGAATGATGCTGGGAGCTAAGCTACATTTTAAAAGCCTCCATGGCATATAGTAGATGTGGAGGGCTCAGAACACAGACTGCATGTAAGTACATGTTAAAGATTTCTGACCTAATAAAGACATTCAAAAGACAGTGAGCTAGCTAGAAGAGTCCTTTTACTGTCATTGTGGAATTAAGAAAGCATGACGTTAGTTTTCACTCATACCATTCCTGTAATAGAAAAGGCCCTCCACAAAACACAGCCCCCTTGACTGCAATCAACTCCCCTTGTTGCTGAAACAACACAGAAATGCAGCGTGTCAGCATCCAGGGATACTCACCACAGTCAGGCAGCATTCTGCCATCTGTGAATGATTAAAAAATTAAAAGCCCCAGACACTGAAAAAGAATATCTTAACAAAAAGATTTATGGGAGAGGAAAACTGGAAAAAGCTCTCTCAAAATTCAGACAGAGTCTGAACCTGGGAACACAAGCTGCTTGGAATCTGTCTCCAGGACACTGGGCCCTAAAAATATTACTAACTTGCATTTACACAACTTCTACTTTGCATACATGATATTACTTCGGATGAATAGCAAAACAGGCAAGCAGCATGGAAGGTATGTGCCCTGATCACACACCCATGGCACACACCTTATTTATGCTCCAGGAACTTCACGGATTAAAGCAATGCCTATTCTGTGTTTTATGCAATGATTATAAGAATTAATTGTTAATCATATATGAGTACAGTAAGTGCAGAGAGTACTGCCAGTGCATTTATAGTTAGTGAATAATGTTCTTCACTAAAATATTAGTACTTAAATGACAGAAAATGTAATTTGCTTAACTTAAAGTTGCTAATGAGCGTCTTTTAAAAAATCCCAACTCGACACAATATGAAATATATGAGTAACACTTATTACAGTCACACCCAAATTCCTAACCATACACCCAGAAAAGGCACCCCTTTTTACTTCATCAATTCCCCTCAAAAATGTACCTTTGAGTGCACTCAAAAGGTAAGAGACTTCTTTGGATTGAAAGGTATCAGAAACATGTGTTTACTTTTTCTTCCTCAAAATGGAATCATTATGTTTTCCCATGGAGATAAGCAGACCTAAAGCACATTAACACAATCATACCATTCTTCAGCCCTCAAAGACACCCTCCAAAGTTTTCTAGCAAGTTTATAGGGAAGTTGTTACTTCACTGATCAGGTTTCCGCTGTCTTTGGTGCTCTGATCCTCAGAGATCATCAGAATGCACGAATTAGGTATTGCAACTACTTCCGTTTCTTGCTTCTACTTGAAAGACGTGCTGGATGGTCAGCATTTCTTCTCGACTTCCACCTGTTCCTGTGTCAACACAGCTGAAGGTCAATCATGAACTATCTCAGTTGTACAGGTAATCCATGTTTTTCTAAATTATTGCACAACAGTATATAGCTGGTGAAGAGAGGCTATAGAAAAGCTGCTGTCCACCACTCCCACAGTATCAGAGATTCCACCTACATGCTGTTCCCAGCTGAAGGACCTGAACTGAGTATGCAACCATCCTAGACTCTTTGTCTGGGCAATGCAGAGAAACAGATATCTTTAGAAGATGTCAGCCATGCTAAGACCAAAGTCTACACCTACAAATACAGACCTAAAAGGTATCTGCCTCTCTTCACACAAAGGAAAACTGGGTGATGTATGTTTCTAGAATAGATGGCCTTGTTAAACACTTATTTTTAAAGTTACCTGGGATGAATTCAGGCTACTTTTTCTCAAGATGCAAACAAACTCCTCATTTTCTCAGCAACATCAAAGACATCAAGAGTATCTAGGACACATAACAGTTTTGGTCGTAGTTTACTAGACATCTTAAGAGACTGATGCATATGACAGTTAAAAAAAACCCAAACAACTGAGAAAAACAAGAAGGCTGTGATGACATCCTCTCACACAGAGGTTCTCAATAAATGCACTGCCTCTCTTGCTACCTCTCCTGTTTCCAAGAAATGACAGTCTAGATTTTCATGCCCTGTTGGCTGTGCTGTATGCTGCAGAAATACAAGCAGATGATTGATGGGGTTTGCACTATGGAAGCCCTGGCTGCTGGCAAATGTACACTTGAAAAAGGATTCCAGATATCTGAGCCACAGCAGGATCTAACAGAATCTGTAAAACCTTTACTTTCAGATTTGTATTTAGTGTCTGACAAATGCAGCTCTTCTTATGTCTGCTTTTTGATTACAATAGCTTTGGTTAACAGAAAGTATTTATACTAATTCTTGGCGAAGCAGGTATTCAGAACTAGGCAATGTTTGGGAGGGATTCCATTGAAACCTTTCATGGAGCATGAAGGAGCTAGTGAGTGCTGGGAGTTTTTCAAGAACGGCCTCCTGGAAGCACAAAGAGTCCATCCCCTTTAAAGGTAAGGGAAGCAGACGGAGCAAGAAATCTTTTTGGCTTATCTGTGAGCTTCTGAGCCTGCTCAAAACCAAGAGGAGCATAGCAGAGATGGACAAGTGGACAAGCACCAGTTGAGAACTACAGGGCCGAAATAGTGTCAAAGATGCAAATAGAAAAACAACAGCTCAACTCAAATGGAAGTAGGTCCAAGATGCAAAAAACTACAACAAAGAGTTTTTCAGATATGTAAACAAAAGGCAAGTACAAAACAAAAATATCAACCTACTGTTAAAGATTAACAGTAGGAAAGATTAATTAGTCACTAACAACGGTGACAAGGCATAGGTTCTCAACTCTTTCTTCACCTCTGTCATCACCAACAGTGTTGGGCCCCAAGCCTTGAAAACAAAAAGCCAGGTTAATGCAAACACAGAGCCATTGTCAGCGCTGGAAGAGTTGGTTTGTGAACTCAAGCTTGACCCAGCAAATCCACGGGCCTGGACAGTATTCTCCTGAGGGTGTTGGAGAGCTGGCTGATGTCATTGGGAGGCCCTTCTCTATAATTTTTGAGAAATCATGCAGATTGGGAGACATCCCAGAAGACTGGAAGAAGGCTAATGTCACTCCCATCTTTTAGAAGGACTTAAAGGAGTATCCAGAAAATTAAAGGCTCATCAGTAGTATTTCATTTCCTTGGAAAGTTATGGAACAAATCTTCCTGGGAGCTATCGCAAGTCAGATGAAGCACGTTAACTGGGAAAGGTCAGCATGGATTCACAAAGGGCAACAAGTGTCTGACAAACGTAAACATATTCTCTGACAAAGGAACCTGCTCAGTTGATATGGGTTAAGCAATGGATATTGTCTACCTGGATTTTTCCAAGACTATCAATACAGTTTCCCATGGCTTCCTCCCTGAGAAACTGATGTACTGAGGTCTAGACAAGTGGTCCATGTGGTGGTTGGGAACCTTGCTGACCATCAGCACTCAGAGGGTTATGGTAAAGAGCTCCTTTACAAGCTGGCAACCAGTGGGGTCTCACAGGGATCAGTACTGGGCCTAATGCTGTTTAATGTCCTCATAAGTGATCTGATGATTGGATCAAGTGCACCTGGATGAAATTTGCCAAAGATATCAAACTGAGCAGGGAAGTGGGCACTTTGAAAGGGAGAGCCATTCCACAGGAAGACCTGGATAGGTTGTAAGAGTAGGCTAACAAGAACCTTATGAAGTTCACCAAAGACAAATGTAAAAACTTGCACCAGTGGAAGTATAATCCAGCAGTGCAGCACAGGCTGGGATGTCCCCAGATGGGCAACAGCTCTGTGGAAAGGGAGCTGGGGGTTCTGGTGGACAAGCAGCTCAATAGAAGTGAACAGCATGCAGCTGCTGTGGCAAAAGAAGCCAACAGGATGCATCATCAAGGGTATCCCCAGCAGAGATAAAGAAGGCATTGTCCCAACCTACTCAGCGCTTGTCAGGCCACACTTGGAATACTGTGCTCAGTTTTGGTTCTCACTAAGCAAAATAGATGTGGACAGGACAGAGAAGGCCCAGAGATGGGCCACAAACGTGACTGGGAAGCCTGGCACAAGAAGAAAGGCAGTTCTCTCAGCCTTTCTGGAGGCTTTGTTCAGCCTTGAGGAAAGAAGGCTTAGGGGAGACCTTTTTACCATACTCCAATATTTAAAGGGTGACTACAAAGGTGATGGAGATCCCTTTTACAATGTGTCACATTGAAAAGACAAGGAGTAATGAGTTACTCACGGGGAGATTACAATATGACAGAAGTAGAAGGTTTTTCACAACAAAAACAACCATACACAGGAATAATTTCTTCAGTGAAATGATGGATTTCCCAACATTAGACACTTCTAAGACTTAGCTGGACAGGGTGCTGGGCCATCTTGTTTAGAATGTGCTTTTGCCGTAAAAGGTTGGTTGGACCAGATTATCCTTATGTTCCCCTGATATTCTATGATTAATGTGAGCATAGAGTCCCAATCTATATAATCCAAAACACAATTGGCAGTAAAATTCCATTTTTTTTTCCTAAGGGAATTGATACAACTTAGACAGTATATCTTCACACATTTTCAAAAAGTTGGATAGTTTCCCAAGTGACTGTATCCAGGTCCCAACACATCCAGGGTGTCCCTAAGCAGCCTATACTAGGTAGTCCTTGATCTCTACCTGAACCATGTATCACATGCATTTTGGATAGCCCTCCCATCCTTTATTTCTTCAAAGAAATGTGATCTGAAAATGCAAAGATACCAAAAAACAACATGCTAGATAAATCACACCCTCTCCCAACTATGTTGTTATAGACACAGAATTTATAGCTCAGAGCTAACACAGTCAGTTTTACCTTACTTAGACTTGTATTTCTCTGCTTCCCTTTCCTAAAGTACACTGAAACAAGACACCTAACAGGAATATTGGCATCAATTTTTTCCCCCCATATGACTCTACTGAATCACATCGTGTTGCCCTATCACCCATATGGGACATTTCCTTCCTTCTAGGACAGACAGTCATGCAAAGCAAACTGCTTTCCTGAAGAAGTCAGCCTAGCTTCCTGGAGTTCAGCAAGTTCCCCAGGGTCTTATTTATAAACTTACTTTGTTCTGCTTCTGGAAAAATAATGAATGTTTCCACTGCTTTCCCTGCAGAGTAATTTGGCTGAACACTTCTCCTAAGACTCCAGCACCAGCAGTTCCCACTTCGGTGGCCACCATCAAGGCTAATGGTCATCTATCACTCCTGCTCCAGGCTCCAACTGCGTATTGCTTGAGGCATCCCATGATAAAGCAACTGAACCAGAATTCATAAATGGAATGCTAAGATTACATAAATACAACAGCTTCCAAACCAACTTGCTCAAGGAGTTTCTGAAAAAAATCAAGCTTTTTCAGAAAGAAAACTTCCCTGCACTGAGGCAAATAATCCTCCTTGTTGTTTATATGACATAAAAGTTTGTGCAGCCAAACAAATGAGATTAGAAATCAAATCTTAGTCAGAATGATACTCTTATCACAATATAGCAGCGTTCTGAAGAAACAAACTATACATTTTCATCCCCTTGGATGTGTTTTTCTAAGAGCTTGAAAAAGGAACACCAACATTTTTCATGTAGAGAACATTAAACATTCAGTCAAAACACTTAAAAATTGACAATAAAATTCTTAAATAGAATAAAGAAAAATAAGTACTATAGTGCACACAGAGGAAAAGAGTTGGACTACAAAGTTGTTATGAATGCTACTGAGCTTTCCTTGGCTTTTACCAAGAGAAAGGACCTCTTTTCCTTAACCAAAACTAGGGTTGTAGAGGAACAGAAATGAAGGGCTTGAGGCAGGAATTAAAGAACTGAAGTCTGGAAAAGGATCAGGAAAAAGACTTTCCTCTTCTTTCCTTCCTTCACTTTTAAGAACTGAAAATGCTTACGTGCAATTTTTTTTTTTTTTTTATTATGTACTCTTGTTGTCACTTTTAAGTCCCCTAGACACAAATCTATGGAAGATGAATGATCAAAGATATATTTGAACATAGTCTCTCCAAAATTATGAACAGCAATTAGGAACAACCTTTACAGAGAGAAGTATCATAACAAACAACCACTGGGATAATTCTCCCATTATATAATTTAAGGGAATGACACCACATAGAGCTCACAGAAGTGAAGTTCCACCATACATCTCTCTTCCATGACTGTAATGACAATCCAGAGGAGTGTGTTGATCCTGTGAATGCTCCTATCCCGAAATGGAAGCTCAAACATAGAAAAAGGAAGAACATATTCCAACACTAACTCTAATGCTACCATAATATTAACTTAAAAAAAAAAAATCTGTGGCATAAACAAAAAGATAATAAACAAGGTTTCACAAACTAAACTGCAAAACTAAGAGAGTTTTGCTACTTTACTATCCCCAGAAAACTTTCCTTGCAGGGAAAATGCTACCTATTCTAGAACCTGGGACTGTATTCTAACTTAAATACACAAAAATGGCAGAAAGAAATGTTATCACATAAAATTAAGTACTACCTATCTTGAAAACTGTACATCTATTCTGGTTAGATGTGTAGAATTAACATTTTAGAACCTTTTATTTGGGAATATTTGGTGTAACCTGACCGGCTGACTGTTCTCAAAGATGAACCATTTGTGCAACCACAGCAGACTAATGCTCTGCCAGAAGTACAGGTTTGGCTTAAAGCAGCTTTACAGCTATTCTGAATTGGATCCCTCTTTGCAAAGAACAGTCTGACTGGCCTGAATAAGATTCTGGTTCATCTACAGCAGGGAAGTTCTTGCTACATCTTTTCTCATTATCCCAGATCCTGACCTAGTTTTTCTTCTTTCAAAACAAAACCAAAGCATGCCTAATGCTCTCTGAAATAGAAGTTCTCATCAGTTGATCTATTTCAGGTCCCCTTACACTTCCCTTGGGTCAGGCTCTAGCTTAGGCAGGTTAGGGATATCATGTAGCATTTTATGCATGAACACTAATGTTTGTTAGGGGCACCAACACGAGATTACAGATAGATTTATAAAGGAATATGGAACTATTCCAGATACAGCAAAAGGCTTGATGGCATCCACTGTCCAGAAAACAAAGTTGCAGTCAAAATTGCTGCTTTGCCAGAAGAATACAGATGAAACTGAAACTGAAGTTTGTGCCTGAAGTACAGGGGGAAGTGCTTGCACATGCACACACAAACCCTGCCTTTTCTTTTCCTCCCACCTGAGCCCCCATTGCTATGAAATGCCTGAGCAGCATTTGTAAGGATAATCCCTAATAATGTCAGAATTGGTAAGGCAATACACATGCCTTTGCATAGAAAGGCCAGAGACCAAGCAATATGCTTTCATAATTTCTCTTTTCAATTATAAATAGAGGTAGATATGATGCCAAATACATGTTTCAGAAAGCTTGGATATGATGTTATTTCAGAACAGTATGGGATATCAAACAATTCCTTTCCCACCTCAGATTACATAAAAATACCAATATTCAATTTCCCACATAAATGGCCTGCTTAATTTTTAAAAGCTTGATATTTTTTTTAATTCTTTGAGTGTTTTTGTATATTTTTTTATCTTAACTGTTTCATCCTAGTGTTCTGTTTATGCTAGGATACACTGGGGGTCTTTTGGCCTTGAAGGAATGAATGGTACAAAGATTATGTCTCTGAACAATTCCTGCCAGGGGACTGAAGCAAAGGAGAGTCAATTGTACCAAGGAAAAGTGGAAAGGGGACTTTAGAATGGATTGGATACACAGATGGCAAACAAAAGACATAGGGAGAAATCCACACTACAGCACTGATTAATTTTCTGGTTTGACTCCTTATATATGCACTAATATAGAAGCAACCACACCCAACACCTACCAGGAGATAAGGACATATTCAAACCATTTCTTATTGGGGGAAACAAGATAAACGTTCCTTCTGAGCCAAGTCAAGTAAGACTTTTTTTTTTTTCTTTCTTTCTTTCTTTTTCAAAAGGAACACACTAAAAGCCTTTCTGGTCACACTGCATAACAATAAGGCTTTCATTAGCAATTCTCATAAAGTACCTTCAGAGATGGTGAATTCATAGCTCGCTTTGATATGGGCATCCCCTGTGTCGTGGTTTGACATAGAAGTAAATTTTTTTTAAGAAGTTAGGTCAAACTAATTAGTAATTAAGTTTAGATATTAGTACTTAGAGTGACTACTAAAAGTATGTGCGTGTACCTGTGTGACAACTACAGACACTGCACACTTCAGGATCCTGTCACCACAGACCCAAAGCAAAACTCACATGTGTGCTTTAAAATTTGAACGGTCTCTCCTTTGCTACGGCAGTGATAACACACTGGAACAGGCTGGCCACAGAAATTGTGCGTGTTCCATCCCTAGAAGTGTTTAAGACCAGGCTGGATGGGGCTCTGAGTAATCTGGTCTAGTAAGTGGCATCTGGGGGATTGGAACTGGATGATCTTTAAGGTCCCGTCCAACTTAAACCATTCTATGATTCCGTGATTTTCAGGACCGAGTGTTTTGTGTGCAATAACATTTTGAAAATTTGTTTTATCCAGTTAAATTTTTAGAGTTGAGGGCCTTATATTAATCTTACAGAGATTTACAAGTCATATTTTTTACCTTCTGATAGGCAAAGAAAAAAATGCCCAGCCATCTCCCCCAAGAAGATGCATTTATAAACTTCCAAAAATACATAGGTGAAATATGGAAATTGATAATAAGGTAGAAAGCAAGTTTCCATGCCCAAACTACAATTTCTACTACTGGGCAAAGCAAAGGAAGAAAATGCTTGTATAAATCTTCCTACTATGCTCATCACTCTGCTTCATTTACATGCATCCTGGTCTTAGCATTATTGAGATTTAGAATTAATGACCCACTGAGATTTATAGGGCCAATTACACCTCTCAGCATTACCACTTTGGGGGCCTCCACAGCCTTGAACAGACATTAAAAGGTCACTCAGAAAACACTCACTAAGTTCAACAGACTTCGGATGAGGCCCTTTGCCTAATTAAAAAAGAAAAAGCATTCTAAATAGGAGATGCTTTGAAAAAGTCCCACTTTAACCAGTATTTTTGTAAAACTCACTGCTTTTTTTTTTTGAGGGAACTGCTTAAAAGCATTTGCTAGTTGAGTCTAGTTGGGTTTTTTCCCCCTATCTCTTCCAAAAACATAGAGCAACTGGACCTAGGACTGGTTATTATGCAGCAGGAAATGACAGAATAGTTAAGGTATATAAATGCAAGTGTGACAGATCTGCCTATTGAGTGATGCCTAGAGGGACGGCTCAGTGTTCATGGAACCGTGAGGAACTTGGCAATGTTCCCTAGGAAGCAAAAAGTCCTTATATTAATACTGTCCAGTTGCAGCAACTGAGGCAACTGAAGCCATCTTTGCTTGCAGACATAACTGTGCACAGATTGCTCAACTTAGGCAATTCCATATGATCTGGTGTTTCTTTTCCCCTCTTTCACAGGCATGGCTTTCTTTGAGCAATTCACAGTGCTGAGTGATGCAAGTCACCAACCAGTTACCATGTGTGTTGCACAACAGAGGAATGTCTTGAAATGAAGGAAAAGCATAGCATTTTTGTAACAAATAGACTGATAAATTAACAGATAGAGAAATTCAGAACTTTTTTTCAGTTAGGCATTTTTAATGAAGGGAGGAAAATGAGTAAGTAAAGAGCTAGTTAGGCTTCTGCCTGGCATGAATGAAGTCATTCAAGTACACACAATTTATAACAGAAACACCAACAATCACCTTTAACTACAGCATCGCTGCCAAATGGCACCATAATTAGGCTAGAAATGCTGTTCTTTGAGCAAAGAATAGGATGTACTCGGCCTTGTTTTCTATATAGGATCACGCCATCCAAGCACAGTCAGCAGCATTTATTGAGAAATTCCTGGAAAGATAACAACAGATTGTAAAAGGGGTTCATGTAAATTTAGTTAAGAACAACTTCAGACATTATTTTCAATTACTGAGATAAAATCATGGCTTCTCTCTGAAAGAAGAAGGGAAACGTTTTTTTCCTATACACTACACAGAGCCTATGAAAGCTTTAATAGTCTATTTTCACAAACAGTACCAGCTGCCTACTAATATTCCTTAACTCTGCTTTTTCCTCCCTCAAGTCATTTTTCCTATTATTTTCAACATTTTGTTTGATTGATTAATAAAAAGCAGCATTCCTGCTCTAGATAATAGGTCACAGAATTCCCTTTACATTGAATAGGTTTACCTGCTCTCAAGAATGCTAACTGATAGTTTTATTTTCTTTCACCAGATCTGCAGGACTCTGGCCAAGCACTGACTTTTTCTGCACCAAACTCCTCGGTGATTTCAGGGAGCATGAAGATGACAGCAGGACATGTGCATAAAGTTCCAGTCCTTCTAAGTTTGCACAAGGATCTGCAGTTAATTAACCAGAAAGTCTCTGTTAACATGCATTAAGAAGAAAAAAAAGGCTTTACCAGTTCATCTTGCAGATCTGGAAAAAAAAAAGGGACCATCTTCAGCTCCTCTAAATTCGCTATCAAACAGGTTAGCATCCTTATTTAATAAGCTACACATGCATCCCCATCTGATGCGAGGGAATAAATCCACACTGTCTACTTTAGGCATGTAACTCTGCTGTGACTGAACCCTGTAATTGCAGGGTTCCCGTACACTGAGCAGATCCTCACAACACCTGAGGCAGGCAGTTCAGAGCCCAAGGGGTTGCACTACATGTACTGCATAAGCTGCTAATTCTTGCAGTTATGTTACATGCCCAGAGTGAGTCTGTGTGCTCCCTCCACACATTTCAGCACAGCACCACGCTTCATGCACACTGTACACACGAATGGAGCCCCTCTGCTATTTCAGCCTTGCTGCCTCATTTCACTACCTGCACCTCCCTGAGTAAGAAAAAATAAATCTGCATATGCATTATGCCTCTTTAGGCAACAGAAGACCTCAGGAGTTCATGAGCAGAACGCACACAGAAATAAATAAAGAAATTATATTCATTTTGTTTGGCACAGAAACCTGGAGACATGTCACGGAGATTTATTAGCCCTCTTAAGATAGCTACTCAAGATACTGATGGAGTTGACAGTACAATGTTGTCACTCTCCCGTCAGACCACTGTCAGACTCGTGCACAGAACTGCAGCTCCAGAGCAGTCTAGCCCTTCTAATACATCCCATTCGTCTCCCAATGTCCACTTTATTCATCTAGGGAATAAAATAATCTATAGTCCAAACAGCAGAGGGAAAACAGGAAAGCATGTATGGCAGAACATTTAAGGCCTTACTAGACTGAGGAGAAAAGCTCATCTTTGTCGAGAAAGTACTGTCGTCTGTATGACTTTAAAGCCAAACCCAGACATTTCCTCATCGTAAACGCTCACAAAATGACTGGGTGATCACCTGCTGTCTCACTGTACATCAAGCTAATTTTCCAGCAAGATTTGTTCGCTTAGATTGCCCAAATGAAAGTCTCTCTTAAAATAAAAAAAATAGTCTGTTGCAAGTAACTCCCTTATCTGCCATCCCTTCAATAGGACTGAAGTGCTCTTCACAGACATAGTACACAAGCATCTTGAATTAGCAGGGAACTATTTTTAAATACATGAAGGATAAGATACAGAATTAGTTTCATGGGGAATGAGAACCTCCGAGATTATTTACTTTCCCTTAATTACTTTGACTCACCCCTCCTTGAGCTGTCCAATAGTACTACCTATTTCACACACAAATTTTGATACTTAAGACATGTGAGAATGTTTCTTGAACATTTAAGATTACAGACCTTAGAAATACATAACCACATTTCTCAAATTTATTTACCCACTTAAAAATAATGAAATATACTGTATGGCACAAATTTCCCTTTCTTTAGAGCAACTGCTTCAGATTAAGGATCCCTATACAAAAGCAAAGCTTTCTTTGTGCTAAAACATGAACACTCTGACAAACTGTACACAACTATTACACTTAAAGAGGTGTGGGTAGCCTCTTATACTACTGATCTTATATAATGGAAGGAGCAAAAGAGAGATTACTATTGGAAAATTACTTTTGAGAGCAAGGTGACAAGAAAGCCTACCCAAGCCCTGAACTCAAGAGAGAAATTTGAGTTCCTAAGCCTTTGAACAAAAAGAAATTTAGCATGGCCATAAAGCACTGCTGGGCTACATCCACTACCCATCTTTGCTTCATGTGACTTGAGCACATTTCTATCACCTGCACAGGATACAAAAAAGGAAATCTAGATAGTCTACAATTCTATCCCTGTAGAAAAAAAAATATTAACATCTTGAGGACAGAGCATCAAAATATAAAATAGTGGGAAAAGCAAGTAAAAAGGATGAAGAGAGCAAATAAAAGGAAAGCAATAGAGAAGACAGAAAATAACACATCTGAAATATAAAAGAAATAGACGTTGTGGTAAAAAGACATGGGACAGACAGACATAAAGAAAAGGAGAAAGGAGGATTATAAAAATGGGAGATAACAAAAAGTGACAGAGAAAAAGGCATACAGAAGGGACCACTTAAAATTTCAAGAAAATCCAAAATCCACCACCTAAAAAAAACCCCATACAAACAACAAACCAAACAAACCCCAACAAATAAATACAGCTCTACATTCCTTCCCTAAAATTACTCTAGGAACCAGAGCTGGACAAAAGTAAGTGAAATTAATTTCACTGGCTAATGAAGTTTCATTTGATTTCATTTTACGGTTAAGCCCTGTCTCCATCAACCAGTGGGATGTTTTTGCCAGAACCTCTCAGCTCCTGTGGCATTAAGGATGAGCTGAAGCAACTTCCGAATGATTTTCTGCACTGAGACACCTGAGATACTGCATACCATAGCATCAGCTCTGGATTTGTAAGGATGACTAGTCTTTACCAGGTAAGAGAATTAAGAGGTACCCTCTTAATGTACACATCAAGGTACTACACGTTACTGCCACCATGAATATGAAAGAATGACTTCTCTCCCTAAACTGAGTTAGCAAGCAATTTATTATGCTATAAAGTACTAATAATTCCTCTGTCAAAAACTTACTTGTCACTAAAAATAATATTTTTTTTTTAAAATTATGGACTGGCAGAGAAATTAGCAAAGGAATCACCATGAAGTGGATTTTTGAAGGCTTTCTAGGAGAGATGGTAAGAAGTTTTGGGTTCCACTTCCCACCAGTGGGAACACTGCACTGTTACAAAGAAACAACCACTGGAATGGAGAGAAAAAAATAGCAGAGACCCTCAAAAGAATTTATCAAATCACTTATCAGAATATAATGAATATTAACAAAAGACAGTACAAATGCTCTTGAGAACTGAGTATTCCTGGGGTTTGGATCTCTTCTTCTGGGCTGTTAAGGTTGCTAGGGAATTACACAGTTAATGGTGTATTTCCATATGAATGTTTCAAGAAGGGGGAAGGGTTTGGAAACCGAATCTTAAGCACAGAGTTTTCTGTGTGCTTCGGAGAGAAGAATCTGATGGTTTTGTAAAGTTGAAATAAAAAGCTTTCATATTTAATAACAGATTATCAAAGATTTTTAGTAGAAAAACATGCACAGAAAATCCTTTGTGAGGCACTGTGACAAAGAACTTGCTTCTCTTACTATGGTTAGTAACAGTGCACCAGACATGCCATTACACACATGCTAAGGTCATAGAGTAGTCTGCAAACAAGAGCAGCTTGTTTTGCTTAAACAGATAAAAGCTACAAGTTTATTTTGTTTTACACAGATTGTATGTCCATTTTTCATAAACCATTTAGAAAGCATATTGCTGTGGGCTTCCCAGTGATAAATACACTGAGGCATCAGCAAGTGACAACACACTTTGTACTCTTTGACATGGATGAAAGAATTAAATTCAACTTTTCTTTTTTCTATCTGGAAAGAGAAACATCTGGGAAAAATACTTTTTAGCCCTACGTCCTACGAATGAATCTTAAATGATGCTCTGTCTGCAACTTCACCTGTTTCTCCTTCCTTTTATTTGCTAACTTTGGGTGACATTGGTTAAGAGTGGCCAAAACTGACAGAGGTCCCTTCATTTTAATGACAGTAAGTGGCTGATTAAAGGACAAAAATAATAAACATCCCATGGTTAAAATGGCAGGCACTCAACCTTGCATCAGAAAATCCACAGAGCCATCACCACTAAAGGAGAACCTGCAGAAAACACAGTGAGGTTGGCTCCATGCTCACTCCATCACTATTTATTTGGTTATTTTCCCCATTCTTTAGTATTCAACACATCCCAACTCAAGCAACTCTTATTTATGCAAGCATTCAATAAATACAGACACACTTCCATTGGCAACTGCTGTGACAGTTGATCTTCACCCCACAGTATTATCTTAATAAACTGTCTCTCAGCCCCAGGGTCTTTGTTCTCACACAAATGACCTACAGTTGGTCACCCTGGATCTTACACAAAGCATGATGAGCACAGGGGTTATATGAGCTAATTGCATAGTGACTGCAAAAATAGCACGCTTTCTTCTTTTCAGCAACGTGTTCTTTCTCTACTGAAAACAATTCAGTTAATGACAGAACTATAGATCTGGATAACTTTATCATTAGTTAATGTTACCACCACATGAGCTTGTCTGCATGGTATTTAACAAAGAAATTCAAGTTAAACAGCCTCCTCCAGAATGAAGACAATATTGGATTAATTATGTAACTTGCTACATATTTGGAAAATGAAGATGAATTTCCCTTTTATAACCTTATTAAAATCCTTCAGAATAAGAAGCAGGTTGTAATCTGTTATTGAAGTATAACTCATAAATATCTTTTGAATTACTCAAAATTCAAATCACTGGGGATCTGAATCTGGCCCCATACATCTTAAAAGAACATTTGACTCATTACTCATGTAAACCTCCATGAACACATAATGCACAGGAACTAATTTGTTTTCTAGGAGAGTTCAACATTCTCTGCCAAAAGAACTTGTATTCTGGTACTTCTGATATACTATGTTATTTTTATTGGTCTACGTGCTACTTTTACTACTAGTTATGGAGTAAACATCTGCAGAAAAGCAGAAACTAGGGTCTAATGGATCCTTAGTCTTTTCCCACATGCTTCTCAGAATTCAGACAACTTTCTTCCTCTGATTGAAGACAACTGGAAACACTGCAAGAAGTCCACAAAGCATTTACTATTAAAAACACAAACCGCAGACTACCAAACTAATTTTGTAACATGATTATTCCTCCAACGTGGCCCAAAACTGAAAGCATACAAGTCAAAATACACAAAAACACAGTAGCTGAGATGTAAATCTCTAGACAGTAAGATCTACCATTCTTTTAGTTTATTTTCAGGGGTGCCTTAACAACTTAGGATATGGGTACATAAGCTTCTTGAAGACAGATTCATGTTCTCTCTAGCTATGCTTACTTCACAATGTCTTTGCACCAGCCAGGTCTGAATCTCAAGTTGTGTTAGCATGGGATCATGAATGACAAAGTGAATTTATCAAAATGTCTCAAGCCTAACTGTGCAACATGGAAAAACACCCCACACTTACCTGGACAGGGAAGAAAATTTTCAAGTCTGAACCATCCATGTTCAACTGCCAGCATCTCATGCAACTCAACTGCTATATATTCCACTGTTCTGACACAAACAAGGGTAACAGGCTGATCATCTGGATTTCAGATTAAGTTGGGAAACACCATGCTCCTTCTGACTGTCTCACTTCCTGTTATCCCACTCACTGTAGGGCTTGGTGAGAATCAGACAAAAAAAGCTGGAAACAACCATGCAACAGAACCAGTTGCATTCTTTTCAGGCAACACAGTTATATCTATCAACTTCTTAAAAACCCCAACTGATAAAGCCCCACAGAGCTCACACAACCCATGCTAGGATCCCTCTGCATCCTTGCCACTAGAAAAAACTTTCTAAACTTTTTATTTCTTGCAACATATTCGGCCTATTACTTTTACTCTACTCACTGTGGGCATTGTAGAGAAGACTTCTTCCTGTTCTCCATCTTCACATAAAACATTTAATCTTGCAATTCAGTTTTTATAGCTACAGAGACCTCCTTCAATATTTTCCTCAGATGTCAGTTATTTGCAAGTTAGATGAATAAAGTTTCCATCTGAACCGGAGCATCATCAGGCTGTAGCTGCTGGAAATCCTCCTGAAACCATCATTATGTGCCTTTCTAAGATTTCCACTTCCCTGAGGAGTCTCTGGGGAATTTTTATATTTATATAAAAATATAAAAGAATTATACAATGCAGTATAAAAAGTCTTTACAGAAGTCACATTCAATTTCTGTTTAAACAAAGTTGCATTACTGAGGACCACAGAGTAGAGGCAAAAGTGAAAATAAGATCTTCCTCAGATGATGCCCATGAGTAACTGAAGGAAGGAAACATAAACACTCTTTTTTGTTTCCAGCCAACTGCTAATCATACAGACAGTTCTCTCTCACCAAGATGAACTCAGCATCAGGACAAACCTACCTCAGAAGTTCTCATTTCAATTTGTTTCTGCCACTACTACACTTGCTCCTCAGGCGCTTACAGAATGCCTCCTTGTTGTACAGTCATCCCATGGCATCCCTTAGAGACACGGCTGGGAGCACTACAAAGGGCTGCATTTTGTCCTGCACGGATGCTTCTAGCCACTTTCTGAACACTCTTCATATTCACTAAACACCTAGCATTAACAGAAGTGCTGTTTCATTTAGGTTTGGGTTTTGAGTTTTGCGTTGCCCTTTCCCTTCATTGGTTTAACAGTGAACTAGTGAATTTAAATGGCTTTGAAAGGACAGTACATACAGGCTTACATCTCACTCTATACTGCTCATTTTGTATTAGCATGAAAGGAGATTTCTCACCAACTCTGAAGTCTTCATTTTCCTCGTGTTTAAAACATGAGTGGCTCTTACTCTTTGTCCCCCTGATAACAAAATTATTCCTCTACAATAAAATTACATTGAAGTGCCACTGAAACCTAGAACAGTGACTTCAGTGGTCATCACAGCTGTACTTCAATGATTCAAAGGTTATATTAAGCTTGAAGCTACCAAGGTTGAAGTTGTAGTTCAATGATGCAAGGGATCTCGTCTTCAGGATTATCAAATTCAACCTTCTGCTTTCAATTCAATATTCAGTTTCATCAGATAGCCTATCTGACAAATTTTCCTATCTGGAAAATCAAAAGAACCTTATTTTCTTCATCATTTCAAGATGAACACTAGTCCTTTCTGCCTAGCTGCTCATGCAGCATTTATACTTGAGGTATAGAAGAATAGTTTGATTACAGTGAGTTGAATGACTCGCTTCAAATTATTCCCTCGATTCTTGGGCAAGATGAGCCTGAAAATTATTACTTTGATAATTTCCGTTTTATTTGTAGTATATAACACCAAACAAAATCAACTTTGCTAATGTGGAAAAGGTAGACACAGGTGTCAGACCAGCAAGCCAGCCTTATACAGATTTGCCCATGAGATGTGCTGCCTACTTTCAGCTTTGAACAAATGAAGCCTGGTCTGACTGCACAGGTCTCCCTTCTCTCCCCTCTCCATGAAGAGTGGATTACATTAAGCAGCTACTCAGTTCTTTCATTATCAGCAAGGCTTCTTTTTCCTTTTCCCCAGAGACTTCATGCAGTTATATAATCTCCCTTAGTATTTTTCAAGAAACTGAAAAAGAAATTCCAATTTTCCAGCCTCCTTTACTTAAAAAAATGTTAATATTTTCCTTCGTAGGGTGAATTTACAGCTCCCTTCTCTTTCGTAAAGAAAACAATATAAACTACACATTACATCTGTTTTGTAAGATGATACAGAAGTTAAGCGAACATCATGAAAAATAAAACTGAACAACCCAACTAATGACAAACACACCATACCTGGTTTCACAAGCTTTTACATAATAGTGCTAAGCTTACAGAACTGGCAAGAAACTGGGTAGCTAAGCAGATTGGCAACAGCACACTGAGGCTCTTGCTCAAGGTTCACCCAGGTCCCTCTAGGAACTGAAATGGCATGTTCCCTCACAGGCTGTCAGTGAAACAAATGGTAATGGCTCTCTGGTTCATATGAAATGGGAGATTACACTGCAGAAAATGATTCATCAGCACAAATGGTATTTCCTCTTACTCCAAAGATATGAATAAACTTGAACCAAAAAAATGGCCAAGGGTGCCTTCATTTGCTAAAATGAAATTAATCAGAGACATGCTCATTTTAGGCAAACTAAGGGAAAGACAATATATAGCAGATTCTAAATCAAGTGTACTTTCCAGAATCTTTAAATCATCAGCTTTCTTATGGAACAGTCTGTCACCAGTACTTCCACTTATGCTCTGCCTGAAGACAGTAGAAGCCAGAAGGATATGTGCATGGGAGGCATGAGGATGCATGAACAGACCACCCACTTACTCTGTAAATCCACAGAGTGCTTGCTCCATATCTGGCAGCAGAGGACCACAGCCACACTCTGATGTGTCTGTAGCCATACCCCCCTGTGCTGTGATCTCAGCAGATTTCACTGCTAAGCAAAGGTCCCAGCTCCGAGAGAAACTCTAAATTAAGCAGATCGCTTATTCAGAAAATGCAACTCCCTCTTCTGAGTCATGCCAATATCTATCAGAAGTCATCAGAAGATATTAATCCATGGACCTCTAACACCAAAATACCTCTACCACTGCAGAAGGAGAGGGAATGCTTCACTTGGTAGAAAATAGCAAGCTCTTGTTCTATATACAGAGCAGCAACTGAATTAGGATATAACACAATTTCACAGAATGTCAGACCAGCAAAATATTAGGAAGCAATATGCTGCTTTCAGATGAAACAAACTTATTTGTCATTGCTGAAATATTTCTTATAAGGGCAGAAGGACCGATGCTCGTTCTAAGAGCATGCTCTCATTCTGGTTATTGCAATAGACCTCCCTAAATTCACCCCACGCCTTTATCAGCTCCTTCTATTTCATTTCTTCTTTGCTTCCTTGACAAAATGCTTCCTAAAAGGAATTAATAAATCTAAACAAAATTGTTAAAAATACTATTAAATCCTCACTGTATGCTACCCCAGGCAGAGCTGTTATGTCCTGAAGCATTTTTACACTGTGTGTAGTGCACTGGTCCCTTTAAAGCCTACACAGAGACAATCTGCCATACCAGAATAGTTGTGGATTATCCACTCTGGACATGGAGAAACTGCTCCTCCACAAGTATTCTTAAGATCCAGTATACCAAACCCCACGTCCTAAATGGTAACACTACATTAAAAGTACCTGTATAAAAGCACTTTAAAGTCTCATTTAACTTAACTCTGAAAATAAAGATCTATTAACAGAAACAAGTTGTAATTAAGATTACTGTTGACCTAGCTTCTTCCTGCAAAGGGGACACAATAATCTTACATTTACACAGTACCTTTCAGTCTAAACTATCCCATCCAACAAGCCTGATCTTAAACAGATTACACAGAAGAGTGTTATTAACACACACAAATGAATAATTTGTGTCCCAAAAAAACTGTCTCTCTAGCAGAAGCAATGCATTGGCAATCAACTTCAGTCTTAATCCTTATGTTCTGCCTAAAAAAAAAAAAAAAAATCCTTCAATTTCATTCCTTCAAAATGAACCTCTTCTCAGATCTCCATCACCAACCTATCTACCAACTCGCAGAGACAAGCACCAGCAAGGACTGAACCTGGCTTACCTCTCAGAGGATTTTTATATAAGCAGAGACACCTGGAGTGTATTGGGAGTGTACTGGTTTTAATAGACAGACCAATTTTTTTTCCACATTATACTGCACACAGAAGACCTAAACCTGTCTTTCACTACTTCAAAACACTCCTTTCTTGCACTGTCAAGTACTTAAACCAAAGGTCAGTCTCACCAACCAGCTCAGCCAGATCAGCCCAGATATCCCAGATCAGCCTTCCCCTGTACGTGATACTGCTGCAGGGTTACTGTTTTAATCATTAACATGCTAAGAAGGGTTATTCTGAATCACTTGTTTTTACCTTATGGTTACCAAAATAGGCCTTGTTTAAACAGTTGGCTGTCAGGTATCCATAAAGCACAGCAGAGGGAAATCCACCTCCTCTTCTGCAATTGGCATGGCTGTTGGAAAACATTCCCTGATGATATCAGTCTGCAGAACATTTTTTTTTCTGAATGCTTGCTTCGAGTAACATGATTTGCAATAAACCAGTGTATTAAACTTCCTTCCAGGAAAAACTGTCATTCCACAAGAAAGCTGTCATTATACCTTGAACCTGCACATTCCCTGGCTAAGTCTTCTCCCAGTTTACATGGATGATGGAGACGTTAAAAGCAATGCATCCTCGGAAAGATCATCTCTGTGTCTATCCCCCTTTCTCAGTCTCTTCCAGAAAACACACCATTGGTGGCAGTGGTCATCAGGACTTGCACTGCACACTGACTAGCCAGATCACAGGAGACAGCTGTGCTGAGATCAGGGCATCGTGACGGGGGACAGGAAGGAAGGACCAGTACCTGCTATCCAAATTGCACCTGATGGCACTAAGTGTCCTCAAATGATAAAAAGTGCTGCAGAAACTGTCAAGAAAGAGGAAGCTGTTACTCCCGTGCCTTCTATACCACCTGAAATGTTCATCGTTCCCAAAAGGAAAAACAAACAAATTAAAAACTCATAGCTGTTTACTAAAAGAATCTACTATAGCTAATCCTTGTACATGCACCATCCCATCAATGGCTGAACCTGAGCCCACATAATGACCCTGCATTATAAAAGCACAAAACCCAACAGTCTCAGAACTGGAAACCAAGGCAAGGTTGGCTAGTCTGGGATCTGACCTCCTGTAACTTTCAGCTAAAACTAGAACAGAACAGAAGCATGAAAAGGGGCTGGTTGATCTTGTACTTCACCTCCCTGAAAATGCAGGCTTGCCTTCTCCAGTACACCTGCCAACAATTTGCCTACTCTAATTTTAAACATCTGAAGAGGTGTGGGGGGGTTTGTACTACACCCAGAATAATATAAGCTACAATACATTTTTCTATTACTGAGTTTTGGCCCAGAATTAATCTTAAAATTTATGTCCTCAATTTCTCCATTTAGTCATAGGTATTTTCTCACATAAGGCAGAAAAAAAATCTGACTGCTTTGACTAAAATACACTTCAAACACAGACACATAGTTAACCCATCTTCCCATATTCAGTCCCAGATTACAGATGTCTATGTTTGAATATTTCCCTTCAAGCTAGTTCCTCCAGACCCATGAGTATTTTGTTGCTCTTCCTTGAGCATCCATCAAATTGTCAATACCTTCCTGTTAAGATGATATTCAGTTTTCATGTGTTCACAACAGATTCTTTAAAAAGGAAATCCCACCTCTTTGTTCACCAAAATGGTACCTTTTTCTTGACAACTCAAGCACAAACCATACTTTTCTGTAATTAAATTCCATTCCAAACTCATTTATTAATTCTCAATCCCTTCCAGCATCACTATCACTCACCAGTAAGTTCCTGATTTGGTACCCCTTGCCCCAGGAACTTGCCTTTTCCCCCTACTTGTTCCCTTCACTCTGCTATCCTAGAGGAATTGTCCTGAATTTGTTCTGTTTACTACAAAGGAAAGACATTAGTTTCAAAGACATTGGTTTTGCCCTATTCAACAAAGCATTTAATTGCATGTCTAACTTTCACCACTTTCTTAAATCCATTTGATTTCAGCAAGTAGACATGAGCTTAAGCATACACTTAAAAAAAAAAAAAAAAAAAAGTTGGGTGTGCAAGTCAACTTTGCTGAACCAAATCTTCAGTTTCTGTAATCACTTGGATCTGTATCACTGTAATCACTTTCTGTATTTGGCACGAATTGACAGCTCAATGATTAAAGGTAACAAGACTTTAAAAACAAAGTCTCAAGAGAATCCAAAACTTGCATCATGTTTTTGTTCCTTTCTTAAAAGAAGAACAGGAAATACATACCTAAGTATTTATCCCTCAATACAGTAATCATATAGCCTGTGTGTTTAAACATATAGTAAGTAACTCTATATTCTCATTACTTCAGTACCCAATTTGAAAAACAGTAATAAAAGAAAGCCTTATGAAAAATTTGGAAAGGCTCGTGTATCTCAGCAAGATATGCAGCATATTCCCTGATAACTCATTAGCCACGAACATCATTGTGCAGTTAAGAGAGAGAACAAAGCTGTCCATTTCTTAATTCCTGTCTCCTAAACACCTTTAAATGGAACAGACATAACTCACTGTTCCACTTAAAATGATCTTTAGTGGGGAGAAGGGAGAAGGTGGTCTTTGGTTTGGGCCATGGGTTGGCTGCCTCCATCATTACAGCAGATGAAAGCTTTATATTCACCACCACCAACAAATGCAGTTGGTGTAAAAGGAGTTTTGTGGAGAGTATTTAAAATCACTTCCAAATGACTTCCGTTGTTTATACACAGAATACTTCATGACCTGTCTCTCTCTCCCTTGTTTTTTGTTTGTACTTTTTGTTTTCTTTGCCTTCTCTCATTCTGCTGCCTGGCAAACACAGGCAGAGGTGAAGCAGGGACTGTAATTAGGCAGCCATATACAAGCTTCATCTGTGGACTATCTAATTGTAAGATTCAAGTTTTGGGAGTAGTGCCATCTGAGAAAGAAATGGAGAAGAAAAATTGGAAAATGACTACTTCCTCTCAATCCACAAAGCCTTCCAAAATTCAATTAGCATGTTCCAAACTAAACCATCCACACATGCTATGGCACTAAAATGTGTGATTTCAAATATAGACAAAAAAGTAGCTGCCCATAGATATTTATCAGAATTATAATACTCTCTGACCATTCCACTTCAACCCTTTTTATTCAAGTGGCATCTGCTGTAACCCTTTTGTACCTCAGTACTTGAGATGATCCAGGAAAATACCTATGGGGAATATAAATAAATTGCCTGTGACTGCACATGGCATCTCTTAAATAATGCTGTGAACCCCCCTGTTCAGAGAATACCCTTCGCATGCCTAGCGCGAATACTGTTGTTTAATAATGCATACTTGACTAAGTTTGCTGTCTTCCCCACAGCAAATTTTTCTTGTGACTTTACAGTTTCCCAGACTGGAATATTATTTTCACTTTCACAGAATCACTGATGCAACCAATAGGAAAACTACCTCTGTTTCAATTTACTGTGTGATGTCTGTAAATACTGCTGGATAGTGAAGACTTGTAGGTAAAACTCGGCAAACACCTCTTTGCCATTTTCTCCTATAAAAGAGAGACAAAAGCATAGAAACTTCTCTACTGCCTTGTACATACAACTACACATCCATGCCTGCTCACCTCCTTTTTCTATGGCAGTCAGTATCTCCAGCAGCTTCCAGAGCACAAACACCTGCACCCATCCCAGGTCAGATCTCCAGCTTGCACTAATGGATTTTTTCAGATAGATGGCAGTGCACAAAGTGCATCCCAGATTGATTCAGGGTCGAGATGCCATTTCAGTGCTCAGGCACTTTAACTAAGGGACTTACTGCATCATCAAAATCACTTTTAGAAAGATGATGGCTTAGGACCCAATCCCGCTGCACAGTGATAGCACTGATTCCTTGGAAGGGCTGAACTGGGTGCCAAGAACATAAACATGGCAAAGAGGCGCTTAGGATTTTACTTTCCATTCCTAGGAGCCACAAAGGATTTTTTTTTAATACATTCTAATAAACATAGCTTTAAAACACAAAGCTAAAGGATGACTAACAACAGGAAATCCAGAAAGATATTGGAAGTTGGATACAGGAGATGATGTCTCTGATTTTCAAGGGTCCGTAATAGCACAGATTTAGAAACAATCCTGCAATAAGAACAGACAACTCCAAATCATTCTTAATGGCAAAAATTCTACTTAATTTTGTGCCCTTTTCATTCTAACAGACATTATTATTAAGAGACCAGAGTGAAATTTTAACCGTTTAACTGCATTTACCCCACCAAATCTTTCTCACAAAAGGAAAATATTAACTAAGCAGCTGAAACAAATAGGAGTGAATCTCCCAGCACAATTAGTACTTCAGTATCTACTACTTGGAGATTTCGACATATAGCTATCATGATGTGGAAGCATCCACCACCGTTTTGTTTTCTGTTTGCAGTAGGGTGTTGCTAGGAAACAAAATACTATTGTCTGATTTCATGATCTATTGCCTGGTTTGCCTGGCAATAAAGTCTTCTAAATCTATTACCGGATTATTTTGTATTTTACAGTGAGATTAGGACTAAAACACATGCAAACAGAGAAGAGCAGCAAAAAATGCCTCAAAATTCAGGGGAAAGTATGCATATATTTCAGGCTGAGGAAGACAAACTATACTAAGGAAAAATGAACTCAAGCAATCTGGTGATATTTATATATGCACACACTCACACGTGTATCAGCGTCCCTTGACTGTATCTATAGTTTTGCTGACTTGTCAAAGACTCTCTCACTTCCAAGGATACAAAGCGTTCTCTTACTACTGGAGAGCTACTGTACACTGCAAGTTCTGTAAATACCACATGCTGCAGAATGCCTGGTGCGGGCAAGCACACATGCCACCGTAATTGTTGTTCTTGGAATTCGGATCTAGGTTGTTTCAGTGTTTTAATTTCTTTACACAATTTTTATTTTTCTTCTTGTACATTTGGACAGATAGAAGAGTCAGAGACAATTCCCCACTCTCCCCCTCCCTCTTCAGTTGTAACATAAATAAAAAAATTATCAAATAGAGAAATAAATAAAAGCACCAAGAAAAGCGATCTAAAATTGAAAGGCATAATAGCAAATTTCACTTATTTTTGACTATGGCAAGTCTTTGCAAAATGAACAAATAAAAGATTATGAGAACCGGGAAAATGTGGGTGCCTACCAATGCATTCCCACAACAAAAGAGGAGACCTCAAGTGCAAAAACAATCAGACTTAAAAGCTGAGAGACAGATGAAGAGAGTTCAGCACAAAGTCATAGAGAAGGTTTAAAATAAAACCTGCAGAGTAGTTATTATTCTTTTATGTATATCTACAATTTCACACCATGAACAACATGCACTGTTTCAAAGTCCTTTCAACTCACTTATTAACACCTATGCATTTTATCACTCCATTTTAAATTTGAGTAAAAAAATAAACGAGGTTCATCGTAAAAAAAAAAAAAACCAACAAAGCTTTTGAGACATTACAGTAAAACTCCCAGTGATAAGGAAGGAAAAAAAAAAAAAAAAAAAAAAAAAAAAGAAGTAACAACACACAACATAGAAAATACACAGTTCATGAGAAGGACCTGAAAGCTTCTTGCCTCTCCTGCTCAGAGATGGATTTATTCAACCTCTATAGTTTCTGATAGTTTCCTATCAGAAACTAGGAGCCCCCACCAAACCACATTTAGAATTAAAGAACAAAAGAGTAAGATGCAAGCGAGCTTCTTCTACTCCAAACAACAGCAAGCTACTTCTAGCAATTAGATGAAAGAGGAGGAAGATGGACATGACCCACAACCAATCCCTCTCCTCACCAGGGTCGAATACGGCTGTTCCTCAGCTGATAACCCGCTACAGTAACACTGCTAGTTACAAAACGGAGCGCAGGTCTCGGTGACACCGGGATCCTGTCACCTATAGGTTCACTGAAACCTGTTCTAAAACACTCTCTCAAGGAACGAGGAGAAACAGGAGAGGGATGGGACAGTCTCCTCCCGAGCTGCCACCAAAAACTGTTCTGCCAACTGCAGGGGGGCTGTCGGCGACATCGCAGCCGCAGCCACACAGCTCTTAGAGGGAAGGGGGGCAGCGGGAGGGACCCCAGCTCCGGCCGCCCTGGGTGCGCTGCCCGCCCGCCCACGCGTGTGCCCCGGGGGAAGCTGCCCAGCGAGGCGGGTTCTACCCGCGCTGCAGCAGCGACTGCAATTAAGAAGACAAAAAAAAAAAAAAAAAAAAAAAAAAAAAAAAAAAAAAAAAAAAAGAGGAAGAAAATAGAAATAAATAAATAAATAGCCCGCTAGCGGGAATGGGAAAATAAAAGCCCAGCCTAAACAGGCAGACCCCAAACAATAACAAACACCGGGCGCCCAGGAGAGCAAACTTTCTGACTCACCGGGAAGAGCCGGTACCCGGGGGGCGCCGAGCAGCGGCGGAGGCGACGCGGGGCCCCGCGGGAGCGCAGCCGGAGCAGGAGCCGGGCGAGGCGAACGCCGCCGGCGGGGCTGGGGCAGCGCGTCTCGCCCCGCTCCTGTCGCCCTGCCCTCCCTCCTTCCCTCCGTCCCCGTCCCTCCGCAGCGCCGGGAGCCGCCCGGGGCGAGCTGCCGCCGCGGGACCGCCGTACCTACCTACGGCTGCCGGTGCGGGGCCGCGGAGCAGCGGGAGCCGCCGCCGCCGCCGCCCCCCTTCGGCGGCTGCCGGGCCCGGCGGCGCTGCAGCAGGCGGAGGACGCCCCGCGGCGGCAGGGAGCGCGGGGCCGGGGTGCGGAGAGGCGGCGGCTGCCGAGGCACGGGCAGCGCGGTGCTTCTGCTTGTCCGACTTGTGTGAGCGAGCGTGTGTGTGTGTGTGTGTGCGTGTGTGTATGTGTGTGTGCCGGGGAGGGATGCTGCAAGGGACCGAGGGAAAATTCTCCCCTCCTAGCAAAGCCGCCGACAAATGGCAAGGCAGGTGTGCAGGGGAGGCAAGGCTCCCAAAGGAGGAGGAGGAAGAGGAGGAGGAGGAAAGGGGAGAGGGGCGGTGAGAAGGGCGGGGAGCGCACAGCCGTCACGGCGTCCCGGGGACAGCAGCCCCGCCGGGGAGGTGCCGGGCGCGGCCCCTGGGGCGGGCGCTGGGGCCGCACGAAGCGGGGTGAAGCCCCGCCGCAGCCGCGGGGAGCGCAGCCCGCTCCGCCGGAGGGGCGGAGAAGCGGCGGTGGGTGGGCGGTGGGGAGCGGGCCCTGAGGAGCCGCTGGGGCCGGGAGGGGTGAGAGCTGCAGGCACCCTGAGCTGAGCATCCTGCCGCAAGTTTTCCTCGAGGCCTCCCTCACCTCAAACGCTCCTTGTGCTACGCATAGCAGCCTGTGCAGCTTGATGAGCTGCACCCCATCCACGGGATAGGTGCTTTCTTTGGGAATCCTCCCGTGAGGAGTAGTTGTATGTCTTATCTACCAGGCTTCCACCTACCCTTCAGCCATGGCTTTGAACCAGCACCTTTTAGGGAATACCCTTAGCTAGAGGGTCTGGTTTTTTTTTGCTTATTCATCTCCCGGGCAAGAGACAACCAAGTGTGGCAAGAGCACCTAACCGCACTGTTTCATCCGGGAAGCCATGGGGCAAGTGGCCGAATACAGCTCCTCCCAGGACAAGGTGGTGGGCCTAGGAGTGCTGGCAGCAACAAGTGCTTCCCCAGAGCCCAACGCTGCTCCCAAAGACACCGCTGAATGCTTCGTCTGAGCAGAGAGTTAAGGAAGGATTTTGCAGCTGCACCTCTGCTCCCAAGGACAGTGCTGGCTAATCTGAACTCTTCCTGCTATTTGAAATGGAAAAACCTGCTTCTTTCCTGGCCTAAATTACCATGCAGGGCTGCTGTAAGCAGTCCTTTCCTCTGTAGAGATGGTTATGATGTAGAGGCAGAGAAAACCTTTGAATGCTCATTTACAACGTGTTTCAGCACAATTCTAGGTGGTGATTAGTTGGCAAGTGAAAAGTGGCTGTGGCTGAAAGGTGGAAACTACCATGAGGTATTAAATATTGCACACAGCAGCTATGATTTCTAGTGGTAGGAAGAAAATCTGATAGAAAGATCTCCTGCCTATTATTTTCGACAGTACTTCTTTCACCAAAGCAGTATGGCATTACATCCACAGGTGTTGAGCTAATTATGTATGCTTACCAGCCCATCAGTTTGGGTCTACCAGTGAGCACACTTATGCAACAGACGCAATTTACACACCACTGGGCTCATCTGATTTAAACAATACTGGCTTGTGTTGCCTCTGTGTGTAGTTTTTTTCCCTTGGCTGGCAGGGTTAGTGTCACAGCTTTAGTTTGAGAAGTGACAACAAATAATACTGACACATATTATACTGAGCAACACAAGGACACACATGGAGGACAAAATAAGGAAATTATTGCACTGATTTAGGTAAGGAGCAGGAGCCACTCTTGATCCAGCTGTGCAGGTGTGGGTTATTTATTTCCTGACGGGTTCTTGCTTTGCTTTTTAGTGGTAGCTAGCTGAATAAAGAAAAAGTTGCTGGAAGAATTTCTGTTCAATGTAGCCCTGATGACAGTAAGATGTAATTATAGCTTGGGAATCCTCTTCTAAGTTATTTACAGAAAAAGACATCTTTTCAGTTGTTTAAAGCCCAGGCCCTAAGCCTGTTCACCCCTAAGCAAGCAGCTTTTGAAAAGCACACAGAAATGCCATGGGGAAATTCATGCACAACTTGTATTTCACCTGTAGTGTAAACTAGCTTGCAAAATCAAGGACTAATGAAAAAAACCTACACAAACTTCAGGGCCTGAATATATTTCTGAACTGTATTTCTTTTGGCTGTGTTAAATTTGCTTCTTCATTTCTCTCTCCTAACATTGAGTGCAGTTGTACTTAGAAATACTCACAGATAACAACAAAACAAGGTTTAACCTCTTGTCAGTTGCATAAGACTTGGCTGATATAAAACAGAGGTCAAGGAAAATATTTCTGCCAGTATTGGTCTTGTTTAATGTAATTGAATGAAGCATGAACACACTTGTTAAGGTTATTTCATTATTGCAATTTAGGGTTGTCCCCTCCTTCCTTGCCACAGAACTGCCTGGACAAGTCTAAGCACACAAACATAGATGCACAAATCTGCAGAAGAAGGTACTACTGTCATTACTGTATTTCACTAACATGTTCAGCATTTATTTTTTATTTGCAGGTTGGTACAGAGATGAGTTCCAACCAAGACCTCACTTTGTTATGTTCTGAATAGCTCTTGGGAAGTTGCTGGCTTGACCCTGGAGACTTTACAATCTAATTTTTTAATAACTGAAGGATTATTTTTTTTTCATTTAAAAAGAACTCATTTTAGCTGTCACATAAGCATGCATTATATCCCAAGACTTCAATCGGAGCTGCACAGACATATCTGAGAGCACAATTAGGCCCTCTGGACCTTTTAAAGCTTCAAAAATAGTCATGTGTAATTCCTTCTTCTGTGGATCCTGCAAGCTTTAAGAGAATTTTTGAAAGCTGTAAATTCCTATTTATCCACTAAGAGGCTCACGGGCAATCTTCCCCTAATGGAAATGGAACTGTAAAGCTGAAACATTAATATACACAATATGATACATTAGGCAGGGAGACTCGTCGGAGCCAACAAGAGGGCACAGCGGCTGTGCTGTGACAAAGCCACAGCCAAGCAGCTTCACTCCACTTTCTTTGCTTTCTGCAAGTGGGGTTCACTATCTGACTTGATATCATTAGTAGTGCACAATTCTCTCTTTAAAAATTAAAAAAAAAAAAAAAAAAAAAAAAAACAACAAACAAACAATAAAAACCATCTGACCTTTGAATCCCTCATCTGCATTGGCTGATAGCCAGTGCTGGCGAATCGGAGGGCATGGTTTGGTCTAAATGCAAGACAGCTATTCTTCAATAACTACGCTGTTAATATGCAAATCTCAGCCCTCTGCCAAGTGCAATCTCCCGCCTCTGATTGGCTTCAGTGATGAAAAAGATCCAGGTTATTTGTTAGCAGGGAAAATATGCTCTCCAGGTTCCCCCTTAAGATGAAGCATTATAAAGCCTCGAGAACATGCAGGCTAGCGACAAACAACAACAAAGCAAGACAAAGAGAAGCCAAGAAAATGGGATTTAAAACACAGTAAAAGAGAAAACTGCATTTAAATTTTTTCCTGATTCCTTTTCTTCCTAGCTTTCCCTCGGGAGTTTTGCCAGTGACTGCAGATGGGCCATTTTTGTTAATTTTTTTTTTTTTTCAACCCTTGTTTTCTGCATATGATGTTGTACTCAAGGTTACAGCAGAATATTTGAATTTGTTCTGAGAACATGATTCCTGTATTGGAAGGCGTGTGTGTGTCTGTCTTCTCGAGTCAGCTTTGTTGGCTGGCAAACAGGATACTAGGAGGCAATGTATCAACATGTATTGTCAAATATCTTGATACCAAAAATGGAAGGGAGCAATTGAGCAACAAGCAGTCCATGGCTGAACACTTCAAAAGCCATTGCAAAAACCAGCCACCAATATCCACACCAATATTGGCTTATTCTTCACAGAAGGCCAGACTTAGCTAACCTCTGCATTTAGCAGAATGTTTTCTGTAAGACATGAGCTGATGGGAATGCTCATGCCAACTAAACTGTTGAGACAAACAGTTCATTTTCCATCAGTGTCTGATACAGCATACAAGAGTAAGATGTGTTCTCCATTACATGGTATAAAAATTAAATAATTCTACCAACTCTGGAAGTGTTAAATTCTGAGGAACCTTTGCAGAGCTGGGTTGGGTTTAGGAATCTCCAAAGCAGGTGTGCAGCCACTCTGCTCCTCCACCTTTGGCTTTATTTTGTGAATTTTCCTTTATTCTTGCGATTCACCTTTCCTGAAACATAACACGGTGCATTGTATTCACTCCTGTACAGATGCAGCCAGCTCTCCTGCTTCCTGCTCTGGGGTTGGAGATGAGATCAAGTTGGTAATTTCTTAGATCAATGTATCTGGGCTGAAATTGTGTTCTCAGTAAAGGCAGTATTAATTTTGTCATCTATTTTGTCACAACTATGATTTTGCTTCTCAGGGCTGGCAGCACAGTGTTTTTGTTTAAAATTTATTTTGATTTCCCAATACGACGAAGAAGGCCAGGTGCTGTTAGTGTTCAGTGAGTGACTCTTTTCATTCCTCAGGCTTTTCACCAAGCCAGGAGCTAGGTAATTCTCCTGTGGGTGGACAATCCCTCTGACTAAAAAGAAGAAGGGTTCTGAGAAGTACAGTAATCTTGCCTGTTTCCCACAAAGTAGGTAAGGCAGCTCCTTGTACAAATTACTAGACAAAAAGTGAAGCACACACACCTGTGGGGAACCTGCAGTGAGAGTGTGATAGGGTTACCTGCTTGCAAGTCCTTGAATACCTGGGAAGGATGGAGGGCTGAGCTCAGAGAGGGCTTCACACAGGGCTTTTGATTAACTTGCCACAAAGAGAGATGCTGTAAAAATAGAGAGCTATGCCACAAAGCCACTTTCCTTTTCTGTCTCATGCATTTCAGATACAAAGATAATGGGACTAGCAAAGAGAAATGCAGGCAGGTATCTGATACTAAAGGTTAGAAGGAAAAGATTTTGACAAGAAACACGTAGGCTTCCCACAGCAAAGGTCAAATAGTGACCTCCATGCAAATTAATGCCACTTCAGCTATTATACGGGAACTTCAGTACTTCAGTTTCAGAAAACGTCTGAAAAATGCATTATGCTATCCATTTATTCTGTCTGGGATTTTTCCTCAGTGTCTTTCAAATATACTGTCTCTTTCTGATATATATAAGGATTCTCATTCAATAAATAATAATAAAGGTAGGAAATAATTAACTCCTAAATGTGTTCTCCGTGGTCTTGCTTTAGGAAAGAAGGGGAGAAAAAAACCTCTACATGCTTCAGCAGGCAGAGTTGGAAGCACGTCCAACCAGATAATTGACACAGCTGTTGAGCCAGCACAGTGTTAACTCTATTTTAAGCTTCCTCAAATCATCTAGCTTTAGAAACCATGTAACTTAATTGGATTGCTACAGACCTGACAGCTCCCCGTGTACCGTATGCTAACGGATTGCATCGCTGCTGTATGATCGGGTGCGTGAGCTAATGCTGCAGTCCTGGGAACTGCCACTGGCCCTGAAGCTTGGTTTTCATCTTCCAGTCACTATTAGGAAATGAAACAACTGTGTTCCTCTCCTAAGTGTGAAAAATTAAATCTAGGAGAATTCAAAACCACCACTTATGGGAAGCAGGATATTTGGGCCAAAGCCCACATCATTGGTCACATAGAAGATTTTCCACCCTGTGGCCAGTTCCACTGAAACTCCAGTTAACTCAAGGAGGCTTCTCAGAATAATCACTCTGACTTAGATAAGGAAAAGTCTGCTGAACAAGGTCTTTATAATCCCACAGGAAAAAAATATGAAGACAGTTCACAAGGCAACACTACATAAGCTCAGTAAACTCAGGTAGAGAGACAGTGTGGATAATACAAGCCAAATTGCAGAGTGACAAATACAAAAATGCAGTTTCCATTTCCTAGCTAATGAAGCAAAAACTAAGAATATTTGTAAACTGTAGATGTCCCCAAGACACAAGTCACAGGTAGGTGCCAAATCATCATCAAAAGTCAATGAATTAAGATACTTCTCTGCCTTTTGAGTCAGAACACACCTCCCTGGCTTCAGAGTTTTTTCAAAAGAGAAGATTGGTATTTTGACCTTTATTCTATCTCTTTCCTGCTGATCTCATGAATGTGTACTATACTTTATCACTGTTCTACTTATTTTGTACTTTTTCTTTAGAAATCACTCCAAGCTGGCACGATCCTTGTTCTTTATTCTTATCCAGATGTTACTGCCCCATGAGGGGGAAGGGGGTGTACTCAAAACACAGACTTATTCAATTTTTCTCATGTTAATGTCAATAAATACTGCGTTAAGTAGGCACTGGTTATTTTGTGAACAAATATCTGTTTTTTCTACAACACCATGGGTAATTTGCAAAACAGACAAAAGTAAACATTCTTCAAGATTCAATTTCAGTAGGCTAGTCTTGATTTTTGTTCTTGGGGGATGGGGGAGGAATGTTTGTTGTTGTTTCATTTTTTCTTAAAGAGTTCATAGTGACATCCTTGCAGAAAATTATGTATAAAGTTACTATGTCCAGACACTCTTTTCTGAGGGCACTATCACTATTTTTTCTTCAACTGTCCCTCTTCTTTTTGCCTTAGGTGATAAGTAGTCCTTGTGCAATCCCATCACATAGGCTGTTAAAGGATTATTTTTCCCAAACTAGACCATTCTTCATGTCAAAGACTCAGCCTGACCTAGCTTGCCTGCAAAGATCTCCCTAAGTGAGACTATAAAATCCTTCCACTGTTCTTTGTCATAACCACATCACTATTCAAAGTTTCCACAAGCCATTAACTAGCTGTACAGTTCATCCCCATTTTCCATGCAAACTTGATCAAATATTCCTTAATTCAAGCAACTGTCACCCCAACATTGCACTTTGATGTTGTAAATAGTCTAGATTTTTACTAGGAGGAGAGATTCTGATTTTTTTTCCCTTAGTTCAGCCATCACTATAATGCAGCCACAGGTAGGGTGGCTCTTCAGCAATACACAGCAGTGCTATGTAATAAGATGATCAGGAATGGAAAATAAAGACTAATATATTCAGCTGAATCGGCAACTGAAATTTCCATAGGCAGAATATAATTACCTAAGCTGGCATTTTGCCAGGACACTGGCAAAATTATTACTCCTACAATACTCCTATTTATGAGTAATATGGAAGAAAAGTAGCAACAGGATTTTTTAATTGAACCAGTGTGAAGTCAACTACAGTAGGTTGCAGTCCAATTAAAATTGACAACCCAGTGAAGCGGATACACATAACACAGAGATAAATATAGAAAATTGAAGTTGTTCTCTTTTTCTTTGTCTTCTCCTCTTGGTGTGTAGGGGCTTTTTTCCTGCTAGATATTTCATTTCATTTTCAGAATCTTTTGAAGCCAGGAAACTATCATTGACTGGAAACACTTACTAGCTTTTTGCAGACAGTTTCCATAACTTAAAATAAAGATGGAAAAATATATAATTTTAAATGTTTTAGCATTGCATTTCTTTCCTTTTCTACAGCACACAGTATTAAAATTACATTGGCTCTGCAGCAGGAGATTAGAAAGAGCAACAGCTTTTAACCTTTAATAGTAAATGATGCTGAAGTCACTTAATCTGTCTTTGAAGCACACAAAGTGCATGCACTATCAATTGAAAACTTGGAGCTAACCTTCAAGCAAGCAGTCTGATCCCCCACCAAAAATGCTACAGAGGCTAACTCCTGAAAGGCAAAACTACTTCCTTTTCTCTTTTTTTTTTTTTTTTTTTTTTCTTTTGGGAAAAATAAATACTTGAAATGGCATAAAATATATTGCACTGTTTACTCCTGGTTCTGTATTCTTTACTCACATGAGTATGTCTTTCTCAGACACACAGGACCATGCAAGCAGCCACAGAGGTCAGTGGGACTTCTGGGGAATTACTATTCCCTATCTGGCAGAGGTGTTGCAAGGCACAGTTCATTAGTGTTCTGAAGCACTCTGAGAGCCCTAGATAACAGCTGCTATATGTTGCAATAAAATACAGCTATTCATTATTACAGAAGAGCTAAACCATGTTTGTAATTGACCATTGCTCAGTTCTTTTCTGAAGTTACTGGGTTTGGAGATACACCTCAAAGTAAATGTTATTTAATAGAATGAAGAAAGTAAAGCAGCAATGGGGCGTGTTTTAAGAGCAAAACAGAAGAAAGCTCCCCTGGGCTGTATCCTATTGACCGCTAGTTCCATTATTGTTTCTAAAATATTTTTCCATTTAAGGCATTGTCACAGAGTCCTTCCCAGGAAGCTCTGGGAAAGGATATAAAGTGAGGTCTCTACTAAGCTTGTAAGTAACATCTCTGAAAATGGAGGGTTGATTTATGTTTTACTGACAGGTTTAAGGGGGGAAAACCCTCCAAGCTCTGGTTGTGAATCTTCTATAATATAATAAATGGTGCCATCTACTGGCTCTCTTTTGCTTTTGATCAGTGTCACAGTTTGATCGTGCAGTATAGCTACTGCAAGTAGCATTAAAACGCCAAAGAAATCAAGCCAACCTGCCAGTAGCTAGCACTCTTCTTGGATCTTGGGATGATTTACAGGAGCTTCCAAAAAGCAAACAAGCCTAAAATGAAATAAGAATAGTAGGAGAAAGAAAAATTGCAAGATGGAAGCAAGGGAGAAAAGGCAGGATTCCAACAGACATGTGAAACTGGATCAAGGGTCGATACTGAAGACAGATACAGCTAAGCTGAACCAGATGCAGCCATCCCAGAGGACAAATCAGGGATGAGGCTCCTCAGAGAGAAGAAGAACACTTCTCCAATCCCTCTCAATTAATTTTCTGTTAGAAAAAGAACAGCCAATCATGATGGGGTTTTTCCCTTCCACCCACTCCACTTCCTACTATTAAACAAAGCAGAAAATGTGAACAGCCCTGACAGAAGAAGTATACAGACAAAGATGTTACGGGTCCATTTCTTTCTTACAGTTCAGTATTTTTCCTGATTGACACCAGGAGCAAGATTTTACTCTCTGGCTTATGCCTCAGAAAACCACATGAACTGTGACATGTTCTACTGTTACGTACACTAAGCAGTCTTGACATCTCCTCTGGGGTCAAACTGGACTCACTGTATAAAGGAACTGCCAGAGATATTATTTTCATTGTTGCTTTTAATGTATCTGGATAATTTGCTTGAAAAAGCAAAATTGGCTGTAGAGCTATTTTAGTCTGATTTCCTAAGAAGAAGAGACTAGCGCAATCACAGTGTCTGGCAAAGGGGAAACAGTTGCAAAAATACACAATTATGTCAAGTGCTTCACAAAAAAAAGCAGAGTGGCTGTTAGTGACACTTTGGAGGAAAAAGCATGAACAAAAGTTCTTTTTAGATACAACACAACTCCAACAGATGCAAATCCACATGAAGGTGCTCTCCTTCAGTTTGACTTGTCATAAAATGTTTGTCATTATAGTTTTCACCCAGTAAGAAACAGGCAAGCAGGAAAGGATGGGAATGCAGATTATCAGGGCTTTTATTGCTACAAATGGAATCCACATCAGAGCAAGCTTCTTGGGCTTCAGCTTTATCTCCTGCCAAAGAAGATGTTTACCTGTGCCCCATGGAGTGATTTTAGATTTTAAAAATGTAAAAAATCGGAAACCATCTCTTGACACAGATGTACATTTCACAGAGTATTCTGAGTTGGAAGGGAATGGGGAAGGGAATGGACCAACAATAGACCCACATGAACCAACTGAAGTCCAAGTCCTAGAAAAATGGCCCATATAGGGATCAAACCCACAACCTTGGCACTTTAGAACTGTACTCTAACCACCTGAGAATCAGAAGGGCAAAGATACTCAGACAACTCTCACTGCAGAGTCCCATCTCCACTCCTGGACCCCAAGGTAGGACTTTGATATAGTCCTCAGGAGCAGGAGTTTTAGCAATGGACACATAGAGGAATTTCAGGCAATGCAAGTCCATTTTAGAGTTGTGCTGGAAAGGACTGGGAACACTGGAGTTGCTGTGCAAGCTTTCCAGACAGCCCTTAAGATGAGAGGCTTCTGAAAAGTAAAATCACAAAACACAGGTTAAGAATCCTATTTCCACGTGTAATCATGACTAAGTAGCACGCAAACCTGCCCTAGAAGACTGCATTTTCATGTCAATGTGTGCAAATATTTTCTCAGTTTAGTTTAGCCAGTAGTTGATAGCCCTGTATCATAAATCCAAAGTTCTAAGGATTTGATATCCTGCTAGAAAGAGGATAAGGTTTTCATTAGTCTCCCTGTCCATTTTTCATCAGTGTCAGATTACTGTAAGATTTTAACCTAATGAAGAGGATATTCAGCACGTTGATTCCTTCCACCACACAGGGCAGTTTCTGTCCCAGTACAGATGTGCAAGGGTAGAAGCTCTCTTTTTGCCACCAACTCCAACCTGCTGTCTTAAATGGCCCCCGGCTAGTCTGTGGTGACCTCTTAAGAGAAAAGGCCTAGCTCCTGTAAGAAAGGTGCTGGTAATACTTCCATTCTCCAGCTCCTGTAAGAACTTCTTTGGACAACATGTAGCATAGAAGAAATTGGCCACTTGCTGTTGTGCATAAAGGCCACAGCTTCCAGCTCAATTCCTGGCTCCCAGAACAGGCTGGGAACAAGCATGAGCCTAGGCAGCAGATGGGGACATTGCTAATTGGTCTGGTTTGATGCTGGGCCATCAGCTGACAGTCACTTCACACTTCTCCCTCAGCAGTGACTTGCCATGTCAAAGAGCTATAGATATGGGAATGATAACAAAGGAGGTGGAAACAGCAATCACTTCAGTGCAGACAATCCCTTTTCCTCGACTGTGCTGACCAAATTTGCTGCAGAATGTTGTGAAGCAGCTGGGACTTGGCAGACACCTTACAGACCAAAAGATGTGATTTGTACTTCTTACAGTGTCAAGTGTCAATGATTTTACATTAATGTTGTCATTTCTAATGCATTTTTGCAGCTTTCTAAAAATGCCTGGTGATAGTTATAAATGAAGGAAAGCAGAAATGCAAAATAATACGCTGGGTGAAAACTATAGTGGCTCATAAAACTCAGTAAAGGCTGTGAGTGCAACAGAAGTTTCGTTGCAAAAGCAGGATTCGCAGCCAGGAGCAGGAATAAAAGACTGCAGTTAAAACTGGAAGAGAATTCAGGAGCATGCTGGAAACAGTGGAAAAGTTTGAGACCTGTTACCTCAAATAGTTCCAGTTTAAAAAATGGCACCAGATTACAGTCTTTATACTATGTAAGAATTCAGCTTTCACATTTTCTTTTTCTCCAGAGATTACTGACTACAAATCTTAATAATTTTGCAGTAACAATTGTGGATTTGTCATCTGTAATGTCTCTGCCATATTTTGCAGGCTCTGGGACAGTAAATGACCATGATTATACTGCTTTAGGTGAGGTATAATATCAGATATTCTGTGTGCATTTCACTTTTGAGCAAAGTTGCTAAGCTTTTTGGGGTTTTTAAGAATTTTTTCTTTTTTTTTTCATTAAAATGAAAAAAAAAAAATTACTCATTACAGACCAGCCATTTAACATGCAGTAAAGCAGGCAAAATGCAAAAGGAGTATAATGCCACAGGTGCCTAAAAAGGAATTTTACTGTCCACGTGGATCTGTTTAATTATCTCACATGGAAAAAATCACCCTCTAGAGGGCCAAGTTCTATACTTTTATTTTTGATGGAGCTGTGTATTTCTAAATATAGGAGATTGTCATGGCAAATGCTGGCAGAACTATCTGTGGAGTACCTCAGCAGAAAAGGTAATTTGAAATTCAAAAGCCACTGTTTGCCTTGATTTTTCTGAATGTCACCACCTCTGTCCCAAATGCAGGAAGAAAGGATTTGCTGTGGCATCTCCAATGCCACCAAAAGACTCTAGTGAAGGACACCTCTGCAGGGCAATTCTGCTTTCTTATAGCAATTAATTTCACCAAGACACTTACTTGAGGAGAGGGTAAATCCTTCACTCCTGGTCTCCTGCCTTGCTGCCCATTCCACTAGAGAAAGTCTCTGCCGTGTGGCCAAGGGGGCTGATCAGCTGACACAACATCAAGTGGAGGGAGATTAATTACTTGGAATCCCAGCACTAAAGAACTACACTGGTGGATCTGCTAAGGAGCATCGTTCCCAGCTGGAGTTTACTAGGCACATCTGCAGAAGTGAGAGGTTTAATGGCTGTGAAACAGACCATTCACTTTCATGACTGCTAAATCCCCACTGAAGGAGTACTCCCACTTGGCTATCGATTCAAAGTAACCCCCAGGTTAAACAAACTTTTCCCCAGCTACGCCCCAAAGACAACTGCCGTAAATGAATGAGGAAGTAATAAAGTGGGCATGTATTTCACACTAGTAATTTGGTCTCAATGGTCAAAGTTTCCCTTTTGTTATCCCTCAGAAGTATGCCTCATTTTCCATTCAGGAGAGAAAAGTAACTCAACCAATGTATTTCTAATCAAACATTTAATCAGAATTCTCAGCTTTTCTATTGCACATATTTAAACTTCTATTTTTAGTATACTAGCACATGTTTTCTATTAGTAGATCTTCTCTTTCTCATTTATACTTGACCTTCTATACATCATTAATTAAAAATGTTAGCATAACAATATGTCAGCTCTTCTTCTGTTCCATTGCTTCTAAAAACAATGTTGCATTGCTGTTTCTCTGATAAGCTGCTCTTTTATGACAGATTTTGTATTGTTTGTTTCCCAATGTACATTATTTTCCACATGCAAGTATTAAAAGCAAATAAAACTATACTAAATGGTATCAGAAAATTAAAGGATTTGGGAAGGACACTAAAGTTTAACACTCCCTTTATATGAGAAAATTAGCACTCTCAAAGGTCTAAGTAAGCATGTTTAGGAAAGTCTCTGGTGCCAATAACATAAAATGTGGTCAAAATGCCTTCTACCATCATTTAGTAACAAAATGTATCATGAAGACAAAAACAAAATAAAGCAAGCAAGAGAAGCAGAGAATTCAAAGCCATTCAAATGGAAAGAAAGCCATCTGCAGCTGCTTGGGCAATATGAAGGCAAAGTGAGTTAGATTAAGTTTTCAAAGTGACAGATAAACACCCTATAGGTGTAACTGCCAACATATGGTTCCTTTTTCCACTCCAGACTCCAACTTACTGAAGTGAGAGGGTTTAGACTACACAAAAGCTGCAGTGATTCAGCAACTGATCTATTAGATCCTACTTTTCAACAGAAAACCAGAAAAGCTTTGAAATTCTTAATTACTACATTTCTTAAAATGGAATAAGCATCCTCCGTAGCTTCTTTTTAGGTATTGAAGGAAAGGAGTCAAATCCACCAAAAGACTGTGATTGCTATTAAGAACTGAAATGGTGTTATTGTAATGATTTACTTTTGTAATGAGTTACTTGTGATTTCACACTTTGATCCCTTTTGAGTAGTGAGGTGTTTCTTTGTTGTTTTGTGAGTGCTAATTGCTGCAGTGCTTTGTTAAATCATTGTTATGCTGGTTTTCCTGAGCAGCAGAATGAATAATTGAATAATTATAAAGGAGAAGTTCATTAAAATGGGTATGGCTATAGAAACAACATTTTCCAGCAATTCAGGGAGGAGTTGTGTACAGTAATGCAAACAACCTGTTGAAAAGTGTTTATTTCCTATCTAGAAAATAAAATCTTTTCTGCACACAGCTTCCCTCAGAAGCAGACCAGGGAATTACATAACTGCACTGGGATGAATTTCTTCTCCACATGCTTCTGTGAGAAACCTCACTCTGGGTAGGATTCCAAGCTCAGCCAAAGAACTCTGCTGTTATTATGGGTAGTTCACCAAAACTCAAATTCTCAAATGAATGTAAAACCATATCTTGAGCATATTGAAGGTTTAGGAACTTCTATACACCATTGCAGAATAACAGAATACCTTAGAGAGTCTGCAGCACAACACAGAACATTAATAAGAAAACTCTCTTTCACTTAGGGCTTTCAAGACATTTATTTTCTAGTGCAGAAGACAGCAAAAAATGGGGTCCCATGGTGCTGAACACACTTGAGCCATTAGATCACAGAGTGAAGGAGTAGTTGCAGTGCTGAGCTGCAATGGGATCTAGGTGCTACCTCTCCAGCTACTATACTTACTGCCTTAAAGAATTTAAGCAGCTACTGCACCCTGTGAGGAAGCACTGGAGGCACCATGAAGAAGAGAAAGAAGTTCCATGGAAAACTGAGCATCAAACAAATAGCTTAGTCCAAAGAGCCAGTTAAAAAAAAAAATAGAGTAACCTTGTGAGATTCTTCTGACATTTGTGGAGTTAACAACAGATCCTTCAGATCTTTTGCACGGGTCCCTGTCACATGAGTTAACAGACCTTGACAGTAACACAGACTGTTACTGTTCTCCAGCAGCTGGAGCAAGACAAGCTTATCAGCTGACAATTGAGGATTTTTCAGAGTTAGGAACCTCATGTTCCACTACAGGCTCTGTAGTATAAAATGGACACAGGCCTATGTAGTACTGTTTCTTTCACTTCTACTCATTGCAGCCTGTGTCTGTCTCCCAGTCACATTCCTCTGCTATACTCATCAAAGTTTATTATTTTGTTTCCAACCACCCATCAAAATTGTTCTGGTCATTAGGAACTAATTTTAAAAGTCCAGGTGGAAAAGAAATTCCACATGGAAATTTTCACTAACGCAAGTATTATTAACAACTGGTGAGACAGTTCACATGACTGAAATGCTAAAGACCTTTAGAAAAAATTTGTTTAGGGCAAGAGATGAAGTAGTGAATGATGCAGTAGTAGTACTACAAAGACACTGCTAACCTGTCTGTATATCCTGATAATTCAGAAACTAATTGTGAATGTGCTAAATCATAGAAGAAAAGAAGAGAATACAGCAGAGTGGGACAGAGGGAAATTCTTTATAGACCATGAAACCATAGCTGAATTATTTCTTATGACTTGTCTGCAGTAAGAGGCAGACTGCGGGGGAGCAATTGTCTTGCCATGGGAGAATTCAATTTCAGCAATGTAGCATGGAGGTCACACAACTTATTAGAGTTTCTAAAATTATTCCTTGCTATCCTTTAACACAGAAAGTATTATTGCTCTCAGTGCAGAGTAACTCAATTATGGTCTCACTATGATGGATAGAGCTACATTAATTCCTGGCCTGGAGTCAGTCAGGGATAACTGGAGATAATAGATGGGGTTTATGTCATGTAGTTTTAATCATCTACCATGAGTTTAGAACTATTTGCCTTGGACTCTTTCTTCAGGCAACAACAAAGCAAACATGCTAGAAGGCAACATGTCACCCACCTTAAAGCCCTAGGAAGTCTCATCTCATGTTAGCTATCCAAGAGGTAGATTTCTTCCCATCCAGATCCCCTCCATAGTCAATGCAAAGAGCAAGGCACCACCACGATGTGAGTTACTAAATTCTAAATAGATGTCCAAGACAGGCAAGGTGATTCCCCTGAACATTGGCCGATGCTGCAAAATTGCTATTTTTCCATAGTTGATGAAAATTGTGAGACTGAAGAAAAGCAGGTAGAAAGAAAAGCAAAAGAAAAATGGGAGTTCTATGATAAAATCTGAAAAGATGCTAAAGAGAAGAGTACTCCACCATGAAAGTAAAAACCTTTAGCCAAAAGCCTACTCTGGTTCACTGCAAATGGAAATGGCTGTTAAAGGCAGCCACCCACTGCTCCCCAGTGTAACACTCGGGAAACAGGACAACATCGAATTGTTACATTATTGAACGTAATATATAAATGAGAAGCTTGCAGCCCAGGAAATCAATAGGGAAAGCTAGAAATGCAACGGAAAATATATGGCCAGCAATAAGACAATAAAGAGACTTTACTAACAGTGATCTTGTGGCTGTGACGGCTTAAGAATTTAAGGCTTGGATGCATCTTACCTTACTTTAGATACCAGAATAGTTATTTACATCTGAACTAGTGACACTTCACTCCTTCACTTCTTTACAGTCAACTGAGAGGGACTTTTTAGGGCAAAATTCCTGTCATCCTAAACTAACTACGTAAAGCAGTTCAGATGAAGCATTCCTATAAGTGTTTCTTTCCTTCCATTACTAAAAAGGCAGAACCATCAGATATAACTGGGAAAAAACTTGAGATAACCAAGCTCTCCTCTGCAAAAAAACTTGCTTGCTTTCCTAGCTGCACCAGTTAACCAGTTATTTTAACCAGCTAAAATAAATGCACTAGCAATTAAAGAAGTCTTAGCAACAATATGAACTCATAATTTGAGACATGGAAATAATTTTAGTAGAGATGCACAAAAAGGTAGATAATGTATTCGTACTGCACCTGAGGCAGGGCATTCCAGTCCTTTAGTAAATATGATAGATATGACAAAGCCTGAGGATAAAATTTTAATCACGAACCTCAAATAGCTTTTATCCAAGGGGATTGAGAAGGCCACTGGTCTATTAGTGTGCATTTTATAGGAATGTTATAAAGTCAGGATTCAATAGATTAGAATTCTGTGCCAATACTCAAAAAGAGAAAAAATCTAAAAGTCAGTCATTACATGATGGTTATCCTGAAACTGCCCTCCTTCTCCCCTTAAAATCCCTCATCAAAGCTGTCGTTTTCTCCACAGCATTCAGCCATAGAACAAATCTTTAAATATGTGTAAACAACAGACAACCTCTGCTGTTCCTGGGCTTTATCACATGAAATAGGTATTTAACTGAGTCTTTTCATTTAAGGATAGTTGCACTAGGATTCCTTTGAAGTGTCTGGGTAGAGGCAGACTCTGCCATAAGGCATGCAAGAGCTGAATCAGCTGCAGGATGTGTTTCTCTTGTCAAGTATATTGGGAGCCTCAAGCACTGACATTCATACCTTATGTTTCAGCTTTCCAGAACACTGACCTTGAGACAGAACTGCAGTTTCAGGCCAAAAGATTCAGTCCAGGCAGAGTTATTTAAGAAGCCTGAAAACACAGGTTTATATGTTGTAAATCTGTAACAATCAATTGTCATCAATTTTAGTCAGCTGTGAGTCTGATCTGATAATTCTGAAATATATTCTTTATCAAAGAGTGCGGAAACAATGATCTTAAACAGAATAATTCTTACTAAGAAGGCAGTGACCTAAGGAAAAATTTGTAGCAGACAAAACCAAATATTTTTCAGTATTTTATAAGAAAAAATGTACATTCCTTCTGTTTTTAGTGCACTTTGCATTATAACTAAAATTAAAACAGAAGGTCTGAGATTAAAAAGCAGATCAAAAATTAAGACTGAGTACATTGAATCCTCCAGTTGTTGTAAAAGTTGGATAGTGCAGCATCTCCTTTTCATCCTGCACTTTTAGGGAAAAAATAGCATTTAGTATTACACATCGTGTTCTGTAGAAATGTTAACGCTTCTCACGATAACGATTGACCTTCAAAAGCGGAGGATGAAAGGCGCCTTGACCATGTAAGAAGATGTTTCACCACTGGAGGGAACTATTGGACTTCAGCGCCAGTGCGGGGAAGAGCAGCTGCTTTTCAAATGCCGGTGCTTGTTCCACCCCAGAAAAGTCAGGGCAACCTTGCTGAAATCGCTGCAAGTGATAGATTGTGCTAATTAATACAACATGCAGATGACAGAAAAACATTGACGCTTTTATGTGACAGTCAATAAGTGTTGAATATATGGTATATGGTAGTGATAATAAAATGAGGGATTAAGAAGCTTGCTGCTCTTGCAAAGATTTAGATATAATTTTACTGAATTCTGTACAAACATTGAACTATTTTAAATTAAAAAGCTACTGAAAAAGGATAGAAAGAACTCATGTGATTTCCTAACAGGAGAAATCCCTGTTCAACACAGAGCAGTGTCCTTTGCTTGTTATTGTAGTAACCATTTTCAACAAGAATTATATTTAGTGACATGGTAAAGCTGTCTCTTCTGTTTGCTTTCACAGAAACATAGAATTGTTTGGCTTAGAAGGGATTTTTAAAGGCTATCTAGTCCAAAACCACTGGAATGAGCAGGGATATCTTCAAATAAATCAAGTTGCTCTAAGCCCAGTCCAACCTGACCTTGAAAGATTTCAGGGATGGGGCATCCACCACCTCTATAGGCAACCTGTACCTTACCATGCTTTTAAGGCAGTTCCTCAAAAAGCCACTGCCTCCACATGACCCAGAGTTACGTGCTGCATTTTAACAAAGGATCTAATAATTACTTTGGTAACAGTATATTAATGCATTTCAAAAAATCAGCTAAGAGTTCTGAAATTTGGTTTTTTTCTCCACCCTCAGCAGCATGATGTACCATTGATGCATGATGTGGTCATGATTTCTCTTCTCTGAAGCATCATGTAAGATCTATGGCAGAATGTCGTGCACTGCTTCCTGTCACACTCATGCACACAACTCTGCCAGTGACTCTCCTGAGGGACAAAGCAAACTGTTAGAGAGGCAAAGCAGCACAGCACTGGTGTCTAACCCCAAGCCTCCTTCCCTCCTCTGTTGTTCTGTTGATCTGTTTTGATGTTGTTTATCTACAGCCTTGATGAGAGCAGTGACTTTAGCAAGTATGTCCGTATTATCTGACACGTTTCCTCTGCTTCCAGCACCTGGGGTTGTTGAGTCACATGAAAAGGTTTCCTGTGGAGCACTGGTTTACAGCATGGGGAAATACCTCCCTTTATCATACAGCAGTACATTTGCTGCAAGTCATGAGTGATTCAACAGCTGTATATTTTCCCTGTCAAGTGTGGAATTCCCCCAGTATTCTCCTACTCATTGACATTATATTGTTGGAATAAATCCAGTTTCCTGTGCTTTAAAGTTTCCCTAGGTGGTGCGTAGGACTTGTTGGTTGGTAAGTTTTCCCACACTTAGCTATTTACCCACTGGTCATTGCTGTTTTGCTGTTCTGAGTGGGCAATCACTCTTCTTGCCATTCTCTGCAGAGCATTGAAGCCTGAAATTCTTCCCTTAGCCTCACACCCATCCTCAGAAATGACTGATATGGGTTTGGCAGCACAGTTCTCCAAGAGGAGCTGGGAGAGCTTCATGTAATAAGAATACAAAGTTCATTCACGAAGTTATTTCCCAAAAATAATAAACCATTCTATTGTCTGTGCTTGGTAAGGGGGGAAAAATGCCCTGAAATCAAACTGCTACTGTTCAGTGTTATACCAAGAAAAATATGCCACAAGAGGTTGCCAGGATTTGTTGAAACTAGACATTGTTATGAAAAGCTACATAATTTCTCTTTTTTTTTTTTTCATTTGTTGTACAGAATGCTGATAGTTTAGAGAAGGCAGTAATTCATATTTCCTTGTTTCAGCTGACTTTTTTTTCTCCAGATGAGGTTTTCTCCCAATTAACTGTAATTCCCTAGTAAAATGTTTATACCTTCCTTATATTTATTTTCTGAATGTTAAATTTGAGATGCTGCACCTGGGAAAATATGTAAGTATTTTAAGTACTTTGCTATATAAAGTTCTGTTTAATGCAAGTGTGCAAAATGTGTTTGATCCTCTAAAATGTGGTGTTTAGCACTGAATACAGATTTCAGGTGTAGTCACTGGCTGAAGCAGAAGTCTGTTGGAAACTGAGAACAAAGCTTCCAAAATTAAAAATGAATCAACTCATGTTTTAAGGCAGTTGAGTAAAACACACTCATCCCATCTATGTGGGATGACAGATAATAATTGTGGCATTTAACTAGGACAGTGATGTGGGATGGCAACAACAATCAGTGTACACATAGTGTAATAAAACTTGATTTTTCAGTATACATATTTAGATGGACTAAGTTGTGTTTCAAATACTCTAGTAACTACTGGGGATTCCCTGGTAATAGCTGAACTCTGTAGCAAAAAAAGATGTTGGCCATTTGCGATTCCTTCCAGTTCACATCCTGGTTTTACCAAGAAACTCATCTATGCGGGCAAGAAAGGAGTTGTTGCATGGTTTAGCTGTGCCCTCATACTAATGGAGCAAGCTTTAAAAATTAAAGTACACCTCAGCTTCTCAGTCTCATTGCCACAAAATGTAGCTGCAGTTCAAGTATGTATACTGAAAAAGCAAGTTTTACACTGTAGAAAAAGGAAGAATACACCTTTGGTAGCTGAGATCCCACGAAGGGGTCAAGGGTCCCAGCAGGAAAAAAACATGGGCTCTCTTGCAAAGAGCAAGAAGGAGTACAAGACAACTTAGACCTTGGATGATAGGAAGATGTTTGTATAAAAGGGAACATTTCTTCCACATGTAGCACTAAAGAGAGTACTATTCACAGCCCTTGCATGCACCCCTGTTAAATTATATTAAACAATTTCAAAACATGTACAAAGAACCATAGAAGTAATTTGAGATACCGGAAATAACTGAGATTTATAAAAAGGAACAAGGAAGATATAAGTCCAAGGTATTTATTTGAGATGAGTGAGTCATTCTGTACATGTGTTGATAATGCCGAAACCGTCCTAATTCCCAGGCAAGTAATAATGAACATCTTCATTGGTCAGAAAGAAAAACAAAGGTGCGATATTGTTCTTACATAAGAAGGTTTGGATTGTATGCTATAGTTGTTTTCAACTGGTAATAAATGCAAGGCTAAACTGTAATATTAGACCATGGTAGCAGATGTCAAAGTGAACTTAGTTGAAGTAAGATACAAATCAGATTTTGATATTTTGAATTGTTCTGGAGCAGAACTAATGAGAAACTAAAAATAAAAACAAGACAATATCAGTGGTAAAAGGCATACCTAAGGGTGCATCATCTTATGACCCTGAAAATATTGGATGTTGTACCTCTTTGGGGGAGATACATTAAGCCAAAGCTGTTGGTCAGATCTGATAATCAATATCTTTAAAAGGCTTGAACTATTTAACCCATCAAGAAGACAGCACATCAGTATTTTTACTTATATCATTGTACTTGCTATAAAGTACACTCATTTCATTTGATAGATGAATAAACTGAAACTAGGAATCATGCAAAATAGAAGAAGAGCAGTTAATCGCTGAAATTAACAATAACACAGTAAATTCTCCAACTTTTCAGATCTGGACCCTTTCTAGAAGACACACATGCAAAAAATGGATGCTATTTTGCTCTGTGTAGGGATAAACAATTGTAATCTTACAGTTTTGCGCTACATACACAGTAAGACTCAATATTCAGGACATACTGTTACTATAGATTAGGATATGGGGGTTTTTATTTTTACTTTTTTACTGTAATGAAAGCAGCCTGGTTCATATTATTGCAAAGGAAAAAGACTGAGCAAAAAAGTCTTGAGAGACTAACAATGTTGAACGAGAGCCTTAATGAATCAGGATATTGCTTAAAATAACTTTATATTAAGTGAAATAACATATTAAGGGCAATGTAATATATTAAGGGCACATTAATATATGAAGGTAAGAATGGTACCCTAAGATAACAATATAAAAGCAGTTTAAAATTTTTCACAGTAAATAGTCAATTTTTATATTCTTCAATAGTCTTCATTTTATATTCATAAGTAAAGGTAAATCTAAATTATTCAAGACAACACCTTAAATAAAAAGCTACTTTCATAGAACAGATAAACATTACAAGTTATGTCCAAGCAGAACAACTGCCTTAAAGTGTAAGAGTAGGGAAAGTATTGTGAACTCTTCAAATCCCCCCAAGCAATATAAAAATAAAAAGAAAGTAAAGGAAAATGGCTGCTGTTCACTACTGTTTTAACAAGAATTTTTAATACATTGGCATTTATGTTGAGTCATCTTAGATCATTAAGTACCAAGATGTTAGATGGCTGATATTAGTTAAAATCCTCTAGACAATAAATTCCTCTATCATCAATCTACAATGTATTCCTGTTTCTTGAGGGCGAGTTGTTCTATTTTACAAGCTATAGGTACCAGATGTGGTACTACTCACTCCTCTTTGCTAACATCTATTAGGCCAGTTGAAGTCAGATAATTTGAAGTCCAGTTCTGAGCATACTTGTTCCAAAGCCTTTTACACCTGGACAGCCTTTGGCCCCCATGCCAAAACATCCTGGCAGACTGCAGAGCAAAATACGGGCCATCAAAGCTTTCCCAGTTCCTTAGCAAGTTGCAATAAAAAGGGATATGGATAAAAGATAAAAGAACTTTGGTGTCTCAGGAGTGCAAATAGATACCAATATTAATTTCTCTGTAGGAAAAGCAGGGTATATCCCAACCTTCGGAGACCAAATGAAATATGAAGGAACTTCCCAAATCTTGTTTGGTTTACTTTCAAATAACTTTTTAGATAAAAATGACACATATTTTGAAAACACCTGGAAGTGTCAGTAACTTTCTTCCTGAACAGCTAAGTTATTCCTGAACAGCCAGCTCATTATTGTGGCTATTAGTTTAAGCCACAAAATGAAAGAGAAAAACATTAAAAAGAAAGAAATCACTGAGGCCTGGCCTAGTTATCAGGCTATTTAAGATTTGTAGCATTTCCAGAAAAAACTCTCCTGCCTGGAAAAGATTACGTGCATTATATCTTTGTTAAGTTTGTTACATAATGTTTTGTAACTCTGCTACTCCAAGACACTTCCTTAGTTCTGCAGCCTTCTTCTCCAACTGCTGAATGTTCCAGTGCCATTGTCTTTTATTTGACTGGACTTTGTTCAGTTGGCAATGCAAACGTTTTAATATAGCATCATATCTCTTATTCTGTACCTAAAAAAAGAAAAAACAAACATTTCAAAATTTCATTCCAGTAAAACTATTTACAGAGGTGAGCTCAGCTCACCTAATTCTGTCCAAGTATATATTCTGACATTTGGCCAAATTATTCCATGTTTATGTTTAGTTACTGAAGAGACAGAGACATCTAGGAAGCCATTCACAGAATGACTAGGTTGGAAGAGACCTTCAAGATCATCGAGTCCAACCCACACCCCAACACCTCAAATAAACCATGGCACCAAGTGCCATATCCAGTCTTTTTTTAAACACATCCAAGGATGGTGACTCCACCACCTCCCCAGGCAGGCCATTCCAGAAATTTATGACTCTCTGTGAAAAACTTTTTCCTAATATCTAACCTATATTTCCCTTGACACAGCTTGAGACTGTGTCCTCTGGTTCTGTCAGTTGCTGCCTGAAGAAAGACCCATCTGACTTCAGCCACCGTTCAGGAAGTTGTAGAGAGTGATGAGGTCACCTCTGAGTCTCCTTTCTCCAGGCTAAACAACCCCAGCTCCCTCAGTCATTCCTCATAGGGCTTGTGTTCCAAGCCCCTCACCAGCCTCATTGGCCTCCTCTGGACGCACTCCAGTGTCTCAATGTCCTTCCTAAACTGAGGGGCCCAGAACTGGACACGGCACTCAATGTGCGGCCTCACCAGTGCCGAGTACAGGGGAAGGATGACCTCCCTGCTCCTGCTGGCCACACTATTCTGATACAGGCCAGGATGCCTTTGGCCTTCTTAGCCACCAGGGCACACTGCTGGCTCATGTTCAGCTGGCTGTCGACCAGCACCCCCAGGTCCCTTTCTGCCTGGGCATTGTCCAGCCACACCATCCCCAGCCTAAAATACTACAGGGTGTTATTGTGGCCAAAATGCAGGACTCAGCACTTGGATTTATTAAACTTCATCCTGTTGGACTCTGCCCATCCATTCAACCATTCCAGGTCTCTCTGCAAAACCCTCCTACCCTCCAACATATCGACACATGATCCCAGCTTAGTGTCATCTGCAAACTTCCTAATGAGAGACTCAATCCCCTCATCCATGTGATCAATAAAGATATTGAACAGAACTGGTCCCAGCACAGACCCCTGAGGAACACCACTGGTGACTGGCTGCCAGCTGGATGCAGCACTGTTCACCACCACTCTCTAGGCCTGGCCATCCAGCCAGTTCTTAACCCAGCAGAGTGTTCCTGTCCAAGCCATGGGCTGCCAGCTTTTCCAGGAGTGTGCTGTGAGAGACAGCGTCAAAGGCCTTGCTGAAGTCCAGGTACACAACATCCACAGCTTTTCCTGCATCCACCAGGAGGGTCACTTGGTCATAAAAGGAGATCAGGTTGGTCAAACATGACCTACCCCTCCTAAACCCATGCTGGCTGGGTCTGATACCCTGGCCACCCTGTAAGTTCTGTGTGATGACACTCAGTATAAACTGTTCCATAACCTTACTGGGTACTGAGGTCAGGCTGACTGGTCTATAATTAACAGGATCCTCCTTCTCACCCTTTTTATGAATAGGCATCACATTGGCCAGCTTCCAGTCACCTGGAACCTAACCAGTGAGCCAGGACTATTGGCAAATGACGGAGAGTGGCTTCATAAGCTCATCTGCCAGCTCCCTCATCACCCAGGGATGGATCCCATCTGGTCCCTGGATTTATGAATATCCAAGTGTCCCAGCAGTTCTCTGACTGCCTCTTCTTGGATAACAGGGGGACCATTCTGCCCCCCAATACCATCAACCAACCCAAGAGGACAGTTGTCCTGAAGGCAAGTTGTCTTCCCACTAAGAACTGAGACAAAGAAGGCATTAAGCACTTCTGCCTTCTCCTCATCTGCAGTTACTAAATTCCCTTCTGCATCTAATAAAGAACAAAGGTTAGTATTACTCTTCCTTTTGCCATTAATATATTTATAAAAACATTTTTTATTATTCTTTACAAAAGTCGCCATTTTAAGTTCAAACTGAGCTTTGCCTCCCTAATTTTTTTCCTACATACTCTAGCAGCCTTTCTAAATACTTCCTAAGAGACCTGATCCTCCTTCCAAAGATAATACATCCTTTTTTTTATTCCTAAGTTCCTCCAAAATCTCCTTGCACATCCAGGCTGGACGTTTGCCTCGTCAACTCATCTTTCAGCACACAGGGACAGTCCTGTTCCTGTGCCCTCAAGATCTCTGTTTTGATGAATGCCCACCCTTCCTGAACTCCTTTGATTTTAAGGACTGCTTCCCAAGGCACTCTCTGAATAAGTCTCCTGAACAGGCCAAAGTCTGCCCTCCAGAAGTCCAATGTAAAAGTCTTATTAATGTTCCTCCTGATTTCACCAAATATTAAGAATGTTATGATTAATATAATTTTATTATTAATTTTATGATTAATATTAATAATTCCATGATCACTATGCCCTGAGCAGCCTCCAACCACCACATCTCCCACCAGCCCATCTCTATTTTCAAATAACAGATCTAACATAGTCCCTCCCCTGGTGGGCTCACCCACCAGCTGCAACAAAAAGTTGTCCTCCACAAATTCTAAAAATTTCCTGGACTGCCTTTTTTCAGCTGTATTAAGCTCCCAACAAATGTCTGGCAGGTTGAAATCACCTACAAGAACAAGGGCTGATGATCCTGAAACAATATCTAGCTGCTTATAGAATGAGTTGTCCACCACTTCTTCCTGGTTGGGTGGATGATAAGAGACTCCCAGTAGGATGTCAGCCTTGTTGGCCTTACCCCTAGTTCTTACCCATAGGCATTGAACTTCGTCATCAGTAGTTTCAATGCCTATGGCGTCCAAAGCCTCCCTAATATAAAGGGCTGCCCCTCCACCTCTTCTCCCTTTCCTGTTTCTCCTGAAGTGCTTGTAGCCATCCAGTGCAGTGCTCCAGCCACGTGAGTATCCCACCATGCTTCCGTGATGGCAATTACATCATAGCTCTGCTGCTGCACCATGGCCTCCAGCTCTTCTTGTTCGTTGCCCATGCTGCGTGCATTGGTACACATGTACCTCAGCTGGGCTACTGATTTCACTCCTATCTCAGGCTTACCATCCTTGGGCCTGCCTCCAGACAGCCCAGATGCATCCCCTTCCCCCCTCAAACCTAATTTAAAGTTCTCTCAACAAATTCTGCCAGTTCACAAGGTAAGCACCTTCTACCCTTAACAGAGAGATGGAGCCCATCCAGTTCCAGTAGGCCAGGTGCCATAAAAGTTGCCCTATGATCAAAGAATCCAAAATTCTGCCAATGACACCAACTCTTGAGCCACTTACAGGTAATGTGAGCTCTCCTATTTATTCCACCATTTTTCTCAGGCACCAAAGGGACTGAGCAGAACACTACCTGTGCACCTGTCCTATCAATCACTTGACCCAGTGCCCTAAAGTCCCTTTTAATTGCCCTGATACTCCTCTTTTCAATCTCATCACTGCCAGCCTGGAGTATCTGCAGTGGGTAATAATCAGAGAGATGAATCAGCCCAGAAAGTCTCTCAGTGATATCCCATACCCAGGCCTTAGGGAGGCAGCAGACCTCTCTGTGGGGTGCATCTAGTCAACATATGGGGCCCTCTGTTCCCCTCAGAAGGGTATCACCCACCACAATTACCCTTCTTTCCTTTTTGGTATTAGAGGTGGTAATCCTTCTCACAGATGAATCATAATTGGGAGGCTCACTGTGCAGATAATTTTCTTCTAAATCATCTGGCTGACTCTCCAGATCCAGGGTTCATACTTATTCTGACGTGGCACCAGGCTAGGGAGTGGGGGTCAGGAGGAATTTTTATTATTACCTCCTCAAGTAGGTACCCATTTCTAATCCCCTTCATCCACCAGGTGTCCTTCTATTGTCTGACAGTGGGAGACATAGGAGTCCTCTGACACTTGGTGGGCCTCCCTCAAGGATGGAAGGGCTGAACTCCATCTTTCCTTTCACTTTCCCTGATACTCCTTAGTCTTTCAACTTCTTCTCTAAGTTCGGCCAGCAGTGAAAGATCATTCACCTGTTCACACCACAGGCAGGTTTCCTCCACCAGCGTCCCCTGAAACCACTGATAAACTCAAACAGTCTGCACAGGAATGGGTCTGGACAGACACACCCTTTCTGGAGGGTTCCATTTGATTACATATACTCATACTAACTACAGCTTTCAACTGCATACAAACATTACTACCAGAAATCCTAAAACCTACCAAACAACAGAAATGCTGCAGAGAACACACAGTAAACCGTACTTAGCAAGAAAACCTGTAATCCTGTGCAACCTGCCTCGAAAACTGCCATGCTGCACCTTCAGAGACATATCACACCCCTGTTAGCCAGCTCCTATTCACCACACTTCTAGAGGCCTCATTTAATCAGCCCACTACTCAGTGACGGAGGAAGCCCTGCCTCAGACCTCATGACCCTCAAGCACAAGCAACACACCTGCTCAGAATTCTTACAAGCAGCCACTCAGCAACGGAGGAAGTCCCACTCTGGTCTTGCATGGCTCTCAAGCATTCATCTGACTTATTTCAGATGTCTGGTTTAGGACATGAATCATGCCTCACTTTCCCATTAAGGAAAGAAAAGCTCTGTCCTACTAAGACCTTAAGTGTGGAGTTCAGTGTGGATATCTGCTCTGTAGAGGTTTAAAATTTAACTAAGCAAATACCACCCAAGGACAGCATGTCACATTTCTGTCAAGGCTTTGCATGTGGAAGATTTGAGGCTCCAAAATGAGAGGTGAGAAAGAAGAAATTTTCATTCTTTGACAAGCATGTTTGTGTATAAATGGGAATACAAATGAGGTGACCTCGCTGACTGTAGTAGCACCTTTGTAGCTGCACTACATTTAAAATTTCACATTTTTCTTAGGCAATACTGCAGCAATGCAGGACTGTCAATTCTGCCTCACTGCTGCCTTATGTGGAAAAGTAAATTTGCATTCTGAAGTGTTAAAAGAATGAAACACTCACTGCAATAAAAATGGAAATAATGAACATTCCCTTAATGAAATTTGGGCTTACTTACCCTAGTTTAAGTGGCATATGAGTGGTAGTGTATAATTACTCTTGTGTCTGCTTATTGAAGCTTTATTACACTGTATTTCACATGTACATGACAATGTACAGCTGCATCAGAACCCACAGCACTCTCGGTGACTTCCTGCAAATCTCACTGCCTAAATTTCACAAATAACTAGGACACTGCCTCACTGGTGTTCTATAAATTATTGCCTTCTTTACTGGCGATGGCTTGTTACCTCATGTTACCTCACTGCCTTCATGTTACCTCACTCTCCACTATAATTGTTTGCAACTTTTTGAGGGATGCTGTCAGATTCATTCATCTGAACAAGTGCTTGGGGCATCTGCATCACTAGGACTACGTTGTACTGAAACATCTATGATCAATATTATCTGCTTTTTTTAGAAATGCGTCTCTAGCATCATTATTGGGAACAGTCTGGCACATCTGCTGAGGGAGGGAGCACTAATATGATTACTGGAGACAGGGAAGGGACAACATTGTGTTTTTTATTGGATCTTGTGTACATGAAAGTCAAACACTAGAAAAAAAATTGTCTGGGCACTCAGGGTATCTCTACCACCAGAGTCGTTTAAGGACAGGATAGGCAAGTATCTGCCGAGAGTAATACAGTCACACACTGGCACTGGGGAAAGAGGGCAGCAGGGGAATAGACAGGGTTGGGGTTTTTAAAATTACTTTTACGTAACAATACATTTTCTATTATTTGTGGATGTTTTGAATTACCCTTATGACTGAAACCTTGACCCTACACAGATAACCACCCTGATTTATTGCTGACAACCCCATCTACAGCTGGGAACAGGATCTGCTTTTCAAGAAATGAGTGGTGGGGCTAGTGCTCAGGAAAGAGTAAGAGAAGGCCCACAGGCTTAAGAGTCACAGAATATGCTGAGTTGGAAGGGACCCATCAGGACCATCAAGTCCAACTCCTGGCCCTGCACAGGACATTCACAAGTGTCACACCATGTGTCTGAATTGTCCAAATGCTTCCTGAACTCTGTCAAGGCTTGGTGTTATGACCACTTCCCTAGGGAGGCTGTTCCAGTGCCCAACCACCACCTGGGTGAAGAACCTTTTCCTGATATCCAGCCTGAACCTGCTCTGACACAACTTCAGGCCCTTCCCTCAGATCCTGTCACTGTCACCACAGAGAAGAGATCAGTGCCTGCCCCTCTTTTTCCCCTCCCGAGGAAGCTCTAACTGCAATGAGGTCTCTCCTCAGTCTCGTCTCCTCCAGGCTGAACAGACCAAGTGATCTCAGATGCTCCTCATATGGTTTCCCGTCAAGGCCCATCTTAGCTGCCCTCCTCCAAACAATTACAACAGGTGCCAGTCTGTAGCTGAATTCCACCACTGCACCTCAATAAAACCTCATCCATGTGCCTAGTATCTCACTTTATTCCTGTGCTTGACTTGAGTATTCTTTCCCAAGTTGTGCTGAGGACTTCTGGGTATAAATGTCTCTGTCTATCCACTGGCAGTTCTTATATTAAAAACCTGACTGTTTTCAAGAGAGTTCTTAATAGAAAATAATACCCTGAATGGCTTTGGGTTTGAACCTGCTTCCTTCTGAGACAAAAAGAACATATAATCCAAACAACTGAAGAACAGAGGTGATGGTTAACCTTCACTATTTAATTAAATTGATTTTGATAACAGAACAGAACGTTATTTTTAGGCTACTTAAATTAACTTTGGGTTTAGAGAATTTTCTTAAGAAGATGTTGCCTTGGTAATAAAAATTCTCAAATGCTGACTAGTAGACCTATTCTAAAGCAGCTGTGTTTTACTTTTCAGGTTAGAAATTCTCTATGCTCATTGTCACATGAAAAAAAAAGATTCTTTCTTCCTCCTACAGTTTACAATGGGCAACAGACCTAACCTTAAATCAGTTAATCTTTATATTATTAAGCTTTGCTCATTAAATTTTGTGGCATTTATTTGAACTGACAAGATAAATGATATGAAACTTCCAAATTAAAATTTGTCTAATCATACAGGGTATTTTAGTAAGGAAGAAAATGAAAAATATAGTTCAATTATTTAAAAGAGAAGGTTCTAACTATTGATCAGAACTTTATCTTGTCAGCTAATTAGGAGCTGCTGTGTTATTCCTAATTTAATGCCAGCTTAAATTAGGGAGATTCATGGGGAAGTCCAATTTCCTGATTCTTCCACTGATGAGTCATCAAGTCATGAATATTCAAGTCAGCAGTGAAATGTAAAGTATTTCAGAAGTATTACAGAAATTTTAAAATGTGCATTTGCTTTACTACCAATCAGTGACCTCTTCTTTTTCCAGGAATCATTCCAAAAGTTCACATATGAAGTCCTTCTCAAAAGATTCCGGAAAAAAATGTTCTTCACAATTAAGCTCTGAATTTTAGAAAGACTATCAGTACCCAGAATTTAAGACAGCATCATTACTGCATATACTTGAACAATGTATAGCCAGCAATGCTGTATAAAGTACTTCAAACTTCATTTGCATTATCTGCATTCCATCAGGAGAACTGCAAATAAATTTTATTCCAATGACTCACCTCAATTTCCTTTCTAAGCTTAGCATGCTTTTTGTTCTCTTCTTCCAACAGATCTCTTTTTTTATTGATGAAATCTCTCAATGTTGTGATTTCACTTTTTAAAAGTGTGATTTCTTCCTGCAGATATAAGTCAAGATACAGAAATCCACTCCTTCAAAGGTTGCACAGTTCATCTAATATACTTATTAAAATTGTCTCATCTAAACAGCTGCAGTTAATAGAGATGAGATAAATGTCTATAATAAACAATTTCACAATCAACCTATTAATACTAATTAAAATAATAATTTAGGATAGGTAATTCAAAATTAACTATTAAATATTTTATCCCATGGTTTTACACCTGTAAGAATATATACTCTTGATCTGAAATATGAGAACTACAACAATACAGGACTTTGAGCTCAATCTGATGGTCTTTAAATAAAGTGTAATTAACTGCAAAATGGAAGAATATTTAATGTAATATTTTTAGATATATTTTTCTTTCTCACAGGAAAATACTACATTAATTAGTCTTTATTTATCAGTATTGAAAGATCTGTTGTACAAACAAATTTGAATCAATTTACATTAATAGAGTACCATCAAATTTTCAATAATGCAAGTTACATCAAAGTTAAAATTCGTGATCCCATTTCAACCTCATACTTGTGTTTGTCCATATATTGGCAAAATTCCATGGTAAAAAATTCCTATGTAATTGTTATTAGTAAAAATGGTAATTTGGTCCAGTAAAACCAACAGTGTTAGATTAGAATACCAAACATGTTTTTTCTCTCTTCTTATTTCTATCACCATCTCATCAAATCTACCTCCTGTTGGCAAACAGCTCAAATTTATTTTGCTGACAGCAAAGTTTAAAGAATATTGTGTTCTTACCTGAAACATGTAACAATATGGCAATCTTCCACAGAATTCTGCAAAGTGTCCATGTATGTTTATCCAATGATAAAGCTTAATTTACAGTTCTGTAATATTTTCATAGTTGAGTTCATTCGAACACACAGTATAAACATGTTTTTACAATATTACACAGATAACAATACTGATATTTTTAACTGCATATTGAAGTAAAATTTTTCCAATTAATGCAGCATTATGAATTACCTATATTCCCTTGTAGTCAGTCCCTCATGAAGCATGAACATGTTGGACAAAATAATCATATTATATTAATTATATCAAAATTTTTTCACATAAAAGGAAAGAATCAAAAAAGAAATATAGTACCTGCACTTGTTTTATAACAGATCCTTCTGGATTCTGGAGATCACATATTAACTCCTCTTTCTTTGCCTTTAATTCTTCCACAACTGCTTTCTTTTTAGCAAGTTCAATCATAACTGGCAATTTACTTTCCATCTCCCAAAAAAGATGTTTATGATCCTTTATTTTTTCCCGATATTCATTATTTCTTGCAAGTATCATCTCAAACTCCTCTTGTACTGTTTCTGCCTCACACCTCAATTTTAAATTTTCAGAATACAGGGCTCTGACTTGGGCTTCTAGATTTTCACAGCGATATTTTGTCACTTCTATGGCATCATCTTGCAGATGTATTTCCCTTTCTGTTGTCTTTGTTTCTAACAGAATAGAATTCATTTCTCTTTCTAGTTCCTGGCACTTTGCCTGTAAAATATTTCAGTGTTCATTTAAGAAATGTTTTTGGAGGAAGTTATGAAGTATCTAGTTAAACACTGTAATTTATATTTATTCAACAGCCTTTTTTTCACTTGTCTAATGTGATTTGAATGGAAGATAATTAGACTTCTATTTCTTAATATCATCATCTTAGAGGCACAATGTAAGAATACTATCTTTGTCTTCTCCCCTTAGATTGAGTCTAAAATATTAAATAAGATACTTTGAACTCACTTTTAAATACCTCACAGTTGCAAGATATATATATATATACATATATATCTAATATTTGCTTAGAGCTGGTGAATCCTAATCAGACTAAAAAAAACTAAAGATGCCAAAAATCCCTTGAAAACCTACACAGACACATAGAGGGGTGTGTCAGGTGATGGAGCTTAACTAGATTGTTCAACTGAGGAAAAATCCTAACTTCATCACAGCAGTAGCTGACAGTTGAATTAATCACAGCTATTTTCAACCCTGTAAGAAATAGGTATCTAGTCCTAAAAAGGTCTCTGCATCATCTCACTGACAAGAAGTGAACAAAACCAGGAAGTAGTACTTCAAACCATCATAAGAAATGACAGAATCATCCAGGTTGGAAAAGGACCTGTCATTACCTTGGGCTTTAAAGTTCTGTGGGTCTGTTTTAAAACAGATACTTGTTTTTAAATTGCAAGATCGTAAATTATTGTTGCGGCATCATCAGACTATATTTTGGGATACAGGACAAAGCTTCTTGCAAAGTGTGGCCCATCCACTGACATTCCTAAAAATACAAAATTTCACTGCTACTTCAGAAATGCTATTTTTGTGCAAAATTTCAAATATCAATCATTTCAGTTGTAGATCTATGCACAGATGTTATAATTGGAACTCTACTATTTCCATTTGCATTCTTCCGTGATCAAAAATGTCAACTGGAATCATCTTTTCTCAGCCTTAAAAGTAAGTTACTCAATAGAAATTTGATCTTGAAGGTTAAACAATAATTGAAAGCTTGATAAAGACAAAAGAAATGGTCACAGAGTCTTCACAAAAACTACATCTATCCAGTGTTCTACAATATAGTACTGAATAATAGCAGTATTTAATGACTATTTAGGATTTCCACTTCAAACATAAGGGGGAATAAAAAATATTTTATGTCAAAAAAGATGCTAAGAAAAAAATTTTACACTGTGGTGAAAGTCTTAAAAAGAATATCAATTTTTAAAATCCTTCCCCCCACAATTTCTTAGGAAATTATGATTTTTTTAAAAAAATCAAAAAGCTCTAACTTTGCATTTAGTTGTTGCGGGTTCACTGTGTGGGTTCAGCACAGTATTTTTGTTTTGTTTTCTCCAAGTAACAAACCAACGTTTCACCTGCTGTAATGAATACCTAGCTGTGTTGTGGCCTTACAAACAACAATTCACACCCACGGTTTTGGCTGAGCCCAAATGCCACACACAGGAACAAAACAGCTGTCTTACACTTGAATGCACTCGCCCATAAGTACCACCAGCTTCTCTTGTTCAAGGAAATACTTCTTCATCTAATGGAAAAGAATTGACTAAACTGCTCTAAACGAGGTTAATTACCTGCAATTGGAAAAGAACTGTTTTGCTTTTTTCTATGTCTGACACCTGTGACTGCTGCTGCTCTGCAACTCGTTTTACAACTTCAGCTAGTGATGGAGAATTTTGCTTGGCCATTTCAAGCAGAAGTGAAGAACTGGCAGGATAAAAAAGAGGTGAATTGGTTTATCTTCTTTTTATTTAGTTCTTGTAGACAAAACAATATTGAGGGCTGTCCCGTGGGATCGCAGGTCGATATATTAATTTCATTTGGTTCATTTTTAATTAGCAAGAACAGGTTACTCAAAGCTAATCACTGAGAATCAGAACACTTTCTTGCAGAATCTCATAAAATAAACCTGCGATGTGATACTGAGATGTTCTTCCGGCTTCTCTGCAGAGCAGATCGTCAGTTTGTGAGCACAGTCCTAACTTTTTTAAGAGCATCTTAAATGCCCGAGGCCGTGCTCTCGGCCTTTCTCCCGGCGTTGCTGCGGCCGCCACACGGCACCTGCAGCGCTCTCCGGGCCGCCGCCCCTCAGGCCGCCGGGGCCTGCGGCAGCCGGGGGCACGGGGAGCCGGGAAAGAGGCTGATCCCGCCGGGAGCGGGGCCGATCCCTCCGGGAACCGGAGGGAACGCGGCGGGAGGGATCCCCTAGGAAACGCGTGGCTGTCTCACCGCCCGTGGCACTGGTGCCGCCCGGCTCGCCGCTGCCTGAGGCCGTCCTGCTCCGCGCCCTTTGCTCCCAAGTTCCCCGCGTCACCCCGTTCATTGTATTAGACTGCACTCGCTGCCGTCATTGCTTGTGCAGAGAACATCAGGTTTTCCCGGGCACCACTGGGTTACAAAGGAAAAGAGATGTGGCCCAGTTTCTTCTGGCCTATGCCGTGCCCTGCTCTATAGCCACTGCCTCACGTGTACTCCTCTAGAGAATTCTAGGGAGTTTTAACCCTAAATCGCACTATTTTTATAATTCGGTTTTTAAATTTACCTTTTTTGTATTCTTTATATTTTTATAACATATTTAACTTAAAATTGCAACTATTATGTTAAGCAACCTATAAATAAATATAAAATACCTATATATATAAAAATAAATATAAAAAATACTTACATATACATTTGTAACAACTATTTTATAAACTAATAACTCATCTCTGCATATGACCTATTTATTTCATCCCTCTTCTGAAGTGCCATAATCTAAATATAATAATTTCATTCAGGAGATGTCAATTCGTCATTTTTCAATATTGTTGTGTACCCTGAATATTTTCTGACCTTTTTCTTCTCAGCATTCTGCACCAAAAATAACACCAGTAATTAGTTTTACTTCCTTAGTCTGGCTGATGGAAAGAAAATTACTGCATTGATTTCTCTCCACCAAGCAGTTCCCTTGTTAATTTTTAATGACCTAGCTCAGTCACATTTGGCAGTGGGATGGAAAGCCTCAGAGATGACCGATTTTTGCAAACTTCAGGAAAGGAGATGTCTGGGTAAGGAAGGACAAGATTGCCTCATCAGTCCTCTTCAGGAGGGAGAACCAGGATTCAGCTTTCATCCCTCTGTCCAGCACATGCTGAACAGAATAGCAGGAGAGGAAATGGCAGAGCACTCACCATGTGTGTTTTGGACCTGGCAGAAATGTAGGTTCATTGTGGTTGCAGGGAAAGGAGGAACAGGCGACAGCAATTTATGGGAAATCAGACTTTATTAATTCCTCTGTCCATTAAAAATTACTGTCCTTTTTTTCTTGCCCCTTTCTTCCGTTGTCATATACTTAACAGTCATGACTATGATTTTAACACAGCTGAGGAAATGTACTTATTATCTTTTGATTCTTGCACAAAGCCTGATATCAATCCTTCATTTCCTTGCTTGCCTTTTAACCTTTGCATTGTCCTGTCAAAGGATTAAGACTTCACTTAGCTGTGTGAAATTCCCAACTACTGCAAGGAGAAATTGCCATCCTCATTTGAGACCTGTGGCCCCAAAAGCTGACATTGTGTAACCTCTCTATCTAGGTCCAGATTACACTCTTTTGTGGTTGGCTGCCAAATTCTTCAGTGGAACATACAGCTACAGCTCAGAAAAGGAAACTCCTTCACTCTTTAACTTCTCTGTGGGGTTGTCCTGTTTGGCTGCGCCGTGCGTTTGGGAGTTGGTTTGCGGTTGTGCAAAGCTGGTGCAGCAGAAGGTGTGATCACAGAAGGGTTAACATCGCTTCCGCCTTCAGCGCTACCCAGGCACTTGTTAATCATGTTGGTGCCTTGCAGTACAGTTTGTTCTTTCCGGTGTAACCAGCAGCAAAGCAGGGTCCCGTCAAAAAGAAGAAATACAGGTTCCCACTGCAGCCTTGCATAGCATAGGAATTTCCAGCTTGTGCAAATCAGCTCCGAGATTGAAAGAAGTGAGACATATAAAGCTGGAAATGTCTGTGTATTTTATCAGACGGTACCTTTCAGAATGCAATAGGATTGTCCACCTGTGTAAGTAAACTCCTGTGTTTATGAAAACTGCGTGTGCTTCAGTATTTTCATTGCCTGTGGTGATTTCTGTTTCTTCAACCTTGCCTAAAAAAAAAACTAAGTTAAAAGAAGAAGAATGTTTTATTTTAATCCAGTTTAAGAGGCTTAAATGTATTTCTTTTTCCCCCAAGTTTTTGGATTTTCTTTTTTATGTTTGCTCTTGTTGAAATTTTACACGTGCTATTATCTCTGTTCATTTGGGCTGCTTCAATGACCTGTTTTCTTTCTCAGGCCATCTCTCTCTGGCAGATGTTAAATATCTCCTGCCAGTTTAATTTTCAAAAAATTATGTCTCTCAGTTTCTCTACTAATATAATATCACCAGCAGGATTCAAAGGTGCAGGAAATTGTCAGCAATCTTTTCTTGGCCAACAGTGCACTTTTAGAATTAGATTTCTGGGGTTCTTGAAAATTGTTTTTTTGCATCTCTCTTCTACCCTGGGCTGTTTCTTCTCTGCAGCCTTTAAAACCTCTGCAGGTTTCATTTCCTTCATTGTTCTTTTTCTATATTCATTTTGCTTTTCTACTTTTTGCTCGTTACCTTCCTTACCTCTCATATTGTTATCATTTTCTTTGACCTACTTTTTTTGATGTCTGTGCAAGAAATTCTCATAACTTCCAACTGTTTGTACTGTCAGTTTCAGGAAGTGAGAAAATAGCTGATGGGTAGCCTTGGCTTCAAGTTTGTGCAAGTGTTTGTCTTGAATTGTTTACCAAAGCGATCAACTCCTTAATAAATGTGCTATTTTTTGTATGTAGCTTCAATGGTACACTGGGACTGTAGAGCATGTTAATTAAAACCTGAATAGCCATAAATACATCTCCCATAAGCTAAAACGTTGCTGTGCTTGGCAAGCATGTATTTTGAGAAGGGTTTTTTTTTTTGGAGTGACTTAGAAAGGAATCACTTTTGCTATGATTGTAAGCAAATTTATTCTGACGCCACTGTCCTCACTAGGACTCTGTGATGCAAAGCTGGAAGTATACAAGGATGAATCAGCCCCATTGTTCCTCTGTGTACATCCCAATAATTGCCCCTGTGGAGTCTTTGCAGTGCATACACAACTTAAAAACAATGTATGCAATTACCTCTACCTCATCAAACACTTTCCTTCCACCCTTTCTTTGGTGGTATTTTTCTGGGCAAGTACAAGAAGAGCAATGAACTCTATTTACCTTCCAGTATTGACATATCTGAAGTGGAGCAATAATCTCATTTTGCACTACACCCCTCTGTTGTAGTCTTTCCTGGGATTATTGGCTATGATTTGGTGGGGGTTGTGCCTCACTCAGACAGTTTTCCCACAGAGGGTAGAGAAAGAAATACTCTGATTTCCCAAGTCATGGTCTTTGGCATGAGTTTGTTTCAGCACTGTTTTCTTAGCAAGCTCTTTCCTCTAAAATCTATTATCAGCTGTGTGTAAATAATACTCTGAGAAAAATCAGGAGTCATAATTTCCTTGGCAGTTGCTTTTATTTGCTATCACATTTTGATATTTTCAGCTCACCTGTTTTGATAGTCGCCAGTTAATCTTTGTAAGTGTTCAATTCGCAGAAAGGAAAACATCATTTTCAGTCAGGATTATATTTCTTCCAGTCTGGGGGAAAGAACAATGAAGAAAATCCAGAATGTTTTCTGTAAAACTTTCTCTAAATAAGCCATCTTTTAAAAGCACAAAGGTCTTTGAACTCTCATTTCAGTGGAGAAACTTTAGGAATCTACAGACAAACATAAAATGCCAAGGAGTACATCACATCTACCATAATGATAGGCCTCGAGTACACATGGAAGTAGTATTTTTGCAGGATAATGAAGTGATGTGAAGCCAGAACATTCATGTGGTTTCAGGAGAATGAGGTCTTGGGGCAGGAAAATTGTGCCAGGCATTATTTAGTGTGGTTAGTTCTGGTAGCAGAGCATTGATTTCAAAGACTTAAAGATTCTCAAATTCTTTGTTCTTGCAAAGATATGAATTTTCCTACAAATAAATTAATATTCATGCACAATTTGTTGCTGTGAAAAAAAAAAAGAAAAAAAGATGGTGTTAGAGCATACTCTGAATTATTATGGGGTCCTAGAACTGTTGGTAAAGGTGCATGTATTTCTTCTAGATCAATCACAGTGCTTAGTCCTGAAATCTAAGTAGGTGTCTTCAAGGTTCCCAAAACAGAGGGATCTACCATTTTGTTCCAGACCTCTGGATGCCTACACTGGAAAAGTAAAGATTATCAGAGAGAGAGAAAAGAAAGTAAGACACTTCTGAGAGGATATGTAAAATAGCCCCTCATAGCAACAGAGAGGAAAAGATGGATTGACAAGTTTCCACAAGTAGACCTAGCTGGGCTTTGATCAACAAAGTTCAGAAAAGGGAAAAAACTAACTACCAAAACTGGAATTACACCATGGACCACAAAATAAAATATGAATGATAGGATGATATTGGATAAGCTGAGCACATCTTGATTCCAGAATGGAGTGCAGCTAGCATAGTGAAAAAGCTGAGGTAAGAAGTTATGTACTGTATTCTTTTGCTTTAATTTAGTTCTAAGTACTTCTTCCATTACTAGGTAAAGTTTTAGTAATCACTACTGGGTTCTTGTGCATGCTGAAAAGAACTACCCTGGTCATGTGCTCCTTCACACAGAAGTCAGAAATTAGCCAGTCAATTCTTTTGGAAATGCAGAAGGGAGAAGTACAAAAGATCTTGTGAAGGCCTATGGGAAAAAATGTCATTGCCCTCACATCTCAGCACCCTGCTGCCAGGAGGGGTAGCAGACATGAGCTCCACCTCAGACCTAAGTATGTTAAACACCTCCAAAGAAATTGTTACAGAAACTCCCCCAGTCTCAGGAAGCTAAAGGACCTCTGTATTTGAATCATGGAAGCTGGAGGACAGCCCATCAATCATGCCAAGAAGATCCATTAGGCTAATGAGGGTTAATTGATTCAATAAATCTAATCTTATGTACCAACCTTTTATCATCCCTGACCTGGGAAAGACCTGAAGTAGGTGGGGTGGTAGGGAAATACCTAAATGCTTAAATAAATACATAATTATTCCCAGTTTTCTTTTGTTGGAATTTCTTTTGATGCAGCTGGGAAAGCCTAAGTCAGTAATTAACTGCTATGTACCTTCTCTACACAGTATCACTGAATTAAATGCCGTAACATGATTCTTTGTTTGGACTAACAGTGCTGGTCTTGACTTTCTGTTTGTTTTTCATGTTTTATTACTACTTGGCAGCTGGAGAAACCTTTAAATATCCTGGAATATGGTGGAAGCAGTACTGATAGATCTGTTCAGCCTCCCAGCCAACATGCAGAACAACATCCACGGATTACTACACAACACTCTGGAAGCTATTGAGAAATGCTCTTCCATCCATGCTCTGTTTGTTTATGTCATGTGTTGCCACAGGCAGGGGAGTGAAAGGAAAGGTGAACAAGAGTTCTTGCTTGCAGCTCTAAGAGGTTTTCAGAGTCTGAAGAGAGGACTTGAGGTGGTATGTGCTCAGACTACAGTTGCTGCTTTGTACACTGTCAAACAGAGACTGGATGAAAAAGACCTGAGCATCATTAAAGTTATTCTTCCTACCTTAAGAAAAGACTTAATGAAAGTATATATAGACCATCTCTTTACAGCAGTCTACCAGTTTGAATTTGAGGATTTACAGGTGGTACCTGACAGTGAAAGCCTACAGATATCAGAACATCAGCATGAAGGGCAAACGCTTCCTTCACAGGATGTGGCACTCATCCAAAGTGAGATTCAGATGTACTTGGAAAGCCTGCCAAGCCTGAAAGGAGAGCTCACCATCCTCAGATCTTCCCTGATCCCAGGTAGAGAATTCCAGTTAACAGTTTTTACAGAGATTTACCAAGCATACTTCTTCCAGGGAGTTGCAAAATGAGTAAGATTTGGAAATGCCTTCAGGCATCAAATAACTCTATATGATGTTGTAATAGTGTATAATGTGTTTAAGAGGAAAAAGTGTCAATAAAAATACATCAAAAGTCTGGCAAGATTGTTCCAGGCCTGATCATGATCCGAGGAAAGACAGTGCTGGGTTTATGGAGGGCAGACCATAAAATCTCCTCCTGTCTGTGGGAATTATGCACTTCGAGAGTTACCATCATAATTTGGAAAGGCAGGATAAGAGTTTCTGCTGGTCTGCAGGCCCAGACACACCTGATGTCTTAGTGTCCCTGCTGTGGCATTGTGAGCAAGAAGGAAATTAGGAATCCTTAGATTTAAATACCACAGCTAAATCCGAGGTAAAGCAATACTCTACTTGATTGGCTGATTCCAGGTTACTTCAGCATAAACCCATGTAATAGCTGGTTTGATCTTGTTCTGAAAGCAATTGTTTGTTGTGTTTTCTTGCCTTGGCAGATGATATTTTCTTACATGGGTTCACCACAAGGACAGGTGGGATCTCCTACATACCAACTCTAAGCTCCTGCAATCTCTTCAGCAGCTCCAAGCGGAGGGACCCACAAGTTGTTGTTAAAGAAAATCTCCGCCGGCTAGCTAACGCTGCAGGATTTAACCCAGAGGCTTTTCACAGGGTCAAGGTATCTTATAAAACAATGGATTCAAGTAAATGGCTCAGATATTCCTTCATGTAGCACTGGCTAAATTGTAGGCATTATTCTTATCTTTGTCAGCAAGAACCTGCAATAAGCAGGACAATTAAAACATTTATGCTAGCAGCTTATCTGAGGGAATAGCCATCCAACCTATCAGCCATTTGTCACAATATGGAGAAGCAGCACTGATTCTTCCAAGTCTGTTCTAATATTTAACTTACGTACAAAGTAGAGTAATCAAATAAATTATCAGAGTACTTTCTTCTAAAAGAAAAATGCACTATTGCTTCTATAGTGGCTTTCTACTGGTACGTCTTCATGGTATTTGAACAAGGGAGCACCTGATTTCTATGTGTAATCAGTTAATGCATAAGAGTGTTTCATGTCAAAGGAAAACCTTGTACTAGTCAGAGCTAGGTTGTTTTGCAGCCATATCACTGTCCACATTCTGGCTTTGTTTTGACAGGTAGATCACGCTAATGCTGTGTGTATTATGGGAAAGACAGAGCCTGACAACTATGATGGAATAGTTACGGATCGGAAGGGTGTCACGCTGGCAGCTCCAGGTGCTGACTGCATTCCCGTGCTGTTTGCTGATCCTGTCAGAAGAGCCTGTGGTGCTGCTCATTCTGGTAGGAATTGCACTCCCTGTGCAATGTTGAGTTTTCCTGGGACTCAAAATGAGATACAAGAACCCAAAGCTGGGCTTTCTTCTATCTGCTCCAAAAAAGCCCAAGTGCAAACTTGGCTTCTGTCTATTAAAAAAAAATATCTCTAGCTTGAGCCTGTTAGTTTGTTTGTTTGTTTGTTTTTCCTTAAAAACAACATTAAAACACTTTGACCATATTATAAAAATATATTTCTGACATATTTCAGTTGTATTCACACTTAAATGTTGCAAGCACAGAGGAGCTGTGAGGTATGCTCTAATTGCCCAAACCAGGACACTTGGGAAAAAGAACACTGTAATTCTAATCTAAACACTTCTCTCTAGTTTCCATCTCCACAAAATTATGTTAGAAAACTGATTGCTGTTGATGTGAAATTTGGGGGGAAGGGGGAGGCTTTCTCAGCTAATTTATTATTAGATATAAATATTTAATTTTAGGTTTAAATGCATCTCCTAATTTATACCTTTAATAATTGCATATATTTTTAGCTACTAGAAAATGAAAAAGAAAATTCATACCAATTTTTTTTCAACCCCTCATTTCTCACAGGATGGAAGGGCACATTGTTAGGAGTGTCTATGGCCACAGTGAATGCTATGGTATCTGAATATGGCTGTAACATGAAAGATATCCTTGTGGTCCTGGGCCCATCTGTGGGACCTTGCTGCTATAAACTTCCTCATGAATCAGCAAAAGAGTTCCACAGAATTGATCCAAAGTGTGTGAGACAGTTTGACTCTGCAAGTCCTTATATTGATATCAGAAGAGCAACAAGGTAAGCCTCCTGAGGGAACAAAAGATTAATTCCACATTTATTACAAATAATTATTTTGATACTGTATTACTCAGCACTAATATGGTGAGGGTTTGCAACAAAGTACTCTCTAGTTCTTTGCAGATCAAGAAAGGATACTTTTGAATGAATGGTATTTGCTCACTTTTGCTGGATTTTAGCAATTATTTTATTGTTATACTGTTGCATATTGTTAGTTTATGAATTATAGACAAAAGTTCAAATTTAATGTGACTTTACGGGTTGCAGGAAAGTAATTATTTTAGTCCAATACTGAAAGAAAAAAAAAAACAAACAAAAAAAGCAAATGAAAGCCCCAGTCACAATATTGGCACAGTTTGTTCAGTTGGTACTTGAGGTTCTGCCTTAATGATAGTGCCTTATGGAATGTGAGATTGTACAAACAATAATATTTTCTGATTCTTTTTTTCAGGATTCTTCTTGAGAGAGGTGGAATTCTTCCCGAGAACATCCAAGATGATTCTATCACAGACCAGAAGCAAAACATCACTTTCTGTACTGCATGCCACCCTGATAAATTTTACTCTCACTTTCGTGATGGCACTAACTTTGGGACACAGATTGGCTTCATATCAATCAAAGACTAAGACAGTATCTCTTACTCCAGAACAGCATTTAGATAATAAGTCTGCTGCATTGTCTGGCATCCTGCTCTCATCATAGAAGTTTTTCCTCCTTTCTTTCAGACTTGTAGTAGGGAATCCATGGGTCTTGAGATTCTCCTGCTTGTTCCTTCCCTTGCCCATCTGAGGCAAGAATAAGTACCTGTGGTATGGGGACAACAGTTCTTGTGTGAGAGGGTGCAAAGGAAACAAGGACAACCCACACCAGTGGCAAAATCCATCTACAAGATCCAGATACAAGCTCCAAGTTTATGGATCCTCCTTGACCAAATATTTTCCAGAAACCTCACTATCTTAAGGTGATGGAAGCCCAAAAAAATGCCAGTCTTCATTAGCTTCTGGTTGAGATTGCTGAATGACACTAAGTATGACATTGCTAATACAGGAAGGGAAGCCAATATTGCATGTTATCTGTTTGAGACACTCAACTTTGATAGTTGCAGCTGAAGCCTTACAAAATTTTGTGCATGAGATTAATTTTCTTCTTTGGATTAGTTTTAAAGAACTCCAAAATATGTACAGGAATTTTCCTATGGAAAATAACTTGAAAGTGAGAAGCAAGCAGGCTCCTTTGGGGCAGACATTGAAAATATATGAACTCTCACCATTCTGTAATTTTTGGTTGGAGGAAAAGTAGGACTAAAACTCTTAATTTATGATGTGTATATTGATGTCTCCTTAGGATTTTTTTCTTTAAGTAGTGGTGCATTGATAAAGTCATTGACACAGTCTCAACAATGCCAAGTTATGCAATAAATATCTAAAAAGTTACATGAATTTATTATCATGAGTTAATTTTACTGACCAGCAGTTGGACTTACATGTCTTACTAAGCAAATTCTGAGCGTGCACTGTTTTCTTTTGGCCAATAAATATAATGCCTCTAGATTTTACAATAGACACGATGCTTTCTGACACGCAGACAGTGAGGGATTGCTAAGAGTAAAGCTGTGCTGATTGCGGCTTGCAGAGCTGCCAAGCGCAAGCCTTGGGCCAGCGGCACGCGTGACGTACTTTCTATTTTGGGTTCTGCGAGCTTTCCCCGGTCTGACTGCTCTGCCCACTAGAGGTCAGTGCTCGCTCGCGCTGCTCTTCCATCCTGGAGGCACGGAAGGATGGATGGATGGATGGATGGATGGATGGATGGATGGATGGATGGATGGATGGATGGATGGATGGATGGATGGATGGATGGGGGTCCAAACCATGCGGTTTGCAAAGCACCACACAGCACACGCTGCTACTTTTGCCTCTACAGTCTTCTGCCAAGTTATTCTAATATCTGTTCTTGAGGAATAATCTATTTTCATTTTGATTCAGAGCTGACCGAATTAGACCTTTCTTTGTTTTCTGGAAGAACAGGCATTCCAAAAAAAACTTCCTTTTACCTGTGAATGGTATTTCTCAGAGAAGAGCCTGGCTCTGAGTATATTCTCTGGCTGTAACCATCTACGAAAAAAATATGCTTCTGCCAACTATCTTACTTCTTCAGAAATATTATTCTGCTGCTGTAGCCCGACAGTCATTGTCAATCTTCAGTTACCTTTTTAAATCCCTCCATTGCTTTCACCATTCAGCTGGCTTCAAACCAGAGTCTCAGGATCCAACAGGGGCAACAGTCACACTACTCAGTTTAGAGTTGCCAAGCAAATTGCTGCATACCAGCTAATGGTGTGTATGGTGTGTATTACGTGTATTATTGATTTGTTCTAAATATAGGATATATAATTATAGAGACACTGACAGGCTTATCTTGCTGCAGTAGTTAAAAACACCAACCCAACAGCCTACCTTCATCTTTTAGTTCTGTCCCTTTGCCCTGATTTCTGTTCCACTTTATGGATACTGATTGATGTAGCAGTGAGGTGAGTAAGATATAGGGGCAGTAGCACTACATTGCTTTCAGTCCTGGCATCTGAAGCTCAGCCAAAGCTGAGTGCCCTTCACCTAACCCTTTTCCCTTGTGTATCAAGGGTATGCCATCAAAAACAGCTGGGTTGCTTGGTTCTGCAAGGTACTTGACAGCTGAAGCATCATAGGGGCCCATGTTCCTGCTGTTATCCCATCTCACCTCAAAGATGGCTTTAAACCAATTCATTTATTCTTTCAGTAAGTAGAAAGACCTTGCAGTCGTGCTGCTTACCACAGTTCAAATGCTCAACAGTCGCATTAATATGATACTGAGAGTAAGCCCTATCTTGTTCTTACCTGCTCAAGGATTACAGTAGAGATTTTCTGTTTAGAAAAATACAATTTAGACATCATGATAAGGCTGTGCAAGCTGGAGAGAATATCAGAATGAGCAGAAACACCAAAGGCTTCACCTTTTGGAAGATAAATCATTACCACAATTGTTCTCTTTTTTTTTCTTTTATATGAATTACCTAGACTGTAAACCTTCCAAGACAGGAAATAGTCTTTTGCACTATGGATGGATGACTGAGGTGGAAAACTCCATGACTGATAAGAAAATATTGTAAGGTTCAGTCTCAAATCAGGCTAGGCTCTGAATAATAGCTTGTTTCAAAAGTCCTTGCTACAAAGGCATTATAATCCTGGCATTAGAAAAAAGAGTTTGGAGGAAAGGCATGACAAGAAGGAGACTAGGCTGTTTCACATCTCTGTTTATTTACTTTTCATTCTTGCTGCTCACTGAAGGAGGCAAGCACATCACCCCTGATTCACCACCTCTAGAGAAGCTCTTAAAATGCTTCAAAAATTGTTCAGCCATACCTAATTATCAGATCCCATTTATTAATCTTATATCCATTGAATTTATAAACTACATTTGCCCCATTATTGTTATTAAATGACATTATTAATTATGATAATGGTGTGCCCTGAGGAGAGCACATGACATGATCACATTGAATATTGTTTTTGCTAGCTGTTTATGCCATTAACATTTGTTACTATTGTAGATTCTCAATATGGGCCTCTTTATTTACATTATATACTTGAATGAAGTGTACTAAAACATGTCTGAGAAAGGCTTTATTCACTACTCCAGTAGAAGATGGCAGCTCTAGCTCTAGCAAAGCTGCCTGAGGAAGCAGTGTGCAACTTCAGAGGCATAGATCAAAGCCTGAGATAATTAGGGAAATGTCCATTATCCAAACCATGTCGTTTACTGCCATAGGTATGGCAAAGGTGAAAACTATTAAGGCAATTAGATGAAAAATGTTTTTGATGCATTTGTAGAGGTCAATTCCATCAGTGACTGCTCGTCTCTCTCTACTGACAACCTGAGGAGACAGGATGGGGGCAAAGCAGTTTCATATTTGACAGCTGCCTTTGTGATTGGCTACAAATTCAGAAGTCATGGGCCTGGACATTCAGCAAAGCATGTGGGGACATCTTGAGTCACAGAAAGTATGTAATGCCTCCCAAATTACAAGCTTTGAATTACAGGAAAGCATCTCCTTTCCCCAGCCGTATCATGGACTTGCAAAGTGGTCGTCTTTGCTTGTGTTGTTTTCCTCATGCTTATCTCATGTGCATAGCTGTATTTCTGTCCAGCACCAGTCACAATCACCCTGTGAGGACTGTGAATCTGGTCACAGGGGGTTGGAAGACACTGAGCAGCACCAGTGCTGCTTTCTTTTGTATGCTTGTGCTTTTTTTTTCTTTTAGCAGCAGTCTGAAACTAATTGTTCTCAGCACAGGGATATCACTATCCTCCAAACCATTCCCATTTTACAAGTTTGCAAAAGAGCTACTGCTTTCCAGCTTACAGGGCAAAGAAGCCAATATGCCTAGATTCCCTCACTGCTGTCCTCATTTCCACTCCATGTTCAATTTGCTGCTGGGCAATGCAAAGAGGGAGATGAGCTGCACTCATTTGTGCTGGGGCCCAGAGGGGCTGCGCGTGTGCACTCGCCTCGACGTCATGTGTGTGAAGCTTTTGTTCTCTGAGTACCAAATTCCTTCCTGAACTCCAGCCTCTTGTGCAACAATATTAACTGGACAGTGCACTGACAGGAGTAGTAAATCCTATATATGACAGAGGAAATAGTGTATTAACCTGCTGAGGGATTTACATACCTCCAAAGACTGACAGCCTGTGAGGCTGGCTTGTTCTACTTTCCATTTCTAGCAGGTACTATTCAGTGCTTACAGATGAATGACTTGGATAGATATGTATGTGGATTTAAAAACCGTCCTGGTGGAGTATATTCTTTTATCTGGGATGCTACTAATCATTATCCAGTGTAACACCTTTTTATAAGAAACAGAGATTTTGCTGTTGTGCTTGCTTTAAATATACAGTGCCTGTGGCTGTGCTGCTAAAAAGCGTGATTATGTATTTCCCAAAGGCATGCAGAGAAATAGAAAGCTAGCTTTTTTAAGTGATCCCTCTGATCTTTCATTAGTAAGTATTTAATTTACAGTAGCATCTCACATTACAAATACTTGGCTGTCTGTCTGCAAGCTCTCAGGGCTGAGAGGAGACCCACAGAAGAATTTTGGGAGTATGGTCTCCAAAGGATGGCAGGACTGAATTCTCTCTCTTATCCTTCTATGAATGCAGCATCATGTCTCCAGGGCAACCTGAATTCTGACAGTCATGGGAGCAAGGACATGGCATGGATTTCTATTTGATTCCTGCAACTGAAAAGAGATCTGAGACAAAAATCAATATGTGACTAAACTAAAAGAGTTATTTTCAAATTAATTTTATCTAAGGGTTCATTTTCTATCTTCTTGTGCAAATGTAATTCATAACTATTACCTATTGTGTTTGTTTTGTTGATCTTTCCCCTTCTACATGTAGCAAAGGCCTAAACATCTGAAATAAATAGATTGCAACATAAAAATGAGGGGTGAGCCTACCATAAAACTGAACACACATTTTATAAGGGAGCCTGAAAATAATGTTTATATTTCAATATATATATTTTTTTTTTTTTTTGCAATTGTTTTAAGCAGAGAATTGTAGTTCTGGTCAGATGTTTGGAGTGAAAGTGATTTTTCCAACGACAGCTGTATGAAATAAATACCATAGCATTTCTCTTTGAGGCACTGAGCTCTATCCTAAAGCAATATTGAAGCATATGTTGCAGCTAAAGGAAAACATTTCTGTTCTGCTTTGGTTATCTTTCTTAGAAATATGTGAGCTTGATTTTCCTGCACAAGAATGAATCACAAAAAACTCAGCTGTAAAAACAAAATTGTGACAAGTGAATCAAAATCAAACACTTTCAAACACTTTCTGTTTTAATGTGTGCTTTTAGTAAGTGTTTCATAAAAATATCATTAAAGAAAACTGGCTCATGCAGATGATTTTGACTCTGCTTTCTTCTTTATACCATCCCCATAAAAAGCTGCAGGACATGAAAGGTGAGTCAATCAAGAAACTCCTTAGAGAGGCTCCTTTAGGCTTGTGGATGTTTATTGCTGTATTTGATACTTAGATCTTCCTCAGTTCCTCAATTGCCTTGCAACTTGGATCCATAGGTTCCCTCAGCACTGACACATCCTGGCTCGTGTAACTCCATGCTAGCCATGGCAGAAGCACAGATGCAGAGCTGATACTGATGTTTATGTTGTAGCTTTTGTTTAAACTATATGTTGCTGACATAAATGACATTGGGACAAAAATATGGTGCCATGATGGTAAGATATTTTGAGAAAATTCTCCTGAGCATCCCTGCATTCATTTAACATTTTAGGGGCTAGATTAGTAGCAATTTTTTTTGCTTTTAATGAGACTGGGAAAGTTAAAGATAATTCTGCACTCTCCTTATCTAGTAGATGTATTCATCAGAGTGACATAGTTTGGGTTTTAGAGTCTTGTCCTGTGTACAATTATATTCCTCTAATTTTCTTTAATAATGGCTTCTTAAGAAGGGGCTGACTGTGTGTATATTGGCTAGGAAGTGCAAACTTCAGCTGACCCCTCTTCATTAGTTTACATTACTATTTAACATAAAAGTCTGTTAGAAAATACAGGCACCACAAAATGGGAAAGTTGGACTGCTCAAACTAAAATGTTCTTTTAGGAGAAAGGGTAAAGATTTAGACAAAGTTAGTTTCAACATCTTCAGGATGACTGATTTCAATACAACTTTTGAAGGGGCTCTTATTTCCTGTTTTGAATATTAGGAGTAATCTGAAATAAACTTTAAACTGAAGAAGTACCATTGCAAATTAAAATAAATATTAAAATCTCAATTTATGCTGAAAAGAGCCTGTCTTCCACAGAGCCCATCTTACTATTTATGTATATTTATCTGCATGAGCCAGTCTTCTTATTTCTTCAGTAAATATTTCCTTCATAGATTGTAGATTGTTATATTCCCTTCAATAAATGTTTAGCTAAGTTTTACATGCAGGATTTAGCTCCATTAGTCTTTCCTAAGATGACCCTTCATCTCTTAGTTCTTCAGATTCTGCCTTATTAATGTCAATTAGGTGTTAATCAGCTTTCACTTACATGCTCTTTTACATGCTCTTTTACAAGGACTGACATTTGAACTTTGTACAGAGACTTCTTTTTTTTTCTGTTAAACTTTCAAAGTGGTGCTTTTTGATATTAAAAAAAAAAAAAAAAAGCTTAAAACAGCCTTAATTGAATGACCTTGGTTTCCTTCTTTTCCCAATTTTTCAAAAGAGTTGTAACCTATTGCACTTCAATTAGGATTTATTTTAGGCTTCCCAGCTATAACTCATAATTCATCACATCATTCCAGAAACAATCTTCATGAAGGAGGCTCAACCCAGAAAGTGAAAAATAGTTGTTATTTTTGAGGCTAACACAGAATTTATGGTAGGAGAGCATTTATAACTTAAGCAAAAACTTTTTAAAGTATGTGAGGTTGGAAAGCTGATACTAGGAAACGAAAACAATATGGAAATAATTTCACAGTTTTTGCAGGGAGGAAAAATACCCATATGTGTGATGCTGAAAATTCATTCCTTGAATTATATTCTCATCAGGACTGGATGCCTTTGTATGTACTCATTTATCCCTAGCAAACTGGGCAGAGGCTAGAGGGAAAGAATGAGGTTGTTTGCCCACTACAATAAATTATAGGAGAAAAGAGGCATACAGCAGCATTCCTTTTAGCAAGTGAGTTAAAGAGTGCACAGGCTAATGATGAACCACTTTCTATGGAGCCAGTGTCTGAGACTGAAAAAGCAGCCTTGGCTCTGCAGCAGTCTTTGAGGCTGTTATACACAAACAGAAGCAGGGAAAAAAGTCTCATTTGGGATGCAGCTAGCCTGAAACAGATATCCATGGTGAGACACTCTTGGATACAAAAGGCAGAAAAAGACAGCATCATGATGATGAAGACATTTCTACACCTGCCTATTAAAGATTTAGTGCAAGAAGAATTTATCCATGTGGAAACGTGGCCCCCTACCTTAGTGTCCAAGCAGAGAGTGATCCTGCCAAGCATCTTCCTGTGTGTAGCTCCTTACCACAGTTGCTAAAGCTATTGATTCTTCTTTGTGTGGTCAGGACCCAACCCTGGAAGGGTTGAAGTATTGAATTCTTATGGACTCATCTCAGTTCTCCTTTTTCTTCATCTCTGATTCAAACCGTGCTACAGGCATACCATGCACTCACAAGCTTCCAATCCATGCAGGCAGGGACAGGACCACAGTTAATTGTGGGAGGCAGATAATGATAACGTATGTATTATCTGCATGCAGGACTCTGGGACCTTGCTGGGGCCAGAATAATTGCAATGAAGGGCAAATCTGCCCTTGCCCACTGCAGCAGTATTTCTGGACTGAAAATATGGAAGAGAAGCTGCTTTTTGAAATTTCACTCAGCTTGGCTAACAGCCCAATTTGGCAGACTTGGAAGATTTTCCATCATAATATTTCTCTGAAGTGAGCTGTAAGAATAAATGGCATAATGTATGTTTGGCTCAAGAGATGAGAGTCTAAGTTTTGAAGAATCTTTTCTTGTTTGTTATGGAACAAATCCCAAACTTGTTGCTTAGAAGTCCAGACACCCTGCTGCTATGAGGCCCCATCTGAACATCTTGAGTATAGGGGGCAAGTACTCTCCTGTGTGAATAATTGCTAACATTTCTAATCTCAGCTGTACTAATTACTGTGGCAGAAATTATTTCACAATGGACAAGGCAGATCGACCTCCTGATCAGTCCTGGAAGGGTAGAGAGGACAAGGGGGATAAACACTGTGAAACTACTCCTTACTTACACAGCAGCCACCTAAGACTCCAGATAAGGCTTCAGTGCTGAGAAAAGGTAGATCATGAAGAGAAATAACCCAGTTATCTTGGGCTCTGATAGAAACACATGGAATGGACAAGGTAGATTTTTTTTGTACCCTATCCACTGTATATTTTGCTCCAGTCTGTGCAGCACAAAGTTACCAAGCATCTTGAGCACTACTGGTTTTGAAGCAATAGACATTTCTGACATTTCCGAGCTAGACATCCTGCCTAGCTCAGCCAAATTAAACTGACCATTCAAGATTTTGAGTGGTCAGTTTAATATGTACTCCACACTTCTCATAAGAAAACATTAAGGAGAAACTTGTAATCTGTGTATTTATGGTGGTTTTATTCTTCTACCTGGGTAATGCCACTACCAGATTCAGCAACTCTGCACACAATGCACAAAGACCTGAAGGGTCAAGATATTTAATATCTGTAGACCAAGAGGCATTGTGTCACACTTCCAGGCTCTGAAAGCACCATCCAAAAATTTCAGAGCCATGAGACACATACCAGAGGGTCTCAAATCTGAGGAAGGAGAAGGGAATATTTCTAGGAGATGCCCAAAGAATGGAAATCCCATGGCTTTTCCTACTATGTATTTAGGGGGCATCTGCAGCACAGTTTGCATTTGTGACAGAGCACCCCAAATGCACAGCATCTACAATGAAAAAACAGCACCTTTTCATGAGTTTTGGGAGACAGCGTTGGTTTGGGCGTTGTGCTTCATGCCTCTCAAAAGTCATAACTGTCTAACTTTGGATGCTGTAATGCTCTTCCAGTTTTAGACTGGCTATGGATGCTGTTAGAAGGCCCACTCTGTGAAAGTGAATGCTTTTCTAAGGGATAGGGATATCAGAATTCTCAAATTCTGAATATGCAGTTTCTACAGACCAACTCAGGAAAATTTGCACTGTTTCCTGCTTTCTGCCTTGTCCATTGTGGGAAGCAGCATTTTAATTCTTATTTATTTGGTAGAGACCAGAGGTAACAATTTGAAATTGCTGTAGCAGTTTTACTTTTGTTTGCAGATTGCAGATTTCACAGGTGTGGTTTGAGTTAGAGGGGATTTAAAATGCTCAGCTCTGAGGATTGATGAGGAGCAAATGTTTTGTGGATGTTGTGGTTTGTGTTTTAAATTACTGATCAGCTGTGATTAATCTGATTAGTCCTTTGGCTGGAGGAGTGTGAATTACCTTCCCCCAGGTAGAGCTGCTTGGGAACTGAAAATGTGTTTTATGGACACAAGTTCAAAGTCCTTATGATGGGAGAATAAGTGCCAGCAAAAAATGAATAACACTTGTGAAAAAAAAGAATAGGAACTGTAAAATCTCTACCAAAGAAAGTGTGTTTAAATACTGAAGTGAACAATCCCAGATAGTTTGGAGTGGAAAATTTGCTTTGTTTATAGAGAGCACAACATCTCCCATAAAAAACAGGAGGATGGAGTATTGTTAGCCAAAAGCCAATCTGCCATGGCCTCTCTCTTGTTATTTGTTTAATGATGTTCATTGCAGTCTTCTTTCTCCATTATCTAGTATTAACTTTTAATATTTTTCGTCATATTGGATATAAACTGAGATGATCGTATTTTCCAGTGGTGATGATGACAGTACTGTTCAAGCCTACCACAGTGGGAACTAGACCTGGATTTTGAAGGATTCTTTGTGAGCTGGACCTGGAAAACCTATGGTTTCATCAGGCTGTAGGGGGACATCTTAAAGAGGCCAAACTCTAATGCATACTGATTAACAAAGTAATTACTCCTGAATGAAAACAAGCATGAATACTTTTGCAAAAGATTATGGTGGTAGGAGCAATATATGAAAGTCTTACATAGAATTTTTTTTTTTTGTGATCACAGAATTATTGGCAGAAAATGTGAAATGTAGCAGTGAAGCTGAAGGTCTCTGGTATCTCAGAAGAGATTGTTTTGTGCTTGAGAACATGCAGACAAGTCTAGGAAGAAAGATTCTTGGAATTAGAGGAAATCGTGACACATACAGATTTGTCTACTGTTTGAATAGAGGTGCCAACTCATTTGAATGCATATGCTTCCATCCATATATTTATCACTTTATTTACATGCATAAGCACACACTTTTAGCTATGCATCTGTGTTTAAAAATGCACACAAGAGCCATGTATGACTCTGAGCATGTTTTTGTTAATATATATATATCATGCCAGCCAGTCAAATAGCAATAATATTTCTCCTGCTTGCTCATTCTTGGATGGCTCATTTACATATTTATGCAGCTCCTATTTTCTTTGCAAAATAAAAATCTATTAAATTATCTGCCTAGGCTTTCACAAGGACACAAATCACTAAGCTTCTGATTTTTTTATTTTTGCAACTCTAGACATTCCTGAAAGTGAGGCTATTCCATCATTCATTTGCTTTCAGCACAAGCATAACAGCTCCAGAATAAGTTCTTAATTGTGGTCAGAATTTATGTCAACACCATCCATAACAAAACAAAAATTGATGAATATCAGCTTTTTTATATTTAAGTTGTAGAGCTGACTTACTGTACTATCATACAGAAGTAACTGAACAGAAACAGAAATAGATTAGGATGAATTTTGGATTGGCTTGATTTGTTTATTAATTTTCTTTGAAACAACAAGCAGCTCACTGCTAAGGAAAAAAAAAAAAGAAATGTAGCTAATCAAAATAGACTGCAATTTATAATCCAAGTACACTCACAGGATTCATTGCACAGTCACAGTCATGCAATCATAACCTATGTGCTCTTTCTATCTGCTTTGTACTCAGCTACGCTGTGCTTTATAAAGATTGAGAGACCTACAGGGAAAGAGTTATAGCCTGGATTGTGGAACAGCCTTTGTGCTATGCCTCCAAAATGCATGTTTGTACCAACATCAGATTAGGCCAAGAGGTGTAAATCCAGATCAGCTATCAAAGGAAGGATGAGCCCAAAATAGAAAATAAATTAGTGGCCTAGCATAAATCTTCCCACTTCAGCACTAGTGCTGGATATAAATTCTGATGGACAAAAAAGCTTTTCTGGGAAATCCTAGCATTTGAGAATGTACTCCTTAATCTGAAATATTTTAGGGTTTTCCATGTCTTGAAAGAATACACAGCTGATTGTTTCCCTGTGACTGGGGAACCAAGGATGGGATTTGCTCACACCTTTACAACCTTCTTTAATAGAGGATTTTAGAGAAAGTCAGAGTCACACTAACCCTGAGTGAAAAGATCTCATGCTGCATAGTGATGGGAAAAGGAGCAGTTAGCAATTATGTCAAGGGAAAATCTGGCTGCATGGAAATTGTTTTTTCTTCCTTCCCAGTGAGGTCATTACTCAGCTAGGCAATGATATCTGCAGCCATGAAAATTTAAAATCTCAGCTAGACAAGAACTTCAGCTTTTCAGATCTAACTTTGAAGTTAGCCCTACTCTGAGTAGGGCTTTGGAGCTCCAGACTACATTAAATCATTCTGTGACTTTTTGACTTCAGACAGATGAAATACTGATATTTGCACTTGATTTAGTCAACCAAGACCTCGTTTATAGTCAAGAGAGAAAAGCTGGGTGTGATTCATTTTCATACGAGGCTATCTAGGTCTGACAGGTTGCACACTGACTACAAAAGGTTTACCTAGCTCAGGTTTGTGCACCTACACGGCATTAAGATAAGACCAGATTTTATCTTCTGTGGAGATGTTTGGGCAGTGGGGATCCAGAACTCACAGGCTGCTTGACCTCAGAGGAACTTGATGGGATGTGGGAACCATGCAAGCCTTCAGCAAATGCTTGGTGAAACCCATATTCTCACTTATATATTCTGAATATTTTTATTTCTATATCATGATAGATCCTGCAGGGCTCTGCAACAGTCCTTTTATTGAACGAATTAAACTAAAATAAATGTTTTAATAATTTTTGTGCGCTGGTGCATCCTTTTAGAACTGAGTTCTCATGAAATTTTACTATTTTTTTGGAAACTTTCAGGGCCCAAATAAGGGTTGAATGCTGAAAACAGGCTTTTGCAGCTCTTTTATTCATATTGAATGAGAATATTACTACGCTAGTCCTGTTGCAGGTCTGCAAGAAAGGGAAACCGAGAATAAGAAACATTTGCTTTGCAGTCAATTAGTGAACCTGACTGATAAAGTAAAAGCTAGTGTATCAGGATCACCCTGCATTGTGCTGATTGAAAAAAACACGTTTAGAAATATATTTAAGTGCAGTGGAAGAAAAGGTAGAGTGTACCTAACAAATCCCATGCTAAACCTGTGACCTACATCTGGAAGCTCTGGAAGCTCAGTGTGGTTGTGAAAGGTAAAACAATCTTCTCAGCCAAGGGACACTCTGCCAAGAGGGGTCAGAGTCCTTTTGCTGCCTTTCCTCCAAACTCCCTTCTTACCCTGACAAATGGGGTCTTGGCATTTGCCAAAACAAGGACAGTAACAGGCGTTTTTTGTCAGCACATGGGAGCAAAGCCATTAAGTTTTTTTTTTTTCCTAGGAGGTACCAGTATGTCTCCCAATACTGTACACAGAGTTTTAATTAAGATGTGATGTTTACTACCATCTTTCTGAGCCAGAACAGATGTTGCTCTCCAGCAAAATGCTCTTCCAAGATGACTGGAGAATTCAGTGACATATGGAAATTAATGGGATTTTTGTGGTCAAATTTATCTCAGCATCACTTTCCACAAGGAGGTCTTGATTCCTGAGTGCAGTCTTTGGGGCTCTTTCACAGCATAAGTCCAATGATATTACTAAAGGCAATAAAGCAATGAGGAAACCACTTCTTTCAAGGTGCTTAGAAACATTAGTGACTATAAATAACAACTGGGTAGTGAAAAAACATATTTATGCCAATAAGTGAACCCTCTTTCTCCTAGATAAAGACACATTAACTTGCCCAAAGCATAGAAACAATCTGGTCGGAGAAATAGGAATAGTCGTGACTAGTATTTGAGTGTGGGTGGATGCCAAGCTGTGCACTTCTCACTGGTGGATGGGCTGAGAGCTCCATGAGAGGTCAAGGCACCAAGCTGTGCTGGGCTCTGTAACTTTTTTGCTCTATATGGTGAGCCTGCACCAAGAACAGGCTCAGCCTGGCAGCCTCTGTGTTGGTAGGACCAGTGCCAGCTGTGATCTAAAAGCTGGGGATTGCTTTTGCCCAGTGCTGAGCCCCAACTCCCCCCATCCCAGCTGCCAGAAGGGTTCCCTGGTGTGCATTTGCCCTGGATATGTGGGTTGGGATGTTCCACAGCACAGGAAATACCAGCACGCATGCACAACATACAGTGCACCCATATTTTGGGAAGCCTGCTAAAGTCAGGGAGAATTTGGCCTCTCCTCTGAATTGACTCCACACTGAAGAAGAAAACATTTCATAGTACTAATAAGGACACAGCTAAGTTCCTTGGCCCTGAAGCAGACAAATGTCAAATGTGTACAACTAAAGGGGCACTTGTTTTGAAGTGCAAAAAATTAATTTGCTTTGCTTTTCAGATCCCCCTACGAGTCCTCAGAATACTTGGTGTGGTTTGCAGGTATGCCATCCTATTTCTGAGCATGTTTTCCTGTCTTTTGTACTGAAAAAAAATAGTCCCCTTCATCAAGAGAGACAAAAGTCTTCATATGGGTAAAATCAAAAGGCGAGCATATGCAGGTATAACTGCTTTAGAGGTACATGCATCTCTGTCACATGATAAAGAGGGGTTTTGTAAATAGCCTGGTGTTCCTGTATTGGCATTTCCTCTGCAGGCAGCACTCCGGCTTTGTGCGGGCGCCTGGCACTTGCACACAGCTCTGCTCTGTTATGGAAAGCCAGGCATGCGTGAGCTGATCACTGGAGACAGGCAAGGAAAAGGGGGACCTCAGCGAAGATGAGTCAGTTGGGGACAGGGAACACTGCATCTTTTGTGGAGTGGCATTAAGAGGGACAGGGAGGCGACAGTGATGCTTGCACGGCATCCCCATGGCCCCCCCTCGCTCCCCAAACCAGTGTCAGAAAAAGGCAGACCTGCTGGAGCGTGACAAAACCATGCAGCAGGAAAATGAAAGCCTTGGGGGGAAATATAACTCCCATGTATTTGTGGAATACAAGTCCTGGAGAGGAAGAGTGGGGAAAATCACGCCGTTGCTGCTATGGAAACCAAATCCTCCCCATCACAGGGAGGAGATGTGCCAAAGTCCTGGGCAGCCTGGCTGCTGCTCACATCATAAGCCAGACCCCCCCATTTCCCACCTCTTTGCTCTCTCCTAAGACCGTAACGGTTTTGAGGCTTTGTGTACAGAAATGAAGGGTTATGGAGCTGCAGCGGTGTTCAACCAACCGTCCTGGCAAAATATATTCAGGCCTTTCTCTGAGAAATGCCAGAGGCTTTCTAGTTATTATTTGCCATTACAGGAATGTGCTGGGGTTTTTTGCTCCCCCCCTTGAATCAGATTGAAGGGAGGATAAAAAGAGGTTTAGAGGCATCACCTGTGATTCATGTCTGTCTCCACGGCTTTTTCCACTCCTGAGGCTGGATGAGAGATACCAGCTGGAGAATTAATTTTGGAGTGGGGCTCCTGGGTGCCTGTAATCTAGCAGAGGAAAACATGCTTCCTACCTGTGTTATTTCTGCTGCATCCATGTCTGAGGAAATGAGAGCAGGATTTCACCAATAAAGGCAAGGGGGAGTGAAGACCAATGAAAAGAAAGCAAAACATAAATTGTGATACGGACTGAGCAGGCCTCTCCTTATCTTTTCGTGGTCTGTGCCTGTGCCAGGCTGCAGGGTATGAAGAGCGATTACTCTCCAAGCCCTGGATATAGAAATAACTTGCTGTTTTACTTTTTTAAACAGCAGCTGTGCTCATTACAATGTATGTTCATGGCAGTTTTGTATTCATCAGTTTTCTTATACCAAAGCCAGTGGTATGTTGCTCAGTGGGTTCCTGCAGTAGGAAAAGCTGGTAGTCACATATATACTGCATTATCCTTACACAAGTCCTTTATTTCAGAGAAACCTCTTAAACAGGCTAACCTGCAAATATTAGTGAAGTAGAACCCATGGTATAAAATGATCATAGTTGAGACCCCTATTTGGAGGGAATCCTGGTACCTGCTGGGATGACAACAAATGGGTGTGCTGAATTTCACAGGCGACAGAAGAACATTCCCTTATAATAGGAATCAAAAAGTCAAGTACTGCGCCAGTGGCATAGGAAGTTACTGGAAACTGGGAAAATACATCAGGGAGGTATATCTGCCTTATTTTATTATTCCCTTTGTATCCATAACTAACTGCTGCTGGAAAGCCTGAGTGCAGATATTCTGGTAGTCTGACAGTTCCCTCTGTGAGGAGTAGTCCCATTGAGCCAAATAGCACCAGTTATTAGTATATTGTTATGAATTACCACCAAGTATGTACAGGATTTTGACTTTATTGAGGCTTACAGGATTTCTGCATTGTTGTAGCTCTTTGAATATCAGTGAAGATAAGCCATGCTCATTGTGAATGCTGGCATCAACCCTGTCCCTGCTTCGTGCTACTGAAAGCATCTGGGGGCACACCAGCCAGCTTGCAGTATATGCTGTAAGGCTGCAGCATATTTTAAACATGACTAAAGGAAAATAAAATAAAAATTATTAAAAAAAAAAAAAAATCTGAACACAGAGAGACCTGGCTGAGTCCCAAGCGGAGGAGGAGGAATTTCACTGGTCTAATGATCAGCATCTTCTTCAAAGACAGGAGCAATAAGAATGTTAAGTATTTGTCCTATCTGCATTGTTCTGTGACAGGAGATTCACCCTCTGTCATGAGCCCATTTTGGTTACAGTAGAACTCCTGCAGGCCTCACTTCAATGATTTTCAGTGAAAGGTCAGAAGGAGGGGGGCACTGGTGCAGCTAATTCAGCGATTGTGCAGTACCAGCTCTTAGATTCTTGGGGTTTTGTTCAGTATTAAAAATAAGACACAGTTGTTTACTAGGGGATTGCTGAATGGCCTCTGTTCCCATGATACCTAGAGGAGGCTGACAATTATTCTCCCTGGGTTCTCCCTGGAGCTATTTTCTTTGCTGGCGGGGAGGAAATTGTTCATGTTTCATTTGCACTACCGTTGTTCCAGCCGCCAGAGCAGGAATGTTTGCCTGCCAACCTACATTGGTGGTAGCGGCTCCTCTTCAGACCTGCCATCTGTTAGCGTTATTCCTGATGTCATCTGCGTGATGGCAGATCCTGGATGGATGTCCCTCTGTGCTAGGCACTGTTTCACTCTGTCAGGAACAGCAGAGGGGCAAAACAGAGGCAGGTAAGGGACACAAGGGGCTGGAGAAGGGCTATCTGTCCCAATTCTCTTGGCAGGCTGGGAACAGGGCCTTGAACTTCATTTTCCTGTTTCTGGCTCTTCTTGGTCTCTTACTGAAATATCTCCTTAACTGTAAATAGCAGTTTCAGCACAACACAAGGGTCTGCAAGTCCCTGATTTACAAAACAAGGTTTCTTATAAACATCCTCATCCTGAATCCTTGTATGATCTGGACAGACTAAAAAAAAAAAAAAAAAAAAAAAAAATAAAAAAAAAGGATTTTTCCCTTAATTCCACTTGGTTCTTAGCCAATCTGGATTCTCTGCAAGATGGGGTCCTCACTGCTCAGGAGAGTATTTTTTTGTTGACTCCTTGGTTCCCGCAACGAACCCTTTTAGGCTGAGCTTAAGCCCCGTCACGCTGAGCCCGTGTTTTAAGAAATGAAGCCACTCCCCGCTGGCCAGCTCTTGGCAGCTTGGGCGACTGCGGTCAGAAACATCCTTGGAGCCCGGCCGTGCTGGAACTCCCGGCCCGAGCTAACACACCTGTCATTGCTCCCGAGCCTTTCCCCTTCCCTTTGTCCGGACCGGGGAGGCTGCGGGCCGGCTGCAGCCCAGCCCCGAGCCTGCAGTGCCGGCGCGGCACCGCGGAGCGGCACCGTCCTCCCGGACACGCTGGGCGCGACCGCCCGGGGACGGCGCCCGGCACCGCTCGGGAACGCAGAGCGCGTCCGCCCGGGGATCCGCGCCGCGACCTTACGGGAACAGCCGCAGCGCTGCTCTCAGAGGGGGGAAGGTGCCCCCCCCGCCTCGGCCGGGCACATACACTGCCAAAAAAAAAGCATTTCCACGTAACCTCAGCCCCCAAATTTTGGGATTACCCACACAAGTCTATCAAACACGAGTGCTTGCATCACGGGTTTCTGTGAAGCGTGTGTTGGTAAGTCAAAACGCTGCTAAACCATCCAGGGTTGCATCCAAACACCGCAAGTTTTTCATCATTTACAGCATTTGGATTGGTAGGAAGGGTTTGTTTGGTTTGGTTTTCCCCTCCTGTCTTGCTTTTGGTTTTGAGATTACATTTGTGCTTCCAGATTCTCAAATGATGCAATATTTAAAAGCTCAAACAATGTTTTTATTTTTTTTTCCCTTTTTTTTAAATGAAACTTAGCAGGAAAATTTTTCAAGTTTAAATTAATCCAGTGTTTGTGTTTGCCATGCTATGAACAATGTTTCTAGCAAATGCCATTATACAGGTCAATATCTAAATCATATCTATTTTCACTTTCTGAAAATAATGGATTTTTTTTTTAACTTGGAAATCCGGATATTTCATGATTAGCAGTTATTTTTTAAAGCAAATTTAGTAAGTCTTAAGGAGGGTATAAAAATAAACAGGCAAAAAAAGAAACATTTCAAATCCTGTCAAACAGAAATCGGTTCTGCACTTTCCACTAATTCAGTTCCTTCAGGTTTTGACCGCACATTATCCCAGTAGTTCTCCCAGTCCTTATTTGAGCAGTGCTTGGCTGATGTGGGGCTACCTGGGGCTATGGAGGAAGATCTGCCATGAGTCCCAGCCTCCACATTATGCAGACTAGGGACATATGCAGGATGCCACATCTCCTCTCTGGAGGACACTGAGGTGGCAAGAATTACTTCAGGGGTGCTCTACTATCTCACCCTGGTCAGGATATGTGAGTCCTACTTCAGGAACTGGGAGTCTCCCACATTTACCAATTTCTGTGTGGCCAGTCTGTCTGCTTTGCCCAGCAGGGTCACTTCCCTCCTTCATCTTTCCCAGCCCAGAACTGAAATTTGTGTCTTTATTTATCTGTGTGTTTTGGAGGAGTCATTTGGACATGACTTTTTACCCTTTTGGAGAGCAAGCTTTCTCCTGCATCCTGATGGGTTTGCTCACCACTAGTGCATTTGGAAACAAAGGACTCTAAGAGGGTCAAACAAGACAGAGCATTTGCCAGCATTTTGGTAATGAAATTGGTTTAGTTTTCATACATTTAGAGAAGATGCTTCTGTGGTTGGCAGCCTGTGGAATGTTTCATTTTTGTTTGTCACATGACTTAATATATCACACACACGCAGAGCCAGTAATCAATAGTCTTAAGCCAGACACCATGCCTAGAGGAGGGACTCAGCATCTGGTGAGACCCTCAAGTCCTGTTTCTCAAAGTTACATGGGGTACCAAAATCCCACTGAAGTCAGTGTCCCTATGTTATCTGTGTGGACCTTGCATGAGGTGCAATTGCAATGTTTTTATTGTCTTTGCTCTCTGTTTCAGCAAGTACAAGGTGGACCAGGCCAGGCTGGCCCCAGAAGAGCTGAAAGGACACCCCACTGACATGTATGGGAGTCCATGTCTGCACATCCCTGCTCTATAATAATGTCCATTGTTTTCTCTGTCTTTTGTGTTTTAAGAAAAATCCCAAACAAACCCACACAAATAGAATGTGGCCTGCTTTCCCTCTCTTCTGCAGATCAGAGTCAAATTCTTGTAGTTCTGCCCTTCTTCTCTCAAAGGCCCTTTTCCCAAGACTGGTAGCACAACAAACAAAGCTTTTCTAAAGAAATACAGGCAGCAAAGTGTTCTTTTGCCAGTGCCATCATTTCACTGGCTTTGAATCCAGAAGGGCTACTCCCTGCCAAGCCTAAATGAGCTGTGTCAGCTTGGGTTTGGACGCTTGCCTTGGTCCCAGGCATTTTCTTCCACAGTAAACAAAGCACAGGTAACAAAGCAGCTGCTGAGGGGAGCCGCAAAATGGCCCATCACCACTTTGTCGAGGCTGCACAGCCAGGTGGCCTATGGCAGCCAAGGCCAAGGTTGAGGTGATGAGGGCTGTGTTTGCACCTGGAAGAAGAATGCAGCCTCTCTTCCCACAGCCCTTCATGCCCCATGGAGCATGAAGGAGCAGCCATCCTCTACATCCCCTTTCTGTGGCAGAACAGACCCAGCTGCAGTCCACTGTCAGAAAAGCCAAATGCAACCTTTTCTAAATTTTGATCAGCCTTGAACTTGACATCTGAGTGGGGACATCACCCTGTGATGCATCACACTGTTTCTGAAACAGCACTGGGCCTATCAACAACACTCATCTGCTGTGAATTGCTGGGTGGAGAATGAAGGCAGGGAAAGAAAAGTCAAAAAGATCTGCTGAGTAGCCTAGATGCAGGCCCACAACACTTCTTTTAGGGGAACAGCTGCCTTTTTCCCCTGTGTAGTCTGAGCCATATAAACACAAGGACCAACACTGTTGCATGCTGTGGTGCAGGTATGACAACAGCAGCTGGCTGCAAAAGTTTCACTTTACTTGGATCCCAGTGCAAGAGCTGGGGAGGGACAGCCAGCTATGTTTATCCCAATGCTCCCTGCCCTCCTCATGTTCCAGCATTCTACAGGGAAACTGAGGACTCACCTCCCACAACCGAGCAGCTTTCTGGGAATTATGACCATCCCTTCTGCCCTTGTAGTCAGCATTTTAAGGGCTTCTTCCCAGATAAAAATAGAGGGCGAGGGAATGACCTAGCTGTCTGTCTAAAATTACTTGGGAGAGTAAAAGCCCTTTGTGTGTACTGTGTTTTTTTAGGATATCTTTGCATTTGTATTTCTATGATCACTGGAGGGGCCATTTGAGGCTGTATTAGGGACTATGCCAGCACTTCATGAAAAAGTTGGATGTGTCCTGAGGACCCTCCCTGGAGGTAATGACAAGTGATACAAATTGATGAGAGCCTAGACAGCATATCTAATAAAGTACACTGAAATGATCATCTGCTTTTTTGGCAGGGATGTTATGTAAATAAAGTGAAACTTGGTTATTTCTTATTTCTGTGTAGTCATTTTTTCTTTCAGATATCACAACTGAGAAGGCAATTTGAGAGGGGAGGAAGAGCTCATTTCTATCACTGTGGCTGAAGCCCAGCTGTAAAAGCAGAAATGGCTTTTCTGTCTTAAATTTTCAGGCTAGGACTTGCTATCTTCTCAAAATACAAATGCAAGTCATTGTGCTCACCCGGAATTGCAAAATCGTGATAATTTCGGCTGAAAGTGACCTCACCAGGTCATCTAGTCCTGCCTGTTTCTCAAAGCAGCACCAAGCTACACAGCTTGCTCAGAGTTGTGTCCAGTCAAGTTCTGAGTATCTCCAAATGTGATTCCTTTGGAGACAGCTCCTCTGGGGCTCTATGCCAATATTCTACCTCCTGCAGAATCATCTTTTTTTCCTGACACGTAATCAGAACAAGCATGTTGCAGCATGTCTTCTTCCTAGTATTGTGCAGCTTTGAGAAGGAAGTCCTCTATACCTTTCTCTTCAAGTAGCTGTCAACTGTAGCAGTAATTTCCTCTCAACAATTCTCAGCCTTTTCTCATATGCTGGTTGCTCCAGCCCCCTGACCACCTTGATTGCCCTCCTCTGGACTCCCCCTTGGATATCTCAAATTGGAGATATTACTGTAGGTGTAGTTTCACCAGGGTGTGAGCAAAGAGTAGTGCAGCTGACCTGCTGGTTATGCTTTTGTTGACAGATCCCAGTATGAGGCCATCCCTCTTTGTAAAAATGGCACACTGTTGGCTCATATTAAACCTGCTCTCCATGGTATCACCCCAATCCTTCCCTTTAAAGTTGCTTTCTATCCAGCTGACAACCCAGCCCATACTGGGGCATGGAATGACTATGTCCCAGATGCAGCATTTTGCCTTTTTTGAAGTTCATGGTTCTTGTCAGCTCATATCTCCGGCCTGCTGTTTTCCTTCCAAACAACATTTCAACTCTCCAGCTTATCAACTGTTCTCTCTAATTTGGTATCATCCATGAATTTGCTGAGGGTAAGTTCTGTCCTATCATTTAGGTCATGGATAATGACATTGAACAGATGGGCACCATGACCGGGATTTCATGCTGCTCATAACAGGCCTTTGAACCCAAAGGTCCAAACAAATTTTACTTCAAATTACTGTCCACTTATCCAGACAGTGCCTGACCAGAGAATACTTTGGGAGACTGTGTCCAAGATCTTTCAAAATTAACATCATCTCTTCTCCCATTGTCCCCTGAGCTGATCATCTGATCATAGAAGAAAACCAGGTGAATGAGACATGATCTGTCCTCAGAAAATCCATGCTGGCTGATTCAAATCACCCTATTGTCCTTTGTGTGCCTGGAAATGTTCTCTATGACCTTTACAGGGATTGGAAGATGAGAGGCATTGGCTTGTAGGGGAGAAGGTCTCACCTCTCAAGAAGGTCTTACCTCCTGAAGAAGGCTCCTTCTTCTTGATTTTCTTCAAGAACACATTTGTGACTTTTGCCTTTTTTCAGTCATTGAGAATCTTGACTGATTACCACGGCCTCTCAAGGATGACAGGGATCGCACTTGCAGTGACATTCACCACGTCTCTTAGCCCCATATTATTAATCACATCTTGTCCTATGGACTTATGCATGTCTGATTGATTTAGGTGATCCCCTTTGTCAAAGGTTCTGCTGCCCCAACTTTGCCACATTCATGAATGCCATAGAATAAAACCAGAAACTGCTGCCTATCCACCCCAAACATTTTAAATATCTATCAGGACTAAAGTTTTATTGCAGATAGTAGTTGAGATTGTTTGATTTTTTCTTTCCCAAAACTGCTCTATGGCCCTCTCTTCATTTTTTTAAATTGATGTTCCAACTTTTTGTTGTTTAGCAAAACACAGAAAAAAGATTAAATGCCTCAGAACATTGCACCTCTGAGTAAAGTGCCTCTTTGTCAGCTCTCTGCCTTCTGTTGTGACATTCAGCTACTCCGTGGAAGTGCCCACAACCATCATTGTCCTCTCACCCTAAAGATCAAATAATCCTAATGACAGTAGGCTGGTTTCAAATTGCTATGTGATGATGATGGGGGACCAGGAGCAAATGGCTGCTAAAAACAGAGATATGCCTGGGAAAATAAATCAGTTGTGAGTTGTTAACAAACACACACACACACACACACACACACACACACACACACACAAAAGACCACTTGGAACATTCAAAAGAATACAATACTTTCCTCAGAGTGCAAGTGAGATTGAACAGTTCTTAAATTCACAGAATAGGACTCAGTAACGCCATATGGTCTTGGTTAAAATTATTTTCTATTGTAACAAAAGCAAAACCATCCCACAGAAAGCAAACCTTGAGCCAGTTATATAAGTGCTGCTGAGGGAGTGAGAAACCTGAACTTGATTTCCTGACCGACCATAGGGCAAGTCACTTTGTCAAGATATCTTATCTGTAAACTTTAATAGCTTTGAGAATTTGGACTTTAATTTCTTCATCTGTTAAATTATGATGTTGGTAATAGCACCTCTGTGTTGTGAACTACTTGGATACTGTGCTACTGGTGGTTGTATCAATATCATAGCATAAATTAAATAGAAATGGACTTGCTTTACTCCACACTGCTTTACCACTGTCTAAATGCAACCTTTAAATCAGTAGTGGTTTTGCTCATTTTCAATGTACTGTTTCCTATTTTTAGGGTGTTTTTTTCCTTCTGGTAAATATTGCCAGAAGTGTCACACCTTATAAGTGGTTTCTTTAACTTTGAGGAAAACAGGACTTATCCTGCCACTTCCTAACTTTTTTTCACTGTGAGAACCATTCTGAGACTATATCCATGTAGAATAATACAGCATTTTAACACATGCCAGTGAAATATTATGTTGTTTTATATCACAGCTCAATGTCCTGGCTATACTTTACTATCAGGAGCATAATTCTTCGTCGTGAAAATGAATTTCCAAAATTATAGCGACAGTACTGTTGTCCATAGCTGGCTATTAGCCCATGGCCATTGCTTGGCTTTTGAGCAGGATGGGAAGTGTGCCAAGGAAGTAATTATTCCAAGTAAAGAAGGACTTGACTCTGTAGAAGAACAATTCCTGTTGTAGAAGCGCGTCTGTTATTTCTACCATGCTTTAATCACATAATGCAAAAGGGATGGTGTGGGATAGATGGAGCAGGGGACCAGCAGTCAGAACTTCTGGATTCTCTCCCTGGGTGTGGCGTCCCTTTCATCATCTCTAGCATGGGTGATCACTCTTTGCTTGTCTCCTTGGAGGGATGGTTTTTGATTAGCTGTGGGTGATGTTCTTGCTGATCTGTGGAATCAGTGCTTGATAAAAAGCAGCCTTGTTTTTTTCCCTACCTTGGGCCTGTTTCAATCTTTGCAAAACTAAAGATGTCTTTAAGCCTGATTTGTAACCAAAAAAAGTTAAAACATTGCTTGATTAGACAAGTTGAAGAATTTTTATTATTCTGAAGAATTATTATTATTTTGAATGTGGTTCAGAAGCCGCTCCCAAACCTAAATCCACTCCGAATATGGGGCTCCATGCTTCTGAGTGAAGAACACCAAGATTAATAAGACATTCTAAAGTCTATTTTATATTCTCAGTTATTACTTCAGTGTAAACAGATTGCAGTGTTTTGTATGGGGAGGAGTGTGAGCTTCAAGAGCTGGTGAGCCATCGGAGATGATAATTGGAGTTTCTGGCTGTGGATACACACGCACACACAAATCCCCACTGCAAACACAGTGCAGCCTGAGCTGCAGTTATGAGAGCCGTTGCTTCGTGCTCATTTTCATTTCTAGCCAGTAAAATAATTCACTATGTCAATAGTACATGGGAGGCATAGATGCTAATTTACATTCCTTTGTAAAGGGTTTCAGATGATTATACTTCCCTCACAGCCAATCCTATGCTAATGAGAACTCTCTGATTCCAAAACACTGCCAGGATTAATGTTCATGGACTCTGCACCAGGGTAAATGACCTGTGGCATAGCTTTAATTAAGGAAGACAGACACATAATTAGAATAACAACAGCTTACTATCAATTTCTGCAGCAAGTCTCGGCCCCCGGGTGATACGTCATTTGTGTGCACCGCCTGCATGTGGGTGGACTACTACATGAAAGGCCCAAAAAAGAAAGCTTTGTCATTTCTAAATGGGTATTACATAAGCTGCATCCTTTGTAGAATCCCTGAAGCAGCAGTTGCAGCTTATTATTGCAAGAAGAGGAACAGAAACCAGCATTGCACAACAGAGACCTTAGGAGAGATTCATATGAACTGATCCAGGCACTTTTGGCCTGCCTTTCTGAGCAGATATAGTTAAAGATTTGGTGATGTCTCAGTCTAGCACCTGGCAGCTCTCTGGAGAGAGGACTACATCTCAAAATATCTGGGTGCCTGGCCCCATTCCCCTCCTTCACACAGAGTATGGCACATCTTGCAGTGACAGATCCTACCCTCATGATTTGAGGCTGGGTTTTTACTTGTGAACTGTGGTGAGCAGGAACTTGCTTAGAAAAATAAGTCACCATTATCCACTAACCATTGTGCTTTGCAGATAAAGCTTTGTATGAGGCTGATTGGCTCTCAACATGCTGGTGCTGACAAATTTGTGTGTGGACCCTTCTCTGGCAGTGACTCTCTTCCTTTTTTTGTGTTTGCATAGTCAGATATGCTTTTCGAACATTGCATGTGACCCAAATTCTTTTACAACATCGATTCTTTAAAACTGCATTTTAGATCCCCACAAGCACCAAATCCAGTCCTAAAGCAGCTCCTCTCCCGACATATCATGACTAAGCCACCTGCTAGTGCCTGTCCGAGTGACCCCAAACAGCTCTACTGCTGTTCTGACCCTCACCTATCTCAGGAGATGTCTACTTCTCTGCCTTGACAGCCTGCCCAGCTATCCCATACAGTCACAAAGAAGAAGGAATCTTCAAGGGTCATCTAATCTTATACCACAGCAGCATGCATAGTGATGGCAGGTGTCTAACTTCCTTGAAGAAATATTATCTGCAGTCTTTTTAGAAAGTCTATTGCACTGCTTCAATGTTCTTGCAATTAGAGAGGTTTTTCCTTATGTTTCAGTGAAATCTTCATTGCTGCAGGTTAATTCCTGTCCTGTCTAAAACAAATACTGGAAGGAAGATTAATTCCTTTCTTTCATGTGCTTGAAAAGGTTGCCCTGTCCCTTCACAGATGTTTTATAATTCTCATTGGTCTACTTGAATTGATTAACATCTTCCCTAAGGTGGACTCTATCTGCTTTTGTTGCTTTTGACTTCACCTTCGAGTTTCCCTGGATTTTAGAAATTTTTTTTCCGCCTACACACACAGGAACCTGTAGAATCTAAAAAAATAAAAATAATTTTTGTTATAATTATATAACAGAAACAAGGACAAAAATAATTATAGAAGTCTCTCAGCTGTATAATGACATTTCAGTGAATAAGGTGATACAGAGATAAATGAAAGTAGCCAGTCTTTTCATATGATATCGAGATGAGTTGCCTCACTGTCAAGTCTTTGAACCTTAAAAAATGACATTTCAGAGATTTAGTTGCAACATGACACAAGACTGACTGGAGTTCTAATTAGTCTGGTGGACAACAGACTTGTTCCTGCAGAACAGGAAGCTAATTATTTTTGCTTATAATAAACTCTTCAGATTTCACTCGTAACATCTGCTCTTCAGCACTGGCACGAACACAACACACAGACAATGAATAATTATATTAACACCACAATGTTACCAGAAGCAGGGTTTTATTCTAAAGTAAGACTTCATTAGTCAACACTGTAATAAAGAACAGAGAGTTAAGTGCAGTAAACTCATTTATGAGTTGTGTAACTGTGATTGCTTCATACAGAAATTCAGGGAGCTTGTAGCTGGTTTTCCTGATCCTCTGTGATTTGGATAGTGCTTCTGCATGAGTAGGACAGATCTTATTACAGAACCAGCCAAAACTCTCAAATCTCTTCTTGTCTGCTTAGAAGAAACCAAAACTTTGCTACAATGTAGTGATGTAGGCTGACAAGTTTTTTCTAAACGACATACTATTGTATATGAGCTGCCCAGTACTTACTACCTTGTGTCAGGGTGTGCCTCGGTTACTCCAAGGCACAATCAGCAATTTCTTGATCTGAGACAGTCTTGTGTGCAGTTATGGGTAAGAGAAGGCACCCAGAAGAGCAGCACGGGTGACAGTGCCACCCCCTTGTTTGTACATATGCAATGTAAGTTAACTTACATGACTAGGCATGGGTTAGAGACAGAGCTCTGCTTTGACCTAGTTGAACTCACCTCATTTCAGATCACTTGGGTGGTGATAGCTGTGCTTGTTCTCTTGCACAAATTATAATTTCTCCCATGATCACCTAGAGAGGACTCCTAGAGGAGAAGTTTCCAAAGGTTTGGACTAGAAGATTGCCAGCAACCTTCAAGCTTTCCATGGATCTGTGCCCCATACAATAAGGAAATTAATAAAAGGTACTATTTCAATGTGCTCTGTTTGTGAGCCATCACCTCTAACATTTCAGGGCAAAAGTTTGTGGGATGTGCCTCGTACACACATGCACAAACACAAGAGCATTGAGAGTAACAAAGCAAAGGCTGTTTGCCACAGCCAAGCTCACTCCTGCATCAGGCTGTACCAGATGTAAGCAGCTGCTGACCTGGTTAAGCAGAAGACAAAAACGTGTCCACTGTTAATATGGGGAAGAATGTAAACATGCCATTCATGGAAGTTCACTTGGACAAGCACTCAAGGTTGTGTGCTTCTTCTTGCACCAGAGCAAGCTGCCCTTCCCAAAATGAAGTTTGGGGTTTTCTTTACTGGTGTGTGTGTAGCTGCACCTCTCATCTATTTGGGATTCCCCAGCTTTCATTTCTTTGTCTTCCTTGCTTTAGGCCATGTGCATGACTAACCTGTCCTTCCAGCTCAGAATTGTTAAACACAACTCCTCCCTGAAACCATCAGCTGCAGTCCTCAGACCTGCCAGGTCCTGTGTGTTTTAGCATGAAGCTCCCACCTGGCTCCCTCACTATCCATCTTTGCTTAATGCATTTACAATGCAGAGTGGTGGTGTCTCTGCCACCCCAGGATGTGCCACGCCGGTATCGGTATTGCTACTCATCGCATCCTCTGATCTGCTGGCAGCTGGACTAGGAAAGGCAGGTTGCCCAGGCACTGTGCAGTGTCCCATTGTTCCCTCCTAAGGTGTATGTGATCCCTAGGAGAATTTGGAGCTCCTCATCATCCTGTGCTAACAGGAGGAGATTGGCTGTGATGCCTTCTCAGCTTTCTGCAATTCAGATATACAACAAGTCAGACTTTGGGGTGGGATGGGGTAGTAGGTTGATGTGCAAGCACATTTAGGCACTTTGGTAGGCAGAGTTCACTGCCCCTGCAGTGCTTCTGGACAGTGATAGCAATGCAGATGGGGGGTTGGGCAGGATATCTGAGTGTGAATCTCATTTATAGACACATGACCCTGCCAGTAGGCTCCTCTACTGCTAATTTGTGGTGCAGGATAGGTGATGTTCAAGGGATAATATAGAAAGTGCTGCTTAGTGAAAGAAGCTGTCTAATGAAGTAAAAAAATTACCTTTACTGGGATACTTCTAGCAGATTGTGTTTATTGGAGGTTCACTATGGGTATGTGATATGCTTTACCTTGTGAGGATTAGGGAACAATTACTGCAGGTGAAAGACACTATAAGTTTAGTTTGTCTCAGCCTGCAGAAGGCTTTTACAATAGATAAAGTAAACAATGGCTTGGAAGTGCCTCTTTCCTTCCATTGACTATAATTTAGGAAGCAGAGTCTGTTTGGCTCACATATGTATGCCAGAAGTGAATAAGCTAAATCCCATACTAAAAGCACAATAAGCAAACCTAAATCTAGGATATGGATGTTCCTGTGTCTCCAGCTGCTGAATGAAGTGATCCTCGTGTTCTGTATTATGACTATAAATACAGACCCATTTTCCAACACTGCTTTTTCAATCTGCTCTGAATTAGAGAACCATATCCCTTTATTTCTCTATCTTTGGATTCCTCAGGCTGCCATGGAGCACTGTACCAGTGATCTGCTCTTCTTCCTTGTCTGTGATCTGTGAAAGCAGAAAGTGCCCACAGGTGACAGTCACATTCCCCAAGCAAGTGACTTGCTCAGCCCCAAGCCAGCCAGGCAGAATTCTTGTTTTGCTCAGTTCCTCAGCAACTTGCTGTGGACAGGCAAAATCAAAGGGAAATACCACTAGGCTACTCCTCCCATGCCACAGTGGAAAAGGCATCAAGGAAAACAGGTTCATGGCACCCATTTTTAAATACTTGAACTAAATGAAAAAGCCAAATGCCATAGAAATCTTGGTTGTTTGTATATCTCAGGGCCAGGACAGGGTCTATTTGAACACATTTGCTAAGGGTTTTCTGTTGGCCTCAGTTCTCAGGTCCTCATGGAGGCAATCCACTCATCCCAGCACAGACTGGTGTTAAATGTCACTGGATCATGGCAGGAATATCTCTACCCCATTTTATCCTGGGGTGGATGACTGCCACAGGGGTTGAGAGGAGGAGAAAAAGCACCTTGAGCTTTTGCACTGCTCCTGCCACTGTCTCTTGCTCTCTGCCAGAGGAACAAAACACTGGACTATTCTCACATATACAAAGTGAAATGACTGACCTCCACCTCAATGAGACACCTCCATATTTCCCAAAGTTTGGCAATATGCTGTTTACTTTGAATCAGGGAAGATTTTGGCCAAGCATAATTGCTTCACAGGATGCAGCAATGGCACACAAGGAAAACACCTTATCAAAGGATCAGGATAAGCTTTGCTAGTATAGATTGGATTGCCCTGATTTCACTGATTCACAACAGGATGAATTACCTATCACATCAGTAAGAAAATCACTTTCCTTTTCCCTGAAGAAGTCAATCTGATATTATGGTATACATGTATCAGGATCTGTGCTGAGGTAGGATGGGAGAGGAATATTGGACTTTGATTTGAGAATCAGCATAGTGCCTTGTTTAAAACAGGCACTTTTTAGGAAACATACTGTTGTCTACATTTCCATCTACCCACAAATAGGAAAAAAATAGAGGGAGAAAAAAAAAGGATATGACAAAATCCATTGGTAGGAACATGCACAAAAAAGAATTATAAGCAGCTGGAATTGATCCTTGTACCTATTTCCTAAGTATGACTATTCTGATGCTTCCCACAGGCATCATTTCAGCCGTCCAGTCCAGAGAAATGTGGTGGGAAGAATACCAAGTTTTTTCCCTACAAGGTTGGTGAAGTGGAGTCACTTGGGCAGGTGGTTCTCAGGAGTAAAAGCCCCTGTGAAATGGCAGCCAGTGTAAGCTGATTTGAGGATGTGTACTCTTGCCCTGAGATGGGCAAAACCCCTTCTTCCTCAGAAGAAGACTCCCTTTATCTCAATTGAACTGGCAGTGATATAAATGATAAGGGAGTACCAAGCTGGAGATAAACTGGATGGAGGCTTCCTTAGTTTCTGTAACTGCCAGGATATGTGAACATCCTTTGCCACGTACTTTGTCATGTAAAATAGTCTAAAGGTCTCTGAAAACAGATAGGAATTCTGTCAAGCCAGAATGATGTTTTTTTCTCTTTCATCCTTTCTGAAATAAATCAGTCCATACAGTAACAGGGCAACAAAAAGGCAGTCCCACTTTCTAAATCTGTTATTTTTTTTATTTTATCTTCTCTTACAGCATTGCAATTGTGTGCCATTCAGGATGGTATGAGTGCTGCTGGGATTAGCTTTCAGTCTAGCACTCTCCTGGTTTTTCCCTTTCCTTGAAACAGGATACGGTGTCAAAATCATCTCTGCTTGAAGAACAAAGTACAGAGTGATAAGCAATTTATGTTACGAGTACTTTTGCAATGCTTTCTCATCCCAGTTCCCAACATCCCCACATGACTCATTCCACTTTCCTGCTGTGAGTGCTACTGGTCCTACATGTGAAATTAAACTCTGGAAAGAATTTCACAGCAAGAGGGGTTTGCTCTTTGGGTTCAAACTCTGTCTTTTGTTAGGAGGCATGCGTTAATTGTTTAAAGGCTAACTGGTTTCGCTTGCTAAACCTGCTCCTATTTATAAGCAAAGCTCTCTTGCAAAATATGAATCATCAAAGCTCAGAGACTGAAAGGGTAGATGAGGTTACCCTCTCCACTCCTTTGCCAGGACAAGCTCATACACAGCTGTCTGTTCTGTGTCTGGGGTAGTAAACATTTGAAGAAATAGGATATCCAGCTCCATATCCAGTTCCTTGGATACTTTTGGCTGAAGAAGAAAATGATGACTTCTGACACATTTCTCTTAATTCTTTCAGATCCTGTAGCATCTGTATACACAAAACTTAATATCATCCAAGAATAAATATGAAGCTCACAAAGAGGAGAAAACAAATGGCTCAAGCAGTGGCAGGTGCTGTGTTAGGTGTAATGAAATGACTGAAAAGGCTCTTTTTTCTGGAATCTACACTAACTTATTATCCACTTAACTCCCTCTCTCTGTTTCCTCTGCATCACTCACTGTAGTTTGTGAAAATTAAATCAGGATTTTAGTTCCTGTAGTCTGTCCATTAATTTTTTTTTCTTTCTTTTAAATCAACTCTAACAGAGAACTCATTTTACTTGTACCCAGATCATGTTCTCCTTAAAAAAAGACTGTCCATTTTTCAGTAGCGCTAATGTGGACTTCAATTTACTTATTTTCTGCTCTGCTTTGGATGCACTGGATTCCCTCTCTTTCAAAACAGCTGATTTAATCTCTCCCCCTTCCCTGCTTGGAGCATCTGGGAGCAACTGGAGTGACTTTATACTCCTCTTTGGCTTTACACTTTTGCCTCATTTTCTGATGTTGACTAGACAGACTGAGAGTTTCTTACCTTATTTTCTAGAGATCTTAGCATGGTGACAGCTTCAACTTTTGTGTGTTGTTGGTGTGATTTCTGATTTTTGTATTTTCCCCCCACTAGCTGTCAGTTTCAGTCTTTTAACTGTGCCAGAAATATTCCTTTCCTCCTATGGCTTTAGCTGTGATGTGTGTCATCATTTGCATATTGTTTAGGACTGTGTCACAGCTTCATTCTCCCTTGCTGTGAAACCTCAGTTATCTCATTTTGCTTTACAACTTCATTGAGCCAAGCTCCTATGCATAGATATAGGTTTAAATATGTGGTTCTATTTGGATAAAAGAAATGGTCTTAAGCATACGTTTAAGTGTGCAGGTAGAGAAGCTTTGCAAAATCAAGACTATGCACTGTAGTGACAATAAATGATTTAAAACACAGGGTCACAAGCCTCATTTCTATTTTTGCTCATAGCAACGCCCTTTCACAAGACAGGGTCACCACAAATTGGAATATGCAATCCCTCATTTTAGCTTGAGCATAATCAAAAGGCTCAGAACAATAAAACCAACCTCAGACTTCCTGGGCAATAGAGATGTACGAAGCAGCGGTGGTGAGGAAACACCAGGTGGAGTTTATTAAACTGTGACTTCTCACCAAGCTCTGGAGCAATCAGGTGCTCTTAGCAGGTTGACAGAGCCAGAGGGTTTTCTTTAACTGATTTTTTTCTGATTATTAAATCATAAATCTACTGACTGGGATCACAGAAAAGTGTACAGCTTTCACCACATTCATTGCATCTTGGTTTGCAAGGGATGGGTCTCACACACAGAATTGCATTGCATGGGAATATCTGTTAATAAATGTAGGCTGAGAAAATTTTAAAGCAATTTTCATTAAGAAAAAAAACTGCCTACAGAAACACATATATATACAGAAACAAATATAAGCAAGCATCTATACAAGTCTCATAATGCCTTGAGATGGCCAGTCTGTATCCTTCTGTTTATGAGAACTGTAACTCATATTTTTAAAAAGGCTGATGTGTCCATTTTTGGCCATCCTCTATTCTAGAGCATCCTGCAGACATAGAGGAATTACTATTTGATCTCATTCTGTTTTCTAGGTGGCACTGGCAATCTGTGCTATAAATTCATGTGGTGCCTGGAGGGTGTCTTTCATTTCATTTATTTGCGTTTCCCACTAGCAGTTCTGGTTCAAGCTACAAACCTGCAAAGCAAACTGATTTGTAACCTAAAAAAATTAGGAACTGACAACCCACAAAAGCATCCCAGGAGGTGGTGAATATATTCTAAAGCCCTGAAATTAAAAGAAGAGCAAATAAATAAAATGAAAAGGCAAAAAATACTATAAATGTTTAATTTATTTTAGTGCTATCTTAAAATGGAGCCATCTATGGCTAAACCAAATCTGTTAGAATCAATTAGTTCCACAACAGGCTATCCCATTTGTCTGCAACTTTTTAAGGTTTGAAACACTGCCTGTGTCCTGTAATGTACAGAAACAAAACCATGATATTAATTGGGAGATTGTGTATATAAGTACAGACTTCTGAACACACCTGGCCTGACCTTCCAGGTCCTCTTCTACAGAAAGAGCCGGGGGCTGCGGGAGCTGCCTCAGGTGGCTGGGACCTGACCCAGCTGGCTGTGGCCACTTGGCTGTACCCAGCCCTTGTACCAGCGCTTCAAGGGGGTTCCTGTATCTGCTCCCCTTTACAGCTTATCTGCCCCCTCCTGTCATGTGCTTCAAATTGCTCAGGTCCAGAGTGGCATGTAGTACATCCTCATCCAATCACCAGGAGATATGTGAGTTTCAGCCCCTCATTTGGCACTATTTGTTGTGACAATTTAATAAAACAGTACTGTATTTTTTTTTTTTTTTAATGCTTGTCTTAATGTAATGCTGAGCATAACTGAGACAACCGAGACATGAACTCAAATGAAAAGTTCAGAGGCTAAGAGTTGCTTTTAAGCCTTAGGAAATGCTGAAATGGAAACAAAGCAGAAATTGTCAGATGTGTAGGAAATAATTTCTACTTCATATTCATTGAAGACATTGGAATTGTTCCAAAGAGGAGCCGGTCCACTAAATCCTAAGAGTGTCTGCACTGAGTCAAATCAAAAGCCCATCAAGACAGTATCATGTCTTTAACAGTTATTGCTAGCAGCTACTGAAAAAGAATAAAAGAAAGAGGTCAGGGAAAAGGGACCTACCTAACCTCTAATAAAATCCATGCATTAGGGACTTCTGGAGCTATTCTCCACCTTACTCTTTCAGGACCGATGTTCACACTCTCTTTTATTGACCTGTTAGTGCTTTTGGTATTCCAAAAATTTATGGTTGTGAATTTATGGCAGTGACTCTCCTTCCTGAATTATGTTTTGTGTGAAAGAGAGTTCCCTTTAGTTTCCTTGAAATGTTCTGCCTGATCATTTAATTCAGTGTCCCCAGCTCCTCCCCTGCAGTGAGAAATTACACACTTTCTGACCTATCTGGAAAGCTGCAGGATTTTACATTCCATGTAATTTTCTTTTCCCTGCTGGAGAATCCCGGCCTATTTACTTTCCCCATATACAGGGTAAGCTGGTCACCCTTTCATGTCCATCTATGCCTTTCCTATAGTTCGACTGTAAGGCCCTCAAGAATATGAGGGAGTCCTACCTCGTCTGTAAAAAGTGCCTTTCACAGCAGTGCTGCCTTCTTCTGATACGGCTAACATTACAGACAGTGAGGAGGAAAGCACAAGCTGCAGAATTTCTGTAGGAAGAATTTATGCAAAGGAGTACAGTTTCTGCATTACACACTGGTAAAGAGATAATGGCACTCCACCAGTTATATCACCTATTTCTAGTTGCCACTGGCCATGCAGCAGCCCAGTGACATTGCATTGCCCGAGGCTGGACCGGGCAGGATCAACAGCAGGAGATACTTTAATGAAAACCAAGCACCAGGAAAGGACTGATGTGTTTGGATTTGTTTTATAGCCTAAGATGCAAAGCAGGTAGGAATACCCTGGATTGATTCCAGCTATATTGCACAGTGGCGTCCAAAGATATCAGCACTAAAGAGCCCTTTTATTTTCGGAGCCATGCCTCAGTAGTCAGGAGAACTTGTTCAGTGGGCCTGCAGCCAAAGGGCCCAAGCGTCTGACTTTCCAAAGCTGATGTTTACTGTCTCTTGTATCACAAAGCTGCTGCCTGGAGAGCAGCTGGCTGGAGGTGTCTGGAACAATCCCAGCCACCATTTCATAAGAAACTCTTTCTACGTCTCTGCTTTCCCACAAAGGCTCATATTTTATGATTGCTGGTGGGCAGGAGGTTGATGAAATCCATAGCTGATCTGAAAACATAAAAAGGCAACAGGCAAGATCTAAAAAATATACCAGTCATGGTTAGGCCTGTGAAATCAATAACACACATAGTCATTGTGTGAAGAGGAACAACAAACTCACTGCACCCTCCACCAGCTGGTTTCCTGTCTGTGGTGTAATGGGTGGGAGTCTGGGTGGTAAATTTACACCCTGCTAAAAGCCAGATTATAAATTCATTGTCCTCTCCTTTCGTCCCCCTCTTCTACACAGTTTCCAGAGTTGAGATTAATTGTACCTGATTCATTTTAACTACATATTTATTTTTAGAAAGCCTCAAATGTCATTTTCTTGTGCCAGAGAACAAAGGTTTTTTTGAAACAGAATCCCCCCTTTAATCAGAAATGGGGCAAAATGCAGTAGTGTCAGCTTAGACACCTTGGAAACTGTGAACTCTACTTCTCTCTTGGTGGTCCCTTTCAGTTTGGGTAGATGACTTTAGGAGTGAAAGTAAATATGCCAGCACCTTTGTTCCCAGTCCCCATGCAGAAAAGTGGGATTTGAATCTCCCATGCTCTCTACTCTGCTAAAACGAAACTGAAAACCAATGAAAAGTGGTGAGTCAGTAATTACTCATCCCTGTCAACATTACCCACATGCCTGCTACTGTCTGTGTCACCTCCTTTGCCCCGAGGCCAGGGGTCAGGGAATCTCCTGCAGTGCTCTAGAGACCGGCTGTCACATCTGCTGATGGTCACAACCATTGCAGGTGCTTCATAGTCCACCTTCACAGATCTCTCTGGGGATGAGTGCTGGGACTGTCCCTTCCGTCAACAACATGTTGCTGACATTGCCCAGAGGCCACAAGTGCTCAGGTGTATCTTGAGGCTGACCTGAAGGAACTCAGATTACAAGGGCAGTTTCAAAAGTTGTGTTGTGAGTGAAAGGCCAGGCCCTTTTCCCCCAACTCTCCTCTGATGTTCACAGCCTATGCCAGCAAAAAACCAAAAAGCATTGCTTAGGACCTGAGTCCAAGATATACAAAGGCCAGTTTACCCCAGCCAGTTTATTGAGGATGCTTTACCTTCCTATAGTCAGAATACCAAAATTCTCCCAAGTGATCAAGAGCTATAGATCACCACATACATCTCCTGCAGAGTCAACAGGAAGAGAGAGGTAGATGTCCCATTTGCTTTTTGACACAGGTAAGAGACAGAGATGCTGGATTCTCTGGCTCATTTTCTTGACCGTGAGAGATGCAGAAGACCAAGCAGCCCTGTACCATCACAGGATGGAGGTCTTTATATGTAGCATGCTCATCTCAGGAGGGAGGTCTGAGCTGCCTGTGAGCCACCCTGACCTGCTGACCATCTTCTAGCAGACAAGAAATAGATTTCAGTCTAAACAAGACCAGAGTCCTATTTTTCTAGAAGAATTTCCTCAAAACTTTTCCAGATATGAGCAAATAGGTTAATTGAGGAAAATACAAAGTTTTAGAAAAACTCCAGCCTCCTGGGGCTACCTATTCAGGTATTGCTGTGCATTGCAATGGCAAGACAACTGTCTACAGGGCTGTTCCTTAGAGACAGCTGTAGCAGTGTTTATTTTGTTGCTTGTGGGGCAGCCTGTGTATGTGATTCACGACAGATAATCTTATCTACTCAGAGCTTCTTTGAGAAGCTGGAAACTCATTCCAACTGATACATTCATTGGTGATGATAAATGTAAAGGGAAACCAAGTGCACTCTTTTTTTTTTCCTTTTTGAGTAGTGTGTTTTTCACATAAAGGGACATGAAGATGCTGTTTTGTAACCTGCTCTCCTCCCGAGGACAGAGAGTACAGTTGCATTTAGCTGAGTAAAGCATTGTCAGTGCACAGCCCAGAAGGCTCCAGCTACCCTGGCAAGCAGCCAGACAAAAAAGATTGCTCCATTTTGAGTCTCAAGTGTTACTGAAGTGTGACATATTAGAAAGAATGGCCTTGGATGGAAAATATACCTCGACCTATGACTCAGCTAACTGGATAACAGAAGCCCCTTGCTCTGTCTTCTAATTTTTACAGTCTAAGAGAAACTCTGTTTCTGATAGCATGGACCTCATCTCAGCAGTGAAATTGCTCTCCAAGCAGCCTTCCTAATTGCATCACATACAAGGGGCCTTCTGCTCCCTTTCACTGATAATCACCCAAGCACCTTGTGGCTAACAAGCAGATGCAGATTTTGCTTCTGTGGGAAGTGCCATTAAGGAAGTATTAACATGCTTTGGCTTTCTGTTATATAATGAGGGGTTTTATCATCCTTTGTGTAAAGTTGACCATAGGAGCCTGCTTTTATTTTGTATTTCATTCCAGCCCACCCATCTGTTCTTCTCTGCAGTGGAAGTTAAGTAGGTTGGCATCTGATTAGCTAGGGCTTCACAGACAAGCACTGGCTCACCTCCAGTTCTAGGATTCTTGTTCCTGTATACAACCTTCAGATGTGTTCAATGCTATGCTATGCTCTGTTCTGCTATGCTACACTACATTATTCTATTCTATTCTATTCTATTCTATTCTATTCTATTCTATTCTATTCTATTAATTTTCTTGCCCTTGTCTGGATTCCAGGTCTGGTGATGTGTACTTCAGATGCTGTACATCAGATATATCAGATGTCTGTAAATCAGATATTCCATAAATGTGCCCACCATGGCAAAAAGCCTCCTCTTCTTTCCCACCTCCTGACTAAGACCTCATCTGGAGTGCTCCATGCCACTGAGGGGATGCAGGCTGAGTCCCTTCCAGCTGGTGTGCTGCTGATTCAGTGATTACAAGAGCAGCACCCATTGCCAACTGTTTTGTGGATTAGAATTGCCATGCCAGAGCAGGCCACTGGTCCATCTAGTGGCTAATGTAAAATTTTTTAGAGAAAGACATAAAAAGCTTATAATGAATCCAATTAGTCAATATTATACCACTGGGGGATATTTCTCCCTGACCTCAGCTGGTTATCAGATTAGGTACCCTGAAGCATGAGGATTGATAGTTCTTGTCATTTCAGTGCATCCGGAGTAGCTGCAGATGCTCTGCTTATTCATATTTATGTTTAGGAAAAAATTTGAGTTGTATACAAGAACGTGCAACTCCTCTGTTTCAGTGGTGTCAAAATAGCAGTGAATCAGATAAATTTATTGATTAAAGACATGTCTTTGAACATGGAAGAATAGTGTTAAGCTTCTTTGTTTTTTTTTTTTTCCTACATGCTAGGAAATAGATCAGTTCCTACAGAAGAGTGTTGCTTTTACTGTGATATTCTTTAGCAGATTTTTTCAGTGTGGGCACATCAATTTCAAAGAAAACAACAAAACCAAACAGCTGGCGTTTACCGAGGCATACTTTACACAGGAGCAAGATCAATCTAAGGAAAGTAAACCTCAAGTGCCTACTATAATATTGATATGTACCTCAGATTTCAGTGGTTTTTAATGCATTTTTAATGAAGAAATGCTTTTTCGAAACACAGTATGGCCCTTCAAAATATTGCCATGGTATTTTCTGCTGAATTCACCTGGCTCTAAAAGGTAACACTGAAGGTAGGTATAAAACCTCCCAAAATCCCAATATTTATTGTGAATGTGACTTCCATCTGTGAGAAGGAAGCATGTATGTGAATGTCAACACACATGTTCATGCGTTTATAGATCTGACATCAACCTGGTCTGCTGTTTACTATGAGAGGTTGTTGAAAGCTGTACACAGGGACCAGTTTCTGATTAATTTAGCCAGTTGTCTCTGTGATGTTCAGGGTGACTCACTGGCTGGGGTGGGGGGGAAACATAATTAATCCTGCAGATTTCTTGTAGTTTTTACAATTATTATTGCTTTGAGTATTCACTGATTTACAAATTAGAACCTGCATGTCTTCATCATCTAAACATCATGGTTACATACCTACTCCCGGCTGAGGACTCACCCAAGTCATCTAGGGGCTTTTGGGAGAAGCACATGTACAACAGGTGTTGCTATTTTGGAAGAATTTCATTTGTGTAAGTTGTGCACAGTATGGTTTTGGCATTACTGACATACTCATTTTTTAAAAGGTAGAGAGGCAACAGGAGAGGTGCTGTGTGAATCAGAAGATTAAGTGTTTACTAAAGAAATTACCTCTTATGCAATCAATACTTAAGCATTTGTTAATATCTGGTGAACACCTGCACATACTATTCCTAAAAATAACATATAATTCCAGTTTCTCCAGGAGAAACATTAGAGACCCATGCCTCTTTCCTATGATGTGGTACATTTGAAAATAAAACAGAAGTTTGGTGCTTGGAAGAATTCTGAAATTTTTTCCAAGTCATTATTTGCCTTTCTTTAATGCCTCAGAGTTCATTCCCTGATTTTTTGTTGTGTTGCAGTGCTTTTCTGCAGCTGTTCATGCAGGGTTTAAGCGACACATTGCATCCCAGGCCCCTTGCAGGGTTTCAGATGGCCAATTACACTTGTGCCAAGGGGATGCACAGAGGGAGTATTCGCATCACCTGCCATTAGCACACAGGAGCACAGTGTCCTCAGGATCTCCTTTCTTTTGGGAGGAGGAGCAGCTATTCCGGAGACCAGCGCAGAGGCCAATCTTGTCCACTCGTTCATGGGATTCAATTTGAGCCACCCACCTTCCTCACTGGGAACCTGTTCAGAGCAGACTGTTCTCACCACCTGGTTTGGGTTGCCTTTCTGTGGAAAGCTGTGTGACAGAAAAGCTCAGAGTCTGGTGAGCACCTGGACTAGGACATGTCTGGCACATGCCTCCAGATGAGGTGCTTGGAATTGCGCTCAGGTGCAGTAAGATAGGTACAACTGTAGAGTGTCTGAATTCAGCTCCTCTTCTGAATATCCATCTATAGGAAAGTCTCTCCTTCTGCAGTGCAAATTAAGCTTAGAAGTTGGATACAAAAAATAGCAACCCTCCACAAACTACCCATGGGGAGAAATAGGGCATTTTGGCTTGCTGGAGGTTTGGACACATTTTCTATTGGTATTATTCTGGTATAATAATCAATGTCTGGTTTGCCCTTCCAGACTATGACTCAGAAGCCTATCAGTCTACTCTAAAACTTGGATGAACAATCAAAATCTAGACTGAAAATCAAAGATGATGCAGGATGGCATCTATCTCCTTTTCACAGCATGCATCTTCATATGCTCTCTGAATATTTCAAAGTGTTTTGGCATTTATTATCCTGAAATCTTTGTTTCAGCTCTGGCAGTTAATGAATACTCATCAAATGCAGTATTATATTGACATTTACATGCATGCCTTCTCTATTAGTAGTTCTTCTCTATTCATTTCCATGAACATAAAAGTTGCAAAGTTGAGCCTTGGTTTCTGATTTATGTACTGCCTGTTCCTAGCACAAGGATTTTTGGAGAGGATGAACTGCAGCAAATGAATTCTGAGCAAAGTGCCAGAACAGCTACTGAAGTGACCCCAGACACAAATTTGTCCCACCATATCTACTTAGAATTTTTTTTTGACTATTTACAAATGAGTGGCTGAAAAAGCCCTTTAGCTTGAGTATGTCTAAAGTTCAGTTTATTTTTTCTGACTCAGGTCCTGCAGGACTCCTAAGGATTCCAGGCACCAGACAGCTGTGTTTAGCCTTGCCTGTTACAGTAACGTCAAGGAAACCTATCATAACTGGCAAGCCTTCTAAACACATGAGTGCTTATGGATTACAAAAGGAGAAAACAGGCAGATTAAAATAAACTGTTACCAGACAGAAAGACACCCACCCTCTTCCCCTATAACTTTAAAAAAGCCCCGGGAATTTGCTTTGATCAGACTTTAAGGTGAGAGCAGATCTCCTGGAAGTTATCTTCAAGCTAACAAAATAGTGATAAGCAAGGGAGGAAATGGAGCCAAGATACGTCATGTTTGTTAAAAGACAAAAATCTGGTGATTGTAACAATCCCTGCTAAGATCTAGCAGAGAGGACATTGCAGAATGAGCCTTACTGGGACCTGAACAGGATTTCCATTCTTGCACTGTTGGTCTGTTTGTGTGGCTTTGGGATTTGAGCTTCTTTGGAGGACACACAGAGAGACTTGAAAGTTCAGCCACCTCTGGCTGGCTTACCCCATGCTGGGATACAGTCAAAGTATAGAATGCAAGTGAAAAACAAAGAAACAAGAAGCAAACCCCAAACCAACCAAACAAAAAACAACCCCACCCAACAAAAACCCACCCAAAACTCTCCCTCACTATTGGTCTCTATTGAGGAGTTGAGTCATTAAGTGATTTCAAAGCCATGTCCAGACTTCTTGAGACACCAGGAGAATGAGCTTCCTAAGGGAACATTTTATGTTATTATGGAAAAAAAAAATTTTGGTCCACTCAGTCAAAGCCACATTAGTATGCATCACTTTACCAGGCTGCTGTAAACCCATCTTCACTAGCCAGTTGACAGAGGGCTTGTGTTGAGCAGCTGGAAGAGCCTTATGAAATTGAGCCTTTAATTTTCATGGAAAGCTTCCAGGTTTAAAATGGAGTGAGTGAGATGAGAATTTGCAGCGAAAGAGCATGGTTCCATCAGCTTTCAGCCAACAAGAGATGGAAAGTCTCCCTGCCACAGCAGGAGTAGCCAAGTCTAAAAATTTCTCTAAGATGGGAGTCACCACCGTCCTTAAAAAGGTGTCCAGGGAAGATGGGCTGCACCCTCTTTGTGGAGTCCCTCCCTCTTTACATTAACTGCAAGAGAAGCACAAGTAATATTTTTGACTCTTTGCTCAGCTTTATACCCCTAAAATCTGTGTATGGTCGAGCAACTCAAGGAAATTGGTTTATTGCCTCTGCAGATGCCAAGGCCGTGGTGCAGATAAGCAGAGGACTCCACTGTGTTATTGGTCAGGGCTCCTGCACCCAGCAGTATTTAGAGTAAAGAAGCCCAACAGCACAAACAAGATTTGTGTGTGCAGTTATCTTGTTTGCCTGGATTTTTAATAGCAGCAAAATGCTTGATAGGACATTCAGAGGAAGGTGAAAACAAACAGTCTTCCATCTGGAGTTTCTCTGCTGGTACAGGGTTTTTAACCTGAGCGCCCAGAGTAACCTAAAGTCACATGGAGAAAAGGTCAAAAGTGGTTATGGCTATGAAAGAAACTGGATGTTTGCAAGCTGCTCATCAGCAAGGACTTCTGCTTAGCACATGATTTCCACAGGGCAGTTTTGTTCCAGCTGTGTTTAGATATAATGCTTAGATAAGAACTACAAAACACAGATAGTAAATGGACTTTCTATTCAAAGCTGTGGTGAACACTAAAGGATATCTCAGGATTCATCCTGGTGTATTCAGGGTAAAAAGGAAAGTAAATTCCAGGAAAAAGGAGTGTGCCTTGTACATCAACTCAGATCATTTGTATTTCATTTGCTGTTGGCCGGTTCCTAACACTGTCCTGAAACCATCTAAGTGGCAGAGAAACATTCCTGTAGCTAGTTTGCCATGTGTCCTGAGACCCAGGATCCCTTTGGATGCAGTTGGTATTCAGGAGATTACCTAGCCCTTTCAAAGCTTGCTGTTCACTGAGTCTGATCCCATCTGTAACTGTGAATTAATATGCTATTAGTCACTGCCAGTCTTGCTTAAAAATGTTTTCCTCAAATTCCATACAATGTCTTGCAGCTTCTGGATCTTCAGATAAGGTATAGAAGGGCATTTTAATGGTGTCATTTATGTATTCTTTGAATGTTACATCAGTCTTTGGCTTCATTTCTCCTGACTTGGCAGCAGGATTGTTTTGCTTTATTCCTGTTTTCTCCCAAGCCTTTACCAGGCACTTAGTCTGGGCTGTCAAGGAAGGTAGGAGAGAGAAGTCACAGAGAATTGTCATAGTCCTTGGCATGCTGCACCTTGGCTCCATCACCATTTCAGAGCAGGAGTAAAAAGGCAGTACAAGCAGCACATGCACCAGAGGAAGCACTGAAATGGGACCCTTTCTTCAGCCGAGCACCACAGCTAACTTAGACAACAAGAACAGTGCTCACTTTCCTTCACAATCCGATGGCCTGCACAGACATCTCACAGCTCTTGGTTTTCCAGTTTTGTGCTCCTCCTCACATTGCTACTTCCTTGCCCTTCAGATCTTCCTCTATTCCATCCCATCCCACCTCATCCCTGCTAACTGTCCCCAGGCAACTCACACAAAGTTTTGGGGCAGATAGTCTCTCCCTGTCCAGGTGCAATGTGGCTGCTGTTCCCTCACCTTCCCTAGCCAGCCATCACACCCACATCCATCTGCAGCTAAGCAGTGCAGCACAAAGCCAGCAGATTTGCATACATCAGTGCAAACTTTCTGTGAGGTCTGATTGGCTGAGTTTCACTTTGGGTTCCAAGCTAATATGGAGCCAGACAGTGGTGGGCATCAGCAACTGTGCAGAAGGGATATGTCTCGTCACTTCTGCTTGCCAGGTTGGGTATTCCACTGTTGGAAAATTCACTGTCTGCTTGTATTCAGAAGTTCCCTTTAGTGAAACTAAAATGATTGTCAAGACTTTGCTGCTTTTGGCACTGATACAGGTGAGGGAAGTCTCTGGGATTGTTTAGTCTACAGAAGAAATACCAGTTTTGTACCAGTTTTCAAATAGAAGTACCAGTTTTCAAATAGGGTAAATATTGCAAACTAGGAAAAGGACATGCTCTCTATGTCCTTGGACAATAAGACAAAATGGAAGGGGCTTAAATTATCAATGCAGAAATTTTGCTTGTGTACTAGGGAAAGCTTTCTCATGGTAAAGATGACAGTGCAGCCATGGAACAGTTTATTAAGGAAAATTGTGTAGCTTTCATCAAGCTGCCAGAGCAGGAGGTGGCAAAAGTCCAGCACACAGATTAGATCAGTATCTGACTCTGCTGGAACAGGCAGATGGACCTGGTGATCTCTCAAGGTCTCTTCCAACCCTGTTTTCTCTGACTCATTTTCAATAAGTAGTACCAAGAAACTGCAATCAGTGCCATTTTGGAGGCTGTGTTAAGATGCGTAAGAGAGCATCTCTACCCTGGGGAACACAGAGAGTCAAGAGAGATGAGACAAAATGTGCCTGGGGGAAGAGGGAGGCAGAGAGAGGGAAGGCAGGTTTCCCAAAGCTGCCTAGCTGTCAAGGCAGTGGGGAGGAGTCTTGCTTTTGGAGCCAGCATCTACTGGCTGTCTGACCAGAGAGTGGTCAGAAACATTAAGCTTTTGTGTTGCCGGTGGGTCTGAAGTTTGGTGAATTTTATATTGCTTTCAAATACTTTTAATATTCTGCAGTCTGTGTCAGAAGGCTACAAAACTTCACATTCTGCCTTTCAGAGACTCTGAAATACTTCGATTTCCTTATCCAATTCCTTGCCAAACAAGGTTTTGTTCAGCTAGTCCCAATGTGAGATTTCCAGGGGATGGTTTTCTGCAGGGGAGCCCAAGAGCTGAGGCAGATATCAATCTGATTTGATGAAACCACAGAATTCTCCCTGTCTTTTTTCCCTTTTCTCTATGGGTGATCAACTGGCTGCTCATCTGTGAGCTGAAATCCCACACCACTCAAGATACTGTCTCACTGTGAAGAGGCTGCTGAAGAGCCAGGCTGCAGCAGCAGCTGCAAAGCAACTGAGGCTGCTCCTTCAGCTTCACCTGTGGAGATAAGAGCATTTCATAAATTAGGCAAAATAATATTTATATTAATATTTTGATCTTGATCTTTTGGTGCTCCCACTTGCTACCTGAGGGACTTCCACAGACCCAGCTGGTGCTGTCACATTTGGCACTTGAGTTTGGAGCAAAGAAAGGCTCCAGCACAGGCATATGCTCAGAGGCAAACACACCTGTCCCTGGTCATTCCCTGACAGCAGGAGTGGCAGCTCCCAGAGTGATGTTATCTCCTGGAGATGGGGAATCTGCAGAGGGGGCTGGTAGGAAGTGTGAAGCAGGGTACCTGTCTTTGTTCTTTTAATGTCCACGTTCACCAGACAAGCAGTGCCCACCCCTGAGCTCACCGGCAGGGAGTTTAAGGTAGGTCACACTTCTGACCACGCTGGAGAGCCTCAGCAGCATGGGCAGTGGGAGGCTGCAGCACATCCACTCCAGGGACTGCTCTGCTGGGTCAGCAGCAGGGGGGTGCTGGCAGGTCTCAAGGCACTGCTGGCACTGCACAACGAGCCCCTGCAGTCTGGCAGGTGGACGAGCTCTGCCAGATTGCCTCGAGCCAGCAAACAAATCAAGCAGAGTCGATGGTGTCTCCAAGCAGCTCAGCTCCCTCAGGTGTTGTTTTTATTTCCAACATCAGGGGAGCAATGTCAAGACCTTGCAGAGAGGCAGGGGAGAGGGCAGCTTGCCTTTGTTCACTCTGATTTCTTGTAGAGACATCAGAAGAGCCTTTCCCAGAACTGGCTTCATTGCCTTCTGCAATGCAAAAGCTGACTAATTAAGGAGGCATAAAAAAAATAGAATTTTGCCCTATTTTTCTTTCTAGGAACTAATCTGACTCACTGTATTGACATGCATTCCTTACAGACCAGCTTATTTCTGTTTACCCAGCGCAGTGCACAGCCCTGCACTCTCTACTGGCTGTGAAATCACAGCACCCAACTGGACCTTGGTGACTTCCCAATATCTCCACCAGCCTTCCCTTCTTCACAGGCTCACTGCTAGGAGCCCACTGCTCTTGGTCCAGCTGCTCTGCACTTATGTGGGGAAGCCCAGGACAGCTGGAACCTTTTCAGCAATGATTCATATTTCTGCTTTAGTGGGCAGTGGTGGCATCTCTGGGGAATATCATAGTCTGCAGGAGGACAAGGTATCCTTCAGTCTAGCTGCTGTTTGGGTGTTTATTAGTGGCAATTATTAACAGGGAGAACGAAGTCCATCCTCTCCCCAGGGAGTCACTGGTGCTATTTAAAATAGCAGAACAACCAAAGCAAACCAGGAGAAGAATCTTAGGGATATCAGCTTTCAAACACAACAACACAGCAATACTCAAACCTTTCAAATAACCTTCAGTTTTGTACATCAGTCTGTTTCAATGAAGAGCCACCCTTATAGAATTCCCCAAAGACCAAAAATCTCTGGTTATTTCCAGCAGTAAAAGTTCTCTCTATGCTAAGGGGAGCTTGCAGATACAGCATCTTCGGGCTAAAAATTAATCTAGTTGGAAAGCCTTTAACCCACCATGAGGTGGAAGAAAAATTGGCTTCTGGGAAGATGACAACAGGTTGTGTCCTAGAAGCTCCCAAAAGTAACTCTGTGCAGCTGACTGAAATGAGTTACCACAAGAGCCCATGTGATTTGGAAGTGGGAGTTGCTATCAGTAGAATGAAACCTACATGTTTCATGTAAATCTACCACCTCTGCTGCCCTCCTAACCAAGGTCTTCACTTGACTTCACTTCGCAAACCTCACCTACAGCCCAGAGCCCGTCCGATGTGGGCAGTCATGGCTACAGATGAGTGCTTTGAATGGTTCCCACCTGAAGGCTGAGTGAAATGTGTGCAACAGCCTCTGGGGTGAAACTGTGCCCCGTGGCAGGTCTCAACAATTACAGGATTGCTGTAATTGCTTCAGACTGACCTGAGCAGTGGCAGGGCTGTGCAGGGTAGCAGGGTCCCTGCAGATAACCAGTGAGAGAGGGATGTTCGTGTACAGCACCATCTGGCATAGCTGGAGCTGGCCCTAGCCATTTGTTACTCTGAAGAAAACCCTAGGAAAATGTGGATCCCTCTGTGTTTCACTGATCTATCAGAAAAGATAAATTGACAAGCTAAGGGCATCTTGGCTAACAAAACAACAAAATAGCCTCTGGGTCAATGGTGGGACTGCTAAGGTCATTACTCTTGGATATAACTTCAGAAAGGTGGGGGGGGTTTAAGTGATTGAGGTAGCAATTTAATTTTTTTTATCCTTGTTGCATGAATCTGAGAAATCATCTAAGCTTCAGCAACACCAATTTACAGATCCAGGCATTAATGATAATTATGATACAATAATAGGAAAATCAAAGTTGTTTGGATGTGATCCAAATTCAGGCCTCCATGTAAGGCACAATCCACATTAATTGAGTCTAATTAAAGATGTTTACTTGGCTGCAGAAGAAAAAGAAATTATAAGATCATAGTATTGACACAGATAGTTCTAGAAGAAGCAGGGGGTAGGAGTAGTTTAAGCTGGTATTCACTGCAGAGAAGTATCTGTTCTATCTCAGCCTAAGTTTTTGTCAATGTTGAGCCAGTTACTGCAGTGGTAATTTGGTCTTCTTGAGGGGTGTAAATAGAAGTTATTAAAATATAAAATTAATATTTATAAATAACATTTTCATAAACAGGCACAATGGATGCACATGCAAAAACTTGTTTGGGTGAAAACAAAGAGTAGTTGCAGGTGTTGGTACATGTGAGTAGCTGCTGGAATTTACCTTGAACACAAAAATGTTGATTTACATAGTTAAATGTTGGCTTCAAGCGAGCACCTGGATTTGATGCAATTAATGGATCTGGTGGGTGTTGTTCCAATCACCCAAACACCCATGAGAGATACCTACAAAGTAAATTAAAATACTTATTAAAGGGTTTTGTTCCTAGTAAGTCCTATGGCTTTATTTACCATCTCATTTTAAAGCTTTCCTGTCTTGTTTGGCCATTTATCTAGGTCTTCAACAACCCACCGAAGTTCTGGATTCTTATCTTTTTCGGTAATTAGAATTTGCAATTCTAATTCCATTTATTTACAGGAACTAGGGTTTAAGGACTGTTTGATTCAAGGTCTAATGAGGATGGAGAAGGTCAGCAGCCACATCATGTTGTTACTTCTTTGGGAAACACTGGGATTAAAGCAAGGCAGGACAGCCCCATCTTCCACTCTGATGCTGGCAGGAGACCTGACCAGCTGTTTATAAGTCTCAGGGTAGGAAGAAAGTGTCTGACCAGGGACAGTGCTTCATTGTAGCCCTTCCCAAGCACCAAGATAGTCAGAAATACACAAAAGTTTCATTTTGGTGATTTAAAGTGATGACTGGATGTTTAAGCTTCAGCAACAGCCATGGAAAGAAAAATTCCCACCTCCTGGAAACTTGAGGCTCCTGTATGGGTAATACCCGAAAGTGTTGAGAGTCAAACACAGAAAACCTGCCTCAGCTGAAATTCTCAAGCCTGTAGAAATAACAGAAGTTGAAGGAAGAGCAAAATTCAAGTCTCCCAAGACTCTGATGCCTTTTCGTAAGGAGTCTGGGAATCAAATGTTACCCACCATAGGTAAAAAGAAGCTGAATTCTGTCTTCCCAACATGGAGGTGACAGACCTAGAAAAAATACACGAGGCTTTCTGTGGGAAGAACCTGGTGCTTCCTGCTATCTCAAGGCTCTGGAAGGTGCTAGTTAAAATCAGTTTTCAAAAAGCTTGTTGTAGTGCTGGATCCCTGCTAGCAGCGTATGCAAACCTTACTGCAGGTGGGTCTGTTAGCAGATCATATTCTGTAATTGCATCTGGATGGAAACCTGTCTAGAAAGCTCTTTAGGGTGGCTTTGACCACAGGGCTCGTGGTCATGGGTCCCGAGGGGAAGTGCTGTGGCTGAGTGTTTGAAAATAAATTGCTACTGCTGCATAATTACTGTTCCTTCATGGTTAAGACAGAGGTTCTTAGGCTCCACTTTGTGTCTGAGGAGAACAGACTTCAGCACAGAGAAAAATACAACCTGGAAATATTGTCAAATCTATGCAGCTGCCTTGGAGCTCCAGTTTCTGTCCTGAATCTGTACATAGCTGGACCTCAGCACTTCATAGGCTTATAAAATGGCAGAATAATTCACACTGGAGGCTCCAGGTAGGCATTTTTCCCCAGCTTCACAGCTCCATGCTGAATGGCATCCAGCCCTATCTCCTTGTATTCCTGCCAAGAAGTCTCATGGTAGCAGCAGCCAGGAGTGTTGGCTGTATCCAAACAAGTATCAACAAGATCTTGGTTTTCTTAGTGTCTGTTTCAAGGCTAGATAACAATTTTAACCCTTCAACTCATGTTGAAGTGATGTACCTGTATGTGCAAGGACTTTGTGTGAGGTTTTGAAGGACCGTGGACCCTCCAGAGCAGTGATGGAGGATGATGAGAGGTTGAAGGAACACCCTGTGGTACTGTTGACAACTGCTCTACAGCCTCCATATCACAGTGTGAGCACTCTACCAGCCCGCATTCAACTCACCCGGTGTAATCTTTAATTCACTGTAGAGTGATGCAAAGTAACACGTTCAGGCATTGAAAGGCTGGCAAGTGGCAGGGCAGTCTTTAATTGTACATTATAGAAACATCCTGTTAATGCCTGGCTCCTGCCATTCACAACCTCTGCATGCAGACCTTTTTTACCAGGTGCCCTTTAGACATTCTGGCCAAAATTAATGTGAGTACTCCTGTTGTCCACTCCCCTTCCCTCAGCACCATCCAAGAGAAGTGTGGTTAACCTCTCACCCTCCTGTGTCTGCCTTTGCCATTGAAGATGTAACACTGCTGTAGCTTCCTTTGCACATCACAGCCCTCGCTGTCTCCAAGTGCAGAGCCATAGCAAGGGAGCTATGAAGCATGCTAGCTACACTTCTTAAACATGATGACTCAGCACTGCAAGTGTGAGGAATAGCAACCAGGAGAGTCTTCCCAGAGAAGTCAGGGAGCTGGCTAGAACCTACTGTTGTAGTCCAGCAAAAAAGCAAAGTTCATCAGGAAGTATTAACTTCTGCAAAGCCAGAGGATTTGAGGCTGTGACGGAGTTCCATCATAGCTTTCTGTTTTCTTCATCTCTCTTATGATCCTGTAGATCCAAGTCGATTTTCTCCCCTCTTTCTCTCAAAAGAAATGAAGATTTGTTTGCTCTGCACAATTATCTTCATTGCTCATCATGCTTAATATTCCTATTTTGCTCCAGTCAGGAGACAAACAGTCTGGGAAATGACTCAGAAGCAGCACTGGGTTTTAACAGGTTGTTCTCTGGAACGTGTACCAAAAGTTTTGAAAGACAAAAACTAGTAGTAGTAGTGGTAGTAGTAGAAAGAGATGAAAAAAGTAATAAGAAAAATCTCAGTCTCACAGAAATTATTTTTAAAAATTCTTAAAACAAAGGGGCCTTCTGAGGCACAAGGGAGCCAAGAGTTGAAAACGGATTGACGTTTCTGTGTTTCTTTTTTGACACTGCTAGGGTTGATTAAGTGATAATTAGGCCACAGAGTGCAGCAAGAGTCACTGCTTCATCCTACTCCTTCACCCCCTCAGGACTTGTCACCATTGAATAAAGGGCAGAAATGATGTTAGAAATGCCTGCAGTTTTGAGAATGTATAAATTAAGAAGCTTGTGCTTTTTCATGCTTTATGGCTGATTTGAGGAAAATCAAATTTCCAGACTGATTCCCACCCCCATCCCCAAAATTAAAGGGGATTGGGTTACACGCCTTTTACTAGTAGGATCTGGAGTCCACAGAGCTGGTGTGTGGACTTTAGTTGTGTTTACATTTCTATAGACTTAATACGGGAGGTACACAAATGTTGCCCACACACAGAGTGCAAAACAAGGACAAATATCAGCTCTCCCCAAAGACAGACACCGAATAATCCAATAATAACTATTACATAAAGTCTTTTTCAACCTCTCTCCTTCTCCACAGCTGAGATTTCCAGTCCTGGGGGGGGATGCACATTTTAACTTTTTTTTTTTTTTTTTTTTTTTTTTTTTTTTTTTTTTGTTTGGATTCAGTAAAATAATTTTTTTTTTGTAAATATGTCACAAAAATCTCCCTACCCCAAAATACTAAAGACATACCACTGACTGGAGAAGTACGTGCTATAGGAAAGTTTTGAATATGCATTTGAAAATACCCTAATCAATTGACTGGATTCCCAAGTGAATTTAATTGTATCTCTTATTAATTAATTTTAGATTCTTTCATGAGGTTTTTTAGATATTCTAATTTTGTGAAGTTTTTTGTGCAAAACTAATTTTTATTAGAATATAAATTATTCTGTAGTCAAAAGATTGTAAAATATTTAGAGTGTAAATAAACTATGACTGAATAATACCCCTTACATTCTAGAAGTTAGTCCCATTGATTTGCAAAGAAATGACTTGTTGCATAGCTCAGGAAAAGATGAGCTCTGAATACAGCACATACAGGGGTTTTAAGTTCTTATTTAATTAGAATATGAATTAGGTGCATGTATATGAATTATGTGAGTGTATCTTGTAGCAGCCGTTTCCAATTTCCTACCATTCAATTCCTACCATACAGCTTAGATAATGTCATAAAATCCTAGGCAATTGTTATCCTGTTTTTTTCAGTTAAACTCTATGAAAAAAATTTAAATTGGTTTTCTCTCTTTAGCTCCTGGGAGAGAAGAGCATGGGAATGGCAAACAGAGCAGAGTATGAATGTGACCTAACTACAGGCCTGATAAAATTTGAGCAGAAGTCCAATGGAATTGGCTAATGTACTTACCTGAAAACATTCCCCATCCCCGAAAACATTCAAGGTCAGGTCAGATGGAGCTCTGAGCAACCTGGCCTACCAGAAGAGTCTCATTGCAGGGAGGTTGGACTAGAAAACATTTAAAAGGCCCCTTCCAACCAAAATAATTTTGTGATTCATTCTATTAGAAAGCATGGTAAATTCACCACTCATTAAATTGACTTTTTTATTATTTGTGGTTGATTATCAACCCTGTAGCTCCTTGCATTCCAACACAAAAAGGTTAAGATCATTTCCTATATACCTTCTGAAATGACCATAGCCTAGTACTGAAGCCTTTCTGTGGAAGAAACAGAGTTAATACAAACCATATTTAAAGACTTTTTATCTACGGTGTATCTAACTATACAATACTTATACGAGACCAAGCCAAAAATTGTGAAAAGCCTGACTTCTCTTTATCCCTGGCTTCCCACTAATTTTGAATCATCAGTTTTCAATGACCAGCTTCAAGATGAGCTTTGCTTATGTATCTCATTGCCCGTGAACAGCTGGAGTAGGACTTACATGATTTCTGGTGTCTGGGGCCACTAGTGAGCTTTCTTAGAGTTAATGGGGAAAAACAGGTACGTCTGCAGTGCTTTGGTTCATCCTCTCCTGCCTGCATTTCCATTCCCTTGCTCTGAATTTATTTTGTTCCCTGAATTAGAAATGTAAAACAGAGCAGGGCAGATGCTGCATGTACCTTCCTTCCAGTGCAGAGAAGAGTTGTGTGGTCCTCGCTACAGAGCCTTGGCTGCTGCCTGAAACTGTATTGTTTGGAGTCTTTTTTTGCTTGAGATGTTGTCTGATTCCATCTCATGCATCAGGCAGGACAAGAGCCTCTAAATGCCCTGAATCCTGTTTGCTGCTGGATGGAGCCCCACCAGGCTAGCAGGGCTTCTCAGAGGCAAGGAGAGGCATGGCACCTTAGGAGCCTCCTAAAATTTTGTGCCTCTAGCTACCAAATGGTTTGCACAGCACCTGGTGCCCCTGATGTCCTTCCTTAACCATGGCAAGGACAGGGCTGGTAACTCAACAGACCATCAGGAGGCATTTTCATTTAATTCCCCAGCTCTTTTCAGTTGCGCATTTGAGTGTTCAGCTGTTACCACGCTGAAATATGAAAAACTTAGCCAAGAGGTACCTTTAGCTATTGTAGCTGTTGGCTTACTCCTGGGAGAGGCAGGACTGCATAATTTATCTGATGTTTCTTCTGTGTAAGAAGAACATATTTTCAAAATCAGAACTCAAGATAGGTTTGTGGTAAGAGTGCTCAGATTCCTGAGACAGTTCTGTGCCAGTGCCCTGGCTGTCTGTCTAATAAACCCTGCTGAAGTTGTTCTTTGCACCCTCCAACCACCTGGCAAGTGGGTATATTCCTCTCAATGGAGCCATTTTCCAGTACCAGAGCTGAACTGGAAAGTGAACCTGGAGGCCCAACTCATTGGACTAGCACCTGTGGAATGTGAAAGGAATCCAGACACGTAATTCCTGGGTAGCTCTCTGGAAAATCCCTGCCTTGCTCTCTCAGTAGCTTTAGCATGCAAGCCTGAGCAGCTGACATTGCCAATGGGCACTGGACAGCTGGGAGAGGGCACACTCATGGGACATTGCTCTTTGCAAATGCTTTGTCCCACAGCAGAGAGGGTGTTTCAGGGTCCCACTATTTTCCTGGCAAACCTGTGATTAAGGCCATTGGTCTTAGTAATTATGAAAAAATAATCATGAAAAAGGAGGGATATGTCTGATGAAATCCTCTGCAAAGAAAATTCTGGCCATTTTAGCAGGCATGAAATGTTGGGTTGTGATCACTCCTGTTGGTGCCCCACAAAGGAGGCAAAAAGGCACTCAGCTCTGTGAGCATTTGTCCCTCTAACCTTGTCAAGTGAGACTCCTTCTTCAACTGACAGGGATCCCCCAAAAGGCAGTGCACCCCACCTCATCATAGTATCTAGAAGGAGCAGAGTGAACCACTCTCTACAGGGCCCTGTCTTAGGAGGGAATATGGCAGAGCCAACACCTGACTTAAAATGACCATGTTGCAGTGAGATTAACCCACCCTCCCCTGTACATAAACATTTGGCTCGTATGGCTGAAGCATATGGACTGCTGTGTTTATAAGCTCAGTACTCACTATACAGCTAATAAGGCAAGTCTAGTTAAAATATACAGAGTAAAAAAGGGATATTTTTCCTTGTGTCACCACCCCTCTCCAGCACCACTGCAAACACCACAAATATCACTACATACAAGTAGCTCAAGTGGCCCCAAGATGTTGTGGATTTACTCTCACCTCAGCTAGAGCACTAAATCAGCAGCTGTGCCTCTGAAGTGAAGGTCAACCATCACTCAGAAAGTTCCTGATGGGGTGTCATTGTCTTCTAAATCAACAGCTTCCTTAAAGAAAAAGAAACTCTTTTAGGAACAAACAACTCCCTTGTCAGCAGATGCCTGGCCAGCACACAGGCAGATGCTAATGACTTCCAACAGGGAGAAGGGTCAAACTTAAAAATCCCGTAAATTTCCTGACCTAGATGAGACCAGGCTCATCATGGTTGAGAATGGTATCACCATTAAGACCCCAAAATAGTGACTAGTGTCATGTTTAGCACTGGTAATGAGAAATATCTCTTGAATCTGTTTATATTTCTCTGTGTAAAGCATTCTTGTCAGCGTGTGTGTTGCAGGAAATTACTTACTCACTGAGCAAATTGCAGTATGAGGCTGGAGTATGACTTCCCCAGGTGGGAAAGCATTTTATCCTAACAAAGGTTAATGACTTTCTGGCAGTTCAGCCAGGTCATTATCAGCGATATCTGGTTGCTGCCAGGCTGGGAAAGGATGGCTCCTGCCCACCAAAAAAGCCATCAGCATCCCTAGACAGATGGAGGCAGACACTAGCCTTGGGGCAGCAGTGTGGAAAATGTTTCCCGAATAAATTAATACCGATAATCCCGGGAGTGGAAGTGACTTAAAGAGAAGCCTGGGGTCCACAAGGAAGGGGAAGTAAAAGAACTGAGGTTTTCTGTCAGGAAGGAGTATTAAAGACATGAATCTTAGGTAAAAAGTAGGTCCTTCGATACGGTTCATTAGGTGAGAGTGAAAGTCCTTGGAGCTGATCGGCTGATAAGCAAGTAAGTGCTTGTGCTTTTGTCTTCCCGTCTCTAGGTTCTTTCAGGGTGTTGTTTGCATTTAGTCTCTGTAAATAGGCACAAGTGTCTGCTATGTGTTGGACTGGTGTTAAGGATGAGGAGAATGTGTCTGAGGCACCTGGCAAACAGCAAAGCTATTCCCTGCCGCATGGCTGTTGTAACCCTTAACCATAAACAGTGCCCCAGCTGTGCGCCGAGTTCCTTTCTGTGGGCATTTAGCTGGAAAAAGAGGTGTTCTCCACACAAGTGTGGAGGCTGTATATTCAGGAACGAGAAGGAGGAGGATCTGTCTGGACCTTTGCAGCGACCTGTGTTAGCTAGGAAAGGATATAATGCTCCAGCAAAACAGCAGGCGAGTGTTCACACCCCCAGGGTTTTAGCAACAGGCACGTTAGCAAATCATATTGCATTTCAAGTAACAGGACTCCAATGAAATGAGTAATCTCGCAGAAGTTTAGGGTCGGATGATTTTCTTTCCATATAGGAATTTTACATACAAGAATCCTGCATGTTGCCATAGTTTAGCTCATCACATGTATGTCAACATCTTTAAGGTGGGCATGATTTCCTAAGTCTATAAGGATGTCTCTAAATAAAAGGGCTCTCATTTGCGGATATAATGAGTACACACACCTCTCAGGGAAATGCCTCTGAAAAAATTCAGCTCTTCATACCTGTACTGTGAGTTTGTCCATGTAAACAGGATGGTGTTATGGTGATCCCAGCCAGACAAAGTTTTGAACTAATCCTGGTTCCTCTCCTCCTCTTTTGTCAGGGACACATCAGCACATATCAGATGAAGGTGTCCCACATGATGTGACCACTGACACCCAGGTAGTGGCTCTGGCTGGGATGGAGTTAACATTCCCCTGGAAGTGCTGTGCTTTGCACTTGTACCTAGGAGGGTGTTGGTAACACACCATGTGTTGGCTGCTGTGAGCAGCACCCACACAGCACCAAAGCTGTCTTTCCAACACCCCCAATGGCCAGTAAGAATTCCATAGGAATATTCCATAGGAATATTCCATATCATATGACATTGTGCTTAGCAATAAAAGGTAATAGAAAATGGGTTGGGAGGATGATTCATTGCTGAGGCATTTGTCTTCTGAAGCAGCCACTTTACATACTGGAGCCCTACTTCCCAGGAAGTGTCTGGACATTGCCTGATGATTGGAAGTAGAGCAAATGTGTCCTTTGCTTTCTCTTTGCTTCTGCACATAAGCTTGCCTTTTTTTTTCTTTTTTTTTTTCATTTGCCACCTTTATCTTGCCCCATGAGTTTTTTCATCTTATTTTCTCCCAGAGTCCTGTTGAGGAGGGGGAGTGAGAGAGCAGCTGAGTGTGCATTTGGCATCCAGGCAAGGTCAGCCCACCACACCAGCTATGGTACATTTGGTCCCAGATGACTGAGTGTGGTTTTTTGTCATATTCCCAGATGAGTGACTGGGAAAAGTCTTTGTTCAGAAAGACAACTTACAGTTCTTTAAAAATTAAAACAAATGTATGAGGGAGAGAGTACTTCCATCCTTGTTCAGTGGAGCAAGGATGTCTCTATAGGATTGTATTACCCACTTCTTCTCTTCATGACAGCAAGATGAGTAGGCACTTGTGCTAATAAGGCTGCCAGAGGAATTATGTGAGTGGGAGCCATCCTCTCCTGCAGACTTGTTCTTATGACCCCATGGGACTCCTCGAGCACCCACCTATGCCTATGTGTATTTGCCCTGACCAAAAATATGAAGAACATAATGGGATTCATGTTCAGTTCAGTTAAACTGAAGCAATATAAGTCTAATACTGTCAGTGGCAGTATTTAGCTCAGTGACCTGAAAACCTAATCCAAATTCATCATTTTTTTACAAGTTGTTGTGGATTTTTTTTTTCATTTTATATATCAGCTTCTTCAAACCAGATGAATTGTTATGTGATTAAGGGACCTGCTCAGAGATAATAGATGACAAATTTGCCACCCCCATAGATTGATGTGCAATTAACTAAGTAATTTTAGCATCTTAGTACTGCAGGTCTTTTATCTATAAAGGGATGGTATTTTCCCCTTCCTTCCATGGAGGGAGTTGCATAGAATGCAGCAAACACCTGTAATGATCTTCAATTATTTCAGCTGCTATAAAATCCACACTATTAATGGAGCCTCAAAACTTTGTCCCAATGAAAGCAAGGACTTATTAAAAAATAACATTAAGGAGAGCATGTCCCAGACTCTAAGATGTATTTAAGGCCTATATTAAAGATTCCATTAAAGTCCTATTGATATTGTTGGTGATTTTCTTTTTCTCTCAGTGGGATTGACTCTACATGCCTCATACTCTTTCCGCTATTATCACAGGCTGGAGGAGTTGCTGCTCTTTCCTCTTTGCCATAAATATGTAGTTGGAACTTGTGAGGTCCTTGGCTGCCTGGCAGGCCTTCAAAATAAGGCAGGCAAACTAGAGGAGTGAAGCTTCTTTCTCACCCTTCTTATGTAGCCTTTCCTGTTTGTATTTTCATGGCAGAGCCACTGGTGGTTACCAATTTTTTTCTCTAGTATGGAAGTCATAGCAAACACTGAAAGCTGCCAGCTGCTTCTGCCTGTGCATCTGCAGTAGTGAAACTCACCCCAAACTTTTTTGGTGCCTCTTCCATTCCCTAGAGCTTTAGTGATTCATGGATGCTCATGGAGAGAGAAACACTAAACAGCACTTTGGAGATATAGTTTCAAACTCGTACCTCTAAAAAGTAACTGGCAGCAGAAACACTAAGGAAATTCAGCTCAGAACTCACTCCTCAGGTCTCTGCCTTGCTGTGGTGCAATAGTCATTGTAACACGTACAGCCTTGGAGTAACTAAGTGGGTGTGAGAGTGTCTGTGGCTCCTGGGCACCTGTTGGTTTCACTGTCAGAAGCAGAAAAGGCTGATTAACAGACATAATGTAGTCCATTTATTTTAGTCAAGGATTTTCAGCCATGCAATTTGATTTGCCTGTGGGTGACAGGTTATACTGGACATTTCCTTATTCAGCCTTAGTTTTCTAATGCTGTAGATCACAACCTTATCTTGCTTGTTCCAGAGCCCTCCTCCCAGTTCACCCTCCTACACCAGCATACAGTTGCTTTATTTTTAGATAATTAACCTTTTCTTTTGCCAGCAGTAGATAAAACTGGGCTTCATAATTGATGTGCTGTTGTCTCTCAACTTCTCCACACCCCCATGGGAGCTTTCAATCATCATTAGAGCTGGAGTCTCAGTCTGAATCCATGACACAGTGCTGTCTTATTATTTACCCTGAGTGAAAATGCAGCAGAGATCGATGAAATGAATGATTATTATTACCCAGAACTGACTGGAATTGAGATGCTGAATTATGCACCCAAATGAATTTTTTAAAAGGCAGAGGTGCACAGCCTCTGTGCACCACCAAGTATCACTCAAAAACACAGCTCTTGTTATGAGGTGAACATCTGACTGCAACTGGATTTTCAGAGCGTAGTTAGCAGAAAAATATGAGAGATTTTATTGGCTAAAAAATTTCTCAGGAGGCATATTTATAAAAGCAGCACCTAAATATTGAAATAAAAGGCAGTGTCCAAGTCTTCAAGTAGAGCCAAGAAGATAAGCAATGTCCTAGGCAAGTCTTGTCCCACAAGCCTAATTGCAACAAGCAGACCTTGGAAATCAGTTTATTTGATATTGGCTGAATAGAACTTTTATCTTGGGGTGCAGGGGCTTTTAGTCTTGAGATCACTGAGGGGTTTGCCTTTTATGAGAGCTGAACACAGAAAGTGATTCAGAATGGCACATCGTTATTTCTTTGTACTTGTGAAAACTTGTAAAGTCAGTGTGACTTGGGATTGCATTTGATTTTTCTAGGAAACAGGACTCTCTATGATATCAGAGTCTGACATTGCAGGTGCAATATAATATAGTGTGCAGGTATGATAAAATCTGCTGCTTGCCCCCTTAATTTGAGTTCATCTGCACTTTGATTAGAAGCAAGCATTATATGCAGAAGAGAGAAAAGAAAATCCTTCACTTTCTTCAGCCACAGACAGAAATTCACTGGGTTTCTTCAGATTCCTTTCCAAACCCATCATCATTCCCAGACCTCTAGACAAATACATGATTTTACTACAGTGGTCAGGACCTGTTTAGACACACAAGCTCAGTTTACTGGAAAATGAAGGTGAGATTGTCAGAACAATTGCTTGATGCCCAAGAGATTTTAGTGCAGTCTTTGTGCTGTGAATGGTCATTCCCTAATGTAGGAAAGGGAGTAGACTCTGTTCATTGGGCTGACCCAATAATGCAGTTGAGCCCTCACACCTCAGCCCTAAAACTCAAATGCTCTTCACTCTTTGCTATGCCTCTGCAGAGCACCAGCTGTGACCTGGTGAAGGTGTCAGGTGGGAAAGCAAGGAACTGTGTGATGTGTTCTCCATTACCTCCAGATCTCTCCATCTTCTTACCCCCTCCCTGCACCAGCCCTGTATCAGCAACAACACAAAAGGGCAGGGAGCAACCATGCAAATGGGAAGGGAGACAGAGGGCCTTGCCCCAGCCTTGCTCTGCACAGCCTGTCTGGACTTTTATTGAGCCATCCAGAGGCCTGCCTGCCCACACTGAGTAATTGCATTTTGTTGTGGCTGTTATAAAATACATTGGAAACATGTGTGTCTAGAAGGGCACCCTAAACTCCTACATCTCAGTTAGTGTGCATTTTTTCTGCCCTGTTTTATTTCGATTTAACAGGACAAAGGGGACATTTCAATGAGGAGCTCTGGCTCCCTTGTGTTTCTCTGTTTTCTTCAATGGGCTTCAGGAATGCATATCAGTGTCAGAGCAAACACAGGGCTTACAGGTTCAAAGGGACTATTTTGTTCTGGTTAATCACCCCAAATGGCAACCCAGGGTAGCATCCCCTCCCTTTAGGACATTTCCAAGTAACTTGTGAAAAGGGGGTTCATCTCTAGGGGAGCATTTGATGTCAGGGCAATACCTAATGAGGAATGTCTGTCTTTCTCAGCAGTGCTTTGTAGATATTCTGTCTGTCAGAGTCACATTCCCATATCTACTCATGGGACAAGTTTTCTGCATTGCTCAGGGCTCCTGGCTACCTATCTGAATGGGTAATCTCTCAGTTATTGCCAGTGGCACTTAGGACCTGGTTCTATATAAAGCACCTGGGAGCTACCTGGGGTTTTGCAGGATCAGTCCCTGGGTTTATGGATAGGTCCCATTTTGCCTTTGTTTGGCTCCTCTTTGTGCAGCCCTGAAATCAGGAGCTGATCAAGGAAAGAAGCCAGATATGTCAGGTTTCATTATGTCCTCAGTTCCTGATAAAGGATGAGGATTGAGCAGCCCAATTCTCACAGTTTCCAGTTTTAATCAGCCCTTGTGCACAAAGCAGTGTTTAAAATGCTGCTTACACTTTCCCCTGCAAATAAAAGAAGTCTGTGCCTCCAACAGAAGGTATAAAAAGTATTATGTTTATTCAGTGAAAGATAGCAATCATGAACATTAGGCTGGGTTTAAAAGCCTTGGACTTTATAAGGGAAATTGACTTCAGTTTATAGGAAAGAAGGGGAGAGGTGTAGGGAATAAGAGGAACAAGAAGGAAGTTTCAAACAAAAATGTTCCAAAACCCTGTGAATAGAGTTTAATTTTGCCTGTTAAGCTTAAACAACTTTCCATTAACATTCCTTATTGAGTGCTGTAAATGGAAAAAGCAAATAAACATTAGTCTGTGGCCTGATATGTTGTCAGGGATGCTGTTCATGAGTTTTTTCCCTCTGTCAGTGAAAGGGAAGCTGCCAGCAGCACCACTGCTTGCCAGCTTGGTCAGACTCTGGGCTACATCTCTGTGCAAAGCAGGCAAGACAAAAAGCCTTGTTTCACCTCCATGCTGCATAGAGTGGGGACTGATGTGGGGGCTTATAAAATACACCCTAAATGGCTGCCAAAGGAAAACCTTCTGCCATCACATCCTATGTTACCTTCCCTGAGCTGGTCATGTTCTGTTTAGCAAAGTCAGTAGGGTTTTCTGGAACCTGCCATTTTCAACTTCACAGCTGTAATAAACAAAGATATCTCTTTAATTTCCAGTCTGCATTTTATTGACTTATGCCAGGATTCGCTGTAGTAGTTCTGCTCTCTCTCTCTCCCCCCCACCTCTCTCTTGTGTTTGGTCCTTCCTCCTTCTCACTGGTTTAAAATACATGAACATCAGTTATACCCCCTTTCAAGACTTCACACTGAACTAGGTGAAGTCCTCTAGGTCCTTCTCACAAAAAATGTCTCTTCATCGCACTCAGGTCTGTAGCATGACTCAGCAGACTCATATCACCAAGTACTTTACCCACTTTCTCATAAATACTTGCACTCTTCATCTCATCTGGGAATTTGTCCTACCACTGACATTGCTTTCTCTATTGCTTTATCTTTCTTTGCCTTGTTTTCCTTGCTATTGCTGTATCTTCCTTCCTTTGCTGTCCTTTGTGCAGTCTGTACAAATTGATGTGTAGGGGAGACACTTTCAGTCTTGCCCTTTCACCTCTTAGATTAAATTTCTTCTTATCAGGAACAATATTCTAAGGCAAGCAAAAGTAACTCTCTTATGCAGAAAACACTTTTAAGAATATCCAGAACCTGTTTCAGTCTTCTCCAGACTACTGACATAAAAATGTAGGGGTATGAATGTATATGTCTTCATGAGCAAAGGTAAAAAACTCCCTATATATTTATTGAAAAGTTAGAGCTTGATTCAGTTGCTTAAGTATAGCTGTCTGATCCTATTTATGACACCAGAGGTCATCTAAGACATCCTCACTAAGCTTGGAGATACAATACAAGAGCACCACACCTTTCTGGAAAAGCATCTCAAACACAGGTGTGGTCCTTAGGGGCATCTGGAGGCCTATGCTTGGCTAGCAGAGTCAGAGCAAGGAGCACAGAGCTATTCAAGTCACCTGCACCTGACTTCCAAACAGCTCTGCAGACTCTGCTGACAGCGGAGCACGGTGTTAATGAGCCACAGGAGCTGTTGGCAGAGGCAGGAGCTCTGACACACAGTTCCCATGCACACATCCAAATACCTTGTCCCTTGGCTGAGTGTCAGTGTATGTGCTTAACTCAGGTTGCAGGGCTCCGAGAGGGCAGTTCAGAGCATCCATTAACTGGGTAAGGAATTTCTGCTCTTGGAATCAGACACTTCCAGTGAGATCATATTTCTGTGGACGAGTGAATTAGGAGAGGAGGAAGACAGTAAAAAAAAAAAAAAAAAAAAAAAAAAAACAGGAATGGAGGAGTTGTATGGGATCTTGGGTTATAAAACAGGTGCCCATGGCAAATATTTGTGGAGGGGTGGATTATGAGTCAGTGACCTTTCAGTTAAAAGGCAGTATAAGCAAAGAAAAGCTGCTAAGTAAGATTTTTTTTTAATGATTTATTTAAAAAGAAGAAGCCTTGATGGACGGAAGGAGCTAATTATCAAAGACAGCTGATCTCACAATTTGAATGTGTGTGTGTGAGTTTCAATCAACTGTAGAAAATACCTTAAACTTCTGTTACGAGAAAGAAGAGAGAAAAACCAGCAGAGAAGGACTACTATCATAACTGGATGAGTAACCCAAGATGAAGGATCCTGGAAATAAACAGGAAACAGAGAGAGAAAAATAGGAAAATGAAAGCAAAGAAATTATGTTAAATGTTATAGAGGTAAAAGCAAGATTTTGCAAACTCCAAGTGAACTTTAGACTTCAACGGTTGTGAGAAAGGACAACGCCTTCACTGGTTACACAAAAAAATGGAGAGGAAAGAAAGCTGAGCATTATGGGGTGAACATTAAAGATATTGTAACTTTGCTTCCAAAACCCAAGTAAATGTGTTGCCTCTGTTTTCAAGAGCTTGGGGAGAAAGGCAGTGGTTAATGCAAATGAGGTTAACTACATGGAGCTCAGGTGTTTATGAATTCATGAATGGATAACCTCCATCACTTGATTTTGAAAGAACCAGCAAACAACATGAGGTTTGGTAGCAGAGATTTTAAATCAAATTCACAGTTTAGGGGTGATATTACAGAAACAGAGAAGAGAAAAGGTAATATCTATGTCTTAGAAATGTGAAAAATGTGACAAGGAAAAACACAGGCTTCTTCATCTGATCTCAATCAACCACAGGTCCTTAGAATGAAATAAAACAATGTGGATAACAGTCAAATGAAGAAATGCACACAAGACTTAAGTGACCTTTCTTTGTCAGGAGAATTAATTTTCTGAGACAAAGAAAATTGAGTGAATCATGCCTGTCTATACTTAGGTGAAGCATTTGAAACGGGACCACATCGGCAATGGTTAGGTGAGCTGGAGAAGGGGATTAACAGAAGAAATGTTATAGAGAACTGGCTAAACTTGGGCCATAAATGGAGTTAGCATTGAAATTCAAGGTATTATAAGGGAGGCACTCTCTCTAATGTGGCTGGTGATGTAAGAATTTCTTGCTAATGGAGAGAGAAATCAGAGCATCTGAATAAAAAAGGATGTGATTCAAGGTTCAATTAAGAAAATATTTTCCTGTCAGCAGAGAGCTTTTCTGAAGAAAATTACTGAAAGACTGGCTGACTAGAAGGCATCTGCAGTGAACAAGCCATGAGAAAGACAAATGTAATCTTAAACATAACAGTATATCAAAAAAAACAGGAAAGCAAGTATGCACTTTTAGAAGACATTGGTGAAATTTTAGGTGCAACATCTCAATTAGGTACAACTAGGTTTTATTTGGTTAGGTTTTTTTAGGGTTTTTTTTTTTTTTTTTAGCTTAGTTAGAGCAGGTGACCAGGATGCTTTATAGCATGTTATGTTTGTTTATTCAGCCAATGGTGGTTTCTCTCACTCCAGTTTTCTTCATGTGACTCAGTCGCTCCTTCAGATATTCCAGCAAGTCCTGCCAGCACTGCCTGGCAAAAACCTGCCAAAGGCCTGCCACCTTTGTGCCACCTCTGCTTTCTACGTGATTTTATGTCCCTGACACCAGCCATGACTTGTCTGGGAAATGGTAAATCATAACTCCAGACTGATACATGCATCTGACTGCAATTATAGTTATTGTAAAAGCATCCCTGCCTCTCCTACGCATGGCATTTGGGGAGAAGTGGAGATTACAGAGCATCTGAGGCACAGTAATGGTAGTGGGCTGGGCTGGTTCCCACTCAGGCTTTTGCCCTTCTACTGTTGTCTTGCACACCCACCATGTCCTGATACAGCAGTGCAGGAAAAAACATCTGCTTTGGCTGGTTTTGCAGACTGTTTGACCTGAAGATACATGGCCATAAAACCATCCTAAAACCTTTGTTACTCAAGGTTAGTGTGTGAATTTGTACTAGCTGTTCCTGAGCAACTTCACAGAAGAGAAAAACAAAGGATGTTTTCAGGTTTTAAACCTTAAATTGAGACTCTTGAGATCTGACCAGAAACAGCTATGAAATCACTACAGATAAAAATTTATGGCTGGCACAAGTTTTGGTGCAAACACTAAATCACAGAAGATTTAACTGCAGGCTCTTCTGGTACATACAGGCTTCTTAAAACAAAAAGCATTAGAATAGAAGTCAAGAGCAAAACTCAGCAAAATTTACCTACAAAAACAGAGGCTCTACCTGAGAAACAGAGGAACACTGCCTTCTGCAAGCAGTGATGAGCTGTCATTGCAAGTGCAGGGTAAAGAGAGCTAAAAAAGTAATTCTTGCTTGTGTAAACAGGCAGGTGATAAATCAGGAACATGGTTCACCCCTGTGAAAGCATATCTGGTGCTGGTAGTCACAACTCCAGCATCAGTTTCATAAGGGAGGAGACAATAAAGAAAGGCAATAAAAAATTACTCATGGGCTGAGGAAAATGCCTGCAAATGTGAGGTTTTAAATTTTAGCAAAGAAAGGGCTGGAAAGTGACTCTACTAGAGTAGGCAATTATGTGGAATCAGTAAAAGATGCTTCTATCTAGTTGCAACTAGATAGAGAGATGGGAGAGATGCTTGAGAGAAGTGCCGATTCCTGACTCCATTGCCAGCATATATGGGTGAACTGGTATATATGGTGCACAGGTAGCACAACTACATAATCTAATGGTTCTTCTCAATCCTAAATTCTGTGAATCTTTGAATCATAAAGCAAAGACCTTTCCCCTTTCAGGATTCCCATCCCGCACCAGAGGATAGAGCAAAAGTCCTCTGGAAGGCTTTCACTGGCTTCAGGGGCTGTGGGCAAGGCCACAACATAGCAGTGACATACTTCTCTTTAGAGAAATATCAAATAACAGTAGTGGCCTAAGAAATGTCCATGCTTCCAGGGAAGTGAAATTAAGATTTTGAAAGACAGATCAGTGTTGTCTTTTCTCCCCTCAAATACTCAGAAAACCTCACCCCAACAACCCTTACAGATCCTGGGTGGCATGCTGGGGCGCTGCTGACAAGACTCTGAACATCTCTGAGGGAATTAGCTCTTCACATTAATTTTCTGGCAGGCAGCTTAAGACCAATCTCTTCTATATATTACCTTTGATCTTCAATTTTATTTCTTTTGCCAGGGCTTAGCTCACTGCATTGCCATATCCTCAGGTAAAAACCATGTGAGCTCCATTGTGCTGCAGAGCTAGAGAGATGAGCTTCTCATCTCTACCCTTGCACAAAGCTCAAAGGTTAAAACAGTTTTGAGCTACTCACTGGGACTGACTAGCTAATTATCAGCTTCAATTTCATGCACTGTTTTTATCCATTTAGCTCCTAATGAAAGGCTTTGATGCTGCATTTAACAGAAAAATTCAGGTTCATGCTCACCAGCTTTTCAAATCTCCTTTGCCATGAGGGGAGAGATGCACTTTTTTTTCAGGAGGCTGAGACCTCTCTGCTGAGCTGTTAAATTCAGTATTAGGTGCTATAGCAGCAAAAGTACATTGCGTTTTTCACCATAAGGACTTTTAACTGGCCAGGTTCTACTTACATATATGCTACAGAAAAGGACAAGGATGAGGAAAGACCCAGGTGCAGATTTCTCTGTCCAAATGCTGCTCTGTGGCGGCACATGAGAGGTGGGTGAAGGAGAATAGTCCCTGCTGTGGTCACTGGTGGAAGATTTCAGTGGAGATTGCTCTTCTGGAGGTCTCTTGCTCTCCACTGCCATTGTGTTTTTAAATGACATGCCAAATTTAGGCCATTGGATCAGGTGCAAGGAGAAGAACAGCAGTTGGAGTCTGGTGCATCCTGATTCCATAAATCACACCTGAATTTCACCAGACTTGTTTCTTTGGAGAGCGTCTTCTTAGGACTATGTGTAGGACAGCACAAGATTAAACACATGTTTAATCCTAAATGCATAGTTCCTGGGGAGGAAACTGATTTCCTGCAGTGCTCCAGTGGATGTGGCCAAGAAAGATTATGTGTAACCTCTGTCTGGCAGTGATCACTATCCAGGCTTGTGACCCTGATTTTCCTCAATTATGTCGACAGGATAATTATTTTCCCCCCATTCTGCCTGAAGACACATATCAGTTCCAATCTGTCCCAGCTGAAACAGCTCAGCTTGATCTGACAAAAAACAGCCTGAAGATTTCATTACACTGAATGTTTAACTTTGATACTGAGTATCTGAATGAAGCCTTTCTTTCTTTTTATATGTTCAAACATAATGGAACCTCCTAAATACCATCCTCCTCTACCTCCACAGCACTGTAGAAAGAGCTCTTGCCAGCTACATCATCAGCTGACAGTGGGGAACATGTCCATGTGATTTCATAAAAGTAGTATGGAGGGACAGAGACTTTCCTGCTGTTCCCAGGAGAAGATCCCTGGGTGCATCTGGAGACTGAGATGTCCAAATGGTAGAATGGGATGAAGTTAGACTTGTAAAGGCTTGGAGCCAGGTTGTGTCTGCACATATGGCACAATGATCTCTTGTCTCTGCTGGGTGCTTCTTTACTCAGGGGTCATCCCAAGGAAACTTCAAATAGAAAGCATGAACAGTTTGGGCCTTTTTTGTCCTTTGCTGTAGAAAATAAAGTGGCCAAGCAGCATATACAGCTTAGTATCAAAGCCTCTAGGCTTACTTGTTTTTTGAACTAAACCACCAGACTTCAGTAAATCTTCCTATTTCAGCATCATTTCAAAGCAAGAATAAGAATCTTAGGGTTACCTATGACCTAACTGCTCAGAAGCACAATTTTGTTTCCCTTAAAATTCAGGCTAAACAGTTTCAAGCCTCCAGAGAATTCACTTAGGCCTTGTCAAGTTCTGAAATCACTTTAAGAAAGGTAAATAATCTCTACTAAAGTGACTGCCTATGGGTATTCTCAGTTTAGTCAGAGAGAAAGAAAGAGGTTTCTAACCGGGCTTTGGCCTGGGAAAGTGTTTCAAAAGAATATAAATAATTCTTTATCTCTTTTGTTGTTCTTGTTGTTATAGATATATCTATATATAGATATATATAGATATATAGATAGATATAGATATATTCTGCCACCTTGCGTCACTCACAGCGCACCAATGGCGTGAGATGTTTTTACTTTAGGACCAATGAAGTTGGTCTGCACGATGTTCTCTCTAAATAGAGCAGTCCATTTGAAATAAATCAGTTCTCTTTCACCTTCTGAATTGGAGTCATTCTGTTCCCATCCTGCCTCAACAGCGACAACTGCCCATCCTGGAGAGGTGTTTACTAGGGCCAACTAAAAGCAGAGCCATAGTAGCCTTGGGTAGTAGTCCCTCGACACCTCATGGAGCCCCATTCCCCTCCCAGCTGGCTAACACTATTTGAGTCTACTGCATCCTCATTTTCCGTGTATGCTACTGGGGAATAAAGGACAAAGGAGAGGCAAAGTGTGCAAAGAACTGCTCCTGAAGATGGCTGGAAAACTGCAGTCAGTCTGGCACAGCCCACCTCCCACACACACCCACAGCAAGAGTTAATGAAATCAGAGTAGATCACAACACTCCTCTGGAGTGCCTGTGTTCTGCCATGCAGCAGCTGTGCCTCGTGAAGGGAAGGTTTGAGGCTTTAACTGCAGCAAGAAAACCTTCCCTACAAGGAAAACACACAAGCAAAAAGGTGAGAGCTTAAAATCTGACACCAGTGACTTTAAGCCGTGTCTCAATAAGGCAGGCTGCTTGTCTGGCCAGCATGCTATTCAGAGGTGATATCAAGTATTGATTTATTTCCAAGAAACCTTAATTACATTGTTCAAAATCTTGAAAAAGAAAGAAGGTCTTGGAGTTATCAGCAATTTGACACCAGGCAATTGATAACAAAACCCATCTGTGATTTTGAACTGTTTTAATACACTTCGTGATATGTTTCTTAGAAAAAATGAAACAGAAAAAAGAAAAAAAAAACCAAAACAGGAGACAGTCATCAACAGATATGTTCTTTTAATCTAACTAACCAGTGCAGCATGCTGGCAGCAGCTTGTTCCATTACCTCCTCACATTGTCGAGGCTTTATGCTTCACTTATCTGAACAGATGAGCAGACAACCTCTATTTCCAGAGCATCCTTTGGATTTTTTTGGTGTTTTGAATTAATGATGCAAATCTAATTTTGCCAAAACAGGCCTAGACTTCATTACTGAAGGAGCACTTTCTATGTGGATTAACAAGGCTTCATTGTGTCACTGTCTGATGTAAGGTGCAGAAATGCCCGATTTATCAGAATATTAAATGCAAGAGGCTGTTGTGGTTTCTCTGTAGCCTACAGAGTGTATGTTTGCAGTTCTGCAGCTGAATTCCCTTCATCAAACACCTCATTACCTTGGCAAAGTGAAGGGAAATAGCAACTTAAATACCTCAGGAATATGCTGCTTATACATTAACTCATGAGCTGTAGCCATAGGAATCAGACAAGCACCACAGTATATATTTTGTTTAATAGAAGATCAAACCAGAAAAAAATATATTCCTGTTGAGTCTGGGATGTCACTCCTGACAGAAATGAGTGTGAGGGATAAGGAATGATGTTGGTAAAGAATTCAGTCTATTTCTATACTGGGGTACCTGAGAGCATGTCTGAGGTGTTGCTCCCACTCTGTGCTGAAATAAAACATCGGTATGTGCCACCCACCCCCGCCAGGCTCTGGTGTCCCCAGCGGGTGTGCGGGCTGAACAAAAGTTCTGACAGTCTGAAAAGTCTCTCATCTGCACTTCCAAGGGAATATGATCCTACAGTAACCCCCCTGCTATTCCACTGGCCAATTTAAACATAGACCAGGTTTTCTTTCTGACAGAGTAAAATCTGAGTGACCATGTAGAATTGCTTCTTCTTTTGTGGATGGGCTATCTTATGTAAATCAGTGTGGGGAATTTTTATCTATTTAGCAAAAGTATTTGTAATGGAACAAATATTGGAAATTACAGATGGAGTTCTGTAGAATTCCAATAGAAGGAAGCACCTAGGAGCACAGGAGCAATTTTTAGGTCTTGCAGGCCAGCATACCATCCCTTGTGACACTGTCCATTTGCAGTTGAAATTGCCAAAGAAGAGAAAACTAAATTGCAAAATATCTCTGTGCAGTAGGGATAATGCATAATCCATTTGGCACAGGGTCACTAGGAACGGGATATAAGGCTATTGAGGCTTCATAAGTCATATTTTATCTCAAAAAGCCTCTGCCTCAGAGGAATCATTGTATGGAAACTCTGTACCTCTCAAAACAGAAAATGCTCCTAAATTCATCTGGAAAGCCTTTGTCATTGTTAGCATTTTAGCTGTGGCAAACAGGGAATGGTTGCCAGCAATCAGCTGAGCAGCTGCCCCACCAGATAAAAGAGCTGGATGGGATGGCAACCTCTGATTTTGTGGCTCATGTGCTGTAAAGCTCTGCTGTGCTCAGGACTGATATACCTGCCACAACACATAGGAAAGAACAGTGCCATGGGCTGCTGTGTACAAACCCAGAGCAAGACTTAATTTTCCAGAGAACTCTAAACTCCAGTCAACTGTGTATCTTCTCTGTCTGTTGTTGTTTATGTGCCTATTGATTTATCTATCCATCCATCCACCCAAAAGTAACTCACAGCTAGAGACTTCTCAAATGTGGTACGAATGTTTCCATGTTCCTCCTTCCATTCTCCCAGGAGTTATTTTTCTGGCAGTTCACAAAACTCTTTGTCAGTATCTATTAAGTAAAAAAACTTAATTGTGCAGAACTGGCAGTTATTTGCTGATGGAACTCTGTCTACTGGTTACAAAGATTGCCAAAAATCACCAGCAACTTAATTTTGGGATAAAAATTGAAACAGAAACTATGGGTTTTTTATTACACTGAAACAAAAGTCACTGCATTTTCAAAATGTACCTTCATTTATATGTTTCTTATTAGGGAAATAATGGGAGTAGGTACAGTTCAAATTCTTTGTTTGTTTTGGACTGCCTACAGCAGTTTCTATAGGGATGCAAGGAACAGAGAGCATCCTCCAAGATAACTGAGTGTCACTTTAAACCCCCTTGAAGTTCTTTCCCACTGCAGAAACATTTGAACATCCCAGCAAGTCCTGTCTGTGCCAGTGAGCTTTGAAGACCTGACTTTGAGGGTCCTTGGCCCAGATTGCTAGACACATATAACTCTCACTGAAATGGGACTAAATAGGGGTTAATGAGGTGATGAAGAGTCAGTTCCTCATTTTCACTGTCTAACTCAAAAAGGTGTGGGGACATAAAACTGGGGCACTATCAATTGCAAATTTTTATGTGAGATCAGCACTGAAGGCCAAATCTAAGGCAGGCAGATCTAATGATGCTTCACTCAAAGGGAGCAGGCAACAAAATGTTCTTGCTCTTTGAAGATATTATATGCTCATATACTTGCATAAAAATTGTCTTAAAGGAGATGCAATTATTTTAATGATATCCCTAGACTGGATCTGGGCAGGTGCAAGTGGCAAGTTGTATTTCTGCAAGTGCTTCAGACCTTTCAAAATAACACATTTTTTGAATTTGTGATTATACTGAGAACATTAACTCAGCTGGCATCCTGAAAGATCAGGCCTGAGTAGAATAAAATCTAGTGACTTTGGAGGTCAAACAAAGCAGTTAGAACTTCTACTTGAAGAAAGGAGCCCAAGGAAAGAAAGAGTTTTCGGATTTTTTGAGTTTTGGGGTTTTCTTGTTGTGTGCTGTTTTGTGTTTTGTTTGGGATTTTTCTTCGTTTCCTTTTTTTTTTTTTTTTTTTTGCGGGGGGAGTTTGGGGGGGTTGGGGTTTTTTGTGGTTTTTTTTGTTTGTTTGTTTGTTGGTTTTTTTTTGTTGTTTTTTTGGTTGGTTGGTTGGTTTTGTTTTGTTTTGTTTTGTTTTTGTTTCTGTTTTTGTGGTGGCTAAATTGCAATTGATCCTTATCCAGGTTTAATATGTGTGTGATTTTCCTCAATACGGTTTTGTATTATGCAGACCTGAGTAAGTGTGCCCTGGCTCCCTGGTACTTCTTGTACCTTGTGTGCTTTCCATTTGTACCTATCCTGGGCAGAAGTACAAGACTACCCAAGGAGCAGCACAGCTTTTCTTCATTCAGCTGGTTTAAGTATAAATGATTGAATGAAATTAAACATAATTAAACATAAAATTAGAGAAAAGTTAGGCCATATATCTCATTTTGTTCCCAGTCTTCAAGCTCTGAAAAATAAAAAGAAATTATGTTTTCTGAAACCATGACTCTTATCTCAAGATTAATTTCTATGTTCCCTTCCTTCCTCCCCTGCAGCCTTTTGGGCCCAGCTGTCTGAAATTTTTCTTATCTCTCTTCCTAAAATGGACCATATCTCCTTCCCACCACCTCTTTCTCACAGGCATTTGTACAGCCGTTCCTTTCCATGACAGGAAGCCTGAGACGGGTCTGCTCTCATGATGATTGTCAGTTGTTTAATCAAGTTTTTAATTTCTGGTCTGCATTCCCTGCTGACCCTGCTTTGGCAGTCTCTTGAGATTCCTCCCAACCTGAGCAGTTCTCTGAGACAAGCCCTGAGACACTGACCCCAGGATCACCTCACCAGTCGTCTGCAATCGTGTTCCAGCATTAACCAAAAAATGCACATCAGAGCATCGCACACAGAAAGTGCAGGCAGAGGTACAGCTGCCTAAAATCTTTCTGGAAAGGCAGTAATGGGAGGCCTGAGAGAAATGTTGCCCAGCTCCTTGATCTTGTCACTTCTTTACACGCAGTGAGAGCTGCCTGCATTGCACATCTGGGAAGGCTGCAAGGTGGAAAGACAGACAGGACTTCTCTGAAGTCAGCTACATGTGGATTTTATTGTGGTACAAAAATCTGGGAGTTGTACTGGGCGCTGCAGCATGCGTGCTGGAGAAGTCCACTTGTAAATACACTCACAATGCCCCTGCGCCCAAAGCAGGCAGGAACATGTGCACTGAAACCACTTATGCCCTGGAAAGGAAAGGAACACAAACAAACAGCCCCAGGGCTTGCTTACGTCTGGACTAGAAGCAGACTTCCTGTGAGATAAAGAAAACTGCTGAGAGTTTATGGTTTGATCCTGACCTGCTTGTAAGTCCAGGTTCCCAGGAACTTTAGGAGCGATTTGCAGGAAAGACCAACTCCTCTGCCATCACCCAGGTGCACAGATTTGCATTATGTTAATTACTGTATTTGGCACATTTCAGAGGTTTTTCAATCATCTCTTCTGCTGATGATATATATATACTAAGTCAGAAGTGGGAAGGCCCCAAATTAGCTAACTGCTTCCCTTCATTTGAGGATGACCTATTATCCCTACTCCTGTGAGAAAACACAACATTCTACAGAAGACTGATAAATAAGGTTCTATCAAGTCATATTTCTCAAATCCTTTTGAGCTCCTGTTAAGATCTGAAACAGAGAAGCCTAGTCATTCCATTTCACCCATTGCTAATTTTATTTATGCTGAAATACTTCCAAATAGTATTGAACCCATGTGCAAGCAATAGATGTGCAGATGGTAGGTCGGTAGGTCAGTAGGTAGGTAGGTAGGTAGGTAGGTAGGTGGATAATTCATGACCCAAAGAAAGCGGTAAGCCAGTTTTACTAGTTATAAATGATGCTCTTTGTGTTTCAGATCTTTGACACTTTAAATACTAGTTAACATATATGATGATTTAGCCCATAAACCAGTTTCACCCCAAGACAATGCATTTCCTTGATCAAAGTGTTTCTTAGGGGTATATTTAATGCATCATGTAACAGTAAAACTCTTTTACTTAGTAAATAATTCCAGATATCCAAAACTACGTCAAACCAAGATTGCACTGGCAATCCCATATCTGCTTCATAGAAACCACATTTCTCCTTTTTACACTGGATTTTTAGGAAGTAATAATAAAATATTGGAAATGTGAATAAATAAAAATATTCAAGCCTTTCTTGGAAAAATAAAAGGAGTTTGTAAGTAGCTGGACATATTTTCAGGTATGTGGATGCATGCCATTATTTCACAGAAATATGGAGCAGTGGAAGGGATCTCAAGACATTTTCTGGCTTGAGTGTACTTAGACTGTGTGACATTTATCACTGAGGATCTATAAAACCATTTCTAGGATGTTCATGAAGGCAGCTCATCTATTTCTTGAGATAAACCTATCCATGCAGATGGTTGCAAAAAAGCCAGTAGACAATTCTGAAAAAATAGGCAACATGAGAGATACCAGGAGTGTAGGAAAAGTGGTGAGAAACCATAAAGAATGGGATCTTGATGTGAATTAGGTATGTCTATGTGATAAGAGGTGGATAAAACACCAGAGGTAACTATCTTGTCTGTGACACTGTTGTGATGCCAGCACACTCAGCCAAAAATCTCTTAGGAGAGATTTTTTTAAGAACTGGTCTTAAAGAGTTGTTAGAAAACCCAGTGAAGGTGACCACTATAATGCTTTAGCCCTTTTCTTTCCAATGCCTTTCCTGCTTATGCCTTATTTCTCAGGGCTTGCTGTAGAAAAATGTGAGGCTGGGCACTCAGATTCCTCTACCAGCTCTTCCTGGATTTCATCAGTCTCCTGGCTGTGCTCATGCATCTGTGAGCCACTGAGTGCAGGTGGTTTGGCCTCTGTGCAGTGACAGAAACTCAAGTCTCCTGTCCTGCCCATGTCATGGCTCTGTCCTGCTGTCCTGTGCAGGGGTTCTGCCTGTGGAACAGAGACCAGACCAAGTACAAGCTCCATGAAGTCTTTGTCATAGGTGGGCCATGGCAGTAGCAACATCAGTGGGTGCTTCAGACAACTGCTGGCATGTCACCTTTGGTCTCAGAAAGCTGTGAGAGGTCATACATGTCCATGTGAAGGGGCAGTATGGATCACTGTAAAGACAGACACAGCAAGAGGTCAGATTGGTCAGTCAAACGAGATACTTTCTTTTATAACCACTATGTGTTCCTCATTCTGTTCTTGCATTTACAAATTTCTGATTTCCTCTTCTGTTATTTTAGTAACCATCTATGTCCATATTTCGTTAGGCACTTAATAGTGCCTTTTTCTTATTTTTATAGAAAACTGGATTAATATCCAAGCCTAAGTGAGGGGTTTGCCTGAATCAATTTTCTTTTAGTGACTTTTAAATATAAGCCTCAGTCCCACTTCCCGCCTTGTATTCCCTTTTCAATCTCCAACTCTGATGTTTTCAGTAATTCCTATATTTTTCCCCTCTTAACATTTTGAGTTGCATTTATACATACTGAGCTGCAGTCCACTACCTTTTGCAGACTGTGTAGTATTAATTTATGAGCCATAAGCTGGAAGCTGCTGCTGTACCATCTTCTCTCTGTTCTAGTAACAGCAAAATTTGATGCATTTGCACCTGAGATTGTGTGTGTTACAAAACACTGTGGGAGCAGAGGTTATGAGAAATTGCCTGGGGAGCCCAGTAATCCTATAAACCAGTCTTTTTTTTTTTTTTTTGTCTTTTTTTTTTTTTTTTTTTTTTTTTTTTTTTTTCCCCAAGAAGGAAAAAAAGCTGTTTCAAATCAGTTTTGGTGCTGTGAAGGTGTTCTCCAGTTTAGGCTGTGCACCCATATTTCACTCAGACCCACATGTTCTCAAAAAGCTCCATTCACAGATATCTAGGGATGGGAATGCAGAGGTCAGCACTGGTGCTCCTTGGGATGGAGAGAGGTCGGCAGCAGCTCTCTCCATGACTCAGCCTGCTGGAAATGACAGCCAGGCTCCTGCTTTGTCCTTCCCATGACACAGCAATCTCAGATGCAATCTCAGAGGAAACACCAATAACATCATTCACAAGCCCACGTTCTCTGTGCCCATCCTCAAGTGGCTGGCAGAGATGAGATTGCTTGGCTCAGCAGCTGCCTGTTTTTTCCTGCCAAGTGGAAATGGACCCAATCACTTTCATGCAGGCAAGATTTACCTTGGCTATATTCCTTTAAATCAAATCATTTGAAGTTCACTTACAGCAAAGTATAAGTACAATGAAAGCCAGGAGTTCCTTTCAATATGGAAATGTTTCCCAAAATTACTCAAATTAAATTTCGTAAGAAGAAATCCATAGTTCCATGAAATTTATAGATGCATTGTAGACAAAGAAGTATATTGCAAGTCAGTTGATTTAGTGTTGATCCTTTGGGCATCACTCAGCAGAGTAAAGGAGGAATGTGATTGGAAATACACTGGAGGGGATTCAGGAGTATGCTGGCAGCACCAAGTTTCATCCAATTTGAGGGGATTTTCACTCTGCTTGGATACTGTAACTAACTGGGTTTACTATCGAATTACATTTCTCTGGATCTCCTGTAAATCTCAGAACTAATGAAAATAAATGCAAACATAGTGACTTTTGCCTCACTGCGCTCCCATTAAGCCTTCAGCTATTCTGACATAATTTGTTTATCTTTTACCGTCTGTTTTTATGGGTTGTGCATGGAGACCAAAGCTTCCATACTGCGGGAGGACGCACACGGAAACAGCCCATTGGGGAGCAATCCAAAAAGCGCCGCTGGCTGCATTCCAAACGAAGCCTTTGGATGGGACCAGTTACTGCATCTGTGCATGCACATAGGTGAGGCTGACCTCTGTGCTAGGGCTAAAGGAAGGCCCTGGGAGTTTTGAGTATACTGGGGCTTTTAGTCAACACCTGGCATTTGAAACCAGGCCCCCCCACCTCAGAGGATGGGTTTGCATGTCCTGTCTGCTGGGCACAGAGGTACAAGAGGTTTGCATGTCCTGTCTGCTGGGCACAGAGGTACAAGAGGTTTGCATTTCCTGTCTGTTGGGCACAGCAGACGACGCTGGCACCAGCAGGTTACATAGTAGGTGTTGCTGGCCCATATAACCTAAACTGGCAATAAAGGTGAGTGGCAGTCTGGATGACTCATCTTGCCCATTGTGGTGGATGCATTCAGGAAAAATAAAATAGAAAAAAACATTTCTTATTCTCATCAATTAGATGCCTTACTTTCCATTAAGCACCAGAAGGAGAGAGCCGAAGGAGTCTCATCCTGGTGATTGCACACAGCCAAGCTTGCTTAATGTAGCGTGCAAAAACCTTGCAAAAACCCACCCTGGAACCTGTGGCAGAGGTATTGGTAAGCAGACACTTGAAAAGGCTGGGTGCTTGTTAATGTTTAACAAGCACGTCCTCATCTGACTCAGTGGTGTTGAGCTTTGTTTATCTAATCCCTAAATTCTCCAAGAGAAAAAAAATAGTCTTTATTAGCCTAAGACAAATAAGTAAAGTGGAGGACCTGGAAGAATCTTGCTGAATTTTCTGTGTCATAGTAAAGCAGCCTATTCTACACAGCCTTCCCTTTACAAGATGAAGCAATATTTTAGACTGATTTAAGCAAATCTTATTCCCTCTAACATGATGGTGAAAGATGTAGTATTTGTCTGTCCTGGGGTTTGCAAATGGATTTGAGAGCTGTCTTCAAATTACCATTTCTGGCAGACTCATCTATGGTAGAACTCAGGAACAAGTGAGGAGGCACTGTTTTGAGCCAGAATTAGTTTAATTTTAGACAGGATCTCACAGTTCAAATCTAAGGCCAAACCATGCCTAAATGGAATATAGCTGTGGGAAATGTGTAGGTTTTCTAGCAACTTTTCAATAATCAGACTTCTGTTCTATTCTATGGAAAATATAGGTTTATTCCTTCTCCTGGAAATAATCCTTGTGGAATTCTGTGGGTTCATTCTCCCAGTTTAGGCATTAGGGCAAAGGTTCTTTCTATGGGGAATGACACCAAAATCCTGATTTGGCTGACCAAGGAGATGCTTTCAAGAAGAATTAAACAATGAGTCTCAACCAAGTCTACAGGAGTAGGATCCAGTGTCCTACTAAGGGCCCAGATTTCAGAGTTTATCAAAGTCTTCATGGCTCAGGCAGACCTGTTTCATAAAATCCATGTCAAAAGTGGTACCACAAGTGGTTTTGCTTGGGAGCAGTGTGGGCTGGAGGACACATTCTCCTGTGAAGCAGGATGGAGCTCCAGTCAGAGGGAGACTCCCGCATTCCTGACATCTGGTCTAACAGGGTTTATGAGAACCATAGCACTTAATGAAGCTGCGAGTGTTATTTTTAGACTATGGTATGAGTAATTCTGCCAGGTTTCTTTGATACAGAACAGTAATTTCCTTTAAAAGCCCATGCCTGGTTTTACAATCTCACTGCCCATCCATGCTTCAGCCAGCAGTTTTGATTTTGTCTTTCTATTCTGACCTACACCTTTTCTGGTTGCTGTGGTGATAGCAACACAAACATCTCCAAAGGATGAGCTACTTCCCTTGGAAGAAGAGCATCTTACTGTGCACATCAGGACTGCAGAAATGTTTAGTGCAATTTTGACCACATGGTAAACTTGCTTGGTGAGTCATAAAGTACAAATCACCATCTGGATCCAAGGTCATGTCAGTTCCATTGAGGGAACATTTTATTTTATTCTTTTCCATTCTGAGGACTACAGTTTGTTTCTTACTCGGGCCAAATCAAGGGTATAACTTATGAAGAGTATTTGGCAATCTAAAGAACTATTTATAGACTAAGTAGAATATTTACTGCCAAAATAAGTTTCTCCTCAGATTCAGATCTAAATCAGCTTTATTGTATGATTTCAGAAACATATTTCAGCCCTTTATACTCCAGGTCATGGTGTTTTTCACATAGGAGGTTGAACAAAAAACTTCAGTCCCTAAACAGAGAACTTACAGTTGTCAGCACACACCAGAAATGCAATTCAATGTCTGATGAAACTGGGGAGAAATTGTGCAAAAACTTGATCAGAGTGTATGTAGGAGATACGTGCCAGAACCTGGAAAGGGCCCGTCCATGGACTGCATGGTACCTGCTCCCGTGCTCAGACTGCTTGAACACAACCCTTCAGCAAAGGTAGTGCTGGTCTCCAAAGCAGATTTAACATGATCAACAAGGATCTTGCAATGCTCCTGCCTTGGAACGGCATCTCAGTATTGGATGTTTAGTACAGGATGAGTCTTTGCAGAGTTAAAAAATCTCAAACAGTGCTTGGGGGTGGGCTTCTTCTGAGCTGCTGCACTACTTTCCTGTGGGAGGGAATTGTTGGACCACAGCTGGACGTAGGAAAAAAAAATGTTTGCTGCAAATAAGTATTCAGGTTGGAGTCAGAAAAATCCTTCCAACACGAAGATGGACAACCTCATCCATTGTAATCTAGAGACAAACCCAGGATGGTATTCCTTCTTTTTATCAGCATACAAAGAGTTAAAGCAATAGCCTTTCAAATGTCCCTAGCTTCAGGCTCACCTCCTCCCACTCCTGGTCCCTGCCCTATATTCTGGAACTGTAACTGGTGACGAAGATTCGAAAGGAAAAGAGGAATGGCAATATTATTCACATTTGGAAAATGTAAGAATAAATGTTGTTCCCTTGGGGAATCACTTGAGTGACACAATGGAAAAAAGCCCCGGGGGCATGTCTTCCTGCACCATCTGCCTCCACACCCAGTGCAAAGGCCCCTGGGCTTCCAATGGAATTAAGTCTACATTTCGTGTTGCACAAGCAGTACACATCTTGAAGAGATCTTTCTTAGCCATGAATATGTCCCAAATCAGTTGGTGCTGCTCAGCATAGAGAGTTAAGCTCACACTGTGCCAAATTTTGCAACAAATGTTCTTCATCTATCTTTGCAATCCTGAGATTTATAATTCTATCATAAATTCTAAAAAAAAAAAAAAAAAAAAAAAAAAAAAAAAAAAAAAAAAAAGAAACCCTCATAAGTGAAATATTTTCTTTAATATTATCTCAAAGATAGAAAACATTCTTAGATATATATATACATGCAACCATAATCTGAATATTACTGATACATTTACTGTCTATATTACCTTGAGGCACATATACAGGGTAAAAAGGAACATGCTACTCAAAGGTTTTAAATATTTTGAAAATAACTCCAAGAAGGGTTCAATTTGGCATTGAAATGCTTGTAAACTTCCTTATGTGTTTGTGAAAATGGCGGTTAGAAGGAGGCTTTTTAAAATTTACTTGGCAAAAATTTTAATAGCAGCAGCTGTCCAAACATTCTGCAAGACACCCTTACACAAATATACAACACCTACTGAGAGAACTGAACTTTTGGATTGGTATTTTATTTACAAGCAAATCCAGTTGTTCATGTACTTCCATCACATACTGCCTTTTACAGATGGTTGTGTGGGGTTTTTTTGTATTAAAGAATTTTTGGGGTTTCTAACTCCTATGGTATCTAGATCTATTCAGGAGCCTTTTCATTTCTATGAGCCTTCCAGAACAGAGAGGATCTTTATTTAATCAGTGCTTGAAAAAGATCTTGTGATATTCTGGATGTAAATGAGTTATCACTTATATTCTGCTCTTCACACTGGTGCTGGGACATATTGGAGCAAGTCAGATCATCACCATCTCAGGAGTACTGGAGTATCCAGGCTGGCTAGAAAGGGCTCCAGACTGTTCTGAGAATTTGGCTCTGAGAATCAGCTAGGTTTGACACATAGAGCTGAGTAAAATACTTTCCTCTGCTATCCATATTTCTGTCTTTCACACAAATTCTGGATTTGGCAGAATTTCTTTCAGGTCTGGAACTTTCATCTCAGTGAGGTGAATGAACCTGATGGGAACACTTTGCAATTCCACGGGTAAGCAATGACTAACAACTGCCATACTGCAAATAAGCACCATGCAAAACCCCTGCTGCCACTCTGGTGGTGTTATTGGATCCTTAAATTCTTCCAACTTCTTTACCAACCAGTCACACCATACATAATCTTTACTTTTTATCTGGACCATGCAAAGTTTTTGCTATTTAACCATATCATGCAAACTCTCTGCTGGTCTACTCCAGGAACTTATTAATTGCTGTACTCAGGAATCTTTCAGAGCTGAGAAATTCTGCAGACAAGACTGAGAACCAGGTGGCTATCCTGGGAATTTTATGGATCTTCTGGACAGAAAAGGCCAGGGTGGGTAAATGACTGTGTCCTTTCACAAACAAAGGCTCTTAGGTTTCATGGTGTGACCCTTTGGCAGCAGCACCCCAGCAATTTCTCTCTCATTTAGAAATCCTTGTGACTGCCAGCTGGAAATGCTCTGTCTCTCACAGTCCCTTGTACAATGGCCTGGGGAGTCACCCAGGTTCTCTTTTTAGGAGGTCTGACTGGTGAAAGCTACTCCTGTGCATACAAAAGGAGGGCCCATGCTCAGGCATCTCCCATGAAAACCAAGGAGTGAGATGAAATTCTAAAGAGATTCTGGTTCTTGGAAAATTGTAATATGGAAATAACCATTTTTGAGGGGCTCCACTGAATCAGCAAAACCATATACAACTATTCCAATAACCACTAAGAAGATAACTGCTGTAGGAATAACAGGAAAAAAAATAAACAGGGAAAGAGGGAAGCAGAAATACTTCAAGAAAAAGCAGGGAGAGAACAAAGCAGTGAACTCTGGAAAGATAAGAGGAAACAAGTGAGCCAGAGTCATACAAACCTCAGTTTTAGTCTGTTGCTGAGAAACTGAGAATGCATCTGGTCTACTCCCACTAGACATAAATGGTGGCTTTCCCAGAAGGTATGAAAGAGCAGAACAAAGCAGCATTTTGTTTAAAAGTAAATTTTTGGAACTAATTAAAATTAAAACTTTGAAATTATCTATCAAAAAGTATTTTGTCACCCCCCCACTGTGTTTTCCACACTGTCATCCACTGTCTTCTTTTTATGAAAGCAAGAGCTGTCTGAAAACCATCAAGTAGTCAGCTTGGTGGCATCTGAGCATGGACTAAATGAGAGCATTCACCTACTTTTCTTATCTATGGAGCTGAGACTCGACATTTCCACAGAATTAAAAAGACACATAGATTAGACATCCACGTGTGTTCCCTCTCATGTGTCCTGGTGTCTCCTCTCAGCCATGTATCAGCTCAGACTCAGAGAATGGCACAGAGGTAACCATAGTGATATGTGCTTTAAAATGGTTATAGTCATGATAGACTTAACAACTTAGAAAAAAACAGTTGCTAAGTCTGGCCTAATCCTAATGAAATCCTCCCAAGCCTGGCAACCTAAAAATAGAAAGATTTAAAAAAAAAAAAAAAGAAAAAAAAAAAAAAAAAGAAAAAAAGAAAAAAAGAAAGAAAAAAAGCCCCCCATCCACCTACTCAAAACCAGTTTTGCCTGAAAGAAAGGAGAATTTGTGCTCTGCAGTTAGATCTAAATTCCGCCTCTGCAGGAGACAGGGCCTTTGTGTCACAAGTTCATTGTTATATTTTTAGACCCAGACATTGAAAGGTGGGGCCTGAATATAAACTTCATTGTACTTTGCCAGCAAACAGGAAGCAAATGATACCTCATGGAGGTCAAGCTTGACTCAAGTTCTCTGGAAGCCTGGGGTCTGTTAGTTCATTTGTTTGTTTTGGTTTTCCCAGACACTATAGTGTTCTCATTACCTCCCTTCACAGGAAGTTTTTAGTAGCTCTTCATGTGCCTGTTATGGTGGTCCCAGTGTAGAGGGTTTTAAAGGCTTTAAGTGACTTTCAGGAAGAGCATCAATGGTGGGTTAAATAACCACTCTGCTAGTTTAACTTGGGTCTTCTACAAGTCTGAAGCCATCTTTTGTGGGTCAAGATGTCAGTATCCACAGCTGCACTTAGCTTTGGAGAAGGGTGTTTGCACACCTGTCAGCACTTGCTATTATAATAGGACAGAGCTGTATGGTACTGAGACAAAAAAGAGAGATTATGCAAAAAGGAGAGACTATGTCTGGATCTGGATCTGGAGCTTGTGTGCAGGACCAGCTCCTCCCAAGCACATACTGGCAGTACATCCTGGCCATCTAGGGAGCTGTGTTTATGAGGAGATAGTGTGTTTTCCTGTGCTCTTAGGAACCCATAAGGCTCCACTCTTTCCACCTCCCAGCTCCATTTATATACTTCTTATGTCTGAGCATCCAAGAGGACCTTCAACTTCCCATGTGTGAAAAGAGTAATGAGGTGTTGATATGTTTGAAACGCTATCTGCTGCTATAATAGAAATTATTAACAGCGATAGATCATTTTCCACACCCACACAGATAATAGCATCTCTCCTGGGACAGCTGACAATCTAATTGTGGCAGAATGCAGCGAGGCCTGAAGCACATTTCATTAGTAGTTATTGACTGGGCTAGTCTGTCTTGTCCTTCAGGGGAAAAAAAAAATTACAAAAAGCACCTGACAGGAAAAAGGAAAAGCCTGTGCAGTACTTTTTGAAAATCAGCACAGACATAATTAAGGTTAACAATGCAGCAGCGAGTCAGTGCAGCCGATCGGCATTCTCTTGTTCCACCCTGCACGACAACATATTTTCCCCAGGAGACACTTTGTGAGGTGCAAAAGTTCACCTGCAGTCTGGTAATTCACTTTGAGCTGGGACTGTGATCACTTAATGGATTCTTCTGTGCTGGCTGCTATGGTAACTGCTGCATCATGCTCTCTGTAGGCTTGTTTTCGGAGGACAGTGCAAACTGTGAGAGCAAATCTCAGATGGGTTTGTTACTGGAATCAAAATCCCAGGGCAGATTTGCAAGTCTACACACAGTCTTGGCCCATGGTGTTCTCCTTTTATGGGCATGTTTGTTCATTTTGGTTAATAATAAACCCATTCCTTCAGCATTGTGTGCTCAAAAACACTTCTTAGAAGCTAAGTCTTTTGGGTTTGGGTTGAATTGCAAGCACGTGTGAGATGTGTTAAAAAAAAAAAAAAAAAGGCACAGAAAAAAATCCTAAAAGATGAGACAAATAGAGCAGTGATTTGGTTAAAACATTAAGCCCATCTTGCTCGAAGGCTGTAGGAGCAATGCCCTCTCCAAAAATGAGCAAAGAAATATCCTTAGGAGCTGGGAAAAAGAGCTAACTAGTGTTCACCAAATGTAACCAAAGCAGGGGTGAATATGAACAGTCTGGAGCAATGTTCAGAGACCTGGGAGTAGAGATTTCTGATCCATGTCCTTGGTACAAGCTTCACCATGAAGGGTGACATTTGCCATCCCCTGTCTGATCTGCTTGCAGAAGAGAGGCAAGGCTGGGTGTCAGGTCCAGGACAGGATGGAGGATTGCAGTGAATGGGAAGAAGTAAAGTGCAGTGGGAAAGAAAAGGAAAAAGGGACAAGAGAAAGGCAAGAGGCAGCAAACTGAACCGGCTTCCAGTGATCTGCTAGAAGCTGGCAAACATGTTTCTGCAGGTGAAAAGACAAAGGATGGGTGAGTGTGGGCTTAGGCCAGGGTGGCACACAGGATAGAGGCAATAGCAGAGGATGCTGGTACATATCTGGTTGGGAAGTGGAGCTAGAAGGAGCCTTAAGAAATCAAGGTTACTCCTCTGCCCACAGCAGGACCCTCCCTGTCAGGATCATTCCTCATAGATGCATGCCTGGTTCCAGCAGGAGATTCCCCAGGACTTTCCCAGATCTTGCAGAGTTTCACCCTCTTCATTAACATGTTTATCTCAGAGATAGATAAACTCTTTCCCAGATGGATGAGGAGGTGAGATTGATCATATCTTCATTTCAGCAGTATTTGAAGAAGATTTGGTCTATTTGTCTGCATTTTTCTCTAAGATTTCTTAAAGTATAATGCTGAAGCATTCCAGCTGATACCTTACCAGTGAGCTTCAGAAGGATCTTCTCATGCATGCTATACTTGTCTCAGATTTCAGTGTCATATCATCTGTTTTTGTAACAATATAAAGTTCCTGACCCACAGTCTGATTCTGATCTACCATTACATTCATACATTCCTATTTGAAACTGCTACCAACTGCTACCAACTCATTTTCCCCCACTGTATAATCATATCGTTGATTATTTTAGCCTGAGGACAGTACCTTTTGTACCTGCTGAATACCATTTGGATTTTTCCTTTCAGACCATTTTTCAATTTGTTAAGGTAACTCTGAATGTCAACCCCTTCCTTCAAAGTATTTCCCATTACTTTGATCTCCTAATTCACTAATTGTCCCTTTTAGTCTTTCATCTATTTTGTTAATGAAAGTACTGAACAGACATAATTCAAGACTGATTCTTACAAAGCCAAATCGAATCTTCTCACTTTAACATGGGTCTTCTTCCTGTAAAAATGCAGCAGATGAGATAGGAGAATAAAGAAGAAAGTGGGGTTAGGTCAATTAGGTTGAAAAATATTTGGTGGGGGCATAAAGTTAAGTGATAGGGAAATGGTTTATCGAGATATTACTCCCTAAAGCCATTAAGGTAAGATACAGAAGTGAATGAAAGGACTAAACCAAACAGACTGAAAATCAAGGCAGCCATAACTGAACTGGTGGGTTCCCAAAGCATTTGATAAAATAATTTTTTTTGAAAAATCAATACAGCAATCAACAAAATACAGGTGGTTGTTCAATCAGCCAAAAGGAAAACTCTGTTTATGAGTAGGTAGAGAGGTGTTTGTGGGCTAGTCCTACAACCACATCAGCCAGTCTGAGAAGGGTAAAAGTGCTGGAGCAGCAGTTCATGCAAGACTGGATTGTACTGTTCTCTGGGGCCTTCACCTGCAAACCATTCTAGTGACATCCACATCCTTGGATAAGCCCAAGGAGAAAGCAGCATGGTATGAGAAAATATCCAGTGAAATGCAGAGCAGGAGACTGAATGGCTGAAAGTCATCTGGTATTAGCCATCAGCAAGAAAATGATGGAGAGCTGCATATCTCCTTGCTGCTGCATTCCTGCAACCTGCCATGTGTGAAATCAAGGTTGTCAAAACAGGATCAATTTGCATAGCCCCGAGGAAGACAGGCAATGGAGAAGGAGGGAGGTATGTCTCACATGCCCTCCCTTGCTGCCCCTTTCCAGCTGTGGCTGTCAGACACTGAGTCTGCTGTGGGTTTGTCAAGCTGCAGTATCTGGGATGCCCTGGCTGCCCTCCTCATGTGGCAGGTCCTATTTAGGCTGTTCAATGTCTTCTGAGGTGGTAAAAGCAGCCCAGTGTGAGTGGGAGGGCTGGAGGGCTGGCAGGGGTGGACCACCATGATGAGGTTTTCCTGGTGTGCGTCACCACATCTGTCACTGTGAGGGTGTAATGACAGGTCACCAAGTAGGCACTAAGGTCATGGGTGGGGAAATGACCATTCCAGTGCTCCCAATAACATGCACCTGTTCCTGACTGTCCCAAAATATGAGATACCTCAGCAAGGACAAACCTCAGTCACTTGCAGTTGGCCCAAGGCCACAGTCACTGATGGTGATTCACATGCTGAGCTCCTCTTGCTCACCATACGTGTGAGTCTTGATCTGATGCATATTACCCAAAATAGGAATTCCTTTTTAGCAACGTGGTTTTCTCTGGAGTCATGTTTGGGCCTCATACATCTCAGCTCCTGAGACAGCAGGTTCACAGTCCTTGGAGATACAGAGCTCCTCTTCCTTAGCCTACAGACACTGCAAACATCCCAGGAAGCTTTCAGCCGTACAGAGCAGATGAGCTGTGATAACATTCTCCTCCTGTCTATTTTGCCAATTGACAACTCTTCCTAGATGCCAGCAATGGTTTTGCTCCCTCTGTGGAAGTTCTTCTGGTGGGGCACAGTGTGAAATGTACCTGAGCTTGGTCTGCAGCTGCAGGAGAGTCTGTGCTTGCACAAGTTGTACTCAGGGGAGAGGTACAAGAAAATGACACTGAGCAGGCACCTTCTGTGGCAGTGAAAGATATCACTCTAGTATTACAGTCCTCCAGGGACTCTGCTGCTTTACATCCTTCCCAATGAACATATGGAAAGGGACCCCTCTGCTCCGGTTTGTGCTGGCAACTGGTTGTCACCAAAAACAAACCTCACACCTGTTATTTCAGAGACCTTGAACTTTCTATCATTCACTGTCCTCCTAAACAAGAGCATATATAATTATGCAAACAAACAATGCCTAGGCTTCTTCAGCCTCTGCTTTATGCTTTTATGCATTCATTATACCTCAAGGTACCCAAAAGAAACACAAATTAGTCTGAGGCATCTATTTTCCAAGGTACCTGAGCAGAGTTTTCTGTAAGAGAAATATGAGTCTGAAGCCGTGTGTTATTTCCTCTGAAATATCTCCCCTGCCTGACAGGGCTGACTGCTGCATTTCTTATTTCCTTTACACATGGAGACAAAAAAAAAAAAAAAAAAAAAAAAATGGCAGCTCGTGGCCACCCATACTTTCAGCTCTGTGTACTGATCTCCACAGTTTCCTCCCGAGTCCCTGCCAGAAAGGCAGTGCAGCTGACTGCAGGCAGTTCTCATTAATCTCCCCTATCTAAACAAGATGCAGAATGGAAAACTGCAAAGCAGGGAAGCCAGCTAATTGCACCAAAGCAACATTTTGGGAAACCTAAGCAAGATGCTTTTTGAAGCACACCCCCAGTGATGAGCAGTTGTTTCTGAGGAGTTGCTTTTTGGCAGTCTAAAGCACACAAATTTGTATGCCTGTAAGGACATTTGGAACATCTCTTGAAGGACACTTCCTTCCTTCCGTGTACCCACTGCTTTTTGCTAGAGTTTCCACTGCATTCAGGACATTAATTAGCTGACTCGGGCACTGACCCTTCTTATTTCTGCCCTTTTAAAATTGTTTGTGTTTCAGAGGAGCTGATAAAAGGCAACAGTAGCAATGCTGTAAGAGAAACTCTGGCGCTGCTGCCGCGCTTCCTAATGCCTCCTTTGGCTGCCCTTGTGTTTAAAAACACAGCAAGAGAGATGGGAGGGCCTGTTTTCCTCTCCACTCCTCTTAGCCAGCACTGCTATGGGGAAAACCTCCATCTCCGACGGCTGTTTGGCTGGTTCATTTCCCTGTTTGCATAGCTTATGGGTGAGATAACATAGGCAGAAGCACATTGTGGCTGCTGCATTGCACAGGCAGTCTGGAGAGCAGGCTGGGCTTCTGGCCTGGAGAAGGTGGAGGAGCAGGCAGACCCCTTGGCAGGAACCCCTGGCATGGCCATGTTTTGTTGTGTCCCATGAAAAGGGGGAAACTTTATGAGGAGCAAAGCCATTTCATGGGATCACATGGTAATAGGTGATGTTGGCAAGGACCCCTGCTCAGAGCAGGATTAACTACAGCAGGTTTCTCAGGGATGCGTCAAGTCAGATTTTGAATGTCTCCAAAGCTGGAAAGACCACAACCCCTCTGTACAACCTGTGCTAGTTTTTAACCACCTTCATAGTGAGAACATTTATCCACAAGAGTTTCCTGTATTTTGATTTGTGTCCATTTCTTCTTGTCCTGTCACTGGGCACCACTAAGAACAGGCTGGTCCTGTATTCTTTACTTCCCTACCAGGTATTTATGCATATTGATAGGACCCACTTTAGCCTTCTCTGCTTGGGGTTGAGCAGTTTGGCTCTTTCAGCCTCTCCATGTATGAGAGATGCTCCAATCCCTTCATCAACTTTGTGGCCCTTCATGAGACATTGCTGATGGGTATGCCAGTGACTGGCAGTTCAGAGTTCTGTATTCTGCCTTCTCACCAATTCCTCTTGTGTTATAACCACTCTGTCAGGTTGGAGGAGCCCAGCTGAAAACTGCTCATATGCTGATGTCTGTATGAAAGATCTCCCAGCCCATGCACATGACGCTTCCCTGACAGCGTGCCAGAGTCGGATCCCTCCACTTGCTTTTTGTTTTCCTTTCTCTGCCAAACTCGCAGACTCAGCAGCCACAGAAATATAGCCTCCAAGGCATGAAGTCAGTTTTTGGTAAAGACAGAAATCAGTGTTCTTTTTTGTTTTGGTTTGGTTTTGGTTTTGTTTTGGCAAGTGGTATTGCCCATTGTTTATATTCTCTACTACCTGTCTCCACTGGCAGTATAAAGAAAAGGGAGCTGACTCTGACTCTCCATGTGCCTAGAAACTCATTCCTTTTCTGAACTTAAACATTGCAATTGTTGAGACCTGTGGGACAGATAGTCCTTGTAAATGACTTGGAAACAAGTGGGGCAATATTTCTATGCTTTATTTAAATAGCAGTAGCCTTTCTTTTTTTTTTTTTTAGGTGGAAGTTTCTGCAGAGCATTTTTCCTCTACTCAGTGTTAACCTGAAAAAAAAAAATCTGTGGTGGTATGACATAATGGGATACATACAGGATGTTACGTACTTGCACACTTACATACATACACACACACACACACACACACACACACACTATGAAGTCTAGCAGCCAAAATACAGGATTTTTTTTCCTTTGAGATATTCCTGTTAGAGGCACCCAGAGCAACTTCTTCCTGTCTTTTCTTAAATGAACTTAGCAAAACAGGTTTCTGGGTTTCTTGCCTTTACAGAATAATGATCATGTACCAGGGACAGCTTCAGGACCTTCCAGCTTTCATAAAAGCCACATCTGCATGGGTTGCAACAGTATCCATAAGTGCAGGTGTGGTGGGATGGGGATGCAATGAAACTGCATGTTGCTGAAAATCCAAACAAAGCCAAATCAGCCTGATTTACTAAGAGGATGTAACTTCATGGCATTTCAGTTTTCAGGCAAAAAAAGGGTTGGTAGTTTGGTAAATAGTATTAAAGCTCTGCAAAACCCTGGCCAATTTTCCCAAGCTTAGCAGAAAGAGGGAAACCAAAACCACTAATTCAAATAGAAAGTAAATCCCTTTCTAGTCAATCTTTCTGGTGGGAAAGAAAATTATTGTATAGACCTGGCTAAGGACAAACATATATTCCATCAGGGCAATTTCTGTGGGCAGAGACCCACAAGCCTACAGTGAGAAGGGACAGATGAAGAGACCACCATGGCCGCTGGACAGAGTAGAGCCCACTGCTTTACAGCCATGTGCTGCTTTGCCAACTCAATTGAAGTGACAGCATTTCCGAAATCCACGTAATGCACCGAAGAGTTATGAAGTTTGAGCAGACCAAGCAGCAGTGGGTGTGACAGCTGTGTGGTAAGTGCTTGACTCAGATGTCTACCACAGAACTTTAGTTTCTCATATATTTCTGTCCTCAGAAGACAACAAGCAACACTGGAACTTATTGGTCAAGGGCTCAGCATGAGGATGTGTCAGGATGACTAAACACTTGTCCTGACTGCGGCACCAATCCCTGACTAATCTCTCTGTGCCTGAGGTTTTAGTCTTTCCCATTGCTTTGTTCTTGGGAATTGCTCACAGCAGGAGAAGAGTAATATTTTTTCTGGAATAATTCCCCTAGCCTTCAGTTGATCCAAGCTTCAGTTAAATGTGTTGTAAGTGATATAGCAGTAAAAAAACATGAGGAAAAGCAGGAAGTTGGTTAAATTTGCTGCAAACTACTATTGGCAGCCTGTGTGCACTGACAGGATACAGCACAGTTTCTGGCAGGACAGATTGGATGTGTCCTCTCATTCTGCAGATCCAGGTCAATGAGTCTTGCAGCATAAAGTGGCACACATGTTTGGTTGTTTTCAGGAACTATATCTTAGCTGTGATACTGGGAATGCTCAGATGACTGTACTATTATGTGGGGCCATAAAAACAAAGAACGTCAAGAAGAAGTCCAAAGATCTTGGGGACAGAGTGAAGCATAGCACAAAACCACTCTTGGATGTCCTGCTGCTTATATACTGTGTCCATTCAAGCATGGCAAGCATCTTTCTGGGACAACTGTAATTCTTTAAGCTCTCTGGTTACTTGGCTTCAATAATTAACTTCACTTATTGATATAGCTGTTTTGATTAGATTAAAATCTGACTCCTTTTGGTATAGCAGTTCCCTACTCAGTAAAGTGTAGTTGGAAACTTCCAACTAAATAGGCTCTGAACTTTTACTGTCATTTAAGGAATGTTTTGCCATAGAAGCAGCAACAGAACTTGGTTCCCATTCTGCAGTATGAAGGTTTGTTAGCTGTTGCTACCAAAGCTGTGGCAGTAGGAAATAATGCATAAACGCAAGTCTTGTTTTTCTTGTGGGTAGATATGTGTTCAATAACCCAAATTTAGCTGCTAGTGTACACAAGCTAAGTACCCTAAAATAACTAAAATACCCTAAAATAACTAAACCTCATTCTATTTCAGACCAAAAGAAAGGTTTTTGAGCAAAAAAAGAAAAGTCTTTCCAAATGGAAACAGTCTTAACAAAATATGTGATCACTATCTATAAATATTGTTTGTCTGTGGTTTTGGATTATCACAGCTATAATAACTCTACTAATAAACTTTATTTTGTGTTGTAAACTCTGGTGTCAATCTGAATCTTGAGTTGAGATGTAGATTGTGCAGTGAGTGGAATGTTTGCTAACAGAGAATGTCTGGTAATGAACTAATACCTATTAGTAACAGCAGTTACTGATTTAACCATATGATTAGCTGCCATCTGTGAGGAACTACCTTTCAATAAGTAACTAGAAGGAGGATTAAAGCCTTTGTCTGTGGTTTGTTTTGCTGTTATGCTCTAAAGGTTTTTGAATCTCCTCCCCCCTTATAAACATCAGCTAAAACAAGTCTCACTCTGAAACTTGTTGCCCTGCAGTACATAATACCTGTAAGTGATGGGGTTAAAAACCAACAGTTGTTAAGGGGACCTATTATGCTGACTTTGTTCTTAAAGATCCTTTGATATCCTTAATGAGATGTGAAAAAGCACTCAAATAAGAAACAAAACTGTTCTGAATACATCTGCGGGTCCCCCTAGATTCTTCCTGTAATATTGCAATGCAAAGGAGACGCTGAGTCTGGGACATCAGACACCATTATCTTCCTCTCTTATGCAAGAAAATGGTTGCAGGGCATGTTCATAAGGAGATAGTCATTATACACCTAAAGTGAACCTAACTTGGTGTTTGGGAAATTTAAGCTGCCATTCGAGACTGAAGTTCAAGCCAATATCAGGTTTCAGCAATCTTCTGACACAGGCCACAAAGGAAACTACCGTCAGTGAGTTTTGTCTGGATCTATATGCTGGGCTATACAATAGGGATGATTCCTGGCGCGGCAAAGATGCAATGCCAGTAAGGTATCCAGGAAAGAGTATCTCTGGGACACAAGAGATACTTCTACTTGAGCCTCCAGGCCTGTTCCATCTACCTTTTCTGTAACTTGTAGCCTAAGCTGTGTCAGGCACATGCAGAACTTCCCGTATTCACCTCTGCTTGAAACAAAGAACATTTCTGTCTGAAAACCAATCCATTCTTGATTTGGAAATTGCCAGTGATGGAAGAATAAACCACAGAACTGGATAAATGTTTCCAATGGTTAATTATCTCTGTTGTTATAAAACATTCCTTACTTCTAGTCTGAATTTGCCCAGCTGCCACTTTCAATCATTGCATCTCATTATACTGTTATTAACAATGTTAAATAATCCATTTGCTCTTTTCTCTTATACATGTAGGCATTCACAGGCGGGATTCAATTTATACATCTTCAGCTGTCAAGTCCCCAGTCTACAATCTAATTAATCTGGTAGGTCCCTTTGCACTCAGTGCAGTGAGATAGCCATACCTCATCCTCACTCCTTGTTGCTAGCAGGCATGTCTACTATATGTGACATAGCTGGGCATTCATTCACCTTCTCTCTGCTCCTGTTTGACATTGTGTGTGGCCTCTGTGCCCCTGTATGACTCTTCTGTGTTTGGCCATGCACAGAAGAGAGGTGTTTTACAGGTGATATCCCTGATGGGGCTTTTACATCTCCAGGCTCTTGCCTAGCCCCCTTGAAATCCCAGATATGTTTGCCAGTGACCTGATTTCTGTGGCCTGTCCACTCAATATTTCATAGAATTCTTAAAATTATAGAATGTTTTGGGTTGGAAAGATCCTTAAAGAGCACACAGTTCCAACCCCCCTGACATAGGCAGGGACATCTTCCACTAGATCAGGTTGCTCCATCCAAAGGCCCATACAACCTGGCTTTGAACACTGCCAAGGATGGGGCATCCACAGCTTCTCTGGACAACCTGTGCAGGTATCTCACCACTCTCACAGTAAATATTTTTTTCCTAATATCTAATCTAAACCTGCCCTCTTTCAGTTTGAATCCATTCCCCTCTGTCCTATTACTACAGGCCCTTGTAAAAAGTCCCTCTCTACCTTTCTTGTAGGCTGCCTTCAGGTACTAGAAGGTTCCAGTTAGGTCACCCTTAAGCCTTCTCTTTTCCAGGCTGAACCAGTCCCTTTTCTCTCAGCCATGGAGACCTGGTCCATCCCTCAAATCCCTGTGGTGGTCCTCCTCTGGACTTTTCCAAACAGGTCAATGTCTTTTCTACTTTGTGGACCCCAGAGCTGGAAGCAGGTTGATGAAGAAAGCTAAACTGCCAAATTTTAGGGCAAGAATGCCATTCCAAAAAAGGTGGCTGAACTTCTTCCTCTTGAGGAAAGAAGCATGATTTTCTCTAGTAGAGTCCTCAGCTCCACAGTTCCCCAAGACTCCCATTTCCAAGAACATCAAGAGCCATTGGGAGAACTTCCTTCTTTTTCCATCTCACTGTGGCCAACTCAGCACCCAAACCACCTCCACAGCCTGCTTCTCCTCTTAAGGAGATAGGAAGATGTTTTCTACACTTGACCACTTCTGTCTTAAGATTCTTACTGATCTGAGAGGGAAAGAGTGCTCTCTTTCCTTGACTCCATTAATAGGAATCATGCCAGTTTAGTATAACTCTGGCAGATTCAGAACAATGGAACCAAACCAAGTCACTAAGCCAGGGAATATCAAAAATAAGGATCTGAATGACCAGGAAATAACGTGTATGTCCAGCTCAGAGCAAAATATTTTTGCTTTTGTAAAAATTAAGGTTTAAAAGCTGAAAACAACAAATGGAGTAATTCAGTGCTGAGAACTTGAAGGTTTCTGCCACCTGTATTATTAGACTGATACGAACCATTTGTACTTTTAGTGTCAAAGATATAGCAGACACTGGAGCAAAAAAAAAAAAATCTTTATGTAGGGAAGAGTCTCCAGCCCAGGAACATTTAAAAAGATCAGCTGAGGTTTGAGTCGTTGTAAGTAAACAGACTGGGGGTCTGGGAAACACTGGAGCAGTAACATCATGCTTCATCCAGTGCCTAACGGCAAGGAATTCTGCTGCAGTGGCAATGTGGCCATGGAGACCACACTGGAAAAGTGCTGCTCTTTACAGAAAAATTCACCCTGGAGCAGTGAGTGTGTCTGTGTTTATGTGTGTGTGATCACAGGCACAGCCCATGATGGATATCACATTAACAGAGTACTTTCACCACTGCTCATAGAAGCACAGATGTGCCAAAAGCTGTGATCCAGAGGGAACACGTCAAAGTCTGAGTGAGAACAGTTAATCCTTCACATTTATCCCATCTTTTCCACTGTAATTGCCTGCAGGAATGTTGCCTATCACCAGCTGTGGCAGGGTGTGTAGGCGAAACTGAGCTGGGGGATCTCAGAGCACCACAAGCCTCTCGATGAAAGCTACTACACCGTGATGGTAACATCCTGCAGCTGACATTAGCCCGGCCTGGATTTGCATCGTAGACAGATGCTATGTTCAGATGGCATAATTTGTGACAAATCTGCATTCCTGTCCACCAAACAAGTGTCATGGTCTCTGCTCCAATGGCCACAAGTGCAGCATCCTCCTGGGTGGCATCTTAGTGTGGTGGCAGTTCCCTGACCAGGGAATAGATCCCTCAGGTTACTCTGAGGTGTAAGACCATAAAGTCTAACAAAACTGGGATTTAGGAAGATTTTTGGGGGGAAAGCTGAATATGATCTAAACTTCTTCTATTTGATCTTCACGTTTTGATACTGAAAGGGCAGAGTGTCTCCTTCTTCATTCATAGAGTGAGGAGGCCTCTGCCCTCCTCACAAGGATATTTATTCTTTGTATGTCTCTGGAGCTGGAATGAGACTTTTAAAGATTTGTAAATAATTTAGGCAGATAACTCACATCCACTTAATGTAATTCTCCAGGAAGCATTCAAAAAAGTCCCAGTCAGGGATTTTAGGAGAAATTTCTTTCTGTGCTAGAAAACCTTTACACAGCTACTGCCAATACTACTGTGGAATAACAACACTGTAAGATTTCAAAATCATGTTTCTAAGCAGGAGCTGCTACCCAGTGATTCACCAGCACTGTTGTTATGGTTAATTTTCCTGGAAAAGTACATTATTGCAACAAGTTTTCTCTTTGTTTTTCTTTTTTTTTCTTTTTTTTCTTTTTTAAATGATCACAATCTTTGTTTCATTATCTGATTGTTTTTACTGCTGGATCTTAGTTTGGCACAGAGATCCTTGTATCTAAAAAGGGTTTTAAAAACCATCAGCATTTTGAAACATATACAAATTGCCAAGAGATTTTATTTTTGGCTTTTTGAGTAATGTTGTGTTTTTGTACTTTTTAGCAGCACTGAGCAATCCACCCTCTCAAATAGCAGAGTTTTTAAGTGATGTTTCAACTTTTTGTGGCTGCGGTCCACTCTTTTATAATGTGGGAAATGCCCTGCCTCTGAACTGTGTGAGTGATACGTCACACTGCCCACAAGCCTGCTTTTTAACAGAAAGGAGTAAACACCTCCGAGGTTCTGAGGACGTGTTTTTAAACTGCGTCCAGGGCTTGCAGAGATTGAGATAATGATAACTGAGGATTCAGTAGAGAGAAAACACCAGGTCAGAGAGTTGCCAAGGACAGGGCAAGAGGAGCAGCTTGAAGTAACAGCATAAAATGGAGCAAAGGAAAATTACAGCTTAATTGCCCAGAAGCTGCCAGACTGCCAGCTGAGCCTCGTGGGGAAGATGGTGTGAGACCCAGAGGATAAGCCATAAACGTGGGCCTGGACAAAGCACTGAAAAGTTTGCTGCTTGCTGGCAACCCTTCTGCTACATGATGGAAATAGGATAGGTGGCCTAAGATGTCTCAAAAGTCACCTGTGAGGCATCTCTAAAGGTAGATCATGAGCTGGAGGTGGTGGCCAGTCCCTCCAGCTCTTCCTGTTACTGTAGCCTGCTCCTGCTTTCCCATCCCTCCTCCTGCTGCTAATTCCTCCACTCCCTTCCTGCCCTCCCTTCTTTTACAGCTCTCTAGTTTGTTGTGACTCCCCATAAGCAGTTTGATAGCATGGTGACAGTCTGGGTTATCACAGCACACAAGAGGTATCAAGATCACTCATATCACTATCACTGAATGATACTGGCTGTAACAGACCTTCATCATCTGCAGCTTGTAGAGATGGCCACAACTCAAGATTTTCCTGAGAGAAAATGGGTATGGATGTTCCAAGCAGGGCCCTGCCATCCTGGGATGGATGAGACACAAGGGTGCATCATGCTTATGTGCTTCTTTCTGCATGCATGTGGACCTGTACTCATGGAACACAGGCCAGAAATTCCAGTGTTGTGATGGATGTTTTCAGACATCCATCAGAAGGCTGGTCCCACATGACAGGAACACTAGGAAAGCTTGGAATGAAGAAAGGTACAGGATAAACATCCTCCTTTTTCACAGAGAACAAGAAAAGAAGAGACAGAAGCATTTTAAGAGTGGTGTCAAATTTTGCTCACCCAAAAGCAATCTCTCTAAGACATGTCTCTGAGCAGATTAAGACATCCACATTTAGGCATCCTGGATGTCTCAGCATCTGCAGGAACAATAAGCACATCTAAAGGTGGACTTCTCATCTGTAGGCAGACATTTCAAATGTGCTGTGTATTCCTTTGCATTGACTCAACGGGGATCCAAATGGCTAGCTCAGATGTAAATAATTTTGTTGTAGACATGCAGTAGCAGGTGACATGGATGCTGCCTCCATGCTTTGACATGCCCTGCTTTCCCTCTTTACCAGGGCTGTAGGCAGCAAAGGTTCACACTGCTCCCACCTCGATAGTTTAATTTCCCTTTTCCTTTCAGTCTATTTTTGATTCATTCCTGGACTTTGTGTCTTCTTCCTTGACACTCCCTATACACAGAACATTCCTTCAGTTGAGGTTTGACAAACATCCTTATTCTTAAAACAGCCCAGACCCACCCTGGGCATGGTTTGCTCAGCCCCGCAGTGTGCTGCTGGCACTGCCAAGGGAGGATCTCCTCTTGCTCCTATTTCACCAGTTTCTGATTTCAAGGAGGTGCTGGATCCCACAGACATTATAATAAATTTGCCTCTTTAAAATTTAGAAGGTCAAGTCATTCCCCTGTACAGACTGGAAGATGGGGGAAAAGCAAAAGAAGACATGGGAACTGTCCCTTGATTGTCACCAGGTAAATGACTCCTGCTAAAATAGGGAAATAAATTGCTCTCTGTGGCCACTGAAGGTTGGAGGAGAATCAATGTACTTAAATTACAGCAAAAGTTATCTGTTAAGGAAAGATTTCTGAAGGAAAAGGTTGTGGGGATCTGCAGTAAATTATCTAGATTGGAGATACCCTCTTACAGCTGATTTTAAGATCAAGTCTGAGAAACGTGTCACACTGCAGTCACAGCTAGAGAGCAGAGTCAGGGGTTACAAGGCTGTTCATGACCTGTTTTCCAGAAGTAGGTAAGTATCCCAATGTGATGAACCACAGGACAGGAATCTCAGCACATCTTGGGGCAGGACAGTGGCAGAGGGGGAAGGTTAGCAACTGGTGATGTGGTTTTGTAGCCCTGGGGAATGTTGTTGTTGGGGTCATGGCCCTGTTTGATTTTTCATGAAATTGCTTAATTCTGCGTAGCACACACAGAGAACTGCTGAGGTTAACAAGAGTTGAAGTTCAGGAGAGGGTACAGAGCTGGTAAAAAGGTAAAAAGCCCTTCAGATGTGGTTGTTGCTTCTACTTATTGCTCCAAGGGATCTAGAAAATGCAGATCTGACAGGTGATTTTCTCATTTGGAGATGTTTTCTAAGTATTCTCTTTGTAGTTATGAGTTGCATCCCATTCCTGTAGGTCAAAAAGCTGCCATTTGAACAAGCTTGCATGTAGACTGGAGAAATATCTGGTTTGACCTGGAAAAACCAGGTTTAAGGTTAGCACAGGAGGTGAGAAGCTACCAGAGTTGTAGTAAAAGCTACAGAGCTAAGGCAGAATTTTTCCCTGTGGACACAGTTGGAAGATAAGGTGAGTGCTGTCTCACAACCTAACTCCCAGCCCAAGAACCACTGCAAGCAGCAGCTCTTCTCATGTTTTTTCCTGTTTCCTCAGCCTCATACAAATTCTTAGGTAGGTTCAAGTGCTGTCAGGCCCTGATATCCCTCCTGATCAAAGCTGAGCATGAAAAGCAAATTATATTTGCATCTCATCTATTGAGTTCTGCAGTCTACCCCAAGGACCAAAATGCAGTAGCTAAGTGGTAGCAGTACCAAAGCCAGGTGGACTATATCAGATTTATCTCCATGGACTTCCATTACAGCTATATGGATATATATAGTCTTAACATGGCCCAACACAATGCTCTCATCAGTTCTCTTCGATTTCCTCTGTGTCATTGTCCTTTCCCAAAGAAGACTTCATGAATTCCATGACAATAGGAATTTGATAACATGAAGAAAAGAAATATTTCCCATTCCCATTTTCCTCAGAGACCTCCAAGACCTGTTAGATGTCTAGCCTGTGGGGCAGACACATAAGAGACATCTCACAATCTGGTCCACCCCAGTCACCAAAACCAGTGAACCATTTTGAACATGTCCTGACTTCCTTCTAACTCAGTTTCTTGTAATGGAAACACCTCTGCTGAGTCACATCGTAGTGATGAGCAGGGATTTGGCTAGGGGACACAAGTGGAAACATGAGTGGAGAAACATGCAAGGACACTGACCTACCAAGCATGCTTTAACAGGGTCTACCCTTGCTTTGGCTCCTTGTCAGGTGGTCATTATGCAGCATTTTACTTCTTAGGTAGGTGCCCACTTGCTCAACTTCATCCTGGTATAAGGTCCCATCTGGCCTGTCCATTTCTATAACCCAAGGGTAGGATCCTGGCACTGTTCCAGAGAGGTGTCCTCCCTGGAGGCAAAGCTGTGCTGCTCATGTGTGTCTAATGATGTGTGATGCCCCTGACATGCCACTGGACAGGGAGTCAGACTGGAGTCAGACTGCCACATGCCACAGCTGTCCCTGTGGTGCTGTGACAGCTGGCACAGACTGCACCAAACCATGCTGCCACCTCCTGAGCCTCAGAACGTGACATGGGAATACAACTGATTGTGTTGTCATGCCATGGTAACCACACTGTGAAGGGGAAGCTGCTGCACTGAGAGGAAAAAAAAAATCTCAGGACAGGCTGGAATAATGGGGAGAGATACATGCCCTAGGCTGGATTGTTAATTTGTCCTTTTGCATTTGGGCATAGACATCACTGGATGGGTTTAATCAAGCTCATCCATATAAAACAATCCACACAACCTCCTTAGGGACTGTAAAGATGCCAGGGACACACTCCTTCACATCACATCTTCTTAGGTATCATCTCCTGCATGGAGGTCTGAAGACAGGTAAGCAGAAGTGTGGTTTGTTTCTATCTGTCCAAAGTCAAGCCCATCTTAGCCCAAACTCATGGACCTGGGAAGGTTCCAGCACTGCTGTAACCCTCCAGACAGTCCTGCCAGGACTGGCAGCAGAAAGCCCTTTGAGAAAGGGGTGTGAAGCAGCCTCAGGAGAGGTGGAAAGAGGGAAGGACTAGCAAGGGAATTGGCTGAGCAAAGCAGGTGGGGTGAGGCCATGAATGCATGTGTCATTACCTGAGCAACCACAAGACAACTGCCCATGTGGTTGCCCTTCCCAGGCAGGAGCGTGTGCCCACACAGTGTACGTGGATTGCTGCTGGGGATGAATCCCCTCTCAGGGCCCAGCAGATGAGTCACGGTTGACTCAGGTCTTCGCAGTCCTCTTTGCTCCTTGCTCAAGTAGTACAGGATAGAGAAGGCAAAATATGAATGACGCCTGTTAGTGTTTTTTCTTTATGACTGCTAGTCTTGCTATACACTGTAAAAATTTCACAGGGGTATTTTTTTCTGGACAAACTTGCCTGCTGCTTGCACACATCGAGCTGTAAATCCAGTCTTTCATAGGAAAAAACAGCATCTATTTATAAGCATCCCATTAGGCAAGAGCATGCTTCATTTTTTGTGGGGAGACCATTCTCCTGCCCACATGTTGAGGTATCTTGGAAGCAGTATGTAGCTCTTTGAGGACCTATTATTAATTTAAATTTATTGAGTGCTGGCAGACATGCGTGGTACTTTATGGTCACATAAGGGAACCCTTGTGGCTGCAATGTTTCAAGAGAAAACTCTCATGAAAAGGTGGAAGCCCTCTTGGCTTAAGGAGGTTGAAAGACTCTATTCTGGTTTTTGAAATGTTGGCCTCAGAAGCACTCTGCAAAAAAGTACTGATAAACACCAACAGGAGTAAGCAGGGACTTTCTCCTCTGCAATCACATAGCTAACATTTGCTGCGCTGATTCTGGTCTGCCTGAGCTGTATCTGAGGAACACAAACGTGCCGGGCACACAGAAATAAAATCCGGTTTCTTCTCACCTATACAGCCATGAGAAGACTTTATATTCTCTTTCTGAAGCTGATTTGTAGATTTCATGTTTTCTTTGTTCTTCCATTCTTCCATCAGTCTGTCCTGCCGAAGGGACGACCACTCCTGTAAATCTGTGGTTGCTAAAAAAGGTGTAGTAATAAAGAAGAAGCATATTCCCAAACTATTTTATTTAAAATTATTTTTCTGTCACTCTGTTTCAACAAGGATGAGTCAGAATTCAGTTAATGGATGGACACTCATAAAATTCTGGGTCTATGGCTACAGAGTAGTAAGCCATACAGACCCACACAAAATAACAAATTTCTTCTGTAAAACAAAACTGAGTGTTCTACATGGGTAGATATGTCTGGGTTTCCTGGCTACCTATTTATGAGACATTTTTGTAGCTGCACAAAATAAAATCTCATCAAACTCTTTACCTCACAAAAAAAGCCTTGAAATACTTACAATGGCTAAATTGTTGTAAAGGCAAAGAGCAAACAGGCATGCTCCATTCTTGCAGTAGATGGGAGGAGACGTGAGAGTCAAAAGGGCTCCCCACACACATGCTCTTTAAAACTAGTGAGTCAACAACATGTGGGATGGAGTCTAGGAAACTATCCCACTAACCTTTTCCAGGTCCTGGAGCTTGGTGTGTGATGGTGAAGGTGATAATGATTAAAACAAGAATCTGTTATGTTTGGGGAGGTGACATGGCAAACCATTGTAGTTGGTTTTTTCTTTCCCCTCCCACAGGTTAGATTACACTATAGAGAAAGAATTTACCCAAAGGCAGATAATGCTTAAACTATTTAGAAATAATTAATAGACATGAGAGTCATTGCACAATACAGAAAACTGTGTCCTGAAAGACTACACAATAACTTGCTTTGTTGGAGTAAAGGATGTTTATTTAGGCTTAGTTGGTGCTTCCGACGACCTAATTACCAAGAAATGAGGTAGCTGTGCTCTTAAGGACTTCAGAAACACACACTGATGAATGAAACACAGGCCACGTAATTTTCAGAAAAACATGCAAATATATTGGCAAATTAGTTTTGCAGGTGGGAGCAGCAGGTCCATTTACTTCTTTGAATGTCTTTCGCGTTTTGCAAAAGATCAATATAACATTGCATTTCATCTGCAGAATCAATTCCTTCCTTTGATAACATCATGCACTGAAACAGAACCTTAGGGACAGCTGATGCTGCTGCTCAGAATACACCAGAGAGCCATGGCCAGCAACAGGACCCCCCCTCACCACTCATGGATAAGCACCATTCCTCTTCGGGGCTGTGGCAGGAGGAGGAAAGAGTGGATTCTCTCCAAACACCAAGTCCCCAAGGCAGTCCCGTAAAACACAAAAAGTCATAGAAAGATTATGGCTGGAAAACACCTCCAGTATCACTGAGTTCAACCACTGACTCAACTCCACCATTCACCACTAAACTCTATCCCCAAGCGCCACATCCACACACCTTTTGAACACTTGCAGGGAAGGTGATTCCACCACTTCCCTGAGCAGCTTGAACACCCTTTCAGTGAAGAACTTTTTCCTACTATCCAATCTAAACTTCCCGTGGTGCAACTTGAGGTCTTTTCCTCTCATTATGTCACTTGTTACATGGGAGGAGATTGACCCCCACCTGGCTCCACCCTCCTTTCAGGCAGTTGTAGAGAGAGATAAGGCCCCACCCTAAGTCTCCTTTTCTCCAGGCTGAACAATCCCAGCTCCCTCAGCCGCCCTCCATATGATTTATGCTCCGAACCCTTTCCCAGCTTTGTTGCCTTTTAGACACGCTCGAGCACCTCAGTGACTTCCTCGTAGTGAGGGGCCCAGAACTGAACAGAGAAGATGAGGTGCAGTCTCACCCATGCCAAGCACAAGGGCAGAGTCCCATCTCCTCATGCTCATTTTGGCTGTCCATTCTCCCAGGGCATGAGAAGTGCCGCTGCTTGGCTGCTGGAAACCCTCGCACCCCAAGGACAGCACAGCTGGCAGAAAGAGAAGCTAAACAAGTCCCAGCTCCTTTGCTTGTTAAACAGCACCATGGGGGAGGAAGGGGATACATCCGCTCCTGAGGTTTTACAGAGGAGGTTGGGAAACATCCCTTTTCCCCCTGAGATTCCTTGCAGCTGCAATCATACCACCCAACCATGTCCCACACTGGCAGCACAGCACAGCCCAGCCGAGCCTTTCTGTCGGTGCTGCTTCCTACCTCATGCTGCTCACAGCTCTGGCACACAAGTCTTGGTTTGGCTCAGAATGGGAAAGGTCTGTCCCACTGAGCTGGGATGTAAACAGGAGCTTAGCCTTACAGCAGCTGTAAGCCAGCTTTCTGGATTTGCTCCTTTTGTTTGCCAAATACTCTCTATTCATGGGAAGATGATGAAAAACATTTAGGTGAGTTTGTGGCTGTCTAGCTGCTAGCAAGCCATAAATATTAAGGAAGGGAGAAAACCCAACCCCCAAACCCAGAAACCTGGACAACTTACAAACCTTCTCTACAGCCTAAATAGAGGCTTGGTCTAATTCCTCTAGTTGGCGGGAGCAGAGCTTACCATTTCCCAGACAATCACTTAAGTGCATGTAGCCACTTTAACTGCTATTCCTGTTATTGTGCTGCGTTCCTTTTGGCCTGGTTGACATGGAGCAATGAAATTACCCAGGTTTGACATTACAAACCCAGACAGTGAAGCCAGAGAATGAATGTAAAAGGCAATAAATACCCTGCTAATCTCTCCAGCAACACAGAAGCAATAGCAGCAGCACTTTGCTCCAGAAAATTCAAGATGGTGTTTATTAATGATTTTTTTTCAGTCTCAGAGTTCACCTCATTCCAGTTTTTTGAATATACACTTATATTTATGTCCAAATCATACTGCTAAAGTAGGACCCCAACTTTTTCCTGAAACCCCAGGACTGCATTTGCCTGTGACTCTGACATGTCACTTAACATCTATCTGTTACTAAAGTCCCCATCTACAGAATAAGGTAACTCCATGTGGCCTCAGACTGCATGCCACTCTGGCCCTCCTACACTGACATCTTTCTCTCCTACAGAACTTTTGGAAATGGAAAACAAAAGTTCAGGCTGTCTGGAATCCACGCATGGGAGCACAGCAGGATGACATCTATAAATATCAAAAAAATAATGGCATCATTTAGCTTTCAGGGGAAGGCTTATTTATCTCTGAAAAGATTATGCCAAGGGTTTTCATGCAGAGCAGAGCAATGGAGTAGATATAAAGCTTTGACAGGAAATTTTTTATATACAAATTAAGATTGTAAATTTCTGGTGTAAAGCTATGGATTCCATCCATGAGACAGTAAGCTGGATGGTTCTGGTTTATATCCACTAGAGATTTGCCATTTACAGCCATTTGAAATTGTGGTGCCTAATCAGAGTGGTAAAAGAAACTAAGGGAGAGCAGCATGCCCCATCCCCACAAAGACCAGTTGGTGTCAGGAGGCATGGCAGGGGACCTCCAGACTGGCAAAGAGCCTGGCTTGCCATCCCAGGAGCTGCACCCATGACCAAGCACAGCACCTAAGAGGAAGGAATGATGATGAGGAAAGCTCTGTGTAGCCTGGCTGCACTGCTTGGGCACTGCTGCTAGTACTGGGTGGCAAAATAAAGTGCAGAATCAAGAAAAAGCCTAAATTCACTGAGCCTGAGGCTAGAGTTGGCACCCTGGTGTCTGTAGGCATGCCAGGCATGCAGGGGGTAGTCATCAGCTCTGGACTGGAGAATGGTCTGGGCCATGATTAACTAGTGGAGCAGATGCACCCTTGTCCCAGGAACAGTGATGGCAGATATTCCATGGAGATGCCTAAAGCTGGTGAAAAACCTTCAGGATACAGAGCTTGATTCTCATCCTGCTTTCTACAGTCTGTTAGCAGTAGGACATGACTCCTGGAAGCTCAGTGACTTAGAGAGTGTTCCAAGTCAGTGAAGAATCTGCCCTCACCCTACTTCTCCAACAGAAAGGTACTGAATGTATGGCAGCAACCACTGGGTTTCTCAGACAGAGAGGGGAACACTTGTCAGGAGAATATAAGAGGAATGTCAGGCCAGCTGTCCTTGTAAAAATTAAGCAGACAACAGACTGACCAGTTCATACTGGAAATCCCCAGAATTTGACTCCAAGAAGTTCATTGCAAGCGTCCCCTGCCCCCTTCTCTAATACCATTTCAATTTGCATGAAGTAGCATCTCATGTCGTTGGGGTCAATGAAGCAATCCCTGTGTTTGGGATGAAAACAAAACAAACCACAAATAAAACAAACAAACAAAAGAACCCCCAGCCCCCAAAGAAACCAGCCAAACCTCAAAACAAAACAACAACCAAAAAACCCAAAACAAATCAAAACCGTAAAGAAAACAAAGCAGAAAAGGAAAAGAAAAAAAAACAACAAACCCAAACAGTGATTCTCCATGGGGCAACAAAAGGGATGTGAGAAACATCATTACAGTTTTTGGATGCAGGTTGAGTTGGATAAAGCTCTAGGTGTTTCTGCTGAGCCGTCCTGACATTGAGGGCTCTGCAGCAGGAGAGTAGATGTGCTCTAGATGAGACAGTCTGGAGTCAGGGCAGGTGGATTCTCCATTATTCACTCGTTGGGTAGGTAGAAGAGACAGTAAGACAAAGAGAGAAGAAGGGATCCTGCAGGGGTTAGCTAATCATATAAAGAAAGGACATGCTCTGGTCTCCTTTCCAGGATACGTTCAATGCTGTTATTTAAGAAGAACCTGGAACCCAAGTAGAGTAGACATTTACACTTGTTGTAATGACACTCATAGGTCTACTTTGACTCAGAGCTGAACATACACACAAGCAGGTAACAAGATATATTTGCTGTCCTGAAGAAGTTTTGGTCCAAATGCACATGTCAGGGCAAGGATGGGAAGAGAACTGAAGGTCAGGCAAATCTTGTGCCCATCCAGCCCATGGAGGGGGTACAGTCAGGGGTGAAGGGATTCCTATTGCTCTCCTCAGGCTGCTGCACAGCTACAGCCTGCATCACTTTGATGGGAAAACTCTATTTGTGAAGTAATGTCTGGCCTCTGAACTCCTTGGAAGCAGATGATGAGTCTGGAGTAACAGTTCTTGGTTTTTTTCTGGGTAATTTTAGTGTTGGTTATCTGTTTACTGGGAAAAAAAAAATGGGTGTAGGTAAACTTGTTAACTGAGTGTTTCTATCAAGTTAAAATTATACTTCTCTAGACCACCATGGTCACCTATTGCTGCTGCACCCAAGCAATACAAGTGACTTGAGGCTTACAAGGCCCTTCAATTTAGTGATGGTTTAGCAGCCCTGAATTACACTGTGGAAAGCGAAGGACCAGAGGAAAAGTCAAATTTTGTAAAAGTCATTCTAAGTAATGCAGATTCCCGATCAATCCATTCTGCATGCTGGGTTAGCTCCCCAGGCCCTTGGTGTAATACCACATCCCTTTTCCAGTGCAGGGCAAAAGTGAGATTTTCCATCTTGCCCTGTGCCACAATTAAGCTCAGTAGAGATTAGGGACCTGCTTTTGCAGGTGCAAGCCAGAGCAGTCCCAGGGAAGTGCCTTGGGTCTTGGCAGTGCTGTGATTTGCTCCGCTGTGCAAATGGGATCCCAGTACACAGCAGGCTTCCCACTCCTTATTCGGTCAGTGGCTTGTCCTGGACTGACCTGGATGCAGCAAGTGAGAAAAACAGCAAATGAAGCCTTGCTTAATCCTGGGTTCTCTTTTAACTACTAACCAAGCTGCCTCTGTACCAGCATGTTACATTGAGAGGATGTGGACAAATATATCTGTGCTGAGGAGTGGCAGAGGCTGCAGTCCACATTTAGAAATGCTGAGCAGTGTGTTTTTCTAAGCTGGCTAATTAGTATGGGCTTGAAACTAACGGCTGTGTTTAACTGACAAGGCAATATGCACTTCACCCATCCCTTGAGATGTCAGGAGAATTATTCCTTTCAAAAAGCATGCCTGTTAACTCATTCCTCTCTATCCTCTTTGATCTTTTCAATATAAGCCTTTCCCTCTGCACTTCATTTCTCCCTGTGGAGGAGACCATGAAAGCAAATCATGCTGATTTGCAAACGGTTCTTCCTCCCTTTCCTGCTGGGCTGCATGGCTGTGTCTCCTGTTCCAGGGACCCTGGTCTCATGTGAGGAGCTGGGGAAAAGACAGCACTACAATCACAAAGTGTCACGACTGGTGCAACCCCAAAAAGCTGCTGTTAGGGGAACTGTACTGCTGCAGATGCCTCTGTCCTTCTCCAGTGCAGTGAGGAGATCAGGAAGAGACAATGATTCAGCAAGTCATAACTTTCCTCCCAGGTTGTTCCATTAGACTCTGGATAAAACTAAAAATCGATGACCTGGTCTTTAAGTGGGAAGGAGGATAAAGTTTTCTGAAAGCTCATTATGATCCAAGTACCGTGCAACCCTAGTGTAATATACACCCATATATCCAGATACTTGTGATTTTTCCCCACACCAACATCCTTGTTATTACTTGATTAAACCAAGTCAGAGTCTAAAGTGGGAAATAAACAAAAGGAAATAGTGGGAAAGAAGCAAAAGGAATATAGTAATAAATAGACACTGATCTTTAGGGCCAAATCTCGACCTCAGTTTGAAGGGTTCTGTATAACAGTAGAAAATGTATGTGGATATCTGCAGTTGCATACGCTGTTGGGAATGTCGAAGAATTGAGAAGTTAATTGCCACACTGGCAAATGCTGCACTTCTCAGTCATGGTACAAGTAGCGAATGTGGACTTGCACAGGAGTCAGAGGAAGTTTTCAGTGTTTAGGTTGCGCTTGAGATAGAAGAGGCATAATTTTGCAAGATAAATGTTTATCTTTTGCATTTCCAGAAATACGCTTGAAGAGACTCTCTTCCCTCCCACAAGGGTTTGTTTGGCACTTGAAGAGACTCGCTAGCTTTGCATTTCCAAATACAGATGACTCTAGTTTGGCTTGCACATTCAGGGAATGGGCTAACAGTAGCTGTATTCCAGAAGTGCTGAGCAGTTCTCCACGTTTTTTACAGTTCCTGCAGGATGCAGATCTTTAGGTCTTCACAAGGTCAAGTCATCCGGACTTAAAACACTGCAGCATGAAATTACAGTCCTATTTTGAGCCACCAACATTTTTGTTAACTTTGTTTCAAGCCAGCAATTGTCTGGAGTATCATACCAAATTAAAAAAAAAAAAAGGCAGAAAAATGTAAGGGAGTTAAAGGGGTTTGGCTGTGATTAATGTTGCTAAACATTGTGCAGCAAAAGGAGATGACTTCAGGGACAAATGACCCTTGTGACAGACTTCCCAAGTCACAGGATGTCAATTTGCTTTTTGAAGGCACCTACTATGTATTGCAAAGGACTGATGTGAAAAAGTGCATGCTGTCCCTAGACTAAATAAGTGTCGCTCTGTTTCAGAGAGAAACACAGAAAAGAAGGGAGAGAGAGAGAAAGTATGAAAGCATGGAGTCACAGATGAAAGCACATTCTCAAAGGTCAGGGCAAAGTGTCCTTACTTCAGCAAATATTCTGGCATAACTTCATAATGAAATAATCCTGCTATCTGATACTGCCTGAGAAATAAACAGTGTTTTTATAAAGTTCTTGTCCATTTCACAGCACTTCCCTGTGACACTGTAATAAAGTAGGTTGCAGCAAGTATCCTGCATGCCATGCCTCCAAATGTACCAGTTAATTACTGAGCCCTTTAAACCTACTAACAAGACAAGCCTTGTTCTTTCAACCTATTGCTTTTTGCCAAAAAAAGAAAAAAAAAAAAAAAGGAAAGAAAAAAAAAGTCATTGGGCAAATAAATCTTTCCAGAGAAAACAGATTTGTTTCCAAATCAGTCAACTGTGCTGAACTGGAAAGGAAGAAATGTTATTTTTTCCAGGATGAAAGTAAAACAAGATCTCTCCCTGTTTATCCTGTCTCACCCTTTTCTAAAGAAGGTCAGTTTAATTTCTTCATTACTTTTTCCTGCTGTCTTATTTGTCTTGAAGTCCTCTAGTCTTTTTCAATTTCACTGTCAAAGCCCAGCCTAGCTGGTCCAACACTGTGCTTTGCTCTTCACAGCTATGTGAAGATCCTGAATAGAGCTGGGTGAGCTGTAATCATCCAGACATTTTCCTTTCTTACTTGCTTTCTCCATGCTCCTGAAAAAACCATAAATCTCAAGCATTTATTGTTGACTTAGTTTCCTTTTAGCATCTTATTCATTACGGATGCTCCAAAGCCTGTGAAAACAATCACAAATTCAGTCTGCCCCAGCCCTATGTGTTGTGCTATGATGAAATACAAATCTTTGTATCATAAGCATCTTTTAATACTGGTGCCTGGGACTGAGTTTGGAAGGAAGGAATGTCAGTACAAATACAAAACAATATATTAAGCCAGAGAAAAGAGCTTTGCTACCCTCAAAACCGGTAGTGTTTGATCTTTAACTCAGAAGGAGCCTAGGGCAACTAGGGCAGCTCTTGAGGGGGAGTGAGTACATTTCAACTCCAGTCAGCAGAGGCCATCGTGTTTGCCTATGCCAGCCCAGCTAGAATACAAGTGGTGTTTTGCATGCCGCAGAGTTAAATGCAGAATTAGATGTACATTTCTTTGAATGGCCGTGGCCTGTAAGACAGGGTCATTAGATCAGTTGGTTTGATCTCCTAGATGACACCTTAAGGAAAGAAAAATGCATCCTGCTGAATTCTCCTCTTAAGTGTTCTCATTGTGCTGGGTTGGTTACACCAGTTTAACCTCTTCTGCAGTCACGTACACTCCACTGGCTTTGGAGCATCAGCAAAACAGCCTGAAGGGAGATATATGCCAGCTGCCATATGCAGGTCTTGGAGTGAAAGGCTCTGACACAGGATCAAGTGCCCAAGCCTTATCTACAGCCTCTTCTGCCTTGTGTTACCTCACTGCTGCCTCGGGTGCTGTGCATGCAGGCTCCACACCAGGAGCAGGGAGCTGGGAAGCGATGACTCAGGCGCTGTAGCCTGACCAGGTGCCTGTACCCCAAATGTGTCTGGGCAAGTCTAGAGACAAACCAGGTTCATGCAGTGCACACACTGAAGAAGCTGGGAGAGCCACCATAGCTAAAGGCTCTTTGTGAAACTCTCCAGTGATATCTTGAACCCATAGGTGAATTCAATTCTCAGCTTGGTCTCTACACAGCTCTGGTCACAGCCCTGTTGTATTATGAAATGTGCTACTTTTAAAACCAGAAAACTACAGGATGTGATATATGGCAGTGTCTGCAGGATTCCATGGCTTTGCTAGCAAAATGACCAGCAATTTCACATCTTTTTTTTGCAAATCTATTTCAAGTGGCAACATTAGGTTCAGCAGTCCTTTCAAAACAAACTAGTGCTCCTTCAAGGCACTCTTTGGTCTCTAGTCAGATTTTATCCACTGTCCTGGAGCTGCCACTGGATTTATTTTACCATGTTGTTCTTCATTTGCCCAGACACTAGAAGATTAGTTATGCATTTTACTCTTTTTCTATTTTGGTGGCACAGGATGCAGACCTTCCTACACCCACTGCTTCATCAGAAATGCTTTCCATCTTTCAGTGTTTGTTCCTTCTAGAGGTGATACAGGGCTTTCTGGGAAGTTACCTGGGTGCTCCTGCTGGAGTGAGAACTTTTCAGGATGTGATCACCTGCTTATTTCCAAGGGAAATGTCATCCCAGGAAACAGAAATACTCTTTCTTGAAGTGCTGCATTTCCCAAGGTGCAACACCTCTGTTAGAGAGAAGCACATGCGTTTCTACACACCTCTGGCACACAGGTTTCTACTAAAAGTAATTGTCTTGGTGGTACTTTCTCTAAACTGGATTCTGCAATGAGAACAACTGATCCCATAATACCAAAGCCATTTAGAAAATGCTACCAAACTCATCTTAGCTCAGGCACCCACTGCTGGGATATACAGACTGCTGTAAATGTCAACTGATCCATTCTGCTGACTATCATGGGAGTGTATCTACACTCCATCATCAGTGTTTTCAGTTCTCTGCCCCCCTTAGACCTCTGGGGGCTGTCATTTTGAATAATTGTTAATATTAAAGAAAGTATTTCCACAAAAGCAAATAGAGTGGCTGTGAAAATTGTCACACTCCCATTGAAGTCAACAGGAGTTACCTGAGTGGGAGCAAATGGCACCTGCTTTTTCTTTATAACCAGTGTTTATTCATTCCCTCTAGGTGCCCCTAAAATCTTTACACTGCCAACCTTTCTCTAGATAGATCTAGCCCAGCCTGCATGAAAGCAGCATTTGCCAGCTGGGCTTCCAAGAAATTACACTGCACAAATAATTACTCTAGAGGAGAACAGCCTTGGCAGCAACTATCTAAGTACTGGAGAAATGCAAGTAGTCAAAGGGCAAGGCTTTGGAGAGCACTGCCACAAACTGTCTGGTAGAGCGTGTTAGAGAGACATTCAGCAAATGTGACTGAGGCCTCTGATTCTCTGCCAGCTGTCAGGTTTGGAATTACAGCCATAGCAATTAGCCATGATTACTTCCCGATGTTGTTAAGTACAGTGCAAAGATCACCAGTTGTAGTAGTTTCTTTTTGTGATATTTAAGTGCAGTGCCAAAGAGGAGTATCAGATCTCAGGTCTGAAGACTAGGGATGCATTGGCAGGTGTGCTCAGGGAAGAGACAGGATGATCAATATTTACTGTTTATGCTTAGCAGGTCCCCCTCTAGACATGCACTGGCAATATCTGTTAAAGCATTATTGAACAGATAAATGAAGATAATAATCCTAAGTAGTGCTGTAGAGGTTACAAAGTCATCCCATAACTGTAGTAGTCCAGCCAGTTGCCCTGTAGTTTGACCATAAGCTATTCCCTTATCAAAGGCATGAAGAAAAGATCTGTTTTGTTGCACAACCAAAAGCATTAAATGTTAATAAATTATTGGGCTTTACCTAGAACTTCTGTCCGCCTTTGGAAGGGCACTGGTTTAGACTGCTAAGATCTCATAGACAAAATTGATGAGCAAGTGTCACAACTGAAGATCTGTATGAGCACCCTTCATATCAGGTAATCAAAAAAATGTTTCCAGCTGAGGTCCTTTGGAGATCACATCCAAAACTGGGAGAGAGCACCTCTCTAGGCAGCTTGGGATACTGGTTGCTAATTACAACATCAGTAGTAACGTATGTAATGGTGTTATTTGAAGCAGGGGTAAACAAAATATTCTAAGCTTTCTATACCTTAATTTTGCATTTCACGTTTACAATTTCAGTGAGTATAGGATGAGGGCTATTTACTCTGAAGGGACTGTGTAACACCATCATAAACACTCTTTTCATTCTTCATTTAAATACTCCCATACTCCTACCTCATATCCTCAAGGCTTTTCTGGAGACTTGGAAGTGAAGATAGGGTCTGTGTGGAGAGATGAAACAGTTCAGCAGACCATATTGGAAGACTTTCTTATCCCTGTTGATATCAAAACCTGTTGAAATGTCAAAGTGTTCACCTAGAGATGCCATGACTCCAGTCATGCCTAGTTTGCAAAGTCTGAAGTTGAGGTGTTTGAGCCCCAGACATTGTGGTCTGTAAAAACAGTCAATGCACACAGAATTACTACTTTTAAGACCCAGCCAAATAATGTATGATCAGTAAAATTCCAAAGTTTTCTTAAGTACCTTGGGCGCTGGACACCTGCTATGCAAGAGGTGTGATAAAGAGCTGTTCAGTTGCAAGTGATCACAGGAGACAAAGACGTTGTTTACCTTCCCCAACAGAACAGATGTGACTTGCAATCAGACTTTGGCTAAACCATTAGGAAAGAGCATTTTTGCCAGATCAAATGAATGCCCATAGCAACCAACCACGGCAGAATTAATTTAGTTAAACATTTGAACTAATCCTCTCTGAAATTCTTTTGGTATGTTTTATTCAGCTTTAATTGTTTCATGAACACACAACAGTTTAAACAGGGCCTTAGAACCTATGTCAAGCCCATACAGTTCATTTGATACAATTTAATTTGACCACTTGAGAGGCATAAACATTCTTAGCATGTAAATTAAAGGTGTCTCTGGAAGGCATTCAGCTTTTTACTAAATGTTGTTAAGAAGTGGACAGAAGCCAAACGGAGGACTGTTGTACAGAGTTAGTAATCTGATATTCTGCTATCATAACCATGAAGTTCTTTTTCACAGTAAAAACACCGTAGACTTGAGATTCCAGGATGAGGTGATTTTTTAAATATGAAAGAGTAGATGCTGTGTTCTTCCATAATTGACAGAAGAAAAGTCTCACTGAAGTTTGCGAAAGTTTCACTTACATAGGATTTGGAGTTATACTGCTCCCTTACACGACACAACCTTGTATGCTGTTGTTCCCAATGTCACTAAAAATTGTGTGGTAGTGTAAGGTTAGCAAGTACAGAGCAACCTGTTTGATTTTCTGTGTCTTCTCTAGAGACAGGAGAAATCAGTGGATTAAAAAAAATACAGAATATATTCTCTTAGCTTGAGTAGGAACATTTTAACTCTACACCAAGATGAAGGCTCAAATTTTCATTAAGTTAAATTGAACAAAAAGTCTTCAAAGACTTGTCTGCAGCTGTATTGTTCACGAAATAAAGATAATCCTATGACTTTCCAGCGAAGTTTGTTGTAATGAAAGTGTGGGCATGCACAGCTCAGGGAAAAACCTTGTGCACACACTAGGAGGTACAGAGCAACCTTTGCCAGGATAAAAATGCCTTCAGGTTCCTGATTTCCTCTTGGTCTGTCCCTGCTAACCAACGTAGCTGGAGAGATACATCTGCTTCTGAAAATCCCAAGCACCTGCAAAGCAGAGTTGCCAAAAAGGATTGATACCTATAAGGCATAAAGGCCACTGTGGGCCAGCCTCACAGAGAGTTCTGGATCTGCTGAGAAGCAGCTTGTACATTTGGCCTCTGGTAGGTTTGGGTATGGGAGAAGTGAGACACATGTACAGGGTGTTTCAGCCTAAAGCAAAGTGATTAGTGAGGGTATCTAAGGGCAATTAGACTTCTGGTTTAAATGCCTCAGCACAGGCTGAAAGACAGGATGAATCTTGTTTCCAGAGTTCACAAAAATACCTAGGTAAGCCAGTGGTTACCACTTTGATTTATTATGCAAAGATAAAGAGAAAGGGGAAAAACAGGAAATAATAATAATCTGCCTTCTGAGCTACTTTAAGTAAAAGTGAAAGGACATTTGTCAGTCAGCTATTTGCAGAGCAAACTCAGCACAATATTGAAAACTGGGAGATGAAAAAAGTTAGGAAGTTGTGTTCATCAATTTATCTGCTGTTCTCTTCTTAAGAACCTTTTCTTGTCTGCTCTGGACCAATTTGTGACTTACAGTTTGCTACCAGTAAACACCAAGTGAGTGGTAGCAGCACAGTTTGTCCACAAGAAATGGCTGTACATATGCTCCAACATGGTCCAGATTTCCTAGAAGCTTATCTAAACAAACAGCTATATCTTGATGTAGCACTTCTCGTCCCCAGATTAGGGTCACCATTTTCTACCCAGACACATTTTATTTTTCTCTAGGTCTGGATGGGTGGATTTCTATCCCTGAGTAGGGGAAAGACGAAGGGGAAATGTGCACTTATCTACTTTGGCCAAGGGAAGAGCAGGAGTGATGTCCTTCAAGGATAGGTACAGAGTGGTCTTCACAGAGAGGTGGACCTCAGGGAGCTGCAGAATATATGAAGGCTGATTTTGAGGGTCTGGGACAGCCAAGGTTAGAAGGGCAGGTAGAAAGAGTAGGAAGTGAATGGAAGAACAAAGTTACAGTGGTTTGGGAGGCAGTGATACAGCAGAGGTAGGATCGAGCAAACTCTGAGATAAATGCTGGAGACACATTAGGAAGGGTAGGTGGGGATGAGAACAGCAGGTCAGGAAGTTGCAGGCTGTGGCTGGGACTGGAGGATAAGGAAGAGAAAAGCAAAGTGCTCTGGTGTCTCAGAGGGAACAGGCTGAGGACAAAGAAATCACACGGTAGCTCTCTCCTCCCCCACCTTTAATAGGAATTATTTTTATGAAGAAAATGACATGAATGCATAGGATCTCTGTATCCACTCCAAATCCACGATGAAAGCTGCCCACCTACAGTCTCTTTTTACTTTGACCATTGTGTTAATTACTTTTAATTTAAGTACTTTAATTTTCAAAGGACTTTGAGGAGAGCAGTACTACCAATCACCTATGGGAACAACAAGACTATCTGGAGGTATTTATCAACTCAAGGTGAGCCCGCTTTACAGACACCTCTGAGACTGCAGGGAATATAGTGCTTGCTGCTGTTAACTGCAAACTCACTCAGCAGCAAAAGCACAGAGCTCACTTCAGTCTGCAAAAACTCAAATGAGAGCTTGAGCAACTGGAACACCTTGCAGCACAGAGACACAGGGGTCTCGTTCTTTAAACAGGGACTTGTAGTGTTGTTTCAGATCCCTGGGGGTACCCAAGAGGTCTGGTCAGCCTGATGAATACTGCAGAGGTCTTAAATGCAACATATCCCTTTGGAAGAAAGAGGTGAAAGCCATACAGGACGTGTTTTGGCATCTCAGAGAGCACTAGATGCCTCTGCATGAGTAAGCTGTCCTCATATTTTCTAGAAGATTCCATCTCTACTGATAAAGAAAAGAAGGCAAGGGCCACTGCCAAGGCCAAGCAGCACAAACTGACTCCTGCCTCTACTGCTTAGGGCTTGTGCTCTCCTGTCTAGGCTGCTTGGTCTTGGATCTCATCTGAACATGTAATCTTCCTGTGATTCTGAGAGAGGAATACTTCTGTCTGCTTGTTGTCTTTTCCAGTGGGAAGTGTACTTTGCTCACCTAAGGGATGTTTTTCCAGAATACTCACAAAGACACATCACAGCCTGGAGGTATGCTATTAGAGCATGAATGTGAGGATACAAAGCCTCTTGGGCATAGTGGAGGACTGTTTTGGGTAGAGGGAGCCAAACCTGAAGCATTCTGACCTGTCCTGCCTCTGGGAGGGCTCCATAGGATGTTTTTTCAGAGCAATAAGTATCTGGGATCAGCATGTGCATGACCTTTGGTCAGCCGATACAGACCACCGCTAACGTCTGATGACATTTCGGGTCTGAAATGAATCACTGCCATTGCTGTCCAATTTTCTTACTGCAGTCAGTCTCACTGAACAAACACTCGGTTGTTTGGCTAATCGGGTAGCAAAAAAAGAGACAAGGAAAGAAAAAGTGGTTGCTTAAGAACTACTGCTTTTTGAGGGCTTGGGATTTCCATTGCTTTTGCTGGTCAGCAAAAGCTGCTAAGCAGAACCAGCCGACTGCGACCCCCCCGTGCACCGCTGCTGGTTTGGGTTGGAACGTGTTCCCTCGGCATCCATAACCCAGCCGTGAGAACAAGCCTCGCCGCCCTGCAAACCCCGCCGAGCCCGCTTCGCAGCGCTTAATGTAGTTCTTGGCCTGCTCTCGTTTTGGCAGCACTTCCACTGTAGGCCTTAATTTAATGCAATTATTAAATCTAAGACGAATTCCGTGTAGGATACTGTCATCAAATCCCAGGCTACAGGTCTGGATCTCAAGAGGTGGTGTTGCCAGTCCTCATACCCAGAGAGTCAAACATACCCCATGCTGCCCCAAATGATATTTAGCCAGCTTACTCCTAAAACCTCCAGCCTCAGAAGGATCCCAGACCCACAGCAATGACACAGTGAGCCACAGTGCCCCTGTGCTGACAAGCTGCTGCTCTGAGAATCAGGAGGACTAGGCATTGCTTCCCAATTCGCTAGAGCTGATCACTTGTTCTACCTGGTGATGCTTACAGACTTCTCAAACTTAGGAAAAAAGAAATTATAATATTGGCTTTACCACAACAAATCACTTGTATGAAAAGCATTTTTGATAAAGATCTACAGATTTAAAAATTCCTATTACTAGCACCTAACAGTGTTAACAATTTAAAATAATCGCTATTATTAAAACAACATAATAACTAACTCTAATATCCTTGGAATACAAAGCCTCATCTAACTTTTTTTTTTTTTTTTTTGTGAAGGGGAAATTTTAGGGGACTGGTCCCCTTTCCTTGACTTTTGTAAGATTTTGGCTGCAAGTTGCTGGATGGCAAGGGAAGCAAATTTCTGTTCTTTAGTGTATTGTTTTCACTCCATCTCTATAGGACTTCAGCAGAAAAGCAAATAGCAAAGCTATTATTTTACTTAATAATTAGCTTATTAAGTAAGCTAATCATAATCAGCTTACTTAATTCCCTGTCTGATGGACAGTCTGTAGCCAGCTGTTTCCAGGTAAGAACCAATGAGCATGGTGAGAGCACAGCGTCATCATACACACAGTCCTTTGCCTTTCCGACCTGGAAGTTTTTCGTGCTTTAAAAAGGTGTTTTGAGAAGGAAGGCTTCAAATGCATTCCTGACTCCTTTTTTTTGAGAGAAAACCACAATTACATGGGGAGAGTATATAGTGAAGTTTTTTGACTGCCAGGTGCTGGAGAGAAGATCTGCAGGAACACTTGTGTTTGTGTAGCTTGGGTTATTTAATCTGGAATGTCCTTTGACTCAACTGCCCTGTCCTCCTCTCCACCAGTGTGCACAGAAGAATGGGGCTCTTGGGGGACTTCCACTTCCCCCACACAAGAATTTTGCCTGTGACATGTATGATGAGTAGGAACAGGACTGCAGCAATAAATAAATACCAAAGTGATTAAAAACAAATGTGTGAAGCATTATTAATGATACACTGGAGAGAATGGAAGCATACTATGCCAGAAACACCATCAGGAACAGAACAGATATCAAGGGCTACACAGGCTGATGTTAAAACAGCTAAAGGGGACAAAGCAGTGATTTACTGTGCAACATCTGAGCCTGCAGCTGGATAGTTCAGGGCTGATTAGTGGAGTTGCTTTTTGAACTAGCAGGTCAGACTTGGGTCTACGCAGGTAACCTACCTCCGTCAACAGGAATTGCCATATTTTGCCTTGTTCTCAATATTCACCATACCCCCTGTCCTTCTTCCATCATGTTTTCTATATTCACAGCTCTTGGAGAAGTTTTGATAACTTGCAGGCCATATGTCCTTGCTTTGAAAGCATTTCTGAAAAGACAGCTGGACTGTCTGGATGCCCAGCAAAGTCCTCTATTGTGCAAGAGTTTGGTGATACAAGGGCCTCTCCTTTCTATAATTTTTCCCATTTTTCCACTGATATATTTGAAATGCAACCACCACATATGCAGTGCTTTACTCCAGCAAGTAATTATGTGACAGCTCCTGTTCTGAGCACTCATGCAACCACGTGCAGACAGAGAAGGAAACAAGTCATTTGCATACAGAGCAAATATTTTTTCATCACCTGCTGTTCATCCTAATGAGATTTTGCCAGACTCATTAGAATGATTCCACGCTTCTTAATACCCACTGGGATTGCTTTATTATTTGATGGAGTCAACAGTTGGCATATGCCACAGTGTCTCTGTATTCAGGTCTCTTGAAACCTCTGAAGGCAGCTAAACAAAGGCAGTGAATAACCAGTTTTGTTTCCTTCTTTCTCCCAGGATGTCTTAACGCTGACACCAGTGACTCATAAGCACCATAAGTTAAAGGGATCTCTTTATCAGCCCACTCCCACTGGCTTCTGAAGACAGTAGGCATCTTTTCACTAGGGACTGTCTTCTCTCTGCCTGCATGGCTGAAAGGAAGGACCTTGACTCCTTCCTGCAGAGGACTCATGGGGATTTCTGTTTTTTCTATTTCCTCTGCTGGTTTCAAAAATCTTTTCTCAAAAATCATGGGTGGCATTTTTTTCTCTCCTCTTACTCTATCACAAAACTACATAAACAACAGGAAGGAGACCTATTAAGAAATTACAGAAGATTTGGGCATGGCACAAATCCGCATGATCCTTTTCGTGTGTAAGCTTTCCATACAAGTTGGGGATCATGGATTAGCTCAGTTGGTTAGAATTGTGCAATTAGAACATAGTGCTAATAATGCCAAGATTAAGAGTTCAGTCCCTGTATCAGACAACTCACTTAGAAGCTGGACTCTATGATCCTTGCAAGTCCCTTCCAACTAGGAATATGAAATTAGTGTGCTAGGAATTGCAGTAAAAACAACCCAAAAAGTAGAAATTAAAGCTTCTTTTCTCTTCTCACAACTGTAACCTGAGGTGTTCCAATGGGATTAGTGGGGTATAATTGGTTTGGTGTTACTTATTGTAGAGTAAAAACCAAAACTCCTGAAGTGTGATATTGAAGTTGACAGTGTCACTTTAAACAAATTCACTTGAGATGATTTTTGCTTTGGGAGTCTCCCTTTACAAACAGACCTTGCCAGGAGCCAGAGTAAACACTATGTTAATCTCAGATCAGCCTTTAATTTTCCTACTTCCTTTCCCTTCCCCTTTCCTTTCTATTTCCTTCTAAGACAGAAATATTATAGACAATTTAAATCAGACATGTCCATAGCTGAACAACAAAATCACCAGCTGAGGACAGTGAGAATAACAATAAACTCAACACAGTAATTATTTTCCCATCACACAAGCAATTACAAAAGCCAAGAAAGAACAACTGAGTGCTCTTAACCTGATATTGATCATTTAATTTTTTCAAGCCGTGTAATATTAAGCAGGCTAATGCTCCTACAGGGAACCCTGGCAGCAATTAAGCAGAGCTATGAAAGAGTCAGACTCTTTGCAGGCTTGAGCAAGGGGGAGAACTCACTGTTTGTGCCAATGGTAATAATTATGAGCAATGGAAATAGTGAAATGAAAGACAGATTAATACTTGGACACAAGTTCACCATTTCAGTGAGGGTTGTATCTGGTTGTATCTGAGGTTTGTGTCAACGTGGCACACTCTGTTTACCTGGCATTCCAGCAAGGCCAACCCTTTGGTCAGTGGTTGCCACAGGCTAACTGGAGGTGTAGCTTCTGTCTACGAGGTGAGCAGAGAACTTGGCAAAAGGTTAACTCTTGAGCATTGTGACGCACAAGCTCCTCACTCACGCTGAGGCACCATCACAGCTTAACACTGGAGGAGCCAAGTTGGAGCTTTTTGCTCTTGGGCTGGTTCTAAACTTGAATCATCTGTTGTTCATTCCACAGAGCATGAGCCTCTCATTAGACCCAGAAATTTGCTTGCCAAAATGGAGGTTCTGGTTCTGGCTGAGTATCCTACCTAGTATCCTAAGAGTATCCTAACTGCTGCTCCTAGATACTATTAATAGTTCCAAATCCTGTTTGCCAGCCTGTGTGAATACTTGAAATATGAGAGAACACCTCAAAAGAAAATTGATACCTGAGTTGATGCAACTGGGCTGCACCACAGCGTTTGGTTTTATGTGTAGCTTTTAGATGCTGCTGACTGCACTGACTGGGCTTCAGCTGGCCACCCTGGGAGCTCAGGCACCGGGCTCACCTGTAGGCACCAAGTGTGTGCCGTGTCTTCTGAAACACTGGAGCTGTCCTGCAGTGGTGTGGCTGGCCTCCAGCTGCCTCTCCAGGCAGATGTGTGCCTCCTGTAGGTGCTGTGCCATGTCTGCCAGATCAGCCTGAAAACCTCAGCTGTTTCACAGCATCTCAGGTGGCTCACGGTGCTGCGTGTGAGCAACTTAACTGACCTCATGGAGTTTCTATCAACTGCTTCCAAACAGGGAGGCCTTCCAGTGCTGCCCTCGAGACTTAAACCATGAGCAAAGGGCAAGCCTGCTTATGAGAGCAAACTCAGACTTGTGCTTAATTCCGAATGCAACTAAAACCCACAAGGAGTCACCATGGGAGGAGAAAGAATGGTGAACAGACACTGTGGGGTGAGGTTTTCTTCTCCATGCTTTCATGGTGGGTGCAGTAGCAGTTCCTCAGAAGTATTCTTTCTGTAAGGATCCTGTCAGATACAGAGGAAACACTGAATTGTAACCATATGTGTGGGCCCTGCACAATGCAAACTCATTCCAACTCCATTAATTTTAGTTTCTGTTATTTCATGTTGTACCACTTAAATGTCTCTAGGCAAATTATCATCAAAGTCCTGCACAAATTAGTAAAACATTGAATTTTTCCTTTCCTGATTTATGTCAAGGAAGAGAGTCCTGATTTAGACAGGTTAAGAAACTCCACCTCAAGCCTTCCACTACTTCTGCAGGACTTTAAAGAGAGTTCAGAATGTTTGAATGGGTGTGCTTTTGTTTCCAGTTCCTGAGGGAAGCTGGAGTAATTTATGTTTGCCGTCTTTCTGACCATCACCAATCCCTCTAGCCAGTGAAGGGAACAAAGGAGAGAAAGGATATGTCAGAGAATTACCAAATAATCAGACATTACCTCTAGTAAAAGACCATTAGTGAAAGATAAATGGATTCTAATGGTTGCATGGTATTATGGAAGCAAGTACAGAATATTCTGGCCCTTTATTTTTTTAATTTCCCTTTCATTTTTGTTTTATTTTCCTTTTATTTTTCACAGTTTCCCTATAGATCCCATCTTACAGAACTCCATGGTTTTCATGATAACCAAAAATCAAAGAAGCCAGAAGAATAAGAATGTCCAGTGACATAAAACATGGGCAGACATAGAAAATCCTGCCCTTGCATAATCTGCATGTGGGCAAAAAAAAAGAAAAAAAAAGGGGGGGGGGGGGGGCGGGGGAGCACAAAAGCACAAATTGAAACTTTTTCCTTTAAATTAGAATTTGACTTATTTTAAAAATGAGCCTATTTAAAGTTGTGATGAACACATGTTAAAGCCTGAATTTACAACATTTAATCATACAATCTGAGTTATATTGAAAGAGATTTATTTTGTGCTAAGCACTCTAAGTTCACTTACCAGTTTTGAGGAAAGGAATTTGTTATTCTGAATTTGTGGAAGTCATGGACTAAGCAGAAATTATGTGTCTGCTCAACTAGTTTTTGAAACAAAACTGTTTGCCTTGTTTATTTAGCTCAAGTGTCCTCCATAGGATATGTGGTGTTGCAATGAGGACACTTTGTTTAATAATAATAATAATAATAATAATAATAATAATAATAATAATAATAATAGTGAAAGCTTCTTCTTCTGGAAGAAGACAAAACATATGGCACCAGCCACTTGGGCAGCTGTGCAGGGAAACAGGCTGGGCCCCACAGAGTTTATGAGCTTAAGCTCACTTCTGTGCAAACACGACCATCCACCTCCTGAACCTTCCCTGACCTTCAAATCCTAATGCTGCCTTCACACGACGCTGCACCTGAACCCATCAGCTGTGCTGTATGAGCCAGCTCAGGTCTCTGCACCCAGGGCACAGCCAATCTGGATCCAGATAAACTCATCACGGGCATTGGGCAGATGGGTAAAGCTCAGTCTGCATCTTATTCACTTTAGGCTGAGAATATCTGAGAGTTGGAGAACCAGGAGGATTTTTTTCTCACTTCTAGACTCTGGGGCCAGAGGGTCAACTGTATTCATCTAAAATCTTGAAAACTCAAGCAATCAGATCAATTTAATTGCATCATTTTCACAAATGCATCCTTGTAAAATAAGTGTATTTCACTTTTCATTTAATTCCACTTTCTGTGGGAGTAGAATCCAACATAAACAGAATAATAACAGCAACCAAAAAAAGATCAGTGGATCACTCACCATTTCCTGCTCTGAAAAAAAAGCTATTAAAGCTATGTTTCCAAATAAGCATATACCATTTAAATCAGGGGCCTCCCATGCTGTGTATCCTCTACGACCTCTTCTGCTCCCGGCTAACATTAACAAAAAGAACAGAATGTAGTTTAAAGCAGCCATACCTTATTTAAGAGATGCAATTTATTATTTACCAAGCAGTAAGTATTTATTCTCCTTAAAGAAAACAAACAAATATTAATTCAAAACAAGATTAAAGTAACTACTATAGACCAAGGTTCCTTGCTTGATGGTTTAAAACATTCTCACTTTTATATACCCTGTCCTAACCTATTCATTCTGAAAGCTATCCACATAGGTTCAGTCAAAGGATTCCTTAATTATACTTCCTGCCTTATTCTGAGCCACAGATAGTCTTGTCAGTCTTGAACATCTTTATTACCCATCCTTCTCAGCCTGCTTCTTGCAGAAAACTGTCCCCATCCAATATGACATTTCGGGAAAGAAGGCTCCATACAAGCTCTTAATTGACCAGCAAGTCAATACTCTCTACCTCCCAATTCAACCCCTTATACATAACAAAAACAGAGGAAAGTCTTTAATGGAAATCTCCATTGTCATTCTTGCTTTCTGTTTTTTCCAGGAGAAAGAAAAAGCCAAAGCATGAAGTCATCCATGCTTTCCTCCAGAAGACATTTAACCTCCACCTAAAGCTTATCATTATTTAATTGTTGCTTTATGCAAGCAAATTCTCTCAATGTAACCCAGTATCTGATCTTGCTCTACCTTGAACATGATAAAAGCCCTTGAGAAGGGCTGGTCCTATCTCCATCTCAATCCTGCAAGATCCTGGACATCTTCCAGTTCAGCATCTAACTGGCATATGAAACAGAAACAGTGCCTAGTGACAGTGATGAATGGTCTGCTCTTGGCTGTTGCCTGCATTCACACTGCTGGTTATCCCTACAGTATTTGATTGCATAAACCCTGAAATCCTTTTGTGCACATTAAGGATGTTTGGTCAGCACTACGAGATCTAAATAATCTCTACAGAGGAAACTGGCAAACTAGCGTCCAGTGTAAGCAGAGAGTGTGCAGAGAAAGTCCACCTGTTGAACAAAACTCACTGCTCTCTCAGGACTATGACAATACGGAATTATTTGAAGTAAACTAACGATTAAAAACTAAATAAAATTGCCCCTTTTTCTACCCTCTCCCACCATGCCACGGGGCAAGGAGAGTTCTTGAAGCAGAAATCTCCCTCAAAGTCTGTGCTGTATTTGCAAACCCATCTGAGCTCTATCATCATGTGAGTCCACACCCTGACAATTGCCTGAAGGCTGGGGAGATATTTTTTAGGAAAGGGGAGCAAAGAAGCAAACAGAAAGGAACCCCTCCCCTTTCTGCATGTAATACTTTTTTGCCTGCTTATCATCAATAGATTTTGGAGCCTTGAAAAGCAGCATGAAAGGGATGGGTCCTTTCTGCAGCACAGGCTGTGGGTCTGCCCTCACAGTCCCCCTGGCAGAGGTGGCTATGTCCGAGTGAAGTTTGATGCAAGGACATCATCTTCCCTTTAAAGGAAGATGGTCTGAAAAAATATCCTGACCCCTGCATGTGCCCATGAAAACCAGGGTAGGGGCAGGAAGAAATGGTGAAATCAGAGCAGGACAAGGAATCTGAGTTGAATTGGAGTTGGTGGGTTTTTTTCATACCCAGCACATTTTGTTAGTTTGTCAGTAGGCAGAGGCAGTTAGGCTCTGCAGTAGGCAGTTGCAGAGGCAGCCACTTTAATAAAAAACTAGTCAAAGTTTAGGGAAGACACAGAGAAAGAGGTGCATGTGTATGCATGCTTTTACCAGTGCCATTGCTGACAAACTGAGGCTTGATAAAGTACATTTCTTGCTTGGGGGGGATCTAACTGTGCACCTTTTGCCACTGCAGAAAGAAAATGCAAACTATATTTACAAAGCCACAATAAAAACATGCTAATGTGTCAGGGGGCCTTTTTTGGCACTTAAACCCTGAGAATCTGCCTGCAAACCCCTTCAGTAACTTCTGCATTGAAGGTTCCCATATGAGTTACCCCAGCTAACATCAGAATGGGTTAAGGAGGGAAAAATCCCAGCTGCAACCCCAGCTTAAACCTGCCTGTGTAAATTGGTCCTGGATTCCTGTGCAGGTGTGTCAGGTATTTTTTTCATGCTTCTGGGCTTGGACCAGCCAAACACCTCTATTCTAGAAGTCATGTGCCTGCCTTTCTCACTCACTCCTCCACCACACCGATTTCTTTCATGATCATTTCTCCAGCCCATCTCTTCAGCATGTTCTCAGTAGAGAGAGGTGAGTGAACATCTAATCCCTGGTTGTTGGGCCAGGTTTGTGGAAAGGCCTTTTTTCCAGGAGAAAATCAGGAAGCCCGTGTGAAGGAAAACAGTTTGCTGTGATTAGAAAGCAAGCAACAAAACAAAAAGGCAGAGGCTTTCTGGGCAAAGTTTCTCCAGGGAATTGCTGCAAGCCATAGTCTCACTGTGAAGATGCTTTTCATTTACAATCACAGAATCATTCAGGTTGCCAAATCCACCACTAAACCATGTCCCCAAGTGCCACATCTACAGTTTCTCCAGGTACCAGTGTGTGTGCTTCTGCTCTTGATAGAGTAAACAATAATCGAGTTGTATTTTACTTCACCCACAATGTATGTCTAGGGCTTTACTTGCCAATGACTAGTGGCAGAAGTGCAAGGAGCATGAACACATCTCAACACACATACAGGAAAGGTTCATCCAGCATCCCAGTCCTGGAGCTGCCTGCTGGCAGGAAATAGTCATGAAACTTTAAATTTTCTTTCCCAGAGTAAAACCAGAAACATTGCTCCAGTGACACACTGTCCTCTTCTGCTTGTGCAGGCAACTTAAGGCTGGGGCTGGTAACTGCAGCCTGTGTGACAAAGCGTCTTGATGGGTGATGCAGGTGGCAGGACTTGGATAGGATTCTTCCCCTTAAAAGCTGCAAAAACAAGACTGGTTTACTTTGGATCTTTAGCTCTGTTTTAGCATTTGATAAAACACATGGCATTATAGTCAGGAGAGTCTGCCTCTCCCCCCAAGACACTGCCCAAGGAGTAGACAATAACAAGTAGCATTGATTTATTGCTGCAGAGGAGGTAGAGAAAGAGGAATGTAATAAATGCTGAGGAGATGAGAAATGCACCCATTCCCTCACCCCCTACACACTTACAGACACTCTGGAGAAGGAGAGGAGGTTATCTGCCATGAACCAGCACATTGCTGAAATTCTAATGAAACAAGAGTCAATGCAGGTAGGAGGTGGTAGAAATGCTGAGCTTGATGCCCATTTATCAACTTCAAATGCTGAACCCAAGTTGGAGAGGAATGTCAAGAGAAGGGCACCCTATTATTTGCAAAAATATTTTGTAAGAAAAATAGAGCTGGCTATTTCCTATGCATAATTAGAATAAATAAGCTTTATTCCAAAACAAATCAAACCCCCTCTTTGAAGGAATACTAATAAGCTTGGCAGAACAGGCACAAAAATGTTAGAAAACACTAATTTAAAATTACCTTTGATACCTTAATGCCTCTCCTATACATACAAGAATTATGCAGACGTGATTTGAATTGTCTGATCAGGCAGTATTTTCCCACACAGTTCCTTCCTTCTGTAGACAAATGAGACCCACTTTGTGGCTATGGCAGCATCTTTTCTTCATGTTATTCCAAAAGCTAGAAGGGAATAAGGAACAGGACTGTGGGACACAAAAAAAAAAAAAAAAAAAAAAAAAAAAGTACAAAATTACATCCTTGGATATAACCCTTTGTTCCAGAGAGCTGGGAAATACTGTTCATCCAGGCTTCTCATAGAAAGGTTCTAATTGTGTCCTTTTACTTTCCAGGTACCTGACTTCCAAGCCCAGTGGTTTGGTGTGCAGAAATGCTGAGCTCCCAGTCTCAGCTGAGACAGGCAGAGAGATGCTTCAGTGATTCACACCCTCGTGTGTAACAGTAAGTGCTCTGAGAAATCAAGTCCCGGTGGGTTCAGACTTGGCAGCTGCAGTGCTGACTTAGATGCCCATTTGCCAAATGACAGTATCATGATATCTCATCACAGAAAAGTTCTGCTAAAATGAACCAGCTAATGGCTGGGGAGCTCTTATTCTGCAGTGGCAAGCACTATAGAAAATCCCTTGCAGGAAATATTTCAGGATTCTAAGAGCTTGGTGTCAATCAGGAATATACTGGAAAATAACAGATTGAAATAGGTGCTTGCCAGCTGTGACATGTTTTTCTAGTGCACAGTATGAGGCTGAAGGATTTTGAATACATGAAGAAACCCCAAGTACGTGTGTGCAATTAAAGACAAAATTAAAGGGAGTTAAGTACTATTGCATGACATCCACATGACTTATCATCAGGGTAAACACCATGATGTTGGGATTTGCCAAGGCAGCTAAAAGACCACACCTGTGGGGTAAGAGCCGGTTCTTACAGTATGTGGGAGATAAAGCATGCTGTCATCAGTGGTTTCACACATAAACACTGACAGCAGTGGACTGGTGAAATTTAGGAACCAGCCCAGTCCAGGCTACAGACTAATGTTTTCTCTTGGGTGCAAAACTTTAAGTGGTTACCCTTGTACCTTCTGCCTCACACCCTAGCAGTTGGACCACTGCAAACTTTCCCCAGTCTCAACAGTTCAGTCCAGTTCTGTAAAGTCTGGTGTTTGTTTGGCCCATTCTTCCACATTTAATCATGGTATATTGCCTGTGTCAGTCCACCTCACCCAGGCCCTCCATCGCTCTTCCCACAGTAACCATCAATTTGAGTTGTGCCCATAGAGTCCAATTCTGTCTGCTCTGTTTTCCTTTCTCTCATACAATTATCTTTTCATTTACAGAGCACTGGAGAGTTTCAAAGGGTAAGTCATATCATTTTTTTACAAACCAATCTTTTCTCTCAATCTAAGTCTTGGCCATGAGGAAAAACTACACAAAGTTTTCCTCTCTACTCTATCTAAAGTAATTCAGCCTCAGGCAAACACCTGGACTGGAAAACTTTACTCCCAGTGGTCAAATTTTGGCAACAATGTAAATGACTGGTAAATGAGAAATCTTAATAAAATGCAAAACTGTCAGAGCCACCTGTAAAAACCTTGAACTCTGGACAGAGCTCGGCTGCTTTAGTGTCCCCAGCCTCAGATGTCTGTCCTAGCCATGTGCTGTATATTTTCAGCTCAGAGCTGGGTATGTACCAGCCACCCATTTAGCTCTGTCACCCTTGTTTCCATCAAAAGGAAAGATTCAGTGAGACCTGGATGACTGTAGGGCCAGGACCTCCTCAGCTCTGTTCCCTGAGTTGGGTAGATATGAACCCCAAGAGATGCTCCTGAGCCCTTGAGAGACTTTCTGACATGTCCCAGTGAAGACAGTGGTGGAGCCATGGACTTCTCATCCCCAGAGGCAGGCAGGAGATGGTCCCTCAACCCCTTGGGACCTGCTACCCTAACAGCTCCCCAGGGGTACTTGGTGGTCACCAAGTACCACCAGTGCTCAGTAGGGTCTTGCTGTAGGGTGAGAAACCAGTACCCATCCATTTCTGACAATGTGAACACCCATCAGTGTCATGTCTTCAGCATACCCTGTTACATGCTAATGTAACGTTAAACATTAACTGGAAATAAGTGAAGGTCTCCAGCTCTTTCTCCTTACTGTGGACCTACTCTCTGGCCTTGAGCAAAATGCTAAATTTTTCTGGGAACCAATTTCCTCAGTTAATAAAGTCTGTGGTTGGATGCAATGAAGATCGATTTATTAATGTTTGCATAGCATGGGAACGTCCTTGAGGGGAACGCTCAGGGGAGAGCAGCATTGTTACTCTTATCTCCTCCAAGTTAGTATCTAACACATCTGCTCAGGGTGACTCAGTCCCACATGTAGCCTTTTGCTTACTAGAAAGTATAGCAGTTTCTATAGTACAATGAAGCATTGGAAATAAACCGAGACAAGGATTTATAGCTGCACTTTCTTGCAATGTGATATAATAGCCAGCATTATTTAATCACAGAAACGTGATCTGGCCACAGCTAACTAGCTTTGCTCAGGTGTGCTTGTAAATTTAATTAGAGTTCCTCTACCTTGTGCAGAAGTTGAATGCAGGCTAATGTGTGTGCTAGAAAAATAACAAATCGTATTATGGTTTAGAACAGGAAACGTTTCAGTTTCACAATAAAATAATACAATTCAATGCATGCAGTATTTATATAGCACCATTCAGAAATATATTTTAAATCTTTTTACAAACCACTTGCATGCTATACCACAGCCAACATGTCAAATCCTATTAAAGAGAAGAAAGCCATTTTAAAAACAAGTCTTCAATTTACATTTAAACAAAGCATTCATTGGAAGAGGAGCCCACTAACAATTGGACCTATATAGTTATTATTAATACAGGTCCTGATAAGAAACTGAATCCATGGCATAAAATATTTATCCAGTATGTTTGCCACATAAACACCAGTATAATGTGTTTTATTTTAATAATAGTGTCCTGAATAGCAGAATGGATGGGTCGGGATGTTCTTTTCCACTTGCATTATTCCAGCAAATTAAAAATTAAAAAAAAGAGGGAAAAGAAGGTGGAACAGAGGCAAAAGATGTGACAAACTCAAATTGTCTGCCTCACTCTACCGCCTGTGTGTTCTCCATGGTATCCAGTGCCTAATGCTTGCTGCTTACTCCATTATGTTCCCTCACCCACCTACTGAGACATTTCCATTGATCGCCCACGTAGCTTTAAGCATTTCTTCCCCCCCTGCACTGAAAGCTTTTGCAAGGCAGCTGAGGTACCAACCACTGTAATAGGTCATGTGGTAGAAAGAAGCACATTTTGGGCCATGCACATCCCTCTGCATCAGCTCTGGGGTCTGAAAGACCCCTCACAGCCACCTAGTTGGGCAGAGGTCCCTGCTCCTGGGGACAGAGGGGTGACTGCCGTTATGGGGCTTTGGCTAAGAGAGGCACAGGCTGCTTGGCTGCTGCATGATGGAGCTTCTACACTTCTGCCTTGCCAATGCACCAGTGGTAGGAAGCATGGGAGAAAAGCCAGAAAGAAACCATTATACTGGGAATGTTCTATTCAGTAGTACAAACAGCTGTGAGGAGAAGAGGACAAAAAACTGCCCTTGAAGTCTCATCCTGACTTGGTTGTAGGCATCCTTGCTGCTGCCTTCAGAAATATTTTTACAGTCCAAAATTACTAGAGTGTCTGTGTTCGATTTATCATAATAACATAACAGCATGTGCCAAAATAATATGTCTAGCCCTGGAAACAGAAATTACCTAGCTTTTCATCAACTGAGAAGTTGGAGAATAGTATATAAAGTATTACTGACTTCTTTTCAGATGCACCTTATGAATAAAACTGAGTGCTGGTTCACTTGGGTTCCTGGAAAAGCTTATCTCTAAATTATAATGTCAAATTAATATAGTAAAGAAATTTATAAGTTGTGTTTCTCAGAGGTTGTTTAACAGCTTGATTGCTTGCCAGCAATGCTTTGTAATTCACTACTTCCCACTGGCATTATCTTAAAACTAATACCAACAGCCAGTTGTTCCAAAGAGCTTAACTGAAATGTGCAATACTGGGAGACACAGCCAACACACCAGTTCCCACTTCATGTGCATTCATAATTACACAAGAAGTGGTGCTTATTGTACAGTCAGCTCTGGTGCTCTCTGAGATGACTCACCTTCTCTCACTCTGCTATGCCATGCTAACTCTTATACATATCGTCTATCCACATGGATATCCAGACTCATCCTCTCTAACTCTGAGCTTTTTGGCTGGGATCCTTAAATTACAGCCTGTCTTTGCTCTAGGCTCTTCCTACAGTCAGAGCAGGGAAACATGCACCTCATTAAGGCAATTCTGCTCCTTGGTGGGCTGAATCATTGCCAGAAGGCTGCACCCCCTCCCTGTTGCTCCATTGACTGGGGAAGGAGCTCCAGGCAGAGCTGGCAACCCTGCTGTGTTCCTGCCCCAACCAGCCCTCCCTGCTTCTGTTGGTGAGCTGAGAGGAGACCTTGGAAGGTGTGAAAGCCTTACTGACGCTTGCCGATGGTGACTCGACTGCTGGCTTGGGCAATTCAGTGAAATAAATAAATGTACACAGCCAAACCCAAGACGAATTAGGGGGCAGCCCCGCTCTGAATTGGAGAGGTGCCCCACCAAGCCCTGAAAGCTGCAGTCAGGCTTTCCCAGCTTGCAGTGGCTGAGCTTGCACAGTCAGTGCAAGTCACACAGCTCCTGACCCCATGCAGGGATCTCCCCAGGCTGTTTCCAGACATAGCCCTCATTTCACCTCTCCTTCCATCACAGCACTTTGCCTTTGCTTGTTTCCAGGGTTTATTCCCAAGTGCTTACCATGTCCCTGGTGCCTGTTTCCTCAGCTGTTGCCTCACACATGCTTCCTCCACTGTTCTCTGGGTACACCCTCTCCCTCGAGCATTTCTCTCCTGCATTGCTGCTGCTCTTTCCCACCAAGCACGATTCCACCCCTGAGTTTCAGACAGCACTCCAGACATTCACCAGGCTCCAATTCTTTGGGGTCATGTCCTGCAGAAAGCACCCACTGCCTCCAGGGACCTCAAGTCCCTTCCTCAGTCATGGGGAAGATGAGAATTAATCATAGAGCTGCAGCACTGGCTTTTGGCTCCAGCCACAAACTGGTCTATGGTAGGAGAAAGAGACCGGAGCAGCCCAAGGGTGTTAGAGATATTTTCATGGAGTAATGGCTCCCCAGTACTTTGACACATGGAGTTACCTTCTCTAAGCCTGCTAAACATCTGATCTGCACTGTTCTGCCATCCTGTGTCTTTTGGGTGTGAGGTAGAAATAATTTTCCTTAACTTTAAATATTTCTAAAATGAAATAACTTTTAGGCTGGAAGTCTCTGCTTGTTAGTGCAAAGTTACAGAGAGGGACTAAGGGGTTTCTTGTGTAGGTGTGCAGGCTTCTTGGCAGGAGGCATGAGATCCTAAAATGGCAGCCGGCTTATGGAGTGACATGGCAAGTGTGCTGGTCCACAGGGTGTAGAATACTGCAGGCATGTGACAGCCCAGTCCCCTGGACCTGGGATGCAACAGGTCCTTTCCACAGCAACAACAAACCAAACTATGTATTTTCCACCCCAATCTTTACTCCTCAAGTCTGCCATCAAGCCTATAATAACTCAGATACTTTATAGGCAATCTCCTGTCCACATTAGAATAAGTTTATGGTCCCAGCATTATTTCCCCTTTCTGGTCTGGGCAAAAAATGAAGAGCAGGATTTTTTCTCTAGCCTGAAGAGACTACAGTCAGACTTTTCACCCTTGCTGAAGAGTTAACTACTGTAACTATACACCATGAGTGGGTTATTGAAGTTACAGAGAATGAACTCAAGGCTCAATGTTTGAGAAGCATAGCTCATTGAACTACAAAGAGCTCTGCATGGCCTATTAATAGATTTGGTCATGGCCCAGTGCAGCTGTACGCCCACTGAGCAGGACGGTATGTTCTAATGGTGTTTAGTTGGCTGATTACAGCATCAACTCTTATTTTTTTACCCCCACGTTACTACTTCATTTCACTCCTTCTGTTTCATGCTGCTGATTGATCCAGAGCTGTGGGTAGAGGGAAGAAATGTATTTATGTTACAGCATAACTAGTCTATATTGCCAAGTTAAAGGTGTATAGGTTCAAGCAGGGCTGCAAACGGAGGGCAGGTGTATTTCACAGCTGCTTCATCTCTGTTGTTTTGCTCCCATGAGGAGCAAAGCAGTGTATGTGGGTGGGTTGGGGAATGGGAAGGAGCAGGTCAAAGCACTGTTTGTGTGACATATCAATGATAGCCAGTCAACTCTTGCATCTGCCTGCCAGCCTCAGCCTGTCAGAAGCACCAGAGCCTGAAAAAAAAAACCAAAACGTAACAATTTCTGCTCTAGTAGGGCATGTGTGTGTGCATAACACCACCTCAGCAGAGAAAAAGTTCCTCTCTGATCATGGATGAACTGGACCAGTGTGGTTACTAGTCCAAAATACAGTGCAACATGGAAGATCCTCATTATCCTGGTTTGTCAGAAATACATGTGTTGTCCTCCCTCACCTCCAAACCAGCTTTCCAGGCTTGGAAGGTGTCTCTATGCCTGCAAAGACCAGCCTTGTCCAGCCCATGCAGAGTTGAAAACCCCAGTGTCACCGTGGTGGGGCTGTGGAGCTCAGGCTGAGGTGGTTTGCTTATTGGTGATAAAAACAAAGGGTAAATCTAATCTCGTGAGCAGTGTGGGGCACACAATTCACTGACAAGGTAGGCCAATGGTTTGTGCTTTTTTGGGTCCACTCCTTGCACGGGCAGAGTCAAGAAATCAGAATCACAGAATAGCCTGAGTTGGAAGGGACCCAAAAGGATCATTGAGTCCAGCTCTTAAGGGAATAGTCCATACAGGGATCTAATATCCTGAACTGGGAATATCTCCCAGTTCAGAGGAGCACCCAGGGTCATAGAGAGTAATGCTCTGTGAGCTGTGTCTGCCTCATGTTTGGTGGTGCAGGCTCTGTAACTTTCCTTGGTGTGTCAGAATCCTTTTGCAAGAACCTCTGACTCAGCTGTGAACCTTACTGTCAAAATCCTTGTACAGGATGTTATCCTTAGGAAAACAGAGGTTTAGTTTGATCCCAAAAGGGATATATTTGAATCCACACACTTGGGGTCTTCTGACAGCAGCCCTCATGGTGCAAAAAGCTGCAGAGCTGCAAGATCCAGTAGCTACCTTTTTAACCACTTCTTACATGTGTTGAATAGCATCACAGCATCAGGCTAAGGTGACATTTTGAAGAACACCTCCAAGCTCCTTTTGCCTTTTCCGAGCTGAAGGATTAGTTAGAGCAAGAGAGTCACGGAAGCCACAGCAGCAGCAGCAATGGATGGTGCTGCTGAGGTCCTGCAGTAACAGAGGCGCCAAGTCTCACAGCGAGTACCTGGCTCTAGCGCACCACCATTAACAAAGCAAGAAGGCACAGAGTAGAGCTCTGTGGTATGATCCTGGCAGGGGAGCCAGGATGTGGCAACACCATGAGTTAGCCCTGCTGTGATAACTCCACTGATGCATGCTCCTCCCCTAAGATAAACGTAAGTTTGTCAGTGCACATGGGATAAGCTGCCTCAAATTTTCCATGGAGTAATATTTCGGAGACCAGGCAGTCATGCTGGGAGCTGTTGCTCTTCTAGAAGGTCACACCCAAGTTTGCCACAAGGTCACTTTTTCACATTGCCAAGCCTACACAGGGGACAGTAGCCAACCCAAATCAACGGAGGAATGCAAACAGAGTGTCTCAGCCCAGCATCCTCATAGCCACCTCAGCATAACCCCGTGGGTGAAGAGTGGATGAGAAAGGAAAAGAGAAAGGCAGAGGGAGAGAAAGTTCTGTGAAGCAGAAAGGGGAAGATATTTGGGCTTTTTTCAGTTGTTGCATGGGGTTTTCTTTTCAAGATAATTATTTTTAAAATACAGCTCTGCAGCATGAGATAAATGTCCTGTTGTTCCTGTGGGATATTTAAAAGTGACTCATTAAATATTTCAATAGCAATGTATTGTTCCAGAGATGGAAGGCTTGACAGTGAAAGAGAGACTTCACTAAAAATAAGGAGCGGGCGACAGTGTGTCTGAAAATTCTGTTCTACAGCCCAGTAGGCATCTTGAAATTTAGCTGTAGATCTGTTTTTAAAAGTTTGGCTTTATTTACTGGTATAAGTTGGCAATGGCCTCTTGATTTCCACTGAAGTAGACTGGTTGGTACTGGAAGAAGGAATGAATTTCATTATGTGTTTTAAAAAGAAAAAAAAAAAAAAAGAAAAAAGAAAAACCTGGAGGTTTTGATGTGGAAAATATCTTCTCCCTGACATTAAGAAATACTGTAACACTGCCCCTCCCTGTAATTCCTTTACCAAGACCATACTTTGTATTTCAGGTATAGCATGATGTCTGGAAAGATGAAGTTTAGAGACTTCAAGAAGTGACGAATTCGTCATACCGCCTCAGGACTTATTTCAATGCTTAATTAATTGCTGTTAAGATGTGCACCTTATTGCTAGCTGAAACATAGTTATCTTCAGCCTCCAGCCATGGGATCTCGTTATGTGCTGCCTGGTTAGATTAAAGAGTCTCTACAATAAGAATCTATGCAAAAAATTCACTTGTTACAGAATAAAAATTGGGTGAGGCATATCAAATTGCAGGTTTATAGGTCACAGGAAGGTTTTTGGATAATTTTGTGCTGATTGCTTGTAACAAATGCTGACACCACATTTAGAAAAGAATAATAGTTCTTCTCAGTAATTAGGGAAGCCTGAAGGGCCTGAATATGAGTATGGTTTCAGATGGACTGTAAGCCATCTTAAATTTGGAGAATAGTTTCCAGCACTATATTTTTCTTGAATGGTTCTTCTGGGTTTCTTATCTTCTTTGCCAGGTGAGTCACTTCCAGTGAAAAGTACAATTGTTACAAAGAGCTCAAGAAGAATAAACAAAAGACATGGGATTGTTCTCCTCTCCCTAAAGTGAGCTAAAATCACAGCCTTTGCCTGGTCAGTGTTCGGACACATTTGGAACATATTCACTCCTCACGCTCTGCATTCTTCTTGCAAATAATACATAATTATGGAGACATAGCCCCAAGTAGAAAAGGCTGTTTACACAAGCACACACAGCATACAGAAAATAATACTTTTGACATGCCTGCTTTAGAGATATTTAACAAGTTAATTTCTTTCTATTTCACTTGAGGTCTGTCCTAGCATGCTAGTAGCTGGGCTTTAAATTGCTGCCTTACAGGGATTTCCAAGAGCATTGTGATTTTTATTATTGTTTTCTGAATCTCCTCCAGTTTACAGATGTCTCTTTTGTACTGAGGCACCCCTTTGTCAAACCGCCATGTAAGGAAAACCAGTAACGCGGTAGTTGCTGTGCAGCATAACAGTTTTCAATTCCTGATGCAAGGAAAAGGAAAGCCAAAGAATAGGAGGTGTGACACTGAGCACTGTGAAGCCTCCAATAGCCAGAAAACATCACAAAATAATTGAATGGTTTGGGTGGGAAAGGACCTTAAAGACCTTAAAGACCATCTGGCTCCAAGCCCCATGCCATGGGCAGGGGCACCTTCCACTGGACCACATTGCTCAGAGCCCCATCCAGCCTGGCCTTGAAAACTTCCTGGGATGGGGCATGCACAGCTCCTCTGTGCAGCCTGTGCCAGTGCCTCGCCATGCTCACAGTAAAGAATTGCTTCCTAATATCTAATGTAAACCTGCCCTCTTTTTCATTTAAGGCCATTCCCCCTTGTCCTATCAGTACAAACCATAGCAAAAAGTCCCTCTCTTGTAGCTCCCTTTAGGTACTGGAAGGTGCCATAAGGTGTCCCTGGGGCCTTCTCTTCTTAAGGCTGAACAACCCTGATCATCTCAGCTTGTCTTCACAGGAGAGGTTCTCCAGCCCACTGATCATATTCACAGCCCTCTTCTGGACTCACACCACCAGATCCACAACCAGTTAGGCCCCCCAGAGCTGGATGCAGCACTCCAGGTGGCATTTCACAAGAACAGAACAGAGAGGCAGAATCCCATCCCTCACACTGCTTTGGATGCAGCCCAGGACATGGTTGGCCTTCTGGGCTGCAAATGTGCACTGTCAGGTCATGCCCAGATTTTCAGCAACCAACACCCCCAAGATTTTCTCCTTGAGGTTGCTCTCAGAGAAGAGGTACCTCATAGTCCACCTGTCTCCTTCAAATGGGGTACACAATGAGCTCTGCCCCCCATGTAGAGGAAACTGGGTTCTGATCCCCCATCACCTCAGAAGCAACTCCTTCACAACTCCACAGCCTTCAGTGCAATCCTAGACACCATAGTCTGAATGTGGGGCTGATGTCTTTCTGACATGCTCACTGATCTCTGTGCAAAAAAGGCAAGGCTCACAGAGCTGCCAAGAGACAGCAGGCAAGCCAGGAAGTGACAGTGCCCTAGCAGGGGAGTCCCTGCCCTAGGAAAAGAGGAGTGCCAGGGCCGACTCATGTATGTTGCATCATTAGGTAAAACAAATAAATAGTGTTTAAAGTAAGGAGGGGGGTTGGTTGGATTCAAGCATTGGCATGCAATCTCAGGTTTTGTGGATACACTACCGGGCATTTTTGAACCTGAGCCTCTTCTTACCCTTAAAATGGGGACAAGGTACTTTTCTTGTTTGTAGCAAAACAAGGCTCAAGTGGGAATACTTCCACTAGGTGCATGAAGCCCAGGAAGTGCCTACAAGACATTCCCAGTGGCAAGAAGTCAAGCAAAACGGGGAGGAGACCTGCATGGATGAACAAGGAACTGCTGTCAAAACCCAGACATAAGCAGGAGATACATGAGGTGGAAGCAGGGACCACCCACCTGGGATGAACATCAGGATGCTGTTAGAGCATGCAGAAATGCAAGTAGGAAGCCCAGGGTTCATTTGGAATTGAATCTTGCTAAGCATGTCCAGGATAATGTCTTCTTCAAATACCTCAATAACAAGAGGAATTCTAAGGAAAATGTGTATCCTCTGCTGAAAGGAGCAGGGACCCTTGGAAGATAGGTTGCAGAGAAGGCTGAGATACTGCATGTCTTTTTTTGCTTCAGTCTTCACTGCCAAGGCAAGCCCTTAGGAACCTCTGACCCAGTGGACCAGAGAGAAAGTCTGGTCCCTTCCATCCTTATCAGTTCCATGATTCTGCTGAACTTGCAGGATTTGCTCAAGCAGGATGAGCTATTCTGCCCCAAAAGATCATTCCAGGTGACCACTATAAGATGTGCTCCATAGCTGGCAAATGGCCAGGTGACATTTCTGGTAGTCATGTCCTCAGATACCTTATAAGAGATGTACTCTTGAAAAGAAAGTCTAATTATATGTTAAAAACACCTGTTGGGTCTTTTGGCCTAGCAAAATTATCTCTTTGGCTGCATACTGATTTTCTGCTGAAAGACACAAGAGCAAGGAAAGGGCAAGGCAATCCTGTGAGGGTCAGTGTGAGAAGAAGCTGATGCATGGACTGCAATGACTATCTTTGAGAAAACACTGTAATTTACATAGAATGTATTTGTCAAGCTGCTCTCAATACTATTTAGTGTCTCAAGACACCATCTTTAACATTTAAGGTCCATATTGCACACAACAAGTCTCTGAAGACAATACTGTTGTTGTCTTTTCTCAATATTGTATTCTCTCAGAATTCATGTGTTAGTATATGTCAAATTTCCAAGACTGTACTCCTCAAAACAGAGGAAAGAGGACATGGTAACATACAATTTAAATTGAGTGCTATTGAAAAAGAGATTTGCGAAATCTGCATTGGCTTATGATGAAACGTTGAGCTTCCTCTGATGGGGTCACTGCATACTGAAGAGTTGTTCAGGTTCATATCTGTCTTTAAACCTCCTGAGTTCTGAACCTCCTGAGTTTGTGAAGCCAAGGCTGCAAATCCCAGGAGAATGGGCACTGCTAGTTTCCAAGCCAGCAGAGACTACACAGGAATTGCAGCTTTTTGTGGCACAGGTTAAATATGCATTCATCAGGGGCTTTGAGATCACCCACTGATAATGGTAAGATATCACCTACTTGGTCGTGTGAGGTGACAGAAATCCTGCAACCCCCCTCTGTTCCTCTCTTCCTCTTCCCATACAATGTACATGTCTTTATTTGAAACCGAAAATATAGCAGGTACATGAGAAGGAGAACTCATCTTTTCTGAACATCACCACAAGCATAAACACCTGCCAGCCTCTTATATGAAAATAAAAAACTCGGCTAGGATGGGAAACTATCCTCAAGCATGCTAATTTTAATGAAGACAGCAGGAGTGGTATTCCACACCTGTGCGGAAAAAAACATATTATTATCTGAGCCCTTTGCAGCCAGCCAGATTTGGGAAGAAGAATGTATCAGCACAGCAGGGACTCTGCAACAGTTCCATGCCTGTTCTGTTTCATGGTCCATAATGTGCACACTAACCAGGTAGCATTAGCATTTGGGCAGTGGACATACAAGGGAGGTGGTGTTAACCCTTTCAGTCTCTCCCACATGCACAGATGTCTATTAGCTCTGTCTCTGTTTAAAAAAAGAAGGCTCTATAAATGCAGAAATAGACAGATTGCTGCTGAAGAAAAACATGGAGAGACACCAGCAAGGGGTACATAAAACATCTGAAGAATTACTCCCTCAGGAGAAGAAAACTTGTGATGACGCACTACTCAAGACTACAGTCCAGGCTGTTTTTTAAGGTTTTTGAATTCCTTTTTCCCTTCCTGACCTTTTATGAACAGATCAGGGCCTTCTTTGCAAGTGTCATGGGAGGATGCACGTGTCCTCCTTGGCTATCTGCTTGCAGCTTTTAACAGCAGGCTTCTCACACTTGTGCTAAGTGGGATTTAATGATATGTCAACAAGTGTGCCTGATTAAAGGAGATGATAACCCATTAAGTGGTGTGCTTTCAGAACAGATAACCTGCAATTTGGAAGCAATATGCTGTTTTAAAAACAGGGTAGCTTGTTTACAAGTTATGTCAGGTAAATAAGGTTCTCCTAGATGACCAGGACATCCACAACAAACGTTACCTGGCTTATCTAATTTCTTTGATAGCGTGTCTGTGTAATTAGGCAGAGAAGCAATCATGCCAGGGGAAAGCATCCTGATTCATCAAACATCACATATCCCCTTATTTTTTTCACTCTGAGACCCTGTAGGTTTTTGAAAGACACAACAGTGCTTGAGTCACTGACTTTCATTTTCAGTGCTCAGATCAGTTCAGGATCTCCATCAGAAACTCCTGATGGATGGGATTGCCTGGTCTGTGTTTGGTTTCCAGAGAAAAGGGGCAAGATGGGATTATGACATACTGCTTCTCACATGTAAGAGAGTGAGCTCATTTTTCCCAGCAGTGAATATGGGGCCACCAGTATATTTTCAGATGAACTGTGCACTCCTGTTTATTCCCTTCTTGTACAAAGTTGATCATCCTATACCACGTCCTGCCAGCTGAGAGAGGTGTAACCTGAAGAGAATGCTGATGGCATCCCTGTAGGTATGTGACATCCCAAGGTTATTAGCAAGCTAAAGATAACTGGAGCTTGAGCCCCATCCTGCTGAACTACTAAGGAAAGCTTACTCATGATTCAATATGGAAAGTGGAAGCAAAAGCTCTCCCTTGACAGTCACAAGATCAGAATCACTGTCAGCAGAATGAAAACTTATTGTTTAGGGCAACATATTACACCAAAAGAAGGGGACAAATCAGCTGAAGGCAGAGGCTGAACCACCCCGAGCCCTTCTTCCCTCCTTATTCATCTGGGCGTGTGCTCACGTAGACGCAGGGCGGTGCAGGCGTGGACACGGTGGGGAAAGTTGACACGCAGGTTTATGGGACGGTGTTCCAAGGTCCATAAAGTAAATGCTGCTCTGCTCCCCGTGACGTTTCAGCTGACCCAGACATCACTGCTTCCACCACGTCCCCTGGGAGCTGCCCTTGCAGCCTGCTAGCATTACGGAGGCTATTCAGTTTATGTTTTGCTTTGTTCAATTTAATCTAATTGCTCTTAGCCATGAAAGTCCTTTAACCACACTAAACAATTCCTCTTCCTCACTGGAGTTTACACCCATCAAATACTTGTAGATAGTTATCGTGCTTCCTTTAGTCATTGTTTAGCCAAGAAATACGAGTCTAATCCAACTTCTGCTGGTGTAACACTGAACTAGGGACGAATAAAGCCTGCCTAATGGAGAACATATCGTGGGCTACTTCAGCCTAAAGCTTTTTAAGAGCTTCCCTCTGGCAGATAATTCACAGTTGGCCTCAAAAAAGGCATTACTAGCCAGGAGGAGGGCAAGTCAAGAGAAGCTAAAAGATGATCTGATTTAGAGTTTTGTCAGTCAGCTTTAGTGGCTGGGATGATACAGGACAGATTCAAGTATTCCTCAAAGTTGAGTCCTCTCCAGCCCAGCCCAGTGTTGGGAGTGGGTTAACCTGCAAAACCTGGGAGTGGGTTAATCTGCAAACCATGGTGATACATTGCCTGGAAGAATGCAAGCTGGACTGTGTCCATAATTGAATGGACAGAGTATGAATGAATGTGAGACAGTGTCCAGGCTCATCCCTGACCACTTTCAGTTTACCAGTACACACACAGCCTCTGCCTGGCTTAAGCCCTGGCTCAGCAGAGGGCTCATAGAAGACCTGAGGTGGACACAGCATTCAGTCCCTGCTCTTGGACACACTTGCCCCTGCAGGTTCTGGGGACTGGAGTTCAGAGCACTGGTCTGGAGGACACAGTCTGCCCTCTGTCACTGAATTCATGTACCCATAGGACATCATACTATTTTTGCTTCTTGCCCATGTTTTCACCTCACCTTCTTGTCTCTCTTTTTTTTTTTTTTTTTTTTTTTTTTTTTTTTTTTTTTTTTTTGGCATTCTTTTCTAGCCCCTGTATTGCTCCTAATGCATTTAAAATTATCACTTTATGAATATTCAGGATTAATTTTTGCAATACTAGGAACAGCACAAAACTTCAGAAACAGGAGAGACACCATTAAGTGGTTCCAGGACTGTCTAGAGCAATGTAGAAGAATCTATGTCACCAGGTTGCAGCAACCCTTTGGGCATGTGCATCAATGCTCTGGCATTTCATGCTAGGAAAAATTAACTGGAATTGTCATATTTGAACTTCCCCACCTACATGGTCATTGGCACGTCAAAGTGAACACCTGCTCCCTTCCTACACAGCATACCTTTCTTCCTTTGCCAGGCTACAATGGGGACCAGCTTGGTCCTGCTTTGCACAACGCACTTTCTGGATGGGTGCAGCAGCCAGCCCTGCACCACTCCTGGGCCATCTGTTCTGCTGGCAGCAACCAAGACCTACAGCACTACTGCCATTTCCAGCAGCAACAGATTTCTCCTCTGGTCTTCTGGACAGCACCAGGAAAAGCAGTGCTTCCAGCAGCAAACTAGAGTGTGAATATACCAAACAGCTTCCTTGCAGTCCTTCTTGGCCACAACTGAGCATGCCTTATGGACATAATGTCATATATCAAGATGCAGAGAGTGCAGAGATAAGAGTCTCTCATCCTAGTGCCTACCAGGAGCAAAGCCTGGAGTGAACTATGCTCATAGCTGTACCTGAAGGCTATTTCAAAGGAAACCAACTTGCTTTCCAAAGACAAACCCAGTTAAACTGTTAGTAGTGCAAAGTGAATGACTAGAGGGACCCTGACCAAGGGTGGTATTAAGACACAGCTGTCCCCAAACCAGTACATGTTTCTCTTGAGAAGCACCTGAAAACAAGAAAGTATTCACAGAGATCTGTAGCATGCTACCATGCTTCTCATCCCCTTTTCAGATAGCTCTTCAATATTCATGCTAAGTATGGTGAGCCTCTCCAAGTAAAGAGAAGTTCACTGTGCCCAGGGTAGCTGTTCGTGTAGGTTCTAGCTTTTATTTCTCCTGGAGAGGTCAGGCTTCCATGTCCATACCTTGTGATGAGTCTTGAGAGCTGCTGCTTGGACTCTTGCTCTAAGACACCCTAACCCCAACCAAGCTTATCAAGGATGGATCCCCTTATCACACAGAAGTCCTCTCTTATACACCTCTTGTACAGCCAGGGGGGAAGATACTTGAACAGAGATGAAGTGAAATGACCAATTCTCCTCTGTATCCCACTCCTCTCCAGCTACTGGCTTAGGCCACTGGCATCAGTTAGTCTTGGAAAGGCACAGGTGTGGCTCTAGATTTGTCCTGAGTGGTCTTTGTGTCTCTCTCTGTGGGCCTGGCCTCTTCTATCCACCACATTCGTTCCTTGGCTTGCTAGGGCAACTCAGCCCCAAAAAGCCATCACTTGTGTTTGGCTTGCTTTAGCCCCTATAAATTCAAGCTGTTTATTGCACATGAGTTCATATTTGTCTCAAATGGCTCCATATTTGTCTGGATAACCTTTTCCCTTCGTGCTCCTTAATAATTTCCCCAAAGGTTTTCCTGACCTGTATTTTTTGGGGGCATGGCTGTGTTAGGAATAGGAAGAAAAAGGAATAGTTTGTTCTGACTACAGATGTACTGGCTTATCCAGAGCTAATTTTGGTAGGAGTCTGCCAACACAAGGTGTCTGAGCCAGCACTTTTCATGATGTCTGCTGATTTTTCCCCAGAGAGTCATTTTGCTAGGCAGTGTGCTGGAAGTGCTTCCCCTACCCAGAGGGCACACACAGTTTTGCAGTATAAAGGGGAGACAGAAGGAGCCTACACTGCACCAATCTTCTTCCTGCAGAGCCAATTACTCAGAAAAATGTTCCTGGAAACTTTGGGGGCATTTGTCTTGGTCATAACCACATTGGAGAGCTGTACACGCTGGAGAGCTCCTAATAATGTAAATCCATTAGGCTTAAATGATAAAAGCAGAAAACAACATCATAAGACAGATGAAAAAGAGACTGGCTGTTATGGGTTAGATCTATATTTAGCACCCTGGACTCAAAAGCACTGTAGAATCACGGAAATTAAAAGCAGACCAGAGCATTCACTCCATCCACTCTTGCAAATGCAAGAGGTATGGGAGAAGGCAGAACAAACTATTCTTGCTTTCTCCAGAATCCCTCAAACACAAAGGTAATCAGGGGTGGGGGCAAAGGGAATGGTAAACCAGTAAGTCCACAATGAAGAGTGATCTTGGGAGGCAAAGAGAGATCAAAGATGATCCACTCAGTTGTGAGTGCAGGGAGGTACACCTAGGACACAGCAGCCTCGCTCACTGCTCTGTCTCCTAGGCATATGGTGAGTAAACAATATGGTATTAATAACTCACAATAACCAGCCTGTTATCAACTATCCATATCAAACAATGCTGAGGAAGGAACTGTACAAATTAAAAGCACAATATTCTTTAATTGCAACAACAACAACAATAAAAATAATAATAATAATAATGATGTGAGAACACTCTGCCTCCCTTACATAATATAACAGCCAAGGTACTCAGTCTAGTCAGTTCCTCACATGTCATAACCTCCAGATGCCTCTACATAAAAGGTAATATGTCAGAAATCTGTCTCCTTTTGCAGCATGGTAACGCCTACAGCACCTCAGCCATGCACTCAGGACAGACCCAGGGGCTCTGCCAAGCCCACCTCTGAAGCAGCAGGAGCAGGCTCTGTGTAGTGTAGGTGGGGCTTCGGGGACACCCTGTCCTTCTTGCCCACAAAGACAAGCTTTCCCTCTGTACCTGCTCAGCAGCTGGTGACCTGGAGAAATTGGATTCTGCCAGTGACTGGGAGGTTTGTCCACTGCATGAGTCCTGGATGCATCTCCAGAAGGTTTCCCTCTCCACTCTGCTCAAAGGGCAATAGCTGGCGACTCTTGCACAGGATGCTGTCCCCACCTTGCCACAGGTGTCTTAGCTCTCCACTGACCAGCAACATCTTTGTAGAGGAATGATGTCCAGCATAATCAAAGCAGACAAAGCTATCTTAAGTGAACATTTTTAAAGAGTTTGAAATCACCAAAAAGTCATGAATGAGAAAGAAGAGAAGAGAAGAGAAGAGAAGAGAAGAGAAGAGAAGAGAAGAGAAGAGAAGAGAAGAGAAGAGAAGAGAAGAGAAGAGAAGAGAAGAGAAGAGAAGAGAAGAGAAGAAAAGAAAAAAAGAAAAGAAAAGAAAAGAAAAGAAAAGAAAAGAAAAGAAAAGAAAAGAAAAGAAAAGAAAAGAAAAGAAAAGAAAAGAAAAGAAAAGAAAAGAAAAGAAAAGAAAAGAAAAGAAAAGAAAAGAAAAGAAAAGAAAAGAAAAGAAAAGATCTTGTGGGTGGCAATGCTGGGTATCCACATGCCTGTGCTTAAACTCAAGGGCGATCATTCGGTTTAGCTGTGCATTGTACTTTGCGAAGTTCTTCCACTGTTTCCCACTGGTTAATTAGAAAATTTTAAGTCTCAAGCAATTTGGGCTGCTCTGTACTTAAGTCCAAAAATGACAAGGAAGTAAACATGCTTCTGGGATGACCTATTACTATTTAAAACAGGGGTGGGGATGGAAAGTGAAGTTTATATACCCTTGGGTTGCAGACAAACATTGAGGGCAATAACAATGGCATCTGCTGATGGTTTGAGGTCATGGACTGTAAACTGCTTGTCTGTACAGAGAGAATTCCTAGGGGCAAAGCTTCATGTGCAGCTCAGGGTGGATTTCTTGGCAGAGAGCATGTGAAAAGGGTGTTTGTGGTCACATTTGGCTTTCCCTGTATTAATACATATGTATATAGATAAAATTACATTTTGTTGAAGAAAAAAAACCCAAGCAAGTCTTCTTCCCATCAGCTGATGCACCTGTGACACTGTGCCTGACAGCACAACAAAGCCTGCGTTGACCACCCTTCTCTGAATGGCTTGCACTTTCTCCATCTCACAGGTGCATCTGCTAAAAAGGTGGGTGTTTACATGGTTCTCTTGATTTTCTCATTTCAAATACTATTTCTTCCAACACCTCCTTCATTCTTTCCCAACTTACCACATCTTCCTTACCACTGCCTGACATCCCCCCAGTAGTCATGGCCTGATAGAGATTCTCCTGAGATCACTTCTGCTGAAGCAGAGACAATAAAGTTGGAAGGTTTGGGGTGACCTCTCCAGTGTGGTGTATGACAGCAGACAGCTCATGGGACAGAGACCACAGCAACAGGATGAGATTAAGATTTTTCTTACTATCTCACCTTTTCACCCCTCATCCTCCAGGGTTTTTTCCCCTGTCAGCTCTATTAGCACCAGGGCCAGACTGGAGAATCAGTCCAGATTAAAAAACAGGATGAGGGGGAAGGGTTTTGGCAGATGTTCCTTAAGCCAGATCAGTTCCTCAGTTCAATTCACTGTTGTGCAAAGTGTGCCAGGGAGCTGGGGGACTACAGTGCCACGCATGGAGACAGGGGCAAGGACAGGTATGATGTGTCAGGAACACCTTGGCTCAGCATGGGTACTGGAGACTTTATCTCATGAAGTGGCATTAGGCTGGAGGAAGGAAAGGTGACAGTGATTGCTTAGACGTGCCTTTGGCTCCTGTAAATTAGATTTAAACAACGTGGTTTGAAATTTAAAGCCATCTTGAAGAAAAACTAAACATATTGGAAGAGATTTGGGAAATACCAGCTGCATGCTGCAATTGCTTTTCTCCAGCCTTGTTCTTTTAGGAGCAAAAGTCTTCCAATAGTACTTCTAGGAAAATAACCTGTAGAAAGGTCTGTGTTGGTTTTGGATGGGATAGTTAATTTCCTTCTAGTAGCAGCTGTGGAGCTATGGTTTGGATTTGTGACCAAAACAATGTTGATAACACAGAGCTGTTTTTGTTACAGGTGAGCAGGGCTGACACTGAGTCAGGGTTTTTTCTGCCTCCCACCCCACCACACAAACAAGAGGGCTGGGGGTGCATAGGAAGCTGTGAGAGGGCAGAGTGGGGACAGCTGACCTCAACTGACCAAAGGAACGTCCTAGACCATATGGCATCATGCTGAGCATATATAGCTGGGGGAAGGAGACAGAGAGGGGCATTTGGACTAATGGTGTTTGTCTTCTGAAGTTACCATTACATGTGGTGGAGCCCTGCTTTCCTGGGGATGGCTGAACACCTGCCTGACCATTGCAAGTGGTGAATGGATTCCTCGTTCCTCTTTGCTTGTGTGTGGCTTTTGCTTTGCCTGTTGGGCTGTCTTTATCTCAACACACAACCTCTCTCACTTTGACTCTTCTGATTTTCTTCCCTATCCCAGTGAGGAGAGAGCGAATGACTGGCAGTGTGAGGCTTAATTTTCAACTAGAGTTAAACCACAATGAGATCCTAGCAAGTACCAAGTAAGAAAAAGTAAAAATAAGAAAGTTTTGCTTTAAACTATCAACTACCTTTGATAGCACTGTTTCAGATTTTTTTTTTTTTCCACCTGGAGTGTAGTTTAAGCTGTGTCCTCAGCTGGCCTGCTTGTGTACCAATTATAAGGCACAATTACAGTCATCAAGTGCTATGGCTCCAACACAAATGAATTTTTATATCCATTCATCATATTGAAGAACATTTCAAGCCATGAGATTTCTGGTATTCATTATGCAGGCCATATTTTTTTTCATAGTGTGCAACTGAGAAGGCAAAATTCAAAATCTGTAGGCAAGAAAATATCACATTTTCATTGAAAAGGAAGGAGGATGATGATGTATGTATTTTATACAGTTCATTAACACCAGAGATCCAAAGAAACTGTTGAGCATAAAAATATTCAATGTCTATGAATAAACAACAGTAATGATTTAGAAACTGTTCCATCATAGTCTTTGTGTCCCACTGCTGCCCAAGGCACTGTTCATGCCCAGGACTTTACTTGTGTGGGGGAGATCCCAGCTGGGTCAGATTTTCTGGAAGCCTGATGAGCAGCTTTCTGCACAAAGCTGAATCACAGCTTTCCGTATTAAACCTTAAAGCAAAGGATAAAATCTCATCCAGTTTTCTAGGCAGCTGTTTGATAAGAGAATGGGTTCTGCCCTGATGCAAACAGAGCTCAGCAGGCTCCACCGAAGGCACTGGCCAACAGCGCTGTCCCTCATTAAGTCTTGCTAATTATATTAGCTGCCTCTCAGCTGCTGCGTGGGCAGTAGCCAGGAAAGGGATTGTGACAGAAGCGATTCCCAAGAAGGACTCTCTAAATGCACTGACACATTTAATCCTGCCTTGCCAAGGGGAACAGACCAAGTGGCTTTTGGGGTCCTTTTCTCACATTTCATAGCCCTGGCCAGACTCCTTGAGCCACCTAATGGAGATTGCAGCAGAAGTTGCTGCCAATTCCAGACAGCAAAAGCCACCTTGCTGAGCTGTCACCAGCTGACAGCAGGAGCCAGCCTGAGACACACTGAGACACAGACTCCAGCTGAGCTGGAGACACACTGTCCTGGGAGCACTTGGTACACATATCCTGGGGGATACCCAGAGCATCTTTCTCCTTAGTGCCATTGTAAGCCACAGCTGTCTTTGCATCTGACCTGCTGGGGGTCTGCTGGCAAGGCTGGGCCTGGACAGGAATGCACAGCAATGATGGTGTGGTTATTCTGGCCTGCTGATGTACACAGCAACAGAGGCCAGGTGAGCAGTGCTTCCTCTGGGCCAGCAGGAACCCTGAGCCTCCAGGGAACCCAATTGTGCCAACTCAGTCACCCTGGCAGGCGACCAGCCAGAGCCATGGTGTGATTCCTTCGACCAGCACCTGGCATCAGGCTGCAGCATCCCTGCCTCTCCCCATGCCTGCAGCAAATGAAGCAACTAATGGTAGAAGAGAGAAAAAAAGCCCCACATCAAAGGCATCCTGATAACAGCAGAGCTGAGACCCTCTCCCAGGATGTGGTACCAAGTTCCTGCCATGACTGAGCCAGAGAAGGTCTTCCACATTCCAGGAAGGACCCCCTAATAGGGAGGTGAGACATGAGTTGACCAGGCTGAGAACTGTAGTCTGGGCTCAGGTTTAGCAACAGAGACTGCTGCTTGAGCAGCAATGGATGTTCAGGCCTTTTCCCTGTTTTCTTGGAAGAGCCAGCAAAATGCCCCCAAGAGAGAATGGCTGCTGGAGTCTCAGCTCAACATTATGGCAGGGAGAAATTTCTTGGTGCACAAAGGGAGACTAACTACTATGCTAATTGAAAATGACTTTAGGGGAATATAGGTCAGCAGAGCATAATCTGTCCTGCAGTTTGGCCAGGATACTATGTTGGTACCTTGGCCACAAACTCTGCCAGGAGAGGTTCACGGATTGTGCATAGTTAAAATAGAGGGTTGTGTTGCATTCTGAATACACAGGAGCAGTGCTAGCAGCCAGAGTTAATAGTCAGAGCCAGATGCTCGCCCACCTCCCACTCCTTCTCCCCAGAAAACAGGATGCCTTTCTTGTCTGCTACTTGCTGTTCCCAGCACCAGCTGATGAGGCATCTCCTTCTCCCCCGGCTGGTACAAAATAGGCGTCCATCTTCCTGGAAAGGCACAAATCTTCTTTGACAAGCAGTGATATTAACAGGGATTAGGGAATGCAAGAGCCACTGCCAGAATTGAACAAAGGATGCAGCCCAGGCTGCCTGGCCCTGGAAGCTTTTTAATCAAGATTAAAGGTTACACTGAGGACGGGGCTGTATTTTCAACCCGCCATGAAACCACCCGTTCACTTATCCATTCAGAGCAAGGATTTCTGAGCAACTGTCAGCCTGTGATAGGGGGGGCTCACTCCAGCATCCATCCTAACCTCAGGAATGGGGTGCAGTGGTGGAAAGGGAGCATTGTGGCTGATGAGGCAGCTAATAAAGGCATCACCCCTGCTGGCTTGCATTGCTTCCCAAGCTTAGATAGCATCATGGCACAAGATATTCTCCTATCAGAGCTCCCTTGCTGCATGGATGACAGGCAAGCCTTGCCTTCAAACCCCACATGACCCTCTTTGCCAGGCAAAGGATTTCCATTCTCTCAAAAGCAGTGAGTTTGGTAATCTGCAAAGAACATCCATCCCTGCCTCCTCATCTCCACTCATGTCCTCTTGCAGCAAGTCCCCACTGCGTACCCAAGGCAAGGTCTGGACCTGCATAGACAGTAAACAAAAGCACCTGCAAATAATTAAATCCCATGTCAGTGGAATTTGTGGTTTCCAGTGTTTTACCAGGATTATTTTCTAGATGCATTCAAACTTTTTTTTCTTATATTTGATCTCTTTTATTTTTAAAAGATCCTCAGGAACATTTGCCATTTGTTTGTGGGATGAGAAGTGATAGATTGAACTCTAGCAACAGCTGCTGTCTGAGTACCAGGATCACACTTGGGGCTTGGACATACATTTCTGACACTTGATACTGAAGTTTCAATGTCTTGAAGTCATGTGTGTGTTAACATAGCCACAAGACCACTTTCAAAGATTCAGAAAAAGCAAACTCTTTAGCTTTTGCATAGAGTAATCACTCTGACTGACACCTAGTGCAGATAAACTCTTTACAACGGCCAGTTTTCACAGCCATTTCAGCTATGGCAAAGTGGGTCTTGACACAGGGCATAGAATTTTCATGGTGAGCTGAGGGAACATTCAGACTGAGCTTTCTTCACCACAGCTGAGCTGCTGCTGGCACCACAGCCAAACTGTAAAATCTGTGTACACCAAGGGGTGTGCATGTGTGTGCACACATTACTGCATGTGTGGCAGCAATTCTCTGTGTGTTTTAAAATGCCACCCCATCCATATGATATGCTGGACGATGAAAACATTTACACATGAAGTTACACGCTGACTCTTGTCTGGATTTGAAGCTGGTTACACCCAGCCTTTGGTTTCATGCGGTTTTAATGAAGGTTTTCTTCCTCATCCTTAGAAGCGCCTCTATAGTCAAACAGGAAAGAGGAGAGGGAAAGAAAACAGACAAAACCAGGGATGATTCAAGGCACCCACCAAACACAGCTGTCTCTGGTTACTAGGTGTCTGTTATCCTGTATCAGTCATATGTGGACAGCCATTAAGTACATGTGTAAATAATCACAACTGCTGAGCCCCTTATGGGTTTTAGCAAGAAAAATTGCCTTTGTGAAATTGCCACAGGATGTGCTTTATTCTCTGGTCTGTATTCATTATTCTCTTGTATAAAAATTTCATTTACGTAGTCAGAAACAATGCCATGAGATCTAGGCCAGAAACCGCACACCCTAACTAACCAGGGAGAAAAGCCAAAGCAAATATTCCTGGGCTCTGCAATACACAGTACACACTGGATAATTACCCACCCAAAATATTCAGAGGATAACAAATACAGTATTAAAAAGAATTAATGTCAGGATTGGTCTACAAGCCATTCAGCAGCCAAATGCTGAAGTAACAAATTACGATTCTGAATCAGTTGCTTGAGGGTCCATTCAGTGCCACGGGGGCTGTGGGTTCTCCCCCACTGCTGGTGCCCGCCCCAGGGCTGGGGCTGCCAGAGCAGAACGCCCTTCCCGCCAGCTCTGAATAACCACCCTGCCCATTTCAGCACAGCCTGCAATGCACAGAGCTCTCAAAAGCCAGTGCTGAGGACAGCAGCTGCCCTGAGAACCCCAAGCTGCAAAGGAGCTCCTGGGCTTGTGCCAGCCACGTAGTGCTGGACCCGCTCCCATATGTGTGTGGACTGACTTCCTTCAATGCAGTACATTTGGTCCCTCCTCAGGATGCTGAAATAAATAAGGTCACTTGCACAAACACACCCTGTTTATCTTCGTTGCTGCCACCAGCTCTCACCCTCTTCAAATATGATTGCTATGTCCCTACTCACATACCCTGCTCTGACACCCCTGCTCTGGTCTCCCTCCTGGCTAAACAATGCTGGTTTTGCATTGCAATCAAAATGAATCCCAAGAAGTGGTCCTGCAGCTGGTAAGAAATGAAATGCTATGATGACTTAAAGGCTTAGGAGAGGGCAAGGGTCAAGTGGATTACCCTCCTCATATAGCTCACAGGTTTTCTATTAGGAAAATCACCCTCCAGTTGTCAAGAAGGCAAGTTATAGAGATCACAAACACAGTTTCTTCTCAAGACAGCACTTTCTCAAGACCCACCTCCTCCCTCTGTCCCTATCTCCCACTGACCTCCACCTGTTAAAATCTCTATGTGGCTTACTTCAAAGCAGGTTGTAATTTCTAACTCCAGTGCTCCTCCATGGACTCTGGGTGCCAGTTGTGATCTGAATGAATAAATAATCATGTAAGCAGATACACTTACCTCTGGATTACTTTAGAGAAGAGAAATGCAAAGGCATTTCCCTAAAATACACACTAAGGTGAATGGGAAAGAGAGGATGTAGACACTGAGGGAACTTCCAGGGTTCAGCGCTTTGAACTAACTTATTAGCCTACTAACAGATTAACTGTTCATTAAAAAAAAAAAAAAAAAAAAAACACAAAACCAAAAAACACAACCAAACATACAAAACTCAGCAAACAAACACAAACAAACAAAAAAACCCTAAACCCAAATTGTAGATCTTATTACTCCAATGCATCTCAGCATCCCAATACAAAATTTTCACTGTCTGTCCTTCCATTTTCACATCACATTTCATCCAACTTTGTGGCAAAATTTTCCTGAATTCTGCCATTAAATCCTGGATAGCTGAGCCAAAGCCATCGCCATTGAATGGAAGTTGCCAGTGGATAGATGTGAGCTGATTTGGTCTCTGAAGTACACGACCTACCCAACATAGAGAAGCTTATCCAGTAGAGCACTGTGATTTGTATTTAACACTCCAGAATAGCCCATCAGGCATCCTGTAGCAAAGAAAAAGGAGGAAAAAAATTGACATGACAGCAAAAGATAATTTTTCTCCTGATGCAGACAGGAATCTAATATTGTACATCAATCAGGGGCTACTAACTGGCCAGATCTGCACTTCAGAATGTTTACACTGATATAATTGAAGAAATCTTCCAGCTCAGCTTACTCTTATAACAGACCTGGCATGTGCAGCTTTTGTTTACCTACAAACTTTCTGGTGAGAAATATGTTGGGAAGAGGCTTTGTTTGCTGTGGTTTGCTTTTACAGTGCTCTGCTGGTATCTGTTTTGCTAGTGTACAAAGGAAAACCTCCTTGCAATCTGGCATAGCCCCATTTCTCAGTTTTCCTCTTCCAGCAGAAATTTTTAACTCAGCCAATTCATGGTTATTCCCGGTTTTCCCAGCTTCCCTTGTTATTGCTCAAGGCTGCAGCTTGGCCCTAGTCTCTGAGAGAAACTCATGCCTTGAAACAGGAGTGTGCACGAGGATTCATCTATCTCCACCAAGGATGATCTCTGGAGGAAAAAAACTGGAGGGTTAAGCTGTAAGACTTCATCAAGAACCACCTTTGTGAGACTGTTTCACTGCAGGTGAAATACCCTGAAATGGGTGGAATGTTCAAAACTGGAATAATGCAGCTGGGTACTCATCTCCCAGTAACCCAGCTGAGGGCTGTCCATGCACACACACCTTTGAATATCCACACAGGGAATGACAGATCACAGTGCTGCAACTTGCAGTAATAGGAGAAAACAACAGATCAAAGGTGGCCTCTTCATCTGTTTTGATCTGTGCTCCCCCATCTCAGCTCACAAGGCAGTACTTCGTGTGCATGGCTGGAGGGGACCATCCAACACTTGTGCTTTTATTGTCTAGGAGAGTTAGTCTCCAGCCTGAGTGTAGTCCAACACACATTTTACCATCTGCTCTATTTCCTATGTGCCTATGAGATCATTTTTCTACACGTGAAATTATAACATGAAGATTTACATATGCTTGCACAGCTTATACCTATTATTATTTGTTAAACACTGAGAAGTTCCTTGGCACAATACAGGGCCCAGCATGGAGACATATCAAGCCCTGAAGCCATGCTTCATGTGAAGTACACCCAAAATGGCTATTCTGGCTGAAAGAGCAGTGTTAGGAATTTCAAACCACTTCCCTTTCTTGGAGTTCTGAGTAGATTCATGACATTTCTGGCAATGTAGCTTAAAAAGCCATTCACAGAAATTTGTGCTGCAGTCATCACAAAAGCTTTCTTTTTTTCCGCTCATGCAAAACCCAATTTTCAGTGCAAAATATACATTTTAGCAAGTTTAAGATAGTCCATAAAGATTTTGGAATGCAATTTTAGATCAAAATTATAATAATAAAATGTCACTGTTCCTTTTTTAGTTGATAATTATAATAATGTTGGTTGTTCATGAAGAAGCTCACATCTTAGCACAACTTATAACACATATTTTCCCATTTCTAATTTATTGTGTTATTCTCCTCAGCCTACATCTCTCATATTCCTTGCAGGAGCATTAAATGAGAGCTGAAACAGAGCTCCCCATTCTCTTTCCTCTCTCTTCCTTTTTTGGTTTCCATCCTCTCGTTTTGGTTCCTCGTCTCTCCTGAAGACAAGGGCAGAGGGTGGCTGGATGCTGTCCCAGATTCACAGGGTGCCATGTGGCCATCCATGTCCTCTCTCACAGTCCCACTCCATGTGCAAAGGAGAATTTGTCTCACCTCCCCTGACGTGTCTAAAATACAGATGTCTGTATCTAGGCTATGTGCCTGAAGCTCTCTCAGTACCAAGAGGAAGAAACAAGCATGGATAAAGTGCAATTCACCTCATCCTAGGTGGAGTAGTGCCCAAAATAGGTCAGATGAGTCATGGCTTCAAAGTGCCGTGCTCTGCTGACCACAAAGAGAGCCTAGATGACTAAATGTTGAGTGTTAGCTGAGACAAAGCCTGTCCTCAAGCATCTTTCCTTTATGTCATTATTCTGTCTATTCCCGTGTTGCTCCCAGCGGGTTATCCTCCTGAGCTGTCCAACTGGCTTTCCTTCTCATGAGTGGCAATGCCCAAAGAAATGGTAACTTTCCTCCAGCTGCTGCTGTGAAGCAATTTCCCAGCCTGGGCTTTCTTCTCAGATATCTCACTAATGTAGCATTTCATGGAGTGCCTTGCAAAAATCATTTGCAAAAGCTCCTAGCTTGTATTTCACATCTCTTTTCAGAATTCACCTCTACCAGGATGCACACGCTAGAGATTGCCTATTGCTAGCAGCTAAGTAGGTGGTCTTTTGGGAATCATTAACATTCTTCCTCTTGTGCATTAACCCCTCCAAAAAAACTTCTAAGAGTGAAACTTGCTATTATCCTATCACCAATATTCCAGGGCTGGCAGAGCCATGGACTCGAGCCCCTCAACTCTACAGGGTGGGTTTATACAAGGGTTTACAATAGCTTTCTGACACTGTGTGAATGGCAGCATAAGTTACAATGCAGAAATAGATTAACAAGATAAAGTGGTTTTACTTCTTCTTTAAATAGCCCTTACAGGCACCAGAGTTCCTCTACAGATTTAAAGGAGTCTTTTCTTCTTACTCCTCCACCTTCCACATTTTAAGCAGGTAGCTATGAATGGAGTACACATTGTGAAATGCCATTGCCTCTTCATCAGGTTACAGCACTAGAAAAAATAAAATCCAAATGAAAATCACTTCTCTTTCCAGTCTCACTCTACCTCAGAGTTCCCCCTAATAGCTGAAAGGGATTAAGATCTTAAATAACTTGCTGACAAAACCACTGTACAATAGGACTAGTTGGTAACACTGGGAGGAGATAGATGTTCAGCTTTGTTTTTCTTCATGCTCATAGAGGGTCTGACTAAAATCAACTATTCTTCTAGCCCATAAATAAATGCAAAGCCTGATCCAGTCTCAGGAACTCCCAGCACAGGGTTGAGGCTTCCAAGAGCATGATTTCTGGAAGCAGTTCTTCCCATGTGGGCACAGTGTGTGCCAGCAAATATCTGCTTTGGCAGGAACAGAGCTTAGTAATCTGAAGTGCCAAATGCCCACCCATCTCACAGAAATACATGACATCCCAAAATCCAAGAAAATGGGAGATGGAAAAGATCTTTGCCTTTGCCCATTAACAGCATGCTCCTGAAGAGGCTGAGGGCTCACAGAGAAGTTGCTTTCGTCTTCTGCAAAATGTCAAAAAATAAATGTCCAGTACTGTGAGCATCATCCTATCACTGCACCTACACATCCCAGCTGGCATTCGGACACGGCTGTAGCAGCTGGCAGGAATCCCAGATCAGAGTGAGCATGCAGGCACAAGCATGGAGCTGAAATAGTGCTGAAACTAACAGGAATGGAGGCAGGACAGCAAAAGCACAAAGATCTGCACTGCTGCCCTTGTATTCTAACATTGTGCAGACTCAAACAGAAGCAAGCCAACTCAATTTTGTGTACAACAGAGAAAGCAAGTAATTCTAGGAGAGGGATTAAACTTCTGCCTACCAGTCTTCAAGAGTGAAAAATACCTGTACAAGACACCCAGAATATCCCTTAACATCAGCAGTTTTTGCTTAGCACAACCTGGTGTCAAATAATAAAGAAAAATCACTGAGTTGTTGCCAGTTGCACTTCTGCTACAATTTGGAAAGCCAAGACCAGCTCCATGGCAGGATCAGCAGAACAAGCCAAGAACCAGCAGCCATTGCTCCTATTTGTAGCTCAAATTGGTGGTTTCCTTTCTACATGGGTGGTAGGAACCATCTGGTCCCACTCAGACATTTATAGGAAACATGTACAGGTCAGAGCAAGACGTTTCCAGGATGTTTTTCTAATTGAGAAGGGGAAAGAGGTACTTCCATAGAGAAAGCCATCACATCCTAAGATAAGCTCAGCTAAATGAACCTTGCTTTCCACGGATGGTAAGGAGAACCTCATTGGATTGCCAGTGAGTGGCACAATGAATCATACACATAGTACCTAAGCCTTCCACACCTTTGCAACACCACTGCTGAACATTTTAACTGCAATTGTGCTTTGGAAACTACAACCCAGATAGACAAGATTCCCAGCATCAACATCTTCCACATATTACCAGCCACACACAACTATGCTTAGGTCTGTTTCATGACAAAATCCTTATTTCTGCCTCAGCTTTGGAGGTCTGACTCTTCTGCATGGCTCTCCTGGTGCACGCACTGTCCTAGATAAAGAGGCCCAACCCTGGTACTGAAGAGGAATGGTGTCCATATGAGTTTGCCCTCAGCTCGTACCTTCCTACCCTTTCCTCTCCACTCTGACAGTCTGGTGACTCCTACAAAGATAGCAATTGTAAGGATCACTTTTCAGGTTCCACCTGGCAGGGTTAGTGTGTGCCTTCAACCCTCACCCAGAGGTCAAGATACTGCCTTCAAAATGCATTGCAAACACAAATCACCTGAGACTTCAAGCTGCTCTGGCTTGTGCCTCATTAAGCTGCATGGTGATAACAGACAGTGATAACAACTGTGAAATCCACACCTGAAGCCAATTGGTTCTTGTGAGATGTACTTTTGCCACTGGCCTTATGCTGCCTGCAAAGAAACACTAGGTCAGAACAAACAGAAGAGCAAGAAAGCATCATTACCAGGCAGGCTCTGAGCAGAGAGGGCTTTTTCCCTGTGGTAATTTATAGTTTTCAGATTTGCTAGTCTGTTTCGGGTCATGTTGTTTCAATGTCTTTTCTCCAAGAATAAATACGGCATGAAAAGTCTCCTAATGGACCCCTGTAGACAGAGTCTAACTCCAGGTCATAGAAGCAGCTGGCAAACATACTCTCAAGCTATAATATCCACATGACAAACTTCAATATTCACTCATGTCCCAGTAGCTCCACCATCAGCACGAGCCCTGTGCTTCCAACAGCATGGGTGAGGGACCCAGGGGAGCCAGGTGGAGATGTCCCAACCATGTGCCTGGGTATACCCAGCAGTGGGGACCAGAGCTGGGCAGCAACATTCAAATGATGGTACTTCCCAGCTCTGTACAGAGGCTAAATCCAGAACTGGATATTCAGAATCATAGAATCATTAAGGTAGGAAAATTCCATCGAGCTCAAATATTAACCCTGCACTCCCAAGGCCAACAATAACCATGTCCCTAAGTGCCATATCCTCCATGTTCTTTAAATACATCCAGGCATGGGGACTCCACCACTTCCTTGCACAGCTTTTCCAGTGTTTGATAATGCTTTCAGTGAATCATTTTTCCTAATAACCAATCTAAATCTTGCCTGACACACCTTGAGGCTGTTACCTCTTCCACTGCTTATTACTTGAGGGAAGAGAACAACCTCTCCTTTTCTACAACCTCAGATAGTCATAGAGAGTGATAAGGTCCCTCATAAGCCTCCTTTTCTCCAGGCTAAACTATCCCAGCTTCCTCAACTGCTTCTTGTAAGACGTATGCTCCAACCATTCTCTGGACCTCCTCCAACACCTCATTGTCTTTCTTGTAGTGAGGGGCCCAGAACTGGACACAGGGTTGAGGTGTGGCCTCACCAGAGCCGAGTACAAAGGGATGATCACTGCCCAGGTCCTGCTGGCCACACTATTGCTGACACAGGCCAGGATGCCATTGGTCCTCTTGGCCACCTGGGCACACTCTGACTCATGTTCAGCTGCTGTTGACCAGCACCCCCAGGTCCTTTTCCAAAGGGCAGCCTTCCAGCCACTCTGTCCCCAGCCTGTAGCACTGCATGGGGTTGTTGTGACCCAAGGGCAGGACCTGGCACTTCACCTTGCTGTACTTCATACAAATGGCCTAGGCTCATTGATCCAGCTCACCCAGATCCCTCTGCAGAGCCTTTCTGCCCTTCAGCAGATCAACACTCTCACACAACTTGGTGTCCTGTGAAAATTGACTGAGGGTGCATTCAATCCACTTACCCAGGTTGTTGATAAAGAAATTTAACAGGACTGGCTCCAAAACTGAGCCCTGGGGACACCACTTGTGATCAGCCACCAGCTGGATTTAACTCTATCCACCACTCTCTGGGTCCAGTCATCCAACCAGTTTTTTACCCAGCAAACAGTGCACCTGTCCAAGCCATGAGCCATCCTCCATGCGGATGGAGATTGTCCTTAGCCCTCCTTGTGTTGCTGATGAATTGATAGAAACATTTTTATTGCTTTTATGCCAGTAGCCAGATCAAGTTCTAGGTTGGCTTTAGCCCTTCTAATTTTCTCCCTACATAACCTCACAACAGCCTCATACTCCTCCTGAATTGCCTGCCCCTTCTTCCGAAGGTCATAAACTCCCCACTTTTTCCTGAGTTTCAGCCAAAGCTCTCTGTTCATCCAAGCTTCTTCTTTCCCACTGACTCATTTTTCAGCATACGGGGACAACCTGCTTCTACAATTTTAAGATTTCCTTCTTGAAGAATGTCCAGCCCTCCTTGACCCCTTTTCCCTCAGGACTGCCTCCCAAGGGACTCTCTCAGCCAGTGTCCTAAACAGGCCAAAGTCAGCCCTCCAGAAGTCCAGGGCTGAAGTTCTGCTGACCACCTTCCTTACTTTCCCAAGAACCAAAACCTGTGTCATTTCATGGTCACTGTTTCCCAGGCTGCCTCCCAGTGACCATCACATCACCCACCAGCCCTTCTCAGTTCACAAAGAGCAGGTCCAGTGGGACACCTCTCCTTGCTGGCTCCCCCACCAGCTCTGTCACCAAGTTATCTTCCACTCCAGGAACCTCCTGGACTGTTTTCTGTCTGCTGTGCTGTATTTCCAGCAGATATCTGATAAGTTGAAGTCCTCCACAAGAATAAGGGCCAGAGATTGTGAGACTTCCCCCTGCTGCTTACAGAGTATTTCACCTGCCCCTTCACCCTTGTTGGGTGATCTGTAAGAGGCTCTCACCAGGATACCTGTCTTGTTGGCATTCCCCCCTGATTTTTATCCATGGGCACTCAACTCTCTCATCACCATCCTTAGACAGAGAGAGAAGACAAGCAGAGCCTGGGACTGATGCTGGTACAGTAAACTGCAGGAATAGGTCAAGCTGTCAGCTGTTATTAACCTTAGTAAAATCCATGTCTTCTAGTTCAGCCTCAATTAATTCACAGGGTGTTTGAGAGCCTTCCTGTTACACTGTGAAATTACCGGCTCTATCCCCAGCCTGGCTAACCTGCCTGTCTCTCCTCCTGCACCATTTAAATGTCAGTTATATTTTTCTGGTTGAGTAGTTAGCGAAAGGATGAATGAGTAAGTGTTTGTGCTAACTGATCTATACAATCTGTACAAAGATGCATCATTAAGCAGAAATGGACATGGTTTGATATGATTTTGATGTGGTCTTGGCTTGGCTTACTTTTGGACATTTATTTTCTGCTAGAGAAGTATTGAGAAACATGAGATGTTAAATTTGATCCTGTTTTCCTCATAAATGAAGCACTTCTAGAAGTCAAAGTTATGGTACATTCAAAACAAAAACAGTGGTCTGAATTCCTTTATTTATGGTGATCGTCATGGTGCAAGCAAGTTGTTCCATCTTATTACTAAACGGCATCGTATTCCTGATATAAAATCTATCCTCTTATTTCTTCAAGGGAAAGAGGACCCCAGAACACAAATATGTTTGAGCGTAGAATTAACTAACATAGTGCCAAGGCCAGACACCAAGAAACAAGCCCCCATGTCTGTGCTAGCACTGCAATCCCCTGCTCTCCCTCATCCAACTGCTGCCTAGAGAATTGTCAGTCCTCAGACCAGAAATCAGGCTACCCCCATACAAGGCCTGAGGGGAGCTGAGCATGCCAGGTACATTCCTTGCCCTTTCAAGGACTAGGAAAGCACAGAGGTCCTGGAATCCAGCAATACTTCTCAGCTCCTAGCTCTGCTTCAGTCACTTCAACCAACGCTCTCCAAACCAAATCTACCATCCTGGGGAACAGCACCAAACAGCAGGGCTCCAAACCAGCCTGCCAGGTGGGAGGCCAGGTTCAAGTCCTGAGTGAGAAACGTAGAGACAGTCATCAGAATGCAGCTGGTTGGACTGAAACCACAAGGCTCAACCAAGAAAAGATACTCCTTTGCTTGGGAGTATGGGAGAAGTCCAGGCTCAAACTTTTGAGTTGAGCGAGAGCAGAGGCTTGACACGTCTCTGAAGGCTCCATTGGTCACTACAGAGCTGTGGCTGTGGCTGGGGAGAATGGCTCCAAATCTCTCATTTTGAAATTGTTTGATTTTATATACATGATTAAATATTCATTGAACCAAAGAGGAAGACTGATCAACTGGTCAAATATTAAGGAAACTTTAATGAGAGATGGGGCTGGTTTACACTGGTGAAATATGAATCAAGATGTGCATTTAGACCATAATCCAGTCCTAAATAGGAAAAAATTCTAGCAGTAACCTGCCTTTTTTCCAGTCAACATTAAAAAGAAAACCTAGGTCTTCATGCCAGACAACTGTCACTGCAGACTTTGGCCAGAATCCTGCTGATGACAAATGGATTATCAGAATTTGGATGGATAATCGCTTACATCCACAGGTCAGTACAGAAATTTCAGAAACAACCGTGTCAGTAGCAGTCCAGTGCCAACAGGACTCCTTTCTCTTCTCTCATTGTTGTGGGGTGTCTGTCTCAAGAATCCTCTGAAAACAGGCCCAAACAGATGACTTTTGCAGCCCACACAAATGACCACATTTCAGTTCTTTCCAGCCATGAAACTGAGAAATTTTGCAAGGTCTGGAACCTTTCTTCAAAAGAAAAATAAGATATCTCCAATACTTCATTAGGAAAAAAAAAAAATAAATACCCACTTCCATCCAGGCAAAGTACACGTTAACTTGCATGAGAAAGAATGAGAAAAGCCTTCAGGAAATAACTAACAGTTTCCAAGTCTTTCATTTTCACAGACTCTGGCCTTCTTCAGGGGAAAAAGTATCCTTTTCAAATGTGCCTGACCTTGGGCTCTGTTCTTACAAACATTGATTCAGGGAGGTACTTTGTTGTTATTTATTCTCAACTAATGACTGAACTGGCACAGTTCTGAAGAAAGGGTATATCAAAAGCCCAGTGTCTGCAGGCTTGTTCCTGTTCCATGCCCGAATTCTTCCTGCCCTTGGCTAATCCTGAATTGCCACAAACCTCCATTTTGGCTTAGCTGGGGTAAAAGCAGCCACAACATCTCTTCCTTCTATGCACTGTGAGGCAGCATGTACCAGTTTGCTCCCTTCATGCACCTACTGAAATCCACACAGATTTGTAAGGCATTACCTTGCTGTGTATTTCTGGGAAGTATGGCTGCCCATGTTTATATATACACAGAGTCCTTTCTTCATTTGAGTGTACCTACCACTTCCTAGAACACTGAACGTGCCCGTGCACGTTGTCTGACACCAAAGCCATCCTGCACAGAAGGGCCTGTAGCACCTTCTCAAAGGCTCACATGTCTCAGCACTGCTGGGGAGGGCAGTAATTTGTGCAGACTCCACCACTCCCTGGACCAGTCCAAGAGTTTTGCAGAATAGACAGTCACGCTCCAGTGCTCAAAACAGTCCGAGGCTTTGTTTCATCTGCCAGTCTAGGGACAGCCTTCAAGATCCAAGTCACAACCGACTCCTAACTGAATTGAATCCCAAGCTCAATATAGCTGAAGGAGCCAAGAAAACTTTTCTCAAGAGACTGGTGCCATTTGCTAGAGTGGGAAATGTGAGTCCTCAGCTTTTTGGATGCTTGGGCTCAGTGCAGCCCGCAGCAGAGCCTTACAGTTTTCATACTTGCAGCTCAACATGTGGCTGCCCATGTTTGTGGCTAAAAATGTGCTTTCTCCATAATGAAACTGGAATCAATAACCAATCAAGGCAGTATGTGCTTCTGTAGAACAGCTTAAAATAGGCTTGCTTGCTTGCTTTCTTAGCAACTGCTCACAGTGAGCCCAACCTTTCATTTCTTCCACTGAGCTGAAAAGAGCTCTGCAATCACATCATCGCAGCACAAGGCAGTCGCAAATATTCCACATCTTTTAAAGCCAGAGAAGTACAGAGAACTGAAAGGCAGCAAAACACTCTGTACAATAGAAAAAAAAACCCGCTCTTGTGCCCATAGAGCAGCAGTAGAATTGCCAAGTTGAGCACTCCAGAAGTAAGGCATGTGTAAATTAAGGTTGCTTGTGTAATATCACTTCACTCCCCCACCTCCCTCTCTACATCTGCATCCTGAAACAGCCTTTAATTGTAAGAACTGCCTGCTACATTTCACCGCCGTACCCCTCTCACTCTGTTCCCAGCACTTGATTAATGAGCAGCTATTCAATATCTTGTTTTCTTCTCTAGCACGTGGTCTCGTGCTTCATCTTTACTGCTGAAACCCTGCTCTGGAGTCAGAAGTCTCCATGAATCATGTAGGGGTGGATTTTTTTTTTATAGACATTTACTGCTCAGCCAAATTTGGGGAGCTTTTCCAAAGAATGGGAAGAGGTCAGGCATACAACACAAGATCACTGAATCCAGTTCCCTGCTCCAGATTGTAATGGCACAAGCAGTCCTCAGGAAAAGACAGCAGTGGTTTTCCCCGAGGACAGCACAACGTACTTTTCTTCTAAGATATGTGTGAGATCATCCCAAGGGAGACTCCTGGGAGGCTCTGACCCTGATGGGTCAGGCAGAAATGCTGGATCTGAAATGGTGCTCTGGGATTTTCTCCCTGCTCTGGCTGAACGTGCCATCAGCTGGTAAGATCACATCTAACTCCCAATGGGAAATGTGGTACAGGTGTGCTCATGACTGTTCTTCTTGGAAAGATGCCACACAGTCCTGCCTGCAGATTGTAACACTCTCAGTAGAGGAGGCAGTGACATTTAAAAGAGCAGGAAAAATATGTATTGAAATACAATATGTTTAACAGCACTGGCTATTTTTAAAACTACCAGAAAAGAAATTGCTTTCATTCTACTCAGGATCAAGGGCCTGTTTATAACCAGTTCCCTTCATTAAACCTTTGCTTTATAATATATGACTGTGTCAAATACCAACATTCAAAAATATTTTTTTTGTGAAAAGGGAGAAATAAATAAGTCATACTGATTGGATGGACCATCAAATAACCACTTGATGGATGAAAAGGAGAAATGGAAATGCCATCTGCATTTCCAGTACTCCCCAGCTGATCAGCCCACTGGGAAACAACAAGGGAGGAGGATTCAATATTCTCTATATGTCTGCAAATCACTATTACACACCAAATTCTGCAGGAGATCAATACCCCTCTAACAATTCTGCCACAGATGCCAGAGCTCATTAGTAGGATGTGAATAACTATGGAGGCTGGAAATCCTATTTTACTTGTCTGTCTGAAGGATTTTGGTTTCTTACCAGCTTAGCTGGGGATTTCATGACCAGATGTTATAGTCTATGTTGAGCTCTTACTCAGGTAAAATTTCCTTATCTAAAAGTGGAGTTTTGCCTCAGCTGACTCAGCAGGAGCCTCAGAATCCTTTATTCATTAGTTTTTACCATTCCACTTGAATGAAATGCACAGAAGAGTACATCAACCTGACCAGAACTACTGGTGGTACCATTCTTATCTGAGAACTGCTTCTTTTGATCATCCAGAATTTCTTTTTATCCTTAAATGGCATATCTGACTGGAATGAAAAAAAAAAGAAAAAGAAAAAAAAAAAGAAACAAAAACACAAACAAAACAAAACAAAACAAAAACAAAACAAAACAAAACAAAAACAAAAAAAAAAAAAAAAAAACAAAGACATGAAATTCAACACATAGTCACTTTAAAAAATAAAAATTAAGGCGTGAAACCAAATCTACTTCTGCATTCTTGCCTTGGTATTTGAAGAATTTTTTTTTTTTTTTTTTGTTATACACATTTCTCCCTTCTGCCTCTTGCAAACGAAGATTCCACAGAAATCGTGTCATTCTGACTTGCATCCTTGGTTCAGCTTTCAAGACAAAATATGTTTCAGAAGCCATTATGGTCCCAGAAGAGCTATGAATAGGATTTTTCTCAAATCTGGTTGTAAAATATGATACTTCCCCTTTCATTACAGGGCTCTTCTGTCCTTTAACTCTGGGTTTTGCAGGAGCTTTGAGAGGAATGTGTAGGACACTCAGGTTGATCAGGCTACTGAGTCAGTGCTGGTCAGCTCACTTGCTGCAGCCAGGCTGTTGGGACAGGACCCTGCAGGATGCTGAGCTTCCTACCGTACATCCCAAGCCAGACAGGGACACAGGATTTCAACAAAACCACCCAGGTCCACAAATCTTCACAGGTGCTGAAATGCTGTGCCCAGGGAGCAAAGCCAGGCTGGGACGAGCTGCTGAGGAGCTGTGGCGCACAAAGGGCAGGAGCACCAACCCAGCCGAGGGATCTGCACAGGGCTGCAGCCGTGCCTTGGTTAATCCAATTCCAGAGAATTGTTTAATCCCACTGCAGTGTTCCCAGTGCAACAGCTTGCAACAGGGGTGACTGGAGGATATTATTGACATGTACCCTCATTTTGCAATGGCTGGGAGCATTCACTCTTGCTGCCTGTGTCGCTCCCGGAGGAAGGGCCTTTCCCCATTGCTGATTTTCAGAGTCTTTATGCATTTACAGGAATTTTGCACAACAGAGTAGGGCTTCATTTCCTATGTCTGCAATGTTTTTCTGTCCCTGTAAATAACTGTCCTTTCCAGGCTCGTCTCTGAAAAACAGAGCACTCGGGATTTCGAAATGATGGTAAAATTGTCCACCATTATTTTCTCCAGAAATTCACACTGTGCATGCATTTCTGGTCTGCAAACACACAATATGAATGCAAAACATCTTCATGCAAAAATAAGGGGAAGGGGAAGGGGAAGGGGAAGGGGAAGGGGAAGGGGAAGGGGAAGGGGAAGGGGAAGGGAAGGATTTAATTGAGAGACCTTTGATAAATCCATCCATACACATAACCAGAATGATCTAAAACATACATTTTGGACAGTAAGCTATGCAAAATCTTCACTCAAATGTAAATATTTGCTTTATGTGAATGGCATGTTTTAATCATGGATGCCAGCAGACAATCTGAAATTACTTGTTTTTTGCTGCTTATATTAAAGGGAATGAGTAGATATTGGGGGGTAGATTTTCAAAGACATATTGGCATTATTTGTGTAATTACTTGGAAATTTTCATCTAGATGCATTTTAAAATACTTCTGAATCCTGGCATAGACTCTGCAAGTCCTGTGACTTAAAACTTCTTCAGAATCCAAACTTCACTTTCCCAGTTCATAAGAAAAAATCATAAGAAAAAATAGTAAGAAAAAAATTCATAAGAAAATCGAGAGGCTGTCTTAACCTAAAAATCTTACATTTTTAAATCTCTCCCAGCTAATCTGTTTCACATGCCTAGAGGGTTTTGCCCACACCAGTATGATTCTCCTCTTCTTGGACCTCAAAAACCCTCAAGAGAATTTTATTTGATAATAGACCTTTGAAATTTGTTATAAACTTGTCTAAAGTCCTGAAGAAGCATGCTTTTACAAGTCCTGCGTGTGATGGAGTGTTTTGGCAGAAGCACTCCTCTCTCTGAGGCTGGGATTAATTTAATTTAATGAAGTTAGTTAGGTTGGCAGTCTCAGCTAATCACCAGGGCTCCCTTGTCTGGCTTCACTGGTTAGAAATAAGCACCTACTGCAGACACAGGATGAATTCCTTTCAGATATTCCTTCCTGCCTCTTTTTCTCATTTTTTTAATGGGAAGAGTGCAACTGACAAACTTAACTGGATGCTCAGCTTTCAAGTAGCCAATGTTATGGCAGATCATCCCAACATATGTTGTTACTTGTAAGGCATTAAGCACTATGCGGTGACTGGGCATCACTGAGATTTTTGAATAGGTCAGAAGTTCCCAGAAGTGCCTCCATGTACAAAACTTTAGGTCAACGCCCACCATCTGAATTTGTTATCCACTCTGCAAAAAAGGGTATCATCACTATCTTTTCAAGAACACTGTGCCTGTAGCTCCCAACTCATAAGGACTATTTTGTTCTCCATATAAGCTGTTTCAAGAAGAAACTTGTCTGAACCAAAATCTGAAGCTCCACACAACATCTGCAGAGACATGAAGCTTAGTTTGGAACAAATTCTCACTCCATCAGCAAGTGTGCTCATCTGAGCACCAAATGTGTATTTGAAAATCTGAGAAACAGGCAGGTTCTGCATTGACAAGTGTGTATTTGAGGGTCTAGTACATTTAGTCAGATTCATCCAGGAGTAAATTTTTCATTGTGGAGCAGGACCAAATTGACTAGGAGTTTTATCATATGTTCACCACATCTTTTATTTTCATCAACTGCAGTTTGGCTTGCCACAGTTAATGTGCTTATGCATTAGGTCAGGTTCTTCTATTCAGACTGTTTCAGCACCATCCAAAAAGCAAGTGTAAAAATAATTTTGGAAAAGAGAAAATCAGTATGAGACCTGTATTTATATTTGCGCTGGTGCAGCACATTCAAATCTCTCAGCAAAATCTTCAGCTGCCAAAACTGTGAAGAAAGATGCGTGACCTTCTGCTACATTTCCCATGTTTTTTGTCTTAATTAAACTTGTCATGAGTCATGTTTACAACACCCAACTTACAGCAGTCCTAAACAAACAAAGGCACTCACTCTCTGATGTGCGTGTCCAAACTCACCAGGGATTACTGCTGCCGTTTTCATCACTTCCTGTACGTGGAAAATGCAAAGGCCAAATTTAGAAACGGATCACAAGTCTCTGGACAGGTTGTTTCCAAGAAGGCCGATGAAATCTGCTTTCTTATTTAGCTTAAACCTGTCTTCCCAAGTATTATCTTCCTGGAGACTTTCAGACATGTTTCCACCCCTAAGCTGTTAACTCCTGCAGTATTAGGACAAAGAGACAAAACTAACCTTTCCGAAGGGCCAAAAGACAGATGGAGAATCAGAGCTGCCATTTTTTAGGTCAGAGCCTATGTGTGTAAAACCCAACAGGACTTCCCTTGGGTACTTAAATCTAGGAAAATTATAAAAAGCAAGATATGCTTGTTATTGTAATAATATTGAGCTTCAAAGAGTCACTACCCCTCACATCATGCTTTAATTTGTCCATCATCTCTACTTAGTAGCTTCAAACCTAAAATCATCAAAATTATTATATTGAGTCAAAGAGGTTTTTTGGGTTTTTTTTTAAGAGTTTAATTTTTTTACTATTTGGTCAACACACCATGGAACTGCATTTGAGTTATCCAACAGCCAATCCACAAATATTTCAGATTACAAGGGCAACTACTTTTTAAAGACAGGTTTAACACCGCTCTATGTGAAGCAAATAAATGGGATGAAGTGCAAAAGGAGCAGCTAAAAAATATCAGCTATTACAGAGGAGCAAGAACTGCCATTAGCTTGGGTATTGCTATGATCAGCAAAGCCTGGAGATGCCCTCTCACTGCACAAGACAGAAGGCAAAACCAGCCACTGCCATGAAGAACATCATTCTCTGCATGAAGAAAAGAAGGAATAAAAAGTTTGGGGAGGCACAAGGAGGGGAGGTTAATTTTTATTACTTTATTTGTAGTTTCAAATCCAACTTTTAACTCTTCCTTACTATAATGGTTATTTTATTTTATTTTTAAATTAATGTGTCTTCATGTTATTTTTAACTCCAGGTGTTGTTATCCTTCTGGAAGACAGTTTGGTGTCAGGCATTGCCATGCCCAACCAAGCCCAGATACCTGGCAGGCTCTTATTTGCGGGAAAAATCCCACTCTGTTTCAGCTCAAAGCAGGACAGGACGAGGAGGAGGGAGCACCCGGTTCTGGCAGCCAGTCCCCCGGAGGACCTTGTTTTGATTTTGCTTCACCAGCTGCATCTTGCAGGGATGCGTGTAAGCTGCAGGGCTCGGAGCCAGGCAGAGCCATACCCAGAGAATCCCACGGGCATCTCCAGACCTTGTCCACAGCCAACATAGGAAATTCCGACGAGACCCGACCCTCCCTCACTTCCTCTAGGGGCCTGGCGCCGGTCACCAGCAAATCCTCTCACTTCTCAAGATCTTTATGTCAGGCTGCAGCTCCTATTTTTGAACTGACCTTCCCCGGGTTTAATCCACTTAGCCTGTGACCACCTTCATCAGCTTCCCGCAAGCACAGCACAAGGCGAGGCTGCGAGATCCTGCCTGCCGCACTCGCCATCCTCCCCCGCGGCCCCACCGCCCCCCTCGGGAACGTCTATTTGTAAAGAGGTGGATTAGGAACATTACCAGGCAGGTCACAGGGGTGTCAAGCTGCTCTTTCAGGGCTTAAAATCGGAGGCTCGCTCAAGAGGGACTGCTCGGTTCCTGTGAAAGCGGCGGGGATGATTCCTGCGATGTACTTGCAATTCACTCTATTACCAGCACCGGTGCTTCAGCCTGGAGCGTTTAGAGACACAGTCCCTGTAAACAAAGCAATCAGGACGTGTAGAAATGCTTTGCTTTAATTTTTCTTTTTTATTGTTTTTATTTTTGCACGTGGGGAAAATAAATGGAGTCTTTTTAAGTGCAATGAATGAAATTCATAAATGGTGCAAATCCGCCTAGCAGTCAGCGAGCACTGGGTGATTCATACCTGCCAAGGAACCCAGACCATCATCCCCTCGGAGCTGGGCACCCCAAAAGCAATTCTGTCAGTTCTCATGGGGTTGTGGGAGAGAAGAGATGTGCTCAGAGAACTGGCACCTGCCAGATTATATGGGAAGCAGAGCCCAACACCCTCCAGCTCCACAATGATATTCCAATGCCTGCGACCACGCACAACGTATTAGACACCGTCAAAAACATGTCAGGCCAAACCGTGGCTACAGGCTGTGGAGAAAACACTCCACCTCAGTGCAACATTCTTGCAGATCTTGTAAATCAGAAGCAGCTATTTCCCTTTTCTGTGCTGCAGGGATCTGCATAAAGGCAAATCCCAAGTGCTTCGTCATTCTGCTGAGCTCTAATCCCGTCAGCATCTCTGGCCACTCCATCAATCGGATTAGAACAAGGCTGAAAGTAAGAATACGGGCAGCTCGCCCACAGGAGCAGGGCCTGCGTGGGCAGATGCAGCCATCACCACTCAGCCGAGCCCCATCTGCCTGCAAGCACCCAGAGCTTTCCCCACCGCAGCAATTTGGGGTGGCCCAAGCTGCAGACAGGGCAGCCCGTGTTCAGCATCACCACGGAGAGGTAGGGGCAGTGTCTTTAGCCCCCTCCTGCCCCTCCAGAGTCTCTGTGCTGTTAATGGATGAAGTAACCGTAGCACGGCTGTCAGAGCCTTTCATGTTCGTGCCGAAAGTTTGCCAAAAATGTTCCGGCAGAATACATTTTCCATGAGAAAATGCTGCTTTAACAGAATCTAACCCTCCTGGTGGAAACCTGGCAGCTGCTGTATCCTGTGGTAGAAACCAGATTGGTGTATAAATAAGGATCCTGCCTTCATCCTGGGACCACTGGCAGAAAAAATAAAGGTGCATTCAAGGTCTCTCTTTTACTTTCTCTGCCTTTTCCCAACTACAAAAACAATTTCTCTCTTTTTTCTTTTTTTTATCTTTCTGTCCTATTTTTGAAAGTTTTAATTTCTTCTGACAACCTAAGATAAGCACAGCATATATGGGTACTGGGTTCTGCCTCCAGCACTCATTTCATGATCCAGGTGGGCACATCCTTTCCATCTCAGAGAGGAACCAGGTCTAGGACCTCACATAGTTTCACCAGCTTGGCTCAAATGAGGACTGATGGGTTGGGTTTGGCCCTAAAGCCAGTTCCAAGTTTTGCCTGGCTGGTCCTTGGGAACATACACCTTATCATACCCAAACACATAAAACAGCAGGTCCCCAGGGCTGCCACACTCTGTGAAGCACAAGGAAGGGCTTAATATCAGACTCAAGCCCGGTCATCCCAGAACGCCAGCATGAGCACCTCTACTTTAACATTTCCTGAGGGAACATCATCAGGAGTAAAAACTGATCTCCCATCCACAAATACAAAAACTGAGACCAGCCCTACTTTATCTGCTCCCAAGGGGACACCATATGGAAACCTGTCAGGTCTCAGAAGCTCCAAGGATCTCCACAGGAAGATCCTGTCTGTCTTAAAAAGTTATCTTGAGACTTTATCTTTTCTGAGGGCACTTAGTGACAAGTAGAGTTGACCTTTGTGGTGTTCATTGGGGACAGTCCTTGCTTTTGCACAAAAGCACCTAAGACAAGATTAGGTGAGCCAAAGTACCACTTCTTAATGACTTACAGAAACCCTCACTCTTACTATTTATAAAGTCACACTGTCTTGGCAAGAGGAAAGAAAGAGTTGGCATTATTTTTATATTTTCTAGATCTGTCTAAATTCTGCCTTACTCTTTTTTCCACTGTACTTTTCTTCAGAAATCAGTCCACACTTCCCACTCACCTATAGATTTTTCTTTCATTACTTTTCCCAGTTGGCAATTTCTCACAGAAACAATAGGAAATAAAGAAAACTAGGAGATTTCTCAAGATGTCATGTGAACCATAGCTTTCTCCAAAAATGCCCAGACTCTACCAATCTACATGCACTCACTACCTACCATACAAAGGTAACAGGACTCTAGTCCTTGAGGACTGGGCTGTCTGCACTGTATGTAGGTGATGCCCTGGACAGTTTGGGAAAATCAGATACATCCCTCTTTTCCTGCTTTTTAAAATGGCAGTATAGAGAATTCAAGGCTGTAACTGAGAGTTTTCCATAGACCTGTGAAAAAACCTGTATAATTCACTTGCAGGGAGATATATTCTACATGAATTTCACCAGGTTGATTCGAAAGTTATATTAAAGAGATGATCAAAGTGTGATACAGGTTATGAATCATTCTATCCAGATTCCAGATGTCATGTTCTTCATTATCTTTAATTTTTCTGAAGTTTCCCCACCCCTTCCTCTCTCATTTAAGAGACCTTTTGCTGCGTAAAACACTCCTTTCCAGCTCTGCCCTGTAGGTAGAGGCGGTGATCCCGAATGCAGAGCTGACCTGGCAAGCTCCCTGGCTAAAGTCTGACACTTACCCCCGATGCAGCAGCCACCCAGTGTCTTGCACATCAGGGAGAACCAGTACAAATGTGTTTGATTTGTAACTTTACAAGGACTTTCACATTGAGGTTTAAGTTCCTTTTATTAGTAGGCCTAAAGAAGGGCACCATTAACACATAACAAAGGAGGCAGAACTAAACTATTACCATAACAGCAGTGTTTTAAAAACCTCACTACTTAGAGGTTTATAAGGTTCCTTGGAAAGGTCATTGCAGAAGCCACAAAATGGAAACAGAGGAGAGAGATTCTCAGCTCCACTGTGCCTTCCCACATGCTTTCGGCCCTATACAGAGACCTGACTGGTTAAAACACAACTAAAGCCTCTCTTAAGCAACCTGCTCATCTTGAGGCCATCCAGGAACTTTCCCTGCGCCAGGAGGATCCCCTGTCAAGATTTAAGAGCACACTGTTCCATTGCTCCAGGAGAGCCTCAGCAGAAAAACTGAAGGGATAATTTAGCAGCTGAGACAGCCAGTGTTTCTCTCCCAACAACCTTGTTTCAAATAAGACCCTCTGTTCAACCCTTTTTTTCTGTTCTACTTTTCATGTTTTACTTTCTAGCTGTTTTGAATTAAGAGTATCCAGGCCCCAAATGAAACATCAAAGTGTTTCAACGTGTCTAAATGAAATGCTGTATCTTTTCTAACACTTTCATATTTGTTTAACAACCTCCATCAGAAAAAGTGTTCCCAACACTGTTTATCCAGTTCAAGGTCCACACACTCTTAGGCTGTCCTAAAATAAAGACATCAACAAAAGCTGTATTATTTCGAGACATTTCCTTATAAAGCAATGACACTGTGTATTAGCAGCCCTTATTCTCTGCAAATCCCTGTCTCAGCTGCAGAGGAAGGAAAGGGCTGGCTGGTCCGGGAGAAGAGACCTGGCTGAGCCTCTGCTAACTCGTGCCAAAGCACATCCCAATGCCTGCACAGCCAGCACAGTGCCATCCTCACTGAGGCTTTCCTCCCTCTCCTCCACTAGCCAGACAAATCTGGCACTTCCCTTGGGGCACTGAGCCAGAGTCCCCTCCCTGGCTGGCCCAGCTGTGCTGGAGATCAGGGGGAACTGGAGATTGGCAAGGATGAGTAACCATCGAGCAGGCAGCAGCTGCCTTTCTTTTTCCCAGGAAGAGTCATCGCTCTGAGGTGGCATCCCTGCAGGCAAGCCAGATTTCCAGTCTATTAAACTGACTACTTCCTTCATCACCTGTATTTTCCCTAAGATTTTTAGGAGTTGCCTTAGCCTTTGTGCAGCATGACTTAATCCACCACTTCTGATGATCTAATAGATTCCAATCCTCAGACCTCTCTCCATGATTTCACTGCTCTGCTGTCTCCTCTTTGCCTGATCTCCATCTGACATGGAAAACATCCCTTTCTCAGCCCTTCCTCACCCTTGCCTTGTCTCCTGACCACCCCATGTCCCCAGACCTGTTTGACAGAAATCCCACCACACACTCCTCGCACATGTGGAGCCTTACCCCTCCTGGCCCCCCAGAACAGGGAAGGACCACAGCCCGCACCTCCTGGCTGCCAAGAAGGCAGTCTGGAATGTGAGCTCATGTTTTCCTAAAATAAGCAGGAGCTGTGCACTTAAACTCAACACCTGCGGCAAGGCGGGAGTGGCTGTTAACGCTGTGCAGCATCCAAAGCACTCCTCGCACGTGGCGTGGCGTGGCACAGCGCGAGCCAGAGGCATGGAGCAGCCAGCAGCCTTCCAAGGGTGACTAATGCCTTGCTGCTAAAAACAGCTTCCGGGGGTTTCCATGAGCAAATCTCACTACAGGTCGAGTATTGGCTTTTCACCTGCTAAATACAAGAGCTTCACTGTAAAGTCCACACTGATGGATTTTATTTTTTTTTTTTTACCGGTGCATAGTACAACTGGCAAAGGAAACCTAGCTCTTTCCTAAGTGATGGCAGCATCTGATCCTTGTTAACACCGCTCTTAAAAGCCAAAAATATCTCCCTTTAAATAGATTATGTGAGAGTGTAGAAACAAGGATGTGTGGTAGACATGCAAGAGAAGACTGGAACACAAAGTATATTGCACGCATGGACACAACTGTACAAGGGCCAAAGAGAAGGTGTGGAAAATAACATCCTGATACGGCTTCCCAGAGAAGCACAGTGCTGCATCAAATAGGTCATCTTGTCAAAAACACATGACACTCAGCTAGTTCACAAAAGGACCAAGCAAAATTCTTCACAGCCTTGTTTCAGAAAGAAACTGATAAGAACTGCCATCAGTCCTTTGGACTTACCAGGGTCTGTGTCCCTTCTGACCTGCAGGGCTTTGCTGCTCCTCTCTCAGGCTGCTGGGTTATTTCAGCGCTTCTGTGTGAATCAAAGCCACATCTCCAAGAAAATTGAATGAACACATGGCTCTGCTCACTGTGGGGACATATGTATATACAGTGTGAATTTCTGGACTTATTCAATTAATGCCTTGCCTAAACAGGCTCCAGAGCTATGTTTTCCTGCATATTTGAGGGTTTCAATCAAGCAGCTGAATCGTGTAATCCACCATCTCAGACATGACATATTACTTGCCAGTTCTGACTGTCCCTGACAAGTTGGTTCATCTTATAAATCATTTGGGGCTTCCAAATGAAATATAGATTGATTTTATTTTGCTTACTTCATTTTAGGAGCAAGCAGCCCAGAGGTGGGTGTGTCAAAGTTCCCTCGCAATACTGCTCCTAGGAGCAATAAAGTCCTTGCACAAACATTAGTGGAAAGTAAAAGGCAAGTTGAGCAATTGCAATTGAAATCAGACTGCCTTGAGAAGCTGTCAAAATATCTATGAATACATCACCCCCATTAGCAATGTTATACCAGCTGCTGAATTTTGTGGGAGACACATATATGTATCTCCCTCTAATTTAGAGGACCCACTTTCCCACCTTAGAACTTCCTATTGTGACTTTTGTTCAATATTAAACACCACCAGGGCCAGTGTAAGCACGATGGCAAGGACAACAGATCTTCTCCTCCGAGGCTTCATTTAGTTCATGCTGCTGTTAAGGTGATGAAAAAGAGGTAAAAGATGTGCATTTGACAGTGCAAGGGGCACTGCAAGATTGGCATGGGGCAGCTCACTGTGGCCCAAGTCCTTGAGAAGATAGCCAAGCTTTGAAGACACTGTATCTTCATCCTGAGGACTCCACAGAATCCCAGTGTGAAAAAGATGGATGCCATGGAGTGGCCCTGCCCTGAGTAGAGAGAGAACATAAATTTTATAACATGGTTTTGACTCCAGAGAGGGGTCAACCAGTCCAGTGTGGCAGAGACAAGGTTTCAACACCTTGAAGCAATTAATTGTAGTATTCCCAAGGGGCAGGAGACTGCCTTCAACTTACTTCTAATTAATTTACAAATTAGCCTGCTGGCCCATAAAGAGCATCATGCACTAATTAAGCCCAGCTGCTTTATGGGAAGAGCTACAAGGAAATCTGTAGATCTCGGGTACCTAAAACAAATGTCATATCTGCAATTTATTCAAATAGCACTCATTGCTCCTGGAAGTTGTAAAAGCTGAGAACACATTCAGTCACAAAGAGTTAAACATTTATTTTAAGTCCTGGGGATATCCACAGTTATAATCAATAGGAGAAAGAGACAGCACCAATAGTGTCAGTGTCTACCTAGGATTTGCATCTCATGTTGATGGAGAGGCATGGTTGAAACTTTTCCCACAGATGCACTTTTAAGATGCTCTCCTGTGTGCTTTCTCTGGTTTCTAATGAGGTGTAAGCTCACCTTGAGCTGGCATCATTACTTGTCTCTGCTCACTAGGGAGCAGGTTATATTCATGAAACCTGTAGGAAATTAACTGTTTGTGAGACCTGCTTCTCTCTGCTCCGTGTGGCAGAGTTTGGACGTGTTCAGAGGTTGCTGGAGACAGGGGAGTAGACAGAGAGGGAGGGAGTCAGAGATTTGCAGAGCCAGGCAGCACACTGGTTGCATAAGCCCTGTGTCCGTGGGAAATCAGACTAAAACCTTTTCAGAAGCAATACAAACATGTAGCCTTTTAGGACTAAAGTCATTTATGCAGAAATTTCCCCTATGGTCAGACTATTTCAAAATTATCCACACTGGGATGTCTTGCATTTTGCTTTGAAGCATCTGGTTCTCAGCATGTCACTATTAGTTTGATCTAGCAGTTCCTATCCTTATATAATAGCAAACCACTTCATGGCTATTTCACACAAAATGTCTCTCTTTTTGCCCACTAAATGACCTGGAACTAGAACACAATCATTCTGTTTGCACAGTTTTACATAACATTCACCAGAGTTTTCACACAACACTATTAAAGACTAATTTGTTTCTGTTCCCAGGCTGATGGAAAGCAGTTCTTTTGGTAGCTTGATTGCGTCAGTGTTCTTTGAATATGTAAATAAAGATACTGAGATAAGACCTGTCCAACTGCAGAGCTCTTTTTCTCTTTATGTTTACCAGATACTTCAAGCTAAATAAAATTACTCTTTGCACTTGTTCTGCCCAAGAACATGCTCAACAAATAGGTAATCAAATTTTCTTGGCTCTCACAAGCCCTCCCCAACAAATTGTGGTCACAAACAGTATCTAAGAGGACTTACAATCACACATTTCAAAAAGGTATTCTGAAAAATTACTTAGGATCCCAAATATACCATTTTGAAAAGCAATTTAACTCCCAAGGAATGGGGTTTTCAGGGAGTTTTAGGTTCTTGAGCATTTAATGGCCAGCTTAGAAAGATGAGCTTCTACTTCACAGAACGTGAAAAGTGTTACCTTGCCAACTCCTATTGATCTTGACAGAAATACATTACTTGTTGGCATCTGACAGTGTCACTGAGCACCCACCCTCACCTTCATTGGTACAAAACACCTCTGCAAAGGGATTGAAAGATGCTTTTCTAAATGTCTTCAAATATCATTTGCTGGGCAAAGGGCAGAAATATTTTCGCTGCCTGGTTTCTTTAGGTGTAGTGACTTGGAGGTCCATTTCCTTGGCAAGATTTCCTGAACTGCCTGAATTGTCAATATAGACAGATGATTTTGGAACAGTATTTTGCAAAACTGGCCTGAGTCTATTTAAAAAAGATGTTGATATGTCCCACACAACATGTGAACTGCTCTCTAGAGATGCCCAATTTTGAAAGACATGGGAAATCAGTCAGCTGCATGTTTACTTCTGATGCTCCAGATATAGGATGAATGCAGCCCTAGACCTCATACATGTAACCTCAACATATGAAAACAAGCCTAACAGTACAGATTCATCAAATCAGCTCATCAGATGTTGGGGACATGGAGCAGGTGTGCTGGTAGAAGGTGCCAACAGTTAAAAGGAAAAAGACACTGGCTCTCTCAGTCTTCGTCTGTGTCCCTGCCTTCTTTGCCAGCTTCTTCCCTCCTGGACTTTAATTCACCAGATGCTATGCATGGATATTCTGGTCTCTGAAGGAGGGAAATCACCTCCTATTAGAATAATATGACGATATTACATTCATTTTGCTAGAGTTAATTTTAAACAATTGCTACAGGTTAAAGTCCTTTATGTAACATCCCCAAGAAAAAACAATGCCAAGAATATCTTAGGGCAAAAACAAGGGAAAAGTAAGAAATTCAGAAAGCAGAAAATTATTCCGATCACATTTTAATGTTTGGTTTGTTTGGTTTTTTTTTTTTTTTTTTAATAATATCTGAACAGAAGGCATGTACCAGACAGTTACAGGAGTGAATTAGAAGGGCTCATTTGCCCTTCAGAAGGGTACATGAGCGACCTCCTCTTTATGGTACTGCAAACCCACATTGTGAAGGGAATATTATATAGAGCAATAGAACTTTACTTGCCCAGTCAGTCTTTCTTCTGATATTTCTTGGGATTGTTTTTGTCTGTGTATTTTGATAAGTCAAAAGAAATGTTGTCTATTTGCAATTGCTACCTTACACCACACCCCAAGAATTATTATTTTTAAAAAAGATCAGTCAGAAAAGAAAGATTATTAGTCACTGATATTAGTCATTGATAGAGGAACAAGGTCACTTTAAAGGTCAGAATATTTCAGTAGCTACAGGAATTCTGCCTAAACTACTCAGCATCCCATCCAACAGTGCATGACAAGAGGTTCTGGAGGCAGAATGGCCCAGAGAAGCATTTTGCTAGCACCAGGTTTATTACGCTGCTTGAAGCAACACAGACCCTTATGCTATTCCATGGCATCAGCTGTTGATGGAAATGTGTTTAGAGGAGCTGAGAGCTCACCAAAGCTTTCCCAGAGTACTGCCACTTCAGAATGCAAAAAAACCCCAAGCTCTTAAAAACATTTTGATGCAAAACTGCCTCTGAAATCAGTGGCCTTTATGAGGAGCTCAACACTGCCCAAGGCTCCCCAAGAGCTGCTCTGCCCTCCTCCTGCTGGGGAGAGGGAAAACCCACATGTCCCATAGAGGCACGGATAGCTCAAGGAGGCAACAAAGGCTGTTCCCTTTCCACCTGTTTCCCTCCTGGGACAGCCTGGAAATGCCACCAAAGATCCAGCAGCAGAAGTTATGCCTTGCCTTACAAATCCCCACACCTTTTCCTCTTCTTTTCCTGCAAAGCAGCAGGAGGGAGCTGAGTCAGGATGTTCCCACCACCCTCTGGGTCTCAGGCACATTTTCCTGAGCACTTCTGGCATCAGGAATCATTCCTCTTGCTGGGGAAGAAAGAAAGGGTACCAGGGTCTGAAGCATCTCCTGCTGGCACAGTGGCCCAGGCAGGCTGCGTAGGTCATCAACAGTCCCCACCACAGCCAGCTCAGCTTTATCTCCGTACTGAATAAACAACCAAACATCTGCTTTAGGATATCAGCTGGAACAAAAGCACTGGACATTTTGAGTGCAATTTAACAATGTCTATGACCTCAGACGATTTGTTGTTTCTTTAGCGCGTGCAGAGCCTGACCCCATTCACATCCTCCAAATCTTTTTGCTGTCTTCTTCTCTTCCTACCCTCAAAAAGGCCACAGGATGAAAACAAAAGAAAAAAAAATCCAAGGGGAACCAGTATTAAATTTTAAGTAGCAACAACCAAGCACTTAATCAGCATGAACACGGTATCCATAAATCTTTATCACCAACAATTTTTTTGTATCTGGAATCCACTATCCTGCAAATTCGTCCCATTTTTCCACTCAGTGATGTCATTAAATTGACCTCATTTGTCAAAGCATATGAAGGCAGAAATCCGTGGACTTGTTAATTTCTCCGTTTGAAAACGTAATCTTGATTCATAAACTAAATTTTATGGAAAGAAATCTCATTGTATTTGGAAACTACACTCTTGTTACTCCAAGGAAAATTAAGCACAGACCACCCTTTGTTTGGGTTGGCACTGGAGGACACTTTAACACCTGTGTTATTTTCTTATAGCCCAAGAGCAGCCACTCATTCCTTTCCATTTCAACCCAATATTTTTCACCTCTGTCTCTGGCTGTGGTCACCACAGAAATTTCAGAATGGCTGAGGTGAGGTGACAACAATAAACATGCTTTATCACAGCTTCCCAGAGACTACTCTGAAAAAATGGGATCCTTTTCTTTTTCACAGAAGAATAACTTTGGGTGTGGGCAAAGTATTCTGAAAACATACCAATGCCTGAGAAAAAAAAACAAAAACAAAAACAAAACACAAAAATGTTTTCCTGAAGCTCATTATTTTTATTATTTATTATTTTTATTCCGTAGTTCTTTACTAATTCCATCACCTCTTAATGTAACCAGTTCTTTCACAATGAAATCTAACTTCTAATTTCACTTTCCATTTCTGAAGTAACACATCAAAACTGGTCTTAGCCTATTATAACTGCTAAAATGTTCAGCTCTTCACCAATGGGCTGCAATAGGAAGCGATGAATACAAATCTTACTTTGGCATGAAGAGATAGTGTGAGTGGGTATCAGCAGTAGTGTCCATAAGTGTGGGTGTGAATTTGTTTTTTGTATTTGATATAGAAACAGGGAAAGCAAAAATAGAGAATCATAGACTCATTCACCTTGGAAAAGACCTACAAGATCATCAAGTCCAACTATTAACCCAGGACTGCCAGGCCCACCACTAAGCCATGTCCCTAACCACATATTTTGGCTACACACACTGGAACTAAAGGAAATACAAGACAAGGATGAAAAAAAAAAAAAACCAAAAAAAAAAAAAACCCCAAAAAAAACAAAAAAAAAAACAAAAACAAAAAAAAAAAAAAAAAAAAAAAACAAAACAAAAAAACCTATGCACCAATTTCCCATCTACTCTGCATCCTGTTTGGTGAAGAAAACTCTTCAGTGTCATGCAAGAAGCCTTAAAATGGGTAGTGATGACACGTGCAGTACAGCCAAAAGACAGAGCTTTGATAACAAAGTATTTCATAGCCTGCTGTTGCATTTAAAGAGGGTGTGCAGCCCTCACAGATTGCTAAGGATGCACCAGATGGGTGAGATGCATACAGTGCATGAGAACAGGCACAGACAGTGCAGGCAAAAAAACAACTCTTGAAAAACAAGCTCTTTTTCCTAGGGGCTTTGGCAAGAAGCCACAGAAAGAGTTAAGACCCAGCCGACCTCGGTACGCCCAAACTTTGTTCCGTCTTTTGGGCATCTCTGAAACAGTGACTTAGGTTTATGTGGTCACCAGCACTGTCCTGATGCAGGTTCATACTGTAAACAGCACTGTCCTCCTACAGCTTCAAGCCAGGTCAGCAGGGCTGGGAGTCTCTGGGACAGCCTTGACTTGGCTGCTGCACTCAGCCCCTGTGCCTGCCACTCCGAAGATGCCTGCTTCTCATCATGTTTCCCTGCTGTGCTCCAAGGGCCATGTCTTTGGGAAGTATTTTTGCAGCAATAAAGCAGCATTTTCACAGGGCAAAGCTGCATTTTAATAGTAAGAGGAGAGGACTGTTAAAGGCTGCAGCAGGCCCCATTTGGTGCCAGGCACTGTTTTTTTTTTTTCCTCTCCTCCATATGTACCCCATATGCAAGTACAGCTGAGAAGCTGACATGGAAATTTTTTAAAAAGAAGACAAATATCTGAAACTGCCCTGAGGAGGTTCAGGGCTTCTTAACTCTGCTTTTCCAAGAACTGTGAAGACCCCAGAGATCTCTTACCTCTGTACTTTCTAATTCCCTCCTTGCAGGTAATTAATAACACAGGTGACTGTGATGTGGGTGTAGGGGTGAGAACTTTACACTCTTTATGCCCTCTCCACAGCACAGCTGCTAGTCAGTGTTTTGGTCCTGTGCCGTGGGAACACATCTATGGCTGACACAGCACAGGCAGGGGCTGTCTGTACTATTGCTTAGTATTAGTACCCACTACTTTGCCCACGTTTGGATGGCTGTAATGGGTCTCAGAAGAGCAGAGGTAGGTCTGTGATGGGTGTCCTGTCCCAGCCTCTCCTACCATCCCTCCACTGTCAGGAGTCTAGGGTATCCTGCACTGCCTAATGCATCCATTTACTTTCACCTCAAGAGTCCCTCCCAGCATAGACCACCAGGTCAACCAGAACCAAAACCCTCTCCAGACTGTGTTTTCAGCTGCAGAAGAGGCATGGCAGTGCCCTGCTGTCAACAAGGAAGCCATGCTCCAAAGCTCCTTCTTCCTTTCAGCTGAGAAATTCACTGCCTATAGATTCATGTGGATGGGTTTGTCTGTGTCCCCTGCACGGAACTGTTAAGGGATAATGACTCAAAACATTCCCCCTTTTGTGGAGATGCCGGGGTGCTTTGTTGAAACGGAGGTGATGAGTTTTTGGGTGTCTAATGGCCAACCTTTGATCTGGTATTTCGGAGGGTGAATGATGGGCTGTGAGTGAGACAGGAGGCAGGTCCTGTGTAGACATTGTTGTGCCTCTCCTCAAGCTGAGTTGCCCTCCCTTGCATAAACCTCTGGGTTGTGGCGATCCCCCTCCTCCCACCAGGAACATTGGCACGTGGTTGATGGGCCATGATGGGCCATAATGGGCCATAGTGGACTCAACTGCGTTGGTGTCATGGGCAGCTGTGTGATTTAGAAGGTGTCAAGAAACCCCGAAGTGTCCCATGATCCACAACATTGCATCATCCAGTGTGAAGCTGGAGCCTTAAGGGAAGTATATGGGCGTTCCCACCTGAATCTGAGTGAATATAAACCCAATAGATGTGTTCTGTGGGTTTTCCCAAGGCTTTTCCCCCACCACTCTTTTAGATATCCCCCAGCACCTGATGGATTGGGTCTGTGACCATAACTTCAATAGAGACTGCGTGGCAGCCCAGTCTCACTGCAGGGCCTACAGGTGGTGGGATCTTCACACTCTTGTCCTTTCTCTTTCTTTCTTTTGCCTCCTGCATGTCCTTGGGTGATGACGTTGCGCATTCGTATTGCAAAGATTTAATGTTCTTATATTGCTATAGACAATAATAACCAAGATGGCTACATACCTGTTTTCTTTTGCAACCAAAGTGTTCTGTAATAACCCCTACCTGTATGTATTTACAAACGCTGATCATCCAGTGTTGTTTCACTCTAATACACCCCAAGGAATCTATTAACAATAACCTGGTTAGCTTTGTCTGCTGCAGTGTGTCATAACACCCTGCTGCTCGCCGCAGCATTCAATAGCTTCCCCTTTTCATACATACATGTGAAATAGATCCTGAAATTTTAAAAAATGGCATAATCTCTCCACTAGAACAAACATTCCTTGGACTTCTTCCTTTCAGACCCTGAAGTGCTCCCAGGATTCATTTTGGTGTCTAAACAAAAATGTGATCTTTAATCAGGTAGCATGAGAAATACGTGGGGGGGGGGAGTAGTAATAAAAATTACATCATTACATTTCTTTGTTGTGCTTTTCTCATTGTCCTGGCATTAGGAACTCTTTGGCATTAGGTGAGTGTCCCTCCAAGTATCCAGAATTCTACTTTTGAAACATCTGGCTTGTTCGCCACATCTCCAAATGTGACTCAGCCTAAGACATCCACATACTTGCTGTAAAAGGGGCTCCTCCCTTCATGTCTCCTCTCCCATCGTTTCCTAAATTTCATTGTGCATCCTCCACTGAGCAGACACATCATTGTCATGTGGTGGCTTGCCATGGACTCAAGGACCTTTTGCTCCCCAAAGGCTGCCCTGTATCGAGGCTTCTAATCAAATGTCCTTCCATGAAAGCAGCTGGAGAGGAGATTGGTTCTTGCATGCATTTGAAGACATGGAGGTTACATTCCCAAAACAAAATATATCAAGCTTGCCAGGAGCACTTAACATGTGGACAGATTCTATGAAGCCATCAAAATTTTTTTTAAATATTTGTCAATGTATATTAGTATAGAGGTCTGCAACTAAGGCAGTCACAGTATTTCGCTGCCCCATGTCCTAGACCCAGATACCTACCCTTGTTTGCTGCATCCTTGAGCTTCTACAACTCCTCTGGGAAGTTATTTGATATTGCTTGTATTTCAGTTGTGTTCAGCACTATCATCATGCCAGACACTGTCAAACTAGACAAATCAGATAAAGCGAGGGCAGAGATACAATTTCTACCTCCCATTTTATACTAGGTCAAGAGACATTATGGGGAGATCTTAGCATGCCACTTAAAAGGACCCAAACTGCAGCATGAACTGTAAGCAGCTCAGGCTCCTGGGTGGCCGCAATGCCTCTGTTTCCCCCAGCAAACATCTGCTTTTTTGAAGTTCTGGTCCTTGTTCCCACATGGACCACAGGGTTTGTGGCCCTTTCAACACCATGCACATGAAGAAGCAGGCACCGCCAGACTCCCTGCCACCCCTCTCAGCTGGTCCCTAACCAGGAAGGATGCCTGCTTCCCCAGTCTCCCATTTCCCAATGCTCTGTGTCACCAGCTCCCAGCAACGTCCTTGATGGGACCACCTGAGAAACAGTTGCTGCCCTTTCCCTCCTCACAAAAGTCATGCAGAAAAACAACCACCTGCTGCCTGCTTTATTCTGCAGTGCATTTTAAAACATTTAAAATATCCTTTTTCATGGCCTATCAGGTCCCCTAAATCCCTCCCTGCTTGTTAAAATGAACCAGGAAGATGGAGATGAAGATGTGAGTCCTCTTGGCCTGCTTTGCAGCTAAGAGAAACAGGGGGCTGCTGGTCTCCATGCTTCTCAGACCATGGGTAGAGGATAAGGGCTGTCAGGGACAGACAAGAAGACCTTTTCTAGGACCAGCTCAGTGGGGAGCATCACCCTCTCTCTGCACTAAGATGGTGAAGAGAAGCAGACATGAAAGGAATGGTGTGGCAGGGAGCCAAGATGATGAGTGACTGACTTGGGAAGTGGACTGTGGCAGGGAAAGGTACTTTTTACAGGTTTCTGTATTACCTCTTGCAATATTACCTACTGAAAAAGATAATTTTGCTCTTACTTTAAGTGGTTTTTACACTTCAGTAGAGCAGACGATGCAGTATATGATTCTCTTACAAAGAGTGAGTTTTCTGCACTGTAATAAACACTACATTGATGGTACTTGGGTCGCTTTTCTATATGGAAAATCAGGAAAAATATTCATAAACCTATGGCAATATCTTTTCTGTAGCTTTGGGGAGTCAGCCTTGAACAGAGACACAGTTCAGTGGAATATCCTGTAAGGTATAAAAGGTAAGAATTGTTATTTTCCATTAAAATCTTTAGGGTATTTTCTGTAAAAATTCTATAAAGCTATTCGTCTTTGGGACATCTGAATGACTCTGAGTTTTGTTCTACCACTTGAGGTGTTGTTTTAGAACTACTTCAGCCCTTTAAATGCGTGTCTGCCAGACAATACAGCTGATAAGAATTTGCCATTAATTGGAGAGTAGGGCATGTACCAGACTAAGTGATTTACTTCCAAAGTGCTGTTATTGTGGTTGTAGACTGCATTTAGTTGCTTAGAAACCATCCTTATCGATGATTCAAGTTTTCTCTTGATAGCTTGGTGAACAGATAGCACCTTTCTTTTTCACTCAGCGGTTGTCAGGAGGAACAATTTTGTAAAAACCTCTGCAAAAGGCAGTATCCCTCCATGGACAGGCATCAGCATAGCTGGCGTGTTGCTTTTGGCCAATTTGATCCTTATTCCAAAGGATCAAATAAGATTTTTGGAAAACAGCATTTGGCAACACAATGCTTAGAGACCTATTGTTCAGCTGGGGGGAGAGGGAGAAAAAAACTTGCACATCAAGTGGGAAGACTTATCTGACAAACAGCATATCTAACAAGCAAAAGATACTGAGAAAAAGGTCTCTGTAATGTTTCATTAAAACCACAGACACATTACCAATGTGGACTTATAGGCTGGAACTCATTAGTAAATGAATTCTATCTGTGACAGCCTTGTCAAACCCAAGCTTTACTGATTACATTTGGCTTTCAGGCAGTAATCCCTAGGGAAAATGATTTATTTCAGCACTTGATGAGTTACTTCATCGATGGCAGTGATAATGACATTATCTTGACTTAGGTTAGCATTTATAGGCCTCTTGGAAAGACTGAGTGTTCAAGGGGGATTTGAATGAAGACAGGTGGGAAGTCAAGTATCATGGTGCACAAGTAGTTAGAAATGTTTGGAAAGCGCAACCCACCTATAATAGCAAAAGGGTTCACCAAACTGGGCTGAAGCAGGGAATGCTAAGAGGAAATGAGCCCCAGCTTAGGCAGCAGTGGAGAGGGACTTCAGGCTGCCTGCCTCCCTTGCCCAGCCCAGTACCCTGCTGGTGTACACGGGCTGAGCAATGCTGGCTTTGACTCCGGACAGCTCACAGCTAAACCTGGAGCTGCAGCAGGGAATGGAACCCCTCTGACAGCGAAGATGTCAGACTTCCCAGAGGTAATGAGAAAATGAAGCTGAATGGGTGATGACCAGCCGGTAATGATGTGCGAAATCGGAGAGGTAACAGACACAGGCAGAGCTGAGTTGGGAGGCTGTGCGGACTAGAAGCAGGCTGTTAATGGATCAGGCCAATATCAACGTGCTTTCTTAGCAGTCCAAGAAGAGAGAAATGGAATAGGGATGGATCAGAGCAGCAGCAACTCTGACTCCTCTTTAGACAATCCTTTTTTCCTTTCAGTGTCCTTGGGTCAATAGAGATACATTGGGATCCTTAAGATCAAGGGAATACATCCTTGAACTCCAGGCATTAAAGCTACCAAAGGAATTAATGTTTTACCTTCACACATCTGCCATGGCATTTCATAAAATACAGATCAAGTGGTCCAAAATACCTGTCTTAACTGGCCAGACATGGAACAGGAGCTCCAGGAGAAATCAGAGATTTCTTTGAGATATGTCTGATATAGAAACCACAGGTGAGATTTCACCACAAGATCCCAAGCTTTGCCAGTTTGAGCTGTGAAGATATTTTCTGAAATGCAGGGACAAAACCTGAGCCCAGGAACCAAGGTTATCCCAGCAACAGCTGTTTGGAAACCCCTTCCTTTGGGAAATCTTTTTTTGTTTAGAGGACATCAAAGAGGGATCTAAGGATGCTTGACAGCCCTTTAGCATACCCAAAGGATGACTGTTAAGGCTCGTGTTGTCATCGAGCTGGCCTAGTAAGGTTCCTTCTCCATGAGGAAATGCACAGCAAACCACCCTGGGTGTGCCAGGGACAAGAAATCAAAGCAGTAACACATTTGAGGACTCAAAACCTCTAAGACAACATCACATCACCGTTCTTCTGATCTGTCTGTATGGAAACTTACTCTGTGGCAGGAGCATCTGCAGGCCTTGTGCAAATTCAGGAGGTTTTATGTCTGCTGAAATTGTTCTGTCAATTTTCACTGGAGAATATGTCTCTCAAAGTGCAATGAGCATGTACCAAGTCATTCTGATCCAGTATCACCCCAGCTATAACAATGAAAGAAAGAGCAGCTTATCTTTCCCAGTAATTAACTCTAATCTGACAAGACATAGGTGAATAATTGCAAGAATAAAGGCTATTACATCTCCAATAAATGAAATTTGATCTGCTTTTTTTTTTTTTCAGCTCCAGTCTTCAGCTGGAGCACAAAGTTGTTTCTGCTGCAAATCAAAAGTGTGATATGATTAAACAGCAAATCTACTATTACTGCTTTTAAGGCAATACTAACTTTTAATATCCTAAGCAAATAAGCTTGTGATAGAAGCTGCAAAATTCAATTACAACTTCTGGAACAGAGTCTAAGCCATAGGGAGCAAATGGCTTTACTTTAGAAAAACTTACTTTCTTATTTAGGGAAAAGGGGGCTGGGTGTTAAGCTTGTGCATAGTGCAAATGGCTTTACTTTAGAAAAACTTACTTTCTTATTTAGGGAAAAGGGGGCTGGGTGTTAAGCTTGTGCATAGTCCTGAGATGCTGCTTCAAAACAAAAAATCTGCATACAAAGTCTTTCACCCAGTATCATACATATTGTCAAAGGAAAGTAGTGGACTTCAATTTGCTAGATGACCATGGTTATCATAAATTGCAATGAAACCTTATTTCCTTGGGACAGGGAGTTTGTCAGTAAAGAGGAATTCTGCAGAAACTTCAGGAAGAGAAGAAAAAGTGATGTTTCTTCCAGCACACCTGATTCTAACTGGTATTGAGGACCCTCTATGGGCAAAACCCTGAGGGGCACCACCTCCTAAATTCCCAGGAAAATAGTCTAGAGAACAGCTGAGCTTATAAAACACTTGGAAGTGCTGTGTGCAATTTAAAATAAAAACTATAAGGCTAAATGAAGTGAATTGTTTAGCCATAAGCCTAAATTAACAAATAATGCAGAGGACAATACTTTTCACCATGTAACCATATTAATTTCTATACACAACAGTGTATTTTGAAAGCAACATGGTTCAGAGCTACCAATAATATGTGGCTGCTGTGCTATTTCAAATGGCCTGTCTGTGCTGAGGACAATGCAAAATATGATTTTATTAATCTTTCATTCTAATTTCGTGGCACTCAGCAGCGTTTGTGACTGTGCACAATGGCAGGCACCAATCCAGAGCCTGTACTGGCACAACCTAGGTTTGTTCCATTGACCCCAGCAGAGCCATGCTGATTTACACCAGATGAAATCTGGCCCATGATTTCTGCCTCGGAAGGATTAAACTTAATTAGTTCTTTATATTTGACCCACAGCGTGGGGATATCCCAGCATCACAGACCCGAGGGTGTCCATCTCTGCCCTTGGCTGTGGTAAGCATCCCCATTCAAACCAACATCATGACAGCTGCCTGGCAAGAAGCAGAAACTCTGCTGGGGCACCAGGCCCACTGACTGGTTGGGATGGCCATGAGGGGTCACACAACAGGTTTTTCAGAGGTGGGAGGGCTCCATGGGGGTCCCAATTACTGCCCTGACAGAAGCGGCTTTCAAGACCAGCCCTACAGGACAGCAGTCCCTGAAAACTCTTGAGACTTTCTCCACAAGGAAGAGGGGTTTGACCCTTTCAAGGGATCCTCCTCATGCTTGGCCTGGATGTGCTCTTGGTCTGGCAGTGCTGGAGAAAGGTGAGTGTGGGGTCCTTGTCTGCCTCACACCATGGCACACGTGTTGTGGCACTCCATCACATCACCCTCCTGCTGGCTGACTCTGCTTCCTTGTTTTTCTACTGCTAAATTACCCTCCTTGAAAGCTAATATGGAGTGGGTAGACTCACACAGCTGCTAGCTTTGCAATATGCTCTGAAAGTTTCCAAATCTCTGACCAACAGGGAAGCAGAGAGCAATTTGCAGGGGACGATTTAACACCCAGGTCCTGCCACCCAGACAGTGCCACTGCTACTTTGACCAAGACACTCAATGCAGACCCTGTGAAGATATCAGAAGCCAAACAATTTGGGATTTTAGAGGTTAAAACACAAGCACCTTAGCTTGCCTTGCTGTGCCAGAAGCCAGCAGCAGTCTGCCCGGTTCCCAGCATGATCCATTGCCCATGGGAACCACTGCTGAATGAGGACACATTGCCACACTGTCCTGTGCTCACTGCAGTTTGACAAACGCTTCTAAGGAGCTACTTACATAGAACCCATTGTAATGATCGTGCCTTGGGGCTGTGTCCTTTCTTTCCAAGCAGAAGGAGCTGAAAGCATGTATGGAAACTATTTCTCACTGGGCACACTGGTGCAGAGAAATCCAAAGGCCTTTTTTTCCTGTGCTTCTCAGCCTGCACACCCTCACTCACACTCCTCTCAGCCTTCTGTTTATGAAGGTCGGAGAAGATGTCTAAGATCATCAAATCCAACCATTAACCAGCACCACTGTGCTCAATGGGCAACTATTATGCATATGACAGCTTAGGGCACCTGCTGCTGATCAATCTGCAGTTGAGGGATTACTTTCTGGTCCCCAGTTAAACAGGTTCCCTGTGATGGGGCCACAGAGTGAACAGGAAGAATAACAAATGCAAAGCTCATGGCATTCACCCTGTGCAACCAAAATGAGGCAATGCATGAGGGAAATCCTTACTCTGACAAAGTCAATGGTCACCTCCTCCTACTGCATTAGGATTTTGCCTCTTTTTTTTTTTTTTTTTTTTTTTTTTTTTTTTTTTTTTTTTCTCCAGTTTGGAACTAAGCAAACTGTTATGCCAGGAATGGTGGCTGGGTTTGTTTTGCAAAACATACCTAGGAGTGTCACAGTGCCTGCCTTCCATGTAGGCATAAATGGCTTCAATATAATCATGTAAAAATCCCCTGCTGCTAAGCTGTACCTATATGGAGTTGATTTCACTGTGTCCCTTCACTTGAAGACTTGCTGAAATTCAGCTGTTAACCCTAAGGTATATCTCCTTACAGATCTGAAGAGTATACACTGGTTCAGTAATTTTGTCATTTCATCTGGGAAAGATCAAGTCAGAAACTTTTTTTTTCCCTCTCTGTTCTCTTTAACTTGGTAATTACACTGTCTGTGAGAAAACAGAGCAGAAAGGAAATTGCTTCTAAAGGACATGGTAATAAACGTGTCACGTATATCACTTAGGTGGGTTGTGTTTATTATTAACTCGGAACAGAAGACGACTTGAGCTGCAGTGCGGGAGCATGATGGACTTATTCTCCCGAGAGTTCAATTCCAGACTGCATTGATTATCCCACATTTGCACCAAGGGGACCCAGTCCACGCCATGCACATCATTAACTGAGGGAGAGACCTGGGAATCCTATTTCTGTATACATTTCTCCACAGTTCAGCAGCAGAGAATTCCCTAACATTTCCCTCTTTGATAATTTCCACTGACTGAGGATAAGACTAATTTTAATTAAACCAATACGTACTGAGGATTACTCCTCTGACTTCACACTAATGCCAGCCAACAGAGATGAAAATCCTCATTGTGGGGACTCCTTTTTGGAAGTTGTCAGCTCGATGAACTTTAGCTGTGAGGGCCATCTGTACAGATGAACCTGAAGATGTTGGCTGGATGGTGAATCTCAGACAGGACTCACAGGGTAGTGAATACAAATGCTCATAAATTTCCCTGTAACCAAGATTTCCCCTTTATGTCTTAAAATGTATGTATTCAGGATGGGTATGCTATGCTACTGCTTCAGATCAATCCCAAGCTGTAAAATAGATAAATGTGTTGAACAAGTAGCTACTTTACTTGTGTTTCCCACTTCTTTGCATAACTGAAATGGCAAAAAGCGGCTTGGATGTGTAGTTGGATCTGCCAAAGGTTGTCCGGAATTTCCTGTTGGAATATATATGTTCCTATATGGATAGACCATGGATGGGCAGACAAGCAGCTGGGCTTTTGGCTAACACTGGAGCTAGAGAATTAATTAATTAATTAATTAATTAGAGAATTAATCCTTAATTTTTAGCAAAACCTGAAGTGTGAAAGTCAGGCAGCTGCACCGGGGCATGCAGAACAGACACTCCTGGGCTTTGAAAATGGGGGGACCCATCCCAAGACACTGAAATATCACTCAGACTTAGGGAGGACTTTCAGGTCAGGTGGATTTGGGTAACTTCAGAGGGTTGAATGCAGGACCAATGTTAGGTGAGGAAACATGCTGTGATGGGGGCTACATCACAATGAAAATCAGATCAAACAGAGCCAGTTTAGTCTCTGTGGCCAGTCCTGGGGCAAATACTAGACGCCATCAAAAAACAAACACACAAACAAACCCCAACAAAACAAAACAAAAACCAAAACCAAAACAACAACAACAACAAAAAAAACAGCTCCTCCCTGGTCACATGAAGCACATCTCTTAGGGCACATCTTTCCAAAGTTGTATACTGGCCTTTTATTTTTTTCCAGGAAATTACAAAGGTGACATCCATTCACAAAATCCCTTTCTGCCTCATTTAAGTTAATAAGTTCCACCAAGACAGCAGTTATTGTCCTGTTTGGCTGCTGTCTGTATCCATTATGTGTGTGTATATTATTGTTATTTATCAGCAATCTCCTTGGAGCTAATACAGTGACACAGGATTATGACATTTGCTGCTCCCAGAGCTTGCTATACCAATTACAAACAAATGATTAGCAACAACCAGAACTACAGAGCTTCTGATACAAGTCAGCCAACTTTTGAGCTATGGTTGGGATTCAAAAAATCAAACTGTGGCTTGTCAGATTATCAGGACCTTGAGTTTTTATATGACCCATCAGAAAAAGCCAGTGCTTTGGCTAGAGCACATTTGATGCACATTCCTTTGAGGATAGTAGGACTTTTTCCTTGTTCGGTTGGGGTTTTTTCCCCACACATGGCATTGGTTTTAAACCATTTAAGTGGTGATTATCCCTTATTTTCCTACTTTATTGGCAACAATGAATTGTGGGGATAAACAGACTATATGCAATGGTTAAAAAAAAAAAATAAAAGCACATTTCTGAGTTAAGAAATTGAACTGTGGAGCAAAGACCACGGTGCAATTACACAAGCTTATTCACTGATAGAAGTAAGTGCTGTGGCAGGCAATTATTTCCAGATTCTACCATGCAAGAAAGGCAAACTGTTTGCTGGAGAGCATTCATGAGGGTCAGATGATAGAGGGAAAGGCCAGGAAGACAAGAAGGAAAGCTTTCACATCCCCTTTTCAAGCTGTCACATGAAAGAAATGCCTGCAGTAACATTCAGTGAATGTGAACAGGGGGATGTTTGCAAACTGCCAAAACGTCCCTCAGTGGGGCAGAGGAAGGAGGGAGAAGAAAATTATCATGAAATAAAACAATAGGAGAATTGTCACCATTTTGTGTTATTTTTGTCATCTGGAGCTGTGGGAAGAGAAATAAGCTGTGCCTATCCAGCGTGTTCTACCCTGGTGCTGCTGCAGCTACTGCACAGACTCCTCAGGTACTGCTGGGGAGGGACATCCCAATGCTGGTGATAAACCGTGAGTGCTTGATGGCAACAAGGAGAAATGGAGAGAGCAGAGTTAACAAAGATCTTAGACTGACTCACCACCACGTGAGATAAACAGCAGTCTTAAAAACATGTGCCCTGAGCCCCATCCCAGCTGCAAAATCACCTGGGCTCGTTTCAGAAACCACACTGGTCCTGGTAGCACATGTGCATACACCAAATTAGCCATATGTTCTTACAGACTTCTGCTGAGCTGAGACTGTTGCTGGTTGCTGTTCAGCCCTGAGTTGGTGGCTGCAGGACCCCCAGATGACAGCATCTGCCCTGGATGATGGGCAGAGACCAGCCCCTTGGAGGGTCTGGAGTTGTTGCCCTGCAGTGACTGCAGGGGTGACCCAAAACACACATGTTTCTCCCAAAGACACCAAGGCAGTGGGGTGGCTCTGGACCTGCTGGCACATATATCATCATTCCAAGGCTCAGGCAAGCTGGGATCAGCGCACCACTCCTGTGGGCACAACAGCTCCATTAGCCCAGGAAGCTGCTCGGGATTAAATGAGGCTGCAGAGAAAGCTCCTCAGGAAATGCAGGCACTCAGGCATAAGAAAGTGGGTCCTGCTATCTACAAATAACAGGCTGGAAAACAGGAAACAGAGGTCAGGAGAAGACAGCCAGTTCTCATATGGCAGCGTGATAGCAGTGACCTTCCATCGGGGTCGGGGTCTGTGCAGCGACCTCGGCTGCTCAGTCCTTCGTAAACGGCCTGGAAAAGGGGTGAGGAGGGAGGGGAGAGAGTTGGCCACTGATAAGGAGCTGTCTGAGGACAAGGACAGGCTGTGAGAACTGCAGACGGTGAGGGGTCAAAGGGCAGATCAAATTCAACACATACAACTGCAAAACTAGATATTTTGAGGGAAAAAAGAGTCCTGGACTCACACGGGCTCTGCACAGACCACTGCTGGTCCAGAGCTGGGTCCTGTGTTTAGTGTCCACCAAAGCACAAGCTCAGCCCACGGCAGCAGTCAAGAAAGCAGGTCAAACACTAGGAACCTGCAGGAAGTGAACGAAGATCTCAGAGCCTGGCAAGGGAAGCATTACAAACCCTGTCCTCCCTCCTCCCAAAACATCTGGCCACATCTGGAGATGGATGCTGGGCTGGATGTGAAACCAGTCTAACCCACACAAGCTGGCCTTCTCCATCAGCCGTGCTGTCACCTCAGTGCGCATCCAGGGAGGGAGGTCTGTGCACCACACAGTGTCATGGACACAGCTTTTCTCTCTCCACGCCCAGTAAATGAGAAGGCACACAAATAATATGAAAAGGAGGCCCCTACGCCTTTCCAGAAAGATAGCTCTGTCCCAATCAATAACTGACTTTTTCTCCCAGCCCTTAACAATGGCATATAAAATGTCAATACCCAAAGCAAACACCAGAATACCAGCCTTGGGAAGGTCCATCACATTCCTTGTTTGCCAGCCAAAATTTGGCCTAAAAGGCATGTAGCAATAGGTTTATTGCTTTTCAGTTGTCAATAACAATCTACATTATTTACAGTAGAAGTCACCTGGCCATGGAGCTATGCCATGGGGCACCCTCTCTCTCCTGCCATTTTTAGTCCTACTTTCACAATACGGATCTTGTTGCAGGGCTACTGCAAGCAGCTGGACAGTTTGCCATGTGTTTTCTTGCTACAGCTTGAAATAATTGCTGGAGACGTGTTATATCCTGAAAGCTGAGACAGCCCCAGACCAAAGCAGCCAGTGAGCCCACGGCACTCTTTCAGGAACTGGTTTGTGTGTCACAAGCAGGCAATTTACACCAAAACACTCAAGATTGTGCTCACGTGAGCTTGAAACAAGTAGTGCTTGTCACAAGAGGAAAGGGGTTTTTGCTTTCATCTTAGATGGTAACATTGCTGCTTCTCCCAAAATCAGAAACTGACACCTCAGCTTTTGGTAGCACATTGTACCAAGATGTCAGCCGACTCTACTGCCAGGGACAGTAAGGAATGGGGCAGCTGGGAGAGCTGGTGGGGAACATACAAGGAGGGTGCAAGGGACAAGCATGGAGCCATAGTGGGACAAGCATTGGGGACCACTGGGGACATGCAGGGGGGTTGGTTGGAAGTGTGAAGGGTGTGGGAAGCATGCATGGTACACAGAGACACTTAAGAAGGTGCAAAGGGACAGGTGGGACAGGGGAGGTGCATGTGGGGGCACAGGACACCCATGGGCATGTGGTGGGGCACAGGGGAGCATGGCAGGACATGTAGGAAAACGTGGAAGGACAGGTGTGGAAAGACAACAGGACACATGTGGAGAAGTAGTGAAAGATGGGGACACATGGGGGAGCATGTGGAAACATGGGAGAGACATAGGGGTTTGGGGGCCAGGCACGGCGTGACACAGGTGGCAGGAAGAATGGGGGTCACAGAGTGGGGACACACTGGGCATTGAAGGGACCCACAAGGCTTCTCTAGGCAAGTGTCCCCACCTTCCATGGGGCCCCCCATGTGTCCCAGTGCCACAGCCTGTGGTGGGCAAGGGGACTTAGGGGGATGTGCACTCTTCAAGGGCCAGAGGAATGAGCACCAGCAATCCCTTCTGCACCAGCCCTCCAAAGGGAAGGTGGGAGTGAGAGAATTATACCCAAAACACAGTGATAACACATATATATGTAATTACTTGTGTATACTTACAATTAATTAATATATATATGAAATAAGAAAGTGATGATGGCCAAACAGTGGATCTGGAAGGCAAGTGTGAAGCACAGTGAAACCCCCACCCACCAGGGAGGAAAGATAGCCCAGCCCTGGTAAGGCGATGCTGAGGTGGTGTGGGGGGTGGTGGGGGGCATTAGGGGGGCTCTGAGGGTCACTCAAGTATGCTTCCCTGGGGCCTGGAGAAGGCAGGGCTTCTTTTTCCCAGACTTCTTCTTCAAAAGGGAGGAAAACCTCCTGCCTGTGAAACCAGTAGAGGAAGTGTCAAGCCACACCCTGCAAAAAAAACAAACACGTGTGAATGTGTACGCCTGTATCTACACACAGACAGCTCAGGGGAATAGAGGCTTTGTGGCCCAAGGGATCCAAAATCTCCCCTGTGGCCTCTGCAGTTGTGGCCAGGCTCAGGCTCTGGCCCTGCTCCATGGGCTGGGAGCCCATCCAGCCACAAAGGCTCACCAGCTCACCAGCACTTGGGCTGCCAAAGCTGGCAATAGCCGAAAGATGGCTTCTGAAGGAGGGCTTTTAATTCCAGCCTAGTGTGCCTTGACTCAAAACTCATTTACAGTTCTTCTTTGGTCTAAACCCACCAAGAAAAGGAGATTGGTGGAAAGTATACAGATGTACTCCTTCCCTTCCTCCATCCCAGCGGTGAAGTTTTCCCCAGGAAGGGAGGAAAGGAGATTTTCTGGTGTTCCAAGGGGGTGGAGGGAGACCCACCGCCAGAATTTTTGTGTGGCCAGGCAGAATGACCCACTACAACATGGTAAGTGGGACTCTTCCCCAGATGTGTCTGGCCACAATCCAGCTTTGCTGTTGAATTGTCCTTACATCTCTGAAGACAAATTTTAAAAGAAGTATATTACAGCTCGTGGTGTTTCCCAATCCTTAGGAAAAACTTGCTGATTTGCTTTTCTTACAAAAAAATGCAACTCAAAATCAACTAGTACAGGCTACTTTAACCCACAGCATTCCCACAGCCTGGTACCTTTCTGATAACACGGCTTGGGGGTTTGGGTGGATTTGTTTCTCTCATGTTTACTTTAAATCAAGTCAGTCTGTTTTTCTCTTTCGCTTCTGCCGCTCGTTGATGTGTGAGGCAGCATTTCAGCTCAAAGTGCCCACGACTAGCAGCAGGAGCTACCACTCACAGCATAAACAGCCTGGGATTCTCCACTGCTGCCCCTGTGTCTCCTCTGCCCACAGCCCCATGCAGCTCCAGGTCTCACCCCTTGGGGTTAAGGTGATGTTCCTCCTGAGTTGCCTCGTACTGGTTAGTGGGAATTTGCACTACCTGCACCAAGATTGTGTTGGAAGATCAATTTCCATGCTTGGCATCAAGCAGACACGTTGTTGCCCTCGGTGGGAGGGGGACCAGTGTGGGTGACACCCCTCAGGCTGATTGCTCTGAACCTCCTTCCCTGCTCAGCGGCTGCCTTGGGGACAGGGTGGCTTTGGCAGCTGCCAGCAGGGACCTGCCCCAGGACCTGCATCCGTGGGGTGGGTACCCAGGGCGGGGGGAGAGGAAACAGAGGCTGTTGGAAGGCTGAAATTAAAAATGGCAAGGAAAAGGAAGAAGAAAGGGAAGCCAAACCAGAAATTCAGATACTCTCTGGAGCTGGGGAAAGGAGTCAGTCTGTTACTCTGCCTTTACTCCGCCGCTGTTAAGCTCTACCCACTGAACAAGTCCAATTAGTAATTATCAGTATATGCCAGCTGTTATTTCAGTACTGGCAACATCTGCATTTAGAGAACATCTGTTTTTTTTTTTTTTTGTGAAGCTGCGAGTGCTATAGTTAGCATATTGGTATTTAATGTTTTTGGTTTGGTTTTTTTTTTTTTTTTTTTTTCTTTTAAATCTTCAACCTGTTCTGTAGTGCCATGCTAGCAGTACACATGAAAACGAAACTCAGCAGTTCAAAATTACTATAAATTAATGAACTTCTCCTTTCCATGTTTGTCCCCAGCCTCAGAGCCCTGCCTTAAGCTGCTTTATCATACTCACTCAAACCTAATAGAAGTTGCAACATCTTAGCACATTTCACATAAGGCTATTCCTGGCACATGCTGAAAAGCATCTATTTTAATAGGACTTGGCGGGGGTGGGTAAACCATTTAGCCAGTTTTTGGGAGGAGGTGCCTGTATCAATAGCAACTGAAGCATCTCTACAAGAGAAAAAGAAGAAACCTCCTGAGCGAGAGATGTTATTGAGTTGTTGAGGCTTTCAAATCTCAGGGCATCTTATATTTTATTTATAGCTCCTCTGTGACTAAATATTATTTTTCAATTACTATATTGTGTTTTTTTCAGTTGGGCTTCTTATCCTTTCTTCGAAGCAATGTGGCCACATAGTAAACTGTTTTTGAGGAGTGTTTGCTGTTTGAGGTTACAAGATGAAACCACAGAGTTCCTTATCTTGTCTTTCTGCATCTGTTTTCACATGAGCTAACAGAGCAAAATAGCAAAGCAGTAACAACCGAAAACTTCTTTCTCCCCTCTCTCCACCCATATTTTTGAAGCCACAGGAGAAGTCCCTTGTAGGATCCAGCTGCTGGCTCTCTCTGTTTTTTTTTGTCTGCAGACCAGGTAGGAACACACTTCCAAAGGGTGGGCAGCAAGGGAAAGCAGGAAAGTGGAAAGCAGTCACCAGCCGGGCATGGTTCCCCCTGAAACTTGTGTTTGTGCCTTAGGAAACAGCTCTGGAAACAGCAATAAAGTTTGATTTGCTACCTTTCCTCCCCAAACTTTCAGCGTTCAATATTTAATGGCTACTAAGTCTTGACAGAAAACATGTCTGGACATGAAAGCTGGTGGGGATTTGCTCGGTACTTGGGATCCTGGGCAGTGGTGCAGGGGGTTTGGTGGGCTGTTCTGCCAAACAGAACAGGTTCTGGTGTTATCTGAGGTTGGGAAGGTTGTTATCTGGTGTTGGGAAGGCAGCGACTGCCGCTGCTGCCATCTGGAATAGATTTACTCACTCTCGAGGGAAGACTTTTGGGTGAGCCCTGGTGACAAAATCTGCTCCTGTATTTATAGTTTTAGGTTACAAGCTCGTTAGAGACTTCTAACAGGGATGAAGCGGGCCACCTTTTCAGGCACGGATGTGGGGTACAGGGGACTGGAACATCTGGTCCCTGAGCTGTGCTGTGCTCTGCTGGTACCTGGAGGCTTTTCCAACCCACTCAAGCTTCCACAAACCTTGAATTGCTTTCAAAGGCATGTTTTACATGTTCCAGTAATCACACTGGATGTATCCCAACATAATGTTTCTACACAAGTGTGCTGGTACAAGTCACTGTGTAAGGTTATCTCCTTGCAAGTATTCAGCAAAGTCCAGCCAAGCTGGGATTGGTGCTTAAGAACAGCCATACTTGGGCTCTGTGGCTTTTTTATCCTGTGACCTTTAGCTAAGAGGGCAATTATTTAAGAAAACATTATAAACAGTTTCTTAGAGTTATGTCTTAAATTATCATTATCTCCAAACTATTGCTCCGTGTCTCAACGAGGTGCCCAGTCATTTCAAGGATCCTTGGGCAGACAGCACAAAGCTGCCTCTTGTGCTCTCTTCCCACATGTTCATCACACTGAACCAGCCCTGCAGGAAAACAAAGTCTGCCCCAGAGCACCTGGAGCACTGGGATGCCAAGGAGGAGGATGAGGCAGTGGAGGAAGCAGTGAGCACAGGAGCTCAAGGGTGTTCTGGCAGAGACTGAGTCAACAGCGCACATCTGACTAGGTAGCCTCCTCTCCCTAAGCTTATGGCTGGATTTCAGAGACAACACAATTTTTCTAGCATGAAATGACCCCCTCAATCAACAGATTGATTTCTGAGCAAAAACATTTGTAGTATTGAACTCTGAGGGACGTTCATTTTTTGTGCACAGCCTCCAGCAAATCACATGGAAATTTTGCCTGAGAGAGAGAATTAGTGCCATTATCTGAAGACCCATCTTGAAAAGACAGCACTGATAATGACATAGGTTTAGTGTTGTCCCTCAGAGACTCCAACTTTAATAAGATGGCCTGGGGAGCTGTGATTAGGCAAACATTTCCTGCTGGCAGAAGCCATTTCTGAATCACTTGTCAAGCTCCATGTAAGTCCAGGAAGCTTCACCCCAGTGGATGACTTCTCACTGCTCAGCCCTTTTCTCAAAGTCTAACCTGAACCCTTCTCCTTTTTCAGCTTCAGGCCATTGCTACTAACCTGCCACCTTCAAGAGCAGGGCAGCAGCTTGCTTTTGTTTCTGTTGGTATAGGTCACTGAAAGCTCTTTCCCATCCTCTTCCTGCTCACTTCTTCCCAGGGAGGACCCTAACTGACCCCAGAGGTTATATGCACAGGCCTGTATCTTTTATGTATTAGAGCAGGTTCTTATAGGCCTTTTCTAAATAACAAAGGTAAAAAGCACACACTGCATCTCAGGTTGACTGCTAGATTGATAAACCTCGTGGCTTTTACCCATAAACCCTTTTTCATATAATGGTAATGTGGTTTGGGTTAGAAAGGGCTTTTAAAGATCACCTCATTCCAACCTCCCTGCCATGGGCATAGACACCTTTCACTAGATCAGGTTGCTCAGAGCCCCATCCAACCTGGCCTTGAACACTTTCAGGGGTGGGGCATCCACAGTTTCTCTGAGCAACCTGTGCCAGTGCCTCACCATCCTCAAAGAAAATAATTTCTTCCTAATACCTAAAATAAACCTGCCCTCTTTCAGTTTAAAGCCTTCGCCCCTTGTCCTATTACTACATATCCTTGTAGAAGATTCCTCACCAACTTTCTTGTAGCTTTCTTTTCCTATGGGAGCAGCCGTCAGTTCACTTCCCAGTGCTTTTCTCCACAACACCATAGCATGTCAGCTAACGTCCTCTTCTCTGGTAACTGCTCCCCATCCCATCCCCTGGAATTGGGTTTACACGCCAGGATCCCATCCAGCAGGGGTTTGTTATGCCCAGCCCCAAAAGGTGAGAGCAACCCAGGTTCTTGTTAACAGATCCCTTGGGGTTGATTAGAGTGAAAGGACATTGGACGATCAGTGTTTGTAAAGATTCATACATACATATATATATATGTATGTAGGGTTTATTTTAGAACAATTTGGTTGCAATGGAAAGCAGGCATGTAGCCGTTTTGCTTACTGTTATATGCAGTAATATGTCAATATGAGAGCATAAAAATATCATCACTTAAGAAAATGTGTAAGGGAAAAGAAAGAAACAGAAAGAAAAGGTAAGAGTAGAAATATATCACCACCCATGGATCTCACGGCAAGACTTGATTGTTGCAATTTAGTGTCCCTGGGTTAAAGTGATGATCGCAGTCTTGATCTGTTGAGGGCGGGGGAAAAAAGCCCGTAAAACACAAAGTCCGATGGGTTCAAATACAATTAGGCTCAGTGGGAGCGCCCAAGTGCCTCCCCTGGGGGCGAGCATTCAGTGCTCTGGTGGAAAGCCTCAGAAATGAGTCTGGGGGCACTTTGGGGGTCTTTGATGGTTTGTGACACCTTCTAAGACATCACAGCTGCCTCTCAGTCAGCGCAGTTGAGCCAGGAATGCCCCATCAGGAGGATGAAAACCCTCAGGACCTTTCCCAGGTGGAGGCTGGGGGGAGTTTTACAACTGAGTGACTTATGTAAGGGAGGGCAATTGGCATGATGAAAAGCACCATCCCACCTCACAGGATCTGCCTCCTATTAGCCTCAAAGGCCGTTTGTGGCCTCCAGTGGTGATTGTTCACCCCCTCTGGCTTATGCAGACCAGAGGTTTGCCATCACACACCCAAAACCTCACCTCCTCCCCCTCGGGGGGTGCTAAGCACCCTGCCGCTCCCACAAATGGGCCATTGTTTCGAGTCATTAACCATTAACATTTCAGTCTCTCGCAGGGCTGGTTGATTGCAGGACATGATGGTATTGCCTTCCCACCAGGCATGAGTGGTAACCTTCCCCCGTGGACACTCTCGACACACCATGTCACACCTGAAAGGCATCTTCATAACTACTTCATCTCCTACACTGCCTAGCTTCTCTTATATCTTTCCTTTTTCTTTCTTTCTATTTTTTTTCTTCCTTGTGCGTTCCCCCTGATTCACCTGTTGTGTGAAGGGAGGGATTAGCAGGTCTTGCAGGAGGCAGACCAAGCAGCCAGTGCTCGCTCTTCTCCTTGCTCCACCCTGACTGGCTGGGGACAGAGCTGACACAATTGCTTTTGCCAGTCCCAGGGGACATTTCCCCATCTAGCCCCATCCACATCCCTGCTGTGCCTCTCCAAGGGCACCCAAAATCCGGCGCTGGTCACAGGCCCACATGCAGAAGTGAGCTCAGTGCTCTGACCTTGCCTTACCCATAGTAGTAGAAAGCATCCCTCCATGAGCCCTCTTCGCCTTGACCCATTTCACTCCCTTTCTCTGCTTTACTTCCTGTGACAAATTTGCTGTGCCGGGTCTGTGGAAAGCCGCTGGAAGAGTTTCATGCCTGCACTGTTTTTCTCCTTTGTACAGCTCAGCAGGCTTGGATCCATTCAAATCTCCCTTTCTTTATTTTTTTCATCTTTTCAGTGCAGCTTCCTACAATTTCAGCTTTCTGGCTGACTCGAGGCTTGAAATCTGTCTTTCCTCTTTCCTGTGCTTCCTCCCGCAGTAACTGTTTGTGTGCCATGGCCTTGCTTTCCACAGGCATGTGGAGGTCTGGTATGAATACCAGAGTGGAAAGCTGCTGGTACCCAACAGAGCCACATGTAAGGAATCTCACAGTGAGAAGTTTTCAGGACACAATGCAAGCTGTGCTGGCTCCATCCTGCAGACAGGTAAGGCAGGTAGATGCCTGGTTTCTTAGCACACAGGAGGACTGCAGGCTCAGGCAGACCCTCAGGGACAGTGGGGAAGCAGAGCCATTCCATGTCACAGCTGCCTCTCCTGACAGCACAGCTGTGCCTTGGGCTTGGATACCCCCATCACAAAGGCACAAATGCAAACACATTTCTGGCCGTCTCATGTCTTCTGAGGACTTGCCACAGCCTGATGCAGAAAGGCCAGCAGTCAGCTGCTCTTCCATTTGGCAGATGCCTGTGCAGCTGGAAGCTTGTGGTAGGACACCAGTGGGATGTCCCACCACCAGCCAGCCATGCTGCTGGCAGCTGCAAGCTCAGCTGTTGTTCTACAGTTGGACTAGATGACCTTTTCCAACCTAAATGATCCTACAATCAGCAGTGAAGGTTTCACTGTTAATTATTGGATAACAGTTAAAGAGGGCAGGATGAGTTATCAGAGGGGAATAGGACCCCTCACTGGGCTTCTACCAACATACCTAACTGCAAGGACCTGCAACAGAAAAGGACATTTTTGCTTTGTCCCGATTTAAACCATATTGGTAAGCCAGCCTGAAGCTGGTCTGATTTCTCTGTGCTCTCACCGGGAAGCATTTTGTGTATCTATTTATTTCTGGGTGCTGTTCACTGTGTGCACACTAGCATATGATTCTGTTTGATGCTTGAGGACTAATAATAACAACAACAACAACAACAATAGTAATAATAACAACAACAGTGAATTAATAACAGTGGTTATTGTTATATGCTTACACATACGGTGTGACGCTGGCACCCCATTCCCAAATAGCTGGAGTCAGACGTGGAGCTCAGCACACTGTTTCCTGGAACAGATCCCCAGGTACCACAGATAACTGTCTCAAGTTTATGCTCCAGATCGGGCAGCTCTTTGGAGTTTTATTTTTGTTTAATATATTTGCCAAGAATAGGCATATTTGCTGATCTGGAATTTTCCTTGGACATTAAATGAGCCAATGGCAACAACACAGGAGTTATCCATGTCACATGGGTCAACCTCATCTCTCTTTTTAAACAAGTCAGGCATTTCCAGCCTCACAGCGCTGCCAGCTCCATGCCCACATCCCAGCAGCAGAGTGCAGGGCAGACTCAGTGCCTGGCGAATCCAGCCCGGTCAAAAGCAAATGACAAAGGAAAATACCCTTACCAAAAAAAAGGTCATTTTCTCTTAAGAAATGCTCTTTCCTGCTTTTTATCTCTGGTTTAGGGTTTTGTTGTTTTTCTTTTTTCATATGATTTCATGACATTTCATTTGTCCTGCATATTATATAGGAAAACCTTATTATTTTTTTTTATTCTGTTTCATTTTAAAACTATTAAAACCATCTGCCACTTAGTAAACACTAACATACTTTCTTTCTACATCAAAGTGTCTCCTGTCTGTGTTGTAATGGAAGTTTGACATTATTTTTTTACAAGACAGGCAGGAGACACTTTGATCAGGTGCCAAACTGTTTCACTACAACAAACAGCCAACACTCTGAGCTAGAAATGATAAGATGTTATTATGCACTGTGATGATTTCATGACATGTCAGCCATGATGTTAAAAAGCCCTACAGAACATATAACTTTAAAGATATCACTGTGAAATTCCAGATTTTTTAAAATGAACAACTTATGCTTTGAAAGCAATGCTATTATATTTTCCTCTACAGATTTATGACCTTTTTGTAGCATAATTAGCTATTTTTTGGAGGACTTTTAATTTTGATCAGTGTCTTCTGTCAAAAACACTTCATTGAAAAAATTCTGATGGATTCAACTTAAAAAGCTTTTTTAAAAAACCTATTTATAGACTAAATATTATTGTCCCTGTCAGAGAAAAAAGGAATCACCTGCTAGCTCTTTTGTCAATTCCTAACTAAATTGACTGCTTGAGGATTATTTCATCCATATTTCTCAAATGCACTGCTCCAACCAGCCCCCCCATACATGTTGGCCTTTTATCCTGGAATGCAGGATGACTCCACAGAGAGCCCAGGGCTTTCCAATAACATAAATACTGCAGCTACACACTGTGGAAAAAAAACAAACAAACAAAATTGTATATTGTATGTACATTGTAATTTCTATCTTAACTTGCATTCTGAAGAGAAGACAAATTCTTCCATAGTCATGTATGCCAAGCACATGGACACCACAGGCAGGCTGGGTGTGAGTGTGCAGCCCTGAACACGGGAGCTGCAGGTGGAGCAGATAAAGTCAACCAGCCTCTCTTCCTCTCCCTAAAAGCAGGTTTTCTCCTGCTTTGTCAGCAGATGCTATTCCAGCTTTCCATGTGGACAGTCAGAGCTGAGGAAGGGCTGGTTATCTCTCATGGACACAGCAGCTGGAGGAGGTGTCTGCAGCTCAGGATAACTGGTAGTAGAAGGGAAGCATCATGCACAAGGTTTCACCAGTGGGAAAAGACTCCTCCTAATCTGCAACTTGCAAATTGTTTTACCCCAAATGAGGTGAGAAACTTCATGGAGCCAAGACAAAAGTTGCATCAAAGAAAAGTCTGATTGGATATTAGGAAAAAAACCCAAACAACATTGGAAGAGGTTCCCCAGAAGGGCTGTGGGTTTTTTTGTCCTTGGAGATTTCCAAAACTCAGGTGGAAACAGTCCTGAGTCATCTGCCCTCATGCCAAAATTAGCCCTGCTCTGAGTGAGAAGTTGGAGCACATGACCTCCCCAGGTCCCTTAAAGGTTCAGTCATTCTACATCTATGCTACTTTGTCTCTGCAATCATGTGGTGAATCCCAGAGCAGGAGATAACAAGTCTCAGGTTTGCCCAGGCATTATCTTGTATCCTTACCCACAGCAGCAAGGGCATTTGCTGGTGGTGCAGGTCATCACCTCCCATTCCAGGCATGTGCCATCGGAGGCACAGCACCCGGCCCTGCTAGGAGAAAAGTCCTTGGCTTCCCAAATAACTGCATTTCAAGCATGCATTTGAACGAGTCTGGGGTTGAAGGACTCGTATCACATCACCCAAGGTCAGGCAGAGACCCAAGGCAGCACCAGTCTGGGGGCACAGTGAGTTGTTTGTTCAACACAACCACATGCTGGTGCGGCGTCAACACACGGAGCATGTCTGAGCACAGCCAGGCCGCTGCACACCGGGGTTCTGTGTCAGAATGTGCAACACAAACAGGCACCACGCACAGGTCACTTCATGTTTGGGTCTGCTTTCATCCCCTCATGCTTCAGGTCAGCAGGTGTCACAGCCTGGAAAATGACTTTCCAGCATCAGTGGAACAAAGGCTGCTCAAGAAACAATTAAGCCTGAGATCAGCCACTCATCTTTTAAAAGCAAGTTGTTCAAAACCAAAAGCCATAGGATTGTGTACATTTGTCATTTCAACCCAACAGTAAGTATTTTAATATGCAATAAATCATTATTCACAGAATCACAGAATATGCTGAGTTGGAAGGGACCCCCAGGGATCATCGAGTCCAACTCCTGAGCCTGCACAACACCATCCCCAAGAACCACACCATGTGCCTGAGAGCATTGTGAAAATGCTTCTTGGTCTCTGTCAGGCTGGTGCTGTGACCATTTCACTGGGGAGCTGTTCCAGTGCCCAGCCACCCTCTGGGTGAAGAAGCTTTTCCTAATATCCAACCTGAACCTCCCCTGACACAGCTTCAGGCTGTCCCCTCAGATCCTGTCACTGGTTGCCACAGGGAAGAGATCAGTGCCTGCCTCTGCTTTTCTCCTCATGAGGAACTTGGAGACTGCAAGGTCTCCCCTCAGTCTCCTCCAGGCAGAACAGGCCAAAAGACTTCAGCTGCTCTTCATATGGCTTCTCCTCCTGGCCCTTAAATCCAGAGCCTGGGAGGCTAGAGGTTTGGGCTGGGCACTGCAAACCAACCAGAAGCAATGCTATTATTCTATGATTCCAGTTCTTCTAACAGCTCTTGTGTCCTTTTGGTGTGTTCCTGATGAAGTTCTGAAAGGACAACACGTAGCAGATTGCAGATGAGACCATTACTGCTGCTGGTTATTTTTGCGGGAAATGGCTGTTGCTATTTTTCAGTCTCATTAACTTAGCAGTTTCTGGAAAACAGAAAAGTCAGTGCTTTCTCTTGACCCTTCAAAACACAACCTAAGCTTTAGGAAACCTGTTGTTGAAGAGCTCTGGATGCACATACCTGCCCCTACTGTTGGGGCCACTGAGAAAGCACCGCTGGCTGTAGGGTGGCCGTGCCCCTGGGCACTGAAGGGCATGAGCCCTGGTGCCTGGGCACAGTCTGCAAGAGCTCCAGGGAAGCAATCTTCTACAAAGCAGTTGGAGCCAAACACTGCCCAGGTTGTAGAGCTATAATATAATCCCTCCAGATTTTTTGGGGTGAGTGAATGAACACCACTGCCTCTGAACTAAATGCTACTTTTAAGAGGTTCAGTAGAGCTGGAGCATTCTATAACCCAAATCTGAACATTGTTTCTCCTCACCCATCTGCACAACTGAAAGAGAGTGGCTCCTTGCCTTCCCCATTTTTGTAAACAAGGCTGCAACCTTTATTCCTGCCTTAGGAACAGACTGAATTGCTTTTGATGATGCAGAACAATGTCATCCTTTATTCCCTCTTCAAAAGCAATTAGTATTTCAGCTTGATTATTTGCAGATAATATGAGTCACCAGTTAAAACATACTGAATACAAAATGCTCCTTGGGAGGGAAAGAGATAAATGGTATTTAAGGTTAAAAATCCAGCATAAGCTTAAATATCACAAAACTGTCACACATCAAGGAAAAAAATTCAGTCCCACTTTGTGAAACAGAAAGATTTATCCTGTGTTTGTTTAACCCCAAACCCTTAATTTGTTGCAGGATCAGGGCATCATGACACCAAATGCAGATTGTGTCACTGTCACAGCACAAGAACAGGTTTGGTGCAACACGATTTCAGAGTCGTCAAACTATCCTAAATTTCAGGTCAAATATGTCATTGAATGTTAAAAAAACTATTTTGGAATTTTCTTCTCTGATTTCTTTTCTGATTTCTAGCTTGGTGTATTACAGCTCGTTGATATTTTCAGTTCTTTTACCCAGAAACCCAAGGCTAGAAGCTGACTCATTCTTAATAGAAGGTACAAATCTCACAGGAGCAGCATTATTTCAGAAACTCACATTTTAATGGGAACATCAAATCTATCTGGCATTATGATAAGGTCATCAGAAATTAGCAATACTGTAGGTTTATCCTGGGTTTTTTCTAACATAGATGACAGCTGATATATCCTTTTGTACTGATGTTGCCAAGTAGCTTCATTGGGAAACTTTGAAGTATATATAGAAATGGAGTTTTGTGAACATTTAAATAAAAAATAAAGTTTGCTTTTCTTTTATCTTTTTCTGAAAAGAAAATTAATGTCTGAGAGTTTTCATATACAACAACTCAAAAGGGTGCACATGTTTTCATTTCAACCTTTCCCTAGATTGGTTGGTTTTCCAGGAGCTGGAAAAGCTGTGAACTGCCAAGCTTTGCTGGAAGGATTCTTCCTTCCCCCAGCATGTACATCACTGTGTGCAGAACTGCTGTGGCCTTCTACAGAGTGTTTTATATTTACATTAGTTTTTTAGCGTTGATACAAGATTTTTTTCCTATCTAAATTACTAACAACTGATACCTGTACTTTCACATCCCCAAAATGAAACTTTTTTTAAAAAAAGGGGTGCTTGCCACTGAAGCAGTGTGGTGAAATGCAAAGAGAATTGTGGTACAAGTTTATTTTACCTCCAGATTGCCTATGAATAGCAAGGCTGAGATGAAATTAGAAAATCCATGGAAAGTGGAAGTGTTTTCCCCTGGGTTATAGGGTGCAGAGGTAAAGCCCTCTCCTTGTCCTATGTGCCTCACCAGTGGCTGGGGGCATAACCCTCATGAGGAGCTCCTCAAGGGAAGGGTGGGTTGGCAGTGGCCAGCTGAAAACTCCCGTACCCCCTGTGTCCCCTTCCACCTCCTGATCAAACAGGCCTGGGGGGCATCTAGGCATATACAAGTGTTCTGCCAAAACTCAGATTGTTCTGGACAGCCCAGATTGTCCAGGAGCAAGTTAAAACACTGCAGGCTTTGAGGATGCTCCAGTAGAAAAGCAGTCCCAAACGTCCTCACTCTTTAAAACAGAAAGGGACCCCTGCTAGACTAATTCCTTCCCCTGTAAGATTTCACTTGATTTATTAAAAATAAATGAAGAGCAACAATATTGTGAAAGGCAGATGGAGAAAGCCCATGGCTGCAGGCTTCTCACCAAGGCTAAGCCCTCTACTCAGGGGCACAGACAGGTACAGCACTCCAACCCATCTGCTACACTCAGCTGCATTATTCTGATCCCCATTCGATTTTCTCCCACCCCAGGTAAGTATTCGGTTTTCCCCTCTATCAACTGGGAGCCACTTCTCCCTGAAGGCAGGGGAGCTTGCAGTGAGCCTCAATCCAAATCCACTCTTCATGCTCACCTTCACTTTTCATTTCACCTCAGATCTGGGGTTTTCATCAACTGATTCTTTTCTGCAAAGTCCTTCTGGCTTCTTTCATTTGTGATTTTGCAAGTCTTTATAATCAGTTCTTACAAATGCTTTAAGCGAGACCACTGAAGCACTTTGTAACATTCTTCTGGAGCATTCATAAACAAGGTTGTGATTCATGTCAGGGACCAGCCTGACATCACTTAGAGACCAACATTTACCTCTAGGGTCATGGAAATATTTCCAAAGAGCTGTTCCTTGCAGGGGTTCAGTGATCTGGCCTGCCCAGATGTTTGGTCCTCACCTCAGTCACTTCATAGGGTCACTGCAAGAAGGAATGGTGGCCCTGGAGCAGCTGGCACCAGGGAACATGCCACTTATAGCACCAGAGACTGAATTAAGTCAGCAAAAAAGCCCAACTTCTTTTAGTATGGACATTCCTATAAATTCATCATGCTTTCATATCTATGCAAAATATGCAATAAGTTACCCCTGGAGCACCTTTGGAACTCCTTAATATCCCACCTGCCATGGCAGAGATTCTCTTCTGCAGAGTAGAGAAGTAACCACTTTCAGTACATTATAAAACAGGTTTCATGGCTCCTCAGCGGTGCCAAGTTTCCAGCTTCTCTCTGGCTATGCAAGGAAGAAGAAATGAGCTCCTACAAACCTCCTGTGAGGAATGGATCCTCATTTCAAGCACCTGTAAGCGAGGCCAGCATGGCAGGAGGGGGATGAAGTGCAAAGCACGGCAGGCTGCAGCCCCAGTTTAGTCCATGGAGGGCACTCAGTTCTGGCAGCGGCTGGTTTCACAGAGATCATGAGTGTAAGCACAGATCTAATTGAATTGCAGATGTCTTTTCTGATGGCTATCTGCTAGCAAAGCTTCAATTAAAACAGGAGCAAAGGCAGAACAGGGAGGTTCTCAGTAATAAAAGTAATGGAAGGAAGACTGGCCATTTACAGCAGCCTCCACAGAGAGCATAATGCAGGTAGATTCTTTTAACAAGATTTTTTTTTGGGGGGTGTGGGGCGAGAGATCCGAAACCTCAGCACAGATACCCTGCTTCCAAATCCTAGAGATCCTGAGTGTATGTTGGACTGGAAAGCAGCTAACAGTAATTTAAATAATACATAAGTAAGCTCATCTCCATTGCTTCCAGTACTCCCCGATGGACAACTTCATCTGCTTTCCATTCTGAAGGCCATTGAGGTTTGTTCTTCTTGACTTTAGTTTTAAAGGCTGAAAGGTTTTACTCACTCCCCTTTTGTTACTTCCAAGACTGAGGTGGATTTGCCCTGAGCTTGCACTTGCCAGATCAAAAGCTCTTGTCATTTTGCAGTGCCTTTAGAGCTCCAGAGAAGGAGAACTTTAACAGAGCTCTCAGTGCACCCAAACTACAAGATTCTAAATTGGAGCATTATGACCCTTTTTTTTTTTTTTTTGCCTGTAGCTACTTTCTCATGATGGCTTGAGCCACAATCAGTGTGTATTACCACATACACATCACTGAAAAACCACCCCCACCCAACACAGCTGAGGAATCAAAATTAAACTTCAAGATGGCCTGAGAACCTGGCTTAGCTCAGGAATTAGGTTTGTGAGAACTGTTTTCCCTTTCCTCAGATGATTGTTACGCTGTACCCAAATTCCTGTTGTGCAACAGTTTGGAGGCCTCTTGGCCATGTCCTACCCGAACTCTCTTGCTTCTTGGCGCAGCACAACTCTCCTGGGGGCATCTCAATGGACAATCACCCCCTGGGATTCAGTTTCAAGGAAAATAATCAGAGTTTGGCTCATTTTCCCTTTTGAACTGCTGCCCTTTTCCGATGTATTTACAATGTAAGGAAGTCAGTTTATTAATGGTTTGGCTTTTAACTTTGTTGTTGAGCTTGGCTTTGCTCCTGTTGGAAATTGGATCCCAGTTGAGGAGGGCAGTTGCCAGTGTCTGCTGGAAACTCCTTGCCTGGGATTTTCAAGCAGGCCGTTTGTTGACCTAGCTCAGCACATACTAAATAAATGCAGTCAGAAGAGTCTGCTTACTCATCACAGGAAAAGGACTGGCCCAGTGGCAGGACTTTTTCAGAATATCCCCAAACATTTCACTCCAGTTCATTCCAGACTTCTCAGGAGGTCCCTCCAGCAACCATTCTCCATTTCATTTCATACATCTGAAGTAATGCTGAACAGCAAAGGTTTGAATTGGGCTGATTTCCTTGAATTTCTAACTTATTTCACGTTTACTCCAGCAGAAAATTCACCAGGAATTTAAAAAACATAATCCTAAAGAGAGAAAAGTGAAAATAATGCATCATCTGTAAGATGTGATCTCTTACTACTGTGCTCAGGATGCTTAACAAGAGGTTTTGCAAATGGCACATATTAAATAAACAAGTATGCCTTCAGCCAGCAAGCTGCTATTTCTCCCTGCAAGGAATAAATAATTAAAATTCTTAAAACTTAAAATTCTTTGTATTGAGATTTGTAGCTACAAAAAATCATGGGTGGTAATTCCCAAATAGCCTTGTGGGGTTCTTTCTGCAGCTGAACCACAGCAAGCTGCCTCCCAGGCATTGGTTTATTCCCGAAGAATTAGGGAGAGGCATCTCTAAGGCAATGCATTTACTCCACTGCTGCTGGGAGGTTTTGTCTGGGTGCTCTCTGGACAGTTGCCAGGCTTGTTATTGAAGAGTATTTCTCTTTCCTTCCACAGCAGTCACTTGCTCACTCTCCCCCACCACTGGGATGGTGAGAGATTCAGAGAAGTGGAAAGACTTAGGGGTTGATATCAAGACAGTTTAACAGGTAAAGCAAAAGCTGAGCACACAAGCAAAGCACAACAGGGAATCCATTCATCACTTCCCATGGGCAGGCAGGTGTTCAGCCATCTCCACTAAAGCAGGGCTCCATCACATGTAATGGTGACTTGGGAAGACAAACTCCATAATTCCAAACCCCAGCTTTATATGCTGAGTATGATGCCATATGGTCTGGGATAGCTGTCCCAGCTGTCCTCTCCCATGCCTCTCTCTGGTGGGGTGAGAGGTAGAAAGGGCCCCGACTCTGTGTCAGCCCTGCTCAGCCGTAATAAACACATCCCTGTGTTATCAACACTGTTCTCCACACAAAACCAAACTATAGTCTCACACTAGCACCTGTGAGGAATCCTAACTCTATCCCAGCCCAAACCAGCATATTCTCCATTCCTGATTCCATACCACTTACATCATGCTCAGGGGTCCCACACTATCCATGCATCCTCATTACCCACCACCACTGTCACCATCCCTTGATATAAAACACAGGCATCATTTCCTTAGTCTATGGCTCACCTCTGTGAAATGCCTGCCAAGCATCCACAAACATCCACAAAATGTCCTTTGAGTTCATTTAGTCCATGACTTTGGTCAGGACAGGAGACGTGGTGTGCTGTGTGGAGTTACTGGGCACCAAAGGCAGGTCACAACAGGTCACTGCTGCACTTGCACTGCTTCCTGTAAGGCTTGTTCTCCACTGGTTTGGGTAATTCCTGCTGTAGTAATTCCTATAACATGCAAGCCAAATTCCGTATTACAACAATTTCAAGATGTTTCCATGGTTCATTTGGAGCAGACCATGGGGTTTAAAATTGCAATTGACTCTTCTGCTTGCCCTGCTCTGGTTTGGACTTTTCCACAGACCGCAGTCCTTCAGGAGTGTACCTGCTCCAAGTGAAGCCTTATCTATGAACCACAGTCTGTTCAGGAGTCTACCTGCTGTGGTATGGACTTACCCACAGCCACAGTAGACTAGTTTCAGTATGGTCTTTTCCACGGGCCATAATGCCTTCAGAGATGTTCCTGCTCCAGCATGGCCTCACCCACAGCCAGTCCCTTGGAAAATAAACCTGCTCCAGTATGGCCTTACCCATGACTTCAGTCCCTCCAGGAGTGTATTTGCTCTCTCCTGGGCTTATCCACAGCCACACACTTTGGGGTAGTCTTGCATGACCTCAAGCACAGCTGTTGATGTTTCAAGGCGTGTCTTTCTCCAGTATGGACCTACCCCTTGGGCCACAATCCCTTCAGAGGTCCAGCTGCTGTGGCACAGACATAACCATGGCCACAGATGCTGTGAAATGTACCTGCTCTGGCATGGCCTTATCCAGGGCCACAGATGCCTCAGGGTGTCCAGTTCCCACATGGACTCATCCACAGATCACAGGCCCTTCCACTCAAGTTCACGCTGGAGTTCCAGCCTGTCCAGAACAGCAGCACAGCAGCAGCTCTGGCTATCTGCCAGCCTGACACATCGCCATGGCTGTTATCAAAATGTTCCCAGGCACTGCAGAGTAAGGTGATAAGCAGCACACCAGTGCAGTGAGCAGCCACTAATGAGCACTAGACTCAGGCAAGCAAGCCCTATGACAAACAGGAGCCTGTCAATTAACAGCAAAATAGTAATAATAGTGATAAAATCGATCGTGCACCTTCCAATCACAGCTGGTGGTACTTCGAGCCCCACAGCAGGCAACAAAAAGGACTGCTGTGGTTTAACCAGGCAGCTGCTAAGTGCCACAACAGCCACTTGCTCTTATTTCTCTTCCCTTCCACAACAGTCACTTCCTTACTCCCCCACAGTGGGATAGGGGACAGAATTAGAAAAGTGAGACAACTCGTTTAACAGAGAAGCAAACAAGGAATCTATTCACCATTCCCCATGGGCCTATAGGTGTCCAGCCATCTCCAGGAAAGCAGGGCTCCACCACGTGTAACAGTGATTTTGGAAGACAAACACCGTAGTTCTGAACTTCCTCCCCTTCTTCCCCCAGCTCTATACGCTGTGCACAACACCATATATTATAGGATACCCCTATGGTCAGTTGGGGTCAGCTGTCCAAGCTGTGTCCCGTCCCAGCTCCTTGTGCAGCCCCAGCCCTCTCTCTGGTGGGGTGGAGTGAGAGGCAGAAAGGGCCCTGACTCAGTGTCAGCCCTGCTCACTGCAACAAACACATCCCTGTGTTACCAACACTGTTTTGGTCACAAATCCAACCCACGACCCCATACCATACTCTGAGGAAAAATAGCTCTACCCCAGCTACAGCCAGCACTTTCAAGTATTTATAGAGACCCCAGAATCTGAACTGCCTAGACCTGCCTCAGAATTATGTGCCAAAAAAGTATTAGATAAAAAAAAAGAAAGCTGTAAGAAGAAAAAAGACCAGCAACCCGGTCTCAGTGATAATTTGCTTTGATCATATTGCTGTTAAAAATAAAGCCAGTGTGCAGCTAATTGACAGCAAGAAATTAAATGACAAACAGCTTGAATATAGCCTGAAGAGTTACTGAATTGGAGATATGCAAAGAATAAAAGGTTTGACACATAAAAGATATGTTACATTTAATATGTGTCTCAGTGCGGATGAAAACATGAGCATTTCAGAGCTGTAAGAAGAAAAACTTTGGTGGAAAAAGACAACACTCTTGACCACTGATAACATTTGATTTAAAGTTCTCTGAAAATTTGTTCTAGAACAAAAGGAAAAATCAAAACAATTAATTCCAGAAGTATTACAACATAACTGAAAAACATCTACTCTTTGTCTGGATTTCAAGCACAATTTTAGTCAATTTGAATCCATTTCATGAAGAGGCTGCAGCTTTGACAGAGCTATTGCTAAAATCATCTCAGCAACAAAACATTGCTTAGCCTCATTTTAGTAATTAAACAGCTCCAAGAACCAGCTCCACAGTTTAGAACTACTCAGTACCTAAATGATCAGATTTGCCAGCATTGATTTGCTACTGTTTAGTACAGTATACTGAAATTAATGTTGTTACCTAATCAAAATCCTGAAGCCTTCCAAATCATTTATTAAAGAACAGTTAAAAAAAAAACCCCAAACTGGAATCTAGAATATGTTGATGCTGTTCTTCTAAGAAATAAACCCAGAAGTCCATTTTATTTTTAAACAAACAAAAAATTCTTCACAAGGTTTGATAACTGAAGCGGGTGAAAAAGCTGATCTGTGTAAGTATATAAAAAAAGTCAATTTTCACAATGTTATGGTCTGGAAGCACTGAAGAGACAGTCAGAATATAAAGGCAACTGGAGACAATTAAGCCCTTTTAAAAAGCACCAAAATTAGCATTCCTTTTGTTGGATCCAAATAATTCAAGTGTTGTTCTGCCACAAAGGCCATCAACCATTTCTAATTTTAGCTTAATCCATTAAAAAGAAAAATCCTGCATTTCTCCTGGTGTTTCCTCATTAAGAACTCTCCTAAATTGTACACTGAAATCTCACAAACACAAGCTATGAATTGAAGTTCACACGTTCATGAAGACACACTCACGCAAGCACTTTAATATGGCAATCCCAATAAAGGCAATTCAACTACTTGTGATTCAGCTAAGCAGTGCCTTAACTGCTACAGGGTAAGTATCCACCAAAAGCAAAAATTTAGCTATAAATTACAAGAGTGACCTGTCCTACCTTTGAACCTTCAGCTTTCTATTTTCCTCTGCTACACTTGATTACTCAGTAACAAGAAGCTCCACAAAAATAGTATCTCCTGATTTTCACTACACGGGGTAGGCACTCAAATGACCCTATAAAAACCCCTTTGTAAATAACCTTTATATTTTGTCAAATTAATTTCTTGTATTCGCATTTTAAGTCACTGCTTAAAAATTGCATATTCCTTTGCTCCCCCCTCGTTGCAGTGTATCAATCACACCTTCACTACTCATTCACCTAGAAATTCATAAGCTCAGATTCAGTTTTAATCAGTATTACTAAAGAAGCATTTTTTCCAAACGTACACACAAAAGTGGAAATTATTCTCAACTTTTTTCAGAATTAATACTGTAATACAGGCTGACCTGGTGGGATAGCTGCAGTGCTTACTGCCTTTGTCACCCCAAGTTAAGGATGGGAACTGTGCCAGCATGGAATGACCAGTGCACAGGCAAGGGCACAGTTTGCCACTAGGAAACAACTTATATATTCATATACAACACATATCTGTGGCCCTACAGTCCTAACCATATATAACTGGACCAAACCCAGCACTTTGCTTAGTCAGGTGCCCTATTCCCTCCTCCTCCGTTTAACTTCAGTATCTGCCTGTTTTGAAAAGCTGACCTCACCACCCATGTAAAACTGCATTGCAACATCTTAAAAGTGGCTGTGGTTAACACCAGTACAATATACAAACTGTGATTTATCAACATTGTATGCTTTATTGAAAGTTGACAAGTGCAACAATTAAATACATTGACGTGTTACAACTGTAGAGAACATGCACAAAAACATATGCATACTACTATACAGATCATATGCAAAAAATCCATACTGGGAAATCAAATTTTTTTTCTTTAATTCTTTGCTAGCAGGGCTTGATAATTTTTGGAGTGGTTTTTCCCATCTTGAACCAAACTACAAGGAACAATGATTTACTTCAAGATAATCAGCAGCCAGGGATCTTCAGAAGTTACACAAACAGCATTAATTTGCCAAATTCCGAACAGTTGCGTAGGTGCATTCTTATATATGTAGCATAAAAAAAAAAAACTTTTCAAACTTCTTCAGATCAGCCAATTAGACAACTAAACTTCAATCTGTACAACCTAAATAGTTACAGTTTTCTATTTTACAAAGTAATTACACTAAATACACAAATATACAGTAGGCAAATAACCTTCATGGTAATTATCCTATGACCCAACAACTATATTGTCACCTACCTGTTTTTTCTATATATAATACAGCTTTATGCACCTGTCCACTGGTTCAGAAAACGGTGCAAATATTTGCACTTAAGGTTTCAGGTGACAATTAAGTGTTAAACACTGAGATTACCTTTCTCCCTCTTCCTTTTAGATCCTACGCACCAGTCCACACTTTGGAACCCCAATGCCCTACAGGGGGTTGAGCCATCACTTTTTACTCCAGTCTATTTCTTCACGTTTCCAAGTTTGAAAAGCACTTGTATCAGCTGTAGCACTGGATGAGTGGAAGATTTAAAAACAAACCAAAAAAAAAAAAAAAAAAAAAAAAAAATCAGGCATGCAGCTTCGTTTCTCAACCATTGGCAGAAGCTGCTCAAGTCCCCAGTATACTTGTGCTAATTCTCTGGAAGAAGTTTATTTTATTCAACCAACCTAAGAACATAGAGTCCTTCAAGCCAAAGGGGTAAAGGAGGTAAGAGAGACAGATGAGTGTGTAATAGAAGGGGGAGAAGCCTCTCCTGATGTGTGCAAGGCATGGAGTCCTCAGTCTGGGTTGCAATGTGCACTGAAATGGATGAAGGGTGGCTGTGGCGGATTCCCGCTTGCCCTCCTCGCTCTGGACAGTCCAGAAGCCAGCAATCATGACGACAATGACATCTCGAGCTATGCTGAAGGCCCTGAGCCCTGTGACGTTGGCTGAGCAGGCTGCTGTGTTGTCCCTTGTGACTGGGAAGAGGAAGGCGGAGAACCAGTCTGCAGCTGTGCTTGGAACTGGGCAAGCTGCTCTGGGCTGGCAAGTGTTTTTAGCAGAGTGTTTTCTTGCTCCAGCTGCGAGTTCTTCTCTATCAGCTCTTTGATTTGCTCTTTGAGGACCTCCACTTCCTCCCTTACTGCGTACATCAAGTGACTCTTTACCAGATCCTGAAACGCAAAAAAAGAGCGCGTACGTTAGGAAAGCGGCGCAGCTCCCACCGCGGGCTGCCAGCCTGCCCCGCCGGAGACGCGGCAGACCCCGCTGTGCAGTGTGACCCCGCTGTGCCTCGGGCAGCGCTGTCCCGGCTGCGGCCGTGCGGAGGCGAGCGGGGCCGGGCCGGGCCGTCAGCGCCGAGCCTCACGTGCGGCCCGGCCTGCACAGCGGCCCCGCCCCCGCGCCAGGCCCCGCCCCCGCGCGCGCCGGCTGCAGCCAGTTCTGGGCGCAGGTTGCCGCATTTCCCTCCCTCCCGCCGTCCGCGCGCGGCCGCGGGTGACGTCAGAGCGCGGCGCGGCCAATGGGCGGCCGAGTTATTTATAGCCGGGAGTTAAAGGCTCGGAGTTTGCCTAGCAACAGCCGGAGAGGCTCCCGGGAGAGCGGCTCCAGGCACCGCTCCAGTAACAAAGGGCGGCCGGGCCCCCGGCTCCGCGCCGGGCGGGGGCCGGGGCAGCGGCCGCGGCGGCCCCCGGGGCGAAGCCGCCGGCTCCGGGCACCGCAGCGCCCGTGCCGCCCGCGGGGAGAAGGGTGCAGCGGCGGTGGATGCCCCGGCTGCAGCCCGCGGGGGATGCGCTCGCCTGCGCCTGGCGGGGGCGGGGGGGGGGGAAGTTAAAAAGATAAAATGAAAAGTACTCCTAAACGCCCTCTCTTTGGAACTGTAAAACCCCACAGACAGGCTCCGCTTTCTGCCCAGCAGCGCCCCTCCGCCGCCGCATGGAGCCGGGATCAATCGTTTGGGGAGGCAGTAGCCAAGAGCAATGCCGTCATTCCCTCCCCGGCATCAATACACAAACGTGCGCATTCCTCCCCGCGGGAAGCCTTTGATCAATTAAAAATAAAAATAACAAAGCTCCCGAAACCGACGCCGTGCCTCCCCTTCCGTCCCCGGCTCCGCTACCGAAACGCGTCTCAGCACGGTATCGGCGCTGTATCCCCATATTGTTTACTGCTTCAAGCACGAACAAGGTTTTATGCCCCATCGGTACGTACCATCGCTTGCTCGATTTTGTTGTCGATAGCTACTACGCTTGCACCAGAGGAGCTGCAAGAGAAAGAAAGAGAAAAAACATACAACATTAGCGGCGGCTGAATTATTTAAGAGACAAGAAACGCGAGGATTGGTAGGCAGTTGGCTGAGAAAGTCATCCTCACGCTGCCCTGCCGCCGCCTCACCAGGATGCTCTAATGCAGTAAAGCAACCTGTGAAGCCGCGCCGAGCCCCCCGCCCGCAGCCCGACCAAATATCCCGACCATTTTGCCCCCGACGGACCACAAAGATGGAGCTCAATCGCAGGCTGCGACAGAAGCGGTGGGCGCCGGGGAGGGCAGCAGCTCCGGGGGGAGAGGCGGGCGCCGGTGCCGCCGCTGCGGCTCCCCCGGACAAAGGAGCCAGCCCGGAGCTCACCTGCCCCGCTACCGCCGCGCCAGCAGAGCCGCTCAGACACAACACTTATTTACCTACTGTCGAGCCTCAGAGACGAGTTGTCGGTGCCCAGCAATGACGATAAGAACGAAATCGAGAAGTGTCTTAGTTGATAAACTCCTAGATCCATTGCCACCGGTCTACAACATTGGGCATTCATGCAACCGCGGCCAGAAACGCTCCCCAGAAAAAAATATATCAGGTCTCGCTCCTCTCGAAGGCGTGTGTGCGTGCGGGGCCGCTCCACCGGGCGAGGCGAGGCGGGGCCGGGACCCTGCGGGACCCTGCGGGGCTGCGCTCGGCCGGCTCCGAGCGGGGTCAGCGCTCCGCCGCGCAGCACAAAACCCGGGCATCCCGGCCCCCCCCCCTCATTTATGCGCCGGCGCAGCTTCCCATTGGCTGCGCTGCCCTGGCCCCGCCCCGCCCCGCGCATCTCATTAGCGCGCCCCCCCCCCCCCCCCCCCCGCCGCGCGCGGCCCGGGCTGGCGGTGCTTACGCGGAGCGGCCCCGCACGCGCGGAGAGGGGGGGGCGCGGTCCCGCCGCCTCCGCCAGCCCCGGCACGCGCGGCGCCTCAGCGCCGCTCGCGCTGCCGGGCCCTAGCCCGCAGCAACGGAGGGGGATTTAAAATTAAAAAAAAACCAAAAAAAACCAAACAAACAAAAAAAAGGGATAAAAGGGAAAAAAAAGGAGAAAATAATAATAATTAGCGGGCCCGAGGAGCGGCGGGGAAACCCCGCACGGCCCGGCGGGAGCGCGGGACGAGCCGAGGGGCCGCCCGTGGCCGCGCCGACAGCGCCACCTATCGGCGCGCGGCTGCGGGAAGGTCCCGGTGCCGCCTCCCACGGCTTATCCAGCGAGCCGTACCTCGACCCCAAATCCGCACATTCCGGCCCCGCAAAGCCGAGCCCGTACCCGGCAGCTCTGCTCGCTTCGCCCACGCCAAGCAGTACAAGTAGGATACCCACACACTGCAGACAACTCTCAGACAGCTACGATCCCCCTTTATTCCTCACACACACCTTATGAGCCCATAAAGTCATTTATGAAGAAAATACTCAGCCGCTGATCATCTACAAAAGCACATACGGCACAAACCTGTGGATTTCTAGCAAGCCGGCTGATATTATTCTACAGTAACAGGGAAAATGCCTATTCACTTATTTTTAGGTTGCACCATAAGGCACTCACTCTTAAAAGTTGCAGCACATGCATTAATAATTTAGGAAAAGATCCTTCTCACACCTAACTGTGACGTTTTTCTCAACAAATGTTATCCTTTCATGTGTCATGGAACACATCAACTACATTCAGTGCCCATCCAAGTGATCTTCTCTACCAGTTACAGCGTAGAAAGAGACCCAAGGCTGAACTAGACCACCATGAAATACTGTCACAAGAAACAGCCAGCCTCTAAAACCACTCTTTTCTAGACCTGCACTTTCAGCATGTGTTACATTACTTAAAGGTGCAAAAAAATAAAGTAAAAAACCTCTTCCATTCTCTACAGCTAACTTCTCCAAGAGCTACAAGTCACATACATCACAAGTGCTGGTCCCAGAAAAGCAGGAAAGCCAGGAGGTACGGAATAATCATCTTAAAGCTAAATTTAGCATTTGCGTATCTGCATCATCCTTCTTAGTTTATTTATGTTGTCCTAGACTACTATTCTTTCATTCAGTAATGCCAGCAGAGTAGTACAAACTAATCCTGTTCACAGGGAGGTCACATTTAAGAATAATAATTCCTCACAGCCACTTTCCTACTACCAGAGAGGGTTCATATCCCACAAGGGCACAGCTCTCATCCCACCCTTTGGATATATGGGGAATTTACACAGGATAGCACCTAACAGGCTGAAAATTAAAGGAAGTGTTTTAGAAAAACCCTTCCGCGTACTGACTTGCAAACTCGTGACAGCAAGTAAACTGAGGCAACGCATTCAAACAGGGGCATCAGGCTCCAGCTTCCCCCCCCCCACCTCCCGAGGGACACGCACCAGGAACCACGTGCGGTACTGACACCTCCCCGCAGCACTTTCTCTGCAGAGGTTACTCACTACACACCAGTGATGAACGGAGCCGTGTAACAGACAGTGCCAGCAGCACATCAGCTGTACTGGAATCTGTATCAACTCCTTGACTTGATCTAAATTCATGTTTTATGACAGGTTGGGCTTCAAAATCAGTAATGTCTCAAATGAATCCTCCCCACGGCAGTTACTCAGCACAATTAACAAAACTGTGGTTGGACAAAAGCTCTGGGACAACCTCTGTGCCTTGTAGTTCTTTATCAGAAAAAGGGCAGAGTAGGTGCAAAAACAGGTAAGTCCTATCAGGCTAATCAGGCTTTTTAAAAAGAACTTGAAGGTAGCAAACTCACAGATCTATCCTCAAAACTCCTGCTTTGCTGCTGCAGGACAGACAGCAGACAATTGCATTTGTTTTCATTCATACATGTAGAAATAAAGTCATGGTTTCATTCCAAGATGGTTGTTGCTTCTGCCAGAACGACTGATAATTATCGAATGCCATTATTCAGTTTACAACAGAAAAATTACACCATTCTCAAACTAAATTAACAACAACACTGCCATCTTTAATCTATATTAATCTTCACAAAGAAGAGATAACACATATGATCCCAAATAAATTTCCCACTAAACTCATTAACCATCTTCCATTAACTTCAGTGGGCTTTTAACAAAATCTGTTATTTATTTTTAGATGCCTACAAGCAGAGTTGTGATTCAACAGAAAGCTGTCAGCTGCGTAAGTAGGACTGCATATTAATATGCGTGTTCTGCTTTGCCCACTCTACAGAAAAGCAAACCATAAATGTCCCTTTATGGCTGAGAAAGCAGATAATCTAGGAAATAAAACACCCCATGATATAAATTACTTTAATCTCCAAAACTGGGGTGAAATTTTTTGGGAGGAGGGGACATCACCACTATATCTGATCTTCTCAATTCAACACCCCATTATCTGCCTGACAAGGACAGACACTGAACTCTAAGGAGTGGGTTTTTGCTGCTGTTTTTAACAAATATCTCATTTATGAAATAAAAAAGTACATGGAATATTTAAGGAAGATAGTTCTCCAAACTCAGTTTTCCTCTAGAAGGGCATCAAGATTACTACTGTGTTACTCAAAACCTGATAACCACCTCATTAACAGATAATACGTGATATTCGGCTCCTGGAAAGGCTTAAATTCCTGGGAGTAGAAGTGAGAAAGGCTGCAGAATTCCTCAGTTTGAGGCACTCTCGTCGTGCACTGAGTTGGACAAATTCAAGTTAGCACATGCTTTGGAAACCTGTGTATCTACAGAGCACCCCAGGTGTTCACAAACTGCATAAAGTAACAGAAGAAGACTCGAGATGGGCTCCTGAGAAATCAGTAGAGTCTGACCAGCACCTTTGATCCTCAAGTAAACTGACTTCTTAAATTGAACATACAAACAGTAGTAAAAGACTTTTCAGCACATGCCACCTTTTGTAATATTTCAGCTCTTAAACACTGTTCCTCCCACTAAATGATTTCCTCTTCTCTCAATTTATTCATGCTAAGCACTTGAAGAAAGCGCTTTTCATCTTAAGCACATAATGAGGTAAACTACAGCACAGAATCATTTTGTCTCTATGCAAGTCTGGTTTGTCATATTTCTCCACGTGTTAAAAAGTTCTTTAACTTAAAACATTTATCTTGTAAGTACCTTGTCAGTGTATGCTCCCTTCAGATGACAACATTAAAAGCCCTAGATAAGCATCTTCTGAACATAAAATAAATCTCATCTTTTGATGATGTTACAAAGATGCCATACCAGAAACCATATTAGAAAAACAGCAATTGCTGTCACAGCACACTTTCATCTTACGCTCAGACAGGCTGAGATCTTGTGAACTTCAACAACAGCTTTCAACTGCAGAATGCAAGTACTGAAGAGGTTAAAAATAAAATCTGCTATTTTCTCAAGAAAAGGCTACAGTAATTAGATTCTACCTGACATCTGACTGTGCATTCCACTTGGCATCTAAAAATGGAGAATAAATGGCAGAGTACTATTCTGCCTTAAAATTCATAGATTCAAAATTCTTTGTGTACTGACAGCAACCCTCCCAGCATCCAACTTATGCAAAATTCTGCCAAGCTAATAACTGAGAGAGAAAGCTCTGGCTGTACTTGACATCAAGGACTAAATGTTCATTTATTTCAATAGGCCACTTTTTTTTTTTCTTCATTTCAGTAAAGGTACGTAACTGGAGAAGCTGTCCAACGAACTTTCTTTCCCACAGTAAATCATAAATATTTTTAACAGACTAAGGACCAAAGAACAACCAAACAAAATAACCCCACCCACACAAGCCCCATCTTCAGATAGCCTAAATAAAGATCACAAAATCTCAGCCAACTTCCTTTTCCAGCTCCAAACCTTTAGCTAAGATCTTGATTTAAAGAAACCAAGTCACTAAGAACTTACTGCTCAGCTCCAAAAGACATGTATTTTATTTCTAGATTGAATTCCACTATTTCAATTTATGTACTTCTGCTAAATTGAAAAAGCTCTTTCTACAAGACAGTACTCTCTCAGTTTTCCTAAATGTGAGCTTTTCCTCCCCCATAGAAATATTATTTGCAGCTATAATTTAGTTTATTAGTTTGCTAGAAATTGGAGTTTAGTTCCAGGAAAAACAGATAAAAGGGAAAGCTATGCAATATGCTAGTGAAATGAAGTGCTGTATTTGTTAGTGCTTTTTTTTTTTTCTTTTTTCCAGATGTGCAAGCATAACTAAATAAATATTTAGTGGAAAGAATACACACACCCTACTGGGGCTCTGGAAATAACGTGACAGTATCTCTGATCGCGGTGCATACACGGAAGTATCACGCTGGGAGCTCTGCACTAGAGACAAAAGGCTGCATTTAAAGCAAGAAGATAACCATGTAAGATCAAAAGAAAAACAAGAAGAGGTTCTCACTGGTTCCTCTGAGGATATCCTCTTTCTCTTTGACAGGCAACTAATTACCAAGTCAATCCTAGTTATTTTTAATGAGAATTATAATGATTCTACCAATTTTAATGCTGACAAAACAAAACATATTGTCTATAATCAAGTACCTGGATACAGTCAAACAAAGAGATGACCCACTTGTTACCCATCACAGAGAATTCTGCAGGGAAATAGGAGCCATCTTAAAGAAATTTGGGTGCTTGGAGAGGGATGTAGGGCATCCCTTTTCCCGTGATCATCCATAGATAACCATCGAGCAATGCAGTTGAGATGAAGGTCTGTGCTCTATACATATCCAATTAGTTTCAAAGTCCCCTCACAGAGCCAGCTGAGGTCTACTATAACTCAAAACCTGAAATTACATCCACATGCTACTCCAAATTTAAAGAAGTTATACATTTGCAGTAACATGCAGCTTGGGAATCACAGGCTTTCCTGATTTCAGAAACCTTTAAATGAGTAGGTGTGAAACATTTAACTTTATTACAGGTGAAATTAGCATCCTGAAAGTTTTAAGTGAGACATCTGAGCCAGGAATATTTTTTTTCCTCCAGAAAGCTGCACACAATGTCACACTGCATGCTGACGTTGTCCCCAGGATGAATATGGGAAAGAAGTTCAGTTCATAAAGGAGCATATATACAAGAGTCATAAAATGTTACAACCTTTAAGTTTCACTACCCAAGTTTATTTTTCCTTTATGTGAAATTTGGCTTCAATAATTTAAGATTTAATGCATAAAAAAGTGTTCAATTCCCTGGTCTTCTGTGTACCTCTCATGTGTAAAAGCTTTTCTCAAAGGTAAGAACACCCCTTTTGCTTCTCAAAGCAAAAAACACTTACACAAATATTTAATCCTACTTCTAACTGTACAACAGATTTTCAACCACATACTCCAAAATTAAATGAAGGAGGGAAGGAAAGAGTCACTGGATCATTTTAAGTTAACACTTAACAAACATGGCAAGTATATGGAGTGTTTTGGCACACTGACATGACAAGCATTTGGAAAGATGAAATGCTCTGTATTAAAAAGCATCTCTGACTCAGAGGACAAGCAGCCCAGGAGGAACTACAATGGCTGACACCCACCCACCCTAGGTTACCTTCAATAGTACACAATGGCTTTAGTAATCAAATTAAAAAACAGCCAAATTAACCTGTAACTAAGAATGGTCATCTTAGATTATTTTTGAACTTGTATTATTTTCTGTTTCCTTAAGGCTGCAGAAAAGCCACACCATGAAATGAAATGGGAAAACTATGTCTTACTGAGTACTGCTAATTGTGGAAGGGGGAGATGGTGGATCTAAAGGCCCTTAATTTCCCCTGTCCCCAGCCCCTTATAAAGTTTACACCCATTATGTCTTTTTTTAACTCCTTAGTCCATTCCTTCCTCTTTTCCCACCTCCTCCCCTGTTTCTAATTGTTATCCTTGAAACTATATTGAAAATCTTGGATCAACTAATAATTTACTCATGCTTATTAAAAAAGTATTTGTATAGCATTAACAGCTGGTCTGCACTTCCCACTGGATATCATTTGCCCTTTGATGGCCAACACTTGCCTGTGTTTCCCACAGAAGCCTGTCACACTAGAAGCCAGCTCAGGGTTGCTAGGAAAAAAACCAAAACCTCTGCAATTAACTAGAGTTGTCCTATGGTCTTCAGGAAGCTGGGAATGAAGTTCCCTACCCCAGCTTTTACAGAAATTATTACGAACAGCTGATGAAAAGTACAGAAACAAAACCTAAGTCCTCAGTGTGGGAAGGGAGCACCCGGGATGCCGAAACCGATCTGCCGTGGACGAGGATGAAAATGGGCCACTTCTCAGCTTTTGTGGTGGCAGATCCCTCGTTACCACCCTGCTGTGCAGAACCATTTTAAGGTCATTCTGTTCAATAACATTAAACTCCCAACGCTGCAACTTGTTTACACGTATAGAAAAATAAAGACAATAAGCTCAGAGTTCAATGCCACTTTTCTTCCTCAGCAAATACGTTAAGACAACAGACCTCTATCCAGCTGCCCATTTAGACTCCCACAGTTTCAGTCTCTGCAATCACCAGCAAATGGCTTCACATGTATCAGCAGTATCAATATATAAATAGGTAAATGACTTTAAGATTAATTCCCCTGGCGCCAATGCATGCATATTACAGAAAATTGAAACGCCGTATTTCCTAATCTCTGAGTGGTCAAAATACTCTGCTCTAGTAATGCCACAACCCACAGTTTATCATAATTTGGTGAGTTCCTAAGAAAATACAGGAAAACGTAAAGACTTTCTGTACCATCCAAGAAGAACTGTACTTTAACAGGCTGAATTTACTGTAGCCTATTTAAAGGTATTTTTCTACCTGAATGGAGGTTTTAATTTCTAGAAATCAAACCCCATTTACTTCCATTACCATTCAGGAAGCATGGGGAGAATTTCCACAAACAAATAAGAATATGACTGCACAGTACAGTGTACCCCAAAATCTTACTTTCCTTTAACAGCCACTGAGTTGAGCATTTGTGGGATAATTTCCTGCCTAACCTGTACCTTCCCCCATCTGTGAAAACAAACGTATGAGAGGAATTTGATGAATGTCGATGCTTCAACTCAGTAAGTACAGCACTGAGAAACAGGTAGAGCTCAACTCTGGAGTGGGAAGGCACTCTCAGGCTTCTTAATCCAGGCACAGCTTCAGTGATTTAAGAGACACAAATCCTGCTGACTCACAATCGCAGAAATCCCAGAGTATCTCCATTTACACTCTCTTTGCTGAAGGAATAAATTGTAAAGTGATACTGATTTGAAATAGAATACAATATATCTGGGAAAGTAGGTAAGACTATAAAATGAGGTGTGCTGCAAAACTTAAAAATTACCTAAAGAACAGATTGATCGAAATTTTAATTTGACCTGACTGCCTTGTGGCTTTAGGGATGCATTACCTACTTTAGCACAACACTTCGTTCTTGAAACTCTGCCACACTGCAAACCAAAGAGAACAGAACATAGATGTGCTGGCTCAGCATATTTTGAACACATCCCTGGAGCACCTTCTAGGCCAGAGACTGCAATCAGCTGGCATGGGGCCAGGTCATCTACAAAAGGCTGTATATCCTGAAGTCCTGGTTCTCCTTCAAATAGGATCCAGCCTTCCTCAGTACCCTACTGATCCTGCAAAGGAACCTCAGGCAGTAAGAAGCTCTAATTTTCCACAGGACAGCATCTTCTAGCTTCAAAGCAGCAAGTACCTTGAGACTGTTGGATCCATGGTGGCCATGCAGGGCACACACCACTGACATTTAGCTGCCCTTGAGCCAGACATTCTGCAAACAGCAGAAGATGTTCTCTTTATCTTTTAATACACAACTTGCGAAGGAAAGATTGCAGCCTATCATGTCATACCTAATCCGTATCTGGGTAATCGTCTTTATGCAGTGATGGCTACATTTACAAGTGGCACCCTGTTTATGAAGCATTCCTGTCCTCTCCCTAAAACTGCTGATGCATGGTTTTTGGTGGATATCCACCTAAACCATTTAATTAGATGTCCAAGGTTTTGTATATATAAGGTCCAAGGCTCATGGATATACTATGTCAGGCACCTAAAACTTCTGAAAAACAATTACTTCATCCTTCAGAAACCACTACCATTATAATGACACCTTGAACCTCTGTGGCTTAAAACCATTCAAAACAAAACCCAATCCCCACAAAAACAAAACCAAAGTAACTCCAGTATCAGAAGTCTAAGTAACCCAGTTAGAAATGCATGGAGTCCAAAACAGCTCCCAGGAGTTATTTCCTCATTCTTACACAGGGTGTTAGCCCAGTAGCCACTCTTCTACAGCATCAACACAGTGAGCTGCCACATTACTCTCAATATATGGGAAGGAGAGAAAATCCCTACTGCAACACAGAATTTAAATCCCCTCTTCAGCTCCCCTGACAGAGCCAAGGCACCACTGCTGTTCACCAAGCACAGAGGACAGAAGGATCTCTCCTAAAACCCACACTAGGCAACCTCCCATCCAGGGAGGCATGCCTCCTCCCACACAAGCTATACAACAGGGGAATTCCTCTCTGACTGTTCCCAGCTGCTACTAATTGACAGAGGCCCTCACCAGGTGGACAGTAATATCAATCTGCAGCTCAGGTACAAACAATCATGACAACTACAAACAAAAATATTTCTAAGTGAATGTTTGAGTCACAGCACTGCTGCCCACTCAGATAGGCTCCTGACTTGAATTAGTTTGCCCAAACCTGTTTTTCTGCTCTATTTCTGAAGAACTCAGCATTTTAAACCAAGTTGTCAATAAACTGAAGCAGGAAGAACAGAAACATTAAACTGATTCTGAGGCTGGGGGATTTTACTTATACTGATAGACTGAAAAATGTCAAGGTACTTCAAAGGATCCTTTAAATCCTTGGGAGGACTGAGATGTGACTTGAGTGAAAAATTACCTTTAAATAGAGAAAACACTACGTTTAAGAGGCTATTGGACTTTTATTTCTTCATATTAGAATACAACTACCTAACATTTACCTAATGATGAATTAAAGCCTCTTTTTTTAGAAGAGTAAGAACATTAGCTTATAAATACAGTGAGTTTTCTGTCCCTTGATAACACAAAATCATAGGATCATTTAGGTTGGAAAAGACATTTAAGATCATTGAGTCCAACTGTAAAACCTAACACTGCCACGTCCACCTGTCAGAGACTCAGGTCCATCACTCAGGTATGCTTTTAATAGATTTAAATTACTGATGTTCTGATAGGGATGACCTAAACATAACAGCAACACATGTGTTTTCATGCCTGCCTTCAATATTAATGTATTTTAACCAACTACAGCCCACTTTACCCATCCTAAGAGTTAGCAGATGGAGCCAGTGCTCCCTCCTTCCAGTTTATGCCATAACCAAAGGCTGAAGTATCTTCTGACCTGTGTTTATCTCCCCCCACCCTCCCTGCTCACATCTTCAGCACTTCCAACCAAGTTTCAAAAAGAAATGTGGAGGATGCCACACCACCATTTACTCTGTATGAATATGGAAAGATGATGGTGTACATCCAAAGTGGACACAGCCACCTGTCTGCAGTCTGCACTTCACAAGAGGCTGGAGCTCTTGCACACCCATACAATCACCATTTCCAGCTGTCTAGTGCTAGACAGTTCCCCAATAGCACAAAGACATTAGGGATTGCTTTTCCAAAACAATTTGGTGGAGCTCCAGAGCATAAACTCTGACTCTCAGACTTCATTCTGGCAGCCTTAAAATGCAAAATATGCATAAAGTATTTAATTTTATTAAGAGTACAAGTACTTCTCAGTATGCTGTAAACTGCCCTTGACCAAGGACTGCAAGAAGGAAAAGATTCACCCAACTGTATCCATATTCTCTAAGTTTTAAATGAGATGCCTGACCCCAGAATTGTTTCTCTTTCCTCCAGAAAGCCACACACAACTGCACCCATTCTCAAATTCCACATCTACACCAGAAAAAGCTAAATGCTTCTTTCTTTGTATTTGACCCATGCATCCAGCAGGGTCGGTTTTGAGAAAAAACATACAGTCACATGCAATATTAGCCAAGAAAGGCTGCCATTTGCAATCGTCATTTAGCATTTGCTATTTTTGGTGACAGGACAACCAGCCACCTTGAATTCACTGAACAATAACCAGGAGAAAACCAGCATCTCTGCAAGAGAAACTAGAGAAATCAAAGGCAAATGAAAACTAAATAGAAAGCAGCTTGCAGAGTAAGACTACAGGAGAAACTGTCCACATTTTCTGTATAATGCTAGCAGATGCAGACTTTGGTTTATTACTAGAGGTGCTGCATCATGTTCCTGTGTGTATCAGTGAAAGTCAGTCACAACAAAACCTTTTAATAATGCAAAAATATTAAAGAAAATGACACATTTACTCCACCACACCTTTTTCATTACACATTCTGTGGAATAGCTTGGTTGATGGTAGGAAACAACCTCCTCAATACTACCTCCCTTGTTCAGTAATACATGATACCAATATACTACTGTATACATGTGCTACTCACACATAACTGTTCCCATTACATATCATTTGCTGTTACAGAATATTATATTTACCCTTAAGCATTCAGATTAATTTACTACAATTTTACTGTTCATTTGAAAGTTCAACATGTTTTCAGAAAGTGTCAATTACTGAAAAAAAATTGAAATTGAGCTTTTAAAAAAAGTTTTCCAATGTACAATTTAATATTGTTTAAAGTGACACCATTCGCAGAGGAAAGCTGTTCTCCACAGGCAATACCACAAACATAACGTGACAAAAATATGAAGTTAAACATATTAGTTGATATATGTAAACATTTATGTAAGATCAAGGGGTTTAGATTTTAAGGGTGTGGCATAACAAAAGCACCAGTTCAGAGATCAGAAGATAGGAACAAATTCCATGCTCCCTCCCACAGATGGGTATTTTCCTTCTGCACACAGAAAAACAACTCTGCAACATGAAGAGTCAGGGCATTTTTTTCCCTTCACTGTCATGAATTTTTAACTCAGCAAAATAATTCTTCCAATTCACCAAGTTACTTGGTATTTATTTTAAACACGAGAAAGAACCACATCAAAAACATGCAGTTCATATTTCACTGTAAATACGGAGGTTGCAAAAGACTAAGCTGTATTTCAGTTCTCTCCAAACATTGAACAAGACAGATTAACTAAACTTTTCTTCAATCATGTGACAGTACAGAAGATAGTGCATATTATGTATGAAAAGTATTTGAATGAATACAAACTTACTTGATAATGAGTTTCAAATCCTGTTTTTTTCAAATTATCTTTTTTTCGTTTAATATTACATTACTTAAGATTTGTAATAACTGGAATAACATTAAAAAAAAAAAAAGAAATAAAAGCACTACAAGAGCAAACATTTTATAATATGGATTATTTTAAATACTGCAGTAAAGATATTTCAAGGCATGTAGGTTTCCACTGAATAAGTAATCAACTCTGCATGACAGTACTCTCAACCAGTATGATGTTCCTGAAATAGTTTTAACAAGTGCCAAGCACCTTGATTTAGAAGTATTAAATATTTGTGCAAACAAAATAAAGGAACCTCCCCCAAAAATTAAAACAAATAAATCAAGCATCTACATATTAAAAACTTTACAAGTACCTCTTCAGATGCTGTTCCAGTTCCAAGAATAACACTTTCATGATTTTTGGTCAGGCACTTGTTTCTGGAGAAGTCCCACTTTCATTGATGTATCTACTTAGTACCTGCTGATTAGTTTGCCCCAGATGGAGGGTCAGAAGAAATACCTCAGTCCTCAGTGGCTGTAAGATTAGCATTAGCATTCCTCTATTAACTACAGGTCCTGAATTCTGCAGCACTTTAAGAATCGCAAAGCCTTGCCCGTTAAAGATTATCCACCTGCTTAAATTCAGAGTTTGCTGAGTTTAATACTGGTTGGTCATGATCAAGAAAAACAAGAAGGGCAAACAGTGACACCACAGATCCTGAGGTCACATGGCGTTCTGTTACATAAAGCATCAAAAGAGATTAAAATCTTCATGATTACGTTTTCAAATCTCAAACAAATGCATCTTCTCTCAGCAGTGCCAAATTCGTCAACTCTAAAGCTGATTCAACTTGCTCCCACTTTTTGTGAAGTATGTATTAATCACTACAGGTAGCTAATTCTGCTTAGAGAAAGGCAGCAGAAGTTGTACTGTTTCTCAAATCAAAGTTCTAAGGCTTAATGGCAATTCTAATTAGACACGAAAGTGACAGTAGCTTGTTTGCCAGAAAATATTTTACACAGACAAATCCTGTCCATCACTGCTACTTTAAAAAGAACCAGTGATGAGAGTTGGAGACATGTATCTAGTTAGTCAGATAAAGATAGCAACTCATCACGTATCAAGCCAAAATTCAATCAAATACTGCATATTCTTCCTCACAGAAACACAGATTGCCATGAGGAGGTTCTGGTGCATTGTAGTAACTCTCTGCCATGTAACGATGAGCCTATATGCATAGATACCATTATCCAACGTTGCTGCAACGTAAGCATTTTCCTTCCTTGACCCTGTTGAATGCTTTTCAGTGGGAAGAGAAGTTGACTGCCCACAGTACATGGTAGAGAAGAAAAGAAGATTAATTTCCTTACTCCACAGGCAAGCTGCAGAGTGAGAAAGAACCCTCACCATGGAAACAGCCAGCCACTTGCAGTAAGTGCATAGGAACTCCCACCACACCAGAGAGCATGGGCAATGGTTACACCTTTCCATCAGACCAAGACCACACAAATGCAGAGACAACAACCTAGCAAATGTTACTTGGGCTTACTGCTGACTGCTAAAGTGATGTCACACGTGTCTCCTCAAGTAGGTTTGCCTTGCAAGAATACATTGGAAAGAAACCAAATTGAAGCGTTGAACAAATTCTTAGAATCATAGAATGATCTGGGTTGGAAGGGACCTTAAAGACCATCTACTTCCAACCCCCCAGTGATGGGCAGGGACACCTTCCACTAGACCAGGTTGCTTAAAACCCCATCCAACCTGACCTTGAACACTGCCAGGGATAGGACATCCACAGCTTCTCTGGGCCTCCTGTGCCAGTGTCTCACCATTCTCATTGTAAAGAATCGCTTCCTGTTATCTAATCTAAACCCGCCTTCTGTCAGCTGGCTCAGAGCACGGCCATATATTAGTTACCTGCACTTCTGCTGTACCTTGCCAAGGCAGTGAAGAGGTGATTGATGGCAAGAGAAGTAGGTATTACACAATAAAAAAGAAAGGGGTCTGGCTTGGGTGAGGAAGGGAGTGTTAAAACCAACTAGTTAGAACTAAGAGGTCTACCATCACACACAAGGAGTATTTTCTTTAGGAGGTAGTGAAGAAGCAAAGAAAAGAAAAATGCAAATTGTTTTCCCTTGGAAATGAGGGGTGCAGTGGGATTAGTTCCCCATTCCCAAAGCCTAGAGGGAATTCAGAAAATTTAAATGGAGCTTCAGATGTACTAACTGTGAAGGAGGGCAGAACATTTCTAAAGAGTCTTCCCAGATCCTTGTACGGCTGTCTTACAAGGACAGAGCATAATGTTCCTTTTAAGGCACACCAAGGAGCTGAAGCTGGCAAGTTACACTTTACAATAAGTGTTTCTCTTAATATATCAAGTCCATCTCTCTCAGTTCCACACGGGAATGGGTAACAGTCAAGGCTGATTTTAGCATTCTCATCTCACTCCCACTGAAAAGGAACAGAGGTGGGACCACTCAGGTGGGGGAGCAGTTGTATTCCTGGATCTTGGTCCTTGGAGTAGAGGCAGACTGATATAACAGCCCTAAAAGAGGGATGTTTACTCTAAAAGCAGAGCTCCTGTAGAAAGCTTCAAATGGATACAACCACTTATAAGAGAGAGGTGAATCAAAGTCAACAGACTTCAATGGAAAATAAACAAGGAACAAAGGAAACAGCAATCACACCAATAAACAACTACTGAGAAAGTCTGACCCAATATTATTGAGTAACTTCAGTACTCAAAATGAAATATTACTTATAGCATGGAATCTTACTTATTTTAAAGAGCTGAAGTATCAAGCTGACTAGAAGAATGCTCAAAACCAATTCCACAAAGCTGAACGAAAACAGAAATTTTACTTTGAGCAGCATCCTGATATATCCTTCCAGAGTTGGAGACAGCAATAACTCCTAATGAATACTGCTGGTTACACAGTCCCATATATCAGATATGCTAAGCCGAGGCAGTCAGGCTTAGTGTCAGTTAGCTTAGCTAAGCCAGAACTTAGCTCAGTTCTGTGTCCCACAGAACTGCACCAAGAGAGCTGATAGATTTAAGATGCTATTCCCCTAACGCTGCTGCCTTCTTGCCATCTCTGTTGCCTGTAAAGCTGCACAGTCGATACCACGTAGGAGAACAATCTTTCTCCATACCTACCACACATACAGGATGTGCCCACTGGTCACAGGTGTTTTCCAGGATGCCTGAAACTACGGATACAGTCTGACATATGTTGGGGTGGGAAGGGGATGAAAGCAGTGACATTAACCTTTCCAGTCTTTACTTTCTCCTTTCCTATTCCAAGATGCCCTCTGAACAGGAGCTCCATCATGCTAGCAGCTATCATGAGAGTTAAAAAAGGGTCCAGTAAGTTATGCACAGTTGACTAATACACCACTCAGCTCCAAAGCTCTTCTGACTCAAATCTGGGTTTCCCATATAGCCAGAAAGATCACTAAATGTTAGATTACATGGGGTGGGGGGGGAAGGAATTTCTTAAGAGACACAAGTCTAAGCACTGGATAAAATTCATGGAAGATTAATAACTGTACTATAACATCCACAAATAAAGACACAATAAAAAGATACTACTGCAAATATTATTTTTGCAGCATCCTTCTCCTGAATTTCTGCTAAAATTCTTGTAATTTGCTCTGCTTACTAGAAGAAGCCACATCAGAGTCAGTTTGAAAGTGAAAAGCAAATATATACACACCCAAGCATGTATGATGTGGGACTGCAGCATATAGCAGCTGCTTCATTCTGCAAAGCAGCAAGTTCACTGCTGGGCCCGCAAAGAAAAGGCACAGCTAGCTCCATCTCTGGTAACACCAATCACCTTTCCTCAAGCTTCAGCACCAGTTCTGGTGTTGACTTTACAATAAGGCAACACTCACAGACTTCATTTGATGATACTTCTTTAGCTGTGTCAAGGAAAATTATTTCTATACCACTGATCTAGAAGCACCTAATTCAAATTAATCAGCTTTTTATTTGGGGGGTGGTTGTGTGCCAGAGGAATCTATATGAATTCCACTTCTCACCTTCACAAAAGATAGCAAAGGATATGCTTTGTCAGTTACCAGACTGAAAACAAATTAAAGTGAAAACACAACTACTTCAGAGGCAGGCATTCTGACAACTATGTCATTTTTTTCATAAGCATTTCCTATAAATTTGACAAAGTTGGGTCCAGTGCATTCAAGTAATTAAAAGCATTACTTAATTATGTGTGAGTCAACAACTTACGGGTAATAGAAACCACAAAGAAATTGTAAAACAACTGGATTATCTAAGAGATTGAATATTTTTATTGCTTCGAAAAATAGCCTCTAGCTGCAACTGAAAAATGCCTGAAGTACAAGGATCTTCGTTCTTCTCCTGTCACATTCAAGAATTCAGCATCAAGCTATGCTTTCCTTCCTTTGTCCTGAACTAGCCTGGCTCTTATATAAAGTGACAGATTGCTCACAGATGAATTATCACTCTGGGTACATGAGAATGTCAGATACAGACAAATTTTAAAATTTAATGAAACAAAAAACAAGATTTCATGCATGAGAGCATCAGGGTACCTAGGTTCTCCCCCACCCATAGTTCTTATGTCCAAAGGGGAAAAGGGAGCCTATTTCAAGATTCTTGATTTGTGGTACTCCTTGACAGTTTTGCTTTAAAAAAAAATTAAATTAAAAAATACATCAGCCCAAGTTTAAATCTAACCTGTAAGTGAATGAATCTGGCATTCATCCAGCAGAATTTACTGTTAATGTCAGTCTGAATAAAGTGTAGCACTTCAGCCCACATTCCTCAGCGTATTACACATCACTGATTGAGCTGCCATACCTCCACGGAGTAAACATTTAGTAGGTTCACTTTCCACATTCTATAGAGGACTTCAGACACTGTTTGAATAATGCAGACTTCACCGTAAGAAGCAGAAAATAAAGCCAACCTTTAGACTACAGACATAAAGTGCCCTACGGTAACAAGCATCAATTTTGACATGATGCAACAAACTAATAATAAGTTTAAAATTCAGATGTGCCTATGAGTTCTTGATAAAGCATAACATATACCAGACATTCAAGCTCTTCTGGAGACTTTAAAGTTGCAAACATGCAACCCTTAAGATATTTAGAGCTTTAAAAAAATTACAAGTACAGCAAAGAAATCTTTATATGAAGTTTCAGTGCTTACTGTATGGGAGATATCCCATATATCAACTGCATCCTAACCTACAGGATTTTTAACGTCCTGTTACCAAACACTCTCCCTATTTTAAAATCAATCATTATGGAGTGCTTTGGCACAGGGTTTTGCAAGGCTGCTAGTCAGCAATAGCAGCACACAAAAACAAAAACTGACTTCAGAAAATATTAGAAACCATGAGTAAAGCAATGCATGCCAGAATATCAAAGGAAATAATTTTAATGACTAGAAGAAGTAAAAAGCACAAAAAAACCCTGTAAAAAGACATCTGCACTGTAGTGAAAACCAAAGCACTGAAGTGAAAGAGAAGAACATGGACAACAAACTGGGAAGTATCTCATTCCCAAATGTTAGCAGCAAAAATCACTGCTGTATTTTTGCTATCTTTGTATTTTGAATGACTATAATGAAGTGCAGTTAGAGAAGGTAGCTTTCAGTCCATCATTAAGCAATTAAAAAAAAGTCTTTCGTTATTAACATCCTAATTGAAAATCTGAGGAATTTTCTTATACATTGCTCATAGTCATCACCAGGTGATACCAAAGGTATGGCTTTCAGTTACACAGAGATAAACACTACAATTACACATGTTTAGCCTGTTAGTTTACACTCAATTTTTATTTTCATCTTGGTACCCCTACATATACTGCTGAAAAGCAACTCCTCCCTGTGTGAAAGACCAAGAAACACATGTGGGGAAGATCTCACTGGATTGAAACATCCATTTAGCCTGGGAGCCACTTCTAGGCACAGCCCGAGGCAGATACTTAGGTGAGAACCCAAAAAGGCAAGCAAATAAATGCAATTTTCCTACAGTATCCTCCAACCTGCCAGCAACCAGCAGCTTGAGGAGTTCCTGCACAAGAAGAAATAACTTAGTGTTTAATGATGCAAGAGAATTTTTTTTTAAGAATTCGTCCATTTATTTTCCTTTCAAGAAATTACTTATATCACATAGTTCTGAAGTTTTCATAAAATTCTGGTTGGTTAATTTGGAGTTAATTACCCAGGGAAGAGACTTTTTAAAATTATCAAATATGAAGCATCAATCACCCTGGCTTCTAAAGAGATATGATTTTGAATCTCAAGAGCAGTCCTGATTTAAGAACACACATTAGAAACACCTGGAAGGCAGCACAAGCATGAAGGAGCAGCTGCAGGAGTCAGTCTTCTCCTTCAAGCACTACAGTGAGCAATCTGCAAGCGAGTGCTTTACATTCCACTAACTGAAAGTCACTGAACTTCTGTCATTTAATCATACAGAAGAGCAAATATCATCAAAGCATATTCAAACTGTGCAACTGTTAGCATTGATACTGAACACACACTGCCAGTTAGAACAGTTACTGGTGACTGCTTTTTGTACAGTGGAAATCAGTAAAATCAGATTAAGCCGACAGGGGACAAGCCCAGTATCTCTTCCACTTCTAAAAGTAAGGCATGTCTCTACCCTGGCTGTGCTTTGTTATCCTAATCTGAGTGCTCCTTTCCTTTGCTGCAGTACCTGTGAAACACAAACCAGCAGAATCTGATTAACAAGAAGCCTGATGAACATGAACTGGCACAGCACCTAACAACAGCTCAGCATTTTTTGCTGCAAGGGATTGACTATTTATTTTGCATGTTACATCAACTGAATACAAAATTAAAAATGAAGGATTTGCAGAAATTCAGCCAGACTGGAGGGGAAGGAACCCTGCCCTCCAAAACATATCAGCATTCAACATAAGCATACAAGACAGAACTTGAGAATACTATGAAGTTGTAGTTGCCAGTTGTACAATCCATGAAATGGAACCTCAGTTTTGACAGACAAATGCACCATGAAGAAAGACTCAGAGCTTCCTATTGAAAAGGGCCATCCAAAACCTCCACAGGAAAATTGCAGACTAAATTTCTGTCCTGCCTAAACCTCCAAACTGAGACTCATTACTAGGTGTGAGCTAACAGGAACCAGTTAAATCTAGAATGATGATACTCTTCCTCAGTAATACTGGAACTTTATGAAACTAAATTACAGCAGACATTCCTTGAGCATTTTATGACATCCATATTAAAGGAGTAAATCAAAGGTTTAGAATAATGTAGTTATAACCATTACCAAGATAATACCAAAAAAATCTGGGGGAATAAAAATTCTTAGAGTTAAAAATTCTTCCTTTATTTCAGGTTTCAGAGAGCAGCCTGTACTCAAAAGCAGTTCAGGCCCAGTAAGCTTTGGGAGCCATAAGGTTACTGTCTTATTTTTAACAGGTCAGCCTGCTTACAAAAGGAAGCAAGCAGAACATCACCTCTGAGACACTACAAAAGCACCAATCCATACAGGAGTAACCAAGCCCTTTTGGTGTTGTGAGCACAGCAGTTTTAACATGACCCTCACTGCTGTAAGCAAGCTGCAGAGACCAGATGGACTGGGGTTCTCTCTGCCATGCCAAGTATTTTCTCACAGAAGGAAAAACACTTTGTTATCCTGCCTCTCTTCCTTCAATTAGGCCAGAAATTCTGCAAGGCAAGATCTAGCTAAAAAGTGATTCTCTGATATTTAAACCAGAATAAAACCCTCCATTAACACATTGCTTCCCAAGAGGACCACCCCAGGACCTCTCATGAGTAGCACAAGGTGAGCGCTGTGCATGCAGAAGAAAGAAGGGTGTTTCAGCTTGCTGCTGAAACTGAAACTTCACGGTCTGACAAGTGTTCTGTGTGTTACCTCTTCTTGTACAAACTACTTCCATCATACTGTGAAACCTACTGAAATGCTTAAAGAGATTTGACAGGAAAACAGCATCAACGAAGTAACACCACAGGTGGCAAAATAAATACCTTGCCACTTTGAGACACTGATATCACAGAGGTGTTCTCCTGTAATGAATCCCATCAGTGGCCCACCGGGAATGATTAAGCTGCATTAGTTCAAGCGTCAACATCACCCTAACAGTAGCTCCTTTAGCAGGCATTGGAAGACAGCACTAGGCAAATACTTCATTATTTTTACTGTGAACATTTAACTCTTACACTGTGTCTATTTCAGTGTACTTCTAAACTGACTGCCTTTGCCAATGTTTATTTCAGAAAAAACTGAAAGTCATCACCTTCAATTTTCGTATCTGGCTATGTAACAACACCAGCAATTCTGAAATTAGCTGCTTCTGACAAAGCATTTTCTTCAGAGACCTTCTGACAATATTTTCACTTCTTCCCTTATCAGTCAGAAACACAGTATGTGACAACATTACAGATGCACTGAAATGCCCCTCAAGCCAGAAACTGCGACGTTAGTTCCATAGCCAGTAATTATCAGTGATTTTCTTGAACTGAATTGCTGTAATCAGGTGAGCAAAGAGCTATGAAGGTTATTTAGGAGACCAAAATAAGCACTTGGAAGAGTATCACTGCATCTCAGAGGAAGAAATATTATTTTTATATAAACTACAATTGAGACTGAAAAGTGTATTTATAATGAAATTAAATATTAAATAAATAACAGAACCACAGGAAAACCATCAAACTACAGATTCGGAAGCTAGAAAAACATGTCAGTGAACTAAAGAGAGCTGCCACAGTAAGAAGCAAAGATTCAAAATAAAAAGGCAAGTGGAAGCAGGGAAGAAAGAGGGAGAAAAAGTAATCAGGGCAAGTCAAACAGGAGAGAGAAGGGTCAGAAACTGCATGAGGGAGTGAAGAGGAAAAAGGAATTATTGGCTAAAAATACCCAAAAGAAAGGTAACAGCAGATGGGGTTTTTTTTTGTACATTTAATACAACATCTGAAAAACAGAAAGAGCATTTCTGGAAATGCCGTACTTTTCAAGGAAAAAAAAGAAATTTAGGAAGAGAAGAATCAAGAAACTAAATCTACAGCAAGCAACTGCCAAAGCCCTGCAGTTTCTCTTGGCAGACCAGCACTTCCACTGATAAACTAATGCCATGGGATCACTGTCTTATGATGACAACTTCTAGAAAAGAGGAAGAAAAAGGGGAAAAAAATTTAAAAGCTTCAGACTCTCAAGCTCCCTTTTCCACGTACGTGAGCAAAAACATCCAACCTGTGATGACTCTCTCCTCAGTTCATGCTCCAAATACAGTGTACTAGAGAAATGCTTTAACCTGAAGTATCAGAAGTAAACCAGTTATATTAGCCAAGACCCCTACATGGCTCATCTTACCCCTCTGGAAAGGGCTAAGGTGACAATGCTAGGGTAGCTCCTTCCAAAATGACACATCCAGCCCTGAACTGCACTGTCCTGCCTTTTGCAGCCATGCACCAATGCTCCTCCAGCATGCAGGATGTCCTGCCAGGGGCACTGCAGCTCAGCCATGTGTAGCCAGCACAGCAGCTGCCCTTCAGTGCAGGTTGGTTAAGCACCATTCAAAGCAAAAACCCAGCCTACATCCATCTTTCCACAATCACAACTAATTTGGTCACCACACGTGTGAGGATTTTTTAGGACAGCAGCACTCCCGTTTGAGCTCTGAACAAGATGCTGCCGTTTTCACTCCTCTTCAGAGCACAGCCATTTTGAGTGGGCAGGACAGATGGATGGATGCAATGCCAGTTTATTGACCTATGTGCATTTCAGCTGTAGTTAATAATGGCTAACACTTCATATTGTTCACTGAAAAATGCACCAGAAGTGGCAAGGATGATGGGTTCTAAACGTATTCCAAAAACTCTCTGTACTTCTGGCTTCTGAATATCAATTTATCAAGTTAAAAGAATGAGGAATTTTGTTTCCAAGGCAGCTGGGGAGAGGAAAAAAAACCCCAAACCAATCAAAGTTTATTACTTTCCCATTTGGTGAACAGTTCAACATCTCATTAAACCTTTGCAGTGATCCTTATCAGTACATACATACTGAGCTAAGTCCAAAGATGTAAGTAACTTGCTCAGCATTCATGGCAACAGGCCTTCCATTGACAAAGGTTGAATTTTACGTGTTTTAATAAACGGCACAAATGCAGCTAACAAGACAAGTTGAATAACATTCCATTACTCTCACTCCATTACACATATTCCACTATTGTATTTCACAATGGACTCCAACTAACTGCCATGAAAGGTTCGCCTACTTCATCCTGCCCACATGTTTTTGCCTTTCCCTTTTCACTGGATCCAAAGGAAAACCAAGAATTACCACCCGCTACTCCATGTGAACAATATAAAAGTGAAGGCAGAAATGAATGACTGGCAGAGTAGGAAGAGTGAGACTGTATAAACATTTTTTCTTTCTAGGTTGCTTTCCCTCTCCTTACACACACACCAACTCCATTACGAGCATAAGGTCTCCCAAGAAACACCAGGCAGGATATATACTACCACCAAAAAGCAAATTTTTGCAAAAAAGCAAAAAGCAAATTTTGTTATTTTCTATCTGGATATCTATCTATTTTACTGTTGTTAAAAGTGAGGGAGGAATAAGAAAGAACAGATAAGGAAATAAATATTCCTTGCTAATTATCTTTTCTAAATAGGCACATCATGGCAGTAGCATTTCCCTTTCCCAGTCTACAGCTGTATGGCATATCTGAGTCAAGATTCATTGTACACTGCCAAGCAAAGGGCATGCTCAGTAAATACAGATACAAACAGACTGGTATTTACCTGTGTCAGAAGTTTATCAGAACAATTGAAGAACCACATTCCAATGAAGATAAGCAGGCAGGCAGAAATGACAGCAGAAAAAAGAAAAAAAAATCCCAGTTATAATCAGAGTTATCATATTAAGAGACACACAACAGCAAGTACAATTAACATTAAACCTGTTATTTCAGGCTCACTCAAGAAGTGACTGAATCTCTTGTGCCTAGGAAGAGAGAGGTATTGACACAGATGCAACATTATCCAATTATTTTATTCAAAAGTATTATTAGAGTAATGGATTTATCACATGTGACTGTGTGGACCATTCAAAGACACCCTGCAAGGTAAGTGCACAGTTAAAAACAGGTCTGCTCACAAGCTTAGTAGAAGTAATTCACATATTGGATATAAAGTGGTGTTTCTAAAGCTCACTTTAGCATAGACAAGGTTAGATGTCTACAGAATAGCACCCAGGGTCACTGCCTTATCTCCACTAATCACAGAAACAGCAGAATGAATCCTGAACTAAGGTTAGCACCTATGAATATCCTTCCCTCCTACAAAGCAGACTTTTCAGTGGCCAGCATAAGTGAAAATGAAAGCTCATAAAACAAACAAAGCACAAGCACGCAAAAACCCCAAAACGAAAGAATTCTGGTAGCTAAAATCTACTATGTAGAACAACTACTGGTACTATGACTTTACAAGGCTACTCAAACTGAGACCCTTACTGGAAAGGCTTTTAGTAGCACCTTTTGTGTTCCTGTGCTTTGTGCTGGTTTCTAAGCCCATCCATTTCTCTGTTCTCACCTCTACTGTATTCTTTTCTCTGTTCTTTCAGGTACTTTTCCTTTTGGTTTCCCAAACTGACACATAGTAAACCTTCCAGGTGTTCTCATTTGCCCTATTCCCAGAAGACACAGTTAGCAATGAAGTTCCAAGCATGAGGGAAGCATAATATGGGTAGAAGGTGAAGGCAATGGATACCAAGCATACAGAATTAATCTGAGCTGCAGATGTCTCAGTAGAGAATGCAGAGTCTTCTAGCACACCATACTGTAAGGAAAGCGGGGATCTACGGCACACACAAAAAGGTCAATCTGGCACCTTTAGGAAAGCCAGAGATAACAAGATTTAAAGAAAAAAAAATAACTCCAAGGAGAAATCATTCTATATTATCCTAAGCTGCACAGACTAACCTTAAAATAATTTTAGCTTCAGATATTTTTACATTTATTTCAACAACTCAAAAAAAGTGCTCAGTATCTAGCAACTCGCACTGAAGATGAAAAAAATGTTTTTTTAAGATTTGAACCTTTGCTCAGTTACACAGCAGAAGGTACCTTAAGAAACTGAAACATTATCATCTTATTGCTGTTTTAGCATTTATCCCAATTATTTTCTTGCCACCCTGAATTAAAGAGAAAATTAGACAGTTTTCAGTCTCAAAATGCCACTTGCCCATAAAATAAAGTTTTTACTAGGATTAAAAGGTATTCCAGATTTTGTTTTTAAAGCAAGTGGTTACTCAGACTGATTTGAAACTCCCTTCACCAGTAAGGTGCCTGGTTTTTCCTTCAAAGGCCCTGTTGTATAATCATTCAACTGCCTACAAAACACTCATTTCCATAGAACAAGCATAAAAGACAAATAATCAATTTTTTTTCAACAAACACTTCTGTTTTATTTTACATTTGCACCAACTTAGAGCAAGATGAAGCTGCCACTAATATCAGCACTGCAAGTAGGTATCTAGAATGCAAATGCAGTTTTAAAAAAAATAATTCACAAACCAAACAAAATCCCCCAAACAACAAGAAGCCATCCTGTGACTACGTGCATAATGTAATGCTTAGAGAAAAGCAAAGAAGTCACACAGATTCTTAAACTTCCCATACAGTACACTGTGGCCAAAAAGAGGAATTAAAAATGCATAAAGCTTGCTTGCATAACCAGAAATTCCTCTCTCTCAGTGCAGAAAGGCTCAATGTTATCAGCACCAACCTTGCCCCCAGAGGGCTCTTTATATGTGGAATTATCTGTAACAGTCGCACTATGACAGAAAAGCCTCCCTTGTTTATTACTGGGAACTCAAACAAGAAAGCCGTAAAGTGTAAATACAGGTCTAGACCATTCATTATTTTTCTTGCAAGCTTTATCCCATCTGGGAGTTTTATTCAACCACTGCAATAATTAAGGATACCTTGAAAATACCATACCTGAGCAAAATTTATTCTAATACACCACACCACTGACACTGCAGACTCAGCTGAACACCACCCTGCCCCAACAGCTTTAAAGCCTTTTCTGCCTTTCCTTCCCTCGATGCTTCCCTCCTTTTGGGGTCCACGGGCTTGGAGAGGCAGATGCTTCTCTGGGCAGACACACAGGTCAGGCAAGCACCTACTGACAACTTTGCCCCAGAAGTCTAGCTCTAAATATCTTTTAAGTTAAGAGCCGAATCAAGGTAAAATTGAAATAAGAAATACCAGACCAGGCCTCTGCAGAATCAATCTGGAAGAAAGTGGAATAGTCACCATGATGCATACATGCAAAAAGCAACCTTAATGCTATTAACTACTTCCATCAACTCTGTCCTCCCAAGAAACCCATATGTGAGGTCAGTATAAAGCTCTGCCTAACTTACTGAGTTCATTTCACAACTGTCATGTACAAAGAGAATCTGCATTCTTGTGGGGCATCATTGTCCCTTGCTGGCCCCACTCCCCACTAATCTTAACTACCGTTAGTTTGGCCAGTTGTGGATTCAGCTTCGCTTCCAGACATTCACAGACAGGAGTCGTTTCCTCCGTGCACATTAGCTCGGCACAATGCGGAGCAGCAGAGGCTGCTCCCCGCAGGTGCCCGCGCCGCTGGGATCGGTCATTTCAGGAATTAGCTGGGCACAGCCCGGAGCAGCAGAGGCTGCTCCCCGCAGGTGCCCGCGCCGCTGGGATCGGTCATTTCAGGACACCGCGGCCGCCCCGGCGCAGGGCAGGGATGGAGAGGAGGCGGCGGCGGCTCAGCCGCGCCACCTGCCGGCCGCGCCCGCGCCGCCGCTGCGAGCGGGACACGCCGCCGCACCCGCGCTATCGCCGCCTCGCTCCGCCGTGCCCTGCGGGACGGCCCTCCCGCCCACCCCGCACAGGGATGCGGCTGGGCAGGGAAACATCCCATCCTTCCCGGAGCCGCCGAGCCGCGGGCAGAGCCCGCACGGCCGCCTGGAAGGCGGCACCGCCCCGCTGCGGCCGCCAGGGAGCGCTGCGGGCCCGGGCGCCGCTGCCGCAGGGCCCCAGCCCAGGGACCCTCCCCGTGCGGGCCCCGAGCCGCGCTCGGCGCCACCGCACACCTGCTGCAGATAAATAACTACACGCATGAACCGTGAGACACGCACACAGAACGGCACGCAGCGGTCCAGGCTCCCCCACCTTCCTCCCTGCAGAAAACGGCTTTATCTCCCGGAAAACAGCCTGAGAACGGAGGCACAACGACTCGGCTATCTGGCCTTCACCCACAGCGATAACGGCTAAGCGTGCTGGCACAGGAATATCTCGGCTTTACACTGGCTGGGTGCATAAATAAGAGCATCAGAACGGACAAAACCCGACTGACAGCGAAAGGCAGTTTTGTGGATGCCAGTGGAGCACAGCCAGATATGGGACCACGGCTTGCTGGGCACATCTATCCCAGCTACCGTGCATCACCCTAGGCCTGGGCCACACACCAGCTTGTACATCCCCACCTAGCAGCCTTCTGTTCCTGCAGTCCCACTGCATAGAGAGAGTGCCAAGGGAAAACTTACAGGGACAGAGTCCTACTAAAATTCTGAGAAAAGGAACCTTTGCCCTGGGACATGTTCCCACCAGCAACTCATCTCTCTGATTGCCTTGAGAAGGAGCTGCCTCCAGGATGCTATACCAACCCCACTACCACTACTAGCCTCTTCCCCAGGGCATCCACCAGTCACTCACTACACTTTCAGGCCTAAAAAGACCTTGGAACCAAAACCTCTGTTGGTTTTTCCCTCCTACCAAATATTTAACACTGTGTGCATGCAGGAGAAGCACAGAAAAATCTCCTGGTGCTGCACATAGAGGAAGCCCGCGCAGATTTGATTGCTGGAACCTGCTAGTGAATGGAGGCAGAAAGAGACTGATCTGAATCAGACCGAGCACACCATGTTTTTCTTGGGAGAGTAACCTGCAAAATGCCACAGCAGACAGGCTGCAGTACACCACACTTGCCAATTCAAGTCAAGCTTAAGTAACACACTCCCCTCCCCTCAGTCCTCTCATCAGCAGAAAAGCCACAGGCAAGGGTAGCAAGATACTGGTGTCACACCAGAAAATCCACACTTCATCAGAAAGGGGAAAGATTACAATTTCAATTTATGGTGGCATAATGTATAAGAAACCTATTTTTTTGTTTGTTTTTTTCTTTTCAAACACTGAATTGACATTATATTTAAGAAACCTCTTTTCCCCTACTGTAAAGCCATTGTCATTTCTCAGACTGAAGCAATCCTTTTATCAATCAGATTACCAGACTCCCTCTTATGTTTTCCTGAAAACTCTCCTAAATTTAGTCCTTTCTATTGCTAGGAGGGCATTAGCCAGTCAACAAAAAATGCATGCCCACAGCATTGCAGCTTTATTGAGAAAGGACTCTTATCCTTTGGGCCAGCCTCACAGCATATGACAGGAAATAAAAACAACCCAAAGAGTTGTTTTAGCAGAAGCTGCCAAAGGGTCATCGCACTCTCACCTCCAACCCAGTCCAACTTTGGTAGCTGGTGGTTACCTGTGAGCAAATACTAAATCAGTGTGCACTCAAATCCTGCCACTGTTTCCAGGGATACCACAAGAAACAAGCCCTTGCTGAACCTAGCTTAAGAAAATACCCACAAGTGTGGGTATGTACACAGCGCACACAAGTGAGGTTTTATTTCAGAACACAGATTTTAGAGTCTTAATTTTCAAGACTTTTTACTGTTAGAATACATTTAAAAACCGAGTTATATGGGGTTTTTTTAGCATTTCTTTATGAAAAACGAGACACTTAAAGTGTGTGTACTCCCCTGTGCAACCATTTTCAGTGTTGGTGAACATGCATCTTAGTGTTTTTCTTTTTATGAAGACACAAAACACTTGAAGGTATTGTTGTCTGTTTTTTTCCTTGGTTTTTTTTCTGTTTGTTTGTTTTAACAGAGCATCAGCCAACATGGCACAGACTTGTTCTTCAACTGCCAAAAGCATCACTAGGATAAAAGTGATGTCAGTACTGTTTTGTTAGTAACACTGGCCTTCCCTCTGAACAGGCAGAACATACACATTGCCAGGTCAAGCATTAATGGAAACTATTGTTAGTTTTCTTAGCCCAGCAGCGTGAAAACTTGTAAGACAAAACAACATCATCAAAAAAAATCTGGATTCACCTCAAACAATCACTCCAACTCACATGAAGATCCATATGTTCAGAAACGCAAAGGTAATCACAAAGAAAAGGGATCAAGCCTTGATTTTTTTTTCACTCCTCCACTTCACTTTCTCCCTCACTGACTTACCTACACCTGCACTGAAACATAGTATTTCACAGAAAAAGATGTGCCTGCAATATTGTGAACTCAATGAAAAACAGGTACTTTATGCAACCTACTCTTCCAAATTTAGTATGGAATCAGCAGCCATAACAGGATTTGATATAAGAGTCTGAATCTTTGTTTCTGTGCCAACCTGGAGTTTTGTTTACTATGGCAGTTTCAATACAGCACGTAGACTCCACAAGTTATCTGATCAAACCCAAATGTATACTTTTAAATTATCAAAGCAATGTTTTATTCAATTATTTCACTCAATCATCTTAGCTTTCCTGAAGTAGTCAAGTTCTTTCTACTCTCTACTTCACAAAAAAGTGAAGCAGGCAGTGAGTTTTCTTCGTGAGAAAAATCTCTGAAAATCCTTTGCCAGGATGCACAGGGAAAAATATTGATGGGCAATTCTTAATTGACCAAATGTGTCTTGCTGTAGGTTTTACAAGTTAGATAACTGAAAGTTTCTGCCTTCAACATAAGGGAACAAATAATAACACGGGAAGTCCAATAAAATGAAAAAAGGAATGAAAATAGGGAGGTAAAATATAAGATTTAAAACCACTTAGTTAAGTATAATACAGGTGTAACCAACCACAAAATAACAGAAAAAAAAAAATTAGACTGGAAGGGTCCTTTGGCTTCCATCTAGTCCAACCTCCTGCTCAAATGAAGGTGAGCTTCAAAAATACATGAGGCTGCCTTCTGAAGCAATGGTACAAGAATAGACAGAGCCCAAAAAGCTCACGAGCACTACTACCCTGACAGAGCACCACAAGTTGGAAGGTGCCATCCAAAAGACTCAGCTTTAGGAATGCTGAAGAGCAGTGAACAGAAATGGTGCCTTTGGACCTTGCAATTCAGACCAGCAAAGCCATTTGTGATCCCCCCACCCTTTACTAAAACAGCGCAAGTTATTTTCTGGAACAGCAGAAAGGAAAATAATAGATCATCCAAAGAATCAGTAATCAATTTCCAAAATATTACAGTTCTAGGATATCAGAACCTTTCTTGAAAAAAACTTTATGGCTCATCAAAAGTACAGCAGGCAACTCATCAGAACATACCTTATATTAAGCTGTGTTTGAAAAATTACTTCAGCTATTTGGTTTCTGCACTCCAGTTGGAGAGCAAACCAGAATTTCAGCTCTCCGCAAGCGGTAACCTTTAGTATGTCATATTTATTTTCTTGTGACGGTTTAAGGTAAGAGACCCCACTAGCCTGAAAAATAAAAACTGTAACTCTCCTCCCTCATGGATGTTTTTAAGGAGGAAAGTCTCATGCCCTCAGACATCTACTGGCAAAGGTGATCAAGGCAAGAGCCAAAGACAGCAAGAAGCTCAGTACATGAAACCTTTTCATAAATGCCCAAATTGCATTTGACCTAGGGCAGGGGGGTATCAAAGGGAGAAATGACAGTGAAAACACCACCAAATACATCACACAGGAGGCAACAGGTTTTGTAGTACTGTCCCAGATAAAACCCTGCTCTCTTGCTTTGCAAATGTAAATAGGACTAGGTCCTAGCTCTGAAGCACCCTGAAACCTCAAGAATTCAACACAGTAACTGCATCAGTAGATTAGATAATTAAATCCAATTACATATTTAAAAACAACGGTCACAAACAATTATGTTGTAATTAGGTATGCTATCATGATCCGAGGTGCAGACAGCATTGAAAGAAAGACATATCCAAACTGACAACAGAGATGCTATCTAAAAAATAACCCCGGAGACTGATCCAAAACATTCATGCCAAGTAGAACTCATTTGCAAAATGCCACATCTGTAATACATACATATACATAGTGTCACCGGAAAAACCTTAAAACAAAGGCAAGAATTAGATACTTTGGTTTTAAGTTAAAAACACACCTATGAATCTGCAGAAGTTTTACATGCTTTTGTGCTGTTCTGTAATACACGAATGACCACTTTCACAAAGCTCATCACCTGTGTAGTTTGGGACTGCTTTCTAATTTATGACTCTGAACCACTGTTTCAATCCAAGTGTTTATAAAGATGAATGCTGCCTGAATTAAACCACTATTAGCAGTGTTCAAAGATATATATTTAATTAGTAACTCAGTGGGTGCAGCTCCGTACAATCCCAAGTCAAAAGCAAAACAGAGCAGAAAAGGAGAACAGAAACATTAGAGATGTAGAAATCAATTCTGTTACTACTACAAGAGGAAAAAAAAGCAAGCAGGTTACATGAAGACTGTAAGTGAACTGGAGATGTATCTTAGCCTTACATCATCACATTTAACATTATTCTCAAAACATCTGTGTTACATAAGTACAATATTAAGTGGTTTTGAAGTCTATTAAGACCAGTTACTTTTTTTCTGCACTCACTGCCAGTACTAAACACACTTTTCTATACTATAGCTTCCAACAGTTAAAGACTGATATTTCTAATGTTCCAAAAACTTGATGGTCACAAAGTTATGATGGAATTTTCCTTTTTTTTTTTTCTGGAGTTGTACTCTAGACTGAACTCTAACAGCAAGGTTAGACATGCTGGAAATATTTGCAATACATGTTTGCTGAGTTTAAGAATAGCCCAAAGATAAGCAGTTGCCTAAACTTGGCAGTTATGAACTGGGACTCTACACAGGCACAAAACATTCTTCTGATGCTCAGACTCATTTGTTCTCAAACACTGACTGTCCTGGCTCCAAAGCCATACAAAAGTTTAATGAGGTGACAATCCCCTGCTGTCACAAAGTTTTGAGACATTCAGGTCACAGAGATGAAAAAAAAAAAAAAAAAAAGAAGGAAAAAGTAACAAACCATGGGTAATTTCACACAACAGGAACTCACTGAAGAGAATTAGGTAATAGGTGCTGGGACTTGGGTTTTTCCCATCATCAAGATAAAAATCTTATTTTCTTCCCAACATTAAATGAGAAGCTCACACTTGGTATCAGAAAATGTGTGTAAAACTAATCTCTGAATCTTGGGTAGAATTTAAAGAAAACCTCTGATAAAATACATTCTTTTTAGGGGAGTCACAGTCATTTCTTTCCCAAAGCTTGCAGAAATCTGAAACATGTTAAGGTAGTCTTACCTTTATATGCATCCATGTAAAACTAAACTTGAAGGAGTAGGCTAGTGCAGAAAGGAGAGTTTTAACATAGCATGTAATGTTATCCATGGCAATTAAGTCTGCCTTTCATCAGCAATACTGCCATATTAAATCTGCCTTCAGTAACAGCATAGAATTTCCCATATTTGACAGAATTATAAATTTTGTAAATTTAGCATTATTTAATCTCTCATGTATTCTGTACCATTTCTCCTGAAGCCACTGTCTTATACTGAAAAAACAGTCATAGCAGCAATAATTTTCCCAGCCCCTAAAACACATCTATCTTGTCATCTTGTCTACAGTGAAACGTGTTTTTTAGTTTTGGGGTTTTTTTTTTAACATTCCACTTTGGAAAATAAAAAATATTGAATGCCTTGTTTTATGCCAGTAGAGCCCATCAGACTCATTATTTCTATTTAAAATTTGATTAAATAACACTCAAACACCCTGAATTCAGGCACTCTAACAGTAACTTAAGTAAGAGTAATTGTACCTGCCTGCTCTGGATTAATTTTATTTAACACCAGTTAGCATAACATGTAAGGGTCCACTAAGTCAAAATGATGCCCTATTAGGAAGCTGCACTGAATCATTTTTCAGCCAATTTTAACTGAACAAAACCTTTCCCTATAACTGATCATCAGTTTCTGAAAGCAGATGAGGCACAAGTATGGACAGATCCTTCATCTAAATTAGTCAGACATTAAAATATTTCATGTCCTTTCTTTTCATCATAGATTCTTACTAGGAAGTACCCAGGTTTCCATCCATTTTAAAAGCAAAACCAGAAACAATGGTATTCTGGTCTCTGAAAATGTAAGAGACTTTTACATTCAGTAAAACAGCGCTGCTTCACAACAGCATTCAGGACCATTGCAATGCCATTACATTTCACAATCACTAAGAAAGTGGAATTTCCAGATTAAAAAAAGGGCAGGCACAACAATCTGGATATTTCCTCATCACATGTAATGGACAAAAATTATATGACAACAATTTAGACTCAAACTTTACATCAGTAACTGTCCCCTTGTCCGTGTACAGAAGACAGCTTTTTCATTCTTTTCTAAAATAGCTTTGTTCCAGAATTAGCTTTCAATGGAATGTTCCCCTACCTATTAAAGCATACTACCACTATAAATACTTACTGGAAACAAAGTGTTAAATAAATTGTAAAGGCTTAATGGAAGACTTGTTTTCTTCCTCAGATTGACTCTCAAACTAGCCATAATCAACAGTAGGATCCTCAAATATTAGCAAATAAAAATGCTAACAGAGGCTACAAAAATTAAGAAAAATCTTACCAATCAGGCAGAATAAATATTCAAAATATACCACAACACAGGAAAGCATCAAAAACACAAAAAATAAAAATTATATATATAGCTTGAAAGAATCTCAAAATATTTTTATTCCTTTCTTACCCTAAAGGACATGGAAAAAGAGAACTTCAGCTTCTCTTCCTTCCATATCATGGGAAATAAGTTTTATGTTTTCATCTTCATAATTACTACTTTTATCTTTTGTGAACTACAGACACCTATTTCCAACTGAATCCAATGCATTTATTATTAACTTAAGTAAGGAGGATTTGGACTTCAAGTCATTAAGGATTTCAGAAATATAGGTTGGATGATCTATAATTAGCATTCCTGATGATTTAAACATGGTTTGATGATTACTAAATTCATCATCTTTAAATAAACACTTCTGACTCAGCATCAGCAAAATAGAGACATTTTCATCAACTAATTTAGCCTAAGACTTTTTGGCAAACAAGAATAGGAAAGAACCAATAGCTTTATAAGATCAGTGAAGGCAGGAATAGACATGCAACTATGTTAACAAGTAGAAGGGAAAATATCATGAAACTGCATCCAGAATCACTGCAGACATTTGTTCCCATACCCCAGTGTTTTGCATTTTAAAGTGACTAATCGGAAAGCAGACACTACATAGACAAGAAAGAAGTCCTTATCTAAGTATTCAGGTAAGTGACCTACCCTTTTTTAATTATGATTAAATACTAACACACGTTAGAAGTCAAGCTGTATCTTGTAGCAGCTCACAGAACGTAATACAGAAAACATTTATTTCAGTACTTAGTGGTCAAAGAGGATGAAGCTAATAACCTCTGAATCAAAGTTTTAATCCTATAACGGAGCCACAGTATTCAGTTGCCAGTGACTTCTCAGGAAGTCACCTGCTTAAGTGAGCCAGGAAATGAAAAAAATGCACCATGTACCCATAGTGGAAGAATGTACAAAGGCTGAAAGAACATGTGCCCATTATAATCCTCAGCAAACAAACAAAAACCAAAATCAGGCACCACAATTATTTCATCAGTTCATTGTTGTCCAGAACTCAGACCGTCCCACAGCTCTCAAAGATCTGACCCACATTTAACAGCCAGAGCCAGACATTACAGGTCACCTGAACTGCAAAATCTTGTTTCCAATACACTGGAGTCACACAAGGCTGAATGTCAGTCTTTCTAAACTCTCACACAAGGATCTGTTCAAGGATAAATATAATCCTTTATACTAGATAACTGATAATACACATACCCCCAATAATTGCAGTAGAACATGAATTATTTTGCGTATCAGGTCTTAAACTCTGTTTTGCCTACAGACCCCTTAGAAACTTGGTTTGCATAACATGTTCTTTCCAAAATATTCCTCTGCTGAAATTAGTGTCCGTTTGTTTGGCTTTTCTACTTAAAGATAAGGCACTTCAAGTTTTCAAAAACTTGTCTAAATTCTTTTATTTTAAGCTCAACAGAGCACCCTTCCTTCCATCTTCATGATGCAGGCATTCCAATATACGTATTTTGAATTAACTTGTTCTTTCCAGATTCAGTAACCCCCTCAGCTTTTATATATTGCATTAACTTACTTCACATTAAGATATCAGAGACCTTTAACTCTCTTTTCTACTGTGTTACATCAGTCTTCAGCCACTGGGCTACATACCATTCCCCACACAGCACAAGCCATTCTGATTTTTTACCCGTATGTACTTTGTATGAAGCAAACAATTCCTCATTTTCCCCCTACATCAGTTGCTTTAACATAGATGAGACATTAGAATTATGCCAAATGTCTAATGTGAGCTTCTTCAGAGGTCTGAGCTCATTTTAAGAACAAAATAAATAAAAAAGGGGACAGGTGTATCAGGGTACAAGAATATACTACCAACCCATTTACACAGTGCCTGTGACATTTTGAAACAGCCTTGCAGAACAGTACCTGAAAATTCACAGAGCAAAACAGCATCAAACATTTATTGTCATGATTGCTTCAGGTAGCTTTTCACTTTTCCTGGTTTTCTGTATCAAGGTTGTTGAGTTGTTTTTTTTTTTTTTTTTTACTGATAGCTATTTCCTTCAGCTAAACAGGTGGCTGAGAGAATTCACCAAAGTATTGTTTAAAAACTTGTCAATTTACCTAAGTTTAGACAATATTACTAACTAACAGCTTAAGTATCTAGAGGGTTTTATGAATGATGGCTTTCCTTCAGATGAAGTTTCTTACATCATTCCAGAGAAACTTATTACAGACGTAATACGATTTGCAACCTCTGCTAAATCAAAATAGAGAACTATCCCAGAAAAGGGAAACACTTAAATATGTACTACTTGTATGGATTTTGCTTTAGGGTACACATGCATAGAAAAAGTTTCAAGGTCAGATCTAGGACCCTGAATTTGCCTAAGCTGCCTCAAAACAAAGTCCAACAGTAATAAATAAATTATAATGTACTACCAAAAATATTTAATTAACAGTCTGAAAAGTAGAGATCTAGCAGGGGAACAATACTGTCCAACACCATATGCCATACTTAATAGCTGTATTTTAAACTAGATTTTATATTCTAAATTGTATATATGTTCTAAATTAGTTATAAATTATGTACGCTCTGACTTTCTGTAAGCCCCAGCATCTGTAAGTCTTTACACTGAAATTATTTCCCACTATATTACAATTTCTCTTACGTGTTTCACCAGCACAGTACATTTGAAAACTGGAATCAGTATCTTCTGAAGTGAATTATCTCAGATCATCATTTTGAGTTTTGATAAAGACAGACTTCTCAACCTCATCACCTTTTCTCAAACCCACAGTCCTTTAGTAGCAGCTGCCGAATCCAGCAGCCCAACAGAGGCGCCACAGCCCCAGCTCCCTGCCCCAAGGTCTGGCCTGGTAGTGAGGCTGAGCACAGTTCCCCACAGGCACACACAAAACACGTGCACAGCACACACACGTCTGGCAACACAGGTCACTGCAAACTCAGCACTGTGGTAAATACAGCCGGCACCGACATCCTCTTCCCGCTCCTCGCTGCTGGGGGTGAAAGTCCATTAGGAGACAACGCACACACGTGCACACGCACTCAGAGAATTACCGGCCCTGTAACTGGCCTTGGGCTCACTCGCAGCTTGCCCAGCAGCTGGGGTCTGCCCAGCTAGCAGCACAGGACACACCAGCTCCCGTGGCCCCACTCCAGGTGCTGGTACTGAGACCCCCTCACAAACATGTAGACACTCATCACAGAGCCCTCTGGGATGTGGCCTGGGACCCTCTACCCAGCAGCTGGTCCCCAGAGCCTCCTGTTACTTCATGCACAAATACGCACACTAACGGGGGTCTCAGCCAGACCCCAGAGTCTCTGCAGTGCTTGGCCTGGGCTCCCAGCTCCTCCAGCTGTATCATACAGATGCACACAGGTTTTGTTCTTAAAATGGCCATTACCAACTCTCCTCTCCTGCTCCCTTCTCCTGCTTCACTGTCCTCAGTCATTGCACCCCACACACATCCCCTCACCTGACCCCGCCACGTGAGCCCTTGTGACCCATGGTCAGACTCGAGCTGCTGGCACTGAGACCCCCTATAGGCACACACAGTACTGAGCTCCTTAAATTAGGGTTTAATGAGACTGCACTGATGAAGCCAGGGCATGGCCTCACAAACATCCTGACCAGCCACTTGCTTACACACAAGCAGCTCCCTTTGCTCCTCTATTTTTCCCATGATTCATTCCCCACAAAGCCACTGATCCCTCCTTTCCCCAACCTTGTCCCTTCCCCAACCATCCCATTCTGAGCTGTGTACAATTCCAAGATCTTCTTACCTGCATCCAGGTAAGAACAAGCAGAGCTCTGTTAACTCAAGTGTCTGCCACCCAGGTCCCCAAGGGCTGATAATCTCCAGTGACAGCCCTGGCAGGAGCCAGGTCAGGGGGCTCATTTCTCTGAGGAGGTTACCGGGTTCCCCCGCCCGCTGCTGTGCCTCAGGGCTTTGCTGTGCACACAGAGACAAGCCTTTTAATCACATAACCTATCACCCTTAGTATTTCCAGGCTGAACATCCAAAGCCATTACAAGAGTATTTATCAAAGCCATGAAAATAACATTTCAAAGTTCAAAGCTAGTGTTATTTGGAAAACCATCATGTTTCAAGTTGTGGGGGTTTAGATTAAAAAAATCACAGGCATATAATTTATCAGATTTACTTATTCAAGTTGTTGCTCTTAAGTGTCAGGTGCTGGCTCATGTGTAATCCTAATAAATGTTTTCCAACAGTTATCAGGACACTTAAGTAATACAAAAAGCACCACATACCTTGTTGACCATATCATATTGTATTTGCTTTATAAACACTCATGACTGTTAATGTTATTGCTAAGCAACTGGATGATCTACCATACAGTATTTGCATAGCACTGTCTATCAGCAAATAAATGACTTTCAACTCTTTTAGTTCACAATTCACAGAATTATACACCTAACTAACACTGAACTGTTTTCTTAAAACTTTTGATAAATTATCCAAATCACTGGATGACAAAAACTCATGCACCACTAGTATTTAAGACATTTGAACTATAAAGAGATTAAAAAATATGGGAGGTTTGGGTTGTATAGGAGATAAGAGGAAAGCTGAAGTTTTAATTAGACAGCAGCTCAGCAAGGCAGAACTAGAACTGCAGACATCATCTGGAATTCATGAAACACCATTTTATGCTTAGAAGGTGAGAGAACTCATCTCTTCTTACCTAGTGCTTACAGTAGCTGCAAAATGCAAATCTGTTCAGGTACAGAAAAAGAGAGTCAGAAGAAAAAGAATTAATTAGAAAATGGAAGAGGAACAGACAAAGAGGAAGCGGGGCTGGGTTTTTATGTTACAAGTAGAAAGCTGTCCTCTTCCACTGCCTCCTACATATTGCCTTCTCCAGTAAGCCTGTGTTCTCCTTCACCAGTGCATGGGGTGGTAGCTCTTTCAGATCCTTCTTCCTTTCCATTTTCTCTGAAAAGCAACTATTTTATTTTAATCAAAACCTCACTATTTCCAAACTATTTGATCTCAATGACATAATGTAGAACCTAGCAAAAGAGCTACTTATTACTGATTACTTTTAACACCCCATTTCCCAAGTCTCACTAGTAAATGGCTCACTGCCTTTTGCAAAACATTCTACAGAAATTCATATTCTGAGGGAGCAATGAGCTTGGCCAGACAAGCTAAGGGAGGAAGCATAGCTGGGCAAGCCCACTAAGGGTGAGCAAAACAGGCTTTTGTATGGGAGCAAGTTTGTAAAGCCTGAACTTCAGTGAGGGGCTCTGAAAATCTGACTGAATAAACAAAACACATTCTCAACACTGCAGTGATGAGCTGAAACCCTGTCTGTCACTGCTAGGGAAAGGTCAAACATAGAGCAAGAGTCAGCATATAGTTTTATATGCCCCATTCTTCCATGCAGAAGCATCATCTCACTTCAATGGTGTAAGCAGCCATATACTAGCTGAACAGCAGCAGGAGGAGCTCACATATTCCCATTTGTCAGGTCAAAACAGTGGATAATTTTACAACTACTCCACAAGAGACACATTAAAATAGACAGATGAATGACAGGAATTTGGAACGGTAGGCATGACTACAAAAATTCTGATTACCAAGTATCTGGAACTGAATGCTCTACTAGCTAGAGAATCATCCAAATATTAGTTAGGCAGGTTTTCTAAACATGGAACTCTAAAAAGTCTATGGCCACCCACACAGCCATATGCTTAGGTTATACCAGACATTCCTAACTAACTGCCTTATTTTTTGGTTTGATCTTTCCCTCATGATTATTAATTTCCCACCTGTACTATTACCAGGGAAGCTGTGGCATCACTGTTTGCAGCCTAAATCTTAACACAGACATAAGCGCAAAAAACCTCACACAAGAGGATAAGACAACAGATTTAAGCTGCTTTTGCAAAAACATTGACCTCTTAGCATAGTTGGGAAGGTCCTAGGACAGAGAATCTCTTTTCTATATTAAACATGAGAGAGGAAGTTTCGGTTTGCTTGCAAAGTCAACACTACAACAGCTGGGCAGAGGGAGGAAGAAGTGACAAGAACAATGTCCTACCCACCAAGTGGAAGTGGGCTGCCAAAACAGAAGAATATTGCTACCCTTTTAAAAAGGAAAAAACTTCCAGGACAATGCTCTTAAAATTTTGGCTATCAGCAAGAATCAGAAGTAGAAAGAGTAAGGCTGAAGAGAAAGGACAACTCCCTACCTCACCAGTCCTACAATGTCTACTTTACATGCACTGCTAATTAACAAAAACACATTCCAAAAGAATAATAGCTTCTTCAGGTTAAATACTTTTATAAAACAATACACATTTAATACGTATATAATGGCATTACCTAGCATCAAATAGACCTAAAGTCTCTGTGGATAATGGACTATACATCAATTCTGTCTCCAGGTTAAAATGTAAGATATTCTAGAGTCTATTTCTTTGAATGTTTGAATCTTTTTCCAGGGAGAGTCAGAAGGAAGTGATACAAGACAGACAGAAGCTTTAAAGTACATTATATACACTTACTCATATTAACAGTCATGGGTTTTTAAATCCTATCATAAACCTACATTATATTTCAGTATAACAATAAAAGATAATGGAAACAAAGCTCCCACCATCAGTGCCAATGGAGAACTACTCACATACTGATAGACTAGGATACCTTTAGAATTTGAATGTGATAGCATCAAATTTGTACGAGTTTAATGCCATTATCAGAATAACAAGTTGGACCAAAATTAATGCTAAGTCCTGACACTTCCAGTTATGCTGAAACTTGAGTATCACCACGATAACATGAAGGCATGAGAAGAGGCCTTTCATGAAATTATCTTTAGATAGATGCAGTAGTTATGCATGGCCTAAAATCCTCAGAGGGAAAAAATGAGAATGTTATCAATTTCTGTGATGATGACTATCAGAGAAACACAAAATTTAAAACTGTAAGGCTGCTGAGATTTCAGCACTCAGATTACAGAGGAAATGACTGACCACCAAGAGTCTGTTACATCAACACTATTTTAATTACTCTTTGTGCAGACTCTCCTTTCATGTAAAATCATGCGTATGGTACTTGGTTCAAAGTATATGTATGATGGAAGGGAAAAAGAAGTCTTTATGGCTCAGAGGCCATTTCCTATACTGACTTACACTTTCAATCCTACTTTAAAAAGCTGTCAGCAAAACAGCAGTAGATTTCTTCAGTAAATTGTGATTCCTTGGTTGTTAACAACTAACCTGTTAAGAACTTTCAGTTGGTCTACATAACATCAAAATAAGCTTTAGGAAAAGGACTGGTCAAACCCAAGAACTCCAGCTTCAGATGTGCATTAGCACAATTCAAAGTTACAACCAAGCTGTGTAAGGTTGTCACATATCTGCATAAGCAGAAATCATTTATTTCTGCATGTGAAGCACCATCTGCAAGCAATAAACTTCTCTATCTTATTCTGGCATCCAGAAACATGACTAATGGCCTTTCGCTGGAGAGGCTGCCAAGATAAACCTGGAGTACTTGTGTTTATTGTACACAATTGTTAAGAGTTCTCAGGAACTCTCAGCCTCTCCTGAAGTTTGTGTCTTCTCCCTACACATGCCCCAACTACAATATCTATTCTAACATGCTGTAACAAATAGGTTTAGTATAATCCAAAACCTGTTAATATGCCCCAGATCTTCAGGTGAGATGTTAGAACAGACCCAGTTAACAGCACAAGCAGGACTGCTCAACACAGCATTTGGGGGAAAAGCACTGCCCTATGCACTGCCATCCTCCCCAGCAACGGCAACACTAATTAAACACATGTTTAGAGTCAGAAGGTACCCCATAATTTGCAAGACATACAACAGGCGACTATGGAATGCCAGCATGTCCTTCAAGGGTACATCAACTCACAACAGCATAAATCAAAACAAATCCTAAGAGATTAAGATGCTCCAAGTTAGTAAAAGTGTTGGATAGTACCTGTCTATCCATAAGCACCACAACATCTCCACGAAAATTCAGCAGCCACCTCTCAAGGAGTCTGCCCTGCAGTAACAGGTCCTCTGTTAAAGCCATACAGAATTCTTATGTCTCCCCCACAGAGCACTCAATGATCCTTGTGGGTCACTTCCTACTTGGAATATTCTACAATTTCATGAAATTAAGAGTGGTATTAATGAATCCTCTTGAATTCTTAGATGAATGTTAAGTTCTTTTTATGAAAAATCTTTTTATAGATGACCTCAGGACTAAAAGGTACCTTCTCAAAACAGAAATATTTAGTTCATGCTCTTCAGCATTTGAAAATACTTCTAAAGCATAAAGATTTAAATTTATTTTCCCCTCCAGTGGAACCTTTGGTTGTAATCTTATACACGGTTATGGTTGTAACTGAAAAATACTCAAAGTCCACCATATCTGAAGTTTAGAAAGCATGGAAAAATTAAGCTGTAGGTCATATTATTTCAGTATCATCTAGAGGACATGATTCCCACCTTCCTCAAGTCTTAGTCCACTTTATTTCAAGTTTCACTGAACTAGCACTCAGGTACTAAGCCACAGGAATGGCAAAGCCACCTCTTGCCTAGTAAGTTTAGCGTTGTTTTATAAAACAGGAAAATCCCTTCTAAAAACCACATTTACAGAGCGAGGCTTACACAAACTCATTTGAAATCTTCCGCTTTAAACAAGTTAGTACCATACCTGTTGGTCATTACTGCAACAGCTACCATGAGCAAGCAAATTCAGCAACTTAATTTCAGTGAACTCCACAGTTTAAGACTGAAGACTAAAACCACCAAAAACTTCAAATCCACACTGCTTACATAAGCTACCTCTTTAACTTGTAATGCACATCAGTGACCACCAAAACCATGTTAATACTTTATTTAAAAATTAAAGAATTAACTGACTTAATGCCTTGTTAATCAGTCTGTGCTCAGCATTTAAACCTCACTGCCCTTACAGGTCAAGAACATTCAGGTCAAGTCAAAAAAGCAGCACACAGGAGTAAGAGATGACAAAAAAAGCTTTGACAGCCCTATCTAGTGACAGAGGAACACCACTGCTTCAGAGGGTGATCACTGCTCCTTGTGGGGACAAACTTCTTTGATTATACATTAGTGCTGAATCATCAAAAACTAGATAATGGTAGTATAACACTGCTTTGAAAAGCTGGGGGAAAGTTATTTTAAAGCCCTTAATACTTAATTATTAGAGGCTGAGTTTGATAGTTTTTAAAATCAAATGGAAGAAATAGAAATTCTAAATTCCCAAAGCTGTTTACAAAAATTATATTCCATACCAACTTGCTCTATCTAGCTGTAGAAATAGACATAGTTATGGATCTATTTATATACAGACGTATAATCCCATTTCCACAGACAAAATAGATCCAACACTCCAACTTACTCTTATAAGCTGCAGGAGCTTGGAATTGACACAAATTCATTTTTTTTTAAATTTACTAAGCACTTAAAAAGATACCAGAAGTAATGGGTTTGGAGCTGAAGAAAACAATATCCTCTCTCACTAAGTGACCTCACTTTAAAAGTAATCATCTGCATCTTTAACCCAACCTCCTTATGATAACTGGAATTGCTTCTCCCATAATACTCACAGAACTCATTATCTTAGTGTGGTTTTTTGCAGGCAGTCATGTCAGCTGCTTTAGTTTGAGCTTATTTGGGGTTTAGCTTTCATTTTAAAGGTCAGTATGAATGCCTAGTGCCATGAAGCAGTTCCTTAATAAGATATCTGTATTTAATTGACCACTTCTAGAGCACAATGTTTATAAAATCCCACTAAAAATATATACCTAGTTCTCATACCTGTAAGAATGTTTTCGTTTAGCAAAAGGCTAACAAACTCACAGGTGAAGCTGTCACTAACAGCATAGTAAAAAAACAATATATAAACATCCAAATATTTAACAACAACAAAAAAAATCTTTCTACTGTCTTTAGAAGAAGACACTACTACAAACATAGTAAAAAAAAAAATAAGGTCAGTGTGCTAAGTAGGACAGCAACAAGGCAACAAGGACAGAGGGCTTATTAAAAATTTGTGGTCTTCACTAACAGAGCTTCAGACCGTTCACAGGTACAAATGATTCCTTTCTAAAACACCTCAAACTGTGAGGAAAAAAACCCAACAGGGTACAGTCCCCAGTCTCTAACGGTAATTATTTTTCTGTCATGTTAAGAAGAGATATCACATATTACACCATACTTTATACTACAGGTCCCAAAACTCTACCTTAGGGGGATTTCTGCCATAGCAAAATCCTTGTATGACAGACTATGTTTAAGTCAGAATTTTGAGAGAACTCTTCAACTTTAGGTGCAAATGAGGAATTGACATTCATTTGGGGTGTAAATAAAATCCCTTGTCTTATAAAACAAATTAGTTATGCTTGTACTGAAACACCATCCAATGGTCTCATGTAATAAGCAAAGTCTCCTTCTTGGCATAGACAGAAAAAGAAGAAAATAATGACATCCTGAATTTTATACAGACTAAGCTGAAGTTCAGGTTTGAGGGAGTAGATGGAAACAGCATTTATATCACATTACAGTCACTGTAATTTTAGGTTGCAAGGTAAATTCCTATATTTTAATATTGGGTGAGGCTTTATTGATATTAATGTACTTTGTAAATTAAGTAATGGATCATATTGAAAGCAATGAATTTTCCAGGCTTATCTAACCTGCACAGATTCTCCAAATGGTGGATGGAGTTTGCTAAGTAAAAAACCTCTTAATTGTGTCAGAAATTAATGAGCAAACAAAGGAGCAAAGAAGGGGGAAATAAATACAGGGCTTTAGCAGTTTTATTGTATTTTCTTTTAGGTAGTGTAGAAAAAAAATCCTTCAGGCAACAAGAATACCTACCTCACAGAAAGCCAGTCACTACATTATTTATTCCAGTGAAGTCCACATAAAAACAAAGTTCCAAAAAGTAGCGACCTGAGAATAAGTGAATGTCACAGGTCAATCAAACTGATGAGACTATTCACTAAACCAAAGGATTACACAATGTGGTTCTCAAACATCTCCAATCTAATTCTGCATTTGGTGCTAAGAACCAAATAGGAACAGCTAGTCAAGCCATAACACCTTGCATATACTTTGGTATTTCAGAAAGGCAGAAAGGAGAATTTCTTTAAGAAAAATGTACACAGATTCAAAAAAGCAGGCCAGATTTTGGAACAGCAGGCACTTAAGGAGGGGCACAAAACAGATGGCAGTTCAGGGTGACAAAATGTGGCAATACAAACCATTCACTGCTTAACAGCAATGGCAAGCGAAAATCCAAGATTTATCTCATCCATTCATATGTGGCACTAAAGCCCAAAGAAAAATGTTGAATTGGCAAATTTGTGTAGAATGAGCAAGGAGCACAGATAGCCTTTTGTATTATTATTACACTGCCATCAAAATTACAGTTTTTAAAATGTCTTTGAAAGAGGCAGAAAATTAATCTGAAGCAGTAACTTGAGTTACTTCGTACAAGTAAGAATTTGGGTGTTAATGTTGCCTGAAGAGACAAGCAAAATGCCCTATAGCTTCTGTACTGCCACACTGGAAGCACTGGTTTGACTGCTAGCAGTGGAGATACAGTCAGGTCTTCCAAGCAGCATGTATTTTTGGAGAACGAAGTGACATGGGATTACTGTTCATTGTTCTCATTTGCAAGCTGCTTTGTTAAAAAACCCAACAGTTCTGAGTTAGTTGAAAAGGAAGTATCAAAGACCTGACTAGTGTACTGATTGAAAAGGGATAAATGGGAGAAATCTCCAGAGAAGATGCAAGCATAGGGAAGAATACCTAAAAATTTTTGATAAAATTTAGCACTAATACAAGGGAACAGATACTTGCTTTTGATATATAGCATATTCTCATTTTTATCGCCACTCTTAATTTATTAGCAAAGAAACTAATCTAAGTTATTTCTTTGAATATCCTCACTCCTATATTCTTATCAATTTTTTTACTTGTTCCTAATTTCAAGCAGCTGCAAGTGTTGCAGCTGCCAAAGATATAAAAGGTCTTAAAATTTACATAAGAATAAATGTACAAGTCCAGAAGCCCTTCTAACTTGTCCCTACTTCCTTCCCCTTATAAAAAGCTGTAGCATTAACTCAGGTTTCAGACACCACTAGGTGATAAACACAACTAGTGCCCGAGACATAAGAAAGAGTGTAAGTGCTGATTTGAAGCTACTATACACCAGAGAACCTAACCACACAAGCTATAAATCTATGAGTTCAGACTTTTCTATTACTTATAGGGGGGAAAAAAGACTTGGCTGCTTCAAGTGATTTTCTGTGAAGTCTACTGCCTCTTAAGGGAGAGTTCCTACATTAGCTAGCTGCTTGCAAGTCCAGTTCCTGTGCTGTTCCAGTATCCAACTAAGCTTCAATTTCACTGTAATCCTGAAGTCACCCAGGAACATTCCATCTGTACATAGCAGCTGTGCTGATGTCAGCTATCCTTCATTTACTCTTACATACTTCCATCTGATTTCATCTCTCCGTTGTTTTTATACGCACACAAAGATTTTGCAAATCAATTTTTCATGCTTCCTCATCTAATACAAAGTACTACCAGAGACCAGGAAACCATTTTAAAAAATAGTTAAAATTTTACTATTCTGAAAAGTTACAAACACATCAGGAGCAGGTAGGTGGAAATCCCTCTGAAACATTCGAATGAATAAGGATGCTTTAATGTGAGCTCTAAAGTAATTCCATCCAGTGATGAAACTTCAGTTTAAGTCAGGACAAAGTTATAATTTGGGAAAACCTATATAAATCACACTTCTATCTTTGAAGGCTAATTATGATCTCATTAAATCCATTTATAACCATACAAGTTGTTATTTTTTTGAAAGTTATTTTCTTCAGAATTACAGGTGATATCTTAACCTGAATCTAGCAAGAGAAGGTCAGATACTGGTATGGTTACAATTTTTGAATAGTTACCCAGAAGAAAACCACCAAAAGCCATACACCTCCTTAACTGTGCAACCTCCTATAACCCTCTCTCAAGACAAAATATTATCTTGCCCCCATGAAAGTGACACCCATCTGTGCAAGGTATAATTTCTTCACTTACTGTTGTTTTTTAACACCAGGCTAAAACCCACACATTCTCCTGACCTCAGTACATGGAAGAAACAAGAAACATCACTTTCTACCGGGGAGAAAGCAAAGCCACTTATGTGAGAGCAGCCAAGGGAACGAAACAATACAATACAGAACAGTTCACGAGAACAGTAAATTTATATTCTTTTAAAAAATTAGGAAGTGATCAGGGAAGTGTCGCTGTCATCAGCAAAAGAATCACAAACTTAATATGGTCTTTAAACTGACAACTGAAGTGAAATAGCAAAACAGAGCAATTCCTGCAGCAACCCACAACTCACCTCATGTTGCTGACATCAACTTACGGACCTGTCCTAGGAGCCGTGCAGCCGCCAATTCTTCTCAAAGTCCATGCAACAAACAAAACTGGAATGGTTCAACCATTAGTCACCACTGCTTTCAGGAAATTCCTTTTCCCAGCTTTCAGTTAAAAACACTTTTTCTAAACTTACCCCTAAATCACATTCATTCTTTCAAGACTCAGGGGTGCTTTCATGTCTGATGAACCAAGGAATGAGCATACTTCCCTCAATTAAAAAAAGATCTGAAAAAATATTTTTGACACTGTTACCTGCTCAAATCCCCATGTCCTGCAAACTGGACTGAAAAAATTAAATCCAGCTTAAAGAACACCATTGTTGAAGGAACAAGTCTGGCCTTCAGAAAATCACATAAAATTGTTTTCTTACCCACCTCCTCAGTGTAAAGCAAGGGGATACAAACACCCTAGAACCTATGCTCTTTAGTCCCACTTTCTTGTTTATAAAATCAAAATAATTTTCTGGTTTATAAAAATAACACTTTTTGATACATCTCCCTTCCTGAAACTAAATTTCAAAGCATCTCTCACACAAATGACAAGTTTAGCTCTGGCTGAAGTAGCAACATCAGCAAGAATTTCCCCCAAATTTCCTGATCTTTACAGGGTATTTCCTCAAAGCATCCTGTAATAGAGAAAGATCTGCAGCATAAGCCACAGAGGGTGGACAGAAGGTGAAAAGAAGAAAGCAAAACTTTCAAGTTAAACAAGACAGCTCTTCTGGGACAGGAAAAACAGTGTCAAAAGACAGGATTTTATTAACTAGCTACGAAACAATTAGGAGGAGCTGGTAGCTGGTCAAGAAGACATAAAGGATTACATGAATTGAGTTAGATAGCTCAAATGCTCAAAGAAACCTTTAAGAGAACAGAAAGAGAAAAAATAGGAACATCATATGCCTGGTTTTTGAAATTCTGTTAGTACCAAGCATTAAAAACCTCTGAAATCATAAAGTGTTTTCCCACATATCCTGGCCTTCCGGAGTTTGTCAGAAGAGTCACTCAATACATACACTTATGGCAAGTACAATATAAACAAGAAGAAAATTGTTTCAGGTATCTTTATTATTTAATAACACAAAGGAAGGAGTTATTGTTCTAAGGATGTATCAAGAACCCAGGATTTCAACTGTAAAACTCAGAGCATGACAGAAACATGCTAACGCAACGGTGATAGACAAGTATCAAAATACTGACTGTAGAATTGCAACAGGCTTTTTAGTTTGGTTTTTGCTTTTGTTTCGGTGGTTTTGTTTCCTAGTTGTGATGGGGAGGAGTAAAAAGCCATTTTAAGAACTGCGACAGTAACAAACAGTTCTCAGTGCCTGTTTCGTAAGTATTTGACAGTCCTAAATTTACCTACTACAGAATAAAATGACCAAAAACTGTGGCTGAGGCAAGTGTAAGTATACCTGTTCAGGCACAAAGGATATCAGACCTTAAATGGACTAGAAATTTTAAAAACAGGTATTTTCAACTAAAAGCACTGCTGGCACAAAACCCTAGCCACAGATGTTAGAATTTATTTCCGAGACCCATAGATCTTCAGCTATTAATGTCTAGATTACTTCTGTTCAGTACACAATTCATGTCTATATCTGTAACAACTACTCAATTTTAAGTTCATTACATACATATTTCCACATACTATAATAGGATTGAATTTGATACATTAAACTGATTTCTTTTTAAACTCTAAGTTAACAAGTGTTACTGTGCTTGCATAGTTTAATACAGGCATGTGACTATCAGTTCTCTAAAAATACCAGGTTATAAATTCAGCACTTTACTCAATAATCACAGAAGCACCAAGACAAACAAGTTTGATAATCGCAGCAAAATAAGATATTAAAAAGCTATCCAACAGAAAGCCAGTTTCAGAAAGTCCAGTGAAAATGGCTCACTACGTAAGTATGTACTTAAACAACACCATCTGAACAATTATTTTTAGAATGTACTAGGACTGCAGTGCATTCCAGAATAGTAAGAAGTGACAACTGCCATGAAGCAGTAGCCTCAGGGCTATGTTAAGACTATTGAATAATTTAAATAAGATGGTGAATTTAACAAAAAATCTAGGCATTAATTTAAAAAAAAAAAAAAAGTTTTGTGGCAACTGATTTAAGAAATTAATTGGATTCAAGTATAAGCATCTGGCTAGTTTACTTCAACTGCCAGAAGCAGAAAACAGAAAAACAAAAGTGCTCTTCACTTACTGCCAGAGGGTCTGGTACACCCTCCTGCCTCCTATTCTCACACTCAGCTTCAGAACAAAACTTTCCCCTTTCCTAATATGAACATTAGAACTAAGTCCCATTCTTTGAAATTGATTTCCTATAGTGAGAACAACACAAGTGTACAGGCATGTGTGTGTTGTTCGCTACCACCAAACAGAAGATTTTTATTTGAGATCTTGCAAGACATTTAATTAAATTTGACTACAGAATCCCTTAGGGGGAACGATTAAAAGCTTTCTGCTTTCTAACAAACAACTTCTCACTCTTAAAGAAAAATAAAAGATTTCCACTTTTATAGCTCTCAACAGTTCCAACACACTTTTTTGTGACACAAAGCCACAGGAAACCTCAAAAGATGCACTACTTCCCATATTGCCCATTGTGACATTTTGGCTCAAATTTATTTTTAAGTAAACCCGGCAAGGTTGAAGTCTAAATACCATTTTCACAAGAACCTTTATTAATATTATTTCTAATAATTTTAATATAAGTAGAAAAGGCTTAACAAATATAACAGTCTGAACCACAGCAGAACCCTGTTTCACAGGTTCACATGGCATCTCCTATGCAAGGGACAGCAAGACCCAACCACATTATTACACCTGTAAACTCTTAATCTTGGATTTATTGACTTGATCTTTAGATAGGAAGATGCCAGGTTTAGATTTTATAAAGGATATCTATATGACATTGAAACAAAAGGACCGTGGGAGGCCAAATACATTTCCTAAAGAACAATGTATTACAAGTAATTTTCTGCCTAGGTCTCCATTTCTAGGGTGGTTCTTTGTGATGGAAAAAGGAGTCATTTCTTTCCCAATCCCACTTTTTGCCAGGAGATCCTGCTTAGGGAAGGCCAAGATCCAAACCCAGTCATCTTCCAGCAACATAAGATCTTCTGCTGAAGGCTTGTGATGCAGTATAAAGGTTAGAAGGTTTCCTGAAGCAATTTGGAGGGAATGAAGAGGGAGAGAGAGTCACAAGATGCACCAAAGTAATAATGCACGTAACATAGTTCCAAATGACTTCAACTCAGCATGAAAGAGGAACTGGTAAAATCTCCTTAGAATTTCATTGCCAGTTTTCAAGTGATTTCTTTTGCTAAAAATCAAAAAGGAATTTAGAATAAACTTCCCGTGCCAGCAATGACATAGCTGGAAAAAGAAAGGTCTGACTGTGGGCTACTGATGTTTGCAAGGAAGAGGCTGGTGCTCTGCACAGCATGAAGTGAGAAAGGCAGAATTTACCTGAGCTGATTCCCTTTCTCTGGACCTGAGGGATTGCTGATCGTGTGGGTTAGCAGCACATCCCCTTAATCAGAGTATTCCAGTCTATTTCCTTCACATGGACAAAAGAATAGGATTTTAAAAACCCAGCAGCCACAGGCTCCTCTAAAGGAAGAAATGTATTTATGTGTTTAGAACTGGGGAACTTTTTCAGTGCTGGGAATCATGTCAGATTTCAAACCCATTTGATGATCTCCACCTTACTGCACATTCAAACCTGGCACTAGTGTAAAGAGACAGGGAGGAGATGAAAACTGTGTGGCTATGGACCATACACAATCACTGGCCTTATCTTGGCTCCAGCCACCAGTTTCTGCTCTTGACTTCGTTTCCTGTCTAGAGAAGGGTCACACCAAGAACGTCATTAGTGCTTCACAGAACTGCAGTACAAATATGACCCATGGACAGGAAGCTTACACAGAGGCATTCTTTCCAAGTGCCCAGAACATTTTTCTCCTCTCTCTCTCTCCCCAACACTTTTTCTTTACAACGTTCACACTCTTTCCCTCTCTCAGCCTAGAGAAGTGGAAGACAACATTAACCAAAAAAAAAAAATGCATAGAGAAACAGCATAAAGTCATCCTTCACACCTCAGTGGATGGCAGTTCAAAGGGGCCCTACCTACCTGCAACCCTGTTGTTTGCTTCAAGAACTGTTTGCCCAAGGAAAAAGAGACGAGCAAATCCTGGAAGCAGATCCTTCCCCAAAGGAAGTTTCTTTCTGAGTCTGCAACCTGGAGCTTTTGCTTGAGACTCAGTCCTCTGAGCAGATTCTTTCTTCAAACTCTCACACTGGTTCTTTACTTTTGTGGGCAGCTGGAAAAAGAATGAAGCCGTAGGCTGAGGCAGGGACTCCATACTTCCAGGATAGGGAGGCAGAAAGACTGGAGGGGAAGGAAAAGTGCTAGTTGGTAACTTCTTGTATAATGATCTGTATTCCCTCATTTTCTGCCACACAGAGACATACACATAGTCACTGCAATAGGGGAGGATGACAAGAGATGAGTACGAGACATGCAGTTTTTTCATGCTCTGATGCCAAAAAAAACCAACCCCGAAGTGTTGAACTCTGAACTTTCAAGACTATTAAGACATCTAGCAACAGATGAGATCAATCATAAGATGTTTTGTCCAGAAAGTTCTCTAAGTTTTTTACAAGTAGATGTAGGTGGGGAGGGAGGGGGAAATTTAAGTGCTCATTTCTGGGAAAAATAATCCAAATCTCTCCTCTGTTCATTTTTTCTCAAGTGAATTAAAAATGGCATCTATTGCAATGCAGTGAACGTCTCCCCATAATTTCTTTTAAGAAGAAATGGTCATACTTACCTGAATGTTTCCCTCACCAATGATTTCCTAACACCACTCCCAACTCCTCTGTAAAAGTCTTAGTCTAATCTCAAGTCGTTTACTTTATTTGCCAAAATCAGACTGATTGAACACTAATAGCAGCTTAATGCTGTTCTGACAACCTTTGGTCTAACCTAGGCAGATTATGATTGCTGTGGAAGATAATAACTAACTCTAATTCCTGCATCATATTTCTGGATTTCTAAAATACTCCTCTTTTTATTCCTGAAAACCCAAATGCCCTAGGAGTTGTGATTACATGAACAACAAACAAAAGTAATGTGCAAGAGAGCTGAAATTTTCTTCTTCACAAATCCTGAAAGCTGGTTAAGACTCCTGTGAAATTTTATCAGTAGCATGGAGCCCACATACAACAAAACAGAACCAGAAGTCACTGGACTTCCAACAGCTACAGGGATAGCTGCTCACATATGCATTTACTGGCTATTATCCACTGCAGTACCTTCTGCACAACAGCAGTGCCAGGCATTTGCATGTGGGGCAGTCATTGTGCTGAGGCACGCGAGGCACCATCACTTTACCAGACAGGCTCTTCTTTGCTCTTAAGACATCAGGTAGAGCATGATCCAACAGCTAACCAAGGAAGTACATTACTCATTATGTTTGAAGAATTTTGTTTAATTCATTTTGGGGAAATTGGTGGTGTTTCTTCATCCTCTCCTAACAGCAGACATCTAAACCAAATAGCTTCTAACACATCTAACCAAATATGGTTAGATACCTCACATGTTCTTCAATTACAAGCTTTCTGCTGCTCAAAAAAAGCTTGCTTTCTTTCACTGTGCTCAAAATAATACAAGAAAATGGTGGTACAGGGAAGGTTTAGCCATTAAAACCACAGCAATTTTGCAGTTGGAGTAGCATACAGGAAACATTTTTGTTTTTTAAACAAGTGACAGTTAAAGCCATCGAGGACTAACCCTGATACTCTAAAGTAATTAAAACAAAAATCAGCAAGTTCTTTCCAGAGAAATTGCTTGGGCATGCAGAAGGATACTCTGCTTCTTTGTTCCTGAATATGGTTACAGTATCTCAAGCTAGGGTAAGAGGTTGTAGTCTAAATAGAAAGAGTGGTTCACAAAAATAGGGTTCTTTTTAATTGTAATTTCATGGCTTTTCATCAACTCGAGATCAAGATATGTTCCTATGCCTTTCAACTGGACATGTTGTCTTTCTCATTATTTCAGACCAACTTTCAAAGATTAGAGAATGAGGCTCAGTCTTTCCATCTCACATGATGTTCTTGTTTTTTTCTATTCAGAAAGAGTAAGTGATGAACTCAAATATAAATGCACTTGGCCAAGAGATGTCTCTAGGCTGATGTTTGCACTCTCCTCTTCCAGTAAAGGAGACAGAAGAAAAACGGAAGAAGATAAACTACAATAAACAGAATGTGTTCAGTGCAAGTATCTACTGCTCTGTATCTGCTAAGGAAAATATTATAAAAGGACAGTAGCAGTTGAAAGCATTATTTCTTCTTAAAGACTCCCTTGTGAATAGAAGGTTCTTTTTAACCAGATAATTTGATAAGTTCCTGAGATTCAAGGCATTGCAAGTTGCTCTAATACTAGTTATCATTCATAACTACAATGCCATACACAATACTACAGGCTTCATTTCAGGTGACACACTGAAGCCTACAAACACTACTGACTTCCAAAGTCAATAATCTTTTCCAGCAACAGAAGGTATCAAGATATTCAAAACAACAGAAGGTATCAAAGCAGATCAGCTCAGACAAAGCAGTGTGACCCAGCTTATTTCAGGGTCCTTTGAAACAGGAATCTGTCTAGGGCCTCTTAAGAAAGAGTCTTTCACACAAAAGACCCTATTCAATGGAAAAAACTCCAGATCACCTTGAATACACTAGTCTGACATCACCTATTGCAGCTTCAGGAGTGTAGGAGAGAATACTTGGTCTTACTTGATTCATGTCTCTTCTTCAGCAGAAGACACAAAGATCCAAAGTGAAATTTAAGAGGAAAATAAAAGACATTATGAGGATTTTGTCCACTGGTGTTCTCATAGAAACAGCTGAACTGTTTCTGGAAGATCAATCTGAAACAAGCTGTTAGGAATGACTTGTTTTTAAATTCTTTTTCATCAAGATCATGGTATCTCTCCTTTTACAACCAAGGAAAAACTCTTATTTTTATCCTTTCATACAGAATTCTTCCCTTAGAGTAGACTTGTCTTGAACTGTACAGAATAAATGAGGTTGGTAATTTTTGTGTTCTAGCTATCAAAGACCCTAGCCTGATTGATTCCTACAGAGATCTGTATTTCAGGCTGAAACAAATAAATCTTTCTGCATTTTGAGATAAGGAATGTTAATGAATAGTCTTAAGAAGATTCAAAAGAATGAAAAAGGAGTCTAGAAAAGACCAAAGTACCTGAATCCCTCTTACAGGAATTTTGGGAAAAGTTCTTTTGTTGCCTCACATCAATCACCAGCAATGATTTGTACTATTTAGATGGGATGTTAAGTCAGCTTAAGCAGCTGAATATCCAACAGCTCTTCTCAGTCACTATACTGTAGTTTGTTGATTTACCTCAAGGGCAGGCTCTAATGGGATCCTTTGGGCTGAAGCAGAAAGAAATTATGATGACACAAGAAAAACATGCTGGTGATCTACAGATACAGATGAGGTCAGGAAAGCACCAGCAGTTCTGTTTGTGAGCATATGCAAGATGGTAAGGAATCCTATAATCAATACCCTCATCTTCTTTGGCAAAGAGAGGAATCTCTGCAATGTCTTTCCATAGTGCCCTGACGGTTGATAAATACACCTAGAGGAAAAGTCCTTTTAGTGCTTTCTTCCTTCTCTACAGGGCACGTTCCACAGCCAATTCGTGAGTCACTGAGGAGTGGTCTCCGTTTTTCTGCATCAGCGAGCAGAAGGTCAATAGCCAAGAAATTGAAAGCTTAAACAATTACAAGTAAATTGTACAGGATACCATCTGCAAAATAAGCAAAAAAATTGAATCCCCATATTTGGTTAATGGTATAAATATAAGCAACAATACTTTTCGTATTTCTATTACTGCAGCTCCAACAGCTGCTGGGTCCAAGTGAAAGAACACAGAAAACAGGACAAATTGCCATAGCTGATTCAAGTTACCTGTAGTCAGTATTTCTCAACCTTCACACTGAAATTTTAAAGCATTATGCAATTATTTTAGATCTAAGGTGCAACTACCCCTGCAGAGCATTTGCAGCTCTTACCGCTGTTGTCTCCTGCTGCCATTAATTACACCTCTAGACAGATATGCAGGCTGCAAACCCACCAAGGGATCTACATACCAGCATCCAGTTCAACTTATTCAAAAGAGACACTACAAGAACGGCAAATTTTAGTAAAACATCATTTTCCCGGAAACCAGCACGAACATGGCATGTGTATTAAGTATCAAAAGGAATGATATAAGCTGTTTAAATTCCAAGCTATTGAAACTACAAAAAAAATGTTAGTTTCCCAAAACTTTCTGGTTTAGGGCATTTTTTGGGGGGAACAGGAGGAGGAGACTTGATTGGAAAGAAGGGTAGAAGTCACTGAACATTATAATAGCTACATCAGATAATGTTATTTAGTCCCAGGATGGAGAGAAAAGGCAGCAAAAACCTTGGTCAAAGTGTTATTTTTAAGATTATTGTGCAACCTGTCATTAAAAGATAAATATGCCAACAAATAGAATGGCAACAATCTTGACTTTCTAAATTCCAGGAGGTGTTTTAAAAGCTTTTGGTCTCTCTTCAGAAATGTTCTGTGCTCAACTTCTGTAAAGGCCTACTAAAACCTAGAGGGTCATAGCACTGTCTAGATTATCAGACAAGGCACCAGACTATACCTAGTTAAGACTGGCAGAGGTACCAATCCCTGAGAGACTCTCCATAAACTCCTAGTTTAGGAGTGACAAAAAGCCCTGACTTTTCTGAACTCAGCATGACACAGAATTCCAAAATTATATATAGCTATCACAACACCACACATTTGAGAAACACAGCCAATATTTTTTGGCACACATACAACAACAGGAAAACACTAGAGGTATAAACTTGAATGATTGGTTGATTATAGAAAATACTACCTTTGAAAAACAATTCCCATTAATAGAAGCATCAATTTTATACAATTGAAAAAATGGGTATTTGCCATACAATATTATAATTATTTTTTTCCTTTTTAGAACTGTTTACATCACAAGAATATTTATAAATGTCTTCATTAACATGCTTTTTATTTCTTGTCAGCTTTTATGCAAAGTACAGTTGAGAGCAAACCTTTTTTGGCCTAACTAAACCACATTTTAATCAGATTAACAGACTTTATTGGCACTAACATGCATTTCCGTCATAAAAACAGACCTGCTTTCAGTCTTAGGGAAATTCTGTGCTTCTGGGCAGAGTGCAGGAGCCAATATTAAAAAAAAAAACAACTGTGTTTTTTAAAGATATCATATGATGGCTATTTGTTTGCTTTTTTCTGTTTAAGAAAGCCAACTAGAGAAATAAAGGTTACAGTATTTCTGTATACCTTGAACTTACTTGAAAAAATGAAATAAAACCTGTAGTTTCTTAATGTTAACAGTGGTTTTTGTACTTTGCTTTGTAGCTCTTGATACATGGCTTGTTTAAAATAATTTGATTCTGTTTACATAAAATTAGGGAACAGAAAATTCTTACACCGTTTTTTTAAAAGCATCATTTCTCTTACTAAGTTTTCAATCTTCACATAATTCCTACAATTCTCTGGTCAGAGTCTTCTAGACTGGCTATCTGTAGAAACTGGAAGCTGAAATAGCACACACAAGGAATGTTAGAAGGAATGATTCCAGTGCTGTTCCAACAGCCACATCAGACTGGATGCTTGATTTTGTGGGGTTTTGGGTGGGTTTTCTGGGTTTTTTGGTGGTAGGGTGAGGTCCTATCTGAATTTCCAGATGAGAATAGCTAAAGACTTTTCTCTGTAAGTTTTGACACTTCATGACTTCCCTCTGGTGTCTGCAATCTCTGGAGAACTCAAACACAGCAGAGAAATGTCCCTTTCATGCAAAATTTACACCAACATAAATATTTAATAGAATAATGTTAGGAAAAGGCAGTATGGACACACTGATAAATAAAAGCTAAACAAATTACCTGGGTTGTTTTAAGTCATCAGTTTCACAAAGTTTTAAAACGCTCAAAATTTGCATTTCATATTTGCGCACTTACGTTACTTTCCATATCAAATCCTGATTTCTACAAAGGGTTTCTGTACTCTTAGAGTTAATGAATTTAGAATGCACTCAGAGCAACAGGCTTGATCCCTTCTTTAGTTTCAGAAGCAGTAAAAATTCTACAGCCAAAACTGGACTGAGTTCTCTAGTAACTGTTACTGCTCAGACACAGTGATGTCAAATGCTATTGTAAGCTAAGATCTTCAGCATTAATAGATCTGTGATGCAACAGTGGCTTATTATTGTCTAACATGAGCAGTTGACACTGAAGACGAACTGATTCAGTCATGACTTGCAAATGATGTGCAAGCACACCACGATATAACTTTGCAATACAGTCTGACTCTCAGGTTCAAGATACAAGTTTAAAAAGTCTCATGTGCAGCCACTGATGTTTTAGATCAGAATTACATTTTTATATTTTTACCCAGTATGTGTTAACAGTACATGAAAAAAGCATTCTAAATTGTCTTGTACTGCTACCACCATACAAAATATGCTGTCTTTAATTAGCTAATTAAATGTTTTCTGAAGATTTGCTGACTTAACTTTCCTTATTGGACTAGTGCCTCAACTCACCCACATTTCAGTATTAAATTAAAATTGCATCATTTTTTCCAAACCGCTTGGAATAAGACCATCACAAGTTTTATTATAAAAATGTTTCAGTCAGCTGAGGTAAAGGCCATTTGAAATGTATAATTTTGTTCTGCTTCTGCAAAAGTATTTGCATTGAGTTGTCCCCTTATCTTCTCTCCATGCAAGCATCTTCACACCTACCTGCTTTGATCAGCCAGAACTCCAAGCTTTTGCACTAGACACAATTAACTTTGGCAGTGCCTCTTCATAGGCATACCAGTGTGTAGTGTTTGACTGTCATTCTGTATCTGTTGAAATATTAGCACTTGGTTTAGGTTGTATACAAGAAAAAGAAACAGTATCAAGTCATACATAAAAACACATACAAAAACACTGATTTCTAGGCTAGGCATACTCTCTTCACAAAAATTATTCAGAACAGGGAAAAAGACATCAAATAACCATACCAAAATAGCAACTTACCCCACTGACTGATCTGGGCTGGAGAGTGCTTAACCATACACTGAATCTCACAGGACCCTCTTTCCTTCATTTGAGTCAAGATTTCATTGATAAAAATAACCACAATCCAGGGCAGATAGAAAAGAGCTTCCCACGCACTCAGGCAAACATGCAAGACGGTATCACAGAATTATTACGGCTGGAAAACTTAGGAACCCTCTTGAAAACAACACTACCTTTTCAATCATTACCTAACATTTCTGCATATGATTAATATCTACAACACACAGTTTATCTTGAAGCAAGCCTGACAATAACATACAACGGAGATATTCTTGACATGACTCTTTTAGCATGAAATTAGTTGCCTGATCTCTGATTTCTGTACCAAACATATGTGAGGGTCAGTGTTTCCTCAGAAAGAGTTGTTATATTTAATAAAATGCTTCTGCCTAATACCAAGTCGCTCACAACCACAATCAAGTAATAATTCGCTTTCATACTTAATGCAGTTCATTACAATAATGTGCAATAAAAGATATTCTGCATATATTAAAAGATGCTTCCCCTCTCCAAAGCTAGGCATAGAGCACTGGGGCAGGGGAGGACGTGGGGAAGGATATAATTCCACAACTCCAGTGGAATCACTTGATCACCTGTTAGAAGCATGTGGCAGACCATTCTCAAAGAGCTAATAATTTCACCATGATAACCTTGGCCTTTAAGGAAATGAATCATTAACTGGATAGCACAGATTTTTGAACTCTACTGTATCTAGTGTTCTTTAACTGCATCAAAATAATACTGGGTTACAGACTAAAAAAAAATGTATGCAAATATATGACAGGCATTGGAACTATATTATCTTTAAGGTCCCCTGCAACACAAACCATTCTACAGTTCTATGAATCTAACTGCAATTTAGTAACAGTGGTAAAAGACACTATTGACAAAACTTAAGTATTTTAAAGGGAAAGTTAAGAGATAAAATGTGAACATTAACATTCTTCTTACACACTACCAATCCATCTTTTTTTCCCCACTCCATTCCCCAGTATGCATTAACACATCTTCCTTTCCTCTTCTTCATCACTTATATCTGAGAAAACTGTTATTCTGAGCAGTGTCCTAAATAATGTAAAAAAAAAAAAAAGCCTGTGCAGCAGCTTGCAATCAAAAAAGCCAATATCATCTGATTACCCTATTCTCCAATTATGACAAGGCAGATTCAAACTACCACTTCACATTCATTTGCAGCATGAATATGTAGTGAATCCAAAGCTAGTCTGATGTAAAAACATGATACTATGGACAAGGACATAGGTAATCCATCTCCCCGTGGCCCAGGCAAAGTCCACAATTCAAAGGGAGGAACCAGAGTTACTATGAGGAAGCCAAATTCAAACAAACTTAACAATCTGTCTCAGAATTGGAGCTAGCATTAAACACAAACATACAAGTTTCAGGAAAAGGGGGCTCATAGCTAGTGTAACTACTAACTCAAATCAAACTAATCTTTGCTCAATCAAACTAATGTTTGATTAGAACCATTAATTTTGTTCAGAAATTCACAAAGTTAATATAAATTTATTTAGTTTACACACACGGTTTGTAACTCTATGGACTTGCAAATTTCTAGTTATTACATTTAAATAGTTTGCAATCATAAACCTCTCATCCTCAACAAGATTACTGCCTACTGCACACAGTTCAATCACAATTCTTACTGGGTCTTCAAAAGCAAAACAAACACAAAATAACAAAAGAAAACAAGTATTTCTACTGCACATTCCCCACAAAACCACTTTTGAAGCCACTGTTAATTTTATATCCAGTGTCTCACCTCAAACAACAGAGGAAGGGACCAATGGAATAGATGAACATGGCTCTATTTTTGCCTCTGCAAGTACAAGGTGAGGAACATCAAGAGGCATCCCCAACGTTACTCATTCTGATGGACAACCCCCAGATATCCAGATAGTACACCCCAAGTGGAGAGAGCAGCAGCAGCCCAGCCAGGGCTTCTTTTCAGATAATCAGCAAGCCAAAATACACAAAACAAAAGGGAAACTACAATGGGGAACATGGGAAAGAGATATGAGAAGAACTGAAATACCGGGGGCAAAGTGGAGAGCAGCATGGCAATAGAAAAAGGTAACTGCAGTGCCACAGTCAACAAGACTTTTGACAGAAATCCCTGAAAGCCATGCACACATTTGGATCTTTTTGTTTCTTTCTCAAATATTAAACAAAAATACCCAGGGGGGCAAACATGCTTGAAAATAAAATCTTTCAAGGCTGGTTCCTACATCCTACATTAACCCTGTAGCAGAATCACTGACTGGATTGAACTCCACTGAATTCAATGCTGCTGAAGCATTAACTTTATTCATTTATGAAGCCACTGGCAGGATTAGAGTCAGTGTTATGGGTGTAACACTCAGGCTTCAACATTAGCCTGACTATTGCATCAGCCATGCTATTTTTAAGTACAATTCAGCTTCTTTCATGACCTGATGCAAGTCTATATGATTTTTATTTTGTTTTTAAACACTCTTCTGATGCAAGTCGGTCAATGCCGTCTTATTTGCCAAATATTTAAGAACCATTCAAATATCACACAATAGTATTTATTCATAGGAGTGACTGATATGCTTGACAAGAGAACTAATATTAAAATCTATCCCTCTAATTAACACATAAAGCTGTCAAACCATTTTTTGTTATTACTTCCATGTTACTACTTTAGGCTTAGAATGAAGGATAGTGTAAAAACATCTGGCATCACTGTGCCAAAAAATTTTAAAAGCATCACAGGTACCTGGCAACCAAAACTCTTCTAACAGAAGCCCAAGAATTTACAGTGGACACTTGAAAAATCAGACTGTATCAAGGTTTAAACAAGCAAAGCAGGGGGATTCTCAGAAAGACAACTCTCAGTCTTTAAAATTTCCAACCAGTACACATCTATTTGTGTTGTATTTCAAAAGAGCCCGATCATTGAATTTACAGCCCATAATTTTAAACGTATTTTTAATTCTGAATTTCTACACGCAATTTTTTTGGATGATCAATGCACACTTTAGAACTTAGCAGAGCTGGCAATCAAGTACTTGAAGAAATTGGGCCCTGTCAAGAATATTTTGCAATAGATATAACTGTTCTTTCCCACACTTGTTTTAATTGCTCATATTAGGAGAGAAGAACATTAAGTTCCCAGTTTTTATGTACCCAACGTTTTAGAAATCTCTTCCTCCACCAACCAAAGCAGGGACAAATGTTTTGAATGGCTTCTCCAATTGCAAACGGTTTTGAGTGAAGAATCCTTGCCCCAGTTTCAGGAGCATTCTTTTGAGACCACCAGTACAAGTGCATTTTAGAAAAATACTAAGTGAGACTAGTCTGTCCTAGAATAAGTATCATCCAAGAGACAGCATGAAATTGAGAATCAACTACAACTCAAGCAGTTTTATTAGAAAAACAAACTTGTAAAAAGAAAAAAAGGAATGCAATAGTTAAGTCAAAAGTACAATAGAACTACACACGACCATATTTTCATTTCACCTAACACAATCCAAAGTTCAAAGTATTTCCAAAGAAACAAAACTACACTTATGAAACATTTATAAAAGGTAGTGCCATACCCTCTCAGACCAACATTCTTGATCAACATTAAAAAATGCTCACCTAAGAGGCTAATTGAAAAGAAGAATTTGGGAATTCTCAATCTAAGACTGTAGTAGAAAGGCAGCAGAATCCTTTAGTCAGTTTTGCTGAGCCTTCCCAAGTTCCTATGCTGTGCACCTAAAGAAGTGCCTTCCTACAATTTTCAGATAGTCTACAACCTCGGAAAACATTTTAAAGTCTGATTTGTCAGGTAATTTAACTCAATTAGGAAGCTAGAATCATTGGTTTGTTTCTCATGCTGACTTGATCCTTAGACTTGCCTTCCTTTTCATCAAGACACACTCAGGATGACATTTGCAACACTAGCAGTTTGTCAGCCATAACACAAATGTATCTCAAAAACACACAGTGGAAAAACACATTCACCATTTGTAAAACTACAGCTGTCATGATAAAATTATCAGTCTCCAAAATACAGAACCTGGCAAAGGGAAGACAGACTTCCAGATACCTCCCTCTCTTATTTATTTTAATTTTCAACATCCAAGCTTTTTGTAAAAGTTTCACAGAAGTTCATGAAAAGGTAATCAACAGGCTCACAACAGGGTATTTGAAGAGATACATGCAGTTGCCAATTCCTCCACCTTTGTTTTCCCTCAAGTTATCTACGAAAGCCATTTAGCAATTCAGCAAACAGGAAAAAGAATAGATGGAATAAACCTGAACAATGGTTCAAAAGCATATTCCATTTCCTTGGCTCCAACACACTCACTCTGGTCTGCTTATTGGCCAAAGTAAACCCACACAAAGACCTAACAAGTTCTGAATTACTGGTCTAATGATAGTCTCAGCCTGTTATTTTCACTCCCATCATGCATTTATACCACATTCTCTACGAGATCAGAAGACACAAAATGAGAAAGTGATGAACAGAAACTTTCCAGTTCTAGAATATCCAGAAACAGTAAGTCTGAAGTACTAGGCCTAGTGAACTCTTGAGAATTAGAGATGCATACAGCAAGTACAATGGATATCTCTCCCCTTGTGTGACAATCTTGCCTATCCAGCTGCTGCTTCCTCTGGAAGGTGTAATGGATCTGCACAGGTTCAGCTGTCCAGAAGCTTGTAGGCTGCTGCCAAAGCAATGGGTTAACAGTGTACCACAAAAAGTGGAACTGCTGACAGACAGCAGCAAATTCTCTGCTGTACTCTGTCAAACTTTACAATTCTTTACTTCAAGTTTCTGTTCCCTTCTGCAAACACCAGTGAAAAGGAATTCAAACATGGAAACAAAACCAAGACAGTCATTCCTTAGGTATCTCCCCAAAAATATGCATAACAAAATTTAAAATCCTTCAGTCCCAAAGGTTTGTAGCAGTCCCAAAGCTCGTAGGAGCTTTGCCAATAGCACTGTAGATTCCAAGACTGTAGGAAAAGGGGACATGATACGGCTATAACCAAACAAAGGGTAAAACAAGCAAGCACTAGTTATAGCCTGCAGAAGGAACAGTAAGTTTTTTAATGGTCCTTCCAGAAACTTTAAAGAAAGTTAGACGTTCTCTCTCTCAAACTACAGTGTAGTAAATTAAATTCATTAAAAAGGTATGTTCACCATTATAATACATAGTTTTATATACTGATGGCAAATACTTATTTTTATGATTTGTGTTATATAAAACACAAATTGTATCACTTCCTAAAACTCACTACTTTTAAGTTAAACTTACAATTGTATAATGTATTTGAATAAACTAAATAAGGATTAGAAACAGCAACACAACCATGGGCCTAAGAGAGACAAAATACTACAGTGAATTCACATCGTCTTTCCTTTCATCTTCCCAAAACATCCCATATGAAGCCTTTCCATACAACAAACCAACAGGTCAGGGAGAAAGGCAAAGGTACAGACAGCAAGCAGAGAAAGGTAAAGGGACCTTAAGAACGAAGCTATCTGTTTGAAACAAGGCAGCCACTGGAATTTACAGCAGTATCTATATAAAGTTTCATGAAAAATGTTCATGGGGGAAAAAAAGGGAAATAAAATACAAGTGTGTATCAGGAGTAAGTTAAAGGTATTCTAGAGAACCAATAATTAACTGCAAACTTAAGAGGATTAGTAAAACTCTGGCTTGCAGTCCATACATCAACCTGAGATACTTAGGGTTTCTGCTTTCAGTTCTGTGATTGAGGAAGAACATTATTTGTTTTAGTGAAGCACCACCTTCAGCTCTGGTTTTACAATCATTGGTCCCAATTTCTATGTTCATTCCTTAAAAAAAAAAACAAAACAAACAGAATCACCAAACAACTATCTCATCTCCTCACTTTGTAAGTAATAGAATTCAAAAGAAAAATGTATGAAGTGTACTGAATTTCTCACAGGATCACCAGCTAGCTGTGGCTGGAAGGGCTCTCTGGAGACCACCTAGTCCAAACACCACTGCTCACAGCAGGGTCAGCTAGCAGAAAGCAGTAAGAAGCTACAAAAGAAGAATACGCTGCAAGATGTCCCAGTGTGCCAACTTTTGAGATGCAGAAACAAATGGGGCTTAGCAACTAACAGACCACCTTCCTCTCTTCCTGCCCATTTTTTTAGAGTAACAATGGTACTTCCCTATAAGAAAGAGAAGCTTCATTTTAGAGTCGTCTGTACTACTTTTTCTTTACAGGAAGGATTTTTCTTTACAGGAACTATCAAACATTCAGTGATGCACAATGTGCCACCAGCCCACGAGGTAACTATATTTAATGTATCATTTTGACACCTGATTATCAAATCGGTAAACTTTCTTGTTTACACATGTGTCACAATTTCCCAATCAATTTCCCAATTTAGAAGACTTTCTCTATTTGTCAGCAATTTCTTCCAGGCCATGTACCATGCCTGCATTGTCAGGAACCGTCTATAATTGTTTTGTTACTAAAGACTTCTATAGAGCAGAATAAGGGCATCACATAAAAAGCTTGCCATCTTAAAGTCTTAATTTCAAAAGTGTAAAACATTCAGCGAAGATGTTAAATTCTTTTCCAACTGATACAATCCGATAACTGTATTTTTTATTTATAACTACTTGTTTTGAAACTGAAGAGCAAAGAGACAGCTACAGGAAATGTGTGGATTTTTTTCTATCTGCAAGACCTAGGAAACACCAAAAGACATGAAAACATGTGAACAGACACAGAAGCTTCAAAGAGCAAGTTCCAAAAAGCGCAAAGACAGCAAGTAATGTTCAGGGACACTATTTTGATTGACTTCAAGAGATTTTCATCAGGATGCTTTAGGACACACAGGTTTGAAAAGAGTACGCAGCAAGACTACAAAATAAACCAAAAGAGCAAGAAAGCAAGTAACATAACCACTCTGGAAGCATGAATATTAGCACGAGGGATTTTTTTTTGGTTGGTTGAGATTGTTTGTTATTGCAGCATTCAAGTATTGAGTTATATTAAATCAATAAGGAGAATTAAGGAGATAAAATTGCTCTTCCTAGTTGTCAAGTAAACACTGACAGTTACTTGGGACTCACTAAAAGCAATGATTTATTTAAACTGCACCAAAGACTGAAATTGTCATGGCCATTCCATATTACACTTCTTTATTATATATAATAAAGTTTTAAACATCAAAGACTTTTTTTAAGCTAAGACATTTCTTCTGGTTTTCATAAACTAATGGCCACATTAATGATAAAGAACACACTATACTGCAAACACACTAGGAGAGATATAAAACAACGTGTGCAATCTCAATCAATAAAATCTCTTGAAGTACAGACATGTTTTTGACTGATGCTATATTAATATTAATAAAAATCTTAAATATATAAATAGCTTCTCAAAATTCAGTAACTACTCAAATGTCAAAGTTATAAGAAATCAAAATCTTCAAAGAATGTATTCTTTATATTCCTATTTTTGAGGAATGTATACATACCTATGTATTCCTATTTTTGAGTTTCATTGTAACAAGAGACATGAATTTCAAAGAACTAATATAATAAACTCTGTGTCAAAACCATGGCAATTCACATTTCCCTCTGTCTTGCTAATGTTCTTTAGAGAGCCATTCGGACAAAAAACATCAAAACATTGATAAGCAGTTGTAACACAAATACTCAATGAATTTTTAGACAGCTATGAGTAGATTCCAATAGAAAATTCTTCCCTAGATACATCACTCTTCCTCCAGTGAAAAATGGGCTCCAAATATCTAGAAATAATAGGCATTTGTCAAAGGCTTTGAAATTCATTCTGCCTAGATACAGCACAGAAATAACTAATCACATACAAATATCTTAAGAATGCTTTTCCTAGATCTATCTAGGACTGCAAGAATTATTAAGTATCAATTAAAAAGTTAAGGAAAGTATTTGTTCGTCTCCCTTCAGCTGGACTTCCATGTATTAAACCTGAGGTTTAATGGGATTTTATTATTTACTAAGTATGCTTTTTATTACATAGCTAATTATCTGAACTAATTACATTAACCTTTAAAAGACAAAAACTATTAGTACAAATAAAATAATTTAGCAGTTTGTTTTGATGCTGAAATGCAATGTAAGGTTCATTTGTGCAACATCTGGAAACCTTAAATCACATGAGGGATCATCCAAACCAGAACAGAAAAACAGCATTACACAAATACCTGAATCAGGTCCCATAGTGCTTACAACTGGTCACATATTCCATATGAACTTCAAACAATGCAAAAGTATTTGTTTTTCAGTCTCATATTCCAACAAATAATACATTTATTGATAAACACAGCCACTGAATTTCTACATCTATTCTACTTCCTCTGATAAATCAAGCTTCTGGATTTTAGCAGTTCTTTTCAAGTAAGAGACATACTAGAATGAGTAACAAGCTTTACAGATCTACATAACATGCAAGCTTTTCTATTACTTTTTGCATTTTTTAAGGGCAATGACATCAGGGGGTCACTAATTTCAAAGCAATTTACGTAGCATAAATTATGCACTGAGCTGTTCTGGCTTATTTTTCCTTCTGAGTTTTGTGTTCATCCTTACTCACATTTCTTTTTCTAGCTAGAACTTCAGTACCATCTTGGTACACAGTTTTTAAAACTATTTAATCCACATCAATTGACCAAACCTAACTATCTAAACTTGCCAATACTAGAAACTCAGCAATCCCTTTCATAATTTTCTTTCATTAGTCTCAAACCCCTAATTACAAGAGCATGGATGTTTCCAAATCACAAATAGTAGTGACAATTCTTTTCAAAGGCAAAACAGAGTCAATACAATTCTTGGTTCTAAGTAATTAAAAAGAAGAGTATCAGGAGCACCTTAGCTTAAAGTCCTCAGCAGAAATAAAATTCCATCCATCTCCAAAGCCTATTAACCAATGTTGCATACTTCAAACACTTACGCTGAAATCCAAATTGATTGCATAATAGAAGGTTTTGCAAAAGGCACCTATTAAAATTTCTGGCACCAAGTTATTAGACTAATTGGATTTATAAACTTATCCAACCCAACAGCCACTGTTCTACAGAGTCACATGGCTAGTTCAGAGGAGTTTAGTTTCTTATGCTGTTGAGCTGTTCATCACAAACATATCTGGTTCCGTCTAGGAAGCAGTACGTACACAGACATTTCTTACGTACACATCTTAAACATCATACAGTACCATAAATATGGAAGACAAAAAGACAAGATTAACACTTGTAAGCTAAGCACAATGCTCTAGTCAATGACAATATGGAAAATGTTTCTGAAATACGCTAGCCAGCCTAATTACCTATACCTAAACATACTCGGTACAGTGGCTTAAAATAACGGGCTAAAACAGCACCTACTGCTAGAGAGCAATATCTGGAGGGAGAGGATATACTTACAGCCTTGGCTTTTTCTTCCTACCTGCCCCTTCTCACCCACCAATGTTTATAAACATTCCCCACATGAAGATTTCTTTCTGAAGAACATACTCCTTTAGTCTTGATTATCAGCATCCCTTCTTTATCCTTTATGTTGGGTACTTAACCACCTTCATGAGCACAGTCTTCCCCTGCAGTCAAGCTTCTACTCCTGATCTTCAGAGGCCATTTATTGCTCAGCCATATACAAATTGCTGTCTCTTTTGTGATACAGAACAAGTCCAAAAATCACAGATCAATAAAGTCGCAACTTCCTCAGATCCCTTTCTCCTAGGATGCTTTACAGAGCATATCAATAAAGCTATATCAGACAGGATCAGGTACATTTTCTTAAGAGTAAAGCTACACAAGTAGTTTACACACATATTGCACCACCTTCCTCAGTCTCCAGCAGTTTTTCTTCCAAGAACGTAAAATGCTCATGTGCCTGTGTCTCTTCCAATAGACATGAGCAAGATGTGGCACATGGTAAGGACTAATGTAATAAGAATTTTAGTCATTATTCCTTTATGTGTACTTTATTCCACTTCCAGTAATTCTGCACCTATTTTCAGAGAAGTTTAAGATATTCAAAGCCTACTGAAAAAGTAATCCATCACCTTAGTGTTCCCAACAAACAGCATATTCCAATATCACCCAGACAATAATATGATGCAAATGACTATCCAGCACAAGGAAGAAAAATTTCCTGAATAATAGTTAAAGTATAAATAGAACACTTGGCTAATCCTCATTTTAGGCACAAGTAATTTAGTATATTCTAATTTCAGATTCAAGATGCTTCTCTAAGGCTATGGAAAGATACTACAGATCAACTTACTATATAAAATAGGTTATAGACAGAAAAAATGGATGAAGAATAGAAATTCATGCCAAGACTATCACTAAGCAAAACCACACTTGCTAACTGGCCTTATACATTAGCTATATGACATGCGAAGCCTTGGAATATACTACACTGGGTTTTGAATTTTGTATCTTCAGAGCAATTCTCTCCAAGGCTACTTCATGTGGCAGCAAACAATATTTGAAGTAACATTTTCTATACAGTAAATACAAACTACGGTTATTTATTGACTTTCATAACAACAATTAATTTTTACAAAAAAAGCCTAAGTTTTGCCAAACCTTTTATATTTAAAACAAAATCAACATGCTTCCAGCATTTCTAAATTTATTACTCTTTTTACTGTCGACTTGAAACATTATGCATTATTTCTATATAAGCCACAGTACACTCCACTTTAAAACCTAATCAAACATCCTCTCCAAACACTAAGTATATAACCCCTGAAAAATTTGCAGACTCCTCCAGCCTCTGAAGTAGGGGTCTGGAACAGGTGCTGTAGATCAAACACAATACTAATATTTAGCCAGAGAGAAACAGCAGATCCAGTACCTGGGCCTTGCCTTAACCCAGGTTTTGACCCAAGTCCTTCCCACAATGGTACCCTTTGGGGGATCATATTCAGGTCTTGTCTAAGCACAACACTCAATTCCACACACTGGACAAGATACAAAGATCCTTTTCTGCTGTTGGATGGATTAAAACAAAAACACAGCACAATGAAAATAAAGCTATTTTCAATGTATTTCAAATTAGAAGTTATAAATAAAGTCAGAAGAAAACCCCAAATGCCTAAGTAGATTACTTGTCTCTTTTAGGGTTTAGTGACCTCTGACGTGCTTCCTGATCTGCAGAGAATCAGATATACCAGCAACTCTGAAGTCCTGGAAAATGTGCTCCAGTATTTATTAGCTGCATAAAGTCAAATTCTTCCTCTATGATAATTACCTAAAACATTTGAAAAAGGAGCACTGTGATGAGGGCATATTTTTAAAACTTATGCCAGATGTCAGAGCCTCGGTAACTAATTTTAGAAAAGTAACTCCTAGTCTCCTGGTTGCAAATATGACCACAAAGAGATTAATCAACCTAAAATGTCCAATTATTTTGGTTTTGTTTTTGGTTTTTTGTTTGTTTGTTTTGGGTTTTTTTGGTGTGGGTCTTGGTGGTTTTTTTTTACCGTGAAGACATGTGGCGTTCTGGTGTTTCTCCGGGATGCAACAAAGACAGTTCACAGCAACTTTGGCAACAGCATTTACCCAACACAATTACATATGGAAGCACAGGAAGCATTTACCACCTTTATTCCAAGTCCTGCTTTATGCAGCAGTAAAACTGAGAACCTGGTAATATTAAATGCTTGCTATTTTTGTATTCATTCATTAGCAACAGCCAGGAGTTATCCAGAGACACTTTAAGAGGGTTTTTTACAACAGGAGGCATCTTTCCTACCCCGAGGCAGGATGACTACCAAGAGCAGGGAAAAGCAGAGGAGGCTGCTAAAGGCCACCCCTCCCTCTGGTACCAGCAGTGTCCTGCAAAGGACAAACACACCTCAATTGCATCAGGTAACCACTAAACCTATTTGTATGTTTAGAAAGAAGAACTGACCTAGAAAGGCCTACGCTGTAACCTGACATGCAAGTAAGAATTTGAAAAATACACAAGCAGGGAGAACAGAAAAATCCAGCTACTGAAATAATTTCTTATCTCACTGGTACAATGATCACTTGATTCTGTACGTCGAAGTTTGAGTAATTTTTTGCAGCTACCGACCTGCATGCACTCATATAATCAATATCACTATTTTGTGCTGCAAATAAGAATTCTTGCCATCCAGTGTGTTTTCACAGGATTTTAAGCTCACTCTCAAATATTTGACGAAATAGGTATATATTGGAAAATATTAGAAAATTTAAATTTAAATAGAAATGAAAATTTAAATTAAACAGAAGCTTTTGAAACTTTAACATTTAAGGCATTTTCTTCTTTTACATGCCTCTAGGATGTTTGCCAAGGAGGCTCTAATGCCAGGGCTATAGCATCCAAAATGCTATTTTGAGCCATTGCTGTGCTGACCATTACATTTTTCAAGCATAAGAACAGCTTCCCAAAAAATAATTGTGAATAAGTGTTTTTGTTCTTAATGAAACCACAAATATCTTGCTTCTACTTACACAACATCTTAATTTCTGGGTTATGCTTTGACAGGGTAGAGCAATTGTTACACTTTTCCTCACTTTAAAGGTACAACAACCTCTAAACTTTTTTTTTTTCCTGTAGGTCTCCACAGGATCTTGGGCCAATGAGATCAACAGACAAAATCTTTCTTAATATTAGCCAAGGCAATTCTACTCATGGCCTCTTGTTCCCAAATTCTGTGAGGGCACACAGGCACATACAGTCTAGCTCATGATCTAAGCTAGCCCTCATTTATAATTTAAAGCACAAGTAACTGACTATGCTACCATAGCTTTAAGGTTCCTTATGAGTCAATGTCTCAATCAGAAGTCTGATGTAGGTTTATCATTCAGCTTTAGAGATTTACTTCTTGGTTTAGGTATTACTTGGTTGTTTCATTCTGGATTCCTTCTAATCCCTGTGATTATCTTTTGTCATTTAAGAAAAATACAACACCACAACTCAATTTTGACATGTTGTAGGCCTCAGCAACAGCAGCTTTTTGTTTCCTAAGTACCAAGTTAAAGTACCTTCTTAATTTACAAGACAGATATTCTGTGCTTTTTACCTGTCCACCAAAACCAAGTGACCCTTCTGGCACGTTTGGCAAGAGATTTGAACTCTCTAACATATTAATTCACCATAGTAATAGTGGGTGAGAGTGAAAAATCCTCAGGAAGGCAAAAATGACCAGGGTACGACATTCCATTGTACTTGGAGAATATATGAGTGACGTAAGAGAAAAGGAAAGCCAGTGACCCTGACATTGGCTCCACTTCCTACGGACACCAAATGTTTGCAGCAAGCAAACCTAGTCTACAAGGACAACACATAGGCCTTCTGGTTCAGTAAGAATGACTTTCTGAGAATATAAAGAAGGGAAAATAATAAAAATGGAGGTCTTTTCACAATCTGATGAGGAATTAACAGCACACCAATTTTACTAAAATCATTCATACCATTCTTTTCCTTATTCCCTTTTATTGCTTCTACTCTTCAGACTCACCAACAGAAGCCTTTCTTTCCTGAACCCAAGTATTTACCACTCATCAGGAGTCCTCAAGCAAAGAAAAGCAGATGCTGAACCAAACTGGACAAATGGAAAAAGCACAGGACCCAAAGCTGAAGCAAAAGAACTCAAAGACATCATTCCAGGCTTAGAAAAAGGATGCATTAGTTCATGCAGCATAACCTAGCTTGGCAAGTTGCTGGCTGCATTTTGCCAGCATTATCAGGAAACAAGCAGAACAAAGTTCTGAAGCCTGTCCTTCAGCATATAAGCAGAGCAATATAATGAAGCTAAAATACAAGCAATTCACACCAAGCAAAGAAAATACACTACAAAATCTTTAAATGCAATTTGTACACATATAAAACATGCTAACCTAGGAAAACTACAATTAACATCAAACAATTGCTTCTATTGCTTATAAATCTGCATGGTCTTGGCCAAGCATTGATTAAAACAGTCACTTTCAAGGACATATGGCATCCCCACAACACTCAGTCATACTAGCCAGACTCCACAAAACCCACTCCAGCTGGCCAAATGCTTCTCCACTAGCCACTTCTCCCTATGGCAGTGGGCCTCCAGCCATGAACCATTAAGAGAGTAACTCTTCCGCCCTCTCCCAAGAAATTATACTGAAGGTATAATAGGACAGACATACATTTCTAGCCTTTTTTCTAAGTAAAGGAAAGTAAGGTAAGCAAGTTCAAAAGGTTCTAGTAGGTAAACATTTGGAATCCATACAGCAAAGTGCTCCAAAAGGCAAACCTCAATCCAGAATTTCTGAGTTCTTCACCTCATAGGGCTCTTATTAAGCCTTCTCTTCAGCATCTCTTTTACTGTTATCATCAGTTACTTAGTTAGGTGAATTAACTTGATTCAGGAAAATCAATCTGCCAAGTCAACAGCAGCCACACTGACATTTCAGGTCTTCAATGCCATGTTTCAAAGACCCCTTCTATTCAGTTTATTTTTCAAAACAGCCAGAAGCAAAAAGTTCTAATTTTCATGTTTCCTGTCTGTGCCATCTTCATAAAATCCACCACATCAATACTTAAAGATTGCTTTTCACCAGAAAAAATTGCACATATCTTCAAACACAGTATTTCAATCCATTTCTTATCAGTTTGATATTAAAAAGTACCCTTGGTTTATCACTGAAGAGCAATCTCACAGAAACTGGTCACATTCACTGACAGACACTATAATGAAATAGTATTCAGACATCGCTGGATCTTCTTTCATGAAGAAAAAAGCCTACTTTTCCCAGCAATTATTTTTGGTACATTTTTCTTGTGGTCACATTAGGAAGATGAGACTACCAATGATAGTTACTTCTTTTAACTCTTATTTCTGAAACAAAATGAAAATCTTTCCAGCAATCTCATGATTTCTGAAATGGCTTTGTTTCTAAATCTTGCCTCTTCATTGGAAGCAGACAACATGAATCAGTGGTGAAAAACATGCAACAGATGAGAATTTTTTTTTTTTTTAAAGGGTTACCCATATGCTTGAACAATTCTGCAATGGAACAAACCATTTTAATAACATAATTTTTAAAGCATACCTTGGGTTAGAGTATATAATTTAGGATATAAAATGCTACAAAAATATTTGGTTTATTTAGTATGATTTATCATATTATAATTAATTTTTTAAGAATGGTATCCAAGAAAATTGAAGTTTTTAGTAGAAAATTAATTTTTTAAGAACTTCTAGCATATAATTTACAGAAATTCTACATATACATATTACAATCTGCTACAACCAAAACTTATACTTGACCAATTGTGAGCTGCCACACAGCTCTGCCAAGCTGCCTATGCCAAGTTGTGCACAGCTACATGGCAATATCATTTAATGAATACAGTATGTGTGACTCGAGTGATCACAGTAACAAAAGCATGAGAACATTTGTCTGCATTCACAAAGGCTACAGACCTAATCCCAAGCAACCTGACAGCAACCTCAAGAATAGATTTTTAAAGAGCACCTGTAAATCCACAAAATCATAGGATTTTAAAGCCAAACTAGAAGGATGGATGTCTGGGATTTAAGTAACTGCATGGCTCTTATATTGATCTGATTTATCTTTTGGCTAACTCATTATGTAAACTTGATTATTTAACAAAAAGATATCCCAGAGCTTGGGTGCTTTTTTGTTCTTTATTGTTGTTCTTGGAATATAAAAACAATTCAAACATTTTAGATCGTTATAAAATGTACATGTTTCTGAAACATTAAGAATGGCTTAGTCTACCATGTTCAGAGGTCGGAACAGGAAGAAACTTTTTTAAAATAAAATAAAAAAAAACAAAAAAAAAAAACAACCAAAAAACAAAAAAAAAACCAAAAAAAAAAAAAAAACCAAAAAAAAAAAAAAAACCTGAACAGCTGCCCAGAGAAAAAGTATTAAGACAGAGGACTACACGGCTTGCTTAAATAATTAAATGTCTAAGTATCAAGACAAGCCTCTATTTGAAAATATGCATGAACACTTCATACAATTTCATTGTCCTTTATAAAATTATTTGGAGAACTTTTTCAGAGAAAATATTTTTATTCAATAACTTCACAGGAATAAAAAAAAAAACTGTCCTAAATATGTTAAGAATTTGGACAGTAAACATACATAATAAATATTCCACACTGAATTCTGATGGTCAGACAAATGCAGAAAGTGAAGACAACTACACCTGTCTGCTATAACATGCTAGTAGCATTTCTTTTTCTCCTTCCACAGATCACAGTGCTCTCAAAACTGAAGGTTAAATTCCAGTGAAATAACAAGACTGCTCAGTTTCTTCCCCACCTCCAACACTAAGCAGCACTACAGATTTGTGCACCCCAAGGGCAGTCGGTGAGACCTCCTGAAGAGGCTGACCTGTGCCTTCATGGCAAAACGGCAGCTCCAACAATTGGCAGAGCAGTGCTCTTCCAGAGATGGTGCACTTCATCATTAGCACGGTACAACTCCACAAGAACACAGAGATTACTAATCCTGCTTTGCTGCTCTGTTTTTCCATATGAAGGTTTAGGAACCACTAAAAACATGAAGGATTTTGCCTGCTTTAAAGCATCACTATCTTAAAATCACTTCAGAAGTTGTATCAGACACCAAATCCTTCAACATTATCTTTTCTGCTGTTTGTTATAAAGCAGCCAGCAAAGCAGGGTACCAATTCACAACAAGGCCTTTTAGCTACTATCCCATAAATAGGAAAAGGCTGTATTGCCAACAACTGCATATACTTGACTGACACACTGCCTGCCTGACAGTATTTCAAAAATTAAAATCCCTTTTCCCACCAGAAATAAAGAAGAAAACCAAAACCAGCATCATGAACGTTTCTTTCACACCTTCTACCCTCCCTACTCTCTCTCCAATCAAACAGAGGCTCAGAAACTCCTCTTTTTCACAAGCAATTACAGAATTGGAAGGAATCTCATACACTTGGAAAGAAAAAAAATAACATGGAGGTACACACACATCCTACATCAATCCTTGAACATTTATGAGCAATTCGACATTTCACCCAATTTGGGATATTAGGCCTACTAAAGAAACACTTGGCAGTGCAATATGCTGATCCATTCTTAACATAATAACCTCATTCAGCAGATTAAAGAGGTACATTTATACCTTGAATTCATTTGGGTGCCACAGTAAATTATTTAACAAGTACTTAAAGTACATAGTCATTAATTCATGGTTCCTTTTATTTTATTTTCACTTGGTCTTATTTTGTAAGACTGCAAGAAATGAGACTGTAAAAGCAGCAATGGCTCATTATTTCACCAGTAGGTTTGTTTCAGGTTGTTTTATTTAAAAAAAAAGCTTTATATATTCTCATATGTGTACATACAGGTAAGGAACATTAAAAATTTCAGACTGAAGGATTTAAAAAACCAATTGATCAAGATGTTCAGGAGACATTTGAAATTAGGGTCAGGTCAAGATTCTTCACTGAACAGCTTAGAAGATAAACCATAATGTTAAATATAAATGAATTATTACTATAAAATCCTTCCTTGACAGATTTCAGAGATGCTTATAGTCTAAGAATCCTCTACTGAAAGTGACATCAAGCAAGAATGACAATTAATACCATGCACAAGTTGACACACACACAATAATCATTAAACATCCTAAGTTGTTCTCCTTCCCCTTACATTCCTTTCTATATGGCAGGCATTACAGGATGAACCCTCACAAAATCCTAAAGGGAAAGAAAAGCATTCCATTTCTGTCAGGCTCAATCTGGAAGTATAAATTAAAATGCTGTTTATAGTCCACAGACAGACTTCCCCAGAAAAATATGGAATCTTTCATATGGTACAAAAACACATTATGATATTTCAACACACATACATCCAGTAAAATTATGAAGCTTAAAATAATATTCCAGGAAATTTACAGAAGCCTTTTTTTTTCCCTTTGCTTATCCCAGCTCAATGGCAATATATGCCAAACAAGTCACTCATTATTCAGATTCTGTCTGAGAAATTTTTGCTTGCTTTACTTTAAAAAGAGCAGTACTTCAAAATTGCAGTCAAAACAGACATCAAAGCAATCATTCATGAATTACTGGGTTAATTTTTAATCACCATCTTCCTTAATAGCTATAAGAGTACTAAATATACAGAAACAAATTTAGTATGGTTACATTCTAACTTTTTGGATTTCTACAGTTTCTTATATAAAAGTCAACTGCCAGTCATCATCTCTCTTTATCATCTATCCATGACTGTGATGAAATTGGGTGAAATGAAAGTCAGAGGAAGCTTAAGAGGCATTTAAGTTTTCTCTCATCTTGACAGGGATCTCATGCCTCTACATTGCACATACTTCATTCAAAGTTACTAGAGAAACATTAAGAGCTATTTCTGTAACTTTTATTTGTTTACAAGGATTTAAATGAAAACACCATTTATAAACCAGCATAAGCAACACTTAAGGGATACCAAATTCAGAATTTAACACTTTGCATAACTAAAAGAACTACTGACTAGATATGTAAGAACCAGAGACAATTAACATTCAGTTATCCATAACTAGGGCACACAAGACAATGGATTACAAATAAAAGACTAACAATATCTGCAAAAAAGATGGTGTAACTTACATTTGATCCACACCTTGAGATCTTACAGGGGAATGAAACAAGTGTAACACTGAGGATAAAGAAACAACCATACAGTAATAGCACTGCATGCTGAAATTACGTTACCTGTGTAACTCACCATTAAGAGCTACACTGCAGCACTGAACTAAAAAAGAACCCTATTATTAAATGCATTAAGATGCTAAAACTATTGTTGAATGTGTATCCATATTTTCAGCAGCTTTCAGTACCATCCTTAGTACTTAGCACAGTACTTTGACACTGTTGCTTAAACAGTGCTGCTAGAGAAGTTCAAAACTCAGTAACACACCAAGAAATCAGTCCTGAAAACTTCCTGCCGATATCCATGCTAATTAAAACAACCAAACACACACAAACAAGAAACCGAACAAAAGCAAAAACGAAACAAGACACAAAAAAAAGGAAAAAAGAAAAGACAAGTCATACAAACAAAAAGGCTAGAAAAATACTTAAATCACACAGAAGCTCAAACAATATGCCTGGCTGAGTCATTCAACAAACTTAAGCAGAAGATTATAAAACACTCTATAACCAACTTCCAGGTGCTATCGAATCTATACCTTACTAGAAGGACTGCCTGTCTTTTTTAACAGACTGCCATTCACCTAGTAGCAAGTTCATCTCTAAATCTAAATTTAGAGAAGATCCTCTGCTGCCTGTTTTAGCAGTCTATAAAATGGTACTTCTCCGCTACACGCAAAAAAAATGGATTCAGAAGTATGGAAACAGATAAACAAGATACCCCTTAAATTTAATTAAAACAACTACAAATCCATTTTTTGAGAATTTCCTTGAGGAAAAGGAAAAGCATCAGTGGTAGGTGCATTTGTTGGTCTTTGAGGACTACAGTAAGCTCCAAAACTGTGTTAAATTTCCAAGCCAGAATGATAAACAAAATCGCCAACTACTTTATTTCTTACTCTGTTCTTCTAGTGTACTTTCAAAATTCTATACCCATTTCAGACTGTACAATACCTACGAGTCCCAGCAAGGAAGGCTACTTTAAAAGAGTAGTTTCCTTTGGTAGCTATTCTCTGTTGAAAGAACAAAGTTACTTTTACTGCTCTGGGCCATCACTAACCCTGCACTGCAAGAAGAAACAGAAATTGGAACAAGAACTTCAAGCCTGAATGCCTACGATTCTTAAATTTACATCCTGATTGTCAAAGGTCATCAATATAGGAAGCCTCACCAACACCTCAAAATAGCGTAATAAACCATTAAACATGAGGGAAAAACATCTAACAAAACCCAGTGGAGAAGAGAAAAAAAAAACCTCAAGAGTAATTTTTGGTACACAATAATACCAAAATAATTTAAAGGAAGCATAATCAAAGTAACTGCTGAAAGAAAACAGTGAAAAACTTTACTGTGACTTTTCTGTTTTACCAAAACATGTTAAAGATCTTAGCTTTGCAAGTATAAAAAAAATTTCATAAAATGGAACAAGTTCCCGTTATTAAAGCATAATGATGTGTTTGAACATGATGAATATCATTCTTCATCTCCACACAGCACCAAAATCAGAAGCCCTCATTTAGTAGGTACTAGCAAGTTACTTAGTCCATAAGATAACCAACAATGATAGAACACCTAAACTACCACAGGCTCTACCACTTGCATGTATGGCACCTTTACAATCCCTGCCTGCCAAATATTTATAATCTCTAAATATCTCTCTCGGGAAAGTCAATTCAGCTTCAGTGGAAGATGGAGATTTTTGCATATAGCTGCAACCACAAACCAAACCCTGCTTCCAACACTGACAATGCACAATAGGTGTTTGGAGGCTTGCACAAAATGAGCTGATAAGGATTTCTACACCACTGACTGTAGCACAATTACTGTCTTTGTTAGCAAATTCCAAAGGCAGAAAAAGAGTTAAAGTCTTCCCAGACATTAAAGCCAGAAGGATGATCAGGTGCTCCAATTTGATAGCATAATTATGCTGCACTTCCATCACGCAATTCCTAAGTCTGAATGCTTTAGAACAAGCAAAAATAAAGTGCTGTATCTCCAGTCACTCAGGAACTCTTTCCATCTTAGCTTTAGGCTATGGTTTCCTGTACAACCATGCTGAGAATAATCTAGTTTCTTATTTACAGTGATCATTACCATGAAGTAATTTACTGAATAATCTTACCCTTAGTCCATCTTAGTAGCACTGCTTTTGGTGGCGTAAATGCAGTAAATGAAAGGTATAGGCCCACTTTAAGAAGTGTTCAGTCTTTTGTTAAAGTATAATATGTATTACACACAGTACATTTTAGTCTCATAAATTAATCAAAAGAATAGAAGAAGAACCAGTGCATTAAATCAATGAGAACAAAGACACACTATTCTTCTCTAGTCATTTTTATGTTTCACCTACATCACACTGCAAACCCAGATCACAAATTATTCCCAGAAAGGTCATACTGAGAATCACTTGCTATAATTGCACTAATATTCAGGCGTGTGCAGTTTCTTGTTTAAAAAACCATACTAGCAATACTGCTGTTTACGATTTGATGTACTTCCTAAGCTGTTAAGAGGCAGGTCTGAAAAGGCTTATTTACTTTATTACCATCTGTAAGATGAACAGGTTATAGGGGGTCTTTTTGTAGCATAGGAATGCTAACCATACTCCTTTTTATTTATGCCTAAGCAAGATACATTAACATATTGGGGGTTGCTAAGGTTAGGGTTTTTTGGAGGGGATGGTGGCGTTTGTTTTTCAATTATTTTCCCCTCCTACTTGGCTAACTTTGCTAGCTTACCACTTACTGATATCTGCTCCCCACTATCTAGATCACAGTAACTTGTAAAGGCTGAAACACTTCACTACCAATTTGTCAGTGGGTTTAATTATAATTTTCAGATTAGTCTGTAAAGAATGCAAATCCTGAGACAGTAACGAAGATTGTTTTTCAACATTAAATACTTTAAAATCTTGCTTGTTCATGTTCTCATACACATACATAGATAGTTTCATATTTATGCACTGCTCCAAAGAGCAAGCAAAACTGCAGTGTTAAGGAATGGTTTCTGGAAATCACTAGAAGAGATTAATTTCTCAGCATTTGCCTTAATTACTAAGTGCTAAATTACTGCTTTTACAACCTCCTGGTATCTGTTGGTTCTTCCTGTCTTGAAAGACAATGAATGTAATACCAAGTACTGTAGCAACCCTTAGTTCAAAGTGTATCATGGCATGCAGAAAATGCATCTATAAAAGATGCCAGGAAAAGCTCCATCAAAAAAGGTATTTCCACATACAGCTGGTCAGCAGACATACAAGGTGTAGACCCTAAATTCCTCATTGTTCTTCACTTAGAGCAGAACTAACAAAGTCAATTCCATCAGCAATAGGTCTTTTACTCCATCAGACTAAGTGAGAAACTGGACTTGTCATCATGACACACCAGCAAGCACATCTTCATCAAAGTTCTCTCTTTCTATTCACTTGACATGACACTAGTGAGGTTAATGGTTTTTTCAAGTTCCACAGAAAGCTCAATTGAAGATATCAACAGATTTTTGTAACAGTTAATCTCCTAGAACTCAAATCACAAGGTTTTCAAAATGGTGGCAAGACTATGAAGCAAGTTTAAAATCTGCAAGACAGAAATTAACACCAGTGCCCCTAAGATGCAGCAAAAAAATTAAAATCACTATAAATCTATGCTAATCCACCAGAAATCCTTTGTCTGTAAATCCTTTGTTGTCCCTTTCTCACCAAATATAGAGCAGCAAAAACTTCCAGCAAACCAAAAAGCCCATATAAATTCTAAACCCACTTACACAATCAAAGTAAGTATGCAAAACAGTTACTGCACCAAAAATATAATTGAAGCTTCCAAGTCTACCTTACTTACTTCATTCACTACTGCTTACTAAAATCTTCAAAAAATATTGAATTACATCTGTAAAAAATCTCACTTGTACCTGGTCAAGCTTTCCACTACACAGCTGCATACATGACGAACATTAATACAGCTTCCTGACTGTACTTCACTTTACAATCTAGTACTAGTTACTACTGCTAGAGATTTCTCAAAAGTTGCTCACAAGTCTTGATTCTCATATTCAGCTTTAATGTTCCAGCCCCTCTACAAACTTAGTAACAAGCTGAAACACATGTCCTACACAAAAACATTTCTAAGGGGATCATCTAATAAAAATTTCTCTTAAAAAATAATGAGATTGTCAAATAATAAAACATATTTTAAATCTTTATGCCTGTTTTGTGTTTGCCATCATCTTTTCCTTCTTTCTCTTCAGCTTCGTTGGATGACATGCACAAACAGGTGAACAGAACTTGCACCAGCCTCAAGAATGCAAACAATTCTACAGGAAACATTGTCAAGGTCAGGGAGGCAGTTACTAGTTCTCTTATCCTTCATTCACAAAATCTGCTTTTGAGTAATGGCAAACAACATTTCAGATTAAGTTAGTTTTAAATTCACTTATAGCAGCCTTCATAGATGCTGAAAAATAAATTAACTTTTAAAATCTTCACTTTACAGGTAACTTAAAAATAATGTAAGTCCATACAAAATCTTACTGCAAGCATGTACAGCAAAACATTGTCTACAAGGATTTAAAACTGATTTTGCAACACTAAGTATAAATACACAAAAAGATTCACTGTGATATAAACATGCATTCTCCTATGCCTAAATATTAAATACATGAAAAGAAAAGCAATCCTGCTCTACAGTTCTAAAGATGAAATACTAAACTCAAAAGACCATGCCTAAAATTAGCAAGATTTAGTAATTATAGTGAACAAATCAAGTTAACCACTCCAAATCCAAGAAACTAATTAAGAACTATGCACCGAGTCCATACCATGGCTCAAGCTAAGGAGAAGGGGAAAAAAAAGTATTTAACAACCAAAAAACTGGCCTGCATTTTTGTAGACCAAAAAATTAAGAGATGATCAATCTACCAACACACAAACATCTATGGCATACCCAACAGGCTTAAGAAAGGCTAGTCAGAAGAACTACGGGTGTTTGGTGATTTTGTTGGGGTTTGGGGTTTTTTGTTATGCAGTTTGATTTTCTTTTCTTTAAATACAGAAAGTACAGGGAGTATTATCTGTATCCTCTCTTTATTTATTAACATTTGCAAATTAATTTTCCATATGGCATTCTGCCAAGCAAATCATTTTTAATATCTAATCTTCACTATGACTTGAAATAAAAGTCATTTATACTGGAGAAATAAAGGTTACAGTTCTCAAAGCTGATACACTCCACACTGTCTATATTTAAAAGGCCATGCCCTGATAACAGGCATAGAAAGAGCTGCAAATGGCATTCTAAAAACTGAACAGACGTAAAGATACTGGCACAGCCTTAAACGCAGTTACATACAGCTTTAAGGAAAGCTGGGACTTAATCTATACAAGGTATTACATGGGTCAGATGTTTTTTCAAAGGCACGCTAAATGGAATTTTACAGCTTCTTCGCTGGCCCAATTATGTCACCACTCACTTCTTTTCTCCTACCTTTTCCTTTGCCAGGTTTAGAATCACTTGGGATGTATTGACAGAAGTCTTCAGTGATATATGTGTGTGCAGATAAGATCAAGAGAAATGGGTACTTCATATATACAATACATCTGCTTCTGAAATGGTTATGTCCTTCTACAATACACTACCCTTTACCTCCTGTAAAACAGGGGATAATCTAACAAACCAGCAAAAAAACAAACTAGAGAGATCCCATTGCCACAAAAGTGCAGAGCCAAGCAGAGTAACAACGTATCTTGCACTGCCTCTAGTGAGTAACAAACTCTCAGCTCCAGCCCAAAAATTCCAGTGAAGATGACAACAGAAGTGCCCTGCCCTGAGATCCCCAGGAAGCGGAAACAGAAGCAATCTCACTAGGTTTTTAATGTCACATACAAATATACAGGGAGACGTGCTGCTGTAAATGGTCTGATTGTACACAAAAGTGAACTGGCCACTACTACCATGCAAAAAAAAACCAGATTATTTTTGGTCTCCATTTAATAGAGTCATATCCTGCTTTGTGTAATGAATATAAATGGTTTTCCAACTGCAGCTAAACAAAAGTGTAGCCTACCTGGAGATGACAGATTGAACAAAGACACAACGTGCATGGGAGAAGAAAGGATATGATCTTTGGCTAGGCAAACAACAGAGGAAGAAGGTATTTCTGGCTATTGTTACCCTGAGAGATTTAAACATTCTGGAAAAACTACCAATCATGTTGAACTGTTAACACATGCTCTTAAAATCAGGGTACAGACATATTCTAGATGTCATTTTCCAAAACCCTATCATTAAGCTTATGATTTTTCTACTTGGCTAGGATCCCCTGAAAGCTTAGGGGGATTTTTTGGTTGATAAAAGAAAACAAAACCAAAAAACAACAACCACACAACAGCAAAAACAAACAACACCACCAAACACCAGCGGGACTCGTGAAGAGAAGGATTAGTGTCTTGGTTTACAAAATTCAAATGAAAGAAAACCAAAAAATATTTCTGAAAAACTGCTAACGGCATCATGGTGACACTGCTGACTTTAACACCTCAATCTGTCTTCTATCACCTTCATGTACTTATTGACTAAAAAAACATAACCAGAATGCAACAGTGTTGGAACTTGTCTTCTAGCACTCCTGGAAGACAAGCTGCTACTCATTACAGTTCTCTGGCATCTTAGAAAGATGTGATGAAAGCCACTACGGCAGTCAACACCTTATGATCAACATAATCAGAGACTGCTGATAGAGTTAGGATTTTCAATATTAAGAAAAGAATCCAGCCTCTCCCAGCAACCCATTTGATTAAAAAAAAAAAAAAATTAATAAAGTCTGGCCACTGGTATTACTCCTATTTAAGTTATGGCACCAAGAAGGTATTTAAAAAGTGCTTCACCTCCCATTGCTGCAGCATTTTCCCCACCTTGTGTTTAGTACCTTATTTTGTCTCCTCACCCTAGTCTCAGTTTTTCTAGTGTTTTCTGTCCTGCTCCACATTCCCAAGGAGGGTCATTTATCTTAAAAGTTATTTCTCCATTAATTTAGCTTTTTAGACAGGAAGTTCTTTGGAACTCCTGTTTTCCTGGGCACTCACAAACCTGTATTACAAGAGGTCCTCAACACATTGAGGACTTTCCACACATAATTAATATCAAACCATCACACTTTAAAATTGATGTTTCAATCGATTCAGCCTGCACACACAATGGTCTCAACTTCTCTGCACACGCTGTCAAAGAAATGAGAATATTCACATGCACGTACTATTAAGACTAGGCAGTGGTCATTTACTTGAAAAGGTGAAGGTGAGAGAATACATGTAGTTTGAACTGGTGAAAATGGGGAAAAAAAAATGCAGTTTTCTTACTCTAACTGCACAGAATTGGTGCACCAGATGCAAAGGTTCACCGCCCTTCGGCAGGCCTGAGCAGATCTAACCGTGCATTAACACTTTGAAGCAACACCATCAAGACCAAAAGTACCCCAGGTTCAATTCAAAGAGCCACAACAATGTTGCTGAACATCCCTTATCCCACCATACTCATTTGCCTAAAGCATCTCTTGGCTGTCAAAGAGGTTTTGAATACACCAAAGAATCGCAACTGGTTCAACCTTAGTAAAGTCAATACTTTAAAAAGAGAAGCTAAGGCAGGATGAAGTCTACACTTGCGAAAAAAATATAGCTAAGAATAAATATTAATTATTTCCATATAATAAATAAGCTAAACTGCAATCACCACTAGTATACTCTACAGTATTCTTGTCTTCCTCAACACAGTGGGAATATACACACTGAACAAACTGTTAAGCACAATTTACCCACACAGTAGTTTCAAAGCATAATCAATACAACCCACCCCCTCAAGTGGAAAACAAGTTCTTTAATACAATATCTGCATGTGCTGAGACCTGAGAAATAGTATTTTAATTAGACAGAAACATCACACTCCTTCATTTCACAGAATGGCTGTAACAAGACCTGCAAGTTAGTGCAAATCAAACTGTCAGAGAGTCCATCTTTTAATAAAGTTACAGGCAGTCTTACCTCTCATCCTCACCATCTACAAGAGGCGTTGTCAACGGCAGCACCTTCAGCGGGAAGAGGGACGCCGAGGATGGCATGCTGCTGCTACCGCCATCTGAAGCGGCCGATGCTCCACCACTGCTCTCAATGTTGGCAGCTTGAGGTAAACCCGCCAAGGAAGGCTCTGTAGGGCGTCTGCCATCTTCAATTTGGCTTACAATGGACTGAGCTAGTGATTGTGCAGGGAACTGGGTAGAGCTTAATGGCATCTGCTGTGGCACACTCTGTGCCACTGGCATACCTATACTTGTTGATATCAAGGGAGGCTGGCTAACACTTTGAGCCAAATTGCCGTTCTGCACAGCCGAAGCCTGTGCAATATTCTGTGGCTGTCCCAAACCTACAGAAGCAGAAGGTATGCCAGGAGGCACAGCTGAACCAGCTTGACTTGGTGCAGGAACAGTACTAGCAGAGGGTATAGGGCTTACCGCAGGCAGCTGCTGGCCAGTCATCCCTTGGACTACAGATTCCACTCCTTGTGCCTGTGGCTGTACAGGCAATAAGGTGTTTTGCTGAGCAATGACCATTTGTTGAGGAAGGCCTGTAGCGCTAGCCTGTAATCCTTGCTGCATTATTCCTGTCTGCACAGGCTGCACTACTTGGGAAGATGGAGGAGCAGCCGTTGATGGCATAACTGGAGGTGGAATTTGGTTTGTAGCAGATGGTGGTTGCACCACAGCAGCTACACTTCCTTGCTGCCCAACATTTAGCATTTGACCACTGGCAGCTACACCTGGTATTGCTGCTGGAGCATGTGCAACAGGCTGAGCTGGGGCAGCAGCTGGATGTGCTTGAACTGAAGGCTGCATGCCCTGTGCCTGGCCAACAGGAACCGGTTGCCCAGCTCCTACTCCTGTAGAACTTGGCTGCATGGCAGAGGCTGGAGTCTGAAGGATCTGCTGATGTTGAATGTAGTCTGGCATAGCCCCTGTGACAGAGTTTTGGTTCACCGGCTTAACATGACCTGCGGCCATCTGCGTAGGAACTGGCTGCTGTTGCTGCTGCTGCTGTTGCTGTCCGTACTGCAACTGCTGCTGCACCACTGGCAAAGTCTGCACAGGCTGCGCCGGCTGCGAATATGGCAGCTGCTGTTGAGCCATACTCTGAAGGGCAGGTTGCTGGTGGCCCAGAGATGGGGATACACCTAGTATATTAACTGGGGCTGGCTGAACCCCAGTAACAGTGGTTAGACTGGCCTGTGCAGGAGGTTGGACCCCTGGCTTCTGCTGTGGATAGTTTACTTCTTGAGAATGCAGCTGGACTTGTGCAAGCTGTGATTGAGAAACACTCTGTGGTATACTAGATGCTGGAATTGCTGGAGGAGCAGCACTGCTAAAATCCATCTGCTGCGGACCCACACCTTGAAATGCTTGCTGCTGTACCACAGTAGGTGCTCCCATTTCTCCACTTCCCACACTTTCTGTATAGTGACTCAGTGTGCTTACATTGCTGCTAACAGAACTCCCACTGGTGCTCTCCCTTTCAGAAGTCACTTCAAGCGGGTTTTGTTTTATCGTCTCTACTGCTTTGTTTACTGCTACTCCCTCCGAAACTGCAACAGTGTTTTCTTTATCATAGAATTCAGTGCATGTCCATCTACCTTTTTTGAAAGGTTCAGAACTAGAATCTAATTTTACAACCCTAAACCTTGATGTGCCAGATGCAGGCTGCTGCTGGCTTGATCCCACTGCCACTCCTGCAGCTAGATTAGTAACATTGTTAATGACACTAGAGGAAGCACTCGTACCATTGCCAACACCACTCAAGATATTCACATTAGCATTGCTGCTAGTTCCAGACAAAGCATTTACATTACCAGTACTCATGACGTTGCTTAAATTCATAGTACCAAGCACACTGCTTGCCACATTAGAACTACCACCACCAATATTACTTAAGGTACTAGTTCCAGCAGCAGGACTTATACCTAAATTGCCAGGACTACTTGTAGTGCGGATATTAGACATGGCAGATGCCGGGGAACCAGTGGATGATGCAGCAGAAACTGGTGCAGTTGATATAACATTGTCAGAGCTTCCAGTTGTTGATAGTTTTCTAAACGATGGACTGGGTGGTGGTCCTCCAGAAATTGGGGCACTACCCACCCCAGGATGCGATGGATGATGGTGCCCATGATGGTGGTGGTGAAGATGGTGGTGATGATGAACATGATGGGGATGAACACTTCCATTGATCACAACACTCTGCTGTGGGTGATGAGGCAGAGGAGCATGCTGCTGAGGAAGATGAGGCTGGTTTGGAGAAACAGCCCCAGGAGTCTCTGCTTCTTGGAAGTTATTTAGAGTCTCTTCAGAAGAACTCCTCTCAGGTTCTCCCATGTCAGTGGCTCTGGATAAAGACACATCCAAAATTTCTGAAGATGACAGGTCTTCAGTGTGAGACTCATCCAGGTCATCGTAGCTTTCTGTATCCTCGGCTATGCTGTTATTAGAGCTCATACTAGCTGATATTTGAGCAGGGGTCACGCTGGTAATTTGAAAGCCACTTTTCTTTTTCATTTGAGCTCCAGTCTGTGCAAGGGGCTGTGGCTGGAGCTGAGACTGCGAGAGGAGGTTCAGGCTTTGTGGATGAGGGGGTGTCGGCTGTGGACCCGCCGTTGAAGCTGCTGCAGGAGATGGAGGCGGCGGCTGGACCAGCAAAGGCGGCTGATAATCCTCGGCGGAGAGGGCAGCGCTCCCAACGCCGGTACCTGGTGCAGTGGGAGCAGTAACGCAGCTGCTGCCGCTGCTACTGCTGCTGCCCCTTCTAGGAAACATCGCCGGGTGCGCCATCTTCCTAGCACTAATGTCTGCGGCTGAGTCAGGCTGGTGCATTGTATCGAGTGTATTTTAAGAGTGCAATCCCCCGGTATGGAAAGAGACAGACAGACACACATACACACACACACAGTTAGCTGTGTGCCCAGGGCAGGGCAGACACCACCACGCACAACCCCCCCCCCGACTCCCGCAGCGCACGGGCTGAGGCGGCTCGGCACCACCGCTCACCACCACCCCTCTCCCCTCCCCTCCTCCTCCCCTCCGAGACAGGGAGGGGGCGAGCACCGGTCCTCCGCCGCCTCTGAATGTGACACTTTCAATCCTCCGCCATTCACTTTCTTTCTCCCTACCACCCTCCCCCCCGCCACCCTACCACCACCTCCCTGCTCAGCCGCCGCCCCCCCCCTTCCTAGCCCCCCGACTGCGCCTCACCCGGGAGGGCAGCCAGCCGGCCGGCCCGGGGGCGAGCCCCTTCCTCCTCCCCGCGGAGGCTCCGCCGGGCGCCGCGGCTCGCCGGCAGCCGGCAGCACCGCCCTCCCTCCCTCCCCGCCTCGGCGGGGCGAGGGTAGCCGGCGGGCCCGCAGGGCAGCCCAGCGAGGCGGCCGGCGCCCCTCGCCATCACCGCTCTTAGTAGTAGGAGGAGGAGGAAGGCGCGGATACGTACAGGACTGGCGCACAGCAGGGCGGCAGCGGCAGGCTGAGCCGGGCAGGGACATCCCCGTCAGTGGCAGCCATGGAGCTGAATCATTTTGGGTATTAGAGAGACGGAATAAGGACGGAAGAAAAGCAGCAGCAGCAACCCGACAAAAGAGTCCATGAAAAGGAGAGCGAGAGGGAGGGAGGAAGGGGGAGCCAGCCAGGCAGCCTCTCTCTCCTCCCTGTGTCTGGCTGTCGCTGGAGGAGGCTCCGCTCTGCACGCTCTTCCTTCCCCCTCCGCCGCCTCCTCCCCCTTTATAACAGGCGGCACCCGCTCGTCCTCCGCAGAACCGCGCCTGGAATCCGTCCTCCTCCTCCCGCGTGTGCGTCCGCCCCGTCCTTTCTTCCCTCACGGTCTACTCCCGGCTTCCCCGCCGCCGCGGGTCTCTCCCTCCCTGTGCCTGCCCCGTCTCCTCACGGAGCGCTGGAGGAGGCGCCGCGGGGGGGAGGAGGGGAGAGCTCGCCAAAGGGGAGGGCGGGCGAGAGACAACGTAAGATGGCGGCGGCCGCCGCGCACGCGCGGCCCGCCGGCAGACATAAAGCCCGTCTGGCCGGGGCCGGCGGAAATAGGGTTCGGCTCGCGTGGCGGAAATGGCCGAGCGGCGCCGAGCCCGCGGTGTCCCGGCTGAGGAGGGGGCGAGGCTGCGGCCACGGCCATGGCGGGCGGTAGCCCTCCCCCCTCCCCGGCCGCGTCGTGTACCCTCCAGGTGCCCCCTCTCTGCCCGCAGCATGACTGTGCCTCACATGACCTGCCGCCGCCGCCTCCCTCCCCCTCTCCTCAGCTCCGCTGCAGATTTATTCAAGTTATTCATCACCTTCTCTCCTTCCTCCCCTCCCTCGGTCCAGAATATTCCTGCCCGCTCCTTCCCCCGCGCATGGGGAGGAAAGCGGAGTGTGCGCGCATCCCCCTCGCTCGGGGCCGCTTTCCCTTTGTGCCCGGGGCGAGCGGTTCGCCCCGGCGCCCCGCTCCATCCCAGCCCCGGCGGGGGTCGCCGCCCACCCCACAGGCGCCCTCGGTAGTGCCGGGGCAGGGATGCCCGGAGGTCAGGTGGAATCGTCCATCCACATCCACATTGTGTCAATGTGCGGCTGTGTATGTGTGGAGGAGCTTCTCATGAAAGCTCCAGACGAACCATACCGAAGCACTGACTAAAAAAAAAAAAAAAAAAAAAAAAAAAAAAGGTACAAAATTTATTAAACGGGATCGAGGTGAAATTAACCGACCTTCCTTCACTGTTCCAGTGCCGGCATCGTCAGAGCCAGCAAAGCTCAACACGCCCACCACGGTGCGGCTGCTCCCATCCCAAAGCTAGCTTCTCCCCTTCGCTGAGCACCACCTGATCGCCAGAGACACTCGATGCACACATACCCGCCCAGAGATTTTCCTTCGTGCCCTTGTGCCTGTTGGCTTGCACAGAGCTGCCTGGCAGGTATCTTGTGGCCCCACCTTGATCAATGAATCCAGCCCAATGGATCCCCACCACTGGCACTGCTCTACCTCTCCCGGCAGCAGAACCCTCTCCAGCCGGACTTTCAGAGCTCGATAGGTGGGGTGTCCTGCATTCCTACAGAGGTGGGGACAGGTTCACACCCTCTGCCCTGTTTCTCCAGCAGCCTGGTGGTACATAAGATGTGCACCATGCCTGGAGAGCTGCTCGTATTCCCAACTCCTGGCAGCATGGTTTTGTCTCCAAACAGAGGCATCCATGAGCAGGCAGGAGTTGTCTCAAATCACTGCTTTGAAATTGGTGCGGCTTGCCTGGAATGGTGAAGTGTTTGCAGGACTTGAAGGGCTCAGGCTAATGTTGTAACCTGACTGTGGAGCCCACTGGTCAGGACAATCAACAGGGCATGGAGAAAAAACAGCGCTTGGCTCTTGCTGCAGTGAATATTTAAGCACATAAGGAAGAGTAGTAGAGCTTTAATGGGGAAAAAAGTTGTGAGAGTCCAAGGTATTATATCATTTAGCTGAGTCATTAGAAAGTTCTAATGGGAGATATAAATGTTAGTTCCTTCAGGCAGAGAGGAGATTTGAGTCTCCCATGTTTAATATGTGGCGTTTAATCACCAAGGAACTAAAAAGCTGCTTTTCTTGCTCCATTTTGTGAAAAGGGCAAGGATTCAAGGTCACACACAGTGAGAGCTTTTGCTGCCTGTTCCTGAATTTCACACTTCCATCTTGCCTCTCCCTGCTAACCTTGCTTATCTAGCTTTCATTTGGTGTGGGGATAGGGGTGGCTTTTGAGAAAACCCTGCCTTTTGCAGTTTAAGTCCTTTTATCTGGAATGCAGGCACTCAGCTCAGGTCTCCAGGTACCTGAAAGGTAGAATTGCAACCCTTGCTCCTTCCATGACTGTACTGCCTTTATACAGAAACTAAAGAACAATTGACACATAGTTTAAAAAGACTCTTCTTTTCCTGAGGGCAAGCCAATATTATTTTTTAAAAACTGACAATCAGATGACAGCCTATACTTAAAGACTGTACTACCTGAAAGTGAGCTGCCTGCATGTAACCTTTGCAGATTTCAGGACAGCATCACAAAGGTGCCCACAATCTGTCTACATCTTGATCCTTGGTGCTACACTGAAATCTTAGATTGTCTTTAATGAGATACTCACACGTGTAAACATTTTTGAGATGAGGGTTCAACACTGCAAGTCAACTGCTATTAAAAATCCCTGTTCTGTCTGCTTATAACTTTCCCAGAACAATTTCCTTTGAGGAATTGAGTCTTCTATGATGAGTCGTGGCTCAAAGATGATTTTTTGAATGTTTGAATAAAGTTCAACTACTTTTAAAGCACAGAGGCTATGAATACGGGTGAGTTGGTTTCTAGACTTAAAAATTTGTGCAAAAGCAACCTAAAAAGGATTGAGCTGTAAAGTTTGTATGCACCTAATCAATATCATCAAGGCTGAAAAAGAAGTAAAGCAGTAGTACTGGTAGTAATTAAATGTTTGCTTTGCCTATGCTAATTAACTTATATTCATTTTGAGTAGTTGGACTGCTTCATAACACTGTGTGTGAAATGGGGTCTTTATTAATTGGGTCCATATTGTTTTCTTCTTATAAAGAGAAACTGAAGAAAAAAATGAAATTTAGATAACAGTGTTAACTTATCTGCATAATGTGGTCACTGATCTGTTAACAATCCAAATAATGGTCTAGATGAGACAAAGCACGTCGGAAGCAGCACGTTTGAAATTAGTTTTTTAATGCTGCTTGAAATATTTTCATGTTACACCCTTTTTCTTTCCTTACCTCTTTTCTTCAGGTATAAACTTACTTCTCTTTCTTTCATTTTTTGGTAAGCATTAGTCTAAGCATAAAAATGGGATTCTCAGATTAACAATTTTAATTTCTTTTCATATCCATTAAACTATATGAAATTAAAATTAAACCACTGAATTTTATAATTGTTATGGATTGTGTTCTTTAGTTGTTCAAGGTGGGAAAAGAAATTTGATCATATACCTAATTTACAAAACACCAGATATTTCAAAATTCAGCCACCACACAACTGACCATGTGTAGAAAGTAAGTGAAATTACCCACAGTTATTCCAAACAGGTCTACCTGCTATTTTTTAATTAACTGCATTGATCAGCCAGCTGGAACCAGAGTTACTTGTGTCATCACTGGATGGATTGAGCAGCTTGTTGACCATGATCACTGCTCATGACTACAAGGCAGACAGTCCTGCAGTCCCATCATTACCTCAGCTGCAGACCGAAGAGTGCTGGAGGGTTGCCAGGATAGAGGAATCCCTTTGGATTGCATCTCTTAGATACATGCTTCCCAAATGAACAAGCACAGATGAGTTTGACACAGTCCTCGCTGCCAGGCAGGGAGAGTGAGTGTCTGGAATAACGCTTATTTCAACTTTAAAATCTTATTATTCGGGCTAGTGCAAGAGAATAAGATCTTCGCAGTGTAAATATTTAGAGATCTGTCTCCTGTATATGTAATATTTCTTCAGACAGGAAACAACAAGCCTTGCTACCACCACAGATTCTCCAAGGATACCAAAAGAAGCACTATTTTAATATTTTCTTTCTTTGGCTCCTTTACTATTTGACACAGTTGTGTGCATTCATCCTAGCATATGCAGTAGTTTATGTCTTTGTACCAAGTAATTATAAAGCCAACAAACAGGAGTACTATGGGGTTTTTACTCAAAACAGTCAAAATCATGAGAAATCAGTCTGATGCGTGCTTTAAATCCTGTGTGACTGCTTCATAAATAATTTTTAAAAATTTAATGAAAAGATTTTTTTTTTCCCATGAAGCTGCCATTGTTGGTTTAGACAGAAAGCTTCTCTCTGTTCATTAATATTGCTGACTGTAGTCTCTAAGTTGACTTGCAAAGATGTATGCATTTTTTTCTTCCTTCTAAGAGAAGCAGTCATAAGAAAATTCTCACCTTTCAGCCCTGAAAAAGTGGTAATTCTGCTTCTGCATTTTCTTAGAAAGTTCAAGTCAAGTCTTGATCTTCCTTTCTTGTTTTGTTTTTAGTTGGCTGGTTAGTTGGTTGATTGAGTTTACTGATTCCAAAACGCCTACTGAGACATTTTTCAGTGCTTATTTTAATTCTTATTAAATAATGTCGAACATTTGGGAAAGGGGAGTTTTCTCATAAATTTTTATTAAATAAATGCTTCCAGAAATCAACAATTCAAGACTGCAATCTAGCAGTCTTGAAAAAAAAAAAAAATCAGTTCTCTTTAGACTAGTAAAGTGTATTCCAATGCCAATATACACAAAATCATATCTTTCTAGATCATCTGGAAAAGTTGGTTTAAAATATTCATTATACCTGCACTTGGGGAATGTGGCCAAGTAGGCAGTCTTTCTTTAATGGGGATTGTATTCAAATTCAGATTTAATGAAAGATGTTTAGAATGCTTTATCATTGCTTTAAATTTTATAGGTGTGTAGACTGCATACAGGACTATATAGACTGTATTGTGGGAGCAAGGGTTAAAAGTAAATCCTCCGCCAGCCCATGACTAATGAACTAACAGCCAAAAGATCACCACGATTTTATCACTGTATTCATCTTGCTCTCCTTTATTCCTCCATTTTCTCTTGAATTTGTAGTCAACTGATGAATTTGCATTTTATACAAGTGCCAAGTTACGGAAAGTATTTCCCAGATACCTCAACATGCAACTGTAATGAATGCAGAACTACTGTAGTGTGAGATCATTTATTTAATTAAGTGGTTGTAGAGTACAGGTCTTAGATTGCTAACTGTTTGATCTTTGATTAGTCAGCCAAATGTTATATATAATTAAGCTGAAGATTAAATAAAATAGATGATCAAATCAATGGAAAATGGTCATACAGTTAAATAGAGCCTCCCCGCTCTTTTTTTTTTTTTTTCCTGGTAAATCAATGAGCAAAGTAGTGAGTCAACCATATTTTTAGATTAGTTTTAGTTTTGATGAATTAATCATAAACATTTGCATAGGACTGTTTAAAAATGCTGAAAATGTGAGCTCTTGGTTTGTAGTTCTCAATTGCAAAGATTGTGTGGAATTGTTTTCTTCTGACTGATCCTAACTCTGATAGAGGAAAGCACTTAGGAAAATGCTTTGTTTGGGAATGTACTTTGTGTTCCCTCACTGCACTGGGAATTTTGTGATGTCTAAAAGTTCTGTGATTTATGTGTGGTTTTCTTGAATGGTCAGGAGTGAATGTGTCTGTTGCGAAAAGGCACAAATCTTTAAAATTTCAGCCTAGAATTAAATTTTGGTTTTCCCCTGAAGAAATGGGTTTCTTCGATGCTGAATTCTTTGGAAAAGTAGAATGTATAGTTAGTTAGTATTTAGTACAGCCACACAATTTTTTTTTTTTGTATTATCACACAGTAACTGGAGGCAGATAGGATCTCCTGATTGTGGAGGATACAGAGAAATTCTTCTTGAACTCATTTAATTGTCTGAAGCTTGTGTATCTAGTTTTCATCTCCCTTTTGTCTGTGTCAACAGTATTTCTGGCCATTTAAAACATATTCTGTGGAAGCAAGTGTTTGTTTGCAGAAATCCAGAATTTTCTATGGGACAGTACTTGAGCAAACTTCAGCTTTGTTTTTTATACGCATTGGTTGTAGTGTAACTGAACTGCTTACTGAAAGTAACCACAGACTAGTCATGAGCACAGCAGAAGTAAACACAATTTTTATCAATAGTCACTTGGTATGTTTCCTGATAACTCCAATAATAAAAGTTATATATACTGCACTATATATATACATATACTATATATTTCTCTGCTAAAGGACTTACAAACTCATTCACAATAATAGTAAATTTAATTCTTCTACATCTGTGAGGTCTTTGGTTTGTTTCCCTACATTATGATTTTTCAGGCATCTTGTCTCCGATTATCTCTGCATTTTAAATACTGTATGTGTCACTTTTGCTTCTGCACACATACACTGACAAGCCTTGAAAGTCATATTAAAAATGCCCTTGTGACAAAATTCAGTGGAAAACAGGTTTAGGATTTCCAACTCAAGCACAAGAAAAAAATTTTTCTTTATCACTTAAAGTAAAACAAAAGATGTGCCAAGTCCTGACAGGCACAAACACAAAGTCAGAGGCTTAACTTCAGTCATGTGAATAGTCCCTTTGATTAACGTTTGGTCACAAAACCCCTAAAAACTTAACATTAAATGTGTAAATATTTGTAGGCTTAGAAGACAAAAAGATGAGGTATGTGCTAAGGTGTGGCCTTATGGAGACTTGGGATTTTGTTTACTTTTAGTTGGTAACCCTGCTGAGTCCTTATCAAGAAGAAAGTTACTCCTCATGCTGCCAATATTTTTTTGAAAGATGCTGACATTATGTCTGATGGAGCTTTGTGTCTTAGCTTAAAAGCTCGCCCTGCAATATTTCATGGCTTTAGGATCAAGCTGCATCACCTCGTTTCCAGTTTTACCTGTTATTAAGGCATTTTAACTGTTGTTCATCAGAAAACAGAACATTCTCTGTTTTAAATAGGCTATCTAACAAAAATGCATGCTGCTACTGATTGGAAAGTGCTTTATTCCTGCTCAGTCTTAATACCGTTGTTAGTAGTTTCAGCATGGAAGCACTGATGAGAGTTTAAAATCCACTGGGGTTACTTGCCACATCTCACTGCTAAATGAATTCTTAGATAACACATGAGGAAAGGCAGAAATAGTCTCAAAACACACCTCAAACTGTGCTGATGGAGCCCATCCTACTTGAATAAAGGGCAGTATGTCAGTGTGCCTGTCCTGTGAAACAAAATATGGTGACATTGTAAGTGAGGGAATTGCTTCCTGCAGCAAACACCCCCTGCCCTGTGTCTCCCAGTTGTCTCTTTTAAACCATCTGTGGGAAACAAAAAACAAATCCTGGTCAGCACACATGCTAAATCGAGCTCAGTAACATGCAGAACACTTGCTCTCCAATTGACAGGTGCCTCCTCAGCAGCTTAGCGAGGATGGTCAAAAGGGAATCCTTGGTGAGAGGACTTCTAACGACTCCCTCTTGGTGTGGGCTGCAGGAGATGGTACTTTTTACTTGGTGCATAAAGGAGGAAGTTAATGGGATACAAATGAAATTCACTGACATGAAGATGAGAGGGGGTGTGTCAATCACACAGGTCCAGGAAATAACATGCAGGCTTAATATTTCCAGAAGTATGTTTACTTAGTTCACATGCTAGTAAATACAATATTAGATCTGATTTTGTTATATAAAATGAATGCAAAGTAACATTTTTAATGTTGGGTGACATTTGTGAAGATGGCATATCAATGCCCTGTGAATTGTAATAATTTTAGAACATTGTAGTACTAGAAATATATTGGAGAACAGGAAATAGCCCGGAAAAATGCAGAAAAAAAAGTGATGTTGGAAAAGCAGGAGTTTCAGTCATAATGTGTGTTTGTTTATGAGTGTTCTCAGGTTGAGGCATTAAATCACAAGATAATCATCTGTGACTGTTTAAAGGGGAGGGGTAGTATTTCAAAATCCAAATTCAGCTCACCCCCAGTGAGGTACCTGAATTAGAAGTGTTGCTGTAACATTTCTCCTACAAAGCAGGAACATTCACCTACAAGCTCTGCATCCTCTGGAGCTGTCTCCACTGACTGCTAGGAGATTCCAGGATAATTAGATGTCTAGTGTGTGTCTATCAATAGGGACCTTGGGTAAGGTGGGAGGTATGTGAGGCCATGACATCAGAAAAAGAATATTTAGACTGAACATCAGAACAAAGAGTTTGGAAGCTACACTGGACACTAACAGTGGAAGGCCATGAGAAAAGGGTAGAAAATCAATTACAGTGGCACTCAAATTTAGCCAAGATAAATTACTAAAGAATTGCCTGTACAGAGTAATCCTATGCTTGCCAAGAGAGGGTTCATATAATCTGTAAGATTATTCCTACCATTAATATATACAATGCTCTTATCTGGCAAAGGACAACAATCAATAATTGAAGGCTTTTACCTGATACCAGGATTAAAGTGACAGGTGATTGTCCAGAGCAGAAAGGAATGTGATTTTATTCTTTAACATTATGCTGGGGAATAAAATCACATTCTTTATATAGATAAATTTATGCATGTATATAAACATGTGCATACATAAGTAAATATTTTTATGTGTGGTTTTCTGTTTGAAAATATTACATGTATAATCTTAATATATATTTCCTAACATATATGTTAATATATGTTGGGAAATAATAATCTTAATAATGTTTCCTAATATAACTTGGTGGTGCTCTCATTGTCTGCTGATTGACAATTCTGCCTCCTCCTGCTGTCAGATGCTGTTAGCCAAGGGTGCTCTGGGCTTGGTTTGGCCTGGCCAGTGCAGCTGAGAGCTCCTTCCCATGTTTCTTGTCTTCCTTCTTCCCAAACTGGACATCTCTCTACAGTCCACGTGAACATGACCTCCCAAACCTAACACTGGCAGGTAGATGAAAGCAGATTTTTGGGTTCAGCCCTGGCTTCATGTTACTGATGATGTCTTTTCTTTGTTCTGGCATCCACTGCATTTGGGGGCAGTGATGCTTCATGTTGATTTAAAAAGTGTTTAAGAACACCAAATTTGTGTTTTACAAATTTCTTCACTGTACAGCTTCTAACAACGATTCAAACATACCTTTAACCTATCATTTTAATTACATACCATGTTCCTTATCCCACTTAAATTCATCCTGGGGTTTTTTCTTTGCTTGTCTTCAATCCTACTTTTCACTTACTTTCTGTGACTCTTTCTCCTTTCTGATGCTTAGAGTATTTTCCTTCTCTGCAAAATTTCCCCTTAGTTTCAGTCCTAGAACAGCTACACATAGCTGCCACCACTTTCAAAATACTGCTTTCAGGCTTCCAGTTAGACCAGCTTCTTCTTGGGTAGGGTCACACAGAGGTTATGCTGCTTCTCAACTAATCCTCTGAGGCCTAGAAACAGGTTTTTCAAGCAGAATAAATAACTCTGCTGAGCCATTACACTCATTGCAAAGTGTTAAATAGCTGATTTCAGTGTTTTTGCAGACAATGATGAGTGAATACTGCATTTTGTTTCTTTTTTTAGCCTGCTTTCCTAAGGAAACAAAGCTTACACAACTGTTCTGCCTGGCTGTCTGTCTGCTTGTCTGTCAGCCCCCCTTTAATAACTCTGAACCTGTTTGTTCATTTCAGACAGGAATAGAGATCCCAAAGGTATGCTAGCACTGAAGATCCTGCACTTCTACAGCCTAGGAAAGGATGAGATCCTAACACAGGCTCCCCACAGCCATTTGGGGCAGCAGTGGCCACAGCACTGCGGTTCAGCCAGCAAGGTCTGGCCAGCCACCACACAGCCCTCTCTGGGGGCAAAAAGAGCTTGAGGAGGGGCAATGTTCTGGTGAGGAGAAAAATGTTGATGAACTGGGAAGGATGGAGGCCTGCTATGTAGCATGGCAAAAGTCTGTAGGCAAACATTGTTATTGTGTGGAAACCCAGGGCAAGGGGTGCTCTGACTCCCAGGAAAACACCGACTTTGACCCTCATTCATGGAGAAGGCCTCCTAAGCCTCAAAGTAAACCAAAGACCACAAAAGTGTGAAATAGATTGTAGAGATTGTAGAGAGTAGTTTAGTATGTCACACGGGTGAAAAATTTAGATTTTAGGATTTTTAGCATATTGTAGATAGATGCAATATGGAGGATGCAGGGTGTTGTCTCGAGTTCCTTTCTTCCTTCTTCTTCTTCCTTCTTCTTCTTGGGTTTGGGTGGTATCTTGTAATTGGGCAGAAATATCTGCATTGCGGGCCTTTAGGGGTCAGTTATTGGGCTAGAAAGGGAAATAATCTAGGTGTCACTTCTTTATTGGGTAGTTTAGCTTTAGATTAGACTTAAAAAGACCTTGTGGCTCGAGTTTGTTAGCCATTTTGTGCTGTTTTCACGCATGTAAGGTCTGAGTGCAGACAGTGTGCTGAAGTCTTGATAAGATAACAATAAAACAAGAACCTGAAGACCGAAAAAACCCTGTGCTTCTGCTTTTCCTGACAAAGAACTGCTTCAAGGGGAGCCCTCAGGGAGCTGCCCGACGTGGGGCCCGCAAACTCACATTATTGCTGTTATTCATGGAATAAGCGCATTTACGACAAAGAAAGATGCATGCAAAAAGAGTTTCCTTCTCTGGAGTCTTTCTCTTCATGTGTATGCACATCATGGACCCATGGTGCATGTGTATTCATTTTTCAGTTGGTTGGCTTAGTCTTGGATTTGGGTCACTAGGTGCCAGTGAAATACAAACAGATGTTAATAATATTGCAGTAGGAATATGAGATTTCATTCTCTGGTACCAAAGAGATAGAGCCTACAGCTTGCAATTTTCAGAGTCCTCATGGGCATTCAAGTTTCCAGCTCCTCCAAGTCTTAAATCTTCTCAGCATTGCTACAATTTTCAGCTGTTTATCCTTGCAGAAGGCTGTTCTTCAGATACCCAGTGTGCAGATACTTGGTATTTGTCCTCTGTCTCTCTGTGCCATGGAAGATGAGATTTTGCAGCTGCTGGTTAGCAGACTTCATACTCTAAGATTTTAACATCTTCATGCTTTAGCCATGGAGGTCACAGTCTGAATTCTCAGTTGCCTCTCCTGATAGCAAATAAGATAAATCATCTGATTCACATGTTAAGCAATAAAGGTGCACATGATTACAATGTCTTAAAAAAACAACAATGGTGGCAGCTACTACAAACAAACTAGAGAACAAAATCTGAACACCTAAATACTAAAAAAAAAAAAAAATACTCATGCATCTGGTATCTAGGGCTGAGAGTTTCTGTAGCATATCTGAAATGGGTTGCTAGTGGGAGTGAATTCTAAATAAGGTGCCATCAGCTAAACAAGTCATTCTGTCAGAAACAGATTTAATGAGGCCTATTCCCTGAAGGTTTGTACTTCATACTTGGATTCACCCTTGTCTAATATGATAGTGACCTTGATCCAAGCTTTTCCTGTAGATGGGACATTCTTAAACCCTTCCCTTTTGAGTTTCTGTACTACACCAAACAGTCCCAGGGAGCAGTTCTGGCAACTCAAATTCAGTGCTCTGTACTGTCAAATTATCCAAACGGTGCTTGGCGTGGTGCCGACCTGTGTCTGTAACAGTCTCCCAAACGGATCCGGAACACAGCGTGGGAGTGAGCTTTGGCCAACTCCATTTCCATCAAGTAGCTGGCCACCCTATTTCAGAGGGCAAGAGCATTTAGTAGTATGTGGCATGGGCTGTTCACAGCTTGCTGCCCTTAATGGCAGAAAATGGTCCTGGAAAATTAATGCAGGGATATAGATGTACACTATAGGAGTTACACCTTTTCCTTTGGACTACTGATATACTACCAGAGCTTTTATCCATTAACTAACTGCCTATTTATACAGACCCATATAAAATACGCATGTTATAAATCTCTGCTCTGCTATCAGATTTGGTTGGAAGTGACTGAGAGCTTCAACATTACCAATGGATGATGGACAGTGATGAGAAGGGGAATTCACAGACATGCAAATGTACACACACATTTATGCATGTATGTGCTCTTGCATGAAGGCTGCAATCACAGACCTTAGCCTAAGGAAATCAGGCTAGAAATGTCTTGGCCAAACACAAACTGGTCAATCTGGCGGAGTGTGCTCTGTCACAAAACTCAGCAGTTTCAATGGGGCTGAGATAAAGTAAGCTGTAACCTAGGAACCTGCCCTTTTGGAGCCCTACATATGCTCAGACCACTGAAATTACTTCAGCTGAACTGAATTTTATGTGGAAAAAGGCCACTAAGAATGACACATACTTTTTGAACACATTTGACTACATTGCTTAGCAAGCAATCTATGACTGTGGGTGTGCATGAGCTACCATTATGCCATTTTGGAGTCTCCATCAATGTGGTAATCTGAAGTTTGACACAAGTAGTAGAAGCCACTAGAGGAATGTATTCTTGGCTGGTGATCTTGCCCTTGGCTAGTGCATATGTTAGCATATGCAAGGTGGCTCATGCAAGGTTGGGTCAAGGACACTGCAGTGTGTCAGAATGGACTACCCAGACAGTGTCAGCACTTGGCACAGTCTAGAACTTGCGTGCTGTTGCTGTTAATTTCCAGTCTGAAGTACCCTCCTGCCCTTTGAAGTTGCAAAGAAAACTTTGAAAGCATGATCTGCTATAAACTTGGGTAGCAAATCCTTCCGAGTCTGCGAGCAGCTGAACCAAAGGTTGTGAGTGGCAAGAAAATAGCTTGTACTTTCTGTAGCATGCCATCTTCAAGGGAAGGGTTTAAGAGGTTGACGTTAGCAGGTTACATCTCTTCTTTTCCGTAGGTATAGTTTACATTCACAGCCTGAACCTGCTGTTTGTGCTTCCCTTGATATACTATCCCTCCCTTCATCCTGCTTCCCCAATGCCGGAATGTGGAATTGTTGATACTCTACCAGCTGGGGGTGGTTTATTTATTCTGCACAAGGGAAAGAGAAAACATTTGCACTTTGTTGTTTCACCCGCATTCTGAGGAATTTCCAAACAATCTGTGCTAAAAAAAAGTTTGCTCGTGGACTTCCAGGAGAACTCATGAAAACACAGGTTCTTCATTATTTGGATGGTGATTATTAATTTTTTTCTCTCATATCAGCAATCAGCAGAAGGTCAAAATGGCAGCCTTAAAGGCTGGGTGGTATAGCTAGCAAGGGTACAAGACATTACAGGCTGTCAAGATGGTATTGTTCAGGGCTGTCAAAATTAAAGGCAATTTATGCACTGTAAGGGCAAGCTAAAATCAAGGCCTTGCAACTGCAGAAGAACCTAAACATTGTAGTAGTCTAGCTTCTAGAAATATTTCATTGACTGAATGTTAATGCGTCTGTGGGATTTTCAGGAGTGCGCATTGAGGGCAGCAGAAAATGGAATGGAGTTTAATCTGGAAGCAGACGAGAAAATTATGTCTTTCCCTGTTAGAATCAAAGCCAAAGAGAATTTGGACACTTTCCATTACTTAGAACTGACTAAGCCTCTCTTTTGAATTTAGTGTAGTGTCTATTGCAGAGATGCCAGCAAAGCTATCCATCAAATGCTGGGAGGGAAAAAACACAGGTGCTCTCCTGACCCAGCTATTTATAGGAAAGGCTGGCAACTGCATGTGATACAAATGCCCTGGTTGTGTTTTCACATTTCAGAGCTCTAAATCCAGCTCTTTGGCTGAAAACACAGCTCAAAAATTATAATTGGCTGCCAGTTGTTGCTGTTTAGCAAAGTTGAAAAAACAGGAATTAAATTTAGCTACCTGAGACTGGGAAAGGAGAAGAAAATTTGGGAATCTTTGTAGAAAACATTCTGGTTTCAGACAAAGGTGTAAGGCTACCAAAGTATTTGCATGGTATATTAGTGTAAATATAATAATATTTTATCAAAACCTGTACATCCAGTCATATGCATGTTTAGGATGCAGAAAGTGCTATGGTTTCTAGACATAGGCCAGTATTTGAACTGGCAGATATTTCACTAAACTTTTCAGAAATTTTCTATTTGTTCCCCTGCTATTTGAAGAAATCTCAGGTAAACTATTTTTTTCTAAGATGATGATTGTTGCCATGGGCTTCTGAAAGTTCTCATAATTTGTTAGTTCTTAAGGCTAAAAATTATAATAAATATGAGAAAGATCTGGGATTAAATCAGAAACATTTGGAGCCTACTGAAGGAATAATTTAGAGCTTTGCATAATCATATGAGCATGTTGCTTCCTTTCTCAACATATCTGCTATTGTCTCAGTTCTCATAAAAATTGTTTCACTATATTTTAACCACTTTTTAAAGTCTTACCAGATTGCAAAGCCAGCAACAAATACAATGGTTTCAGATTTTTACCTCTCTCAGGAATCTTCCAGCAGTTCTGCTAAAACTGATGTTCGAACACATTGACCTATTTTGGCAGAGATCTCCACAAGTCTTACAGGACTTAGAGTTCTCCGCTCTATTATTATTTCCTTCTATATGCTTTAAGCAAGGGATTTGTTGGAAAGTCACATATTCAGCAGCATAAATTGCTGCTGGACAAAAAAAAGAAGTGCATATTTATGAAATAAATCAATTTTTAAAACCCCAAACCAGCTCCTATTCTGTATTGTGAAAGGGATTCTGCTTGTTCAAAGGCAGCTGACTCTATGCAGACTACCTGCTGACCTTATAAGTTAGTGGAAAAGACAGCATAAGCAATGGGTGTGGACAACAAATCCAAGGTTATTCAGTTTTGTGGGAATACAAGAAATCTTAGAGCCTCTGCCTCAACGGATCTAAAGAAACAGAAAGAGTTTAAATGGAAGGAGTGTAGATTTGGATTGGATATTAGGAAGAATTTCTTTACTGAGAGGGGTGAGACACTGGCAGAGGTTGCCCAGAGAAGCTGTGGACGCTCCATCCCTTGGTAGTGTTCAAGGCCAGGTTAGATGGGGCTTTGAGCAACCTGGTCTAGTGGAAGATGTCCCTGCCCATGGTAGCAGAGTTGGAACAAGATGATCTTAAAGGTTCCTTCTAACCCAAGCCATTCTATGGTTCTGTGAAATCATATCCCAGAAGTATTCCATTCTGCCTTGTGCAAACCCCCATCTTTCATAAAAGCACTTGAATACCTTCAGGGAACTAAAAAGGTGAAATGTGGAGTGAAAAGGTGATTATAACTATACCCAGATTTTGGTCACAACATGCCATGGACAGTGTTTAAACCTGTGCCTCTCTTTTCTGGTGTGCTCAGTATCTAGGAACAGTACTGTAGGGCAGCAATGGTGACCAGCATTCTACTCATGAAAGGCTTTTTCTACAGAGCAGAAGGGCCCCTGCCAGCAGGAAGTCGAGGAGCACTGCCCTAGCACTGTTTCTATAAATAGAATAGATATGTGCTGTGACCATATCACTAATCTTGTTGAGCAGCATGGTAGAAAGTGAAAGCCCTACATCTCATGTAGTATTTTTTTAACCTACTTTCAAAAAAATTCTGAATATCCGTGATAGCATATCTTTCCCATTTTTTTTTCTCCAAACTCCAGCAATTATATATATTCCCAAAAACATGGGAATTTTAATGTTTTTGATAAAAAGATAGAGGTCCCAAACACCTTTAGTTTGCACAAGCTTAATGAAGTAGAGGAGAAAGGTTGTAGTGTAACTTTTACTCCTGATATGACGTGAGGATGGAGAGAAGTGTGTAAGAGAGAGAAGCTCTATTGCATAAAAGACGTTGCATAAAAGCCCTTTAGCCATAGCTCTCCTGAGTTTCACAGCTGCAGGGAGCCAGACTCTCCTAGCCCTGCTGCAGACCAGCTTGCCACCCTGAGCAGCAGCAGCTGCAGAGGGAGGTTCTGTAGCCATTACTGACGCAATAGCATATGTGATGATGATTTTATAATACTGACGTAAGGTAGGTGGGGAGGTGACACACCAAGCCCCACACCTGCCCCAATACCGTAACGTCTCTGTGGAAAGCCAGTGCTAGTCAGTCACAATCCCAGAGGCTGTCAAAATGCTCTGAATGGAATTCTCTGTGTGATAAGCAATGTGTACCTTGCTATGACACTACCGGAAGTTCTCTGTGCAGGTCATGCCACCTGGGAAAGGCAGTCTCATTCCAGAAGGTAAGCCTGGCACTGGCTGGACATTCCACATCCAGACCATTTCTAAAGTATGCTTAAATGCTTGCAAAAATAGTTCAGGGTTCCTTAGCTTAGTAGAAGAAAGAGTCCTGTGAAGTCGACAGGTTTTGGCACTCAGTGAAACCCTGATACTGTGGGGTGCAATAGCAATCTGGGAAGATCAGGGTATCAAACAGAACAGCAGCTCAGAAACCAGCTGCTCAGCAATTCTGGCCTGGACTCCTGTGCTTAACATCATCATGCTTCAAAGGAAGTTTAAGTGACATTTTGGGCATAAGCAGCTATCAAATCCACTTGAAGTTCCTGTGTGGGTTTTTGTTGAGGTTTTGTTTTTGTTTTTGTTTTTGTTTTTGTTTTTGTTTTTTTTTAATGCTTTACTTCCATAGTAATGTTTCTACTTCATAATCAAAGGTGAAAACCTTTCATTAGCAATAGCAAAAGCACTTTTATTTGGAGAGCGTCCAAAGAATCTAAACCCGATGTGAGTTAATCTGTTGGGGTGTGGCACAATATTTTTTCTCTGGTGGAACCAAGCCAAAGAAATAGGTATTTTTAAGAAGAGCTTGTGGGTACCTTCAAGCCCTGAGCAGTTAATCAATGTCAAGATCCATCTCTGATCAGAAAAGTCAATTTAAGAGCTGCTCTTGTTTTACACCAAGGAGAGGTACACAGAAACCTTTTGTCTGTTTTATCTAGTGTGTCTCTGTGAGGGGCAGGCAGTAAAATGACATCCTACAACTCTTGAGAAATGTATAGCATCACGGTATATGTTCACAGTGTTTATGAAGAGTTACTTGAAATTCACAGGCCAAGAAATGCAGGATTTAAAAAAAAAAGAAAAACTAATATTGGTTTCTTAGAGTGCTGAAATTGCAGAAGATAAGCTTATCAAACGAAAGCCTAGCTCCACTGAAATCAGTAGGAGTTTTGTTTGGGCTTTCAAAAAAATGATAACTTCACTGTGAGCTAGTTTATGGCTTTCACTAGGTAGGAACTACAAAGTGAAACTATATCCTTATACAGTAGACGGGTATCATGTTTGGGTTGGGATTAGGAAGAAATAAAATTTGCTCTGTTCTTTCTTTTTGGTCTTCTAATTAATTTCTGCTTAGTTCTGCACTGCCTTCTTCTACTGCAAAGAGCAGACATTGAATTGGGATTGTGTGTGTTGACAGTCCCGGCTTGAGCCTTCCTGCGGGTTGGCTGAGATTTCACAATACATTTTTTCCCATGGTATTTTCTGTCACATATTTTTTTAAACAAACACTATTCTGTCAGCTACAGAGGACACAAAGAAAAGATGTGCTGTAGAACAGCAAGCAAAAGGCAATTTCAGGTTTAGGATTTGCAAGATTATATAATGGTATTACCAACTCTCCTTTTCTGTAATCTCTTTATAAAATTATATTCTATTTATTAAACACACAATTCAAAAGAATAAAGGCAATTAAGGAATATTTCATTAAAAAGAATGACACAATTTACCTTTGGCCACAGAAGCATAAGCTCTACTGACATTACAGAGTCACTGCCAACAGATCTGGACTTTGGCTTCAATCTAGAGGAAACAGATACCTGAAAATGAACCCAGCTGAGCATCTACTTGCTGCCACATTAGCTGTTAAAACTATGATGGACATGTGGATCTACATGAAGTCATATGGCAAATATTTGGTGCTATTACATGTACTGTACTTCTTCCTGTTCAGGGAACTCCTGTTCAGACATTTTTTCCAAGAGAATAGCCTTATGAGGCAGTCAATGGTATTGACACCATTGGTATGAGCTTGTCCTCTTTGAAATCACTAATAAAATTTCTGTTATCTTGGACAGAAGCAGTATGGGGCCAGTAAGCCATAGATACAAAACTCCTCACGCTACTTTGAAAGTTAAGGAAGCGTTAAGGTCAGAATAATAACTTTCATCAAATATGAAAAAAATCAGTGCCATTTGCACTGTCCAGCTATTCAGCTTTGTACATGCAGATTATCTGCATCTGGTTAAAACACTTCATAATCCCAGCCTGGCACTGATTGAAAAAATGCTTTACAAAACATACAGCCCAAGGCAGAAGACTCCATAAAGTCAATTTTTCTTACTGATGTAACAACTCTCTTATCATGGCTTTTATTTTTTTAAGAGAGGGAAAAAGTAGATTACATAAGATGATAGCATAAAATTGATCAAAATTTGGAACACGGCCAAGAAAACTGCTGAGAAGACAGATCCTTGGTACCATGTTCTGAAGGTCAGCATGGGACCTGTTGCAGAGCTTCTGTGTGGATTATGGCTCCATCTCTGTAGACACCAGTGTCTCCCTGTATAAGAACCACTATATTAGACACCAGGAATCAGTACTGTCAGCTCTTTAGGTAGGAGAAAGGTACTTGCAATTAAAAACTGCAGAGAGGTATGTGCTAAAAAATAAAAAAGAGGTGAGGTAGAGGATGGAAGAACCATCCAGAAAAAAGTACTAGTATTTCTGCCACCCCAAAGACCTATTGTAACAAACAAAAGAATTGAGAATAGGAACACAGCTGAATCAAGTTCTACTTCAACAGGTCTCTCTGTTGAGGTGGTAGAAATGCATCTCTTGGTGCTGGTCCATTAGCTGGCACACTGCTGTGGTTACTGATGGCATCAACATTTATTTTGGGATGATGTGCATGCAGGGAGGAGGGAGGAGTGATTTTGCTCACGGCAGCTTGCCCAGACACTCTGGGTCTTGATATTCCTGTACTGCAATCCATTACTTCCAGAAGAAACATTGGACAGTCATTTGCTTTTGGGCTTGTAGGTTGAAGAGGGATTGCAGATCCCTTCCCCTTGGCCTGTTTGTTAAAAGGAAAGTGGCAGAGTGCCTGCTGTAGACTGGCCACACATGCTGCAGTGATGCAGCTGCCACTGGGTTGCAGAGGATAGACTGGCCAGGATGGAGCTGGCCCATCAGCAGCAGTTGTCCCTGCAGCTCCCATTGCTGATTGCATGGCTGCAACCACAATCTCACCTCATCTTTCTCCTTCCCACCTGCAGCATCCCTGACTTGACCCCCAGGGCTGATGAGGGGAAGGTGAAGGCTTGCTATAGATGAAGGGGGAGAGGGACAAGCGGGTCCAAATACAGATTTCAGAGGAAGAGGATGCATTGCAGCGTGGAGATGAACAATCCCAAATCCCAGGTCTGAAGTCAGACTCCTTCCTACTCAGGAAGGTCAGCGATGTACAGCATTGTTCAATCTACAGTGACAGAAAGCAAGTTAAACAGAAGTGATGAGAAAAGCCTGGTGGAACAAGGCCAGAAAGAGGGACAAACTCCTTAAACTTGTTGGACAAAGCCTGACTAGCAGCTTCCCTGCTTGGCCCAGGGTAAAGGGAAAAGGTGCAGTATGTGCACCTGAACTCTCCTTCCAGAGGTCACGTAAATAAATAGTCTTTTGAAAGGATTTACACAAACAGAACAGCCATTTTTTAAATCTCTAATAATAACAGTATTTGTAACCAACTGCCACAAAACCTGTAATATAAAATACTGTGGCACACCATGCAAGGTTCCTCACAGCAATGAGTGTCCACATGAGGTGGTTGCATTTTTATGTGCCAGGAGCCTGCTTGCTGTAGGAGATATTAAGTTGAAGTGAGCATAACGAAATGCTATAATGTATGAGCCTGGATGGATGGGGCATTTCCAAGCAGACATCCTATCAGCAGCAAGGTTCAGTCTGCTAAAAAGGCACTGTGTCACAGGACTCTCCTGAGCTTTTGGGTAAAGTAGCTTTTTAATTGCTTCTTCCCCAGGCACAGCAGAAAGACCTTAGTGGTTATGTCTCTTAGCTGAATTAAGTTGGTACCTGGCCAACCTTGCTCACAGAATTTTTTGAAGAAACCTCGTGCTGTTGGCTGCAATAAGTGCTTCATAAGTGGGTGATCATTGCTGACACACATTAGATAATAGAGGAGTTATCCTTCAAACACTGTGCTCAATGAATTTGACTAAACAGGCATGGCTACAATATTGGCTGAAGTATAAAAACCTATCTCTTGCAAGTTTCTCTTTTTATAGTGTCATAAAATATGAGATTGAGTGTAACATTAATTTTACAGACCAGAAGAAAGATACCTTTAATAGTAGTATTCATTATAAAAAAAAAAAAAAAGAGTTTTAATTATTTTAAAAAACCAAAATCAAACCCAACACCTATCTGCTGTTTATTATGGTATTGCATACTGTCTGACCATACAGCACAGCTTGCCTCTGACAGCTTGGTTCTAAGAAGGCTTTCTTAGGAGATGGAAAATCCCTTTGGACCCCAATCTAGCAGAGTCCAAGCCCACAGTGTCCACATCCCAGGAGAGAACACAGTTCCACAGGTAGTCCAGTCTCTGTTCTTGCTGAGTATAAACCTCCCTGGAACACAGGTTTGAGGAAGCAAGATAGTAGAACTAGCTGAAAGCAACTTTAAAGGCTTAGGATTTAAAACAGAGAATGTTAGGGCTCTTTTTTTGCTTTCTACATTGACTTCTGCATTATGTTAAATGCAGATGCTGCCCTAGGACCTAAATCTCAGGCTCTCCTTTCCTATGCAAGTTCATTGCTTACTGGTGGTATTGAGAAGATACCTCCATGGGTTATGCCATTTCTTATGTGATCAGCAGAAACAGACTATTTTTTCAAGGTTATTAATTGCTGTCAAGCTCGAATACTCAATGTTTTTTGGGGGCATGCTTGTGTAATCTGAAAGTAATATCTATTGAATTACACCTCTCCTAACTGTGGCTCCTAGAAAGTGAACATTCATTTCTGAATTTGAGGAAATCAACAGCTTGGTATCCTAATTGCAGGCCAATGTTTTATCCATAATGTTGACCAGAGTATTTTCCATTTGTGTTGGCATAAACCCAGAACTGCTCAGTTAAGATGCAGTGATTTACAGTAGAGGTTGCTTTACACAATTTTTACCAATATCCGTCTCCATCCCAGTATTCCACACGTCTGAACAAATGTTACTGAAACACTTCTGCAGGAGACTGAGTATCCTCCCTTCCAGCTGAAGGTCCAGCCCACTGCTCGCTGCAGTCTCTAGGAAGTTTTCCATGGCTTCAGGATGCACTGGAGCTGGCTCAGAGTCTGTTCCTTTAAAGCAAACTGGTTTAGCTAGCACAACCAGCGCTTTGCAGACAACTCAGCAATTACGGGATCATGTAACTACAGTAAGAGGCTGAGCTGCAAATTACTATAATTATGAATATTTCTGTTGCAAGGCAAATTTACAGCCAGATATGTCACATCAAAATTATTTTATTTTGTGGGTAATTCTAATTTTGCAATACATTTCAAGAACTTCATTTTCCTGTTAAACAGCATTTTAATTTGAAGAGTCTACTATAGTGGTTGTGGTGGAATATTTTAGAATTCAGAGGCAGATTATGAAATGCAAGCATGCTAAATCCTGATCTGAGACTGAATAGTACAGTTGGGAATGGCAATTAATATAATTCTAAAGGTATTGGACAGTGTCTCAGAAAAGGCTGAGTTGTATCCAGTGCCTCCCGTGTACCCAGATAAGGCTTCATCTGCCATAAAAGGGAAGACACAAGCACCTCAGAGAGCTCAGCTTCTGGGGGTATTAATCTCAGAAAAGAAAAGGAAGGTGGGGTGAAACTGCTCCCAACATGTGTATCTGGTTTGAATGCCAAAAGCAAGGCAGCAGGTCTTTTTGTATGACCTTGAGTAAGTCACTTTATTTCCCAGTGCCCCTTTTTATTTAGTTCTTCACCTGTACAGAGGTAAATACAGAGAGGATTGGGGAGGATATATTCACTGATGGCATTTAGGTTCCCAGAAACTTTGGTAAAATAGTCTTGCTCATTAATAAACTGACAATTTCCCAATATTTTTTTATTGCAACGTAATGTCGGGTAATCTGCATCACTGCTATCACCTCTGACCTTGGCTCCAGGATTCTGAAAGCAATACAGACTGCAAAGTGGTGATTTCCATGGATTTAAGTCTTGTGGAACATACACAGATTCCAGCCATAGTACCATTTTTTAAGTAGAGCTCCATGTTTTAAAACATCAGCCTCCTTAAGGGGGCTTAAGGCCTCCAAAGCTTAAGGCAGAGCTCAAATGTTACTGAAGGTGATGTGCAGCACAGCACAGCCTGTCTTCTGGCTGTTCATGTTCTCAACATGAACGAGTTCATGGCCTTTCCCTGCCCCATCCCTGATTGACATTGGGCAAGTGCAGCAGCTTCACCCAGCTCCCTGCTCGGCGCAAGGCTGTGACCCAGTGCCAGTGGAAAGAGCTGTGACCTGGGGCCGCCCAAGGCAGGAATGACCTGCTCACCTTTGTCCTCGTATTTAGTTACCTTATGCTCCCTCTCAGGAGGAAGCTAAGAAAACACCCCCCTCTCTTGCCAGCTTGTTCATTAGCACTTAATGGCACAGGCTTCCCCGCAGCTGCCCCCACCTTGTTGATTGCAGGGGGCTTGAGGCATGCATGGCATGCAGGGCCAGGCTGGGGGGCACGCTCTTGTCCAGTCCCAAGTGGAAGCAAGGACCTGGGATGTTGTTTGCAAGGAACAGCTGCAGGCTGGGGCCGGAGCTGGGAGTTGGCTGCAGCAGCGCACTCTGTTCCAAGAGCTTGCACTGCTGAGATGTGAGCAAGAGGTGCTACAATCTTTCAGCCCCCTGACATGGTGATAGAGGCTACTTTTGCTCTGTATCCCTAAAAGGTCTCAGCAGTTGTCACTATGATACTCGGGAGCTCTCAGGTCTAATAGCCCGTCCCTGAGAAATAAAAGCTTTGTTATGTCTCCTTTTCCTGTTGCAGAGATAGCTGATAAAGATGTGGGGTGGATTTACTTCCAACTGAGTCTGTTTTTCTGCTGTCTCCGGTGCCTGGGAAAATCTCTCTTCTAAATTTTAGGTGCATGCAGACAGATCCAGAGCATGGGAGTGTAGAATCAGCCCAAGATACGCAGCCATGTCACAGAGTAGCCTCACTCACTGCCTTCCCGGTTCACAGTTATTCCCTGCAGTTTTTGTTGTACTCCCAGATTATTTTCACATCCCTCATCTAGATTCTAAGTCGAGTGACAAGGTATTGACTCTGACCAAATGGTTTGCAATGGGATTTTCTCTTGGCGAAGTGTTTGTCCCCAGGCCAATACAAATGAAACCTCTGGGTGCAGGCTTTCCTGCCAATGGCTGTACTGCCAGTTCTCCCATCCAAAGTCATATCCTTATGTACAAACTGGTGGATGACACTGAACCATCCTGTTTCTGAGGTGCCATTGGCAGGATCCTGACCCTGAGCCTTTATTTTAAAAAATAATTTTAGTATTTTCATTTCTAAATGCAGAAACGTCCAAGAAGCTTTGCAGTGGAAATAGCCTGTTCAGTGTCTCTCTTTCCTACACGTTTTTCAGAGAGCTGTTTTTGTTCTAGCAGAAATGTCATGACACCCTAATGACCAGGCTGCTGGGGTCAGAGGGCTCCAACAATTGCAGTGGTGACTGGAAAGAAATTACTTTTCAGACACTGGAAGGGTTTAATGAAGAGCAGAGAGTAAAATGGTGTAACAAAATACTGACATGTCATTGACTTCTGCATTATGTCACAGCCAAATTGCTTATCAACAGTATTGCCTATGGTCTGGCCTTGCAAACATCCCCTCCAATGAGGCTAATTCCCATCAGCTTGACGGCTGAGACGTGATAGTCCCCCTGGTGAGGTATCAATTATTTATTCTGTGCACTCCAAAAGTCAGTGGGTCCCTTTGATATGCAATATGACTGTTAAATTAGCTGCTGAAGGACTGCTGCTGCTTTTCAAGCTTCAGCCTCAGCGAGAGACATTTCCACCTCATTGCTCCTTATCTCACTCATTTCCTCACGCAGCAAAGCCCGTTTAAGTGATTACAGCCCCGGGTGCGCCTTCCCACCTCCACACTGCAATTCCCTGCCCTGCACTTGTGCTGGTGGAATTGTTTTGTGTGGGCAAGAAGTAAATCAGGCCTCTGAAGTATTAGTGCTCCTCCGTGGGATGCTGTCAGTTATTTCATCCAGGAGCTGCCTGTCCCAACATTTCCTTCTGATATTCCTCTGCACAGGCAGCTTTTCAGAGGTGTCCTTCCACAACCAAGGAGGTCCACTTGAACCACCAGGCAGGACACACCTCCTGCATAACTGTTGTCCTTCTTTCTAACATGGCAAACTAGATTAAATTCCTCATGAAATTCACTAGCAATTTAACTCAGAATTAATGTAAATAGCCAATTTAAAATATGCCCAAGAGGAGATATTTAAATACACACTTACTGGTCATTTATATTCTATTACATTACATTAGGCTGGAATATTCATCTGTTATTTAGCTTGCCCAAGACTTCTCATTAAATAAAATTGTAACAGTTTTTATAATGCAGAATTTGGTAATTTGCTGGTTAATAGCCAAATATTTTATTACATTTAAGAGTAAGATAGAAAAAAAAAAGTGTGTGATCTCTTGTGAAAGAAATATTCCCTCTAATTCCTTTGAAAATGTGAGGTGAAAACCTATACAATTTTCAAATTTTAGAAGTATAAATGAGGTCAGTCATCTAGGTTTTGTCTCAGACCTCACATTTTCAGCAGACTACTCAGACTGAGGGATAGGTATCACGGTAGCTATTCCAGCTGTATAAAAATTATTAATCTAAGGGTTAATAATCTTTCTACAACAGAGTTTTTGTTTGCATTAGGAAGTATTTCTGAAATGCATCCCCTAGGCACCTCCACATTCCCTGCTAGGGTTCACGTCATGGAGTAGTCTCAGAGACACCAGGTGGATCCCTTGCTGATAAAATTCAATGAAAAGGTTTTCCCTAGGGACACATCTGGTGTGCTAATGGGATGAGACTAGAATGAGACCAATCTGTATTGTGCAAATGTCAAGTTTCCAGCTTCTGATCCTGTTGCACTGAACTATTTGCTGAATTGTACGTGGCCTAAATCAGTACCAATCCCCAAAGCTCACCTTTCATTGTGGAGATGTCTGGGGACACATCCTAGGTAACAACATTAGAAAACTCAGTCCTTTGCAGTTCAGTTTGGAGAAGATGACTCCATCCCAGGCTTGCATCTGTCTACAGTTCCATCAAACTACTTACCAGTTAGGACCATGCCTGTGGAGAGAGCTTGACTTGCTTTCAGACTCCAAAAAATGCTTTTGCAAAACATGTATCTCCAAGTAAGAATCTCTGTTCTCTAAATCAGAGTCACAGGTCATGAGTCCTGTCCTTCTTACATCCTGGGAGTGCCTAGGAACCTGCTTCCTGGCATGGCACGACGAGTTGGCACAAAAAGTAGCTAGAACCCAGGACTTGAGCAGAAGCACCTCCTAATGATGTTGTGTGCACCAGAAAGTAATTCCTGAAACCCAAACTATGTAAGTAATGTAATGTCTTCTACTGACCTCTCTCTCCCCTCTCAGCTCCAAACCTTATAAATAACTCTTACTTCCACTTTAAGGATTTTTCCAGAGCCCTGCTGAGGCTTTTGGTCTTCCTATTTTTAGCTTTGCATTTATTGACAGTGGTTTCCTCCTTCTCCACCTATTCAGACTGCAGCCTAGAAAACACAAAGGTTATTTGAGTCCCAAATTGGCTTTCTGTGGACAGATCTGTAAAATTTCTGAAGACAAAAAGAGAGGTCATGGTTTCTTTCCATCACAACTGACATATACAACCTCTGTGAGTCACAAGCAGAGCAATGTGCTGTCTGCCTTCACGAACTTCCTGAGACCCAGGAACACGATCTCTGATATCCAAATGCAATCAATCACCCTTGTGGAAGCCAGCAGTGAAGTCTGTCATGCACATTACTAGGAGTAAGAGGGCAAGGTGCAGTTTAGATAACTCCAGCCAGAAAATATTGTCCCTAAATGCATAGGAAAACTTCTAGATTTTAAAAATACAGGTAATTTTTCCCATTTTTTAACAGGCATCATTGAATCACTAATCTTGATCTGTGCACATGTAGCAATTTTGGTATATGCTAGAAATAGATATAAACAAGAGATGAACTAGATATAAAATTGTTATTTGGACAAATGTGTTTGGATGTAGTGTGTGGTAGGCTTTGTGGGATGATACCATTTTAGGATGTGATTTGCAAACAAACTTGTGAAGCTGAATGGTATGCCCATACAATTTATGGAGCTTAAGGGAAGACATAGGAGTAAATAGATCCTGTCAAATGTGGCTTTTTCTGATGTCCTGTTTTATTCTCGTTAACCAAAAAGAGGAAAAACCCCTTAGACTGTGGGTAGTTTTAGGAGCAGATTTTTGTGCTTTAAAGAGGTAGTCCTTTCTTGTGCGGTAATAATGCAGAAAAAAATAGAAAACAGTGATGTGTCACTTTAAGCCATAGGAAGATAACTGTTTGACAAATGTAATCATTTATAAGAACTTGTATGTTTCCTTGATGTTCTGCTTCAGGCATGGAATTTCAGACAAATCCAGCAAGAGAGCTCGAATGACAGAAAAAGCCACAAACTGCAACAAAAATTGATTTTTCAGAGGTACGTGACATAAGACCCGATTTTCAGAGACGTGCTTAAAGTGGGACACATGATTAAAGAACTTGCTGAATCAGAGATTTTGTGTACAAAAGACCAGTTATGCAGCTAACAGGCTGTGCAAATAGACTGTGTGATGTCCTCGTGCAGTTGTAGCTTTGTACAGAGGAGCTGCGTGTTCATTGCTGCTACAACCTACATGAACACTACCTGGGAAAATACGACTCACAGTATGGCAGCAGCTCCAAAGATTTTCAACTGTGAATTGAATTTTAACTTCTACCTTGCCTCCACAGGTAAGATGTGCCTTGAAAAGCCAGCAGGTTAGATGTGGTCTGTGGTAGATTGATCCTCCAGGACTTGAAGTGACTCAGACACTTGATCTGAGGGAGTAATTGATAGTAGCGATAGGTTGCCATCCAGTCTTTGGACCAGTGAGAAGATGAGGGTGATAGCACAGTTTGTGGGTAAGTTTCAAGGCTGTTTCTTGCCAACAGAGGAGTGCCAGGGTGGCTTTTGTCCAAGATCATGGTGGAAAACATGCTCCAGCCTCTCCCAGCCTCTGCTGTATCTTTTCTCATCCATGCCTCCTTCTCCTGGTCTCCTAATCATTCAGACCCTAACTATTTGCCAGCCTTTGAGCTGTTTATCTTTCAGCCACCCTTCTCTTGTACTCCTTGGTTCAGTCTCTGCAGCATCACAGGGGCCCGAGCCAGTGGCCTTACTTCAGTCATAGTCTTTGTTCCTCTTTCCCTTGCTCACCTTGCAAGGCTCCTAGTTCTCAGATGCTTTCACCATGAGCTCCCACATTTGTGCTGCTGCTTGTCTTCTCTGCCACTGAAGTGGGCACCTCCTTCTCCAGGCATCCTGGGCACCAGGCAGAGGAATGTCAAAAATTCAGGAGACACAGGCACTATGCCCTTAATTTGTGAGAGCCACAATGGCCACCAACAGCACGAAGGTTTGGTGTGAGAGGTGAAACAAAGAAGGTGACATCCCAGGAAAATGTAACAATCACAGTCAGGCAAGATGAAGACATAACCACCATCTCCCCCACAAACGAGTCTGTGAGAATAAATTGATTAATAACCGCATCGCAGTGAAGAGTGACACAGAAGGGCCCGTGAGGAAAGGAACAGATCTGCCTCTGAGAAAGGCTTGGATAATGTGTGGTCAGTGGGGCAGTGGGCCATGCAGTGGATAATGGGAAACAAAACACAGAACAGCTGTTCACCTGGTGGACCCCATCCTTTCTGCACCACTCATCACAGTGACTGGAGGATGTCACAGCAATCTGACTTTAGGGCAATTTAGTGGAAGAAGTTAGAAATTTAGTTGGTGGGGACAGGTTGTGTCCATGTAGCCTAAGACGAGGTGTAAATACTCCTTTACCCTATATTTAGTGAAGTCCAGAAACTCCTTGCAAAACTTCCAAACTAGAAATTTTGCCTCACTTTGCAGGCTAGTGTTCCTTTAGCATAGTTCTGTCTGCATACACAGCTTTGTATAGATTCAAAGCAGCACCTCCCACCACACCCTCACACGAATAGCTGGGGCAGACGACAAGGCAGATGTGTGAGACATTTGTGATATGAAATGCTACTGAATAAGCAGCTGTAAACTGATCTAGCTTCTTTTTCCAAATGGTCGCAGCGAGCAGCATCCTGCAGGGAGCATTAAAATGGTCAAGTCCTGAGCTGACAAAGGCTGACTAAGTGTAATAATATCTGCGACTTGAAAAAAAAGATTGTACAATTCCTGCCAAGAACAGATGGCAAGATAGTGTTCTTAGCCACAACTGATACCGACCTACTAGCAGGAACCACAGATCTTTATTGCAAATATATCTCATAACAATTGATGCAATCCCTTAAGCAAAGAGCCTTGACTGTTCCTCTAGTTAATTCCCCCATCCAGTTGGCATTACCAGGCAGTGTCTGGTATAAGGCTTAGCCACATAAGCCGCTCCTAGATTCCTATCTTGTGAAGATGCTGGCTCGTATCATGCATTACATCAGCCCAGTCAGATTAGATAGAGAAAGGGGCTTTATTCAGACTGCCTATCAGCAGTGCCTCACATAGATTCTGTGACTCTTAGAGGATCAAAGGACTGATGAGTGATCCAAAACCCAGACGTCATGGCATCAAGAGGCATGCTTGTGGCACAAAACTGAGGCAGATCTTCTGCTGAAAATGCCAACCAAGGCCACAGAAACTACTCATTTTGTACATCTTAGCATAAACTGTGACTCAGATTTTGCACAAGGGTCCCCTTTGGGAAATTATGTGAATTCAGTGTCGTGGTGAGTACAGAGTAGATATGTAAACAGTACTGCAGGTCAGCTGATGAGGGAAACTCAATCAGCTACTACAACTGCTTGCAGTCATGGACCTGTGACCTTAATCTAGACAAGGGAAACTATTTTAGCACAGATTAGCCAGCTAGGGCAAAGTTATCTCCTCCTTAGCCTTCATTTCAGTCTGAGCTGTACCTTCAAATATCTGATAATGTAAATTTAATATAAATATAAAATATTTTTATATATATGAAATAAAATTAAGTATATGCTTTAATAATAATGTTGAGGTAGCAGTTAGAACACACTAGCTAATGGATTTTACAATAAGTGCTTTTGTCCTAAACTAAGCAAGTACTCACCTGCCATAAGGAAATCACCTCCGGTGTTTCATTTCTCATTCATCCTAGCTTTCCTTTTTGCTACAGATGCATTCTCCCTTCCTTTCCCATGAGAACTTCCATATTTAGACTTGCTTCAGAAAGCTGTTGCTCTCCAGCCTGCCATACATAATACCAAAACTGTGAAATTGGATTTGCCCTTGACCATTCACCCTGAAGCCAGCAAAGAAAGAGATGGGAAAGGTGAAGAGAGAAGGGAAGAAGTATTTTTAAAAGAGATACACCAGTGCTGTTATAAAATCCACCCTTTACCCGTTGTTTATAATGGTTAAGGGAATAGTGAGGACATGAAGATGCACCCTGAAACAGAGGTGGAGAAAATGGTCCTCTCCAAGGGGAAAAGAGGATTCCCATGCAGAGGGAATGCCAGACCCAGGCTGTTTCAGTGAGCAACACCTTGAGGTGTGGACACACAAGGCAAGTGTGGAGCAGTTTGAACTTTTACTCTATAAATATGCCCCAACCAATTTCCAAGCATCCCCACTGAATCTCAGCAATGTTAGAAAAGTTCTGGTGGCCTCAGGGAGAGCCCAGGGCTCATATTTTCTTTAAAGATCAGCTGTGGGTGCCCAGAGCAATGTCAGGTTGAACATACACCTCCTTTGGGCAGGACTTGTTCCTCACTCAGCTCCTCTGCACACCACCAAACTTGCCCACTCAGCACAAGTCATCTCTTGTTACAGCAGCTAAAGTGCATTCATTTCTAAAACCCACAGATTAAAAGCAAAAGCAGCCTCTGAAATGCCAATTGCATTTTCATAGGGATGCCTTTTCTTCTTCTATCTGTATGGCTTTTCATCTTTACCAATGCACATTTTTACAGACCATGAGGGCTGGGGGCGGTACTGTTGTTGCTGTTTTCTTTTCAAATAGATGAAAAACTTTATCTTTGCAGATCAGGTGTAAGCTCTCTGTGCCACCAGAGTCTGAACCTACCTCTGTGTCTGTTTGCCTTCCCTTTTCCTTAGCTCAGAGGTTCCTACAAAGCGAAGTTGTTTGTAGTTGTTGTCAGGTTTATTAAGATTCCCAGACATTACTGTTGCAAACACAAGTGGGGATAGATGGATACCGGCTGAAAAATAACAGTGACATTCAGTGAGAAAATGAAACATAATATATCTAGGGGAAAACCAGATAAAAGGCAGATATTCAAGGGGATGAGAAACCTAGAAAGTCAGAGCTTTGGAGGTGATCTGGGAGTGGCAGAATGTGAAGAATGAGCTTTGCAGGGACACATGAAAGGAAATGATAGAGATTATTTTAACCCAATGTTACATGACCCCGTGGGCAGACAGGGCAGTGTCAGTGGAACATGCTGCAGCCGGCTGCCCAGTCACTCAAGGTGCACTCTGGCTCTCACTCTGGCACTCACTCTGGCACACAAGGTGCCAGACCATACAGCTGGAGGCACAGCAGGGTGAGGCATCCCCATGCTGGAGCCAGGCTGCAGTTTGCTTTCCCCTGAAGCTTTTCAGCATTATACACCTACTCTCCAGCAGCCCGAGTAACCCTGTCTTCACCCATGTCTTCCCACCTGCCCGTCACTGGCAACTCTCCCAGCACTGACAGCAGCAGAAGTTCAACCAGACGAGTCCTCAGACTGGCCAGATCTGCAGAAGCTCTTTTGTGCCTTCTGTTGCAACAAGAGAAGTTCACTCAAGCAATAAATCAGGAGGTGCAATTTCTAAGTGTTGGTGTGCTGCAACACAGTTTCAGGCATCAAAAGAAATTTGCCCATCTATATAGCTGCAGATGGAAAGGTTATAGATCCAAGAGTAAGATTTATATAGCTCATAGTGCCCTTACTTTAGGTTAACCTTTTGCTATCTCCCTTGTGCTTCTTGAAAGTGTTGGAAAGTACACTTCAAAGGAGCATTGATTTCAGTGGGACTCAAAGCAAAGCATGTACTCAGAGGGTGGGCTGAGGCAGGACCTGTAACTTCTTTGAAGAGTAGGTCTGGCATGTTGTATTTCAAGTGTATTTTGAATGCCAACATATTTACCATTCCTTAGGATCTGCTCTGTGCAGGGACACATTCCCTTCAGCCTTCTCAAATGGAGCAAAGACAACTTTGCTAGTCAAAATCAGCTGAGGAAATGTTTGCCTCATGCAAGCTGACATCTTCCTCTGTTACCTCCTTCTCTTTCCTGCACAATAAAGAAACCAAAACTGTGTGCATGAGGGTCTTACACTCTCCCTTTCCATAGTCTAGCACACTGGAATCTTCTACTGAATCAGGCCACTGATGAACCACTGTAACACCTGTAGAAGTTAGAAAACTCCAGTGAATCCTGGCCTCAAGGAGCTATTGGCAGGTTCCCTTTGCTTCCATCACCACATCTGGGCTCCATGCAGAAGGTAAGTACACTCATTTCCCAGGCTTACCTTAGCCCGTTAAATAGGATCATTTTTGTGACATGAGAGGAACAAAAAAGGAAAAAGCATACTAAAAGCTTAGTCAAATCGCGTATTCTGTCCGTCTCGCACACCCAAAACATAATATAAAATGAATAAGAGATTTTAGATTATTTTCATTTCCCTTTGCCAGAAGCTCAGCATAATTCTCCTTCTCCTTGGTCTGCCCTTCTTGGTTCCCTCTATTCATAGCTGAGGTTCTCATGTGACACAAGCAACTCCCTGTATCCAGATGTCTGGACATCTTCCCCAACATCTTTAACTTGCAAGGACTTCACAACAGCTTCCCTTACAGCCCTGAATCTAGATCTGAACCTCTTTCTGTTCATTTTCTCATCCTCACAGTGGTATTCCTAAAGCTACATTGCTCATTTTGAAGAAGTCTTTGAATCATTTCCAATGCTAATCTACTTTCAAAAGCAGAACACATGGAAGATGTTATGTATAAACATGGTTCAAGGCAGTTGGTGCATCTACCTTTGATCTTATCTTTTTTCATACTTTCCTAGAGAAGTCTTGATAATGATGTCTTTCTGGTGGATGTATTCTGAGATTTTTTCAATATTTTCTTGTATGATTTTATTTTCCAGATAAAGATGGAATCCATTATTTTTTTCAAATTATTTTGATTTGCAGACATCTATCCTGTAACTCTGAAATAAAGAGTTCAAGTCTACTAAAGATTTGTTAGTCTTCACTGCTTTTTATTAACTCCTTCGCTGATATCCAGGAAAGCTTTGGGCTGAACCACGTTTTGAAAAAATCTGAAGATGATTCTGTGTTGGTAAACATTCAGTCCCAAGATGTTTGAAGGAACAATGTCTTCTTTCTTATCTCCACCATGGTTAGCATTCATCTGGCTGTGTGGGGGTCTAAGCATCCCCATGGCCCAGATTCCTTTCCTGACTTGCAATTGTTTTGCTACGTGACCTATCTTTGTCATCAGTCCCCACAGCCCTTATTGCTGTTGCACTCCAGTCCTGGGAAAGGCACTTAACCTCTGTGAGATTCAGCCCTGACCTCTGCAAAAGGAGTGCTCTGGAAACTGGAAGTGAGCTGGTTTCGCTCATTAATGGGAGCTCAAAGGAGTTAAAATGCAGGAGTTAAAATGGTCTTGATAATTTTTCCCATTTTCTGAATCATTCCAAACTACCAAGGCATGGTGGCTGCTACCTGACATGCATCTTTTCTGGCCCCTAATGAAGAATCTGATGGAGTCACACATTCCCCTGCCAGTAGGCAGCTGATAACAAGCTCTGTTTTGCCCTGTGTTGTCTGACGTCCAAATGCTGGTGGGGAAAATATTGAACATTTTCATATGTTTTTCTTTGTCCTAAAACTTTGCTGGACAAGCTAAGTTCTTCCCAACTGTTCTGATGGAACAGCATCTTCTGGTGTGCAGTTTCATAACATGAATTAAACCCCAATTGCCTACTCTTAAAATTTCAGAATTTCTGCAGGAAACCCTCCCTACCACAGAAGACATTTTCTCTTCTATTTAAGGACCACAGCACATTGATGTAGATTTCAGGTTAAAATGTCTCTTTCCTCCTCGTAACCCTTCACATTCTCTGAGACTCGTCTCTCCATCCAGGCAAACAAGGTGGATTTACTCATCACAAATTTGAGCATATGGTTAATAACAACTCATTCATCTCCAAGGAGCAGACTGAATGCAAGCAGCAATTACCCTGAAATCATTTTCTATCAATAGTCTCAGTTTCTGTGTTTTACTGTGTCATGTACAGAAGTGCTTTGGTTTCCCCATTGAAGACTGAGGTGAATCAGCTGAGGGAGGGGAAGCACATGTTTAATTTTAGCTCCTTAGTGTGCTTTGAAATGAGACACAAATACTTTTATTGTGATTCCTCATTTTTGTGATTTGCTGTAATCTATTCATTGTGCAGGGGGTCTTCCACAATGTGAGTATATGGTGATACCTGACACAGACAGAATACTTCTTGAAATCAGTCCATTACAATTTTTTACGTTATCACAAACTTTTAACCTCCTTTTTTCAAAGAATTTATAAATTATGCCATCAAGAAACTCATAATTTCTTCTTAATTACCACTTACAGTAAGAAGATGATGTTTTCTATTTTGCTGGATGCCAAAATAAATATGGAAAATAATTTCGCTTTCTTTGCATCCCTTCTGTTTGAACTGTAAGTGAATGAGACCACTGAATCTGTGAGAGTGCCAGAATATTTTTGCTATTCAAGCAAAAGGAAAAAATAACAATAATTATTTTAAGTGTCCAGTGAGCCACAAAACATCAAAATGAGAGTGAAATCTCAAACAGAGAAGTAGTTTTGGGGAAACATAATGATGCTGCTGCTGGAAAATTAACTGCCACATATATGCAGACTTTTCTATTTCTATTGTCTTATTCTTCCCTACTTTATTATCCAACTTCAAGTGAATATCAAGGAAGCAGTCAGCCCCATCATGAAGTCTAATATTGTATTAGATGAAAGGTATCCACAAAGATGCAACATCCAGGAAAGAAAAAAAAACACTATAAAAAATAAAATCCCACAACAAATAAATTTTCTTCCCACTTGAAATAAAATGAAAGTGTTGCATTAGTAAATAATCCAGTGGCTTATAAAGATGTGCCTGTTATAATTAAGAGGTAGGAAAAAAAACCTGTATAAACCAGTTTGAGGTCAATAAAGTATTACTTTACAACTGGATGAAATGAAATCTCAGGATCATAGTTTTTATATTATAGAGCTTCTAATAAAAGTTACTGTTTTTAAAAAAATTGTATTGCCTATTATATTTCTAAGAAGGGAAGACTCAACTTTTAAAACATCTCATTTCAACTTGCAATTTGCATATTCTGTGCTTTTCCATTTTCCTCCTGATTTTTGATAGTGTCTTTGAAAAGATAATTAAAATGTATGAATTAGCTGAGGGTGAGCATTATGACCAGTGAGCTCACCAAGAGAAGATCTTTAAACCCACAGGATGGATGAGAAGTGGTATGTACACATGATAGCATTATTATTCTTTCCATTAGGCCATTTACTGCTCTTGATCTCCGACAGAGCCCCCACTGATGTCAAATGAAGTTGTATGCATTGATCCAGAGGGAAGAAAAGGCTCTTGTAGGAGGAAGATTTCTTTTCCTCACTCCCTGTGTGACAGAGAATTGATCCAAGCATAAATGCTTGAGCTGAGGAGTTTGGCATGGCAAAATCAAGGCTTGGTTGCAAAGGGGCACTTGGGCACCTCCTGGGTAAGAGATGTGATACGCAACACTTGAGTGGCCACTACCAGCTATCTCTGATAGCCCCAGTTAGCCTTACCCACACAGCATGTTTAGGAATGGATTCAGTGCCTACAGCCTTGCTGATGAACCCAGGAAACAGCCTTGGGATTGTCCGCAGGTAGAGAGAGGTGAGGTGAAAGGGTTCAGGCAGAAGGATGGAAACTCCGTGTGTGCCATCAGTTTTCAGCAGCCCCTTCTTCCCACCAGTACAAATGGTACCCGCTGATGCACAGGCCTTGATCCTGCACCTGGTGGGGCTAAAAGAGCTCTCCAAAGGACTCCAGCCCTTTTGGTGGTAACACTGTCAGTGGTGAGAGCCTACAGCCAAGGACAGCTCACTCCCCAGGGTGAGGGCATTCAAGTCACAGCTCCTCAGGAAAGGAAGTCTCCATAATTCCCCTCTGCAAACTGGGCAACTAATGGAAAGGGAGATGTGAGATATGGGGGACCAGAAGAGAAGAGAACTAAAGTCTATAGGCACTCAGGATGTCCCTATTCTCAGGAGTGTCTCTTTATTTTACCTCCACTGTTCTTTATTTGTCTCAGCAAGACAAAATGTGGACACCACAACAGTGGCTAACTGAAGCCGCTGAGGTTGGGACAGGAGTGCTCAGGGTCTGCATGTGGCCCTCTGGAGGCTACAAGGATGGGAGCTCTCTGCGGAGGTGCTGTAGAAGCTGTTGTCTGGAAGAAAAAGCTCCCCAACATCAGGCTTTTGGATGCAGCAGTAAGGAACACGGACCACATGATACAAAAAAACCATCAGATATCCTGAGCCCTTTAAAGAGCAGCCCTGAAAACTTGCTTGAACACTAAGCCTGGCACTATGTAGAACTGGACGTGGCCAAACCAGTGAGGGGAAGCAGAGTGCAGCAGCACAGCCACACCCCCTCACAATACTGCTTGGGCTCCAGAGATTTTCAGGCACAGCAAACTCTGTTAAACCCCTTTGCCCTTTGAGTCATCTCTGATTTATACTCATCCCCCACATGTAAAACATTTGTTTATTTCTGTAATATATTAAAATACAGTAACATTCCATACTTAGGGGGGAGCTTAGAGGGAGGGTAATGACTTACATATGTACTGTGCTACACTGGATATTTTCCAGTATCATAAATAAGAGGGAAAGCAAAATTTTACAGCTCAGCCATTAATAAGAACAGTCCACTATCACATATGGAAAAACACTTTAGTCAGTAAAAGCTGACACAACACTGATGGCATTTAGCTGTCCAGTATGAGTCATCTTCATAGAATAAATTCCAAGAGAAAATATTGTATCATTAGTTTACTTGTAACCTCACTGCAGGCAGCTGCAAAAAAATGTTTGCTTTGGTTTGCTCTAAAACAGGATAGCACCATTCCAGAAATAAATTAATTAAACTGTGGATATAGGACAAACACACTATCTCAAGGGTTAAGCCTTGCAGGCATTCCTGTGCATTACCTACAGGTAACTCTTTTTGTGCTTTTTTTTTTCTTCTCCATGCTAGCTGGTTTGAAGAAAGGAAAACTGAACACACGGTGCATGGGAGTCAGTGCTCTTTTAAGAAATAGGCATAAACTTCTTCACATCATAAAAATCCCCAGCATCCTTGGGAAGACACTCAAACACTAGAATGGAATAGTCTGAACAGCAGAAATTAAGGTTCGACAACTGTCTAGATCCCAGGTTCGGGTTGGAAATCATAGAGCAGTTACACTAATGTCTCTATTCACCACTCCTGGAGGGTAAAGCACCATCTTTTTTTTTTCATGTTTCTGCTGCTAACAGAAGTGCTCTTCAATCTCTCACACAAAGTTCCTCTCCAGGCTTGTTTGCAGGCCATTCCTCTTATCTTCCTTTGCACTCTTGCGAAGCACCAAAGCTGCACTTGCTGCCCTTGGGCATCTGTGGCAGCACAGCTAGGAGCCCATTTGAATTAAGTTTCCTGCATGGAGATGTGTGGCTCAAGTCTGAATCACCCCTGAAAACACCGATTTTTCCTCGCTGACTTGGGTGACTAAGCTCTAAGCACATGAACTTTACAGCATGCCTGGTGTTAGGTGGGGAGGGTCTGGCTGCCAGCACCTATGTGGGATGTAAGAACCTAAACACAAGTATGGATCCCAGCCCTTTGGCCTTCCCTAAAAAGATAGTTGGGCTTGGTGCCTGCCTATGTGCGCAGTGCTGTCATTAAAATAAGAGCTCAGTCATCGACACTTTCTGTAGCTCATCATTAACACTGCTTGCATGCATTTATCCATGCCTTGGGAGAATCAAAGGACAAGTTTTGCATAAAAATATTAGCAGAACTATCATTAGTAAACTGCTGATTTTGTTAGCACTCAGTGCTTGCCTTTAAACATCCTCCAGGTTGTGCCACTCTGAGACAGCACTCTCCTTTGAGTGCAGTAGCTTGCACCACCATAAGTGTATGCAAAGTCCGAGTCTGAGGTAAGACTACACCTGGGGCTCAGTCTTTTCTCACTAATTTGTTCTTATAAATAAGAGTATTTCCTCTTCTTAAACTAATCAAGATGGGGGGGGGAAAAATAATATTTTAGGAAGCTGCATGCTGTTAAATGCTTGTACTGGTAAATAAGAAGTAGCTTTTAAAAGCTGATAGACCTGAAATCTTGTCTGAGCTTCCAGAAGGAGCTGATCACACCCACAGGGAGACTGATCTTTAACCTGCAGCAAACAGCAGAGCAGGCAGTATGCTCATCACCCCTGTTACATGTGCCTTGGTGATACCTCGGGACTCTGGGCCCAAATCTTTCGTTCCATTGAGCTTGAAGAATGAGTGAATTCCGCTGTCCATGATCCAGGGCAACAAGGGAGTTGGGTTCGCCAAATAAAACAAATTGCAGAAAACGGGTAGAGTGAGAGAGTCTGCTGGGAGGTTTGAGCTTTATGTAGCACAAAAGCAATTCTCAGATATGAGGTGACCTTGAAAGTCATTCAGCTTGTGTTCACATCAGCTAATTAGCCTAACTGGCTCCTGCATGGGAAAGAGCTCGTGCTTCTGTGTGTCTAACCTGCACCTTGGATAAAAAAAAAACAGGAAATATTAACTCTGTTCCCAAGACCTAGATGTGTGGGGCGTAGCAATAGGTGGGGGAAGAAGAAAAAAGGAAGGGATGTAACAATAAAAACACAGCTATTTCTTTGTGGTGATCCTCCATCTCAGCTTTTATGCTGACTGCAGCAGATCAGGACAAGGGCTGTCCTGCCATGGGCTCTCAAATGGATTTTGCTGCAAATAGTCACTATCCATGCAGCAGAAGCACTGCAAAAAAGGCAAGCCAAGCATCACTAAGTGGCCGTGGTAATGATGGGAGCAGAACTGTCTCTGAAGTGCTATGTAGGTGACAAAAACAGGAACAGAAAGGTTAGGAACATGGACAAAGGTAAACAGGCCAGTCCCTTGGGCCAAGCCATCTAATACAGTACAAACTTGTTTGAACCCAAGCCAAGGGACTCCTGTCTAGCGAACCTGATTTATTAGCAGGGACCATCATAATCTCAGCCACTACTCAAAAAAAGAGCAAAAAAAAAATCCCAAATAGCTGCTTTTGGTAAATAAAAGGGTTACAGTGCCCTCCTAACCCTACCACACTAGCACTGGGAATTTCATCATCACAAAGACTAGAATAGTTTGGGCATCTGAAGCCTCCTGTTCCTTTTAAGTTCACAGTTTTGCTCTGCAATAGTCTTACTAAGAAGCATGTAGCAATACATTTGCTTGGATACATAATTGCATTCTGACAAGGTTTCCATATAAGGACATATTATTGATTAAATTAACAAAATTATTTTTCTCTACAGTCATGTCTACATGTTATGCCAGACCTCAGATTTATTTTGGATACTGCCAACAGCAAACTTTGTTAATGAAATAGAAAAGGGAATTATATAAATTCTTACATTATACTAAAGAAAAGATTCCTGAGATTTGCATCCAAATCATACGGGATTTTTGAGAGATTTCAGCACTTAACATCTCTTTGTTCCTTATCAACATATAGTAGAAAGGAGCAAATTAGCTTCCCAGAAATTGCCTGATGGTTCTAATACCACTGACGCCAGAGGAAATGTCAAGCAAATCAGTCACCATATTCCAGAGGAATTACTGCCTGTGAAGCGGGCTATTAGACACTCAGCCTTCCCGCACTCCACTTTGCAAGAATATAGGGGCTGGCGATTGACAGGAATACATCCATTTTTCACCCAGAGGTTTTCCTTACAAACATTTCATAGCTAATTCATGGGGTAATTCCTTCCCCTCCATAACCCACTCAATCTGTTAGGTGCCTGAATGTTCTTCTTCTTTGATTAAGAGTGCAAACTTTGAGCTACAGAAACAGTGTTCCCTTTGTCTTTGTGCAGCACCACACATAAGAATAGGCCTCGATAGGTAATTAGAATAATGACCGTAATGGCTTTAGCAAACAGAATGAACTCTTGACTGCAATTGCAGAGGATCTCTCGCCTTAGCTATTAAGAGGGTGCTGTGGAATCGAGGTCATTGTCTCTGCAGGTGATCAGCAATTTAACAACAGTGCACTGCACATGGTTTTCATCTCAGAGATAGCCAAACATGCAGTATATTCTTTATTAATCTAATTGGAACAACTACAAATCTCTCTTTCAGATCATTCAGATAAACAGAGATGTCTCAGTGTATCAGGAATATTGTCTTTCCTCTGGCCAAGTAATAAGTGAGGCGATACCAAGGCTTGGTTCAGGGCCTTTGATCTGTAATTCATTAAATAAAATTTTTTCCTTCTCACTAGTGAGAAGTATTGTTACAGAGCCAAATAGATTGTTCCTGTGATGTTTGTGATGACATTTGCTGTTTCTCATGGGATCAGCAGTTTGAATCATTTTCAAGTCTAGACAGCAGTGGAGAAGAGGAATGACTCTCTTTCAAACAGGAAGAGCTGCATTCAAAAGGAAAAGCAGATACGTTTTCAATTCTTGACCATGGTGGCTTCATCTGTAAAGTTAATGCTCGATAGGCCATGCCCTAATTATTGTGATTTGGATATAAGGTGAATGAAAAGTTGGCTGTATTGCCAGAGTGGTGGGCAGTGGTTCAGAGTCCAGCTGGAGGCGTTTGTCAGGTTTTGATTCAGGAACACGACCTAACAGGACAGCTTGCCTCATCAGTGGGGTCACCAGTGGTACTGAGTCATGCACAAGGATGTTAAGGAGGCTGGAGAAGTGGTCCAACAGGAACATTATGAAGTCAAGCAGGGGAAATGCAATGCCCTGCCCCTAGGGGAATAACCTGGTGCACCAGTGGAGGCTGTGAGCAGTCAGGTGGAAAGCAGCTCTGGTGGACAACAAGGTGACCTTGAGCCAGCTGCACCTTATGGCTGCAGAGGAGATGAGCCTCAGCCTTGGCTGCAGGAGCACAGCCAGCCCTCTTTTGCTCCTTGTGCTCCGTGTTGGATTAGTAGTCCTGCTGTCCACGGCTGGTCTGCATACCCAAGCATGTTGCATGTTTACACAATCCAGCAGATGCTACTCTGTGCCTGGCAATTTCCTTTTGGTTTCAGGTGCAGTCACTGTGTGGCTTGCGATACTCCTCAACTCATCCCAGGGGGTAACGAGGAGAGAGAGCTGTGCAGCAGGCTGCACTCGCTCAGCCTGCAGATTCCTTTTGCGCGAGCTAAGTTTGGGCACAGAGCTCTTAAATAAGCTCTTGAACTTTCCATTCCCTTTTTGGGCTAGATTATCCCAGAGACTGAGGCAAATAACTACCTGGCTCCTCTCATCAGTGGGGGATGTTCAGCATCTTGCAGACTCAGTCCTTCAGACACACCATCACAGAATCACAGAGTGCGTCGCGTTGGAAGGGACCACAGGAGGTCATCTGCTCCAAGCTCCCTGCTCAAGCAGGGTCATCCTAGAGCACGTGGCACAGGACTGTGTCCAGACAGTCCTTGAATATCTTCAGTGAGGGAGACTTCACAATCTCCCCGGGCAATCTGTTCCACAGATTACACATCTCTGGTGTGGAGAGCAGGCCTGGTTTTGGCTGACATGGGAATTTGTGCCTATTGCTCATGTGTGAGACAGGAAAAAACTCTCTATTCATATCTACTGCCAATGGGATGTCACAAAGAATATCAGACTAATGAGGCACTTAATAACAAAACACAGTTGAGACTTTTGTTATGGCCAAATCAGTCTCAATGTTAACAATTCCCTGTGGCTTGTACATGCTCATGATTGTTGTGGGCATGAGTGCGGTCACTGACTCCAAACACTGACATCTGTTTGTATCCCCCAGCTTGGAGGCATTCAGTCATAACCCCCAGATCTGCTGAGAGTCTGCAAATGGGAGTGAGCGAGTTCTCACGTGCAAAAGCAGGGAAGTGGAAAGCATTCAAACCCACTTGGGTATGCTTGCATAAACCTCTTATGGCATACTGGCTAACAGTTTGCAATTAAGCGAAAGGAGAAGAATCTAGACTGGCCCCATGATTCAATAGCAATGGCATTTTACGGAGTAAAGGGGGTCTTCAAAACTGACCTCAAGAGGTGGGTGAGAAAGTCATTCACTTTTGTACACACACCAGAGCACATTTGGTAAGATCCAGTCTGGCCAATTTAAGCACTTGGTTTGTACCTAGGTGTAAGATGCACGGTTTCGTCTGCTCAAATGCATATTGTGGCTGCCTTTGTCTGACACTGCCTGGACTCATAGAGGAGAGCAATGAGCTCATTTCAAGGTATGGCTGCCCTTTACTAAGAGAGCTGTGTTAAACAGATCACGAGAACGGCTTCCTAGAAGTGCCCATCCTTGCCCATTGACTAAGAAGTGTGACTAGGTCTGACTGGATGACCCACCCAGAAACAGATTTTATTAGAAGATGAGGAGAGACAAATCATACCATAGTCCCTTGAGCATCCTGTAGGTTCAGTCCTTAAAGAGTTCCAGCAGGAAAGCCCATGTCCCAGCACAGTGGCCAACACTCAGGTGAGATGTCTCTCTGGCTTGTGCTTGCTGTGGGTCTTCTTCTGTTAACTTCAGAGGGTGCCTGCAATATCAGCACCAGCTAAGGGTCTGAAGGAGGCAGACTGCTTCCCAGTCACTGCCAGTCAAAAATCAAGCTAAAAGGAGAGCTTTATCAGCCATTCAGAGTCATAATTGTATAAAGGATATGATCCAGCAAGACGAGTTAAGAACCAGCACAAGTCAGAATTATCACTGGAGTTATTGGAAAAACCCTCTGTCCACTGATAACCCAGTCCTTTAGAACTTTTGCCACATATGCCACCCCTTATTCAAGGAGTTAAGTGGTTTCTTTGACTGTGCACACAGGACAGGGTTAGCTGGATTGCATCTCTTCTCGTAGAAAGACTGTGCTCAGCAGTTTGTTATGGCATCCTCTTGAGTGCAAGTCATACAATAAAAGTTGCAGAAGTAGTTTCTATTATAAAGCCTTGCTTTCACGGCATGCCAAAAATGTTGCCTTTTCAGATTGGGTGTTCCAAGGTTGATTGCAATCCAAAGGTCACTGCTGAAAAGTCAAAGCAAAAAGATTTGCTTAGTTGTGAGCTGTGATTGTCCCTGTATGTGCAAGAACTCACTCATTTTCAACATCCTCTACCGTCCTTTGAAGCCCATACCACAGACCAGTGTAACAGAGCCCTGATGTGGCCCATGAACCACCAGGATGAGCTAATGGATCAATTATGTTCTCAAAACTCTGTCACATTTATGAGCATTGCTGTGAACCTGGGACCAAACCTGAAATGGAAGGGAAATTAAAATCTAGACATTTTTCAAATCTCTCCTGATAAGGCTGCATATGAGACACCAGCTTGTCTGACAGTATGAACTTTAAGGCGACATCGCATACAAAGTGTCTTTCAACATTGCATCCTTCCCATGGAATCAACAGTCATTCTAAAAAGACTTAAAAATGGCTTAAATGCTTTAAGCAGCTAGAAGACTTAATAAGGATTTAAGTTGGCTCTAATGCTTACATTGTGCTACCTTAAAGATTTAAGGCAGCTTAAATGCTTATGTGCCTTAAGAAGTTAGAGTAACAATCACTTTGTCTTAACAAAGCCCAAATAATCAGGATTTATTTGGTGAAACACTTCAGGGAGGTCTTCATATCACCTCTTTTCTGAGGCTACTAGAGACGTCTTCAGAAAGGGTGACCTGGCATCACCTGCTTAGAGTTTTCCTGTCTACCTAAATATCCACCACTTTTGCCTGGCACCAGCACCTCTCTACTTAAGGTCTATCCCATCCTAGCATGCGCGATGAAAAGGAAGAAAAAGAGCCTGGGAAAAGTTCCTACCTCCCTCTTGTTCCTGTGGGAAACTGAGGCACTGTTAGGCAGGATTTGACCAGGATGGCATAGGAAGCCTGATGCAATGAAGAACCATGAACCTGGCTCTCCCACCCACCAGGCCCCTGGGGGCTGGTCTCCCTCCAGCCATAACAGCTGTACTGTCTTCCCAACACTGGTTTATTTTCTTTTAAAGCACTGCCCTTAACTCAGCTCCATAGGCAAGAATGAAACTGCGCTGATGGGAGTTATTGTTCTAGCTTGGGGCAGCCCCCTTCTCTGGTATCCACCTCTTTCTTTGTGGCCACAACCCATTTCCACTTAAACCCCAGTCTCCCCCCACCCTGCTTTCTGCTGTATGCTACAGAAGCCATGAAGGCATCTTTTGCCATCCAGGCAGAGCACCTTCTGAGAATTTTTCTTCCTTCTGAGAAGCCAGCTCACCTCAGGAACTTTTCCTGCTGCTGGAGTTTGGGACTGCAGTCTGGACATGGACCTGGGCAACCAGCCCTGTTTCAGCAGGGGGCTTGAACTAGATGATCCCCAGAGATCCTGCCCAACCACAACCATCCTGTTATGCTGTGATGTGTCCCACATGCCTCAACATCTGGTCCTCTGAGTATTCTGAAGTAATTATAGAGGAAGCTCATTTCTAGGGCCTAGTTTTACTAGTTGACAGTGAAATTCCACAATATCTTTTGGATAATGATTGCAGTCAGGTTGGAGAGAAGAACAAACATCACGGGACGGGAATGTGGTGGGTTCAGGAGGCACAACTCTGGGAGTAATCACTGGCAGTCATCCCTGTTTGCATGCACTTATTTGGAGTTACAAAGTCACTTCTTCCCCTTCTCTGACACATTCTCTGGCTTGCTCTTCTCAGAATTATCTTTTATATAGAACAATCAATGCAGCCCACAGAGAAAGACCAGCTGAAGACACAGATTAAGTGGATTGATATCTGCAGGGGAGGGCTGTCTTGAAGCTGGGTGGAGGAAAGGGACTAGCTCAAGGTCTGGGACCCTGCTCTTCATTTTGGCTGTGTCAGAGCCCTGGAAACCAAAGACACTGCTACTGATGCTGCTGGAGGAGGGGGTGGGATGTAATGATGTGCAGGGGTCCTTCCTCCCACAGCAGCAGGATTTTCTCTGCTCAGCCCTTGTGCCCTACAGGCAGATGTAGCAATCTCAGTTCTCCATTTAGACTTGTTACTGATTTTTAACCCTTGTCACTGTATTCAGCCTTGGCCTGGCCTCTGTCCCTGATCCTTAGAGTAACAACATTCAACTTTGCCTGTAGTGCTGCATAGCTTAACCTGGTACTGCCCCAGACTGAAATTACAGGGCCAAATTCAGCTCTGAGTGCTTTGCTCCTCGCGTCGTTCCTCTGCAGCGTTTCTGCCCGAGGCCAGCGGAGCTGTACCGCTCCAGCCAGGGGCACATTCAGTGCACTGAAGTCCATTCATTAGAAGTTTGTTCTTCATCCTTGCCTGTTCAAAGGCAGGGGGACGGGGAAACGCTTGGGTCTGCACAACCAATTTGCTGTTGCCTGGCTGGCTGCTGAAACAGCACAGTGCAGAAAGCTTCCCATGGGATTAGCCATGCATTCAGCGTGCTGGGAGTTCTCACAGTTTTAGGATGGGTAAAGCATCCTTACAGGCAGCAGGACATTTATAGAGTCCAGCCAGAGTGCCCCAGCAAGGACATGACTTGCTCTCCATGGACAGCACAAGCAAGGATTTGTCAACATTGTTTGGGCCAGATTTCATTTGTGCTGAATTTGTTTTGCAAATGTTGCTTTGAATATGCTACCAATAAATGGCCCTTTTCTGGCTTTTCTCCAGTGCCTGGGACATATCCCGTTCCCCAAGCAGGCCACGAATGGAGAGTTACGTGGAAAGCATTGGCACCATGAATAGCCACAGCACAAATTCCTCGTGTCAGGTCTTCTGTAACTTATGTCCCCTTCATGCCAAATGGCACTGGGAGCTGCTTTTCTTCTGAGGGGAGGCTTCAAACATAAGACAACCACTTGGGTATGTAAATAGGGTGTTTACAAACTTTCCAGATTTAATTTTGGTTAATATTTAATAATAACTGGTAACTATAATAAGGTGTCTTCATCTTTACTGTTAGTATTTCACTTTAAAGTTACCTACCACTCTGATATGACTTTTTCTGTCTTTTTTATTTAAATAAGCAGCTTTGGAGGAGCAAGAAAGTGGTGAGTGCAGATGTTTATCATAACAGCCTTATTTTCTGTGTTTTAACATACAGGATAGACATCCACTGTGTGGGCTGGGGGAACAGGTGATACACATTCAAGTAAATATATACACACTGAAGAGGAATGTGGAAACACTTCTAGGGTTTATTTAACACGGTACAGACCTATGAGGGTACTGCCCATCCAGAAAAACTAGCGAAACTAGCTCCAATCTTTTAGAAAAGAGCAGGTGAATGGAGCTTTGAGTATTCAAAAAATAATGGCAAGAAGTGAGGGCTCTAAATAACTTATTGCCTTCAAATGTTGCTGCTAAGCTGCATGGGTTGGGAACCAGTTTCATTTTGAATAGTGCCTTTCATTCAAATCACATCTCTGTATGCTTCAAGGCTCTAATTAGAGTGTTATAACCAAAAGAAAAAGGGAAATTGGAGATATGAGCAACTGTGGTTTTAGATAAGCTTTGAGTAAGATGGGAGAGGCAGTGAAGCAGAGAGCTAATGTCATCTCCCAGTAGGGGTCAAGAATTTAAGCTCAGGGTATGCAGGATGGGTGGGCCCAAAAGGAATGCCAAATGATTTAAAACAGCAGAAGGAGCTAATGTACAGGATGAGCTGCCATGGGGGAGAACACAAGCAGCTGGTAGAACAAGATTTTTTTGCCATCTTTTGTTCGAATGAGTTGCAAAAAGCAGGGGAAAATGCTCAGGGGTGAATGCAGAGGGGACAGATTTGTGCAGACTTCTTAACACAGTTGTTAGATGGGCTGTCTTCAGAGCATGCTGCTGTGTGATTAGTTCTTGAATTAATTAGAAAAATAACAAGTGGCCCATCCTCTCTGTGGTCAGTGCTCTGAACCTCATTAGCACCAGTGCACAGCCCATTAGCAGAGGACTTGCAACATCAAACCTCCAAGGGCTTGCTGGGGAGCAGGATGAGACCTGGGAGCCTTTAGCAAGCACAAGAGCCACAGGCATCCCAGGGGATAAATACTTAGGCCTGCAAGGGTCAGACAGCATGGCATAGAGAAAGGAATTAATGGACTATCTAGGCCAATGGATAATTCCAGCAAATATCAACTAACTTGCTTTTTAAATCACACTGAAGAGCATTGGCGTTGCTTTGAACTGCCTGGTGCTCATAGTCTCAGGATGTGCTGTTTCCCAAGAGCCAACAAGAGGGAACTTGTAGACTGTTGATAGCCAGGCAAAAAAAAAGCATGCAGTAATGTTTGGCTTTGCAGCTTATTTTCTTATGAAGGTGGTTTGGGGTTATATTTTCCCCTTGAATTTTCACACATAACTACATTAGTGTAATGAGTCATGTCTGTGTATTTACAAAGAAACAGATCCCAAAGGAGTTTACGGATTTGTCATCCCAGTGCTGAATCTCTGAGAATGATCCTTCCAGATCATAATGAGATACTGTATCCGCTCATGGAGACAAAGCTTGTTCAGCTTTTCCCAAGGGGTGAATAAGAGTCATGTGTATGTAACCCTTCTGCAGGACTTGATGGGCAGTAGCCAGGGCTGCATTCAAGTGTAAGGGCATCACTCGAAACACTCCAGCTTGAGCTCAGAACCAGCAACCTGGGAAATACCAGGTTATGCTGGCTGAGGGGCAGCCACTCTTAAAACATTCCCAAATGGGAGTCAGGTCAGTAACAAACAATGCACTTATTAAAGGGCAAAAAAGGAAATTTTAATGAGGTAGGTGAACAGCATTGTAAGAGCAGATGTCTAAACTGTGACACTTTCTCTTACTTTGGGGTATAACTGCTTGGCAAATTTCCCAGTCATGTGTAACCTTCCCTGGTGGTTTCAGAGTTAGTCTTGCGGGGTAGCAAGGACTTACTCATCTGGGAGTCTGTGCTCTGCCCTGTGGCTGTGGCTGCTTTGTCAAAGGTGCTACAGTGTCCTCCTTTTGCAGCTCAGATGCTGAAAGTGGTGGGGTTGGGTTGGATTGAGGGACCCAACTCTGCCACTCTAGCCACTGGGCTTCTCATTTCTCCCAAGGGAAACAGAGCTTCACTGGGTTTGAGTCAGTTGGCCTATGGGAATGTTTGGGGTTCCAAGGGGGTACCTGGAAGGACCTGCGTTCTTGTCCATCAGGTTTGCATGTATTTTTGCTGTCTTAAGAGAAACTTTATAAAATAGGATTTTATTTCCCTTCCTGTAGCATATGCACTGCATTCCACCTGACTGCAGAGGTTGCTAAGGACATAGGTCCCATCCTTCTAATTAACTCAGTTGATGTATTTGCTTCCAGAAATATTTGGTGCTAAAAGAAAGTGAAAGGGTCCTAGAATCAGGTACATTTGGAGTACATAGTTCAGGGGATTCTTTTCCTGCTAATCTTAGGCAATTACTGGTTGTATCACACCTCAAAGTAGGGTAGCTTTTAGAGCATTTTTTCTCTTGACATACCTGCTGGGCCTATTAGTCATGTAACTGCAAGCTGTTCCTGGAATTCAGATGAATTATCTCTTCTAACACTATCTTATGACAACCATTTCCATGCATGAAACATTTTCTGTTACTGTTGTGAGAGAAAAATTAAGTCACACACCTATGGGCATTGCCCTGTATTTAGGCAGAAAGAAAAAATCCCACATGTTTAGTTATGGCAGTGGAGGTGCACGCTGTTCTGAAAAGCAGTGTTTCTTTTTTGGATGTTTATACCCATCATCTTTCATTTTCATCTGATGTCACTTTTCTCTTGTGTTAAATAAAAGGAAATACCATGTTCAGCTGAAATTCTCTGTGCTACTTCAGCTGACATATTCTATATTATCTCAAGTCACTCTGTCAGGTTCCTTCATATCTACCATCACTCTCACCTGAGCCTTTTCATCTTTCAGTCTCTTCCGTTCCTCAAATATTTTTATTGCTCTTTCTAGGCTTCTTCAGACTACTTTGACCTCACCTCTGAAGTGCCTCACAGGTTTTTCTAGTTTCAATTAACCTGGACAAATTGATGTCTTCAGCATATTTCCTTTTCTCTTCCCCTCCTCCTGCTTTGCCCATCAGGACATCAGTAGCCATGTGCTGCCTTTGCCACATGGCAAGTGAACTCCTGCTTTTATACTCTCACTGGCAATTTTTATCCATGACTGAATTTTACCCACATGCCTGTCCAGTCATCTGAGGGTCATTTTTAAATGCTCCTTAAGAATGTAAGTCTGGTTTTGAATCTGTTCTTCTCTTAACTGCAGTGGAGCTAATAGATGATGTGAGAGGCACAGCCCACCCTTGCCTTAGCCTTGCTGGCCTGCTGTATTCACCAGGTTGTTTTAAAGCAACATCCCAGCTATCAGTTCAGCCAGTACTTCCTGCTCCTGATTCAAGACTTCAGGTCCACAGCTTTTTTTTTCCGGACTGGTGCAATCACTTTGGAGGGTCTTAGCAGTCCAGAAAAATGTATCCCAAATTCCTTTAGGACTTAGTGGGGATGTTTTTACTGGAAAGTCAGTGTTGTATTGGTTCCAGTCCTTGGTTCTCTGATATGTGGTGCAGGAAGGAGGAAAGAAGAGGCCTGATCCTCCAAAGTGTTTGGGCTTTCAGGCAAGAAAATCATATCTGAGGTCCTGCCTCACAAGTCATCCCCAGGGAGCTTGGGGTTGTGATGGAGAGTGCTTCTGGAGTGAGAAGCAGCTGCCCAAAGGCTCCTGATGATCAGGGTGCTTGGTTCCACCTGGGACCAGTGAGGACATGGGCCAACACAGAGGTGAGAAGAGGACTGACAGGTGTCACCATGCTTTGCTGCAAAGATGGGCCCCATTTGCTTCTCCCAATGCATCCCATCCACCATGGTGAATGACAAACTCTTATCAATTCCTCTTGTACTGCTTGTTTCAGCCTACCAGTTTTATCTGTTTCTCCTGATGAATTTACACCTATTGAATTGGGTAGGGGATATACCAGAAACAATGGAAAACTCATGGGTGGAAAAATCCTGCATGGTGGTTTCTCAGTGGATGCACACAAAGGGCAGAATTCATGAGGCAGAGGGCTGTTCACTGGGGTTTGTGGCTGTGTACATGGGAACAAGAGACACGAGCTAGAACTTCTGTATGATAGCTGGGATTTACCAACCAGAGATTCTCACACAGGGCAGTTGATCCTGTGAAAACAGAACAGCAGAAGCCATCCAAGGACATTCCTGCCCTAATTTTATCATTTCTGTTAATACAAAAATCAGACACAGAGCATTGAAACAATACTTTCATGGTGAGATTGTCCATGGGCGTATGCAGGTGGCATGACTGCCCTTGCCCTGGGATAATGATGGACAATTTAGCATTCATTTGTGAGCTGTTGTTAAAACCTAGCCCCGTGGACACCTCCTGGTTATGTGGTTGTTGCAGTACTGGATTGTTTTTTGCTGTAAGAAAGAAATTAAATTCCCTCTGTCTAGTGGACAGTTTCTACAGAGGATTGGGACAATGCAAACTCCTTACTGTAGTATCCAAAGGTTTTGACTTTGCTCCATGTCAATAAATAACTGAAATGTCCCGTCAGTCCAGCAGCATGGGGAGTGAGAACAATGTACAACCAGATAATTAAATGTCTTGTCTTTAAGCAAGAAACAAAATAGTTTTCAATAGAGGCTGCTAAATCAAGAACCCTTCCTCTTCTAACATGATTTTGGGGCTGTGCTTGGTACCCTGTGACAAGTGATTGTGTGGGGATTTTGCTGGATGTAAACAGTGAAAAAAAAAGTTGTTCATTCTACTGTTCTGGCTTACTTATCCCAGATACGACTTCTTCAGTCCTGTTGTGACCTCAGAGGCCTCAGAGCCCTGCCATGGGTCAGCATGAAGGAAAAAAAAAACCACACAAGCTGCTCCTTGTAGGCAGAGATATTTATGTCTTGGTGTCCCACGAAGGAGGGAAGGAGAGGAACCATTCTCTGACTCCTCTAGGGAATAAAGTGCTGTAGGCCACAGAGAAGTGCCCCCTTGCCTGGCTTCACCCTGCAGATCCTCCACATTCACTCTGAATTTCTCAAGAACAGCCTCCGGGAACAAATGCAGGAATTTGAGAATGAAGTGCACATAAAAATCAAATTTCCTCAAGTGGCCTTTTACATTATGACCTACATGGTATCAGGCATTTTATTTTATTTTTTTAATTATAAATTTTTATCTTACTTTTATTTATGTTGTGCAGCACAATGGGCCAAACCACTAAATTAAGTAATTAACCTCAGGAAGATAAACAGGATACAGAAAGAAGAGAAAACAGACAACTGTAAAGGACAGTTGTGTCTTACTAATCTACTATTCTTTGCATATCTCAACAAATAAAAGCAGATTTTTGGCTTGGATTTTTGTAAATGAACAGTACAAAACACAAACTCCATAGAAGGGTTAAATAGTAAGATAACAAAAATTGCTAATTACGGTTTACTTCCAGATGAGTGAAGGCTGTAGGGAATTATGTGGGGATTTAACAACTCATAGTCACCAAGGCAGCACAATGCTATACGAAGTCCCTAGATGCCAAAGGCAGCCTGATGCCTGCTGAGAGGAATGCCAAGAATACTCAGACTTATCTCACACAGGGTTTGACGTGCATCAAACCCAGTCTGAAAACAAAAGCAAAGGAACTCTGCTATATTTCTTTCATGCTGCCTCAAAGCTTCCCATCAGCCACACAGCTGCCTCCTAGAAACTGCTCCTGAAAATGTCTTTTGATTAATACAATTTTCTTCAAAGGTGGCAGAGAATAGCCTGCTCACACTGCTCTCCTTTGTGGTCTTGTGTCTGACTCTGCTTGTTTTATACTGTGAGCTGGTGGGTTTGCTCTGTACAACTGCAAAACCTAGCTGCATCCAGTCCTGCTCCACTGGCCATGACTCCTGGACAGCACAGTGATTATGAATAAAGTTACATGAAATCGAAGCACAGCTTGAAAAGAGATTTGAGGAATTTTAAAAACTGTATTACAGAATTACCTGATCATCTTGCATCACCATGCCATAAGAAATCACTGAGATAGACGGCTGTTAATAAGGATAAGGTGTTCGGAAATGAAAATCTGATATCCTTTCTTTCTTACAAAGTAAACTTTAATCTCATTTTTCCAATGTCACAAACCAGTTGTGAAGAGGAAGGTAAGGGAGCATCAGCTGACTTTTCCCTTTAAATGTTTCTTGCGTTTGCCTTTGAAGAATTTGTCTCCAATTGCACTCAGCAATTGGACAGGAGAGCAGATGGATCCTGGCTCCAGGTGAGATGGCAATTCCCCTTATTCTCAGGAAAACCCGTTTGGCTGCATTCGCTGTTTACACCAGATACTTTATGATCCCCCTAAATTCCGAATTATTGAGCTGTTTTCCAGCTATCTGGGGCTGTTACACAAAGGCGTTACCAGCGAAATGCCGGGTTCCGAGCACAGCCACACCTGGAGCCAGGCAGCAGCTGTGGCCGGGAGTTTGCTTCTGAGCTCCCTTCTTCTGTCCATCCCCTCTGCAGCCTTATAAGCAGAGGGGGAACAAAAGCTGCGCTGGGATGCCGGGCTCTCGGTCGGGCTGCCAGGCGTAATCCAGCGCACATCGCGGTCCCAGATCGGAGATCGCATGTGATCCCCGGCCGCCTCAGCATCTCCCGCCAGCTGCCTCCACGGGCAGAAGTGAGAATGTTAATAAACACCCAAATGAAAGGAAGTTGTTGGGTTGTGATTAACATATGCTATTAGTATCTGTCGCTTTGGCCAGCCGCAGCAGACAGGCTGAACCCATACATACAAATGAGTGTCTGCCTGAACTGCGAGGAGGGGAGGGAGAGATGATTTCATTGTGAGCGTCTGGTGCTGTCAGCAGCTTTAAATCACACGGGTACTTACCAACAAAAACAGTAACGGCCATTGTGTCCCGGGACGCTAATGCGGCTTTTAAAACCTTGTTTTATTCAATAAACAGTTCTAAATGTTTGCTCACCCTCTTCTTTTCACCAGAGTTGCTTCATTTAAAAGATATTCCAAGGGGGAAAAATGAACGTCTGGCCCACCAAAGGTGTTTTCAACACGGTTGATCTGCACCTCTGGCCCTGTCGCAACGCTCCCTGGCGCTGCTGCCAGCGGGACAGGTGATGGTGGCAGTCCCGTGGGAATCACATCAACCCGCTCCTGATGAACGTCACCAGGGCTTTCTGGAAGGTCGATAACGAGCCCACAGCCTCCCACGCTGGCTAGGATGGTTTCGCTGGAGTGGTGGTTGTGCTGTTCTCTTTTCCGAGAATTACCTTTGTTGTGCTGTGCACTGCCGACCTCACCACTTCCTCTCTCTTAGGGGGCTCAAAGATTAAAACGCACAGAAAAGCCCCTGTCCATCGGCACTGCCAGAGACCTCCCTGTTAATTGCTCTCACTCTCTTCTTGCTCCAAAGAGATGTGTCAGGAACTGAAGGCTTAGCAGGTTTTATCCTCTCTAAAAATAAAGCCTCCGTGAATTCAATAAAGAATGATAATTTATAACCCCCAGATATATTGCTGGAAGTTGATAGTAGTTACTTTTTTTTTTTTTTTTCTGCAACTGTCTTAGTCCTCCTCCTCCTCTATGTTTTCAAATGTTTATTTACATATGCAATTAGTTCAAGGACCACCACTACCAAAACCAATAGATCTAGGACTGCAAACGTGATTCTGCTGAATTGCTAAACTGCCGCGAAAAACAACAAAGTCAGAAGCATCTGGGCTGTGCTCCAAGACATGGGATTTATATGATCACACTCTGCATCTTGGTTCAGTCTGACAGAATATTTTCCTACTTTCTGTGCTAAAAGAGCTTTAAAGGTCTCTGCAGGAGTTTCTGTTTGGAGGCATTTGAGATGGCAGATGATATTAGATATTTCTATAGTGCAGAAATTATTTTCTTTTCGTTTCCCAGTTTGCAGGCAGAACTGTGGTCAGCAACACTGTCTGACTCAGCCTCTCATCTTCCTGGTTTTAAAACCCCACAGTTCTCTCATTTATTGACATATTTTAAGAAAAAAGTTTTACTGCCTCTGAAAAAAATCTCATTTTGTTGTCCTTGCTTCCAGCTTTCTGCAGCAAAGCTACTGCTGTCTCCAGTTGAATTTATGTCCAAGCAAGCACTGCAAAGGACCCGTAGAATGCATCCCTAGTCAAAAGGTCCAGTGGGATGCAGTTGAAGCTCTCTGCAATGGGCTGGGGAAAGCTATAGGACCATCCCCTTCAGCTAGCCCTGTTCCAGGGGTAAAGACAAAGTCCAGATAGATGAGAGAACTGGCAAAGGAATTGTTCCATTTGGTGGTTTTCCTGATCTTCATTATGAAATCCTTAGATGTGGTTGTGGCAATACATCCTACCCTGCATACAGGGATGGACTAACCAGCTTTGATATGCACAGCATCACAGTGGGGTTTCGAAGTGGGTTTTTTTCCCATTTTGGACCTTCTGTTTCTTTGCCACTTTAGACCTTCCATTTTATCCCTGCATGTAATTTCCCTTTACGTGCTCTACATCATGTGGGCAAGAGGTTGGAGCAGCCATCCTGCATCACTGGGACCATGTCATGGTTGTCCTCACCACCTTTTACCCTCCCTTCATCAGTCAGTGCCATCTACTGGAAACTGGAGCCAGGCTGACACCCAGGCTTCTTCAAAAGAAGTGTATCTTCTACCACCAGCTGTGGCCCTACCTGGGGCTAGAGAGAAGGGTGGGGGTGGCACCACACCTCAGAGGGGACCAGAGGGCTGCAGTCAGTATGGACAGTCTTGCTTTGGTGACCCTGCACCACCACACTGCTGGATGGCACCAGAATGGTGTCTTCAGATGGGGACCTCAATCTGCTGTCAGATTTTGTGGTGGGGAAGCATCACTTTAGCACCACATCATGAAGCTGCTGCCTCTTGTCAGAAGATTTCAACAGCATTTTACTCTACATCCAAAAGCAGGTTGGAAAAAAAGTATTGGATTTGGACCCTGCAGCTAAAGCCCAATTCTAAAATCTTCAGCCAGACTGAAAATAGAATTCTAAAGCATTTTGTAGCATCAAGGAAAAGGAGATAGCCTTGTACTGTGGCTATTTTTCTCTCCATGAAGTCCCCCATTTGTAAGAGAATTCCCAGAGAGAAAATAGGACATAAGTGGGAGATACATGAGGTGAAAGCAGGGACAGGCTACCTGGGAAGATTAACAATGAATAGTATCAGAGTACACAAAAATTCAATCAAAAAGGCCAAGGCCCATTTGGAATTAAATCTGACTAAGGTTGTCAAGGATAACAAGAAGGGCTTCTTCAAACACATCAACAACAAAATTATTAGTAGGGAAAATGTAGGCCCACTACTGAATGGAAAAGGACCCATTGCAACATAGGTTGTAGAAAAGGCTGAGATACTGCATGCCTTCTTGCTTCAATCTTCACTGCCAAGGCCAGCCCCCAGGAATCTCTGACCCAAGAGACCAGGGAGAAGGTCTGGACAAAGGAAGATTTCGCCTTGGTTGGGAAGGATTGGGTTAGAAACCATTTAGTCAAACTCAATATCCCCAAGTCCATGGGTCCTGATAGGATACGTCCATGACTGCTGAGGGAACTGGCAGATGTATTGATAGGCCGCTCCCAGTCACCTTTGGAAGGTCATGGCAATCAAAAGACATGCCCGGGCACTGGAAGAAAGCAAACATCACCCCAGTATTCAAAAAGGGCAAGAAGGAGAACCTAGGGAACTACTGGCCAGTCAGACTCACGTCAGCTCCTGGAAAGGTGATGTAACAGCTCATCCTGGACTCTGGATAAATGGATGGATGGATGGATGGATGGATGGATGGATGGATGGATGGATGGATGGATGGATGGACAAAATAAGGACGTTCTATGAAGCTGTCCATGAGCCAGCATTGTGCCATTGTAGCCAGGAAGGTGAATAGCATCCTGGGGTACATTGGGAAGAACATTGCCAGCAAGTCAAAGGAGGTGATCCTGCCCTTCTACTCAGCCCTGCTGAGGCCACATCTGGGGTGCTGTGTCCAATTCTGGGCTCCTCAGCACAAGAGAGACACAGAGCTCCTGGAGCAGGTCCAGTGGAGAGCTACGGAGATGAGTAAGAGATTGGAGCATCTCTCTTGTGAGGAAAGGCTGAGGGAGCTGGCCCTGTGCAGCCTTGAGAAGAGATGATTGAGAGGGACCTCATCAGTGTCTCTAAGTGTTTGAAGGGAGGTTGCCAAGAGAATGGAGCCAGGCTCTTCTCAGTGGTGCTGAGCAATAGGATGAGAGGCAATGGGCAATAACTGGAACACAGCAATTTCCACCTGAACTGGAGCAAGAACTTCTTTACCGTGAGGATGTGTGAGCACTGGAGCAGGTTGCCCAGAGAGATGGTGGAATCTTCTTTTCTGGAAATATTCAAAGGCCACCTGGATACAATCCTGAATAATGTGCTTTAGGGGACCCTGCTGATCAAGGAGTTTGGATCAGATGATCCAGTGGTCCTTTCCAACCATACCCATTCAGTGGTTCCGTGAAAATTCATCCATCTTAAACCAATTTCTCAAATCAAGATTAAATCTGAGGGAGCTTTATGGTTTCATTTGTTTTACCAATACAAAAAAAAAAAAATTCTGGGTGTTGTGAATTTTCTTCAATCTTTTGATGTTGTTATTTTGACTTGGGAAGCTGTTCTCACCCAGCAGCAGTTGTTCAGATACATGCATTTCAAAGGCACAATAAGAAAAGATTGCCAGTGAAAAGTTCCATTAGGAAGTAGATTTAATCTCAAAATATGTATATTCATCATTGCTTAATGTATATAGTGCAGTGCCCAGGGCAATCCATTATGTGGGTGGGGATACAGCTCCAGCCTCATGAACTTTGCTTTTCATTGCATGAAACTTCCATCAGTCTGAGCCAGGGCTGCCTCTGTCCTGCTTCCCCCTCCATCCTCTGGCTCCCATCTCCTCCACAGGTCAGCACCAGTGTGTGCCTGGGCCCATGGTGTGTACCTGTGCTCTTCCACCACCAAGGAACATCCCTGCAAGTGATGGGTAGTGGATTTCTGGGGGTCTGGTTCAGTGGCTCAGTGCCTTGTCCCACTCCTGCACTGCCAATGGAGAAGGGACTAAAGAGCCATGGGGCCACACCCTGGGTTTTGCATGGAACTCCTGTGTGATGCCCTTGGCGCCTGCAGGCTTCTCTCATGCTCCAAGTTCAGCAATCTGGAATGTGAGATTTGTAGAATCAGTCCCTACATTTCCACCCTGTGGTTTCCCCATGTTCCATTTTTTCAGGTTTTTGGGAAGCAGTTTGGCCATGCTGAATGCAGCACCAGGGAGCAAGCAGCTCTGTTAGCTTCAGAAAGGGTTCAGTGTTTACTTTTCCTTTATTTTGCATATTTTAGAATATCTCAATGTATTTTTCCATCCAAATTTTTGGCATAGCTGAACATATACATTTATAATTCCAAAGGTAATGAGTGATAAGCTCTAACAGAGTGGAAACTAAAACAATCATGCTTTTCCCTTAATACCAACCATCTGCTAGAACCAGATGACAAGAAGGCATGTATCAGTTTCCTTGAACTGATGCACCTTCACAAGAAAATGCACAGAGAGGCCCATTTGCTTGTCTGGAGATAAAAGATTCATTTCCCGTGCTTGGCACCTTTGTAATACTGAAAACCCCAGACTCTCTGCTCTGGGGTGCTGCCCCCTGAAGCCTTGCTGGACACCCTTTTATGGGCAGTGTTGACACCCCAACACAGGAAATGTCAAGGTGACAACACCTTCCCCGCTAGGTGCCACCTCTACTGCCCCATCGAAAGCTGTTAATATGGCAGGCAGAGCTCAAAGCAAGACCAGACCTTTTGTCACAAGGAACTGATTTTGTTGTTGTTGTTTTAATGTTTTTTACACAGAAAGGGGGCACTTCAGAAAGGAGGATAAAAATGTGCCCCTTATGTTTTTTCATTTCATTAGGGGAAACCAGAAGGCTACGGAGTCTGGTATAAGAAGCAAAGCAAGACAAAATGCAGCATTTTTAGTATTAACATCTTTTCTTTATTAAGCTCTTCATTGCTGTGAAGAAAAGTTGAGTGTATTTGTGATGTGTTTGCATTTCTGTAAGATAATCATGTATCCAGTTACCAGTCTCTATGACTCACAAATTAAGTATAAGTATCTCTTGATGGATCCCATAAGGCACCATTGTCTGGAATCACAGGATTGCATGAAAATATTACTTTTTGTTTTTTAAGAAAAAAATAAATTTAAAAAATTACATTAAAAATTGCAATTTTCCTTCTAGTGCTGTAACTTCCATATACACAGAGTGAAAACTAAGTTCTCAACAGGTTTGGGGCCTTTTCCCTTGACAAAATGGGTGCTTTTTAAAGTTAATTTCCTATTTTCAAAGCGACATGACTCATGCTTTCTTGCATGCTTGGGTGTGACAATACTGCATGGTAGCATACAGGCACAAGTGTGGCAGCTTGAAAACCCCAGTTCATGTAAGAGAATCAGTTTTAACAGATGTTTTTTATCTCTATGATGTGGCCAGCTGCTGTGTGAGGTATCTGTACATATGTGAGGTATGTGACTGTGTATTTTAAGAGGTGGCACAAACTTCTTCCCCCCATGACCATTATCCAATCTCTGCACATACAATGGCCCTACAGCTCAAGTAGATCCCATATTTCTCCTATGAAAAATGTATTATAAGCAATTTCTTCCAAAGGAAAAGGTAAATTCTGTACTCAGTCTGAACATTATTTAAGGTGGGTTTTTTTTGTTTTGTTTTGTTGTTTTTTTTTTTTTGTTTTGTTTTGGTTTTTTTTTGTTTTTTTTTTTTTTTTTTTTTTTTTTTTTTGTGGAAAGCCTTCATTTCTGGCTGCCACATTGAAGAATCTTCAGATTACTTGCTTCTCCCACAGCTTGCTTGTTGCTTTCAGAAACCTCACCTCCTTTTAGGATATCACTGGCCATGTGATGGAAATTGCTGGTCACCTTTGAAAACATGGCTCTTCTGCATTGTCTGTGTGTGAGGATGACCAGGAAGACAGCAAGCTGAAGACTGGCCCTGGGTGGCTGAAGAAAAGAGGTTCGTGGTAGTTGTAGTGTTCCTGTGCTGCTGGAAGTCCTCCCTGGAAAAGCAAAGGAAATTTAAATTTCTAGTGTAGCAAAACAAGCAGGGAATCAAAAATAAGTCTACTTTTGAAGACCCTTTTTGTACCTCATTAAAACACTGTAGAAGACCCAAGTGATGTCTCACTGCTTAGTCCCTCTAATCTCCTTAACTCTGTCGTGAGTTTGTTTGGGTTTTTTCCCCCAATTTGTGATGGTGATAAATCCTGACAGCCATGAGACAACATTTCTGAGTCCCTGGCTTTGCAATCAGCAATAAGGGCTGAAGAGCAGGAGGTGCTCCTCCCTCCAGGTTTGCCTGGTTGGAGACTGACTTTCTGCTCTGTGCAGTTACCCATTTATTTAGATGAATTTGTTATTTTTCCATGTGATCTCCTGAACACGGCCTGAGATCTCCATCTCAAGTGGCTGCTATCTCTGAGGCCTCATTTCTCAACAGGAACAGACAAGTTCCTAGTGGCCAAACAGGAGAATGTCATAAGTTGGCCACAATAGCATTAAAGAGCCATATTGTCCCTCAGCCTTTTAAAGTATATATAGTTCAAAATTTATTTGAGCTTTCTAGCTGACTTTTTTATATGTAGATCCTGTTTGACAGTTGTTGCTCCCTCACATTTTTGAATGCTTTGACATCGCAAAAGTGCATTTCTACTCAGCGACCAGATGTGTCCTCCCAATAACAATTACGTAGCACAGAAGAAGAAACCTATTGTTTAGCCCAGTAAATCAAACTGTTTAACCAAAGAAGCCAGATTGTTATTTCTTCACTGCACATTTATAATGCTTTGTTTGACTTCTAATCTGTTCGTGTGTATATACGTACAGAGACAAATATATATGTTTCGATGCTTCAAGCACTGTGTGCACTTGCTCCACAAGCAAAGTGGAGTCCTCATGTTGATGAGAGGCTGCAGATCCATCAGAAAAGGGTTCCCTGAGCATGCCAGTCCCAGGGCTGACTCTTGCTAAGCCAGGATCCCCAGGGGTGCGAGCTGGAGCTCCGGCGGCAGCTCCCCATATCCCCATATCCCCGTATCCCCATATCCCATCACAGCACTTCCCCTGCGATGTGCCACAGCTTGGGGACACGTGTGCGACTGCTCTGAGCCATAGCTGCAAAGTAGGGAAAATATGGGTGTTGCACAGGTGGGAGAGAAATTCAAGGGGTGTCCTGGCCCCCAGCTGAGACAGCTGGAAGGGTGGGTGATCAGCTGTCACTGGACTTGGAAGGAAGCTTGGAGCAGCCAAAAAAACAATTCATAAACACAAAATGTTTGTTAGCAGTCAGCACTGCTCTCCCACTAAAGGTGGCAACCAGGCAAGAGATGTAAAGCTGCTTTTCTGATGATCATCACAATGACATTTCCCTCCTTCCCCGAAGCACGGCCATAACCACTGAAAACATTCCTCTCCCTTTCCTGAGGTGACCCCACTGTCTCCAGCATGCAGTTCCCCCAGGCTCGCTCCCCAGCCCCACACCAGGTGGGTTGCAGATGGGTTGGGTGAGCAGGGAAACATGGGTGCTGCCAATGCCAACTCACCCAGGCTTCCTTGTGCTGCTGCAACTTCCTCCCTTTTATGGTGTGCCTGTGGAAGCAGCCCCTGCCACTCGCTCCCATATGAGAAAACCTATCATCCCCATTAAATGCATTTCTGTAGGATTACCTCTCTCTGGGATGCTCCTGGATGGACAGCTCTTCATCTCATAGGCTTCCAACACCAATTTAGCTCAGCTAAGCCTTTCCCTGTGTCAATAGAATGTTGAAAGATAAAATATGCAGAGGCTGTGTCCTGCCAATAAATCCTGGTTTCTGCTCTGAATATTCACCCAACCCTTCAGCAATTTGTCTTCCAGCTGTGCTTTTGCAGAACAGCCTTCATTCTCACCTCAAATCTGCCTGTTGTAATTTTATAATATTCTGTGGGAATAGGACATATCTAGTCCTTCCTCTGGGACTCAGATATGCAGAAAGATTTTTCTCACTGTTTTCTGGCTCCCCTTAATGCTACCTGACAATAGACAAGTAGCATTTGATGTGCCATTCCTTGCCTGTGCCTGACTATTGAAATTCTCATTTTCACACACTATAATCTTTTTCCTGGAGTGAGCTGCACAGGTGAACTCACATCAGGCCCAGACAACCTGCACTGCAAATAATGAAGGTTTTGGGTACACAGTTTTTTACCAAAAGCTAGTTCAGGCCATTTCACTCCAAAACTTCAGGCCTAAAGTCATTGCAGTTTCTGCACTGCAGCCAGCTGCATTAAGTCATATAAAAAAATCTGATGAGCTCTTCCAAGATGCAGCCACCAAAGCTTCCTTCTGCATCAGCTTGGCTGTCCTCTGCCCTGGAGATAGGCAGTCCCAGAGATGGAAACACTGTGTTAGGTTACTGCCAAAAAGGAGAGAGCACTAAGAGTCAAGAGATTCAGGCTTGTTTCCCAGATTGGAAATAGTTGTCCTTTACGTCCTTGTGCAACAACACTTTTTCTCTGAGTCGTTATCAGGAAAGCTGGAACAGCATTTCCTTACTCCCAACCTGTTCTGGCCACTGGAGGGTAAAGTTTTACAGTGAAGGAGCTGAGTCTTGCTTCAAATGGATACAGCACAACCAGGTCCTGCCCTGGGAGGAGTGGGGGATTGCAGGATCATTTTCTGAATGCAGAGAGGCATAACCCAGCTGGATGTTTCTTTAACTCCCTGATACACCATCAGAGGTTAGAAACAGCTACAGTGTCCTCAAGATCAACAGGGATCATATTCCCCACTGAAAAGCCTCTCCAGAGTCACCAGAAGTTTACAGCCCTCCAACCTTAAGATGCTTTGCCCTCTCTGGTGAGGCCATGGCTTTATGGGAATAGACTGTTTGTGGGAGGAGGATGGCTTTCACCTGGCAAGGCTGTGAACCAACAGGCTGCAAGGCTTACACAGGTTTTTTATATACAATTTTGCCATACACAATTTTGCAAAATTTTGTACACAATTTTGCACAATCTGTTTTGCTTATCAGTACTACATCTTTCAAACCCTTGAGGGCAACCTCTTTTGTTTCCCAAATCTTTTTGCTTTCTGCAATGCCTTTCAAGAAATTATAATTGTATATTCCACCAGGTGATTTTCTTGCACGCAGCCTTCCGAGGTTTCGGCACCTGAATGACTTTGGTTTCATGCTGGGAAATGTGCAGCTTTTACACCAGGTTGCACATGGACCAGAAATATTGCCATGGGAAAAGGAGGTATTCTTTTTATCTAGGCATTGATTTCAAGGGATCCTTCCTTAAACCAGGCTTTGACTGGATATTTTGGAGGAAGTGACTGACATATATACTGCCAGCCTGTGTTGGCATTTTACTCCAAAAATCATAGGTCTCTGTGTGTCCAGTGCCTCCACCACCAGTGAGCTGCAAGGTGCAAACTTCTGCTAGGACCCAGCAGAGTGACAACACAAACTGCCTGGAAAAGCAGCAATTTCAAGGAACCCCTTGGATGACAGTGTTTTGCATGTCCCCAGTGAGAGACAAAACCATTCATGCTGATGTGCCAGTCAGGGCTGCAGCCAAGTAGACTGGAGAGCAGGAACAGCTGGATTTCAGTGGACTGTTAAAGTGTTGCAGCCAAAAGCCTTCATTGTGGACCTGCTCACATACCACAGACCTCTGGAGAGGATCATCTGCATAATTACAAGAATCACAGATCTTGCACTTCCCCTGTCAATGAACACTTTCCTTTTGGATACAGTACGTTCCTGCAGATTCCAACGATAAACTGCTCTAATGGTCTTTGCAGTCATCTGATTTAGCAATAGAAAAAACGTCCTAGAGCTGAGCTGGAAATACAGCTCCCTGCCGCATGAATCTGCATGGGAACAGGGTGTGTGCAGCACGTTCCATCCACGGACAAGCTAATCCTTTCTGCAGATAAAAACTGCCTGCAAAACGTAGCCTGAAAAAGTTGTTACTGAGGTTGTTGTTTATTTTTTTTTAGAGGATGGATAAAATTTCCGAGTGATAAAACAATTTCCTTGAAATACTTTCATTCAAATTATTTGTTTCCCTTTGAAAGGCTTTATTTTTTTCCTTTGCTGAACTTTCTTTTCTTTTAATTTATTTAGCTTCTAAGCTACAAGACTGTGTTTTGTGATAGGGGAGCACGTGCCATGCCAGCTGGAGCTAACGTGCATGGAGGGGGGACGGCTCAGACCCCACGGCCGCTCCAGTAAATGTCGCATTGTGCTGGTAAATGTCTCATTGTGCTAATTCGCAGGAGTCCTGCAGACAACTACAATGAAAATTGTTGTGCAATGCTATGGCTCAGGCTGTGTCCCTGGCTTGGATCAGGTTGTGGGGGCTACACCTTGCAGGGATGGAGCCGATGAGAGGTGCAGGCGAGGCACCATGTGTGTGTGTGCTGTGGCCAGCTCAAAGTTTCAGACTCAGGGATGGTACTGGGGATTTTTCTACAGTGAGGGATAAGCTTCTTTGATTAAGCACATGTAAGTTCAAGCAAAGCACCAAATACTGCAATATTTTCTATAAAGCCACTGAAAAGTTGGCAGAGCTGGAGAAGTGCTGAAAAATTAATTGCTTTTAAAAGTCACATAATTACTTTAGTAAGGTTGGAAGCCAAAGCCTTGAAAACTCTACAGAGCAAAAAATCAAAGCCTCTGGAAAGAAAAAAAAAAAAGTCACATCTCTGGCTTAAGAGCTGCCCTAGACTTCACAGGGCATTCTCTACCCCTCACTGTGCAAGCTGTCTTCTGGAAAGCAGATTTGCAAACAGGAGGATTTACTCTGATGGCTGTGGAAACCAGAGAAGTGCTGTGGGATCCAGCAGGGAGTCCCGCACTGGTGGGCTAGTGCCTGCCCGTGGGATCTGAGAGCACAGTGCCCCGAGGCTGTCCTGCTACTGACCCAGTAGAGAACAAAGGGAAGCACAAAATGTTATTCATAAAGTAGGTCAAAAGAGAGAGAAATGGGTGAACCTTCTGCCTGGGCTGCCTGACACACGCTGCTGCCTGCAGCAAGTGAGGACATCACATCCAGGTGTCTTTGGCCATGAAACTCCTCCCAGACGGTTTGATGGGCAGTGCCTTTCAGTGGGCACGTTAACTGACCCCTCTGCAGAGGGGCAGGGCAGAAGAAGAGAGTGCTCATCTCCTAAACAACAGCAAAGAAGGAACAATTATTCATCACCTTTGCTCTATATGGATTCTGTAGGTTTACCTGGCGAAATATTTCTGTGAATGGCAGTTTATATCAAAGCCTGTCACAGATTTAACAGGGGACAAAAAGAGAAAGAGGGGTTTAATGCCTCCTCTGTCCCTCCCCATTAGACACCAGATATCAACACCTGTCCCTTCTTCTCTGTTAAGTAAAAGAAATGGACACATTATATATTCCTTCCTACCCCCTTCAGATGAACTGAAGCTGCTTATATCTATTTTGGGTTGTCTGCTAGCTCATTTCCTGGTACTCCCAGAGCACCCAACAAGCAGAGCACTATACAGGTCTATAAGATGAAAAGACATGAAAAATAGCTGAGGAAGCCGAATTACAGCAAAAGTAACTTAACAGGATTTGGTGGAGCTGTCATCAGATGAATTTTCCACCAGTGTAATTCCAGTGATGCAAACAGCAACTAACTCATACAGGAAAAGATGCTAATTGAAGCTGGGTCCATTGCTGGAAGGTGACGGAAGGAAGGCACCTCCAGAAGCTAGGCAATTTGCATGTTTCCTGGAGAAAACTTCAATACAGAAGGAGAAGCAAACAAACCCGATCTAAAGTAAATAGAAACGCAAACGTATCTGGGCAAGGACTGATTTGAGACCAAATGAGAAAATCAAAGTGCACCACCTGGGGCTCCCGGAGGGCCTGGTGAGAGGCACTTATCCTGTATCCCACAGAGAGGACAGCAAGGTAATTCCTGAAAAACAAGGTTTTTCCTTGGAGTAAATGTGTTCTTGCAGCTTGGATGTAAATTAGGAAAAGCCTATGGGAAGAGATAATACCTGTCAGTAGATCAGCTAAATATCATTGAGGGAAAGAAGCACATAAGCCTCCTGTGGGTACCTTCTCCATCAAGCACTCACTGTGTAACATAAATTGGCTTAATATAAATTATATTAGGAGAAATAAGTGTAAGTGCCTGACAGGATGATGGCAGACAATTGGCTCTACGCAAAGGCAACAGCCGCAATTTGGTTGTAGGACTGGAGGTTTAAAGACATGAGCCAGGCAAGGGTACAGGGAGAGATAATATTGTGCAATCTATATATATAACTCTGGTCTGTGATCTCCTGGGACAGAACCATGTAAAGATTTGTTTCTGTTCCAAGACCTTTTAGAATAAATTTCTCTAGAAATGAAAAATGAAATCGATAAAAATAAAAAAGGATGGATACAGTTTATGTGATTCTTATTTCAATTTTTCATCTCTGGTAGCCTTTTAACAAAACTCAGCATCATCTGCTCCAAGCACACTTAAAATAGGTACTGATCAATTTTCTCAACACTCCAGAAGAACAAGGTAAGTTGCCTCATGTGTTTTAGCAGATGAAAAGCACTAAACCAAAAGGTGGTAAGGTTTGTCCAGAGGCTCAGGGCAAGATTGTGGCAGAGCCCAAAACTACACATTTGACTTCTTAATATCCCACCTGCTATTTGGCCACTTCTCTCTCTCCTCCAATGATACTAGCATAGGAGCTAGGGTTCAAGGTCCTTCTGAGCACTTACAATTTGCACAAGTGTTTTCTTGTATAAAAACACAAGTGAAAATTCTCCATCCATATTTCTGAAACTTGGAGCTCTGCAATTGAGAGGAGAGATAATTAAACATGGGAGATGGGAAATCTCTCATCTCTGGCTTCTGATGTGATCTGGAGTGAGTTTAAGCCTAAGTCTTTTTAACTCCAGCTTCCCACCACTAAGTCACTATAAAACCAAGAAATATGAAAGTTATTAGATGAAATCCAATTATCTATACTTCATATACATACATAATGTATATACAATGAATATACTTTATATGGTGTGGTTACCTCAGCAGATAATGAGGAGATCCATGGCACCAAAACCCAGTAAAAAGGGGGAAGCTCTCCTTCGCAGGGTTTTGTAATTTGAGGGGTTTTTGTGTGTGTCACCAACATCTCAGTCACTTAGGTTTTTCTCTTCCTTTCTTTTCTCTGTGTTTACCTTCTGCCACAACAGCTTGTTTGCCTGTCTGCCATTAACTATAGTGTTTGCACATCAGCGGCTGCCTTTGGATTTACTACTTGCTTCAGTAATGTGGAGAAAATGCAACTTTGTGGCCTGTAATGACAGAAAAAGGAAAAAATTCCAGTAGCCTCTGGATTTAATAAAGAAACCCACAAAAATCCTTCCCAGAACTCAAAGCATTATCTTCTGCTGGAGATTTCTTTCAAGAAAAAAAAAAAAAAAGAAAAAAATATAAGAAAAAAAACCAACCAAACAAAAAAAAAAACCCCAAAAAATTAAAAACTCCCCAAAAATGCCAGCCAGCTCCCATGCCTGCTGTAGAGCAGATTCTCTGTTCACAGAGCTAGAAACCAGAATTCCTACCTGGTCATGCCAGTTGCAGCTGTGTAAAAGTGCTAAGCAGGGTCACAGCCCTCTTGGTTACCAGCTCACCTGTGCCAGTGACAGCTTGAGAAGAAGAGTTGGTTTCAGGGGAAGAGCTAACTGCCCTCCAGAACAACAACATTAGGGGCTTTTGACATGAAAAATTAATGTTCTTTGTCACTGGGACTGAATTACTTGTCTTCTCTCACAAGTCTGTCACGAGCCAAGATGACAGCACAGCAGAGGCAGCCCACCTGCACGAGCTGCTGCAGTCTTTAAGCAAAGGGCCAGAGCTCTGCTCACCAAATAGTTCTAACCTGCTGCTTGTGTGTCTGTGAGACATGTGTTGTTTGAGCTCTTATAAAGCTAATGAGCCCTTTTCCCTCAGGTAAAGCAAAGGCAAGGCAGGAAGAACATGGTAAGCACACTTGGCAGTGGGCAGTGTCCTCTGTTTGGCAGAGGATAGAGAAGACTCTGTCTCAGCAAAGGAAAAACATGAAAACGTAATTTGCAATGTCTGCTTCTTGAAGCTGTTGAACACAGAGCTTTCTGCCCAGCTTTATCCTTGCTGAAGGCAAAATAAAGCTTCAGGGAAACCCCTGGAAGCCACCTCAGCCTCAGGCAGAAGCTGAAAAAGCAGCAGTGACTCCCAGAGTAATGACAATGAGGAGTATAGCGAAGCTTTTGAAAGTGAGGAGTAGAGCAGAGAATAACCAGTAAACAAACAAAGAAACAAGAACCAACCAAATCCCTGGAAAAAAGAAATTAAATAAAACCCCAAAGAAATCCTGCTCACCCTCACAGCTAACTCCCACTATCCTGTCCAGGTGCATGGGTGTAGTGCTCTGGGAAATGGACTCTTCCTCAGACTTTGAGAACCCAAATGCTGAAAGCTAAGGGACTATTAATCTTCATCAGAAAAAGGTCTGCCCATCATTAGAAATCAACTTGAAGGATTCCAACTAGAAGTGGCAAGCAGCATTTCCTTTGCACCAGAAGGGCACAAGGGAAAGTTATTGTTGCTTCATATTCCTCCATAACTAGAGCCAAGGGGACTGAGGGGGAACCAGTGTCCTGGGGCAATACAAGACAAACACAGAAGCCAAGGGAGACTTCACCCAGGCAATTTTAGGTGTATGCTTAAGCTCAAGACACAAGAAGCTAAACAGATCCTCAACAGTGCAAGAAGAAAAGAAACAGAGACAGTAGTTTATGCCATTTTTGTGTGCATTATTCCTTATCTTCTTGGGTCTGATTTTATATTGTGTAATTATGTTAAAAAATCCCACATTTCCCCACTACCTTTAGCTTGACAGTAGTGAACCCCAGAGCAGAGCAAAGCCAAGACTACTCCAAATCTGCTTTGGAGACCACCAAACCTACTTTGATGTGCCCTTTGCAAAATAACTTGGATAGTCCCCAGAAGCAGGAAGCAAGTGTCCAAGGCAGGCCTTGTCACCAGTGCAGGACTAAAAGCACTTCCCACTGCACTGGAAGTTCAGGGACCCGAGGGAGGAAAGTTGAGACAACATCATACAAAGTATTAGCTGAAAAGTGGGAGACCATGATTCACAGGACAGTCCTTGCAGGGCCGACTTACCAAACCTTTGCCATGTTTAGAGCTCTTTTGAGACAATACGCAGTTTTTCTATCTGTATCTACACCATTCTCGGTCTGACTGGGTCAAAGAACTTGAATTCATGACTGAGTGGCCAGGGTGGCTCCTGGAGAACTACGTGAGCAGGATGTCAAAGCTGGATGCAGCTGCAGAGGGGCAGCTGCAGAGCTCCACATGGCATCCTGTGACACCATCCGTGTGCTGGATGGTGTTAATGGAGAGGAATGACAAAGGCTCACTTAATCCCCACCAGTAAATCTGCTCCTGTAATGCTGCCAAGCCAAGGTCTCAGGCCAAATGTTCACTGCAGCAGTTCTGCCATGTGCAGAAAGATCCTCAGTGGGGTCACAGCCAGACTGGGCTGCCTCCCCATTTCTCTGCAGCATCTCCAGAGAGGTGGGAAAGAGGTTCTCACCTTGCTGTGCAGAGGCTATCCCCAGGCTTCATGGAGATGTGAAACCACCAGCACTGCAGGCAGGCCAGCTATTTCCTTTCAGAGGCCCTTCCAGGCAGTTTTTTGCCTGCCATCAGCAGAAGCATGGCATAGCTTGCAGACACCCACCACTGTAGCAAGCCAACTCCACACACTGAGCGTATTTGACATGGTAAGTTAAAAAAAAACCCCAAACACTTAAACAAGTGAGCTCTAATGAGCCTCAGAACCCCACTCAGTAGCCTGTGGTCTGCGACAGAATAAAAGGGTGAGGTATTGCTCTGTAAGGCTCTCAGAAAACATTTTGTATTGTGGGGAGCAAAGAGCAAAGAAACACTGGCTATGAGAGAAGTAAAAGTAAATTATGGTGTTCACCAAAAGGATTTAGGAAGTGACAGTCCTAATGGAACAGCTGACACACTTGAAAATCCATAGATGAATGATAATATAATATCAAGACAAACAATTAATTTTGAGCAGCACCTGCTGCACAAAAGACACTCACAGCCCTTGAAGCAACATGAGGATCTGTACATGCTTAAACAAAAAGAGATGCCCAGTCTGGTAGAAGGTAAGAACAGCTATACATAACACCAGCAGCAAGAGAGTCATATCAAACAGGGTTTTGATCGTGCAGAGAGCAACAGCAGTCAGTTGAATAGCTGAAAGACAAAGACAGCCAAAGACTGATGCTCAGCGACAGGGACTCTCTGGGGAAGCAAGGAGATGAGTTATCTTTGGAGATTTAAACAACCTGCTGTCTGTGCTGCACTGCTTTCCTGTGTGACCGTGAAGAAGTCACCCAGCTTGCTTCAGTGGCCTGACACAAAATAGTCTTTCTGAGAGTGTATCTGGGAAGGTTTGTAGAGAACGTTGTGATACTCAGATAGAAAGAGGCACTTTCTTGTTGGAACTGAGTGTTGGTTGGCGTCTGAGGGCATTTATGACCATCTGTATTTATAACCACCCTCCAGAAAGGAGAGCTGCAGCTTTCAGAGCTCAGTCTGCAGTAGAACAGTGCTGCAAGCTGTGTGGCTCTTTTTTTTCTCCCACCTTGAAGCCAAACTAAAATTCAGTTTTAAATGAACACAGCCGTAACCCTCATACCCAAGCCTGCAACCAAGCACCTGTGGCAGTTGCCAACATGCACAGACAACTGAGAAGTTTATCCTCCAGCTCTGTCTTTCTCAATGCTTCCAGTGTCTAAGTGTCTGATCCCGTATCTGAAAAACCTCGGGGGCTCTCTCCAGATCTGTGCAGCCAAAACCCCTCTGCTCCTTTGTCTCTGATCCTGCATGGCTTAGTGGAGGTGTGGACTGCCTGCGTGCCGATAATCTTAAGGACCTACAGAGCTCCTTAGAAACTCTTCAATCACCATCAGAAGCCACCATCCTGTGCTGTAGGGCATGGACAATTCCACCTCCACTCCTTGTCACCAAGAGCAAATCCTCTCAGGGAAGAGATAATTAGTCCTTTTGATTCCCTGAGACAGCCCAAAAGGGAGGCACAGACCAGTCCCCCAGCAGCCTAAACACATTTGTCTAAAAAGAACCAAAGGTGAGCCAAAGGTTTGAGCTTGAGCCTTCTTCCTTTATTGTACTGCCTCTGCACAGCTATTGCTCACCACATCAGAGACATGCCTGCTCTTGGTGTTACCCCATTTCCTAATTGATCTGGATTCCAGCTGCAGATATTTCCACTTTTAGTTAATCCTTTTTGTTTATTGCCGGCGAAAGGCACGATGCAGTTGGAATAAAAAGCACTGGATTTCCTCCTATGTGTAATGCTTTCACAGGGGTGGTGGCATCCCCTGCCAGAGGAACCTCGAGGCAGGACATTGCAGTAATCTAATCAGAAGGAGATAAGGGACTGGATGAGCCTTGCAGTGTCTGATACGGATAAACACCAGACCAAAGCTTGTCAGCATTCATGAGAGAATAAGCTAAAGCATTTGGACAGCAGCAAAAAATTATTTTTCATACGATAAGAGCTATTACAATGAGATTTAATTGGCACCTCACATTTTAAAAGCAAACCCAAACTCATTTCATCCATGTCTCTGTACTTGCCCACTTCCTTTGGCAAGAGAAAAGAAGCTTGAATTCGATTAGCAGACTTGACTGCACACTATTCTGAGCTGAGAGAACACTTCTCAGGGACTAATTTATTCCACAAATATATTATTTTTCTGCTCACAAAATACCCACAAACACATTGCAGTTTCCGTACATATTTCTCTTTGAATTTTTTGGCACATTTTCATGAATTGTTTGTGAGTTCACTGTCTGCAGTGTTTAATGCCTGGAATCCAAGTGGTTGGTCAGGGGCAGTTGGTCACGTACATCACATACTATTATTTCTGCTGGTCTCTGGCAGAGACAGTCCTTCATGGGGTCCAATTCAATGTCCTTTGATCTCAGTGAGACTCCCTCTCTGACTTCAGTGCACTTGGGTGCAGCCCTTTGTTAGAGAACTCAAAGAAGCCACTGGGCTTTTAGTCTCTCAAGCTGGGCTCAGATTTATTTAGGAACTCAGCAAACATTCATTCCTTCCCCCACAGGCCTTTCTCAGTTACAGTGAGAAAGAAAAACTTACGTTTTCAAACATCTGTTGGAGCCAACATTTTCTTTCCTTGCTACTTGCGTGGCTGTTCAGACCAGTGAAAAATAGTCATAAAATGGTGCCCTGCTGAACTTCACACTCTACACTGGTGCAATCAGCAAATATCAGATGAGTGAAGGATGAAGATCGTTGCCTGAACCCACGGTTTGCCAATTTAGTTTCAGTTTTGTAAAATGAAAAACCTGTGTCACCCCCCAGGAAGTTTAAATTTTAAAAGTTTAAATTTAAAAGTTTAGAACCCTTCTTTCTCATCAGGAGGCACAGTCCCCAGCCCTCCCTATGTTTCTACCTGGCCATCTCCCTGAGTTTACTGGCACCTGCCTCCAAACCTATATCTCAACAATGCCAGGCAATGACCTGCCCCAGGAGGACTGTTGGGAGGTGCTGACAAGCCTGTGTATCTTGAGATGCCTGTTTTGATCTCTAGCAGTCATGATGCTGAGAGGCAGCAGAAGAACCAGAAGGACTGACATAGAGATTTTTCTTCTCCTACTCCTTCAGGGCAGTGCTGTACTGGCAGCTCATTTAATTTTAAGACTGTCTGCATATAAAAATATAAATTGTCTTCCCTTCAAAATCTCGTTTAAAAATAGCACTATTTGAGGAGTATATAAATAAGTAATCGTTTGGAACACAATATTAGAGCTCCCTTCTTTAATTAAATGGTTGCTTCATGCATTTCAAAGCTCTGTTCTGACACAGTCTTCCTGCATCTCTCTACTTTTACTGTTATGAACAAACCTCAGCTAACTGCACCATGAATTTTAAAGCAAACTGGATGGCTTGGAGTAATAGGACTATTAATATCCTAATTGCTTAGTTGTGTTTCAGACTAGCCCATTCTCAGGCAGACAAAGGAAGAAACAACATTTCAGACACACTGTTAAGCAGGAATGGCTTCAGTGGCCATCACTGTCTCCTTTTGACGTCTGCCTTACAAGAGAACACAGAGAAAATATTCCAGTGACAGAGCACATATATATTTTTTCTCTCTCTCAATCGACATAGCATTTGCTAGACACAGCCAGGAATGTAATCCTGACTATTCAGACCAACCCCTGTTCTGGTCCCAGATGCCTCTGGAGGGTGAGTAGAAAGGCCATGCATTTCCCTTTGTTGGAGTGCATTCTTTGTGTAATCCCTGGATTGGGTCAGACTTTTTTTTAGTATCCCAGAAGTAGAGAATGGAAAACACACATGACATGAGGCCAACAGTTCACCCCATCCCCAAGCAGGATTATTGACTATGCTTTATTTATTAACTCTGCTTCCTCTTCATGGTTTTTGTCTTACCCAGTTTTAAGTTTCTGAAGTCACACAGCTTTTGCTCTTTCTCCCAGGATGCTACTAGGAAGTATATTCTAATAAAAGCTCCCTGATTTCTAGGTCTATAGCTTCCCATTATTAATTTTACCCAACTACCCATGCTGTATACTTAAAGGATAACAAATGCTTTCCTTGGCATTTTAGAGGACCATTGGTGACTGTTTAGCTCTTCTGTACATATTCAGCAGTTCTTTTTTTGCTTGCAGGTCTTTGTCATGCTGGGAATCAGATTTCCCCAGCACATTGCTCTTTACTTCTCATGTAAGCTTGTGAGCAGCTGCCAAACAACTTTTTTTTTTTTTTTTTTTTTTTTCCTGAATGACATGAGGGAAAGGACAGGAGGTCCTAGCTAGAAGAACACAAGGAAAATCACAGCCTTTGCCTCTGGCCGGCTTGCTTAGACACTTGCTTTTTGGGAGGGAGAAAAAGAAAATAAATTATGTCTGAAGATGACCATTTTTCATCTGACATGAATGGACCTAAAAATTCCCTGGAGTCTTTCCCCCAGAGGGCAACTCACACTGTGTGTGACATGGTATGGGGTCCACACAATGGTTTTAAAGGCCTGTTTGATGTCTAAAGCAGCACTGGGAGTCCATAGTCATGTAATGAAGCTGGGAAGGAGATGAGGCATCTTCATGGGAGCTCTCTCAGTGCAATGTTTAACTTGCCAGGGTATTGTATACAGGGCAGCACAACCTCATAAGCCCTTTGCTGCCTCTCACCCTTCATTGCTCCAGCTTAACTGAGTAAATGTTTCTTCCTTGTCTCCCACCTAAGCTCAATGCCCACCACCCAGACAGGGGCTGCTGCAGCTCTAAACCAGGATCCACCTCAGCCTCAGAGGGATGGACTGGTGCTCACCCTGCACATTCGTCCTCAAGGCTTCCACAGCAGAATTTGGTCAGAGCTCATGTGGGACCAGCCCTACTCAGAGTACTCATGACCCTGACACAATCCTGCAGGAGGCTTTGGGGCTCTGTAGTTGGGAGCTTAGGAACTCCTGAAAATTCTAGTTAGTAAGGTTTGTGTTAAGATTTATTCAGGTATCCCACAGAGATGAGCTGCTTTTAAATCCCAAGTTTAAATCCCCTTTAGATTTACAGAGGACTGTTCTGAGTCACCAGGCACCTTCTTTTCACCCGCTAAGGTACAACCTCTGCATTAGGAGGACACACACACATTGCACAAGTGTGCCGCTCCTTTTCACGTGTTTTCTTTTGAATTCCTTCTGAATATGCAGTGATACTCAACAGAGGAGCTGATGTTCAGAGTGAAATATGCGGACATTTCTAAATACACTTTGTAAAACCATCTTGAGTTTTTCGTGACCTCAACCTATATGCTTGGCTGCTTTTGTTGTTACAAACATGAATCAGCCTGGATGCCAGGTTCAGGTCATGAACAAGCATTGGATGGAAAGCTGCTGTGGGAGGGAGAGGTGGGCTGCTTTTGAATTTTCTCCTGCTCTTTTGGGCTTGGAGGGGTAGGAGTGACTGAGCAGGCAGGAGTGCTGTAGCATCAAAGCACGCCATGGGTCTGTGACAGAGCTGGGAAGGAGCTCAGGCACATAAGAGATGCAGCTGGGGAAAGGAAATTTTCAGAAGAAAAATAAAATGGATTCATCTGAAAGCAATTTTTTTCTTCAATAAAAAAGAGGAAGGAGAGATACTGCTGCACTCACTCTGGTCCTTATTTTTAAGCACTTGAAATGGAGTAACTTCATAGGAACCTTTCCAACATCCAGAAGTGGCTCCTCTCGATTACACAGGATCTGCTAAGTTGCTTGAGGCTTATGTGGTAATGACATTATTCAAAATAGCAGTGGTCTGTCTTTTATCAATTAGGAGAACAATGGCAGAATCATCTTTCACTAATCCCTAATCCTCTCCACAACTGCTTGAGATCCCCATTCACAGGATCTTTGTTTTATTTACATGTTTGTTGAGATGGCAGCTGTGAGATTAAATCAAATAACTTTCAGATTCTGGGAAATTCTGAACCTCATAATGAGAGTAAATAACAGACTTCAAGAAGAAAGCTTTAGGGAACAGCACAAGAAAAGTTCTGTTTAAACTTAGACATTTTAAAACTGTAGTAGTTATGAGATAAAACATAAGTGAGGTACCAGCCATGCTCCCCATGTGTGTGACTGTAGGGACTTAATGGGCTTTATTTCTCTGTCCAAAATGGGCAATGGGGGTTTTGTCATTGCCACCCAGTTTCCAGACTGGGTCTAAGGACTTTGACTCTCTGAAAGAAAGCACAGTCATGCAAGCACTGAAAGATATGGGCACCTCTACATATCACAGGTGGGGTTTAGGTACAAGGCTTAGAGCCATTTGCCAAATTTCAGTTTCTCTCCAGTTGCAGGTCGTAGTCTTCTTCCATGCAATATCACACTAAAGTGCTAGCTGGAATTCTGTTGGGTGCTATCCTCAGGCCTGATAATCATCATTGCACAGAGACCAAAGAATGATGGGCAAAGACATCTCCTGAGTGCAATTTGGGGCAGTCTTCTTCCTTTACTGGTTGTAACCACTTCTGCAGGTTGGATGGTTTGGAAACAAAGTCATCAAAGATGGTCTTAGCATTGCCCTTTAGCAGCATTTTAAGAGTTTACTCAGAGAGGCTCTTTTCAGATATTCATTTACACCCTGACTGTTTTTCCAGACAGATTCCTACTGAGCCAATGTGGTTACACAGTAAACACCACTAGAAGCAGGCCAACATATGGTATCATTTAGGTACAGAGCAGCCCCAGCACTATTATAAAAGTGTTTCAGTATCTCTGGTTCCATTTCTAAGCCAAATCAGCCCATTTGAACTCAAAATTAGGGGGAGCAGGGGGACAATGTGTTGAAGAAACTTTTATGACCCATGAAAGGAGTTTTCATCTGATACCATGTTTCATGCCTTCAAGAGAAAGAGGCCTAAGGACAGGAGGGGAACACTGTCCAAAAAGCAGTTGACCCTGTAGTCATCTGATTGCTCTGCTACAGGCTAGATCAGTGAGATGCCATATAAAAATAGCTTTGAAGTCTTTACAATCGGACTTCTATACAGCCTTACCCAGTTCTGCTGACCTAACATAAGAAATGTGAGCCACTGCAGATACAAACAAATTCAGCAAACATGAGCCGCTGGGATCTAATGGAAAACCACTAGTCCCACTGTGACTGCTTCTTAGCCTTGCAAGCAGCAGCTGAAAGTACAATTGCAGGCAATGCAGCCGGAATCAGATGTGTGAGGGAAGGAAATTCTGGTTTTCGGCAAAAGTGAACTTCTGGGGAACTTGTCAAGGCATCTTGCCTGCCTGCAGGACTGGAGCAGTGTAAAGTTACTGAAAACCCCACAGGGAATCCAGATGTTTGGAAATTGATGAAAGCCTCCAAGCCTCCCAGAAAGTGCAAGGAGGCTCTACCGGTGAGGAGCATCGGAGTTTGTGGCAGCAAAAGAAGTGTGAGGCAGAGTGCCCATGCCAGCGTGGGGTGGCAGGGCAGGAGTGGTGGCTGTGGGAAGGGCAGGGGGAGGGTGTAATTATGTCTTTTAAGGAGCATTGCTGTGTTTGGTGACCCTCTGCAAACCAACTCTCTGCCTACCAAGTTGCTTTTACCCAGCATAAGGCACCAGAAGCCTCAAGCTATCTGCAAACCTCCAGTGGGCTCCTGGCAAAGAAGGGCTCTGAGCCATGGGGAAGTTTGAGGGGGCAGGTCTGGTCCTCGGGGTCAGATGGGAATGTGAAGTGCCAGCTCTCAGGCCCAGAAGGGGCCCCAGGGCCCTGGTGACAGGAGAAGGGGAGCACAGGCATTATGGTTTGGGTTTGGTTCCAGCTGAAGCCTAAATGAAGGCAGACTGTGGGAGCTGCATCTCCTCTCAGCAATGGGATACAAAGCCAAGGTAAGGCTTTTGGCCTCATTTATGACAGCAGCAGATAATGTCCCTCACCAAAATGAGCATGTGGGAAATGTGTATAACATGCAAGATACACCACACAGAAAGAAGAACATCATGAAACTACACAGAAAAAAGAATCTAAAGGTTGTTCTTGCACTGTAGTGGTTCAGATGAGGACTGGCAGGAAGAAAATCTTTCAGAATTTTTTTTTTTTAGAAGACCAGTTTCCTCCAATAGGAAATTTAAAGGTATTCAAAGAACTCAGAGTTTCTCAATCTCAGCAGTGTGCTGTTCACATTTGCCCCAGCACAGGCTTGCTGAGGTATCACACACCAGATTTTCAGTAGTGGCTAAGTAAAGATCTAGAAATACATCTATATTTGGATCATAAATGAGGCACCTCACACCTACTAAGCAGTACAGACTCCTCTTTCCTGCAAATTAAGCCATTTGTCTGCTTTAGGAGCATCGGCTTCCAACACCCATGATTAAACTGTAAGGCTTCTAAGGTTTGTTAGACATCCTTACACAGGGAAGCCAGCACAGCAAAATTCAGCAGGCCACCTCCTCTATATCAAGATCATCACTGATGACAACGTGTTACCTTGCATTTCTCCAAATCAGTTATTTTCTTGCTGTTTTTTGGGTCCATAACTTGAAGCAATTTGAAGTAATTTCTGTCTTCCAAAGATAGGTGTTCAACATCTTCAACAAAATCAATCTTATTTTAAAAGGACCTTATATTGGATGACCAAAACTTGCTATCATAAGGGAATGGTCTCATTCATTTTTTCACTGGAGTGTCCTTGCAATGACTACTGAGTCACTCAGCAATGAGATGCTGGCACTAAATACACGTAAGAGAGATATAATGATCTCAAGTGAGATAGAAATATTGTAGCTTGACCTGCTACTGAGATATTTACAGTGCAGGTGGTTTTTTAAAAAAAAAAACTTCAGGACTTAAAGACAAAAATCAGCTCTTGAAGGCTTTTAAGAGACTACATGAAGACTGGAAACTGCAGCCCATGTCCTCACCACCTGAAGGGCTACAGGTGGAGCCCCAGATCAAGTGCAAAAACAGCTGCTGTGGACTTGCTGGGGAAAAAAAAAATGGATTCCAGCAGCTCAAGGAGGTGCTGCCTTTTGGAGGCATCTTAAGGAGAGTGTCACAGACAGTGAGGCCTGGTGTTGTGGACCTTTTTTTCTCTAAAAGCCCTGTTAATGCAGTAGTGGAAAAAGTGCTGACATTGCCACTTTGTTCGTTGGTACGCAGATTCAGAAAAGGAAGGAAGGGCAGGTAGCAAAGCAGAGGGGAGACATAGCCCAGGGCTATAAAAAAAGAAAAAAATGAAAGAAAATTAGACTAATTTTTAACAAGCAGTGCTATTTCTGTGTTGCACAAGAGCTGCACAAGTCATGCTGAGCCTTCTGTGATTGGTATGCGTATGTTTAGACCAGTGTTTCAGGAGAGGGCAAGAGAGAGTCCCAGGACTGTGGGAGACCTTCTACTTATAGCAATGAATTAATTCTAATTAGTCCTGGAAATGGGTCTCTCCGGCTCTTTGTTCTCTGAAATTGTGCTTTTCAGATGCACACTTCTCAATTAGCAGCTAATTATGATGGTCTTGCCTCCTTGAGGCTAGACGGGGTATAAAAAACCACACCACACACACCCCCGACAGCTGTTGGAGTTTTGCCTTCAGCTTGAACAGCAGAATTATTGATATCAATTTCAAGGGTCTTTCAGTCTTGTCCACAATCCCTCAGAGAGCTGAAACATTGCTATTTGTGACACTACTGAGAATTATTTGATGCTGTGGAAAATACATCACATTTCCAACCCTCACCAAATGTAGTGAAAACAAAAATAGGCAATATGTGTTTCCTATAGTCTATCCCTCCTCTCCTTTCCTGGAGCAGAGGATATAAGGAATCCAGATGCAAACCTCAGCAGGTTTTGAAGAATAACTAGGTGTTCCTACACTGTTTTGCTGTCGTCAACCTTCCTCTTGAACTATTGTTAGATAAGGGTGATAGAGGCCTAACCAGAATACAGATCAAGTTTCCCATATGCCAAGGACCCAAATCATGTATTTCTCCATAAGCTAGTTCCAGTTTTGTAGAATATTGCAAGCCCAGCAAAGAGCCTTTTCGCCCTTTTGATAGTGGTTTTGGCTCTGAAGTCAGGGCAGATAGGATGGGGAGGAGAGGCATATGAATATCAAACTCATGCCCACATCCTGCCTCTGTTGATGGTGGCAGGACATGCTGCATAGGGAATTGGGTGAGTACAATCTGCATTTGCCCTTTATGGACCCGTTGTCCATGAATTTACCCGGCAGCTTCTTGAACTAGCTGGTAGTACCAGTATCCACTGTCCTCTGCATTAATAAATCCCAGAAGCTCATTGTGTAAGAAATGGACTTTCTTTCATCTGTTTTAAGATGACCTCCTAGTTCAAGCATCATTTTTTCAGTGTCACCCCTCATTTTAGGCAGCATATATTTTCTTCTGCATGCAAGAGAGAAAATGTTTCACTTGTTCTTTAATCTCTCTCTTTGTACAAGGGTCTGTGCAAAATGCATCTGCTGAAGGACGTGACAGGATCATAGAAGCATCACAATTTTCAGCTACTTGTGGATGCACAGTTGTTCTCAGATAACAGGAAATACAGTCTGCCCAGCAGTTCTCACATTCTTCTTGCATGACGATTTCATTTCAGATCTCCATGGAATACTTATGGTCTGATATTTCCTTGGTAATACCAAGGGGGATTAACAATACTAAAGGGACCCTGTGAAAGTAATGTTTTAAGATAAAATTTCTTTGCAGTAAAACTAGAGATAAGACAAACCCCCTCTCAAATTGGTCAGAGGCTTTCCACATCTGGGTAAGAACTTCATGCAGATGCTAATTATTTCTGTGCTACAGTAGCCAGGCTCCCCAGACCTGACTCGATTCCAGCTTTGACCAAATTACACATCGACAGCCTAGAGGATGTCTCTGGGAAAGGAAAAAAGCCTTACACCAATAGCTACATAATATCCCTCCTTATACACATATAAAAGACAACTATGAAAAGTTGTTTCCTTGTTGCAGGCATTACAGAAATGCAGTGTACGCATTATTATTGTAAAAACTCTTGGTTGTAGTTTTTCTCTCAATGCAAAAATCTGTCTCCTGAAGGGAAAACAATCATCTTTAGATTAAATTAGATTACAGAACAGTTATGTTATCAAATAATCTCGATGCAGATTTCTAGCATTTCTCTTTCCTACAGAAAACTGAAATGATCGCAACAGCAAATGAATGTAGTTTGGCTGGTTTAGGCTTAATTGTGTGTTAACTTATCCTCAGCTATGCATTTTGGATCAGATGGAGCGGTCAAACGCAGGAAAGTACAGAGAAATGCTGTCCGGGGAGCTGAGAGTTTGCAGCAATGCAGGACTTCAAAAACAAGTTAAGCAAACATCAGCCAAAAAGGACAAGGGTGTATTTGATCCTGCCCTGAGCACAGAAAGGAACCAGATAACTTCCTCAGGTCCCCTTCCGGGCTAATTTGTGCGATGACATAAAATAGCAACAAACTAACCAAGTAGAAGTCTCTGCTTCCATTTCACATAGCACCTGTCAAGTGTGTCTTGTCTGCAGAGCAAACTTGCCAAGCCTGCTGCCTGCCTAGATGGCATGCTGCAAGCAAAAGGATAAGTTGCTTCAATGGGACAGCTCAGAAAAAAGCACTGCTGTGAACAAAAAACTTCACAGCGATTGCAAAATCCACATGTTCATCCTCAGTCACATAATTCAAACTGTGACAACAGTCGAAAAACAGCCACAAAGGAGAAAAAAGAGGAAGGGAGGGAGGAAGGTGGCAAGGAAGGCAGAGGAAGCAGGAACCTGGAGCATACCCCACACTTAGCAGAACCAGGAAGGCTCCACTCCAACAGCTACTACTTATCAGAGTAAGAGGAAGAGGGCAGCTCATTGAATGCAGAAACTGCAACAACCATCACTGATGGCAAAGAGCAACAATTGGAGAGGACTGTGTAGGTGTGAGCCAAAAAGAATAATTTACTGGAAAACACTAAAAAAAGGAGATACTCTTAAAGCAAGTGTGTGTGCAGTTGTAAGAGAAATGTGTGCAGCACTCTATAGAGTTCTTAATGCTATTTTTTTTTAAGACACCATATTACAAGCCTTCCCAAACAAAAACCCACTGAGATCTTTTATAAAATTCAGTATTATTACATTTCCAATACACTTGTATAGTGCCTCTTTCTACTGACACAAGCCTGTGAAACAACATATGCATTTAGGTCTGTTTTCTGCTCCTCCTCCCTTGTCAGCCCCATTTTATTATTCCCTGATATAACAGTGCCAGTGTTATTGTTGAGCACTAAAGAATAAGTTTCCATTCTCTAGAAGTCACCCCTCCATCGGCTGAGCTGTAATCATTGACCCTACATAATCATTTGGGCTGCCTCCTGCAAAATAAAACCCAGGTATTTAAGTGAGGCCATTTCATCTGGCAATTGAGGCAGGCTGAGCACACACATGGTTAATTAGTATGGTTCAGCCAGCAGGCAATAACTCATTAGGCTACAGTAACTCAACTATGTTTGATCATGTGCTTTATGCCCCAAGGCACTTCATAAGTAAAGCAGTAAAGTCAACTTATCTTCCATCTCAATTTTTCTCTCCCTCTCTCTTTTTTTTTTTTTTTTCTAACCACAGAAAACCGTGGTTAAACCACAGAGGATAATTTCTGGACACAGAACAGCTCACCACCTTCCTCCTTTTGGCAGACTGACTGCTCTTGAAGACTGGTATTGTGTCTCCTTTCAGCTTTGCTTACCCTAGGCCAAATACGAAGCCTTTCACTCTCCTCTCTGGAGCCTTGCTCTCCTTGGGACTTGCAGTCACACCTTTCCCAAAGTGTAATGCCAGAAACCAGTCCCAGTGACCCAGCTGAAGGGCTTATCCCCCACATCTAATGTGCAACATCCCCATCTGTGCAACCCAGCCCAACATTCCTTCCTTCCACAGCTGAGTCATTGCTCCATCAGAGCCTCCTTTGCAGCAGAGCTTTATCTGGCTACTCACTCCCACCATGTGCCTGTGGAACTGATTATTTCAACATAGGTGCAGATTTGTCCTTGTCTTCACTAAATTGCATCCTGTTCCTTTTCAGACCATTCCTCTAATTACTGAGATCTCCCAAGCACTAATCCCCTCCTCCCTGGTGTCTCTTGCTCTTAGCTGAAACTCTAACAAAAGGGCTCTCTGCCCCTTCATCCAAATTATTAATGAAAATACTGAGTAGCCCTGAACCCAGGCCTAGGGATATCCCATGGGATCCAGCTCAATAAATCTTTCCCATTTGTCATTGTTCACCTGGTAACTGCTTTCTGAGTACTCTCAGTCATTTCATCTAAACCTTTTCTCTTTGATTTTCATATAAGAACGCTGCATTTCTAAAAGCAAGATATTGTGGTTACAGTTTCTCCCTATTATCGGGCAGTAAGAAATTTTTTATTTTCAATGGTTAATGCTAAGAAAACATGCAGAAGGGAAACTAATATCCACGTGTCAGAGCTGATTCAGCTGGCTGCTGTCTGAGGAGGATTAGGATGTGACCAAATGTCCCAGCCTGCCAGTTGCAAACCCATTCCAGCAATCACCAAAAGCATCTGCTGGTTATCTCCTCTGCACTAAATAGGATGATGGACTAAATGGATTTGGGAATAATTTAGTGTAACAGTTGCTAAACCGTGGGCTTCCTGATTTCCATGAGATTTGGATCAGGCCTGTATGAGCCCAAATTCACGTTCCAGAATCAAATATAAGGGATTCTACCAGCGATCTGCATTCCCACACAGGTAAAAATTGCTGAGCTTCAAACTCCACATCAGAGTGGAATGTTTGTTTTATACAAGGGGGAACAAAATCACCTAATTCATTCCCTTGTACTCTAGTAATTTTGTGATTTGCATAATGAAATATAGGAAGATATGGTAACAAATCCACATATACAAAGAACTTCTTGGTTTTGCTTTTCACATCCTACTGGAGAACAGAAGCATGCAAGAAGGCAAAATAAAACCCTAAGCACTTATAACACTGTATGGCATGGTAATAAAATATTGCTCGCTAAAGCAAGTGCCTTTGAACTGCTCATTAGAGAAGCCCTTCCCTCTCCACTGGTTTTTAGAGGCAGCCTAGGGAGATTATGTGCTTAAGTTAGTCATTTAAATTTAGATACCCAGAACAAACATTGCAGACTGCCCTCCTCCCTTCCCAGAACAAACTCTTCATGACAACACAAGAATCACTCTCTTTTTAAAAAAGAACTGGTACCACAACAAAAGAGTTGATGAGAAAAGAAGAAGTATTTCATTTGCTCTTCAATGTGGAGGTTGTTTGTTTGTTCTTCTCACATCAATTGTGCCTAATAACTGGACAGGAACCGATGCAAATTAAGCAAGGGCATTTCTGATCACTGGCTGAGCATTCACTTTGTACTAACAAGAAACTGAACTGTAAAATCAAGTCAAAATATTTTTTCTGTCATTCCCAGTGGAAGTCAAAGCTAACACACATTTGTACTTCCGCTTGCTCCACAGGCGCCTTGGCGCCCCTTTCACTGACATTGAGTCCTGCCAGAAAAGTCCATCAGGTCTTTCAGGTTCCCACTGGCAGAAAAAGTGCCCCTCTCATTGCACCAACATTTGGAAAACAGAGAATGTGCTGAGTCTCAATGTCCTTCAAGCCTCCATAAATCACTCATAGAAAAGAGCGGAGATTAGTTGGGCAGCACTTTGTATGCCCAAAAATCAGAGCTGAAGTAGGACCTCCAGAGTCGCTATAGAGGGATTTCATCACGAGGGAGAGGGGCTGAGCAAACAGCAAGGATGCCTTGTCACAACAACATCCTGTCCTTGCAAAAAGGAGAAAAGCTTTTGAGGGAATGACAGAGCTTTGGATCTCAGCTCCCTGAGGCAAGTTCAGGCAAGTTCAGACTCATTACTTTAGTGCAATGGATGATTTGGGTTTATTATTAGATCGAACACAAAAGAGCCTTGCCAAGTTTGAAAGTTCATGATGTTACAAGTGAAAAAAGGAAATGTCTTTACCTCATAGAGAGGCTAGTCTCTCCATTAAGGAGCAGGCCAGTAGTTACTCAGCTCTCATTCCAAAAGATGAACGGAAGATGACTGAAGAATAGTCTGCTGGAACCCAGAGGCAGTTCTGCCCTTCAAAGCTTGTGAGTGAGGGCACCGCAGCATTCTGACTCCGACTGAAATTCCCATTTCCCAGTTTTGCATTTTCTGCTGCGAATGAGATAAACATTGATATAGCACACAGCAAACAGAGTCTGCTGTGAGGCTTATCAAGGGATTGCTGGCTACTCAAACAGAAGAAGATAGGGTGGGAATTAAATGTATAACTCAAGTCCTGCCCCCTTGCTTAGAGTTCTTTCTCTCCCCCTTCAAAATCCGTCTTCATGACAACTGGGCATTTGCTTCTGCCTGAAGGCTGAGGCTGTCCCAGAGCCTCACTGCTCTCAAGCTGGAGACATCCTCTCACTTCCAGCCTTAGCTAACAGCAGACACTTCAGACACATTTGCTTTCATGTAGACCATCTACCCAGCGTAAATAATTTGTATCCCTCCTTTGGGGTTACCTGTATTATTTCAATAGACAGCAATTATTTCAATAGACAGCAGCCTATTCACAGCCCCAGTTTTGCTAAGGAAAACAAGACAAATATTTTATTTACCTTTAATCAGTTAGGTAATTTTTCTCCCATTAGCCCAGTTTTATATCCTTATCTGCACTTCATTTCAGTAAAATATCTCTCTCAGGAAACTGAGTTGTGTAAGCCAAGGCTTGCCAGCATCTTTATTAGGGCTGATTATGTCCTTCCTCCATGCTAGCTTTCATACCTATTAGGTCAGCATTGCATTTTCACAGCCACCTTGCATTTGTTCTCACAGTCAAGTCCAGTGCTCAGGTCTGTCCAGGCCAGATGCCTTTCAATGGACAAATTTCCCAGAGCATAGCACAAAATTTCCTTTGTGCATCACTTTGCAGTTCTGTGCTGCCCTGTCTCATCCTGCACATACTAACCTGCTCTGCAAACTCAGACAGTTCTCCACAGAAACTGCCCTGATCCTGCTCTGTCATGACAGTGCAATAAAGAAGGGTTCACCAGGGTGCTCCCACTTGTTTGTGCCAAAAGCAGTCCTGTAGGCACTTCAGAAAAGCAAATCCAGGACCAATGTGTAAGGAATGCCACTGGCATTCCCTCCAGCTGTTTCTCACTGTGAGCCACATCTTTACCTACCTCATAATTCTTACTCTAATGCCCATCCTCTTTAGCTTCCCTGATAATTTTCCAGGTATCTACACACCAAAATAATCTATTGAAATTCAGCTATATTGGATCTATTTAATTTCTCCTATGTAGAAAATGAATTATCTACCAATTATCTACCCATCTATTGTTTATAATTCAGATTAGTCTGGCTTGAGCTACCTCTGCTAAACCTAGTCTGAATTTTCAAGGGTGGAGGGTTTTTTTCACCCTGAACACCCTCTTAATTTTTATTTGCCCTTCAAATTTTGTTCTGGGCCCTTCATAACATCCAGGCCACATTGGCCAACTGGCTAGGAATAATTTCCCATTTTCTAAATCTGGGTTAGCACCTCTGACTGAGCGGGCTTAAAGAAAAAGCAGTTAAGTTTTGATTAAAGATTTCATGCAGACTAGTGAATGAGCCTTTAGGGGTTCTGGCAGGGAGATGATCTTATCTCTGTGTTAAGGTGCACTGACTGGCTTTGTTTTTACCCATGGTACCCTTGAATTTTCAGGTCCTAAGAGCTTCCTTGGTTTTATCCCAAGTATTTAACATCTGCCTCTAGAAAACTGAATGATGGTGGGTTTTTAACTTGATGCATTATCTGAAAATCTCCTGCCTCTTTCATTACTGTCTCATTGCTCACCTCTTGTCTGCTTTCTGTTTATATCACAGAAAGAACTTAGCTTCTTGCTATGCTTGCAGGGTCTAACTCAGGTTGATTTACAGCAACTTTCTTTTTAAATCAACACATGGAGACTCCTTTGCTTTTCCCAATTCGTTTTTGGTCCTTCTTCTTCACCAGTGTCCCTCTGTTTCTTGTCCAGGTAGGTCTGAAGTCTTCCCTTGCAAAGTCCCTTCCAGTTGAAAACTGGAACATGTGACACACAGCTTTTGACATGTCTTGTTTTACAAAAAGCAGTGACGATGTCAACCCCAGCCCAGGGGTGGAGCGAGGGTCTGAGAGGCTGAGCACATGGCCTCTCCCCAAATGGGGAGGTGCCACCTCTTCCTGAACAGCTCTGTGACACCTGTACTAGCACAGGAACAGCCTACACCACTGTGCTCCCCAAAATTTCTGGTTTTTCTGGCTCTCCAGCATCTCTGGCTCATCTTAACCACAGAGCAGCCCCAGAGCAGGCATTAAAGCAAAGTGTGGAATGTATTTCCCTGCTTGACACTTCCAGGTTTACTTGCTCAACAAGGTGCACCTTTCACTGGAATGGCTCTTCCTTCCCACAGCTCCCAGCCTTGGCTGAAGAAAAGGGGAGCAGGTGTCCATAGCACAGGGAAGTGAAAGTTGCTTTTCCTTGTTGTTTTGACAGCACTTACCAGTGGCAGCATAACTCCAAGAGAGTTGGAGGCTTGGAACAAGGGTCAGCTAGAGAAGACCGAAGAAGTTGAATCCTCCTGTTGCAAACTGGGATGCTCAGAACAGCCAACAGAGCCTGACACAGGGCTGTGCTGTACTTTTTGGGGAGATTTTTCTCATCTTCTCTGTATAGGAAGCTCAGACCTAAAATGCCTACCGAATGAACTAGGCCTGACTCAAATAATGCAAGGTTTTAGTGGTTTTTTTTGTTTGTTTTGTTTTGGGTTTTTTTTTTTTTGTGTTTTTTTTTTGTTTGTTTTGTTTTTTTTCCTTTCTTTTCTAAGGACCCCTTTCTATCTGCTGCCCTGGATCTGGGGAGTGTTCCTGCTTGGAGCGTCCTTCCCTGTGGTGCTGTATCTGCAGCACTGTCCCACAGTAGTGTCCTGTTCTAGGGGGGCTGAGCAGCAACTGGGTCTCTGCTGGTGTCTCCTTTCCAGCATGCTAACTCTGAATAACAATGTGGCAACAGCGCTGATGCTACATGCCAGACCAAATGAATGGGAAAGAAATATTTTCATTATTTTGAAATGCCAGATTGATTTCACATCCAGCTGGCACTACTTATATACCCTCCTTTCTCCCCCACCTCTTTTTTTTTTTTTTTTTTTTAATACTGCCCTGATTTCCCAGGCAGTGATTGTTTTTGCAGCCCCTTCTCAGGCCAGAGCTTTTCAGAGAAAAAAGAAAACAAACATGCTTTGGGTTTTTTCCTACGTTGCCATCATTAGCTGCCCATCACTTTCACAATGAATGTGCTAGTGCTGTCATAAGGCATATGCTGTCAGTGGGGTTTTCTTCCCACCCCTGCTCTTTAAACAGAGCAGAAGTTCCCTTTTTTTTATAATGAGAATCTGAAAAAAACCAGCCAGGACTGGCAGCAGCACAGGCACCAGATACATGCCCACTCGATAAGAAGTGAGCAGGCAGGCTCAGATAAGCTCAAACCCTTGGAAATCAGACCCTGGCTGTCCTTATTTGGTGCATCTGTCTGTCCCATGTCCAAAGCAGGGTTGATTTGGGGTTTATTGGGAGGTTATCTTGGCCCCAGTTCCTTCCTGTGAAATGCAGTGGGCGCCCTGCCAGCCTCCTGTCCGTGTGTCCCCTGGGAGCAGGAGAGGCTGAAGGCAATGGAGAAGTGCTGGGAAGGGAAGCAGATCACTGGACACCAGGCTGGGGCCCTCAGACCCTCACCTTCCTCCCATGCCATCACGCTGCCAACACTGTACTTCAGGAGAGTTTATCTCATCTTGCCTTGAAGACATCTCCTGTTTGAATCATGATTACCTGCTAGGCAGTGCTCTGCTGTCTGATGTCCTTCTGGTGGGCATTTTTTCCATGCAATTTGAAGTCAGTTGGGCTTCAGTTATTTATTCCTCCTTCTGCTTGTGGTATCCAGCATTAGAAGTCGCTTTTTTCTTCTACTCAAGTGTTGCCCACCCAGTAGCTGCTATCATCCACCCCAGTGTATCAATGTGGTGGGAAAATAGAATTTGTAACTGATTTTTTACAGGCTTTTGCAGCTGCATGTCTTTTATTCAAACAAGAAACTTCCAAATTTCAAAACTGTAGAAAGGACTGCATATGAAAATGGAATTAAGACTTTCAAATCTGTAAAGGCAGGAGCATGTTGTCCTTTATTTTAAAGGACAACAGCCTTCAAAATGAAATGCACTCACATACATTCAGAAACTATTCAACCCTCATCCCAAAGTTACACAAGCTGAAATATCAGGAAAAAATTTCTAGAGGAAAACAGAGTAAGAAAGAGAACATGAAATCTCTCTTCTTTCTCAAATAATTCCTGAGGTTTCAAGACAATGTTGTTAGAGACCTCAAAAGGAATGCCCTAAAATTAATAGGAAATTTTATAACTATCCAATGAAGAGATTTCAAAACCAAAGTAATCTGATTAAATTAGCTGAATCCAGCTGGCATCCTCCCATATCACTCTGTATCAGCTACAATTTCTTAATAGTACAAACTGTGTACTACAAAAATAATGCACCACAATGGCACTCAGTTCTCTGAAATACAATTAAACTTTCATTAGTCAAATTATCCCATAAGAATAATAACTTTTGGATGAACACAGTCATATTCCTTAGTGTTTTTTATAAGTCTGTTCTAAAATATCTTACAGGGTAAAAAGAAAATCCCCAAATACAGTGGTATGAAAGTCAGACTTTTCTTGAGGATGTGAGAAGGGGAAGGGAAATTACCTATGAAGAGTGTTTGGAAATGCAGCACCTTGGCTTCAGATTGAGTGGTTTAAGCAAGCATAGAAGCAAAACAGTGGCTCACTTGCCTTTCTTTTCCTCTCCCCTTTTATTTTTTTTTTTTTTTTAATTTTGATAAAAACCTGCTCTGTTTAAAGGGAATGATCACTCCTCTGTGCTGGTGTACTGGAACCTCTGATGTGAGAACAGAACTGTTTTCATAGTTCAGGCATGATCTCTCCACGTCCCCCAGGCCCTAACCACAAGGCATTTGCTGAGGACATTGCCTGGCTTGTCAGAATCTGGTATCTGGCACAGCAGAAACCAGATCTTCCTCTGAAATCACCAGCCACTGCAGGAGGCAGCTCCCCTTGTGCTCCTGGGGGAAGGGCAGAGCTCAGTGCATCCTGCCACGAGACAGGAACCGTGTAGGGGTTCAGCTCCAGCCAGCCTGCTCCTCTTTCATGGCTTTAATAAATCCCAATAAACCAGATTTGCCCTAGAACTTGGAAGTATTACTTATTTTTGGACGCTTCACATGGTTTCAGCAGCAGCTGAAGGCACCTGTCATGGCTGGATTGCACAGATCCTTTCATGGTATTGATGCAGTGATCCTCCGAGAAAAATATATAGGAACAAACACACCATGGCATAGAATAAAATTAAAAAAAAAAAAAGTAAGAGTGTCTAGGCTTGGTGTGGGAAAACATCAGGAATGAGAAGCTGCAACATGCTTATCAGAGCTGGGGAGCAATTTACTTGTCCAGGGTATTTCCTGCCACATTTAAGGACCTGAAACACGTTCTTACGTCAGCAATAAGAGAAATTGTGGAGGTAGTACTTATGGGAGGACTATTTTTTTCCAGTCCAAGCTGTTGGAGTGGAGTTGGGGTGCCCCTCAGTGCATCCAGATGTGCTGGAGGCAGCCATGAGATTCCTCCTTGCCTACACACCTCAACAGACCCATGGATCCTCCATTTGCAACATTTATTCAGACATAAAGGGTTTTACTCTCTCTCAAGGCTGATCTCTGCCCTCCTTTCTTGTGAACAGCTGCAGTCCCTTAGGAGTACATGACAACTGTGTGCAAGGTAGACAAGAAAAGGTCTGAGCCAGACCCCAGACCCATGGCCCTGGACACCCAGAATCCATCAGACTGAACAGAACCTTTCAGTTGTTGTCTAGCCCCCAGAGCACCCAAAATGCCCCTGTTTCCCTTCCAAGAATCCTGGCATCCTACTCCTCTCACATGTGACTCCAAGGAGCCCCACTGTGAGCAAGTCAGGGCTTAGTTCCACCTAAGCAGGAGGTGAGTTCAGCTTTGCCACAGCTTCCAGGGCTGCTCTAGCATTTCCTATTGAACGTTCCTATTCTGCCTGCAAAATACTTATGGCACATTTCTGTATGGATAGGAAAGATACTTGCTTTAATTAAATATCAAAGGTCCTATTATTTTGCAATGCCAGAAAATTCAAAATATCCAAGACCTAGAACACTGGTTTTGCCCATAGTACTCCTGAGAGAGGCAGTACCATGGACTTCAGGACTCCAGCATTAACTCTGGTAGCTAACAACTGCTCAGTGCCACTTCCATAAACTCTCCTGGAACAAATCACACACAATTTTGTAAGTACTTGGGAGAGAAAAAAGGAGATTATTAGCAGCCAGCATGCATCAAACAAATCCAATTGTAGAGAGTTCTGTCTGACCAATTGAAATGTTTTTTTTCATTACAAGTTAGTGGGAGAAACAGCAAATGTCGTATATCTTAACTTTTCACATTTGGGAAAGTATTGTGTAGATTAAATTATTTGGGGTGGTTGCAAAAGTATCCAGGAAATCATAGCTGGAGAGCAGTTCTCAGTGCCATAGTCTCATCTCACAGGCTGAAGGGATGCTGAGGCAGTGGTCTGTGGTCTGTTCCAAGTCTGATGGCACTTCACATTTTCAGCAACAATCTGGGAAGAGAAAGGAAGGGATTTTTGTTAGTGACACTTGAAGGTAGAGGTAGATGAGGTTGCATTTTGGTTAATGCATAGACTAAGAATTTTTTAAAAATAACAGTTTAAGAAATATCCTGGCTTACATTTGACTGGTCAAATACAAAATTCTGCATTGCACAGCAAAAACACCTTTGCACAACCCCACCAGGGAATTATCAGGTCAGGAGGAGTTTTGGGGAAGTGGGCTACAGGCTGAACACAACTCAAGAATATCTTGTTGCTGTAGAAAAGGTAATTCTTGTACTGGATGTATGACCATGTGTCCCAGTGTGGAAACACAAGGTAATTCTGCACTGCTCCACTTGATGATCTTCTCTCAAAGCCATCAGTGGGACTGAACTGCACAATGTGGGCAAGAGTACTGCAAAGACAAGCTGTAAGATGGATGGGCCAAAAGGGCAGTCAGAGCAGGGTAGTCAGGTCTAGCACGAAATTATTTAATGGTAAAAGTGAAAAATTAGACCAAAGGGAATGGAAGGCTTTTAAAAGTGAATATAAGGAAACACTGGAGAAGACCAAGAAAGCTGTGGTTTCTCCATCACTGAAGGTCCCCACTGATGACACAGGGGCAGACACCTGCCAGGAATGATGTTGCCCTTGTGCAGAAGATGGACCAAAGACCCCTCCCCTGCAGAGCAGGTGCATGTCCTGGGAAAGGCAGCATTTCAGACAGGTCACTGCATGAAGCCACATTCTGGGAACCAGAATGCCAGCCTTGGAAATGTGGTAGAAGCACTCCATCCCTACCTTCAGACGTGCTGCAGATGCAGCCTGCTGCAGCTGTGTGCTCGGTAGATAGCACATGGACCACCTCCAGAAAATAACTGCTGATGGAGAAGAAGGGCTGTTAGCAGGACAAAGAAAAGCAGTGGGTAATCTCCAGGGAAGCATATAATTGGTTCATCTCCCCCAGAATGTAAAGTTGGGAAGAATTGTAATGTCCCATAGAGCTGTGTCAATGAGTCTGAATTTCTTCCCTGGAAGCACGAAGGCTGGCTGATTCAACTACAGACCAGATGCACCAAGAGTTTGATGATGCCAAATCTGACAGTGCAGAGTGGGACTGAGGCTCCCCAGGCAGGGATAAAACAAGGGCTGATGTCTCTCCAACTCAGCTGCAGACCCTCTGGGCAATGATTTTCGCCATGACAAGGTTTTTATTGTGCAGCTAATCACTACATTTCATCACTTCTCAGCACACACCCAGGGGCAATGTCTGCAGACCAGCTCTACATCTGGACTGGGGATGGTCACCTGCAGCCACCTCTGTGCTCAGACAACACGGCCCTTGTCTCAGAGCCCATCCTCCTCCATCCCTGCTGTTAGGCAGATATGTTTTTTGGCTCAGATTTCAGCCCAGGTACCCCTTGTCCCAAAACACTCTTTGAGGATCACTTGTCACATGAGGTGGTGGTGGCCAGGTAGAGCTCCTGCCCTTGCAGGGAGCTCTGGTGAGACTTCCTAAAAATAATGTGCATCATTGTGGTCTTTGCACTTTAAACTGCAACAAGTGCAGAGGACACAGGTGGGTAGAGATGAACAGAAACTTTTTTTTAGCCTTCTTTAGCAAACACACAGTGAAAGATGCACAGAAACCCACATCCAGACATATTTTTCATCCTGAAGGAAAAAAATCGAGCTGGTTCCAGTTTGGAAGGTGAAAACCACGTGGTAGCTAGTTGAAGAACACATGTGATTAATAATTTACCCCAGCTATTCAGGAACTGAAGCCTTTATACAAGTGACAGCAGGAAGGAGGTAAAGGCCATCCAAGGTATACTGGGGGATAATGCTTTGCCTAGGTCAGAGGGGGAAATTATTTACAGCTGTTTGGAAGTGTTTAACCTTGCTAACTACCAGCATTCATCTCTCCTGTCTCTTGCTTTAGTCTCTAATTTTAAGTCAGTTTGTTTTAAGAGCCAACATTAGGTTTTCAATCTCCAAACCTCTCAGTTTCTCTGGAGAAACAAACAAGGAAAGATACCCCAACTTTTCAGAGCCCGCAAGGAAATGATGGGTTTGGTGTGATCATTTCCTTCTAGGTGGTGGGTTGGGAAAAGATTTCCAATAATGATTCAAGTCGGTGTGTGCTTTGTGTTCAGCAATATTGCTGGGGAATTTATACACCTGTCACCCAATTGCCACTTCCTTTGTAAAACAGAAATGACAAGCTCAAGTCATTTACTTTTATTGTGGGGTTGTTTTGGTTTTTTTTTTTCTTTATAGCAAAGTACTGCCTTTTGAAAAGAAACAGCAGATTTCCTCCATGCTTTGGGATTCAGCACAGGCTACAGTCTTCAAGATGTAAGTAGAGTGAGTTTCCTTTGGTATCAGACAGTGCAATGTATTATTAAAATCCAATTTAAACTTCCTAGTCTCAGGTGCCAGATGGCCAAACTATGTTTGCAGTCCTGGAAGAAAGCTAGGATGGCCTCTGACATGCCTCTACTGTTGTCACATCTATCTAAATAGAAATTTCTAATGTTACTTTGTTTTTTAAATAGTTGGAAGCCTGTTGGTCATTTCAGCTTTAGCACATATAAATGCTTTATGGGTCTCCATCACAATGCACAAACATTCCTGAGATTGTAGAGATCCTGCTTACTTCTTGCAAAACTGAGGTTGTCCTTAGCCAAATGGAGGCACCATTAATATTTGTACATTAATACTAATTTGTATATTGCACTGGACCTTAATATTTGTATCTTGTTCCACTGCAAAACCATGAGAAAACAGAGGCTCAACATACACAGTTCCAAGGTCTGAGCAGCTTGAGACCAAACGTGAGGTTGGGGACTGCTTGTTAAACAATAAAAAGAGAGAGAAGTTAAAGAAAGAAATTTCTTACACCTCCAGGATTCAAAAGTTTCTACCAGGACAGTTTTCTTATTTTTTCATCTGAATCTTTTTCTCACTGGTATTTTCTATGCTCCATTACATTTCTCATTGCTTTGTAATCAAAGTTTTTAGAAGATGAGGCAAGTTTTAAGCTGGCAGGGAAACAAAGGGTAGATAATTTTATAAGACGTGGCTTGGATGGAATTTAGCCCAATGACATCCTGGCTGCATTACAATCCCTTCCCCCCCCGCAAAAAAGCATCCAGATCCCATGGAGCAGGGCATCCTCTCTGGAGAGCTGTCCCATGGTTGTCCCTGGGACAAATGGGATGGGGCAGATGCAGCTGCAAGGTGATTACAGGGAAGGTGGGCATGGACTCACAGTCCTGTGGCTGGAGCTCCTCTGCTGTGCTCAGCTGCACTCCTGCCTCCTGTAGGTTTTCTCTGTGTATTTCTCTCAGGAGAAAACCCCACAGTTCAAACTGGATTTCTCATCTGTAGTTGGGGGAAAGGCACTCTCCTATGGCAGGGAGAAATAAGGAGAACTGCAATCTTACATGGGGATCATCTTAGGGAGATTGGGAAGCACTCGAACTGTTTGGAGGCACAATCTGCCCCTCTCACAGCTAGCTCAGTGTGCTCAGTAGCACAGCAACACGACCGAGTCACCCCTCTTGAAGCTAATACCACATGGAGGGATTAACTATGAGCAAGCAGGCAACAATAATGGGCTCATTGAAATTCAAGGAGAGCTCCGTTTGAACCACACTGAAATACCCCTTCTCCATTTCCAGCTTCTCTCCCCACCGCCGGAGTCGGTGCCCTGTCTGTGTGGCACAGACCAGTGCCCGGTTATGTGCCAGTTGTCACCTGCATCATGCCTGCACAGCATGCTGCCACACAAGAGGAGTCACAGAGCGATGTGAGACAGTGGGACAATGGCAGGAGAGTCCCCAAGCTATCACAAAGCCGGGGCAGGAAAAGGAGAACGGGGAGGAAGTGTGAAACTGGCAGCAGGTGGCAAACCGAGATGCAATTCCCAGCAGAGAAGAGTCTGATGGACACAGTGCGGAGTGGGGATTTATCCCCTCCTCCTCCTCCCTGCAGGCCCCAGAATAAGTTAAACAAGGCGTCAGATGTTTCTATTTTAAGAATACCCAGGAAGGCTGGCAACTACAAAAGGAAAAGGAGGGGAGGGCAGAAGTTGTCTAGTAAAATTAGCAACACATTTTCCTGCCTGCCTTCCAGAGAGCATGCCCCCTTCCAGCAAGCCAGGGTCTGCACAGCATAAATTATTGCTGTCTAAATTTGAGCCTGTGCTGTTGTTTCTGCCAAGTGTTTACTCCTGAATGCTATATTTTTTCAGCCGCAGATGACACTGGGTGACATGTGTCATCACAGTACATGCCCCTGAAAAACAGGCACTGTGAGATTGCTCTGACATTCTCCAAGACAGGCTGCTCACGTGTACAGAGACAGGAGTCAGAAGGTCTTGGTGAGAAGACGAGTCTGTTCCACTGAGGCAAAAGCAGACAATGGGCTGGGCAAGATCCCTGCTGCACGTGGCACCAAGTTCGTGGGTCACCAATGAACTTTACTTGTAAGAAGATAAAACTTCTGGGCTCCTTCTGCTTCAGATAGCTCTGCACTACTGCTTCCCCTGTGAATGAGACCTGTCCTCCTCATGGCAGTGAGTAAGGCCACAGCTTCATCATCTGTCCATAATAACCAGAAGCTGCATCAGGCACAGCACAGCGGTTGTGCACCACTTGCAGTGGCTGCAAGGATGAAAGAGGTGCTGGATAAATATTTGACAGCTGTTTTCATTCACCCAAAACCATGTTACCATGAATTATTTTTGGCCACGTGTCACCTTCCAGCAGGAAGTCCAGAGCTCTTTGAACAGATTGGATGATCCCTTTTTGATCATATTCAGACTGCTGAAAATCCAGATCTGTGCAGTGTGGTTGACAAACCAAACCAGTTGAATAGTCAGTTTTTGTTGTGTCAGGCAATAGACTTTTATGGCTGTGGATGTAGTGGCTGTATTCTGCCATTGAAAGAAAGAGCTCTGGGCTTGGCATGCTCACCTGGCTCCTAATCAGCTTTGGCCTTCACTTACTCACAGGTTTCTGTTCAACCTAAAGCACACAGATTAAAACAAACCACACGTTTAAAGAGAAGGCTTTATAACCCCAATTAGGAAAAAATGTTTTACGTTGGTATCTTAAGCCCTGGCATGTCAAGGTTAGAAACGTTCTTGTTTCATTGCTCTGACAACATATGGCCAGAGTCAACAAGAGGCTGATGTGAGCATTTGATATATGGCAGCCCAGAATGATCTCATCTTTGGCAGGTCATGGGATCAGAGCATAAAACAGTCAGAAATGATCAACATTAGGTGTGAAGATGTATGGATCTGTCACTGTGATTACTGATAGAAAGCCAAAGCTGGATGAAGGTCAGGCTGTTGGGACAGCCAAACCTGTGACATCCTACCCTGTGTGGTGCCACTGGCAGAGGAAAGCCACTTGTCCCGAAATGCCTCTCACTACCATCAACATTATCGTGCTTTGCAGCTCAGGTTCACCCAGCACACCTGTCTGCTCTAAGAGCACAGCAAATGGAGCAGGACATCTGTGCCAGGGAACTGGCTTCTGCCATCTTCTTCTATTTTTACATGGTGGCTGTGAAAGCTTCCAAAACGAGACACATTGCCACAATTAAACTGAACGTGTTTAATAGCAAACTCTATTGCAAATTGCAGAGTGAAGCCACTTCATATTTCCATGGGGCTTGCTAGAAAAATAGATCCAATTAATGAGGCACATTGTAGACTTGTTTATATTCAGCTGACTCTGTTGAAGCACCAAATTATCTGTGTGCGATTATGAGGCCAAATTCACCCTGTAATTTTTCATTTAGCATTATTTTACTGCCTGGTCTGTTCTGCTGAGCTGAGGAGTTATTAATGGAGCAAAACCTCCCTGTCTTCACTTCCAAGCTTCAGGGGACTTTACAGGTGTTGTACAAAGTCACAACCTCCTGTAAATAGCCACTACTTGGTAGTATCATCTTCCAGGCTCAGAGTTAGCAGGCAGAGGGCTGGGTCACCCTTCTGGCTTGATTGGCTTCTCCCTGGACTCTGTAACCAGAAACTAATTTGGAGTCAGCTTGGATTGATAAAATTAATTTCACAAGCACAAAGCAGCTCCAGGCAGAATCTGGGCTTTGACATGTGGAGGGAAAGGGCCTGATTTGCTTTATTACCTGCTCCACGGCATTCATGGTGCAGCACACTCCCAGTATGCCCAGGCCATCCAGGTCCCAGTGCTGTAAGTGAAACCATCATGGCATGAAAAGCAGCAGAGGCTACATTTCACCCCTAATCTGGCAGTGTTGTTCACAGCAACAAGTAGCACAGGCAAATTTTTGTGTGTCCTTTGTGCAGCCACGTGGGAGGAGCTCTGGGCAGAAGCTTGTCCACTCTTGAGAATATTGGGGCAGTTCAGGCCTTGTGGTGATGTTTCACTGTGCTTTTTAGAATAGGCCATGTCCAAGCCACTCACTGCCATGGGCACACTGGGATTTCTGTGCAAACCATGATGGAGCAAGGATGAAGAGAGACAGAGAAGCCCTGTATTGCAATTCCAAATTAGGACAAATGTCTCCTGCTCTTATACAGTGCCATCACGTGTGCCACACAAGCAGCACCAACCTCAAAGCATCAAGTTTCTCTTTTCCCTCCTCTAAGCTGCTGGAAGGCAGAGCCCAGCAGCAAAGCCCTCCATGAGAGCACCAGTACCCTGTGCATACCACAGACCCCAAGCACAGGGACAGGGACCCCTCATTTCCACAGTTACAATTGCACAGGTTAAATATTAGCAGCCTCCCACATATATTCTGAAGAGGAAAAGATCATCACATAAAAGTGCCAACCACAGGCTGCATCTGTGTGATTCCACTTGTTGCTTGGATGCCTTTTATTTTTGGTGCCTGTCCTAGCAAGCAATCTCCCCCTATCCTATTTCTACCCCAACCCTTCAGGCACAAACTGCAAGGACAGAGTCAGGCCATGAGTACAAACAAGCCTGTACTTATAATCTGAGCTGTGAGTGAGGCCAGGTCAATGGAGCAGGCTACACTTTCCTGAAAAACTTAAAGATACTTCAGTGGTCCCTGGGACAATGTACAGTCATGCAGGGCTGGGTCCACAGGTTTGCACCTCAAAGAAGGGCTGGGTGGGGAGACACGTGGTCTCACTACCACTGGGCACACCTCACCCCCTCCTTGGGCAAGCCTGGGCCTCTCAGCAGGGCTCAGCAGGGGACAGACAACACTGCTTAGTGCTAAATTCAGGTCAGATCTTGAGTCTTTGCTGTTTCGTCTGTTTTGATTCTAGTGAAAACACCCCCATTTTGTTATACTGGTAAAATCATGTCAGATAACATTCATCATTGTTACTTCCACAGGATGAAAGCATGGGGACTTTTTGTTATTTAAGATTTTTCTCTGTATTACAATTTGTATAGTTTATCCATTTCTCTTCAGCAGTAAAGTAAAACAGAGGCAGATGTTAGCAAGACATACCAGGAGCAAACTTACTCGGGAGCATTTCTACAGGCAAAGCACACCCAAGTGCCTCCTTTGTTTTTAAGTAAATGTATCTTAGAGACATTTTAATGTGTGGGAAAAAAAATCCACCTCTTAACCTCTTAGGTTCCACAGGTTCTGTCCATTTCTCTCTTGAAGCCATAATCCTTTCCAGTGGCAACTAGTTGGGATGTTACAAATAAAGGATTATACCTTCAGGTGAGGCAGAGCTTCTTATGAGCTTACTGCTTAGCTATTATAGATCCTGTTCTCATGCAGAAATTACACGCACATAAGGACGTGTGCATTATTTAAGATGGAGCAGCAAGACTGCAGATGGATGGGTCTTCTAGCTGAGGAAATTCTAATTATTGTTCCTCCAACGTAGCCATCCAGCACTGAAGTGGGGGAAATGATGCCTGGGGCATCATTAGATGGTCTCACAGACACACTTCTAAAACACACTATTCAGCAGGGAAGCAGAAGTTATTATCACAATATGTTTCTCATAGTCAAATGACCAATGCTGGATTTGGGTTGATGTTTTGACAGGTTGCAGTTGTTAACCCCACAGTCAGGTTATTCCATTTGGATATTTCTGGCATGTTGCAAGATTTCAGGAAGAAAGTGCACTTACATTTTTAATGCACATCCTGCTGACACACCACATTTCCCTGGGGGAGAAGCAGTGCTTGAGGAGGGAAGACTAAGAAAGAAGATAAGTAATTCCTCTCACTTGGATAACTCATTGATTTCATGTGCACAAAGTTAAAAAAAAAATTGAAGTAGTTGTAATGTGTTTATTATTTCAGTGAGTAGTAAAATGTCATTCTAAAAATAATATCAATTTACCATGGGAAGCCACATCATTTTTATCAGGATAATTGATAAATCAGACCTCTATCTAATGCTTCCCCTCATAGAAAATTACAGCCTTGGAGAAGAAAATTTATTGCAGACAAAGAGAGCACACTGAGGAGCTGACAGCCCAGGCTGGAGATAGAGATCACTTTTCATGGACAAAACAATGTTTTACAAGTGCTAAACCGATTTGGACTGCTTGAAAATCAAAGTAACAACATCTATAGACTCAATCTGCCTTACAACGCAAAGAGTTACAAGAAAATTGCCGTTCTACCACGCTTATCATTGAAACATGTAATATATATAAAAACACAAACTTAGGGGAAGTCTCCAATGATCTGTTGTTTTCCAGCCTCTCTCCCCTGGATAAGAAGGATCTGTCACTCTGACACCATTCCTGGCTCTTGTTTTCTTGCATCACCTGGGCAGAAAGCCACTGCGGCTGGTCTGCAACCGCTTCTGACAGCCTCAGTCATGGCTCCTGTTTTCCATTTCCTCTCTCCAAAAGGGAAGACAGGCAGCTGTTTAGGGAGCCTTGAAAAAAATCTTGTGCAAGAATTTAAAATAAGAAGGAGACAGTGTGAGAGTGTGTGCGTGTGTGTGTATCCAGGTATTGGCCCATCTCCAGCTGGCTGATGGTGAGGCGCTGGCTTTCTTCTTTGTTTCCAACATGCAACAATAACCATAAAACCCCAAAACCTAAATAATGCATTAATGGCTTGATTAATTTAACTTTTGTTCATGTATCCCAGTACGTGTGCAGCCCCAGAAATGTTTCACTGTGTAACTCTAAATAAAGGAGATCTGTAACTGTGGAAGAGTACAGAAGCCCTGGTGTGAGTTCACAACAGCAAATAACACTCTACTCTGCTACACCTACAGCTTGTAAAAAAGAAAAAACAAAAAAAGACATTTCATTTCAGGGAGAATTTATTGTTCTCTGAATTTTTTTCCTAAGTGCCTGAGAACAAAATAAAATGCAAATAAGCATTTCTAGGAACACCTGAGAAAATGAGTATATGCTGCCTTGGATTCCCAAGCACACCCCTGTTTCTTCATGGCCCTGGATACTGCACAGTAGAAGAAAAGATGTATTTGTACCGTTCCTGATGATCTTAGGATGGTCATTCTGAAGGCCAGGACAGCTTTTGAGAAACTTTTCTTTAAAAAAAGTCCCAAGGAAGGCAGCAGGGAATAGTTTCTGTTTTGCTCCATTGCTTAGCTGAATTCTGGTTAATATTTAAAAAGATCAATCCAGAATCACTCAAAATTAATGTGGCTGGTCAGCTCTTTGTAAGGCACTATGAATGTTGAATCTTGTCCTTGACCTGCCACTTTGTAAATTCCCCATAAATTTACAAAACTAAACTAAATTTAATTCAGTTGAGGTCTTAGCTCTGCATCCAGCAGAACAGGTACAAGCATGCACACGGCATTTTCGGTGACACAAGAAGCCACTACCACAACTGACAGGTACCACAGGTAAATATCTTTCAATGATGCTTTTATTTCTTCTGCTTGCGGATGATCACTTCTCATGGTGCATTTCCCAAATCTTACTCTTATCCTGTCACCAAGCTGCAAGAAATCACCTGGCTTCTTTCAGAAGAAATTTGCAAAGAAAAACAGACAACCGAAATCCTGACTCTGGTCCTCCCCCAGAGAGTGGCTGTGTTAAAGAAGCGTGGTTTGACACAGCCTACCATCCAGCTGTGTTTTGTGCTTTGCTGGCTTTATTGGTAGTGAAATGTCCATGCAAAGTTTAAACACCCTCCCAAGCATTTTATTTGCTTTGCTGTAATTTTTTTATTCTGCAGAAGACCAAATGTAGAGCAATGCTAGATAAGCTACTCAGTCTTTCTCCAGACATATTCCTAGTGCTTTCACTTTCAGAATACACAAGAGCAGCATGACGCCCTTGCCTTTTAATTAGTTTAAGCCAGAGGGAGCAGAGATCTGAGGTCTGGGGCTATACCAGAGAGAATGAGAGCTGAAGAGCTGAGGCAGAGCTGCTGCCACCTGCCATAACCTCCCCTCACCATCAAGTCCCCCTCAGTGTGAAAACCAACGTGTTTACTTCCCATCAGTGTGTGAATTGAGAACCTTTGTGCAATTTTTATCAACAACTACTTGATCACCCTATTTTTGTGCAGGTCTGGTGATTGTAGTGCTGTCAGGGGACGGGTGAGAGGCTGGAAGGGATCAACCTATTGCTTAAAAACAGAGTGCCACAGCTAGAAGAACTGCATTTTTGCAGAGCTTTATTATTCACAGACTAAAATTGCTTCACATTAAACAAGCTAGGCTAATCGATGTGGCAAATTAAATGCTAAGTCAAGCCTGCCTTACCCGCCACTGCAGCTGTGAGTCTGACTTTTGCAGCCACCAGCTTGCTGGGCAGCATGAACACAGTTTGCTGGATGCTCTCATGGCTGGTGGTGCAATGTAAGCACAGCACTTGGAATACAATCCACCAGTGTCTCCACGCCAGATCCCAAAACCTACTTCCTAGGCCTGCTGCCAGTGTTGTGCTATGAGTCACGAAGAGAAACAAACACAAGGAATGTCAAATTAAATAGGACGCAACGCTTTCGCAGGATTTAAAAGCGGAGCAGTTGTGCTGTGGAGTACAAACCTCCCTGGACTCCTCTTGGACTGCTTCTCATCTTGGTAATAAGAAACATCCCTTTAATTAGTTCCACCTAATGAAATTCATAAGTCAGGGAGTGGGAGTTTTGCTCCTGGGTAGAAACCGAAAACTTCTCTTCACTTGATCTGCCCATTTTCTGCAGCAGTCATTAGCAAATTTTATCAAATCTCTGCATTAAACAGTAACAACTATTGTTCACTCAGAACACAAGTCCATTTATGAGCTGCAATATGACACATCTTGGAAACCCCAGACTGAAAGGCACTTCTAAAAAAAAAAAAGATTAGGACTGGCAAGAAAAAATAGTTTCAAATTGTCAAGAAGAAACAATAGAGAAACTTCTACCTGATCCTTCTGACTGCTGAGATCAGAGAAGTTCCTTTACCTTTCTGGGTTTGGGTAAAATAATTTACAGAATTTATTTGTCTTTCCTTACAATTAAGGGGTACCCATTTCCTCTCCAGCTGAACCTCTGGGTTCTTCATTCTCCTTGCATCAGGGACAAGTAAAATAATACGAGGAAGCCTCAAGCTGTGTATTTGCTCCTCTGGAAATATTGACCCACAAACATCTGTTTAAATTCATTTTGGTTATGTGTCTCTCAAGACAAAGCAATATCCATGGCAACAAACAATTTCACTGCAGAAGAGGGAGCACTTCCAGAAGGAGCATGTAATCACTGTTTATTGATGACTAAAAGCCTAAAAACACAACGTTTGGGATCTCAGGCACAACACCAGTACTCTGCAGCAGACCAGGGCCTTTATCAGGACAGTTTTGCAAATGTCTGTCATAGAGGACAGAGAGGGAAACTGAAGCCTTGCCTGCTGTTTTATTTTCCAGTCTTTTCTGTAAAGAGACACGTCTCACTGTGCAGTTGTTGTTGCAATTGCCCTTTGAGAACTTTTACAGAGGAGAAGGAAACAGAGGGAGATGATGCTCTCCTACATCTGGAAACAGCAAAAGCACAAATCAGCACTAAGACAAACTATTAGGATAGTCTGGATTTTAGTACAAACTGTTTTCAGCACCTTTGGGGGGCCCTTGGTGTATCTGTACAGCTTCCCTCAAAGTGGCTGCTGACCAATACATTCACCCTGTTACTCCACACTGGGCCCCATAATTACAGAGCTGATTTGCAGGGCTGGTTGTAGCTGCTATTATGGGAAGGTACAATGTTGGACACAACTGCAGTGCTGATGGGGGAAGGAAGGAGGAAGGTGGCACGTGGCAGCTCTTGCATGAATGCTTGCTGCACTGGAAAGTGTCAGCAGAGGAAAAGGAGGAGGAAGCCACAGCCCTCCTAGGGTCTTCCTAAGAATCCTTCCCACTTATAAAGCTATCTTTGATTTGGGCTGCATGGAGTAATTTTCTAGTCTAACACTCAGGCACAAGAGCTTGAACTGCTTCTGCTCTCAGGGTCTCCTAGAGAAAGGTTTTGGTGCAGAGTGCACCTTGCTATGGCCCTGCAGGAGCTGAGGGACTGCTTTGCAGGCTCAGTGCATTCTAAGCCAGGTGTATCTTTCATTGCCCTGAATCCCCTCCCCTCCAAACCTGGCTGCCTGATAGCATTTGCTCTGTTCCCCAGTCTCCACTACCTTGAGACAAAAAACTCCCACCAGCATTGATCAAGGCCTTCAAGATAATTTCCTGAGTTTTTGGGATCCTGCCACCTGCAAACCAGACCCAGCACTCAGTTGTAGCCTTAAATATCTGCGGAGGGCAATATGAGCTTTCCTGACAGACACTGCTGTGGAGACACTCAGAAAGAGACCCAAGGATAGATTTTTCAAGCAATGTCTCAGTGCCATAACCCATGTAAACACTACACAGTCACTTGCAAATGATGTGATTGATTACAAATTACATCAACACCATCCCATCAGACCTTCTTGCCTACAGTGGTGCTGACAGAGCAATCACCAGCTTAATTTCTGAGAACCCATAAATGCAAGAGCTCTAAGGTCATAACACTCACAGGCAGAAGAAGGAACCCTTGTTTAGAGAGCCAAAGCAGCTCTATTAGAAATTCAAGGTCAAGGTCCTCAAAGGAGCACACACTGTCCCTGAAGGTGTATGCAGGTTGAGCACACCTCCCACAGAAAACACAAAGTGTGACACTTGCTTTGCCAGGGAGAAAGGACCAGGCTAATGGTTTCTTTCAGGGAATTGGCTTCTTACACTGTGGTTTCCTATCCCAAAGAGAAACACGTCCTACTTTCTGGAGGCCAAACCTCATCCATTGAGGGCAGCAAATTATTTGAAGATCAATACTGAATTTAGTGTCTCTAGTTGAGATCAGGAAGTGATTTTAGGGATTAGCTTCACCTGAGTGAAAAAATTGCAGAGGCGCTGCCTCCCCCACCCATGCACTTGCAAGTACCCACACCTGACCTTCCCATATCTGCCTCTCCCCCACCACCATCCCTAGAAGAAACCCTGTTACTGCAGGGGTTTCCATTTCAGCTGCAGTAGAGGGTGGCCTCTCTCTCTGCAGCAGCAGTGATTTTTATTACACACCCAGGTACTGACCACGCTCCATGCATCAGCTTATCTGCCAAGGTCTGCTACCATGACCCTTTGTCCCTGTTCGCCTGCTGAATTTATGCCCCTCCTCTGATGTACTGGTACATGTACCTGAAGCAATGATGAAGGGGGTGCAGATAAAACCATGGAAAAAAAAAAAAGCTAGAAAGACAGAAAACTGTCTCACTTTACAAGGATCAGGTGGGATGCAACCTTACTCTCTTTTTTGGAATGCAGCAAATATCAGTTGATCAAAATGGATTCAGGTACAGCATTTTTAACACTAATTTGAAAAAGCTATAAGAAAACATCCACACTGTCTTGGGATGAATTTAAAGAGACCTCTGGCCTGAATTTAAAGAGGCCTGGACTGAATTTAAAGAGACCTCCAAGTGAAATGAACTTAACTACATGGGCTAGAGTGAAACTCTCTCCTTCAGTGACTCTCAGTGGAAAGATACAGTGCCAAGCTAGGGTTTTATTATAGTTAACCCTTTTGATGCTTACTGCTGGAGTTAGGGATTCAGATGCATATTTAGATGCTGCTGGTGTAAACAGCATCTTCTCGAGTCCAGAAACTGATGGCTGATTGCACAACTGTCTCTTGGGTCTTTTCTTCCAAGACGTAGTGGGTATTTAGAAGTCATTGCTCTCTCATTCACTTGCCCTTAATAGGGCAACGCATTCCCAAAGCCATCTATCAGAGCTGGTCTGGCCCTGGAGAGTGTGCCATCTCCTTATTTTCCCTCCCCTCCTCTTCCACATCATGCCCTATAATGCTTCTCTTAGTGGTGGCCAAGATGCTGCTGAAGGTGACCGAATTTCAGACTACTCAGCAATCCCAGCTCCCAGAGGAGCACGAGATGCAGGCTGGAGAAGCCTTTTCTGTCATTACTCCCTGAAGCTGTTAACAGCCAAGGAGTGTTTTTGCTGGATCTCAGCTCCTCTCCAGTTACATCCCCATCACCGTGACCCTAAGCAGAAATCCCAGGCTTATAAAATTAAACAGGCCTTTCCCATGAGTCACCCTGAGACTCCATGCTTGGATGGGATCAGGGAAAAGAGCAGAGACACATCTGCTCTGGGAGCAGTGCAGAAAAAGCAGTGTACAAATACAGGCTCCAAGACTCCCTAGTCCCAATTTTTCTCATAGCTGTGAGTCAAAGTGGACACAGATATAGCACAGTAACCTATTGAACCAGATCTTGTTAGCTAACTACAGAGAAGTCTAGCAGACCATTAAAATTAAACTAAATATAGGCACACTTCAAAAACAGTGACTCTAAAGCTCTGTGCCTAATTCATCAGGGAGCAGAAAATCCCAGCACATGGGATGTTCTTCAGATGCTGCAACTGCAGCTCTAGTAAGACAGGAAGCTTTAACCAGATCTCCCCAGAACCACGGGGAGGATGCTGTGTCTCTGCTTTGTTGCCAAGATGACCCAGCTTCCTGCATGCCTGGTTATTTTCCATGCTCAGACATGTGCAAGTTCACACAGCATCCTAGGGATGTGCTACCCTTTCCAAACTCCAAAGGCTCACTTCTGCTTTCATTGCTGTTCCTGTTTGGTAGCCCAAAGTTCAGAACAGTTCATTTCCCTCAAGACCAGGAGTGTTGGTGGCAGTCAGTGATGAGCAGGATGGGCAGCTGTGGACAGCTTTTGAACAGCTGATGTCACCAGGACAACCTCTTGGTCTAACCCTGTGAAGCCACTGATGTCACTCCTGCTTTTGTCTCGCACTGAGGCAGTAAGGACACTCAACTAACAGTGCAAAGAAGGCATCTTTTAACTGAGAGAGTCTTGTGCAGTGGTCTAAGCACAGGGCTTGGCAGCAAGAACTGTCCCCACCTACAGCCTTTGGCTTTTATCAGGCTCTCATGGGGGCAGAAGGAAGGAAGGAGACCGAGGAGAGACTCTACCAGAAATAAAACAGGACCTTCACAGTGGTCCCACAAGGTTAAATTAGTTTGTGTGAAGACTTCGAAATCACACATAATCTCCTGGTTCAAATCCCCAGTATGACATGGTGAGACATGGTGCTTTGACAAGGGCTGAATTGCTCCAGGAAACTCCAAAGCCATCAAAGAACTTGTGCTCATTGGTGATGTTTGTGTGCAGTGCTCTGAGTGAGTTTTCTCAGCTTTCCCCCGTCACCATGCAACAGTCAGTTAAAAGCGCTGCTCTCTTTGTAGCTTTCCCTGCAGTACCAGGTTTATTGTCCTATTTATCACCATTGACTGCCTTGGGCTGAATTATTTATAGCACTGGAGAAGATGAATTAAGTGGTACATTCAAAGTGGGTCAGAGGGATGTTGACTTGGCCTTGAGACACAGATGGGTCAGTGGGCTGATGTCTTGGCCTGCTTTGCTTAATGGGATGGAGCATCATCACCTGCACTTCCACCAAAACCTTGAGCTGCCTGCATGCAGCCAGTGCTCCTGTCCCCTTGAACCAGAGTGGTAGGAGGTAGGTACCAGTAGCCTGCATTTTCCTCCACAGGTGACTTACCCCCACTTTTTTTATCTGTGCATGCTGTGGTACTTCAATTAAGAACACCATTGCAGCACCCTCATCAAGAAACTCCAATATAGAGCTGCATTTTTAGCACTTGATGTGGCACATCAGTACATGACACTGCTATTGACGTGATGCAGGGTAAGCCAAAACACCCCAAAAATTCAGAAAGTGGCCCACTAGCCTGAGGATTTTAGTTTTTAGCATAGCAACAAAGCAGCTACTCAAATACAGGGCTTTTAAAAGGAAATCCTGCATTTATTTCCGTCCCTAAATCCCAATAGAATCTTGTAATCCTCCACCAAGAACAGTCTGTGCTCTACGTTGCCTCTAACTTTAATGATGACAATGAATCAGTCGTTTCCCAAAGAGAAGTCTCACTTTTCACATTACTGCTGTTTTTATCCCACACCCGACTGTATAGCAGAGGCTCCAGCAAGATGCTTATGCCAGGGTTCCCCCAATATTTTCCATGATGGAAAGTGAGGAGCACTCCTGCAGGCAAAGGGGATGAGGGTTCCTGCCTGGCATGGTCCTGGAACCACCAATATGAGGATATGAATCTCATAAATATTGGAAATGTACATTATTTTACCAATATATCTGTTCAACTACAATACCCAAAGACTATTTATATCCACTTTAAAAAATAAATACATACAGGAAGCTAAATGCTGCTCCCTCCCCACACTCTCATTCTTGGAGAGCACCAGACTTTGATTCTGGTCACCTTGGGTTTTTTTCAGGAGGTGTCACAGAAGCTCAGACACCAGCTCTGAGCTCCCATGTGTGGATGGAAGTCATGGGCTCACAGACACCAAGTTTTCTGAAAGGGTCATCTGCAACTGAGATGGAAATTGTGCTCCAGGCCATGAAACCAAATGACAGTAAAAGAAGATTCTTTTTCCCATATTGTTATTTTCTCTCCATGGTGCAAGGGCAGAGAAATTTCATTCTCTCTTTGAGAAAATATCTATCAACACTATCACCTAAAAACACAAAAGACCAGACAGGCACTAAAATTCAGAATGAATTTTAGAAGGGTGGGGAGAACAGCTCTACTTTTGGAAATCTGCAATAACATTTTGCCGCTATATGATGCAATCAGCTTCCCTCCAATGTTGCCTGGTACAATACTGACATCTTGCCCTTGAAAGTCAAAATCTCTTTGCTAAGGGACCAAAAGAAAATAAAGAGGGTTTAAATTTAAGCACATCAGAATTAAGAGTTTTACAAACCATGAACTTGTTGAGAAATGTGGTTTTAAGTAATCCCACTGCTATTTTCCAATTCAGGTTGGGTTTTCTTAGTAGCTCCAGCAAATGAGAGAGAGCATGGACTACACTTTCCATCCCTGGCAGAGGAGGAGCAGGAGGAGGAGGAGCAGGAGGTGAGGAAGTAGACAGCTTTGATTAACAAGAAAATTAATAAAAGTACTTGCTTGGGAGATGGGCATCCCAAAGATATGAAGCCTCCATGGGTCCCTGACCAAGAATACCCCAAGCAGCACCTTGCCTCTCTCCAGCATCCTCTGGCTTTGTTTTTTTTTTTTTAAATTCCATTTTGCAGAGGTCTAGCCTCCCAGGCGAGAGATGCAGCCCCTCAGCAAAGCATCCTGGATCTCTCTCCACCAGGAGACACACATTCTGGCCAAGTGGAGCCACGGAGAGGCAGGAGATGGGATCAGCAAACCCTGCATGCTCCAAGGGGGCCACTCCAAGCAGCCCTCTCTTGGGAGCCTTGGAGTGGGGAGTTACCTTCTCCCACACTGAGAAAGATCTGCTCTGGTTTCGTCATTTCTGTTTTAACAGAAACAAAATGCTTTTGTCCCAAGTGAAATGACAGTTTTCACCAACCTAAAACCAATGTTTCACAAATGTTATACTCTGGACAAACATAAGAAAGAAATCTTTTCTGAAATTATTATAAACAGGTGTACTTTGGCATGTTTCAGCCATTTCTGGAACTGAAAAAAATATCCTTTTTGCCCAGATCCATCCATAAGTCAATCCAGTGGGAAATCTAGTTATTTCACCCCACCTGTTTGCCAAGGAAATAGAGTTCAAAAGGCACCCAGCTCTGAACAGATATCCACTAGTCAAGAAAGCGTGGATCAGTATAGACAAATATTGGTGCAATTTTCTTTCATCTTCCCCAATGCCAGTGATATGCTTACACCATGCAAGCACATCAGCCCGTGTTTAGAAAGCAAGATGGTGAGACTGGAGGGGGAAGCAGGTTTAACAACTCAGTACATGACTTGCTGTGACAAATAGAAAACAAATTTGTTGTTTCCCTCCAACTACACATTGCACTTGTTCCAATTTCTTGTTTCTCTTTCCCCAACTAGTACCCATATCAGTGTTTTCATTAAGACTTTAGTCAACCTGAAATAAAATTAAATCTACTCTGGATTTCCCCTCACCCAAAACAACTGCTCCTATGACCACTTAGGGGTTTCAATATGTCAGATACTCCTCAGCACACAAAGTTTTATTTTACTGAGCTGGTATTGCTTTCATACAAGAGCCCATGCTCATGCACAGTCTATACAGCTTCCTTTATGTATCCAAAAAAGATGGAAAAATTATGCCCTGCCAAGAAAGCTGCCTTGCCAAACAAGAGCCACCCCCTGAAGGGTATATTTAGAAATCAGAGGACAATTTAAGACGAGAGTCACACAACATAAGCCAGAAGAGTAATGAAGAGTAGGGAGAGTGGGAGTTTCTTTCAGGTATTGAGCACTCCCAGACTACGCCAGTGAATACCCAGACCGACACGAATCTTTTTCACCTCACCAAGTAACAGCAAAACCCAACACTTACACAGCATTTTTCATTCATCCATCTCAAATTGCACTGCAGGGAGAGTTGAAGTGTTGGATTTAGCATCCCTCTCTGCAAACTGATGCACAGAGCTGCAGTTCAAGGTTGCACAAGGGCAGACACTAGGGACAAATGTAGGCCATAGAGTCATGTCAGCTGTCGTGGGTGCTGAGCTTGGACCTTCTCTTCAATACTTGATGCAGTCCATCAGCCTTGTGCAGGCAGGGCAGCCCGTGGGATCTGTCTGCTCTGTCATTTAATTAGGGACCGTGCCTTCACAGAAAGTGTTTTTCACCAACAAGCAAATCTGAGCAGCACATCCACTTCAGCCTGCACAGTCCCAGCACAGCTGAGGCTGGTGAGTGTCACCCTGATTTTTTAAGATTTTCTAAAGCCTTCTGAGTTTACATTCTTGTAGCAAACTTTCTCACACACTTTCTGTAAATAACTTATTGTTTTTGCATTCCTGATTAGAGGCGGAGAAATTTGATGGACTGGTAGTTTGTCCAGTGTTGTTGGAGAGGTTGCACTTTCACCCTCCAATCCACTGTCACCTTTGGAAAACTATAAATGCTGGAGTCAGAAAAATAAACTTGCCTTTTTACCTTGACAATAGCAGCGGCTCGCATCGTGCTTTCTCATGTCCTGTAGTGACAGGTGAGCACCTCTGGAGATCATCCCTCCCAGCTCTCACCCACAGCAGCCTGCTCAGGGCTGCATCCTGTCAGGTTTTGAATATCCCCAAGGATGGACATGCCACAACACTCTGAGAAATCTGTGTCAGTGTTTGACCCCTCTCACAGTAAAAACATTTCTTCTGATACTTAAAAGAAATTTCCTGTATTTCCTTCCATTAGGGGTGCTTTTGTCAAGTCTTGCCTGTGGGCACTTAAAGAGGAAATCCTGGCTACACCTTTACTTCCCCCATCAGGTGTCTATCCACATGGATAAAAGCCCCCTGAACCTTTTCTTCTCCAGGCACTCTCAGCTTCTCCCCATGACAAAGATGCTCCAATCCCTTCATCACCTTTGTGGCCCTGCACTGGACTTGCACCATGTCTCTCCCACACTGGGCAGCCCAGCACAGGACCCTGCACTCCAGATGGACATCACCAGTGCTAACAGAGAGAAAGGATCACTTCTTTCAACATGCTGGTGACTGTTCACAGCCCTTTCAGCCTGGCACTTCAGCAAGTGTTCAATCTACCTCATCATCCACCTACCCAGTCCGTACCTCAACAATAAGGATTTCATGGGACACAGCATCTAAAGCCTTGTCAAATCTACAATGAGCAATATCCACTGCCCTCTCCTCAGCCAAGCTAGCAAGTAATCTCCCTGTAAAAGACTAGCCAATTGATAAAACATTCCTCCTTCATAAAACTGGTGGCTAAACCCAAACACCTTCTTGTATGATAGATACTAGGAAGAAATTCTTTACTGTGTGGGTGGTGTGCATTAGAATAGTTTGCACAGAAGAGCTGTGGATGATCCATCCCTGCAAATGTTCAAGGCCAGGTTCGATGGTGCTTTGAGCAATGTGGTCTAGTGGAAGGTGTCTTTGGCCATGGCAGAGGGTTGGAACCAGATGATCTTTAAGACCCCCTCCAACCCTCTGCCATTCTATTGTTCTATAACTGTCTTTACTACATCTGGAAATAGTTTCTAGGCTTATCTATTCCACCTTATCTGGGGTAAAGGTGAAGCTGATGAGCCTGTAGGGCCTGAGATCCTCCTGAACTGATACTTGTTTTCTTTCCAGTCCTCATGAACTCTCTCCAATTGTCTTTTGCTTTCACAGATAGTCAGAACGATGCAGTATGTGGATAGACAGCTTGGGGAATGCAGCATTCCAGTGCAGACTTCTGCCTTTGACAGAACAACCAGCCCAAAGGGCCTGTATTTATTCCTCAGCATTTTTCAAACATCTAAGATTGCTAGGACTGCATGACTGTCATTCTGAATAATGACTGCACCACATGACTTGGATTAGCAGTCACAGGAACAAGGGGAAACACGAGGGACACCCAGTCGTGACACAGAGAACCAGAGTGTTGGCAGCAGGGACAGCACCTCCCTTTGGTGCAGGGCTAATCAAACCACCCCCTCTCCTGTGCTTTCAGTGCAGGGACTGCAACATCAACATGTAAAATCAGCTGCAAAAGCCCTCACTGACCAAGGAGTCACACAGATTAGAAATGCACACACCACTTGTTTTCCTTACCCTTGCAGGAGCAGCCGTGCTGTAGCACAAAGGATTTTGTTCACAGGCAAGCCTAAACTGCCTAAGCTGCACCTCCACAAATGAGTAGTCTTGAATTTTCTTCCCTCTCTCCACTCTTCTAGCTCAGTAGGTGAGATGGGTTTAAAACAAACAAAAACCAGCAAAGCCCAAGGGAACTGAATTTAAACTAGACGCCTACAACTACATTTTCAGCAGCTAAGTTATAAAAGAAGAAAGATAAAAAATAAAATTTCATAAGTGTGAAGGTTGTCACTGGAATATTTTTATCTAAAGTGAGTCACAAAGACTGAGCAGTAGGATTTTTTTTCCTAATAACACTGCAAAAAAAAAAAAAAACAAAACCAAAACCAAAAAAACCTTTAAGTAACTACCACACCAAATCAAGACAATGAGAAAGCTAAAAGCTACACAAAAAGCTACACACTGGCTCCAGCAGCATGCCAGAAACAACAAGCTCTTCTTACAGACACAGAGAGGTATTTTATTTGAGTGAACAAAACCCACCTCTGCTAACCCAGAGCAGATAAAACTGCAGGGACCAGAAAAGCCTGCAGGCATTTGAAAGTACCAGAGAAGGTCATTATGGCACCTTTCCTATACAAAGGCTGAATCCAAGTACTAAGAAAGCACATCCTTGATGGGCAGGAAGGGGTATGTGAAGTCTGAACGTGATCTGGAAGAACACAAAAAGAAGAGTGGGGGAAAAGAAAGGGACAGATACCTCCTACCATTGACCAAGACTGCAATTCAGGGTTTGACATCACTGCAGTATCTGTCTCCACATGGCCGCTACATGAGTTGGCAGAAATGGCTTGGTATGAGAAAAATAGCAGCTCTTAATGTCTGCAACAAGTCCTAGGTTAAAACTTCTGGTTTATGCCATGTACAGATCTCCTTATAAAGAAACCTACTTCTTTCTATCTATATGAAACAGACATTTTAAAAGATTTTTTCGGACAGTTTTTGGTTTTGTGTGAAAGTTTAATATTCTTAAGTCATAATGACAACAGTATAAAGAATTCTTGGTAAAGGTTCTGTCTTTTTAAACACAAAGTCAAAGGGTACAGTCAAAGACAGCTCTGCCATCCCCTTGATAGGACACAGGGTTGTTTAAAGTGCAATTTAATAGCAAATTTAAGACATCCATTTCTTTTCCCGCAGCTGTCACTTATGCTTTCAACAGCACTGGTACCACTCCACTCTGAAACCAGGTTCTGCTTGAGTGCCAGATCTCCATGGCTGAGTGTTCTTCATTGGTATTTTCATTGCAGTAAAATTGTAAGAGCCAGAGGCAAGTCAGTGAGATTGAGATGGCTCGTGAGATCATCATGGGAAGAATGAATCATCTGCCTTGGAAATATAAATGTTTATGATCACTGCTTCTATTCTGCACATATATCCTTGAGACACACAACTTTTACAAGGGTGTTGGTATTTATATAATTCCATAAATTTAGACAATGCATTACAAACACAATACGCAGTTGTAGTTATAAATAGCAGAGCAGCAGGATAGAATTTTCAACTACTTCTTGTTTCCTATACTCCACAAATGAGATGTGTGGCACAAGTTAAGGAACTAAAGGAAAGAAAATATAGCTATTAGCAATAAAAAAGCCCCATGTGAGTCTCCTTATATCAGGTGGTGGAATGGAAGGCTAGACTTCTAGCAAAGAAAAAGAAAATAAAGCCAGTCCCTGAGAGTTAACTGTAACATTTAACCATGACTAAAAGACAAAGAGCAGATCCTGGAGGTTTTGAGAATAGATTCTTTTTGTGGTGTGTTTTCAGTGTCAATGTGACAAACTAACACCTGCCCTTGATAAGAAGCATTCTGACAAACAAATGCACAATATAATCAAAAGACTAAATTTAGTTTCTAAACCTTGGCTGATGCTTCTTTTTTAGTGCTCACAACACTATGGATGTATGCACAAACCCATGAAGAAAACCAATCGCTGGGTGCTGTAGGAGCATCGTAACAACGTACCAAGGCATTCTTCCAGAAGGCCAACTAATAAATTCCCAATGTATATGCAAAAGGTAACCAGTAACTCTTGGTAAGCTTTCTAAACTTTGATAATGATATTGAGGGTTTGCTTCAGGAGTTAATTTGTCAGGCAATAACAGAAGTTAAAGCTCAATATTGGGCATCTGAGCTCAACCAGCAACCCAGCACTGATGCAAGCAGTCATAGTATCTTTTTTTTTTTTAATAAATAAAATCTGCACCCTCATTTAAATTTCTCTGCTCAATTAACAACTTAATTCAGGGACAAGCAGTACTTCTTGAGCCAGGTCAGTTATATCTTCCATATTTTACACTGGCTATTTTAGATTTCTATTGGATATATCTTATAACAGCTGAAGTGAAACAATGTGTGCACTGAATTGCCATTTTGAAACTACACTGCAATACTTCTGGACGCTCAAGATACTCCACACACACCAGACCATAACTTCACATGAAGAAAATCCATCCTACTTGGCTCTGGGGCTGGACTCACACACATTTCATAAGAAAGTAAGACACTCAGAACTCTGAAGCTCTAGATCAGGGATCTGCATCTACTCTAGGGAAGGTCATACTCTGTGCCACTGCTGCCTTTGTGCCACGTGGAAATGGAATTACTCAACATGTTTTCCAAGGAAATGGCCACCTAGGGCAGAACAGATCAGGAAAGTGGTTTTAACAGCTCTCAGTATGTACTTTAATGATTTTTTTGTTACACTGATGTCTTTCAAAATGCATCAGGTGGGTAGAAAATGTGAGCCTTTACTGTCCATAACAGACATCCTCTACGGTGCTCCTTCACACTGAATTGATGGGGTTTCCCACGTGTCCTCATCTGCCAACTGAGCCATCTGTGAAGTCTGATCCACAGGTTCTTTCTCACCCTGGGCTATTAATAATGCATCTTCTTGTCCTCCTTCTAACTGAAGGTCAAAGCTACAAGAACAATTAGATTCATCAGGTTTTTCCATAGAAGGCTCTGCTGTAGGTGTAGAAGACTGTTCAGTTTCTGCTTCAGCCTGTGGTTCTGTTTTAAGATGAAGTCCAAACATGTTATTTCTGATGAGGTATCGAACACACTGCAAAATCACATTCCTTTCATGTCGGATGTCCTGGGCCAGTAACTGGAAATTAAAAAAAAAGAGATGATGCACATTTCCCTCCATTGCTCTGTAGCTGATACAAGCATAGCAACATATACTGATCTACTCAGTAAATTCCAACATATTTCAAGTTAAACAGTTGGCTCTCTCACACAGGTCCTGGACACATGGGGCTGGAGACTGCTATACCAGAGACAATGATGTTCTCATATCACAGACTGTAATACCAGGCCATGCATTCCAGTACAACACGGTAGTAGGTCTATTATCATTTTTCACACTTTGAGTTATACTGTATCTGCAATTTAATATCCCATGCATTTTTAATTTAAACCCCATATGAGTAAAAGATAAATACAAGGAAAGGGCATCTTTCATCAGGTACCAGACCATGGATTTAAACAGGAATAACTGGTCTGGGCTGTAATACATATGCTAACCTAATTCCAGTAGCTTAATCAATGTGCTAGAGGCTTTCCTCATTGACTTTAACTTCACTGAGGTTCACTTTGGTAGTAGGAAAAAGAAACCTATCAGCCAGAGGAGCCGCATGAACCTTTTTCGTTGCGAGTGTCAGCAGGAACTAGTAGTATGAACAAACACAATCTGAGCCAAGAGGTTAAATCTGTCACTACTTGATCAGTTGCAGGAGAGCTGTATTACACACTATGGGAGATTTGGCTAAGTTTGGCTTGTCACCAAAAAGCTTTTTTTGTTGTTACAAGTTTCAACAGTAGTTTAACCAGCCACTTTTAAGTCTGAATATTTCTACTTAGATCAGTTGCTAAGATGTGTTACAAGCAGCTGACACCTAAAATAAGCCTTCAGGAACTTTCCATGTGAACTAGGAGATGTACTTCAAGTAGACAAGGGACAGCATAGTGATGTTCTCTTTGTTTGACTGGGAGAAGCTGGTGAATTCCCAAACAGCCAAATTAGGGCCCAGCTGGGCTGCAGAGATCACCCTATCAAAGACTGTATCTTTGTATTTCATTTTTTAATGCAGGGATGGGTATCAGTGGAGTGACAGAATACATGCTTTTGATTTTGTCAGCACAGAGAATGACTAAATACACATTAGTGTTTGCATGTCTATGATAAGCATGTTTTAGTAGTGCCCAAGCTCATTGCTGAATGACTGCCAAGAGATACCTGCAGCTATTCTCCACCTCCCTTTCTTTTTTTTTTAAAGCATCATTTAATTGATACAACTGTTTTTTAGCGTTGTAATGCACTTTCTGGATCCAGTTTGTAAAATTTCAACCTTGCTCTCTCTCTCAAGGTTTTTGCACACTAACCATTTCTAATGACAGTGGAAGCCTACCTGCAAACTTCAGGCCCTCCTCTGTGATGCACAGCCACAGTACACATTCTTTAAAAACAACTCTGAGCAATTTGAAAAGGCAAAAATACCTCACTAAAATGCAATTTTAAAAATGGACTATACTGGCAAGCTTCAACTCAGGTTTCCTACGTACTGCCAGCTTCTCTCCGTATGTGGGACTTCATCTGACTTTCTTCCAGAGTTGTCACTGCTTTGATCACCAAAAACTTTGGAGAGCAAGTGATAAAGGCAACTGCATGGTTAGGGAGCTACACAAAAGACAAACTCTTCCTTTTCAGTCACTACAACTTTAATTCTTGGCAGCAATGGTACTATGTGCTAAAAAGACTACAGAGGGATTTCTCCCACATCAGCAGCTTGGGACGTACCTTATCAGGTATCTCTTGCTGAAACATCCTGTGCTATTTCAGAGCTCTGATGTCAGTGGCACCCTGCTTTCTCCTGTGTTTTGCCCACTGCAAGTTCTCCCTTGATGGAGGAGCTTTATGCCATTTATAGAATCACAAGAGTAGTACTGCTTTTGAGTAATAAATACAATAAAAGCGCCAAGGTTTTGTTAGAGCTTTCTAAAGAAAGACACCAAGCTTTGTGGCCAAATGGGTTGCTTTGCACTGTTACTGGGAATACCCTGGACTCACCCCTACAAACCTCTTTCTACCCTTCAGAGACACCAACCTGCTGCTCTTCAAGGTGCTGTCCCTTCCTCAGATTGATCTAAACATGCCTAGAGAAGAAACCCTTCTGCAAGCAGGTTGCAGCTAAACACCACTCTGAATTTTAAGTCACTAACACACTTCTCAACAAGATCTCTTTGCATGTGCAAAAAGAACTGTGTGCTCCTCCAGCAGAGGAAGGTGGCTGAACTGCAAAGCTGGGAACAAAAAGATCAGATCATGGGTGCTTGGATTACATGTTATCAAAAACTATGGATACTGCCACAGGAAAGGGAAGAGAAGAGACAGGAACAAAGGGCTTGTTCCTTGTGTAGCTCATTTCAGACACATGATTCAGTTGTCATCTCTTGCTTACCAAAGTCAGTTGTTACCTGAATGCATGCCAGGGTACTTCTATTTGTCTATTAAAGCATCTTCACCTTCTCCAAGTTAAATGCCTTCTTTTAAGCCAGGCCCTGTGCTAACAGACTGCTCTAACTTCCCACAGGGAAGAGGAGAAATATTCACAAATAGTTCTGCTCTTGCACAGGAGGCATTATTTTAGCCTCTTACCATTTCCAGCAGAGTTGGACGGCGCTTGGGAAGGCGAGGTAATGTTTTCCTGCCCCACTTCTCAGGCCCTCTGGGGGGACGTGCATTTGAATTTGAGCTCCTTAACGTTGTGCCTGCGCATCCTGGGCGGTTTTGATTTGGTTTCCGACTCTGAGGAGCAGGAGTAGTTTGAGGCGTATTTCTGAGCACAGCCTGGTTTTTCTCAGCTTTTGTTGCAGTCTTGACAGGGATTTCTTAAAGAAAAAGAACACACTTTCATCTCAAACTTAAAAGCCTCTTCAACATGCTCATATCCCTATGTGCTGGCAGTTCATTAGTACTATTCTTGCTCACACAGCCTGATGTGAAGATGTTCAAGGTTTACTTGGAAGAAGGGAGGGTTTTGTTTGGTTTGGGTTTTCTTTTTGAATACAAAGAATAATCTCTAAACATTCACAGAAAGGAAAACAAGGTATTTCAATTCTACAGCACAAAAAGAAAAATACAAGTAATCGAGATTTTCAATCCTCTGCCTTCTTAACGCTTAAAAAGTACATTGCTTCAGATTATAGCTTGCTGCAAATTTGGCTGCTGAGAAAATCATGATACAGTTAGGGCAGAGGATGTCCAAGCTCAATTCACTGTCTGCTAGATGCTCTCTAACTTTGGGTAGGCCACCCACAGCAAGTAAGGCATAGTAAATCTTTGCAAAAACAAGCAGCAGCAGCAACTCCTCACCACACACTGATGCATACACCCAAGAGAAGCACAAAATCCAAGTAACAGAGTTCAAGTCCTACTGCAACACCCAGCAGCCTTCTATGGAAAAAAGCCCTTAAGGATGTGGAAATTAGTTCATGGATTGACAATAACAGCTTTTTCCTGGTACTATTCAAACATGATTTGAAGTAAGACCGAAAACAGGTTCCTTATTTTCCCCCACCTAGGGGAGAAAAGGCTTGGGAAATTTGATGATACCCAACTTAATCAAAGACATTTTACACCTCCTCTCTCAACCCAGGACATGCTGCTGAGAAAAGGACAGCAAAAAAAGCCACAGTCCGGCTTGTAGTCCCTGTCACTGCAGTGTGACACAGGGTAGAAGGGGAGAGGAGAAGGGCAGAAGTTGTTTCTACACACCTTCGGGCTCGCTGTCGGATGCACTGCCATAGTTGACCGACAGTGCACTAAGGGCAGAGGTCACCTGCCTGGGGACAACTGTGGTTCCCAGTCTGCCATCTTCCTCAGCTGCCTCATCCTTGTCAGATTCTGCAGGGAAAGAAAAGGCAAGAGGGATTTTTCCCATCCATCCTGCCAACAGCCAGCCTTGACACCAAATCCCCGTCTCAGCACCACACACACCTGATGTTTGGCACCATTGCTCAATGCTGTGGACTGACAGAAAACCCCCCACATTTGTCTACCCTCTACATATAGGTGGTGGCAAACTGGTGTCTCCACTGGTTTATAGTCCGGCCAGCAAAGCTACTGAAAAAAAAAAGTTTCCTGAACACAAGCTTGAGCTTTCTGCTTCCTTCTTTGCATACCAAATATAATTATAAGTTTTGTTATCAAGTGTAGGCAAAGAGAGAGAGGATAGAGAGAGAGGATTTCATCATATGTTTTGAAGTCTTGCTGGATTTAGTTCTGAGATGGAGAAGAAGGATTAGAAGCCAATTGGGGGGATTAAAAAAAAAAAAGGAGAATCAAAAAGATGCATCTATATAGTAAAATCATGGATTTGGGCTGTATTTTCTTTTTTTATTCTACTTAGTTATATTGTGTTTGTTATTATTTGTTCTGGCTGTATTTCTCAATTGTATAAAAAGTTGCAACTAGCTTTAATATTGTGTAATAAGGGAGTACCACATTCCTTTTCTACCTACTATAAGAAAGGTTACTAGCTGTACTTTGGCATAATTAGACCTTTTATCATTAAGTAAAACACAGATGCTGCAGGGAAATACAGATATATTTAAGCATACTTAAGTTTCCCAACACGCAAAGATTAATGGAATAAACAAATTGCATAGGGATGTTGAGTTCTTGTTCTCACTAATTGAAGATTATGTTTTCAAGAGGAAAAATTCAGCATCAGACTATCTTTCCAGGGAATGTATTCTACCCTTGTTGCTAAAAATAGCCAGAGTGTAAGTCAGCTTACATGTCATATTCTAGGAGTACTGCATCACTGCTGACTATTTTATAAATAGTTAGATCTGAAGAATTTATATTGCTGCCAGCATGAGGAAACATGCTCACAAAAAACAAAACAAACAAACAAACAAACAAACAAAAAAACCAACAAAAAAAACCCCACAAAAAACCACAAAAAACCAAACCCAAAAAAGCTAAGCAGGAATACTTCAGAGAACACATACATATGGAGAATATCAAGAGTAATAATAATTAAAAGTAAAATACTGACATTTTAAGTAATTCACTCATACAAGGAAATCATTTGTTTTCACTTTCTAAATACTGTTTTTTTCAAAACCACAGAGGGATATTTAACAGTCCTTAAAAATAATTTTGCTGTTGAAGTACTTCATTCTTCTGGTTTTATAAATATTTTTTTATCTCACGTTAATTTAGCAACCTAAGTTGGTGCTGCATGGCCTTTAGACAACTGTACAATATTTACATCAGAACATGTAACACTGCACACAAACTTCATATCAGACTTCCAAAATGGTGACTAGCAAGCACAAAGTCTCAGCATCTAAACTTAAAACAACTATTTAAAATAAAACTTCTCCAAGTTCCTTCATCTTACCGACATCACCGTTTGCCAGAAGACCAAGAGGGTCCACGTCTTTCTCATACACTTGGTCTGCCAAAGCATTTTGCTTTTCCTGTTCCTTTTCACATGTGCTGTTTTCTGGTCCATTGGCTTCATTTTGAGTTCTGGGTCCATGATAATCACCGCCATTTTTCCTAAATCTCTTCCAGAACGGGCGCCATTGTTTTCTCTTGTGTCTTCGTTGATGCCCAAGAGCCTCTCCACTTTCTGGAGGTTTCCACATCCCCTTCATTTTGCTGGAGAACAGAAACAGAAAGCTCATACAGATGATAAGCTATGAGAATAAAAACAGCTGATGTAACCAAATAGCTTGGGCCCTTGTTTAAGGTTCAGCAACACAGAATGATGCCAGGACTTACACCAGTTCAGATAACACGAGGTGACAGACCATAAAATCAGTCACATCTCATCTCAGGCAGGGCAATGGGACAAAGCAGGAACTGAATAAACAGTTTGAAGCTCATCACTTTTAGTTTTTAGTTTTCAACAAGGCCAAGGGTACATGGGCTAAAAAAGTTCCTCGATAACCTACAGCGTGAGGACATGGCGTTTTCATTTCAGGTAACAGTCAACAAATACTCTCTTCACTTATGCATTAAAGTCATTCAAACCAGTGACAACATGAAGTTAAAAGGAAAACATCTACTATAAACATTCTTTCACTGCTGAAGTCTCTTTTTTCTTAGTTACAGCTCTGAGAAGTATCTTGCTGCACCAAATCCATTCAGCCATCTGACACCATCAGCTGCAAAGACTACCTACTCCCACCTCCAACCAACATGCCATTCATCTTTTCCATTCCAGGGAAAAGAAATAAAAGAAATGTCCATTAGGATAATGCGTTTTTTTAAACCTGAAACAAAATAACAAGTCCTGAAACATAGGAAGAGCACATCATGATGGTTCTACTTATCTTTCACAGCTCCATTATCTTCCAGGTTATCCTATAAACACATGTTGATAGGAATTTACCTGGAAAGCTTAACAAACTCTGGTCAAATTCTATAGATACAAGAATAAATGTGACCAAGAGAGAAAAGCAAATATAGAAAGGAGAGTTGAAGCTTCCTGGAAATATTTATTTCCAAGGAACAGAAACTTAATTCAGCAAAACAGGACTGTAACTAATCATCAGTACATTACAACAGCAAAAACTACACAAGATCTCCTGCTCTGAATGATCCCCATGGTTGGTTCTGATCAGTCCTCCCTGCCTCAGCCTCACCTACAGCATGGCTGAGATCCTGTCATCTCTCATGTGGGATGCTGTGTTCATGTCTGGCATTGCTAAAATCTTGCAGCAAGGTGTTAATATTTTGTGACAAAGGACTTCTATTTGTTTGTCTTCATTCTGAGGTCTAAACAAGTCATTTAGTACCCCATCCTTCTTGAGTTACAAGAAACAGCGTGTAACTACACTTTATTCACCTCTTCCACCTATGCAAGCTTTCCAGGCCTCCATCCCACAGCCCTTTCAAGCCACCCACTACTTTGTTTGTTCAGAAATTTTTCCATTACCAGCATTCCTCTCTTCCATGCTTTTCTGGCTCCATCAAGTCCTTCTTTAGAGAAGAACAGGGCCTGTCATAGCACTCAGAATGACTTTATATCACCACAAAACATATTTAATTTCATTCTCCAGTCATTTCACGACAGTGTCTAACACTGATTGCTCATCCCTGATGGTATCACCCACCACAGTGTTCCTGTGGCACAAGTGGCAAGCCACTGCCTTCCTGTGCATCAGTCCCTCACCCACAAAAGAAGGCTAATATTATCTCCTATGATTCAACTCCAGAAAGAGAAAAAACTGCAAATTTCTCCATTTGTACAACCACTCTCTAAATTCAGCATGTTGTACAACCTAGAAGATATTGAGCAAATATAGTCTTAATTAAAGCTTTGTCCTTGACCAAGGGTTAAAAACTTTCTAAATTCTCTGGGGTCTCAAACACCCAGAAAGAAACCCCAAGGTCAAAAACATGTCCCAGCAGACATCAGTCTGGTATCTGCCTTCTGCCATTCCCTTGGAAGATATCCTGCTCTTCACTCTCCATTCAGAGGGCATGGAGAGCTGTGCACTATTACTCAGGTGTTGTGAGACAGACAGGCTTCCAAAGCGGTCCTTCCGCATCTCTCATCTCACACGCAGAGATGCTGAGACTTTGGAGTTGAAAGAACTTTTGACAACCACAAATGGAAAGCACCATGGAAGTGTTAAGCATCTAATCCTTTCTAAATCTTACTTAGCTATTTGCTTTAATAGTAAAGCTTGCAGGGAACAGGCTGTATTCTATTTTTTCCTCACACATCAGTAAATTTGCCAGATAAGCACCAATTCCAGAATCTTTACTGCTGATATACAAAGCAGAAACAACAGATTATGGACAGTTCACCAAGTCCACAGTGCTAAGGGGAGGGAGGGAAGAAGAAGAGATTTCTAGAATGAACTAGAATAAAAAGCTGCTACGCAGAAGTAAAGAACCTGCAATTCGGAGGGCTTTTTTTTTTCCAAACAGTTTTCCAGATATAAATGTACTAACAAATGTAACAGCATGAAATTGCTGATGGAAATTTAAGGCTACTTGATGCATCTGACTCACAGCCACAAAAGTTAGCAAATAAAACCTGTAGACATCAAACAGCTCTTACTGTGACAAAGAAATGTCATAATATATATGTTATATATATACATATATACATACAATATATATGTTTGCAGCTTTGGTTTCAATGCCCAGGTTTGGCTCCTGGGTGCAAAGCACTCCTGCAACTTTATATCCTTTAAAGGAAGTTTTACTTCAGTCTTCTATAAACCTTTCCTTTCAGTCATGAACAGCAACTGGTTGAGTGGGGGCAGACAAGCGCTGGATCTTCTGAAGAACATGCTGCAACCAGGTATTTTGCACTGTCCATATTTCATAAATTACACTAACTTCTTATTCTGCACTAACTCAACCATTTTACCATGGTGCAAGTTTGCAAGTTTTGTTTTGTTTGCTGTCATCCCCTACACAAAAAGCTAGGCAAACCCCAGCTGCACTTCTATGCAGCAGAAATTGGCATTTAGCAAGAGCCCCTTAGGACTGAGTCTGCTCCCGCCTTCCAGCTCAGTCATTCTAGTTTAAACAAATTATATTTTAGGAGTGTGGCTCATTATAACATCTTTTTCTAAAAAACAATCTTCCCACAGGTCCTAAAGCAGAGCTAATGAAGTTAGCTGGTTCCACCTAACAATGAAACTGAGAGAGAAGAACAAAACCATGCTGGAAAATAATTTATAAGGCAATGAACAGATAGAAATCCAAGATGAGTAAGCACTAGCTCAGAACAATGGTAGCAGATAGATTTAACTTTATTTTCATATACTTTTTGTTATAACTTAAGTACTGCTGCTTCTTTTTTCTACCCTCCATCATCTTTATCTTTTCCCCCTCTTCATTTGACTACTGATTTATTACCAGAAAGGAGAAAAGGTAAGAATAAAATCTCTGTTGGCCATTTTCAGGTAATAAAGGATTAAATCATGTGGAATCATTATGCTGCATGACTTTTGCCCCCATTACTACTTCTTCAGAGACCAATGTTATGCTGATCTAATGAAGGGCCACCAGAAAGTGATTTTCTCAAACAAGCCAGAATACCAGATTTTTAATGTAGTTATTGTTTCATTTAACTGAAGTGGACTTTGGAGCACTATGAAGTAAACAACAGAATATTACATCAGCAGTTTGCCAAATGGCCTGTCCTCTCTTAAAGGGCAGCCAGATTCTGTATACAGTGGAAGCAGCAAGTGCATGAAGACCACAGTAAGAGAGCATACTTTTGAACTCAGTGGGAGGAAAGCAACAAGCCTGGTTCAAAACACTTACCCAAACTGCTGGGTAGTCAGCACTTCTCCCCTTTCTTCCTTCTGCATCTGCATTTCCTTCTTCCTTTCAATGTTTGCCAAAGTAGGAAAATTTCTAGAAGAAAAAAAAATAGTTTCACTGGCACTTAAAGGATTCACTGTAGTTTCTCAATTCCCCCCTTTACCAAATCGGTTTCCTCTATAAACATTAATGATTTAAAAAAAAAAAAATCAAGGAAGTTCAACTTAGTGTTTCTTTCTTAAAAAGGCATTAATGAGGAAAAGAAACCTGAGTGCATTTAGACTTACATATCCAGATGCAACTAACAAAACAAAAACAAAATTCAAAAAATCTATCACATTAGCATTCTTAGATTTACCATACCACCAAGCAAGGTGGTACAAACAGTTTGGTTATAGTCATGGACCCTCTTTTTGCCCCAGCACATAACAGCATGATTTAGTCCTCCTATATTATTTCTATGGAGCTTCAACTGGATTACTTGAATGACACACTTTTAGCAAACTAACTGCTGAGTTCTTGTAAACTTAAAAAAAAAAAAAAAAAAGGTTATATGAACAGCATCTGGGTGCACAAGATTCCTTAATGTGACAGGAAAAAGCACACAAGTTCCTTCTCGAGTAATATTTAACATTGTGCTTGCACACTGACCTCAAGTTCACCAGAATTACTGTCCCTTTTTAATTCCAGGTTCAAGAAAAATTGCCAAATCATGCAGATGAAAAGAAATCTACTATTACAACCATCTCCCAAAATATCCCATCTCTTCCATCCCCCACCTCCCCTAACATCCTTCCATCCAGACAAATGCCTCGCTGGTTCTAACATGCAGAGCCTGGGCAGCAGGCTTTTTACCACCAAAGCCAAAAATGGCTACACTACTTGCTCTGCAAACATGAGTTAGCTAAATGCCAGTGCTTTGAGATAAAGGTGGTAAATGAGAAACACATGCACACGCTCCCCCAGCTTCTGGATAGAAACACAAAGAATAAATATTTGATGTCTATTAAAATGGAGTAAAGAGAAACATAGAACAGCTTCTCACTAAAAATAGCTATCAAAAAAGACATGTATCTTTCTTTAAATATTTAATCTTATCACATGCATTTCCCCCATATTACAGCATGAATGCTAGGTGTCACATTGATTCAAGACAGCTTCAACCACATACCAAGGGAAAAAGAGAAGCATTTTCTACAAGATAAACCTAAACACACTGCAGAACTTGTCTCCTTTAAGAGGATTTGAACATGAGCTGTCAAGATCTATTTTCTTTGGATTTCTCCCAGAAATCTGCCATACAGCTCAAGTGAGCACAGGGATGTGATGTTTTACCTCTGCTCCTCCCTGTTACTTAGATTTGTTCATCCATGTTACAACACTCTCAGCACCCAGCAATCATGCAATGAACTCTTTAATCTCAAAAGCTTTGCACTGACAAAGACCCCTATGCTCCACAGTTTTAGGAGAAGGTGCTTTCCTTCAAACACAAAGGCTCCCAGGAGGACAGCAAGCCATAAAACAAGTAGTTATGCTCAAAACGTCCCCAGGCTTATTGTAGAGATTGTGGGGGAGGGAGGGTGTTTTAAATATAAGGGAAGACCCTAAATACTAGAGCAAAGGATTCAAATGCTCCAGCTCTTATGCTGATTAAGGACATATTCAGACACGCTCTCTCAACACGATTTGAGACATGAATGCCTCCCACTTTCATTCCTGTGAGTTACCACTCCCTCCACGAGCCACCGTAATGGACTGCACCAAGGCTTTCAGTTCCATTTAACTGCCAAGACTGACAGATTTCTCCTCAACCACCCTTCCAGCTGACACAGGCACTAACTGACAGCTGGCGAGAGCTCAAGTCACAAGCCCCAGTATGCCTGCAGAAGCACATCTGAAGGCATCTGTAGTGGCTGTGTTTATTTTCTCCAGCTCTTCTCAAATGTTAAATGGCATTTTACTCACTGCCTTTACCTCATGCCTTTACTGACTGAGCCTCCCCACATAAAAGGTGATATGCTTAAGTCCCAAGAGCTGACTTGGGTTTGCACCCTTCTAAGATGGCAAGCTTTCCACCTCTCCTAAGAAAATGATGTTCCTAAAATGTTACCTACAAATACCACTGAAGCAGAAGTACCCCAGCACTTAAGCCTTGCAAACAACTTGTCAGAGCTTGAATAGAAACAACTTCATCAGTCCCCACAAGGCCTTACAAACCTAAGCAACTTACTGTAAAAGGGAGAGTTAAACCAGGATGTGATGGTCTGGCACAGCAGACTTCATGAAGCCAGTACAGCCTGAGAAGGCAGCCCTCTTTCATAGCAGCTGCAGCTCCCAACAGTACACACTTCTAGAGTCCAAAGTTTTTCAAAATAAATTGATAATATCAGAAAACTGCTTTTCAGGCTAAAATGAGTATATTAAATATATCCCAACAAAAAGAGACATGCAGGGAAAGGATACCCTAAAGCTTCTAGAGACAGGGAACACTGACACTGAGCATAATCAATAACACATGTGTTCTTAATGAATAGATTTTTTTCCAATAAATGAGCACACTAGCCACAACCATGCATTTTTTTATAGGCCAGCATACTTTATCTTGCTCTCATAAACATTGAAGTAAAGCAGGTCTTAGTGAGCAGTGAAGAAACAGAGCTTTGCCAACATCTAACAGAAAAGAGACCTGTTTCTATAGCAGTTTATAGAATGAATTCCTGAGTCAAGAGTTATACAAGTTCATAATTTTAAGAGGAACAGCACTGTGAGCAAAATGCCTCAAAAATTTCTTGAGCTGATCTTAATTGCTTATGCACAGCCAACAGCAAAGGAGACATGATAGCCCAAAGGGAACAAAAATGACCCAACAGAGCTGATAAAATCTTGGCTTAACTTTCCCACATCTGATTTAACCATATGTTAGCTGAGGCAGCTTCATTGCTAATCTATCCCAGCAGATCAGAGTAAACTTTATTGTATCTATGTTTACCTTGATCTGCTGACACCTCCCTTCTACTTTGCTTTGTCTTCTCTCCTTTTACCAAGTTACAAGAAATTATTTTCCATATGACATTCTTCACTACTATGAACGCAACACCAGGGAGGATTCCCAGCTACTCTAGGATTATCATTATGCAATTAGAAAACCACAAATCAATTAAAAGTGGTGTGTTTAACAGTACTGGACTTCAAGCACCTAGCACATGCTCAGCCTGTGAGATGTATTGCAAGGAAATACAACTGACAATTCCTGTCTGAACAAACGAATGCCAAGAGAATAGAGAAAGCGGGGCAGAAAGGGGAGAACTTACAACACACAACCTCAAGAAAATCCCCCAATGTTATATTAGGAGCTAAGCAAAAATAAATTTAACGATTCGCTTTAACACTAAAGCAGCCTTGCCACATTCTTACTAATAACCATTGCTCAAGAAATGTTGGTGAGAAACAGATGGGCTGGCAGGACCCAGATCTCACTTGTGGGGTAGGGAAGACAGCAATACCTCATTCTGACACATTAAGGAAATGCATTGCAGATAATTCTCTTTAAGCTCATGTTAAAGAAAAAATATGCTGAAGACAGCACATTTCTCAACACTTGGAAGGGACAGGACAAATCAAAACAAGAAAAGTTGATGTCAGACTTCACAACCATCTGTCTGCAAAACATAGGGAAACCCTGAGATCCCATGGAACTTCATCTCTATTGCTCATTACTTAATTAGATTTCTTGGCTCAGCAGGTTCAACAGGAAAACAGCATTCCAGTCCAGCATGCCTCATCCAGACATACTCCTTACCAGCTCTCCTCCTCCTCTTTCCTCTGTGAGAGTAAGGCTGCACTTTAAACACAAGCTCTTTCTTGAAGATTTTAAGCAGGACACACAATTGAGCAACACAGCAGCTAATTAAAAAGAAAAATCTCAACTCTGCAAGTAATTATTTATAACGGCTGAAAGAACAAGCAAGACAGGATGCAGCATGGAAACACACATATTAAATCACTGCAACCTAATTAGGAACAAACTATTAATGACCTAAAAAGATTCATTCTTAGCTCTGATTGGAGCTTCTAGAAAGAAAAAGGTTTTTTCCTGTCACCATAAACCAAAACTGCTTAATAGCTCAGACTCCCTCTGGTGTCCCTTTTTTCTGTACAATGCAGTGTTTACTGTGAGTCAACAGCAGACCTTCAGTACCAAACTGATGCTTTGCTGGTGACCCAATTAATGCTGCACAAAAGTTCCAGCTGGCTTTCTCACTGCCTGCCTCCCACCCCCTTTTTTTTTTTTTTTTAATTAAAAAAAAGAAGGATGCTCATAGAGCTTCTTCGCTGTACAAAGAGTAACAAAAGCTACCCAGGTAGTCATTCTACACCCATCCATCACAGCTAAATACGATGCCCACAGAAGGCCTGAAGTACCAAGATAAGGCACTACTCCATCTAGTGGCCTTGGCTCAGACACTCCTAATCCCATTCCCCCTTTTCTGGTTGGTGGCTGTGACCACACGACTTCATGTCCTTTGATTTTACTGTGCTGCAGGGAGCAAAGGCTTTCAGCAATGCTGTATCACAGCCAAATCATATTCACCTATAGAACCAACATGAGATCCTTCAGAAGCTCAGCAAAACCATCTCAAGCAGAGCATCACCCTTACAATTAAATGCAGATAAAGGCTGATGTGATTTGCAGCACCCACTCCCCACACAAAAAATGTCTTATTCATAATTTTACGTTCAATTCCCACTTCCCTAATGTTCTACTAGAGCACATACTGACATAGACGCCTTAAACATCATTTCAACACTTAAACCTCAGCATCAGCTGCTAGACAGGAACTCTTCTCAACACTTCCCAAAACAGAGAAGTGTATGAATCGTTGAAAATGAGTAGCAAAGACTCTCTCAGAGACTGCATATGAGTATGGATCTTCTTCCTTGGAGCCACCATTAGAAAATTAGGTCACCAAAAAAACCCACAACAGCAATATGTAGATTGAAAGTAAATAAAAACCAAGTCCTCAAGCATCTTTTGAATAAAAGGAAACCTTGGAAGGAAAACTAATCTAGCACCGAAACTTGCCTAATCTAACACCAAACTTATATTTGCACAGATCACAACCAATTTTTGTCCAGTTAATGAAGGCATTTCAAAAAGGGGAAAAAATAATCTCTTGTTTCTGTATCAAAAAAAGGGTTTTTCTTAAAGAGCCTATGGATTATTTAGTTTTGTAAAAAATAAACAGCAGGTGCAACAGTTGACTGCTGTGATATGCTGACATAGTGGTAAGATTTCCCTTTGCCTTTCGGGGATTTGCGAAAAAGCTGAAACCTCCAAGAATGAAATTAAATGGGGAAAAATTTTGCTTCTCCATACAGGAAAAAATGGGTGGGAGGCAGTTAAGGCAGTCAAAAAATTCTGCAATAAATTCCATTTTTCTTTTTCAACAAAAACAGTGTGAAAACGTATCAAGGGAAGTAAAGTTCAAATCAAGAACACATTAGCAATGCCCTCTGACATGGATGCAAGGTGGATACATCAGTAGGATTCCATGAGACCACTGGGTTTATTTTCACTAAATAAACTCCATGTGACTGGTACACTGCCCTAGCTCATCACCACTGATCTCAAAATTAAATTTATATCACTTCCCATTCTATATAGGACTCTTGCTCGTGGAAACAAAACTCACGCACTGATCACTTGCAAGACTATATTCTAAATTATCAATAGACATGAGGAAAGCCTGCAGCATCTTTCTCCTGCTAGGAAAATGTGGATTTGAATCCACTGACCTCTGAAGGAAAAAAAATAAATCTGGGAGATAAATACTTCAATCCCAGTCAAGATAAAAGTTACACCCTGTTACATCAGAGGATAAGAAATAGTGAGAAATACTGCTTATAGGAGAATTTTACCTTGCACCCTGCATACAATATAAGTTAGACTACCTGAGAATGTATCATTCATGGTTTCTGTTATCTTTCTCTAGAAAAGAATCAAGCAACGCAGAAAGCCCTTAAAAAATTAGGAAAACTCCCTGCTGTGGTCTACTGGGACAACTTAAGCTGGGGAAATCTGCACACAGTGTTACAGTTATAGTTATATTACAGTACAATAGCTCCAGATTTTTAAATTATTAAAAACCACCACACAAACATTTCTGACCTAAAATGTGATCCGTGGTGAGGCTAAAAGGAATGAGATATTCACCTAACCTGGGATACCACATGAAGCATCTGAGAAAGCTGCTTCCTTCTCAGCTGATAACTTGCCTTCTATTATAATCTTCTAAATTATTATAATCTCTGCAGCTCACACTCTTCTGGCTCGTGCATTCTGCCACAGATCATTGCTGCAGGAGTTTTGCAGGGTCAATGGAACAGTAGAAACAGCAAGCTATGTGCTGCTCCTGCCCTTCAGCTGTCATCTCATGCTCTCAACAGGGAAAATACAGTAAAAACAAATCCATAGGCCACAAGTCTTACCTTTTTCTTTCTTCTCTCCATCTAGCAATCTCTTCTGGACTATCTAATTTTATTCTTTTAGCACCAGGTGCATGTGCCTAAGGAAAAAGTATTTCAGAGGTGTTTAAAAGGGGAAGGAAAAAAAAACCACAAGTTAAAAAAGAATACATCATTATGTCAGGTATAGTGGTATCACACTGATTTCATCTCCAAAACTGGTGAGACTCTACACAGAGATGATAAAACCCCATAGTATTTAACAAATTTTCATTCACAAAATTGTCTTGAAACAGATTCTTCTCAGAGGTGATACATTTTCTATCCAGATGAATGAAAGGAAACCACTGAAGAATGAGAAAAGGGGCTATGGTAAAGATGGCACAGACTCCCATTTCGGGCCCAGAGGGTTACCTACATTCTTCCAGTGTATCTGAACGATCTTCTCATGGGCACTGAAATTGCAACCTTCTTCTGAGCACTGCAAGATAAAAGGGTGAACTTAAAACATACAACAATTTACACACATTATAAACAAGCTTTTCAGCACACTTCAAATAAACTCAGTGCCAGTTGCCTGTACAGTTTTTTGCACAGGCTGTGTAAGTTACCCTGTTTGCTAACAAAAGTGATTGTAAAAACAGCAAGCAGAGATAAAGTCCTTTTAAATTTCATCTGGTTTTAGAATAACCAGCGTAGGCAACATATCTGATAACTGAAAAGAAAGTGAAGTTTATCTAAGATAAAGATTTGCAAGACTCTTCAATCTCGATACTTGCGAATTTTGATAATTTTCAATAAAGGAAATGTTTAAAATGTTTCCACACAAAACCCGTACATGCTATAGTGGTGTCAATGAATTAATTCCTATGACTTAGTAATACTATGCAAGAAAAACAGTTTAAAAGGCTCCAGTAATAAAACCAAAAATACAACTGAAGCCTCCCCTATGTATAGCATTCAGAAAAAAATCCCCCACTAATACCTGACATAGCTCTGGGATCTCTTTCCTATGTCTTCCGTTCAAAGAGTGACTACAGCTAACTGCTTGTCAGGCACAAAGGAAAAAATCTAAGTGTGAATAAAAGAAGCCAAACTTACTAACCTGTTTATGCTGTGAAATGTGTTCATCATACTTCTCCTGGTTTTTATAGCCACGGTCACAGGTATCACAGTAATGAGAGAAAACTGGCTCTTTTTTCTTTCTGGTCTGAAAAAAAAAAAAAAAAAAAAAAAAAGAAGAAATAATCTAAGGATTGCAGTTACAAGATATTCCTGTGTCACTAAACACTATTTATATTTTTGTTAATAAAGCAGTTACGTGTTTCAAAAGTTTCAAAGACGAGCTAACATAATACGAAAGTTAAGTTTCAATTATTTCTCTTCTAAACAAAGTGCCCTGCACTCAGCTCTTCCCACTACCACCCTTCAATCAATTACTGCTTCTGCAAACACACCAGTCTGCTGGCACAGACTTCATAAGGGCTGTGAGATTTAGGCTGAAGCCCCATGTCTCCTCCCTACCAAGACAGACCATGACTGTTCTACCGTGACAGGTACAAGTTCAGAGGGCAGCACAGACCCTGCCTTCTCTCACTACACACATCAGTGCCATCTGGCTGGCTGGTCTTGACCATGTAACAGAGCACTAGTGTAATTTAGGCAGTTGAGCATCACCACAGTAAGGCGACATAAACCTATGTAAGAATTTGGTTGACATGTATCTTTCAAGAGTTACAGACTGTCATATGTTTGCTCTCTTCTAAGGGCAAGCAGGTCAGACAGGATTATGGGATCTCTATAGTGCCTTGGGACAAGTCCCATAAGACTGACACCATCACAGAATGGTTTTGGGTGGGAAGGGACCTTCCAAGATCATCTGGTTCCAACTCCCCCACCAGGGACAATCTCTGACTAGATTAGGCTACTCAAAGCCCTATTCAATCTGGCCTTCAACACTTCCAGGGACAGGCCAGTCACAGCTTCTCTGGGCAATGTGTGCCAGTATCTCATCCCCTTCATAATGAAAAAAGTCTTCCTTATATTGAATCTAAATCTACTCTGCTTCAGTTTAAAACCGTTACTCCTTGTTCTATCACTACAGGCTGCACTATGAAGTCTATCCCTGTCTTTCTCCTAAGTTCCCTTAAAGTATTGAAAAGATGACGCAGGGTTCTGCCTGAAGCCTTCTCTTCTCCAGGCTGAACAACCCCAGCTCTCTCAGCCTTCACAGGAGAGGTGCTCCACCCCCTAATCATTTTCGTGGCCTTTCCCTGGACCCAGGCCAACACATACATGTCCCTCTTGCACTGGGGACCCCAATCCATACCTTTGGCTTGTTATTTTCTTCTGGACAATGTTTACTAAATGCAGGCGCTTGCTTGCCCTGCCGTTTCTGGGAGAAATTACCATTTCCACCTTCAGAACAGAGAAAAAAAAAAAAAAAAAAAGAGATGAGCCATTCACAGGTAAAACACCCCCTCCTACCTCGGTGGGCAACAGAGAAGGATCTAGGGCAGAGATAAGAGAGGGCTGCATGACCAACATGCTTGGAGGAGACTCCTGCAGCTCCAAGGGTTCAGGACAGGCGCGGGGCCCCTGCCTGCGTGGGATGGGAAGGAGCCCAGGGACCCAAGAGAGGGCTTCTGCCCCGCCCCTGCCCCTCACCGGCGTGCGGGCCCTGCGGTCGCGCTCCGTAGGCCGGCGGGAACCAGGCGGCGGGCGAGGTGTAGCTATGAGGGGGGAGGAAGCTCTCGGGCTGCGGGTAGCTCTGAGCCGGCGGGTAGCCCTCGGCGGGCTGGGAGTAGCCCTCGGGCTGCGAGAAGTTTTGGGCAGGCTGGGGATAGCTCTCGGCAGTCTGGGAGTAGCTCTCGGCGGGAGGGATGCTCTGGGCGGGATCCGAGTAGCTGTCGGCGGGTTGCGAGTAGGACTCGGCGGGCTGGGAGTAGCTCTTGGGCTGCGAGTAGGTGTCGGCGGACGCGTAGGTGCTGTCGGGCGGCGGGTAGCGGCCGGGCGGGGGGTAGGGCACGGGGGCAGCCCAGAAGCTCGTGTCCCAGGAGGGCGGCGGGCAGAAGAAGGGTGGGGGGATGCCCGGCGGAGGCAGCCCCGGTGGGGGCGGCGGGTACCAGGCGAAGGGGTTCATGTCGGGCCCGGAGAGGCCGCCCAGGTGTGCAGACCCCGCTCCGCGATGCTCTCGCACCACCACGTGGGGCCCTCCGGCGGCGGCCGCTGAGCGCGTCACGTCCGGGCTGAGGAAGGTGAATCCTCCCTCCTTGCCTCCCTCCTTCCTTCCAGGCGGGTGTGGCGTCATCCGGGAGCGCCGCAGGGGCGGGAGCGGGGAAGCGGAGCGGGACGGGACGGGGAGGGCGGCTGGGCTGCCCGCGGAGCCGGCCTCGCCATGGCCCGCCAGCTCATCGGCCCCGCGCTGCCGCCCGGCTTCCCGCGCCGCGCCGAGGCCGAGCCGGGCGAGGACTTCAGCCAGGGTGAGAGCACAGGGACGCGCCGGCGGTGGGAGAGGGGGGCTCTGCGGCCTTTATGCCGCAGCACGGGATGCTCCGTGGGGGTAGAGCGGGGCCTGCAGCCGCTGTTCCATAGCGTGAGATGCTCTGTGAGTGGGATAGAACGGCTCTGCAGCCTGTTCCACAGCGCGGGATGCTCCGTGGGTGGGATAGCGCAGCTCCGCAGCCCCGTGTGTCACAGCGCGGGGTGTCCACCGCCAGTGTGGCACTTGGATGGAGCTAAACTCCCCGGGAGAGTCATTACAGTGACTTTTTCAGGAAAGGAAAGGACAAAAAAAAAGCGCCATATGCGACGGAATGGTACAGATATGAAACGCTTTAAAACTCGTTTTAGAAAAACACTGCTTTCAGTCACTTAGTTTTATCCTGCTCAAGTCTTGATGCGCTTTGAAGCCTGTGCTCTTCAGCAGCTCCAAGTGTGAAATTAGCGGGTAGAAAAGGAGGAGGCTGGGACTGTGCAGCTTTCCTTTGCCAAGCCAAGCCACTTCATCACCTGTGCTTTCCCAGGCAGTGTAGCTGAGGATGTGGAGCAGACTGCCGGTCAGTGGGGCTGTGGTGCCTTTCCTGCCAGGATCTCTCATGGTGAGAGCCGTCATATGAGAAGTGGGATCCCACCAAGACCAGCTGGCTGCCAGGCTGGCTCTTCTGCAGTGGAGCTCAGTTTCCCCACTAAAATTCTTGCATGTTCTCTGTCAGTAGTATCTCTGGAAGCAGCGTTTTGAGCGTTTGCACTTCTTGCCTTTAATCCGGGCTCAAGGCACTAGTTCGTATATTCAGTGTCTTAGCAGAGTCTCTCTGACCATTCAGTTACTCCAAAGGGAGCAGCTCTGATGGGGAAGGTTTGTTGTGCTTGTCTGCTCTCTTAATTTTTTAATCCAGAAGAGGGAGCAAAAGCAAGAGGGACAAAGCTGCTGCATTAGCTGACACCATGGCAACATCAAGCTCTGTGTCTGGATCTTGGCTTTGTGCGGAAGCCCTGACTGCATGAGCTGGTGCTGCCTTTCCTGGCTGTATCTGTGTTAATGGCTTATTCACTTTCCATCAACATACTGATGCATGCTGCAAGTATCTGTATCACGTATGAAAAAACAAGTTAAACTTATTCTTAGGCCATGGGTTTGTGACATTGGGTATTTCAGAAGTGTCTAGTCTAGGTTACTCAACTGTTCCAGTGTAAATCAGTTCCATGGTATTACAGGTGCACTGGCAACTGATCCAAGATCCGCTTGGAAATTTCTGTGTGAAGTGGGTGAAGAAATTTATTTGCCTTTGAAAACAAACAAACAAAAACTCCAAACCCCAGCCTCTTGCAGATTGTTTGTTTTTATAATTTTCACATACTTTTTCTGACTTTGACTTACAGCAGCTTAGTGTCCCTGCTCACCCCATGAGGCAAATTGCTGCAGTGCAGAGGAAGAAAGGAGAGCAAGTACTTTGGCATAACACACTTTGCTGTACAGAACTGCAGCTCCATCTGGAGCCCTGCACCTGGAGTGACAAAAATCACACGGTGGGGCTGCCACCAGCGCCTTCTGTGGTGCAACACTTGCTGGGTCTTGAGTCAAATGGGCCTAGAATTTGTTCTGTAACAATTTCCCTTGTGTTTTCTAACTATTTTAAGAGATGCTTCACCTTTTAAAGCTGAACAGCTTTTCCAATATTTTTCATGTCAAATATCAGTAGTCTCACTGATATTTGAGCTGCTCACTGCTTTTCTTGAAAAGCACTTGTTTTTTTAGTCTACTTTCATAGTTTCTGTCTCCCAAGAGCAACAAAGTAGGACTTTGAGCTGCCTGTGGCAGAGAAGACTCTCAGGCACAGGAGAAGGCTCTCAGACAGACACAAGAAATAGGAGAGTGACTGTGTATGATTATGATTAGATTTATTGCTAATACATTCCTTCTGGACAAAATCCACCTGGGAGCTGTCTGCAGCCTTGGGAGACTAGTTGGCCCAGTTTCCAGCAGCATTTTGCAGGCTGATGTGCACCACAGTCAGTGGCAAATATCTCAGCCCCCTTGAGCCCCACTTCCACCACCCCTCTGGATACAAGCATCCAGACACTTTGTCCCACAATACCCACTAGTGTTCTTACTGTGGGACAAACCACATTGCCTATGGTGTCAGAGAAGTGATGCTAATAATACTTCTGTGACCCTTAATTGGGAACAGGATGGAAGCAAATGGTAGCTGGACAGACCCAAAAGCTCATCCCTAGTAAATCCTCTACGTTCTTCAGCTTGTCCAGCCCATGGGATGCACTCATTTCCTGATTCTTCATTTCACGATGCTGCTTTGAAGCTGGACTAACTGTGCTCCTGCTGGAAGAATTGTACTTCCTTTGGCCCATTTGTCCCTGCCTCTGGGCTGTCCTTGTACCAGCAGGAAAGAAGTGCTAGGGAATGGCTAAAAATAACCAGAGACGCAGAAGGGAGTTTTGTCTGTTTCAGCATTGAGGCCACATACTGATATGTTGATATGTCTGGGTTGATCTACCACTATGCTGGAGCTGAAAGACCTTGTCTGTCCTTGAGAGCTTCCCAGTGCATGTCTGATGGTATGGTAGTTTGTTTAGAATCCCCAAATACAGCAGAAATAACCCTAACAAAACAAAAAGCAGCTTTTAATTTGGTTTCTGAATTAAATTGACTTAATTTTCAGGCAGATAGTCGCCAGAGCCACCTCATTAGTAGGATGGTCACTTCTAGTAGCTGTGAAACATTCACTTCAGTCTCACTTGGTCCTGTTTCTCTCCTCACTCTCCCCAGCATTTTCTTCTCATACATTTTTATCCGATTGTTATGTTCTGAATTGTTCTGAGCTCTGGTTACTTTGTCATTTTTCTGTTGCTCTGCCATTGCTACATCAATTTATCCTCCTCACCTCATTAGATTCAGTTTCCTGACTCTTTGAGCTCTCCTCCCTTCCTCCTTTCATCTGTATTTTTCCACTTTTCTGTGGCTTTTGGGGAATTTCACAGACTTCTGGTTAGATCTTGGACTCCTTCCTCACCCTTTTCGTTCTTTGCTCCCAGAATTTACACTTAGCAATTTCTATTCCTACCTTTCTGCTCTTTTTTGTGGCTCCCCAAACCATCCTGATCCACAGCTGTATATTTGCCTGTGCTGATTGTTGGTCTCAGTCAGTACCATGATCATATTAATTTTTAATCCCAAGCCTCTTTTCCCCTCCATTTCTTTTCACCATGTCCAATGAATTTTTCTTCCTTAGGCTTTAAATGCCATTTTCCCTTCATTAGTCAGTCTCAGTCTCTGTTTAATTTCTGCTTGTCCTGCTTAGGCTGCAGTTCCACTAACAAACAGTTCTTTCAGGGGAGTGCTGTTGTTTGCAGTGTTAATTTTATGCCCTTTAAGTTCCCCGATCCAGCTTATTGCATAGCCCATGCAAAAAGTTTGGCCGACATAACGGAGAGGAATTGGGATAAAAGTATGTGTGTTAGCCCTGGTGCTGAACAACATGCCAGTGGGACAGGTCTCTTTCCTTAAATAGTTTTGGTTTTACTAGTTCTGTGCAGCTCACAAAACTTCCCATAATTTCTCTCTCCCTCTCTAGTATCAGATTCATCCAATTGTCTCTGAGTTTGTTCCTTCCACTCCAAGTCTTTTCTTCTGCATTTAGAGCAGATGAAGTCTGCTTGTGTGATGTCAGGGCGTCAGGTGGCTGAAGACAGCAGTTGTGCAGGTTTTGTCTGGGTTTTAAGTGCTTTTATTCAAGTGGTGCTTTTTGTACCAGAAGAGGAGACTTCTTGATAGCAGTTTTTATCCCTGCTTATTATTCATCTTTTGTTTCCTTTCATCTTGAACTTATTTTATCTTTATAGGCTAGGGTGTTGTGTTATAGGCTAATGTGTTTGGGTTTTTTCAGGGTGAGAGAAGTGGATGTTGGTTGGTTTTTTTCCTTCCTATTGCTGAAATGGATTTGTATGTCCTGGTTAAAGTCTTTTCCATTAAAACAGGAAACAAAGAAGTGGCAGATCTGCCTGGATGCTTTGTAACTAGTGGACTGTCTTGTGCTAAAGATGATTAAAAGCTTTGTGAAGCTCACTTGAAGGATTTGATTTCTGCCTAGCCTTTGTCAGCTAACAATGGAACCATAATATGCATCAGGTTGTATTTTGTACTATCAAAAAGTTGTAGTTCTTTAAGTGGAGGGCTAATTTCCTGGTACCATTTATCTTTTAATCTGACCCTTGACTATTCATAAAGGGAACAATATCTTTTCCTCACCAAAGCACCTCTCTGTCCTGCAAGTCTTGTACTCAGTGCTTGAGATATTAAGAGGAGGAACGGTGTCTGTCTCTCAGGATGCTAAATCATCAGTAGAATCAAATCTCCATTACATGGGAACATGTTTGTACTGTGTTTGTGTAAATGGGTGCATTGCCCTGGATTGGGAAGGCCTCTTACCTTGGGACCATTGCTGGTTTTTGCTTGCTCCAGCTGACTCCTTGTTGATCGGGCCTGTGAGGATATCTGTGTTAGGGGTCTTGTTTGGAGGGCATTTGCTGTTAGGGTCGATGGCTAAGTTGCTTCTGTACCCACTGTTTGGCAGCACGTTTCTCTCTCTCTCAGGATTTTTCATAGAGGTGCACAGAGAGAAAGAAAGAGAAAACAAATTCTATTTCTGCTCCTTGTTTTTCTCATGTGGAATGTGCTTGGAGAATTGTTTACCTGGGGTGATTGCTTGATTGGATTCTGGTGAGGATTGTTTGAGCCTGATGGCCAATAAATCCACCTGTGTCTGGACTCTCGCAAACAGGGTCACAAGTTGTTAGTAGTTAAATATGATAGAGAAAGTAGGTGTGTAGTTTTAGTATCTTCCTTTATATAGTATATTAATGTATTATAGCATAGTTATAATAAAGAAATCATTCAGCCTTCTGAAATTGAGTAGGACATCATTTCTTCCCATTGGGTTCACCTGCATTTTACAATACCACTGCACATGGTACTATAGCCAAATAAAAAAATCGATAAAGATCAGTGTCTGCTGGTGGGCACAGTGCCAGAAGCAGCTCAGGCCTGTTAGCAATGTTAGTGTCTGAATTTTAATTTTGCTGAGGTATTACCCCAGAGGATGAAGGTTTTACTGGAGCATGAGAGCTCCATCCACTGCCCTGGCCTTCTGACAGCAACAATTCTTTGAATTCATTCTCTAAATGCCTAAATCATCCCTTTTTCAGCAGAGTACTTAAATCTGTCCGTGCTGTTCACATTTAGCTGAACTGAGAATAACCTTAATCATTAAACCATTCCCAAAGCAGGCTGGCAATTAATTTAATACTTTATGGTCACAAATGCTCCCATTTAATAATTTATGGTCTCCCACACTGTGTGTGTACAGATGATGTAAGCTTCAAATGCTAGTAAGGTTCAAATGCTTTATGAAAGTGTTTCTCTTAAATATACTGGTTTATGCTACATCCACTGTACATTAATTGTTACACAAAACAGGGCTTTCTAGTCCTGTTTCAGAGGATGCTCACGTAGTAATGGATTAGTAATGTCCTAAGTCAGAACAGTTCAGGGTAGGTTGTTGATGGAAATAAGGTGTTGAAAGAAGTAACTTCTAGAAATTTGTTTAGATATCTTCTCTAAATGCTAGAGAGAACAGTGATTAAATAAGCTTAATTCCAAGTAAATATGTGTTTTGGAAATGCCATGATAGACCATACTCATTTGAAACATTTGGTAGGTATCCTTATTAAACCTGGTCTAGTAGAAAGTTCCCTGCCCATGGCAGGTGGATTGAAGCTAGGTCATCTTTAAGGTCCCTTCCAATCCATACCATTCTGTGATTTTATGATCCCAAATAACCCTGGATGTTCAGTTGCAGGACCAGCACTGCCTCCTGACTACAAAAGCAGCTGTAGCTCAGAAACTCCTGACAGTGATGACGACTCAGAACCTCTTCCTCTACCCAGAGACACAAATAGAGATTCTGAAGAGGAGACAGAAGGAGATCCAGCACCCAAGTGAGTATGTTTTTGCGTTATTTGTGTTTTTACAAATTGTATTGCAATTGTAATGTGTCTAACTTATGAAAAAGGGACAATGTTGTATAAAAAAAGGTAAACTCTATATCTGTGTAAAACTTTTGATTACATGTTCTGCATGTTCTTCATGGCCAAGAATGTTCAGCTGACCTGTTCGACACCCTACGGTGGAATTAAATTATTTGGGGCAGTCAGATCTCTGCATTTATATGTTTTATTTTGGTTCCGCAAATCTGCATGTTTATGCTAAGGACAGACACCACTTACAATAAGTATTTGGTACTTGAGTTTTTGCCCTGGTTTTGGTATACTAGCTCTCTTTGAGAGGCCGTAACACCTGTTTATGGACATGAATTTATGCATTCAATTAAGTCAACTCTAATGAAAAAAACCTGAATTGTTTACCAAGTATCAGGAGTCTGCAGATACTCTCATTTGTTGGGTTGATTACTCACAATTGCTGTGTTAAGAATTTGTGTGTGTTTGCTCTAAACCTTGTATAAGAGACTTGAAGGCCATTATGCCTTCTTAACAAGTGCTAGAGTAATTATTATTCAATTTTTTTCTTATTTTCTTAGTCAATAGTTTTTCAGCTCATTAGAAGTGAACGGGAAAAATACTACTCAAAATGCAGACAGTGTATAAAAATGGAGAAAGAAGTACTGAATTTTAAATTACTCTGTGACTAGAAAATGGTATTTCAACATAATACTAAACTTCTTTCTACAGCAAAAGCATTCTTAATATTGTTTTTAAATTTTTTTCTTTTTTAAATGTCAGAACGTTTTGAAGTGAATCTTATACTCCCAATTTTTTAATTGCTTCAAATCATTTTGGATCCTTTTGCACTGTTTCCGTGGTAACGGCAGGATATTTAGTACAGAAGACCCTATGAAATAATTTTATGTGGTTTTTTTCCTTTTTAAAATGTAGATAATTGCTACGCTTGTCAAGGTAATTATTAAGTGAAATCTGTATTTGCAGAAAGCCAAAAAGAATTCATGAAGATGATGATGATGATGGCTTTTTTGGGCCAGCTCTTCCTCCTGGATTTAAAAAACAGGATGATTCTCCAGAGAGGTAATTAAAATGGAATATATTCCGATTCTTTTCCTTAAAACACAATTATTTTAGATTAAATATTTTGTGTCACTATTACAGAACATTTCAGTTGTGCACTTGAGATTGAGATGATTAGAGGTAATGCTTCGTCCTTGTTCTGAGAACAAGAACAGCATTCCCTTGAAACAGAGCAGCAGCCCTCCTAGACCTAGGTTGGAAGGAGAGTAAAAGAACTAACGTAAATTTTCTGAGATGTATTTCGAATGTCAAATTTCCTCCATTTCTATTGATAGGTCTCAGATCAGTGGAGAAAAAACAAATTACGGGTACAAGGACCCCGTAGTTCTGTAGTTCCTTCGGGTCTGTGAGGGACTGGGGCAGTTACCTTGTGTGTGGTGCAATACCATGTCCTTTGCTAATGCATCAAGGATTATTGTTTACATGTCTCCAGGTACAAAACTACTCTGAACACTATAGGTTTCTAGAAAAGAGGCTGTCAGGTCTACACAAATAAACATTATTTATGGTCTCCATCAGGAAGCTTTCCATTTGATTGCTTACAGTTATAAAACCCTTCCCCCCCACCCCCCCCCCAAATATTATATGGATTTTCTATACAGAACTCAGCTGTGTCTCACACCTTTTATTCTTTACATCAGTTCGGGCACTTCTTCTATAATTTGAAATTATAGTCCATAGTAGAATTGGTGCTTCCAAGGGGATACTTCCTGTTGAGAAGTACAAAAGTCTCTTGATCACTTTTATCTTTCTCAGAGCAATAGGAGTTGGTAGATAAAATAATACTTGCCTGTCATGTGTGAGTTTTCAGTTCCAGGAAAGTGACTCAATTTACTGTTGAGCTGTGTGTGTAATATACCATCTCAAAATAAATTTCAAAGTTAATTTTTTTATTTTTAGTTTGCATACATTTTTATGATGCTTGGCAGCAGAAAATTTATGTAACTAAGCAAGAATTTATGTAACTAAGGTTATTTGGAAGTATCTTTCTCATGTACATTTGATTACACTTTGCTGTAATCAAAAAACTCTTTCGTAGTTGTGAGTATCATATTCAGTGGGATCATTTGGTGCTTAGATGGTCCCACAAACAATTATTATTTTTGCTTTTTCTTGTGTTCTATATGCACTAAGTATTATTTTAATTATAAAATTTAGCAGATCATAAAAAATAATGTATTCTCTATTAAAAAAATAAATGCTTGTAACTTCTAATATCAGCAGAGGTAGCCTTCTTACTTTCTTGAATTTTGACATGAATACTCATGGTAAAATGGACAAGGAAGGGGCCATTCACTCAAGAACTGGACTTGATGATCCTTGTGGTTCTCTTCCAACTTAAAATATTCTGTGACATTGAGGCAAGAGTCTGCTCTGTGTCTGTGATAGATTAAAGCAGTCGAAGGCACTTGGCACTCACTGTATTGTTTTTTCCTACCTCACCATACAATTGCTCCTAGCACACACTGAGGAGGCAGATTGAGGAGAGCTGCTTTGCAGCCAGCCTGATTCCCTGACTAGGTGGGAACAGTGAGATGTGTGGGAAGAGCCTTGTCTATCTTCCACCCCCGCACACCTGGGAGTCTGGGAGGCGTGTGAGCTGTGCAGGGCACAGACACAATGCTGCTGTCTGCCTGCTGCATTGCCCTTAGCTTTGAGCAGATTGCCAGCTGCCAACTGAGCCATGAATAATTGAAACAAATGCAGGTCATTTGTTTCAGTGTGTGGACAGGCTGTTTATCAGTTCTGTGTGACATACTCGTTCTTTTAGGAAAGCTTTTATTCTCTTACATCTTTTCCAGACTTGTCAAAGCAACATGTTCATGATTAGGGGCAGCTCATGTGGCAATCTGCAGCCTGTTGAAAATGGTTTGAATCATTCCAGAATAAAATATATATATATATATATATATATAGATATATGTGAAAAGATTTCCTTCAACTTTGAAGATTATATTACTGTTTATCAATTTTAGATAGAAGTGCACCACTCATAAATATTTCTGAAGTGTTCACACATCAAGGTAAAAAGCAAAAGTAATCTTAAAAAAATGTATGTTATACATCAGAAGAATGCTGAAACACACATCTCAAAATGTGCATTAGCAAGGACTTCCAAGTCTAACAACAGGAGAACAGTCTTTGCCATATAAGAAATGCAATAGTTCTTAAATTAATGCTTAGTCCATAAGTTTGGGGGGTATTTTTGACATGTACAGGTACATAAGTTGCCTACAGCAATAAAATATGTTTTCCGGTTATTTATTAGTAGTTAATATGTTATTAGAGTAAATATATTATCAGAGTTAAAATATTAGTAGTATTTAGATTCAATTCACCTGTTCAGAGACCCTTTGGACATCCAGGAAACTGTCAAGTACCATGTCACCTGTGTAGTGCCAAGGAAAGACTGAAGAGATATTCATGTGGGTGAAAAGGAAAAGCAAAAGAAGTGGCAAGCATGGGAAGGATGAATATGAGAACTACTTTTCTGTTCCCTAAAGAGCCTTTGAGCTGTGACAGAGTCAAGACAGAGCATTTGAGATTGGCTCTTTTTCACAGGCTGCAGAGATACAGCCCACAACAGAGATGTTCATATATATATTTCAGTAGAGAGATTTTTTTATAGTTGGATTTATCTGTCTCTCCATGCAGAATAAAGGTATTTGTATACTAAAATAAAAGGTTTTTTGGCTGTATCTGTATAAGTCTAAACTCCTTAAATTACATTAGGAATTTAAAACATGGTCTTAACAAGAAAGTAGGAAGGAAGGAAGATAAAACTGTAGCAGCTAGGTGGAGGTGGAACTTCAAAATTAACCCAGACTTCTTGCCTAGGTTTAAAACCTCACCAGTGCCCTTGTCCTCATATTTATTGCTCATGTCTGTATATCTGTGGTTGGTTCTTCAGCAAGACTTTGTGTCTTCTATTTTCCCTCTTTAAACCCTGGCAAAATATCACTACAGCTGGGCTGTACTGATTAGATTAAGCGAGATTGAGTAAAGGCCATAATTACTAAATTTAATTCAGGTGTTGTTACATTTAATAACCTAAAGCTCACAATTGAAGGTCATAATAAACAAAGTCTGCTCTTACATTGTGAGAATACTGTCACCTGGATATATCTTCAGGTGACAGTTGTTTAAATTTTTAATTAGTTTTTGTTACTGTTAAAGAATATTATGGTGGATTATTAAGAGGAACCTGCATTCAAAATACTTTCAATACAGCAAGCACAGTTTCTTTGAACTCAGTTTGTAGTATTCTTTTCACCACTGACAAGAGATTCTCACCTTTCTGTGTTTGTGGAGACAGCTGATTAACATTTCTTGCAGAGCTGCTGCTTAAAAACAATTCAGTGAAGTTACCTGGACTCACAAAACTTTTCTCTTTCCCACTCCAAGGTCAAATAAAATCAGAGAAGTTCACTGTTTCTGCTTATTAAAGGACAGTGAAACTGAGGTGCAAGACAAGAAGAACGAAATTGAGTTTGTTGATTGTGAAGGAGTGTATATTTCTCTTACACCTTTCATTGCTCTTGAATCTGGTGAAGGAAGCTAGGGAAGAAAAAAGTGGATTTCCTTGACTACATGCTGCAACTTTCCTGGGTTTTTTGCATCAAAACTGTCTGCACAGGTCCTCCTGGAAAATGGAGACACTCTTAGTTATTTCTACAGTATGTGTGCACAGGGGCACACTTGGCATGGGGAGGAAGGAAAGTCATACTTCTCATCAATGTTTGATTTTTATTTTTATATTGATCTGTTATATTTTTCCCCCTCAACTGAAAAAGCAAGATTTTTTTTTTCTTCTGCTGTCAAGGCCCATTATAGGTCCTGCATTACCACCTGGCTTTAGGAAACCTTCAGAGGACACCAGGAGTAGCAGAAGTTTCATAGGACCATCTGTTTCATCCGAATCCCGTCCCCAGGTTTGTGCAAAGAGAAGCCTTTTGTTTTAGCACAAGCTATCTGAGATGGTTAAACAAGTTGCAGCCTGAAAGAGACTACCAGACACTTCTCAGGATGACAGTTTAATTTTGGACCAGAAAGCATCTGGCATATTTTTGCAGGAGTCAAATACTGGAGCATAAATAAGCCTTAAAAAACCAAAAAGAAACCAAAAAGACTGGCCTGGTTTGTTGTGCTTTTGCTGTTAAATAGATGGTGCACTCACTGAACACAAGCAATCCTGGCATCCTAAACTGCAGGCAGAAAACACATCTTCACCCCCCTTAAAGATGTTTACTAGTGGCTACAACCTTTACATAAGTTTATCCAAAAGAATACAATCAAGAATGGCATTACAGTGTCACTAAATTGTTCTTAGCAATTGCAGGATGATACCTGTAACTGGGAGTGAGGTGCAGGACAGTAACACTGACCTACCTCTTTGTTTTATGTTTTTTGACTTTCTGGTAATGTTAGGTAAAAACTAGGTAGAAGTTCTGTGGTCTGCCCTCCCTGGTTGCAAAATAATGCATGTGCTACTAAAGAACATTCAGGAACAAGAGGTGTGATAAAATACAGCTGTGGGGAAGGTTGAACTCTCTAAACATGGGCTTTCTAGTACCATTCTGAGGGATCCAAATTGCCTATGGGAGGGCCTGGCAGGTAGGGAGCAGCACTTTTACAGAAGGTCATGCCTTTCTTAAGCAGCACCTCTTAAAGTCAGGCAGGAGACACTAAAAATGGTGCTGGGTACCAGCTTTTAGGCACGTGAATCTCTCTCATGCTATGATAAACTGAATATTAATTCCTTAGGAGAATTAATGGTTATTCTGTTTATTTTAAAAATACTTACATTTTTACATTTAACTCCCAGATACTATGGGAGATGCTAGACATGCTAGGAAGGAAGGATGCAAAGGCTGCTCTGAAACTTCACTTTTTTGGTTAGTAGCTGCAAAGCATATAATTCTCCAGCCTCCTACAGTGAGTGGTGTTGTAATTCATTGTGCAGAAAGATTGTCTGACATTTCTGAGGTACTCATCGTCTTATAACTCCAAATAATGATTAAGCAATTTATCATAGTGACAAATCTCTTGAGGCAGAAATGTCTGCTGTCTGCTTTTATATTTTGCAAACAAAAAAGTCTCTCTTCTCATAAATACATCTTCTAGCATCAGCTTTTTTGCAGGTGTTACCTTCTTTCTCTTCCTAATAGTTATCTTTTTATTACCTCTTCCTAATAATACTCTTTTTCTTATTTTTTAATATGACTAATTTTTTGTTGGCTTTTAAAAAAATGTATTTAATTATTTTGTATTCAAGTACATCTTTAGAGACATGCTGACTCTTCACTTTGCTTTAGTGAATCTAATGACTCACCACCTTGTGTAATCCTCAAGTAATGCTTTGTGCTTCCTGGCTACACAGCCTTGTCATCCTCCTCCCATTGCTTTATCACACACAGTCAGACTGTAGTGAAATCTTTGCACTTTTGTAGATACTGGACACCTTAGCTTTGCTCCCAGGGCACTGTGGCATCACCATTTTCTGTCTAGTTTTGCTTCCATCCACATCTGTACTGTTTGAACTTGGAGGGAGGCACCAGTGAGCATTCTGTACAACCCCTGGCAAGTAGGAAGATTTTTACTGACATCTAGTCCCTAACAAACTTTTTTTTTAGCCCTTGTCAGAAAAATTGCTTAGAATGTGATGTCAGAATCATGGAATCATTAGGTTGGAAAAGACTTCCAGGATCATTGAGTCCAACCTTTGATCCATCACCACTTTGTCAACTAGACCATGGCACTAAGGGCCACATCCAGTCATTTTTTTAAACACTTCCAGGAATGGTGACTCCACCACTTCCTTGGCAGCCTGTTCCAATTCTTGATAACCCTTGCAGTGAAGAAATCCTTCCTGAAGGCATCCATGAGGGATCAAAGAAGTGAATGATAGAGCCAAGGGATTAGTTGGAGATGCTGTACTCACTCACAGGGGCATAGTACCATGCATGCCACCAGTACCCTACCTTGCACTTTATTCTTTCTGACATTCTTACAGGATCTGAGCTCAAGACAGTTCTTGCAGTGTGAAATTGTGATTCTTATTAGGGAAATGTTGCTGGTGATGGTAAAGCCTAAAATATGGGAGTTGTATGCTTGTGTGTTCCAAATTCACCCATGGCCACAGAGGCTGCGTGGCTGTGTGCAGAGCAATGTAAAGCAGCAGGGCTTTGTGTGCTGTCACTGCCTTTACCAGCAGTCTTGCCTCAGACAAGAGATGCTGCTTTTGGCAAAATGGAGACAAAGTATCCGTGTTCAAGTGTTAGAACAGGTCTAATCTGGAGTTCTAATCCAGGTCTTTATTGCCTGGGAGATGTGTTGCATTAGGTTTATATGCTCTTCTAGACAAAGTCATTCTAATTCTATAAAGCGAAAGTGTTCCTTGATGCTCTGAGCACTGTGTTTGAAATAAATGTTTTATTTTTGGAAGCTGACAGATAGTAGCGAGGACGAAGACAATTTAATAGGCCCAATGCCTGCAAAAGGACTAGTGGAGTCTGATGTGGCTAAAGAGTTTGAACGCAGAGCTCAGAGAATGAAAGAAAAGCTTACTTCAGCAGACAGTGTAAGTTGGATTTCTTAATTTTTAGTATTTCGTTGCTAGAGTGTATTCGTCTTTCTTTTTGCCTATTTCTGTGTAAACCTGGTTGCAGTTCTACTTGGGATGCTATGTGTGTGCAGGTCCTAAAGAAAAAAAGTCTATGATTTCTGCTGGAAGCCAAGAGATTCAGACAGTAATTTTTGATTATGCTTTTTTCACTCCTCCCTCCACTCCTACTTCTTTTGCAAAGGATGAACCCAAACAAGTTACCAGGGAATCATGGATGACAGAGCTTCCACCTGAGTTGAAAAGCTTTGGATTTGGCCCAAGAACATTCAAGAGACGAGCTGATGACAAATCAGGTGATAGATCTATTTGGACAGATACTCCAGCTGACAGAGAGAGAAAAGCCAAGGTGAGCATTTATTTATTCATTCATATACACTTGCAGGCAGTAGGTGTTACTGATGTTCTGTGAAACCAAAGTAAAGATACTGTGGGTTGGTCAGTAAAATTTGCTATCCCAGATTTTTCTTTGCTATTAAAATTTGCTAATTCAAGCTTAAAGATAAAGGCAATGAAGTAACAACATTAAATATCATTGATATGCATTTATTTCTGCTCCCTTTTTGCAGTAGTCAGATACTCGCTATCAGCTCACTGACTTTCCAATTAGCACGTCCAGTTTCTTCTTCCATCAACCTGAGCAGAAAATGTCTGATGGCCTCTATCATAGCCTTTACCCTCCAGATTTAATTAAAGTAGATATAGATTTGCTTGCTTTTTACTTCAGACATTCTGATTACTATAGCATGTGATTTCCTTCTACTTATCAGGAAAGAGAAGAGGCAAAAAAGTCAAGCAGTAAGGATAATGAAGAAATGGTATTATCTGGGAGGGACAAGAGGCTTATTGAGCAGGTGACTTCATACAATGTAAGTGTAATCACAAAATTCCTCTATTTCCTTTAGTTTTTCACTCTTCTTCTGGTTCTCATTTCTAGTGCTGCTGGTTTCCATGGTGATGCCACTACAGTTTTCCCTTTTAGTGCCCAAACCTACTGCTGTTTTAAGACATTAGAATACTAGGCATTAACGTCAACAAGAGCAGGATTGGGTCCTCTCCAAAGTGACAGAATTTGGGTTTGTGTATATTGCCTCTGTTTTAGATGGTGCTTTCCTTCAGTCATCCTCATGTCAGGACATGGTTGCTGGGGCCTTAGTTCAACTATTAGCTTGCTTCACCCAATCACTGACATCCCAAGAATAAAACAGCAGTGCAGGTTTAACTTTTAGGCCAACATATGCACTAACCTAAAAAAGGGTTGATGGGCTAAGCAAGTCACCGCGTTAATTACCATTTGTCATTAATTATATTAACTACTCATTACAGGAACTTCACCACATGTAGTTTTTCTCAGTCTCTACAGGAGCAGATAATGTTCACAGACAGATGTTGATTACTGGAAATCTGAACTCCATGTCAAATTCCCCCTCAGTTTTCTGTCAGTCAGCCCTGTCCCTCGAAGTGTGTGGGCCACTGCCTGCCTTCCAGCTTTTACTTCCAATTCTTCCCTGATGTGTGGCCTGAACTCTTACAGAAGGCAGTCTTGTCTCTTGAGAGGACAATTAACCTGAAAATCACATATTTGGCTTATTTTACATGTTTATCTGATAATTAATTTAACTTTTGAAAATTTATTTGTAGTTCATTAAATCATATGTTTCTCCTGACTTAGACTTGCAAATCCAGAGCTATTAGCATTCTGTCTTAAGGTTCTTCTTTAGTGTCTGTTTCTACTGTCACTATGAATATAGTAGAATAATTTTTCATGTAAAACTATGTGTTTTGCTCTCTGCCATTGGTGGAATAAGACATACACAGACCTTTGCTGTTTCTAAAATTCATGAAGTTCTCTCAAAGTTTAAGAACATTGTTTCTTGGGTTGCTTTGTTGTTTGTTTTTTCTTCTTTGTTAAATCAGCTCTTTTCTGATTTTCAGGTGGTTGTTGTGGGTATTTTTCTTTTAAAGTTTTTCCCTCTGTTCTTTCCTATTCCTTTCTCGAATGACATTTACTAAGGATACTTCACTAGAACTGATTTCATTCTTAAAGTAGTTTCTTCTTTCAATGCTGATACGACTTATGTTCTCTGGTGCAATTTTGTCAAGGCTGACACAGTTACATCATGAATAAGTATTGTCTGTTTTACTTAAGAATCTTTTCTTAACTCATGCATAAGCTATTATTTGCATGTGTGATGTAGTAAGTGTTTGCACAGGAAGTGAAGGAAAATCATGAGGAAACAGAGCAGCTCAACTTTTGCACTTTTTGATGAGAGAATTGGTTTAGATAGACAAATGCACTGTACCTGAGTAAACGAGGGGCCTCATGGTCTTGGAAGAGCCATTCCTGCTCCTGTGTGAAAGAAGCAGAAGTTTTATGTTGTGTTTGAGCTGGATCATGCTCTCTAAGAAATGCAGCTAAAGCCCTTGAGCTGGCAAAACACATGCTCCAGCTCCAATGTATGACTTTGTCCTGTGGGCTTTCAACAGATGATTCAAAGTTAGGAGCACACATTTAAAAACCCACCATAGTGCATGGAAGATTAAAAGGGTGTCTAGCTTGTTCCTGCCCCTAGCAGTGACCAAACCCAGGTGCTTAGAGGATGTGTATAGGAAACTGGGACTGTACTTTGAGGTATTTCCTTTGACATGGTGTCTTCATTCTGCCAATAATGTCAGAGCAACTTTTATATTTCTTTTTCATTATGTTTATAATTTATCTCAATTGTCTGTGGAGATTCAACAGCATCATTATGGCCAGATTTGAATGATAATTCATTATCAGTGAATTATTAGTATTTTAGCCTAGCCAAGATTGCTCACACTTTCTACTCCATGTATGCTAAATTTATCATTCTATATCCAGTTGCTAAGCTGTCTTCTTTTCTTGGAATTTTTAGCCTTCCTGACTCCAATCTTTCCATTTGGATTTTTGGTATGTTGTTGTTGATATTCTTTAATACTTTACTTTCTCTTCCTCCACATTTTTTCCAGGAGTCAAAGAGGTCAGAGTCTCTCATGGACCTCCACCAGAAAAAGTTGAAGAGCAAAGCATCCGAAGAAAAGAGCAAACCTCAGGAAAGAAGGCCATTTGACCGAGAGCAGGATCTCAAAGTCAATCGCTTTGATGAAGCACAAAAGAAAGCTCTTTTAAGAAAATCCAGAGATCTGAATAGTAAATTTGAGCACAGTAAAGGCAACATGTTTTTATAAGATGACAGCATTAAGCTTTTTTGAAGTGATGTCAATTAAAATTTGAATACTTAATTTTTGTAAGTATTTTTCTGTAAATATTTGTATGCAAAATAAATATCCTGATGTTTAACTATTTTTCCTTGTCTGTAAATACTCTCTTAGGGAGGATCATCTGTACTAAAACTAAAATAGTAAAGGAGAGTCCTGGTATAAAAAAATTAAAAATTTGCTACTTTGAAACTTTGATACATGTATTTTTTTGTTGTTCGCTTAAAAATAATTAATTAAAATAGGTGGGTTTTTAAGGAGCTCTAGATTTAATCTTGCAATGGAGTTGCAAGTTTTCCTTTTTCTCCTGCCATGCTTAAGATACTCTTTCTGAGCCTGACCTGAAGGCCATGGAAAAATCCCCTTTACAGGATTTTACAAAAATCACATTTTTGTGTGCAGAACATTGCTTGACTGGAGTTTCTGCTGGGGAGTATAAACTCAAATAGCAGCTTTTACATTTGCCCAGTGCTTTTATTTCTGTGATTCTGTGTCTGTCATAAATACAGGTTTATGTATATGCAGTATAGTTTCTGTACTGTAGCAGGAAGAGCTAGGAGTAGCAGGAAAAAGTTTTCAGAGTTAGTTGTAAAATGGTAGTATATAAGAAGAGAAAATCTAATTTGAGTTTCAATTTGTAGGGATTGTCATCAGAAATCCATCTTTTTTTAAGCACATACAATGTGAGAATCAAAATAAGGCTTATTTTGTCCATGAATTTGCAGACCAGAGCAGCTCTTCTGTGAGGAAGGAAATAAATCTGACATTTTAAGAAGTCTACATTCATTTTTAGAGTTCTTTACCTCTTCTGTGGGTTAGCAGCAGAAAGGGTTGTTAAACCTTGCAGTGGACTGGTCAAGGAGGTGGTGGAGTCAGCATCCCTGAAGGTGTTCAAGAAACAGCTGGATATGGCACTCAATGCTTTGGTCTACACAGTGGTCATCAGTCAAAGGCTGGAGTCAATGATTTAGAAGTCTTTTCCAACCTAAATGATTCTATGATTCTGTGTTAATTATTTACAATTAGACCTGTGCTTTTGCCCAGTCTTGGAGAGTTGCCGATGTTGCAAATGACTGCTTACGTGGAATGCATTTAGATACCACTTTTTTTCTAATGGACAATTTCTTTTGCCAGCTGAAAAACCTGCTACCTTCATGAGAAAGAGAGACTGATTTTGTATTGTGTTTGCTTTTTATCAGTTTTCAGTTTCTGAGCCTTCTGTTTTGAGGTGAGAGGAAGGTTTAAACAAGGGCTATTTATTTTTCTTCCCTAAAACAGACTTCTCTTGCCTCATGCTTTTTTTAACTCAGCAAGCAAGGCCTCATTAAGATTCTACTTTCTGAGCAAATGTAGATTTCTTTATTGGAAAAGCAGTATTAGCAATGTCTGGGATTTTTGAAGGCAACTAAAGCGATGACAGGGTGAACATGGTATGACTAGCTAAATCTTCACAGCTGAAAAAAATTACTGATGAGCGCATCGTGCAGTCCTTGCTCATTCAAAGTCTGGAGCAAGGATGAGGGCTGTTTGTATAAAAATGTTGTTGTTGTTCTGTGCTCTGTTTTGGTTTTTGTTCTTTGGCCCCTTCTCCTCCAAACTGAGGTGGGAGGAGCAGTCACAGATGTCCAGATCCAGTCGGCTCCCTGCTGTTTGCTCTCTGCCTGCCTGGCCCCATCATGGTCTCCTGCCCTGTCCAAGGCCATGTTTGAGAGGAGGCACTCGTAACAGGAGTGCAGCAGCCCCTCTGCCATTGTGCACTGCCCTTCCATCTGTGGGACCCATGGTTCTAGTTAATGAAGCCTTGGTGCGAGTTGGGAACTTGTTTCTGACTTTTTTTTTTTCCCCCACTCTGTGGCAGCTTCATAAAGACTTGATGATATCAGTGTTATGAACTTGAGGTGGGGGAAAGTGGAGTTGTTGAGAGTTCAAGTTAAGCTTTTCATTACTTTGTGTAAATTGCGTGAACCTTTGAACTGAATTCATACACAAACTCATCTCTTACTCATGCCAAGCCATCCCCTCAAATAGTCATTTGAACAAGCAGTAACTCAGTAAATTACAAGCTCTGTAAGCTTTCATGGGAAAAGATGAGACATCTTCTACAATTTGGACAAGTTGTAAAGCTTTTCTGCTGAAATGTTAGGAGGTGCTATTTCCGAATCTCATTTGAAAAACCAGAATCTATTTCACAGAGAATCTTCACCATAATTACTATGCAGTGTTTCTGGTAAGCAGCTCCCGACATGGATTTAATGTATGCTGTTGCTATTCTGCAGTGCCAGTCCATGTCACACCATACTGACTCCAGGCATATCAGGAAATCCTGTTTTGTAAAAAAAAATGTCAGAGACATTTTCCTGGATGTGAAAAGTCTACCAGCCTAGATTTTAGTGTGATTGCCTTTGATTTGGGCTGGCATAGGCATCCTTTATTTATACTGGTGTTGAACATTTCTGCTCAAGAGTGAGGTCTCCCTCTTCTGAAATGTTAAATAGGTGTGTAATTCATAGTATAGTCAATAAAAAGAAGGCTTTGTGGTAGGCGTATGATAAATTGGGTGTTGAAAAGGAATTTTAAGGAACATTATATGTTAATAACAAAAAAGAAAGGGAAAGGAACCAAAAAACAATCATTGAGTTTGCTGTTACCAAGGAACAATTAAAAGCAATAAAGACATTTCAAGAAAACTTACTGATTGCTTTGTATGTGTCTTCAGGACAAATATATTGAGCTACCATGCTGTCTGAGATGGAAAATTTTGTTAGAATGTGATACAGTAATACCTGGGTAAAATCTCTGTCTGTGCTCTTCCAGTGTAAACAACTATTTGTGGAGTTATTTTTTGCTTTGGCTATTGCAGAATGGATATTGGTGGATGTCCTGTGCATGTTGGCTTTCCTGGGATAAAATGCCTTTCACAAATAATCAGCGGCAATAGAAATGTGTTTTATTTAGAGCCTTGATGGCATCATATTGATAGCACCAAAATGACATTGTAGAAATATCTTTACTTTAGAAAGAAATACTGTGATGAAACATTAATATACTTCTGTCCAGTAGGAAAGGGGGTTTTCCACATAAAAGATTTAAAAAGCTCCAGAAGATTCCAAGAGTCCTGGGCTAATTGAGCTTGGGGACTTGTTTTGTTTCTGAAATGTAAATTTGTTGTGATTTCTGTCTAGCCAATTACAAGTCACATGTTGATTTAAGAGTCATATAACATTAAAAATCAGAGCCTGAAAACTTTCTGTGCATGCATCCTCAGCTCCTGCCACCCACCTTGGGTGCAGTGCATATAGTTTCTAATTGCATAATTGCCTAATTCTCAAATAAAACACATGCATATGTTTTCCTGTCCTTATGAATTGCATGCAGTGGTTTATATGCTGGGGGAAAAAAAAACCTAACAAGTTCTGCAGTGTCTTTCAGACACTCTTCAAATTTTTCTCATGTGCTCACAAAGATGGATGGGGAACACAACTGGGGCTTCCTGTTGTTGTGCACCTCTGAAATGCATCTTTCTGATGCTTCCAGCTCTGGCAGATGTATGGGAAGTGGTGACCCACAATAGTATCTCACACAAATGTGGCATTTCTGTTATTTTCAAACATGGGAAGAAAGCTGAGGTATTACCTGTGCAGAGCTGACTTTTTTCACAACAGCCGCTTCTGGTTCCTCCCAAAGTGGCTGTCACTGCAACAGCCACTGGTTCAGTTCATCTGTTTTCTTGCATTGATCCTTAAATCAGTAATAAGTCCCATTGCTCTTTGAAATTACACCCATTTCGAATCAGCATGGAAATCAAGCCTTAATTTTAAAAAGCAAGGTCTTTCTTTCAGAGTGGGAATTTAAGGAGACAGCGGCACAATCTGTCACTTCAGCAGGAGCAGATGCAGCTATGACTTCTTCCAAATAATTATTCCAAACATAAATATTCAAAACCAATTCTCATGAACATATTTAGAGGAAGGGGAGGGGGGAAAAAAGGTTGACCCAGGTTCTCAGCTGCTTAACATTGCAACCACTTGCTTCACTTCATAGGGCTGTAGCCACTTGCCCTTGCACATGTGACACGTGGCCAGGAGTTTGACAACTTGGGGCAAATTGCACCTTCTCTCTGTCCTTACCTGACTGTCTCTCTCAGAGAGTCTTGCAGGTACCTGGACGTGCAAGCCCCCAGCTCGCAGCCCTGCTGCAGCTGCACCACTCAGCCCTCCTCTGCTGCTCGCCAACCAGACCAGCATCACTTTGGCTGTGCTCACACACACCCACTCAGACCAGAAAGAACACTCTGGTTTAAACCAGATAAAAATAGGTTTTAATGAGAATGCAGAACAGATTGGAGTGATCAAGTGCAGGTAGGGCTCAAGCAAGCACACTGACCTGCCCTTTTTATACTCTTTTTCCCCACACTTGCTTCTTTCCAATCCACCTCAATTCCTTCTTTCCCCACTTTTAATCCATCCCAAACATCCTGAACTAAGTCTTGTACATTCCCACGGCCCTTGGAAAACATTCCAAAACAAGTTGTAGACAATCCCAAAAGTGCTTTTTCCCAGCACATCCCTCAATGAGCCTTATACCCATCATCTTACTGCAAATACCTCTAGGTGTTTCTCCATGGCCCACAAGAGGGTCACATGTCTGCTCTGCAGGGCCTCACACATCGTTAGCACTGGGGCCATGGAAGCCTAATGATCCTTTCCACTGCTTGGAGTTCCCTTTTTTCCGTTCAGCTGCTTTGTACCTCTCCTGTCAGGGCAATGAAGGGTTGGCCTGACCTAGAGGGATATCTGAGCTGTGTGAAAGCAAGCAAGCCAAACTCCTACTGCTGCTTCCCAGTGCAGCGCCACTCCCCATCTGATGCCCCACAGCACCAGGAGATGGTAAATCAAAGTGGTTGGGTCCCATTGAGGGAGAAAAGGCACAATGGAAAAACAGCAACTTCAGGAAAAGGAGACCAGCTGGCTGCTGGTGTGTACAAAGCCTGTAGCCAGGGGGAAGCTGTCTAGAAGCAATGAAGGTGTTCCTGTTGTTTCCAAGGTAACTTCCATCTTCTGCCACCCAGGTGAGGCTCAGCCTTTATCATAATGTGAGCAGAATGCAAATAATGGGCCTGATGTGGAAAACAAAGCGCACACAAAATGCCATATGTTACCCCAGCTGCTCATTTCTTACCTTCCACCTCTCCACATGAGCCTACTGAGGCAAAGTGGCAGGAACAAGGAATTCACCCACTGCAGCTGATCCTTCCTGACTCGCTGCTAGATGGAAGTCAGCTAATTCAAAATTATCATAGGTGGCTTTCCAACTGGAGTTACAACTCAGGAGCCCAGGAACCTCATCAATGCACAGCTCTTTGGTGCGCACACCACATGGATCTGACCTTCCCTGTATGCTCATCTGAGAGGATCCATGAGTTCTCCAGCTTGCATTGGTACCAGCTAGGCTTGGCTGTTGCCTCAAACCTATCCTGGGATCTTCTAGGGAAATAAAGGAGTGAAGGCTTCTCAGACTTCATCTCTGTGGCAACCACGAGAGAGCTGGGCTGCTGTCACCAAACCAAGTGGCACTTCTTGTATGGAGTCACACGGGTTATTGACCTCTGCACCACCTGTGACAAAAGTCACTGGATTTTAATTGCCTCTTCAAAACCAGCACGAGAGAGGAACAGAGGAGTGAGAGGATGTGCCCACAGTCACGCACTGAGTGCAATCCTTTAGTCCTTTGATGTACGCATTATTGTCCACAAAGGGAGTTTCCAGGAACAGAGAAACTTAAGGCCATCACTGAACTCTGTGCAGTTCTTCCTGTCATTATCATGCTGTGCACTGGCAGGGAGCCCACACCAAAAATGCCAGCCTTCCACAGAGCCCTCCCAGGACACACTCCCAGGCTGTGGCCCTGCTGCTGCCCCTGGTCCAACATCTTCTCTCCAACACCTTTTCAGAACAGAGACCACAGTGGGGAGAGGGACACAATCGCCAGGCTGAGCTGTTAGAGCAGAATCTAGCACAAGACCAGCACCACAGTGCTGAGGGTTATGGGGCATAGTCTTTAGGAGGTTTCTGCTTAGTATTGATACTCTAGCAGGACAAGTCTCCTTTTCACAGAAGGGGATCTGCAATGATACCAAATGCAAACTTTATCTGAAAAACTTGGCAGCAGGAGGCCCTCCTTTCCAGGTGATTTGCAGCTTTCCTGGAAGCTGGCATTATCTACTCCAGGTGTCAGCTCTGATTCACTCACAAGACCCTGTGTCACAAAATATTACACCAATATAACATTTTTAGAGTATTTCAAAGCACAAACCAGCACTGCCAATATTGAAAAGTTCCTAGCTTGGTGTGCTAAAAAGCTCTGGTTTGAAATATGGACTTAAATTTGGTACTCTTGATAGCATAAGGAGGTTATTTGTTTGTTTGGTTGGTTTTTTTACCAAGTATACCCCCACCTACAAGCCTTCAACCCTCTCAGGTCACAAATGCTGAGAAGAAATGTGTTGGTGCCTAAGAAGCTGCTAACCAAGACCTGCTCTGGCAATGCTGTACCCCAGGCAAGGAAGCTGGCTGAGGTCTGCTTCTACATGTAGGGGCTGCAGCAATGCCAGGATGAGTGGATCTGTGAGCAGGGAACCTGTCCACCCCAGAGGATCAGACTTCTCCATTTGTGTGGCTGAGCTGACCAGTAGGAATCTCGTGGCCTGCTCTCTTGAAGGATGTGGAGAGATCCATTTTGCCTTGTTAGCTTCTGGGATGAAATTATGTATCACAACCATCAGCGGAGGCAACCAGTGAAATTTCTGTCCCATACCAATTTGTCAAATCCTGCTCATCAGGGTCCTGGAAAATGGAGTGTGGAAGGAGCTGCCTGGTCAGCCACCAGTTGGTGGTGATTTTCTCTAGCACTCAGAGATGGGCAGAGCCCAACAAATGGATACCTCCTGGAACATGGACAAGTGAACTTGTAACCTCTCATGTGGGTTTAAGCACACAGAAAAAGCAGAAATCTCAACATCCAAATAGCAATAGCAAGTGAGATGATACAGGCAGCTGAAGCATCATCCTATTTTGACTGCTGTACCCGCTCAATTAGCAATTGAGTAGTCTTGGTTACAGAGTCATATTAAAAAACTCTTCACCAGGAGGAATTCTTGGTTTACCAGCTAATATGAGACAGTGAAAATCTGCCAAATGCTTGGGAATTTGAAATGCACTAGGCACAACTTTGCAAAGGCAAAAGAAAGCTTCTTTCTCTGCCTGTCAAAAGATACCGTCTTCAACTCTTCAAAAGAGTCAGCTGGGATAAAGTGCTTCCAACAGGCTATATTTCTTACAGTGTAGTTGTTCCATTTCTGATCTTCCAGCCCTAATTCTCAAAGAAAATCCTACAATATCTTTGTGAGGTAAATCTGGGAACTGTATCTCATTACTTTCCTGAATACTAATGTTTTAGAACACATTACCATCCTCCTCTCTGCACCTTTTCCAATTATCAATCTCCCAGTGCTCTACATCATGCTACTATTATTCTACAAATTACCTGCATCTCTTTTCCCCCTAGGATAAAACCACCAATATAGTTTTTATATTCCATGGGTGCTGTCAGATGTCTAATTCAGACACAGGTCTAATTAAACCCAGAACAACTGTTCCCAAGATTCAGTTAGGTTTGAAATTCACCTCGTCTTTTCTGAGGAGTGTACACGCCCCAAAACTCATCTGCTTTCTTCAGGTGTACTAGCTGGCTTCCGAAAAGCTATTACACCTACATAAAAATCTTTATCTTGTAACCTTTGGCTCTTACAATACTGGCATGCCAAAAGGTTTCATAGACTGCGAATAGGAGGGGCAGCAATGGAGTGCCTGGATCTGGTTTCTAAAAAATAGAGGTGTGACACTATGACATGCTTCACAGAAGATCTTAAACTCTGTTTCACAGGACAGAGTGGGGTTTGAGCACAAACTTAAAATAGATGCTCACTTTTGAGTAGCAACAATGATCCATAGCTACAAATTCCTGCAAAGCTCAGACTCCCCTTCACTCTTTCAGCCCCTGCCTGGAAGAAACACCTCTGCACTCCTTCAGGAGGCTCCTCTCCATAAGGGAAGCAGCATCTGAGCTGCCTTTTCACTGAGCCTCAGTTTCCCATCTGTAGAACAAGGAAGGAGGACAGGCTCAGGCTTAGCCACTCCAGCCTGCCATCTCCCCCACTGCTTATCCATCACTGCTTGTGTTTGCTCCTAACCAGGGCCAGTCTTTCTCCAGACTGCACTGCTCTCCCCCAGGGTTTTGTAGATTCACTGTCAACTTACTGCATGAGAGAGACAGTGTGTCCTTCCAATAGCTCCCAGGGCAGCTATGTGATAACTTTATTGTACATTTCCACAGTGGGAGAAGACTTGAATCTCTTCTCCTTGAAGCCAGGCATCCTGAGACCTTCAGAGATGGCTTGGAGAAGGAGCACTTCTCATGGAAGGCAGCAAACAGGGCAGAGGATGAGGGAATCCCCACAGTGTGGGCCAAGCCAATGCTGCAGCAATGGGAAGTGCTGACAGTGTGGACTGAGATGGGCAGAAGAGCGAGTAGTTCTGGGACCAGCAGAAACCCAGCCTGCAGGGTGACCTTTGGAAGGAGAATCACAATACATATTTATCCCATTTAGAGACCAGAGGAGGTAAACTTTGACTGTGGCCAAGGTTTTAATAAAGCATGAGACCAGCTGAGGCATTTCTCACACCTGTAGTATTTTAAGCATTCTCCTCCCTCAGGTTTCTCCATTAGCTCTTAAGGGCTGGGTTTACACTGCTCTTGTTCTCTCTCACTGCATCTCTAGCAGCATCTCTTTCCTCAACTGGACCTCTAATAATCTCGATAGATTTATGGCAGTATAGTACCTTTAGGCTTTGGGTGAAACTGACAGATGGTTTCAAAAGTTAGGGAGAGAGCCACTATCAAGCAGGCACCTACAGAGACAATGTGACCCCAAGGGCTTCCTTCCCATAGAAAAACAAGCTAAATGCCATGTAGTCATGACATTCAAGGCTCTATTATAAGACAGAAACATAGAAATACTGAAACATTGGGGTGTAAGCAGCCTAAATTTTAGCCTTTTTAATGTTTGGCTACTTGACTTTGCAATTATAATGACTTTTTCAAGGAATCATTTTTATATGCAATGCAGTACTTTGTGCAGTGGCTTGTTAACTTTGATGGACTCTGTTTAAATAGGGGAAGATGCCTTGTAATTTTCTGCTGATTTTCACCTTTTTTGCATTTTTCCCTCACACACTCTCACCCACTGAGAGTAGATTCATAAACTTGTGCACAAATATGCAGAGGATCAGCAAGGCAAAAGCCATCCACATCCTTGTCCCCATGCCACGGATGATGGGAGGCCGATGAGTCTGATCCCCGAGCCTTGCACAGACAGGCTTATTAAACTTGACAGCACCACTTGCATGCAGGGAGATGACTCACTTGAGCAGAGGCTGTGGGATCTGCCCCTACTTGTTGAGCCACTTTCTTCATAGCAAATACATGCTGTTCAAACAACACTCTCGTTTCTATTTTGGGTCACAGTTTACAAGCACAGACTAACAACAGTGGGAGAATGAAATTCTGCTACCAGCCAGCATTCTCCCGACACTCTCAAAAACAGCTTTCAGAAACTACATTATTGGAGAGGATAAGAATGGACATTTGCTCTAAATAACTTAAAAAGATGTTATTATCTGCCAGAGACTTCACATTTCCTAAGAGGAAGGTGAATATTTGGCACTTTCTCTAGCAGGTTAGAGGAGTAATTACTAGTGCAGAGACATCGACTCTTATCTTTGATAAGCTGTCAAGGATTTCTGAGACTAGTGAAGTATCACAATGTTTTCAAAATATCAGCAAATTTTCTAGTGAAGAGCTGTACGATTATGGGTGCTTGACTGAAGCATCTCTTAATGGCTGTCAGAAGTAATTTGCACTGTTGTGCAGCAGAGGCAACGGATGGTTTAATATCCAGGCCTTTTGTTCTGCACAGGCACGTCAGCTAAGTACATATTGTACCCAAAGGAAATTGTTACCCATTCTTTGTATATTTGCTTCTCTTTGTGTGCAATTGCCTGCTACTCCAACAGGCCAGTTCAAAGTCCCTCATCAAAACCATAATTGTGGTTCAATCAACAGTGTTTTACAAGAGGGAAAATGACTTCACCACAAGTGGTCAAAACAGACGTCATGCCAAACTTACAACTCATCAAGGTGCGCGGACACTTCACATGACCTGCCTTGATTTTCAAAAGCTGAGTTTTATTGAGCAGTCATCTCAATGATTCTGTGTTGTTCTCCTTTCTAATATAGCAGTGGGCTCCTTTCTGCAAAGGATTCTGTATGCCTTGAATGCGCACAATGGGCTGGCAGGTACAAGTGATTTCTGATGTCTGGGTGTTTTTCAGCAGAAGCATGGTTGATATGTCACTAAGATCAGAACAAAAGGTCAAGGAAAGCAAAACAAATTTAATCTTAAGTCTGCTACTCATCTCTCCACATGGTGAGAAAATCCTTATGTATTTCTCTTTTTCAGTTTCAGCTCTCTATATGTTGAAAAGTATTATACATCTGTTAACATAGTATTAATACCTAAGACTAATAATGAGGGAAAAGCCTATCTCAGCCAAAACAAGGACTCAGAGTCAGTCAAATGAGATTCCAGTGGAAGAGAAATCAGACTTCTTTATTCCTAGCATTGCTAGAAAGGTACTTTCTCTTTCACCCCAGAAATTCTCCATGTGAACAAAGAAAGTTCAGGTAATTTAACAAAGAGGTTAGCATTCAGCTTTGTTAGAAAAAGCTTCAGTGACTTATCCTCATATATGAAATGAAGAGTTGACCTGATCATGTGGATACTCCAGGAATGACAAGTGCGTGTGAAACAGGGAGTGAGTTTCAGGAGGGAGGAGGACATATCCCGCAAGCTGCAAGTGCTGATTTGAGGGCTGCTGTTGCCAAATGCTCAGTCTCCAGAAGAAAGTGTTCTCAGTGGTAAGTCTGCACTTTTCAACAAGCAGCAGGCTATCAAGAAATTATCTCTGATAATAAATAATCCTAGAATTATTGTATTTCTTCCCCCCAGCCCCATGTGTCATTTGCCAGAAGATAAAATGAAACAACATGAGGCCATTAGGACTACCTGTGGTCTCTGCCCCTCTCATGACCATTTGGCCCCCACATACTCATTGGATTTTCTTAAACTCACTGGTTCCTTTTCTGTTTATTTTCCTCCCACTGACTGAAATGTCATTTTGGTTCCTTTTTTTTTTCATGTTTAAGCCATAACAATTAACTAGAATGCAAAATTTCAGGCCTTTTTTAACCTCATCCACCAATAGAAATCCAGTAAAATCTGATCCAATTGCAGGTCTGTAACACTTTCTACTCATTCCAGTTTATTTATTTCAATTTGATGGAAAAGCTGTTCTTTGTGGCAAAGGGAATGTATTTTGCTCTGGTCTGTAATAGCATTGTTAGCTTATGCTGAAAGGAGACACAACACTCTTGCATAATCATATTTATTAGATCATTAGCACTGTTTTAGAGAAGTGCCAATAAGCAGCACATAGGAAAAAAGTGAGTTATCAGCAAAGGCCATTAGGTGGAAAAACTTTGGAGGGAACCCGCAGGCAGCACACAGCAGTAATGAAGCAGACACCTCTGATGTCTCCAGTTAATTATCTCAGTGACAGTTTGTTGTGAGGCGCTGCTGTGGCAGAGCTGCAACTCAGTGCAAGGGTGAGACACAAGGTTAAATGCACATGCATGTGGTTAATTTCCTTTAATGACAGCACTGACACATGTGACATTGAAGAGTCCCAGAGTGATCACTTCTGAAGCAGTGACACCCACAAACTAGATGCCTTTGTTGCTTTATATGTACACACAATCTCAACATTATATACACCTGCCCATGCTTTCGGGCTGGCAAGCTTTCCAATAGAAGTGCCCTGTTTTTCTTTAGAAGCATTGTAGATTTGTTCTTCTGCTCAATAATGTTGTTTTTGCTCAGTTTAGTCACACAGCCTTCTCCTAGTCTCATTGGGAAGCTCCCTCTGCAAAATAGTAGTTCATTAGGAGATAATTTATGCATCAATAACATACCTTGGTGACTGTGCATTGCCTATATCTACAAAATAAGGGGAATATCAATGGCATAGAATCAAGTTTGTTAAATTATAACATAAGGGAAATAAATCCAGTGAAAACAATTTTTTTGGTAGCTGAAGAGAAAATGCCTTGCTCGTCACTAGCTCATTAGTGGAAAGTCCAGGAGATGAGTGACTGTAGATGCTGCTGACCTTTTGTACTGAGGTAGTACATTACCAGAGAAGAAGGTCAGAAAAAAATATCAAAAAGTGCAGGAGAACACGTTAAACTCAGTTCTATGTAACATTTTCTATACACCTACAATGAAAAGGCACTTTAGAAAGTAACAAGTTGCTGAAACCTCACATTACCTTTATACTATTACTAGGTTGAAAATGTTGCATGCTTAAAGCTCCTTCTTGAGAGACACTGGTGAAAAAGGCTAGATAATACTTTTTTATGCCCGAGAGGCACAAAAAGTACCTTGAATTAAAGAGATAATGCCGATTTTATGGTCATTTAAAAAATTATTTTAAATTAGGTTCAAACCAAGTATCTGAAATTCTCTGACAAGTGCTTTCTTCCTTTGAAAAAAATAATTTGTAGTTGCATCTTTCAATTTTCTCTCTTCCCCCACTCCCACTCCTTCCTTGATATGGTGAAAATCCTAATAAGCAAGAGTACAAGCTGCCTACAGTCAAATTTATTGCACACTGTCAATATGATAGAAGACATGATATGGGTTGGAACTGCAAGCAGAGGCGCAGTGCCATTACCATGAAAACTAAGTATTCTCCAATATATAGCCTAGATAAAAATGTGTAAATATATAGAAAGAATTAAAAATTATAAATGAATGAATGAAGACTGCCCTCTCTTCAGAACTGCCTTTTTGTGTTGTGTTTTGCAGCAGAAATGCCATGTTGAAGATTTCATACTGCCTAGGATTTTACTGAAATAGGAGCTCAGCCCTGTGTTTGATGTTTTCCAACTTTCTGCCACAGAACAGCTTGGAGTAAACAAGTGTGTTATTAACATGTTGCTCAAAAGCAGTTTGAAAACACAAAAGCTCCAACATATATTTTTGTCTTAAAAAGACACACTGAGAATTCTTTGCTGCCTCAGGAAATAGATATGCAGCTTGATGGGCCCTGTTTTGGAGTAAGTTACACAGAATTTATTTTCTCTTATTCCAAAATAAATAATGATGATCTGCCCAGATGTTCTTTTTGTCTTTGCAGATTATTTCTTCTCTTTTTTTCCAGCTTACACAGACCAACTGCGCCACAAACAAGAGAATGATGCATTACAGTTGAAGATAGCAAAAGTTTGCCCTCCTCTTACTCAAGCAGTACAAACAATAATGGTAGTTTTGAGATTTAAGTTTGAGTTTTTCTTGCATCCTTGTAAATCCATGAGGTCTTTGCTGACTGAAAATTCAGGTATTCAGAATACAGGCAGCACTCATCTCCTCCAGCACATGGAAACCTCTCTGATGGTGTCCATCACTGATATCTTGTGGGAAAACCAGATTCCATGAGCACATCTTCCCTAGTTCTTGCTGGGCTTTGAGGAAAGCACATGGGTTCCTAAATGCAAAACTCCCATCAGCTTCAACAGGGCAGCATCAGGCCTTTTGCATCTTCTGCTGTGCTGGTTTTCACCAAGTACCACCAGGCTGCATCAATTAGCCCGTTCCTAAAACATTTGAAGAGAAATTCTGTGTGGCTGCTGATGACACTGCCAACTCTTCATCTCACCTAATTGGACATGGGGAAAATAAAGAATGAGAGGCTGTGTAAGTCTCAATTTGGCCATCTCTCTTCTCAGACACATCTGTTTCCATGCAAGCAAGAAGAAAATGGGTGACTAACACACAGCTCTGCAGCTCAACAGCTGGTCCCTGGGTCCTCCTCCATGGCACTAAATGTGTCCCTGGCAAACATAAGGTTGAGATTTTAAACGAGGAATTAATGAAAATGCGCACTTTTTCCTGCTTGTTGTCCCTTTAAATTCAGTTTCCATGGAAACAGCTATGGAAAGGCTGCCTGGAGAAAGCCAGGAAAGATCTCTGCCTGGTCGCCTTCCCCTCTGGGTTGCCAGCTGAGCCACCCCAATTGTCAGACTTTTAGAGAGGTTTTTGCTATTGTCATTTACACATGGAATATGAGTGATGACTCCTCATGGATTCCCTCTCTAAGGAGTCCTGAGGTGGTCAGCCATGCTCCTATCACCTGCTGCTGGGCTCTTTGCAAGTGGAGCTCCTCTCCTTCCATCTGTTGAACCACTGGCCCATCTGAATCCCCGTGATGCTGCTTTGCTGCAAATGTCACGCCTGTTAGAGACATCCATTCCACTGCTTTTTTCCTTTTGAAACGTGGTGGTGCATGTTATCTGAGTGATCTGAGTACACAGACTGAGCTGGGAGCAGTGGTAGAGGGACAATTTTGTTGTTAATTCAGTGTTTATCCTGGGGGAACATTTGAGATCCCTCCTGGAGTACTGCATCTAGCCCTGGAGCTCCCAGCGCAAGGCAGACACCGACCTGTCGGATAAGATCCCAAGGAAAGAAACTAAAATGGTTAGAGGGCTGGAGCACCTCTCTTATGAAGACAGGCTGAGAGATTTGGGCGTGTTCAGCCTGGAAAAGCAGAAGCCCCAGGGAGATCTTTTTGCAGCCTTTCAGTATATTAAAGGAGCTCACAAGAAAGAAAGAGAGACACTTCTTATTCCGGGCCTGTAGTGAAAGGACAAGGTGCAATGGTTTTAAAGAGGGTAGGTTTAGATTGGACATCAGAAAGAAGTGTTTCCAAATGAGGGCAGTGAAACATTGGAACAAATCGTCCAGAGAAATTGTGGATGCCTTATGCCTAGAAGTGTTCAAAACCAGGTTGGATGGAACCCTGAGCAACCCGGTCTAGTGGAAAGTGTCCCTGCCCAGGGCAGGGGGTTTGGAATCAGATGGTCTTTAAGGTCCCTTTCAACCCAAACTGTTCTATGATCCTATGAGCAGGATCCAAAGCAGACTGTAAAGCAATGGTGTTTGCCTCTGTAGATCCACTCTTTTTCCAGGTGAACAAAACCAAAGGGTCTTAGACCTACAATATTTAGGGGTAACACAGTCCCAGAAAATGGGGCTGGTCTTCCTACTGTTGAGATGCAAACTTCCATTTTGATTAGCATTTGAGAAGCCTTTAGTAAGTCTATGTAAGGTTGTCTTAAAGAAAACTGAAATTTCAGTGGAAGTTGTCTAACAATATAAGATCTATCCACCCTCCCAGCCGAGTTCTGCAGAGAAACATAGTTCAAATGTAAAAACAAAAGCAATTTTTAAATGCAATTAATTTTAAATGTAACTAACCCTAGCCAATATAATAGTTCAGTGTTAGCCATTATCGCTTCAGATACATATAAAATGTTGTCCTCCTTGGTTACCTAGATGATTGCCTATAATTAGAAAGGCAGACTCTCATATCTGAGATATAATACTGAGATCATTTTTTGTGTGCCAGATGAGCAATTTCTTGCATATTGTACCAGAAAAAAACCCTCTGCTTGCTGCTGGTACAGACTCAGATGGAGTATAACCTTCACCACTGAGCAACCAGACTTTAAAAAGGATGTAAACTTGTACTGGGGAGAATTCAGAGAGCAATGGACATAGCCAGAGGTCTAGAGAATAGACCTATGAGGCAGAATTGAACAAACTGAAGTTATTTAGTATGAGAGGAGGCAAATCAAAGGGCTACATCTCAGTAAAAGGATAAAGTAAAGAAGAGAGGAAGATAATAAAATGCTTTCCATGCCATAGAATCATAGAGTAGTTTGGATTGGAAAGGACCTTAAAGATCACCTAGTTTAAACCCCCTGCAGTAGAGAGGGACACCTTCCACTAGACCAGTTTGCTCAGAGCCCTGGCAAACCTGGCCTTGAACACTGCCAGGGAGGGGCATCCACAACTTCTCTGTGTGCAACCTGTGCCAGTGTCTTCAGCATGTCCATGTCTTTCTTGTGCCCATAGTGGATAGAAGGGAGATAACAAAGTTAAACTGCAAAGGGGAAAAACTTCTCCAGGGATAGTGACAGCTGTAAAATAAGGATGGGGGTTTTTCTTAGCCAAATACACCCATCTCAACCTAGGATGGGCAGGCGCTTTCTCTCTCCTGACATAGGACATTTTCAGTGTCTCAGATGCCCTCCTATCTTTGGACAGCTTATTCCAACACTTCCCCACGAGTTCCCTTTCTGGGAAATCTTTACTTTTTATTCCCAGAAAGTGATTCACCAGCTGTGTTTTTCTCACTTCCGTGGCCTTTGAGCATACCATGATCCCTTTCACAGGAGCTGCTCCTCTAGCCACCATTTCTCTCCCAAACAGAAGGGCACTATCATGGTAGTGCCTCCTCTCTCCAGGCTTCTCCTCCAGTTCCCCTAGATAATTTACATCGTGCTGTCTTTCTTCAGCAAGCTGGGATAACTCTTCTGGTACCAGGAGGGAATAACTTCCTGCTCTGCTCTGTGCTGGTGCTGCCTCACCTTGAATCCTGCGTGCAGTTTTGGGTGCCACAGGGTAAGAAAGACATTAAGCTGTTGGAGAGCATCCTAAGGAGGGCAATGACGATGGTGAAGGGTCTTGAGGGGAAGCTGTAAGAGGAGCAGCTGAGGTTCCTTGGTCTCTTTAGATTGGAGGAGACTGAGGGGAGCCCTTACTGCAGTTACAGCTTCCTCCTGAGAGGGAGAGGAGGGGCAGGCACTGATCTCTCTCATGGCCAGTGACAGGACCCGAGGGAATGGCCTGAAATTGTGTCAGGGGAGGTTCAGGTTGGATATTAGGAATAGGTTCTTCACCCAGAGGGTGGTCGGGCACTGGAACAGGCTCCCCACGGGAGTGGGCACAGCACTAAGCCTGACGGAGCTCGAGAAGCATTTGGACAATGCTCTCAGGTACACGGTGTGACACTTGGGCATGTCCTGTGCAGGGCCGGGAGCTGGATGCGATGATCCTTATAGGTGCCTTCGAACCTAGGATATCCTGTGACACTGGAACTTTCTGCGGCCACCACGGACTCCCGGCCCTTCCCGCGGCCCCGCCGGGGCGGGGACCCGAACCCGCGGCCCCGACGCAGCGAGGGCCCGCCCCGCCGTGCAGTGCGAGCGGAAGAAGTTTGTCCCTCACGGGCCGCCGTGTGCCGGGTGCGCTCCGCTGCCGCGCTCGTCTCTTGCTCGTCTCGTCCGCCCGGCCCGGCCCGGCCCGGCCCCTGCCCCGCCATGAGCGACAAGGGCGAGCTGGACCTCACCGGCGCCAAGCAGAACACGGGCATGTGGCTGGTGAAGGTGAGGAGCCGCCGCCGCGGCCCCGGGCCCGGCCCAGCGCGGCCTATGGCAGCCGGGTCCCTCCGTTCGTCCCCGCCCCGCCGTGCCCGGGTTGGGCGCCCTGAGGCCGGGGTTGCCCGCGTCAGGCTCGCCCTGTGGCCCGGGACAGCCACTGCGCCTGTTCCCCTTCTCGGGGACAGCGCGGGGCTGGGCCCGGATGCCTGCTGAGTAAAGGAGACACCGCAGGGAAAGTTGGGCAGCCGGGGAGCTATCACAGAATCAGAATATTGAGGGGTTGGAATGAACCTTAGAGGTCATTAAGTCCCAAACCCCCTTGCTGTGGGCAGGGACATGTCCCACTAGATCAGGTTGCTGAAGGCCTTATCCGGCCTGGCTTTGAACATTTCTAGGGATGGGGCATCCACGGCTTCTCTGGACAAGCTGTGCAATGTCTCACCACCCTCACAGTAAAACATCTCTTCCTTGTTCTTGCTAGTGGTTTGTGATGAGCAACAAACGTGGCCACGTAACTTTTATTTCCCCAGAACGTTGAGAATTGGAAAAAGTTTTGAGTGTGCCCAGATTCACATCCTGATTAAAAAACTGTCCACATCCAACAAGGAAAGTGGATGCCAGTGTCTTGTCATTACAGCTGCCTTTGGTGCTAGTGATGTACAGCTGTAGTGGAGGGGCTGTGAAAAGGTAGCAAGGATGTCAAATCAAACCTGTTTGGTGCAGGGCCACACTCCAGTCTGGTGCCACCACTAACAGGCTGGCATTGCTCTGTTCCCTGGAGTCAGTGTCTTTACTGTCAAGACATTTTGCTGCCAGTAGCAAGCATTGTTTCAGAAAGAGGAACTTGAAGGTGATGGGGGAGCGTGTACCCTGCCTGCCTCTGGGCGTGCTCCTCTTTTTCTAGACCTATATTTATTCTCTCCTGGCAGAAACAGTTCCTTCCTTCCCTTCCTCCTTTAGGAATATGTTCAGACCATCAACTTGAAAGAACCTGTGGGGACAGGGTGGTACTCAAATACTAGTCCTGGGTGGTGAGGGGGTTGTAACACCATCATACTTCAGCTACCAAAACTGCTTGCAGTGGCCCTTCAAAACAGTTGGGGATTTCACACTTGCTTTGCTGTGCAGAATTTTTGGTGGGCAGGTTGCTGCATCTGGCTTCCTCTTCTGTACTGACACCCGAGTGTGTGATGTCACAAAGCCACAATGAACACTGTGCAAGTGCTCTAATTGTACTAGCTTTTCCTGGGCACTGTCAATGAATGCTGGCAGCAGAAAGCCGCAGAAGTAGATCATGACATGCTGAGTGTCAGGATGATAAAATGGCAGATGAAATTAAGAAATTAAGAGCTGAAAGATCTAATCTGGCGTGCTTAGAGAAAAACGATCCAAATTATTTGTATGCAGCAGTTGGGCTTCTGCTGATTGTTGTCATTCAGGAGGAGTGGTTTTTTTTTGTACATGGAGATAACTGTATAAGAACATGTCAAATGAGCAGAGTTAACATTGGACATGATTACAAAAGACACAGAAAACAAAAGAGAAAATATTATTGTACCATCATGTTGCCTCTATCCAGAATGCTCTGTGTAGCCATGGTCTCATCTCCCCTGCTGTGGAAGGTGTACAGTGCACCTGGGAACAGTATAGAGGAGAGCACCAGGTCTGGTCTTGACAACAAGGAATGATGGCTGTGGAGGGAACTCCTGAATGCTTTGTTACCTTTTAGGCTGGCAAGAGGATTGATTTGGAAATATTGAAGAGATCTGAAGCAATGAGTAGTGTCAGGGATGGATAAGGAAGAAGTGAATAGGCAAAAGTGAACAGGAAAGAATCAGTTCAAACACAAGAATTAGAGGTGTGTCAGATTAATTCATTGGTGGGGCTCAGCAAGAGCAAAGGAGGTACTGTTTTGCACAATGTGTAGTTAAATTTTGTAACTTCTTACAGTTAGAAGTTCTGAATTTCAAAACTTCGCCAAAGCTCAAACACAGTCAAATTCAGGCAAGAAAATTGAATTGAGAGATTAAAAAGTAATATGCTGACAAACTCCATGTCTGCTAAAACACCCTAGAAATTAGAAGAGCATGCTGGGGAAATCAATTTTCTTCGTATGTTCCTCCTGAAGTAACTGCCATTGGCTGTATTTGGGGACAGGATACTGAACTTGCTTGTCCTTTAGTCTGATACAGTTTGATGTTTCCTGAAGCAAGGAATTTTCAGGCACATTTGTTCTTACAGTTGGTGCCACTCTGTTTAATGAGAAAACAGGACTGAAAGGAAAGCTGGAGTATTACTCTTCCAAGTAAATGTTGATGTAGTCCTTCATGCATGTGTTCTGAACTTACATCCGTCTTCTTGTATAGTAATGATAGTAAAAAATATTGAAAAGATGCTAACACTGATAGACCATGGTCTATGCAGGATTTTATCCTTTGATTTCCTTTAGACTTGCACTTGGAAACAGCCACATCTGTTAGCAGGACTTCCAGGTCAGAGGCAAGACAGTGCATAGTACCTGTATTTTTTATGTTCACTAGCTAGGACAACGAGGATGAATTTATCCTTCCTTTGAGGGAGAGAGCATTCAGTTCTGATGGAATAAAAAGCTTGGCTTATTTGATTTCCTTTTAGCATGCATTGTGCTAGCACAGGAAGTATTCCAGAGAGACTACTTAACAGGCAATAAAAAAATGTAGTGATGAGTATTTTAGAACATGAGCAGTAAGAGGAGGTACCATAAAGAGACTGAGTTGCTTTAGTACAAATCCAGAAAGCCGCCAGATTTTTATTTCTGTGTTTTCAGTGAAAGCTAAGGTAGAGAAATAGTAGTAGTATTTGGTTATGTACTTGTGGTAAAGTGAAGGCCATTTAGTGTTAGCCATTAGAATGTTAATTTCTTGCTCCCTGAGTGTGTTGGTCAGATTTTTTATTTAATCTGCTGCATTGTCCTACAGCTAGAAAGATTATATCTTTATTTAATTATTTTTGTATATTCAAAGAAAAATTTAAACATAGAATCTGACATCAGCCTTAGTTTCTGTTGTATGCACTGCATATATATTGCTATATAGAGAAAGAGCTAATTTAATTTTTTGGAGAAAAGTGGAAGTAGTTTGTTACAGAGAGGGACTGCTTGTGTGTTCTCTTCTAAAGGGGGGTAGGAAGCTGTGCCCAGGCTGAAAGATGAGTGGAGCAGGGCCCCTCGTGTCCTACACTGCCTGTAGCGTGCCTCATGTACTGCAGCCTGGGCAGTGCTGTGATGGGAGTAGCAAGAGGAGAACAGCAGTGGGAAGAGGGCTTGAAGTGATGCTCCTTAGTACGTCACATTTGTTCTAGTGATTAAATTGTAAATTTTTTTCTTTTTTGGAGAGAAGAGTGTTCTTACCTACAAATCCCAGAATAAAGACCACTTGTCCTGAAAGGTTACATTCAGTTGCCTTTTGGTTGGGCAGGCACTCTATCCACAGGTTGCTCTTTCTGTGCGTATGTAGTTTTCAAAATCCTCCTGCGGGATCTGTGAAAATTCTGCCCTGTAGAAACAGGTTGCTCTAGTTTTCTGTGTGTTCTTTCAAGGATTGTTAAGATTTTGAAACCTGACTCTTTACCATAATTATTATGTTAAAATTAAAAGAAAGGTGCAAAATAAGATGTCTGTGGCATTTAAGACTTTGTTATTCTTTCCTGATTGTTTACGTCATTAGCATGTGGGTTTGTGAGCAGCACCTGGTTTTATCTGAAGTACCTATGGATAACTGGAAGTAATCCTTTGATCACAGCCCTTCATAATGCTTTGTCTTGCTCTGCATAGCCCTTGACTGCAGGTAGGCCAGCAGAAAGATGATTAAATGCACTCTTTGAGACCATCCCATGCAGTATGATTGATCTGCAACCTCTTAATCTGACTTAATTCCCAGTCTGAATGTATTATATAGCAAGTCAGTGATTTTAACACCATGAGAGCCCTTCACTCCTTGTCCACTTGTACTGAATGTGCATCTACCTTATTATCTGGCAGTATAAATAGAGATTAGAAGCAAGCATGCAATAATATTTCTGTTGAGCCAGCTGGAGCATGTCATAGCATTTATCTTGACTTTAGAAAGAAGACCATATCTGATCTGGCATGGGACCTACTGTAAAAAGTTGCCACTTTCATATATATATACACCAATAGATATTCATAGATAGATACCAATAGATTGTGCCAATTTGTGCCTTTCTGTTGTGCTTTTGTGGTATTTTGACTAAAGTTGTCTGAACTTTATGGGAACCCAGACTGCCATTTAGTTTGTCTGAGCAGTTGGAGGCATCTTGATTTTGTAGCTATTCCACATGTACTTCATGGGGTGCTGTGAGTCTAAAGGTAAATGCTAACTAAGCACCAGTTCCAAGATCTGGAGTTCTTGAAGAACTGATAAATACAAAGTTAGTGTTAATTTAATTTGAGCTTTAGGAAGTTAGGAGGTTGTTCTTTGTTAGCAAGTTATTGGAACAGGCTCTTTTTCTCTCCAGCTTGGCTTAGTTTTTACTCTATGCAAGACAAAAATTAGGCTTCAAAGTGCTTCTTTGCTGCTTGAAACAGAAAATGCCCCAGGCACAGCTTAGTGTATTTCTCTTTGTTACTAGCTGTGCCACACACTGTTTTTTCACGTGGGCACAGATGTTTTCAGTAGCTGTGGACTGTGTGTGCCAGGACAAACTTTGCTGTGCCAGTAAAGAACTGACACACTTCTGAGGAGTGTGCTCCTTGCCAGAGCCTTTATTGTACATTTTGAGTCCAGTCACCCAATGCTGCAGATACCACAGCCTTTGCAACTGAAGGAATTAGTGTGTAGGTGAGGTAACAGCACTGCAGCAGCCTTTAATTCTCAATTTATGCAGGTCTTGTTCCTGTCCCTGGACTAATCACTACTTTGTGGAGTTGTTCTGGAAAATGGGTTGGGGAGCTGCTTTGGTTGTTCCACCTGTTAAACACAAAATCAGCACAACTAAAACAAAGAAGTCAGCCACTGCTCCTAGCTAGACCAGTCTGCTCTTTCCATATACTGACCAGCTGCACAAAGACTTTGCCCAATGCAGTGAAGAGCTGGGAATGAGTGATGTGAGGCAGATTTGCCTAGGGTGGTTCTGCTGTTGGAGGAGTGGCAGTAGGCTGTGGTCTTCTGCTCAACATGTCTGAGGTTCCCAGACTCTAAGCCTTCCCTTCACAGCAGAAATTGCTGAACTTCTCATCGCTGTGATTGGTTGGTTGATTTTTTTTTTTCCCAGAGAGATGATAATTTCTAATGAATATTTAAAAGTATAATTTTACCCGATAAAATATTGAGACTCCTCAGTTTAAGAATATGATGCTGATCTTTTTCTGCCTTTTATGATTGGATAGTAGTATTTGAGATTGAAGTTACTAAGATTTTTCTCATTTGAGACTCTACACTGGTGTTACTTTTGTGCTACATTATTCTATTTACTCTCTCTAACTTAATATATGTACACATATGTGTATATGTGTGTGTGTGTGTGTGCATGTGTATGTATATAAAAGCTCAAGAAGTGGGCTTGCATGAGCTTCATAAAGTTCAACAAGGCCAAGCACAAGGTCCTGCACTTGGGTTGGGGTAACCCCCAGGATCAGTGCTTGGGGAGGAAAGGACTGAGCAGCTCTGAGGGGGTGTTGGTCAATGAGAGGCTGGACATGACCTGGCAATGCACACTTGCAGCCCAGAAAGGCAATTCTTTCCAGGGCTGCAACAAAAGCCTCATGGGCAGTATGTCAAGGGAGGGGATTCTGCTGAGACCCCCCCTGGATTGCTGAATCCTGCTCTGGGGCCCCCAGCATAAGAAGGATGTGGACTTGCTGCAGCAGGTACAAATGGGACCACAAAGATGATCACAGAGCTGGAGCACCTGACAGATGAGAGAGACAGATGAAGAGAGCTGGGTCTGCTCAGCCTGGAGGGGAAAAGGCTCCAGGGAGACCTTACAGGTGCCTTCCAGTGCCTCAGGGGGGCTGATGAGAAAGATGAGAACAGATTTTTTAGTAGGGCCTATAGTAGTTGGACAAGGAGTAAAAGGTTTTAAGTGAAAGGAGGGTGGATTTAGTCTAGATGTAAAGAAGAAATGTTTTATAATGAGGGTGGTGAGGCACTGGCACAGGTTGCCCAGACAAGCTGTGGATGTGGCATCCCTGGAGGCATTCAGGGTCAGGTTGGATGGAGCTCTGAGCAAACTGATCTTGTTGCCGATGTCTTTACTCATTGCTGGGGGTTTGGACTAGATGTTTGTTAAGGCCCCTGCCAACCAAAACCATCTATGGCTCTCTATTGTCTACTATATTTAGCTCATACTTTATTCTGAAGTAGTCAGGGTAAAAGCATTTAAAGTATTTACCCATACACAGTTTGTATAGAATTTTAAAATCTGTTTTTCTTGAAATCTGTTGTCTTTTCTTAGGTCCCCAAATACTTGTCACAACAGTGGAGTAAAGCTTCAGGAAGAGGTGAAGTGGGAAAACTAAGGATTGTCAAGTAAGCCTTTACTCTACATTTACTGGTTGCATTTCTTAGAAATTATCTGTATAAAATAAGAATATATTGCACCTGTTCTAAGACATAATACTTTTTCTTGCCAACAGTGTGCATATTTCTGTGATCCATGTGTAGTGTTTGCTTGTGTAGTGATTAGGAATATAAATTGTACAAAATTATACTGGGGAGTCACTCTGTCCCATTACATGAGGTTTGATTTCCTAGGTTTGAGGAAACCTAACTGCAGAATTTGCTTTTATTTGCATGTGTTATTTTGCTGCTTCTGTCCTTACATGCTGACTTTTCCCATTTATTCTTGGGCATCAGCTTAACAAAAAATTGAACAGCTCAGGAGTGAAGATGAATAACAAAAGTAGAATTCAAATTTGCTTTTTTTATCAGGAAAGTTAAACTTGAGGAATTAGGTTAAGGAAACATTGTTAAATATATTTTAAATATTTATATATTTATTAAATGTTAAATATATTTTAAATATTTATATATTTATTAAATATTAAATATTTTCTTTTTCAGAAATCAAGGAAGAACAGAAGTAAGTAATTGCTAAAGTTTATATTTTGAATTCTGAAAACTGTTTAGAACATGCTGGTTTCTAACGTCACATATGTTTTGTTATACCTCTAGTGAAGTGTTGTACCACTGAATCAGGAGGAGAGAATTCTGTTAGTAGCTCTGCCCATAGATGCCTGTGAGGCTTGCATCAGGTCCCTGTTCCCTCACTTGGTTTACCTTGTCTTCAGACACTTTGAGATGTGTTAGTACAAAAGGCTAAGGAGGATGCACAGGAAAAGCATGCAGTGCTGGTGTGAGGTATCCCTCTTCAAGCTTCCTTAGCTTCACTATTGAGTGTACAATGTGAACATGGCAAAGGAGCTGTGGTTAAACCTCTTCTGGGCTGTATGCAATTCAGGAGGCCCAGGCTAGTAACACTTGTGGTACTTCAGCACTTTTTCTGGAACTCAGCTGGCTGTGCAAAACATTTTTCAGCACTCATACTGAGCAATGGCTGAAAACCTATTATGCTGTTTATTTTAACAAGTAAAATCAAGTTGTTCTCTGACTTCAGGAGGAGGTAATTTACAACTTTTTGAAAACTGAGTAAATTTTATTAAGTACATGAAAGCTTTGAATTCTGTATTTCAACAAGAGATCAGCGTGGAAGGACTCTTATATCACTCTTTATTTTTGAAATAGAAATATGCTATACTACTTATGTTTTCTCTCTTTTTGTTTCCCCCTAACTTGGGAAACAATGCAGTTGAGTCTGTTTGGTAACACTGTGGCAATTGTGACTGTTAGGTGTCATTTACTTTGAATGAAGAGCTTGCAAGCATCAATGATATTGGAGGAAAGCCTGCTTCAGTCAGTGCACCAAGAGAACATCCATTTCTTCTGCAAAGTGTGGGAGGACAGACCTTAACAGTGTTCACAGAAACTTCAGTAGGTAAGTTAGAATTAAAGTTGTTATGACTTTACCAGTATGTCTGCTTTCAATAAACCCAGTGCTGTAAAAGACAGAAGACTCGTAAGTCAGATTTTGGCAGTTTTGGTGTTTTCTGTGTAAATAACACTGTTGTAATTTTTTTGTGTCTGTCTGTTTACTTGGTGTGATCAGGCAACTGATTTAAGTTCTCCGCGGTTATCATGTACATTTCGGCTCTGAGTCTGCTGGAGACAGCAGGGGGAATGTGGAATGCAATACAGAGTACAGTACATTGTGTACATTCTCCTTTAGGGTTTTTACTGAAATAACATGATTTTGTGTTCCCATGTATTTTTTGTATGAACTAGTATTTGGTCTTTTCTCCTTGAATTGGTCTCAGCTGTGAATATAATTTTATAACAATGCTGATTTTTCCTCTGTTCATTTTTTTTTAAATTTAATCAATTAAAAATTTTGCATTTTCCAGCAACTAGAAATAGTTATTTGAGGACCATGGATTTACTGAGTAGAAGTTATTAGAGCAAAGGGTGGTTAGTTACATGAGAAATGATTGGGATGAAGCACTGAATAAGCATAGGCCCTGTCAAAATCGTTTTTGTTTGAGATTAGCAAGCATAACATGCAGTCAGTGAGTTTTCCTGAAACTGATTTAAATGCAAAATGGCTAAAATTTTTGCTGTTACATTTAAGTTGGTACAGTGACAGTACAGTCAAAAATGTACTTTATTGTGCTTTTCTTGTTTGATTTTTTTTTTTTTTTTTGCTTTGAAAAATGAACATGACACAAATATTCCAAATTCCTGTCAGATTGCTTACAGGCACCATGTTTCTGAGGTTACACTCATGTGCTTAAATGTGTAGGCATGTTTTGAGCTCCATGTCCATTTTCAACAAATTTGAAACTGAATTATGGCTAGTGGGAAAACAGGTGTCTGAAGGGTGGACTGTACAGATGTCCCAACTGAAAGAAAGGCTGCTACTGTATTGGATACCAGAAAATCCCCATGGAAAAACCCACTATATTGACCATGAAAAAACACTCAATAAGAACTTACATATCTTTGCACATCAGTCGATCCACAGTAAGGCAATAATAGGAAATTGAAATTCATTCATTCCTAGGTTCACAGGAATGAGTCTTCATATTATAATTAGCATATTTTTTTTTCTGAAAAGCATCTTGTCCTTTTTCTTTTTTTAATTTTTTTTAATTGCACCATGTAACACAAGCAATATGTCAGTTTGAACCATGGGCCAAAGATTAAGCTGGTATGGAACTGCAGATGTCATCGAGAAGAGTGCAGTTGAGGAATTAGGCAATGAAAGATGGATAAAAAAGATGCAGTATTGCTCTCAGTCAGTACCCTTACTGAGGACTGACTTAAATCAACCAGGGCAAATGGCTTAAAGCAGTTGGGTTTGTTTTGTACAAGATGAGGGTTTTTTTTGATTGTGGGTTTGTGATTTGTTCCCCCTTCCACCCTTTTTTTGAGGACATTGAATATCCTGAGATCTATTCTTTGTGTAGTCTTTTAAGCCTGGGATCCTTACGTTGGAGTGACTGTCTTTTTGATGGCTTTTCTGAAATATGCTGTGATCTTGGAAGATGCTGTAGGCAGTTTATATATTCTGGATAATTCAGCACTTCACATTGACTCATCAGGTCACTTAGAGCAAGCAAAAAAATCAAATTTGACAAGTAATTTAATATTTTCTGCATGATGTAATTTCTAGTCTTCTGAATGGATTTTCTGTGGGTTTTGTTTTGCTTTGTCTTAACTGAACTTGCTTCTCCTACTTGTAGTGTTGGAAGGAATTCTTTAGTTCTTTTATTGTAAATGTCTGCATCTCTGGTGGTCCCTTATTTCTTAATGGACAGCACTAGGCTCTTCTAAGATGTGATTTATTGTGTCCAAAGTGTAATGAGTTGCAGTTTCTTGTTCTTCTGCTGTGTGTGTCTGAGCTAATAGGAAGCATGGTAAAGTGGCTCCCATCCCAGATACTGTTAAAAATCTGTCCTGTGCTGGATTTCACGCATGCTGCATCTTCTGTTTGGATTAGCTCTGGGATTTCTCCCATTTATTTTTACTTCTTTTATTTTCCTTTTTCTGTAATTTGAAATAGCCCCAGTGAATAATACTGGGTACTCTGAAGGTGGTAGTTGCAAAGTATCTCCCTAGTCCCTTTGCAAGGCTGTTGCACATGTGGACATTGCATTGTCTCCTTGCTGGGCAGATCACTGGGGCCTGTGGTGGCATTCCTAAGCATGAGTGTAGCAAAGCTGATGGGAAGCATGGCTTCTGTCATGTCTGCAGAGGGATCCAAAGCACACTTGTCTCTTGCTGTCTAGGTCTTGCTGTCTAGGCTGGTTTTGGTGTTATTTCTGCATTAAATATGAACCACGTTCTGTTCCATAAACATCACCATATGTACATCAACAGTTGCTATGCTACAATGCTATTTGTGCTTCCAGTCATTTTATCTCATCTTTGTCAGCAGCTATCATAGCTGTGATTTTTTGGCGGTTGAAAAGCAGAAGATTTTGCATATATTTTAATGTGCCTTATTGAACAAAATGAATTCTTCATGTGTGCATATAGGTAGAAACTATCTAGGGGCAGTTCATGGGCCTGATACATAGGGTATATTTGGTTAAAATTGTTTTTTGATGTTCCCACTGGCAGACTCCCTAGCATAAGATAATATTGTAATTTAACAGTTTCTTTCCTCATTGAAGGAATGGAAAGACACTTCTGTTAAACATTTAACTGCACACTTTTCTGATTATGATTATACATTGCTTTCCTTACTGCTTTAATTGCCCATTGGTTAATTTTCCTGCCAGCACATAGTTTACGTTTGCTGGATCTTAATATAAATAAAATTGCAGCTTTGTTAGAGATAATGATAAAAGTTTCTTATTGAACGGGTTTTTGGAAAAATGTGCTACTAATATGACTTGTGAAAACACAGGCCTTGGCAGGCAATTGTATCCCAGACTGTAAAGGACTGATGGGTGGAGGAGAAGATTTTACACTGTAGATACAGATAAAGTATAAGATATTTCTGTAAAGTTGGATGAGATGATTCATTTTATTTAAATTTTGAATATATCTTCACAACTCCCCCTTCATAAGTGGGGTAGCCGTATGTCTATTTTTGCATCTTTAAATTCTTTCACGCTTTTTCCATCTTACTGAAAGTAAAAAGTGTTCAAAGAATTCCATTGACAGAACACATACCAGAGCTTTGCTTCTGAGCAGCATTCATGCATGGACTGTCTCACTGTTTCATGCTTCACAGAACGTTGCTGGCTTTTAATATTTTGTTTTTCTTCAGTCTCCTGAGCCTTCTCTCCTTCAGAAATTCAGTTAGTGACACTCAATTTTTTTTTTTTGTGTTCTTGTTCAATAATACATGTAACTCGGCCTATATACCCAAGAACAGCTCCTTTATTCCTACATTCCTTGAAAATTCTCCCATTGTTTTGAATTGTTGGGTTTTTTCCTTTATACAGCTTCTCATGTATGAAAGGACCTCTTCTGAGTTTGTACATAAATCACACCTACCATATAACATACAGTGTGCAATTGTATTCCAGTGAAAATGAATATTCAGAGGTTTTTAGTCTGTATTTTGCATATATGTATTTTTAAATATCAGCTATGCCCAGCCATTAAAGAAATGTGAAGGGAACAAACCCTAATAAAAGCCTTTCATTAAAGCAGTTACTTCTTTAATTAGACTTAATTATTCTCAGTAAAATACAGTGTGCTCAGAATCTTGATGCCTTGTAATACTTTTTCCAGTTCTATTAGATAAGTGTCTGAATTCTGAAATTCCTCATCAAACTGTTATTTAGGAAATAAACACCCTCACTGTTCTGCCATCTTAGTGCAGCCTGATGAGGAGTTTTGATGTGTACCTGTCTACGTTAACAGTACTTTCCAATTGTTTCTGTTCAGGCTGTCACTTAACCACATATTCCAGAAGATTTTGGGATCTTACCTAATGCTTCTTTGTTCAGTCTTTTCTGGACTGTTAGCAGAAGCAGAAAACCTATCAGCAGCCTCATGATCAAAAGTAATAGAAGCAACAGCAGCCTTTCAAATCTGTGACATTTATGCAAATTTCCAAATATTTTTGAGATTAAACCCTTGATCAGAAAAGGAGAATTTGAGGCTCAAGCTAGTTTAATTACAGACACCATTTTGATGGCTCAAAATTTTGTGTGTATTATTGAGACTTACAGTCCATTTAGAAAACAATTGCTTACATCATACCCCTTCTCCATCTCAAAAAAATGGAAATGATATTTATTTAATTACTTATGCTTGTTGGAGGGTTTAAAAAGTACTGTAAAGCAGGTTCAGCTGGCTGGCAGGGATAAGCTATTTTATTTTCATTTCTGTTATTAAAACTATAGACTGTTAATTCCTGTACAAATTTAAACAATTGAGGATATAACACACAAAATATATAGTCTGTTAGAATGGGCTCAGTGTGATGGGAATAGTCTTTTTGCAAACTTAATTGATTTAAAATACCTTTTGTTTCCAGTCTCACTGATGTATATGTGGAAAACCAACACCCTACCACCACCCACTACTACCACAATAGCAGCAAAAAAAACACTAACAACAAAAAACCCCAACTAACCAACCCCAGTCTGCTGGCGTTTGTCAACTCCTGCATGTTGTAGAGAAGGCTGAGCAGCTGTAGTCTGCATGAATGAAATATGTTCATAGACATAGTACAACTTCCTTTACCTTCTTCATTATATTAATGCTGAAGAGATTTTTAAAGCAGAACTTGTGACCTAATCATAACAAAACTGAGTTATCTATTGATGAGGAAGAAAAATGCCACTTTTTTGCAAGACTTGAATTTTTTCTGTTTTTTTGTCTCTGCTGTTGAGGGCAGATACAAGCACACACACTTTCCCTGTAGACATGAAGTACGTTTATTGCTATTTGAATCAGAGATGCTCTTAGTAACGTTCAAGTGTAATGTCTTTGCCAGTAGTTTCAATGAGGTAGCTCTGGTCTTCCATTGAAACTGAGTTGAAATTGAACAGCTTTAAGTCTGGTTCCATATCGCTTCTCACTTCAGGCAGGTGTTTGTTTGTATGTTCTTCATTTCATCCTCTCTGCTTTTTGTGTGTGTACTGAATGTTTCCTTCACCAAGCTACAATTGAGTTAGGGTATTGGTTGGGCATTTTTTTATGTCATGCTGTAAAAGTGCCAAATATGCACAAAAAATTACATCAACGAGAAAATACTTGGTTTTCTGCAAACAGGCTATTCTGGATGTATGTCTGAAAGTTGGCAGGGATCTTTACTCACTTTGTGAATACTCATGGCTGGGAAGGGGCCATATAATGATTGTTTCTCATAGAGAAAGCAGGTGCCTTCCGTTGCTGAGACTAATGACAGGCACCTGGTGTAAAGAAAGAAGGAGCTGTAAGATACTGGTTTTTATGTTTGCATTTACTCCTCAGGCTCTCAAGCCATCTCAATGAGAAAAGAGGGACAGAAGCCTTCAAAGCAAGAATCAGTGGCAAGAAGAAGGTTTTCTAAAATATTTCATGTTTTCAGTTCTTTTAATACCCAGCCTGTAAATGGCAGAAATTATCAACCTAACTGAACTTGAAAATTACTCTCTGAGTTAGAGCGGTAATTCACTCTTGTCTGTAAGTAAATAGCAATGATAGCTGTAACTTGCCTGAGTTGAAAGCAAAGGACAAGTATCTTTTACCATTTCTAACTGTGTTTCAGGGAAGTGAAAATGTTCTTTTTGCTCTATGCAGCAGAGGATGCATAAAAAGGAGAAATATAGGAGGAACAGTCAAATATAATACTGACAAATTAATGGAGGGGTTTAATCTTACAGGACTTGGTAGGGGTTACAATTCAGGTTACCACAATGCATCTACTGGTAGCCATTTCTTGAAATGTGGGATTGGAATTTCTTGCAGAAACCTTCTTCTGAATCTGACTCTGCCATTCACCAGAGTGATAATTTTTTAGCAAGTCACTTTGCAACACTGTGTCTGTTTCGAACTTCGGATTCTCTGCTACATGGAACAGGACATGTTTCTGATTATATATATTTGTTGTACTTGTCAAGTACAAATACTTGACAAAAAATACCAATGGACTATAGTATCATTGTAGGACAAATAATCAGAGAGGAAAAGCTGGAAGAAATAAATTCTTCCATGGCCTGTAAAAAGGGTAGAGAAGAGGTTGATCAAGGTCAAAAAGTTACCTAATGCCAATTAAGACTATTCTTTTGCAGAACCCTGATTATTTCTGTAATATACAGAAATGTTTGGCTAGGCTAACCAGAGAGATAAATGAATAATGTACATTGCTTAAGCATAATCCTGCTGTTGATTTTGTATAAATGTGTAGCTTTGTTCTTGCAGAGCTCAGTCAGAGGTGCAATAGAGTTCTCTCATTTAAGTTATGAGTGAGTTTGGGCACTAAAGGACTTTTTTTTGTTGTTCCTGGTAGCAAATTATTCCTCAGAAGGTGTATTTATAAACATTAATCAAATCCAGTAATTTTGATTTTATCATAATTTATCATTCTTTACTTTGCAACCCAGTTGTTGGGTGTAATTTCAAATAATCAACACAGAAACATTGTGATTATTTTCTGTTTATTTTTTTTTCCCAGAAAACCAATCAGAAGAAAAATCAGAAAGTGGCAGTGCTGGTGAGTACAGACATTTTCTTTGAAGCACTTAAAAAATTACTTATTGCTGCAGATTTTGAATTTTGCTTCTTAAGAAATTGATAAATTAAAAAAAGTGTCTTTTTAAAATATTTTGTAGAATATCATAACATTAAAAAAATAACTTCGTAACTGTTTATCTGCTGTGCCCAAAACTTTAAATTAGTAATATTTTTTATTTAAAAGAGGGGGAATAAAATTATGAGGGAGAGGTTTAGGAATGTAACGTTCTTTGCAATGTTGTTTTAGATTTTTTATTTATTTCTCAACCTTTTTTTTTTTTTGTTTCAATTTATTATCTGCCTTTAGTTTGAATTCTTTTCTTTTGGTTGGAAAGTTTGTGACACATTTCAAGATATTTTGTTATTTTATTCCAATTGCATAAACTAAGCAATCATAAAAATAGTCCATAAAAAATAGTATTATCTCTGGTGCACATGGATTAAATAGTACTGGGACTGGAGTGCACTTTTTAGGTGGTAATGGCACAGATAGGAGATGCCTCATGTGAAAGATGTGAAAGAGTTTCAAACTCTTACTTTTCTTAAAAGCATTTCCTAAACAAAAGTCTAATGCTAGTGGGTGTTTAAAATATCTTCTTGAAAGTACTTTTTGGACACTTAAACATGGAGATGTCTGCTTTGTTTAGTATCTGACTTCTTTGAATTGCCTTTCAGCATCAAATATTGTCAAAAGTGTATAGTTTGTGTCTAGCTAGAGGTAGGGTTTGGGTTTTGTTTTCTGTAGCAGGGAATTTTTTGTAGAATGGAGATTCCTTCTATTACACTGGCCTAAGTGTGTCAGAAGGCTGGTGTTAGGAGTGTTATACTCTGCAGACTTGTACTGAATCCAAGGTGTGTTTTATAGCTTGCAGTTCTTCTTAGTTAATTGGTAAAACCTGTTCGCTCTGATTCTGTGTGAATCATGGTGCAATTTTAAGGTAAGAAGGGCTACTTCCTTGAGAACTGATGTTTTATACCACTTGAAAACTGAGATTCACTGCTGTGCAGTGTCTCGTGTTAATCAGATATTAACATTTTAACTGCTAAAATGAACCAGAATTTCGATACTTCCATTTAGTTGTTTTTTTTCAGTTGTAAGGGTGCACGCTTGGTTTTATTTTGGTTTGGTTTGTGTTTGAATGGTTGAATTGTCTGCTCTTCATTTCGTGCCTCCTCCGTGTTCTGTGATTGTTGTGTAAGATGGCCACGTGTTTAGTTGTTTGTGTTTTTGCTTCAGCCAGAAGAATGAATTACTGTATGGTGTGAGCTGTTTAAATATGCTGACAAGATGAGTTCTAAACCCATTTTATGGAATCAAACTGGTTATGGATTCACTCTCTGAGTGATGGTAGTTGGTTACCCTGGGGCATATAAAGGAGGCCTCTCAGCCATCAGTTACACTATTTGCTTATTCACTTTTTTCTCAAAATCATTTTGAACTCAGATGGCCTGTTCCAAATTCAGGTTATTCAGGTTATGTAGTACTCAATTTTTCTGTTCATTTACTGTTTCTTGGCCTACATCAAGTACTTTTGAGGCAAAGATGATGTCTTTTATGTATTTATTTAGCATGTTAGCGTAACAAGATCCTTTTGGGATCCTGTTATTTTATTTCCATACTGAAATAAAATATGTAAGGTTTATTCATAGTTAGTAAGTAAAGAAAGTAAATGAGATATGACATTCAGAAACAATTTGATTTATATCCTTAAAAATAATTACATTGATAAGGTGCTGTCAAACTTTAATGTCATAAATCCTTAGTATTATGTATGACATTTTTAATCACATTTATTGTTGGGATAGTTGTAAACCACCTAGAAAAGCCATGATAGTGTTGCTGCTGTACATGATGCTGTTTGAGAGAGACTGTGAGTGATACTGGATCGCACCAAAGGTCATCTGGCTGGTGTCTTGTCCTCAGTGGTGGTCAGCAGCAGATACCTTGAGATGAGAGTAAGAGTGGTGTAGAAGCACAATGGTACCTCCCCAAGATACTTCTCATAGAAGTTTTGGTTTGAAAGGGATCTTTAAAGCTCACTTAGTCCAACACCCCTGCAAAGAGCAGGGGCATCTCCAATTGGAACAGGTTGCTCAGACCCATGTCCAACCTAACCTTGGAGGTTTCCAGAGATGAGCATCTGCCTCCTCTCTGGGCAACCTGTTCCAGCTTATTCCAGCCTTTAGTGATTCACAGTTCAGGGAGTTCCAGAACCAGAAGTGATGGTGTTTTACCTAACAGGACCTCATGGATTTTTCTTCTATGAAGTGTCCCTGTTGGCTGAGCCCATGTAAAATCTTTAGTATCCATGATATCTCGAATGATGTTTACAATCAAAATATTCAGGAATCAAGACATATCTGAGACAAGTTTCCTTAAACTAAATTTGAATTCCTTTTACATTTTATCATTTTAGATCAGTTTTTCCATACAGAAATCCTATTTGTTTAGAGCTTGTGATAAACAGTGCTTGGTGATTCAACTAGTGTTGTTTAGTGCCTGAAGGCTGGTTTATACTAAAAGTGAAAAGAACATAGCAAATGACACACTAAGCTAAAGGAAAAGAGAAATGAGGATTAGCTTTGCTTGGTCCTATATGAGGATGAGCAAGCAATTTAAGTCCAAATATGTGTATGTGGCTCTTGTTTGTTTATGGCATTGCTTGCACCTACCTGAAAGTGCTGTCAGTGGTGACAGAAGCTGTGAAAACCAAGCATTTGTGACAGTATAAAGTGTGACCTGCTCCCCCCCAATAAAAATACTCAGAAGCTGCTGCTCTGAGTCTGTGTAGTCTGCTGAGAATGATACAGTAAAGAAATGCGTTCTCGTGTAAGAGCAAATTCAATTAGGTGCTGTCCCTGTGGAAGTGCATATTATGGAAGCTGCATGCACAGGAACTGAGTATATAATGTTGCCCAAGCTTTGAACATGTCGACAGACAATATAGGGTGAATTTGGTATTAAAATTTTACCAATTGTAAGTGTATGAGTGCAACTGCAGACACAAATATACAACACTCAAACTGTTTGTGGATACCACTTCCTTAATTTCTTGATATTGTAGTAAAAAAAAAAGGATTCACACGTTGATTATACATATATTGGAATATTTTAAATTCATTTTAAGTGTGATGATAACCACTGAACTCCATGTGATAAAATCAGCATTTTTTTTGGTAAAGATGGAGACTTCTTACAGTATAACATGGGATGGTATAAAGCTGCTAAATGCACATTTGATTTTATCCTCTTTCAAGCAGTTAACGTATATTAATTAAACTCCAAAAGCGAAACTCTAACTGAAAAATGATTGTCAGGAGGAATAAAACAGTAACTTTTAATTTAAATACTAGCTTGCAACTCAGTGTTGAAGATAATTTTGATGCAGATTCTGCCATGTTCAAGACACAGAAACAGTTTTTTGTCTTGGAAATATAACTGGGTTTGTTGGCAGATAAATACAACACAACTTAAAATACAAGCTTCCCAGTAGCTTTCCAGGAGCTGTAATCAGTGTGATTAGTAGCTGTTGAAACCAACAAAGAGGCAATTATTCCTGCATTAAGGTATATGTAGTCAAGGCCTATGGTGCTGGTTATAATAAATACTGTGCAAGAACAGGGAAAGTGCAGTGGTAGAATAGCAAAACATATGGGTTTAATGTAGGCCAGCATTAACTGGAGTTAAATTTTTTGAGAATTTGTGTAAATGTCCTGGGTGCCCTTAGAGTCTGGCTATTTGTTTTAGGTTATTGTATGAATAGTCTAACATGTATGTCTGACCAAACTAATATACTTATTGTCATACAGTTTCTCTCCTGAACCTGATACAAAACAATGGGAGTTAATCCCATGACCGTATTTTGTCCTTCCATGATGTCCATGTCCAGCTTGTGGAAGTACTGAATAAACAGAAGTGTGTTTTTTGGCTTGTACCAGTGTTCTTGGTTTTCCTTATGACTCTTGAGGAATCCCAGGAATCTTAGCCATGTGGGCATTGCAGATCATTACTTCACAAATTGTGTTTGTCTTCTGTGAGGTATTTTGCTGGTTGTTGCAGTTCACCCACATACTAGCATTTGATGGGTTTGATCACATTTGATGGGTTCAGATTTTTGGAGTATTGCAAATTCAGAGCCTTGAATGATGGATCAAAGGGGCAGAGGAAAATCAAATGTTTTCTGTCTTGGCCAGTAGAAGACTGACATGTAACAGATGTAAGGCATGCAGGAGTCAATTTCAAAGTGAATAAAATGAGGGAACTCTATGGGCAAACTCAGAAATCATAATCTTGACGTGGCAGAAAAGTTACAGAAGTGGACTTTTATTGTCATATGGGAAGGCATAAGATGGCCTACATGTTAGATTTCTTGCCCTATTGGGAAAGAACTTTATTTGCTGTTCTTTTTAGAAAATGTGTTGGAAATGTCACGAGACCTGGCAGTGCTGCAGACCTTAGATAATGTTAGTATTGATAAGACTTCTAACCTCAAGAGTACCTTTTCCTCTCTTTAGCTGATTCTTATCACCCTGGCTGGCAGGACCTTTCATTTGTCTCCTCTGAGACTACCAGTTTCAGCACTGAGAAAATGTACTGCTTTATCCCTAATACTTGCCAAAGGCCTTACTTAAGTAGTAGAGAGGCAATAAATGACTGGGTTTGGTGTAACAGTTGCTTGTTCTGTTTACATTTTTTCATGCTTAGCCTGTTCATTGCTAGTTTGTTTGCTTATTTTTTCTTCCTGATTGAGAGTCTGTATCCACCTCTGACCTGGTTTTTCTTTCCACTTTATCTGTTCGCTATGGTACAAAATCAGGAATCTCCTAGCAGCTAACAAATAGCTTTCTGTGGAGCTGCAGCAGGAGATTTGTAGCTTGAAGTTTTCTATTAACAAATTTTAAAAAAAGTTAATTCCTCTGACTTCTGCTACAATAAAGAAAATTGCCTCTTTGAAAGCTGGCATATGAAAAGTAAAAAGAGAATTTTGTAAGATTTTTCCTCCATTATTGATTTATTAATTTCAGGATTATTAGACATTACTTGTATTGTAGAACGTCAGTGTTGCACTGTGTGAATCTGTCTTCATCACAAAACCAAGACCCTCAGCTGACAGTGAGTGACACTGAGTCCCTTCCTCTTCATCTCATAGTGCTCATAGGCCCTCTCACCACACTTATCCCTCCCCATTCTCACAGTTGGGGAAGTCCAGCACTGCTGACTTCCCTGAGCATCAGACTCCAGACTCTAGGAAGCCCCTTGGAACTTCATCTTCCTGGGGCATTTCCCCAGCAAGCAGCCTTGGGTTTTTAAGTCTGAATTCTCATCTCCTTGATGTGTTTCTGTTGCTGGTAAAGTGCCACCCCCTCACACAGGATGCCAAATCTCTCTTCAGGAGCTGTGATCAAGGAGACTTTGTGCTTTGGTTAGAGCAGGCTTTCCGTACCTGGAACAAAGCTGTCCCTGAAAGTTTGGTGGTGTCAAAGTTAAAAAAAGATGTATTCTGGAAAAGCACAGAGTACAAAACCGTACTATTTCAGTACAAAACTGAAATAATGCTTGGAGTGGAACTAGTGGAATCCCCCTTTAATGTCCAGAAAGATGATGGCTTTCATGAACTATGTGTAAACCGAGGTTATGTCCCCTAAAGTCACACCACCAGTGAACAAGGCAGTATTGTAATTTTTAGCATTACCAGGAGAAGCTTACAGACATTCAGAATGACTCAATTTATAGGAGTCATCTTCTAACAACTTGGTTTTGAAATCCTAGGATGTTGAGCTTGTATATCATCATATTGTAATGGTGTTTTAAATGAGTAGCTGCTGTTTACAGCTATAATTATTGTACCAGCTTTGAACAGCACAGATAGAAACAGCTTCTTGAGAGACTGTTGCATTAGCTGTATGTGGTACTCCTACTGCAAACATTTTTGGGAAAAGAAATCAACTGTCTAGTTCTACAGAATATTATGCAATTTCAGAAGGAAAGGCAACTGCAGTTTCTTTTTCGGAGTGCTTGCTCATCCGCGTTCCTCAGGTGTCATCATATATCTTCCTCCTACCTTCCCCAGTTCTTGCCGTACTGCTTGTTTTCTGGCATTTTGTTGGGAATGATGATGATTTACAGAGGCAGTGTTCTGAGACAATGTTCTCTGTGATATGCCAATACATAGGAGTTACAGAATGTATCGTTCAAATGTAAATAAACCCCAAAATGTTATTTTTTCTGATCCTAAATTTCTTGTGGTTTACTTATTGATTTTGTATCAACACAGTAAATTATGCAAGCCTCTCTCTTCATATAAGGATTCCTTCATTTTTTTAACTAGTAGTCACTTTCCTGTCAATCTACCCTGTGTTGCAGGGCAGCAGACAATGTTGGGTTTATGTAATAGTTATTTTGCAAAGATGATCCAGCCTAGGAAAATAGTATTTATTTTGTCACAGATCCAAGTGAACTTGCGCTCTTCATCCCCAATCCTGATTTATCAGTCGGTAGCATTAGGGCAACATGACCCTTCTACACAAATAAATGAATGGATTAGACACTGCTCTTATTAAATTGTATTATTTGTTGCCTGCCCTTATTCTGCTTGTATACTAATGAGGAGTGGAGGAAGATAATTTTCTTAACCTCTTCTCGTCTTACCTTGTAATGCTTTTAAGAAGTGAAAATAACAATGCTACTGATTTTCTGCAAATGATGTGATTTTTACCTACTGTAGAAAAGAAGTGACATGTTGTCACTTAAACAGTTGTAATAGGTACAAATGCAAAAAATTAAAAATAAGACATGAGCTTTTGAAAATACCAGTAGTACAATTATGAGGCTGTGAAACACTGGTCAGTGGGTGAGTCAGTACTGAAGGTACAGAATGGGAACTGCAATTTGAGCTTCTTGTGCAGCCTCCGTATTTCACAGCATCAAGACTCCTTCTAGAAATCACATCTAAATCTAGATGTCATTGGACAGTAAGTGGTTAGAGACTGAAGAAATACTTTGAGCAGGCATTGTATATGTATATGTTATTCTTTCCTAAGTATCCCTGACAAAGCCCCACAACTGGCCTGATGAAAGGAAGGGGTATGGTGAAACAGAAAAGAAAAATAGTTGTTTGATAGGAGGAGAGAGCAAGACAAGGGAAAGAATGTGAGGGTCAAAGGATCAAAAATGGGAGTTCTCCCAGACATGTGGAGTGTCTGGGTTTAGAAACAGTTCTCAGTCACCAGGGAAAACTGGGCTAAAACAGGCCTTAGTCGGACATAGTGCAGCCACTTGTAGGTTTTGTTCTCAGTAGAAATCCATATAGTTGGCACCTATGCCAGTGTACTGCCAAGTATGATAGAGTCCTTGGCTTCTCCTCCACCACTGAAGAAAGGTGGGCATCCAGATGTCAATATTTTGGTCAGTTTGGCAGCTATTTATATTTTTCCATGGGTAGTCATTCAAGAAATTAATAGGGGCAAAAAAAATTTTTTTGTAGTCTATGGAATTTAGTCCTGCCTTCAGTTGCCTCTGTCTTTTCTGCTTGGTGACCCCTTTTCCCATCTGACAAAATAGGCAGGGAGGCAAGCAGAGCTGATCAAGCCTGGGAGCAGGTTAAGTGCCTCCTTGGGGAAATTGAGGGAAGTTCCTTCTTACTCCTACCGGAGCAGTTGAAGATCATCAGGGAAATTATGGTAATTGTCATTCCTTCCTGATATTTGTAGGGCAGTTCTGATAAGTTTGTTGTGATCCAAGTCTTAATGAGAGAAAGGAGAATAGAAATATTTTGCCTGCACATCATATACTAAGTAGTATACTGAGTAATGTTAATGTTGTTAGAACAACTGTGGGTATTTCTGACTTAAGCCCTTGGTTTTGAAGTTTTCGTATTGTCATAGTAGTTATTGAATATGAAATTTCCAGCTTTAAAGAAAAGACAGAAAAGGTAGCTGATGCATAACTGGGTACTTTTTCTGTCTCATCATACTGTATTGGAACACAAGTATCTACCTGACTGAACATATGCAAAATATATTTATGTTATATTTAATATGTTTATGGAGTACAAAGGAAACATTATTCATAGTATTGAGGATTTTATATGCTTTTTTGTTCGTATACCAAAACAAGACACTCCCACCCTGAAAAATTGCTCAAGTTTATATCTAGTTTGAAGTGTCTAATTGTAGCTGATATGGCATGATTCAAGACAGTTGTGGATTTCTTTAGTCTGAATAGGGAAGGGAATTAAATTTTTTACCTCCATGTTCCTTTCTGCTGTGTAATTCAAAGAGCTGAGGTGCCTTCAATCAGAGGTAGCATGTAAAAATTTCAAACCCTGACACTTGCAGAAATGCATCACTGCTCATGGAAAAGGGGAAATAAACAAGATTGAAGTTAGTGTTGCAGCAGATGACTTTACATGTGTGCCATAGATGTCAATGCTACTTACACAGAAAGATACAAAAAATCCAGTTAAAGTTACATAAGGTAATGAATCATTGAATTTTACACAAACAAACAAACCAACCTGCAATAAACCAACCAAACAACACAGGTATTTATTTTAATAATGATTAGAGAAGTACATTTTTCACTTAAAAAAAACCTTTTTTTTTTTTTCCCAAGTTCTCTTTCATAGGTTGAGAGGGCAGTAGATACTCTGAATCAAAAGCCTGGCAAATAAATCTTTCATGAATAGCTATAGAATATTCTTAGAAGATGCTTCAGATGGTTTCCACGTTACCTTTGGTTATCAGCTTATGAATAACTTATATTCTGAAAATATTTTCTACAATAAATGCAGACCCATCAAATTCTCTACTGATTTTTCATGAGCAAAAGTCATGCTCCAATAAAAAACTGGTGCTGCCTTCTGATAGGGGAGTGCTAACAATTGATTTCTTGGTGGTTGGCATCCTAAGAGCCTAACTGAAAGGCGAGCAACCACAACATATTTTAATTAACATATATTAATTGTTTGAAATAAAAATTGGTTTTTGCCTTCCTTCTTTTCAGCTGCAATTACATTTTAAATTTTAGTCAAAGATTCAGGACAAATGAAGGTTGTAATCAAAAGTGCTTAAGTGCAAATGGATTGACATCCCAGGAGCTACAGCCTCCTCCAGACTTTGTGCTGATGCAGGCTGTGTATTTGACAGCACTGTGAGCATGCTGCTTTAAAACTTGTGGATTCATTATGGAGCTTTTTTAGATTGTCTTGCCACTTTATCTTGTTCATGTAGAGAATTTTATCTACAAAGGGCTTTTCGTGTAATTGTTCTGTGTGATTGTGTTTCTAGTTCTTGTCCTAGAAGATCAACAGGATTTTGTATTTCTTTTAGGGAAGCTTTTCACAGAAGTCCTACAGATTCTTATAAGCATAAGATTAGTGGTTAATGAGGATTTTTTTAATACCTCATTTTGAAAATAGCTTGGAGGGGGAGGAGAGAAGATGACACATGCTGGTGGCATATGTAAACAATAGTATTTTACTATGTATCTTTTGTGTGTGTATAATTAATGCATTTGGACAAATTCAGAGACATTTTGGGATACATGGACAGTTCTTCAGCTTGTGTGCCTAAAATGTAAAGTAATCTGATTTTTAAACATTAGAGTCTGGAAAAGTTCCACTTAGAACTATATTTTTTATCGAACCACATTTTTTGTGAACTGTAAGTCTGTAACAGGAGGACTAGATAGAAAGCATCATGATTTCTAGACAGTGTATTCATTCTGATGGAGTATTCTGGAGAGGTTGAATTCCCCCATTTGATAAAATCGTATTGGAATATGTTTCAGTCATTGCTTCCTGGTCTGGAGATGCAGCATTACTGTATTAATTCATCTCTAGCAAGGGACCTAGTTAACAACACCTGTTGTATATTAAAAGTGAAAAAGAGTTTCATGTTGAGGGATAAGTGGACCTTGCATTTGTATTCTCAGCCCTTGATACTAAGGATTGATTTGTTCCCCCTAAAATCCAAACCACAACTATTCTCAGCCTGTCTTCTGTTAGCTGTTTTCCTTGGTTGTCACTTCTAGTATAGATTGTACTGCCTTTTGTTGACATTATTTTTTTCCTGTATAAAATCAATGTTTTGGGAGACTACTTAGTTGTTTTTTTTCCTTCTTTCTTTGTAAGCATTTTACTTGAATTTTGGGTTCATATAAGCTTTGAATGATGATTGGTTTAAATGATAAACAATGCTTAGAGTTAGTGCTGCTTCTTCTTGCCTTTTGTGATGATTTTTCAGCTTGCTTTTGTGAAGTGACTGGTTTGTAATACTTGTGTTTAAATTAGTTACAGTTGTTCTATAGAGACTACTAAAACTGTGTTTAAAATATAAATTAAAAGATTTTATAAATAGTGGAGATGAGAATGAAGATATTTATTCCATTACTTATAGAGTGAATCGTCTTTAATGCCAGCAGGTGATCTGTTCAGAACTGATAGTACTCATTGCATTTAGTAAACCACTGTGCAAAGCAAAGGCTCTGTTCATTGCCTGTCCTTATGAGCACAAATGATTGCTAGGAAATACTGACTGTGGCATTGTAGGATGCCAGTACCGGAAACCTGTTACACTAAATTTAATGTCAAATACTTTTGTTAGCTATTTGGTATGTATGTATGATTAGAAAATTTAATATTCTGTGCAGATTGGACCCAATTCCTATAATAAAATTAATCTCCCCCAGCATTATTTTGTTGGTTTACATGTTTCTGGCAACATTAGTGTAGCAATATGGTATAAATTTGGGGTTGAGTTGAGAAACCATTTAACTTAAAAATTAAGTTGGTTATTTTAAACTCTCTTGCAATCTTGTCTTTTGCAAATTCAATAAAATAGATTACCATAAACAATAATGAACAGTCAAAATCATTTATTCCAGTTAAAATCCATTCTGAATTTGTTATAAGCAAAACATACTTTAAGCCTGCTTATTATCTGAAAACACTCTCACTGCTGTTCAGCAGAGCAGTTAGGTATATGCACGTTCATCACACAGGTACACAAAAATTCAGCTAGACTCTCTGGTTGAAAAACAGCATTGAGAAAACATATTACAAAGAGCATAAAGCATTCCATCTGTGTTTACAATGTTAGCAGATAATTCTTGTTAAATTCAGGCATAAAATTTTCATTCAGCTTAAGTAAGCCAGAGATAGATGTCATTATGAGATTTACATACCATTAGCTCACATCAGTTGATTAGCAGCTGAGCTCTGTGGTACAGGGCTAGTTAGATGCATTATTTGTGATGCCAGGAGGCTGCAGCTCAAGGAGGTTTACTGGCTGTGTGCTCGTTTCCTTTGCCTTTGTGATTACTTGATAAAATGCAGGGCATCACTGTGAACAATCGACCCTCTTGAACAGTCCAGACTGGTCAGCAGTCTAAATCCACATTTTAAAGCTGTCATTATAGCCTCAAATTTAAGAGTTTCCAGGGTGCAGACAAAGGTGTTGTCCTCCTTCAGTACCAGTCGTGTACCGTTTTCAGACTTTATGAAGTACTTGAATTGAATAATATTTGAAGATACTGAAAACTCCTCTGGAAATCCATCCAGCCTGCTTTTGGACACCAGTACAATTCTGGATTTTATTTTTGCAATGAATTCAGGAGCATTACAAAAGATTCTAAGTCCTTGTGAACGGTCGTGGCTGTCAGTTATTTCCAGGAAAGTAGTCTCTCGGGATGCTAGCTGTTCCTTCTCCCACCTTGATTTCACTGCCTCTGAGAGTACCTTAAGCTGGAAGAATTCGGCTTCTTGTGCCAAAAGTTGATTTTCTCGAAACCCCTCTGGTAGAAGAAGTTCTCCGTTCCGTAGGAAGTTGAGGATGTGTCTGAAAAGGAGTCCATCTCTGTCTATGAAGTAATGACCGTCTGCATCAAATGGGCACATTATTCTTCCATTTATGATCCCCTCCAGAAAAGAATCTGGATACTTGGTTAATGTCTGTTTTTGTGTGATATATAGATAACCACCGACATTCAGAGTAATCAGAGATGTTTTATAGTCCTTGTCTAGCTCGGAGCTTTCAGAGTTGCTGTTTTTTTCTTCGCATTCGTTTTCTCTCCTGCTTGCTTTTCTCTCCATTATTGAAGCTAGGACAACAATACAGCTATCCTGCTTTGCTCTTGTCAGCTTGCAAAGAGGCTGTTTCTTATTAAAAAGCACCTTTATTCAGCTCCAGCTCGATGTTGGAATGGAAATGCTGCTCGCATTGCTCCGACTGTCAGCTTGGCTTTGCAGTAGGTGGCGTATCAGCTGTGTGTGCAGGGAGATAGCAGGAATATGACTGTAAGAGAGAATTTGCATTTAACTGTGTAAGGGAAGAAGCGTATAACAACTGTTTGTTTTATTTCTTTCCCTTAAGTCTAAGTAGTTTGCATAGCTTAAGGGGTTCTGCTCAGAAATACGTACTGCTATACTAAATGGCAACCTATTTTTAATAATTGAAGATGTATTTGTAGTGCCAGCTGGCCAAATCGTATATTGTGCTTATGGTGTTAAAACAGCTTCATTTGTGTTTCAAGGATTTTTATTTTCACAAAGCCTGTTTTTTCACATTGTTTTTTAGTACTGATTACAGTACCTGATGCATACAGCAGAACAACAGAGAAACAAAAGGTGTCCCTGTGTGTATAAGGGGGGTGTCATCTGTGGAATGTGTGCCTATGCATGTCACTCATTTATTGGGCATGTGTGCAGCAGTAAGATGTTTCCACAGGAGATACCTTGGAAGTGGTGCTAAGGACTTGTTGGTCTGACTGTTCTAAGTTTGTGGCAAAAGCTTTTATTTGCAGTCAAAGGGTCTATCCTCACCACCACAAGATCAGCAGCCTGATTAGGTTTTGCTTTTTGCCTTCCTGTGTGCCATAGACAAAAACAGTTTTACAGGGAGGATTTACCATTTATATTGGTGATGGTTTTTAAGTCACCAAGACTGTCTAGCATCAGTTGGTTCTTTCTCGATAGAAAAACTCAGCTGTCCTGTGGAACAAAGGGCTTGTGTGCCTACAGATAGCTTTGAACATCACATAACACCATAGCTTAGCAACACTGGGGTACAGGGAGGCAGAGACATCGGCACAGCACACTGAAATCAAATGCCTATCTTTTCTCCTGTACTTTGAGCCTCCCAGTTGCCTCTTAGAGGAAGATTTCCCCTTTAAACATATGCAGTTTGGAGCAGGAAAGGAAAAGCTCTCCACACATCTCTATTGGGCGTTTCCTTGGGGAGTGGACAGATGGGAGCCACTGCACACATTCCCCAGCACGGGTGGGAGCAAAGGCTTTCCTTGGGTTAGACCTGGAGAAGAGGAGGGTCCATCTGTTTCAATATGTATTTTTCACTTTACAGATAGATGTGTCCTGCTTTATCTGACTAGCAGTGGAAAGGCAGATTATTTTTCTGTAAATTCTTCTGCTCTATTTCTAAGTATCTTATTCCTACTGCTCCCGCTGTCAGTAAGGTTGTTTTTTGATACCACTGAGTAATCAATATACTATTTTATTATTTGGTAACTGACTCTAGTGAAAATAAATGTTTTTCTCTCACTCTTCTCCTTGCCAGGGTATCCTATCCCTAGCATATCCCTGATAGGCTGATTTTTTCTACTGTTGTATATGATATATTAAGCAGGTATTATTAATTAGGTTTGATTTACTGGGAATTAGTAATGGTTTTATTTTTAACCCTTTGATACTATGGATATGTTTAACATAACTTCAGTCAGAGATTTCAATCAGTTTCTAATTTTTAAACATTTGGACTTTTTTTCAAGATTAACTCCTTTCACTAATTACTAAGTTTTTCAAGTTCAAGTTACAGAATTAGTAATTGAGAAAATGAAAAAGCCAATTACTTTCACTTAAGATTTATTTTCCATTACAGGAGATATCCATTAAAATTTACTTTATTGTCAAGTAATGGAAAATTCACGTAATGTGCTTAGATCATGCATAACTAAAATATTGAAGCATCTTATTGTCTTTTTAACCTTAGGAGAATGGTTGGTGGTGCTTTCATCTCATACAGTGAACTTGAAATAATTTGAAGCTGAGCTAGAAGCATCCTGGTACAAGTAACCAGGGATTTCCAAGGAGAGAAGGGATTTGTAAAAACAAGAAATTTTCCATGTCCAGTAAAACTGTCTGCATTTTAATAGACAGAATTTATAGAACAGTGTGTATTCTCTTTTCATCATCTTCTCAATGTTCTCACACTTGCAGTTGATATTTTCCACTTTTGTGAACAAGTAAGTATTCTTTAAAAGATCATGCAAAATCATTTTAGTGGTTTGTATGATAAAATATTCAGAATGGATTTGGTGTGGAAAATATACTCTGTGGAGTTCATGAATATTTACACTTAAACCTTTGAGACTTGAAAAATTTAGAGCTGCTGTAAAATTTTCATCCCCACAAACCCATGTAGCTTTATTTCACTGCAGCTGACAGTCATCTGTAAAACAAAACTAAAGCCTGGCATTTCTCAGTGAAAATTTTGCACTTTCTGTGCCATACTACAAGACTTTCCCAAAAAGCCTTCATTCTTCCTATGCACTTGTGATACATATGGTATTGTAGTGCATGTAATTTTAATGGGGTGATTTCATATAACTTACTGTTTTTTGAAGGTGTAGCTGTGCTGGATTTCTTTTTTTCTGTCCTTTTGTCCATGCACTGAAAGACCATCCAAAAGTTCATTTTGCCAAAGATATAGAAGTATTTCTTGCAATCAAGTTAGAGACTTTGACCATTTTTGTCCTCCGAAAGTCTTTTGTGTTGTGTACCAGTCAGTCTGTGATAGCTGAGATGTGCCAAGTGCATCCCAGATCTTGCTTCCCACTAGGATTGAAATGGAGTAGCTTGCTGCTGGGTGCTTTCCCCTGCTACTAGTGAATTGTTTCTGCCCTGTCCAGCTGAAGTGTTCTGCTTACAGTGTGGAATAGCAATCCTGAAACGACTGCTGCTTCACGAATTATTAGTGTTACCTGTATGTTGGGTTTGCCGTTGAAGTAGGGAATAGTGCTGGAATCCAGCAATTGAAAGGATATTGTTTGGTTTCAGATTAAGTCAGGAAGTACACTGAGCACCCTTGTGCACACTTAGGAGAGTGCCTATAGTAGTAGTATTCCCTTCCTAAGTTACACACACTTTGGGTTGCAGCAGAAGGGCAATCCACAAAGATTTCCAGGTTTTCACTCAGACAAGCTGTCGTGGAGACAGTGAAAATTCAGTGCTGGTATCTAGCAGCTACACAGAAGAACAAAACTTGGGAGGAGGGGGCTAGACATCTTCCCCTCCTTCTGCCCTACATATTTCCTTTTGGAAAATAAGTTCACTCTCACTCAACTTCAACCCTCTTCCTGAATCTCCTAGTCTGTAAGCTTGAGCATGCCATGGAGCTGAGGATTCAGGACCAGAATACAACATGGAAAAGTTGGTGCTTTACCAGTGGTTCAGCTCACTTGCCTATCCAAAGATCAGCTTTACCGACAGTCTGCTGTCAGAGAAAATAACCTGGGTTACAGAAACCAATTTTTTTATTAGAGTACAAAAGAATATAAGGAAAATTCTCAGCTATAGGAGGGAGAGAAATTTAGATTAGGAAGCCATGTTAATGCAATCTGTTAGGGTTATTGAGGCAGTTTGCTAGACATTTAATGTCATAACACAGAAAATTGGCCAGGTTGTTGGACATTTAGACCATTCAGTAGCTCCTGTCACACAGTGTTCATAGCATAGAAATTCTCATTTCAAAAGTATCTCCAGATGTTGATTAACAGCTGTTGAAGACAGGCTCTGCATAGTAATTAAAATTAAAGATTTTCAAACCAGCAAGTCTGAACAATTTGCATTCAAGAGTTTCTAAAAGGCTGTCTAAGAAACTGTCAAAGTTGCTGTTGATATTTTTAATAATTTTTGAGCACTGCAATTCTACAAGACTGGAAAAGCAAATGCTGTGCCAATATATGAAAGATGAATTAGAGGAGACAGGTATTTAAATATGAAAAGGTACTGTATGAAAAATGATAAAATATCTGACTTGGAAATCAATCAGTTAAAAATTAAGGGAGGGTAATATAATGCTAATCAATGTGTGGAGAGAAAATGGGTGGTGCCAATTTTTTTTGCCCTTTTCTTAAATTAGAATTTGTTCAGCAAAGCAAGTGATGCTTTTTTCTGATAAATCCTTCAGTATGTTTCATTTGCCATTTTGTAGTAGAATATATACTGCATTAGTTTCCCTATCATTTAGCTATACAGAACTTAACCTGCAGGCTTCAAACTGTCAAATGTTAAGCAGAAAATTATCACTCAGATGTTGCTGTGATTTGGTTCTTGGTCCAATTTTTTTCTAGTGAGTGATCGAGGAGGTAGTTGCTAATGGTTTTGGAGATGATACACCTGAGAGTGTAGTCGGTAAGGTGATACATTGATGATGCAGAAGGATTTGGATAGTTGGTTAGGATAACATTTTATTATCACCAAATACAAAGTTTATATGCCCAGGAATACACTGTAGACAGAGCTTGCAGTATTTATGTTTGCAGGAGAGTTAGGGCAGAGGTTCTGATCTATGTATAACAGGTCATTGACAGCTGAGCAAGAGTTCTGTGGAGTGGCAGTAAAACAAGCATAGAATGTATCACTGGATGCCTAAATACAGGAATGCCAAGTGAAGACCTGGAGAGCCTGTTCCGTAGCTGCATAGCTGCCAGGGAAGGACGGTCTGAGAAGGGCAGCAGCTTTGCAGCAAGAGAGGTGCCGCAAAATGCCTTTGGTCTGTAAGAGCAGAGCTGAGGTCTAGTGAAGGAAGGGGCTGTTCCATGTCCAGCCAACACATGCAAAAGCCTGGGAAGCTGCACGGTGGTTTAAGTGAGCAGTGTGAGCTTACCAGGACTTCTGACTTGGATGCTGGTGTGCTGGTTTTAGCGGGGGAAGAGTTAACTTTCTTCACGGTACCTGGTATGGGGCTGGGTTTCGGATTTGTTCTGAACACTGGGTTGATAATACAGAGATGTTTTTGTTATTGCTGAGCAAGGATTACACAGAGCCAAGGCCTTTTCTGCTTTTTGTACTGACATGCTAGTGAGGAAGTTAGGGGTGCATGGAAGGTTGGGAGGAGACAGAGCCAGGACAGGTGACCCAAACCGACGAAATGTTCCAGACCGTGTGATACCATGCACAGTATATCAAGTGGGAGAAGAAGGAGAAAGAGGGAGGACATTTGGAGTGATGGCATTTTTCTTCCAAGTAACTGTTATATGTGATATAGCCCTGTCTTTATCCCAGCCCATGAGTTTTCCAGCTTTTACCCTTCTGATTCTCTCCCTGATCCTGGTGGGATCAGTGCTGGTGGGGCAGTGAGTGGCTGCATGAAGCTTGGTTGCTGGCTGGGGTTGAACCATGACAACTGGGAAGCAACAGCCCATCTTCTAACAGCTGAGCATCTGGAGGCACATGTGCCCACTGCACTTTCATCTCCTTTTTCCTGCTGCCTGAGAACCATGCATCCTAGGTGCGGTCTTTTTCTGCCTTTTTCCTTGGCACTGCTCACAAGGCAGAGGAGTTGGCAAGCTCCAGAACCTGACCCACATGCTGTCAAGTCTAGCTGTGAGAGAGAGTATCTCAGGAGAGACATACATGAACTGGACTTTCTCAGGCCAATAAGAACAATTAAGAAGCTGAAGAATTGGCATAATGGAAGGTTCAAAAAAACATGATTTATTTTTATTAGGCTTGATAAAGGTGGAGACTACATAAGTGCTTGGATGGGCAGAAATGCTTTCCTAGCAGGCTCTTCAGCTTAGCAGTCAATGGTCCAACAAGACAGTGTCTGGAAATCAAAGCTGAGTGCAGTCAGACTAGAAGATTAATACATTAAAATCTCCAAGCCAGTCCATCTCTCTCTCTCTCTCTAAAAACTACAAGAAGCCAATCCCTTTCAGACCATCTACTGCACAATTCCAGTAAATTTCTCTCCTGCCTGTTTATTAACATTAGCTTAAGTGTTTCAACCATATTCTGTTCTTGGATTGTCAGCAGGATTCCAAGCTGGAATCTGTGTTTCCCCAGCATATCTATCATCTCCCTGAGACAATAGTTGAAATTGCTTTATGAATTGGCACCAGGGCATTCAGGCAGAGAGTTCAGGGTGAGCATGCTTTTGGCAGCTAATGATGAACGTACGGGTTCTGTGGAGGAGCCTGTCTGGAGCTGCACTAAGAGGGTCTTTGTATCTGCCAGCACATGGTTGGGCATTTGAGAGTGTGAGACTCTTGGGAAATGTCTTATTTTCCCTTCTCATCACTGGTCTTAGCTAGTCCTTCAGACCTATTTGTTTATTTTGTACTATCTTCCTTGAGTAGGAGTTTTTAACAGGGAACTAACTACAACTTCCATGCTTTACTCATTCATTACCTTCTAGGCTGATGTGACTATGGAAATATCAAGGCAGATGTGTAGCATTTTGGATATCTTTTCATTGCATCTCTGGTCTTGCAACAGTTGAAGACAGACCCAAGTCTCTGAATTTGAGTTTGGTGAAGGAGGTCTAATTAGGCTACAAAGGGAATAAAAACTGTGTTCCCATACTACAGTCTTGCATCCGGAGGTTTGCGTGTGTCTTTGTGTATTCTGCTAGACTCTAAGGATGTGTTAAAATCCCAAAGAGGGTCCAGGGAAAGTGGACATAAGCCTTGGTTTTTGGACGGTGGATGTTCTTAGGCAGCAGACAAGCTTAGCTGCAAGGTGGTGTTTGGGAGACTATATACAGCCTTGTACATTAAGGATTGGAACATTTTGACTGGATTTGACCGCAAAAGTCAAATCTAGATCAGTGGTAATTAAAAGAGGATATTAGCCAAGACATCGAGGATGAGATACCAGAGAAGTTGTGGGTTCCCTAACCTTGGCAGTGTTAAAGGCCAGGTTGGATGGGGCTTTGAGCAACCTGCTCTAGTGGAAGGTGTTCCTGACCATGACAGGGGAGTTGGAGCGGAGTGATTTTTAAGACCCTTTCTAACCCAAACTATTATGTGATTCTGTGGTAATACTAAGGATAAACTCATTTAATTGGCATGTTAATTTTCTAAGTAGTTAGTGGGTAGGAACTCTCTGCTTTACTGATCCTGATCCTTGAAACTTAAAAATAATTTGAAAATTGTGCAAAGTGCAGGGAGATTGATAGTGGCATGTCAGGGTTCAGGCAGCTGGGTTAGATGGTTCAGGTGAATATAGGTTAGCTAGCCTTGAAACCCGCACCACAGAAGTGAGCAGAAAAATTGTTATGGAGTTCAAGATTGGAAATATAGTGAATTGTTAAGCAGATGTTAACAAACATGGCTTTATGTAAAGTTTTTCTGGTTCAACAAATCTAATTTTGTTTATTTTGAGGACTGTGAGTTTAAATTAACAGCACATTTGCAGCCTGCTTAGCATTTCCTACTGCACGTAATCTAGATCCTTGTGACATCCTGATTTATATTTTTTTTAAAAAGCAAGCACAGAACAAGATTAAAAACTAGCTGACAGTTATCAGAAAGGAATTATGAGTAGGAAGCCTCTTGAGTTGTAGTTTGAAGGGCTTACTCCAGGATTAGCAAGGAGGATAGTGGTGAGAATCACTGCTTAAAAAATGTGTCATGATTGACACAAATGCTGGTCAGACAGTGAGTAACTATTTCAGGACTGTCACGGTGTAACCGGGTTTGCTTAATTCACAGAATCTGTTTTAAAGACAATGAGTTTTCACCAAGCCAAAGGCAATTATACACCTAGGCAATGCAGAGCACAAAGATAAACTGTAAGACTTAGAAAAGACTCAAAATAGTTGTGTTAGTAATATAATAGCCAGTTAACTCCACAAATCCCCAGAACTTGGTTTTTAGAGACAAATTGATCTTAACCCAGTTTTAGCCATCTAAGCATGAAGCAGTCATGGGACTGCTTCATGACACTGTGCAACCCCTCCTCCAAAAAAAACCTACCAAAAAAAACACCTAAAAAAAAATTGAATTCTAAAAGAGGTGGGACCATTTTTTTCCTGACAGTCTCCCTTCCTCCCTCTCTCTGCTGAATTCATAGATTCTGAATAACCTTCAAATGGCTTAAGTGAGGTGAGAGAAATTCCAGCTCCTGTATCTGTTATTTTACTTCCATGTATGATTTTCATAAAATCAGTTTGGTAGTTATGTGTCTGGTTTCTGGTCTCTGTTATCTTAAAGCATCATTTCAAGATTGAACAAGATGCAAATAAAAAATTCAAGAGTGATTTAAGTATGGCAAAAATGTCTTGTAATGAGATAATGCATGAGCTTAAATTGGTTCATGTATTGAAAAGGTGATTGCGAAGCACCTTGATAACGATTTATAAGTACTTTCAGAGGGAGAAAACACCAGGTACTGAAAGACTCTTTACCATAGTACAGAAAGTCATGAGAAGAACCAACTGTAGAAGCTGAAGCCAAATTCTTATTAGAAAGTAAGCAGCAATATTAGTACCATTTTAGCCACAAATAAGTTACTAGATTCTGTAAAGAAGAAAGACCATACAATTTTTCTGTCCGTGATGCATAAGAAGTCAGGCAAATTTGCCAAGTTGTCTCTTTTGACCATTAAGCTGGGAATCTACAAAATCACAAGTGTTTTAAAACAAATTTTATTTTATTTCATTCAAACCTATCTGAAAAAATATGGCTTTCTTACTGCTTTCAAAGATTTAGTTTGAATCAATCCAATAAATTTTAGATTAAATAATTTTAAAATACATGATGTCTAAGTAATTGCTTCTGGCATTATTCAGGGAGAGCAGACTTAAATGTGCAGATACAGTAATATTTCAGTCTATAAGGTAGTAGGAAATTCAGAGGTGCCTCAGAGTGCCTTGGGTTACTTGGACATCAGTATTTCTAAGTGTTTCTGTCATCTTCTTTGACATTGCCAGCGGAAGGTGACAATGACAGTGTAGTGCTCTTGGAAGGACATTTTAATACTGAGAGTTAATCAAGCCTTTAAAACTCATCCTTTCTTGTAATGCAGGGCTGTTCCAGAGGTGTTTGTTTAACACATATTGTGCTGGCTACGCCCAAAATAGATGCATAAATTGACATGCGCTCCTCCCATATCCACACACCATGCACTAGAACATCGTAGCAGAAGTGAAGAAGTTTGCCCACCACCACTTTTCTCTCTTCATTTCTGCATTAAGTTGCTTTTAATTTTTGGGTTTACCTGCCTTTATGGTGTAGGCTGCTACTGCTCTGTTAGTCATCGTTGCTTTAGGCAGAAGGTGGTCACGTAGGGTAACAAAGTGACTGCGTCACTTTGTGGTGAATGTACAGAGAGGCGTATTACCTAAATACTTGTATGTGGTGTCCTAGATTACTAATTGAAAGCTTTTACTTCTTTTCCTCGATTGTTACCATCTGTTGTATTATTACTTTTTTTGCATTCTGTTCCTTTAGTACTTTTACAAAAAATTGTAACAAGAGGAAAATGTGATATTATTTTTCTGAGAGTAAGAATAAAATTAGCTTTTTGCTTTATCTTCCATTAATTTTTGTTTATTGGATTCTCTTTGTAGATTATTTTTTCATAGTCACTCATTGTATTAATTGCCCATTTACAGAAAAGTTCCTAGATAATAATCTGAGTGCAACATCTAGAGAAAGAAGTTGCAATCTCTTATTTAAAATTTGATCTCTGTGATCCATTCTTAATATGTAAAACATCTGAAGGCAAAGCAAGGAAGTCTAGGGTATACCAGCTATGCAAACATGTTTTTCCTGCTTTTTTTTTGGTGTCTAAATAGCAGAGATTTTAGAACTTGAGTTGAGACCTTAGAATTATGTTATATTTAGTAAATTGTTAATTAGTGAAAAATAATTCAAATGCTGACCATCTTGGTGGATCTTATTTTAATGTCCAGTTTTACTTCATTTTCTTTTCATTCTAGATAAACTTGCCTTGGAAGGAATAGTGGTGCAACGTGCTGAATGCAGACCTGCAGCTAGTGAAAATTATATGAAGCTGAAAAGGTAGGAGTCCTTCATGACAAATGATATGTGATATCTGACTTTGGTGCTTTTATTATTGCCTTACTAAGGAAGGGTGATTTCAGTATTATCATGGTCTTACCAGATCTACACAGAACCAGAAATGATCTTGCTTTTGGGGTGGATTTACTTAGGGAGAGAGTGAAGGCTGCTGTGGGTGTTTTATCTCCCTCTGGTTTTGTCTGGTGGGATGATGCAGACTTCTGCATCCATTCATATGCAAATCTCTTACTAGAGCACATGTACCTTTCCATATCTGAATGTATGATTGTATTCAAATGTGATTCAAGCTGAATTTCCTGAGGACTTAAGGGATTACATTGGTCTGCTCGTGGTGCACTTCTTAAGTGGTTTTCTGTGGATCACCCAAGTTTAATTCCACTTTACACTGCGCTGTGCTAGACAAAATGGATCTCTGTAAGGACATTTAAAATGTCAAAATTAGGAAGGAGTTTCTGGAGAAGTGTTGGACCTAAACTGGCATGGTTCTTAGAAAAGGTAGTGACTGAAAATACCAGAAGTGGCATGGAAACCACAGCACACACATTTAACAGGATCAGTTAGTGACTTCTGAAAATTTAAGCAAATGCCTCTAGAATTTGCCGTGTGATTCATATATCTTATGGGTAATTAACTTGATGATATTCTCTAGTAATCAGATTTGGGATTGAATTGTTCCTTATATTGAGTCCATCTTTATATATTTTAAGTATGTGGGTTTTCATTAGATCACCTTTTTATACCGTGAGTTTGTTGTAAATAGAGAAATTCAAAGCAGGAAATTTGAGGAAGAGAATTGTCCATGACTGGTTTTAAAATTGTCTACAGAAACATAAAATGCAAAGTGACATTTTTCTCTGATGCCTGATCTGATTTCTGTGTATCATATACATTTTCAGTATCTTGTGTTTTATTAACCTTCTCTGTCATCTAAATTGCTCCAGTATTTCCTTATGGAGTTCATTCAGTTTTGGCATTTTTTCATATTTTATGTTCTAGCTGTTGGAAATCAGTACCATAGGTTTGTTCCTGTACAGTGAACTACTTAATTTCATATGGAGTTCTGTGATTGCTGTCATGGTTTTTGTCATCAGTAGGAAATGGAGATGAGGCAAATGTAATGTTATAGGAAAGGACTCATTTCAGTCTGGCAATTTTAAATATACATGAATATAGAATGTAAGATGTATTTGCTTCATTCTTGTTCTAATCACAGGTTTCCTGATCCGAGTGCTTTTTTGTGTTTTGTACATAGTTGATCAGATAAGTTTCTTCTTGTAAGGCCACAGAAGGAGACCAAAACAGAACTGATAGCTTTAATTAAGTACTACCCAAACTTTGATTTTTTCAGCGTTCAACTTTCTGTCATGCATGCCTGGATGAAGCCCCCTCCCGGTCTTCAATTTTGTCATGTTCTGCTCCTATAGGAGCAACACAAAAGCAGATTTTGTTTCTGAAAACATTGGCAGGTGAAAACAATGGTACTGTTGTTTTTTCCTTCCTCTAGAAAAATTGTCAGGCTGTGTATTCCTACTTTCTAACTTCACATGTTGTTAGAGATTTTTGCCTTCTACGAATAAGGTAAAAAAATAGTCTGATCTGTTGAGAATCAGCATGAGATTTAGCACATCTAGCAGTCACAGCCTCAGAAGGAATTGGTTTATATCCAAATACTGTATCTGGTATTTGAGTAGTAGGATCTAATTTTTCACTCCCTTTATGGTCTCCCACCCTCAACATGCTACAGTCTGTACATAAAAAAAGGTGACAGCATTAAAGATGAAACACATATATTATAGAGCTGTGTTATATTAAACCATTTTGTTCATTTTTCTACTTTTGTGCTTTATATGAGAGAGACTCTTCAAAGATGAAATTTATAATATTGATAAAACAGCAAGTCTATTGTGTAGGCTTTGAGTGCTGTAATACTAAGTTGAGTTGGGGAGGAGGTAAAATTAAAAGATAAATGCAGTAGCTTCAAATGTTTAAGATCTAGAAAATGGAGCTGCACACTCTCAAAATCTGTAATCACTTTTTTCTGAGAGGTGGCAGTAACCAAAAAGGATTATATACTTCCTGGGAATAAATGCAGATACAGATCCTGTCTATTTTGCTGTCTGCATCCTGGTCGAGATGATCAGCTGATGGATGCCTGGCGTGGCATTGGTCTCCTTGCTGCTCTGTAGAGTTTCAGCATGAGGACGAAATGATGGTCTTGTGATGGGCTTGCTGGCAGTTAAGTGGGAGATAAGCATGATGTGTGGGTTTAAGGATGGATGATGAAACTACAGAAACTGGTCACATGTGTGAGTGAAAATGTTAACAAATGTAGTAGTTGGGAGGGTTTTTTCCCCCTGCTTTTGATTTGATTACAGAAAGGATGGAGATGGCTGATGTTCTCAACATGTTGAATACAAGGTACAAATGTGTGTCTAGGGTTAACTACTCCCTGACTAAGCTGAAACAGAGGTTGTGTGACCTTCACTTGGTATTCTATTTTGCAAGTTTTGTTGTCAGCAGATTTATTTAAACTTTTTCAGTTTTCCTGAACTTCATGTTCTAGAAGAGGGACAAATACCATGAAACTCCCTGCACTAATAAAGCTTTGTGCTATTGAACTTCCTGCAAAATTTTTATTAGCAGTGTATTTCTTCATAGCACCTTAATGATTGGTTTTACATTTGCCGTTATTGAGGCTAGCTGGAAAATAATATACATGGTTTCCAAGCAGTTGTCATGATTTCTGTCTTGTGGGAGTGGATCTCATGATCCTATTTAAAAATATTTGGACTGTGTGGGGAAAAAAGTAGGCAGACCATTCCTAACTGCAGTCAGCTTTGCTATGCAGTGTCACAGAAAATACTGTGCCTACACTATGATAGTTCCCTTCTTGCCCCATGGAGCCTGTCAGACAGTGGGGGCACATGTGAACTGTGGTACAGTGCATGTGTCACAGGTGGGAATCACACATGGCTCACTGTGCAGCACAGTTTGTATTTGCACCAGGCTTGTGCCTCCACCATCCATGTGATCCAGGCAGGTTGCCTTTCCCTTCTGTCAGGCTGCCTTAGACAGGCTCCACATCCCCCCTAGCCAGTCCCACATGAACCAGACTATTTCCTTACTGTAGTCAACTGTCTACCATGAAGATGCATTGTCTGTGCTTTAATTTTGTTTTTCTGAGGCTTATGAGATTTTAATTTTGTGATCCCAGTGTTTAACCACCTTGGATTAATGACCCCTCCAAAGAGAGAAATCTTCCAACCAGCTTGTCTGCACTGGGAAACATGGGGCACAGGAAGAGAGGAGTTCCCCAGACATTCAGGATCACTTCAGGCTCCAGATGACTTGAGAGGAGATGAGAATACTATTTTGATACTCCTAAGGAATATTTGCTATTCACAAAAGAGGGAAAATGGAGGGCTGGGGTTGTGCAGCAGTGGGGGGGGGGGGGGGGGGAAGAGACATAAAACATTCCTTTTTTTTTTTTTAAAGACACTTTCTAGCATATGAATTCTATTGGTTATGGAAACTGATACTTTCTTAAATGTTGGAAGAGACCATTGATCTGATCACTGGAGCTCAGTTTCCTTCCTTTTGTAAATGCCTGGAGACAGAGGATAAAAAAAAAGTAGGCTTTGCTGGCTGACTTACAATTCTTCTTTTACCTTAAAATGGTGTCATTACAGCATGGATGAAATTTGCCTTCTTTCTGTATTTTAAATATCATCATGCCAGTTGTATCCATCTCAGATTCCTTCTGCCACATTACCTGCTTCCATCCTTGCCCTGGTCCTCACATCCGTTCTCGTCATCCTTCTCATCAGAGCAAACTCTCTTCTTACCCAGATCTTTCTCAGTCCCCCTTTCCCATTTCTGCTTCTTCATTTCTTCATAGAAGAAAATATTTTCAAAAGTATTTGGACCACATCAGTATTTTATACATTTCATTTTAAGGAAAAGTTAATAAGGAAAAAATCTCTGAGGTTAACTTCTGCAAAGCTCCAATTCAGACTGACATGGTCAAGTTGAGTAGCTACAGAAAGGTCTCTAGGGCTGCTCAGGACGTCTACCCTGGGGTGGCTGGGCAGCAGGCTTGCAGTTCTCAGAGGAGGTTTTGAAGGCACATGTGAAGTGCAGCTCAAGCAGTTGATGCATTGTGTGACGTGTTTGTTAGCACTTCTGCAACAGTGGAGAATGGCAGGCAAAAAAGAATGAATTCATTGCCCTTGTTTCATTCTCAAATGTGATGCTGAAATGCTGGTCACCTTTCACAATGGCTTTGGAATACTCTGGTTTGACTATACCTAATCTGAATTACTGAAGTCTCACAAACTGTACACTAAGTGAAGAAAAAGAAGGAGTCCGAGGTTTACCAAAAGCCTTGAAGAGCCAACGTTTAACACTGCAACAAGGGTGGTAATTCCTATAGCTCTCTTAAGTAATTTAAAAATATGTCTTGAAGTGTCATTAGTGAAAACAGTGATTACTGTATGACAGCTTGTAACAAGGCTTGCAAGAATTTTGTCTATCTTCTTGCTTTTTCTTACAAGAGTTTTCTATAGAGAATATAATGAAAGTCCTTATAAAAGCCGCTGGAAGAAACATGCATAATAGACTTTTAGGAGTAATGGGTTATAAAGCATTCTAGAATAATGAACTTCCACATTTGAAAAGTCACATTTCTTTACAACCATTTTATGGAGGCCTCTAGAAGTCCTGAAGTTTCGTGTTCTAGGTCAAGCAAGTGAAATTAAATTAGTGCAGCTGAGTTGCTCACTTTTTCTAAAGTACTGAGAGAGTATTGACTGACTGACAGTTCAGTATATTGCTGAAAATGAGCATTATGCCAGGGGTTTGGGTTTTTTTTTTTTTTTAATTTGGGTTGTTTTGGGTTTTTTCCTTTTTTTTTCCCCCCACAAATACTTCCTGTTAGCAGAAGAAGTCATTTGACCACCATACCGCTTCCTATATATTCTTGTAGATATGCTTAGTTGGCTATGAATTCTTTTCCAAAATACATAAGTATGCAAACATCTGTGCAATTTCCACAAAGGCTGACGTGCTGCACAAATGCTGCTCAGTTTGTTTGAGGTGGGAAGCCAGTTTTATGCAGGGCTGAGATTGCATCTGCCTGTCATTCAATGCGACCTTGATTTTAAGTATCGAAGATCAGTTCCTCTGGCTTGAGGTAAGATTCAGCATAGTAAAAAAACATATTCCTGGGATGTTTTAAGTTACTCATCAAGTACAAAAAAAAAATCTTTTTTCATATGCTAGAGTACTTCCAATCACAGTTTTTCCTGAAGAGTTATGTGCACTTTGTAAAAAATTAATGTTAATCATGTTCATGTAGGTTAAGCTATACTGTTAAGATATGTATTTAATATAATTCTTGTGTTCCTGGACACCCACCAGTTTTTAAGAAATCAAGCAAATAACACTCTAATTGTGAACAATTGGACTGCAAAGTAACAGACACACTTCCATATGCATGTCCATTTTTGATCCATTTTTCACATTTTTTACCAGGGTAGTGGAGAGAAGCAAGTAAGAAAAAGAAGGTTTAAGTGAGATGAGCTCAGCAGCCCAGATAAATGGTTATTCCCCATTTGGTCAGGAGTGTTGCTTTTGTTTGTTTCCTGTATATTTTTTTGTGATCTTAGACTCTCTTCACTGCCCCTTGTCCTTTTCATTTTGTCTGTTGTTTTTTGTTGTTCTTACAAGTGGTGTTCTGAGACTGGATTTTAATAGGCTTTTTATATTACCATGCTTTTTTGTTCAGTGATATGAAAAAGGTTGCAATTTTGGTAGTTGCTTCCAGCCATTATAATGATACTAATAAAGAAGGCATAGCCTACTGTTGGTAATGCAGCAGGTATTTTATTGTGTTTCTCTTAAATCTGCAGCTGGATGCAGAAGGTTAATATGTTCTTTTTACTCCATTGTACTCTTCAGCTTCTAGCAGCCAAGTGTATTTGGGGTAATCTGAGGGGGATTGGGCAGGGGGGAAGAGGCATAAAACTTTTTTTTTTTTTTTTAAGACACTTTCTAGCATATGAATTCTATTGGTTATGGAAACTGATACTTTCTTAAATTTTGGAAGAGACCATTGATCTGGTCACTGGATCTCAATTTCCTTCTTTTTTTAAAAGCCTGGAGACAGGATGAAAAAGTAGGTTTTACTGGTTTACAATTCTTCTTTTGTTTTACCTTAAAATGGCGTCATTACAGCATGACATGAAATTTGCCTTCTTTCTATTTTTTAAATATCATCATTTCCAGGTGAGAGTCACAGAATCACAGAATGGTTGAGGTGGGAAGGGACCTCTGGAAGTCATCTGGTCAAAACACCCCTGCTCAATCAGGGCCACCTAGAGCTTGTTGCCCAAGATTGTGTCCAGATTCCTCTGCATTTCTCTGGAACTGAAATAGCTTCTGAATAGAGAGCACAATGAATGTGTTCTGTGCCTTTTTAGGAAGGTATGTTGTTGATAGAAGCCTAGCATGAATGTTGTTTTCAGAAAGAAGAGAGATGCTTTGGGATGAATATTTAAGAGTTTATGGGAAATACTCCATGAATTTTTCCTTATACCTTGGGGATGGAAAGCAATAGTTGTAATTGGAGAGTTCTTATTGTCCTGGGACTTTTTTGACATAAAGTTCATGAAACAGAGGCATTGCATTTAAGAACACATCTAGTTTGCCTTTATGGTAATTAGCAAAATAGCATCCATTTCCTTTCTATCTGCTGAAAACTGTGAGGCTAAAAATAGTCACCCTGGAGTATGTTCAGGCTTCAGTCATAGCCAGCTTCTTCAGGCCAGAAAAAGGCTTCACTCAGTACCAGTGCTCAGCACCAGAAGTTCTGGATATTTATAATTCTAGTAAACCTTAATGTCAGGGGCACTGATTCTGTCTCTTGAAACCAGAGTCCTTAGTGTTGTACAGTGCTGGAGGTCTTTTAACCTTACTGTTTACCAGGGCTACAATAGTTACAAAGATGTCTCTGCTGCTAAGGTGCTTTCCAGATTTTAGTGAGGGACTTGTTTAGTATGTAGGAACATCCTTCCTCTTCCCAGGGTAACACATTCCTTTTCATCCTCTTTTCCACCTGTAATATGAAAGTCACACTGTAGTGGGTGAAAATCTGAGAGTTCAGTTTTAACTACCATGACTGATCTGGTGTTACTGATGTAAATAAAAAAGCTAATTTCTTCATCAGTGTCAGCATTTTCTCTGTTGCAGAGCTCACTGAAGCTCATGGATCTCTTACTGGCCACCATTCCAAATGCTGTAGTCATGTTGAGTACTGCCAGTGTTCTGGATTCTGCAAAATTGCTTTGGCAACTACCAGCCTGACAAGATCGGTTTTTCACAATATGGAGAATGTCAGCACCATACCACATCTTCTATTTTTAAGCTGCTTTGTTCACATACTGCTGATGATATTTGGAGTTTGTAGCAGATCAGTAGACTGGTATCGTCCAACAATTCCCTGCTGCAAAAGAACTCCAAAAATTCTATGGTATCATTGGTACTAAAAGCTACCTGGTGCAGAATCAAAGATTAGAATCATCAGGTGGCAAGTTCTGTTGCTGGTGTATTGATTTCCTGGCTTCTCAGAACATTTCTGAAATTTATGAAGCTACAGAAAGGCCCTGAGACAATGGTCTGAAAGCTGGCAGGGTGTACATGTGTCCCTCCAAATAGCACCAGTTACTTGAGATGTCACCAAGCTCAAGGAAATTCATAGATGGCAAACTGTCTCTCCTCTGTTTCTGTTCTTTTTTAAAGGAATGTCTGTCTGTAGGATTCCAGTGCTTATCAAACTGGACTTCCCTGTGATCAGTGGGCGATTTAATTCCTTAAGACATGGCAAAATTCCAGTGGGAGCTTAAGTCCTAAAGTGCCATAGGACTAGATACCATGGGGGAAAGCAGTGGAGGTACCTCCTGTGCTCCTCAAAGGCTCTATGGTCGGAAAAGATGCCAACTTTAGAAATTAACCACAGCATTGCATTTTATGGAAGACTCTTCATTCTCCAGATACCTCAGATATTAATACAAGATACTGAAGCATTGCAACAATCAGTTAGTACGCAGGCACAATCCTGAAATGTTTCCCAAAAGAGGATATTGTGCAGCCACCTGCTAATGCTTCAGTCTGGGATGTTTTAAAAAATGCTTTGCAGTTGAATTCAAATTAATGCCATAAAATGGAAAAGGGCAGTAAATCACTTTCTTTTGCTTTAAGTGAGAGATATAATGTAAAATTCTTTGAAATTCATTCATCTAGTCTATTTAAACTCATTTTTTTCTCTTGAATCATCTGGATAGAAAAAATGGGATTGCCAGTATCAAAGGCCAACAAATTATACTTAAGCTGCAAATTCAGTGAAGGAAACAGGAGGCTTATTTACACTTCAAGTGCAAATCATTTTCAGTAATGTTTTTCACAAAAGCTCTTCTACAGATTGTTACTTCCCACAGCTTGAAAGAAGCAGAAATTAATACAAAGGACCACTACCTGAAATATTTCTTATGTACATTCATGTGTATACACCAATTTGACAATTTAATATAAAAACAATGGCTTGCAAATTCATTTTCTTGCCATGCCTTCATTTAAATACAGATATGTCTGCTTATGGCCTTAAGAAAAACATATGCTGCCATTTTAATTCAGTTACCATTGTAAGACTGACATGATTGTGAGAGAATTAGGTGGTTTCTCTTTGAAATGGTGTTTTATCAACAGAATATGATTTAAATGCCAGTTCTAGTGATGTGTAAGTCTTGAAAGTATTCCTTCCTTTCAAGCCTACATTGAGTTTGAAATTTTCAAGCTGCTTTGTGCTTTTTAATGAAATATATTTTTGAACTGAACTTTGTATACAATAATTGCGCCATTCCTGAAGTCTGTTATGATGTTTTTGCTAGACTGTTGCCTCCTTTGTTTGTAGTCAGTAGATTTGCCTGGGATTTAATCATCGCCATTTTGGTATCTGTGATACTTCACTGAAAATTTTGCACTGTGCACTAAGCCAGTACCAGTTTTAGGATTCAACACAAATGCCTCTGAGCTAGTAGAAAGAGTATTACAACTCAAATCTGGCTGTATGTTTGTTGAATAGTACAGTGAAACTGTTACAGGGCTGATGCGCTTTATCCATGCCTGAGATTGAAATCAGAAGTTTTTTCTGAGCTAACCTTGTACCTTGAATGCTGTGATGACCCCAAAAGGAAAGCATAAAGAGTGCTCATGGACTCTACTGCTTAGTTCCTCCCCTGCTAGCCCTGGCAGAAAGCTGGAACTGAGTCAGCTTTGTGACAGCGACCAGTGATCATTAAGGTTTAGGGTCAGTGTTACTTTAGTTAATAATTTTGTATGAGTTTCTTCTGTAGAACACATAAATGTATGATAATATGCATATTCTCTACCTGGGGCAGGGCAATCCCCAGTATCAGTGCAAACCAGGTGGTTAGAGCAGTCTGGTAGAGGAGGACTCAAGAATACTGGAAAATGAAGAATTGGACATGAGCTGGCAGTGTGGGCTCACAGCCCAGGAAGCCTCTCACAAAGGAGTTGTAAAGATCTGTTTTTGCCTTGGAGTGCCGTGTTCCAGGTGACTACTCTGTGCTTTCCCAGTGCCTCACAGGAAAACTGAAATGTTCAAACCCAAAGTTAAAATGGATAGTGCATCACCTGAGAGTTGTCAGCTTCTCCTGTTTCAAGTTTGAAAGCAAGGTATAGCATAAAGTAGTGAAACTTAGAAAGATTATATGCTGCTACTTGAAATTAAGTTTTCCAGCAGAGTGTAATTAATATAGCAAAGCCATTAAATGGAAATGATTAAAGAAATGCTCTCATCTTCACCCAAGTTTCTGACATACCTCAAGGCTGATAATGTTCTGCACTAAAAGTGTCTCTGCATGCCTGAATTAATATCCTATTGATATCCAAACATATCGTGTTGGTAAGTATTGATATATGTTACCTGCTCTATCAAAATTATTTCATTTTCTTTTCTTTGGGATCCATTGTCTCTGTGAGGGTGTTGTAACATAAGCTAGACAAAGCTATTTCTAGTTGAGCCATCTCTGAACAGTTTAGAAACCACTGTGTGCACAGACCAGAACTTAGGTTTAGAAGGTGGAGAAGGGCAATAGTGAAACCTGTAGCTGCAGACTGACTGGATTTGGGGTGTTTTGGAAGACAGACTAAGTTTTTTTTTTTCTGTTGATCACTGTATGTGTCTTTTTATCCCCTACCTTCCTTTCCCTCATCCAGGGTACTTTTCTCACTCAAATTTTGGGTGTGCTAGATGCTTCTGGTGTTGTCAAGCACGCAAATACTTGCTGGTAGAAGTTTAGGGTGGCCCTTTCTGACTAAGGTGAAGTTGCAAGTTTTTCCAGGAATTATCTTCAGCAGCAGTTTTAAAATATAAAGAAATTTAAATCTGTGCTCAACTCATAAAGTGTATTCTGTTGATAATTTATGTTTGATTTTCCAAATGCCAAAGATTGCAAACCTCCTGCCATATTAATGTATTAGTCCATCCTGAGAATTAATTCTGCAATTCCGAAAATACCTGCCAAAAATTAACAGGTACAGCGCCATCTTGCAGGTCTTGGACACACTGAAGCAGTAACTAAGGGTGAAAAGACTGGGTCCTAGCCAAAGTTAATGGCAATGAAGTCTCTATGTTAGGTCTTTGAACAGGTCCATATTTTTTCAGGGATATCTGACTAACCCATTTCTTAATGATAGTGGCAGAATCAGGAGGAACTGTACCCTGTGACTTGTAATATCAATTTGAATTACTGCCCTGCTGGTCCCTCAGATTGTGTGTGTGCTCTTGAGTGCTGACTGACACTTTGCCAAGGAGGAAGAAGAAATAGTAATGAATTAGACAAAGAAACAGCTCACCAAAGAGCTTTTCTCTGTTCCTTCTGCTCTTGGTTGTATTTGGTTCTGAGGCTTGGCACTGCATTCCCAACAATAGGCATGGAGAAACTGGGGATTTTACAGGGTTCTATTCCTATTTATAACATAAGGTTCTGACTTCATGATTCCAGTCTGCAGACGGCGGAGACACACAGGCTTCTGTCCTTCTTCAGAACTGGTTGAACAGTGTTATCTCAGGTTAGAGTCAGTCAGAAACGTGACAACACCTTTAAGGTGAAGAATCTAAGTGTAAAAAAATAGCTTAACACAAATCCTTATCTTCCCATGAGCTTAGGCACTAGTTAACCCTTAGTGACAATGCAATGACTTCAGATCTAAAACAAGAAGGAGGTGAAAAAAATCTATTTCAAAATGGTTTCGATTTTTTAAAAAGGTGTTTCGTTGGGCCTAGAAGTAGTGAGACATGCATTCTGTCTGCTAAGCTTATTTTTTAAAAGTTCTTGTGTCATATCTGAGAAGATCCTAGCTCTCCAGCAGTGTTAACCAGAGCTGTTTCTGAGGTTAAAGAAAGCCCTGTGCTCAAAATCTTTTACAAGGTTCAATATTATCTGTATCATAGTTCACTCCATTTTTATTCTAATTGGAAAAGAGACAGGAGAAACAGGAACACAAAAATATCCATGGCCAGATTTCTTTTTGTAAAAAAAGAGAAGAAAATCCCTGCATTCTGAGATATATTCTGAATTGTGAAGTCATCTTGAAAGAGAAATTTCACTGTATGTGAGTGTAGGCGGGAGTAGGAAAATATGTGATAAAAATAGACTACGTGGAAATCAACACCAGTATGTGGATGCATACCTGAAGATGTTAAATGATAATATCTGAGAGAGAACTACCCTTTAGATCTGTATTTATATAATACATTTCAAACTAAAATTTAAAAAAACCCAAACCACCCATATATCATTTTGAAATTACATTTCAAATAATTTCTTTATTTTGAATTCTAATTTCAACTCAGACATTGGCTTCTGTTTTGACTTTGCGAACTGCCTAGAAAAATCATGATCATTCTAACTATTCTGCAGTTGGTGGCTGATGTTGACAAAGAACTTTTCAACAAAGTCCACAAAAACTAAGAACTCTTTCTCTGAAGTGAAATTTGGGGAATAAGTACTGCATCCTGGAAGTATGAAACTGTGATCAAAATGCTTAGAGCACTAAGAAATCACTATATTACAGAAAAGATTCAGTTAATAAGAGGTTAATTGATCAAAACTATGATTTTCAAAACAAGAGAATGTTTTTGTAGGCTCTCATGAAGCACATCTATGGGTACAGCAAACAGAATTTTTTCATACGCCATGTTTATGGTATTGGAAGCAAAGGATATATTTTGTAGATTGACAAAACATAGAACTTCATGAGCTTAATTTGTACTGCATAAAATAAACTCCCTTCTAAGTCAGTATGGTTAAGCAACTGGGAAAACCACTGATACTTATATTGAGCACTGTTTTTTTATTCTCCTACTGTACCTAATGTTGTCAGAAAACCACACTTCAGATGTGCTCTTAAGTATCAGTTGGTCTTTGTTATTATCAGCAGGAAGCAGAAGCAGCATATGTCTATGGAATGCAATTTGTGATAAAATACACCTAATTAAATCTCTTGAGGATTTATATTCACGCATGCTGTGAAACTGAATCATATGAATATTTCTTAATAAATTAAAGCATCTGTTTTAAATTTCTAACTGTGCACCTAAACCTTATTTCCTGGTCTTTATACCACAAATTTAAACTAACATGAAATGCTCTTTATTATTGCAGTATCGATCATGAGAGGTACTCAGGGCAACTTGGAGAGAAACACCTACAGCGTAGTTATACTGCCACATATTAGAGTAGGAGTAATGGTGTAGGTTTTATAAATTGATGCCTAAATCAGCCAGCTGGAGTAGATTATTAAAGCTGTTTTTATTGCTATTTTTTCTTTTAACTCTTTTTAGCCTGTTTTCATATTAGAATACAAATACCCGAGGTAGTATCCACTCTAGTGGTCAAAAGTGCTTCCCACAATTTGTAGGGTCTTAGCAAGGACAAAGCTAACAAATAGATTTAAGATTTAAGACATTTCATTGCAGTTATACACAGTATTTTTTCCTTCTGCTCTGTCCTGTACTCTTAGATTTGCATGGTCTGATATAGAAAGAATTATCAATTAATACATCCTTTTGCTGCTTTAAAAAATAAAAAACTAACTTGTAATGTCACTTGGATATTAGTTTGTACTCTGTGGAGGTGGTTTATTATATAGCATTTAGATTTTTTTTTATTTCATTAAGCTGTATGTAAGTGAAATGCTAGGTGAGTAAATTATAGATGTTAGCCACAGTGAGCATATAGCTTTTTGTTCCTGACAGGCCTAAGAGCCAATGCTTATGGAAAGTGAGCTCTTGTTTTGTGTATTCAGTGAAGTATGTTAGCTGCTGCATAGTCTGTACTTATGTTATGAAATTTGGCAGAACATAGATTGGAATATGGCAGTTATTTGTTTAATTGCCTTACAGGCTCTTAAAAATCTAGGAAGTTGTTTTCCATTACACTCTACTTTGCAATGTAAAGTGTGCAATGTAAAGCTGAAAGAAATATTTCTCTTGCTTCAATTACCTAAGCATAGCATTTGTGAAAGTCTTGAAACTGGCTAAACAGAGGACAATAAATAGTATTGTACTTTTGTCTTCTGTGTATATAATGAGACTTCAGCTGTATGAAGAAAAGTAAGACTTGTGAAAGCTACTTGAAAAGCAACTGCTTGGTCTAAACAGACACAGTCATTCATCTGAAATTATGAGAAAAGAACAAACAAATTATAAACTGATCTATTGTTACTGTTTTCCAACGAAGATTTCAACCTGTAATTTCTTTTAATATAATAAAAAAAAATACTTCAAAATTATATGTAAGGAATCACAGGTAAAGCATCACCAGCATTAGTGAATCCAAGCTGTCATATTTTAGCTGTAGATACACAAGTTAGGAAATAAAATGGCAGACATACTTTATTTGTGGTTTTATTTCTCTGAAAGGGTCAGTAAATTCAAATGAGTTTATGCACCTCAGGGACTTTCTGGTCCCTGAACATCTGGGTATGAGCCTGGAACATGGCCCTTGGAAACCATAACCTCACTCATAGAGGAATAGAACCAAATGAAACGTATGTAATTAGTCGTGTGTTCCAGTCAGTACATGGGCAGCTGTATGACTGGTGCTGTGTAAATGCTGCAGCAATGAACATGAGTAATGAAAATCAGGAATTGCCTAATTATGCATGAAGTAATTTGAAGATTATGGGCAGATCCGTTTCAGAAGCTGATGAGTGAAGCACAAGTGTCCTATGTATCATCCAGAGAAGATGAAGAAGAGTTATAAGCATATTTGCCCACATGTCACATATGCCATGATTTTATTAAAAGAATAAACACAGAATTCAGGTCTAGGATTTAGGAAATCTGGTGAGTGCAAAATACAAGTAATACTTGGTATATAGATATCTGAAACTTGCTGAAAAGCAAGAGCACAAGCTCTTACTAAATTCAGAAAGACCAGTGTCCTTTTTGGAAGCAGTGGAACCATCGTGTTACATGGTCAGCTTTTTTGTTTACCGAGGTCTTTTGATCTATTTCTGTATAAGAAGTGACTGATGCACAAGGCATTTATTTAACAAAATTGAAAAGGCAGAATTCAAACAATGTTGTGAATTCATTTCATGCTGCACTAATCAGGTAGTTATTAGGAGCTTTTAGTGCCTGGTCTCTAAATCCTATAAAATCGAGGAAGACTTCCATCAAGTGCAACAGTTATTAAATCACCCCATTAATGGTGGTGCAGAATGCTATGTGTTAGCTATGTTTTGTGATCATCTAGTATTTGGTTTGGTTTTTCAATTATTTTGTCCTTTTCTCATAGGTCTCCTTTTACTGTGTAAGCAAAGATGATACTGCCGTAATAGTAAGGGATTTTTCCCTGTAATAAAATGCAATGTGCAGGCCACCCATTCTGCAGCGCTCCCTTCAGAATGATTAAGTGTTGTTCTGTCCCCCAGGTGCTTTTCAGATAACCTGGCTTCTCATACTGGCTTGACAGTTACATTTCTTCTCTTTATTAATCACTATGAACACAAGCAAGTGCCCTGGACTAAGTTAATGTCAGAATAAAATAAATTGAACCTGGCTTTCACTTCAGTTTTATGTGTGAATTGAAAGTCCCCTGTGAAAGGAATTGAGGCTAAAAAGAGTCATCTGCTCTGAGCTCTCAGGGAGCAGGCAATCAGTGCACCCTGTCTTTTTGCTTTCTATTAAGATAAATCAGTAACTCATTCAGAATGTAGGCATCTTCCTTACTTTTTAAAACATAATGTTTTGCTTTGGTTTTGTTGAGAATTTTTCTGAAGTTAAAGATTGTTGAAGTTTTGGCAAAATGCAGAAGTACTTTACGTTCAGTGCAATATTAATAAAGAAGGGGAAGAAAATTTATTTTTAGAGGATTTAAAAGCTAGATGACAAAATTATTCTTGTTCAGATACATACAGCTTCTTGCTGCAGCAAATAGGAGCCTTTTAGGAGCAGCTTCATCAAGGTAACTCAAGTCAAGCAGCTAGTAGCCCATCTTCAAGGAAGATGAAGCTCTAGACATTAAAAAAACTACAAAAAACCCATAAAACACCCCTCAAGATTACAAGAAAGAGATACTTGAATCCATCCACAGTTTCTATTCCTCTTTGAATTATCCTTGAGGATGCCCTACTTTGACTTTTGGATGGAGATCAGAGTGCAATAGTAGTTTCATTATGTCCACCTACAAATGAATGTGTGTTTATCTAAGAATGCCAAGTAGACAAAATTCTATCTGATGTCCCTCTCCTAAGTACAGAAAATTACTATTTTAGGCAGGCTGTTCATGGGCCTCTTCTTTATATTTTTTGGTTATTTTTTTCCTCACCATTATGCCTTTATTGCTTTTTGAAGAAATCCTTTTTTCTTTAGGTAATTATGACTTCTTGATTATTCAGAAAGTCTTCCAAAATGCTTCCATTATCTGTCATGTGTTTCTATCTACATTTTCATTCTTCATTTTCTCTAGCTTTAGGAGGTGGGCCTATTTGAATGTCTGTATTGATGCATAGGTTTCCTATTTGAGGCTATCCTCATTAAGTCATGACTATATTACTTCATTCTAAATAATACACTAACTCACAAACTTTTTGTTTTCACTCTATTTTTATTCTTGTGGTTCTTTTCTATCATGTGTGTAAATATCTAGCTTTGTCATATATGTCCATCTTGAAGAAGCAATTTAATTTCTCTGCAGTTTCATTGGCTAGCAGAAATAAATGTTTCCCTTTTTTCCTCTTTTGACTGGTTTTGGCTTAACTGTTTAGCTTGTATTTTATTCCAAAGTGGTACCTCTGTGTTTATTCACTTGGTCGTGGCATGGCCCACTGGGGTTTGTTAATACTGTCTGTAATATGCCTGTACCCAAGGATCTTAAAAGGCTTTACACTTTGAGTGGTTGATTTTATGCTGTGATTTAGAGTGGGGAAATAGAGGTGTGAAGAAGATGACTAGACCTGCTTTGGCGAGTGAACTGATGGTGCTCTTCTGCATGTCCTGACAGGAACTCTGTGACATGCTCACTTCCCAGTTCCAGGCAAGACCAGGTTCATCTTCTTTGTCTTTTTGTCTATATAGGTCATATGAGATGCTTCTTTCCCCTGCAAGATCCTGAAGTCAAAAACCTTGGTTTTGAAATAATACATACTCAGAAAGTCTTCCTTTCAATTTTCTTCTGTAGCTTAGACTTACTTCTACCAATAGGATTGCAGCAATATAATGCCTTTATGTTCTTGTATTGGATCCCATCCTTCTCTTAAGAGGTGCCTTTGAGCAGATGCTAATTAAATCGACACACATTTAGCATGACATTATTTTTTTTTCCTTATCTGCAGCAGCTGTTTATGAAACATGATTGCTGTCCCAGTAATTAATATTTCTCAGGACTGTGAGAAAAAAATCAAAAATCACAGCAGTGTCCGATGTGTTTTTCTTTCTGGAGTCTCATTTGTATTGAGCTGGAGTGAGTGCTCGGCACATTCACATCTTCAGACCTGCATGGAGCTGTGCTTAGCAACACAGAGCAGGCTGTGGCTGCTCACTCTGGATACTGGCAGGAGGGCATGGCAGAGGGAGTGCCTCGCTCTGCTCGATGAAAAGAGGGAGTGCTTGGCTTCTCAGTTTTCCTGCTAAATCCAGCACACTGTGCTTGTCCTGTGATATACATATCTCAAGGACTCTTGCGTTGTCCTGGTGTTTAACAGTTGTCAATAAAGTTACTTTTTGGTAACGCATATGCACTGCATCAAGAAATTCCACCATTTTACATATTTTCTTCATACAAGTTGTGTGAAGAACTGCTTTCCTCAGTTTGCTGTGGATTTTCGTGTGATTTAATGCCTGCTACTTCTGGTATTCACATCATACAGTTGTTGCCTATTCCTGGACTGAATGAATTCATACACTTCAGTCATACCTTCATATCTCTTTTTTTTTTATTTTTTGGCCCTGAAGAGTTCTACTCTTTTTTTTTTTTTCTTAGAATGTAACCTGTTACATTCCTCTGTGCATTTATACCGGGGAAAATTAGTGCCCCAATAGTTCTTGTTTCTTTTATTGTCCTTTCAGAGAGAAGACCACAATTTATAATGAAATACTGTTTCATTAATTGCAGTTGGTATTGTACTCTACAGGAAAAAAAAACATCCTTGCTCCTGAGGATACATAGAATAATAATGGTGAAATCTCACCCTGGCTTCTCAAGCTTTTTCCTCAAGTTCATTTTTGTGTTGCTTTTATATCAGTGTGCCACAAAACATCACAGCAATGTGTCACCCCGACTTTTCAGGTGCCTCTAAGAAGGGGTCTTGTGTGTGAGATGTCAGTGGCTCTAAAGTCATCTGGCTGGCTGTACGGACCGTGGGTGGTGTGGGGAGCCAGCTGGCCTAGGAGTACAGGGCTCTGGGATTCTGAGCAGTTCACATGGCTGCACTGTCAGAGAGATCGTCTTGCAGATGCTTTGGCAGTCCCTGAGCTGGAGTCTAAGGTAGATTTTGTCTTTTTTTTCACCACAGCAAGCCATAAAAATGGCAGTTGTGAAATAAAAGGAATTGCATTAATTTCAGTCAGCAGCTGCTGAGAATACTGGGAAAGCATATTTTGTTTTGGGAGCATCATGTTTGGATTTCTAAAACAAAATTTTGCAGGATTTCTGTTCCATGAAAACTTCAAATGTTGGCTTACCTCATGATTCAAATCTGGGTTTTTTTCTTGAAAGCACAAAAAAAAAAGTAATAAAAATTCAGATTTCCAGACAGCCCTACTTAGTCTTCAGTTGAAAGATTTTTTTTTTCTACATCTTATTAGTGAGAAACTCTATTACATCTATGCTTTTTGCATTTGTATTTCTCTCATCATTGTGATGACTGTTAGTGTCCCAGTGTGCTGCTTAAATTTTCTTTTCCCTAATTTTGTTTCATTACTTCATTGCACAGCCTTCAATAATCTAAGTGCTTTTTTGTTTACGCCCTTGACATTCTCAAATGATGATGTTTTTCAGCCATTCTGTAGCTAAGCTATACCTATTTGTCTTGTAGGTTTCTGATTACAGAGTAAATATGCAGCTATGGAAAATACACATTCTCTAATGTATATTAGTAGAAGCAGATGGTGCAATCTGTTCATTGATGGAATTTAGTTTCTAAAACTGATTTAATCTGCTTTGCAGCAAATATCATTCCAGTACTGTCTGTCATAGAACATGTACAAAGGGAGATGTCCCATTTCAGGTTGTTTGTATTTCATTGCAATAAAGTGTTTATTTCATGTGTTACATGGGGTATGACATAACAGAACACCTCTTGTAAAGGCATGTTGTTTCAATTCACAATACTATGTTGTTCATTATTTGGTATTTTTATATGCTATTATTTTTCACGGGCCCTTTTGTATTAGAAAGCAGTGTGCTGCTGGTCCCCTTTGTAAACCTAGTTTTCCTGCAGCCATTAACAGAATGTGCACCTGAGAAGAAACGATGGGCAGTTATTTTCTTCATTTACCAAGTGGAGAGGAATTTTTAATTAATTATAACAGCATTTTGCATAATTTGGCGTTTTTCCCACTGTGAAAAAGAAGTTTCCTTGTTTCTTCAGAATGGAGGATTTTCCAAAATTATGAAGGCCAGATAAACTGTTTGTGTTTTGCTTCTGCTAAGCCAAATGTGGAAGAGAATACAGTGTGTAATACCTGTCTTCTTTAACTCAGAGATCCTGTAGTCTCTAAAGCAGGAGGTACTTGGCCCGAAGTGCTGAATTGTCATAGAGGTCTTGAGGCTCTGTATAGCTGGAGAAACAGGCTTGCAGAGGCAGTTTTCTTCTCCCCGCTTAGCACAAAATGTTTGCAGCTCTAGCAGTAAAGAAAGTGGTAGGTAAATTAGGTTGCATTTCCTGTTGCAGTGAAGGATGTGTGAATCCTCCAAAGTCTTGTGGAGTTATTAAATTAAAGGATGTGGTGGAGTAGAGCAAGTAGTCCAAAAAGTATTGCAGAAATAACATGATATAAAAGCATCTGTTTGGGAAAAAAAAACCTGTTGGACTTCATACCTTTCTGAGTAATTGCTTGACTGTTCTCTACATTTAAAAAATTAAATATTAGCTACAGCTGTTTTTTGGGGAGATTTTTAAGTGAATCTGTTCTCCAGTTCTTTTCTCTAGAATGTCTTAACCTCCTGTAGACTTAGAGCTAGAATTTAAAAATTGATCTCCCATAGAATTTTAAACACTCCAAAGAGTTTTCATAACTTACACAAAAGGTGATTTGTTTCTCTTTTCCCCTAGAGATGCTTATAATTTTGTTTTTATACAAAGCCAATGAATAATAACAATAAAAAATAATGTGTCTTTCAAGATGATTATGTAAACCAAAATGAACTTAATAGGAGACATGTCAGTATAAAAAAGAACACTTCTGTTTCATCTAATCAAAGAATGACTTGGGTTGGAAGGGACATTAAGGAATACGTGGTTCCAAACCTCTGGCATAAGCAGATGTGCCATAAGGGACATGTTCTACTAGAAATGTAGTAAAATATGAAGTATATGTGATATCCCATGATTGTTCTTGGAAGTATACCTTGTATCCCACTGAAGAAAGAGCAGATATCCAGCAGTTCACATCATTCTGTGCTGACCTATGCTGACAGCTGTGTGTTCTCTGCCAACAGCTGCGTGTATTGTTGAGTCCAGAGAACATCACCCATTGATGTTAAAGTGTTTTTAAAACATTACTGCTCTAAATATCTCTAAGACTGAGGTAACTTTTTATAAAGTTACAAGCTTTTTTAGCATTTTAAGTGTGGTGGGTTAACCTTGGCTGGCTGCCAGATGCCCACCCAGCTACTGTCTCACACTCTCTCCTCATCAGGGCAGTGGAAAGAGATAATATGGAAAATATCATGGGTCAAATTAAAGGCAGTTTAATGAAAGAAAGCAAAGGTTGTGTGTGGAAGCAAAACAAAAATATAGACTTAATCTCTATTTCCCATCAGCAGGCGATGTCCAGCCACTTTATGGGAAGCTGGGCCCCAGTACACATAGCAGCTGCTTCAGAAGAGAACGCCTTCATATGGAATGTCATCCTCCTCCATTCTCTTACCTTTTATTGCTGAGAATGACACCATATGGTACAGGGTTATCCCTTTGGTCAGCTGTCAGCTGTCCTGGGTGCATCCCCTGCCAGCCTCTTGCTCACTCCCAGCCCCTGGGGGTGTTGGTGCTGTGTGGGTGCTGCTCAGGCACTTCAGAGGCTGCTGTGGGGAAGGCTCAGCCTGTCCCTGTCAGATTCAGTGCGCTGATAGATGCTGTTTTACACTGCCATTTGAGAAACATGCACACACTGAATTAAAAACTGTAGAAGTTTTTGGAAAACTGATGCTTTTCTCAATAATAATGGTTTCACAGTTTATTAGTACAGTAATAATGGTTTCACATTACATTTCATGTTTGGATTACTGACTAACAAATTCAGTTCATGACAAACCAGTGAAATTTACGTGGAGCATTTCTCCTTGTATGTATGCATTTTTTAAAATTGCAACCTTAAGTTTAATCAAGGAACTCTATGCAAATCAAGCTTTAAAATACAATGGTCCTGAAACTTCTTTCATGACTCTTTCTTCCCACCCCCCCCTTCCCTGTGAAAGACATACTCAACCAAATTACACATGAATGGAGTCTGCTTTCACACAGATCTTATGGAAAACCCAATTATCCAGCTTCCTGTTGGGGAAGCTAGACAATGTTTGTGCTTCAGCCACTAACTGTTTTTGGAATTTGTCATGCCAGACAAATCTGTAATCAAATCTTTGGGGTTTTTTATTTAATAACAGAATAGGTATGGCTTCATGAAGTCTGGGTGAGTTTCTTTGTGCTCACAAATAAGATGCACTCTTCTGAAAATCTCTAATTAAGAGAATACTAATGTAGCAGACCTCAAAGTGCATGGAGCTAAGTTTATTTCTTAACAAGTAAGCTCTCTAGGGAGTGTTCCAAAGATGATGTTCTGAACTACTAAGCTTATGTTGGTTTCTTCTTTTAAACAAAGGCTGAGTTATTTTTTAAGTTATATTTTTCAAATGCAAAATGAAATCTTAATGCTTTCTGGACTCAGTTGCCTTAAAATCTAGTTATGTCCTTGTTGTGCCTTGTGGTTATCTGTGTGCTTTTTAAAGAAAACTATCTTGAAATAACTTTGAGAATTGTTGGTTTAAAGCTATAGCAGAGCTTGAAGCTGAGTCTTGAGCCACAGTCTCCTGATCCTGAAGGTATTTTCACTTTACTGAGAGCTTTTATTAGGGCTAATGGTGATACAGCTGTGGCTTTGATAAGCACCACCCTGAAGATGATGCACAGAAGCCGAGTTAAGCCTTTTTAAGAAAATAACATCCATGTTTGCCCTGTGCAGCAGCATTTCAAAGACCAGACTGTGAGGAGGGTGACTAAAACCAAATTGAATGATGCAGGGCTGCTATAAAACCTTCCTTCACAGCCTGGTGAGCAGGAGTGGAGTGCTGTGGCAGGTGACCCTTTGGTGGCCCTTTTTCCCCATTGCCATCACCTCCCAGCTGCAGAGCAGCCCTGCAGCTCCCAGCTCTGTTCTGCTTGCTGGGCTCCCTCCACACAGCTGGTGTCTGCCTCTGGCTTTGCTGCAGCTCCGTATCCTCTTGCTCTGCTTTTAGGAGCACAGTTCCCACTTGAGCAGGTGAGGGATGTCCAGCAGTGATTTTCCAGTGGAGATGGGCAGGTATGCAATATATTGGGAGAGGGAGCTGGGGGAGCACTTGTTTTGCAAAATAGGAGGGGGTAAAATGTAATTAAACTACTTGAGCAAATGCAGCAGAGCAGTAGTTTTGTACAATTGGCAAAGGAAATACAATTGACTGAAAGAATGACGATTGAAGTTTAAAAAAATCTCCAGTTTTCTAGTTTAACTGATATATTTTTCAGTCTGTGCTGTGTTACCTCTTTTTTCTTCCTGTAGCTTGCAGGAGAAACTGGTACATTTTCCACTTGGGGAATGAGCAAGACTGCTTTTTCACATGGACTGAGGAGAAAGGTTTATTTTCTGTGTTTGCTTTAGTTTTTATAGCGTAGGGTTTCTAGGGTTGCTGAACCTACCCAGCTCTTCTTTTTGATTTAAATCTGGTTTTGTTTGGATTAAGCATGATTTCAGAGTTCAGTTAAAACTAATTTCATTCTCTTTGCCTGTAGGAAAGAGTGTTGGGTGGGTTGATTCAGCAGTTGTGTGTGAGCTAATTCTGCAGTTTAGTGCAACCATATGTTTAAACCATTGAACAGCAGCTGAACTGTGCAAGATTCCCCTCTAAGCTATCAAAGGCAGTGTGTAGTCATTAACTCATGGGTATGTGCAGTGCATTCTCCCAGCACCTGCCTTTCAGTGCCCTTTGCAGCAGTTCCTTGACAGTCATTTACAAGCATATTTTAACTGAAGGGAGGGGTGGGTCCTCAAAAAGGTGTTCTTGCGATCCAGCATTTTAGGGTCAGCAGGCTAATGAAGGAAGAGACTGAGAAAAACCTTGAGGATTTGAGCCAGCTAGGTTTTCTAGGGAAGCAGTCCAAATGTTTTCCAGATTGTCACAAACTGCTGAATTGTTTACAGTAAATTTTAACTGGAAGATCCCCAATTGAGCCAGATGCCATAGCTGTTTGCAGAACAATCAGGAGAGTGGTGAAGTATTCGGGAATTGGAGTTTTAGAGATGGCAGCATGTAGTTGGAGGCAGAGTGCTGGCAGCTATAACTTGATAAAGACATTTTACAGGAGAAGGGGAGGAGAGATTCAGATTTAAGAGATGTAGCTGAGGTGCTGTACGGATTTTTTTTTCTTTGAGGACTTGTAGCCAAGAGTGCCTCTTTCTTTTTCACCTCCTTAGCTGTGAGCAGTTTCATTGTGGAGTGAATTGACTGAGCTTGTAAATCATCCACCCTTTTACCAGTAATTCAAGAGCTAGACCTTTCAGGTTATGGTAAAGATGTACCTTTTCTGTCTTAATAAACTAGTTTTTAAAATTTTCTTTTCTTGTCCCCATTAGCAAAATGTATATGATTTCTCTACCTGCAGACTGACAAGAACTATTTGGCTTTGTGTTGCCCAGACCTAAAAATCCCTGTTACTTCTACCATTGATTTCAAAACAGCTCCAAGCACACCAGATGAGTTTTGGCAGGAGAACAAAGATTATGTAATTTTGAGACAAATCTACTTGTTTTACTTTTAAAATAATAATTCAGAATTAAAAATTCCTCTTCTAAAATCTGAATTGAAATCGTGTCTAGCAAGTAAATCCATTTGTTGTGGAGAAATTTGAGGACTGAGAAAAATAGGAGCGAGAAAGGAAATTGAATCTTTGAAAATGGAAGCGAGAAAGGAGACTTTATCTGGCTTTAATTCAGGAGCTAATATTCATGTTAAAATGAAAGGGCTGGGCTTTTTCTCTCTTGCTTAGTTTGCTAATGAGTCACTTTTCCTAGATCGTCCTCTCTAGTATTAGTAATGAGCTTGTGAGGCTGCTGGTGCTTCCCCCGGAGCCAGGATCTGCTCCATGGTTACTCATCCCTATGGTATTTCAGATGCTGGCATCTGCCTGTGCTGAATAGACTGCAGTGTCCAGTGTCAAAGGGATGGCTCAGAGGCAGAGGCCTGTGGATCATCACCTGGGTGTCTTAGCTGAACAAACCCAAAAGCTTTTCCACCTACGTTTTCCCCTTTCTTGCTGTTTTTCAGGAGTATGTGCACCAGTATGTGCTCCTGTCTATTCAGCCATTCCTATTGTGTTGTCCTTCTCTTGCAGCCTCTGTGTTGCCTCCCTCTCTTTTTCCATGTGGGAATGATGTGTGTCATGTACATTTGCATGGTTCTTTATAGCTCTCTCCCCAAAATCTCACCTGCATTCCCATTTCTCCTGGCATGTTGCCTAATTTTTTGTTTAGTGTTCCTTATAACTCTGCCAGTCTCAAACCTTGTCTCATGCCTGTGGTCAAGGTACCCTTACATGCTCTGGACAACACAAATGGGCATCCAGGTTTTACTTCATCCTAGTTTTAGGTCTTTCTGTTACTGGAATAAGCCATAAGTATAAGCACCATGGTATAAAAATCTACTGTGTTTTATGGAGCTGCAGCATGTAACTAACTGAGTGTACATGGATGCACTTTTACCCTGACTTAGTCCTCAGGGAAGACCTTCCCCTTTAGCTGTCTTGTTCTCCAGCTTGATCTTTTCACTTGTGTTGGGCAGGAAACTGGGTAGAACAGAGATGTTTGTGGTATGTGTATTAATAAGAAAATGTTGGAAGTATGACAGGAACCAATAATGGAGAGTTCTTTTCCTTTTGGGTACTAATTGATGGACTACGATCACCACAGGTTGGAAGGGACTGCAAAATTCTGACATTTTTAACAACTGCAAAGCTGCAAACTTCTCTGCTCTTCCAGAGTACATGAATTGTAATAAGGAAGTGTTCATTTCTTCGCAATAAATGGTAGCACAAGAGGAGACAACCTCAAGCTATGCCAGGGAGGTTTAGATTGGATTTTAGGAAACATTTTTTTACTGAAGTGAATATAAAGCATTGGAACAGGCTGTCAAGGGTAGTGATTGAGTCACCATCCCTGGAGACATTTAAAAGGCCTGTAGGGACACTTTGGGACATAGTTTAGTGGTGGATTTGGCAGTGCTGGGTTAATGGTTGAAATTGATGACCTTTTCCAATCGAAATGATTCTGTGGCTGGTTGTATGATTTTCTATCAATCAACAACCTAAACAGTGCTAAAAGGGCTTTTCACCTGGGGGCAAGGGGGTGATGCTGTGACCCAAGTTCTGACCTAAGTCCTTCTGAAAGGACAAGGAGAGTGCAGAGGCTGCCTTGCTTCACAAGGTTGAATGAGAATCTCTGCCCTTAAGGGTATCTGGTCATGGACCCTTTTCACTGGAAAAAGGGATAGGTGCTGAGTAAAAGGGGAGGCAACAAACGAAACAGAGACCCAAATCTGGGCAGACAAACCTAATGGAGGCAGGGACAAGAAACAAACTTTGTCAACCATGCTAATGGATAGGCTGCTTATAACCTCATTTAATGTAGAAGATATAGTCATAGAAGATACCTCTGAGGTATGATTCCTTTTTGAACTTAGTCTCAGATAAAACTCTTCCACCTTGTCCCCAGTGTGGACCAGGCAATGCCAGAGCCTGACTTCATCAGTGTCAGAATGCTTCCAGTGGAAGTATCTGCAGACACACATGAGCTTGATTTAAAATATCTGTGATGTCAAGCAGATGTTACAGTTCTTTTTAAGTTAATTGCATTAGTGTATCACTTAATATGTTTAAAGTTGTGCATCAAACAAATAGAGAAAATTATTCAATTATATCACTTCTAATGCTAAAATAGGTTTTATTTTATCTTTACATTATTTGTTCACACAAGCTTAGCTGAGAAGGTTTTAGTCATTTGCAATACTAAATGCAGAGAGGAAAACTTGGATTGGTTTTAATCAATTATTCACTTTTTGTCAATCCATAAAATAAAATACATAAGAAATTGTTACTTATTGTTGAATTGCCATTTATATCATCTGATGTTCTGTACTGGACGAAGATACGATAGGTAGAATTGGAGTCTTCAGTTGTAGCTGTGGTGGCTGTCTGAGTACTAGACATGAAATTAGACATCATATACTCATATGATTCATTCTTATCCTTCAACATATATAGTTGAAGATGTCAACTTCAGAAAAATCTAATATCTGAACACATAATAATTGCAGCACTTTCCTTGAAATGCCAGGGTTTCGGGACTTAAAATTAGTTATAAATCATATCCTGTATTAATAATCTGAAACATTTCATTATTTAACGCTGGCAAATGTGCTTCTTAATGCCATTTTCGTTCAGCTCATGCTCTTCTCTGTCTGCCTGTCTACTCTTCATAAATGGGGACAGAATCCCTTTGCTTTGACTGCGCTGGAGTAACACTGAGTGTCTGAAGAACAGTGGATTCATCCATGAGATGGAGGCTGTCATCCGCCTCCATGGAACGTGAGACAGTAGGGCTCCTTGCAATGAAACACAACGTGCAGAATTTGCATGTTGTTCTTGTCTTTGAGAATATATGACAGATTGTTTGGTGTAGCAGCAGATTGTCATATTGTCATTTTTATTATTAGATAGTGTGTGTTTTTACTGGTGTGGCCATTCTAGTAATTTCCTATGCTGTTTGTGTGTGAGCACTGCCATGGGGTTGTTTCAGCAGGATGTGCACCGCAGGGTTCTGAAGTCCCTTATTTCTCACAGAACTACTGAAACTTTTTAAGTTTCAATATCTTACAAGAATGTTCATCTCTTGTTGATCATCTGCTTGCTTCTTACATTACTGCTATTCTTACTTGGAAGGAAAGTCAGCAGAGATGCTACCTGAACCTCATGCAAGGTGCAGAAGTCCCAGTGAACAAAAGAGGAGGAGGTGTGAGGCTATATTGTTATATTTATTTTATTAGTTTGTTTTTTATGAGATTTTTCAGGATGTACCTGCTTCTGTCATGTTTGGGATGCTTAGCAAAATAAGGAAACAGAAAAAGCTTCATGGCCCATACCAGGTATCATGAAACTTCATGTGATGCAGCTGTCAATACCTGGTTCTAGTACAAAATTACTGAGTAAGGGACCATGAGAGCATGAGTCCTTGGCTTTCAGTTCCCTGGTATTGGACTGGGAACTTCTGTGAGCAGTCAGAGAACAACTACAAAAGTCTGCAAAGATGGAGAGTTTGTGTTTCTTCCCCTCCAAAGCTTTAGGCAGTGCATCTCTGCTGGATGTTACTGCAGAGAGAAAGACAACTTTTCCGTTTTTGCATCAATAGGGCTGACTCCTTACTTACTGGTGCCCTGTGTACACATAGCCAAGCACAAAAAGGTACATAAAATTTTCTCTATTACTGTAAAATTATTTCTTTAGAAATGCAAAGAATTCAAGCCCTAGCAGTGTTTCTGAATAATACCTGCTTCAAATCTTGGAAACATTTTTTTTGTGACAAAAGATTAATCACAGTAGATTGTCAGTTCTAAATGTCTTCAGTTTATTTTTTGTTGCTGAAAATTACATGTATTTAAAAAATAATTAATATCTGTTCCTAGGAATGTACATACTGTCTTTATCTGTCTTTTTGTATGAGCTTGCTACATGTTGCCAAGTCCTATGGAATTATTTCCAGTCTGTTTGAATGTTTTTTTCCCCTTATTCAACCATAAGCACAATGTCAAATCAAAGCTGCGGTATGAAATGTGTTCTGCTGGGAAATGACCATGATGAATTCAATGCCGTGCTGGTTACTTGCTGTATTTCAAGGTGGAAGAGCTATATTTGATCTTGGGGGCGGAAGAGAAAACCACAGTGTGCAGGCTGGTGGCTGCTCTGTTGCTAATTCATTGCCAGTTTTGGGGAAAAAATATCTGCGTTTTCTCTCTATTTTTTTAGGCCAGATATTAGCTTGAAATACAGCTCTAACTATTTCAACAAAAGTTCAGTATAAAATTTAATTCCTTGGAGATTTGTGTATTGTTCAGAGCCATAGCTAAGTCTTTTAACTCCTGCAAATCATAATAAAGAGTAATAGGTAAAAAGCCACTGGTTCTTTAAATCAGTGTCACCAGTGACTCAGAATATGTATTGATTTTTTCTTTATTCCTACCAGCAGTTTAGTTTAAGATTCAGCAGGTCCACTCTGAGAAAATTCTGCATAAAGCAGTGCTGGATATTCTTGGTTAATACTGCTTTTTAAATTCTGTTTAAGAAATTTTGAATAATTAGAAGTAATTATATCTGTAACATATTAAAATATCTATCCAAAAGGCTAGTATAATTCCCAGTTTATAGCTTTTGTTATGTATATTTGAGTGTATACTTACTGGAATGTATAAATTTATTTTCATCAAATTTTTTCAGAGATCTATGCAAATTTAAAAAGTCAATTATATTCCCCCAAACATACTACTTCCTGAATATAACAGAATTGCAGCATGATTTTGAAAAAAACCCAAACAACCATGCTGAATTTTCCCTGCAGATAGTGTCTGTATCAACAAATAATCTCGATGAAATGATTATGGGCTGTTTGTCTTTACCCTTCGTAATGCGCTAAGCAAATTTCAGTGCTTCATCCCCACGTGAACCACTTGCTAATTTGGTGTTTATACCATGTTTGTCACTCCCTTTATTTGTGCAATTTTGAGAGGCCAATTCCTGATGTGCATCAGCTATTATTCCACATAAGATTATGTGACAATATTCCACCTGGAAGCCCAGTGGAAGGAAGGTAAAGGAAGGTAACCTGAGGCTCTGTGAAATCGTGAAAGCTGCAGAAAAATAAATGGGAAGGGTGGCCATTAGGGAGAAGAGCAAGATGCATGTGTAGAATAAAAGCTATTGATAAAAAGTTTTACCTCCTGAGTCACCCTGCTTCCCATATAAATTTCCATATTGGCATGTGGCCACTGCTGTAATTGTTTGCATTAAAAAGTAGTATCAGGAATGTTGTGTATTTTTAGCTCTCACTACAGCAGTAGAAATGAAAAAAAAAGGTTAATGTTTTATGGTAAGCCAGTTTTCTAAAGACCATCTCAGATCTGTAAGATCTGTGGTTGCAATTTGGAAACCTTTGGCAAGAAATATCAAAGTACAACACAAATATCTCTGAAATTTCAGAGACATACATTTGTAGCTGATATATTTGTTACTTGCTATATCTTCTGAAGTCTTCTGCCATTTCACAAACAAACTTAGATGATCCCTCTCCATTTTCACATGGTTGGCTTTCATTCTGCTTCCTAAGCAGGCAGTAAGTTTGTGTTCGTTTTCAAGATTAGGTGCTGGAGAACTTTACTTGTTAATATACCTTCACTTCCATCAACCTTTGGAGGGAGGCCTCTGAGGAGTGTATTAGCTGACTTGCACATTTGGTTTTCTACTGGTTTGGAAATTGGGAGGTTAACATTAAAGAGCTGAAATGCATATTCTGCATGGGGAGTTAAGAAAATGTTAAGAAATAAATTCCTAGTGTACTTTTGTGCAAAGAAGTATTAATTTAAGGAAGCCGCACTGAATAGGGGTTGAAATTTCCTTTATTGTAATTTTAAAATGCCAGATCAGGAAGAGGCCTTGAACACGAGTGGTGTCTAAAGTCCATGGCTGACAATTCATCCTTGAAGAGTTCTTTGGCACTGTACCTGAAGAAATAGAGATATTGTTAATTTACACTGTAAAGAGTAATGAATATGAAGCCCAGTGCAAGGAGGATTAATCATAAAGATAGGTCACTGTTGAATGCCTGGTGCTCCCTGAAAATGTGACACCTTCTGATGTATTTAAGTATTGCTAGGACCCTGTGCTGTAGCTGTTATGAGAAGGACTCTGGAGCTACATTGCAAATTAAATAACTTAATCTGATGCACATGAAGTTGGAGCAGTGGCCTTGGAGGGGAGGAGGGTGACAAGAATTCCCAGTTCGTCTCAAGGCGCCCCCGTCTCATGAACAGGAGCAGTATCAATAAATAGGTTGAGCGGGAAATCTCCTTTATGAAGGAAAAATGGGAGAAGTGAGATGAAAAAACACCTAGAATACAGGAGGGGAAGAACTGGAAAACTCCCCAGATCAAACCAATAGAAACATGCTGAACTGGAAAAAATATTAAATAATTAAAGCCAAACTATGTAAAAATTAAAGCTAAGCTATTTAAAAATTAAAAAAGTCATTGAGACCAAAAAGAAAAATATTAAGCAATGGAGAAGTAGAGAAAAAGACAGATTTGTAGAAAAGACAGTGATTTTGTTTTGGTCTATGCCTTTTGTGAAACATGAGTTTAGAAGATCTTTGGTAACCAGATCAAGAAAATCTTTAAAGTCATTTAAGTAGATTGAAGGCCAAAAGATAAACTCTTGTGATAAGCAAAAAATGTTCGCTGTTCATTTACCTTCCAATTGATTTTCCTTCTTCCTTTTGCAGACTTGTCTTTTTTTTGGTAGTTTTAACTACTTGTAAGCAACCATTACCTCATATTCTACATTTTTATGATATAAAGATTCGAGAGAAAGCAAGTTTATCTATGTATGAGAAAAAACTGTCCCCAGCTACTGTCCAGGAATACCAGCTATGAGGGATGATTTTCTTCCTTTCAAGTTGCTACAACTAGAGAATTTATTTCTTGATTTAATACTTCTTTCAAATGTAATTTATTTAGGTTGTTCAGGTGTTAATTCAGAAACACGCTGAATTTAAATTTTATCTTTTTAGGTGTAAATGGTATCTTTACAAAAATAAATAAGTGACCTCAAACATTTACAGTTTTAAAAGATCTGTCAGTTTTATTATTTGTATGTTTTACACTAGTAAACATGCAGTTATTATTTACATTTTTGTTTGGAAAGAAGCAAGCATCACTGTGCATTTATTGGGCTGTGTTATACTCTGTAACAGTGGAAATTGATTCCTCTGCCTACAAGATACACCTTTGGAAACAAAACTGCTTCACTGATAATTAACACGTTAATCAGATCTGCCATAAAGCCATCGTGTCAGAAGGGCCATTGTCCTGTGCTTTTCTAGAGCTTGGTTTCTTGTCTTTTCATTTCAAGTACAAATTCTTGAGTGCTAAATCTGAATTAAATGGAACACTCCCTCTACATCAATATACAGAAGCTTTAAATTACATAGGGATAAGCTTGACAAGATGTCCTCAACCTCTGACCTTCTGAGAGTCTTTCCCAAAGAGAATTGAAGGTCACCTATTGTTATCTGTGTGATAGAGACTTCATTGCACATTGATTTGAAGCTGGGTGGATTTTTCTCTCTACTTGTCTTTATAATGCTCTTAAAACCGTTATTTGCACTCTCTTACTGTAGTGTAACACCAAAAGAAAGGTCACAGAAATGTATGTTTTTACATTTCAATATCTAAGAGAAGGTTATGGGTTAGCAGAGCTGGATGAAAAGCTTTTTTCATCCCTCAGCTGAGTAAACTGTCAGATTTTGCATTCATTTGGGTTGGATATGATCTTTTTTAAGAGCAAGGGCTTTTTTTCAATTGGAGCATTAGGTTTTTGCAGTGAAATTTGTGTTCAAAGTTCAGTTTTAGTATCTTCTCTTCAGCTGTTTGATTTTTCAGCATTTCAATATCTTCTGTAGCATACAGCACCCTAATAGTTCAGTGTCCTTACGTAAAAATAAAGTAGGAAGAACTTAATCCTGAAGAGTGTATCTGTTTTGCCTTATGGATTGTTTGCAACTGACCCTTGATAATGGCTGGTTCATAATTGCAGATTTTTAGAAATCACTTTGAGTGTGTGCTTGTCTAAACTTTTTATTCTTGTTTTCTTTTTTGTAGATTACAGATAGAAGAATCTTCTAAACCTGTAAGGTTATCACAGCAGCTGGACAAAGCTGTAACCACAAACTATAAACCTGTGGCTAATCATCAGTATAATGTAAGTAGCTTTTAGTATTTTCCCTTCTTTTCTTCAGGAGGAATTTGACTTAGAACTCCAGGACTGCTCTGCTGCTATCCAGTGGCTCTTTTGCTCACAGCTGGCTGCTCTCTTTGACAATGCTCTGTGTCATCTGATTTCTCCTTGATTTTTGTCTTCTGGGGATCTTCTTTCTGTCTCAAGACCAGTATCACCCTTGGGGCTAAGGTCTGCCAGTCGTAACTGTCTTGTGTTATCTGATGGAGGGCAGACCACCTTCACCCAACCTTATTTAAGTGGCTTTATTACATTCTTCCTCTAATGTTTTGGTTTTTTTTTTTTTTAATGTAATTTTGGCATTTGTGGATGAAAGGCAGTTCTGGCTTTGTGCTATGAGATGTGGAAACGTTCTTTTGAGCCAAATAACTTATCATCTGCAGGAGGGTAAGGGACTTGAAAAGAATCATTAGTTTCCAGTCCTTTGGAGGAATTGGCAACAAATAGAAAAGAGTAACAGCTGATAATTTTTCTCCGTTTCCTACCTTAACAGTACATGTTATTGGCATCATTGGCTTTGTCAATATTACACCCACACTGCTGTTCCAGATCAGTTGATGTACATACAAACTGTAACATCCTTTTCCTTAAAGATACTCTTTGAGTATGTTGAATGTGAGGAACATTAAGTCATACTGAAAATGAATCACTGTGTTAGTCATTTAAACTTTTACACTTTTTATTAAGATTTTATTTACATAAAACAAGTGACAATATACTGGATGATATTTAAGCATCAGTCAGTCTATTGCCACAGAACCAGAAATAATAATTTCTCTCTCGTGGGTCTGTTTTGTAGTAGTTACTGTTCAAAGTCTGCTCTGTACATGGATGATCATACCAGTATAACTATTGCAGCTGAGGGAATGCCATTTAACCAAAACAGTCACACTGATGTGTCCTACTGTGCAGATGCAGTTTTACATCAGTATATCAGTATACATCAGCTGCTGGTGTTCTCCTTTAGTTCTGGAATGAGCTTTGGTGGGGTTCAGCTTCTCTTTTTAGTGGGATGCCGTTCCATTTCCCTGACACCAGCATAATTATGGCAGTATGACTACAACCTAGAGATAATCTTTGTATCTTTATTCCAGCTGCAAACTGCAGGTCATCATATCATAATGGAAATTTAAATCTTGTGTGAAATTGAGGGGGTATAACCAGGCCTGTTAAAAGTGATGATGCTCTTATGTCCTAATCATTATATTTTTATTGGTTACATAGCTGTCCATGGTCATAGAAATCCATCAGCAGTGTGTTTTGTTTTCATGTCTACCTTAAAGGTGTTCTGATGGGAAAAATCTTGTAAGACGTACTTGAGTCACCTTGATCTTGCCTTGACTCTAAAGGCTGAGACATGACTACTTTCTACAAAATCTTTCTTTTCATTAAGTCTTTTATTAAGGTTCAGGTTAGATGGCTGAAAGAGTATATAACTGGGAGGAAAAGTCCATGAACTTCTAAAACCTCATGGTTGAATTTTTCTGCAGTTTTCAAGCAGCAGCTGCTTTCTTAGACCCTGCTGCATTGCATGTAATTATATGGGTACTGTGTTGGGGACAGGATTTTCACAAGAAAGAAATAAAAATGTGCAAACTATCATATATGTTAATACAGTCACCATCTGGACAGTTTCTGAGGGAAGAATGAGTATCTACTAAGTAAGACAGAAAGGGTTAACATTTCTTGAAGGAAAGAGTATAAAATGGGGCTTAAGTGTGGCTGCTCCATGTACCTATAAATTAACATACAGCAGGAAGGAGGAGGGAAGTAAATTACATGTGGATGGGAAATAGCAATAGCTTGTTTGACTTCAAGGACTGGGAAAGTGATTAGGTTACTTTTGCAAGAAATTATATTACACCTACATTTTTATTTGAAGAAATTGCTATTCCATTACAATATATGCTAAGCTTTTCTTCTCTGGGGAAAAGACCTCCATTATATCTATAAATATTAAATGTGTTTACAAAGTTGCAAGGTTAATATTCTAGAATCTGGAAGCTTTCTGTGACTTAATTATTTTTCATAATACAGCAGAAAGGTTCTTCAGTGGTTCTGGTTACCCTTTCAGAAGCTTCTTCTAGTAGTTTCTTTGTGGTCCTCTCTTCCCAGTATCCTGTACTGTAGAGGTTGGTGAGACAAGAAAACCTTTAGGACTACTTTAAAGCATCTTTAGATGAAACTTCAGATTTATTCTCACTTCTATATCACTTTTGTATTCACTGTCTACCAAAGCAGCTACATCAGCTTCAGTATTAATGATACTTTCAAGAAGGCAATTTTGGCAGCTTTTCAGCAAGCTTAGCAACATCCTGGGAAGGTAAACAAAGAGAAATTGATTTCAGCATAAAGTCTTTTGGGGATAAACTCACAACTTCTATGCTAAACAGCTTGTTCTGAAATGGTTCTTTCTTGAAATCAAATAGTATTTGAATGTTTTTTAAATTAAAAAAATCACAGAACTTTAAAGACATCTAATTAGTTTACAGTGTAGGTGCATTCTATTACATGACTATTAAAAAGTGCTTTAAGCCTACTACGTAGAAGATCCTGTTTGCAAAGAAAACAGGAAGGAAAAAAGTGAAAGGCCAAAAAGAAGAAATCTACAACAGAAGACACCAGTTTTTTTGTTTTGTTTTGTTTTGTTTTTTTTAAGCACTCCTCAGTGTGCTCTTCTATTAGACAACGGTGGAAACTGTTGCAGAAGTTAGAGGAAAATGCTAGAGTATTGCTAATTAGAGAGTGGGCAACTGGGGCACCAGCAGCTAATAAGCTAATAACTATTCAATAAAGGGAGGGTTTGATATTCAGTTTTTTATGTGAGTTGATTTTATACATTAATGAATTAAGAATATTAGAATATTCACATGGAATTTTTAAAATAATTGTTGGACTTCCAGTAGAAGCAAATGTTTTGACATGCTATTGTTTAAAGGAAGGCCAGTGTCATAGGTTTATGTGCTCTTCTCATGTCTGTGGCGCAGCAGTTCTCCTGTGGATCCTGGCAACCAAGATGATGTTCTGTCGAGCTGGTTTGCTTGATGTTACAGTTTGCTATGTTACAAAGCTATTACTGTTTTGAAGATTTAGTCTTCTTTAAATGCAGTGGCTAAAGTGTTAAATAATTACACTAAACTTTGTTACTGGATAAAAATCAATTGCATGATGGGTTTGTGTGGGGTGAGATTGTAGCTTTAATAACACCACACAGAGTTAGAAAAGCAAGCAAGTATTTATTGTGTGCACCCATTTTAGTTTAAAGCAGAAGAGACTTCAAGCTACAGGTTGGGAACAATTGCTCTGGATCCAGTTTAATGATGTACATCCATTTCAGAATGTGAAGAAGGTAGTTGGGTGGCTGGAGACCTGGGAGCCACGGCAAAGGTGGCAATAGTCTTTAGCCACTTTGGAACAGCTACCAAGAGACAGGCTATTTTCACTCTGAGAGTAGGAGGGAGTTGGCTGGCAAGGATACATAGGAAAAAACCATTTGTGCCATAAAACCAATCTTTCTTCTTAAAAATAAGATCTTTAGTATCTAGTAGATCTGTGCATTTTCATTTCTAGGCTTTTCATCTGAAGGTCTTCCTTTTGAGAGTCAGCTTTGAGCCATCAGAAGCAGAACAACTCCCATACAGAATTATCTCATTTACAGCCAGGCGTGCGTCCCTTATTGATCACATGCATCTTTTCTGCTGTACATTGTGCCGCTATGGATTCACCCACGCAGTTTGCCTGAAAGCACTTGATGATTGCATGACTTACACTACCTTCTGGATCACTTTTGTTGGTTCCAAGGAGCTGGCTGGTTTTCTGTTCGAGGGTGGTTTTGGGGGTGGGTGGGGTGATGTGCTGGCAGGTGTCGCGGTTGGTGCTCTCTGGTGACTGGAGTTTGTTTGGGGTGTGCTGGTCTGTGCTTCTGATGATGAATCAGAGGAAGTATTTTTGGAGGCGATAAAAGTTTCTGTGAAAATATATAGTCATCTGGTGCAGATTATAATGGTTAAGTAATTTTTAATGTACAGTTTGAAGTAGGATGATGTGTGGCAAAAAGGGGCCTCTGCCTGCTTAGAAGGTTTGGTTTTTTGGGACTAGTGCAACTTCATGTGTGCTACTCTGGCTTCTCCTGAAGAGAAACAATCCAGATCCTCAAAATGTGCCTTTGACGATTGTTTGTATATTGATGGAGTTGATGCCTTGAGTGCTGTTTCTGGAGAAAATGAGGCAGTGTCCAAGGGCCATTGGGAACATTTGTTGGGCAGATGCTTGTTATGATTGTGGATGTAGCCATGTTAGTCTCTGGATTTTCCCAAGCATGGCAGTTTGGAGGTTGTTTGACATCTGTCATTGTACCTCAGAAGCTGATACCAACAGAGGTGGAGTGAGAATACCGTTGGGATTCCTATATTATTATAAGGTTTTTTCTGGGTTTGGGCACCTGCAGGCTCTGTTTCCACTGCTTTTTTTTTCCTCTGGTTAAAGCAGATACATCTGAGAAGCTTATTGTGCTGAGGACAAACGCTTAGTTTATGTTCATAGAAGAATATTTGAATGTTCAAAAGAAAACTTTCCAGATGAAAAGCACTGAGTCATTGAACAGTGTTTTATTAAATAGAAGAGGTTTTTTGTAGCTTAATGTTCAGCACTGGGAATCTTACAGTATTACATGTGAATGTCTTTAAAACATGTTTTGTAACAGATTGAATATGAGAAGAAGAAGAAAGAAGATGGAAAAAGAGCTCGAGCTGATAAACAGCAAGTGTTGGACATGCTTTTCTCAGCCTTTGAGAAACATCAGTATTACAACATTAAAGACTTGGTGGACATAACCAAACAGCCAGTGGTACGTACTGCAAATCTTGTAAATACAACCATTTTCAGTAGTTACTACTGTGTGTATTTTACGTATCTAGAAAATGGTTTTATATATACTATATTCCTTAGAAACTCTTCTCTAAATATGTTTTACAACAAACTGAAATAATCAAGTTTTAAGTTCAGCATTGTAGGGCAGTGTAGGATACCAAACACTGTAGTAAGTGTGCTTTTTCTTGACAGAGATGGTTTAAATAACCTAAATGGTCTCTTTTTTATTTAGGTTTGCTTTAATACTAGGAACCAAATTCTGTCATGCTCTCATGTCTCCCCTGCTATTCCTGTCCTCACTGAAGCCTAGTTCTCTTGGCAGTTGCAAGCTTGCATTTGTCTATGGTCAGTCCTTCCCTCAGCTCCTGAACTTTATTTTGGCATAGCAACAGGGGTTGCTCTTTTTCTATAGTTCATGGTATTTGTATTAAATGAAGGGATTATGCATATTAGAAGCTCAGGCATCATGAGCTCAGGCTCAATACCTCCAAAATCACTGGATCTCCTTTACAAATAGGGTAATTTTTAGGTTAAGAGTTTAGGTGGTTGATATTTAGGATTTATTTGGGGTTTTCTTTTAAACAGTGTTTTGATACACAGACAAGAAAAGCACCAAGACATCTGCATATGTGATGGTTTTGTTGTCTTGCAGTGTCTGTCAGCCTCTTCATGTATGAACCATAACTTTCCAGTTCTTTCCCTTCTTTCCGTGTTCAAGCTTTCCTTGAGCAGAGCAGGCAAGAGTTGGAGGGTGACAGTGACGTGCAAAGGACCTTCCGTGTTTTTGATGTTTTTCACTGCCAATTTCAATATCTATCCTCAACCAGATGCGGATTTCAGAAGACTTAAGGGGACTTAATTGAGTCTAAATGGAGCAACAATGTCACAGGTTATTAGAGCTAAGGCAGAAGAAAGGACAGTAACAGCTGGATTATGGAACAAACACTCTGTAAAAAAAAGGGGCAGAAGTGAAGATGCTTACTAGTTTTGCTCACTTCAAATTTAGAATGAGTGTATCTCTCAGAGCCTTTGTGTAAGAGAATAATCAGTTTGGTTAGAAGCTGCACGAAGATGTTACCCAAGTAAAATCCATGTAGGTTCACTGTCTTCTAGTGCCTTGAAAGAAACTTGAAAGTTGAGTAACATATCCATGTCTTCCATTCATTTATCTCATGAGTCAGCTCCATATCTCTGCAGCAGAGAAGGTGTGTGGGCCATGGGAGCTGAGAAGGAGGAAGGAATAGGAGGAAGATATGGAGGAAGTGGCAAGAAAATTTTAAGTGGTTTTTTTTTTTTTTTTTTTTTGTAAGAGAAGTGTGGCAGTCACTATCTCCATCACTTTGAATGCAAGTCAGTACAGATTTATCTCATCTACCATGACATCAGCTTGCAGTAGTCACCCACGACTCCCACTTAAGCCACTGGAGAACTTTTAAGTTACAAATAAATACAGGTACTTTTCTTATGTAATGGTAAATGTAAATAGTAAATTAAACCCTTGACACAGAATATGTTTCCTGTTACACAAGAAGTTGCTGCCATCTTTATTTGTGTCATGAAGTCACAAAACAGGACTTTTCTGAATGTAAATTACTGCTCTATTAGGGAAACCTGGATTTATTAGTTTTTCATTCTAATGCAAAATAACAATTTACAGTAGTAGGCAAACCTTTTCCCACCTACCCAGATGTAAGTACTGAATGCTCCCTGGAAATACTGCACTAATTCCAGACTTGGGCTTCATGGCTGAGAACATAATACTCTCTGTGAGCAATCAAATATTTGTGAAGAATGGAAGCAGGATGGAGCCAGTGGCCTAAGAACTGTATTTTTTAAAAATTGAGTAGATTGTTTGGATTTTTTCTTCTATTTTAGCTTTAAGTAATTAAATCCTTAATACAACAGGGTTTGTGTCCCCCTCAAAGTTTCAGAAGGATTTTTAGAGTTTGTAAGTTAACTCCTCAGAAATTTTTATCCAATAATTCCATGATAACATTTCACTTTATATGGAAAAAAATCATGAGGAAAGGTGGAACAGAGCAGAAGGTACTTTAAATATATTAACATATCACCTACAGATGAGTTTCTCTGCTAGAATTACGTGTACATAAACACACTGGATCTCTTTCTGAGAAAAAATTGTGGCCCCCTGATTAGCAATCACCAGGCTCTAAAATTCAGTATTTGGCATCACTGGGAGTAGTGTGGGGTTTCTCTCCATGGTATGGTATCAGAGCACTATACTTCAGGATAGATAGGCCAGCCTGGTGCTGTGCAGACCCAAGTGGGGAGTCCTGGTTTCTAGAAGGAGAACTGATCTTGCAGGAAAAATCATAGTATCCCCTGAACTCATCTCTTCAAGCCACTTGCTCTCAGGTACAGCACAGCACAGTGGGATTATCCATGTTTCATAATTTTCTAAAAACTCCAGCAGTTCAGTGTTGCCTGTGCACACACACTGATGTTTTGGGGTTAATGCTCTCAGCTGCCCTCCCTAACACTTCTCCTGCCTGGTTACCCCCTGCAGCAGAGATGGGAAGTAAGTGGCAAATCCTCAGCTGCTGCAGTTCACGTTTCCAGCTTGAAGTGCTGTGTTATCTGTGTCACAGACCTTACCTTGCTATTCAGTTTGGGTTGGTTGTTCCATTTCGTTATACTCTTGGAAGTTTTGCCCTGAGAGAAGCAGAACTGCCTGGGTAATTAGGTCTGAAAAGTTAGTTGAACTTAAAAATAGCCTTCATACAGCTGGGTGGGTGGGTTTGGGTGGGTGCTGTGGAAAGTTCAGCCAGAGTGGTTTCACCCTGCCTGAGCCCAGCAGCAGCATCACACCTTGTGACCCGGCTTCCCAGGCAGACTAGATCTGCTGGCTCGAGAGCTGCACATCAGTGTACCTCATAGCACCGAGTGCAATTATGGGAGATTTTTTTCCAGTTCTCTGTCCACGTGATCTAGAGCAGAATTTAACCGTGCAGCCAGGTGTTTCTCCCACCCACTCTGCCATGCTCTGAAGTGTCTGTTGGTGACAGTGCCTCGTGTGCAGGGATTGCAAAGCAGGCAGTGGGTATGCAGGTGTGCACGTGTGCACACACCCATGCAGAAATGGCTGTTTCACCTGCTCCCAGCACCTTTTGCACCGTGCGTGGTGCATCGCTGCCATAGGGAGCGTGTGTCCCGGGTGCCTGAGGGAAATAATGACGGCATCTCTGCAACAGACGAGGTGTGCGAGGGGACGTCGGTGATCTCCTGCTGCCACCTGCTGGGGTTTGCATCCGGCGCCCCAGAAGGCTGAGGAGCCATCCCTGCGCAGTGAACTCCCTGCTCCTGTGCCCAGCTGCTCTGCTCAAAGGAAACACTCTAGAAGACCCTAAGAAGCTGGTTCATATGCACATCCCTGACAGTCACCTTTCTTACGTGTTGGGCTGCTTTGCATACTTTTGATGTGTACCTGGAGAGGGAGAGTAAGGATAAGACACTTCTTTTACTGACTGAGAAGATATTTTTTGTTTATGTATTTCCTAGCTTTTCCATTTAGCAAAGGAGGAAAAAGTGTAAGGAACACTTAAACAATCAGCTTTTCTTATTTTCCTGTGACTTCAACATGTCTTTGTTGGTTTTAATAGCTTGGAGTATGTTGATATTTGCGCTTAGTGGAACTGTAGATGCAGAAAATACAAGCATTCCAACAACTCCAGTTCAGTATAAGCACTCCAACAGGATTAAATTGCTCAAACTCGTGCAATTATTCATTTAATGTGGGATTCTTAAACTGTGGTCTATAGTTACCATGACAATCCACTCATCTCAGTCCCAATTAATAATTAAACAAACAAGCAGGCTCTTGTGACTCTTAAGAAAATTACTGGTGTTTATTATAAAGAGTGAAGGAGGGCAATATCAGTGAGTTGTGTTTTGTCAAAGATTATTATACTACTGGCATAATAGCTCTACTTGTTTTGGTTTTTTTCTTTCTCTTCCAAGCCTTAATATTTTAAGGTATTAGAAAATTCTCAGACATACACTCAGCTCTCCTCTAAAAATGAGGCCATAATAAAATGCTTAAAGCTTTGCAAAATGGCATGAAAATCAACAGCTTGAGGCTTTGACAAAGTCTGAATAAGGCAAGGATTTTCAAGATAATCTCAGCCCAAGCAGGAAGAAAGGTCAATAGCTTTTAGCTCAACTGGAGGAATTCCAGCAGGAGGAAGATGTGTGACATAATAATTCCCAAGAGGTGCTGGTAGCTTCATTTCAGCAGCCCCTGGAGTACTTGCCTCTCAGAGACACTGCCTGTGAGCCATCACCTCTGCTGCATCCCTGAGGCTTCTGCTAATCCCTGCTGGTGCCTGAGGGTCAAAGTCTACCCCAGAGTCCTTCCCACACCAGTTAGTGCCCATCAGCCAGCCAGGCTGTCTGCCCCCTAGGAACTGAGTCCATACAGTTGAGCAGGTGTGCAGGAACTGTGGCAATCACCTGCCTGTTTAATTTGAACTTTTGTTTCCTTTCAGATATACTTGAAAGAAATTTTGAGAGAAATAGGCATCTACAATGTGAAGGGGACCCACAAAAACACATGGGAGCTGAAGCCGGAATACAGACATTACCAAGGAGAAGAAAAGAGTGATTAAGAAAAATATTTATGATGTAAGAGGGATTGCACTGAGGGAACTGTGGTGTTTACAAACAGGACTGAGCACAGTGCAATTCTGTAAGGATAAAGATAAATTAAAGCAGCTGATACTTTGTAATTTTCTGTAGCTTTTTTCCCCAAGGAATTTTTCTTGTATGTTTCTATATATGCTTTGTCTTTTGACAGGAAAAGTTTATAGAATAAACTTGTATTAGATTTATCTTTATTAGAAATCTTTTGAGTTCTCCTCTCACTTTTTCTTGGTAGCTTTGTGGCTTTTCCAAGTCTCGATAACTTTGATGGAAAATGTGTCTTAGAGGAAACCATAACTTTGTGGGTTTGCATTCCAGTGTAACCAGGTTAATACCCTCAGTTCTGCTGGGATCTGTCAGGGCTTCGTCTGGAAGCCTGCAAATGTGCACAACCCTTTGTGCAGTGTTTGTGTGGAATGGACATGATGCTCCTCCTGGTATCAGGCTTTAGGAAAAACAGTCACAACCATGGTGCTCATCACAATCCTTATACTCCCTGGGAACAAACCAACGCAGTTAAAAACCCATAACATCAGTGGGAAGATGTCAGTCCCCTCCATGTGATTACTGAGAAAAAAATGAAATGTCTGTTAGGTACAGCAAGGAACAGTTTTCTCTTTTGTTAGGTTTTTTATGCTGATACCTATGTTCTGTTTTAAGCATATCAATAAAAGTATTCTTTTAATTTGTACCACACAATATTGACTTGAACACATTGTGATTTAGGTGGCATAAGTCTGAAGTGTTCTTTCAAATCATGTTTTTTATTGCTAGTTTTGCCACTGGGTTCCTCTGTGATTTGGGAAAGATTGCTAAATGTGTCTGTGTCTCTGTTCCCCCATTTTTGAAATGCACGCTGCAAGGGTTATTCCTTCAACGTCCTTTTTAGGAGGGAGCAGGAAAGGGACTATTTAATTATATTCTCAATGCTTTTATGTTAAAGAAAGAGCAAAGAACGCTGAGTGGGCATAACCTCAATATTATACCTGTAAATTAAGCAGGTGAGGTTCGATAGCTCAGCTTTTACATTCTCTCATGTCCTTCAGGTGTATGCATCATTTCTGTTCACCGTAATGACACAGGAGGTCTGTGTAAGAAGCAAACATTCCATTATTGGTCTACTTGGAAGCAGTGAAAGGCTTTGGGAGCGGTCAAGTGCTTTCAGAGCTTTGTAAAACAACTCTTATACATAAGTCATACAATTTTGCTCAATTCATTTTTTCCTAGAGTTGTTTGTGTAGGTATCTCTCTACAGCTACACTTGGGGCTGGTGCTCAGCGTCCTGTGGCATTAAGTGCCCAGTTCCCAGAAGAGGGACTGCTGAGAGTTTTGAAGAGCAGATTGCATTGCAGGGGCATGTGTGCTTTCATAAATACTGCCACTGACATGTGTCTCCTCAGGCTCTACAGCAGGACCCAGCTGGCAGATGGCTGCAGGAGCCATCTGAGGATGCTGAGGAACAGAGGAAGTCAGCCTTTGTGTCTTGCTGTGGAACATGATGTGCTCCAGGGCAGTAGCCAGGGCCTGCTCACACTGCTGTCCTCATCATACTGCTCGAGTCCTCTGTGGATTTGTGTTCAGGGATGAGTAGGATTGAGAGCTCTTGCCTTTCATGAGCTGGGCTCCTCTGTGGAATCCATGTCCTGTTTCAGCAAGTGAAGCTGAAGCAGGACACATACTTCTCCCTTGTATTGCTGCTCTCATGGTCCTCTGAAACCATGCAGGGGGATGCCATGCAATCCTGATTAAGTAGTGGTGTAATTCCTTACCACAGGCAAAAATGACTGTGACATTCAGCAGGAAATGGTTACCTTGAGTGGAATCTCCAGCAGGATTAGTTTAGCAGAAAGTTTTGGATCTGCTTGTATTTCTGGTTTTATGTGAGCTGCTTCAGTTTGTCTTCAATTGAGAGGGACATAATCAGTCAGCATTAAATGCCTGAACATGTAAGTAAAGGAGATAATTTATTGATCTGCAGAGTGCCTTTGGACAGGGTAAATAAGCTCTGCTCAGAAGTAATGGAAAATGTGCAGAGCATTTTGTTTTTATGGGGTTTATGGTCTTTGCAAAGGGCTGATTTTTTATGGGTATCATTAAAACCGTGTAGAGTGCTAGAAGTAAACAGAAAAAAGAAGCAGTGGAGTTTTCAACTAACAAGCAGCCAGAAGGGTTGAGGAATGCCAAGGTGTACTGGTTTGCTTGTAGACTTCTGTGAAGTATCAAGAGTTATAAATAACGAGGAGCAGGACAGTGAGGAAACACCATTTCAAAAATGGAAATCCTGTATCAGAGTAAACTAAGAAAAGGTAACCAGTGGAGAGTCCAGAAGCCAGGTAGCTTGTGAGCTACTTTTTTACGTGCTTCATATTTGAATTTGAAGTTTTTCTAGCATGTTAGTGTGCAATTGGAATTTTATCCTCTAAAGCTGCCACAAAATCCAAGTGGCATGAGAGAAGGGAACAATGAGTCCACAGAGATGCTTATCTAGAGCATGAAGGATGCTCTCCTGTGCTGGCAGCAGGATCTGTGCCATGCATTCAAGAGCTCTGCTGGCTCCTGCCTGGTGGGAGCACGTGGTAAAGATGAGGGTGGAGTTTTTAGGTGCCCTTGGCAGGTCATCATTCAGCCTACAGCTAAGCCATAGGATCTTACAGTACAAACCATCAGAGAGACAGAAGCAGCAAGATAAACATGCTGCATGTTCTACCTTCTGCAGTAACCCAGGGCACTGCAGGACTAGTCTAAATTCACGCAAGGCTGGGATAATGATTGAGCATTTGGGAGAATCTCATTTGGATCCAGCGCTTAATAATCAGCAAAACCTCTCCAGCTCTGCTGCACTTGTGCTGCGCAACACCCTTACACAAGCACTGTTGGCAGGATTTCCATCTGCCAGAAGAGAAGAGGAGGCTCAGAGGCATTCAGGTCTGATTCCCTGGTCCCCATATTTGGATTAATTTAAACTCTGGACTGCCAGCAGTGGCGAACAGTTCCCTGCTGGTCTTTCCATGTGCTGCTGTCTCTGCTCAACGCTGAACTCTGCTCATGCAGATGTTCTTGAATATTAGTGGTCAAAACACTGCTTGATGAGCGGGTCCTGCAGGTACAAGCAGAAGTTTCTGTGTGCTCAACACCATTATATGAGATTAAAAGCACTTCCACTCTCCAGCCTTGCTTGTCCTGAATGACCAGTTTAAGTCATTGGAAATTTCATACACGGTAAGCTCAGGCAGTACCAGCAGGGACCTGAGCAGACACCTGAGCCACCCCTTTAGAGATCCCCTGCTCACTCAACCTCCCTTCTCTTTCCCCCCACCACAGGGAAATTAGGAGGATAATCAAAGTAAGACTTGTGTGTTGAGAAAGAACAATTTAATAACTGAAAATTAGTAAAATATAGTAGTAATGGTAAAATTAAAATGATAATAAAAAGGGAAAAACAAATTATGAACAATGCAAGTGCTCATCACTCTCTGATGGCAGACTCCCCTTTCCTGAGTCAGCCCCCCCGTTATGTGTAAGTTACCCCCAGTTTATATACTGGGCATGGCATTCTGTGGTGTGGAATATCCCTAGTGAGCCCAGGTCCTTTGTCCTAGCTGTGCTCTCTCAGTTTCTTTTGCATCCCTTCTCACTGGCAGCGCATGAGACAACAGAAAAACGTCCTTGACTTAGGGTAAGCATGACTTAGCAGAAAAACAACATCAGTGTGCTACCAACACCACTCGGATTCTGAATCCAAAACACAGCACTGTAACAGCTACTGAGAAGAAATTAACTCAGAAATGAGCATGGCTGAAAATCAGGACACAGGGGTACTGGGATGGCACATGCTGCCAGGAGCAGCTGTCGAGCTGGGGCAGCTGCAGCTGAGTGAAGAGCAGAGCTGACTCCTTGAAACACCTTTTTGTGGGCAGTGTGAGGAAGCACCAGCAATCACACAGCTGCAGGGACAGCAAAATCATCCCTCCCTACTGCCATGGGAGAGGCCGAGGGCACCCAGCTGTAGATAGAGCAGCTAAACCTCAGCCCTTGAACTGGACAGTAGCAACAGTGCAACAGTGGGGTTTAATTTGCTGAAGAGGGCAGGAGTACCCAGCTTTACATGGCCATTTTTCAACCATTCTGTTACAAAGAATTGGGAAGTTGATCTTAAAAAACTTTCTCAACATCTATGTTCATGGACATTCCCTATTAAAAAAATATCTAACAGCTGGACTGCTTTGTGCCATCACACCTGCACCTCACTGAGGATAGGAAAAAAAAGTTTGCTCTCTGAAACGCCAGCAGTGCTTCCTTCCTACTGCTGCTGGTTACAGATGGGGAGGTGAATCCCAGCTGTTTGCTCGCAGGATAAAGTGTGGGCTGCAGAGAAACAATGGTTCATCATTTTATCAGTGTCCAGCTGCTGCCACATTGGCAATATTGGCATCACACAACCAAAATGGTCCTAAAAAGGTCTTCAAGGTTGTTTGGATGCTTTCTGCCTGAGGTGGAAGGTGATGAATGCAGCTCTAGTGGATTATAGCCCAGCAGCCATGTACATCCTCAACAACATCCCATCCAGTCCTGCAGAATACACTGGCAGGGTTGCCAGCATTTGCTGGCGCACAAAAAAAGCTCCCTCAAGCCACTAGTCCTGGCCACAAGCACTTGGCTGTGATCTTTGCACAACAGCTTCCAGCTGCAGCTTCAACCAAAAGGCAGCCAGAAACAGGGACTGGCGAACCAGCAAGATTGTGCTCTTGGGAATTGATTTGGTAGTGTTTAGGGCAAAAACTTCCAGGCTTGGCTAGGGGTTTTTCCTCCTACCAAGACATTTATCCCTGAGTTAATGAACAAGGTGTTTAACTGCTGCTCTGGCCCCACAGAGCCTGAGACCCAAGCCAGCATAAGGAAGGTTTCTACCCAGCTGCCTAACCTGCTCCATGAGGCTCAGGGAAAACGCAATTTGGATCCTTCCCAAATCCACTGAAAGTATCTTTCCAGGAATGCAAGATGCAAGCCTGATAAGCACATTTTAAAACAAGACTGAGCTAAGTGTTAAAGCTGTCCTTCAGTTCCAGTTGTGTTCTAAGCAGGGTAACTTGCTATCTTGGAGGATTTTATCAATTTAATAACTCCAAAGCTGTTGTCTGAAGTATGAAGACTTTCCTTTCCAAACCACTTCAGTTTTTCAGGCCCAGGAAAGAAACAGCTGCTTGAGATGAAGATGGGCCGGAAGAAGAGGAATGACGCCGACTTCCTTCCCAACGCAGAGCTGTGTCACGGACTGTGGAGAAGTGCATTTACCAGCACGGGCCTCCCCCTTCACAGCATGCAGTGACTCCCACCTCTCCCTCACCCTGACTCCACAGCAGGCAGCTACCACAGCAGTGCAGCTGCGACAACCACTTGTCACTGCCGCAGTCCTTCCCTGCCACGCCCTCCCTGGTGCATCTGACAGACGTGATGCTGCAGGAACAGCAAGACTTACCTTTTCCCTGAGAAACTGAAGGCAGCAATGCGTTTTTAGGAAGTGCAGTGAGTACAGCAAGAACACTTCACTTGCAGCTCACTAAAGAAACAAAATCCCGCATTTCCAGAGCCTTTGAACTGACGCTTCCTTACAGCAGGCTGAAAGAAGCCTTCTCACCAGAGGCTGTGCTGTGCAGAAAAGCACACCTGCTTGGAGCACAGAACTCCCTAGTTAGGAATGTTTGCACACAGCAATTAAATACCCCAATGAGCCTGGAGTACAGACAGGATGACACACAATTTGCCATTCAGCCAAGCAGCAAGGCTGTGCTCATCTTGCTCTGAAGCACCTGCTTTTCAAAGCAGCTCTGCATCTGTACACAGGTGCCACATGGCAATTTGCTCCAGGCTTGTGCCCAGGGCTCCCAGCCTTGGCGGGATCAGCCAGCGGGGGGAGGAGTCACTTCCACTCCCACAGATCGCCTCCAGAATTTTAAACACTGACTCACAGGAAGTGGGAGCCAGGGCTATGGAGGGCAGCACAGGCATACCAGCACTGCCCTGCCCACACTTAACTTTACTCAACTGAGAAGGACTCCTTCCTCTCCCTCTCCTTTAATGCCCCCTTTTTTAATGGAGATGCATCAGGAAAGGGAAGATAACATCCTCACCTGGCCCCATTAAACACATCCTCTGCAAGAAAAGCACAAGCTGCCTCAGTGACTTTATCTAGGCTTTGAACCTGCCTCCCAGCCTCACTGGGTGAAACAAGCTACACCAAAATTGAACCTCATTCAGCACAGCTGACCCAAAATCCTTGAAAAAAGCTTAAAAAACCAAAAAATTACAAACCCCCATACATATATGAAGTTCCCACAGAACTAAAATAGGATGCATTTCACCAGACAAGAACCTGAGAGATAACTAGAGCACACTCCACTCCCTCCAGTCTCTCACTCCTCCCAGCCTTCTGCCACATCTATCTCACTCCTGCAGAACCCCCTTCCATCTCCACCCTCCAGCACCAGGGGCCAAAAATTGACACAAGAAAGCAAAGATGTGAAAACCCTGGAGGAGATAAACAGTTAGCAAGTGGGCCATGCTCTCCCCTTTCAAGCACCTTCACTACCTATGCCTCTGCCATCATTGCAGCAGGAAAAAAGTTAATGATTAGCAGTCCAAGGCAACATCCTTGGTCAGGAACCGGGTCAGCAGCACCAGACACCTCTTTGCTCCAGGTGGGGCTCTGAAGGAATTTGTGTTCCTTTATTCAATCCAAACTGCCACCAGGTCAGGCAGGCAGAAAGCGCAAGGAACCCATTACTGTTGCATCTCAAAAGAGAACCTGAGAAGCAACAGTGTTTGCTCCAGGTCTGTCAAATAGATGCATTCCCTAACAAGGAACACAGCAGGAACATAAATTACAAACACTCAGGTTAAGTCCCAAGTACAGGCATTTACCTGGTTTGGAGGAAGTCTAGGGCAGGGCTAGGCCATTCCAACATCTCTCTCCAAGAGGCCAAGTACAGAAAAACACCAAGTCCTGCAACTTCACTGAATTCTAGTTCACATGCTCCCCAACAGATGTCAAATACCAGGTACCACTGCCAAGCTGTGTTGGAAAACTGAGCCATTTCACCTTCCCTCCCCCAGTACTCCCATTCAGACTCCTGCCTTGATCTTGGAGACATACAGCTCAGGAAAGGCTCAAGTACTCTTGTCTGACAAAGCAGCTCAGCCAGCACTCAGCTTGAGTAGCACATAATCCATTCTGGGATGTTTTTATGATTAATTTCTTATCTCTCCCAGAGATAAGTCTCTGCACAATCACAAAAGATGAAGGTGGTCCACTCCATTATGACATTTCTTGGACTTTGCCTTATTGACCTCAACCTGCTTTTGCACTCCAGTGCCACAGGCAAACCGTGAAATCTGTCTGGAAACAGTCCAGTTGTAATGCTCTAGCACCAGCTGTGCTACTGACAGCATCCAATCCATGGTGCAACCTCTCCTTCAAGTCACCTTGAGAGACACATCAGACCAAAAGACATCACCTAGAATGGGTTTAAATGAGTTTTATTTTAGACAACCTACATGATAGATGTTTTTTCATTTTTTAAACAATGCCTCCACTCCAAATCAGGGTCAAAATAAGTGAATAAAGCTCAAGATGACATCAGTCCAGTTAGACATTGCTGATTCCTGGTGTTGTGCCGATGAAGAAGAAACAGCAGCCAGCTATGAAGACAAGTGATCCAAAACCATACTGTTTGATTTGTTACTGAAACAAAAGTAGCAAGCATTAGTTAAAGGTCATGACAGTATCAGCAAGTTTCTGTAATTTGTTTGTGTATTCCCTAATTCAATCTGGGCTGCCACAGTCAGGCAGGCAGAAAGCGCAAGGAAATTATTTTTGCATCTTAGTGCAAACCAGAGAGCAACAGGAAAAGTGCCCATGGTCTATCAGAGGATGCTGATCATTTTTACAATTGTACAGAGCAACTGGCACCACCAGCTGCTGAGCAAGCCAGGCTGAACACTCACTCACACCCTTCCTACTTGACATACCAAGGTTCAGATTTCCTCTCAAGCACATCCTAAACAAGTACCAGAACTTACAATGTACCTGGCTGCCTCTGGGAACAGCTGCACCAAGAAGGTGAAGCAGGTTTTACTGCAGAGGAACTCTGCTACTTTCTTTTACTCCACCTTGAAGCAAGTAGTTATCCAAACACATCCAAAAGGTGTGCCCCCGTAGAGGGATGTCTCCCCATAGAGGAGATGCACAAAAGCTTCTTCTCCCAGGAGGTACCTTTCAGGTGATCACCTGTTCCAGGGCCAGGACAGACATCCCCCCTCCATCAGGCTGTGGGAGGTGCTGTGTCTGTCTGGCCAATTGAAGTATTCCTTTAATTGGGCTACTGCTCCACACCAGCATCTGGCTCATCTTTACAGCACTTGCATACCAGCAAGCCTGAGAGAGGCTTTACTGATAAATTTAGCTGTCTATATACAGATTTCACAAGTCCACAATGACTGGGCAAAGCAACTGTTGATCCCAGACTGTGGTGAATTCCACAGGTCTCCAAGCAAGCCAAAAACCCACAAGTGCTGGGATCCAAATACTGTCTTGTGGCAACCACGTTCCACTACAGAATAGTTAAAGCAGACCACAGGAGCTCAGGTAGTTGGAGATTCCAGATAGAAAAAGGTTAAGTACCTGGTCAAGTAATACTGTGTTCCCAAATTTAGGGCAATATTTAAACTGACAGTTCTTGTATAAAGGCATCAGATTAAGTGAAAGATGAAACATGACCATGCAAGGTACTTCACAATTAACCCCCAGAAAAGGGATCCAAAGTAGAAGTGCTCCATTGCAGAGGACCTGCTCTTTAATCTAATGGTTTAAACCCTTTCCCAATTACACACATCTCACCAGGGCCATCCCTTCTGCATTTCTTGGCCATTAAATCACCATGAATCACAGCAGTGATACTACATCTCCTTTTAGTACAACTGAATAGTACTCAAAGTTTCAGGCACTTTGTATAATATGAAAGCATCAATCAGGCTGTACTTACACAATACTTAAAGTTTTCAAACTGGCAGCTACTGTTCAACTTTAACAGGGATACAGGAGAACAAGAGCTGAAGGAGCTCACCATGTACTTGGGCACATTCACCCAGTTCAGTACTTACACATTTCTCGATTTCTAAGCCATCCTTAAAGAAAATCATATATGGGGTCACACCGTCCTCACGGAAATCCAGGAGAGCCACCATTCCATCTGGATTCATGTTCTCCCCTACAAAGAACTTCAGAGGAATGTGTCTCTAAGACATTTAATTGATTAATGCCAAGAGAAAATGCCTTTTTATACAATACCTTTGTATAAACAATACAAAATCACCAAGTTCAGTTTAAAAGTCTCCCTGACCAGCCACAGGGATTTTCCTTCTCTGCAGCTTGTCCATCTTAGTGCCACCATGGCTGACACACCAGAAGAAAGGGATGCCATCCAGAGGGACCTTGACAGGCTGGAGAGGTGGGTCCATGGGAAACTTGTCAAGTTCAACAGGCCAAGTGCAATGCCCTACACTTGGGTCAGGGCAACCCCAAGCCCAAATACATATGGGCCTTGGGAACGGATTGACAGCAGCTCTCAGAAGGACTTGGGGTGTTTTTTAACCCCATGTAACCCAGCGCTGTGAGCCTGCAGCCCAGAAACCCAAACACAAAAGAGGAATGACCAGCAGGTCAAGGGAAGTGATTTTGTTCCTCTGCTTTGCTGAGACCTCACCTGGAGTGCTGCCTCCAGCTCTGGAGCTGGGATCCCAACACAAGGATGTGGACCTGCTGGACCAAGCCCAGGTAGGCCACTGAGATGGTCAGAGGCCTGGAGCACCTCTCCTATGAGGACAGACTGAGGAAGCTGGGGCTGTTCACCCCTAGAGGCTCCAGGGAGACCTAACAGCCCCCAGTACCTAAAAGGGGCTACAAAAAGCCTGGAGAGGGACTTTGACAGGGGCACATTGCAATAGGACAACAGGGAATGACTTTGAAACTCCACAGAGGATAGATTTATATATTAGGAAGAAATTATTTACTGTGGCGCTGGTGAGACACTGGCACAGACTGACCAGAGAAGCTGTGGATGCCCCATCCCTGAAGTGTTCAAGGCCAGGTTGGATGGGGCTCTGAGCAACCAGCTCTAGTGGAAATTATCCCTGCCCATGGCAGGGAATTGGAACCCGATGACACTTTTCAACCCAAAGCATTCTGTGATTCAATAATTTTACCATGCTGCTATGAACAGAGTAAGAAACAGCAAGGGCCAAAGTGATCCAAGACTAACTGCACAGTCCCTGAATCACCATAACAACAAATGTAGCTAACTACAAGCATTACCAGCTGAAATGACATCCAGAACAGCTAACAGTCTTTGGCTGTTTCTCCTCCCTCTCAGGGCCTCTAATACTCTCAGACACTGTCAGGTTAGCATCCTCACAACAAGAGCCCTCAAAATTCTCAACAAGCTGTTGAGCAGATGAACCAATCACAGCTTATCAATAGTGCTGTAAGAAGACACAACTTACCTGGTAGTTTTTGAAGTTGGCAAGGATGTGTTTGATTTGTTCTGCAGCCCCAGTCATGAAAGGCTTTACTCTCTCTGGCTTGTGTTCCTCAAGTCTGGCTTTGATTCTGGAAGGAGAATGAAAAAATGCTTTGAAAACATGTTCTAGCTTAATAACTTCACCGTCTGGCAGGATGTCATAACAGAAACCATCTATCCAGCTATCTGTCAAACTTAGATTTTGCTGCCTTTCCCCCACTCCCTCTCAAAGCCACTAAATTTTAACTTAGTTTTTCAAGTGAAATCACAGAACAATACCTGCACTCCTAATGAAGTCATTTTACAACCAGGCTAGTGATAGGCAAACATCAGCAAGCCCTTTCCACAGCACCAGGAGTTATCACCCTCCCACATCACAAAGCTTTTTCACTTTCAGTATTATTAACCCCACTGAACACCAACTGATATTACACCATGAACTAGCAATAAGACCCATTCACACACGTTTTTTGGCTGTTTACACTGTCACTCTAGAAAAGCTTCAGAAGTTTTTCTTTACCACCTCAGTCCCTTCCACATGAAGGTCTGGCATGGAGAAATATAAAAGAAAACAGCAAGGCTACAAGTAAGATCCAAAGCACATGATCAGGTCCTCTACCTCAGCCAAAATAAACATAGATATTCCATCCCCCACTCTTTAGGGCTCCAGTTCTGCCAAGCATTGAGACATTACTGAAGTTCACAGCCAGTTTCCCACCTGTATCAGAACTAACACCTACTAGGAATAAATCCAATGCTGTTTTTACAATCTCAAGCACATAAACCCACTGCAATCCAATTGAAAGGAAAAGCCTACCAACACTTACGCTTTCATGTAATCCTTAATGTACTTCTTGTAGGATTCTTTTGTGAAGCTGGTCTCCTGAAGGTGATGATTAATTACTATGTCAACACCAGTTATGACCGTGGCTTCTGTTCCATCTCCCTCAGGACCTTCAGCAGAGGCATTGCCACCAATTAGAGAGTCATCAATTTGACCCTCTGTCCTGGTGACCATCTAGATTTAGAGACATCAAAAAACTTAACGGTTCTGCAAAAAACCTTAGCGCTACCGCTCTTACACACCTATGACCTGACAGCAGGGCACAACTCGAGAGCCACAGTTCAGTGCAAGGAACCTGGCTGCAGCTTGAGCACTAATCTCCCAGAGACAGGAAAAGGGGGAATGGGTTCAAACTGAAAGGCAGTAGGTTTAGATATTAGGAAGAAACTCTTTACGTGGGAGGCACTGGCAAAGGTTGCCCAGAGAACCTGTGGATGCCCCACCTCTGGAAGTGTTCAAGGCCAGGCTGGATAGGGCTTTGAGCAACCTGGTCTAGTGGAAGGTGTCTTTGCCCATGGCAAAGGAGGTTGGAACTAGATGATCTTCAAGTTCCATTCTAACCCAAAGCATTCTGTGATTCTATGACTCCCAAGGACAACTCCCACACGGTGCATAACCCAAGCTCCATTACAGTCCAGCCTGGCTGACCCAGGTTCTCTCAGGCACCACGTACGGCAGCACGGGGCACTGGGCCAAAGTGAGTCTTCTCTTCTCTCTTTCCCTGCTCGGGCCCTTCGCAGGGACGCCACCCCCACTCCCCACCGGCCGTGAGTCACCGCGGCAACCCTTCCTCCCTCCCTCCCTCCTTCGGGGCGGGCGGGCACTCACCTTCCCCTCCACTTCCAGGCACAGGCCGTCCGCCACCTCCCGGATCTTGTAGATGTCCGAGAACATCTCATCCTCTGCGGGGGACAGACAAACACGCATACACACCCAGCCGCGGCAGCCTCCGCCTGCCGGCGCCCACCACCTTCCCCCCATCGCTCCCGCCCCCGGGCTCCGCGCCCCCCCCGCCCCGGCCCAGCCCCGCACATGCGCGGCGGCACCGCCGGGCCCAGCGCACGGGCCCGGGCCGCGCTTCTCCCCCCCCCGCTCCGAGTGCCAACCCGGCCGCCCCTCCCGGCCGCGCCGCACCCCCCCCCCCCCACCCCCCGCCCGCGGCCTTACGGCTGATGCAGTCCCGGTAGATGATCATGGCGGCGGCGGGGGCGCGGGGTCTCAGCGCAGCGACCCGGGCGCGGGGCGGGAGCGGGGCGGAAAGGGCCGAGTCAGCGCCTGCCGGGGCTCATATAGCGGGCACGGCCCCGCGCGTCACCGCGCACGCGCACTGCTCGCCGCCCCGCCCCTCCGCCGGCTGCGCCCCCGCGCGGCCGCGGCCGGAACTGCCGCGCGAGTGGGGCGCGAGCGCGGGGCTCCCGCGGCGCGGGCCGGGGCAGCGCCTCAGCGGGGAGCTGGCACCGCGCGGAGGCCTCCGCTCCGTCTCCTCCAGGATGGACGCACCAAGCCACCTCATACGGCTTCCCCTCAAGGCCCTTCACCATCGTCGTTGCCCTCCTTTGGACGCTCTAATAGCTCCATGTCTTTCTTACGCTGCGGCCCCCAGAGCTACCCCCAGCACTCGAGGTGAGGCCGGCCCAGCTCAGAGCAGAGCGGGTCGGCTCTGCTCAATCCCCTCCCTTGCTCGGCTGGCGATGCTGTGCCTGATGCAGCCCAGGACACGGGTGGCCCTCCTGGCTGCCAGGGCTCTGCTCAGATTCAGCTTGCAAAACTGGAAGCAGGATTTCATCCTTCCCGAGTCAGAGGGGGTCAGGGCTGGCAGGGACCTCTGGAGAGCAACCAGTCCTGCCCCATGCCAGAGCAGGGCTGGTGCCTCTCCCTCATTGCCTGTGGTTGCATTTCATCGGTTTCAACACCAATTTTCCTCTTTCTCCTAATCTTTTAAGCTCTCAGTAACACTTTTCTTTTTGTCTAGCTTCTTATGAGGTGTCTGGGATGTGTGACCACTGGCTCTTTTCTCATTACTCAGAGTCACCGAGCTGGGACGATCACATTTTCACTTTCTTTTGCCAGTTGGTGCAAGATGGTACAGCTTTTGGGCACATCTAAGCCTCCTTTCTTTTTCCTCAACTTTTTTTTTTTTTTTTTTTTTTCAGGGAGACAATTATGTATATCCACTCTCTTTTCCTTGTGTTGTATTAGGAAGCATTTTTGCACCCATATTTTCCAGACTAGCCTCCAATTTAACACAGGCAGCCTTTTAAATCCACACACTGGCTTTACAAGAAGTGCACCCAGCTTTTCCCAAGCACTCCGGGGAAGCACTGCTGCCCATGTCCCACCACAGCCAGAGTGTCCCCTCCATGGGCAGCCTGACAGCTTGTGTCTGTGTGATCTGTCCTGGCCACTTCCAGCTGCTGCCTCCTCGCCGTGATCCCCACACACCACTGAGTGGCTCTGGACTTTGCAAGGGCTGTGACACAGGGACACAGAAAATTATTCGCCCTACTGGGTGTACATGGGCATACATTTGCTCTGTTGGGTGCTGGACATCCTCCAAATAAGTGATGTTTTCAAAACATTTATAGGGAAATAATTAGGAAGCTGTTGGACTCTTCCTGTTATTACTTCCTCAGGGAAATTCAGTTGGGTATGTTCAGAGGCACCACTTGTGCACTTGCGAAAGGGCTGGCTGATGCAGGTATATTTTTCTTATTTTTCTAAGGATAAGTGAGATTTTGCCCGGTAGTCAGGGTCAAGATGAAAGACAGAAGGGCAGTTATGCCTAGACTACTTTTTCCCCCTTTGGACTTACTTTCTGCAGCAGCCTGTCACAGCTAGAACAAATCTAGACCTCGCTTGAACTCTTGATTCCTAAGAGACATTGATAAAATACCTTCAAAAGATACCATGGGACCTGAAACACTTAATGCTGCTCATGATCCTGGACTTGGCAGAGACATCAGGGCACAGGACACAATTCCCTGTCCCTCACCTTCCTTAGGCAGTAAATTGCTCATTGCTTTCTTTGTGTGTGCCAGTGGAGCTCCTTTTTTATCTCCTCCTTCCCTGCTCTTCCTTCCTTTGCTCCAGATATCAGTGCCCTTTTTTTTTTTAAGATGGTCTAGCTTCTTACATAATTAAATTAAATTTATAAGTCATTCTCTGCTGGTTTTCACCTTCAAGACTACTGCTGCTATTTCAGGCCTGGAGAAGGGGCTTCTTCCCAAAAGCTTTTCCTGTTTTTTTTCCTCAGTGGCAGCTGGCCTGATAAAAGATAGCCCCTCTTTTTAGAAACCACAGTAAAAAAAGAGCAACTTATATCTTTAGCAGTGTGTTGAGTGACAGGGGAACATTTGGCTCCTTCTACGTAGTGTAATATGCAGCTAAAAACATCCAGTTAGTAGGTGTGCTTCAATTTGGTTTTATTTTCAGGAGACCGTTCTAGAAAAATGGATATTTCTGCAGTAGTCCAGAAACCTCTTACAGATTCATCAGTTGACTCAATTTGCTGAAGTCAGGGTAGAAAGCTTTTAGCACAGTGTGAAGGTAGATGGACCTTCAGGTTGCTTTGCCTTGCCTATAGGTTTGTATTAAGAGTTGCAGGTGTAAAATGTGAGATGTCATTTAAAAATGCGTCTCCTGTGCGAACACCAGTTTGATGTGGAGTTAAGTTAAATCGGTATCAAGCTGAAGTTAGAAGTGTTTTAATTGGCATGGGCTTCACTGAGGTACCAGTGCTGAAATTTTCCTTGATTCCATATAAACACAAATTTATGTCATGTGCTGATAGTTGGTGAAATAGATTTGAATTTTTTTTTTTTCCCCAGAAACCAGTGACATTTGAGAAAACCTTAGTGTTCCTCACCTGCTTTCTGTCCAGGAATCCTCTTCAAGCACTTATCACATCCAGCCAGAGTTGGATTCACATTTCAGAGTGATAGGTTAAAAATGTGGTCCCTCTCTCCCTCCACACGTCCCTCCCCCCCTCCCTTCACCTTTTTAGTTGCCGATTGACAACCAAAATGACGTGAGAAGTTTTCCTGATAGTGCAGCTCACCTTTGGTGTTGTGTAAATCCCGAAAGACTGATGGAAATCCTGTGGGCTTATAGAGGAGTCTTCTAATAGTATCTGAGGAGGATTTTCTAGGCAGGTGTCTGCAGAGTCTTACAAGAAGCCTTTCTCATGGAAAACCACACCTCAGACAGTTGTGAATTACTGCAGTATTACTTCCATCAAGTATTGTGTGGATATGGCTGTGCTCAACTAATTGTGTCTTGGATTAAAGTGCCAGATGACAGCTGATACTACACCATTCCGTCCCTAAATAAACAGTACGTTTTCACCCCATTGTGGCAATTCCCATTAAGCTGTAAGAAAAGGGAGGGGATCCTGCCTTCAGCTATGTCTCCTGCAGGGTGCAATCAGTGGAAATAAAGCAGAGGTGAGGCTGGAGGAAGGAAGGTGATACTGGGCTATGACATAAGGGATGGCACCAGTGTGTTCTTCTAACCTTTGTAAAAGGCTGTGAAAGTCACATAAAAGTGGTGATGTTTTACATCATTTGCCGCGTGTGTGGGAGAGGATCCTAAGTACACATCTATATCTGCTGGTAGAAAGAAGTTGGAAAAAATGAGGATTAAAGGACTGAGCAAGCCCTGGTGCTGCAGAGAGGCTGGCAGGACAGTCTATGCCCAGTGCCCCCTTCTCCAGTGCATCTCCCAGCACAAAGGCTTTGGGAGAGAGGATGCACGTGATCAGCTCATGTCTTCACAAATCTGTCTGGAATTTAGGACTGAAACAAGGAGCTGTGACTTCGTAGCCCCTCTTTTAACACACACAGATGGAAACTGTAGCTTTTAACTGGTTTCCTTCAAGTTCTTACCCTGGGGCATTTCCAGACAATAAAGATTTGATCACTATTTGTTACCCTTTCTTATAAATTGGGAATTGATCTTACAAAGCCAGACCATCAGTTTGATTCTTTCAGGTGAGTTTATGATATGAATATAGTCAGTCTTCGAGTGCTTGGCAATCCTTTGACTGTTTTGGATCTCGAGCCAAAATTCATAATTTATATTTACATTGGCAGTGTACAAAACCAGAATCTCAGATCCCAAGATTAATATTTGAAAGAGTTGAGCTTTGATCATTAGTGTAGCTTATCAGCTCAGATCTATTCACAAATGATAGACCATATTAGACTGGACTAGATAGATTAAGGTATCCCAGAAAAAGGCATCACTTTTTAGAGTACAAGGAAGGTCTTTGGTTGAGCAACAACCCCTCTTGCACTCAGAACAAATGCAGGTGTGTTCTTACCTTGGCATTTTCAGTATTTGCTGTTCCCCTCGCTGGCTGCTGCACTTCTGCGAACAGACACAGAGGTCACTGCGCAGCCACAAACCCCTTTTATCTGTGGCACTGCTTGCACCAGGCCAGCTCGCCCAAACCCTGCCCTGGGAAGTGTGAGGCCGTCAGCCTGCACTGCAACTGCTGCGTTTTTAGGAAAAACAGGACTGCCATTCCCAAGTTAAGAACTATGAAGCAAGGTGCCTACCCACAATTTTATACTTACTAACCGCATAAACATCCAGGTGACTGAAAGGGATGTGGTGGAAAGGCCTGCACCCGATCCTCAGGTCTGCTGCCAATGTCCCACTGATGTGCTCAATGACGGAATAGAGAGTGCATTCATTGAAGTGGCAGTAACATTACATTGGGAAGAGCCACAAGTGTATTGGAGATTAAGATTGGAATTAAAAAGTGATTTTGACACATTGGACAAGTGGCCTGAATTGTTAGAAGGCATTTGGACAAGGCCAGCAGGTCAATGAGCAGTCAAACATTTATTAAAAGGAAAACCTACCAAAGGCTTTGAACACAAAGATGCAGCATAACATTCAAACAAGCTCTGAGCCACACATTACTAGAAACTGAAAGAGTGCATCGGGGAAGTGCTGCCTTATCCTGGCCTTGGTCCTCTGCTCTGTTGTAGGCTTCTGCTGTTGGCAAATGCCAGGGAATGCTGACATGTTGATGTGCTCTATATGGGTGCTCTGATGTTATGCTTGTGAGTGCAGGGCAGAAATGATTAGCCATGGACACAGGGCAGAGAACTGGGCAGCAGTTCTACAGAAAAGGGATACTGGTGGATTCAAAGCTGAACCAGAATCATAGAGGCATAGAAACATTTAATTTGAAAAAGGCCTCTGAGATCATTGAGTCCAATCATTAACCCAGCACTGCCAAGTCCACCACTAAACCTGAGTGCCACATCTACTTGTCTTTTAAATACTTCCAGGGATGGTGACTCAACTACATCCCTGGGCAGCCTATTCTGATGCTTGACCAGCCTTTCAGTGGGAAAAAAAACCCTGATGTCTATTTCACCTGCTCTGAGAAAAACCCACACCATATTGGAATAGATAAGTGGTGATGTTATGTTTAAGAAACTTTTGCTGTCATAGATATAAGGGGCTGAGTTCTGTTTGGTGGTGCTGGTATTTCCTGGAGCATTGACTCCAGCTTTAACAACACACTTTGAAAAAGGTATGCAAGGGTTCACAAGAGCACAGGGAATGAGTAGAAAGAATATGAGTTTGTTTTGCTGTGAGGAAGATTTAGATTAGCCATTGGAAATGCTTTCCAGTACAGCCAACAGAGAAGCAAAGAATAGGCTGTCTACCTAGTTGTCTGTCCCAGCAGGTTTTTGAGGATAAGCTAGAAACCTGCTCATGGGAGATCAGAAAGCATGTTAGATCTGTTATTATTGACACAAATAACAGCTGATTCTGCCTGTGTCTAGGTCCTTTTTAACCCTATTCATCACCAAGTGATTCTTAGATAAACTATGTCATTTATACCTGTTTAGAATGGTTACATGATCAGAATAAAATTAATATCCTCAAATCGCTATTCAGAATGAACAAGAAGGTTTGGAAAAGGGACATTATGAGAGAGGTATGTTGCCCTGCATGGTAAAATGGGTCTGCATGGAAATCACATGTACACAGAAGGAAAAGCATTTAGGTTCTGCAGTGCCCAGAGTTTTAATCCTAGTGAGTCCCTACTTTAGTCCTATTTAAATACAGTGTGGTACAATCCTTTGACTCAGATTAGAGGTATACTGCAGAAAGGGCTCCTTCCATGCCAAACCTAAGGCAAAGGTAATCACAGATCTAATTTCTTGTGTTGGGACTCTCCTTAGTCCATGGGCAGTAAACCTGGATGTCTCTCTGCAGAGATATCCACTCTTCCATCAGAGTGGAGGTTTTATAAAGTCATCCACCAAAAAAAAAAAAAAAAACAAAACAACTTATCAGTGCATGCCTACTTGGTTCAATTGAAAAGAATGGGAAATGGAATTTTTGCAAAGAATGGGAATGGAATTTATCCTATTTATCCTCCACAGCAGAGATAGCTCACAAGTAGATCCATTTGTTAAGAGAGTTCAAGCTGACTTCTCATGGAGCAACCAGGCCAGCTACATAAGGAAAGGGGAGCTGGAACTGCAGGCAGGGGAAGTGTCTTCCCCATCAAAGGCTCAGTCCCAGGGTGCCCCAGCCAGGCCAGCAGTGTGGGACCAATGTGTAAAGCCATGCCAAGGCTGGGATGAGCCAGACATGGGGCTGGACACAGGCTGGCTGCAGCACAGCCCAGGTGGGGAGTGAAGGATGGGCCTGAGCACAAGCAGCTGCCGAGCTCTGGGAAAGAGGGTCCCAGCAGGGCAGCTCACGGCTCCATCCACAGAGCTGGTTTTACTGCAACTTGGATCAAGGTTACAATTTCTATCCACAGGCACCACTTCAAAGTTAGCTAGCCCTTCTAAGGCAAACATCTCTGGACAGTTCTTCACCCTGAATACATCTTCAGTTGACTTAGCGATCCCTGTTGAGAAGACTCAAAGAAGACGTCCTCCTGCGAGCTCTCTATTTTCGTGCCAGACTTAAGGCTTTCTGAACGCCTGTGCCATGTGGAGACACTCCACTAGATGGCGGGACAGGAGCCGGTGGATGGCAAGCAGGGCTCTGCTCACCTAGGTAGGAGGCCAGAGCTTTTTCCACTGCTGTTGGTACCGTTCCCATGTCACCTGAAATGCCCCAGGACCAGCGTAAGTAAAATTCGATCTTGGGCCTGTAACTGATGCAGCCGCTCTGGGTTCCTGGCCAGCTGGATGCTGCACACAGACACCATTCACTCCAGATAATTAGCATCCACTCATAATGAGCTGGGGTTTGTTGAGTTCTTAACCATTATAGGGGCTAATCCTGCCATGTTAAGCTCACTCAGTTGCCATTTTTCAAATTGGCATTTGCTTTAGAAATCTTATGAAGCCTGAAATTGAGTTCTGCCATTTTAATCCATCCCTGTGTGCTTTTTAGGTCATTGTTACACAGTGTGAGCTCTCAGACTTGTCAATAGGGAATTAACCATCAGAGCGCTCAGCATGTTAATGGTGTTATCCCTAGAATTCTGACACTACCAGCAGGTAACACAGTTACATTTAGAAAGCAAACTTTGCTGCAGATGCACCAGGAAAATGACAGAATTTAATACTCATTATGAGGAAATGGGTAGATGAACTTCTTGGTCTCTCAAAGCATCACTTTAAAATACTGTAGGGGACAGCTGGCAACAGGACTAAAAGATTCCATTTTGGAAAACAGCTTCTCAAATGGCAATCCAGTAACCTGAGTTTATAACACATGTCAGCTGGAAATACAAAGCTGCTGTCATTTTCAAATATCTCAAGACAGATATTTATTATTTTCTGTTAAGAATTTAGTGTCCAGTACATTCCTTCTTTCTGCAAAAACCAAGAAGGTACCTGGGTGACAAAGGATATGTTGGACACTTAGGAGGTATCTCCCAGCTTCTGAATGATTTTTAATTGCTCTATTGTTTCAGAAAGGTATGACAGCACTGTAGGAGCTATTAAAAATGGGGAATTTTAAGAGAAAGATGAGAGAAGAAGGTGTTTGCAGATTCTATCCACAAATATGCTCTGGGGAAATAGGGACTGATCTGGCTATCTATCTGTGAGATGGCTGATAATCTGAGGCACTTCAAGATAAGGGTAGAAAAGGACCTTGAGAGTTCAGTCAGACAGTCTTCTTTCATCACGGGGATTAGTTAGACATGCACTTCTCTGGGGAGATGTTTGCTTACCTTGTTCTTCAGATTTCCTGGTGCTGGAGATTTCCATCGTCCTCTGCAGAACAAACAGAACTGCTTACTGAACAGGGGGCTGGGCCCTGCCATTCCCCTGTGAGTGTTGCAAGTACAGGATGGATCATAACCTGCATTAATATGGATTTAGAGGTCTGTCTGATGCTCAGATCCTTATGGAGCTCAGTGTGCCCCACTCTACACGGACACTTGGCTGTGTAGAATAATACAGAAATAAATTTCTGTATTTATTAAAAAAGCCTAACTATATTATTTGTGAGTACTTTCACACAGGATGAACCAGGGTGTTCCTCACTGTTTGGTTCTTTCACTGGGTCACTGGGCACATGGAAGTCTCTCTCCACATCTGTGATGCTGTAGGTCGAGAGGAAAAATGGAAGAACCAGTTCATCTCATGTATTTCTTCAGGAACTTTACATAAAAAAAGCAGTTTAGCTAATGAATACAATTCAGGACAGAGTTGCCTGAAGCGATAATAGATGCTTCTGTGAAAACATAAGAGCATCTCTCAGTGCTGATCACAAGACTAAACTGTTAATGAAATTTGAAGAAGGAAATAGAGAATAAAAGCAGAAACATCCCTGCCATATGTCTGTATACACACACACAGAGTAAATACACTCACACACACACACACACATTTTGTATGTAATTGCTGCATGCCCAAATGTCAAGTGCCATGTGCAAGCCTGGCCTCACAGTGTCAAAAAGGTATGATACAAGTGGGACCAGTACCAAGAAGAGAGACAAGGAGCAAAATATTCTCTGCAATAGGACACACTAACTTTAAAAAGAGATCTCTGGGGTGATGGGTGTGATGGCAATCTTTGAAATCACCAACAGACCTGAGAAAATTAAAAGAGACCAACTATTCACTATCTATCACCAGACAGGAAATATGGGAACATCAAGAAAATTATGAGGTGACAAGTTCAGAAGAGTCAAAAGATAGCTCCTTTTAACACCGTGTGTATAGTTACTCTGTGAAACTTATTGCTTGAGGATGCTGTGGATGCCAAAAGTTTAGATTATTGTAAAAGCTATTTTAAAAAATTGCAGAAAAGGCTACTAAACACTTCTGGCTCGGGAAGAAGCACTACAGCCAAGGACTGCTGGAGGTCAGGAAATTCAACACTGAGATGTTGCCTTCCTCTGCATAGATTTGTATGTTTTTCAGGAAGGGGTTTGAAGATATCTCTGTATCCTTAAATGCCCTTTATTATCTTGTCAGTCATATGCAGCCTTAGGGGAGAACATTTCTAGAAACACTGAGGGGGAAAGAAAGTCATAAGGAGGCTAAGGAATCATCTCTGTGTGTTTCTCTGCCCTGAAATAACCCTTGGCAAACGTGTGGGGCCATGCTGAGGTGATGGAGGACTGCTGTCCATTCTGCCTCACCAGCTCCCAGCTATGCCAATTACATTAGCTGCTGCCCTGGGGATTTCTCCTCGTCTGATCCTATCCTGCTGTCTTACAGTTCTGACCTGGTTTTGACATTTGAAAGAGCAAGCAAAACCTTCCTCACATGTGATAGGTGGTTTAGCTGCCACCAGCTTCCTTACTGTTTAATGACTGTGCTCAAATGCCCAGCCAAGGCAGTGTTGGATATCCCTGAGTAAGCGAAGGATTACAGAGGTGATGTGAGGTCAGGCTGCCTTGTTTCAGCAGTGCCAAGAAATCACATCCACCCTCTGCACTCTTTTGTATGGCCACAGGCCCCCTCTGTGTGTCTCATTTTTAAGCTGTTCTGCAATGTGGTCTAGTCCTGTGTTCCTCCAGCTGTGTCTCATCAGACATGAAATCACTGCAAATTTCCTGTCTGGGACATCCTGCCACACGTGAATACCTCAGCCCACAAACATGTACACGTGTACAAGCAAAGTGCATTGGGATGCAGAAAACACATTTGTGCGTGTCCAAAGTTGAGCACACGTCTTTTTCTGCTGTAAATAACAACCACTGTGGCCATGGTGCACACAGTGCCTGTTAGGTTTGGGCTTGTTTTTTCCAAAAGGTCATGCTATCCTTCAGTCTTAAGAAGCTCAAGAGCATGGGTGGGAGCATAGTACACACTGTGAGGCAACAGAGAAATTCCTGTGCATCAAAACTGGTGCTTACAGCCCCTCCTCTCTGCAACGGCAGTCTGTGTGTAACCCTCCTGTCTCAGATTCCCCATGCATGAAATGAGGCCAGTAATGTTTATCCACCTACTGCAAGGCTTCACAGAACAAATCATTACTACTCTATGGGGATAGGAAACTAAGAAGAAATCCCACTAAAAAAATTAATACGTATGGGAGCAAGTGAATGCGGAGAAATCAGGGGGGCGTGGGGGCGTAGCTCTTATAGCACAAAGTAAATGATTCTACTCTGAGAACAGCATGAATATGGAAACCATACAACAGATGCACTATGCTGAACATCAAATATATGCAAATTATTCTGATCATCGTTTTGGTGCATTTTCTCACTATTCACAGGCGGGTTTGTGCTGAACATCCTGGAGAGAAGCTGCTTTTGGGAGAGTGGATGCTGCATACACAGGGTGAGAGCATGCAGGGTGTGATATGCTTGTGGTGCCCACAGCTGTGCTGGGCCCCTAAATAGCAGGATAGAAATTGACCTCAGAATCCTCTGGCACAAGGCAAAGGGGTGAGCTCCACTCAGGCACATAAGAGCAATGCCATGAAAATGGGGATAGTTTTTCTTTCTTTCTGTTAATCTAAGTTTACTATCCACTGCTTTGGATTTCTGCTGGTGGCCAGTGCTATTTAAAGACTTGGCTTTCATCCAAAGCCCTCAGTTGCATGCTTCACACAAGAAACATAGACAGAAAAATAGCAATTTCTCCATTAGTTTATTCAACGGGTCTGCTGCTGCTGAACACAAAAGGCACCATTTCATTTCTGCATGCAGTTCTATTTACAAGCAAACTGCTTTCCTGAGGGCCAGCTTTTTCAGAGGAACAACCTGAATATTTGTGTGTGTCTTTACTACCTGGAGTCTGATAGGCAGACAGAGGCTCAGGGCATGATTTTTATTTGCAATTCTTTTTTTTTTTTTTTTTTTTTTAGAGCATTTCACATGAAAAGTGGAATCATAAAGGCCAAGTCTTCTGATTTTTGTAGCCCCCTGAAAATTAAGGACCAGGAAAATTCTTTTTCATAATTTCCTTGATTTCTGATTATATTCTCCATTTCTGAACATAGCCATGATGGTTGGTAGTTATAATGACCAAATATGTTTCTTCATTCATAGCTTTTCTTCTGGTCTAATGCAGTCATACCAAATTATTACTTATTTCCATAGGTAGGGAAACAAAACTGTGGAGATCATGGATATTCAGGATGAATAGCAAGAACCTGAGATCTTATCATGATAATAATATTTCAATGGTGCTGCTGATGAAGTTTGGTCTACAGAGAGGTACAAAGTTTGTTTTCACAGTGTGGCATTTGGCCCAAGTTACAAAATGTTAATCTTGAAAGAGAAGCATGAAAAAGGGCTGAATTTTGGACTGACAGAGGGGAATTCCCATGTCCTTGCCCTGCCACTTTCTAGGGTGTTCAGGGCTAAGCCTGTAAATATATTTTAGAAATCAAAGTACTTTTCTGCTTCCCAGCAGAGGCAGGAGCTTCCTGTGATGCTCAGGTCTTGTTCTTGGCACACAATTTGGATTTCCATTTTTTGGTTTCAGTCCCTTTATTCACGATGTGTACATGTGGGCAGTTACAGACCACACAGAAATACCCTGAAGAGTCATTGCTAACAGCTCAGAAGGGCAGTCTATGGGATGAGATCCCTTTAAGGCCTCGAGGAAGAAGACTGAGTATTACAAAGCATGTAGGAATTGCACCCTCTTGTTCAAGCCCAGTTGCAGAGATGTGAACAGCATCAGACACTGTTACAGCCTTTTTTCACAGTCAGTGCAATTTCAGTCATATTCAGAGTTCTGAAGTCCTTTAGTTGGTTTTTTATATCATTAACGTGAAGGACCTAGTAGTTTAAAACTTGCAAATAAGAATAGCTATGAATTTACCAGAAAGGCACAAAGAGGAGAAAGACAGATTTATATTATCACCACAAAATTTAAACAATATATTATCATCTATACCTCTATCTCAAAGATTAAAAATTATATAAAAATGAACACAATGTTAACTACTGTTAGCTTGTCTAAAAAATATTTTTTATGTGAAAAACATGAAAGCTACAGATTGTATATACTGCACACCTGGACTTGCATATTGAACTCATGCAGAAAGTACTTTAGTCTTTTAATACAAATGTCCAGTAGACATCTGAGAGCTAAAGACTGTTGAATACATGAGTTCTGGTTTTGTCTAGTGTGTGATACAGTAGTAATATTGAGTTGGCTGTAGTTGTTATATTTTTTAATCATGTAGTTTGCAAGACAAGAGCTGTGGTTTTCAATGCAATGTTTTATTTTCCATACTCTGGCAAGTGACATCATGGCTTTGTTTTGATTTAGTGCAAACACCAGTTCTTATGTTAATAGCATATAGTAAGAGGAAATGAAACATTCACGTAATTGCAGAAGTGAAACGCAAAAAAGAAAATTATTTTTTAATGCATGGGCATAGCGTGACCCCATAGTAAGGTCACACTGCCTGCTCTGGCTCGAGTCTGTGGTCAGGAAAGGTCTCTGGGAGCTGATTTTGGAACCTGGCACAAACTGGCTCTGTCATGTGCTGCTTGGGGGAAAGTTCAGACATACAAATCTGGGCTTAAAAACAGAGGCAGCAAGAACTAAGATACAGTTTTGACAGAGGAGATTTATTACAATCTTTTTACTTGTCCCACTGCCCTTTTACCTGCTCTTTTTGTCTGTACTTTTTAAGGTTCATGTTTGCAAGAACCTCTTCAAGTATGAAGTAAGGTTGGGAGTGGGGTGGAGAGTATCGCTATTTGTGTGTGGGTTCTGTGATGGAAATGGAAATGGAAAACATTTCAGAGTATGCTCCAGAAGATTTTAAAATTGAGATGTTCTGGAGCCAAGCTGGACCAAGCTTTAAGTATGAATAAAGCCAGCCAATCTCAGTCATCAAAAATGCAGAGTGACTACAACTGTGCCTCCATTGACTCCTCACCCCAATGGCCACAGTCAGCTCAAATCAGCAGAGCAGAGCCTCTGAGAGCTCAGAGCACTGTTGGAACACACATCTCTGCATTTACTGTACCAGTGTCACAGGATGTCTCTAGGTATAATGTACACTAGACAGGATAATGTACTTCAGAAATTTAGCCACATCTTTTGCAGTGCTGGTGCACATGGAGTATTTTGACATTACTGTGTCTAGCCTAATATTGGAAGATCAGACCCTTGGTTCAGGATGAGCAGTCGGTCTCCTTGCAAGAATATTTTGCTCTTGATTTTCATTCAAGGCTTTTCCCCCCATTTTTACTACAATGGAAGTTATGGTCTGAGAACATTACAAAATAATAATCAGACTTGCACCACCACCCTCTGAAACTAAACTGGCTTTTCAAGAATTTTCACAGTACATTGCTCACAAGGCTGAGAGAGATCAGCTAAAACTTGGAGGCAAACCCAGGTCTGATTAGTGAGCCTGTAATTCATTAACATTTATATGGCCATTTGCTTCAGTGCATTTGAAGTAAACAAAACAAGGAAAATAAAGAAGAAAGAACTGAATGTCAGTGAGAAACTCCAGGGCCTGATGCCATTGCCGCTTGTCAGCAAATGGCAAATACCTCCAAACCTTGCAAATGCACTCTGGGGTTGCTGGAACTGTTGAGAGAGTGGATGGGAGCTGTGTGCTGCCTGAACAATTGTTTTCCAGAGAACTGGTGTAGTTTGCAGTGGATTTAGAAGATTTAGTAGGAAATGCTATTCAGTTGAGCTTTCTGGGTGCAATGATTTTGACCAAGAATGTTAATTAATGAAAATGTAAAACTGTTGCTCATTGTTTCTAAGGCAAAACAGCAAAACAAAGCATCTGTGGCACTGGCAGAACAGCTTTGTTTGTAAGAATCCTGATTCTGATTTTCCTGCTGCAAGAAGTGCTGCACTTCTGACAGCATGCCAAGAATTTATTCCTAATGCTGTCCTGCAACATGTAAAGGAAGTTTCAAAAGTCTCACCGCTGCTGAAGCTTTGTCTCCTATCACAATTGTTAGGGGATTACAGCACAATGCAGAATTTAAGAAAATTCTTAGAACTCTTTCTGGGCTGGTATCCAGAAGCCTGTGTTTGGCTAAGTCTAGAGGGCTTTTGGGACACAACTGATCTGATACTTGAAACCTGTGAAGTCAGGTGTGTTAACTTCTACATGGAAAGACAGACACATAACTATGTGCTAACATATCAGATGAGCTCGGTTTGGGAGCTAATTCCTTTTGCACTGGTGACGTGGGCAGTGGTTAAACTAAGACCTTTTTTACTGATTAGAGACTTGGTGAGCTAATTGAACGAGCTCTGTTCAGATAAACCAGATGGAGCTGCAGGAGTCAGCACACCACTGTTATTTTCCCCACCTAGTCTTTAACCACACCATTTAAATGCCTCTACCATGTACTGGATTGTATGGAGTGAGTAAAATCATCTATACAGTATATTTCATTGCTCACACTTTCACCTCTCCCATTCCTTTCAGATGCTGTATACTTACTGATCAAAAGCCATTTTCTGGGGTTCCCCTATTTCTGGAACTGCTTTTGTATTTCAAGGTTTTAGAAATAGAGAACAGCCTGTTTATAATCTCCAAAATACAATGTTACAATGGAGACTGCAGCACACTGAGTGTCTACTTTTCCAGCGAAGTCATCTGCTGTATGATTGAGGGTCAGATGAAATGCTCTTCAGAGAGAAAATCAACATCAGAAAAAAGTGCTGTCATTTACATATTGCTGAGATACATTTGGAAAAAGTTTATGTAGCTTCTGTAGTTACCTCATTTTCATACACATACAATTACCTCCATTACAGAAGCCTTTCAGGTAGGGACTGTCATTTAAGATATAAAAACAATAAAAACAGTAGATCTTTTGGAATCACATAAAATCTGAGATATGTAAGAACTACAAGAGCTGGGCTAGTTTCCTATAAAATTTACAGATATTACAAATCCACAAAGTTTATCTCCATCCTGGGGGAAGTATATAATCTATTGCTAAGTCCTGTGCTTCAAGCAGCCTGGGAGGATGGCCATGCTGGGTATCCTGAGGTGTGACTGCGTAGTGCTGTGACCTTCCAGGATCCCTCAACACCTCCCCCAAGAAGTGGAGACAATCACTCAATCCCCAGACACCTTCCTTAGAACATTTCTCCTCTCAAAATCCTGAAAGTGTAAGAAGTAGCTTTCACCTGTAGTGCTTTCCTCTGGAACCAGCTACCTAGATGTCTTAGTTCTCATGGCAACTATCACTGAACTAGCAAACCATCTGTTTTCAAAGCATCACTTATTCTTTTCACTTACAAAAACTCCTCTTTTCATTTCAGTCTAGCACCAGTAAAACCTTTTGCACAATTTATATAGGCCTGTTCTCCTCATACCTCTTGTCTCAATGTTAATTTGCACTATCTTCTCTCGTTCATCTTTGTAACTCTTAATTGCTTTTTTGTCTCTCTTCTCCCTGTCTTCTTGCTGGCTTTGCATTTGAAATAAAAAGCAAGGAAGTTTGTAGACTGGTTCTTGGATTAGGCAGAACTGGATTCCCTATGGCCTTAGAGCTGAAACAAGGCCAACCTGTCTTTGGCATGGATTAAAGCCTGCATTTTCAGCTGTGTTGTAGGAGGCCATCCAAAGTTCTTCAATGAGGTTTTACACACAATCCAGCTGGCAGGCTGCAGGCTGCAAGGTGGCTCTGCCTTGCCTCTGTTGTCTGGCCTTGAAGGTCAGAAAAAGTTGTTAGCACTGTGTGAAGTCTGGGCATTAATGCCACCTCCTGTTCTTACTGCAAGCCAGACAGGAGGCCAGAGGTATTAGGATAGGGTGTTAAAGGCAGGATGCATACTGCAATCCCTCAAAAGTTTTTGCTCTGCCAGGTACTTGTGGCTAAGTCCTGTGAGATGTTGAGACAGTCTAATATTTCAATGCTTCCAACAGGATGAGCCCAGTTCAATTCATGCAATGCTGCTTCTTCTGTTACATTGGTGCTGCTGCCAGTGTGAAGCCAGTTCAGCTGCATCAGCTGGCAGAAGCCTGGGGTTTGATGGGTGCATTCTCTAATTAGTGAGTTGAACCCACTCATAAGTCAGATGAGAACAATCAGCAGGCTGAGCAAAGGGCAAGAATTGTGCCCGGGAATGGGAGGGGAATATGGGAAGGTAAGGGAGCATCTGCCCTTTTGGCAATGAGCTGCTGCATCAGTGCTGCCTCGTTGCAGAACAAAGACCCTTTTTACAGCTGTGAGGCACATCACCCTGCTCCCTGGTGCTGCCTCCTAAGACAGGAGCATGTCCAAAAGCTGGCATCTGCTGAACCAAGTATAGGGAAGGATAACTGTGGGAAATAGAGGTCCATGAGTATGTCAGCTGCTGTGTTTCATGGAAACCCAGATGTCTACCACTGTAGTCTGTGCTTCTTCAGCCTCTGGAAGACAACTGTTCTCCCACTCTGCCAGGCTTTGTTACTAAGAGCAGTGGAGATGTGAGTTCCTACCAATGACTGCTGCTTTGCTGCATCAGCAAGGAATCCATTAAAGGTCCTGAGTGACTTGTTCAGGATGTGGGTTTTGTGACAGACAGCTATCACAAGGACAAAATCCTACAGCTGTTTTTCCCTGCTGTGCAGAATAACCTGTCTTTCTCAAGGTTAACAGCAATCAGCTCATCTCAGCCAAACACTGTGTTAATTCTGGTGTTGTCATCGTGTCGATCAGCAGGACTGTGAAGCAGGAGAATACTTCTTCAGAAAGCATCCTGCCTTTTTAGAACTTTTTATTAAAAAAAAAATAAAAGTTACTTAAATGCTTCATTTGACAAAATTTTATAAAGTACATTTTTAAATTTAAAAGGAAGGAAATGGTATTCAGATGCTGATAGCGAAAGCTAGGTTACCCAAAGCCAGACTGGAGTAACCAGAAGAAAAGCTGTACTATTTGCGTAATGATTTATTGCAAGGCATTCTGTAAACACTAGAGGAAAACCATCAAAACTTGAGAATTGGGAAAGAGAATAGTGAGGCTCCTTTAACAAGTAATACCACTGAAAGTTTGAAATTTTTCTACGTAGGCAGTTCTGTATTCTGATCAACCTAAATCCTGCATTGGGAGGGACATGGCTTGGGGTCACCTGCCAGTACATCTCCCTGATCATTGTCATGTTTGTGTCACGTTTTTTTACTGTAGAACTACTTCAACTACAACTCTGCTTTTACAGGATACTCTAATGCAAATATGTATTTCCCCCAGCAGACACTTCCACAAATATATGCTTCCCCAACAAATGCTCCCTACTATCACTGGATATTGAGTACTGCCAGCAAGGGGTGTACTGAAAGTAGCAAAAAACATATCATGTGTGAGATGTTATTTGGTGTCACGTCAACCTCTCTGTCATTCATTCAATGTTGAATCACCTTCCTTGTGGGACAGGTTGGGTTGTATCTTACACCATATTCTGTCTGGTTTTTAGTAGAACATAGAAAAATATTTGCTCTTCTTTTTGTTGCATCTTCCAGCATTTAAATTGGCATTGTTTCTTCCAGTTGCTTCTTGTTTAGTGCAGTGCAATGTTGGACAAAAGCCTCTGTGAAGCAACTGTGACTGATCTTTATTTAGCAAGGACCTGGAGGATTACCCTTTGAGGTTGGAAAGTATTTTGTAGCAGTGAAAAGCCTCCTATAGTGCCTTCCTATCTGAGCAAATTTAGCAGCTTTTCATTTGCTCATTCAAATAACATCAAGCTGAACACTGTGATGTACATCAGAGTTATTATCTCTGTATGGAGTCTCAGAAAAGAAGACAAATCAATTTCCCAGGACCTGCTGCAAGATTGCAACACTTTCAGAAAATTTTGTTTGGTTTACAAGTTTACATTTACTAGAACTGCCTTGCTGGGACCTTATGCTGTGTGACTCTCGTCCGCTCAAAGCCTGGAACTGCCCTCCGTTCCTTCACCCTTTACCCATTAAAAACAAATAACATGTCCCTTTTATATCCACAAAACAATGACACAGTAAAGACCTTTGGCTCCTGCCAATGCCAGAGTCCAAATCAGATTATAAAATAATATTTATTAAAAAAAGACTACAAAATAACATTTACTGTTACTCCTGATTTCACTTTCCTTTCTCCTTGGTCTCTGCACAGTAAATTATGTTACTAAGTTAGAAACTTCAGTTGTCTTGTCATTGTGCATAACATATGCTAGCAGCTGGAGGAGGAAATGTCATTGAATAATTACAGAAAAAAAGGGCTGGAGAGATCCTTGAGAGTCCATCCCCATGCTTGGTCTGGGTAATCCAGATTGTAACTATATCTCAAAACCAGCTGCTTAACAGTTTTTAAAAGTTTGTGATGATGAAGGTACTACAAACTCCACAGTCATTTTCATCTAGCACAGTCCATACCATTAGAAAGTCTGTTGTATGTCTAATACAAGTGGTGGAGAACAGATAATTAAATTCCTCTTTATGGATAACTTTCAGTCTTGAAGATTATGTTATACTAATCTTTTTTTAAGACTGTTTCTTTCAATTTTTCCTTACAGGTTGTGTTTTGTATTCCTAGCCTTGTTTTCCTAGCTCTTCTGTACAGCCCTCCTGAAATGCACCACACATAACTGGATGTGGTGCTTCAGGCTGAGGCTTTGCCCCTGGCAAACACAATGGAAGTATTATTTATTATGTGTTACAGTTTTAGATGTGCCAATAGCACACTGAGTGTCTACTTTTCCAGCAAAGTCATCTGCTGTATGATTGAGGGTCAGATGAAATGCTCTTCAGAGAGAAAGTGCAAACAATTGAAGGTGAGGAGGCTGTGCCAGGGCAGGGAGCTCTTGACTCCCATGTCCCAGGCTTGCTTTCATCACTCAGCCAATGGAACATGAAAAATGCAAATCAATTATATAACTAATAACTGTGGAAGTTTCCAAGGGAAAAGGTAACTCTCCAGTGGTTACAGCTAGCAACAAAATGACAAGGCAGTTTGAACAATATCTATAGCCATCTGTGACTCTCCACTAACCATCCATTTAAGCAGTAGGAGACTTGGCAGAACTGTCTTCACCACTGCAGAGACCAGAAATGAAATGATTTTTCATTTTAAGCACCAGTGGAAGTAGCAAAACAGGAATGAATGCACAAAAGGCAGAGCTCCCTGGTAAAATGGTTTGAGGGCTGTCTTTTGCTTAAAAAAAAAGAAACAAAAAATGTGTGAGGAAATTTAGGAGCAGTAAGTTTAGGGGTCTGTGAATTAATTAATGAAACTGTAGCCCTGCACAGCCCCTTGGGAGAGAACTGGTGCTTGGATAAAGCTGTTGTAAGACTGTGTAATCAGTAGCACATGTGGAAAGATGCTGAGCACCTAAGTCAGTGCTGGTATGACGCAGATGCCAGGTTCAAGGCAGCTTGCCAAAAGTAGTCCACTGTCTGTTGACAAAAGCATTACGTACCTCATACGTAGTATGAATGGGGTTAAGAATACAACAGAAGACTTTATTCAGAGGACCCATGCAAAAGTCACCAGTAGTAACAAAAGTTAACCTGAATTCTTCTATATTCAGAAGTACAGAGTTGAGAACTAGCATCTAGGTTGTTAAGAAACTAAGAAATGTGATTGGGTGCAAGATATAGCATGTGAGCAGGAACTGATTTTCGTCAGAGGTAATAAAACCCATCTGCCTGCAGAAGGAGCTGACCAACTCAAGATCAGAGAGGAACTAAAGTCCTTCTTAAAAGGAGGCAGAAATTTGAGAAGTCAGAAAACCGAAGCGACTGCACCAAAGTGCAAAATCACTCAGTGTTAGAATCAGTCCAAATGATCTCTGTGCAAAAAGAAAGAAAGGAGTTCAAAGTTTATCTGAAGTAAGATCGTACTACTACTTGTTGTAGCTATAAAACCTGAAAAGTACTAGCCAGGTACTAGGAGTTTCAGGAGGGGGTTAGAATGTGAATACCAGTTCTGAGGTGGGACTTCGTAGCTACGTTCTGTGAGGCCCACCTGCAAAGACAACTTTGCAACACTGTGATTAGAGCACAAGCTTTGTAGGCTACCCATGCTTTAACAACTGAAATGTAACATTTGTGGGAAGTCTGTAATAGTCTTGGATTGCTTTAGAGAACTATTTTCATTGTATGAAGCACTTGTGGCTCATTGGAACCCAAATTTTGGGCATGCAAAGCCACATGCAGCTTCTTAATGAGGGCTGAGCGGGTGTCACCCCCTTTTTCCACCAGCCAGTAAGCCTAAATATAGGTTCTCAGCCTCCAGCCTTGCCCTGAAATTGGTGTGGGGAGCAATCCCACAGGATGTTTTGCCCTTTCCGAGGTAAGGGATGCCATTGGCCTGCAAGGCAGTGGACTGACAGTGGCAGCAGGGCTGCACCGTGGGGGTAGGTCCCTACAAGCACTCCTGGCAGCTCTTCAGTCAGAAACAGAAAGCACCAAGTTGACAGAACACTCTGCCTTTAGAGGCAGCAAAGGAGCTGATCCCAGCCATTTCACAGCGAGCCCTGGGCTCCGGACCAGACTAGTTCTGGTTCTCATCCAGTCTTCACGCACTGGTCACTGCCACCCATACAGCGGCTGAGACCTGCCCTTTTGGACAGCCCCTTTCCTCCTGGACGGGCACTGGATGTGTGTGAACAAAGCAACATAAACATATACACTGAATCCATGATTTCTGCCATGGTAATGCAAAGAAACATAGTTAGAATGGCACAGAACTGTGTAATACTACTACAACTACTGAATCACTCGTGTAACCGTTCTGCCAAAAATATTGAAGTGGGTATTTTAAACAGCAAAGTAGCTATTTAAGCCTACCCTGCCCCTTTCTGTTCCTCCACACAGCAGGTAGATAAAGGTCCCTGTGCTGCTTCAGGAAAGCTCAGCCCGGGTACTGCTGCGGTGTCGCTGGCGCCCATAGGATCGTAAACCGAGGGGCAAAATCAATGCCCTTATAGATAATGGAGAGGAGAAACTCTAAGGGCCGAGTGACCTGCTCGTTAACCGGGGAGCGCTGAAACACCCGACACAGCCGCTCCGTTCTCCTGGGGCAGGAATGCTAATGGAAAATGCCGGCCTGCCCCCCAGCCCAGCAGCCCTCCAAGGCCTGCGGCAAAGGGAGACCTCTGGCTGCAAGGTCAGCGTGGTTAATCTTTTCCCCGGACAATTACAGCCGGCTCAGCGCCCCCTTCAAACCAACTACGGCTTTGCATCCACCCCTTCCACACCCCGCTCCTGGCTCAGCCCCTCGGGCCAGCCCGCCCCGGGGCGGAGCCCCGCGTTCCCCAAAAGCCGCCGTGGCCGCGGGGAGCGGCGCTGGGATTTGGGAGCAGCGGGGTCGGCGTGTCTGGATGCGGGGGTCGGGCAGGGCTCGGTGGTGAGTGGGGAGGTGGCGGCTGCTGTTGCCCTCAGGTCTTGGAGGGTGGGAGACCATTTTTCTTCTTTAGTAGTCGTAGTAGTAGTTGTTGTTGCCACCCTAGACCCGAATCTGTTTTAAATAGTTAAAACTGCAATAAGCTCGAGTGTACTGTGTGCTTAATACGATAGCGATGTGTTCAACCAATATATAATTCGATGTGGGACTTTTCAAGCCTGTTCCCCGGTGGGGAAATATCAAGCTTTTTAAGTGATTTGTTCTTTCATGAAACCTAGGCTTTTGGGTTTAGTCCAGTCATGCTGTGGTTAAAAGAAAGAAGATTCTCTTCTGACCACTGCAGAAAGTGTGTGGATGAATCTCTGTATTAATTAAACCCGATATTCTTTAGGGTCGAGTATCCCCTCTGTCATCGTTGATGTTCAGAGTACGGCAACATATATTTTGTAAAGACAGTATCTTTCTAGTAGAAGTGGAGACCTTATTTTTTTCTAGAATGATGGCTGGATTCTCTTTTTAAGTAGTTTGCCACTCACTCAGCTGATACAGATTTGTTCTGAGGAGACACTTAATGTTTTTATTGATATAGGGAAGAAGTTTTGACTAGGAAGCAAACCAAGAATTTGGAGTAGAAGCGGGAAATGAGACACCTGAAGTCATGGGGCGAAATTACTGGCTGGTGTGTGTTTTTGATTTTTTTTTTTCTGAGAAAAACTTTCCCTCTTTGCTTTATCTTTTTCTTCTTCATACTTTTTACTAAAGTATGGAAGTCTTGAAGAAGAGGGCTGGAGGTTAGAAGTTGAAAGATTCATATGGTTAGTTTAGCATACTGGCAGGAGATGAGACTTGAAAGCCTTTCAGATGTACAGACCTTGACCTTCACCTTGGGATCTGTCAAAGGAAGAGTGTGCTATAAAATTTTTGCATTAGGGTATCCTATTTATATATTGAAGCTTCAACTAATACTTGTAAATCTGTGTGCAAATTGAAAACTTTATTTGACCATGCTCAGCATTACATAGAAAAAGTGAGTAGCCTTCATTGACTAAGCAGAGTGAAATATGAAACAAACAGAAAAAGGCTCTATTTTCATTTTATTAGCGTTATGGTATTTGTGATAGATGAAAACTTGTTTTAATATTCTGGGGGGGGCTTAACTATCAGTTTTGATGAGTTTCTCAGAAATAAAGATCAGGTGTGTAGCAGCTAGTGGGCAAACTGAGCTTGGCTTTGTTTCTGTTAAGTAAATGATCTGCCATTAATCAGGGCAGAACAGGATTGTGAGGAACTTGGAGCTGGAACTGGCCTCCCTCTGATACAGTGTCGTATCCATGTAGCTCTGCCTCCTTTGTATTGAAAAGCTGGCATGGTCTAAGCCTGTGTGTCCAGACCTCTGTACTGCACTCCTTTTGGCAGTATAGTGGGGTGGCCTTAGTTGCCTTGTCCTTTTTTTTTTTTTTTTAAATGATGTTCTTTGCAGTAGTCTAAAGAATAAGATTGATTTCTGTGCACATAGGTGTTATGTGAAATTTTGTGATTTTTAGCTTCTTTCTTTTTCTTGTGTGTCAGAAGACTTGGGTAACTCATCATGAAATAAAGACGATAAAAAGAAAACTAGAGCTGCAGAAAGTGTTCAGGCCTGCTGAGTGTCGGCAACTCTGAAAATTCATTTAGGTGCTGGGTTATTGGCATTTCTAGAGGAAGTGACTAAAGAAGGTTCAGCTGTACAAAAGGCTGGGCCAAGTAATGGGTGTATTTGTGATATTTTCCAGTTAGGCACTACAGGTGATAAAGCAGTTAAGAATAACAGGGAGTGTGAGTGCTGAGGGAAGTATTTTCAAGTACAAATTTCCCCTAAAATTAATTGGCAAAAATAACTGTAGAATGCAATGTTTAGGGGGATATTATAGAAAATGGGGAATAAAAACTATTTATATTGTGAGAAAGGGGAAAAATAAGCTGTTGAGAAACGTGCTTGCTTTTAGGAAGGACAATCTTGTGTTGGCTGGACTAGTTTGGTTTTGAAGTTCTTATCTCTTTTCTAATACAACTGGATTACTTCAACATCTTGTAAAGCATATGCTATCGTTAATTATAAATTGTGGTTACTTTGTCAAATTCACTAACTGACACAATTTTCATGTAACATTCAAGAATGAATGTTGTGAACACTGGTAGCAGAAATGGGTCTGAATGGAAGCAAAATGGTGTATGCACCCATATTCTGTCCAAGTGTACCAGCTTAGCTCATGCTAAATAATGTTGGTAACTGGAAAAAAGGAAATTCTGTAATGGCTGCAGGATGTAGTCAGACTAGTTCAGCTTAGTAAAAAATCCTTGGAGGCTATTCACTGCAGTGCTCCTTAACAGTATGCCTGGGAGACAACCTGCTTTAACCTTTCATGGTGAGGAGAGTGGTGGTTGGTTGAACCCAGATGCCTTTCTGTGGTATTCCTGTCTTTCTTCTGATTGTCAAATGTATTAAATGTGTGTTTTTTTTTTTTTTTTTTTACTCTTTACTCATCTTTGAAAGGCCCATTTTAATTGGACCAGGCACAAAGTTTTTACTAAGTGTTAGCATGTATATTTATGACATATACTTACAGTAGTGTTAAATCTTCCTCTTTTACAGAAAGAGGAACCAATAATGCCAACATTGAACTGGAAGCCTTTTATCTATGGAGGTTTAGCATCAATCACTGCAGAATGTGGTAAATATTTGCTTTAACTGTTGACATGATTTTCTTTACTTGGATGGTATCCATGTAAAACAAGTCTGGTTCCATGCTGCTGGTGACACGGTGGTATATGGTGGTCTGCAGCATAGAGTTTTTTGCTTAATGCTGATTGAGGAGTTGCTCTTATCTCTGTTGAAATGTCAGAACACTTGCGTCTGTAAACGCTCATCCCTAGTGAGTCTTGTTTTCTGTACATATTTTGCCTCTGTGTTTTATTATTTGGTGTTTGTTTGATCGATTCCTAGACAGTGGTCATAAGTAGATACAGCTTCTGCTTTGCTGCAGTAGACTAGTTATGCTCTTAATTTGTAGATTTTTCTCTTAGCTTTACTGAATATCTATATTGCAGTTTAAATAATCTTTTCTTGAATGTAAGTGGTTGCTTAGATTTGAGCACTTAAATTCAATAGTGAGCAACACAAAATAATTGCTGTAGTGAGACAGTGCATCTGATGTTTTAGGCCTCCTCTAAAGGCAAACCTTAAATATCAACATCTTTGTAAAGTTGTATCTGAAATGCATGTATATGAAAATAAAGGAAATATGGATTTTCATTGTAGCAAGACATGGCTGGGTATGTGGTGGGCTTGCATGAAAGGCCTGTCTAGTAAAGTAGATGCAGTATAAAATTACACTTAAAACTACTATTTTGTTTTTATAGAGTAGTTTGGGTTGGAAGGTCTGGTCCAACCCCTCTTCTTTAAGCAGGGACATCTTAGGCGAGTATGGAATGTTGAGGTGGTCCTTTTCCTGGATGGATACAGTGTCTGAACTCTTTCATAAGGGGAGCATGGAGAATATGAATTGAACATAACACAAAAGTAGGCTACAGGAAAGCAGTAACAGAAGTAGGTACTGCTGCTATTGCTTTTGCAGATACTAGGCCAGAATCTGTATAGCATGTCCTAAAGAATTTGCCTTCAGTGACGTCCTCTTCAAAGGCGTTGGTAGAATACATGTGCAAACTCAGTGCTTGATTGGGATTGCAAAATCCTGTTCAGTGTGGCTGCTTACAATAAGGCAAGTATTTTCAGGCAGTATTGCCTGAAAATATAGTGAATGTGAACACAGGAGGTAGGCAGGGCCTCTGACAGGCCTTCAGAAAAAACAAGGTGATAGAATGTGAATCACTGCTTTAAAAGAAAGTCTTGGTAAGAAAGGCTTCTTTCCCATAGGAGTACTTTTATATTATATAATGTTGCTGTTTCTAGTATGACGTTATGTTGTCTTTGGTTAGGGAGGTACTTCATTAATTTTCTCACTGATTTTCCTTTAAGGTACTTTCCCCATTGATCTGACCAAAACGCGCCTCCAGGTTCAAGGTCAAGTTAATGATGCCAAATATAAAGAGATCCGCTACCGTGGAATGGTGCATGCGCTGGTCAGAATATGCAGAGAAGAAGGGTTGAAAGCCTTATATTCTGGGTAAGATTAACTGAGTTTCAGCAATGGCTTATGAACATTCTGATTATAAAAGTATAAGCCCATTGTATGTGAATTTTTCAGTTTCAGAATTACAAGGTGTTTGGCTAGCCTTAATCTGGAAGTTGGAAGACCCAGATTTCATACCTTCATTGCTGCACACTGCCATAGCATTTCATGTTTAAAAAAAAAAAACCCTTGAACAACAAAACCTACATGAAAAAGAAATACCTAAGCATAAGGTTATTCTCTACAGTGCTGCTATGGATGTTCCATGTGTCAGAATTAAAACTGGATTTACCTTTGTCTATAAATGAGCACACTTTTCTTCAAAGCATGCAGGATGGTGGGGGAACTACATTTCAGACATTGCCAGCTACTTTATAGATTACAAGTTGAACCATGGTCTAATAGTAATAATTCCCTCACAGTCCATTCATGTTCTTGCAGGCTATATTAAAAAAAACCAAAAACCAAAATGTAAAAAGCTCCAAAGCTTATTTTGTTTATAGTGAATTTAAATAATTGATTTAAATTAACAAACCTTTCTTTGTTAGATATCTCTGCACTAGGAAGAACTTTCTGATGAGTTTTTGAGACCCTGAGCATAAACATTATTGCTGCTTGTTTTTACAGGATTGCACCTGCAATGCTACGACAAGCTTCATATGGAACTATAAAAATAGGCACTTACCAGAGCTTGAAAAGAATGTTTGTTGAGCGTCCAGAAGGTGAGTGGTTATTTTTTATTTGAGGACTGATTTGCTTGAAGCTGATTGTTTCCATTTGGTATCTTACTGTAGCATTTGAACAAGTCTACCAAGAAGACATTCCTTATACCAGTTACAACAGAATTAGTCAGCAAGGGTAACTCATCAGAGCAGGTTTTATGGGTTCTGTAACTGGCATTCTCTGGTTAAATGAGGGGAGGCATCATCTTGTCCTGATGCATCTTAAACTTTGTAAATCTGCAGCTGAACTCTTTGTTTGTGAAACAGATGAAACCCTCATGATGAATGTTCTGTGTGGCATTCTTTCGGGAGTAATCTCGTCATCTATTGCCAACCCTACCGATGTCTTAAAGGTAACTGTGTAGCGCTTGTCTTCTTAGTTTTTGTTCTCTCCTGAAGTAAAAACAGTCTCCTGATGAATCTAGGCTTTGTTTTGTAACCCTGTTTATTCTCATCTCTTAACTTCTAAAGAATCAGTAACATCCCAAATTCTTGGAACCTCCTTCTGGTCCATACTAATAATTTGGAAGTATGCATAAGGAAGGTGAAGGCTGGAAAGGTAGTTAGATCCACAATTTCTGAATGTGGAGGGAGAATAACTTTGATGCTGTGGTGTTTGTGTGAAAGCCACAATGCATATTTCATCAGTACTTCTTGGTAACACTGTTACACTTGCATGTTTCTAGAGCTCAAAATAGGTGAAGATCAGTTCAGAGGCAAGAGTTCCAGTGAATGCTACTTGTACTGTATGGTTCATTAACACTGTAGAGAGGCTTTGCAAACCTATGTTCCAAAGAAATAGCTTTCCAGCAGCAGTCATTTGAAGTGAATCAGTGAAACAACCATCTCTTTAAGAATCTGTTAGCTTAATCACAGTCAGTTACTTGAAGGGGTTGATGGTATTTATCTTATAAAACTGGAGCTTGTGACTTACACAGCTTCTCCTAATGAAAAGAAAGTCAAGAAAACTATGTTCTGAAACTACTAAAAAGCTTAATCCTTCATAGTGCTACTGAGGTTATGTAGTGACATTTCAAACATAAGCTTGTATTTCAAATGTGACTTCAATTAGTTACTTCCTAAAATTATGTCCACTTACCAAGTCACTTGTTGACAACTTGTATACAAAAGTTACCCTGACAGGTTCTGAAGAATGTTCTTCTAAATCTACAGGGTTGAAGACCATGGTTCTCAGTTGCTGAAACTTTAATCTTTTTAACCTTTCATTTCAACATGTTCCTGTGGGAACACTGTAAAGGGCATCCTGCAGAACCCATCTGCCAGTCTTATCTAAATGGAGCAGTGTACCCATACAGAAATAGAAGTGACTTAATGCAGCTAAGAATTCTACCACATACTTCTTCAAAATTAGCAGCTGCATTTGGATAGTTAAGGCAAAAGATTGCACTGTAGTTGTGGTAATGTCAGCTCTTGCTTTTATACTCAAAGAGAAACTGGCTTTACTACTTGCAGTTGTAACTTAATAGTCGAATCTAGTTATATTATTTTTTTGGTTGTATTTATCTTTTATTTGTATCTTCAAATGAATCTCAGATCAGAATGCAAGCTCAAGGTAGAACAATTCAAGGAGGAATGATGGGCAACTTCATACAGATCTACCAAAAGGAAGGCACTAAAGGATTATGGAAGGCAAGTTTTTTTTGAGCTGTATCTTGCACTTCAGCTACACTTCCTTATTCAATTGAATGCCATGTATTCCTACAGTGTTCTCAGCTGAAATACGGAGGCTGTAATGTCTGTCATTTGTCATGACTGCTTCACTGCTGGTATCTCATTGCTTTTTGGTGAAGGGTTACAGCCAGCCTTGTGTGTGAGGATTAGCTGCCACTTAGGAGAGGGAGAACAAATGTAGGGTTCAATTAGGGTGACTGGCTCTAGGAATAGTTCAACAACCCTTTGCACGACACCTCTCAATCTGTATGCTCTGTCTGTTTTAAAATATATGCTAAAGAATATTTGGAAGCAAAGGAGCTGCTGAGCATCCCTTCTAGCTCAGGAACTGTCATAGTCAGTCTTACAGGTTGTCTCTTGGGCCAGTTATAGTCAATGACTGTATAAACAACTGAAGAGCCAAAATGGACAATGGTTTTGAAACAGCTGGAAAATAGGAATGTTTTTCTATTAGTGTGCTTTTCTCACAAATTTTCTTGAGGATGAACAGAAAACTGGAGATCCTTACTTTGTCAGTTTTTCAGCTAGCAGCAAAGGAACACTGGTTTTGAAGTTTTAGCTGACTGTTGATGCAAGAATTGAGATGTTAGGCAGAGATAAAAAATAACTTAAAGGATCTGAAGTTGCCGTTCTGTGTGAAGTGATTTATGTTATTTCAAATTTGTGGGTTTGGAGCACATACATCTAAGACTTGTACTAATTAGCTTTATTTGAATTTGCAATGATCTTAACACATTTGTTTTGCTTTGTATTATAAGAGCTTGGCTTTTGTAACAGTGCACAAAGGTTAACTTTAAACTTCAACTATGTCCTTTCTTTTGCCAGGGAGTATCATTGACAGCACAGAGAGCTGCTATTGTTGTTGGAGTAGAGCTGCCAGTGTATGACCTTACCAAGAAGCACATAATTATGTCTGGACATATGGGGGATACAGTATATACTCATTTCCTGTAAGTTTGTGTAACTGGTTGTATAGCTCATGATCAGTTAGTTTGTGCTACAGGGAAGAGGAGTATTTCGTTTTTTTTCTATCATCTGTCTAGGTGTGTACATATATGACTGTGTTTATAATTTTTTGTGTAACAGCATCTTAAATGGTAGCATGGAAGCTAATTTTATTTAGTATTTGGATTTAGCTTTCTTTTGAAATGTGGAAAATTGTTTTGTGGGTGGTCTGAATCATTCAACTGCGCAAACTGAGGTTAGAAGAAATTTACAGTCAAATATTATTCCCTGGGGCACGAACATCTTTTCAAGCATAATGTATATAAGGACTCTATAGCAAATTTTCAAAATTATGTTTTTATAGTAAATGAAAAGTAACTTTTCACATCCATTAGCTGATTTAATTTTTTTAGTAGAAGTATTAAACAGTCACTATTACTATGTGTTTCCTGGGAAGGGGAAATTCTTGTACATCTGTGTGGTAGATCAGGTTTCATTAAACCCTTCTTTTACTAGTTCCAGTTTTCTTTGTGGGTTAGCTGGAGCCCTTGCATCCAACCCAGTTGATGTTGTAAGAACACGCATGATGAATCAGAAAAGCCAAAAACTTGGGGGGGACACAGCCTACAAGGGCACTTTGGATTGTTTGTTACAGGTAAGTAGTTCAAGTGTCATCATAAATAGAGACTGCTGCCACCAACCAATGGTTTTGCTGTGGAGCTCAAAATTGTTCTGTTTTCCCTAATAACTTAGATATGCTTTTTGCCATAATATTTAAAAGGACTATGCTGTCAGTAATGCACTCAAGTGTGAAAAGTATCTACTGTCTTCACAGAAAGGCAGGAAGAAAGTTAGTGTCTGCTGACAGACCTTACTTTATTTGGGTGCTTGGATGAGGAGAGGAAGGCTCTCGGCAGCACTCTCTCTTGCTCAACTTTATACTATGTCAGGCTGACAGGAAATGATAATTTCCTAGGTTGGTCCTTGAAGAACAAGATCTTCTGAAACAGATGGTTTGCTATGTTGCTTACTGCATAATGGAAAGCCTAGTACAGCCAGAGGCAAGGCCAGCCTCTGGTTTTGATTACTTTGATTTGGTTTCTGAAGTCTGACTTTGGTATGAGGTGGGACCATGATGGCCTTTTACATGGAGAAGAATGGATGAACAGCTGTTGGTCAGCTGTTGCTGTCCAACTGTTGACTGAACAGTCCAAATCACATTGTCCAGTGAAATTTTTTGAGGTCCATAAAACTGAAATATTTCAAGGGAATGCCAAATGTTAACTACAGGTTTATATGCAGCAAATTTCAAGGGGCTGCCAAATGTGGACTGCAAGTTTGCATCTAATGAAATGTATTTCTTTGTCCTGGCAGACAATAAATTTAAATTAAGGGGGTGGCTTAGTCATGTAACCTTGTCTGGTACAGTCTTGTTAGCTGAGATGCTGTCTAGATTTCTCACTAAAAAAAAATTGTGTGTTCTTGTTTTTTTTTTTTTTTTTTCCTAGACATGGAGGAATGAAGGCTTTTTTGCTCTGTATAAAGGATTTTGGCCAAACTGGTTAAGACTTGGTCCTTGGAATATCATTGTATCCTTTCCATAGGTGTGCAAAACTACTAAGTTAGCCATACAACAGCAAGTGTTGTTTTTTACAGAATTACTCAGTGTGGGAAGTGTCATATCAGCACAGATAGTCCTTTTTTTTTTATGAATGGAAAATTGTGCAGTTGACAGGTGTTTTTTTTAGTCTGCTTGCAGTCAGATTGAATTTGTGATTCACACAGAGTCAATACTAAAATATGGTCTTGCAAAGTAATTTTCTGTTCTTCCAACTTCATACCTGTCCATTTCCTTTGTTATTAGCCCAATTTTAATCAAAGCTGACCAGGTGAATTAGGAATGGGGGCTATTTCCAGAGCTGGGGAAACTGTTGGCAGTTACTGATGCAATCTTTTTGTTTATCTTAATCTCGAAATTTTGGCTCTGTTTCAAGAGCCACTTGATCAGACCCCTGGGAAGTATGTTGATAGAAATGTTTTTTACGATAAACAAACCTTTTTTAGCCTATCAAAGCTAAGTGATTAAAAACTCTTAAGGGTTTTTGCAGTATTGTCCTGCCTCCTCAGTCTTGGGTTTAACACCCTGAGGAAGACGGATGGGAAAGTATTTTGTATCACCAGCCTTTAAGCAAGTTTCATTGTTCTGCCTAGTATTGTGTAAAAATGTGGCCAACCTGCAGCATGGCACAGAAAGGAACAAGGAGTGGAACACAGTTGTACACAGATGCAGCTAACCTTCAGTAGTAAAGTGACCGTTTTTCACGGCGCGAACAGGAAACAGTTTTCCTTAATCAGCTGTGCCAGTTCTTTCTGACATATGAGCAGCTGAAGAAATTGGATGCCTGACATGCTGAGCTGTGTACAGAATTCTGTTAATGTACTGTCTGAGTTTAGAGCAATGTGCAAGCTGTCTTGAGTGTTTGCTCTTTATTGTCTGAGCTCCTGGCCAAAGGAAGAGGTCACTGCAAGACTGAATGAGAAGAACCTGGAAGTGATTTCAAGGCAAACTGGCTCCTGTAACCATGGTTTGTGGATGATATGCACTGTTTTTCAGACTGAACCAAACATGGTGGAATACCTTCTGTCAGCTGTTCCAATGTTCTTGAATGTAAAGATCCGCAATGCAACTTTGTGCATCTGAGTCTCAAAGCATAGTGTTTTATAAGAGTCAAAGAACAAGTTTTTTTCTTATGTGTTTCCATAAAGGAAGGAAAAGAAAAATATTTCTGTGAAGGAAAAAAGTATTTCTGTAAGGGAAGACAAGCAGAACCGAGGAGTTGGGCTTTTCTTGCTTTCAGAAATGTATACAATTTAAATGTAATAGCTTAAAGCTTCCAATTAACTGGAAATGTCACAAGACATCTTTGCTGGCTTTCAGGTTGGCAAAATAACTACTTCAGTACAAAATCTGTTTCTGGTTTTGAAGCTTTCCTGTGTTTTAAGTCCTGAGATGTCTGCATAATTTTCTGGGAATAATCCAGCTTCATTAGCAAGTGTGGTTGCTACAGTTGACAGTTTTGCATAGCTTGAAGAAAGTTCTTTTTTTTCTTCCATGTATAATTTTTGATTTCAGCATAAGTGCTTCTTCAACATATTCATATGGAAATTGCTAGTAAGAATGAAGTTCAAACAAGTTCATGCCCATCTGCTGATCTTGCAGAGAAACTTTCCATGCCTCTCCCATCCTTGGGAAGAGCTATTGGTTACTGGCTGTTTTACACTGAGCAGTCAGGCTCTGTCATGTGGGTGCCTATGTGAGAAGAACCAACCCCTCCAAAAGTGAATCTACTATAAAGACTGCTTTCCTCATTTAAAAAGACACCCGAGTCCAGAACTAGTGAACACTTTCATATACCAAAGATGCTCAAGTTGCTGTTACATGCAAGGAAACACTTGATGTAGAAATCAACCACAGCTTCTACAAACATTACCTTTATGCTTAAGGGTATATCAAAACTTCATGGTTACATCAAGCTTAAGTGCTGCTGTTGAATTCCAGGAAAAAGGAGTATGTGAGATGCAAATCTTAGGATGGATCTTCTGTGTTTACAGAGGGCAGCAAAGCAGGATCCATAGCTTTGGATTTTTGTGGCCTTGTGTTAATATTTTATACATTTTTGATAGACTCATGCATTCCACTTAAAGAAGTTTTGTTGTGATCTCAAAATTGCTATAATCACTTAAAATTACTAATTTTGAATTCACAAATAGATTTTTTTTTTAAAATGCACAAGGCACTTTCTTTCCTAAGGCAAAACATTTTCTGTATATAGGGGTATGCTGATGTGCAGTGTTTCCCCTTACAACTGTTTCTATGCTTTAATAAAAAAAGTGTAAATATTTTTGTATGCTATGTAAGCAAAGTATATGTTTTTCAAGCCTATTAAAAGTATTAAAATGTAAAGTGTGATGACTTAGAACTGCTTTCAGTTTTGAAGTTTTAAATACTTCAAGGTGCTTAACAAAGGAAAGCTGTTGCTAACTGTTCCATATTATTGGTTATTTAGCCAAGGCATACTAAAGTTGCTTGTAGTAAAAACCTTGTGTTCATGTGACTTGTGGCTGAATAACATGCACTTACCACAGGTTTTTGCTATTCTTTGGCATATCTTAAGCAGCAAGACCATTTCCCCCTCTCTTACAAAAACTGTTTGGTCTGAAACAGATCAGTCAGCCTAGTTTTGTGTAGCAACGGAGTAAGTTTATCACACTTGTAACCAGAGTGGATTTTTTGAGATTGTGTGCGACAGGAGAAGTGTCATGGGCTAACCCTGAGGGGGATGAGGAATCTGCCAGTTTGGAGTGACAGTAACTGCACTGTACCAGTAAATCTGTGGGGAAGCTGCAGAGACAGCAGTCAATTCTAATCCAGCCAAGTTCCAAAGGCAACAAAGCAGTGAAACAGTAGTTCAGGATCGCAGCTGAAGCCAGAGTGTGCCAGGTGGCCAAGAAGGCCAGAGGCACCCTGGCCCGGGGCAGTCACTGTCCGCCTGTGAGGCTGCATTTCAGGTGCTCTGTCGGGAAGGATGTCGAGGTGCTGGAGTGTGTCCGGGAAAGGGCAGTGGAGCTGCTGAGGGGTCCGGAGCACAAGTCCTGCGAGGAGGAGCTGGGAGAGCCGGAGGTGTTCAACCTGGGGAAAAGGAGGCTCGGGAGGGACCTTAGCACTTCTAAAACTGCCTGGAAGGAGAGTGCGGCCAGGTGCGATTGGTCTCTTCTCCCTGGAAACCAGCGGCAGGATGAGAGCATAAAGGCAGGTTTAGGGCAGTTTCTTCTCAGAAAGGGTCATTAGACATTGGAATTGCCTCGGGCAGCGGTGCAGTCTCGGTGCCTGGAGGTGGCGCTCGGCGCCGTGCTCCGTTCGGTCACAGGCTGGCCCGGGCCGCCCGCGCGCCTCTCCAGGCCGCTCTGCGACCCGTGGGTCCTCCCAGGCGCCAGGGGGCGCCGTCCCGCCCGGCCGCCCCTCGCGGCGCATTCTCTGCCACGTGCCCATGATGCCGCTGCCACGCGACGCGGCGCGGCGCGCTCCGAGCCTCCCCCGGAAGCGCCGCCCCGCTCCCGGCGTTCCGCCGCGCTCCGGGCGCCGCTCGCGGCCCGTCCCGGCCCGGCCGCCCGTCCCGCCGCCGGCAGCATGCAGGAGCCGCCGCCCGCCGAGCCGCCGCCCGCGGGCAGGGACGTGCGGGACCGCCTCAGTCTCTGGGACCGCCGCCCGCAGCCCACCGCGCCGCTCAGCGACCGCCAGACCGACTCGGTGCTGGAGCTGAAGGCGGCGGCCGAGAACCTGCCGGTGCCTGCCGAGGTGAGGCGGCGGCGCTGCCCGGCCCGGAGGGGCGGAAGGCGGGAGCGAGGGCGGGAGCGGCCGCGGTGCCACGTCGCCAGGCGGGCGGGGGTGACGGCCCGGACCGGCTGGGCCTGCGGGGCCGCGGCCGCTCCCGCGCTTTGGGGGCCTCAGCAGCGTCCCCGACCTCCCCCCCTCCCTCGGCGGGGCTCGCTCTTCTGGGAGCCGTCCCGCAGCGCCTCATGCCGCCCGCCCGCCCTGTCTGGCCCGCGTTTGTTAGGCAGCGGTGGGAGCTTTCCCCTGGGAATCCACGGGCTTTCCCTGCCCGCTCTCGCTGCTTCCCTCAGTGCTCCAGCATTTGTCTTGCTGACGTTGGGAGCTTTAGTCGTGGAGTTCATTCTCTTGGTCCTCTTAAATTGGTCCTTTCCAACGCATAGCTGCTGGCGCCAACGTTATTTCCTGGTACGAATTGCAGGCTCTCGATTGAACTGAGGAAAGCCAGCAATAGGGGTAAATGCTCAATAATTTGTCAGCACCAAAGAGGACATGGTCTCCCATGGTGTAAAATTCTGAACTCTGATAAGGTGATTATTTATGAACGCTCCCTTGTCTGCAAAGGGAGGTGGAACAGAATGCTTGCATTCCTAAACGGCACTTTTCAGGAGAGGTTTTGTATTTAAACAGGATTGTAGTGTAAGATATAGTGCCATAAAATCAACAAAGCTTGCTCTGAGCAAGTGTCTGAAAGCTCCGAACTGCAAAAGGGAATGTCTAAAGCAATTCCTTCCTCAAATGCACCTGTTTCATTTAATCCTTCCTGGTTTCTTTTTTTTTATGTGAGCAGAATGCAAAAAGTAAATATTGGCAGGCATCCAAAGTGATTGTAGAAGGATGTCCTGCTATCAGAGGGTGTTCTTACGGATCTAAACCAGCTTTGCAACAAGGCAGGTTGTCTATTTGCCAGTGAGGACAACAGCAAAGCCAATACATTGAATTCTTCAGAGAACTGGGACAGCGTTGTCTCAGCTGTCTCTGATGGGTTCACCTTTCCCTCTGTATTAGACATGAGAGAAACCCTGGCTGCCCTGCTGGGGTCAGCCTTGTTTTGGGGGGCAGGGTGGAGAGGTGTGTGGAAGTTGGACAATGTATGGCAATCTGTTTTTTCTCAAGTAGTTCAAATACTGATGGCTTTTTTTCTGTCAGACTAATATTACCAGGCAGGGAATATTTTACTAAGCAAGTTGTTTTCTAGATAGATACCAATTTGTAGTTAAGCAGTGTTTTCTGGTTTTACCCTACTGATGTTCTCAGAAAACATACAATTCATCATCATGGAATCGAAGAGGGTGTTATATTAGTTAAGTGTATATAAAAGTATTTTTCTTCTTGCATTAATTTCTTCCATATAGGCTAATAAATAGTCTCTGGTCATACTTAAATACAATTCATATCAATTTTATTTTGTTTAAACAAGAAAAGCATGGAAAAAATTGATATAAATAGTATTTAAGTATTTTCCATGTTTTTCTTGTTTAAACAAAATAATTGTGGCTAAAGAATAAGTCCTGTTCAGCAGAGCTATTCTTTGTCTTCTGAATAAATTATGGCAGCAGTCTTGAATTTTCCTTGAGTGTCTGGCAAAACCAACCTGACAGTTCCTGTTGGTGTTTCTAAATGTATAGATGTTGTAGTTGTTGGTGTAATGGTTGGATTCAGTGAGCTCAGAGGTTTTTTCTAAACTTAATGGTTCAGTGATTATAATATTGATAGATAAAATGTCCATTGCATTTTTTTCTTCAAAAGTAGATGCCTGTAATTTTCTCATCCTACTGCTTTGGGTAGCTTTATAGTTGAGCTGCACATACGAATCCCATAACTCAGTGAGTTATCTGACCAAAGCTTGTGGTGTTTTGTGAGCAGCTGCCCATTGAGGACTTGTGCAGCCTGACGTCCCAGTCGCTGCCTGTGCTGCTGACAGCTGCGGTGCCAGAATCCACAGAGGATGTCCTTTTGAAAGGATTTGCAACACTAGGGATGGAGGATGAAAGAATTGAAACAGCACAACAGGTAAGTGAATGACCTCCAAGATGCAGTGATCTTCAGAGAATTCTGTTAGTTTCTGCGTGTCTCGCTTAGCTTTTGGTGGGTTTGCTAAACCTTTTGGGCTGTTTTCAAGATGCAGAAGGGGGAACTTTGGGGGAAAACAATGAAGTCTTAGCTCTGAAGTGACAGGTACTTTGCATTTGGAGTGGAATCCAATGTGAGAATAAGGCGCCCCTTCAGTAAAGTGGCGTTTCTCTTGAAGTAGAAGAACCCTCACCATCTAATATGATACCCTTGTTCTTGTGCAATTAAAGCCAGATGAAATTCAGTTTTTACCATTTTAATGCAGTGAAGGAATAGAGTGGAGTATTTCAGTTGGAAGGGACCCACAGTGAGGAATTAGTTTCCTAGATTAATAACTGAATTCTGAAACAGCTCTGTTTTTAACAAAAACTCATCTTCATTTCATAGATCATAGATTTGATTTTTTTAATTGATTGCATGTGGATACCTATATTGTTTACACCATAAAATCTCTTCTAGTTCTTCTCCTGGTTTGCTCAGGTGCAAACACAGATGGATCAAGATGAAGGTGCCAAGTATAGGTACGTGCTCTTCCTCAGTTCTTTTCACTATAAGCAGTTCCACCCTTGAAGGACTTCATCTTGTCCATTAATGTTACCACGTGTTCACATTCAGCTGGTGGGGAGTGGGGGAATGTGTTGGAGCAGCTGAAGCTTTCCAAGGCTGTGTGCCTCACTCCCAAAGGCCGTTGCCCAGGTGGCAGAGCAGTTAAAAAGGATGCAAATTTCCTTCTGAACTGCTCAGTATATTTAGACAGATGGAAATTAGTTTTGGCTTACAGACAGGGCTGCAGACAAAGGCAGTCTAGAGTTTTCCTATGATTTTTCAATTGCTGCTGCTATTGGAATGGCATCTTCTGAGGGCGAGACTGTGTAAGCAGATGTGGCTGGTGGTCATTTCTGTTCTCACCATTTGGCTCACCAGTGGCTGTGGTTGTCACTGTATATCTGCATTCCCTGCATTCCTTGACACTTTGCTCAACTCTAGTTTTGAGTCTTGCCATTCTCATCTGTTTTTGTGTAACTGACTTTTCCATCAGGCTCAGAAGAACCCCTTCCCACTGACTTTGACAGTTACTCCTTGGGAATCTGAAGTACGGCTGAATGGCTTAGCTAGATCTGCTCGTGGCTTTTATAGAAACTGGCTTCTGTTTTGAGACTTCACAAACTTGCCCTTGGCCACAAGGAGATGCTGCTGTATTCCCTCTTCTGTTTTTCCTCTGCTTTTCTTTGGGCTGTTTCTTTCTCTTTTGTGCTGACATTTGAGGACGTGGCTTTTCTTAAAAGCAGAGGGTGAAGCATGTACTGATCCTGTGATCTGATCATTAAGAACCTCAAAGGAGTAGCAGGGTTGCACTTTGTCAGTTGACATGTTCATAATGGTGCACACAGGTGCTCAAGTGTGCCATGGATGCACAGTGGTTTGTAGGATGGCCAATATGCTACTGTCTGCAGGAGGCCAAAGGTGCAGAAGGAAAATAAATAATTTCTTTGCCTGTTGCGCATGGATACAGGGAATTGCTTTACTTGCAGCTTTTTAGGTGGTAAAGCAGAACTCAGAAGTTTTAGCTGACATCCAAGAGTAATTAATTTTTAATATGCTTTAGATCAGCTGAATGCTTGACATAACATTTAGTTATCATTTAGAGTTTTTGTCTGCATTGACCCTTGGACAAATCTGGTGACATTAGACACCAGATCTATTTCATCTAAGCCTCTTTCAGTCCTCACAGTAAGTTTTGAATCCTCTAGATAATTTCAGCTATTTCAGGAGAGAAAAAGTAATTTCTAAATGGAAACTGAAAATGACGTAGAAGAGACCCAAATTAACACCCCTGTTGGGAGCAAGGCAGGTAGAATTTGACTGCTTGCAGAAGTCACTGTGTGCTGCCCATTTAGACTGTATTCACAAGCTGCAGACCAGATGTGGTGCAAGCTGCTGCTTTCTAGGTGGCTTGCTATAAGGAACGTCAGGGAAATGGAGTGGCTGTTCCAGACCCTTCAGCTCTGTTGTTTCTGAGGTGATGAAACATGCTTATCAGATCACTCTTGCTTGATGCAAGTGATCTCTTATTCCTAGAGAGAGAAAAGTGGTGGCAGTGTCCCTGAAAGCAGCTGGATTTGCAAATACAGAAAGAGAAATTTTACTTCTGTTATCTGTTGATTCTCTTTTTTCTAGACAGATGAGGGATTACTTGTCTGGCTTTCAGGAGCAGTGTGATGCTATCTTGAATGATGTGAATAGTGCCCTTCAGCACCTGGAGTCACTGCAAAAACAGTATCTTTTTGTGTCCACAAAGACAGGAACACTGCATGAGGCCTGTGAACAGCTTTTGAAAGAGCAGGTAATCTTTGATGGAAGGATTACTGGGAACTGCTAAGACATCTTACATGAAAGTATCTTTTTCTTGGGCTGGGAAAACATGTGAGCTGTAGTAACAATCCATCCATTTGCTTTGGACCTAATTTTTGTGAGTGTTTCACCTGAAACTGGGGTGTCAGGCTCTGCAGTAAAATATTCAGTATGTGTCAGTATATGCTTTAATGAAGAAAGTTAGCTGAGGGCAGTTTTTGTAACTGATGCCTGACAAGTGCAAACTGTATTGGAATTAATAATTCATATCACTTGCAGAAGTATTTTGAGCCACTTAATGCAAGATCCTTAAAGTTGGGAGCTTATTTCCCAGATACTTTATTTTTCCTGATGAACTGCTGCATCAGTGATACAATGAATGGGTTTTTTTCATAATCAGACTGGATAAGAGACAACTTTTTAAGACTCCAGTCCTGAGATACAGGATTTTTACAATTCTCTGTAATACTGATGGCAGCACTGCTGTTTGTATGTAGCACTGTCTGTGGGATACTGCCAAACCTGTAGTATATATTATTTTAAATACACTACTGAAAATAATGTGTCAGTCTCTGGTAAGAGAGCACTGCTGTATTCTGCTTTTTTTGTTGTACTTAATTAGTTGCAAGTTACTTGGAGCTATTTAACAATGGTGTGTGCTGAGTGGGAGGCTTAATAATTTTATACACACATGTGTATGTATGTGTACATATATATATATATTTAAGCCACTTACTAGGTTGATGATTTTCTTTTATTTATTGTTTCTTTAATAGTCAGAACTTGTTGACCTGGCTGAAAACATCCAGCAGAAACTTTCTTACTTTAATGAGCTGGAAAATATCAACACTGTAAGTATTTCATTGTTAATAGTCTTAGAAAATGAAAGTGTACCGGTCTGTTGAACTTAAGTCACCAACTAAGTAATGTGCTTAGGTTCCTTACAATGATGCTTTGTCTTGTTTTCCAAAGAAACTGAATTCCCCTACGCTGTCTGTGAACAGTGAAGGATTCATTCCCATGCTGGCTAAGCTTGATGATTGTATTGCATATATTTCATCACATGTAAGTCATTCTGTATTCATTTTGGTTAAATTGTCACTACTATATGTTCATACTTTTATAATGTTTTTTTTTCCCCTATAAAAAGTTTTGTCTGTCAAATACAGGAAGAAGTTAAGGATGGTGCTCTATAAACGTGGGAAATTTTTATTGAATATACTTACTATTCTGCTTAAGTTTTGTAATATACTGCTTTTAGTTTGTACAAGCTAGCTAATTATGTATTTTAAGTTTTGATAAATTTTTTACTCTTACTATTTCTATTTAAAATGGATTTTTTTTTTCTTTCAGCCAAATTTTAAGGACTATCCTGTATATTTGACAAAGTTTAAACAATGCCTTTCTAAAGCTATGCACCTTATCAAGACATACACTGTGAATACACTACAGAACCTCACAACGCAGTTAATGAAAAGGGTAAGGTGAACCAGTAAGTGGGAAGTGGAGCTGTACTGACTTGTCTATTATAACATCAAACAGTTCTCTTTTTATTTTTTTGAAGGTGGGATGCGTCAGCAGGTTTTTTTGTGAAAATAGGTCAGTGCTGTGGTGTTTGTGTAGGTTGTCCAATACTCAGCCAAATATGACAGAGACCTGGTGGTCCAAAAGATTTAAAAGTAGTAATTAAAAATGATGGAAATTGAAGAACGTGAAGCCGGTGAATTGAAGTAGGTGAGCAGTAAGCTGGTGAAGGCCGGGGATGGATGAAGGACTGTGTTAGAGACACCAGATGGCCAGACAGTTGCTTTCCTGAACCAGAGTGTGCCCTAGAGCTCTGAACTGGCTGTTGGTCTGTTGCCAAATGGGGGAGATACACAGATAAATAGAGGCACTGTGGTGTTTTGTTTTGGAGGTGGGTAGCTTTGGAGACAGAGAGAGAGTGAAGGCAATACTTGAAGAAAGTATAGAGGAGCTGAGTGTTATAAAGGATGGTAATTGTAAAGCACAGCTCTGAGTTCATACTGTGATCATTTCAGTATTACATTCCAGTAAGTATTCTTGGGTGCTCTTGGTCATGTAAATGTTCATTTATTTATTTATTTATTCATTTATTTATTCAGTGGTTTGTGTAGCTGCAGATAACAACTGTTCCAGGTTCCTGTTAGTTTTGCCAGTATTTTTTGTTTCAGTTTAAAATGTTGGCAGTGATGCTAATGTCCCAAGGAAGAGACACCCAGTCCAGGTGTTTACTTCCCCTCACTCCAGGGAGATATAGGCATAAATGTGAGCAGGGAGGGTTTTTGGTCTCATTAAAATGTTGATAGTCTCATGCTGCAATATTCTGGCAGAGCAGAAGGGAGAGGGGAATGTCTCTTCCTATGCACTTTGATTCTTTCTCCAAATAATTGTTTTGTACCTTGTGCTCAGTTCTGTTACAGGCAAACTTGGTGTCTTGAGGGATAATCAGTGAAACTGAAAGATGATGGAATTGAGAACTGGCACACCTAAAAGAAGGGAATTTTGTGCAGTGTTCATGAGAACTTGTGAAAGGGTACTCGTGGATTGAAGATCGTGGTTAAGTGGCATTGAATGTTTTTCGTGTTTGGTACAAAACTAGGTTTTATTAAAAAAAAAAAGGTATCATAGCTTGGTTTGATGCCAGTGGATTGCCCTGACTGAGCTGAATTTAACAAAACTGAACATCTCTGATAATAAGCATGTCTACAGAAAGAAGTGCATAACCTAATTTCTGGGTTTGAATTAGGAGTTTTAAGTCAGGAAGGATACCTCTTTTAAGAGTCGGATGACCTTTTCCTTCCCATGTGCCTGGGGGTTTTGTGGATATTTTGTATACTTTGAAACATCAAATGACTCCTCCTGCTAGAAGTGCAGTACTGGAGCAGTGTTTTTTAGTTGTGATCAAGTGTTGAGTTTTCCTGTTGTAACAGAACAAGACTGTCAGGACTGGAAAGGGACTGAGATCTGGATGTTCTTTGGTGATGCACACATGTGAGTGGAGGTTTTGATGTATGTTTGAAGAAAGATGATGAGGTTGCTCACAGGGATGAAAATAGGAGGTGAGGATGGTGGAGTTTTCCCGTCCCCATCATGTTTCTGAAGAGGACCATCTCTTCTCTCTCACTTCAGTAGGGATAAGGGGAAGAAAGCTTGGTGTGTAAACTGGGTCTCTGCTCTGCTTTGTTAGTGCTAGAATTTGTCCAAGTTCAAGCTGTCTGCCCCGCTGGGCTGGGGAGCTGTAGGGGGAGGTGCCTCAAAACTTGATATTCTGGTTGGAGCTTGAATGCAAATTGAAACTTAGTTTCTCTGCCTTGGGACCAGCAGATAAAAGGGAAATTCGTTCCATTTTAGTACTACATATTAAGGACCAACAATCTGCCTTCTCTGGCAGGTCCAGAGAAAATTTTTGTCTCTAATGGAGAGTGTCATAATTACTGAAAATGTTCCTTTTCCTGTAGAGGCTGTTGGATGAATCATTTGGGTTGGGTTTTGTTCTTCCATCTGACTTTAAATTCTGAAACCAGCACGCCTTTGTTGGTGGGAAGTGGCAAAGAGCTATTTCACTGGAAGCTTAAGCATAAACAACCAATACCCTGTTTTAGAGCCTAATTATCTTAGCCATTATATACTAGAAGCCAAATATAGTATTTTGCTTTTTAACCAGTTACTCATCTCTTCTTTCAGGATCCTTCAGCTGTGCCAAATTCTGACAATGCCTTCACGCTGTTCTATGTGAAATTCAGAGCAGCTGCTCCCAAAGTCAGAGTAAGTAGCTGGTAACTGACTTTTAAAAAGGAAGTTATGAAAATGAGGCTTGAATTTATATGAAGGGTGAATGCAGGGATTGCATATTGTGCAAGTGTGAATGTCGAAAGATTGCATATTGTATCTGTGGAAAAATACTACAAACTCTTTTCCAATTACTACAAAAAAGTAATTTACTGATAATACTTCTTTCTTTTATTTTTTTTTTTTTTTTGAGTAGACTCTTATTGAACAAGTAGAGCAAAGATCTGAAAAAATGCCAGAGTGAGTATGTCAACATAATTTATCTTCAACAGTTTTAAGTTTTGAAAATACTTACTTTTGTTTAGGTACTGTTAAACACATTATTTGTTTAAAAGAAAGTTTTAAAAACTGAAATTACATAGACCTAAAGAGGGTATTAGAATGCATTTTATGTGTGCCAGAAAATGATCTTCAGGATGCAGTTACTGTTTTAATTTCTTGGCTAGGTATCAGCAAGTTCTCAATGAAATCCATCAATGTTACCTCGACCAGCGGGAGCTTTTGCTTGGTCCAAGTATCGCTAGCACTGTTACAGAATTAACCAGCCAGAATAACAGAGATCATTGTGCTCTGGTAGGTAAAGTAGTCATGTGTTGTGAGGGTTTTGTTATGTTTTAATCCTCTCTCCCCCAGGAAGGATGAACTTACTTAATTCAGACATTTACTTGCAGAATTGTTACTGTTCTCTGTGAGTTTGAATCATTAACATTCTACTAATATTTTCAAGCCATACATGTTTTGTTTCTGTAAAAACTCCTCCCTGTTACTGTTGTAGATGTCGGCAAACCCAATGGGAAGAATGATGATGTCTAACTCCAGTTCAGAAGGCTGAATGATTTCTTCATTATAATTATGCTATAATACATTAATATACTATATAAAAGAGGATACTAAAAACTACATGCTACTTTCTCTAACTACCATATCTAACTCACAACTTGTGACCCTCTCATGAGAGTCCAGACACAGGTGGATCTGACTGGCTGTCAGGGCCAAACAATCCACCATGATCCAACCAAGCATTCACTCTAGGTAAACAATTCTCCAAACACATTCCACAAGAGGAAAACAAGGAGCAGAAATAGAAATTGTTTTCTCTTTCATTTCTCTCTGTGCACCTCAATGAAAAATCCTGAGAGAGAGAGAAATGTGCTTGCCACAGTTACAAACCTCACAGAGGGAGGAGGATAAAAAAGAAGCATAAAATGTGGTTACTTAAATTTCAGAAACAAAAAAGCGACAGAAGTTGTACAGTGAGCTTTTATTTGGCTAGTAATATCTTTTCAGTCCATGGTCTTAGAGTTCATCTCATTGCTTTTGAATTTTACAAAACCTTCAGTCTAATCATAGCTGTAATAATCGCAACACAGTATATAATACATAGTAATAATGCCTCTAATATCTCTTGTGATACTGATGCAAGGAAAATAATTTAATAATCAACTATTTGTATTTCTGTGAATACAGGTACGAAGTGGTTGTGCCTTTATGGTCCATGTATGCCAGGATGAACACCAGCTTTACAATGAGTTCTTCACAAAACCAACACCAAAACTGGAGTAGGTGGTAGATGCTGGTTTTGTTTTACTGGATGTTGTATTTAGTGTGTTGTGATGTAGCAGACAATAATTTAAGGGAAACAGAGCTGTGTTCAAATGATTTGGTAAGAGCTAGCAAGATAAAAAAGCAGCTCGATCACTTCTAGCATCAGAATTTGATGTTCTTGTGTTTTCTTCTTTCTTCAAGCAAAGCTGATAGGTCCCATTCTCCATAAATAATCTTTGCAAATGCTCTGTAGATAATCTGAAAGAGTTAAAGATACTCAGATTCTTTGAAAATAGCTGTAGAAGTCTACAGCTCTCAGCTGTTTTTGTACAGCCTGTTTTACACAGCCTGTTGCACAAGTGCTTTCATTGGTTTCGGTCTGAAATTAGGCTGATGAACTCCAGCTATTTTTCTGGAAGGATTTAATGAGCTGCTCTTACTGACAAGGAATATTTGCATGTTGCCTGTATTTGGGTTGAACAGAAGGCAGGGTAGTGGATGCCTGACGAGAATAGTGTCCCAGTCTCCTCTGCCTAAACCTGAAAGAGGGACACATTGTTGCTTCACACAGTAATTGCATTGTATTGTTAAGTTTTTACAACAGACCTGTAGTGGTAAAGCAGTTGAATAGGTTATGCCCCTCCTCCAGTTTTCTGGTATATTTTAGTAGTGATACTTGATTTTGAAATTTGGGTGGGTCATGTTCCCTTGCTATGAAGTTCCTAACTAAAGTGTATTCCTATTAATATAACTAAGACACTGTTTTTGAGTGTTGCAATGTCTTAAATTGAGTGCAGCTTAAGTTGAATAAGTATGTAACTTGAAAAAAAGACTGCCCGCTACCCTCCCCATCCTTGAAAGCTAAAGGAAAACCAAAACTGCATAAAGCCTCACTAGAGATAAACCACAGTGCCAGAGTAGGCCCTGTCTTTTCTGAGGAATTGTGGCCTCATGTGAGGCATGCTTAGAATTTGAGGTGACTGAAATAAATTTGCTTAAGAGTCAGTTTAGCTATTTCAGTCCAAATCCTGGACTAAACATCCCTAATTGAAATCAATGTAAAATGTTCAGCCAGAAATTTTGTCACTAGTGCTATTCACACCAAGAATGAGAATAGACTTCTGATTGATTTTAATTTTGATGGAATGTAATTACCTCATTTCCTAAGAACTTTCTTCCCCCTTTTTTTTTTTGCCTACATCTAATTAAAATGTTTTAAAAAAATGTTTCAAATAGTAGCTGCTTTATTAGGTTTCTCTTAGCATAATACATAGCCTCATTTTCTTTTCTGCAGTGCTAAGGTGCTCATAAGATACTACAGCCAGGTGTCTATGTAGAGATAAGAGTTTACCAAAATTCTGCCCAAGACTAGAGATCTGAGACGAGTATTGTATTTTATAATAAGGCTGGTGAAACTTTCTCTTTTGTTTCTGCTTTTAACATGGAGAGCTACTGTTTTACCAAGTTGCTTATAGTGCTATAGGATGCAAAGGAAGAGGCATTCAAAATGTTTCTTCTGAGTATTCTTTCATGAGCATTTTTGTTTCCTGTCGGAGGAACTGAAGTGTCATTGTCCTATTGACAGACAATTTTTGTGAATTAGAAAAAACAAATTGTGCAGTAAACTCAATATCTTTATCACACTGTGATTACTTCAATGTTCTTGATGTTTATATTTCCAACTCAGACTGGGAAATTACTTGAATTTTCAGCTATTGGCAATAGCATTAGTGCCTAATATGTGATTAGTGAAGGGAGCATTAAGAAGGGCAAAAATGTCTAGACTGAGTGCTATTGTTGTCTTAACCAAGATATGCATCACTTTGAACATGAAAGAAAAAAATAAATTGAAGTGGGATTTCTGGTGTGTCGCTGCATTGATATTGTAACTTCAGTTAGATTGGAAAGTGTGCTCTGAGATGTTGGTAGCTATTACAGAAAACATTATCAAGCTTCTTCTCCTGCATCCCTCTTTGTGTGCTCCTGATTCTAATACAGTGTTGTGTCCTTGGAATCAAATGAGTCTTTTCTCAAGGGAAGATTTGGGTTATGATTCTGAGTTCAGCAGGAGCATTTTCTTACACAGAAGCCAAGTAAACCAGGTTTCAGCATCTTCCCTTTGTGACAGGTTGAGTTGTTGGTTGGTTTGTATAATTTTTTTGTTTGTTTATTTGGGTTTTTAAAATTTTATTTTAAAATTAAATAAAAACTGTAACACCATTTTTAAGCAGTTGATATGCCACATCTTTTAAAAGGAAAACTTTTCTTACTTTAGGAAATAGTGTGTTTATGTTTTAAACAGTCTTGTCTGACGTCTTCTTTGACACTTGTTTTCTCACCTTCCTTTCAAAAATCTTTGCCACAAAATAATCTATGTTTATGATAAAGTTTTCTTTTGCTTTTGGGGGATCCTGAAAGTATTTTGCTTTGTTTTATTTTTTCTTCATAGTGAACTCTTGGAGAAGTTGTGTCTTTCATTGTATGATGTCCTGAGGCCAATGATCATCCATGTTATTCATTTAGAGACACTTTCTGAGCTCTGTGGGATTCTCAAAAATGAGATGCTTGAGGATCATGTACAGAACAATGGTAACTCATAGATTGAAGATTATTGTTTTTAAGAATCTTCTTAACGGATAAAATTATTTAGTTGCATAGTCAGTATTTTCAGAATCTTATTTCTTTTTAGTGGATCCTAACCTAACCTCATATTTGACATGTTTGTGTAAAATTAATTATGCTTTTTCTGTTACAGCAAAGGTCTGTATATTTGGGTCTGTGCATAGCATCATTTTAAGTAATGTACTGATGTTAGTCATGTTTCCTCTAGATAGTACAAATGCTAGCAAGCATCCACCCAGTGCATATGCGTGCACCAGGGTTGATTTAAATTAACTTTTCAAATTAACAAACTGCTTTACTTGGCCCTGCTAATGCATCATCCATGTAGAGCTTTCTGCATAATGATGATAAAGGAATGCAAACTGATTTTTTTTCAATTCTACTTAAAGTCATGTTTCCCAGATTAGAAATTGTAACTTTGGCAGAGGAGTTAAGTAGCAGTGTAGATTTTGGAGTTGTGTGAGTATGCAGAGCTCAAAGTCTCATAGAAGTGCGCACACCTGGTGTCTCATTTCATAGTATGACCAGTGCATAATGGAATCCTTTCACAGTTTTTATTGCACCCGGCAATAAACAGAAATCATCCTTGGTAGCTGGTATATCACCCAGTGTAGCTCTTTGTCACTGAAGTTGTGCCAATAATCATGAAGAATTTTTCACTTTCGTGGAAGTATGATTGTAACACTGTTGGGAATGAGCAAAAACTTGCTGACTTAATCTTTTGGCTTATCATAAGAGTTGTCTTACTACTACTTAATTTTGGGCTGATACAATAATTCTTAAGTTTGATGTGAGCTGCTTTGGTTCATCTGTTTTTAACTCCCAACAGTCACACCACAGGTATTGGCTGTGATAGAACCAAAGCCACCTTGCTTTGTTGTTCCCAACAAAATTACACTTAATTTACCCCAGTCTGAAATAATTAAAACACTTAATCCTAACAAGGCAACTGATGTCATCAGTGTGAGGTTGCATTTTCATAGCCTAATGAAAATCTGGGGAGCCAAAGCAACTGCAGCATGGAATTCAGTAAATTCCTTGTTTGTCACAAATTTGTCTGCATGTTGCTGTTCCAAAAATAGCCTGACTCCATCTGCAGCAAAGCAGGTTTTTATGATCCTATATGTGATACTTCAAACTTGAGTTTCTATAAGCTTGTTTTGTCATTAACAAGTTTGTGCCTTTTCTTACCTTTGTCAGCTGAACAACTGGGTGCATTTGCAGCTGGTGTCAAGCAGATGTTGGAAGATGTACAAGAGCGCCTTGTCTATAGGACACACATTTACATTCAGACTGACATCACCGGCTACAAGCCTGCGCCGGGCGACCTCGCCTATCCTGACAAGCTGGAAATGATGGAGGTACAGCCTCAGCTTTTTCATTGTCCTTGGTTTTGTACATGCAACATATGCAGTTGTGCACTATGGTGCTTTGCAGCTTGGGTTTTCCTGTTCTTAAGTGTATTTAGTATTACTGGCATTTTTCAATTGACACCTGCTGATTAAATTATAACCCTAAACTAGATGTCTACGTTTTATGTCAAACTTAGTGACAATGGCAATAGTTCTCACAGTTAACAGTTTTATCAAAACTTGAAGCTTCTGAATTTTTATTTACATTACCTATTTAAGTAATAGGTATTACCCAATGTGTTTTCTAGTTGAGCTAGAAGAAGAGCTTGAAGAGATGCTTTAGACAGTCACAGTTAGCTGCAAGTATTTTTTAAGAATTACTGGTCAACTAGCTTTTGGTAGGCATGTGTGTCCCATGTGCTCAGGCAGTATGAGAGGAGACTTGCTTTAGATAATTAAACATGTTAGCAATGGCTTCCAGAAGCCCTTTTCAAGTTCTTATCAGTATTAGCAATTTTTTTAGTTATTCCAAGCCCTTTGAGTCAATGTTCCTGTTGAAATGGGTCAATCTAATTCTACTTACTTTAAGAGGTTAATACTATATTGTTGGAAGTTTCAGAATGAAACAACTCACAGAAATAAATGAGAAACCTTTCATGAGTTTTTGACTAGGACAAGCTGTGACTGTGTGAAGACTACATGGAAGCAGTAAAGCATAGTAAAGATCCCCCTCCAAATAACTATTGCCATTCACTTTATAACGGGAGGCCCAAGCTGTCAAAGGACTGAGGTGGCTGAGAATGGCCTTTCCAGCATGGATTGGCAACATCCACATTTTATTGCTGCATCCTGCTTTCCACTTAGCTGCCAGAATAGCTGGTGTTGCTTAGAAAATTGTAGGACTTAGTTCCAGCTGACCAGTTGGTAGAGAAGCTGCTGTTTGACTTCAGAATCAGAACATTATTTATAAAAAATACAGAAGCTATCTATCTATCTGTGTGTCTGTCTTATCTCTCTCTTCTCTCTACCTACCTACCTAAAATATACGTATTTTGCTGTGGGCTGAAAGACATTAACATTGTGTGACTGTACCTTACTGGGCTCAATTCTTGCCTGCAAACAGACAAAACACTGTGAGAAAATTACCAGTAGTGAACTCGTGTTGCTATGATATTGTCTTTATACACATGTAAAGCTTTTGTTGTGCTACAGTTTGTACTTCGGCAATTTTGTGGGATATCCACAGGATTTTAAACCCTGAAGCTAGTGAGTCTGTTGAGTACATGCTCTTTGTACTGAAAGTTTAAAGACTAATGAGCATCTTTATGCAAGTGATTCTGCTCTTTGGTCTGTATGATGCCTTATTTTCAATCAAAGGTCCTATGGCCTTTCAGTTAAAGAAGAGAAAGTTCATTCCAAATTGACAAATTATGCTTCTCTTCATATGTCCTCATAAGACTTCAGTTTTTGCCTGGTTTGAGATTCATTTTGCTACTTGATTGCTTTTAAACCTCAAAACCTTGCTATTTAGAGAGACCTTCTGTCTTAGTAAATAAATTATTAAAATGTTAAAAGCACAGGGCAGAAATGTTTCTTGTGCTATTCTGCTCAAATATTAATGCAGTTCTTTGCCTATTCTTTCTGCCTCTTGTTGCTTTGAAGCTGACTAAGTACTGGAAAAGGTTGAAGTGTGGAAATGTTGAGTAATGTTAGGGGAAGGCTTTTGGTTGAACTCTCACAGGGAATAAACTAGAGAGTACTTTTGGGCCATCTGCACATGTCATTTATGGAAATAAAGCCATCAAAAATTATCTGTTTAAAATCCAAGTGTTGAACTGGGTTATCCTATTTTGAACTTTTCTTTTTAGATGACTTTATAGGTCTTTATTGAGACATCAGTAAAACAGGCAAAATGGAAAGAACAGTGCTTTACACAGATATGTATTTGTGAATCTTTATCATATTGCAGTATTTCTGCCACTGTTTTGGAAACATCTGCCTATTTCTTCTAAATGTCTTTGAAACACTGGAAGCTGAGTGTAGCTGATTTCTTTTGCAATTCAGCATGCTTTTATCTGTTGTAACCAAAGCAGTGTTATGTGATATTAAAATATTTTTGTGTATCTTTCTTTGCAGCAAATTGCACAGAGTTTGAAAGAGGAACAGAAGAAGCTGCCATCTGAAGTTTCATTTTCAGATGTCCGGCTAGAAGATCCTGAGTCCTGCAGCTTAGTTAAATCTGGTATGAAATACATCTCATGTTGTCAAATTAATGCATAAAGCTCATGGAATGTGAAGCATTTACTTGAACCATCTGTGAGAAACTTACATGTATCTTAAAGGGTTATTTTCCTAGACAAATTCATAAACAATTTTTAGAGGTGAACTTTGTCTCGAAGTTTTATTTTGTATTTTGTATGAGAAACAGCCTAATCTTGTTATTTTCTTTGTGCTTCGAGTGCAGTCCATTATATGAAGCAACTACTTTTGCAACCAACAGCATCTATTGTACTTTGTATAAACCTGAGCTTTTGTAATCTCCACTGAAAAGCATCCATGCCATCAAGATGTGTACTTGAGGATGCTTTTGTTTGTTAGCTGTACTAAGATGGGAAAGGTGTGTCAGGCATGTCTCTTAAATTATAGGTATTTAAAATAATTCAGAATTTACTTCTTGACATTTTAAACATGTGACCTATGTGTCTGTAAATTACAGAAAACTGGAATAAAATTTCATAAAATGTGGCTGTTCTGATGCCAGTCATTTGAATGTTAGAAATTTTTAAATTACTATCAAAAATCCATTAAGAATTTCTCTTTTTATTTTATCATTGTTCAGAATGGTAAAGTGTTATTATTTTCCCAGCAGCATCTTTCTCAGCTCTTTATCACTTCTTGTATTCCTTTTGATACATGGTAGTTTCTTGCTTTTGGCTTGGAAAGTCTGTAGAGGTGTTTCTAGCTGGACTCCACAAATCCCATTGAGAATGGAGTTCATTGTACTTCACCCCTGGTGTATGGAATTTGCAAGTCTTGTAAATCTCACCTGCACTTAGGAGATGGAAGGAACCTATATGGTATAATTTGAAGATATGTGTTTGAGATAATTTGGATTATTTGTCCTTCAGAGGTGCCTCTCTCCCATTTCAGGACCTGCAGGAGTAGCTGAAGTGACTAATAAATGGCCTAGGAACCTCCAACTGATATAAGATTTTACAGACTTTCTAATTACTGTGACAATAAATTTATAGTTGCAAAAGGTAGAAAGATATTACTGGATTATTTCAGATGATTTCTTCACTGATCCCATAAACACAAGTGCATTTTCCACTAGCAGGTGAAACTACAAAAATTTTACTTTTTTTTAATGGTTGGTATTTGAAATCAGAGTTCTAATGCTATTGACTCAGCTGTTTTGCAGCTTGGTTTAAGGACAAAATTAAAACAGACTTCTGTCTGTCAGGTGTTGAGAAAATCCATTTTGAGCATACTGTGTTACTGTGAAGGTTACCCAGGAGGAGCACTTTTTTATGTTTACAATAACCTCATGACAAAATTGGTTTTGCTGTTATTTTTACAGTTCATAAATTATGTTTAAACCTATATTTTTTGCAGCTGTTAAATCCATGTAGGATTATCCCCAGCAGAAAGGAAAGAGTGAAGAAATAGAATGTTTTTTTCTTTTTTTTTTTTCCCCTAAGCATTTCCTGTAAGTCCATGATCTCTAACTATTTATTTTTCCTCTTTTCTCCTGTGCGATTTGTTTTTCAGTAACTGATGACTTCAGCTGTTTAGCTGAGTGGGGGGTGTGTTTCATAGGAGACATGCCTGTAACACTAACTTATTCAAAAAGGTTGAGCTGGGTTACCCCTGAAAGCAAATTCATGTCTTTCACAGGCTTGTGCTCCATTCCTATCAGAAATCTAGTACTGACCTGTTCAGAAGGGAAAGAAAAAATTAACCTGTTTGGGTAAAAGAAAATGTCATATATCTGTGTAGAGAGTATAAAATGGAATTTTATATTACAATCGATATTACAGTCTCCTTTGTTTGGAAGGACAGACGGGCAAGCTTTTCATGTGTGTATTTTGCTTTTAAACAGGTTCAGCTGAATCCCTTAATCCCAGGCATCAGAGCACGATTTCACCTGCAGATCTGCATGGAATGTGGTATCCTACTGTCAGAAGGACTCTAGTGTGTCTCTCCAAACTGTACAGATGTATAGATGTATGCAAAAATTTCTTTATCTAATTTTTAAGTTGAAGTTATAAAGTGTGTAGAGCACCATGCCTAATATTTTAATACAAACTAGGAATGGACAATTACTGGCCTCTAACCTCTTGATCTTTCTGCTGCTATCTTTATGTAAAACAAGTGAACTGACAAATTTAGGTCATCATTTCCAAGACAGTTTTATATTTGTAGAATTAGAAAAATAGCACTGGTTTGTACATCTATTGCTTTTGCTGTTACAGAAATAATTTAGTGTCTGATGTTCAAGATACTGCTCTCACCAAAGCTGAGGAGTGAATAGCACAAGAAAAAATAGAAAGTTCTGGTTCAATTACCAGGAATGATTCTATTGCTGAAATTACTGGATGAATGTGTTTGTGTGATGTCTCTGGTCTTAAAAATGGTGACTGTACTGCTTCTACATTTTGAAAATGTTTTGAATTTTTTTTGGTGGCACATCTCTTTATGTTCCAAAATATAGGAACACATTTCCAAAGTTTAAGACAGCAGAAAGCTTCATGTCTAGCAGAAACAAAAGCAATGTTTACTTAACACATATTGTAAGACTTTCACATTAGAATCTGTTATCAGCATACAAGGCTGATAAGTCTCTGAGGAAACTAATGCAAGCATTTTTGCTTTTCTGCATGTGTTGTATCTTTATTAGACACATGTAATGGATTTCAAAATATCTTTGATGGGTGTTACATGAAACTCCTGCCAAGATGCTAGTGCTAAAAAAGAAGCCAGAAAATACTAATGCTTTATTGCTTAAAATATCAATCCCACTAAAATAGATGACTATTTGCCCTTGTTTTCAGCTAGACCTTTGTAAATGAGGTGATTTCTGCATTGTTTACAGTGTGTCTGCACAGAGGTTAATTTAGCTTTCCCCTGAGACACTGTAGCAGAACCCCTTGCCTGTACCCTGTAGATAGGGAATACATGAGTGAAGTGGTGCTGGCAAGTGTGGGGCAGTCAGGGCTCTGTTGCAGTGCTGGTGGGAGCAGCCTGTGTTCCTGTGGCTGGCTCAGCCATAGGATCATATTGCTGCCACTTAAGCACTTGCACCGTGTCCCCTGGGCCATGGAAGCTGTCATGTTTGTTTACTAAGCTGTCACAAATGTGAGGTAATTTGAGTCTGCCTGAGGTTAGCTCACTCGAATGATCCCATGTCTGCTGCAGATGTAGCACAGGTAGTTGCCCTGACACAGGAAGAAGTGTCTGGTCAGGTTACCCAGTACACACCATTCATGCTGTTGGCTCTGAATGTGTGAGGTGTCACTGACCATGTCACTACCCAGGTGCCAGTTCAGAGCTGCAGGGTTAGCTGGGGAGGCTCGTGTGGGTACCTGCATCCAACCTCAGTGGTTGTAGCAAGCTTTTGTATGTGAATGCTCCATCCTCTGTCACTGCACTTAGCCAACGTGCTTGTAGCTAGTTAATCTGCAGTTTTATAAGCTGTAAACACATCGTTTATAAGCTGGTAAACACATAAGATGGTAAGCACATCGTGCAACTCTTAAAATTCTGACTTAGCTTTGCTAATGCTTTTGTTGGTGTTTTTTTTCCTTTTCCTCTTTCCTGCAGAGGGCAGTGTTTCAGGGATTATCACAAGAGGCCTTATCTGCCTGCATCCAGTCGCTGCTGGGAGCTGCTGATTCCATAAGCAAAAACAAGGTCAGAATCTGTGCTTTGGGTATGTTTTTCACAGCCCCCAGCCCCTTGTATATCTAAAGTCATGAAGCAGTGGTTCAGAATTCTGTTAAAATCTTAGTCAAAGCATGTTCCTCTGCCCCCAGAGACTGGATGGATTTGCCAGTTCTTAGTTATGGTTAATGTATTGCAGGGCAAAAATAATGATTCACATGGTATTCTGTCTGAAAAGGTGGAATACAGATTGCAGCAGTCGTGTTTACAGGCTGCTCTAACTCATGGGAATTCAGTGAAGTGATGCCTAAAGGGAAATTTCAGCTAGAGGACTTTGTATTTATTTTTACTGCCTGTTACTCTTTTCTCTTTTTCTCTGCCTCCATTGTTTGAATTTTTAAAAATCTTTCTAATTTATGTTCACTGGGAAGAAGTTTTAAGTATTCTCCGCTCAGAACTGTATGATGTCAAAAGGTTTGATCTGATGTATTGCTCAGAATTCAACGCAGATTCATCAAGTAATTTAAACTTTAACTGTGTTTAAGTAGTTGGAGTAAACTTTCTTTTTCCTGTCACAGTTCCTTTAAATCCTGTAGTAATTTGCTAATTCCTAACAACCAGGTAGTGAATTAAAAAAGAAAAGTCTTAGTAGGCTAAAATTGTTGGATTTTTATAAGCAGTAAATATTTAGTAATGAAAAGGGTTTTAGTTCTGATTGGAAATTATCTGTTTTAAAGTGTCTCTTTTGAGCATCCTTTGAAAAAATCTGTTAAACATAGCATCTTTAAAAAGAAATGCAAGCTACACTTCCCTTTAACTTGAGCAGATAACGATTTCAGTGTAACTGATTTCAGAATTCTGCAGTTAAATATTAATTCCAGCACTGTGTACCTGGTTAGCATTGACTTAAAAGTATTGCAGAGAATGAAACTCATCCTGCAATGAACCCTAAATAGGCTGGCCCAGAACTAGGATCTCTACCACTTTGTTCTTGATGCATGTTAATTTAATGTTATCTAGTGAAATGATGCATATGAGAATTAAAAAAAAAAAACAAAAAGCCAAGCCCAAACAACTCAAGAAGCCCTTTCCACTACTCATTTTTAGTGAAATTTCTATTTGTTGAAACTGCAGATTTAAATCTGATTTCTTCTTTTCTGTTTTATTTAACATTATATCAAGGAAAGTCCTCCTCCAGCTTGCAAAAGCAAATTTGAATTCTAGAGTCCTCCTCCTTTTACCTCAATGAGCCATGAACTTTAAAGATTAAAACCAGCACACAGTATAAAGCATGTAGTTAAAATAACAAGCAGTGCAAAACGGATCGTTTAGATGGAGTGAACTTGGCCTTCTTTTACTCTTTGTGTCTTTGCTGTACTGTTTAGAAATTAACTAAGCTTTGTGTTTAATGACATGAGAAAAATGTGTTGTAAGACCTCTGCAGAACAGCGGAGTTAATTAAAATTATTTACAGGAACACTGACTTTTTTTAGTCATTGTAATGATGAAAGCAAATTCAGAACCTCATGTTTTTCAACTATAAATTATATGAATTACATGAAATAATTCCTCTCTCAGAAGAAGAATAAATTTGTATCTTTCAAATAGTGGATACCTTTACTTAATGAGGACATTTAGTAATATGGCTGTGTAATCTAATTCTTCTAAGAAATGGGAATAAAGTATCCCATTAAAGTGCAAGTAATGCTTCTGTAGTGCAGTGTATTAGGAATAGTACAGAAGTGGGATTTGTTGATCCCAGAGTGTAGTTAATCACGCTACAGACTTATGGAAAAAGCTTGTTAACTAATAAAAGTGGAAATGTTGAAACTTTGCTCCTCATTTAATTGTTTGGGTATTTTTTTTACATGTAATGCATGTTCTTTCTCTTGTGCTGTAGACCCAGGTCGATGGACAGCTTTTCTTAATAAAACACCTTCTGATTCTTCGTGAACAAATTGCTCCTTTCCACACTGATTTCACCATTAAGGAAATTTCCCTGGACCTTAAGAAAACTAGAGGTACTAAACAGCTGCTGGCTACAGAATGGGATGGGATTGTCCTCCCTTTGTGCCAGCAAAAGTTTTGGGTTTATTTTATGTTCACTTGCAATGACCTGTATGCTTTTTCTAATCTCTTGCTTTGTTCCTAGCTTTTCTGGAAAACAACAAAACCATTCTCCTACTGTGGGCAATTCAAAATGCATCTAATAAATTCTTTATTTTTGTATGAAATGCGTTTGCCTGCTTTCACTGCTGACCTAACTCATTTATCCAGTCTTTTTTTAAGAACAGCTAAGTAATCTGCATTTCTATTGCACAGAATTGTCTTTCTTCTTTTCTGGCCCATTAAAGGAATATCTTCCTTTACTGCTGCTTAGCAGGTGAATTTAACAATACCTAGTCAGCTTAGCTAGAGCAAATTAAGATTTCCTGGACCTTTCTGTGAGGTTTTAGTTTTGAGAAGGATTTCTTATTTTGCAAGTTCAATAAACAGTATTGGTATTATGGTATTATGTAGCAAGCACGTCTCTTGTAGGAAAATAGAAGTAGTGGCCATGGTGATGGTTTTTGAAATTGTACTATTGTTCCCTTATAACATTCAGGAAAAAAGCTCTCAATACAAAATTGAACTGTCATGCACTTTCCAAGTTGTAAGGATAATGGGAAAAATTATTGGAAGCATGTCAAATTTCCCTCCTTCCATTCCAGAAGAGAAAGCTGAAGAAGTAACTTCTCTTTCCTGCTAATATGCTGCAGTCTTAACTCTGAAGCAAGCATTTCTTACACTAACCATTTCACTTGTTGCATTTGAACATCAATGAAACCTCCTACCTGTTGAGTGGCTTCTAGTTGACTGGAGGTTAAAGGGCAAATACATCCTTTTGGTGTCTTGTCCTGGCTGACACACAAGTTTGTTCTCCATATTCATTTAATGGAATAAATTTTTGTGCCAGCCAGTGCTTTGCAGGTAGTAGTGGTAAGTAATGGAGAACACTTCCTTTGCATTGGGTGGTGGTGGTAGTGGTGATGAAAAAATGTACGTTGTGCTTAATTCTTACTGTGGTGTAGCATAGGCCAGTAGGGCTCTTATATTTGGGATGAGTTGTAGAAGAAAAATAATATGGCTAATAGTTTTACTGTCAAACTTTTGTGTAGCCAAATTTCCTGCACACAGGTTTAAGATTTAATTTGGTGTTTACAGATGAAGTGGTACTGCTTACTGTAAAAGTCATGCTTTTGCCCAATTTCTTTAAAGCAGTATAATGTTAAGGTTCATGTAACTGAAATATTTGGTAGGAAAAATGACTAGCTCATAGTCTTCTAATCAAGAATTTGGGAAATCTTTGGAATTTCTCAAATTCTTGAGAAAAAAATTCAGAGAACAAAAAATAATCTTGCTCTATGTTCACCTTTCACTGCATAGGAGTGCAGATTCTTAGTTCAGTGCAAAATCTACAAACCTATAGATTTGGTATTCTCTCTTTATTTAATGCCTCAGAAAACACTTCTTTTCCTCTTACGTCTTTATTCCCTCCCCTTGTTTCATACAGAGTGCAGAATTCCATTTGAAATGAAAAAAAAAAAAAAGCAGATCGATGTGTAGGATTATAAATGGCTGACAGTAGGGTAAAAAGCTATACTGCAACTAATAATTTTCTTTTTCCCAATTTGACTAGATTTCAGCAGGACAGTATCCTGTTGAGACTAGAGGCGTAATTTCAGTATCTTGCGTTAATTACAGACATTGTTGCTTTTCCTTCTTGAGACTTATGTGTAGAGAACATAAACATGAAAGTTTATCAACCTTGATGCTTTGTTGTTTAGTCCTAACTAAAACAGCTAAGCACAGAAGAAAAAAGTGCCAATTAAAAGTTATTTCATGCAACTGTAGATGGTTTTCCCAGGCAATGTGTGCAAAATTTTGCATATTGTTTATAAATGCCTAAATAGTTTACGTAAAAGTCTTCCTTCCACTTGTAGATTACAGTAACAAGAAGAAGAGAGCTCACATAATTTTCATGCTTATAGCACTGCAGTTGATATCAGCATCTTGTTAGTTTCTTGTAATGTATTTTATCTGTTTAGACTGTGTGACTGTTAGGTACAGGTGTACCATAGATGCCATTGAAAAGTAATGAATTAAACTTGGTGTGCTTCTGTGCATGTGCATTTGTGCATCCAGTCTGAGCAGTGCTAGAGTCATTAATGTTGTAGTCATAATCATTCATGCTGGGCTATTTTTTATGCATAAATGAGTGATTAGAGTTTGTAGTTCCTGGAGCTGAGTGGCATTGACTTACAGTGTGAGTGACTTTCTGATTCACAGATGCAGCATTTAAAATCCTGAATCCTAAGGCAGTTTCAAGATTTTTTAGACTGAACAGCAACAATGCCTTGATACAGTTCTTACTGGAGGTAATGCAGAGTCTTATTGCATTAAGAAATATTGGGTCATTTAAGTGTGTGGTGATCTCTGGCAAGTAAAAAGAGAATTGTTGTTCTCTTGTTCAAGGGTACTCCAGAAATCAGAGAACATTATATTGACTCCAAGAAAGACGTAGATCGTCATCTGAAATCAGCTTGTGAGCAGTTTATTCAGCAGCAAACCAAACAGTTTATAGACCAGCTGGAGGAGTTCATGACAAAGGTACAAATGTGTTGCATGTTTGTTATAACCTAGCTGAAGTACTGGTAGGATAAGGGAATTGGTATTTAAATTGAGTATATGACAATCTGCTAGTGCTGTGTGATTAGCTGAAGATAATGTGCTTTCCTTTAAGTTACAACAGCCATTTTCCAAGCATTTTTGAGATTAATAGGTTAAAGGAACATGTCATAGTTTGTTTTTACAAGCAACCCTTGTGTTCTTTGATCAAGAAGCTTTAATTTTTCCTTGAATTGTAACAGGTGTGTGAAGGTTGGCAGGAGCTTTTCTTTTTGCAGGAACTACTTTGATTGCATTTGTAAGCCTTCAAAAACAGTCTTGGGTCATGTGTGTTCTTGAGAGAGGTCTTAGAGTATAAGCTGCCTTGTCACAATACATTTCTTTCTAGACCTGCTCTAGAGGTCAGGATTTCTAGTGAGAAAACCTCTCAACAGGATCTATTCTGAACCTTAGATCCTGAGAATAAGTGACATGACCTCTCAGAAACTGGGGCTACAGCATTGCATGGACTGCAGATATCCCACCTGCTGATTTTTTGAGAATTTAGAAGATTACAGTATTAAATTTACTCATGCCTGTCATGCTGGGGTAGGGGTCAGTGGCATGCCTAAAATACAGATGGGTAACTGGTGAGATTGGCTGATTGTCTGAGTGATCTCAGTGATTCTTTGGGAATCTGGGGAGTTTGACTAAGCTGCTTAAGGATAAGTCTCTTTTGAGGTTTTGTATCCTTAGGTGCCTAAGCATCTTTGTAAATTTAATCCCATTTTGAATTTTACTTTCAAGAATTGATCACGGTTGTAATTTTGAATTGCATTTCTGTCAAGCTGCTTCCCCTGTGTGTTGTTAAGTCAGGTCATGGAAGAGACAGAGCAGTGGAGATTCTGTACACTGTGGTGTCTTAAGAGAGTTGTGCAATTTTTATTGGTCATTTTATTGTGAACTCAACTGAAAGAAACATCATTTTGTTGATTTTACTTGTTTTAGGTAGCTGCTTTAAAAACAATGGCCACTCAAGGAGGTCCCAATTACAGCCTTTCACAGCAACCTTGGGCACAACCAGGTATTTACTTTGGTTTATATTCATGTAATACTAGGAATCTGAAGAGGTGGTCAGAATAACTTGGATTGAAAGACTTGTGATTGATTTTGAAAAATTCTACATAAAAGAACTGTCTACTTTTTTCTTGCAAATCCTGGCTTACATTTGAGCCCGTGCTATTTGAAATGTCTTAAGCCAGCTCTAAAAACCTCACAAACTTCAGAATATGTGTTTAATTGGTGCAGTAGGTGAATGCCTTGAGGATTTCTCAAGCCGTGATTGTTCTTGCATGTAAACAGCATTTCTGCAACTGCATACAGAATGTGCTTAAGGAATTAATTAATTACATAGTGATAAAGCTTTTACTTTTGTAGGAAAGAATGAATCCTCATTGAAGCCCTTCTTGTCTGTACATTTGGTATTTACTTTGTTTTCAGTTTTACTGTCCCCATGCAAAAATGGAATCTGGGTTTGTTTCCCTCTTTTTTAAAAATTCAATTGTGAACACTTCATAGGAACATTTGGAGCAGTTTTAGATGCTCCTTGGTTATTTTGCTCTTCACTTTACAGAGTTGTGATTCTGGATTAAAAAATCTGATTATTCCAAATCATACACTGGAACCTTCTGTTGCATCATATTCTTAAGATGCAAAGCCAGCCATGGTCATACATAATTCAGTGCTGCTCCATGGGTCATACACTCTCAAGGGCTAACTCGGGGTTCTACTTAATATCTCTCACTTCTTCAGGAGTATTTTTAATGTTTGTTTGGAGATAATTATGTGTGTAGAAGCAAATCGAAGCAGAGCTTCTGCTGTTTCCTGGAGTCATTTGTCTGGGAAGTGGGACTAGGCAGAAAATTCAGATGTGGCAGAAGTTGAGGGGGTTAAAAACCCACATAGGATTTTAATTCCAGTACTTTAAAACTGTAAAATGTATTTTCCCCCTGGCCTTTAGGCAGTGATCTTGTAAAATCATTAAAATTCCTATCAATAAAGAAAGAAGGTCTTGTCTGACAGAGGATTCCTGTCTGGTTAATTCAAAATTCAGATTTCTGTGCAGGCTTTCCTCTCATAGACATGGCCTATAACCAGTAAGGAGGATTTGTAATATTCTATTCTCTTTGCTAGCACTGTTTCCCAGCAGTTGCTTTTCCAGGTAAGTTTTCTGGGAGGGAGCCTATGTAGAACTTAGTTTCTATTGGAGGGCTGTGATTTCAGAAACCTCAGGAGGATGTGGTGGCTTTCAGAAATGGGATGGGTGCATTTTCTGCAGGGAAAGGAAGCAGTGTCTGGCAAGCTGTGGTCCTGTGATGGGTTTGACACTGCACAGCCCAGCGCCCCCTCTCTCCCTTCCACTCAAACCTCTGGTAATGATCTGCCCCAGGAGAGTGGAGGTGATTTTCTGGAGTATAGGTTTCAGCCAAGCAGAACTTCATTTTAGCCTATTACACATATTTTCTTTTACTTTCAGCAAAGATCAACGATCTGGTCTCTTCCACTTACAAGACAATAAAAACAAAGTTGCCATCAACTTTACGAAGCATGTCCTTATACTTGTCCAATAAAGATACAGAATTAATTCTGTTTAAGCCAGTCAGGGTGAGTATTGCTGTCATGTTTTCCTGTAGATGTTTCATGGTGATATCTTTAGCTTAAAAAAGCCAAATCCAAACAGCTGTACTGTTCTTGCTTGTACTATGCAACACACAGATATTACAGGGAAGTAACTGCTGCTCTTTATTGTGTACATCTTCCACCTGGCACCAAATGAGCTGCCATAAGGAAAATTAACTCTGTCCCACACCAACCAGTTGATTTTGGTCAGTTATGCATGGGTAAGAGCACCAGAGGCAGAGAGGGTGATACAGATTCAGTGGAAAACCTGCTGTAAACAACCAGGAGAGCCAAGCTTGAGTTTTAAGTTTCCAGGTTAAGTCTTTATGACTCGGTGTTTCACTTTAGCACATCTAAGCTGAAGTTTTTATCTCATGACTAGTGTGGATTCCTGTAGCTGTTTTGGGGCTTGTTTTAGAAAAAGGTTCTTGAAGCTTGACTGCTTCTCCCTACCTGGTCACTTCAGTAGCTATTCCATGTACATTGTGTTTGTTCTGGTTTAAAATGGGTGTTGTGTTTTTTAATATTGATTTTTTTTTCTTCTTTCCTTTAAAAGAATAACATTCAGCAAATGTTCCAGAAACTCCATGCTCTGTTAAAGGAAGAATTTAGTAATGAAGACCTCCAGATCATAGCTTGTCCTTCAATGGAACAGGTATATATTGAAGCTCCCTGTTTTATCAGTTGCTCTTTCATGTGACTGGCTTTTATAAACATAGATTTTTTGGGGTTTTTTTTGGGTTTTTTTGTTTGGTTTTTTTTTGGTTTTTTGTGGGTTTTTTTTTTGGTTTTTTTTGTTTTGTTTTGTTTTGTTTTGTTTTGTTTTTTTGTTTTTCCAATGTTCAGAATCATTATTTATTTCTTATCCCCCTTAATCCTGGATAATTAAATTTTGGGTTTGATCTGATCTTAAGACTCTCAGCTAGGAGGGGACTTTGTTTGGTAGGTTTTTTAATTAATGTCTAATAGATTTTCTTAAACCAAGGTGCTGATTGATGTTGCTGGGGATTGAGTTGTACAGGATTGAGTTGTAGAAGAGTCTTGCCATTTCCTGGCATTGGCTTCTTGGAAAGGTATCAAAGCCAGTGCATATACCTTAAAAAAACCTGTGCATTTGAAGGCATTATTTCTTTTGACAAATACAAAAAGCAGCAGCTTTTACATTTAGGAAACATGAGAATGAATTACTAGAGTGCATTTAAAGTGGATTGTAGTGAGAAAATGTGCAGATGTTTATGGAAGTGTAACCCTACATTGTCTGTAATAATTTGGGTTAAGAATTACCTCTATTAGGATTCTCTGTCAGAAACCAAGTAGGCTTTTAAAAATGTCACTTTGACCTTAGTAGTCTAGGGAGTGTAGGTAGCATCTTGATTAGCACAGGATGGTTTAAACAGGTAATCTAGTTTATGGATTAGAGGATGTTGCCTGCAGTATGTGTGGCCACAGGAATGTGTGATAACTGTCCTGGAGCACTGTCCTGGAGTGGGAGTGATGCATCATAAGGAGGTGAGGTTATCCAGATGGCTTCCTCTCATTATTTATCTGATGAACCTTAGGATCACTTATCCTACAAACTGAAGTGTGTGGGAAACCGTATTGTAATCTATGGGAAACAAGTACTGTGAAGGATCCCAAGCGTGTTTCAGATATTTGAGATGAATGGTAACATTTTTTGTCAGTGTTTTTTGGAGTTTCTTGACAACACATGAAGTTATCTTAGGAAGTTTATCACAGTAGTTTGTGACTGCTGAAATGAGTGGTCAGCATGGTCATCAGTTGCATGTTAAAAAGCCTGTGAGTAGGCATTTGACTGGAAATTTTGGCTGTTGTTTTGTAACTGTCTTCTGATTAATGTGCTTCCTAGGAATCCTGTTTAAAGGTTAAAATATGACATATCAGATCTAAAACTTGGCTACTCTGTCTAATGTAGGCTTTCATTTTGTCTTTCAGGTGAACTTGCTGTTGTCGATGTCCAAGTAGCCCAACAGTGAGGCTGCTTAGAATAAGCTTCAGCCAAATACCAGGGAGTGAAGGGACTGCAGAGACATTTGCTTGAAGTAAACGGAGGATCCCACTGTGTAGTCCAGTCTGCATCAAAACTATCTGGCTGCTTAACTCTGTTTTAGGGAAAACACCCAAAATGAACAGGTTTGTTGATTTGGTAAAGGTCTTCCTGTTCACTGGCTTGAGCAGTGGGCAGAAGAAAATGAAACAAAAACCCCTTTACTAATCACTCTTTTGGAAGCTCAATTACTGCCTTTTCCAGATATTTTCAAAATTGAAAACCTTTTTTGTTTATTTTTTTAGCATAAAAACCATTCTTGCTTTCTCTTAATGAGTTGATATATGCAATGGAAAGTCACACTTTCAAGTAGATGCTGGAAATATAGTGCAGGGAATCAAATGAATGCAGCAACAGATATTTGTGAGATTTGGGAGATGACCATATTGGTATGACAGTTTTACTTAAGCAGGCATGCTCTGAGTTTTTCTCTAACTTTTCCAAAAATCCTGGTAATCCACCACATGCTTGAAAGTAATTCAGAGGTTCTTGTTTGGGAAAACTTAATTTCCTACATGTGAAGTCTTTCTTGAAACAGTGGATGGGCAGTCTGTGAGGTCTGACCTGAAGTGTCATACTCTAGCCTTTCTCCATGTGAAGCATCTCAGATCCTTGGGATTTGCAATGGAAAGCTGTGCAACTCAATCTCTGTTGTTTCTGAGTGAACTGCATGATTTCAGATGCTTTTTACAGCAGTGCTTAGCGTTGAGGTTTTCAGCAATCTAATTTTAGGTCAGAGTTGGTTTTTTTGCCTTTCTCAAGATCAGATGGTGGTGTCACATTGTTTAAAGTGGGAACGGGGTCTGGAACTTGCACAGCCTTTGTGCGTGGAGAAAGTGCTAATCAGGGATATGGGGATGCCTGAAACTGATGTGCAAGGCTGTCAAATCTGCATTGTAAAGAGAGGATAAGTACTTGGTAACTGGTAAACAGTGCACGCTGTTGAGTGAGCATTAATTGGACATTAGTGTGGAAAGCTGGATGCTAAATGCCTGGCTCTTAATGGAATGAACACTTCAGGGTCCCTCAGTGTGTAAATCTTCATTGTGCAGCACTGCAAAATGAAAATGTACTGGGTGATGTGACAGATTTTTAACTTATTTATAAAGCCTGTTCTGTACATTTGAATATGAAGAAATTTCCTTGCACATTAGTGATATTTTGATTTAATAATTTTCCTGATATAAATAACAAGGCTGGAGTATAAGAAGGTAGGACTGAAAGCTACCACAAGAGGTGTTACAGCAGTGGTGCTGAAATACACAAATGGTACTCATAGGACCTTACATGACTCCTTAAAAATTAAGTAAAGGAACTAAAAAGGAGAAAAACTTACCCTCTCCCTTTACTTATGTAGAAACACAGGCTGTAAAATAATGTCCAGTGCATTGTAATATATGTATATTTGTTTTTTTATACGTTTTTTCAGAAGGACTGCATGGTCACTGTACAGAGTTATGACTAACTTAATACAGACATTGTACAGAAAAGTTGTGAAGGGTAAACCATGACAGTAGTTGCTCTTGTGCTTGGGATCTTTTTCTCTCTTAGAGTACCCAGACAGCTCTAGGACAGCTGGTGGAAGGATTAGAAGAGCAATCAGTTTATACAGCCTGTTTGCTAAATGAACATTTGTTTAAACATGTACAGTTTCAGATATTTACGTTTACAAATAGTGTAAATAGTTTCAAAAGATTAATTTAAGATGCTTTATATTATCTGACTAGAAACTTGCTGTTTTTAATTTTTTTAAATAAAAATGTTGCCTCCTATTTTGGTCCAAGAGTAAAGCTTTATTCTGTATCCTGAGACTTGTCTGTCAAGATAACTGCAATACAAAGACAATAAACATCCTAATAAGCACAGGTTGTGCATTGCTGAGAAGTGTTCTTTTTTTAGCAGTAAGAAAATTGAATTTATTTGGGACAGATATACCTGAGTGCTGAATGTACAGCTAATTGTGAAATTAATGCCTCTTTATGGTTATAATAAAAGTAAATTTGTATTTTCTTTACTGATAAGCAGTCTTGTGTGACTAAATGGTCTCTTTCCTCCTTTTGTTAGGAGGAAGAAACCACAACTGTGAACCACAACTGTAATACAAGAACATATTTTAGCTAAGTTGGCTTTTACTAAGAGAGCTTGGCAGCTGGTGGCAGAAAACACAAGCGTTACTGTTTTTGATGACTGTTCTTGCCAGGTTACTCACAGACTCACCTACCCAGCGTTTCTCATTACCCTGTATTGCTCTTATGGCCCTTGGTGGTGTAAAACACATCATACAGAAGTTTGTGGTTTGTCCCCTGTAATGTCAGCATGAAGTTCCCCTTCACCCCTGGCTTTCACAATGTCATTTGAATGGAACTATCAAAGTAAAAGCTCTCCTTCCCTCTGGTATTTGGCTTGTATCTGAGAGGTTTGGGGCAGTGATGTGTGACTAGAGCTTCCTGGTCACTTGGAGGCTTCTCTAGGGGTCTGGCCCTTTCAATTGCATCCAGATGACATGAATGCCTGGCCAGCTTTTGGACAACAGTGAATCCTGCAGCAAAATCTTATGCTGTGCCATGTGTTTTCCAAGCAGAACCTAATAGTTCTTTTCTGAAACTGCGTATTTGGATTTGTGGGTGATGTGGGTGTGAAAAGGGGGAAGAGTCTGTGCTGCTGAAGCAAATCCTGGTGACTGCAGGTAGATCCAGCTCTGTCCACAAATGCTGTTTTCTCCTACTCTTGTGCATTTTCATCCTCATTGAGCCCTAAAACCAAGCCAAGATGTGTGGAGCAAGTCAGGTGTTTGATTTGATGACCTCTAAATAGCACAAAAGGAAAAGAGAATCAGTTGGTTCCTTTCAGTGGTGGCCAATCATGCCACCAGCCCGGGTGTCTCTGGCTGAGAGCCAAAGCTGGTTGGTCACACTTGGCACAACCAGTTCCCAAATTTCCAGTTCCTCAGCTGTAGTGTGGAAGCCATGTGCTTCAAGGCACTGTGCATTTGGTGTGTAGCCCTGCTGATCAGACTGGGATCCATCACATGCTGTCAGCTGAGGCAAACCTGCTTTCAAGGACCTGGTGCACAGATGGGCATTGTGAGCTTGAAGAAAGGAGCTTTGTTTTTATTGCAAAGTGACTGTTACCACCCTGATAAGGGAAAAGTTGGTCTGAAATGCTGATGTGACTGCTTGCTGTGAGCACTAATTTCTTGCGTTTCAGTATTTCATGCAGGTAGAAGATAACAAAATGCAAGGAGTGACATCACTGAGAAAGAGATTGTCAAAAGTATTGCAACACTGATTATTGGAGAGCAGGCTCATGAGCTGAATGTTTTTAGGCTGAAGGAGGCCTCTTTGCTTTCTGACCACCTAAGTGGATGACTTTTCTCTGGATCTTTCAGCTGCAAAGAGAGCCTGTGCAGAGTGAAGGATGGTAATGCTAAACTCTCTGAGGGGGGACTGAGTGGGAGAGCATTTTGCATCTCTTGTAACCCAGCCTTTCACCATGCAACCTGCCATGGGTGCCCTTTCCCTTCATGCTCGTGGAGCACACTAACCCTTACAGCTTCCCCTGGGAGCTGATCCTCTTCCAGCACAAGGGGACTGAGGAGCAAAGAACTAAACTCATGACTTGGAGCCAGCTCAGATGGGAGTGGGCTGCCCAGAAGTAGTGGGACAAGGAAGATGACTTCCTTATCTAACAGAGCAGAAGGTCTTGAGAAGAAGTCTGAATTTTGGGAGTCAAGGAGCAGTAGCCAGAGCTTTATGATCTGCACACCTGGGGCCTTGGCTCACTGCCACCCTCCTGAACAGGCACTGCAGAGGTTGTTTCCATTAGCGCTGTGCCTGTGACCACTTACAGAGCATTGCTGTGAGGGCTGGCAACATTTGGTTTGTGACTGCACTAGGGAAGACAACTTGAATCCTTCCCCCTGAAGCCTCAGCCCCCTACCAAGCATGGGCAATATGTGATTTCAGTGCTGACCAGTTGTGTTTGCTTCTAGTAAGGGACAGGGTTACACACCAGTAGGCTGGGACAGTCACACTGGCACCGAGCAGGGCTCAACTTTGGCCAGAACAGCATTTCCACCTCTAAGGCTCAGAGGTGGGAAACCTGAGTGGGTGACAACAAATACCAAAGGATTTTGGTGGTGTTCTCCCCGTGTACTTGTTTCATGTTAAGTGGAATGCTGTTCAGATAAAATCAGAAGCTTTGTGCTTATATTGACATTTAATATTAATGCTTTGAAAAGAAACAGTGTTTCAAAATGGATTTGTGAGTGTTGTTCTTACCTTTCAATGACAGCATCTCAACTCCTCTTATTGCTTTCCCAGGAGGGAATTTCATTAAGAGTCAGACAGGCAGGAAATTTGGTTTTGAATGAAACAAGTTATTTTTCTGCATGAAAATTTGTGACCAGTCCCATGTAGCAGTCCCAGGTTTATCTCCACTGGGTGGTTCCCTTGCTGCTCTCCAAGGAGCTGGTAGGCAGGAGCTGATCAGGCAGGGATATCACAGCAAGTGCTCACCAGGAGCTGGGACTCCACATTGAAACAGACAGGATTGCTGTGCCTGAGAGACAGTAAGTCAGTTTGAACCTTAATGGTGATGTGGCCTTTCTGTACCATGGTGATGGACTGGAAAGGAGGGCTGTGAGAGTGCTGGCTGAAGTCAAGTCAGATCAGCGCTTCTGGTGGCCCCTTCCTGCCCCGAGTAGATCCCAGTACCTGGGTCCAGGGTGGCCCTGGGGAGAAATACATACCTGGGTGAATTTAGACCAAACAACTTCCTGGTCCCAGGTACCACATTTTGTCTGCAATTGGACCAAACTTCCATTTTTTCCATTCAAGAGTTGCTTCTGGGACCTGATGCATCAAGTCAGGGGCTGTTTTTTGGTAAGTTGTTGTCCTTTGGTAAATGCACACTACAGAAATTGGATGGCCCTTTGGAGAACCATGAGTCCCTGAAGGGCAGAAAAACCCCTTGGGTGGAGTATGGGCTGTGTGTGTGTGTAAGTCCCTGTCACGTGAAAAGGGGAGATTAACTCAAACCCTTTGTGTTTATCTGGTCTGCCAACACCCCAGAAAAGCTGGGACACGTGTGATGGGGACATGTGCCAGTCAAGGAGAGAGATTTCACTACGGTTGCTGATTCAACAGCAAGACATCTTTCTTGGTTTTCAGCTGCTGTTTTCAGGGGCTTATCAGCTGGAAAGTACCACTGAGTTCCCTCCTCTGCAAGGGTTTCAACAGAGCCTGGCCTTGGTGTCCCTGCTCCACCCTCCCTTTAGTCCCCTTTAGATTGTGCTATGTTGTGTGTGGAAGGTGGGCTATGCTGACCGTGCTCCATCCAGGGAGTAGCAGCTGTATTTTCTGCAGCAACTTCCACACCGTTATCTTTTTTACCTCTGTCATCTTTCCACAGTCCCTCTCTTCCTATTGCACGTCTACAGCTGCAAGTCCCTAAAAAGAGGTCTTCCATGCATGTATGGCTGTGTGTGGGGCTGGGTATGGGAAATGGCCCTGCCAAACTACAGAGGAGAGGGAAAGGCAGCATGTGAGGGAAAACAGCCCATATTTACATACAAATACAAATTGTTGCTCTCCATCTCATGACAGCCTGGGTAGAGGGCTCTGGGTGCTGGACCATCCCCCAGCTGTGGCACACAGCATGTATTGCACTGAGTTTTTCCTGCCCAAGCATGAAGAAGCTGCTTCTCACTAGGCTGCAAGAGTGGCTTGGTCTCCCTCAGTGTCACCTTGTGCGGCAGCTCGGAAAAAAACAACAGGAAAAAAAAATAAAAATCTAACTTTGCATCTGTGATGTGTTACAGCACTGGCTATGGGCAAGCCTGAGCCTGTCCATAAGCAGGACAAGCTGTCAGATTTTTCTTTTCCTCCCATCAAAACTATCACATTCTATTCACAAATATCAGAGTGGTCACTTAACACTGCCCTTAATCTGCAGATGCTGGGTGAGGCTGGGTGTGTTGCAGCAGCCAGCCCCGGCTCTGAGGCTGATGCCTTGAGAGGCTACCTAGAAAAGAGGCTAGACAGTATTAAAGGAATAAAGTAAGTATTTATAAACGGATATACCTTGGGCAGTGCAAGAGCCCAGCCGTGGCTCCACCCAAGGTGGATGCTGGGTCATGAATTTTCACACTTTTATAAGTTTTGGTCCAGTTACATATTGGGGTTAATTGTCCAATTACAGCTTGAGGTTATGAAGTCCCATCCTTGAGAAGATTTGAGGTTTGAAGATTGAATTTGAAGATTGCTCTCCTCAATTTGCTGTTGTTTACACTTTTTGGGCCTGAAGCTGCAATGGTGTCCTTGGTTCTCAGGTTGGAAAGGGATTGTTTTGTCTAACTAAACTGTGAAGAGAACTTGCTAACACTTCATATGAAGTTCAGAGTTATGTACTAATGCAGTACAGAACCTGGAAAACATGAAAGCTAAAACTTAAGGCATCAAGGTGAGCCAGCAGCCAGCATGTGGCTGACACCGATGGGAAGCGTGCTGTCCTGTGAGGTTGGGAGAGACTGGTGGCACGTCAGCGATGGTTTAGTGCTGCTCAGGATCTCCTCGGTGTCAGGCTGTAAAACCTGGCTGCTGTGTGATGGATGGAGCACCAACATGTCTGCAGGCAAACGGCAGGACTGCAGGAGTCTGATGGAAGCGTTATTGCAAAAGCTATTTAAAATGATTTGTAATAGCTGGTTAGACATTTAAGATGTCCATTAATTAGCTTCAGCACAAGGAGGACTTGTAAAATTGAGATGGGATTTAGTGATTCCCCCAGATATGAGCTTTCTGAAGGGAAACTTTGGAGACTGGGAATGGGATGTCAAAAATTATTATTTGATGGCTCAGATGCTTGCAGCTTTTACTAAAGTCATCACTCACCTCATACAGCAACTTAGACTGCAAGAAATTGGTCACCTCAGTCATTCTTTCAGTGAGGAACACTCACTGGAGATGAGAAACAATCCAGCAGCAATGTTGATCTAAAGCTAACCAACTCTATCGCAGCTTCCCCCCACAGGTGCAGGTAACAAGCCCACATTTTTCCATTGTGGCCACCTGGGGCTCCTCGTGGAAGTGTGGTGGGGATGCCTGCCTGGACAGAGGGGATGGGGATGTGATGCCCCAGGCCTTCTTCCCCCCTCCACTGGTACCACCCCCAGAGCTCTGCAAGACCATCTCACTCTGTGCTTTCTACCTCGCCTTGGGTATTTTTGTTTATTTGCTTACTGTTTAATTAAACCCTTTCAAATAATTGAGGAAAACTCATCCTTCACTTTTGTGTTTTCACTTTCCATGTACAAAGATAACTCTTTTTATTCTGTGTTATTAGCTGCTCTCTGATGATGTAATTTGCTAAGGGCCCTCTTTTCATCAGACACAAGAGTAATTTGTCCTGCAAGGTACTGACAAGGAACATAGAAACATTTCTTTGCTAAGGGCTTGGCTCCCAGCATTACAAGGGAGCAGGGTTTAATACTTTCTAGTAGAAATAAGCAGCATTACCACCTGCTTCTCTGGGAAGAATGGAGAGCAACTAGGAGAGGGGGAAGCAGAGAGGTCATTGTTAATGCAGCAGCCAATTCTCACTTGCAGAAAGGGACAGTGCTCAGGCTGTGTCTGTGGCAGGGACCTGAGGGACTCGTCCACAGCAGCTCCCAGGTGGAGGCATTTTGTATGCTTGAAGTGGGTGACTCCAGCTGTAGCTTTGGCACCAGTTTAGTAACCTGAAGGTGCAGGCTTTGGCACTGCAGAATAGCTAAGAGTTCCTTCCTGCTTGTAGAGGGGAACAAAAAAAGCAACAAACTGACAATTTTGTTCCTGCTTTCATTTTCCAGGCTTTTTATGAGGCTAAAAAGACAGACAGTCATAGGCAGGCGGATTTGCTACCTCTATATTTCAGTGTAGAGAGCAATATAACGTGCTTCTATGTCCAAAATAAAAAAGCCAACAAAATCACTGATTGTGTGATAAATCACAGGTAATTGTCTTGCATGCTGACAGAAACTGCAATGCTGCCTGGCTGGGGAAGGGAGAGGAGAAGCAGGCAAGGAAGAGAGGAGCCATGCTGCAGGGGCTGGAGCTGTCAGGGAGATCCCTTCCAGCCCCTGGCTCACTGGGCAGAACTCCAGTCCTTGCTTGCCCTTCCAAGGTCACCAAAGCTGGGACAACAGGTCCTGGGGTGCTGCTTCTCTTGGCAGTTGGGTTGGAGGGGATGTCCCAGGATACCCCATCCCTTACTGGACACAGTGGTGATGTCCTTACTCAAGGCTGCCTAAACCCTGTAAAGCTTTTGCCTGTGCTGTTAAATTCTTGGCCTGGGACCAGGAGCACTTCTCCTTGTGATTCCTAACTGAGGAGCCTGGATCTGACCCCGCTAGGTAGTTTGAATGGAGCAGCCTGGTTTGGAGGGCAGAGAGGTGAGTGGTATGGAGGTGCGTAGAGTCTGTTTCCCTGGCACTGCCATGGGATAGTCGCTCTCCCTTTTTGCCAGGACAAAGCCTGTGCTACAGCCATGCTCACACAGTATGGGTACACTCACATTTTCCTGGGGATATTCCTTCTGATCAGCTACTGTAGGTCTAGACTGTTCTCATAAATTCTCATAAAGGTGTATATATTTATTTATTTATTTATTTATTTATTTATTTATTTATTTATTTATTTTTTACATTACAGGAAACATAGGTTATATTTATCTGTGCTCCCACATAAACACAGCTGACATGTTTACACTTCCTTCTTAAGAGCTCAATGGAAAGTTGTAGCTGTTTTTCATATGAAAATGTGGACAACTTGGGAATTTGGCCTTCTTTTAACATCCTGTGAAGCACTGAGAAAGTGGGGGAAAAAAAAGAGGAAAAAAAAAGGCTTTATGCCTTTTTTAAAGGTTTAAAACTTTAAAAAGTATTTTTAAAAAAGCAGCTCCTGTCTCTTCTTTAAAAAGAAAACCCTGAGAAACTAGATTAGAAGTCAAGACACACTCAGTTTTTAAGACAACATTAATATGAAGAATCTTCAAGAGAAATTGGAAAATTTGCATTTTGGAAAGTAAAGCCTGCACTTGCAAAGCATCTGCAATGGCAACATTTATGGCCAGCTCTCCTCCTTCCTGACTGGGGATTTCCCAAGCAGAGAATGGATTGTGAGCAGCCCTAAGGAGAAGGACCTGGGGGTGTTGTTTGACAAGAAGCTCAATATGGCCCAGCAATGTGCGCTTGCTGCCCAAAAAGCCAAACCTGTCCTGAGCTGCATCAAAAGCAGTGGGGGCAGCAGGATTGAAACATAAACTTTAAGAGATCTAGAGATTTTAGAGGAGCTAAGATTTTAGTTAGAGATAAGCCTTGCTAGAGTTAATTAAAATAAGTGAGTAGGCCTTGATGAAGTTTAGAGTTAGTAGTTAACTAATAATTGATTGCTTGTCAACACAATGTTTAGTTAGCTGGGTTTATAATGAAGAATATAGAAACTGACAAATAGCATTTAGGAACATAAGACAATTGTGGGCCTCCTCTGTTCTGAAATCAATTGAAGACAAGGAATGGGAGTTCTACCAAGGTTCATTTGTCATATTTGCATTGAAAAGGTAGAAAGGTCAGAATGAGGAAGACTTCATTTACTTCTTCATTTTGGGACCCCTCCCCATGAAAGGGACAAACTACGCATGCTTAATAGCTTTTGAAATGATTAGCATACGAAGCGAGGAATGGGATGTGCTAAATTATGAATATGTATTTGTATTTTGGGTATTCAATTCTGGTGTGGATAAAAGGACTCTGTAATCATTTGAAAGTGTGTATTTGGGAGCTATCCCGCAGGCTGCCCGGCGTTGCAATAAACATACACTTTCTAATTTTAAACTGTTAGAGAGTTTTTGTCCGTCACAGTTGGATATTGGTACTAGATCAATATCCATATTTCTTTAATAAATCAGGATGAGGGAGGGGATTCTGCCCCTCTGCTCTGCTCTGGTGAGACCCCACCTGCAGTGCTGCATCCAGCTCTGGGGTCCTCAGAGCAGGAAAGACATGGACCTGTTCCAGAGAAGGGCCACAAAGATGGTCAGAGGGCTGGAGCATCTCTCCTATGAAGACAGGCTGAGAGAGCCTGTCTCCAGCCTGTCGTTCAGCCTGGGGAAGAGAAGGCTCCAGGGACACCTTACAGCGCCTTCCAGTACCTAAAGGGGACTCAGGAGAGCTGGAAAGGAACTTTTGTTAAAGGCATGTAGTGATACGACAAGGGGGAATGGCTTTAAACTGTCAGAGAGTTTAGATTAGGTATTAGGAAGCAATTCTTTACTGTGAGGGTGATGAAGCACTTGGAACAGATTGTTCAGAGAAGCTGTGGATGCCCCACCACTGGAAATGTTCAAGGCCAGGCTGAATGAAGCTGTGAGCAACCTGATCTAGTGGAAGGTGTCACTGCCCATGGTGAAGGGATTGGAACTAGGTGATTGGAATTACATGATCATTAATGTCCCTTCCAACCCAAACCATGCTGCCATTCTGTGATTCTGTGATAATGGCTCAAAAGCACTGCAAGTCTGGTTTAGCCTTAAGGGCCTTTTTCCTCTCTGTAGTATTCACCCAAGTCCAGCCCATCTTTTCCCAGGTTTCTTTCCAGATGGGTTTTTCTTATCTGTCAACCAGCTGTGGTCCAGAGCTGTGTGGGCTGACAGCACAAACCCTGGTGCTACCAGGACCAATGAATGGCACCTGTGTATTTTGCATCTTACTCCAGCTTTATTTGCAGGTACTGTGGCTTTGTGCTGGCCGGGTTACACAGGCTGCTGCCACTGCTGCTTGTACAAAAGCTGTGTTCTGCCTACCATCCACATCTGCCTTTCTGGTGGTGAGAAGAGTTGTTATTTATTATTCATTCCTCCCCAAAACCTCCTGTTGAGAGAGACAGGCAAAGACCCTCTAGTTCTGACCTGAATGAAATGCAGAGTTTCTAACAGGAGCCAAAGGGGCTGATTTTACACCCATTGTCAGTGCAGCAGGGCGGTGCAGATGTGTGAGCCATGCTGGTGTGGGTCACTAGCGCTGAGCTGGCACTAGGCACACCACACCATTCCCACCCCTAAGCTCACCCCTAAACAAGAGATGAAGGCACTGCTGAAATCCTCAGCCACTCTAGAGGAGCCGTGGTTGCTTGCTGGTCCTCAGCTTCAGTCCCCAAAGTGGGCAGTGGCATGGCCAGAGCTGCCAGGCTGGGGTGGAAATAAGGACTTCTGCCTCAGTGACTGAGCACCTCCACACTGGGATGAGCAGGGGTTGATGGCTGCAATATCAGTGGGTCTGCCCCTGGATTTCTCTTGAATTTCTGTTTTGCTCCCTGGATCTGTGAAACCAGTCAGCCTTTTTTTATGTGCACACACATCTTTTTGCCAGGAGAAAAAAGTGTTCCCACAGCTCTAGAAACACTTTGTGCTTGAGTCACTGATGCCTGCTCTTTTCTTTTGTCATCAAAAGGGTTCTGGCTTTCTGATGGTCAAGCTTAAGTCTCTTAAAAGGGGAGAGTCTCTGCCCTTTGAAGCAATTTTTGCTCTGTCATCAGAGGAGACACACATCCTTTTTCCCCTTGCATGTGCAGGAGCATCAAATCACTTCCACAGAGCATTTTTCTGAAAGCCACATGCCTTTTCTATGAAAGGCATCTCACCAAAGAGCAGGCAAATCCTGCCCTACCTGGTTCTAGAGGCTGCAACAAAAATTTACTAGGACCAGAGAGCAGAAGAAAACATATTCTGTGTGACCCTGTGGCTCTGAGTAGTGCCATTGGATAGGAATGAGGAACCCCCTCCTGTTTTTTTCCTCTAGGTGAATTAATTTCATGCTCCCCTGTGGTGCTAGGGAGAGGCTCAGTCTGGCTCCTTTTGCCTACAAATGGCAGTGGCAACTGCCCAGCCTCTTCCCCCAAACAAGGACGCTCCCAGCAGAAAGAAGAGCCTCTGGTGTTGCTACCCAGCACTGAACCTCTGCCAGGCACTGCTGCAAGGTGCTGCTTCCCAGGGAAAGCACACTGCTGGGAAAGTGCTCCTCACTGGTCATTTCTGTTTTTTTCTCACCAAACAACCAAAGCTGGGTCTCACCTTGCCTGGGCAGAGGGCAGTGACTGTTCCATCATCCTTGTGTTCTCTCCCCATGGAGAGAGGCTCCTTGTCTGACTCTAGCCTTGGGCTCCCTTGGACAAGCTTGACATGCTCCCAGATTGATTTTTGTGAGGAGGGGTTCCCAGTTAGCTCCTGTTTGTTCAACACAACTTTATGTGCAAAGGTTTTCTCCGAGAAAGGCTTTGCCATCCATTGCTTTCACTCTGCACCCTTCCTGGGGCCCCAGGCTTCTGCTCACATCCTTGGGCTGGGGCCCATCTTAGGCTGGTTTGGTACAGGGCAGACACACATCCCAGCAAGTGCCATCACCTCCATCCTGTCTGTGCAAGGGGAGAGCTGGGAATGCTGCTTAGGCACAATGCCATTTATCCCCAGCTGCTCTCCAATGACACCCCAAGAGCTTGGGAAGTGCCATTTCTCCCCTCTCCCTGGGAGCTGGCATTCAAAATTGAGAGAGTAAGTTGTTAAATTAGCCAGAACATTGTTCCATGCTTTCTAAATATTCAGAAATAATCTCAAAATAGTGGCAAGCAGGGAGAGGAGAAGTTTGCTGATGATATTAAGGGTGGATGAGGCAAAGGGCTGACTGTGAATAGTTTCAGAAAGGCCCTCATGGCACTGAATGAAAGGGTAATAAAATCACAGATAAAATCTGATGTAGATAAATGTAAAGTGATGTGCATGGGAAAAGACAATCCTAGCTTTACATACAAAATAATGGGCTCCAAGCTGGCCATTTCCACTTGGGAGCAAAATCCCCAGGGTATAATAGATAACTCTATGCAAACATCAGCTCAAGATTCAGTAGCAATCAAAAAAACAAACAGAAAACTAGGAATTGTTAGGAAAGGAGGAGAGAGTAGAACAGGGGAAATCATTATGCTGCTGTATAACTCCATGGACTCCCTTCTCTTGAATGCCATTGTGCAGTCATGATTCACTGATCTCAAATATGATACAGAAGAAATAGAAAAGTTACAGAGGAAGGCAATTGAAGATGATCAAAAGCACAAAAGGGCCTCCATTCAGGGAATGACTGAATAGATTAAGACTTTTTATCTTGGAGGAAAAAATGACTGAAGAAGAAATATGACCGAGTTTTGTGAAAGGAAGAGCGATGTGACTGGGGAACAGCTGTTCACATGATTCAGTGCTCTTCAAAGGAAGAGAGTGAACATCAAAGAAAACTATCAAGTGACAAGTTCAAAATAAACAAAGGAGATTTTTAGCTGTGGCACTCCTTGCCATAGGGTACAGTGGATGTTTAAAGTTTGTGTTGGTTCAATAGGGTGTAAGCTGATCGATAGAAGAGGAATCCATCAAGGGCTATTAAATGCAAAGATGGCATCTACAGTTCAGGAGGTTCCTGAGTCACAGACCACTGGGGAAATGGAAAGTATTCTGGGAAGTAAAAACAAATGTTTGTTCTATTTTTGTATTACTTCCTGAGCATCTGCTGGGTCTCATCCAGGGCAGAATGCTGGGCCAGGTGTATTTTGGGGGCTGACCATTTTCAGTCATCCCTCTGTCCTGCATTTCACACCAGGCCATGTATCTCACTAAGGGGAATGAATGAAACTAAGCCTAAGGTGTCTGGTGCTCTTGCCTGTCACTGTTCCCACATAAGGCATTATTTTCACCTTAAAAAGTCTTCCACCAAGACCCACAGGCAGGTGCATTCCATTTTCCTTTAGCTCTCAAAGAAAAATTCTTCACCTGCATGGACGAGGCTTCTCAGCTGGAGGCCAAGTTGTCTGGAATGCAACAGGTAACCAAGGGATGCAACCTTGTTCTCCATGCAGACCTCTCATGTGCAGACCTCTCATGTCACTTTGTCTGGCCTGGGTCACTCTGGGTTTATTGTTCCAAGGCATCACTGAAAGAGAATGCCTGGGTAAGAGCAAGAAGAGATGGAAGAAAAAAGAAAGTGCAGCAGTGGCTCTAATGGTCAATCCAAATCTGAGTGATTTGCTAAATTTCCCCCCAGTAAATTAAAAACAAACACTTGGATGCTGCACTGACACAATATAAAAGTGACCCCTCTGGTTGAAATCTCAGTGCCTTAATGACAGGGACATTTGTGTTCCTGTGCACTTTTCCAAGGCTGCCTTAAAAGCCATGCCTTGGCAGTTTACAAACTGGTGGCCACAAACCAGTAAACTCACACTGCACCTCCTTCCCAGCTAGAAATGAGAATGAGGGATTGTGGCTATTGCAAGATAATCACCCCAGGGAGAAATTCCTGAGCTCAAGTATCTCTGTTCCCCAGATCAGGGTAATTGCATTGCACTTGGCTAGCTACTGGCAAAGCTTATCAAGCCCAGCTGGCTTGACACTCTCAGATTTTTGGAGCCTGCCCTATTTCTGGAGGCTGCTGCATCACCCAAGCAGCCTTGTGTTGACATCACATGCTCAGTAATGTGAAGGTGAGGCTTATTTTCTGAAAACCCACCATTTTCACCTATAAAGCCTAAATGAAAGTCAATGAAAGTCCAAATTCTATTTTTATTGACACCTGTGCTATTTTGCAGCAGCTCCAAAGGAGTAATGATGATATACATTGGAACAGGAGGACAATCAGACATCTGTCTTCTTGATTGATTTGCAGGAGAGGGCACACAAAAAGGTCCATTACACATACTGAAGCAACTATTCTGATAATGACTGTTATGGAAGAAAAATCCCCACCCACATTTCTTGCTCCCAGATTTCTATTAGGAAGGAGACCCTGCTCTGTTTGGCTCTGGATGGAAGACAAGTGTCTTGGATTTCAGTGTGAACTGTAAGTGGGCAAGGGTAAAATACCCCAGATCTTGACTGTAACCTGGGAAAACCAGGTATCTTCCTCTTCCTCCTCCTCTTCCTCCTCTTCTCTGGTTTTTTACCCTCTGCCCTAATCCTCCTCTTTAGTTCTCCCCATGGATCACTCTTGGGGGTACTGCCACCCCCTGGGTGCCCCCTGGAGCAAACCCCAGCCCAGCTCCCATCACAAAGGCTGGCACTGTCCTGCCCGTGCTGGAGGGAGTTTTTAGCCCCCTGAAAGGCCGAGCCCTGGCATCCCCCAGCCACACACCTCTTGCATGGGCTGCTGGTGTGGCATCTGTGACTCCTGTGGCTCCTGTGACTGCCTTATTTTAATATATTTGTGCTGAATAAAACACATTTCCTGTGAAGAAAGGTGGGTATTTCTGTGTCGAGGGAACTTGGCATCTCTGAATATTGAGCAGCCATTTCCTCAAAGCTGTAGTATTCAACCCAGTAATCAACCCTATTAGCACTAAAAGGAGCTGTCTAAATGCCAAGCCAGGTTCAATAAATAAGCACTAAGACACTTAGAAATGGCTTAGAAAGGAGAATTAAAAGTTTTGCTGCTAATTATGTTTCTTATTTTAAATTTTCTGCCAGTTCTAGCTCTTCCATTCAAATGAGACAATCACTTGCTGCCGAGATGAAGGAAATGAGATGATGTGAAAGTGGGCAAAGCTGTTCATCCATAATAGAAAGCTACCAGGGACTTCAGCTCCTCTTGCAAGCCTTTGGAAACACCATGAGGATGGCGTCAGCAGACCGATAAGTAAAGGTGCCTCCCAGCCTCCTGTTCCCCCGAGTCCCAGATGTGTGATACCCTGTGATCCCACCAGAGCCAGGAAACCCCAGGAGGCAAAGGAGGGGCGGGCAGGCTCCTCTGGCCAGCTGAAGGTGCACAGCCCAGGAGGCCGGCAAGCAGAAGCAGGGAGCACAGCTTGCTGGAGGCACATTTTATAAACGGCTTCCAAATCTGTGTCGGGTTTAACAACCAGCCCTGCTCCTCGAGACACAGCTGCCTGAATGGGAGCGGGCTGGTGCTTTGATGTGGTAATGACATATAACTGATACTGATGGCAAAGGCTAATCCACTCTGCCCTGTAATGTTCCCAGTCAATCATGCAATATTCTGTTATTGGAAAAACTCATTTTTGTCCCTCTGATGGTAATCAGTGTATGCCCTGAAGCACGAGCCTTGATAGCCTGTGTAATTTGCAACCTAGCTAACTGTAACTGTGGATGTTAATCCTATTTATACAAATGCCTGGCAAGCAAAAGTAGGACTGCTGGGACAAGCTGCAGGGCAGGGCAAGGCACAGAGCCAAATTTCCAGGAATTCTCCCTCTGCAGATTTCAAGCTGTTGCACCCCAGAGATGGGAGACTGAGAGGTTTGGGGTGGGCAAAGAGAAGTGGCACAGGCAGTGACTCTACTGTTGTGTCACTCCTGTTGCCTGGTATTTGTTCTGGAATATGTTGGAGCAGACTTCATCACAGTGCATATCCTCTGCTTTGGACAACCACTCTCTACCTGACAAATGACATGCAGAGAGACCTCGACAGGCTGGAAAGGTGGGTCCATGTGAAACTCGTGCAGTTCAACAAGGCCAGTGCAAGGTCCCACACGTGGGTCAGGACAGCCCCTAAGGACAGATACAGGGTGGACAGAAAGTGGACTGAGAGTAGCCCTGAGGAGAAGGACTTGGGGTGTTGGTTGAGAGGAGAAACTCACCATGACCCAGCAATGTGCACTCGCAGCCCAGAAAGACAAACACATCCTGTGTGAGCTGAACCAGGGCCCAAGGTCAACACCCTGAGTGAAGCTTAACCCGAGTTAGGAGACTAATATTGTCAACAGCAAGAACCAGACACCTCCAGCAAGCAAGCTGGAGTAGGAGGCACATGGCCTGGGGGGAAAGAGATGTGGACACACCTCTCTAGTTACCCACACTAGAAGGGCAGCAAAAGACATTTCCTCACCTCACCAGGGTGCAGTGAGACCTAGACCTGTTAAATGGCATATTCTGGAGGGACCAAGCCCTGAAGTGGTGCTCAACTTCTCTACTTGGCTGCTCAGTACTAAAAACATCCTCCTAACTGCCTGGTGTGGGACTTAACTGGGAGTTGAGGTTATGTGTTTAGAGACCAAATCTGCTCCTGTCACAGGTGGGTGCTCAGAACAGACTTGCACTGGTGATGGGTACCTGTACCTGCGATTGCTCACTCCACATATTTCACCAAGCACAGGGAGGAAGAGAGCTCACTCTTTTCCAACTGCAGGAAAGCCCCAATTCCCAGGAATTCATGGCTTCAGGTGAAAACTTACCAAAGAAGGCTCTCAGGCCTCAAAGAAGAGAAAGGTCTAATGCCATTGACCCTGGGCCTTGCAGGAGCTGTTACCTGCCAGTGACAATGGTCCCATCAGTGCAGGTGGGACCCAGTGACACAGGGACCCAGCCATCCAGCAGCATTTCCAGACATGGACTTCCCTGGGCTTGTTCCCTTTCCAACAGCTCTGCAACACCCAGCACCTCCACCCTGATGTGCTACTGCTGGCACCATCGCTTGTCCTGCAGGATTAAAGAAATAGCAGCATTTCCCTGGTCTTATTCCAGGTTTAGCTAACATAAACTGAAACACAAAACTTCCCCAAATCCAAACCAAGGAAAGCTGAGCTTTGTGACTATTTCATTAAAATGATACATCTGGAAAACATAAACTACATCAAGTTTGCTGTGCCTTGTTTTCCTGCTGTTCTTCTCTAGGAATGTCTCCTACTTGGGCAAGAAACGCCAGACACACTAAGAGCACACACTTGCAGCACTAACCACACCAACACATCCTCTCTGTTTTGTGACACCCATCAGGTTTGATTTTTAGAGCAAGTCTGTGACAGCTTGGCCGTGTCACACACATTTCTATAGCTGCAGGGACCCCGGTGGTGGCCAAGAGACCCCACTTGTTGTGGTTCCAGCTGCAGGGTCTAAGATCAGCAGCAAGGATAGGATGGAAGAGGATGGAAATATATTTAATTGTATCCATTAATATAGGTGGAAAAGAAAAGACACATGTTTAGGCACATTTGTTTTCTTCCAGACCTGAGAAAGAGATGGTACAGCCAGGAACATATTTTCCTACCCAACTGCACACTACAATTGGTCTAATAAAAAATGTATTTCATTTGCCTACAAAAATCACTCTTCTGGGCACATTACAGCCATAAAGGATGCTGCTTTCTATTCCTGTCTTCTTTTAAAAGGCCAAGTCTTGCTGCTGTATTATTGAATTCAGCAGATGCATGGTACAGCCCAGTGAGCACTGCTGTAGGAGTCTTCACTTTACAGTTCTCTAGGCTTGATCCTTCACACACATAAATGGATTTTACACTCACGAGGCTCCTGGGACACCCAGGCAGCTGCTTCAGGTTTTTGCCAGTTTAAGTGAGATTATTATCAGGCCCAAGAGCTTATGTGCCCTGCAACAGCCCACGTGTTGCAGGCACTTTTACCTCCGTGATCTCGTATCTGTGACAGAGAGTACGAGTGGGATACACAGCTGGGCTGATGCCTGTAAAACTGATGGTTAACTCTGGGCATGGGTAATCAAATCTAGATGAAAACAGGCAAAATTGGTCCAGGATCTGGTTGTGATGCACATGCCAGCAAGTAGCTTCTGGTCCTTTTGACATCCCTGAGACCATGTGAAAGGGATGGTTTGGTCAAAGTGATGTATTAGAACCAGAACCTTATATGCCCTCCCTTGGCATTATGTGGGCTTAGGGCTGCTCCTGCCACCCACAGCCTCTGAGCTCTTATTCTCCTGTGCTGTTACTGAAACAGCCTAAACATCATGTTTTAGTTATAAAGTGAGTTTAGTGGATGGAAGGGTGGGAGGAAAGGGGGATTAAATTTACTGCTTCAGTGACTACAGATCTGAAATAAATCTCCAATTCAAAGATAGATCAATAACATCAAGATTGGGTTTAAATTATTAATAAACTATGAGAAACAAGGATAATTATTCTATGAGTCACAGCTCTAATGCACTGCACATTTTTTTCCCTGAGACATCTGCATTGAAGCATGACCTGCCTATCTTTTGGCAGAACACTGTAGCCAAGATGTTAATGCTGTTTGTTTTGCCAGCTAAGCATTTCATAAACCCTCATGGGCTGAGAGCCTGGTGACAATGTTGTGCTTCACTCATGGAGAAACTCTTATGCCAGGAACCCCTAAAACACTGGGGTGTCTAATGAGCCCCTGGAAATCAATGTGATTGATCTGAATCACATTTGTGAATGGTTCAAAAGGCCCTCAAATGTCCTTTGAAACCTGGATGTGTGGAGATGGAGGAGTTGTGCTAGCCTAAAAGGAGATGCTGGCCTTGAAGCTCACCTCACTGGTGGCAAGGAGGAGGCACAACCTGAGGGTTGCATAAGGCAGGGAGGGGAGGAAAAGTTTTTGCACATTGATGGTAGACTGACAGCACCATGGAACTGCTGGTGAATTAATTTCCCCTTTTCAGGCAAAAAGGGAGGGAACCATCAGCCTGAGGAGGCCTGTTAAAATCAAGAAGCTGAAGATTGGAATAGTCCTCCATTCTGGGTCATGGCCATCTCTGCTGGCTGAGACAGCCCATGCTGACACACTTAGGCTGGAGATGCTCAGCACCTCTAGGCATCCTCCCACCTCAGCTGTGGCATGATGGCCTAGGGTGGTGATGGACAGCAGCCTTCCAGGGGCATGGCACAGCAAAATCAGCTAATCCCTGCTCTTTGACAGGGTGGACTGGGGTCACATTTCCTCAGAGCACTCTTGATGATGCTCTTCAGCTGCTGGGCTACCAGGTGAGGGGCTTAGCATTGCCCTGGCTTACCAGGAGGGCACCCTGCTTAAGAGGAGAGGAACAGAATTCAGGACACAGGTCATGAAAGACACTTATCCTTGTGAAATTAGCTCTGCAGCAAGCAGAGGAAAGAATTGCCCTCACAAAGCTAAGGACAGCACAGAGGAGAAGGGTAGCTGGCACACCAGAATGGACAAGGAGTATTGGTGGCAATGGTGCTGACTTTTCTATGGTTTCACTGCTTTCCTTGTCACTGGACAAAACAGGGTTTTATCAGTCCTAAAATCACCCTCTTGCTGATCTCAGCTTACACAGTTCTGCAAATGGCAGCAGGTGACCCCCATTCTGCTGACAATATGATATCTCTTGGCACACACTTGGACTGGGACCTTGCAGGGACACCCCTCTTTTACCACAGCAGCAGCTGAGGCTTTCCATACAGCCTTCCACTCTCTCCTTTCACCTGAAGTTGTCAGTCAGGGTACAAGATCATTCTGAGCCTACAACACAGAGCTATCAAGGTGTCCAGCCACTACTATCTGTGTAATGTAGGGATAATTTTTTACAGTCCCTGAGATAAACTAATTTAAAGATACCTGTCACCTTGGCAAATGAGAAAAACAAAACACAAAAAAAATGAAAATAAATTACTGAACAAACTTTGCTTGGGGCTCGACTGTGATCTGATTCAAGCTAAGGAATGAAGGATGTTTAAAATCTTATTTATTTATTTATATCCATTAGTAATTCAACAAGGTCTTTACACATCACTGCTTTCTTATTAGTTACCTATGAATTGTAAATGATTCTGGGCAGAGCACACACAAATTAATGCATCTGTGGATGAAAACTTATGAGGAATAGGGGGATGTTTCCATTGTGTTTGCTCTGCCAGCCCTCCTGAGGCAGTAAAAGGCCATCATCTCTGCCTTGCACATGAGGAGTAGAGGACTACGTGCAGGTTAACTGGGACCAGTATCAAGCCCAAATCTCATGGAAACTCCTGTTCCTGGGACCAGGCTGTAGGTGGGAGACTTGGGATGCTCCCTGGGTCAAGCTGGTGTTTGCTTGAGAACGAGATGTGCTCAGAGTGAGCAACCTGCCTGCCCATGAGGGGCTGGGTGCAGCCTCAGCAGTGCGTGGGCAGCTCTCTGCATGCACCCCAAATCCCAGCCAGGCCCTTAAGGAGAGCTCAGGCCAGCCCTGCAGGGAGCTGGACTGCAGGATGCCTTTTCACAAACCTTCAGATGTGGGAAAATATCTCTTTTTTTTGCATTCGTGTAGTGACTTTAGCCAGGAAACTTTTAAGACTGATTTCCCTTGATTTGCCATTAGAAGTTTTACTTCAGTCCATAACATTTTCAAAATTTGGGGAAGAAATAGAGTCTGCACTCTTTCAGGATGAAAGCTATGAATTTAGAACAGTTATTTATATGTGTTGGACATTTAAATTTATTAAAAATCTATAACATATTTACAATTTCTGTGAATGTTATTTATAAAATACAATCCAAAAAACACCTTGCAGCATGTTCCTGTAACAACGTAACAGCTTTCCCTAAAACAGCTGCTTGCATCCATTTCCCTTGGTGCCAAGGGAAGAAAGAAGTTAAAAAAAAAATAATTTGGATATTCCTATAAAGATTGTTATTAATGAACTGAGTGCTGTTTAAAGTCACTAAAAAGAATTTGGTCTTTGTTTGCCTCTTCACAAGAGCGTCTGTTCAATTTCCTTTCCCTGCCTTCTCTCTGCGAGGAAGATTAGATATGTCTCTATGTTTACGTCGGGCAGAAGGGAGGAGGGAGCCACATCTCCAGATGGTGTAAATCCGTGTTGCTGCAGCAGCACCAGTGGTGGGAAGGGTGGTATTATGCTGATTTATTGTGGCTGGGGAATCAGACCTATTTTTTTTCCCCAGCTGGAAGAGCAGCCTGTAAAATAAAAATCACACATCTCGGTTGATTTGAGAGATGCCGTGTAAGATTTATCTGTCTAGCAAAATAAGATAAAAAATTTAAAAACCCCTCTGCAGAGGCTGGCAGCATCCCTTTTAATACAGCTGATGTTGAGGGGCCCAAAGACAGCCCCTCAGACAGGCATAACTTCCAGTTTATTGATAGCAAGGGCACAGCAGAGGCTGCCAGGCTGTGAGTGTCTCAGGCACACTGTAAATTTCCAGTTGCTCAGTGTTCCTGCTGCTTGCCTGTGTATGGCATAAATACAGCCTAACGTGACTGAATTGTACAGAAAAATGTTACCAATTACTCTGCTTACCTGGATTCCTTTGGCACAGGTCCTGTGGGCTGAGCTGATGGAGAATATGTTGCTGGTGCTGAAGAGGAGAGAAAGAGTTTTCTTTAAAAATAAAAAAAAGATCCTCTTTTTGTGTAGAACAGCGGGTTGGTTGGGGTTTTTTTTTTCCTGCCCTGAGATTTCTTGCCATTTCATTATTTTGTATTTCAGATAAAACCTTCTCACCTTAATGAGGAACATTTTTTCCCATTGGTTTTAATGGTATAATAAATTGAGGGCGAGCAAAGAAAAAGCTCCTGAAAATGAACCATAAAAAAAGTTGCTGGAGACTAAGGGCAGATTTTGCAGAGGATGTGGCAAGAGTAACAAGCTAATTTACTTTGCCTTTCTGTTCAGGTTTCCTCTGTAAACAGCTTGGGTCTCCTGATTTTAGAGACTTTGGAAGGGCATATTCCCATGGGTGCTTTACCTTCCCTGTGGCTGCACAGCAGCGATGGCGCGAAGAGGACTGGGGAGGTCATGGTGCTGCAAGAACGAGGAGTGAACCCAAAATGGTGATTTTGGACCAAACATGTTGTACAACCAGGTGTGGTGCCTTGTGGGATTTGCTGCCAGAACAGCACCTTTTCTCCTCCAGGTTTGCCTTAATTCAGTGGCCACAGGCTGCACATTTCCCTCTTTGTGCTGAGCACAGCAGGCCTGGCATCTGTTACAGCCCACCCCTGCTGGGTCATTTGTACCTCTTGCCTTGTCTCATGCGCTCTGTCAGGTCATACAGCTCTTATGCAACCTACCTCAGTGTCTCTGTACCAAGTGGTCTTATTTCCAAAAAATCAGAGGAGACAGAGGGAAGAGATTTAGGGCAGATATATGCAGAAGGAAGTGGGAGAGAGGAGAGGTGCCTGTGGACACACGGGGTTCTGGGGAAAGAGGGTGGACAAGGATGCATTTGGGAAGGGCAGTAGGGTGGCAGAGGAGATGGTAGAAAAGAAAATTTGGAAGAGTAAGACACATGGTAAAAAACAGAGAGGTATAGATAGCTATGTCAGGGAGCCAGAAAAAGCATTGAAATGCAAGTTACTGCTCAGATTACATAAGCCACTCTTATGAAAGACAAAAAAGAATGAAAAGCAATCAAAAGAAGCCAAAAAATCCCCATGAACCACTGTAGAGTGCAAATTCTTGAAGACATATTAAATGTTGACACTGGTCCCCTAATGAGGCATTCCCATGCTTGACTTTCCTTGGTAAATTTTCCTGTGTCTACATACTATCTACTGAAATAAACTTCATATATCACCTGAATTTTAATTGTGATAGGCAAATCCAAGAAATTACTGCCTAGGATAGCACTGAGAGAGGTTTCTGCATGTATTTGCTGCCTGTCTTTTGTGGTGGTTTCAGACTCTCAGCCTCTTGCCAGGATAGGCTTGTCCTCAAGGATGCAGCTAACATGTATTCCTGATAAGAATACTTGATTTCACGTGGAAAGCTCTTTAAAACATTAACCTTACATGTGTGAACAGTTTATTTTTCTCATTTTTAGGAGCTGGCAAATTTGCATTCAGAAAAATGCAAAAGTGAGCACAAAATACTTCTGTTGATAACCCCCAAGGAGGACCAATGCATGAATTCCTTAGGAAATAGGTAACCCTTTACTTCAAGGAATAGCCTGGCTCTTTCATGCTGGCTGTGCCAGGGGCTCTTCTATAGCAGGCAGAATTCCTGCTCATGCTACGTTCAAAGAAGAATTAACGGAAAAAGTCCGATCTTTCCTCCAAAAAAATTGTTTAGACCTAGGATAATGCCAAGCTGTTCCACCTGGACCCCAGTTTGTGATCCAGTCTGTGCTGCAGAAAGCCAGACTCTCCCTGTGTAGGCAGCTGGCTGTGGTTCCCCAGGACAGCTGTGTTGTCCCCCCCCAGTGGCTTTTGATGAGCCACTTGTCCCTTCCTCACCCACTCGCAGGGGGCAGCTCTGACCCTATCCTGGCTGGGTTTCTTAAGGAGCTGTCAAATGCTATTAAAAGAAGGAGATGTATATATCTACCTGTCTATCTATTTATCTGTCTGAAGTAAACAGAGCTTGAAGAGTCTTATAAGAGAGGTAACTGTCTCATATTAATTTGCTGCCATTTACATGCAATACAGCAACTCTGATCCAGACAAAAAGAAAACAGATGGTTCTATCCTATGAAGACATGCTGAGAGAGTTGGGGTTGTTCAGTATGGAAAAGAGAAGGCTCCAGGGACACTGTGCTAGAGGTCTTTCAGTACTTAAAGGAGGCTTATAAAAAAAGCAGGAGAATGACTTTTTAATGGTCAGATAGTGACAAAACAAGGGGGAATGGTTTTAAATCGAAGGAGGGGAGACTTATATTAGGTGTTAGGAGGAAATTCTTTACTGTGAGGGTGGTGAGACGCTGGCACATGTTGTCCAGAAAAGTTGTTGATGCCTCATCCCTGGAATTGTTCAAGGCAGGGTTGGATGGAGCTCTGAGCAACCTGGTGTAGTGGAAGGTGTCCCTGCCCATGGCAGAGGGGTTGGATTGAGATGATCTTCAAGGTCTCTTCCAACCCAAACCATTCAACGATGATTCATTCTATGATTCTATGATATGCAGAGAACAATGTAGGAAAGCTTTAGAACAGCTGACTTATTCTTTCTCCTTCTCTGAAACAGATTGCTCAAAAATACCTGTCAATATCTCTTCTTTCTTCAGAAGTATTTCAGGAAACTCCATTGCAATTTTTGCTTGTTTAGCAGGAAGGGGTAAGGAGGCTTCTTCAGGCTCTGCATCACAGACAAAATCTCTGCTGGTTCTCCTAGCTGTTTCTTTGTGGAAGAAAGCAAGATTAGTCTGCTCAACATAATCTTGCATTCTCTGCAGTTTGAAGGCTTCTTTAGAAGCCACATATTCCTCTTCCAGCCTTTTCAAATTTTCCACTGTGAGAGCAGAACTGGGATGTGATGACCAAATCCGAAGGGGAAATATTTTTGGTTGGAACTGGTTACTGCAAGACCCTGACAGCCTGTGTCCATTAAACATATCTGCAATGCATTAAGGAGATGAGAATCTTTAGCAACAGGCAAAGTCAATTCATCATTCTTGTAACAAAGAAGGAAAGAAAAGAAAAATCCCATTAGTCATTTACTCCTGATGGGCATATTGATTGATGTAGTTAAAATGTTCACACTAAGATAACCTTATTAGATTGAAAATCACTTTCTTTTCAAGAGGATCTACTAGGCACCAATTCAACAAAGCACTTAAACAAATACCTGATATTAAGGGCATGCTCAGGTCCTCTTGGTGGGATTTTCTTAAATTGTTCCCACCTAACACTTAAGGCAAAAACTTAAGATAGCTACAAAGGATGACATAATGCTTCTCTATGTTTCATATATTGAGCAAAGTCGAGCAACCAAATATCTCGTATCATAACACACTACTCTCTTCCCCACTAAGGCTGTACTAAAGATTGCATCAGTGATTTCATTAGTAACCCAGTTTGCTTTGGCTGTAAAATGCTGTACAGCTGAAACTTACTGTGTGCAGGCTGGAATCGAGTGCACTTTATATTCATTACTAGTACTCAGACAAATTATTTTGGACAGTTTTTGCTACACACTGATGGAGAAAAAAAATAAAATGTACAGTGGAATCTATTGAATCTGTTTAATTGGACCTGCTGGTGGCCATCCGACCATGCCAATTAAATAAAGACAAACAAAAGCAGCTCTCAGAGGACCTGCAGAGAATAAACCCAGGGTAAATACTGCATGTTTTTTCTTATTGCATTATTCTGTATAGTTGTGTGTCTGAAACATAAACTAGCCATAAAAAGCAACTCACCCTCCTGTTTGCAGTATCTGCTTAATTGTGTCTGCATCTTCCGTTCTCCCACTCAATCTGTTTAATGTCAAAAGATAAAGGAGGGAAAAATAATAAGGTTAGTTTGGCAGAACTAGTGCTTCACAACCTCCTCTTTTCTGGCCTTCCCCTCCCTGTCAATTCCCATCAGGCATGAAGCTCCTCTGCTCTATCTGACTGCAAACTTAGATGGCTGTTTCCAGGCGTTTCATCAATGCAGAAGACCCAAACCCTTCCATTGCCCTCGGCAGAGGGGTCTCTGCCAGTGCTGTGGGAGCCCACAGACACACTCACCCTCAGGCACTGCAGGTGCCCTTGGGATGGCTCAGCAGGACATGCTCCTCACCCCTCGGCTGGGCTTCCCCAGTGGAATAATTTCTGAGAAGAGAGTAGGCGTGGGCCGAGCAGGAGTGGCACAGCACTGTCCAAGGTGACAACGCTGCCCAGGCAAGGTCCCAGCCAGGGCTGTTTTTGAGGTGCTCTGGAAATGGTCCTTTGTTACCATTTCTTGTACTGAAGGCTGTAAGTCTGAGACACAGTGTTTAGCATGTTTAAATCCACAAGGCTAAACTGGTTTACTTGTGTAAAACAAATGCCTGACACAATGAGCTCAAGTGCTACAGAGAAGAACATGTACGGGGGTATCAGTATTTTTACCTTCGTCGTTCAATCTTGTACAATATCTCATTAAAAGAAATCACTGAGTTAGCTGGTCTGGCAAAAGCCATATTCCCTAACTGAGTGTTGAATTCACATTAAGGATGACCTTTAATTCTCCTCTTATCCTTCTCTTGGGATAATTTTCTTTTCAATTTTCTGGAACTTTCTTTCTGATCCAGGTAATGGTGAAAATTGATTGCAAATGACCCAGAAAGACCCTCAAAGGTTTCTCTTACTACTCTTTGGTCTAGATTAGCTGGCAACACCTGATTGTGAAGAACCTAGCTTTACACTGCATCTTTCATTGCTGGGACACAAAGCAGCTTATTATCATGTAATCTAATTATGTTGCTTAATTTTAATCTCCTTAGGGAGCTAGTTTTGGAAAAGTCTGTAATTTCTGCCTTTCATGAACAATTCTGCTATTTCTCTAGTAACAGACTTTTAAGATCCCTTTGCTTCTTAATCATACTTTAAGACATCTCTATGTCATTAGCTCTGATGATCTTTGTACTGCTGTCATTCTACTTTCCCTGCTGAGTTTTTGTGGTCACAGAGCTGTAGAACAAGCAGGGCTGGAAGGTGCCTCTGGAGGTCACCAGGGTCCAGGACTCTACTCAAAGCAAGTCTACTAGATCAGAGTCCTTGGGTTTTTGCCTAGGCAAATTTTAAGTATTTCCAAAAGCTAAGATTCTGCAACCTTTCCAACTCCAATATTTAACCACCCTTATGCTGAAAATATTTTTTGCTAATATTTAATTGGAATTTCCCGTACTCCAGTATGTATCTGTTGTCCCTTATCCCACCAAAGTGCAGCTCTGAGAAGTCTGTTTTGTCCTCACCCTCTCACTTAGCAGCTTCAGGCAGCAATGAGAGGTACTTGAGTATTTTCTCCTCCAAGCTGAACAGACCCATTTCTCTCGACCACCTCTTGTGCACATAAGCTCCATCCTCTACATGTCTTGATGACATTTTGCTCCAGTACGTTGTCTCTCACACTGGGGAGCCCCAGACAAGACACAGCATTCCAGATGTGCCTCACCACTGCCAAGCAGAGGGTAATAATTGTGTTTCTCCACCTTGTGCTTGGAAGTCAAATCTATCCTGGCAGTTTTGGCCGTGTCTTCCATCAACTCAGGACCACCTGTGTCCCTGCTGCAATGCCCTGTAATTGCCATTTGCCTGGGACTGCAGTGCACAGATCTGGGCAAGCTCTGAGTGTGCTCTGGGGCAAGCTGGTGCCACTTTCACAATGTCTGTGTGGCAAGGGCTGTCCTGGCCTCGTGTCTGTGCACAGTGTACATCACTGTGTCCCACGCGTGTCCCTGCACACCAGCATCGCTTAACACTGACTGCTCTCCTTGAACTCTCCCTCTTCATGAATGTTTTAAAGCATGTTTTATAATGTATTATTAGTAAGGCTTTTAAAATATTTTCTCTTGAAACCTTGAAAAGGGAGAATTGGAATAAATAAAAACACAACTGAGCTGAGCATTTCTGAAACCCAGTGGAAGAGCACAAGCCGTGAACCTGAGGGTTTAGCTCCCTGCCTGGCCCCATGCAGCAGCAGCAGCAGCAGCAGTGCCCAAGGGTAGGATCTCATCCTTCATATGCAGCTTGTCTATGTTGCCTTGCCACCCTTCCTATCCTGACTTTGTCCAAAACAAAAGAGAAAAATCACCTCACACAAGAAGCGTGGAGGAAAAATGTTTTGAATGGATTATCCCATTCTCTTTGCGTCACTCCGTGCAAAAATAGATACCTGACCCTATGGGATTCATAGATCAGGAGGGTAAAGCCCTCAGGACAGACAATTTCTGTCTCTGTTCTTGTACTGTACCTGCCAGATTGAGGTTTCACACCCATCAGGACGGTCCCACTGAATAATCTGAATTACAGCAGCTTTTATAGTACCCTCTTAGCACTTGGAACATCAAAGCTGCACAACTCCCAGATCAGCAGCTTCCACACAGTTTGAAGGAATGCAGCACTTGAGTGTTCATGTTGAACTTTTCAAAGAAACTGAAGAGGATCAAATGAAGTATTTTATTGAATTCTAAATATGGAGTGGGGTTTTTTGTTTGCATGCTTCTTTTCATCAGAAGAAATGCTTGAAACAAAAAGACCATGGCAAATTAGAGGGATGGAATGCCACATTTTGAAAGTGCCAAAATTAAATATTCCTGCTTTGGAAGTTTGCCTCACCCTCTCCATCATGAACAATTCTGGGATTTTGATATCAAACTGTCACATTTTTCACTTGACCTAATGCATATTTTTGTTACAAATTCCAACATTTTGCAAAATGCAAATAGAACATTTTGCTAATCTGGCCAGATAGGACTGGTATACAAAGAAGAGTGCTCTTGGTTTTGCAAGCTCAGAGTTCATGTGGACTGGCATTAAACAGATCAGTTACATCAAAAAGGCAGGTTTAAAAATCTCATAGATGATGGTAAGCTGCCCACTGCAATGTCACAGGAAATTGTCACTAAGTACTCACAAACACATCTGCAGCACTGCAACACATCTCCAAAGCCATATCTATCCCTGACATCAGAGTTTGTCATAAAAAGCAAGAGAATTCAAAGCAACATTTACTGGCTATTTCCTCTGTGAAGCTTTACTTAATCTATAGCTCTTCTGTTCTCATAATAATATGCTGAAATCTAGTCAGAATATTTGAATCTTAGAGGAACAAAACACAGCTGAAGTATCTGGAAGGCGAAGGGCTCAGGAGGCAATTTCCTCTGATTCATCGGGAGACAAAGGCAGAGCGATGGCTGTGTTTGTGTTAATAACGGTGGAATTGCCTCTCTGGCGCTGCTACCCCGACATTTCTTTAGCTCTTGCTGTCGTGCTTCATCTCACAGGCCGCCAGTGCTGTGCTTTCAGACACAGCCAGGCTGGATATGTCCAGAGGAGGCCACACCAGCACCTCCTGCCGTCTCCATCCCGTGGCACTTCCCTGAGCAAGGTGAGGCTGGCAAACTGAGCTGCCCAGCCCCACGTGTATTCCCACCACAACTGCCAGCCTCACCATCAAAGACTTGTTTTCCTTACTCTGAGCTGTCCCATCATCCCCCATTAAGAATCAAGCTGACTGGACCCTTTCTGTGACTACATCACTTGGATTGGGGTTCCCCACTGGGGGGAAGGATGGCCAGGAAAATACTGTCAAGCTCTTTCGCTGACAGCACCTGGTGGGACCCAGTATCCAGGCAGCTCTGCAGGGTGCTGCAAAAGAGACAACGCCTTCCCTGTAGGATCATCTCAGTGGAAATGGTTTTATTTGCACATCTGCAACTCCCCAGGCAGAGGCAAAAGACAGAGAGTGCAATGCCATCAAATGAGAATTAAACTCTGCGTCATACTGCAAAATGTCAACTAAATTAATTCCTATTGTAAGACCCCTGCACATATCCCAAAAGGTAGATGAGTGCTGTGTACACAAGACTAGAGAGACAGCCATACACAGACATTGCAGTAAAATTTCTGCACCACAGCAGGTCTGGAGAGAATACTATGTAAATAAGAGTTTAGTCAGCCTCTGCTTTCCATTGCAATCTTCAAGATATTTGTGCTGGTAGAGGGAATCTTTCCCTCTAAGCAATGCCTGCTTGATCCTATGGGATTTGTAATCTCCTAGTTTATAGCCTGCTGCAATGAAAGGCATCTGACAGTGCCTCGACTTTGTTTAGATGTGACTTTCTGGCAGGACTTTCCAATGCAATAGCTGATGTCAGGAGCTGTCAGACCCACGGTCCAGCAGGGACTGGGATCTCCCATAAAGCAGCACTGCAGTCTCCCCATTTTGTTGGGGCAGAGGGACCTGCTGGCACCACAGGTGCTGTGATGCACAGAGCTATACCCTAACACCACACACCAAGGGCAGGTTGGGGTGGTGGACTCCACACTTCCTTAAATGCTAAGGAGGCAGATATGTTTGTGTATGTATACATAGAGGTGTGCAAATATTTACAGACTCAAGGAGAGTAGTGTGCACATTATACACACAGTACTGTTGTTATTATTACACACATTATGTACATTCATATCTATAACATAATGCAGTAGAAGATATATCTCTCTAAAAAACCCCAAAATTTATGCACTTTAATTGCCAAACAAGCCTATTGAAAGCAAGAAGGTTGTTTCATCTGTTTCTGCCATTGCAGCTGTGTACAGAGTAGGTCTCCAAATTCTGCGTTATAACCACAACTCTTGTAGAGAAAACAATCTCTTTAACTCTGTTTCTGTACTTTGCACTTTGAAAGATATTTGGAAAGCAATTGGTCACTGTAAATCACACAGAAGCTTCTGGAGTGGTCTCCTGTTGTGCAGCTTTTGCATCCTACCTGTCCTGTAAGCACCAGAAGAGCCAGCAATGCTCACCTCAGCAGCGTCTTTCCATTTGAAGGGATGCATCCAAAAGCCTGGTTCTCACCATAGAAGTGACGTTGACTCTAGCTGGGTGGCTGATTACCTCTCTGTAACCTGCAGTGGCCATTAGTAGGCTTAGAGACATATATGGCAAATATGTGAAGATCCAGGCTCCAGAGAATTCACTCAGCCTCAAGGTTTTAAAGATCATGCTAGCTCTGCAGGTGCAGGGATAAGAACCAGCTGCCTCTGCTTGTAACCAGTAACACCCACAATTAAGAATGGAACCCATTTATTCTGTAACATGTAAGCATAATCAGCTTAAGAGGAGTATGCAGAATCAGACTACCAACCTCTGCTGTTGGGATTTAAAACCTGACTTTGGCAGTTGCCATTGCCTGGGCCACAGAGCAGACAGGACACACAGCTGAGGAGTAGAGTCCATGAATGCTCTTCAGAAAGCCTGGCACTTCAAGAGCACAGCAATTGCACTACACAGTAAAGCAAAGCAGCTCCAGCCATAAATCATGGTTGTTAGTGTGTGTACTGGGATTGTGGTGTGAGACACAAGAAGTGGTCTGAAGTTAGACTGTCTGAGAGCACAGAAATCCCCAATTAACTGCCAGTGGTTCTGTCTCTTTCATGCTCTGGAAGAGTAAAGGACTCATCTGACAGCAATGTTGGGGATTTATTGAGTTTGGCTCTGGGTAACACAGAGCTGAAGTTACTGCTGGCTCTGGTTTTGATTTCTAACACTGCAGCAAACTGCAGGTAGAAACATTTTTCCTCATATTGGTTTGCAGAACCTGATCCTTTCATCCATGCAAAGGACTTTTGGCAGGACAGTCTCTCCTGCCTCATGTCCTGCAGTGTAAAAGGGGACCCCAACTCTGCTGCCTTTTGTCCTGCCCTCTGCAGCAGCCAAATATTTTAGTAGAGATGAGAAGGAGCATTTCTAAGAGGTAGCAAATAATGCATAACTAATCCATTGGCCCCTAAATGTAGAATTAAAGGTCATAGTCACAATGCACCCAGTCAAATGCCAGTGGTGTAAATTTGCAGTGATACCGAGTAACTACAACAGCTGTAGGTTTAGAGCAGAAAAAAAATCACAATTATACAGAGGCAGTTGTGCTGAGAGAGAGCTGAGAAGCTCTCTGGTATCTCCTCCTTACCCTGATGGAATAAACTATCCTTATGAGCCTCTTATTTATGCTGCACATCTTAATGTTACATTAAATCAAAGGTAAAAATATCTTAATGTTATGTTAAGTCAAAGGTAAAAATACATATACTCACAGAACTGTCTATTAAAACTACAAGTTCTGAAGTAGAAGTTTATGATGAAGAAAATAAAGAGATAAAGGAATGTGAATATTGTTTATGAAGACAACTTGGAGAATGAGAAAGATGCCAAGGGACAATGCTGTCAGCACGGACCCTGCTGAGGCACAGTCCTACCAGATGCCTTAAAAACCTCTTGCCTGTGCCCTGTTCATAGGCACCTTGGCACGAAGCTACCAGCCAGGATGTGTTGTCTCCATGTGCCATTTCTAGGGCCTGCCAGCCGGAGGGTCTGCGGCAGTATCTGCAGCCAGAGAGGAGTGGGTAGAGGGTGCACTGACTCCAGCTCTCACAAGGATTGGCTCAATGAATGTTTGATAATGTTTTTCTTAATTTTTCCTTTCTGTTTTTAATTTTTATTAAGGTATGTTATAGCATGGTCTGGCTAATTGTTGTTCCTACATCTCAGGGAAGTCTGATCTCAGGGATGCTTGGAGGGCTGAAGGAGGAGGTTGGCTCTGTGTCCCTCCACTTCCCATTACCCATTCTTGTGTCTCTACCCCTGCCTGCTGCAGGGAAGTGATGGGCCTTGGGGCATCCTGCAGCTTTCTCCTCCTCCTTCCTTCCTAACTCCCATCTAGGATGAGTTTTTTTCCCATCAGGGGTTTGGTTTTCATCTCCCACGTGAAAGGGAAACCAGGAAAGGAGAACAGCAAATTTGGGTCCAACAAGGATATATGGGGGATAAATAGTTAAGCAGCATCTGACAGACACAAAAAAAGCTTTGTCCCCATCAAACCCTGCACAGATGTCACAGAACAGGCTTACCTCTTCGGGCAGGAATATCCAGGCGACTCCTCGCCACAAGGACCAGGCAGAGATCTGCTGGCTGGGAGGTGCCTGGGGCACCCTCTTTGTCCTCAGTGTCCCTGGGTGTTGTTGGGACTCTTCTTGTCGCTGTTTTGCTGGGCTGTTGACCCCCCACCCCTGCATGTTCCCTTGGGGGTCTGTTGGGGTTCTGTTGGGGTTCTATTCTATTCTATTCCGTTGCCATAGTACCCACATTGCCATGCCACATTTCTCAGTCAAGGAGGTGAGGGCTCCTGCCAGCTTGCAGCCCTTCCTGGATATTTTGGTGGGGCTGTGGGAGATTGGCCAGGACTGAGGGATGGAGGGGACAGGGACTTGCAGCAGTGGAGGATATGTGAGATCACATCCAGAGATGTCACGCCTGCCTGGCACGCTGGGAGTGGGATGCCAGCCTGTGAGCTTGTCCAGAGGAAGAATCATACTGCTGGTGCCTGAGACACTCTTCCCTGGCAAGCCCTGAGGGGAGGTGGGTGAAGTGCCCTTCTGTGCTTCTCCAAAAGGAGAGCCTGGGTATCTCATCATCTATGTCATGGTGGACAGGTTCCACCCAAGTGTTCCTTGCTGTTCATTTTTGCTGTGTGCTGCATCTTGAGCATGAGCTGCCTCCATGGGCCACAGCACACCAACATCCTCACCCCATTCATCTGCCAGTGCTGGGGCATAGAGTGTGTCAGTGACCCCTGCTGTCCTCAGAAGGGCTCTCCAGCTTGTTGGGTTGAGGTCTTCTGCGTATGTGCCTTGTTTTTCTACCATCCAGAGGTGAAATAAGGTTGCTGCTTATTCTGGCAGCTGAGTGTCTGAGCTGAAAGGGTTTGGGAAAGTTGCAAAGGCTAATGACTTGGGCAAAAACTGCTTCTACATTTCTCTCAGAGATTTCTTGAAAGGAAAGGAAAACCAGGTTTAAAGGGAATGTTTGCCTGAGTTCAGCTGTGAGATGTGCTGGTGCTGTCAGGAAGTTGTGGCTCCATCACTGCTTCCTCCAGCTGTGCTTTACCCTGTGCAGTCAGTTCCTTTAAGTCCCTCTGTCAGACTCTGTGGGGTATTTTCCACTCTGGTGACTATGTTCATTGTGGACCCAGGGGTTGGTCTCACAAGACTCAGAGAGAGGAATTTTCCTTGTGCTCAGCAGTGTTTTGGTGTTTTAAGGGAACAAATGGAAACAGGTGAAACAAAAAACCACATGACCAGGTCAGTGGTCCCACAGCTGGGCTGCCTGCTGAGCCCTCTGCTTTCTGTGTCCTTCAGCTCATCACCGCAGCCCAATTTTCCTCTTCATGGGACAAGCCATTAAAATTGAGCGAAAATGCCAATGAGCTTCATGTGTGGTCCTAGAAGTAACAATTGATCTGGTGAGACTGGAGGAGTTTTCCTCCTCCTGGATGCTGCTGCAAAGGGTGGAGAGAAAACACCAGGTGATGGTCAAAGATGATGTCTGGGGCCAGGGGCAGTGCTCACCTCCCACTCAGAGAGTTGTGAAGGCAATTTTCACCTTGTGTCCCCAATATTTCCTTAAGGGCAAGGAAGTTTCTTATGCAATGGTACTGTCATACATGGGCTGTGCCACAAATTCCCACTGCAAAACAAGGAGTGGTTTTGTGGAGGCAGGGGACATTCCCTAATATACAGTTATTTAAATCAAAATCATTTATTTTACAGAACATACCTCTAATGCACTATAGATTTTATAATTCACTTTAATTTCTCACCAGGAAAAAGTCAATTCCTGCATGGGAGGGAAGCCAGAGGTAAGAATAGTTTAGTCTGCTCAGCAAAGAGGGACCTATTTTTAATCCAAAGGCCCTCTGTTAGCTCTTGCCTATTTAGTGTGAAAACAGGATTTACTACATGTACAACTTAATCCCCTTTTTATATTTGCATAGGGATCCTGCAGCATATGTATGAACAGTTTTTGAGATAAGAGAGGGAAGGCCTTGGGAGTCAAAGTCATTGTTTTTGCATGAAGTATTTAATGCTAAACATAAATATTGAGAGAACTGAATTCCCGTGCACTTGCAGACTTCACTCTTGTGCTCCCGAGGATTTTTACTTTATATCCAATTATTAAGAGCCTGGTTGTAAGTGAATGTAGAAAAATTACAGGAAGCCTTTACAGACATTTACGGGGCTTAATTTTCCTGTTAAAAGGAGAGACAGGTTATAGACAAAACAGAAGCAAAGGTGGTACTTCTCATCTCCCTCAAAAGAGTGTGGCTAATGAGGGAATGTGCCAGGCAGCAGAAATCAAGCCCTAGGGAAGGGACTTTCTCCAGTGGTGACCTCGAAGGGGATTGAAGTTAGAGTTCCTGCGGCGCACGTTCATCAACTCTGCTCATTGTAATTCACATGATTTACGTTCTCACAATCATGATTAGATGGTGAAAAAAAAATGATCTACATGCAGGGTTGACTTTAGAAAGTGACATTCTTTGTCCAAATCCAATCAAGTCCCACAGCATGCGGTCCTTTGGATTTAGCATTAATTTTAGTATGTGTGTCCCTGAAAATAACCCTCCTGGCTTTGGAAACCTCAGAGATGAAGAGACTCTTGGGCAAGTATTGGGCATAAAATTATGTCTGAGAGCTGTCATTGCTTTCTCCAAAGACAGTTTTGCTGTAGTGAAGAATGGGATGCACTGGCATTAAATTAATTTTTAAAATGTAGTCAGAGACAACTTGGTGGGGAAATTTACTTCTCCAGACATAAAATGGGGTCCAGAGGAACTCCACCACAATGGTTTGTGGAGATGCTGTGATCTCAACAGTGCAATGCAGTGAGCAGCAGATTTTTGCCTTACTGTAGGCAGCGTTATCAGATTAATTTTTGCTTTTTTGCTTCTGATGGCTGTGATAAGACTGACAAAATGTCTCTACCTTTCAATGTAAAATCCCTCATGCATTTGATGTTGTTGTGACTTTAACAGGCCAAGGTTTTACACTGAAGCCTCCTTGTTGCTGCCTCTCAAAGCTTTCCAAGACAGTCAAGTAACAGTCTGATTTTTGCCTGTTGACATGCTTGGGCTCCTCTTTTCAAGTCAAAGAACAGAAACCAGCAAACTGAATGGACAAAATAAAAAACAGGGTAAAATAAGAGCATAAATCCCTAGGCAGCATCTCTCCATCATGCCTTTCTACATGATCTTGCTGTATCAAACTTCAAAAGCAAATCTTGCCTAATGAGCAGGAACAGTCTGTGGCCAGTCATCCAGGCAAATGGCTCATGGGTAGAGGGGAGGAGGAAATCAGAAGAAATCTGTTACTTAACTACTGGAGTCTGAGAAAATGAGCTCGCACCCAAAACTTGTGTGGGTTCAATCAGACAGACAAATGAGCAAGAACATTTTTATTAACATGCTACATACCTAATAATGTTTTTGAAACCATTAGCCAGCCACACTACACCAGTGGCAGCTTTCCTATGCTCTTGAGTGGTTCTCCCACCCTCCAATTTTTCTCCTATGAACAGAAAGCTGTAGTGCTGATTGCAAAGGACAGATACCTAATTATAGGGCTTGTTATTAGCAGAGTCTGGGAAATCAAAAGTCTGCAGTTCATATGATGCAGAGAATGATGAAGCATCTCAAATCACTAATGTGATTCAAAGTAGGGTCTCGGAATCTGCACATTTATTTTCCCCATTAAATTTGTGGGAAAGCCTATTTGCAGCAAGATTTGGAAGGCTTTCCCCTTCCTTTTCTTGACTGTTGCCAAAAGTAAATTTTGAATGTTTTCCTGACATCTTTATCCCATCGGTCTGTCAGTCAGTCCCACAATGTCCTTCATGCAAACCAATCAGGGCACTCTAAAATCTAGTGTTTAATAAATGTCTTGGAGGAAAACAATGTTTTCCTCCAACAAAACAACACCTCAAAGACTTGATATCCTGCTGCATGCAAGCACAACCCAGCAAGCTACTGGGGCATGCTGTCTCTTTGCTACTTTTGGAGCATGTTCCTGGCTGATCACAGCACTGCAGGCTTGTTGTCCTCAGGTGTGGCTGGTGGGCAATGACCTTGGGAAAGGATGGGAGTGGAGCCATCTCCAGCTGGCACACACCTCTGTCCCTGCTAAGAGTCTGCTTTATAGTCACACTTAAACCAGATATATTGTTTAAATTAAAACGGAGAGAGAGACAGAGAGAAAAGAAAGCGTTTTACAGAAAAGATGTGAAGTGAGGGAAAACAGGCACTTCGTACTGTGTTACTGAAGGCTTCATATAAATAACAAGCCATTAAACTTTATGACCAAGTTCTTGGACTAGTAGTTTGGTTGTTTTTATGCTGCAGTTGCCCACACAAATTTTGGACTGTTCTGACCCCTCTCCCCTCCTGCATTTTCGTTCCTTCCCCCTGCCCAGTTTTGTGAGATATTTGGTCCTTTGAATAAATCACACCTCTTCATTTTTCATGGGCTGGCTGTCAAGTCCAGCGTCTGTCTCTTAAAGACAGTCCATCAGGTGCTGATCTCATTTGGTGATGGTGTAAAGCACATCTGAGCTTTTATCTTTCCAGTGCATGCTGCTAGAAATTTCCTGTGCTGGTACTCACTAAGTTAGTGAGTGTTGTGTCTTCATGGCTTGAAATACTTGACTCCAAAATCCCTGTTTTCTTACCTGTGGTATACATGGAGAGAAAACTTGGTATATCTTCATGATTTTCATCTGGGGGAAAAATATAGAAGAAAGGGTAATTTCTAATTCCAGGGTTCTAAATTTTCACAAGAAAAGATATAGATCCTCCAACCCTTCTTCCTTCTCACACCCTCTTTTGGGACTAGTATCTTAGACTAGTGCTAAACTTTGAACAAACCCCAGAGGAGACAGCTCGTCATCAACAGCCAGACACAGAGTCATTAAGTACAAAAGTAAAAAAAAAAATGAAGACCATGGAGAAAGAAGAATAACAGTACATTTTTGAAATTGGATGAAAGAAACTAGATAGTGATATGCAAATGCATGAAGGAATAGTGGAGTAATTTAATTTAGAAGAATGTGGTAGTTGACCCTACCTCAATATTGCAAATCTTAGTCCTTGTAAGTTTTGGAGAAAACCCAGGGCAGGGTCTCAGAAGAGGAATAATGTGATCCTGATGTTGCTAATAAACTGGTGACTCTGGAATTCTGAAGGAGCTGCAAATGATATAAAGAGTTTACCAGAAAAATTGAATATGGGAAGAAAGCTGTGAAGAGAGAGAGAGAGAGAGAGAGAGAGCTATACAATTATGTTTCAAGGATTCTGGTTCTCTTTGATATAATATGTCAAAAGCTAGAAATACCCAGTCATGGGCTGTAAACAGCTTTGACAACCTGATTGATGTGTGCATTAACTGAATTCATGACAAAAAATATATGAGACTTCAAGTGCTTATTTTTCCCTGTGAAAATGATTACCACAAGCACTTTGCACAGTGACATGTATGTGAACTTGTACCCGTGATTTCTCAGCCACAGTACAAAAGACGTCAGTAGAAGGAAGAGCTGCAATCTCTATCATTTATTTTAAATGTATTTGCAAATGACAAGGCATTTAAAAGAACTATCTTTTTAATAAACTTCTTGCTCCAACCATATTTTAGTTCCTTTGTTAACCACATCTGCTTTTCTTTACTTATGAAGTTTTTCAGTGATTCTCTTGTTTGGGAAAAAAAAAAAAAAAGGTTGTAGGATGTCGCTTCTCAGGTATTGATGTTTCATATACATAATATGGAAGGAATGCTGCTTCAGATTTCTGCGAGTGCCTGTGCTTACAGTTCTATGTTCTCCTCACGAAGAACACAGGTATCCCACAGAACAATAACAGTTTCCCTTGGCACTACCATTCACCTGAATCTCAGAAGCAGTTTCTTTAGCAGGCCTCGCAGGAGATCTGCAGCTCAGCCCTTGCCATCACCCAGGTATGGCTGTGCATTGGTGGTAGCTGTGCATCAAGGGTGATGGGTTTCAACAACGAGGCAAGCAACTTCTGATCTCATTTGCTCAAGTGCATTTATTGCATCTAAATTTTTGCCTTTAAACAGTACTGCCTGGGGCTTCCCCAAAAGAAGAAACATGGGGGATATGTGTAGATGTAAATGGAGATGGCTGGCTATGGTTTCTAAGGGCTCTGTATTTGGGGCAGGGTGGAGCTGATGCAAAGAGAAGGAAAAAACAAAGACAAATAATTAGGCAGATGTCTTATTATTTGCAAGAGATAATCCACTGTCATCAGAAAGAAAGTAACTCCTCTGAGGGGTGGGAAGGAAATTTTACCTCTATAAAGATCCAGAATACAGTCAAAAAAAAAGAAAGCCCTCCTCCCACCCCTTTTTTTTTTTTAACTTTATTTTTAGCAAGCTTTATGATCTTTGAAGGCTAGAAGTTAGCAAGGCTGAACCTAGTCAATGAGATTGCAGAGTACAGCAGATAATGGCATCTTTGATCAATCAGGCAAAGCAGATAAAGATGCACTGCAAAAACTGGCCTGTGAGTCACAGAAATATCTCTTTTTCTGTCATTCAGCAATACTTGGGATAAGACTAGGAGAAATTAATCAGCATTGAGGTGGAAGGTGAGGGAGATATGGGCTGATGGCATGTACCTTGTCTGTAAGATGATGGCAGGCTTTGGTTTAGTAATTTCAGATGAGGCCTTCCAAGGTCACTGGAGTGCCCCTTTCTGCCTCAAAAAGGTGGTGTTGGGATGCTGTCTTCTTATTAGTGTCAGGTAGAAATCTTTGCTAGAAATAGAAGGATGGTCTCCAGGTACCTTGTTAGATATAGAAGATATGACAATCCCAGCAGCAAATAATACAAAGCATTTCATGGCTCTGGAAAGGTTTGACTGTCTCATAAAAGGAGAGTTGACAGAGATTCAGCAGCCTGAACAACTGCACTTTTCTGTGCAGCTCAAACTTGTGAATAAACATGCAATCAGGCACACTTTTAGAGGAGCAATCGTGCAGCTTTCTGCAAGCTACTAATGGCAACTTGGCTTTAGGCAGAAACTAGTTGCACGTTGCTATCTTTCTATTCTAAATACAGGAACCAGTGTCCTTGGCTTTCATCCATTCAGCAGCGATACCTGGTATGTGATCACCTGCAATGCACTGACAAGCAAAACCAGTAAATCATATTCCTGACATCCTGTCTATGCAGAAAGTGACTTTGGTAAGATAGGAAGGGTAACACAAGCACAATGGGTAACCTCAGTGTTTGTGTCATGCAAAACAGCTCTTCAGTTAATGGGCTGGCTGCCATATACTGTATGTTTATGTTGTGCAGACAGCTCAGATGGATTATGCTTTATGCCAAAATGCTCAGGTTAAATACCATGTAAAATATTTTAATGGGCATCGCATATATCTGTCACTTCATCCCTGCATGCAGGTGGAAAGGGAAGAGCTGTCCTGTCCCTTAGCAGAACAGGTTTAGCTTAGCTTCTTATACAGCCAACTCTGCTCAGACCAAGAGTGCTCACACCTGGTGGTGTCTGCTCACACAGGGCTGGCAGCTCAGCCACAGAACATGAACTAGGCAGTAAGAGACACCTTGCAGAAGAGACAGTGACCTTCACACTGTAAATCAGAGATACAAAGCTTGTGTATAAGTGAGTGACCTAATCGGACACCATATCAGAAACCTTGCACATGAGCTGGTTGCATTGCTTGAGTGCAGTGGGGAAGAGCTGGTCCTAAAAGGACCCTGGAGGAGAGCCAAGGGCCTGTGAAGGGGTAGCACCCAGCTGCTGTGCAGCGGCACGGCCACAGCACCTTACACCTGACCGCAGAGGAAGGGTCACCTTCACCTTCGCTCTTCCCTTCAGCATCTGACTGCAGCTCACTTTTAGCAATGCAGAACATGGTTACAGCTTTTTTGGGGGAGTGTCTCTGCTTATCTCATCGCACGACTTGCCACACCTAAGCCTTTTGCTTGGACTTTGCTTGCTGAATCATTGACATAACCATAACATGAACATCTTAGTGGAATTTGTGCCTTTACCTAGGTGGGATCTGTGCTTTGACTGAGAATTGTGGGGTGTTTTTCCTTCTGGATGGTTAAGAGTGAAACCTCTACAACAAGTAAGGAACAACAATAGTAATAAAAAGCAGTATAATATTTTTAAAGCCCAATAACTCTGCACTTGCTCCTGCTGAGATACACCTTGCTATGAAGCTTATGTCACTAATGGGACTGTTCATTTCAGTGAGGCAAAGCAACAGGGACATTATAATTAATAATGCTTAACAGGAAACAAGTTATTGTACTTGGGGCAGAAGGGCAAAAACTGTTCTCTATTATTTTTTGAAGAGTTAATTGGTACTAGGCAAAGATGTGCTGTGTTGAGCCAGCAGGTGCTGCTTTATGACTACATTAATGTTAATGATATCCTCTGGACACATGTGAAGACAGGTTAACCTATTTCTTTCTCACTGCATTTCTCTGGGTGGATGTGTGTTCTAGTTCCAGCTATTTTTCAAGTGCCACCACAGAGCATTTGGACAGACAGTGACCCTACATTTGCACAGAGGTTTGCAGGCAATTTTGGAAAACCAGGTAAATTTTGTAACCTCCATTCACCTCAGGACAGACTTTGCAGGTTTAAAGTTGAGGGAAATGGGTAAAAGGGGCTGCTTCACTGGCATAAAATCTTTCCTAGGGGTTACATTTCTAAAACTGCCTGTTTAATTGTTCCTAGGTGTGCTTAACAATAGTACCTGGGTTTTAACTGTTTATTCTCTTATTTCATTGCTGAAACCTTTCTTCTTCTGGCATACCATTAAAAGAGTACTCTGGCACCAATTTAAACCCTGGGAGGAGCAGATGTTAAAATTGTCTTCCTCTAAGCAAAGTGTGCCATGGCCCATGAAAGCATGATACGTGCTAGAAAAGGTAAACCAGTGCTCCACAGAGCTTGAAATGGTCTCGTTTCAGTACCACTCCACATTTAAGTTTAGTTATGAGCCTATATTATCTTCTTTTTAATGTTCTTTTTGCATTTCTAGTTTGGCAAAATTACACTGTCTAGCACTAAGCTTCAGATATCCTTCAAGATATTTATATCTTTCATAAGATGCTTGCTTTGCACAAGCCCATCAGCTCCAAAAATCTGTGTGCCATTGTAACAGGCAAAAATGCTGTGGAAGGGTAGTCCTGGGAGCTGAGTGCAGAGCTCTTTGCAAAAATCAGGTGACAATGCTACCATTTGAGAAACCCACTGGGTAAAGATTGATTCTGAAAGCCAAATCTGATTTTTAATAAGATTACCAGATGGGTCCTGTGCCTTGTTAGAAGTCTGCTCCTGCAGGTCTAGTGATAAAAACACATGGGAGAACAAATCTTGCATGCCTACAAGGACTGAGAGAGATGTACTCAGCAGTGTTTGCCCATAGAACATGGATGCAAGTCCGAGTAAGCTATTTCAAAATTTCTTGGAAGATGACGCATGAATAATCAGAAAGGGCAGTGGAGGAGAGTCCATATAAAATCCTAGGATGGTTACAGCACTTGTGCCACAACCAGAGGTTCAGCTACTTATATCATGGGAGTCTCTTTGAGAAACCTGATCTCTTGGGAGCTGATGGAGCTCATCTGCCAGAGAAGGGGAAGAGTGTCTTTGCCCATAGACTTACCAGGCTGGTGAAGATGGCTTTAAACTAACGTTGCCAGGGGAGGGAAACCTCAATCCATCTCACTCCTACCAGTGTGATGCCAGTGCCAGCCAGAGATGCTCAGAGCCTGGGGAGGGGTCACAGGTCAGCACGAGAGCACGTGAAGAGCAGCACAGTGCGATTCCAGCCACTCCAGACAGTAAGTCAGCTTAATGGGGGCCCAGCTTAAATGTCTCTCTCGAATGCAAGCAGAATGGGGAATAAACCAGAGGAATTAGAGAACTGTGCATGCCTGCAGGGCTGTGGTGGGTGGGCTCTGTGACTGAAGAGTTGGAATGAAGGGACACAGGCTCTTTAGGAAGGACAGGGTGTGGAGACGAGGAGGAAGTGTCACCCCCCATGTCAATGACCAGCAGGAGTGCATGGAGCTCTGCCTGGGGATGGATCAGGTGCCACTTGGAGTTTATGGGTCTGGATTAAAGGGAGAGCAGGGACAAGTGACATCATAGTAGGGGTCTGCTATGAGCTGCCTGACCAGGAAGTGGATTAGTTCCTCTGTAGACAAGTAGGAGTGATCTCAGGTTCACAAGCCTTGGTCCGTATGGGGAACTTCAACCACCCTGGTATCTCGTGGGAGAACAAGACAACACAACAGGGCATAAACCATCCAGGACATTCCTGGAATGCCCTGATAATAACTTCCTTCCCCAGGTGACAGAGGAGCCAATGAGGAGAGGTGCTAATGTTGGACCTTGTTTTCACCAACAAGAGTATCTGATGAGGGATGTGAAGCTCAAGGGCAGCCTTGGCTGCAGTGACCACAAAATTATGGAGTTAGAATATTTAGGATTGAGGAGAGCACACAACAAACTCATCTGGACTTTGGGAAAGCAGACTTTGATCTTTTCAGGGATCTGCTTGGCAGAATTCCCTGGAAGGATGATGGGCCCAGAAAAGCTGGTGAATAATCAAGGATCACCTCCTCCAAACTCAGGAGTGATGCATCCCAACAAAGAGGAAGTCAAGCAAAAATGCTGGAAGCACTGCGTGCATGAACAAGGAACTCCTGGACAAATTTAAACACAAGATCTAGGTATCAAGGTTCCTTGATAGTTCCTTGGATATTTAACATGGGTTTTGTGATTCTTCATGCAGTGTTGTTTACAGTAAAGGGTCTAGAAAGTCCTAATGGAATATTATTTTTTTAAGGTGATTGCTTCCTCTTCTGTAGAGCTTTTAAAATAAAATGAAATTATTAGACTCTAGTTGAACAGATTCTTATTAAAGTAGGAGCTGGTCTGATAATGACTTAAATTGGTGCTACGTGGCCATCACATGTTATTTGATAAGCATTCCATTTTAATTAAGAAGTGGTTAATCGACAATTAATATACAGGATTACACACTTAGCTAATTAGATGATTTCAATTTTTTTGTTAGATTAAAATGTACAGGACCCCATAAATCACTGCTAGAGATTGCTTAATAAGCCTGAACCCTTAATTTTCTCCCTGTCAATCAAGAATGGAGCCACTGACTTTCCCTCTCACCCAGAGACTTGTCATATGGAAGACCTGCTCTGTGTTCAGAATGAGCTGAAATGTCCCCAACTCCCAAACACTGCACCTGTTTGCAGAACCTCAGAGCTCAGGCGCAGTCAGCAGAGACCTAATCAGAGCAGTGGTGAGGGCTGAAGCATCACTTGGCTGACAAGTCACTGGGGGCTCAAGTCTGTTTCCTGAACACTAATGCCTGTTGCTGTTTGGGGTTTGTGGCTGTCAGAGATCAGGGACAGTGTCCAGCACAGCCTGCTGGCAGGCCTGCCTCTCAGGGTGTCCCAGGGAGGCCTTTGGGATACCCCATGCTCACACATGGCACACTGAGGTGACTGTCCCCTTCCAAATTGTCCCTAGGTACAGCAAGGCCAGAGAGCTCCTCCAGGGGCAATGTCAGCTCTGCCCCTCTGCCCTCAGAACAGAAACAAGTGCATCATGGACCATTTCTTCTAGTATTAACTCAGCAGTGAACAACGGGCTCTTTCAGCCTGTAGAGAGCTCTGTAAATTTTGATCTGTTCAGACATAACTAGGAGAGTGACATGGTAATTGGGCTGGTTTTTGTTGGCAAGGCTCACAGAGGCACAACACACAGGAACAGAGTTGACAGAAAATGGCTTAGAGTTGACCATGAGACTGCACATGGGTTTTGATGATTTTTTTTCTAAGTATTCATAGCTAAAGTACAAAGCAAGCAAAATGAGAATGAGATCAAAGGTGGAACAATACAAAGCCTGACAAGTCTGTAAGATGTCACTTACTAGCAATAGTAAAATGTTTTGCTTCACCCTGTAAACCGTGTGTGTATTACAATCAAGAGATAAATAAGAGTGGTGTGTAGGGCTTCTTTGCTGTCACGCTTTCATGTTCAAGGCACTTCACAAAGAAGAACTAAATTCTCTTGACAGCTTACATCAGAAAGTCAGCATCCCAAACTCATTGAGAACCTGAGGAAATTATCACTTACCCAATGTCTAAAATAAAATTAGGATCAGAGGGAAGATATGAAAGTAGGTATTTCCACCTTTCATTTCAGCTTTCAGCTGACCCAGTGCTGATAGGAGAATGCAGGGTTGGTGATTTGCACAACATTGGATGTTGTGAGGGTTACACTGAGACACCAGCAGCAGCACTGTGATAGTGTCCCTGGAAGGACAATTAGTCCAAATAGGTGATGACATAAGTGTGTCACTCAAGCCATTTCTTTGCCTGAAAAAAAAACTGATCCAAAGTTTTTCATTATTGATTTTCACACTGCTGACTGTCTCTTCCTGGGCAGAATACAACGCTGAGATATTACCAGACATTTCACTGCCTCAGAAACTGAGAAAATATAATTTTTACTCCCTACCCAGTTGTTGAGGTCAGGAGATGATTCAAGAGCACTCAGCTATGCAAGTCTTTTTTAGTGACTAGGTGGGATTCACCTCCAGGCTTAATGCCCTGGAGAACAGTGGATGAGTGTGTGGTGAGACCAGCCTGCACTGGAATGAACAGAGGCTGGCATTTCAAAAGCACAGATGTGTTTGGCATGGTAGAAAGTGGCAGCAGATGCTTTTGGTTCTATCAAATAAAGATTTGGGACTATTGCATGCTTTTTACTAAACACTTCCCCCCCCCCCACCTCCTCCCCCCTGATTATTTTCACTTTAGACACTTCACCAGGTCTTCTAACCCAAAAGCAAAGTATGGAAAGGGCTGACATTTACTGCTGGTACATGCCACTGTCTAATAGAAAGGAGACTGGTATGGGGTCTTCAGGGCCCTTCTTGCAAAATCTTCATGGCAGCAGTTCATACCTTGCTCTTCCCCCTGGCTTTCAACCCATCACTGGATGGTGACCTCTAGCACCCCAGCACAGAGCACGGAGAATATTATATGAGTGTGTCTGGGATCACACACTCCTTCCCACTGAATCCTTTCTAGAACCAGACAATCTCCAAGAAGAAGGACAGCAAAGTCAGCTGAGCAGCCTGGTATAAGGTGTGCAGATAGGATGGAGAAAAAAGGTTTTGGTTCCAAATAGTATTTAATTCTTTGTATAAGGAAGCATCTTTGTGAAATTGAGTGGTCTGATGCTGTGGACAAAACACTGAGCTGGCAAGTTAGTTCAAACCCTTCTCACAGAGCAGGAGTTACTTGTCTCTTGGCAGGGAGTGGAACACACTCAGCATTATTTCTGCCTTTGTAATCTTGTGAATGACATCTCAATCCTTTTGAGAGCCCAATTCAGAAATCAGAATAGCTGCTATAAAAAATTCTGCTGTGAGCTCTTGCAGCATTTCCAATTCTGATGTGTGCATAAACACATCTGATGATATTCACTAAATTTGATCCAAATGTATTGGAATTTGTATTCATAATTTTCAGTAAAAATTTAATTTGGCAGAAGAACTTTACAAAACTTTAAGGAAAATACTGTGTGAGAAAAGCAAAGGTATGCTCACTATCAAGTTAGTTCTCCATGGTTCTGGACTAAGCAGCTGCACTTCTTTCTATTAATTCAGTTTCTAGTCAGCTCTTAGACCTTAAAATGTTCATCAAAGGTCACTTTCAGAGCCCACAGCCACAGTTCTGCAGAAGTTCAGATTGGACATTTCAGCCAATCTTTTCCTGAAAAGTGTCTGCACTGGATAGAACCCTTAAATTCCCATATGATGGCAGGCCAAGCACAAATAGCCCATGATAAAATATTTTGTCTTTTGAGGACATTTTTCTGTTTTCCTGTACAGGATCCTGAAGCTCAAATAAAGAAGGATACTCCCTGGGGAGTTGCCATAGTAACCTGTGATGTGGTTTTGTTGTCTAAGATTAAATATAAGCAAAGGAGCAATTACAGAGAAGGATTTTATACCTGAGTTTATAATTTTCATATAACACCAAAGCTGAACTATACCTCCAAGTTCCTAAAGCAATAGCAGTCTTCTTGAGGGTGATGTCAACTTAGTAATTTTCACTGAAAAAGAAATAAAATGCTGTATTTATTATTCAGGAATCCTGATTAGAAAAAAAAAATTCCATTTCTGAAAGACGTAGCAAATAAGAAAGACTTCATTAGAAATGTAAAGATGTGGAAGTGGAAATGGCTGCTACAAATAATATCTAAACCTGCATGTGTGAATGCCTTCTATATTCTATTTTCTTCTTACTTGGATTCAGCTATAGTCTGCTCTTAAACTTATAGTCAAAGAAGAACTTCATCTTGTCCTCGGAAAATAACTTCAACTCTCACAGCGCATACAGGGAAGAGATTTTTGAATGTATCAATATCTGTTCAGCAACAAACAGAATTTGAAGTTTCAGAATAAAAGCAAAATTTGTTTTAAGAGGGTGTGATGGAGAAAGAATCCGTCCAAACTGTTCTCAGTTACGAGCATCAAAGGGAGATCGGGAAGTCTGGGTTCAGGAAAGGGCATGGGAGCCGAGCTAGCAGAAAGGTCATTTCCATGAGAAACAGCCCAGAAGAGCAACGCTGGGAAAAGTCAAAGCCAGTCTTGTGAGGACAGCGCGGAAGGAGCGCAGAAGTGAGCTGTGCAAGGACAGTGTGCAGGAGCTGCCAATCCCTGGAGGGTCAGGGGCAGGTGGCTGCTCCTGGGGCAAGGTCCGTGTCAGAGCTCACATGAGCCTCAGTCCCCTGTCCCCAGCTGTGCAGCCGCTGCCTCTGGACACCCCGGCAGCAGCGAGAGCTCAGACCCGGCTGCTTCGCTCGGCTCTGGGGAGAGGGAACGCCGCTGGCCGCGCTGAGAGGTGAGCATGTGCTGGCTCTGTAATGCTGTGCTCCCAAACTGCCCAGCCTGTCTTGATTTGGTGTGGCTTCCCCGCAGGCTGGCTGCCTTGCTCATCCACCCAGCTGCCCAGCATTTCCTGGGATTATTCAGAGATGGGGGAAAAAAATTATGGGGGAGGCATTGAGATCTTGAAGTATCACCCTAAAGCTTGGGTCGATGTCTCCCTGGCAGTGCAAAAAAGCTGACAGAGCCACTGTCAAGTTTAATTGTCCCCGAGATAATGCCCTTCAAAGTCATATATATATTATACATTTCTGTTTATCCTGAAAATGTGCAATCTAAACACTTTCTCTGTAAGTGACTTTAAGAACTGTAGCTGCTTGTCCATGATAGGCACGTGGGTCTGGGCTTCTGATGCTGGATGTGTTCTGCATCTTCCCTGGATAATTAGGGGTCTGTTCCCTCCATGGCTGATTTGCTCTCTGCCCCTTCACCCCCCACCAGGCCCCCATTTTTTGGGGCTTTTGGGGTTAAAAATGGGACTGGGCACCTCAATGAAATGGGATGTGTTGGAAAGGCTGCAGGGGAAAGAGTATAAGGGAGGGAGCAATGCGTGGCTCTGGACATAGTGTAAGTGGGAAAAAAAAAGTCCAAATCAGAGTTTTTGGGAAATACCTTTTTAGCAGAAGAATGATGTTATGAAAACACAAGTCTGACATGAGATAAAGCAGCAGATGACGTGGAAGACAGCCCTGAAATTCAGACAGTAAACAGGTTGCAGTAAAATCAAATGTTAATGCAAACAGACCTATATTGCAATAGCCCTCTCCTAAATGAAGGAATTTTGGATTTTAAATGAAGCAGTAATTTTATGAGTGGTTGGACAAGCTTGGGAAGGGGGTGCAGGATGCATCTCTGGATGTTGGCTCTAAGAAGTAACTTGGAGGAACCTGGACATGCAGTGCTGTTTGGTGGAAATGACAGAGAAAGGGGAGAGCAATAGGAAAGGGCAACAATAGGACAGGAGGCACACACTGTGATGACAGAGCTGGAGGCTATAAGGGGCTCATGTGTGGTGGTCACTCTCTGCTTAGTGCTTGGGGCAGAGATATGAGAGCAAGATTCATGAAGGTAAAATTCTCCTGACAGACAAAAAGGCAGAACTGGGTTTTCCAAGGGACAGCAGGGAAGCTGGGAGAGGAATACACCAGAGTGAAATTTGACAAGTAACTTTATTTTTTTTTTTACCTAGAAAAAGGCATATTTGTGCTATTAGAAACTCTGTGCAGAAACCCTGAAAATTCCAGCAATTTGGTTATAAAAAATAGTTCAACCTCAGATCAAATAACTTCATCATGAAAATCACAATTTAATTTATTTAATTTAGCTGCAGAAAACAAGCTTTTCTTTGGCACAAAACAATAATTTTTGATTGTCTGGTTGGTTGTTGTTATTTTTTTCCCCACATAAAAGACTGAAATCCTTACTTTGCCCCAGTTCACTCATGGTTAAAAGGTGATTTAAGCGGCAATATTTTGGGTAGAGGAAAGGAGGGGACAAGATAAGTCTAAGGTTTCTCTGTCTGAAATAAGAAGCATTAGAGGTTTGGCCCTGCAGTATGGATTTTAGAGATGAGTTTTCTGATGATGTGAAAAAGAGGCAGATGGACTGTAGGAAAAAGATAAGCAATCACCATTGCAGGGCTAGAAAGCAAGAAAAATAACAGAGCTATCAAAGGATATAAAGAGTAAGAGTGACAGGAGAAATGAGAATGAAAGGTGGAGAATTATCTATGGGTTGTGACAGTTCTTGGACCATGGTGATGGGAGCTTGTCAAAAAAACACGCAAAGAGCAACAAATCTCTGATGTCCCAAAGCTTTGGTTTGTGCATATTGTGGATTTTAAGATCAAAAAACAAAACTGTCACTGCATTTTTGTGGCATCCTGTTAGCACAGGCTACTCAGCATTAGCAAGAAAAACCTGCTCTCAAGGCCAGATTTTTTTTTATGAACCTTTAAAAATGCTTTATTTTGAAAAGTTTGTTTGAGCCTCATAACAATTTTTAATGTGTTTGTGCATCAGTCATTTGGGAGCAGGCTATTCTGAGGCAGAAAATAGTCTTGCATTTTGCTCCCTTGCAGGTCTGTAAAAATGAGGGAGAGAGATAAAGGGGAAGTGCATGTTTTTATAAGAAAGCTTTTAGTGCTGCCATAGTGTTGCTTTATCTACCAATGCCATTTTTCTCAGCTTCTATCAACTAGGTATCTGGTGGACTCCTTACCTTTCAGCATCAAAGAGGCAACATGGTTAACTGTGAGAACTGATTTATTTGCTTGTTCTGTCACTCGTGTAGTTTAATTCTGATTTGGAATTTTGGCAGTAAATCTATGCATTTGTGTTCCCTGTTCTTTCAGTCCTACTCAAGCTTCTCCAGCCCCACTGTGTCACCTGCTCCTTGACAGTGGTCAGTGGCCTCTTGTAGGAGCCCTGGAAGAAGCCTTTCCCCACAGTCCTCCTCAATTTGCTGAAGAAGGGCCATGTCTGCCTTTGATGGGAGGAACCAGAGCATGCAGCACACAGAGCCTGAGACAGACTGCATCACCCCTCGGGTGAAGCCAAGGGGTGAGATGTTTGTCTTTATTGATGGGAAATGGGTGAATGACATCTACTGCCAGCCACCTTTTTCTTCCCACCAGAAACTCTTTAGTAAGAAGGCACAGAATGAGTGGAGCATCTGGGAGGAGAACAGAGCACTCTGGCAGGAGAATCAAGTCCTCTGGATCAAAAACAGGATGCTCTGGGAAGAAAACAAAGCCCTACGATATCTCCAGTCACAGAACAAATCTGTCCAGGTAATTTACACTGATGCTATTCAGCAAAGCCTCAAGAGCAAAAATAAGCCATTTCCACTCTTCCAAGAGAGGAGCACAGGCACTCAGCTCAGCCTTGGCAACAAAGCTCTCCAGGCAGTCCAGGAAAAGAATAAAACCTTTGAGGATTTCCAGCAGGAGAATAAAGCACTCCCTGTTACTTGGAAAGGCCAAAAAGCCATCACTGTCCATGAAGAGAGCAAAGATGCCCACTCAGATCTTCAGAAGAACATTGACACCATCACAGCTGTGGAAAAGGCTAACCCTGGCCCAGTCCCCCAGCAGAAACATGAAGGTAAAAGGAAGAGCACTACTCCAACTCAGAATACAATAGAGTCTGCCCCAAGAATGCCTGGAGAGCATGAAATCCTCCACGTTCTCCAGGACTTATGTGAGCTTCTCCACACCTTCCTGAAAATGAACCCTCCTCCTAAGGAGAAACAGTGTTGTCACAATCTCCATGACGTGAACAGATCCTTCCAAGAAGATTACAATAAACTGAAGCTGCAGCTGAATGCTGTGAAAAACACTGTGTCAGACATTACAGCTCAAATGGATGTGCTGGAAAAGGAGATCATTGCCATCACTTCCTCAGTGTTTGAAGAAACAGGACAGAGGCTGGCAACTGAGCATCAGCTTGGGGACATGTGAAGCTTGGGGGCAAAAACTGCTAGTTCATTTCCCAGAAAGCTTTTCCCTTTTTTTCAGGAAACCTAATAAAACCCCAATAGACCCTGAAGATATCTGGGGAACATTGTGTCTTTCTGAAACTTTCTTGCACTTCTTAGATTTATTTTACCTTCTGGTTATATGGTGTAGGTGACTGTCATGAATTTGCCTGGAGTCAGGAATCATGTTTTTCAGCATTTGTTTTTTCAAAGTTTCTGATAATAAGGCCTAGGTTTTCAGAAGGTTATTGCTTGAGGATCTCAACTCTGATTACAGTGTGCCAGCTTGTAGTCCAAGGATATACTCACAGTCTGCAAAAAAAGCATTGATTAATAAAGGAGGATCTCTCCTCCCAGACATCATGGTGGGGACCACAGGACAGAATGGAGCAGGCAGCAGAACTTCTGCAGAGAGCAGTGAGGTCCCTCTTGATTTCTTTAATAGTCAGATAAAGCAGGTTTTTACCTGCCCCAGAGCAAGAGCGTAGGTCACCAAAAGCAGCATTTTGATGGCTGCTCTATGGCTTAAGCCAGTATTTAGAAGGACATCTACTCACACTGTAATGGACAAGCCAGTATCCAGTGATCTGCTAACACAGAAGATGAGAGCCTTTTGATCTGCTCAGGTTTGAAATTCTGTTCTAGTCTCAATTGTGTGGCCAAAGTGGCTGGAAACCCATTTTCTCTGTCTTGGACAGTCCAGATGCAGTGCACTTTGTCACAGTCTTTCAGGCAGAATATGGGTGCCTTTAAGTAATCTGACAAGACAGATGCAGGGAGACTTCTGCAGAGCAATTGTGGGAGCATTACTGTAAAGCAAAGGAGAGGTTACAGTGAGGTTTATCTGTTGCAACAGGACCCCAAAAGCAGACTGTCACTCTAGTTTAAAAGTCTCTAAGTGATTTGCCACAGAATTACCTAAAGCATGAACTATCTTTCACCTTGTATTTCACTCAGAGAACACCATGTCAAGTGCAAGTGATGACTGTTTACTTCAGAGGCTTAAAACAACAGGTATTTTCTTCCGCTGTTCAGGCTTTGGGATGCTGAGGCAAATCTCGTGCGTGAAGTTAAATGGCTGGCTCTCACTGGTATGGGTAGGGCTGCATCTGTAAAAATCAGGTGAGAAGAAGTGGAACAATGTTCATTAAGAGGTGGACATGCAGACAGCAAGTTGCTCCTGCTTAATGACTAGGTCACAGTTATTAACAGATTAATACTTCAGCGCTGTTCTGGGAAACATGTTCATGTTCTGTGCCTTCAGACACGTTGCCTTTCTCTATGCCATCTCCCTCAGCGGGCTTGAACGTAATGTTTGGTAAGAGGGAGAAACAGGACTATGAAGACCCTAATGCAGAGGCTCAGAGGAGGGTAGCAGAAGAAAAAAACTCTGCTATGTGTTCATACTTAAACTTATTTGTGTTCCACTAGAAGAAATAAACTGCTTTCTTGCCAGTGGTCAGAATACTGACTCCTGCCATGTCCCTATACATGGGCAAGAAAGACCCTTGGGAGTGCATCTTTCCACCAGGTGTTTGGGAGGAGTCATCTCATCTAATGTCAGATGTCCATTCAGGACAGGACATCCAGATCTCAGCTAGTCTCCCTGGGCTTTCTTTCTATCCTGTAGGAAGGAATGGGCATGTTCAGGCTGTGATTAATCTCGCTCCTATTAGACTAAAAATAGGCTGTGTCACCAGCTGGAGTCCCTTGTTTCTCTCTGCTGCCTCTATAATTACTTTGAGGACAATTAACTCCAATTTAGGCATTTGGTTTGGAGCTCTCTGAGTGAGAAACTTGGCATTTCCAGGCAGAGGAGATGCTTCATCAAGTGGTGAAGCGGCACAAGCTTGGGAGTGTGTCCCAGGCCCTGGCTTTGCTTTCTGTGAGATGCCTTCATTAAGCAGCTGATTCAGATCTCTCTATTGTGTGGAGAAATTATTACTTTGTGAATAAAATTGAGTTTGGGCAGAGCTTAAATATCATGCACACATGTAGAATCCTGAGGGAAGCACACTACTTCTCCTGAATGCTAATGATGTTTCTGGAAGGAATTAGGTTTTGTGAGTCCTTTGCACTTTGATGACTTCTTTGGATCTTTGATCTTCCTAGTTATGAAAAAGTCTACACCTGGTAAATATTTTTTGGCATCTCTCACAAAGAAGTTGAATTTATCATTCCTTCAGGTTTTCTCAAGTCTGTCAAGTGAGATGACAATGTCCATAAAAGACTGCCCAGCACGTAATCTTGCAGAGGACTCTGTGCCATTAAAACTTTCTGTCCTGGTTTAGGGCAAATTTGGAAGGAAACCTCCAAAGGGGTCCCTCTAGAAAGCAAATTCAAGCAGCCCTGCCCTCCACCAGTTCAGGAGACATAATCTCCTTTGAGAAAAGTGGAAAAAAACTGTTTCTTTAACAAGCAAAGTACTCACAAACATGGAAAAAAATGAATAATATTAAAGAATAGAACCTCTCACTGTTCTGAAAAGATGGCAAATTCAGAGAGTCCTTGTCACGGGGTGTAGCTCGGCTCACTCAGTCCCTTATCAGTCCATCCAGCACTGGAAAACACTGCGTCCCAGGCCCTGGTTGGCCACAGGTGTGAGCTCCCAGTGTTTTTCTGGGTTTTTGGTCCAGAGCAGGTTTAAACAGTTCCAAGAAAAAGAAAAAAAGCCACAGTCTGGAGAACTTCTCTGCCTCAGCTAGCTAAAAAAAAGAATAACAAAAGAGCAAAGGACAGCTCTCTCCCGCCGTCTGTCCGCAGACAACACAGTCGAGGAGCAGGATGTGGGGGAGCAAGTGCAGTCCCTGATAACAAACTCCCTGCTTCTTCTCTCCCCTCTTCGCTCTCAGAACCGGTCTTAAAGGTGCAGAACTTAATATCCAGCATAAACAGAACAACTGGGGATACAAGCACCATAAAGTCACCCTAGGACACTCTCATAATCCCAGGAGGTACCAAAGCTCCAGACTCTGCTTATTTGCTTACAAACCAGAGCAAGTCGGTGACAACAGTGTGCCGCCGTGCCCACCAGAAGTCCGCTTTGGCTTGCCCGACCAGCTGGCACTGAAATGAACAGGGCTAATGCCTTTATTAACATTCAGCTCTTTATTAAAAAGATCAGCTGGGCAGGGGGCTCGACGCAGAGCTCGCCCCCACGGTTGTAGTTTTCCCAGGTGGCCAAAAGGAAGGCGGCGTGCAGAGTCTGTCACTGAAGTCCAGAGCAGCAGCTGTCCCTTCTTCTTTCCTTGTGGCACACCGGCGGCCAGAGGATGAGAAGATGTGGCGTGCAGAGTCTGTTGCTGAAGTCCAGAACAACAGCTGTCCCCACTCCTTCCATGGTGGCAGCACCAGGGCTCTCTCTCTTTCTCCGTGCTTCTCACAGCCTAACCTAGTCTGTTCTTTCTTAGGTGATGGCGACGGGTAAAAGTCAATCAGGGGATGTGTTTCCCTCTTCCTCAGCTAGGGCATTTGTCTAGACTCCTCTACTGTGTTCAGTTTTTGATTTATGGTCCTTTTTATCTCAAAAAAATACTCCCATGATCCTAAGGGTTTTTTATTTGCATGTTAGTCCCAGAATGGCAGTGTGGAGGGGTGGGAGGCCAGTTATCTCCAGGTAGTTTAGAGAAAACAGAGCAATTTGCTAATTAGCATTTCAATATCGGTACTTGGCTAGAGTTAGTAGTTTTTTTTAGTGTTGCCGTGGGAACTAGGAAGGCCCTGCCCGCATCTCTGGGGAACACGTGGAAACTGTTCATTACAGCACCTCGGCTGCGGGGACACTCCCCTGTGCCTCAGGGAAGTTCGGGGAGCGACTAGAACGGTCACCCGCCCTGGGATGGAGGAGATGTGGCAACGCCCCGTGGAGAGAAGAGGCAGGCTCTTAATCTGGGTTGTAATCCAGAGTTTATTACACAGCTCCACGGAGCTCCGCACTCCAGGGGAACAGCCAAAGAAAAGCCCCAATCAACCCTGTGCAACATGTTATAAACAGGGGAGGGGAAAGGGGAAGGCATCACCCACCAACCAATAGGCAGGTTTGGGGGAGTGGGAGGTGGGGAAACAGACAAATACAGAGTCCAGTGGGGGAGGCTTAAGGGAGGGGCCCCTGGTCCTCGCCCAATCACTTAACGCCCTTGGAAGGTTCTGGATGAGTGGGATGGGGAGCCGAGTGACGGACAAGGCTTCAGGGAGGGGACAGGGGAATGGCTCAGCAAATTTGGGGGAGATTGACATCGGGGAAGAAGGAGGGGATTGGCATATAAGGAGAGGGGCAGCTTAGGGTAAAACCATTGCGGAAAAAAGGGGGTACAGGGTTAAACCATCACAGAACTGGTACATAAACATAAAAACACAGTACAACAACAGTGGAGGATCATTTCTGGGTGGTGTTGGAAAGGCAGATGATCACAAGTATTGCTTGATCTGTTAATGCTAAGGGCACAGATGGTGAGATCTGACTGAGTGGCCTGCAGAGTGCCACAGGACTGCACGGGGAGATTCCTAAACACTGCCCATTTTCTGCATTGTTCCACACCCCAGCCAGTGCCATTTACCAGTGGGGGCCATCCTATAGGTCTCCATCTCTAGAGTGTGTGCTGGTGGGAATGGTTGGACTGACAGCTTTTGCACACTATTTCAGGTACAAATGGAAGAAAAGTGAAACAACAGGCATTTAGAGGAAAAACTTATTAATGATAATAAAAATTAGGCAGGCTTAGGAAAAAAATTAATAAGTTTAATACATTTTTCTAGTCTGCTCACTGGTTTACAAGTCGCTGGCAATTGGTAGCTATTCTGGCTTGAAATGGATGGATGTCATTCTTATAGTGCATAATTTACCTTTTGCAGAGAGACAAACTGTCTCTCTCCTTATTGTTGTGGATTAGGTCCTTATTTTTTACTAGTCATTTATCGGTATTATTTTTGGAAAGTTGGATTTTTGGCAAGGTCACCATCAGCTTCTTACTTCCCTGTGAATTGGATTATTGCCTCTAGCTGTGGAAATGCTGTCTTTCCTGTTCTCATTTTTTACTAGACAGTCTAATACATCTGGGTTTATACTGTCTTCATAGAACACCCACCCTGGCCTTCTGTGCTCATCTCAGCAGCCCCACCACATCCTCTCATCCCTAAACTGCAATTTTGGATTTTTTTCAAAGTGTTATGAGCTTCCTTGAGCCCTGGCTCACTCCTGTTAACTGCTGAAGACTGTTTTCCCAGAGTTTTGCTTGTGATTTCATGAAGTTGAGGGTGTGCTACAAAAGCTGTTGTGCTGGCCAAAAGCCATCCTCTCCATAGTGGTGCAGACTGTTCATTGGTGTTCTCAGCAGCCCAGTTTGTTCTTTCCCAGCCAGTTCCCACCCTATTCCAGTTAGCTCAGAGTTAGACATAAGTGTACATTTAAATGCAGGATAAAGTGGAAGTCTTTCTCTCAACCTTTGTGCTGAGCCTGGACTAGTCATCTTCTTTTTTTGACATCCAATTTGAGCACAGATTATTCAAAATATTCCTGCAGTGAGGTGCAAAAAAGAAGGGGAGTAACTCCTCAGATAAGTTTCCTACAGAAATTCTTACAGTGGCTGTTGGCTGGTTTTAAAGAAGAAAGCTTTAAAACTTTACCACATTTTCCAAAGTGGTATTCATCTCAGCTAACTGGAGACACTGAAATGAAAGCAGTAACTGAGACCCATGGCCACCTCAGGTCACTTCTGCAGCTGGTGGAGGTAGGCAGGATTGCCCAAGGGTACAGGTCTTTCTCTGCTGACTGCAGAGAGCCTGGAGTGGCCAAGGTTAGGTGGGGAGAGTCAAGGCCTGAGACATGGTCACATCACTTGATGAATGGCTGACAGAGCTTTGGATGGAGCTAAGGGGAAAAAAATATGTGAGTTTATGACAACAAGGGGCAGGCAACTTAGGAGGAACTCTGGGATGTTGTGAGGTTATACAGGGAGAAAATTAAAAGGGTGAAATCCCAAATAAAACTTAATCTGGTTTATATTTCTATTAATTTGTCAGCAAGAAAAGGAAGGCTAAGGAGAATCTTGACCCTTAAGTGGATGTGGGAGGAAACATTGTGACAAAGGATGAAGAAAAGACTTCAGGCACTTAATGCCTTCTTTGCCTCAGGCTTTAGCAGTAAGACCAGTTGTTCTCAGAGCACTCTGAGGTGGAAGACAGGAGCAGGGAGCAGAATGAAGCCCCCAAGGTCCAAGGGTGGATGGTCAGTGACCTGCCTCATCACTCAGACACACACAGGTGTATGAGGCTGCTTGGGCTACCTCCAAGGGTACTGAAGGAGCTGGTGGAAGTGCTCACCAGGCACTCCCCACCATTTACCAGCAGTCCTGGCTAAATGTGAGTCAACTCTCTAACCTCCAGTCAACAGGCCTGTCAATCTGACCTTGGTACTGGAAAAGGTTATGGAGCAGATCCTCTTGAGTGTCATCATGTGACACATGCAGAACAACCAGGGATTCAGGCCCAGCCAGGAGGGCTTTGTGAAAAGCATGTCCTGCTTGACAGCCTGATCTCCTGCTGTGACAAGGCAACCTGCTTAATAGCTGAGGGAAAGGCTCTTGTCTATGCTGATTTTAGTAAATCCTTTGGCACAGTTTTGCACAACATTGTCTTAGGGAAACTGGCTGTTCACAGCTTGGATGGGTGCTAGGTTATAAACTGGTTGGATGGCCAGACCCAGAGAGTTGTGGTGAATGAGGTACATCCAGTTGGTGGCCAGTCACTGGTGATGTCGCCAGGGCTCAGTACTGGGGCTGGTCCTGTTTAATATCTTCACTGATGATCTGGATAAGGGGACAGAGTGCACCCTCAGTCAGTTTGTGGATGACACTGACTTGAGTGGCAGTGTTGATCTGGTGGAAGGCAGGAAAGCTCTGCAGAAGGATCTGAACAGGCTGCATCAATGGGCTGAAGCCAGTTGTGTGAGGTTCAACAAGGAAAAATTCTGGGTCCCACACTTGGGTCAGAACAACCTGATGCAGCCCTACAGCCATTCATGCAGCCTCAGAGTTCGGGATTAGGCACCAAGCAAGTTTTTAGTGTTGCATCTGAGGCTTCTGCCCTGTGCCACTTGGAGCCTGTGCCAAAGTTCCAGCTGAGCTGAGCGTCAGCAGGGCAGAGAGTTGTCATTAGATTGCACAAATAGTATGAGCAAATCTCACCTAATTTGTTGCAAATTTGTTGCAAACCTTTTGGTTTTTCAGACTTTCTATTCCTCTGATTTCATAGATTTTTTTTTAATGCTTTTGGTGCAAAAGGTAAAATCACAAAAAATTTCAAATCATCAGAAAAATATAATTTGCAGAAATGTTTTCTAAATACAAATTGGACATCTTCCTTTTGATCGTGGGCTATGCCAAAGCTCTAATAGACATCTTTGATCTTATGGCAGTGTCTAGAGAAATTATGGTATTCTAATATGGAATAATAGATTGTCATCAAGATTTCTAGCTTTAGGTAATTGTTTAATCTCCATTCTCAGTGGTTGTTTCTTTGATGCAGCTGTGGCTGAAGGATCCCAAGTGCTGGAAAACCAGCTCACCAGCTCAGAACAAAGCTGATTATGTAAATTGTGCATTAAGATTCAGTTTCAATTTAATTTTATTCTGTAAATAAATATCCCATTAACATCCATCTGTTAAAAGTCAGGTAAAACATTTTCAAAACCTCCATTGCTATGGCAGATGTGACTGTACCATAAATAGCAATGGCATGGTGGTATGAGGATGTCAAAGTATAAACTGTGAAACACGTTTTAAGAAGTAATGATTAATTATAACAAAAGAGACCTTGTCTGATTGAGACAGACTGGGCTTCCATTTGTGTTGTTCTGTTTGCATTATGCAAAATGCTTTCTCTGATCTCCGTCTCCAAGAACACTAATAATTATAGTTCATTAATTCACTTAAGGCACAAAAACATTGCAGCTGATGAAGGTCATTACTGAATTATGTCCAAGCCTTTTGCTTAATATCTTTTTATTTCAACAGTTTACTTGAGAGCAGTCATTTTCCCTTTGTCTAGCTGGTACTTCACCACCAACGCTGTTAATAGATTGTACTGATCAGGAACAGAATGATGAACCCTGTCAGGTTTCCTAAATTAGCCTTCAAAGAGTATGAGAAGGTTCAAGTGCTCTTAACCCATAGCTATTTTTAACTATTTTAAAAGTCAGAGATTTCATATGCACTGCAAAAGAGCACTCGACAAGGAAGCAACCAGGGGATTGGAGCAAATTTCACTTATACTGGAAGTATAAAACTGTGTGTGTGTGTCAGCTGGAGATTAGAAACAGGTTCCCTATATATTCTTAAACATCCTGAAGGAGGAATTGTAATAGTGCTAATTTAATTCCATAAAGAGAATGGAAAATTATTTTTTATGTCACACACTGTAGGGAATGGTTAGGGGTAGTGCATTGCCATACCAAGATGGAATAAGCAAGGAGAAATTACAATTCTTCATGGTATAATCAGACTCGAGCACAATCTGCCAGTGCTCTGCTATTCTACTTGAGCTCCTTGTTTATGGAAATCTGCATCATATGTGCAAATCCTTCCTGCCTGCAGAAGCTGGCCTTAGGCATAAAATGACATGCCTGTGAATACCTAATTGTTGATACAACAAAATGCCGTATGTCACATTAAAGCTGGCGGTCTAATTCCTGGTAAAACCAGTACTACATTGAAACCTTTTTGTCAGAGGAAATAAAAGGAGAGTCTGGTACTAAGTTTCAAGAATGATTTACTGCTCAGTTTAAGTGTATTTGCAAGTCCAAGACAGCTGAGTTGTCCTCCAGGCATCAGATATGAGGTATGTCCTCATTCCTGTCCAATTTTCCAAAGGAATTGTGAGGTGATGGGGACTGCAGATGCAACTGAAGAATATGGCTGATATCACAGGCTCTTCTCATGCACCAGTACATAGAAATTCTCTTTTGACTGTACGTTTTTTCAGCTATCTTAGGCTTTTATCATCAACTGGATTTTACAGTGGTGTGGGTGTTGGGCAGGGAGCTGAGGGACATGTAGAGTTGAGCACCTCCCACAGGTGAAGTTGGACTAGAAAAGGGAGGTTATCCCACCCCACCAGGCCAGACCTAGAGCTTTGACTGCGTATAAAGACCTCTAAATGGCCCCAGGCTTTGCTGTATTTCAGCAATTCAGGAAGTTGATGGATAAGAACAGAATGAACCATAGAATCATTTGGGCTGGAAAGGACTTCTAAGGTCATTGAGTCCAATCAAGTCTAGTATGGATCTCTCTTGAATATCCACCCATCTCTCCCCTTCTCCACTACACCTATAGGCATGTCTTGGACAGAAACAGCTTCTCCATCACCTGTCCTCTAAGACTGCCAGGCTGCAAAGATACTGGAAGTCTGGAGAAATGGGACTGTCATAAGGGAAGGTGCATTAAGCATCATCGCTGCCAGCAAAGCTCTGCTCAGGTGTGGTATGAGACACCCTGAGGGGTTTCTTGGCTGTAATACCTGAGTGAAATACAACACATCAACACAATCCTGCTCAAGAAGGTTTGACACTCCATTTAGGACAATATTCAGGCTGATGTGCTCTGCTAAGATGGCAGTAGGGGAAGCAGCAAGTGACACTGCTAGAGAACATCTCCAGAGCTTTAGCATTTTCCTGGCCAGGACTGTCCAGGAAAGTACTCTTTTCCTGGCACTGACACCAGCTATTCTGTAAGTGGAAAAAGCTCAGACTCTTCAAGGGAGTACTAAAAAAAAAAAGAGAGCATGGATGCATACAGTCCATGAAGCTGCTCCAGGCAAATATGCAGTCACAGACAAAGCATTTGTTGCACAATCTGTACCCTTTTACAACATATCATGTGGTCTGGTTTTCAACATTCAGACACAAAACATAACTTGTCTTTAGAAAAAAAAGAAAAAAAAATCTCTCTCCTCTTACTCTTGACAACCCATGTCACAGCTTGGCTCTGCCCCTCTGTTCATGTTATAATACAGTGGTTATCCATTTTCTCACTGTATTCCTAATCTCTCCTCAAATCCTTGTCCACTCTCATCCCTTCAACCTCAAAAGCCTTACCTAGAACAAGTTACCCTAACTCATGTAACACACATGTTGAAATTGACACTTTTCTGAAGAATTATGTTCCTGGAGACTCCAGGATATGTCACTGCCATTGCCATTCACTGCCATTTGAAACTGGGCTTGGATTTCACATAATTTCAGGAAGATAGTTAAATACAAATCTGATCAGGCCTATTTCTGTTATATTTATTTATATTTGGCAGAGAATAAAAAACTTGCTGTAGCTGATGGGTTTTCCATCTTGCAGCAGCCAGAGAGCAGTCAGACTTCTGGGGCTGGGTGGACTTTCTGAATGCCCCCCTTCACCCCACACTCCCAAAGGGACATTTCCAATTCATTATGTATTCCCTATCCAGAAGGAAAATCTTTTTAAAAGAGGATTTTTAGAAGACACATGTTATTCTAATCAGATGCCTCTGTGAACTCTGCAGCAGAGAGGCCAGGGACTGTTGGCAAGCTTTACTGAGTATGACTTAAATGCATTAGATTAGAAAGCACTCAATTTAGCTGGTTGTTTTCCCTGATTTGCTTGGCTACTCCATCTTGCCCTCCCTCCCCTTTATTGTGATGGAGATGCCGCGGGGCTGGCATGCAGAAAAGGCTTCATGTCAGCATATTCAGGTTCCTAAAGGCAAGATGCATCTACGATTGCATAGCACAATAATCAAAAGTATTCCAGAGCTTCCTAATTAACCTATCTAATTTATCTTCCCTCCGTGTGGTAAATTGCAAGTTAAATACAAGAGAGGGGTAACTCAAGGCCTCATTTTCAGAAGGTCAGCCTTGCAATTTACACAGACTCTTTCCACTTGGGATTGAAAAGCAAGCTCAGATAAAAGTGTTGCCACCTTGCTGGGATAAATGGGAGTGGGGAGAGGTGCAAGTATGCAGAGAAGTATTTTGCAAGTGCAAACATGGAGATACAAATTTTACAGGCAAAAGGGAGGGCCAAGCCTGTTTGAAATGTTTCCTCTTAATAATCTAGCTTTGAGATTCCTACCACTGCAACTTGTGGCAAATCTGCAGGGTGAGTGCAGCCACAGGGCTGTCACTCCAACACAGTGGAACTTCATGTAGATGTAGCTCAGAAGTGTGTTAGTGTAGAGGGCTGTTTTATGCTAGTAAGACTTGCCACCTTCTTTTAAACATCCTTAGTTCCCAGCAGGACATACTTGCTCAGACATGGAGCTGTGCCAATTTTTCTGAATAGAAAAGGTAGCCAGGTATGGCTAAAGACTCTTCTGTTTGCTGTACCCAGCTGAGTGCTCCATGAAAAGGGAGGTATCAAGTCAGAAAAGTTCCTATATTGTGATTTACTATGGGTTGCGTAGAGTCTTTCCCCCTGAAGACAAAACACATATTACTTCTGGCCTTGCGAGAAATGATTTGCAGGATGTGTGAGGAAGGCATGGATTTAGGCAAAGGAACTTATGACAAGCCTCTTTCCCAGGATTTGCACCCTCCTGGCATGTCAGCTCTCAGATTTCAATACTCTACCTCATCCACTCCCTCCTTTGAGACCCTGACTGTCCCACCACAGCAGCATCCAGTAACAGCTTTGTGCTGCTCCACTACTTTGCTGGATAGGAACACACATGGTTTTCAAGGCAGAAAGAATGCAAAGGAAGGGAGAGGGACAGGGAGGGAACTGTGGGCCCTCCCCAGGACTTGCTTCCAGCCTGATGGCTATGACAGAGGGACAGTCAGGCTTGCTCTGGGAGAGATGGGCTGAAGGCAGAGACCAAAAGGAGGCTGCCTGGTAATATATACATATATTTATTTTTAACAGTGCTTTAATAAAAGTTATCCCCAGTAAAAGTCTCCAGGAAAGGGATTTGCAAAACAGACATGCAAAACAGTCTGAAGACCTATCCATTTTACCTTAGGGCTTGACATGCACTGGAAGACGGCCAGGCTCTTTGATAACTTCTTGGTCTGCAGAAAGGGACATAACTGCCTGCTGCATTCAGCCTTGGGAAATGAGTCTTGGGGCTTGGGCTGCAGCACTGCAACCTCTCAGATCTTGAGCATCCCTTGGGATGACCTTCTTTGCTGAGAGATTGTTCATCTCCAGCCATAGCTTTCCTTTCTGCCTGCCCTCTGATCCTCCTGCTAATAAGCTAAGCAGTGCCATGTAAATATCCCAGGAAATACTATGGTAGGGGTTTTCCCAATCATTTGAACTCACTTGCTTCCTCGGCACCACAGCTTCACCATCCCACATCTATTTTACCAGGCACTAATGGCACTAATGCAGATAGCAAGAGTGGAAACAAGGCACTCGTGCAAATGTATGTATCAGAGGTAAAAACAAGGTGAAGAGGCACAGCCCATGCTTTGTTAATAATTTTTCTGGATCATCTATTTCTAATGTAATTCCAACTTATTACACATAAATATATAAAATATATATAAGCCCTATATACATATGTGTATGCACATGTGTGCACACACACACACACACATATATATGTATGGAATTCAATATAATTAATTTCCACATCCTTTAAAAGTGTCCAGGAATAAATAAATAAATAAATAAATAAATAAATAAACCTGTACAAGATGGAGGTGGGGGGGGTTGATGTTTACAAAGTATAGCTATATGCTCAAGCATGCAGCAATAAGACTGGCAACAGATAGTCTTGAAAACACAGTCCTAATAATACTTACATGGCACTTTGAAGCTTCATAGTGAGCTGAAAACACAAATAAATCCCATGTACTGAACAGCTTGGTAGTGCTACTCGCCTCTTTCAAATGGATTGAGAAGGAAGAAATGCTGCCACTATCTGCAAACAACCTTCATTTTTTTCATTGAAGAAAGAAATCAATGACTTGAGCTCAAAGCTGGAAACACATGCTTCTCAAGTTTTAAGGCAAAGATTGGCTTACCTTCGAGGAAGGCTGTGGGGACCCATCATGACTCTGGTCTCCAGCATGCAGGGGGGTCTGCTGCCACCACTACCAACACTGAGGACCTGCAGCAGAGCCCCCCAAGTGCTTATTTCCTTGGATATAAAGGAAGCCACAGCAATTGCTTCAGATGTAAACATCTACATTTTAAACTATAAAGCTGGATGAAAGTTCTCTGATTCTTCATGCTAAAACATTTGCTGCTGCAAAGTCCGTCCTTCTGCATAAAAAAAAGCTGACAACAGCAAAAACATGAAGAGGTTCACTCCTGTTCACACACTACCATTAATTTCCATTCTCTATAGGAAGAGATAGCTTTAGCACAGACAGTTTCCCATCCTGAAAGTGTTTACAAGACATTCTAGTAATATCCCATTGAATAATAAATGCACATTTGTGTACTCTGCTGATACAGGATTTGAAGCAAACAAGTTCAGTCCACAGAAAATTCAGTGAGTGAAATCAAAGTGAAAAATAAAAAAGAAAGGTGACTGTTTTTGTGTTATCTGTGACAAGGACTAAACTGAAACTCTGTGGGATGACATTTCACTAATATAATACTTGCAGGAAAATGATCTAGCAAGAAAATGATCATGAGCCAGTGGCACAGTTTGCTCCATCCCTTTTGGCTCCATCACAACGCCATAGTTCCCCGATGCCTGTGGGACTGATACTTCTGATGATGCTGAAAAGTGCTTCTGTGTGATCCATGTTTGCAGCGTCATTTCCTAATACATAATTTGCTTTTAGGTAGAAACTTTTGGAGAAATTAAGTTGCAAGCAGCCAAGCTTGAAGCAATACTCCAAATAGCACTAAGGGCTCTTTGCAGAATTATACATGTTTCAGAGTAATACACTCTAGTTTTAAAGGCAGATGACAAAAAACCATCTTTGCTGAATTTTTCACTTCTTCTTTAGCACTTTAGATAAATTATAACATTTATTGCACTTCTTCCTCCTCAGAGTAGATCTTTAATTTTAAATTTCATAGTATGTTGGAAAGAAAAATCCCCAGAACAAATGACAGAATAAATCCACTGGGAAAAATAAAATCATGGATGGTCCCTCCAGTGACTTTTGAGTGTTAGAGGTGTCCACTTGATTTCATGTGTAATACAGTTTTGAAATGGTCAGAGCTACCTTGCTATATTACAGTCACTGAAGTTCAAGCATGAAGGTTTGGCTCTGAGTTTTCACTTTAATCCTTTTAAATCCAGAATAAAACAAACAAACAAAATCCAAATCATAAAAATAGAAAAAAAAAAAAAAAAAAGCTCAGGTAATAACATTTCCTGGACTCTAGCCTGTCAAAGCACACAGCTCCCACACTGTTCATTTGAGTAAGCAGTAAAAGTGGAGGCAGAACTGAGCATAAAATTAACAAATCATTTCAGTCTGACAGGGCTGAAGTATTGTTTTTATGCAAAGCATGACCAGTAGTCAGAAAGAGGGCACCATAAGTGACAATCCTCCTGGATGCCTTCAGTCTTGTTTTCTCACTGGTGACCTTGGAGAGCGATTGGATCTTCTCCTAAAGTGCATGCCACAGCTCAGCAAGAAGTTTTGAGCTCAGTGTCAGAGCGCTGAGTGAAATTTAATTAAATTGTCAAGGGGCTTAATTTTGTCAAGGGGCTCATACTAGGAGATTTGTTCCTTTCCCAAAAATTTATGAATTTTGGACCAGTAGTGGCTGGCACCAGCAGTTTCAAGTCTTTGTCACAGGGAGTTTCTTCCCTGGCTAACTACCACGATCCAGCTTTTTATGAGGGACCAGGGACAATAAACCTTACGGAAGAAGTTTTCTCTCTATAGTGCAGAGCTGTAGAAGGGTGAGAGGATATTCTAGATGTCAAACTCCAGGAACAGCACTAAGTGTCTCTTTGAGGCTATGTCCTTTAAGATGCACACAGATTTAACCATGCTACCCCCATAAATTTTCAATCATGCGAGGTTAGCAAGATGTGTTCCAAGCAGAGGATTTTGTCGATGCTGTTTCTGTGGGACATGGGAGGCATTTTCCTGCCTGATCCTTCATACCTACAGGGTGTTATAAGGCAAGCTCAAGCAACCTCACTTGGAACTGTAGGATAGAGACCATCATGAACTATCCCTGAAATGCCATCCCTCTTGCTGTTTCCTTGGGCCCCTGGGCACTTGTGATGTCATCAGTAGAGTAGACTCGTGTACGTCTATACTTCACTACAGGAGACTCTTGGGAGGTCTAACCAAGTCTGCATTCAGATGGGAAGTTTCCTGTGGAGGTTTCAAACTCAGATATGATCAGTGGTATCTCCAGTGAAGGCAAACAGGCACCTTCAAGGTGCAAGGCCTCTCCTAGCCAGAGATCCAAAAGCAGTCAGGTGGGACAGATGATAAATTCACCTGTTTCTCCCTACAGACAATTAAAGTGAGCCAAGAGAAATGACTGCTCTGTTGGCAGCAGCAGAGGTAGGTGAAATAAATCCCTGGCCTTTTCAGCCCAATTAGCACCACTTAGTCCCTCCAGATCAGTTTCACTGATGGACAGCTGTGATGCTAGCAAGCCCCAGAGAGGGGTGAAAGCACTGGCCACTTCCTAGTAAAGAGAAAAACTCTGTAAGGTGGGTATGAGTATGTGTGTAAGTGTAGTGATAAAATCCTGTGTATTACTGGGTTTATACTCAGTGCCTAATTAGGAGCACAATGCTGCTGGAGGGCAGGGTGCACTACCTATGCCAAAAACCTCGGCTCCATCTCCAAAGGAGGAGGGTAGGTGACTCCAAATATTGAAATAACTGAATTGTGATATGATGTGTCACTAGCAGCCAATGGACAAAGCAGGACCGAGATCCCTCCCTTGCTCTTTGGTGGAAAAGGGGTGGTAAGGCTCCAGCCTTTCATCCAGGCAGACAATCTTCTGTACATCAAACCATGTTTCTTTCCCAGGACAGTCACAGCTGTGGTCTGTAATGCATCATTCACTGCCCTCATGTGCACACTTTGCAAGTGTATCATACCAAAGACAAAGCTGTTCAGGGTTGTCAAACCAAGGAAATAATCATTGCCTGTAAAATTACTGCAAGCTGATTTTCTCATTAAAATTTCGTTAATGCCTATGGTTTTTTTCCCTGACTGTGCTAAATCCCATACTTTTAAAAGCATCTCATTCCATTATATTTCCATTAACTCTAGCCACCATATTAAGAGCCTGAAAATACAGGTTGGTACATTTGTGCTGCTAATGAGCATTGCCCTCCCCTTCTCAAAACACAGTTACGCTGTGAAAAATAAATATTACTGCTAATGCTTTGTAGTCCTCCCATGGACATGTTTTAAAGACATCAGCAGGGTTTCCAGCTGATCACAAAGATCTCATCTGAATTTGGTTTGGAAACCAAGACACAGAGCTTATTATTGTCACTATTTGAGCACAGTCACAGCTGGGCTAACAAAAAAAAGTGTCACATCAATGCAGGCTGCTATTCTGTCATCTTCTCCAGGCTTTGTGAAGGGTTTGTTCACAGGCAGAGACTCATTCTGGTGCTCCTCAGCAGGCCTTGCTGACCCCTGCAGTCACAGTCCTCTGCCCTGTGGTGACTGCACTTCTCCAGGTGGGTTTCCCTGCTTCACTTTATTCTCCAAAACCAGCCTTTTCCTGCTGAAACCTAGTAGGCCCATGTGAAGGCACTGGTGAGCACAGTGGCTTGAAAAACTGAGAGAAGGAAATTCGTCAAGGATGTGCCATGCTGTGAGGAGGAAGTGTTGACACCAGTGGGATCTGCGTTGCTCTGCACGGTCCTTCCCTGTTAGTTGCTTTGCACACCTGCCAAGGTGTCAGCCAGGAGAGGATGCACAGGGCTCTCACTGGATCTAGGGATGGAGGAGGACACCAGAGAGGGGAGTGCTTCACCACGTACCAACACTGAGCCTCTTCCAAATGCTCACCCCACTGGCTGCCTCTGTCCCTGACCCCACATGGCCAGTGGACATTGGCCTTTTCAGCCTCTGCCATGGACTGTGAGCTCCTTATTGCAGAGCACATAATTGCATCGCTTCAGAGTGCTGCTCAGAAAGCTGCTTTCACAGCCTGTCCTGCTGACATTAAAGGCAGCTTTTAGGGATGTTAGGATTTGGCTGAATTGGGAACCTCGGAGACATCAGGATCACCCCTGGTTATGCAGATGATGCAGAATATAAATCCCATTGAAAAATTGCTCCTAATGACTAGAGAACCAAGGAGGCAGAGGGGCTGAAGTGCCCTGGCATGCTGGTGCTCTCCCTGACAGCATGCCAGCTTGCTGATACACCTGTGTATGTGGAAACAAAAGTTTATGGACTGCTTCAGAGTCTTACACAACACCATGTAACCCCCAAGGGCTAGAAAAAGATCCTGATGGTTGGCCTCCCTGGTGGTATTGGTAGTCTTGGGGTGCTAATGAAGCAATCAGAGAGCAGAGAGCTGTGCTACACCAGTCACTGTGCAAGCAGCAGTGTTTGCTTTCTTATGGTTTTCTAATTAGAGGGAGAGAAAAAGCAATATCCATGCCTGCCATCTCCTGAGAGAAAATTGAATTTTAACATGTAACTTCAGGAAAAGATAGAGTTATCTTTTCTCGGGACCCAAACTAATCTCCCCTTTCCACAGGAGAGGATTAGGGTTAGGGTGCTAGGATTTGCAGTTTTAATCAGAGGAGACTTGACAACTTTCATTGTCTGCTCCAGATTACTCTGGCGTCTCCGTATCCTCCCATCCCTTTGAATAATGAGGAGCCGTGGACTGAATCCTATCTTAGTGATACTGCTGGACTTTTATGGCTTTGTGAAAATTGGCAGTAACTTAGGCTGCTGCCTCTCCTTTCAGAGAAAAATGAAGGTTTTGTTGGCATTGAGCTCTTGCCCTCCTCCCTTCAGTGACCCAAATGATCTGGAAAACTTAATAAACCTTTTGCTGCTGGTGGTGAGAACAGGAGGTCCAGTCCTGCCTGATTTGATAGATGATTGATGAGGAGAGGAGAGGAGAGGAGAGGAGAGGAGAGGAGAGGAGAGGAGAGGAGAGGAGAGGAGAGGAGAGGAGAGGAGAGGAGAGGAGAGGAGAGGAGAGGAGAGGAGAGGAGAGGAGAGGAGAGGAGAGGAGAGGAGAGGAGAGGAGAGGAGAGGAGAGGAGAGGAGAGTTCTTAGCAGCAGGGTGTGTCTCTGACCTCCCACTGGGTTTAAGCCCACAACCTCAGGAAGCTCAAAGGTTTAGAGGGAAAAAATATTAGTATTCTTCAGGACTGAATGATTCAAGAAATTGATGAATTATTATAAATGTTTTGTTCCATTTTATGTGCAATAGTAATGTTGTTAGTATAGGCCAATGTATTTTGGCAAACGGCTATTTATTCACACAAAATGAAAATGAAATCTCATCCCCCTTATTGAAGTAGAAACAAATATACCTGGCCTTTTCCTGCCTCAGAAAGCCATTCTGCTGAGTTCTGTGACCAAACCCAATCTCATCTCTGTCTTTGCATGGCCAGTCTGCCCCTGCCCTACTGACTTTGCTGCCAGCACCCTCACAGGGCAAACCTAAGGGATGAGCTCTTCATTGTGCAATCAGAAAACCCAACGACTTGCATTGCCCAGCAATGACCAGACCTTGAGAGGATGAGAATTGTCTTGGTTGAGGAGCTAACATAGTGTCCAGCTACCTGACAACAGAAAGAATCTTAAATTTTCTTTCAGCTGGGATGACTGGGAAAATACATTTAGGCTAGTGGCAGAGATTTTTTTATTTTTAATAAAAAATTGTAATTTTTTACTAGCTTCTATTATTTTTTTTTTCCTGAAGAAGAAATTTGGTGATCATGTATTGATTTTGACTGTTTTTTTCCCATTCTGTTTTAATGAAGTTTGAGGTGGACCATCTGGTTAAATCCTTGAGGGAGGGAAACAAAGAGGGAGAAATACAGAAAGACCTGAAAAGCCTGACCTTTTCAATCTTCCAAGGGACCTTTTCAATCTCCCTTGACATAATCCTCTTCTGTAAAAACCATCAGAAGCTATGGGATTTCTTCTAACGGGGAAATTAAAGCAGATTTCAGAACTTCAAAAGTTATCGTGACACCAAAGTGCATTTCCACCCTCCAGCTGCCCCCTGTGCCTTGCCCAGCCAGGTGCTTTACCCTGCCCTTCAGCTGGCCTTGAGCCTTATCTCCCTTCTGCTGGCCACCACTTTGCTTCCTCCTGCTCAAGAGCACTTCAGTTTATGTCAGGTCTGTCCCAAAGATGCCACTAAGTATCCCTCTGGCAGCAGCTCTTCGGCTGCAGACAGCAACAGACAACTTTCCCTGGCCTTTCTGGGGAAAGGCTGTGAGAAGATCAGAGAAAAGAATGAGAAACAATTCTTATCTTAACCTGCTGCACCTGTTGTTGTGAACATGTGGAATGTGTTATGGAGATTTGTTTACCAAAGGGTGTTTTCTTAATTAGCCAGTGGTGATGGTGTTTTAATTAAAGAACCAGTCAATTCTAGCTGTATTGTAACTGTCTATGAAAGCAATGGGTCATCCCTGGAAGAAGGTTGAAGAGAGGAGGATGTAGGGAATGCCTGTGTGTGGGGAACAGTCTGCCTTTAGGTTCTTGGAGGCAAGACACATGCAGCAGGACCAGCAGCTGAGGAAACTCATGGCTCCAGTTATCTAGATTGAGGCATGGTGAATAAAAGACATTTTCACTTTGAGCTGGGTGGGAGGGCATCTGACATATCACATGAAAACCTCTTGCTAGGGAAAACAACCCTGAAAAAATTCTCAGGAGCAGCAGTGATCCAGAAAGGAAGAAAGTACGTGCATACTAAAAAGAAAATAATTACTCCCCCAGCACGGGTGTATTTATATGGGTTACACACAGATGTGCTTATGTTTGAGGCTGGATATTCTTGGCCTAGGGACACAAGAATCTCCATCCACTGGTGCATGGGGGCTGCACTGTATTCCCTGAAGTGTCCTGATATGGCCCAAAATGGCCCTAAATCTGATATTGTACGTCCTGAGAGAAAACACCAAAATTTGCACAAGATTTTCTTGTAATTGTTTTGGATTAATCTCAGTGATCCTGCTGGCATGATAACTGACCTTTTTTCTATTTCACCTCTAGTGCTTGATGTGGGACTGATCAGTTTTCAGTCAAAGCTGGTATTTTTATAAACAAATTTGAAAGCAAATTGGGTTTGCATTCTGTCTCTTTGTCTATAATGTAGTTTTCATTGATGCAATAAGTTTGCAGAATTAATTTCTTCTGAGAGTCTTTATTTGTTAACAAGAGCAAGGCTATTCCAGTGAAGCATTTCTACTATAGTATTTTAAATACAGAGATGTTTTAATCTCTCAGATGCTCTCATTGAACTTAGTGACTTAAAATACATTACTCCATCTGGGCAGTTGCAGGCATAAAGAATTTATCATTTGTTAAAAACCACTCATATCCTTCCTGAATCCACCCTTGGTTTGCCTGTAGCTCTGGGAAAACAACTTTTTTTTTTTTTTACAGATGTCTGCAGCCTCCTGCATTACCCTGTCACTTCCAGAAAATAGGATTTCTCACCTACAGATGGTGAGGAGAGAGGAGGGTAGCCGTGAACATTAGGTTGAAATTACTTGTCAAGTTTGATCAATTCACAGAAAGACAAAAATCCCTTTTGAAAAGGCACAGTTGATTTTTGAAGATTAGTGGCGGTGTCCTCGCAGCTCCTTTGTTTGGGTAAATTATACAAGGGTGCAGTTTATTACCCAAATGAAGGATACATTTGCATGTAGATGGTACATAAATTATTTAATTCTGCACCGGACGGTGCAATAAACAACCCCTCTCCTACACACACACACACACAAATACACACACATATTCACCTACCCAGGACTTATGGTACAGGGGGTGGTTCTTTACTTTGTGCTTTCTTTTCCCTTTTATTGCCTTGTAAGTATTATGATTTGACAAAGCACTAGGGAAGAGTACATGAATCTATTAAAGATAACAAAGCTCCATTGTGACACAATACTCATGAAAGCAGACAAATAAATCTTCCATAATGTGGAATAGCTGGTCCCTAGCTCTTCAAGGAATGAAGAAGCAGTTGATCTTGAAATGAACACTAATCTGAATCCTGCTGTTCTTGGGGTGACTTCTTGTTGCAGCAATTTCTCCTTGCAATTTAGCCATGCTATGATGTATTAATTACCATCTGTGTGCTTTGTTTAATGAGAGCATTAAGAGACAATACTTGTTTTTTTTCCCTCCCAGAGTAGCAATTATTCCTATAAATAAGGAAGATGAGTAAGTGTGCGAGATGAGTGTGCCTGTGCCAGAAAGCACAGAAAACAGTTCCTGATCTGCTGCATGCTCTTATGGTCCACCAACATAGACTGCTAACAGGCAGGTAGTTGGCTCTCTCTGACAGAAAGAAAAAAAAAAAAAAAAAAAGAGGTCTTTCCTGACCACTTACCTTCCTGCTGTGATTTTCAGCCTGGTTTCCTTCAGAGGTGTAGTTTACACAGACCTGCATCATTCAATGTCCTTATCATGCCCAAACCATTGGGCAATTTTGCCTGGGTGCACCAGAGTTGGGGATGGCTCAGCTTCACCACCAGCATCTGCATCCCATCCTGGATTTGGGTTCTGCTGTGCCCATGCTCCTAACAGACATCAGCAAGCCCTTCCCTTTGGCTTGTCTTCCTCCCAGGGTAGTGGGATGTCCATCCCCAGGGGAAGTCTGTGTGTGAGCCAAAGGGGCAGACAAGGAATCAATGGTGAGCCACAAAAGCAAGTGTCCCAGGCTAACCAGAGCTGCCGGGTGGGTTTTGGGTGTAGAGATGACCAAGCTGAAGACAGGGAGCTTCCAGTGGTGCCTGCAACAGAGGCAACAAATTGGGAAAAAGAGTCAAAGTCCCTCTTTGTAAAAAATATCCTGAACCCCCATCTTGTGCTGTGTGGAAATCTACCTGAAGTGTTATGAAAGCCTGCTCTGACCCACTTTGTTTGCTGATCACATGTGAACAGCCTCAGGAAAAAATAAAGCAACTCTTGCTTTGAGTTGTTTTCTTCTTTGTCCATTACAATTTCATTTTTCTAAGATTAAGGAGAAAAAATTGAAGACCCAAACAGCCTCATGTTTCTGAACATTTTGCAGCAGCAGAAAGAAACAAAATGAAACAACCTCTTAAATGATTGCATTTTCAAAAAGAATCATCATCTCATTGCGCAGATGGTGTGCGCCAGGCCCTCATTAGCATCTTGCTCTATTTTTAGTCCCTCTTCTTTCTGCACATGAAATCTGGCTGTATTAAAGGAGTTACCACAATGCCTTCCCCAAACATCATTTTGGTTCACAAAAGACACTCTGCCCCTTCCTGCCTGGGGTTTTAAGGCACAACTGACTTCTCTGCAAATCAGTGTCTACTCTGCAACCACCAGTGTGCTTGTTCATGGGCAAATGGAGGAAAATCACCTGTCACATCTCCTTCTTCCATCATCAGCAATTTTTTGTGTGTCTGTTGTGAAGAAAGTTGTTAACCTGAAAGTGGATTCTCTTGTTTGACCGTTGGTGAAAGAAAGGCTAGGATTGCTCTGGCAGACCAGAGAAATGAGGACAGTGAAAATCAAATTCTCTGTTTGCTGCTGAACTGGATCCCAGTGCAAACCCACAGCCCAGGATGCTCCTTTGGTAACCTCTTGTTATTGCCAGCTGGTAAATAAATTACCTTTCTCGGCAATTTTAACATCTTAGAAGAGGGCAAGCACAAAGTACCCTTTTCTCCTAGCCTGTGGTGTTTGGGGTAGGATTCAGTCTGGTTTTCCTGGAGATTTGAGCCCCCAAAAGAGTGGAGGTTGATGTGAGCACTTTATGGATTTTATTCTTTGCCTACTGAAGTTGATGTCTAAATAACTGAAGTGTATCACCTCCTCAAAGTGCCCTACCTCCACCCTCCACAACAGAAACTATAGGTCACCTGAGCAAATGCAGACACTTATCTACCACTTGTCTAAAATCAAAGGGGGTAACACCCTTGCTTCATGTCCAATGGGAGAAGCTGGTTCTTGTAGTTCCTTCAAGTCCACTTCCATTTGCAAATACAGCAGGAAATTTCAGGTGCCTCCACTCTGGATCAGATACAGTTCTCTTTCACTTTTTTTTCTGAGTTATTTAACACGAGCTCGATGTCCCTTGCAGCTGAGTTCCAGAGGAACGAATGGTAATGAGGCAGTAATTTGTATGAGAGACAACAGGTCAGCTGAAGGTATCCTGCTCTGAGGGTGGAGGTTGCTTCAATAAACCATGAATATTCATCTTGCATGTCTGGTCAGTTTTGATAATTCAGCTGAATTTTCAAGGCAATTCCTATCAAGCTTCATGAGAGCCTGAAACAGGTTTTGGCAATAAGAAGGCAAATAAAAAAAAAATGATGTTAAAAGGAATTGACAGGCAATAGGGTTAGAGATCCTGCCCAAATCTGATCTTACAAATAACCAACCTGAAATGAAGTAATTATTCTGTGAAGGTCTTTGATAACTTATGTGGTAATGCTAAAGTATATTCCCCTTTATATATTACTATATAAAGTATACTTCCTGTTGAAGTATATTAATTGTCCAGAAGAAAAATCCCAAACAGACAAAAATCGATGTCCAAAGCCTTCAAGAAATGAGGAGCAGAATCATGTTGTTTCCATTTAATGAAATGACAGATATATTAGAAAATGCCATTTCTTTGCTTCTCCACAGGACCAGCTTTGGGCTAGACACAGGTCCAAACTGATGCTTATGTGGATTCTCAAGCTCCTGCCACAAATTGCAGGTCGTGCTAAATCCAGCTCATGAGGGACAGCCCAAGCAGGAGTACAGGGAACTCTGTTTTGCCTTTGGTGACGGTGACACTTTTCTCTTCAAACCAATTGTGACTGAGAAGACTAAATATAGCAAACAAATTATAAGACAAGCTTTAGCAGGCAGTGAATTTTGGCAATTTTTCTTTTCCTCCTAGTATTTCATTTCAGCTGTCTCATGATGCACCACCCTCCTCATAAAAGTAGCCCTCCAATGCAAGCAGGTGATACAAGCTGAGAATGTAAAATAGGATTTGCATGGCACACATTGTGAAATGTTTTAGAGATACCCATAGAAAGGTTTATTGCTGCTCTTTCATGTAATACATCATCATAAGGATTTCTAGAAGATTATATACATTGGTTCAGATTAAGAAATTCTCTCTGAGGTACCATTGCATGTTATAGAAGAGCACTTCACATAATGTAACATGTTAAGTCAAAGTCAAATATTTGGGGACACAGTGGCATATGAATGACAACAAATACAAATATGTGTCAAAATATGTGTGGAGAAAAACACTGCTCAGGATTTGTGCAATAAATAACCTATTCCTGTGCTACTTTCTTTACTTAAATTCCAATCTGGCATTCCTTACCTGAGTTCAGGCAGGTTATCTGTGCTTGTCTTCAAGTCTGTGCTTGACCATCCTGGCCTGTATCAGCAATAGTGTGGCCAGCAGGATCCGGGCAGTGATTGTTCCCCGGCTCTTAAGGGCACTGGTGAGGCCACACCTTGAATCCTGTGTTCAGTTTGGGGCCCCTCACTTTAAGAAGGACTCTCAGGTGCTGGAGCATGTCCAGAGAAGGGCAATGGAGCTGGGGAAGGGTCTGGAGCACAAGTCTGATGAGGAGCAGCTGAGGGAGCTGGGGGTGTTTAGCCTGGAGAAGAGAAGGCTCAGGGGGGACCTTATCACTCCTACAACTGCCTGAAAGGAGAGTGGAGCCAGGTGGAGTCAGTCCCTTCTCCCAGGCAACCAGCGACAGGATGAGAGGTCAAAGCCTCTCAAAGGGGAAGTTGGACATCAGGAAGAATTTCTTAATGGAAAGGGTGGTAAAGCATTGGAATAGGCTGCCCATTGGAAGTGATTGAGTCCCCATCCCTGGAGGTATTTAAAAGATTTGAGATGTGGCACTGAGAGACATGGTCTAGAGGTGGCCTTGGAAATGCTGTGTTAATGAGAGGACCCAATAATCTTAAAGGTCTTTTCCAACTTAAACAATTCTATGGTTCTGTAAGGATCAGCCTTGCACTGTCTATCCAAAAAAAAAACCCAAAAAAGTTTCAATTTCTCAAAGGATTAATTTTCTTGACAGCAGCACAGTGATACTGCTTCAATTTTAAAAGAGGAAATGGGCTTTTGCAATTGTCATTGATGCTCACAGATGGACACACCTCAGCGTCTCAGAGGATGATCTAAGTGTTTGGATTAAGTGACCTGAACTGTCATTAATAATGCAGTAGTTGTCTTCCAGGAAACCCTCTCCTCCATAGTCCTCTGCTGAATTCCAGGGGTGCTCACCTTGGCAGCCCAGCTCTAAGCCCTCCTTAGTGCACTCCTTGATGCCTCTTCTAACTCTCTGGAGCTGGAAGGATGCCTCTCAGTCTCTGGCTGGTTTTCTGACAGCTGCACAATTTGTGATGCCGTGTGCTAGTTTGCCTTAGGGTTCAATGTGTCTGCCCTGGGAAATGACACTGTGTTATGGCATGTGGCATCTAGGACAAGGCTGAAGAAAAGCCCAGGATCACTTACCCCTCTGGGGATATGAATACTTGTGCAATTATGTTGGCAGAATACAAAGGTGGTTCGAGTTCACTTTTTCAGCTGGCAAATGTTGATTTTAAAGGAATTAAAGAGAGGGCCTTTAAGCATTGGAAGGGAATGAGATTGTTACTTGTGGAAGAACAAGGATAGCTTTGTGTTTGGGCTGGGGGCAAGTGTAGCAGCATGTTTGGGGGGACTGTGAGTTCGCTGGTAGCAGCAGGCAGGCAAGGAGACTCCACATGGCTTCTGAGGGTATATATATATAACACCACAATAATATGGACCCACAAAAGCCATTTATTACAATTAAATACTCATTTAACTTTGTACTGTGTTAACACCCTTTCAGAACTGAACAATACCTACCACCAAAGGCAAACAGCAAGTCAAGTGGACTGTTTATAGTGTATTCAATTTATCCTCACTGCAATTGTACTTATTTTGTGTAATTACTGCTTCATTTTTAAATTGTTAATGGTCATAATTATCTTCATCCTTTTTTTAAGAAAAAAGGGTGAATTGTGGTGTTATATTTTAGTTAAATGGTATGCTTTGTCTCACCCCTCGAATATGTAGGATTTATTCCAAGCCTGTGATCCTCCCTTGAAGTATCATGTGTCTGTAATCCCATTGGCCCAATCTTTTTCTGCGCCCACTTTGAATCTCCCTGTTAAGTGTGCCGGGGGGACGGGGCTCTCTGGCTCTCTCTCTTTTAGCCGGCTCTCCTGCCTGGTGCTCTCTCGGCCCCTCTCTCCTCCTCCCCTTTCCCTTCCCCTTCCCCCCCCATCCCCCCAGAAACCATGCTGCTTCCCGGGGGTAAGACCCCCAATAAACTCTCATCTAATGAGCACCCTCAAAAGCCGTGCAGAGTCTCCTTGCCTGCCTGCTGTTACCAGTGAACTCACAGCTTAGGGGGGCCCCCGGGACACCCGAGAGGGTCCCCCCAAATGTGCCACTACAGGCAAGGCTGCTTGCCAGGGAAGAGGCGTGGGGGTGGGGTAATGAGAGGATAGCCAGCTCTTCTTGTGAGTGGTGACCCCATAGCCCATGACATTGATCTGGAGCTGCAGCCTGAGGGCTGTGGTCCAAGGGACTGAGGATCATGCTTGGAGTCATGCACCTCCATGACCACAATCAAAATCTCTCCTAGATGAAGTGATCTGAATGTAGTTATTACTCCTGGATGAGAAGAGAGCAGTAAGCCATAGGGATTTTAGTGATAATGAAGACGCTTCCCAGTATCACCACAATTATTTCTTCCTTTTCCCAGAAAGCCTGAGGCCAAAGATTTTTGAAGCATTCTCGATTACAGCCTCACATGGGACCTAGCCAAAAGCAGTCTCTAACTACACAGCCCTTTTCTGACACACTCCCACTTGAGTACAAACAAGTCCCCAGTCCAGTTTGATTAGTGCTTCTCTGATCAGAGACAACTCCCATCGAGTCTTTCAACATGCAATTATACTTTGAAAGGTCACTCTGGGAAAACTGTGCCATGAGGATACATGTTTATTGACTCTCTTCCCTGAGCAATTTGCTCAGTTTACATGTAAGGAATAAAAGCTGTTCTTGGCTGCTGGCCAGCCTGACTGGTCTAAAAGCCAAGCTGTGTCAGCCTTCTGCCAGGGCATTAACACCAAAACTAAAGGTTGTTCCAGAAAAACCTCTTGACCTAGGAGTGTCTTTTGCCTGTCACCTATACATTGGATACATTACCATAATCCCCATTTACCATAATCAGTATCAGTATTTCCCATTCTTGTTTTGAGCTGCTGATTAAGTCCACTAGTCCTTGCACCCAAATTAAAATTTTGCTATCATTTGTCCCACTGTCAATTTTCACCTGCATACTAGATTCTAAAAAACTGTGATGGTTCAGACCTGTCTCTAGAACTGGCTGTTGTGTCTACTCAGGGCAAACAGGAGAGGAGGATGGGGTTTGTTTTGTTAGACAGCCTTGTAGATGGGTGTCATGTGCAGGGAGAGTTTAGCTCCAGGATGGGCAGCTGACCCACCATGGCTGAGCAAGTGTCTTAACCTGGCCAAGTGGTGGGACTGTTATGGCAGGATGGCTTCTGATGCTTGTGCTGTAGTCAGATCACAGACCCCAGAGCAAATGCAGTGTGACATAATAGCTTTACAGCTCTGGGGCCAGGACAGATCATTCTGATCTCGTGGCCAGATGGTGCAGAGGGGGTTTCTGCAGCAAGTCTGCACCTAGGGGAGTATCACTAGGTCTGGAGGAGAGCTATGCTGTGCCTATAGAGGAAAGTCATGTCACTGAGGAACTGAGAGCCCATCTCACCTGCCAGTCTTCGAGGCCAAATGGGAAGTGCAACCACCACTGCATATGGAAACTTCATAAGTCACGGCAGGGCTTTCACTTAGGTTGCAAACTGAGTGAAGATGAGAGTGTTTTGCAGAAATAAATCCTCTTAAATAAATAAATCCAGAAATAAATGTGTGGAAACATGACATTATGGTTCATATACAAAGATTTCTCCATATTTGAATCAGTGCTCTTCGGTGTTTCCCTCCAGCCATGGGCCCTCCAGGATGAACACCTCTGCGGTGTTCATTGCAGGCTTCAGTGCCTGGAGATCTCCATGGCTGATGATTCAGCTCTGGTTCATCCATGTTTCCAGCAGAGAGAAGAGCAATCAGGAGGCATGGGTGAGGTGTGATCCAGCACAGACAGTTTGATGCTTGCCCTCAGTACACTGCTCAGTTACGTGCTTGCCCTCAGTACACTGAGGACATCTCATGCAGAAATCCTTTTTCAACATGACTTCTCAGTGTATACACAACCACCAACATGTGCCAGTCCTGCATATGGCCTGTAAGGCCAATGAGTTTGCCGTAATCCACAGCCTGGCTGTCAGCATCAGCCAGTGCAGACATACACTGCTGGAGGGCCCAGGTTTAATCTTCACTGGTTTTCAGCATGGGAGTTTATCACACACAGCCAATGTGCAATTGCAACAACAATTTACAGTCTGCCAGGAATCCAGCCAGTCCTCCTCATACCTGGGGCTGTCCCTGTCTTCTGCCAATCCAGCAGAGGAGCTGTGTGGAGGCTTACCCAGGGGAAGCTGGATAAATCTCCTTGGCAGCTCTCACACTGGTCACACCATCCAGTGGATATTTATACTCTTTTTTTTTTTTTTCCTTTGGTAGTCTTGATTAAGTATTTCTTAGCGAAAACTCTGAAAGTGACACTGCAGTAGATGTGACATGCTGAAGTTCAACCCTCTCTGCCTACTGGAATTCCTTTTCCAAGGACACATGCCACAAGAAACTGCTGCCCAGAGGCAACAGCAATATATATTTCTGTTTCGCTCAGGACTCTTGTAGCTGATTTTTTTTTCATTCAACATTTCTTTGAGTAATCAAGGTAGTCCTGAGACTGTCACTCTTCTGGATATCTCCCTCCAGATCTCAATTAGGCAAAAACACAGGCCTCTCCTGAAGCTCACTTTAGGTAATGACCTCTTTCAATTACAGCTACTGCTTTTAAAGATGTTATCAGCCCTCATTGTGCTATTATTTTTTGTTAGTATATTATAAAATTATTCATTTGTGTTACTGTAGTTCCCAGAGATCTCTCTCTGGATCAGAACCATACTGTGGAAGTTGCAGTAGCACCCAGCCATGTTTTGTATTGTCAGAGGCCGAGAGGAACCTCTATCCTGAAATAGGAAATATCTGGTGGTGATAAGAATGGGCCTAATGTTTCTGATGTCAGATCCTGTTTTAATTCTCAAAGCTAAGGGGGGATCTCACATTGATTTTGGCTGCTTTTAAACTGAACCACTCTAGAATGGTAGCATCCAGTTTTGTGACCCAGCTATTTGCCACAGTTTGTTAGGAAAGAGCCAGACAGATCCCTGTGGGTGAATCTAGTGGTTCTGCTGTGAAAGGCACAGGCAGGGCTGTAAGGCTTGCCTGCATCCCTTCCATGCACTCATGCTGAGGAGCCTTGCAGAGCCTCTGTGGAGTCTTCCTGTCTCATGCCCTGATTCCATCTCAGCCTAAAAGTGAATCTTAGTAGATATTTAGAGAACAGTCTCAGAGTCATTGAAGTCTTCAAGCCAGCTGCTTGGCAGCTGTTATCTTCAGTGGTTGAAGCAGAGATTGCAACATGAAGGAAATTGCTACATAGACTCTGCTTGCCAGTCTGGATTCACCTTGAACAAGTGGGAGATGTACTCCTTTCCCCACAGTCTGCTCACCCGGCAGTCTGATCTGAAAACAAAGATCCTTTCCAGACTTGTTTCATACATTACAGTGTTTGCTTTACTTTTTTAAGTGGTCTCACTTAGCAGAGAAACAAAGACTATCTGAGTTTTTCCTGAACTCAAGCCAATAGGACCTGGCTGGCAGTGAGGTATCTCTTGCTATGCAGACATCCAGTCTCAGCAATAAGAAAAGTGCTTTTAAAATCACCTGGAAACTCTGCCCTAAATCTCACGTTTGCATTTGAATAAGTTTATTTCTTTGTCTAAAAGCTCTGATTTTTCAGTCTGTACTGCGTGGATGTCGAAGCACTTCGTCACTGTTGCTATGAAAGTTCAAAGCCATTTATCATCAATAAGGTTACTTGATGCAATTTCTAACAGGAAGAACCTCTCTGTCCTGGAGCTTTCTACAAGATTAAGTGATGTATTCAGATAGGTAATGTCTCAGGAGGATTTTCCCTACCTGGAAGACATAAAGCTCATTCTGGTTGAAGGACAGCAGACTTTACAATTGGTGTTTCCCATTTGCCTTCCACTAGAGTTTGTTAGCTTCTTTCTTGGAGCCTGGCATCTTTTTGTGAAAGTACTGTGAGAAGAGCCACCTTTGCAATGAAAGTTAATCCTCATTATTCCCTTGAAGATGATCACTGCCTCCTAATCTTTCACTTGTATTTTCTGGAGTGGCAGAGCCCAAAGGGAGATAAGAAAGCTATGCATTAGTCTATTGCCTGTGTGGAGAGAGAAAGAATGACTGCTTGTAGTCCTAGCCAGGGGTATGAGGTAGAGGTTTAATGTGATGTTCTCCAAAGATTTTTTGTGTGGTTTTCAGCAAGTACTTTATTGCCCTGGTGGGAACTGTGCAGGTGAAAGACAGCAGAACTGTCAGATGTCAGGACCTGGAGGAATCATTAACAACTGCAGGTAGGTGGGTACCCACCAAACCCAAAGAAGCCAGGCTGGACTGGGGTTGGGTGTTTGCACCCACAATGCAGCATCCTTGTGCAGGACCATTCACATGCAGACCCAGCTGATCTGATCACCTGCATTGCTCCAGAGACAAGGTTCCCAGGAGAGGAGAGACTCTGTAGCCAGGTGGAAGGTGCTGATGGGAAGAGAAAACGTCTTACACAGAGCTTTAACTCCTGCTGTTTGCTATTCCCAGGAGGTCCAATTGCTTTCCTAGCAGTCCCACCATGACCACACTCCAAGGGGTTCCTGTTGAGTAGTTTCTATCTGGAGGATGAGCTCTGCCCTCAGCTCTGTGTGCACGCCTCTGGAGCCTGCAGGTGCTGCCCTGTGCTACCCTGCTGTGAAACCCTCTCTGTTTCTGCAGGCTCATCTCTGCAGAAGGTTAATCATATTTGTGTGTGAAGAGTTCTGGTGATGACACATGGCAATCTTTGTTTTCCACCCTTCACTCTGATGGTGTGAGCAGGCAGAGTTATTGAACTTAAAAAAAAAAATTAAAAAAAATAAAAAACTTATGCTTGTGTCTGAACAGTTTAAAATCTGCAGCTCTTCCATGTGAAAAGCTGTTTCTGATTCCATTGCAGATGAAGCACATCTGAGTCTGTTCTGACAGACTCTTCTCCAATTAAATTGTTTGTCAGGTGCATGTTGGGCTAGAAAAACAGATAAATCACCTGTACTACAGTACTGTCAATTGGATTTAGTTCCTCTGATGCACAAAAGAGAAAGCTATGCAGTAGCATCCAGCAATTTATTGTAAATAACTAATTTTGCTTTAATCCTAACTTGTCCAGAATTTACCACCTCCTGTTCCTTCAGTATTTACTGGCCTGTATACATAAGGATGGTATGAAAAGGAGGGTGTGATATCAAGTCCAACGAGAAGAGGACTATTGCCCTACTTCTCAACAAGCCCTACAGCCAGCACTGGCACAGCAAGATCTTAAAGATGATGAGACTCAGGATGCTTCAGCTGATTTATAAGGAGTCAAGGATCTATGATGTGAGCTTAATTCATAATGGGATTGAGCTGAAAGCACTAATGCTGTTTTACTGCAGATCTGACATTTACATTCACATGGTATCTGATGGATAGTGCAGATGAACCAAAGTAGGTTTTCTAGTGGGTCTGGTAGCAATCCATCTGTCTTAGCCTGATGAAATTATTGTTGCAATTTACTAAACTAAGCACAAGAAAATCCATCTGTGAACAGAGATATATAAAAACCCTAAAAATAAAACCACAAACCCAAAGCCAATATTTTGTCTATGTCGAAAACTAAAAGACAACTGAAACCCTACTAAAACAAAGGGGGAACACCACTCCCAGGTAGTTGGGAAAACAGAATTTTGCAACAGCTGCATAGCAATTTTGAAAGACGTCATTTTCTCCTGCATCACATGAAGGATACTTCCTTATTTCAAAGAGATGTAAGGCTGTGTTCTTCACAGGAAGGCAGGAATTCAGATTTAATGCATTATAAAGATGCAAAATATTAGAGTGTGAAATTAGTTTTAGAAGCCCTGATTTCAGATCAAATTTAGGAGGCCAAGCTCCAGCTGCCTTTCAAACATAAGCAGAGCTGTAAAAAGTGTTATACCATGAGCACTGAAAGAATGCTTGCAAACTGAATTTCATTGTTGATCCTACTTGCCAGTATTTTAGGATTTATGTCCTACCATGCAGAATATTTGCTTCACCTTTGCTTTATGGCAGTATAAGGCTGCTCATAGGCTTTGAATTATGACAGAATTAGAATGTCTTCTATGGTAGGAAGTCCTTAAATATACCTTAAAACATTTGCACTTCATGTTGAGACACTTATGAAAGCTGGATTTAGGCAACCATATCTCATTTCTTCCCAAAATGTGTTTTCCTTTTCTTTATTGAGAGCCTTACTGGACAGATTTTCATCAGTACTCCAATGTATCTGAATTTCTGAAATCCCTGAGAGAGCTGGGTCTTTTCAGATGTGGAGAAAACTGAAAAAGGAGGTTACTTGGTTGGCTTCAGAAAGCAGGGAGAATGATTTAAACAATGGCATCTGACAGGTACAAATGTGAGAAAGCAAGAATTGGCATGGGCTTTGCAAGTCAAAGGGTGAAACCACAGTTGAGGGCTTGAAAATGGGCTGAGAAAGGCAGCTATCAGATGAGGGGAGAAGACTAAAAACAAAATGGAAAAGCTGAACTGTTGGTGTGGTTGCTAGAAAGCTCGGGGAGAAGAACACATGGGATGTGTGGAAGGTTATGTTGGGAAGGTCACATTTCCACTATCCCTCCATCAAAACTAGGGTGCTGGCAAGAGATGGAGATACCCATTCTAGAGAACTGATACTGTCACACTCATCCTACCAGAAATATGCTGGTCCTTTGGCAAGGACCATGCCCCAAAATACCTACATTTCAGTAGATATTTCAAGAAAAAAGGTGCCTAACAAGAAGGTGCCTAACAACTAACAAGAAGAAAATAGACTGAAAAAATAAATAAGTAATATACCTCCCCCTAGAACTTGTGATCAGGCAACAAAAACATCATTAAATTTGGTCTCTATCCCATTGTACAAAGAGGTCAGGAAGTTTGAACTAGAGGAACTAGTTTTATTGAGGTTTTATTACTTTTGCTTTGTTTTAATTCAGCAGCAGAACAATTGTTAGAGGAGCTGGAGAAGCCAGTTTCAGTCCACAAAAACACCAATGATTTATTTATTGTTATCACTTAGGGAAAGGGCAGCATTTGCTGGTCCTGAATATTTAATACCGCAGGGAAAAAGCCAGCCTCTCTGAAGCCTGACTGTTCCAGTGAGGCACTGCAAATCAGTGTGCCACCCTTGGCCCTCTAAATTCAGAGATAGGAGAGCTGGGAAGTTATGCTCCAGTGCCTTCTTACAGGGACTGAGACTTCCTCAGACCTCAGGTTGTATGGTCATGAGCAGCCTGTTGAAGAGACACTCACCCTTCTCTGACCTGCTGTGAAAGTCCAGGTAAGGAGGCGAGGTGCATCTATGCCTCAGAAGTCATTTACCTGCATGGCATTCATCTCAGGAAAGCTACAATTCATTTTACTTCATGCATCATTTATAGTAATCCTCAGGAGAGCAACGAGTGGGAGAGATCAGCATCAGTGTTTTTGCCTCCCCAAAGCTAGAGTGAGATGCATTTTGAACAACTGGAGGACTGTTCTTAGCTTGTTTCGCACCCTTCCTTGGTTTTCCATGGGGCTCAAGTTATGAGCCTCAGTGTCTCTAGCTACTAACTGACCCAACTCACCAGATGTTTCTTGAAAAAGCATTCAGGAGCAGCCAGACCACAGCCACACACAGGCAGAAGGGAAAACAGGAAAAGACACTTTCCCATGCTTCTCATGTGTCACACTATCTGTTGAGCCCCCTCCTTCAACACGTCACCTACTGCAGTGGGATTTCACTACTGCTGTTGGCTGTGGAGGAAACAGGCCTGACTGCAGATGGGAATGAGTGACAGGAGATGGCCAGCACCTGCCTCCAACTCTCCCCCAAGGAACCATTCAAGGAAGAATCTCTTAGAGAAACCTCTGTCTTTTTGTGACCATCATTGTTTGTGAAACACCCTCAGGAGAAGAAAGTGATAGTCAGCCCTCACCACCACCCCACAAAATGTATGCAAGGGAAGAAACATTGAAGTTTTTTCAAAGGATTGCCTGTCAAATCTCAAAGCCAATTTGCAAACAGATCTCCTATCTATATTGCTGTATGTCAATATTTACCAGCACAAACTGAGGGTCTAACTGGCACAGAATTCAGTAGCAAGATCAGTACCCAGTTTAGGACCCTTCTTATGCTTTATTTTCTGAAAATCTCTTTTTGAATGCTTAAGGAAACAGCAGCTAAAAAGTTGAATGTCCCAATGGCTCGGTATGGTTATATCCATCCTATGGCCAGACCATCTAGCAATCCCTCCCTGCTGTTTATGATACAAGAGTGAGATTTAACCATGCTCACAGTGACCAACCACTAGCTGTCATTCCCAGTTTAATGCAAGATAAGGCTTCCCAGCCCTATGCTCAGCAGAGGAGTGACTTTATCTTCTAAGCTTTCACTGTTTGGGTGAGAAAGTTGTTTCCTCAGAAGCTGAAGGGAGCCCTGAAACTGCCAGCTCCCGCAGGGCTTGGCTGTGCCCAAAGTACAGGAGTTAAATCACTATTGCTAATATGGAAACCTGGGTGCTCTTGTCCCGTAGCGGAATACTTCAACTTTCATCAGGCACAGGGGTCTCTGGTCCATCAGGCAGGCGATGAAGGAAACATATTTGCATAACATGGTCAGACCAAAGACTTCTGCGAGTCACCTGGGGTACACTTTTCATTAACAAGTGTTGTTTCCAGTGCTGCTGGAGGGTGACAATAAATTGATTAGCCTTTTTAAAATTTCTCATAAAATTGTATTAGCAAAACGGTAAATACATGACACAGGGATCATAACCACGGGATGTTTACATAATGCCCACTGTGGACAAGTACTAAATACCATAAAAGACCCGAGACCCACCCCATAAAAAGTCTGCGAGTTCTGGCTTTCAGAAGGCAGCTAGAGCACCATTGTTGTTGCTGTTGTTCCTCCTCCTCTCCCTCCTCCCCATCACATTTCAGCTTCGGAGCTGTGAACTTTGCTGGTGGTTATCACAATTCCTATCGCTAGGCTTCCATTGTCAGAAAAGAGTTGAGCCAGGGAAGTGTTCAGCACAAGGCAATCCCCGTCCGAAATGACAGAGTCAACGCACTCCAGGATCGACCTGGGGGTCGCCTCCCACTTGAGGCGCCTCTGGTTCCTGTTGAGCTCCAGCCGGTAGGTGAAGTTGTTGGCTTGGGTGGGCGTGCCGATCAGCATCATCGTGGCAAAGAACTGGGGGTGGCCCTCATACTTCTCCTGCTTCCTGAGGACCAGCAAAAACTGGTGGCCAAGGCAAGAGTGCATGATGATCCAGTCCGTTGGTGCGGGCAGGTGCATGTCCGTGGCCAGGAAGACAATCTCCGCGCCCTGAAGGATGTTGATGCGGTGGGTCTGCCTCAGGTGGGACACCACCACCTCTAGATGCCCTTCCCATGGGCAGGAGAAGAGCGGGCACGTGCAGGGGACCAGCTGGGGGTCGTGCACCGCTTCGTGGTGATGGCAGGGAGGAAGGATGCCTTGCTCCGTGGATGCCTGCGCAGCTGCACAGCGGGTCGGTGCATACTACGGGAAGAGAGAAATTTAATGTGAGACCGAGTGGACCAGAAACCAGTGCAGATGTGCAAGGTGCACACCCCACAGACATCATACTCCACCTAAAGCAGCACTAGTGGGAGTGCAGAGAACTCAGGACACCAGGGATCAGAGGCAGTCATGACCTGGATCTGCGCAGCACAAGGAGATGGCAGTTGCCTTGTTCTCCAGGAGAACAATCAAACTGTTTGAGCCATGCTAAGTCACTTCAAATGAAAATGATGTATGTGTTTAAAGAGCAATTTCATTAGTTCAGGGGGAAAAATCTGATTAAAAGGAAAAAACAACCCAACAAAGCAAGGACAGCATGGGGCATTTTATAGAGTTAAGAGTTTTGCTGCACAGAACAAGGGAATGAAATATGTATGGCATTATTATTCTTTAATGAAACATACGGGCAAATACAGGCATTTTTCCTGAAACAATAGGCTTTATTACACTCATAATTTGTGAAATAAATGTCAGTTTTTATTGTATGATACTGTCACTATTTTTTTTTTTTTGGTCAATGTATTTGTGCCTAATTGATGCTCGTACCACCATAAATCTTAAATTGCTCTCAAAGGTGATTGGATGGCAGATTTAGGGCATTTTTACAGTAAAGTAAATTTGGATTAAGGTAGGGCAGCTCGCTAAAAAGGCAGCAGCTCTTGCAGAAGGATTCTACATGAGGACTAAAAAACAAACTGCTCTGCCTCTCTCAAGAGAATGTTGTTGAAGAGAAATAAGTCTTACTCAGCCAAAAGTATATTCACATGTAATGTAATTCAGGAAGAATAATGTCTCTCCACAGTAACTGTGTGCATAGACAAACCCTAAGGCACAGGCATGCTGGTCATGATTCATCTTACCCAATTTTAAGCATTTATTTCACCCACCCAAGATGGAAACCTGGTTACCTGGGACTGCCTCTACAGCCTGTAGAGTGAGGGAGCCCTTAGAGTGTAGGACTCAGTTCTTAGCTGAAGTAGTTCAGCTTCTAAAGGTGACACCAGCTGATGCCAGAAAGACTGAGATCCAGTCTGCCTAGCTATGCCTAAATTTTAGCTGTTTAAACATTTTTTCTCTCTGAACTCCTCTTATGAAGACACATCTCTTACATCCATTAATGTCCCTTGTAGCAATACGTACATATATACATACATTTTGCTTTAACATAGGTCCTAGGAAGATTAATGCAATCCCCTAAATAGTGTCCCACACCCCCTTATTTTAATATATGTACCAAAAATTGTATGAACTACATTATAGTTCTAACATTTAACAGTTGTTCTCCTCCACACCCCATCCAACTCATAGCAGATTCGGGATTTTTGAGCAGAGATTTGTTTTATCCAGGGCCAAACATAATCCCATATAATGGGTGGTAGATTTGCTGCAAAGGGCACATTGTCTTGTCTTTTTATGGATACTGTGAAAGCTTTCATTACAGCCTTGCAGTAAGCAGTTTTTCCCACCAAAACTTGCACATTTCTTTACAGGATGTTTTGGAAGGCAATCTCTTGGGTAAACTTTTCTAAATCTCAGACGACCAGGGCTTCCTTGCCAACCAGGATAACAATTCCATCTGTTTTCATTGTGTCAGTAGCTGCCAAAGGTTATGATGGATAGAGCAGGATTGTGATTGCTGTTGCTGTGAAATTCATGGCTCTTCCCAAGGCACTGGATGTCAAAGGGAGCTGTTTCTTCTTCCTCTGGCATTTGATATGAAGAATAATTGACAAGTTAAGCCTGACTATTGAAACTGGCAGCTTTTTCTTTTGACAATTACTACTTCACTAGTACTGTTCTACTTTTCCCTTCTCATATTTTATTTGTTTTGCTGTATAAAATTCAAGAATATAAGCTTTCTGAGAAGATAATGAATTGAGGACAGATAAATTACCCTCATTGTCCAGGAAATAAAACAGATCATTATAAACTAATCAGGGTTTGTGGCTTTAGCTGCCTGCTTATCGCAGTGGGATTACTGGTTCACACTTAATTCTACATTAATTCTTGCATCCCATTAGGAAGAAAGTTATGGTTAATTTAGACTCTTTGGTGAAGGAGGCTACTGCAATGGCAGATCATAAAAGCCTTAAAAAAAAATCCCTGAAATGCTAATTGCCTCATAAAATGAATTCTAATCTCCCAATCTAATACAGTGGGTGTGAGCAATTACTTTCTCTCACCAAACTGTTAATGCAAAATTAGTGATTATACTAATTAAAACTAATGAACTCATACTCACATGCTGATAAACCTCTCAACCACTCGACAAGTTCCAGCCTTCTATCAGTTTTATTTAACTCCCCTTTTGGAAGATGAATCTTAAATTAACCTCTTGACTAACATTCAAAATGAGGTTTTGAAATTTGAAGCTTTATAGACTATGTATAATTCTTCTCCAAAGATTACCAGAGTGAGAGAAACCATTTCCACTGAGGATGAAATTGAATTTAGAAATGGATTCTCCTAATTTGAGAAACATGGAGAACAATGGTAGCTCATCCATCTAAACTGCATCCAAGGTAAGAAAATACAAATATCTTCAAAAATCATTTTATGACAAGCATGTCTCTATGGCTCAGGAACTGGAAAAATAAATTACAATGAGCAACTTATACAATATATCCTTTTTCTTTCCTAAACTTGTGAATTTTTGTGTGTGTGTGCATAATTTTGAATTCCCTGTCATAACTCACATTTCTGAAATATTTCAACAAGGGATTTCTGGTCTAACTTTGTTTATTTCAGGTTTATTGAAAATTCTGGAAATTCAGCACAAACCTCATGATATATTTTATTTTCTGACTTGGTAAGAACCATTTTCAAAATCTGGCTTCTGGACTGTTTGACATTCCTGTTTCAAAATTCCAAATTTGTAGTATTTTGAAATAAATGTTTAATAATTCCCTGCCACTTTTTAAAAAAGTCTCGGAGAAAAAGATTATTTTACATTTACTTTTGAGGTATGAGTGTAACTGTCAGGGTGTTTGTGCTCTTGTTGGTCATTCATATGGCTGTGAATTGAAATGCTAAAATTGAAATGCAAAACAGGCAAAAAATGGTCACCTTGAGTGTATTTAAATGCTTGAATAACTATTTATGAACAGTTTTTCCATGTTTGATCTGCTCCAGCATTTACTTTCTACCATTTATTGCCCAATTACCTAATAAAATTAGATTTATTATATTGTTGTGTCGGTCCAGTATTATTCTCAATTATCTTTTAGCCTGTTGGCCAGTTTCAGTCAAATTGAACTGTGGGATGGAATTCTCAAATGATTTAATTTTCAACCATTTCTGAGAGAAGAGGTATCAGGGTAGAGCAGCATGACCCTTTCATGTCTCCAGGGAGGAACAGCTGGCCACGTGAGCAGTATTACATTGACAGATAGGAGAGAACCTAAACAATGGCAGTTTGATCCCAAATGGATTATAGACACCAGAGAACTCACATGAGACAGTGTCTTTATGAACAGGAGAAAAGGCTTCAGCCAGAGTGCTCCTCATTAGATGCAACATAATCCCACCATGAGGCACCAAACCGCAGGAAACCAGGCTCTGCTGCTCACAGAAAAAATTCTTTTTAATGATGCAGCTTATTACAGAGCAGTTCTTTTTAAGACCAAGTAATTTGGCAAAGACCAATTTATAAACACACAGTGCTTTTCTTATGGAAAAAAAACCCCAACCAAACCATGACTAGATTTGGACTACGACACAGGGTTTCTGCTAAAAATGCAACAAATTGCTTTAGATGTGACACATTTGTTCTAACTTTGATGTTTGAGGGGCAAGTCCCTAACTCTGAAGACTGTCAGCTCCTTTTACAGCCCATGAAGAGCCCTGGAGTGCAATTCACTTGATTCCAAGTGGTGCTGAAAGAACATCCCCCTGGACACCCTCTCTACATGCAGATAGGACCAAACCCATCCTTAGCACAGACCCACAGAGGTTTAACTGTTTTCTAGACAAGAAACAGAAGGACAATCCAATTTTAGTCAGGAAAGATGTGTACCACAATGGGCTTCTCCTGCTGCGCTGGAGACAACGCAGCCCATGGAGAGAGAAATGGATGCCTGCTCACATGAGGGTGTAAATCTGTGGCTCCCTCCCATCATTACAACTCCAATGACTTGATAGAAAATCCAGGGGAAGGATGAAGGGTAGATCCAAGAGTTAAAGACCTCCAAGAGGTAAAGAATACACAAGCACATCTCCGAGTCTGCAGCTGCAAAGCTGAGGCACCCACCCAGGAGAGAGGGCTTTGCTTTTGCTCCTCATGTTCCGAGGGACCTTTTGTGTTTGAACTAGTGAAGTCTTTAGATCAGCTATGGTGAAAATAGTGGAAACAGAGACAGCAACCCACACTGCCCCTCTGCTGGCAGAGCTCATGGCCCTGTGGGGTGCAGGCACTAGATACACCACCGTCCCTCAAGCCTTGCTTCTCTGCTGCACATTGGCACACCTTCAGCAGGGAGAGCAAGTGCGGCTGCTGCCCTGAACAGCTAAGTGTTTTGCCATTGAATTTCTGACTTAAAAATGGTGAATTTGCTCAAAATAAATCCCACAGGGTGAGGGAGAGTTGAAAGCAGTGCTCTATTCCATGGGAGAGGGCCTGGACACTGCTGACCTAGAGTATAAGGAGGGCTAGTAGCACACTGTAGAAGAATAAACACTGCTCAGGTTTTCAGAGTAAGGGTTAAGTGTCATCTTTCAGCACTTTCCAATGTTCCTTAGTGTTATATGGGAAACCTGGGTGCCTCATTCATACTTTTTTACTTGCTGTAATTGCACATAATGTGCAAAAATCAGCCTTTCACATCCCTGTGAACAGTGCCAATGTGTGCCTCCCAAGGAGGGAGGACAGCGACTGGTTCACTACCCAGCAAATAAGTGTTTCTGACAGGAAAGCAGGTGCTGCAAATAATCATCTTTTTCCAGACACTTCACACCCATGCAACTGCATTTTCTCCAGTGGTCACACACACTCTGCAAATACTCATCAATTCACCCATTCGCTGGGCTCTTTGCTTGGGGCAGTCAGTGGTGTGGTCTGAAGGCCACCATGGTGGGGCTTCTGAGCAGGGCCACACAGAAAACTGCAAAGATGAAAACAAAGCCACCACGCATGCCACCCAGCCCAAATCAGCAGACAGTGCTCCCTCTCTACCCTAGTCCAACTGTAGCACACCCTGAGACATTGCAAACTAAACCTCCTCCCAAGAAGAAACTACTCCTTCCATGTACCCAAACTCTTTCCTCTTCATCCACAGCTTTCTTGGCTGGATTATGGGAGAGTTGGTAGGAGCTGTACGTGTTCATGGCAGCTGCAACCTTTGGTGGGAGCCAGGGATTGAGAGGGGCTGTGCTCACACCTCCTGTTACAACCCCACCAACCTGCCTGTGACAAGGAACAACAAGAGCTGCAGTCACCCTGTAGGTGTGTAATAAACTGGAAATGAGCAGTGAAAACTCAGTGGATTTTTGACATTGACCTAAAGATTTCTGCAGACAAGGAGGGACCTGGGCCTGCAGCTGTGAGATTGCTTTGAGCGAGCAGCTTCCAGGGTTTTCAGCAACTTTTAGCAACCATAGCAACTTTTAGGGTTTCTGCTGAAACAAATCGACATTTTCTTTGCCAGTGAAATGTGCCATTGATTCAGTTTTCTTACTGTCTTCCTCCTCTTTCTTGGCTTCTTCTCATCTGTATGGAAACTGCCTCCAGTAATTTTCTAATCCTCAGTTTCTTTCTGCCTCAAAAAGCTTTGCCACCCACTAACATCCACCTCCATGTTACTTACACCCACCTCACAGAGACAGAAGCTCAAAAGAACTATAAAGGTAACATGAAGAAAGTAGTGAGTCTTTTAATCCTGGTCTTCATTTAATTTATCTTCTGCTCTTTTTTAATATGCTGATGAGATTTTTTAAGTCTTTCAGATGAAAGAAAAGAGAAGAAAAAAATCCCCAACCCCCTCAACCTATTTTGTCAGAGGCTATACTTTCATGTCTGAAATTAAGAAATCCAAGCAAGGGACCATGTTGGGGATTTATTTAAAATTTTAGTTTCATAAAATCCTGTTCATTATGAATGCATCAGTTGAATTTCTTAAGTACCGAATATTAGTTGCAGCTTTGGAAGTGGAAGGATTTGTTTTCCCTACTATCAAATGGCAGTGAGAGGACAACTTCAAGCTCATTTTACTAATCTCGCTTTGCAACATAATCAGGCATGACTTGGTGACACAGCACAAGGGATGTGTTAATGGCTGTCCTCGTGCTAATTACACACCTCTGACTATGCAGAGAAAATGCAGCTTTAGTACATGTCCACGCTGTACCACGCACTTCTCTCTATCAGACGACCCCAAATTTGAGATAAATCCACATATATACAGGGGTATTTTGGGAAAAAAATCATTGGTTTTGTGGTAGATCTAGCAAATCTATGATTCATTATTTTAAATGTATCCCAGGTGAAAAGAAAGATGCTATTCTCAAATTAAATCCCCTTGCTTTCTTCTTAAAAATCTTTTTTTTTCAGCATTAACTGTCATGCACTCTTGAAGTGCAAGCAAAAAACTTCAAGAAACTCAACCTTCTTCAATATATTGAGAACAATGTAATTATAATTAAATATAAACGGGATCCACACTTAAACATTTCAGTCCATAGATGCTTTCTGAGAGAAACCCATGTGGACAGTGGTAGGATGGAGCAAGGTCATGCTCTCCAGCTCTCTTACTTCAAACCTAAGTTTGATGAACCCTTCCAAGCCCAGATGTGTACCAAAACTTCCTGTGCTCCAAACTGAAGGGAGATGGACCACCTTGCTGACCCTCAGCCAGAGCTGCAGCAGGGTCATGGACACCCCAGAAAACTATCCTGATTTAGCTGCTGTGTTTGGTGGATCTCACCTGAGATCACTTTCTGTGCTCTCTTTGAGAAATAAAATACACTGATTAGATGCAAGCAAACCCGTGTGTGCAGGCAGTTCCTGTGGAGCATCTGGCAGTTGTTTGCCAGTCAAAATAAAAAGCTAGGCTTGAGGGTGGGACATGCCCTTGGGACCTGATTTGCAACTTGTATTTTCTTTGCTGCATTTTAGGACTGGGCACAGTGCAGTGACAGCAAACCATAGCATAGTGTACCTGATGCTGCATTGCAACTGCTGATGCACTGGGGTGTGCAGACATTTGCCATCTTCTCTTTGGACTAGAAGATTTTATGTCTTGATTTAAGAAAGGGTGATGCCTCTAAATGCCATCCCCTTTGGCCACACAAGGCAAGTATCAGGAGCCAAGGCACACCCTTATCAGCTCTTTCTCCACAAGGGCAGGGTGCAACCATTGTTTATCAGCAGCTTGCTCATGAGACACTGCTGATCCTGGCTCTGGGTGAGGGAGTGAGCAGCCTGCATATGTACAATAGAGATAATAAAAAAAAGCAGAGTTATCTGAAGATTTGCTTCATCCTTTATCCACTTTGTATTTTGGATAAAGCCTGTTCACAAAATGCAAAACCATTATAGGCTTTAATTAAAAGCAAAGTGATAAAGCGCTTCCAAGCTGCATCTGCTCTGACTGATAGGGAAGGCAGAGTTCACAAGAGCCCTATATCTGACCTGTTGATTTTGTGGTTTACATTCACACTGAAAAAGAAATTAATATGGAAAAGAATTAAAAAAAAAAAAAAGAAAGAAGAAATGATTGCCCGCTGTGCTCATAAACTCAGCAGTTCAGACTGCCTCTAAATTACTCATCATCTGACATTCATTTACAAGTTACTACAGTAACAGCGTGTCTCCAAGAGCAGCAGATTTGCTGGTGTCATCTGAGATAATTAGACCAAATCCACCCTGAGACAATTGAATTTCTCCCCTTCCATCAGACAATCTCCAGCTATCACAATTATCTGACATGTAAATCCATTAACTGCTCTTTCAGAGACGTACCCCAGGAGCGCCAAAGGATGGCACAAACATTACTGGTCTGCTGGAAGGAGAGAAGGGATGAGGTGGTGGTTGTTGAACAAGCCCACAGCCTCTCTTGGTGGGACCAGTGTCTCCAGTCCCATCTATGCATTTTTCCTGGCAAGGATTTGCTCTGTGGTCTATGTCACATTGCTCTGACAACTGTCACAGGGCAATGTGCAGCTAAGCCTGTGCCAGACTGGTCACAGTGGAGTGCAGACAGTAGGCTGGGGCCAGGTAGGTGTAGTGAGGAGGGAACACAGGGCTCTCAGTGCTGCCAACCCTGTCTCCCTGTCCTGTCTCACAGGCTCTGCCTGTGTCTACACCTCTGTAGCAGTCACTGAGCAATGTATGAGCCATAAAACACTCCACATTTTTGGTTGAGGCTTTCTCCTGAGAGCTGTTTCTGAGGAAATGCAAGGATGTCTTAAAGTAATGTCTGTCTCATTCTTGCTGAGGCATTGCTGGTCCCAGCAAGCAATGGGCATCCCAAACCCACCCACAATGGCCTGGTGTGATGGAGGTCATGCTCAGGTTATAGAAGAGGGGAAAATAAATTGTTTCTAGCTCAGAGTAACTCTCTGTTCCCCTGCACATCTCTGCCCATTCTCCACAAGTGACTTTCAGCTTGCCCTTGCTCTGGGTACCTTGCAATGTAAGTGTGGCACTGAAAGAAAAGTCTCCCTGTTACAAGACAACCCAAAGTTCGTCTTATTCCACTGTCAGATGAAAGTGTGTCTTGAGTTTGTGTAGTCAGGCTTAAGAAAGGGCAAAAAAACCACAAAACAACCCAGAAAATCCATGTGAGCTGTTAGCTTTGGGCATGAAAAGCAAACAGCAAGTCTGGGTAAATTAATTTAGTTGGTGTAATGTATGCAAATGCTTCATTGACATATTCTTTGCAGTAAGGAAAGGGGCATTTCTCTGGGAACATTTGTCTTGTGTCTCAAATATTATTTTAATTTTGTGCAAATCATAGCCTGTTCCTTCTTCATCCTCCCCCTCAGATTCTCAAAGAATAGTTCTTCTGGAAGTTTTCTTCATGTGGGGAGGGTGCAGGTAGAAAGGAAGAACAGAAAGGGAGGCTCAGCTTAGCCTGAGAAGACAATGTTCTATTGCTATTAATAGACTGAAAATTTAAAAGGTTTTGTTAAAAAAAAAAACTAACAAAAAAGCGAAAACCGAAATCCACAGCAATCTTAGTTAACTTTCCTGCTTACAGAAAGCTACTGTCTACCCCATCCAGGAGAAGCTGAGTCAGTCTCCACGCTGTGCCTCCTGCAGCTCTGCTGTTTTGGGGGAGAATCTCCTGGCATCCCCTAGCCTGATGGCACCTGCCTTCTGACCTCGTGTGCCAACAGCAAGAGGGAGTGTAGCACCACCAAGTCACAGAAGGTTTGGGGTAGAAGGGACCTTTGAAGATCATCTAGTCCCAATGCCCTGCCATGGACAGTGACATCTATCACTAGACCAGGTTTCCCGAAGTCCCATCCAAACTGGCCGTCAATAATTCCAGGGATGGGGTATCCACAGCTTCTCTGGGCAACCTGTTCCCCTGTCTCACTACCCTCACAGTAAAGATTTTCTTCATTATGTCTAATCATTATGTCTTCATTATGTCTAATCTAAACTTGTCCTCCTATAGTACAAAACTGTTATTTCTTGTCCTGTTACTACAGGCCCTGGTAAAAAATGTCTCTCCATCTTTTTTATCAGTCCCCTTTATAAACTGAAAAGCTGCAATCCGCTCTCCTTGGAGCATTCTCTTCTCCAACCCCATCTCTTTTAGCCTGTCTTCATAGGTTAATTGGTCCGGCCCCTGATCACCTTCATGGCCCTTTGTATCTGCTCTAATAGGTTCACATCTTTCTTGTGCTGGGAACCCCTAGAGCTGGATGCAGTATTCCGGGTAGGGTCTCACGAGGGTGGAGTAGACAGGCAGAATCACCTCTTCCGACCTGCTGGTCATGTTTATGTTTATACAGACCAGGATATGGTTTGCTTTTCAGGCTGCAAGTGCATATTGCAGAGTCATGTCTGATTTTACGTCGACAGGTACCCCCAAGTCCTTTTCCACAAGACTGCTCCAAACCTATCCATCACTCAGCCTGGACTGATACCCGGATTGACCTGACCCAGATGCAGGGCCTTGCACTTGAACTTCATGAGATCCACAGGGCCCTGCTCCTCAGGCCTGTCAAGGTCCCTTTGGATAACATCCCTTCCCTCAAGTGAACCAACTGCAGCGCTCAGCTTGATGCCATCTGCAAACTTGCTGAGGGTGCACTGATCCCACTGCCTATGTCATTGATGAAGATATTAAATAATATTGGTACCAGTGTGGGACTAATGACAGCTGGTAGGACACTCCAGTCGTTACTGGTTTCCACTTGGATATTGAGCCATTGGCTGTTACTTTTTGGATGTTGCCATCCAGTCAGTTTCTTATTCATCTAACAGTCCATCCATCAAGCCCATACCTCTCTTCAGCCTAGAGGTAAGGATATTGCAGAGGATTGTATCAAAAACCTTAGAGAAGTTGAAGTAGATCACAACTGTAGCTCTTCTCTTGTCTGCTGATGCAGCCACTCCATTGAAGAAAGCTACCAAAATAGTCAGGCATGATTTGTCTTTGGTGAAGCCATGTAGGCAGTCTCTAATCACATCCCTGTCTTCCACATATTTTGACATGCTCCATGATTTTACCAGCCATGGAGGTGAGGCCAACTGCTTGGATATCACCAGGGAATGACGAGGTTGTTCATGGGGAAAACAGGCACAATCAGACGTGAGAGACCCATTACTCAGCAGAGCTGCAGTCCCTAGAGTCCAGTTATTTTTAAAGTCAGAAATCCATCAACACAGACCATGCAGCTCCGGCTGCAGCACCACAGGCTCTTCCTATCAGCTCTGGTCTCTCTGGGTCTCCATTCTAAAATTTCCTATTTCAATGCAAGTGGAGCACCAGGAAAAGGAGGCAGAGGACCACATTTCTTATTCAAAGCCATTCTCACTCTTTAGTGTCCCTCGTCCCACCCTCACTTGTCTTGTGGCAAGGTTTTATATTTTAACTTTAGCCAGGTCCTACCCATGCTGGCAGCTTAATACATGTTCTTATAAACTTGTCTGGCTCTACAATATTCTATAACTTGCACATCATAAAAGTGAATAATTTTACAACTATTCTGATACACTTACAGGTTTTGAGGATTTGACAGTGGGGTAGATTTTTAAAATTTATTTTCAGCTTTCTATAGAGAGCTTTTTAAAGAGCTTTCTGTGTGACACATTATTGAACAAGATGATGGACTACTCATTTCATCACATCGAAGGTGTTTCAGCCTTTCTTTCCCAGGACAAACTTCTCTTCTTCTTCCCAAAGGGCTGCAGAGAGGAAGTGTAGTTTCTCAGGGATGGGATGGAGGGAAAATCTGCTCCCCATCTCTCACAGTGCAGGCAACAGCCTCCCTGCCCTCAAAGGGTGCCCTCAGACCACTGAGATGTCTGCTGCAATCCCTGCAGCCTGTTGGGATGTGACCCTGCAGTGAACAGCATGGCTTTGCTGCAAGGAACTGCATCAGTCAGGGTGAGCAATATGTCCCCCACTGGTTTCAGATAGAGCTGGGAGAGCTCTGGGCTGCCCTCCAGGATCAGGCTTAACAAGCAGGAATGGCTCTGTGGTGTTTTGTGCAGTCTGTCTTGCCAAAAGCATGAATAATGTGTGAAGTGACTGCTAGAGGGACACCCACACTCCCAGGAGGAACCACTCAAGTGTTTCTACAACTTCACCAGCAGCGACTTGCTCAGTGAAGGCTGTTAGGCACCTTCATGCCCCTATCAACAGGGCTTCCATCTGTTTTTAAACCCCTTCTTTTCCCTCTTTTGTACCCTATAAGTATGCAGTGATAGCTTACCCTTTAAATTCCAACTCCACAGAGAGTCCATGCTAATCCAGAATAACATCTTTTAGACCCATAGGGTTTGCAAAGATTTCAAGGATAAAGATAACAATATTCAGCTGAAGAAACACCTGTGACAAACAAATGGCTAAATTTTGAGCAGGATTTGTCTCATCTAAATGTATATGTCTAAAAGATCAACATGTTCAAATCTGACCTACTCATCTGAAGTTCCCTTAATAACAGAGATAAGATGTACCTTCACAGAGAAATTCATCATCCCTATCTTGAACATGTCTATCTTCCTGAAAGATGAAATTACCATAAGCACCTGGAGGAGATGTTCACTTCTCTTCCTAAGCTAGAAGTGGAGCTGGGGTCACTGGCCCAGAAGTGGGCACCAGGCTTGCAAAGTTTCACCATGTTCAGTACATCAGCAGTCACTCAGACTCTGAGCAGCAAGGGTGTCAGGACAGCCACTGTGACTGTTTAATGGGTGATTATGAGCTGCCTGTTTGCCTAATGCAGAAAATCCCTTGAGCTGACACATTTTCTTCCCAGCTAAGGGCTGGTCATTCTAATTTTCAGGCAGCTAGATTTAACAGTGAAATAAAACTAATTTACAGCTCTTGCCATTAGGAGGACAAATTTTCATCTCTGTCCTTTGGGTGAGAGGCACTATAACAAATGAGTGATTACTGACCCATGATACCTATTAGAGATTGCAGTTGGGTCATCTCATTTGTTGTTTTAACACAAGAAATTAAGAGCCTAGCAGAGCTATGGCAAAAATTGAATTGATAATGAGATGATCACTGCCTTTACCAGAGGCTCTTTCTAGAATTATATGCAGGAAAGGCTCAGTGACATCAGGACCTTGAGCTGTGGGCCCAAATTTTTTGAGCCTAGTAAGACTTTCCACTCGCACAGGCTTCCTGCCATTGCTACCTGGCAGTGTAATCCAGCTGCCACGTTATGGAGCTCATAGAGACAAAGGAGCAGTTAGCCATGTACTTACTTGGCTCTTTTCCCTCTGTCATTGCCTGCAACTAAACTGCCCACCAAAGAGGTTTTGAATCAAAAGGAGGTAAGTGCATAGGACAGTTTGCTCCCAACAACAGCCAGCGTGACAGATTCCTGTGTTCTTAGTCTGATGCTGATTGAAAAGCAGTCTCTGCTGTCAAGGAGCAAAGTCAGTCTCCTTCAAAAGCATCCTCATTGCAGGGAAACCAATAGCTTCCAAGTATTAGGGGAAATATTGAAGAATGTAATGGATAACCTAACTTTGAGGTGTGTGAAGGCAAAATTAGACTCTAGAATTCTGCACAGTCTCAAACTCAAGGCACACATATTTGGCTCCTTCTCAGCCCCTCCTGCCCCTAGACAGATTGTGGGGCCATCACACCCTAGTGGCTCAGCACCACAACACCCATCCTGGTCTGAGCCTGTGCTCCAGCTGCGCCCTGGGTCAGCCTTCCCTGATCCAGCAGCATTGCTCTCCTCCTTGCAACCTACCCTGACTCTCCAGCCTTTCCCAATTGCATGACACAGTGCCCTGGCCTTGTCTATGTACTGGAGGAAAGAAAATTCTAATAATTGCCTGACACTTAATCAACTGATAGTTAGTCCTTAGTTGACTTCTTGTTCTTTTTTGTTCCGGTCCTAAGATGGAAAACTGTCCCATTGTCTTTCACTCCTAGAGGTCTGTCCATGCTCTGACACAGAGTAAATCTGCAGACACAGAAAGTACCATCTCTGCTTTGTTTTCCACATGAGCTTTCTCCCCATTTATTTCTGCTGCCTGTTTTACATGAAGATCTGCTTTAGCTTTTGGGCTTGCTCCAGCACCATTCTCTAAAATTATATTAAGTATTGATTGGTAACAGATATATTACAGGGCAATGCTAGTGAGGATACATTAAGTAAATGGAGGAGCAGGCCCATGCTGCTTTCTCCCTTTTATCAGAATGGCAATCATCAGCAGCAGAGTTGTACAGGGTCTGCAACAGCTGTGGCTTGAACCAGCCAGAGATCATCCAAGTTAACAGACTGTGGAGAAGACACAGTGCTGTGTTAAATGCTGTGGGCTCTTGGGTACAGAGTACATAGATGGTCTTGTGAAATTAGAGTGGTTTAAGGAAAAAACTCTTGTAATTCAAGGCTCTTCAGTATTCTCATGATCTGCCATACTGATCCATGTATCGTTTTCACTTATTACTGCTCAATATTTAATTTCCTTTGTACTTAGAAAGGTGCCAAGACCAGGTGACAGTGATGGCTGGCTACTATTTTTCAAGCCATGTAACTCAGGCAGTGAAATAGAAAGGACAGTACAAGAGAGAACAGCAAAAGTGAGGCACAGTCACAACTCCAGGTGGTGGACATTAAGATGACCCTGGTAGAAGATGAGAGTGAATATTTCAGGATGAGAAACTGAGGTTAAAAAGAGTGTTAAGATAAATTCTTTGCATTAAAGCAGGGAGCAAGGTGATCTACAACTCTTTCTTAACAGTCACATGTGAAAATGAAAATCAGTGACAGTGGTTTTAACCTAAACTGACTTGCAAATGCCTTTTTGCTGGAGTTCCTTGCTACTGACCATACACAGGTGACTGTAGTTAAAGGAATGCAGGTGGAAAAATTAGAAAATACTCCATAAAATAGCATCAGGATTGAGATAAATCATCTGTAGCTATAGAGTGGCAGAGTTACAGCTAAACTTACTTCCCAGTTTGGTCTGGCATTGCCCTGATTCTGGTTTCACTTGGCTATTTCTCTCCACTCCCTGTAAGAGGAGTTGAGGGTGACTAAGCTGTGCTCAGATGCAAATATCAGGTTTTCAGTTCTTACACTAAGGTGAGATGAATCCCACTTTGTTCCTGTCTCTGAGCTCCCTGGTAATCTTCAAGCCCTTTGAGTCTTTCTCTTCCTGATCCATCCATCCGGCCCTACACTGCCTCATCCCTAATTTATCAGCAGAGGCTACCTTTATACCGGTGAATAAAACAAATCAGGGGTCATTTCCTGGCCCTGAGATGAAGTGGAACATCTTTTGTCCATGTGGTTTAATTTACCATTCACACAGAGTGGCCTCTGCTTTGTGTCTGGTGGAAACAGTTCCTGGTCTCTCCAAGGCAATTAAGGAGAATGCTTGCTGGTATGTGCCAAATCTGGGGAGAATGCTGCTCATCACACTGCATGGATAATTGCAAGTTGGTGTTGTGGCCTTGGACTGATGTGGCTTGGTAGATAGAGCCACATCTGAATTTCCCACAGCCCGAGGTGGCTCAGCATGTGCAGGCAAGAGGTGAAAATCCTCATCAGGGGAGTTGTGTCCTGCTTCCCAAGCCCTTGAAGGTTAATGGCTGCACAGAGACAGACAGCCTTCAGGGACTTCTTTTGACACCTTTCCTAAGCACTTGGTCATTTGAAAGTGAAAATAATAAGCACTTTCCTGTGAAAGGCTTTTTCTTTTGGCATCTTATGTCAAGATGCAGTTACATGTCAGGTACGTGTTTGTTTTCATAAGGCACTATGTAAAAATCCTCTCTTCTTCAAGGGCACATTTTGTCAGCAGCTTTTGGACTGATTTCAACTCCTCAGCTGTACTGCAGCCCTTCTATGTCTAGAAAAGGGCATTCAGGTTTTACCTTCCCTGTCAGCTGTAGAGTCACACCATTTTGCAAACTGCCCTTGAAATCAATGTGGTTGCTGTATTAGAAATACTTAGCACATAAATTGTAGGACATGAGGCAGTGTGTGTAACAAGGCATGATAACCATGCACCAAACCTGCTGTACAAGCTCATTTCAAAACCTAGCACAGACTCCTTGCTCTTCCACTTGCTTGATTCAGAGCTTTAAGGAAGGGCGTGCTTGTGAGCATGCATTGCTAACCACATCCCAACTCCAGTCAGTCAGAAATGGGGCTGAGCTTTCTCACACGTTGTATTTTCTAATCCTGAGATTCCTACACTGCAGGCTTGATGTTAAAATGAGCTTTCCCACCTAATTTTTTAACTTTCACCTAAATCCGAGGATGTTACTGGGCGGGCAATGGTTAAAGAACAATAAAACAGGAATGGAAGCATCATACCCCCATTTCAGCAGGTGCCTCTGCAGGACTTGATTGTGTGCACAGTGATAAAAAATTACAAAGGGACATCTTACCCTAGAGTAGTGAGACAGTCAGGGAAAGAATGGGAGTTAACTGTGCAAGTTTACATAGGTGCAGGCATTTGACCATGGAAAGGATGCATCCAGAAGGTGTTTTGGTTTCCAAACCTACCAAGAAAGGCTACATCTATGCAAGTAACTGTTAAAGGTTTATCTTCTGTTTCACAAATACGGCCCTATAAAAAGACAAACTCGTTTACCAGGGAAAGACTTTCTATGAAAAAAACCTAAAGTCTCCTTAAACATGCCAAATTGATTTCTTCGTCTTCAGGCAGGAATATCAATTAAGCAGAGGTTATGTCCTAGCTTAAAAGCAGAGTGAGATTTATGTGAACAATCAGTTTCAGCTACAGGGAATTAATTTTAAGTGTATACTGTAGTCATAGGAGTGCATTATTTCCTTTCAGTCATTTGTTTCCTGATATTGGCACTCTGGAGCAAGGGTACCTCAAGTAAACTTGGCTTCTCCTTATATACCTGAATCCTATCCACACAACTACAGACACCTGGTGAGGGGTCACATTCAGCTGAACGTGCTCAGCTGTGGGCAGGTGACATCATGATTCAGTGGAGGCATCTCAAGGTTTTGTAGACATTGCTGGTAGTGGAGCTGCGGCTCCAGGGAGAAGAGCAGGTGCTGAGTGGCCAAAATGAGTCTTGCTTGCACTGGAGTGGTACATTTCTCAGTTGGCTGCTTTACTGTTGTGCCACCCCCATTATTTCTGCTATTGCTTTTTCTCCAGCTTTGAGCATAACAGGTACCTTGAAAAAGCACTGTACAGAAAGGGTGAACCACTGTAAACCCAAATTCTTAGAGAAACAAAGCCAGGACAGCTCCACTGCAGCCATTCCACAGAGCTGAGCTGCTAGGAGCAGGAAGACATGGGGAGAGCAGAGGCTTTCACAGTTTGTGTGCTGACGTGAAGGAAGATAAATTTAGGATTGAGCCCTAGTTTCTGTGGATTGTGTTTTACAGGAGAGAGAAAAACCAGGCTGTGGTTCACTGTTTCCATAAGAGACATAGGTATTGAATCATATTTTTCCTATTCCAAGATGCTTGTGTTTTTGCCTGATGACCTTGCTTCAACAGAAAGAGTGGAAGGTGATCCCTGCTTCAATCTGTTCCACCACTAGGGCACTCCTGTAGGAAGTAGCAGATTGCAGCTCCCTCCCTTTTGGGAGAGGCTTCTTACTTGTTGAGTTGCTCTGTAAAAAATGGATGAAACATAGACTGAAAGCTGCTGCTAGGGAGCTGTGTCTTTTCCTGTCCTCTAGACTGTCAGTCTGTGTTGGGTACACCCACAAATTAAATACAGGATCTAGTCCATTGGGGAGCATGGGACTATCTGATTTTGCACCCAGGGAGATACAAGTGGGAGATGCAGAGCTGAGCAAGATGGTCCGAGGATATCAGCCCAGGGCAAAGAAGCACACTGGGTACATTTACACATTTTCAATGGCAGCTTTGGTGCACAGGGATTCTTGATGACTCTCAGTGATCAGGTGAGTCTTGTGGAGTCAGAGACCAAATAGCATCTAATTGTATTTTAGGAGCTGGATCTTTCCCTGAGTCCCCAGCAGTTCATGTTCATGAACAGGTGAAGGAAATTGCACAATTTTCTTCCACACTGGCTTAGCCAGCATCCCTCAAGGGAACTTATCCACCCCCTATTTACTGGGGGACCACTGAAAACCTGGGATATCTCAGTGTATTGACTACAGAGAATTACTCTGCTCTGTAGGGACAGGTAGATAGTTAGCAACTACTGGATTCAAGAAGAAAAACACCGCCTTGGGAAGAGACAAAATCCTAGATGGCAACAAAGAGATTTGGAGACTGGGAACTCAGCAGCACTGAGGACATGTCACAAGTGTAAACCTTCCCGGCCCAGTGGCTGACTACTTGTCCAGCAAGGACTCTTTGGGTGTCTGATGGTGTCACTGAGCATTCTAGCGCTTAGTCTGGCAGCATATTAAATCCCAGATATCCCTTGTCTGTTTCAACCAATAAATAACTGTGTTATACTTCAAAGTTGTGGATATCCTGCTTTCAGAATCTCTTTGTGCATAGCAAAAGGTGCCTGAACAAAGTGACCTAGAAAAGGAGGGTAACTGTTTCCTCTCTCCAGTACATAAAGCCAGCACAACCAATAGAAGGAAATCGGCTTTCTTTGTTCTGGTTCTCCCTCTGAATTGTCATCTCTCCAGCTAATGAGCATGAAACACTTTCATAGTTATTTGTTGGTGTTGAAGTTTACCACAAAGGCATATGGGTAAAAAATACAGCCAAACTTGTATTTCACTTGTACACAAGTGGAAAGTGATGCATGTAGTATATCATGGTGTGGACTCTTTTTAAGGGCAACAATTTAGATTTTAGTAAGAGCCACAGCAAAAGACTTTTTGAAGATATAAACCATTCTGGTAAGTGGAAAGTAACGGTCTACTGGGCTAGAGTGTCTATGATGTCAAAAAGAGAAATCTGGTTAAAGATTTCTGGTTTGTGTCTCAGACTTTTGAGATCACTGAAAGGGTTCAAAGACAAGTTTGATTCACCTTACCTAACATCTGAGCTTCACAGACATCTGCTCATTACCTAGTCAATACAGGGTCGCCTAAGAGTCAGAGTGAATAGCATGGACTCACCTTGTGATCTGCTTTTGCATCTGCTCTAGGCATACCTATTTCCCTCCACTGGGTAAAATGGGGCTCTCCATTTAGTCAGGCATTCCTTTATATTTGGCACCAGAAAAGAGCAATGTGCAAGAAGGGAGGAGTCACTGAGGGCATGGAGTGAACTCAAATAAGGAGTGCTGGGTCCCACTTGGATGGGATTAACTTTCTTCACAGAGGCCCTTATAGTGCTGGATTTTGGACTTGTAACCAACAAATCTGTGATTTGAACACAAATCAAAGTGTTGGTCAAACATTTTAGTTATTGCTAAGAAGTTCTTGCACATCAAGGTTTGTGTTTATCACTCTGGTTCCCCCCAGCAAGTTTATTTGGGTTGATTGAGAAATTTGTAAGGGACAGAGGCAGGACAGATGGCCCGAACTGATCAAATGTATAGTCTGGAATGTCATATTAATCAATAAATAGGGCAGAGGGTATTCTTTTCAAAGTAGTTGTTGCTTGGAGACTGGCTGGACACTGGTGTGCTGATGGGAGATAGCAAGTGACTGTATTTGCATCACATGTTCTTTGTTTTCTCTCTTTTTTCTCTTATTGGATTATCTCTATCTTAAGATCTGAGGTTTTCTCACTCTGTTTCTTTCCCCCATCCTGCTAGTGAGCAAGCAGATTGCAGGTACTTAGTTCCTGGACAGGGTTAACTTAACCACAAGGGGTAAAAAGAGCCAGAGATACAGCAACTGCAGAAGGAATAAAGTAACATCATCTTTTGAAAATTAGTTTGTTTGTGACATCTGATGGGGAACTACAGAGGAAGGATGTTGTAATTTACACCCCAGGGCCAGACGAGAGTACCCATATGAAAGCTTAGCGGTGTTTCTCTCCACCCAGCCCTGCTGTAGATGAATGCAGCAGGACAGAAGTGATCAGCTCTGTAACTTTTCCATATACACCCTTGGTGTGAGGCTGTCCCAAAACAGGGCAGATGTGGCCTGACCACAGGCACTTTCAGCACTGCTTAGTCACGTGTATCTCCTCTGATGGACTTCATCCTATAGCGCTGCCCCTTTCCCCCGCTGCTCCCTCCCCACTCTGTGGCTCTGAAACCATGACCCCATAGCCCATAATGACCCTCCAGCCTGCAGCTTGCTGCCCATGATGTTCCCTGTACTTGCAGACAAATCTTGGCCCATTGGCCAACACTGCACCAAAGTATCTTTAGAACTTTCTCCCTTTTTCAGTTGCTATTATTATTTCACACAGGCTCATCAGGGTGTTCTCTGAACTTAGACTAAACTTCCTTAATAACTGCTTTAACTTCTTATCTGGTTCCGTGTGACAAGAAATGTTTAAGAGCTCTTGCAACCAAACCTGTTGTGCCAACACTTCTGCAGCTTGCTCTCAGTTCACTGGGTTTCTTGTGGTCCTCCACTGAGGTGAAGCTGTGATAAATCAGATGTGATGGGTGCAGCCTCAGTGACCAGGTTTGGGAGCCTCTTTTTGTATAAAGTGCACTTGTGGAAATGTGGCAGCCCATTGCTTCCAGAAAAATGCAGATAAATAAGGAAAGACTAAAGTGGGTTGCCCTCCCCTGCCTCAGGATGTGATGAAGGACACGGCATTAACAAGTCTGCTCGCCGCCACGATAACATTTCTGAGCACGGAGCCAGCACTGGCACCCTCAATGTCTCCTTTCCCTACCTCCTCGGAGACAAATTGACCCTGCCTAAGTAAGAAAGGACTTTCCTAATCACATTAGGATCAGTTTAGATGGCAGAGAGGGTAACAAAATTAGAGCTTTTAAACCATTATCTCTTCTTAATGAACATCTGCGTTGATACAAGCCCACAGAGAGTTCAGGAAAGCTGAGCTATGTCTGATCTCATTACATCTTTAAAAAACAAAATATGTGATGGAAAACTGGTTCATGGCTGTAAGAAAACCATCAGTCTTTTTATAAGTGGCAAGAAAGGGCCCTGCTCAAGCCCAGAGTGGCTATATTCTGATTCTTGATTTAAAAATAAAATGATCTTTGATGCTGCAAGTCTTTTCCTAGGTCCCATATGCAAACTAATATAATACCTAGTCAAGTAATGTGTCTATAATTTCATATTATATGTGTCATGCCATAGTGCTTTAATCCTGTTGTCTGCATCTTGTTTGATGCAATAATTGTTGTAATATTTTACATAATCAGAATTAATATGTTGTATGGAGATGTCAGGGAGCGTGTCTGATCTGCTTGCTACAACAGCAATAACTGAAGTGATATTGTTATTGTACTCAGAGGGAAACATGAACTCTGCAGAAAAACTGGACTGGATGAAACAGAGAACAGGACTGGATTTTGGCTAATGTCACATAGATCTGTATGGTGGGTCATACAGTGGTCAGGAGTTTTACTGTCCAACATGTTTTTCTTAAAAACAGTAGATGAGAACTGTTCACATATTTCTTAGAATCACAGGGTTGTTTAAATTGGAAAAGATTTTTAAGATTGAGTCCAACCATTAACCCAGCACTGCCAAGACCACGAAAGCACATCCCTAAACACCACATCTACATCTCTTTTAAATACCTACAGAGATGGTGACCCAACCACTTCCCTGGACGGCCTGTTCCAATGTGTGGCTACCTTTTTAGGGCAGAAATTCTTCCTGCTATCCAATCTAAATCTACCCTGACACAACTTGAAGCCATTTCTTCTTGTTCTGTCTCTTGTTACCTGAGAGAAGAGACTGACCCCAGACCTGGCTACACCCCTAGCATAAATTAGAAAGAAAATAGGACTTCCTGTTGACTTATCAAAGTATAATTTACTGAAAAAACCCACCATCCTTTTATGCATAGATGTACATATGAAAATAAAACTCCAGCTCATCCACAAACCTGAACAATCAGCTCACTCCCTGGTTCTTTTTGCACCGCCCTAGCTACATCTCTCCAACATGAAATTGCTGGGGCAAGAGCTAACCCTAACCAGCTGAAGAAGTAATTTGTATTTAACTTCAGGAAAAAGGTTACTTCCCACCCTTCTTTTATTTATACATAACCCACCAGTATTAGATGTTGATACTGTGCTAACATCACTTCTGCAACACATTTATGTTGATGTGTGTGTAAGGTCATATGTTCTGCACACACACACACACACACACACGCACATACATCTCCTTCTTTCCTCCAATTTGGCAGAAACCTAAGTCTAATTTTGAAATGTCACACCTCACATATAATCCCCCGAAAGAGTTTGCAATGCAGATCCCTTCAGCAATCTGGTTCACAGCACATCCCTAAAGCCAGTAATACTGGTAACAGCCTGAGATGGGAAAGCAAAATCTTTTTAAGCCAGCCTCACCACTGAAGTCTTTTATGAAACTACTCTCTCCATCTACAGACATTTAATTGCTACCTAGCTTTTGGCCTCATTAAATTCCAGATAATTAATCCCCAAGTACTAGATATTCACTCTGCCCCAAGACACTTCAACAGGTTTTCTTAGCAGTGGCCCTGAAATGATTATTTCCTGCTCTCAGTGCTGAACATGCTGTCTCAAGCAGTTTGATGCATGCCCATTAACAGCACACCACTTGGCTATAGTAAGAGCAAGAAAAAGACAGGAGAAAAGTACAAGCCTTGCAGTATCATCAACGTTTCTGTGAATTCAGGTGATGAGAAAAATGCAGATTTGTCTACTTCCAGGACAATTACCCTGTTGCTCTCCAGGGAGCTCAGTGTGCAGAATAGCCAAAGAGCCAGGCTGAGCTCCAGAGCTGCTGCCATGCACCTCTCATGCCTTGGGATTGTTACCTGCCCATCCATACGGGAGAGAACAAAACCCAGTCCCTACATTTTGGCATTGAAACCATCTCCCACTTGGACTGTTCATTCTCCAGCTCTGATTCAAAAGTGGATAAAACCTGTAGGAAATGAGCACAACATTCTCCCAGTTTTTCAAAAGGAACATTAAACTTTGCTGCAATTTAATCCTAAGTAAATTCTACCACAGACTTAATTCAATCAAAACTTCTCTCTTCCTCTTAAACAATCAGCAGAAGGCATTTGCTGTAGGTCTCCCCTGCATGACCAGCAGCAGCAGAAGCACAGTAGGAAGGCAGCATCCCACAGGCACTGCCCAAGCACTGCCCTTGAGGACAAACAGAGGCATCTTGCATGAAATTTGCACTTTTGCCCTCAGGCACTCAACAGTGTCTTCTTTTTTTCTATTTTGTATAACAAGTTTAGTACAATCTTCAGATGATGCTGCACAGACTTGAAAGTAACTTCCTTAATTTATTTTCTAGATTGTTTGTGCTAGCAAAACAGCCCTGACAAGAGCTGGGATGTTCTCACAAAGCCCATGGACTTTGGGGTGAGATAAAGAAAAGTGTTTATCCTTCAAAGGATGCCTTTTCCTCACTATAAATGCTATCAGCTTACATTTACTTTTCTTCTTTTTTTAGCACTGTATTGCTGTTTGTTGTATGAACAGGTGCCTGGACTGATTATCTCCAAAACCAGAATAATTAATGGCTTTCTGTAACTTCAACATCAAATGTATTTTGATCAGCTTCAAAAAACCCCCTTCTTTCACCTAATGGGAAGTGTGAACCTCTAAGTGCTGAGCCCGTGAGACTTTCTGTGACTTCAGAGGAGATTTCATCTCTCATTCCACAAAATTACTGAGAACATCTTAATGGAAAGAGACTGGAGTTTTTTCTGTGTCGCAGGTCTTGATTTAACCTCAGAAAGGCCTTGGTTTTTCCAGCTCTAAAATGCAGGTGACAATATTTATAAGCTGTCTGGGAGTTTCTACTTGAGGGACATTTTATGGAAGCCTAGCTATTTGCCAAAGACAAGCACAATATTTTCCAGATCAATGAGCCACAGACTCTATACTGCAGGTAAAAAAAAAAAAGGTACAAGAATATCTAGTACCAGTCCCCTGAAACAGGAGCTTCAATACTTAATTAGCACAGAAGTAGCATTAAGGCATTTTAACTCTGCCAGGCTGGTAAGGCCAGGGTGAAGGGAGCAGAAAGCCCACAGCTGATCCCCATGATATGGGGTGACCAGGGCTGCTTCAGGAACCTGCAGGAGCAGATGCTCTGCAGGGAGAGTGCTCTCTGCCCACTCCTGGATGGGGAAGCCAGCTGGATGGGTCAGGAGGTGACTGGGGGAAAAGTAAATGAGCAATCCAGCAAAATGGGGCAGGGGAGAAAGCTGCAGCTACCTGGGAAAGCAGTGGGGAGAGCTGGGACTCTGCTGTGGGGTAGGTGGTGTATGCAGACATCGCTGGCTTTGACAGAGTGCTGAAGCATCAGTCAGGAGGTTTGCAAGCTGGGGTGACTTTCACAAAGCCTCAGAGGGCAGAAAGTGCTGATCCAGCAGTCAACATGAGCTGTATCTGCACCTGCAAATCTGGTAGGGAGAAGAGCATGGGAAAAGGGGCTGTGGAGGGAGCAGGCTGATGTAGTAAACACCAAGGGAATATAAGCCTACTGCAAAGCTATTCCAAATTGATACAAACCTTGCTGCTGTTTTGTTAACATTCAGGAAGAAGAAAACACTGAACAATGCCTTCCCAGCTTTGCCAAAGCCTTCCAAGGTAATCAAATGTAGCCTTTTTTTTTTTTTTTCTGCTGACAGTACGATTTCTAAAAATACCATATTTTGTCCATAGACATGTGATCTCTATTGACTAAAGTGATTGTGTTCAAACCAGAGGAGTTTCTAAAAGACATCTGGGAGCTGAAGTTATGGCCTTGAGCTCCTGAGGAAGGATCTTGGTTTTGGATTTGTGCAGCTAGCCCAATTAGGTTGTCATAAGAGCCTCTTCTAGCTTTAAAGGATGTGAATTTAAGTCTGCAAGGCAAGAAAATTTCACTGTACCGTCACCAGAGCTTCAGCCTGTTATATCAGTGAAATTTCAAATAGGAGCAGAAGTGGAAGAGTCATTTAACTTGTCCAATTTCCATCTCAACTGGAGAGTTACAGCAGAAAGAACACTAGAAGGATCACACTGTTGCTAGGTCATGATAGGTACAAATTCCCTTCCTAATTAATGTTTGTTAATGTGTACATATCACTTAACCCTGGTCTGAAACACAGAAATGTGCTGTTCATGGCAACCATCTCCTCTCCTCTGATCATGATGGGCCAGCAGCTTTATGAAAGCTTTTGGTACTTGCTCTGCCTACAGAAGAGTTGATTTATGGTTCTCTTAATGAACATTCTTCTATTACTTATTGATTTTCTACATGTTTAATAGTTTAACTTTGAAATGATGTGAAGGCCAGAACTACATTAATGCCATACAAACAGCAAAACACCCCAACATAATAAAGCAAAAAATTATTGCTGACCTGCAGCTGGTGCATTCTCCCTCTGAGAGCCTCTCTAAGCATGATAGCCAAATGTTCTCTCAAATAATATTTCTCAAAGGTGAGCTCATAAGCGAGTTAATTAAATACCAAATTGGTTATTGTGAGTGCATTTACTGGGCATGAAAAAATAATGCATCTCTGACATTCCCCTCTGTAAATATGTTTTAAATCATTTGTTGGTAGTTAATGGCCATCCTGCAAAATTAAGGCAAATAGATATATTCTGGATGCTATAAGGCAGCTGCTTCATGATAATTAAATAACACCAATAGATTATGCTTAGATAAAAATTCTGGAAAATCAGGAGCATCACATAAAGGTATGGCATTTATTGGTTCCCTGGGCATATCTCCTGGATTAGTGCAGGCATGGAAGACAGAAGACACACCCATATTAGCAACAAGGGCAGCACAGAGCAGGGAGGGAGCTGATCTGCAGCAAGCTGTTATATTTTGAAGATGACCTGTCCACGCTCCCTGCTCCCTGGCCATGATGTCTAGGGTGGTAGCCAGCACTCCAGAACACCACAAGTCGCTTATCACCATGGGGAGCACCCCTGTGTGAGCCACAGAGCACAGATGCAGGCTTGAGATATCGGGGGGCCCTGCATCTCTGCTGGTTAGGTCTAGGGAAGGATTTACCCCTTGAGAATATGAATTTATTTCCTTCTCCTTAGGGACAGGATGTGAGGGGTAAACCCATCAAAACAAAAGGCTTCCTGCTCTTGTACCTCTCTTTGCTTTATGGCCAGGGCAACCACCTCCCCTCTGGAGATTTGGCCATGACAATGCATTGCCTCTCAGTCAGCCTTAGCCTTATCTTACACACTGAAAGCGAAGATAATGCAAAAAAAAAATATCATATGGAACTGCAATAGCCTCCCTACTCATTTGCTATGGTGACAGGTATCAGGAAAATTAAGTTACTTGGCAAAACAAAGGAAGATCTTGCTTTTGACTGTGTAGTACATGTACATCTACTATTGCCTGATATGTCCCTCCATTCTTGTTTGGCCCTGTCTTAAGGCAGTGCACAGTACACCCTTGAAATTTCTGCCAGTAAAGAACTTCTTGGAGATCACTGAGCTTACACATTTTTTTTCATTTTCCATTTGATATTTGGACATATTGTATGAGAATAACATCCCCTTCCCATAATTAAAGCCCAGAGACTGGGTGGCTGCACTGCAGACACAGACTTCTTCTTCAGGTCTGGCAACTCCTGATACTTAGGACTGAACAATGCACAGTCTTAACAGTGTTGTGTACAGGGAATCACCAAGAAAACCCAACATGATGGAGACCATTTTTGTTTATTGGTGAAGATAAGGCTGAAGAATACTTCCATACATTTATTTTTTTATCAAGTCATTGGTGTGGTGAAGCCTAGATGATTGAGCTCCCCAGGATCTTGCCTTTGCCAGGGAAAACCACTGGTTTGCAGCACTGAAACATACTTTTCCAAAGCACAACCTTCAGCTGTGATCTAGGTGGCTGAATTTTACTCAGGTTGGAAGCTGAAAGAAAAAGGTGCCAACTTTGCTGTTTTCATTAGGGGAAAGAGTCAAGCTGTTGGCACAGATCTGCCTCCAAACCCTAATGCACGACAACAAGGGAGGTTAGGGAGATGTGTGTGCCTTGTGGTGTCTACTTCAGACCCTCGTTTTCTGTCCAGCTCTGCCTCCTCCCGCAGTGCCAGGCTGAGGGGACATCCTCTGCCTCCCTCCTGAAGCCGGGTGGCGACGGCACACTGCGCAATGCTGAGGCACCACGCTTGCTTCTTCCCTTCTCAGTGGTGGCTGCATATTAACCGTGGATTAATGAGCCCTCTAAGGATTACTTAATGCTCCTAAAATGCTTTATATTTTCTACTTACATTGTAATAGTCATTAAGGAATTAAAGTAAAAAAAAAATTATCAACTTAGATGGCTACAGTTAAGCTTCAGCATCCTCATTTTGTTTCTTACCTATTTACAGTGGTGAAATCAGTGGAGTATATCCTTTGACCTTACTGATACCAAAAAGATTGGCAGCTTCACAGTATTTATGGCAACAGCATCAGTTTTGCAGATGGGCCCTTTGCATACACAATGAAAGGTAACCTACACAGATGATTTAACTATTTTGGCCTCCACCCCAAACCACTTAACTGATGTCAGGGAATATTGTCCCTCATTAAATTACAGAGAGACAAACCAACAACACAAATTCCTGCAGAACATCCCAGCTAGATGATGGCTCCAGCAGCCTGACAGAGTGCTGCAGCACATGGATAAGCCCATCAAGTTTGGAGGCAGATAGACCACAAGGCCTTGGCAGGATGCTGTTGAACAGATCCTGTCTCCTGCAGGACTTATTAGTTCAGACACAGCACCCGCCTGATGCATCTGTTTATTCCCTAGGCTCAGCCTGGTTCATATCCAGCCTCTGCTGCATCTCTGCTCCATCTATTCTTGCACCCCAGCTCCAAGACCTAGAGGGGCAGGAGACAGACAGCCTGCCAGGGCTATTGGTGTGTCCAAAGGCTCTGTTTGTACATGGAGGGGAAAGGCAGTTTTGAGTACAGAGGAAAGCACAGCAAACTCTGTCATAATTCCCTGTAACCTGGGCTCAGAGTATTGGATCAGTCATGCCTGAGGGCTCTCTAGGGAGCTCAGGCTGATTTTGCCCATGAACTCAGGAATAGATGGATGGATCTTGGGGAAATCTTGGTGATGCCCATCAAGATGTAGGGTTGTTCCCTATCAGGGAAACAAATTACCCACAAAACCCAGACCTAAGTTATAGGACTTCTTGGCTACAAAGGGTAGATTTTTGTTCAGCTTTTAACACTCATCTATTTGCAAGTACCAGGTGGCACAGGTCTTCCTGGAGCACTTGAGCTGTAATTTTGGGTCATCCAGGATCAAGGGAGGCTGCAACCCACTGTGTGACTTTCCTGCAGAGAGCCTCAAGGTCCTTTTCCACAAAGAAACCCCTCAGAAGCTACTTGATCTGCAAGTTTCTTCTAAAAGCCAAGAAGCAAAAGTTACTATTACAAAAAATGCTGAAAGGCTGCTTTTGGCAGATTTTTCCTGTGAGTGAGCAATGAAAAGGTTTTCCCTTTCCCAACATCTGCTTCATCAGACTGAGTTCTCTTGCTACCGGCTGTTCATTGGCCACTGGCAAATTGAAGTTGCTTTAGTTAAAGCAGCAAATAAGCGAAATATCCAGACACAGCCTGGATTTATCTGTGAACTGGGATGTTCTTTTCTAATCACTGGTTTATTATTAAAAAATCATTAAAAGCTTAAAAATTATTAAGAGATACCAGTAAGCTCATGTTTAGCTGCAAGTATAAATTATCTCCAGTTGCCTTGTGAAGCTTCTGGAGATAAAGCTGCTTTCATATCTGTTTTCTGATAGTGCCTTCATCTTTTACCAACAGCCTGAAACAAAATTCAGTCTTTATAATCAGTTATTTACAAATCAGTGGTTATGTTTGTGCAACCATTCATGACCTTAATATTTTTGAGTCTCTTTTTTGAAATATTTCCTATGGCAGAAGAAACTCAGTAAAAGTTTAATTTTCTTTTAAAGCGGTATCATTTCCCATGTGAATTAGACCCTTGAGATTCCAGGCAGGAACAGTAGTTGGACAGAGGGTTCCAGTTTGGCTGTACAGGGGGAGCCAGAAGAAGCAATGGTGAAGTACTGCAAGCATTTGCATCTGTTTTCCTAACACAGTTTAAATCTTGACCTGGGCATAGCCATGAATTGTCTGCAGGCAGACACATACCTGTTTGTAAGGAATGTGCTCCTGCTGCATTGCTGCCTTCTTTGAGTTTGCACTCTGCTGAGGCTGGCGTGTGGCTGTGAAAACTTGTATTTTCAGCCACTCCCTGAAGCACAAATAATGAGAAGTTTAACCTTCTTGAGTTGATGTCTTGAGGGAAATATTTATATGGGACACTGCTTGGCTCAACAGGGGTAAAGACATCCTCAAAAAGGGTTTGCCAGAATGATGATAGAGAGGAAACTGAATGAGCCAGACAATGCCCTGATCACATCACAACTATTTCCTAGGAGTGTGAGGAGAGAAAATAAGATGTGAACGTATCTCCCAAGCCAACACACCTGAAATAAACCATTTCTGAAGGACCTGTGTCTTGGGTTCCTGTCAGATACCTTATGGTGAAGCTTGCTTTGGTGGGCTAGGACATTCCTGATTCCAGGACCAACACAGCCACTGCCAAGGCAGCAAAGGAGAGCATGTACCTGCATTCCAGCTGTCTCTCTAGTCTGACATACAAATGCAAACTATTTTAATAAACCCACAAAAGCTTGTGAAATGGGTTGGGGGTGGCCTGAGGACCAAGTTTTATTTCCCCCCTCTGCTGCTGCTGTTGCAGGGCTATGACAGCTTTTAAGGAACCAGCAAAGTCATGGGGAATGGCAATATTTCACTCCAACAAAGCCCCCCAACAAAAAACAGGTCACCCACAGACTTCCATACTGCAAAACATGAGCTGGTCTAAAAAGGCTGGGAAAATCAGCATTTCCACACCTCTAGTGATGCTATCTCATCCTAAGTCACCAAAATCTGCTACACCTCTGGCTTTCAGTGATCAAAGACAAACAGAAACAGACTCCTTTGAGCCTGTGAGCAGACCCAGAATCCAGGCAGGGAACAAAAATGACACTACCTAAGTAACCTCTCTGCTTTGTGCCTCTTTGCACAGCAAATTAACACAGCTTGCACTCCAAAAGCGGGTCTGAAGCATCAGGAATTCTACCATAGGGGGGAAGTAATCATGAAGCAGTTAATTGAATAAGCCCAGGAATTTTCTTTCTGCTGGAAGCCATCCCACAAGAAGAATGAGAGGAAGATTTGTCCAAGTGGATTATTTTCTCCATGTGACTTACTCCATATTATTTTCTCCACTCAGCACTCTTTAGGAGCATGTTTACACTTGTGCCATGGTGCAAAGTCTTTTCTGGTAGATGTCTAGATGATTTAATTAGCTAGTGATGTCTCTGGGCTTTAGACCACCATGAGGATTTGGATTTCTGATGAGTTTACATTACCAGATACTTGTGTAACTGGCATAGCTCCATACTTTTTCACTGGTGTAAGTCCCCTGTGCTGAACCTTGGATTCCCAAATGCATCCCACAAGACTTTCTGTCTGCCTTCTTTGTTCTCTTCAGATACATTTTTCTGATATGACTTTGGTCATTGTTGAGGCAAACATTCAAAGATTGCTCTCAACACCCTTACTCTGCTGCACCTGCCTGTTAGCACCAAGTTCTGTTTTTATGGAGTATTGTAGGGTAAGAACACTTCAGGTGGGAAAGGAGTTCTGGGCAGCTCTGGGTGCGATCTCAGAAATTGCACTGCAGCTGGTTTACAGTCCTGCTAAGGCAGCTCAGGATGAGGCTGGTCTTTGCCCCAAGGGTACATTGCTGGCTCATGTTCAGCTTATCTACCAGGTAAGTGCCCTTTGTCCTTCTGTCTTACCTGGAAAAGGTAATAAAATCCATGCTTTATTCGCCCACTTTTTTTTTCCCCTGAAGTTCTCTCTCATCAACTAGTCCAAAAAGTAATTCCCTAAGTTTTGCTGGTGATGAGTTCCTTCTAGTACAAATAAATTGAAAGCTCCAGCATGCAGTTATGTTGCCAGACCTTTTTTTGCTATATCTGAAATCTCCCTGAAAGCTTTCTTTTCTGGAATGGAAAGAAAGTTGTCTTACCTGAACCTGTATTAAACAGTGAACATAATATTTGGTGTTACTGTGCCCAAACTTTTGGATTTGTCTTAAGGAGATAACTATTCTGTTTGGTTTTATTTTGCATGAGTCAAAGGAACTGTAGGGTACCAGAGGGGTTAATTTAGTTTAACTTTAGCTAAACAAAAATGACACATCCATCCCAAGCTATTCTTCCAGCTTTGATTGTTGGTGGCAAGAAAAGCAGTCTTTCTTTGAGAACAAAGAATATCACTGTTCCTAGACTCCTAAGAATGTTGTCTCTCTCACCATAGAGAGAACCTCAGCTCTCAGATAGAAAAAGCAGGGAACTCACAGTGCTGCCCTCCTTTTACAAGTAAAGCCTGGGCTTCCCTGGACTGCCCTGTGTGTGTGCCTTTTCATACAGGGGAGTCCAACCAGTACAGAGAGCACATCCCTGTGTGCAGCCAGGTGTCCTCAGCTGAGCAGACATTGCAGTGCAGCCCTCAGACATCCCTACTGAGGAGGAGGAGGATGTCTTCAGTCTGCCCTGAACCCTTGAAAAGAGGTGGGTAGGTCTGCTGAACTCCAACAGGTTTTTCGTATGGTCCTTTGCCGGATTGAGTTTGATAATTTTCAGAATAAATATGTCTGAGTGTCATAAAAAAAAAATCCATATTTTTCCATCTGTGCATGTGCTTGTCACTGAGCCCCTAAGTGCTTCTGCTGAGGCTGAGGTGCTGCCACAATCAGCCCACTTGCCACCATCCTGCTGTTCCATTTCAGCCACTCATTTTCACTAAGCCTGAAGGTGACCATAACCATCCCCTTACCCCAGCTGCCCAATGTAATTCCTCTGTGGTGGTCATTTACTCCATTTTTAGGCTTATTACTTTGCTTATTTTCCACGTGGTGGTTTCCAGGAGTGGAAGAACATTTTCATCCTCTGCTGATGTGCTTTTCTGCTCTGTAGCATCTGCCTCCTTGCTCATCTACAGCATTTGTGCTCTGCACAAGGGGATGTTACCAATTTAATATTTTTTCTGTCTTATTTATGCTCCATTTCTCTGTTTCTCCTTACATTTCAGCTGACATTTGATGTGAAAGAGTGTGTGATCTTGTGTTTAAAGTATTCACAAGGACTAATGTCTCTTCTCAGCTGCTCATTTGCCAGGAGCTGATGGGCACTTTATCAGCTACTCTGAACCCTAATATTTCCATGTGTGAAATACGAAGGCTGTTCAAATGATTTATTTTTTACTGAGGAGGCCAGTCTGGAAGTGAAAAAGAGTTTCAGTTTGGATCAGTTCAGAATGAAATTGCTCTGGAAGAAAAGACTAGAACTGAAAGCACTGCATCTGGTATGGAAATAGGTGGTTAATTTATTCCCAAAGTTGTTTCAAACATTTCTGCCTTTTAAGAAAAGAGCACCAAAATAAACACACAAAATACTCAGAGGTCTCTGCTGTTCTCCTCCAGTGACGCTTTCATGGTATTGCTAAGATGAAAGGGGAGAACTAAAGATAAATCCATTAATGTTATATAAGATGCTCAGAAATGCCTCTAAATAAAAAAAAGTACTTCAAATTGTACACTGCACATGTATCAGGAAATTTATTGGCAGTGCCAAGATGCTCTTCCCTCTTTGGAGAATGCTTTGGGAGAGCTGAGCAGAAGCATTGCAGGTGGTTATTAGCAGCAGGTCACCCAGAGCAATTTTCAGGAAGTCTCCATGCACAAGTCAATTTTTTCCATTCAGCACCAATAACCCCAAGGGGTAGGAGCTTTGTGTGAGGTTCTGAGAAACAGCTGAGCCACTGCCCTGCCCAGCTGCTTGCCCTTGCAGCATGGAAGCAGAAGGGACGTGTGCCTACTTTGGCAGCATGCACAGGAAACTGCCAGCTTAAATCCCTGCTGGAAGTGGATTTGCTTTGCCACACCAAACCAGAGGGCAGATATTATCTTTTGGGAGCTGGTGGGATCATTTTTACATCTCACTATGCTGGGTGGACAACAAGGGCTGTGGCTGCTTCACTTGGACCTGCTTGCTCGAGCTCCAGGATGGCAATTGCAGGATGGCAATTAAGTTTTGCAGGCATGTAAAGCCCTTGGCTCCCTTGCCAGCTGCATCCACGGCTGGTGACACAATGTTTCACTGCTTTTTGCAGCTCTCCTGGTCTTGCCTGTGATCGTGTTGAAGTGAAACTTCATCTGTCAAATTGGTGACATCAAGGATTGAATGATTGTGATTTCTTTTGAAACAGCTTGGAGGAAAATAAGGCATCCAAAGTTGCAGTGAAGTTAGTGATGCTTTCCTTTCAGCAGGAGCAAGAAAAACCCCAAATTAGGTTTTTGGATGACAGATGAGCAGAATCTTTTACTTTAAGATTTTGGTAGAGCAGGGAATGGGAAGCATGAAAAAAAGCAAGAGCAGAGAAGAAAAGATACTTAACAAAAAGAGGCAAGCTATGGAAAGAAAGAAAAAGAATGCAGTCTGATAAGGTGTTTAATGACTGAACATCCGTGCTTTTTATTTCTAAATACACCACATGCATACAGAAGTGGGCTGGGAAGTTGCTGTCATGTTCAGCTAGACACAAGTGGCTTCCCCTAGCTCCATCAAGTTGAAGTGGCTCAACTCTGCTCAGTTCTGCTGCAAAACTCACAGCAAAAGCAGGCCCAGTGTATTGCCTAAACCTTGCTCAGCTCTCCAAAGGAATTCCCTCCCTCCTTTATGGTGGCTCATGTGCTGCTTGACACCTACCTCCAGGGGCTCCAAAGAGAACCATGGCTCTGTACCAACCTGTGCCATGCCATGTGCCACTGCCAATGCCACAGGAGGTGCCAAGGGCAGCCCATCAGGGTCATTGCTCCCATGGTCACCATGCCAGGGGAGCAGCAGACCTCGACACCCCAGCCCCAGGCAGCCAGGACAGCATGGCTGTGTCCTCCCTTGCTCCTCCCTTCCTCACTCAGCTCCCAGTAAAGCTGCATAAAGACTGTCCTTCCCCCACTGCCACCCTGTGAAATTATTGCAGGATTCAGTTTTTCTCTTTTATGCACTCAGTTGAGGGATGCCAATTTCCAGTTGTGAGGGGAAGACTCCGGGGGTGCCAAAGTCTCAGCTCTGAGCCAGGCAGAACAAGAATTAAGGGCTTTTAAACAGCATAGGAAGCACCAAAGTCCCAGGAAGGCAGGGCACAGACACAGCAGCTCCTCTCCCTCATTTTACCAGAGCACTTGGGATCTGATGTGCTACCTTTAAACTCAATTTCTTGCATTACTTAAGAACCTCAGATTGTTTCTGAGGAAAAAAAAAAAGGAGCTTTTAAATGTCACTCAGCTACATATGCTGGGAGTTCTTTGCTGCCAGGTGAGAATCTTAATGGTTAAACAAAAAATTATACTCTCTGTAAATTCTGACTTTGAGGCAAAATTCATGATGTCTGGGAACCTGACTGAGGACAATTTAGCACCTGAAGGGACTTGCAGGACCATATTCAGTGTGACTTTGATCTGCTGGGAAGCAGACAGAGACCTTGCCACTGATTTAATGTAATCAAGCTTTGTATTAAAACACTCCTTTTTCCTCTGCACCTTCTGTGTTAGTCACAGCAATTCCTTTGGGACAGCATTTCTCCCAAGAGAGTTACCTGGGCCATTATGTCTAACCCAAAGGGCTGCACTGAGAAATTCCTGATGTACTGAGCCATATCAGAGTGGGTGGATTACAAAGTAATATGTGGCAGTGTCTGATGGCTACTCCTCACCCTGCTGTCAAACACCCTGTCAAGGGGAGAGACATGTCTCTAATATTAAAATAACAGCACTGTCTTCCATTGGTAACATCTGACTTCAAATGTCCTGCAACCAGGTCAGATTTAATATAGAATCAGAGAATCCTAGAATAGTTTGAGTTGGAAGGCACCTTTTAAAGGCCATCTACTTCAGCCCCACCACAATGAGTAGGGACATCTTCAATGAGATCAGGCTGCTCAGAGCCCTGTCCAACCTGACCTTGAATGTTTCCAGGCACAGGGTATAAACCACCACTCTGGGAAAACTGCCAGTGTTTCACCACCCTTATCATTAAAAAAAACCTTCTCTGTTATATCTAATCTAAATCGATCCTCCTTCAGTTCAAAACCATTACCCCTTCTGCTATTGCCTCAAATTCACTCTCAAAATCAAATATGGGTAGGAAAGGACTCAGTGCTTGCCTGATCTATCCCCCTTCCAAGAGCTGTAGCAGAACACACAGGACCAGCTAACAGTGGTAATTAACTTTCTGCAGTGGGTTTGGGCTGGGGAGTGAAGAGAAGGAAGCCCCCTATGAACACAGAAACTTCTGAGGTGGGGACTCTTTCTGTCCCTCTCCAAGGAGACTCCGTGGTCGTTACTCTGTGAGACCACGCAGAAGCTCGGAGCTGTCCCACTTTGCAGCGCGCCTGGAGTGAAACCGTGCTGCCCTTTGCCGTAGCCCACGGTGGTGCAGGTGAATGGATCTGCAGGCCAAAGGTTAATGGCTTGCAGCAGAGAGGGATTCCTGGAGCCAAGAAGCAGCAGAGAATGGAGAGCCCCGGGGGAGAGCTGCCTGAGCGTGCTGTGCCTCCCGTCTGCAGGGCACCCTTAAAGTCACATCTCAGGACAGATCGAGCCTCCTGGGGTGAGCAGGTCAACTGGAATTCCTTCAAACAGAGGCACAGCTGAAGGAGGGCTGACAAAGCCCTGCCTGCTGTTATCCACATCCCTACAAAAGGATTTAAAATCCATGCTCACACAGCCCCAGTCCACAGCTGGCGTGGGAAACAGGCACTTTGGCAGGAGCCCAGGTTTGCAGCTAGCAGAGCATTTTACAGATCCTCTCACCACAGCTGTCACAATCCTGCTGGACATTGGGGTCAAATGCCACTTTGCTCCAAATCACAGCCCTGCATGGGAGATTTGAGGTTGTCTGGGTTGAGACAGTGACATCCAGGTGTTGTTAGCAGCAGGTTTCATAGTTGCTCTCCTCCCCTGCACCAAATGGGGGTGTAATGCACCCTAGCACTTCAATCGTCCTGGGGATAAAGTGGATTACAATGCTATTTGGCTGGCCACTGGGTGCACAGCCAAACTGTTATAACAGGATTCATTCAGATCCCTTCCCTAAGTCAGAGCAGATTTGCTTGTTGCTTTAAAAACTAGCTGAAAGAGAGCTGGGACCCATAAACCATGTTACGATCCTTTTAGAATATTAAGATTGAACTATTTTATGTCCTTGTTTGAATTTTTTTTGTAATTCAACAAGCTCCTTGAAGTCCTACAAAGGTGGAAATTGGTGTTTTTTACAAGAGTAATGTAAACACAACTTTTTATTATTTTAAAGAACAGTTTTCACACTCCCCAAAGTGTTAAAATTGTGTGTAAAAAGCTAGTAACTCCTTGAATGAAGAAGATCTATTTTATTCAGCCATATGCAGCATCTCATGAAGCATCAGCACCTGTCAGGAATGTGATTGCACTACTGTCTCCTGCCATGTGAGGTTGGCTATCGGGACAGGGACTGATGCTAAGGACTGAGAATACTCCCCCAGCTTCACCTTCTTTCCAGTTTGCAGTTCTGGGGAGAATTGTTATTGACAGGGGGCAAATGGACAGGAATTCACTGAGCCTCATCTCTGTGGGATCAGAAACCCCTGCCTATTTCTTCCATGCAAATGGAGAACCTTCAAACTTTCCCTGCATGCTGGGACCTGCAGCCAGTAGCATAAGTGCTGCTCCTTTAATTGGTATGGCTTTGGAGGGAGCAGCCACTTGGATTGAGAGCTCTGTTGCCCAGCTGTGCCTTTCCAAAGGAAGATGTTAGGTTGACCACGTGCTTGAAAGAAGGCAGGTTACAAAGAAATGGATATAATATGATTGAGGACGAAGGTGACCTATAGAAGTGTGGTAAGTAAGTGGTTTTCTCTGCTTGGCAAGTGAATTTTGATCCCAGCATAGCACTGTGCTGTGAGACGCTGCTATGTCTGGGAAAGCTTTGTAAGAGGACAAAGAGCAGAAAGTGGCAAGAAGGACAAAGGCTCCGAAACAAACACCCCCTCCCATTCATACTCCTGCCAAATCGACAAAACAGAGGGGGACAGTTGCAAAATTGTCTTTCTTTCTTAGAGTCACCCATGTCAGCCAGTTGAGTGCAGGGAAAATAGCAGCAGATCAATAGAGGTGTCTGTACTGACACTTTTACCATCTTGCCCTTTAAGAAACACAGAAATGTTCATCAGCCTTCCCAATTAATGAGCCTTTCAGTGGGAAGAAATACATGGGTTTCTCTCTAAGTGTGTGCTTCTCTACCAACCTCTGGTAGAGAACCTCCCAAAAGAAGAGGTAAGTGACAGGCTGCGGTCATTGTCAGAGGTCCAGGCTGTGATGATGATGACAGCGTTCTGGCATAACTTTACAGGAGTGCCCCCTTGGTCTGGCTGTGGGTCTGTGACAGCAGAAGCTGATGCAACCTTCCCTGGAGGATACCAGGTCTCCTCTGTCCTCTGCTGCTTGCTGAGTGCTCTCTGCGATGCACATACATGATCACTAGCCACAGGTACAGATCCTCCTGTGTGGGCTGAGTCCCACTACATCCCTGAGCACTCCCTTGGGTGGAAGGAGTGAAAATGGAGGTCCTGCAGCAATTGACTTTAATGATGTTATATGTGTTGGCACTGATTGAAGACCTGGCCTGTGTGAAGGATGTCAATGTGCATAATCACACCAGAGTGTGATGCCTGTCATTTATCATTTGCACCAATCAGCCAGGAGTCCCCTTGAACCAGCACTGTGGAGATACAGAATAAAGTAATCCCTTTTCAAAGGGCTTATGATTTTGGAGTAAACACAGACGTTTAAGTCTTGAAGAAAAAGGAAAGAAACCACATTGCTCCCAGCCCTTGTTTCCTAGCGGGTTTGTATTCATCGACCGCGAGCCTTAATACAGTTTTCACTCCACTTGTCAATTGTTAAGATAGATTTAGGGGCTGTCAACAAAATGTTACAGTTGAAAAGACCCAGCTAGAAATAATAGACTAAGAAACATCAAAGTAGTCATAATACTGTAAACCACCACAGAAGAATAAGTTTGGCCCTTTCACATTTCATGGTCCCTTAGATGCCTTTTGAGAGCAACAACAGCCTCCCTGTGCAGCCCTGGGGGAGAAATAGGCACCCTGAGAAGCGGGTTCACCTTGCTTCGCTCTGACACCAGGCTTTGGACAAGATGCCTTGCTTGCCTGGAGCCAGCAGGCAAGCTATGGGCAAGCTTGGCCCACAGGCTGTTATGGGTGAACAACTGTTTGTGTCATGCTGGGCACAAAGGGACCTGATCCTCACATCTCTGGTTGCTGCCACAAAGTGGTGATGCATTCCTTGCGCAGCTGGAGGGAAGCTGAACGCCAGGGGAGCACATCAGAGCTAAAGCCCACCATATTTATGTGGCTGGCTGTGAGCTGGGTAACCTGGGAGCACTTGCACAACACGTTTCACTCTACAGTCAGAGGGGTTTATCACAGCAGAGGGTTTCTCGTCAGCTTGTTCATCTGAACGGTGTCTCAACAGGCTGCTGTGCCTTTGGGTTCCCAGTGCAGCCTTATCAGGGGAGCAATTCCCACCCTGGTCAAAACAATTCTCACTGGGGCTTCAATGACACACCAGACCTTTTCCTAGAGGGTCCTGTTTGTTTCCAAGAGAATTTGCTTCCAATGCCTGCATTCAAATGCTGCCACAGCAGGACTGAGATTGTTCATGTTTCTGCTGGGCTTTCGGTCTGAGCAGTGAAGAGCTTGACCACGGGGGATTTTAGTAAAATGAAGTGCCCTATATGTTTAACACAGCTGCAGCTCCTACCACAGCAAACCTGCAACTCAGCAGAACCTGCAATGATAAACTTGGGTCTAGTCTTAGGTAACAGCGGAGCAATAGTCAGCCCCCTGTGTGCTTATGGGACCTTATCAGACAGTTCCCCAGGCACTGAAATTGTGTTGGGACCTGTTGTGTGTTGACAGCCTTTTTTCTGCTCACTTTAAAAAAAAATAATAATTAAAATTATAGATGAAAGTAGCAGGAGACAGTCACATAAAAGGGTTGAGCGCAGAAGAATTCACTTACAAAATCTCCCCATGCTATTTCTTTTATGCATGCAGACAGCCAGACGCTTTCAGATAATGACAGGGCTGGGTGTTTTTAACTTATCTTGTGAGGAGCGTGGTGCCGGGAGAGGCGAGCCTGCACCCAAGCGGTTCAGCCCCGGGGAGCGCCTGCCCCAGCCGGCAGTGCTCAGAGCACAGCCTTGCGGGAAAATCCTCCCGGAGCCGGCACCCTGCTAGAAACAATCTCTTCCTGCCTAAGCACAGCCTGAGACGGGAAAGATGACTGTGGGAAACATGCCCTATTTTTTTTTTTTTTTGTGAGGTGATGCTATTCTGAAGAGGGATTTACCCCATCAATGGACGTCCCAGGGACCAGGAGCTTGGGAAAGATGCTTCCTGCAGCCCCTCCAAGTACCTCACAGGGACCCTTGCAGAGCAAAAATAAGTTGTCCTGAATTAATTAATTTCAAAGCTTGCACCGGGATAGTGGAGCTACCTGACGAGTCAGGTCAGCAAGGACTTGCACGAAACAGAAGCCACTTCATTAAAGTTGGTCATTCACTAGTGTGATAAAGTAATTAAAGCCTCCTGATTGCTTTCTTCCCCTGCTGCTCCTTCTCTACTGCAAACATGAAGGCTCTGGTATAGATGGAGCTGTTGACACTTTGTCAGGGAAAATTCAGAACTGTACAAGTAAAAGAAATGTTTTTATGGGAACTATAAATAGTTTTACATTAAAGCAAATGTATTCTCTTTCCTAAAATAGATTCACCTTGCAAACAGCTTAAGGACATTTTCAGTGCCAGAGGAATGCCTTCAACTCCCCCCAGGAGACAGAAACAGCCGTTTTTCCCCTGAAAGAGCAAACGACAGCAGAGGAGATCCCTCTACTGCCACCCCCCCTCTTCCTGTTCCCCACTGCCTGGCAGCATCCCTCTGTGCTGGGGTGTCAGCCTGAGAGACAACACAGCATCCTTCGACTAGAAAGGGATGTTAACTCATCCAGCTAACTTTTCCAATCATTTTTACTAAACACTTGCAACATGCACGCTCGTTATGTGGGTGAAATGGATGAGGAAACTTTGGGGAGGGGGAGCCGCGACTTCCCACGATCGCTCAGAGCAGTGGGTTGCTTCTCCTTTGCTCCAAAGGGAATCATGCATTCAGACAATGCGAACATCCTCTCTGCCAGGGCTGCAATGTGTTAACAGCACTCTCCCCTTGCTGCCAGAGCATAATTTCATTCCCTTTGGAGAATCACGGGTGGCGGTGCTGGGGAAGATGAGGAGATGTTAGAAAAGAAAATATATTTTTAACTCACCTTGAGGCTGTGTGTTGGGTTGACGACACAGACAAGTTGCCCGGCAGCTGAGAAAACCCTCTTTGCCTTGTAGTGCTGAAACCGGAGGTGAATAAGATCTAACACAGCCCCAAAGCACTGGGTGAAGAAAAGCATCACAACTTTTGGCGTTGCTGCTGCTGCTGTTGCTGCTGCTGCTGCTGCTGCTGCTGCTGGCAGTGGGCAGGGGAAGCAGCCGGGGAGCTCTGGAGTCCTTGAGCCCGGGGTGGGAGTGTAGTCAGCGAGAGCTACTCTCCGGCACAGCTTAGCATGCCTTCATATTCATCATCAAAATAAGACGGGAAGAGGCTTGCAGCAGCGGGGCGGCCAATGGAAAGGACAGGAATGTTATCCTTGAGGTCCGGAGACAGCCAATAACAAATGCCTCCCCTCCAGAAACTCCCTGATGAATTGAGCCTGGCGGAGAATGTATTATTGAACATTACCATACATCAGCACGTTGCATTTATCTTGTGATTACAGCCAGTCATACGTAAGGCTGTGGAGATATGCAGGCAAAATTGATTGCTTAACATCTCCATTTATTAATTGCCTTAATTTAACAAAGAAGCGCTCAGATAGCAAAGCTAAATGCAAGGCGTAGGGAAGAACCCCTCCAGTGAAACTGTTGGAAAGTAGCAAAAATAGGTTAAACAGACTATGTTGTACTGAGGGAGAAAAATCAAATATGCAAAGAGAGTTACAGCTCCTTGCAGGGGTTAAGCAGAAGTAGAGCTTGCTACATAAATAGATTCTCGTCTGTGCATTCACAGGCTTCAATTTAGATTTTCATTGCTCTGAAGTTTTTTAAATTTTATATGCTGCTACTTCACAAGAGTCCCAGCACACAAATAACATTTTCTCCATCATTGAAAATAGGAGAGGTCAGGTCTCAGGTCTGGTGTAACTTGGAATAACTCCATTTAGAGACAGCAATGTTTTCCTGATTTACACTTGCTGGTGGATCAGGTCTGCTGGACACAAAACATGGTAATTACTGGATGCTGGAACTATGGAAGCATAAAAAGGCACAGAGCATGCTTCTAAAAATAATGAAATACTTGATGCATGAGAGCACACACACACACACACACACACAGAGAAACTTGCGCTGAGGGAAAAGTGGCTTTTAAATCAACAGAATAATTAAGCATGCAGAAGGCTTTTCCTTGTCATTCATCTGCATATCAGTGAGCAGGAAATTACGAATTAGCCATTAGATAGTCCTAGGCATTAAAAAGGAATTAGGGAAGTGCAACGAAAATAAACATGCTTTTAGGTATTATTACCAGTGCGTATCTCTGTTGGTGGGCAGGGATCCTTCTCGAGCCACTGAGTCTCATTAAACTTGAGTCCCCGTAACCGGTTTTTCTGGGAGGTGACTGAGCTGAAGCAGCTGAGGGAATCAGAAAGCACATTAATTTCATGGGACAATCCTGTGTGATATGTTGCTCTGCTTGTTAATAAATCAAAGAGAGTTAATTTAATTAGCTCTCTGCCAGAACTTCCTATCAGAGTACTATTTAGGCTTGCTAGCTAAGTACTCAGATGGCCTATTTAGCCTGGGTAATCCTTTTCCCCTTCAAAGCAGAACAGAGGAAAGTAGCTTTTTTTTCATTCTTTTTTCTTCATTTTAAAAGTGAGCCCCATGCTGGGGGTGAAGCTGCTGCTGCGGACAGATCAGCCCCCGTACAGCATGGGAATTCGCCTGGGACTGTATTGTCACAACTGCCTCTTCCTAAATCAATACTGCAATCCTGCCTCTGCCAGACTGCAGAGAGGCTGTGCATGGGAAAAGAAAAAAAATCTGAGTAGATAAATAAGTGAAAATTGTGAATGCTGGAACAGCTGATAACACAACCCCCCAAAAAAACGTTAAGGATGGGAGGAATATGTATCGCTCAGCTCCTAACATTTGGTTGTAAATGAGAACAGGAGATAATTTTTGCAATGCTGAGTGACACTTTGAGAATATTTTCAGACAGACTTGAGGACAAGTGAGTGAATTGATTTGCTTAAATGTATTCTTTCTCTCTGTTCCCAAAGTAACTGTGAGCCTCCAGCAAGTTATTATTTGGTTTTTTCCTGATTTGTAGTTAGTAGCTGCATAAATCTTGATACCAGGAAATTTCAGTCTACAAGTTACCAGTGCAAGTATTCTGCCATGAAAGCCATAAATGATCTAAAGGTCCTTGCTATTTACACTGGTTATTGCCACCTGAATCCCTGGAGATAATTTCTGTTTGACTATTGACTAAATGCCTAGACTTGGGAAGCACCACCATATCCATGGGCAGCAGAGATGGAACCCCCCATCCCTGCAGTCCTGCTAACCTCAGGGCTCCGGCAATTCTGTGATCCACTCCCTTTGAGACCCAGCTGCCTTCCAGGGCTGGCAGGAGAGGTATCCCTGATCCCACAGGTACACAGGATCATCTTCAACCTGAAAATGCGTTAGTGCCTCTGGGCTGGGATACAAAAAGGATTGTTGTTCTCCAAAAAAAGGACCACATTCAAGGATGGGTGAGGGACCTTTGCAGTGCTCAAATCCCTGTGTGCATCTGTGCCCATCATACTTGCTACATGTGACCTTCTGAGGAGCATTTGTCTGTCACCAATATTTGTGGAGAAGGGTGAAAATGAGCATTCAGGGCATCTGAACGTAACTCGTGCTCAGTACATGAGCTCACATTCATGGTGGCACATCTGGAAAATATTTTACTGCCTGTATTTTGTCCAGAGACTCCCACACAGCACCTGCTTACTGCATTTCAACACAGGACTTTTAGCTCCTGCTTGATGAGGGACTCTGCACCCACCAAGACACAGCAGCTGGCTGTGCAAGCAACTTCTCTTGCAAACAAAGGATCAGCAGCATCATCTGGCATGCAGGTGTGGATCCAGTTCTTTCTTCTGCTTTCACATACAGAGGGTCTGGACCAGCATAACTCCATTAATTTGAGGTCATTGTGGTCTCACCCAGGCTTGGGTATCCAAGGTCTGCTGCCCCACCTGGCCTCACACCATGGAGCGGGTCCTTAAAGTCATTATTTAACTGTATGGATGCAGCCAGAGAGAGGAGAAACGAGTTCACCTGCAAGGGGTGCTTGGTGAACCCCATTTCACTGCTGGTTGCAAATTTCTGGTGACTGCAGCTGTTACTTCCAAGATGGTTAATTCTGTAGCAGACAAGTGGGAAGTGGCAGAAGTCCATGAGCTAAACCTCCATTAGGATCCAGATTTTGCCAAATTAGCAGCTCAAGTGGCATCACTGTAACGTGCACGGGATTATAATGCTCTAACCGCTGAGCTGCTGCTGCAGCTGCGTCAGGTTTACACGGTGACAGGATCTGCCAAACACAAAAGTCAGCCACAGTAGCAATAGCTGTCCAGTTTTTCAGTCTGAGCTGCCAAGGTGCAAGGAGAGCGCTCATGGGAAACCTCAGGTGTCCAGGCACTGTGTGACTTGGCAGGATGATAGCCTGGGAGATGTGTTGCTCCGTCCAAACCCAACAAGAGATTTTGGGTTTCAACAAGATTTGTTTGTTTTTCTGACTGGGCACTTTTGGGAGTCACCTTCCTACATGCTGCTTTCTCTCTTCAACAGCCATAGGGGAAACCTAACCTGCCACGTTACCAACACTAGTCTTTATCCCAGGAACAGGAGAGCAGATGCTGCTTGGGCTATCACGAGTGTCCATTCAGGCCCCTGACCAGCCTGCCCATGTTTCTGAGTGCTGGTAGGATTTCTGGCAAGGCTGGCTGATGCAGGATGTCCTCTGGCTCCACTCTTTGTATTTCCCTGAGAAAGGAACCAGGCCAATCTAACCTGCCACCTGGCTGGGACTTCAGGCAGTTTTCTGCATCCTTTGGATCCAAACAATGTACAAAGCTTCATGTGCTCTCCTGACTCTCACAGCAGGTTTTGAGGAAAGGTTTTTGCACTGTTATCATTTTCCTGTGCTGTCTTTTAGGCAAGAACATACAAAAAGTCTCACTAACCCAGTGCAATGATCCCTCCAGCCCAGCACCCTGTCCCCTGCAGTGACTACAGAAGATGGCATTTTGAATTCACTCGTGGACAGGGATCACCACCTGCTGTCCATTCTCCTGGCATTCCCTAAGCACTACAGCTGTCATCTTGGGGCACTGGAGGGCACATCCATAGGGAATAAGAGCCTTTTAGAAGAAGCAACGACTTTTACAACTGGAACAAGAGTTGCAGCCCTCCAGCCTGGCCCCTGTAAAGCATGTGTCACTTCACACTGACTGCTTTGTGCTTTGATTGGAGCCCATTCTTTCCAAAAAGCCTGGCTTTGAAGATTCCCATGAAAGAGACCAGTGGCATCTCCTGCTAAGTTCTTCTAAGGATTATGTATCTTCATCACTAGGATTTTTTTATCATATTTTCAGTCTGAATTATTTTCCTACAGGAGCTTCTGACTTCAGAAAGTCATTGTGCTTTCCCTCACTGAGCTGGGGCAGTCTCTGCCATCACAGGCTTTCTGCATGTGAAGACCCAGTTTTTGCCCAAAACCTCCTCCATCAAACCCAGTAAATAGGTAGTGTTTCCTTTGCAAAGCACCTTTCTTGCCCAAGGTCAGGTCATTCTTGCATCTTCTCTGTGCATTTTCTCTACCTCTTCCTTCTCCTTCTGTCTTCTCAAACCTGATCTGCTTCTCACCATCAACGAGTATAGAAGCAAAGAGACATCATGGTACTCTGGTTACAAACATGATCTGTTCACTCCTTGGAGTTTCCATTCCACACCTCCACTTCTCTTGCAGGGCAGATTTAACTCCAGTGCAGCTACAAGGAAGCCAGAGCTGCCTGCGGGCATGGAGGACAATCACAGATCTCCCAGAAAAATGCAGGGAGGTACTCCCTCCTCTCATCTTATTTGGTGACTACAGTGATGGGAGGTGAGAATATAAGCAGATTTTTTTTCTCTTATTTAATCATCATCTGTCTTTTTTCAAAAGCAAAGCATTGTCAGAAGTTGTTTGCTTTACCAAAATCCTTTATCTGTGGTGAATTATTTTGCCAAATAGGTTTTCAGAAATCCATTTTGACTACATTCATCGATATAAGCAATAGCTGCACTGGAACTGTACACATGCTTTAAGCAGAAATTGATCCTAAATGTCTCAACAGTTTTTATTTTCTCTGAAGAACAGCTTTCATTGGGCAAAAACTATCAAAAGCAGCCTTTAAAGCAGTTAAATAACACGCCAGTTAAGATATCAGTGATAAATGCCACAGACAATCTTAAAAACTTGGGAGAAAATAGAATTTGCTGAACTGTAACCACTTTTGCAATTTTGCAATTTGATGTTCTTCCCAGTGTTTCCTGAGTGCTGGCCTTCTGCTCCCTGTGGGCAGCACCTTCAACTGTGCATGGTCATTGCCCTCAGAGCTGCTTTGCAACGCTGCAATCCAACACCATCACTGGAATAACTGGGGATGCATGCTGCCATTTTTTTAAACACTTGGGCCATGTCTGCCCCATCTGTCACAGAGCAAAAGTCGTTTCTGTACCCCCTGGCCACCTGCAGAGCATCGTCACTGCACAGCTGCTGAGCTGGTCTCTTCCCTGTTAATCTTCCCTTCAACAGAGACTTAAATTTCTCGCTGGTATTGGAGGGCACTGATGTGGCAAGATGTGTTTTTCTTTTATTCCTTTCAAAGCCATCCTTCCTATATTAATATTAGCACTACATGAGTTTTCTAGTTCTTGGGTCAAGAGGGAAATTCTTCATTTCTCCTTGGGGTACATCTGCTGCCAAGGGAAAAATGTTGCTGCTTCTACCATCTTAATTTTGTCCTTTCACACAGCTGCATTAGGTATTCTCTGCCTTCCTCTGCTCGCTTATTAACGGAGGAGTTTATGGCAGTATCTCATGCCACTTCTCTGCAAATGTTATACCCGAGAGAGCATCTCCTTTAACTCTCACCAGCAAGCCAGCAGCTCAATAAAGGCACTTCACATTTTCATGCTGTTACTTGATAAAGCAACTGCCATCATTTCCTATTCATAGTGGCTGCCTGGTGCCCAAATTACCATAAAGACCTATTGCTTTCAATTGCCAGCCTAACAGCACCCACCGGAGACTTCTGCTGCCCCAGGCCACACCGGCTGGGTGGATGGACTGTATCTGTCTCAGTTGCCTGGTCTTGAAGCTCCTGGAGCCAGAAGGGATGCACGGAGGAGGCTCCTTTTCCTGCCAATAGCACGAGCAGTGGCTTCTTCAGAGGCAGCCTCTAACTCTGAGGAGGTTTTAAGGGATGAGGAACTTTTCTGGGGCTGGGAGGCTTGCCTGAGAGGCTGTCTCTGCCCCTCTCTTCGCTCCCAGAGCCGTGCCGAGCCCGGGGAAGCAGCAGTGGGCAACGCAGGCTGGTGGGAGCAACAGCTGCCACCCTTTAATCTCCTCAGTGTGCTCTCAGCTCCAGTGCTGGTGTGTAATCAGGATGCTGGGGGCCTGCCAGAGTCCCAGTGGGCTTTTTTCAGTCCAGCTGCTTTAGAACAGACACAGAGACACACGCACGGGGACATGCAAAAGACAGATAGGTAGCAGGAAGGAGACAGACTCGCTGTGCTCATGTCAAATGGTTTTGGGGCTGCAGAGGAGCCCCAATGAGCCACATACTGCTGCTCCTGACTCCCCCACCAAGGAGGAGGGCATGGAGGAAGAGGTGGAGGGCTGTATCCAAATGGCTCAGCAAGACAGAATGCAGTCCCTGCACTTTTGGGTCACAAGAGTGATAAATTATTCGGGTTGGGAATGGTTGGACAAGAGTCTGAATTTCAGACCCCTTTTCTAAATTTCCAATCACTTTTCATAAGAGTTTCTGGGACAGATTACAGCTGTATCTTCCCCTGCAGTCCTGGTGTGAGCAGGGGCCACCTTCACTGAGGGTCTCACTAGCTCCTGTCAGCTAAAGGCTCACAGATCCCACAGATGACCACTGGCCAAGAGGCACATGTAGCCTTTCCAAATCTGTATTTAGTAATTTGAAAAATGTGCCTGCCAAAGCCAGTGTTTCTGAGGCATTGCTGCAAAGCTCAATTAGCTAATGGCACAGAGACCAGCATGAGAGGCAGTATTCAGTGCCAAGTGCTGTTAAGATGATTACCATGTCCCAGCGTGTCACCAGAGGCGCCCGTCCTGCATGAGCTGCACCCAGGAACAGCTTGCTTGGAATGTGTCCTTTCACATCTGCATAAGTACCAAAGACATCCTTGCAGCTGGTGGCATTTTTCCAGCCTACAGATAGCTTAGGTTGAGCCCACAGAGGTCAGAGATAGTGCAGGGACTCATCTGCCCAGGAACTGTACACAATAAAAGAGGTTGAAGAAGAAGGGCCTCACCTGGAGGACCAGATCCTCTTCCTGTGCTCAATGTGGTGCTCCCATGACACCAGTGGCATTTGTAGACAGGTATCTGATGGCAAAATTTCACTCTTAGACTATTTATTTCACCCTCAAGATAATCTCAGGAGGAAAAAAATGAGGTGGCTCCCCTCTGTTTCAGTCCTCCCTGAAACAAATTCTGGGGCTGTCCTTCAGCTCAATACACCCTTGTGATTTATGCCGAATGAAGTGGAGATGAAGCAGACCAATGATTGCCACCACCAGGTGCCCAGGGCAGTGAAAGCCACCCGGCTCCCTCTGAGCTACATTCCACAGGGACTGTGTCTCCCTGTGCCCCTGGATTAGCATCTCACATGTCAGACACAGGCTGAGGTGTCCAGGATCCACATCACACAGCCCATCTGGCCTTGGATAATGTGGCAAATACCACAGCTAGAAATGCTGGGGAGGATTTTCCAAATATGATTTCTTTTTACCTCTTGTTTGCATCCCAGGTGGAAGAGAAATCCTGTGCCATGTTTTAGGTGTGGCTGGAGTCATGGACAGGGCAAAGAATGTTGGTAAAGCAGTGGAGAGGGGCAGAAGGTGAGAGTTAGGGAGGCAGGAGTTCTGCCTATAAATAATTCACTTCCCTTGTGTAGTAAAAGGAGATATATCTGGAGTTATTAACCTTGGTTATAAACCCTTAATTCACTATTTCCGTGGAGCAAGACAGCACAACTTCCCTTTGTGCTGGTGGGCATGTTACCCAGAGTCCCTCTGGGCAGGTAATTCCTCACCATTATAGGCTTTCAACAGTGCTTGAAGTAAATTTAAAATATGTAGCACTGGAAATGACAACAACCAAATGAATACTTGCAGCCACATCACATTCTTGGTTTCCCTGGGGAGGGCAGTTTCAATATTGACAGTGTTGCCTCTTTTGGGGCACAGCCACATGACAGACCTTATTGCTTTTCTTCCGGTGTTTGTAAATGTAACTAAATTAATTTGATTTATATAATCAATAAACAGGTGCTTCTGCCCCATGCTCTCAGACACAATTGTCAAGTGGACAGCTCCTGCAGCCACTTCTCCACCAATAATAACAACATCTTTTACTGGAAAATAATAATTTTAAGGGCAATGGTCCTAATTGCATAATGTCTTTTTGGGGGCTCTGTTTTCCAGAGAGCAACTAATGTTTTTCACAACGAGATCAGTTATCATCCCTGGGGATACATCCACCTCCTTCCTGGAATGCTTTTCATGCTGGAGGACGCTCACTGAAACCAAGAGCAATATTGTCAACACAAATCCCAGCTGATACCACGTGCTCCTGGCTGTGATACAGCCAACTCCCGAGGGGCCAGCAGAGCCTGACCTTGGGCAGCCAGCAGAGACCAAGGCTGAAAGTTTCCAGCCTGGGATATAACTCTGCTGCTTTACACTGGAGGGAAAATTCCCAGAGTCTGCTCTCCAAGGTTTTTCCAGCAAAGTGACTACTTCAAGTGAAATGTCTTGATGTGGAAGCATCCCTCTGCTGGCAGGAATAGCTGAGGGAGCCTTCCCAGTGTGATTTGTGCGCAGTAGCACTGGGACTAAAACTGTGTGTGTTGATCCTCATGGCACACCACACTCAGGCAGTAATTCAAAGCCTGATTTCCTTTCTTTGGGGGCTCAGTGTTTCAGCTGCTTTTCAACATTTCTTACTGGGAGTCTAAGCCCTCAGTAAAACTGAGTGTCCAGATGGCTCAACACAAAACCCTAAAGCAAGTTCTCAAGACCATCCTGACTGTGTCTTGACCTATTACTAGAAAATAAACAGCCCCTGCAGATCTCTTGCCCGTAATTAGCCAGCAGACACCAAACTGCTCCTCCTCAAGCCCTTCCACCACTGCCACTTTCCCACCAAGCTGTCGCCTTCAATCAAGGAAAGCCCCAGTGAGCAGATGAGCCCTGACCTCCGGCCTCGAGGCCACCATGCTCCAGCTCAGGGGGTCTCAGGAGACTTCCTTCCAGAATGCTCATTGGTTTACATTTTAAATGGCAATTTAAAAACCATGATACAGCCAACACTGAAAACATGACTTGTTTGAAAGCAATCCCTGTCACACAGCATAACAATGGCATGCCTCAGGGTTTGCCTTGTTTTTTTTTGTTTTTTTGGTTTTTTTTTTAATGTAAAGATATCAAATTATCAGCTGACTCTCACGGTGTTATTTCACTTCTCCATATGAAGCAAGCCCATCAGACACACTTTTCTTAATTACTCAGCAATCCCACTGAGATTCATTTATCTCCAAGGTTAAAATATGCCAGGCATTTAAAGTACGAACCAAATGATTGTATTAAAAGTTTGCCAGAAGGAGTATTAGCCTTTTATGGGTGTAAACTTCCCTGTTTGAATGATTCAGAAAGGTGGCTGTGATATATTCAGTTTAATTATTTCTTTCGATGGCTTTATAAATGTTTTCTCTACTATCTACAAGCAGTGTACATCTCAATTATATATGACATGTTTGTTTTTAACCAAAAGCAAATCAATAAAGGGACTCCACTTTTTATTTAATCTTACTGTTGGATGGCTGCACACAACCTAAAACCCCATGAATATAAGTTGAATCATAAAAATCCAAACAGCTACTAAACAAAGAATAAAAAATAGATGCCAAGTCTTTGTTTTTTGGAATTAGGCTATAAACCATGCCCCTGCATCTGAAATGCAAAGTAGCAGAACTGGAGGATAAGGCATGAAGCAGCATCTTCTGGCACGGTGGCTTTGAATCAAAGTCCAAGAGGAGTCGTCCTGCCTCAGAGAACACCTACCAGCCATCCTAGCCCATGGCCATCATAAGAAAGGAGGAGCTGGGACAAATTGCAGGCTCAAAATTCAGATTGGGATTTTTTTTTTCCTCGAATTTTAATTTTTCAATTTTTTTTTTAAATCCCAATATCATTCAACCCCAATCCAGTGTGCAGCCTGGGGGTTGCCACCTTTTCTGCATTTCTGCTGTGTCTGCTGAGGGTGAGATGTTCCAGTGCACAAGCACAAGTGGGATGAAGTCATGACAGAGGACCTCACCCCCTGCTGATCTTGGCTCCTGAATACATTTCCTTTTAGCAAAGAAAATAAGCACACTTTTAAAAACACCACTGGAGGAGGCTTGGCCACCCTGTGTCTCTTGGCCCTTTCGTGCCTGGCTGAGCCTGCCTGGGGCTGAAGCCCTTCAGCAGGAGGGCAGAGGTGTGGGCTTGGGGACAGCATGGTCACATCCCTATGGCAAAATTTGGCATAGAGTGAGTCTTGGTGCTCGAGGGTGAGACAAGGGTGGGAGGCACCCATGACACCCTAATCTCACCTGCAGAGGCACTCAGATCACACATGGGTGTCCTCAAGCCCCCTGGGAAATCCAACCTTTCCCAGCCCACGCATTTTTCACAATAACAGTCCCGTTCATGTCCAACTGCCAGTCCTGCAGTGGTGATCTCTTGTGTCCTGTCGCTTGTCTGGGTGTGGCCACATCCATGGGTGAGAGGGGCTTCTCTGCCTCAAAGGCCAGGGCAAGGAAAATGGGGTAGGAGGAACACAGCACCCAGATTAATTCACACTTAGCAGCTGTTTCTAGTATTACTGGTTTCCATCATGAGAAAGGTGAGCAAAGAAAAGAACTTCAATGGCTTTTGGTTCTTGTACATCTGATTTTCCACTGTTTGCAGATTCCATCAATTAATTTCTCCTGAAGACGAGAAAGTCCTTATAGATGGTTTTCCAAGGCTTTGTGACTAATGTAATCGGAGCCCTGATGGGTGTTGATTTGTGTTAGAATGTCAGTCTCATTCGCAGGTAGCCTGGGACAGATCCACTCCACTTCACTTTGCTGGGCTGCAGCACAGTCAGATCTGTTCGAGATGCACTTTGTTACCGGCAGAGGTGCCCTCAGGGCACTGCATCAGTTTGGAAGTACTTAGTCACTGCTCCCTTTTAACCCTCTGGACCACCAGGATATTTGCATGTTGTAAATTAAATAAACTGTATTCGGTGGCTGACTGGGGTAAATAGCAATTTCTTTAGCTAGTGGATGCGGCGTGGGTTTTTGCTCTCCCCAGCTGCACGTGGCTCTTGGGAGCCCGGCTGTGGCGTAGCTTCCACGTGCTGCCGGGGTTTGCTGCCGTGGGTTCCCGGACACGGCTCCGTGTCTCGGGTGCGTGGGCTGGCCAGCCTCTGTTACCGTGCGCTAGGGACCCGGCAAAGAGGAAGGAATTTGTCCATTTACTCCGTGCTTGGCAGGAACGGTTTATTGGTCACGCGGCGCGGTTCGATGGAAAGACGCGACCGCTCCCGGCACTCGCATGGGAGAAAATGGCGCCTGGGTGCCGGCGGGATAGGGCTTTATGGAGGGGCGGGGCGAGAGGATCCACGGCCTGCCGGCCAATAGGGGCGGCTGCCGTGGCGGTGACGCCAGCAACAGCGACCAACCAGAGAACCCCGCAGGGGCGGGCGCCGAGCCTTGGGCTGAGTGGGATCGTGTGGCCAGCACGGGGTTTCCCGGGGCCAGATGGCAGGGTGGTTACAGGAGCGGCAGAGGGGTAAGAGCCGGCAGCAGGCAACATGGGGCCAGAAACCGCGGGGGGGAACAACACGGGGGAAAACGCGGGATTACAGAATTTGACTTATTTTAACATAAATTAAAAACCCTAATCTAAACCCAAACTCCAGGATGCAACAAGTGGATCCTAATTAACCTGGTGTGAGTAAGGCAGACGAACATATCCTGGTAATATTGTCACTGCACATTGATATTTCAGCTGAGGCTCTCGGGGATCTTTATGTGACAGGGCAGGGGCTGGGTCGACATTGAGTATGAGGGTGCCCCTCTGTGGATGGACACAGGGGTAGAGTGACCCATGGCTGCCTACATCAGAAGCCTGGGCAGAGCCTGGAAGTTTCCCTCATTTCAGTGCTCTACTTCTGTTTCCAGCTCCAGCCTTCCCTGCTTCCTAGAGTCAGAAGTATATGGGGAACCTGTTTGTTTTCCCCTGACACCAGAGCACCATGAAATTCCACTGGTCTCTGGGACATTTAAATGGTGCTGACAGCCTTCTGCAGGGGCTGAGCCAGGGAGTGCTGACCCTTTGGCCACGCACTGACCCTTCGACCACAGCACTACCTCTGTCGCTGGCAGAGAGGGAGAGGGGCACTTGGGCAGAAGGAGGCAAAACAACTGGAAATGAACCAGCGTAAGAAAGGAGCTAAGGCTTATGTGTGACTAGATCTGCCAGACTGGTGAAGAAAATTGTCCCTGATGTTTTCCAGTGAAAAACAGCTTTTGCACTCGATACATGTTTTCAAGTACATGATTATTTTAATGATTTTTCATGATCCGAAAAGTGTTGATTGTCAAGAAACTCCCAAATGTTTCTGTTTTGTAACCTATGGATTTCTCATGCAGAAACTTGAAAATCAGCACAGACAACAGAAGTCCCTAATTCCAGGAGAAAAAGACTCCCATCAGCTCTGGCTGCAGCCTAGAATCAACCCTGAAGATAGTACCCAAGAACAATCTCCCATCTTATTTGCTCAACTCAGTGCCAAGGAAAAGTTTCCCCTTGTTTAGGGCTGCAGAGCAGGCTTGCTCCTGCATCCTCACAAGAGGGAGGATTACACCACATAGAAAAGGGAAGAGGCAATGACACCATGTCCTGTGTTAAGGTCAGCCTTCTTCTAGACTCTTACAGGAAATACTAAGAGGGGAGAGAAGTGGATCCCTCTTGCAGAAGCTTTCAACCCATTTTTCTGCTTGAATCACATTTTGATGAAAGTTGGGCCAGGAAAAGCTCAGAAGAGAGGGGCAGTAAAACTGGGATGAGTAGCAAATGGTAACAAGAGAGCGTATTAAGAGGGTTTAAAAGGGCAGCTTACACACAAAGCATTTTAAATCCAATGGTAAATGACAACTCTGTTCCTTTGTGCCTTATTATTAAATCGTGTTGGATTAATTCGACATTAAGTGGTATTTCTGTCTCTCTCCTCTGCCACATGGACGCATCATTCCCATGAAACACTATGTTTCACTTGTGCCTCAACCAGCAGAGTGGGACCAACTTCTGTTTGCAGAGGTAAAAAGTGGTTATCTCTTCCCTACTGCTTTCATAGACTGTTTTCCTCAATACTATATAGGAAAAAAAAAATCTGCAAAATGGGGATATTGACTGTTCAGATTCAGCTTGGCTGCTTCTGTTCTTCCTCATCAAAATCTGACTATCTTGGAGAAATTTCCCGCTTGTGAAGATTGCAGTGTGCTGCTATCAGACAGAATTGTAATGTTCCACCTTGGAGAGCACAACAATTAAGAGAGAGCTCTTCAGGACACATTTTTTCAGGTGCTCTGGGATGTCTTGGCATATAAGGAATAATGGGCCTCAGTTGCACACAGAAACAAACATCCTTTAAGAAAGTTCACTTTTCTTACAGCCATACTGAAGAGTGAAAGGAACAGCCCTGAGAGCTGTGTTGCTCCTTTGAAAGTGACACTAGGACTGTAAACTAAAAGTCATGGGTTCTTTGCAAGATTTTCCACTGATCTCAGTCATTTGGAAAACTTCCAATTATTCTGTTCTAGACCTCAAAGCTGGACTGAAAATAATAATAAAAAAAAATTAAATAGCAGCAATTCCTGGAAATTCTCCTGAGCTTTCTGGTACGGTCTTAGTAACATGTATCAGGAAGCAGAGAACGACTGCATAAAGCATTTGACATTGATTGAATATATAGATTGGTGGTGCCTCAACCCCTGTTTTAATCTTTCCATTACCTATGATATTTTTTTTACAGAGAAAGTCTTATTATTTAGAAAACAATTTCTTGCAGCCTTCAAATAGACGAGAAGCTGCAGCATCTTAATGGAAGGTAAATTACTGGTGCTTTCACAGCCAAAGCCTCTCCCTGGTCTGATGGAAAGGTTAACCATTTAGCACCTCCTCTCTACAAACACTACTCTCCATGAACACGAATTTGGCAGAATTTGTCACAGTGTATTCTGTACTGGGAAAAGCTTCTCCACATTTGCTGTGACAGGTAGTTATTTCATGCCAAAGGGGATGAAATAACTAATAAATTAATAAATTTTCAGCGGTGGGGAAATCTCATATGGGGGTAGCATCTCATATGGGGGGAACAACTTGCAGGGAGCCAGTGGCCTCAGTCCCAGTGGCTGCCACCCCTAGCTGCCCGATGACCACACAAATTCACGTGGTCTGTTCCCACCTCCCTCCCCCGAAGCAAATGGGCAATTACACTTGAGCGCCAAAATCGGATTCCAGCCGAGGTGTCTAGGTGGGAAAGGCAATTCCTTTAATCCACTAATCTACTTTAGTTCCCCGTCTTTATCTGAAACTCACAGACAGAAAGTGTCACTGGGAACTTGATGGACTGACTACCTAATACAATCAGCATTTCGGGGTGCAAATTGGGGTTTCTTGGTTACCTTGTTTAAAAGGGAAACAGCCAAGAAAAAAGAAAAACATTTTATTACAACACTCTATCGGATGTTGGAGGCAGCATTTTGGAACCAAATCCTCATCAGACAATCTGTGCAGGTCAAAAAAGCATCTCAGCATAGGATGGGGAGGACAGAGTGGTGTGGGGTGTTTAGTCTGAAAATGGCTGCAAGCCTGAAAGTCTGTCTGCTTTTAAAAGCAAAGCAAATTCACCACAAATGCTAAAATATGTGGAGCTGGTTAAGTCCATCGGACTGCTAGCAGACACCGTGTGACATGCTGATTTTCCTGTCTCTCCCTGTTATTTGGTAAACCACAGAGGCTTCCCACACCTCCACCCTGAATCCAGCTGTCACAGATCCAATTTTGGGAGTGCACCAGCCTCGCAGCACTTGGATGACTGCAAGCAGTGCGATGCATAGTGAAAGTCATTTTTGACATCAGGTTTTTACAGCTCCCCCCAGCTCTTATTATTCTTAGATTTTGGCATGAGGGAACTTCTCTGACAAGAAAGAATGTTCAAACTGACCTCTAGCTCTTCCTGTAGGTGGGCAGCAGGTGTGAGGCTCGGGTGATTCCTCCCTCCTTCCATCCTGCACCCTTGTGCCATCTTGGCGGGTGATTCCTCCCTCCTTCCATCCTGCACCCTTGTGCCATCTTGGCCCAAAATTTCCACATGAAAGTCACAGAGGGATTAAGAAGAATTTGGAAAAGGATGAGGAGCTGGCATTGAACAGGGCAGGGGGCTCTCAGCTGAAACTGCTGCAGCAGCACCCTGACCCCAAGGCTGAGCCTTGGGATGTCACATTCCCACCTCAGCCTCCTGCTCAAAGACATCTCAAAGCCTTGACCCAATGTCTCAAAACCTTCCTTTCTCACCCCCACCACACCAGTCAGCTTGACACAAAACTTAAAATGCTTCATTACCCTTCATGAGGTTATTAAAGGCAATAAAGTAGGGAACTCTGGGAGGGGAAGGTTACTTCCAGTGCCACTAAAGCAGGGAAGGGTGTAACAGCTGAACAACGTGCCCTCACAAGGCTTTGAAAGTCAAAGGCAGGAGCAACAGGAAGATTTGTTGTTATATTTGCCTTTGTAATCCACTCAGGCATTTTATTCCATAAAGAGCCCATTCTATGTTTTGCTCAGACACCCTGACCATGTGCCAGGGCTCCCCATTTGTCCTCTTCACTCACGGGATCAGGAGATGGCTGCTCTTGATAGCTTCACCCCTGCCTGTGCTTTACTGGGGAACAGCATTCTGTCCCTATGCCCATCAAGTCCATTTCCAAACAGTGGTCATTACTCAGTTTCCCTTCATCCATCTTTCCTTATGTCCTTTTCCATGCACATGCAGTCCTGGGGCTTTCATCCTACTATGTTTTCCCTCTTATTTCTTTTTTCCTCTTGACACTTCTGAAGTTTCTGGCTCTTCTCTCACCTTCAGATCAGATCTTTGCTCTTCCCTGGGCAACAGTTCCCAGTCTAGGTCACAGTTTAGGAGACAGGACAGTGGTGCCCTGGAGAAGAGACCACAACCACTTGGAGAACAATTTCCTATTTGTGCAGCCCTGAGCCCGGCTCAAGACCTGAGGACATCACAGCTCTCCCTGTGTGTCTCTCATCATCCTTTCAGGGGTCTACAGCTGTTTCCTAACCTCATGGCTGTTACAATCATACCCCCAAAACTGAGCTGTACCACAGTTTAGAGGGAGTTCATCCCACAGCCCTTCCCAGGGGATGTGGGGCACGGCTGACTGGTGGTTACTGGCAACAGCCAGGTGGGTGAGAACCAGGAGTAAATTGAAGGCCCCCTTGAAAACAGGGGAAACATGTTCAGAAGGCTCACACTCCTCATCATTGACTTCAGAATGTAAATGCCTGATAATTCCTCATGTTATTGCCCAGCCTCACAGTTAGTGTCAGGGGATCATGCAGGGATGCTTCATACACAGTTCTGAAGGTCACAGCAGTTGTGGGAACATACCCAAACAGGAGAGGGAAAAGGAAGCAGGGGACCACTGTTGCAGTGGTTGGGCTGTGGTTGGAAACAGAAGAGTGTCCTGAGCAACTGAGATAATGAAATATCAGGGTCTGAAAGCAAAGAGGGAAAGGGGGACACCTGTCCTGGACAAACAGGACTACTGAAGATGAGGATTATCCTCTGCTGGATTCCTGATCATGGTGTCTAGATTTTTATCAGTAAAAAGAAACAGCATTTTTTTGCTTAAAAAGAATCTTGTAAAAGACAAGTCCCTGAATCTAACATGACTTTGTTGGAGCTAAGTCTGTCCTAGAAAGCAAATTTTTTTTCTCTGTGTAGATTTTTACTACCTGATGAAAAGAAATTTCACAATATCTGCTCTAAAATTTTCTAACTCTTGCATTTTTCTTTTCCAAACATTTGCTTGTACTCTTGTCACCTGCTTTTCCTTTTCATCTTTCCTTTCCTGTCTTCCCAAGCACTGTTCAGACCCAGCTGACAGTGGTTAGGATCACAGGTTAAGATGCGGTGATGAGCTGGAAGGTGATGAGGTTTTGCACTCTCCAACCTTGTCACTGACCCCCACACTGAAGCTCACACTCACTTGGGATCTAACTCCTTCTCTACAGACAGGATCCTGCAAGAATAACATTGATAAGGAGATTTTACTGAAGACAACACGTGGACAGTTTTGTGGTGCTGTGTCTAGAAGGTTCCTGCACTTCCTGCAGCAGCTCAGCTGGCCTCTGCTGCAGAAAGAAGGACTTGGTATTGCTCATGGAAGAAGGTGCAATGGAAAGCAAGAGACTGGAAGACACAGGACATGGAATGGGTCCCACAGCCCACAGCATGAAGGAGTGGCTTACTTGATGCACAGCAGGAAACACTGGACCTTGATGCACAGCAGGAAGCAGCACTGTTGATAATATTAAAGCTGGATTTACAATGCAAAGGCTTAACTAGTGAGCTGTATTTCCATGCAAATGGATTTCAATGAATGCATGTATGGAAAAAAAGCAGCATGGATGAGTGGAGCAGAGCTGAGGCAGGCAAGCACATCCAGCATGAGCAATTTACTGTGTTGGGAGACCAGTGGAAACACCTCTCATGTTCCCTTAATGTCTAGAGTTTGGTTTAATAAGCATAGAAAACATGCATATTTATTCTAACCTTTAGCAGTGCTTACTGAGGATAGGTCAAACGTATCTTTGAAGGCAGCATGACCACTGCAGTATTCCTCAGGGATGTGAGTAATACAAAGGCACCTCTAAGTTTTCCACTTAACAGACCTCTGTATATCATCATGGACACTTGTGCACGTTTGAAATGCGGCCGTTTAATAACCATGAAGCAACTGGAAAAAACAAATGAGAGAATATCTGACTAGAGCAATATTAATTATTTCTAACAAAACCCATGTTTGCATTGCAGCCAATATGATGTTGTACATGTAACATTTGCTTCGGTTACTGCATTAAAAGGTCAGCATGAAATGAGGGGTAGAAAACCATCTCTGGTTTGTGAACATGTGCTGTAGACAGTCAGGAGTGAGTTATTACAGCCCTCATCCTGATGTTTAAAAAAGCACAGGGGTATGTTATTCTAATCACTCACTCACCATTTATGAATTTCAGCTCAAACTGACCAAACAGAAATCGTGTGCACATGTTCAGACTACTTCTGATTAGCAGCTAAGGCCCATTCCTAAAAAGGCCGCAGGCACAGAGGGACTCTGCAGCTGTGCCTACAACCAGGATAACATCTTGGCAGGGAACAAACCTCCATTATCCTTGAGGAATAAAATATGCACAGTAATCAGGCAAGGGAGATGTCCAATGTACAGTTAATTTTGGTGAGGCATATTGATCATTTTGCAGTAGTAATGAAGTGAGGCAATATTTAGAGGTCTCCAAGGGTTTGCTAATCAAGAAGGTTTTGCCTTGGTGCTTCAATGTGATGCATTAGAGACTACATAGACAACACAGAGAAACCAGTCCATGGACCACTAAGGGATGATCTCTGCTTATCACCACATTCCTGAAGTGCAAGACTCTTACCAGTATTTAAGTCTGCCTAGCAAAGGATGGTGAAAGAAGCCTGTGAGATGTCAGAGGCTGATCACAGAGGAGTCAGGCACGCAAGGATTTGATCTCACCTAGACACACCCAGGTTTTGCCAAGGGGATGTGTATATTATATCAAACGTGAAGCCAGCAAGAATTCAAGCAAGATAAAACCCAAACATCAAAAAAACAGGTATGCATGAATGCATTTTTGTCACATTTCCACTTTCATGTTATAAATTCTCTGCCTAGTCCCTTTTGAGATCATTTCATACAAAACAAATGTAATCACACATTGAATGTGATATTCAGATCATGGGATGCAGGCACACACAGAGTCAACACCTCTGAGTGGGGAAATGACTCTAGTGACAGACCAATATCCTTTCTGAATTACTAACACTAGACATTCAAGGACAAATTATTCCTTTCCAGCCTTTCTTTTTATGGAATCTTTCTCTTCTCCCAAAAGATGTAACGTGTGTGTTAAAAGGGAGCTCAAGGCAGTAGGTAACTTCTTGTGCAGGGAATTATAATGCCTTCCAAAACAAATGTTTAATATTAAGTATGGACACCTTGCTCCATGGCTAAAACCTGAGCACTCACTGCTAAAAATGCTGTGAAGCACAAGGGCAATCTGGTCACACTGCCTTTTACTGTGGCATCAAATTGCATCCAGCAGAGGGTTTATCCACTTCATTAATATGAAGGGATTTTTGATCTTGTTTGTCTTTTTAGGATAAGCAGATGACATTAGAGTTTGTGTCAGATTCTGCCTTCCTGATCAGTGGAACCTGACTCCTTCAGATAAGTGAGACAAGTTTAATTTATGCCACAACAGAACAGTGATGAAAAACACTGAATCTAAATAAGATTTTTGACAAAGCTTTCTTACCAGAAGAGGAAAGAGTGCAGTAATTCATACACACACGTACACTCAGTCGTACATCCACAGCCATTGAACCTTAACGACATTATTAATTGAGATGTTTGGCTTTGTTATTTTTAATGCCTAAAATATCTTCTTTGTTGGATGGCTAACTTTAATGTCATATTGGCCTCAGATTTCCCCTTGAGGGAACTTGCAATCTGTACTAGCAACCCAGTTCAACAGAGAGGCCCATTTAACACTTTTATTAGCTCTGTACAAAGATTAATTAAGCAATGATCTCTTCCAAACAGCTCCTCATCAGTGGTTAATAACATGTTTGTTAGTTAAATTCCTAAGGCTAGATCCATGATGGGGAATGTTCTAGTGTGCTGGTTAACTGTTTTAGCAATTGTTAAAGGTTTTATTGTCAACGTAAATTGTACTTCAGGATTTGTAACAGGAGCAGTTCATAAATTTTTATCTGGGGAAACAAAAAGTAAATTTAACCATGTAGACAGAAAGTCAGTCATTTAACCAGTGGGGGTCTAAGACTCAATTAGAAGGAAAGCCATATTAAAGGTTACTATATCTCTAAAATGGTCTTTGCAATATTCTTTACAATGCATTTTAAGACATACCTAAGACTTCTTCTGGCTTTTTGAATGTTTTTGTTTAAAATAGCTTTCTATTGCCATCTAGTAACCCTTCCATGACTCCTTTTCCAGCAAGCTTCTGTGCAGCTGCCAGCCTACAAACAGCAGCACATGTCAGCACTGGAGGGATGGAGCAAGCCAGTGGTGACAGCTAAGAAATAATTGGGATCAGGCTATATATTGTTCTGTCCACCACTAATCCAGGTCAAAAGCAGCATGAAATTTAATTTTGTAAGTCTGGAAAGAAACTTTCCCAGCTCTTGATCAATGAATCACAAAGCTACCCTAGTCTTGAAAAAGCAAGAGGAAAAAAACCCCAACACTCCAAATTAATTTAGGGTTACATTGATTTCTCCTCCATCCCTTTATGGGACTGTGTCAGCATTCATCAGATTAATGCCTGCAGATAAAATATTTCTTTTGTAGTTGCGGACCTTGGGCTTTTGTGTCATGCTTTAAAACAGTGTCACCACGTAAATCCTCCTAAAGATGCTGATTGCAAACATGCTTAGGATACCTCTGCCCACAGGCACCCTGAGTGTGACAGCCCCCTGGGCCATGGCCAACATGTTGGTGCTTCTCATTGGAGCTGTGCACGGCCAGGAGCAGCACACTGAGCCCATGGCCCCTCCATGGCACCAAGACCACCACAGGGGCACCCCACAGGCTCAAGCATGATGGCAGTAACTCCACTGCCTGTGTCACATGATCAGATCAGAGAAATTACCCTCTGGAAACTGTAGTAAAAAATATATATATGTATTCCAGTAACAATCAGTGACAAAAGCCAAGAAAACTCCTGCTCTTTAACTAATATTCCCTTTTGATACAGAAATCAATACCATGGTGATTAGGTACTTTCAGAGCAACACAAAATACTTCTAAAGAAAAAATAACCCCACGTGATAAATCCTCCTCTGCTGTTCTTGGGTGAAGAACTGAAAACCAATTTCTATGGTTCAGAAGCAAGCAGGGAAGGAAAACATCTTTCCAGATATTGGATTTATCACTTCGGTAGTACATCAATTTTATCATGTCATTCTCTTCACACTTCACATTGGTTTATACAGGTGAAAATTAGAGTTGAATCTCCCATACATAAATGTGATATTTCCTTTCTATCCAGATGTGCATGGTTGAGCTGAGCCTAGAACTGATATATGCCTGTTGCCACAAAAAAAAAAAAGTCTGACTCTCAGACTCTATCCAGTTGCCTTATTTATTAACTACCCAACACATTTTGTTATGGGCTCCAGCAATTTAAGCAAAAGCAGGCTGATTTATTCTTACTGAATTTGAACAGGCTTAAATTGATTTTCCTAAAATGATGCTGAAGTGGAACCCTAATTTGAGCATTTCCTTATGAACAACTCTCGTGGTTATGTAGCCCTCCCATGATGACATTTCAGTGTAAATGGTGATGCCATTGGTCCTATGTTCCAGGAAAAGGCTCATGTGTCCATTCAAACCTGTATAACAAACAGAACAGCAGAATAACTCTTTTTTTCACAAGTTTAGAAATATTTTAAAAGCACTGTTTATCCCTCTTTTTTTTGTTTGTTTGTTTTAAGCTTCAGATCTGCTAATGTTCCATGCTTCCACTTTGGCCAGAGGATGCCATGATTTACACCAAGCTGTCATCAGGCAGGACTCCCATTTTTTATGTGTAGTTATGAGTGCAGCATTAACTAGACCAAACAACAAGACAGGATTGTGCATCACTGCATGCACTTTAGACTCTACTGATGAATAGGCAAGGCCATATTCATAATTTGTGCACTGAGAAGGAAAAAAAGTGGGTGAGATTATAGCAATAAAAATGGAAATTAAAGGCGTGAATACAGCAAATAGATTATGCTATCATTCCAGAGCAGACAGTAGAGAAGTCACAGTTGCCCATTTATGTTTTGACAATTCATGCATCAGATGAGATTTTCAAAGAGGGGTACCACAGTTTGGGGGAGGAGAACAGAATAGCTGCTGCTAAGTGTGGATTTAACAGTGCAATTATTATTCACACAACTTACTTTTGGAAAAGCTGTCAAAAAAACCATTTCCCTAAAGAAAAAAAAAATAGAAATTCAGATCATGCAGGAAAAATGTCACAATCAGGCATGTTATCTGTCAGTTTATCTCTCTCTTACAGTGGTCCTAACCAGACACCTCAAAGGGAAATTCAAAAGCCATCAGACAGAGTCTCATACTTTCTACCAGAGTTAGACACAGGTTGACACTGCCTGCCCAGCAGCTCTTATAGTCTCCAAGAGATGAGCTGAAAGTTTCAAACATGCCCAGGATGGTTCCCAAGTGCAGGAACGTGTCTGAGTCTGAACAACTGTGTGATGGAACCTGGCTCACTCCAACATGAATTTTTCCCAAGCAAATGCTCTATGTGATTTGGCAGCTGGGTCAGGGACTTTGCCCAACAGGCAGCTATCCCATTTCAGGAGTTAGGACAGCTTGCTCACACAGAAACAAACTGCTGGATACCAGGAGCTCACAATGCCTGACAGCCTTCCCTGCTGTGTAGAAGTTCATGTAATAGAAGCTGGTTTAGACACAGCCTTAGTTAACCTCCCAGAAACAGCTGTATATGCTCACAGCATGCTTAAGCCTTTTGAAAATTTTGGTAAGTTTTAACTTCTGCCACGTCCTACAGCTTGAACCCTAAACCTAATTAGGCATTGCAAGGAAAACAAGAATTTCTATTTCATTGTTCAGTTCTGCTAGTCTTCAATTTTACTGAATATCAACTGAGCTTTATCATAAGGAGCAGAAAAAAAGTATCTTCCATGCTTCTTTTTCTGGATCACTACTTCACATAATTTAATAATATCTACTATTACTCCTTTCCTTTCTAAGGGCACAGTCCCAAGAATTTTAATATCCTTGATATAAGATCTTACGTGCCTTCCCCAAGTTCTCACCTGCTTTGCAATAAACTTTTTTACATTAGAAACCTACTCATTGTGCAGTTTCTACCTCTGCATAACTTTTTTTTCTGTATATTCTTCTATTTTTGGCTTTATGTATATCTCTCTACATCAGATTGAAGTTTTCTGTGAACTATAGGGTTCCTTCTGGCACCAATACCACAAACTTATAGCACTACAAGGTATAGACATTGATTAAATTTTCTGCTTCAGGGTTGTGTCAATATGGTGGGTTGACCCTGGCTGGACACCAGGTGCCCACCAAAGCCATTGGATTCACTTCTCTCAGCTGGACAGGGTAGAGAAAATGTAATGAAAGGCTTGTGGGACAAGATAAGGACAGGGAGGGATCACTCACCAATTACTGTCATGGGAGAAATAGCCTCCACTTGGGGAAATTTTATTTAACTTATTATCAGAGTAGGGCAATGAGAAATAAACCCCAAGTCTTAGAGCACCTTCCCTCCTTGCTGGGCTTAACTTTACTCCTGCATTCTCTATCTCCCCCACCTCAGTGGCACCGATGAATGGAGAATGGGGAATGTGATGAGTTCATCCGTTGTCTCTGCTGCTGCTTCCTCCTCCTCAGAAGGACTCACACTTTTCCCCTGCTTCAGTGTGAGGTCCTCCTCTGAAAACAGTCCTCTACAGATTTCTACCTGAGAACTTCCCATGGGCTGCAGTTCTTCAAGAACTGCTCCAGGGTGGGTCTCCACAGGGTCACAAGTCCTGCAAACAAGCCTGTTCCAGTTTGGGCTCCTCTCTGCACAGGACCACAGGTGCTGCCAGGAGGCTGCTCCAGCATGGACTTCCCACAGGATCACAGTCTCCTTTGGGCATCCCTTGGCTCTAGTGTGGGCTCTTCCACATGCTACAGGAGGATCTCTGCTTCCCCAAGGACCTCCCTGGGCTGCAGGGGCTCAGCTGCCTCCCCATGGTTTGCACCAGGGGCTGCAGGGGAATCCAGCTCTGGTGCCTGGAGCACCTCCTGTCCCTCCTTCTGTGCTGACCTTGGTGTCTGCAGAGCTATTTCTCTCATGTAGTCTCACTCCTCTCTCCATATACAATGGTACAGGCTTTTTCCTTCCCTTTCCTAACTCTGTTATCCCAGAGGCACTGCCACTGTCACTGCTGGGCTCAGCCTTGGCCAGTGGGGGTCAGTCCTGGAGCCGGCTGGCACTGGATCTGCCAGATATGGGGGAAGCTTCCGGCAGCTTCTCACTGAACCCATCCCTGTAGACCCCTGTGACCAAACCCATGCTGAGCAAACCAAATAAAGTCACTTTTGGACCCTTGATGCTGATTGGCAGAAGGACTTAAAATGAGCTAAAAATGAATGAGCCACATGGCAGCAAACACATCTCTTCAGGTTTCCCTCGAGTTGTAATTGTGATTTGCAAATTTTCTCATCTTGCTTCTCAGTCAGATCCTTCTCAAATCACAAATGTACAGGGAGGTCACCCACTGTGAGCTGTTTGTGATGAGACGTGATCAGTTAGTCCTCTACTTTTCCTTCTGTTTCCTTGTAATTTTAAATTCATGTCATTTCTTTATTCTTCCCTCACTACAGCTTAATTTTTTCCTGCTAACCTTGTGTGAGACGTTTCAGAAGTCCTCTGAAACCTCTTGCTAGCACATTTTCTGTGAGCATGCAAGGCACAGATGCAGGCATGATGACTATGTTTCGTGCTGGCACAAAGCATCTTTGCAACTCAGAGAGAAGGTAAATCTTGTGTGCACCCATTCAGATCTCAGTAGACATCTTAAAAGTACATAGGAGCAGTGTAGGTCCCCACCTGTTCTTTTTCTGACCTTCAGTTTTTTTCTCCCCATTTCTCTGTTTTTCAGAAGACAGAATTCATATTCCATGCTCCTCCTCATTTTCAGGGCTCTTTGAGTCTGTAGGTTGAATCTGTGCTTCTGAAAGCACAGGGAAGCAGACCAGGACAGACCAGGTGAGAATCTGGAGGTACTCAGAGAGTAGTAAAACCACTCCTCTGCCTGCTGGAGACACTTACCTGGAACCATGGTACAGCCACACAGCCTGTTTCCAGAGCTATTTCACCAGTGCTTCATGTACTCACTTAGCACACCTAGATCCTTCTGCCTCCTTCATTCTGATGAGCGAGCTCCCAGCTTTTAGGAGTGTGAAACCACACTCCTGGGCTGAAAACTACAACCTATGCTACTCAAATTGTGCCCCATTTCTGTTATTCCTTTCCTCAAGTACTTTCCAGGCACTTTCCCTTTGTTTCAGTCTTCCCTTGGTTAGGAACTGCATAATTGCAACTATCAGAGCCCTTTCACACATGAACATACACTTAAAATCTGGCAGCACATTGCTCTGTGCCTCAGCAGTTTGTACTAATATGTATTCTGACACTTCAGTCTTTATAGGTAATACCTTAGTTTCGTCACTAATGAAAGAAAGCAAACCCGTGGTAGATGCATCCTCAGCAGTGAAAGCTGATATTAAGAAATTAAGCTTTTCCAGAAGATGTTTATCTTCTCTCTTTCATCAATTGATCCCTGTTGATAGGGCAGAGGCAATAATACTGGCTGTTCAGTACAAAAACAGTCTTCCTCCATAAAACTCTGGGCATTTGTTTTAGTACTTGTCTCTCCCACATGATTGGTCTCCTTTATAGAATTTGATGGGACAAATTTTCAAATTTTCTGGAGGCTAATTGTTGAGGAAACTCCTCACATCTTGATGTTTGGTCACATTGCTTTACTTTGGAGTTTAGGGCTTCGTTTAGAGCTTTTTTATTATTATTTTGACAATTCATTTGCCATTCTCAATTGTATCCAAATCCAAATTGCATCCAAAAACACCTTGGACACCCACACTGCCCATAATCCCTTACTCACTTTACAATGTGTGCAGTGAAACCAAGCATTTGGTACCATAACTTTGGACTTTCAATTGGCATTAAAACAAAGACTTGTACAGTAAAAATAGCTGCTTTGTAAAAGGACCCGTTGAAAAACAGATTTTGACTGCTACTGCAAAACAAGAGGTTCCTGAACTCTTTTAGCTGGTAGCAAATTTTGGAATTGAACACACAGGCTGTGTCCAGCTCCAGTCAGCCTGTTCCCTGCTGAAGGGCATCCCTACAGCAGGAAAAGGAGAACACAACTGTGTCAAGGCAATTCAAATAAAAGCCTTAATCTAGCAAAATTGTTTAAACTCTACCTTTTGAGTATGCTGTGCAGATGGCCCACTGTCAAAATCCCTACCTCCCTCCACTAGCTGAAGCAGCAATAGCCCTAAAGTACTGTTTAGGATAATGAATTTGACGCTACCCTAAGATAGAGGTCATAGTCCCATTTGTGTCTCGAGGCTCTAAAAATCTGCTCTGCCTTTGAATCCGTTCTGGCTGCAGGAGCTGGGCCCAGCATTTCACTGGGACAAAAGCCTGGTTCATCCACCAGCACAGGCACAGCTCATTGTTCTGCAGCGCCACGTGCCAGTGGCACCTCAGGGATGCTTAAAACTAATTTATCATCCAACTAGGCACAGCATGGGCTTAGCAGCAGAGAGGGCAGACATCTCTAATCTGGTTCAGGGACTGCTTTAAAGTTGCTGCCACAGCTTAAAAGGAGAAACTGAGTAGGGAGAGATGCTTGTCCATGTTTTCAGACTTGAAGCCGGAACACAAAGGGGCACCCAAGGCATGCATTTAGCCTCACTGCCAGATATATTACAGGCTCTTGTGTATCCTCCTGAAGCCTTGCAAAATGTGAAATGGACTAGAATTCTTCCACCCCTTCTTTTTCCACACAAAATCAAGCTAGGAGAGAAATAGGGAGGAAGGAAAAGATGCAAGAAGACCCATCACAGAAATGATGATCAACACAGGGAAGGTGTGGAGGCTCCAAAGATGGGAGGTCCTAAAGCAAGGTCTGCAATTCAGACAAGTTTCATAGCTTTTTCTGAAACTGGAATGTGGGAAATTCTCCTTTTCTTAAAGCCATTGTAAAATACCTGATGACAGTTGTTAACTTATATTCCCTGCAAACTAAACTTTACTTTTTGTTAAAATGATGAAGACCAAAATACTCATACACAGGAACTTCACGCTTACTGGGCTCTACCTGTACAGTAATTCCTGCCAGGTGAAGGGAAATGCTTGAAAAAAAATTCTAGTGCTTCCCACAGGAACACATATGTTTTCTGACAGTACTGTATCATACTTCTGCAGTCATAAGTGCTGCAAATTGAATTAAAGCAAAGGTGTGTAAGAGGCAATTTCAGCATTGTTCTTTGTATAATCCCAACAAATGATGGTACAGCTCAGCACTGGCTTTAAAGGGACCCTATCACTTCAGGAGATACTTAATAGTAGCCCATCAGACCTACTTTATTTTGCATTTTCTAGGGTAATGTGAAATATTCTTCTCCAAACTAAGTGCATATATACACCTTGACCGTTTTACAGGAAGATGGTTTAAAGCACAGTGTAATTAAATGCCACACCATTGATCTATTTTGTGTACTGTGGTTTTAGATACGGCTGTTTCTAGCTATCAAATATTTTTATGTCTTTTAGAGACAGAGGTTAAAATAGGCTTTAACAGAATTGGTAGCAATGATCTGATACTTTCAGCATAAAGGCAGCATTACTGTAGCTATAAAACAGGTGAGAACACATTTAAATGCTGAATAGAATTGGTTTGTTAACTCTTGCTTAGGTACTAGTGTTTAAGACATGTTATTTATTATAAGTCTATATAAAATCATCAATGACATCACAAATAATAGTTAACAAGCTAAAAATGTCCAGCAAGTGAAAAACATAAAATGAAGTTTTGCCTGAGTCACATAATTTAGTAAGAATTAACAAAAAAAGAAGGCAGAGATTTCTCACATCATTTATATTTGATATGAATACTATACACTGCTGTGTGGGCACTTAAAAAAACAGAACTAAAAACTTCCTCTTGTCTTCTTAAACAATTCTTTAAATGTAGTGTAAGAAGGTAGTAGGTGTTACAGAAAGCATCGTAGCAAGAAATCTCTGTATTTGAACCACATTGCTATTCATAGTTAGGCCTTTGCCTGAAGCCAATACTTCAGCAATCACAACAGATGTGAGACAGACCTGCTGTTAGCACACTCAACATCCCACCACAGTGTGCTGGTTCCAAGTGGAGAAAAAGGATAAGAAACTAATATAAACTTGTCAAAAAATTTAGTGGTTCGTAACTCATTTTCAACCTGCGTGAGAACAACGAAAGCAAGTTGCTCTGCAGCAACCCAGTATCAAGGTAAAGCTATGGATTTTTTTTCTATCCTCTATGAGCAGAATTCAAAGTAACAGTTCAAGTTTAATGCCAGGAAAAGTATAGAGGTGTATACAAAGACTTAGTCTGAGGTTTTAGAAGTCTTGGTTTCATATGGAGGACAACACAGACTACCTAAAGATACCTTACTGGTATGATCCAAAGATCTTTCACCCATTTTGTAATAGAACAATTCTTACAAAACTGAGCCGAGACTTGACAATTCTATAACATGCCTCTGAAATCTTAATAACCTTAAAAATCTTAATTGGTCACTGCCTCTACAGCTAACATACAAAACCTCCTGGAACTCAGCAACTTGAAACACCCTCAGGCTGCTGCATGGGATTGATCTGCCCTGACAATTCCCAGAATGTAAAATTCATCACAGAACGTCCTGAGGTGGAAGGGACCTACAGGAATCATCGAAGTCAGACTCCTGGCTCTGCAGAGAACACCCCAGGAATCACATCATGTGCCTGAAAGCCTTGTCCAAATGCTTCTTGAACTGTCAAGCTTGGTGCTCTGACAACTTCCCTTCAGAGCCTGTTCCAGTGCCCAACCACCCTCTGGGTGAAGAACATTTTCCTGATATCCAACCTAAACCTACCATCTCAGCTTCATGCTAATTCATCAGGTCCTGTCACTGGCCACCAGAGATAAGAGATCAGTACCTGGCCCTCCTCTTCCACTTGTGAGGATGTTGAAGACCACAATGAGGTCTCCAATCTCCTCCAGGCTGAATGGACCAAGTTAGCTCAGCTGCTCCTCCTATGGCATCCCCTCAGGGCCCTTCACTTTCCTGTCCTCGTCTTAAGACATTCTTTAATAGTTTAATGTCTTGCTTATATTGTGGCACCCAAAACTGCCTCCAGCATTTGAGGTGAGGCAGCCCCAGGTCAGAGCAGAGCGGGACAATCCCCTCCCTTGCCCAGCTGGTGATGGTGTGCCTGATCCACCCCAGGACAGGGTTGACCCTTCTGGCTGTCAGGGCATTCCTGACTTGCCATCAACCAGGGCCCCCAGGATCCTTCCCATGGGGCTCCTTTCCAACCTCTCATTCCCCAGTCTGTCTGTACTTCCAGGGCTGTCCCATACCAGGTGCAGAATCTGGCACTTGCCCTTGTTGGACTTCATATGGGTGGTTGCCTATCTCTAATTTATCGAGGTCTCTCTTCAGGGCCCCTCTGCCTTCCAGGGAATCAAGAGTTCCTCCCAGCTTAGTATCACTGGGAAGCTTACTTAACCCTTAATGAAGATGACAAAGAGCACAGGGCTGAGGATGGAGCCCTGTGGAAGCCCACTAGTGACAGGTCCCCACTCTGATGTCACCCCATTCACTATAACCCCGTGTACCTGATCCATAAGCAGTTGCTCACCTATCGCATGATGTGCTTATCCAGCTGTGTCCTGGACATCCTTTCTGTCCAGAAGGATATTTGAGAGAGTATCAAAAACTGTACTGAAAGCCAAGAAGATTACATCAACTGGCTTTCCTTGATCAACCAGGTAGGTTTCCTTGTTGTAAAAGGAAATCAGTTTGAAAAGCAGGTTTCCACACAAAGCCCTGCTGGCTGTGACCAGTGGCTGTGCTGCTCTTCATAGTTTTTCACTATGCACTAGTTAGTCCTTTTTGAAAGCAGGCAGCAATTCCAAAATGCAGTTAGTGTCATAATTATAGACACCTAAAACTGGTTATAAATAATTTCTTGAAGTGGTTTTTTTTTTTCTTTTTTAAACTTTCTCTTTAATCAACAAAAAAGGGAGCCTTAACTGACTGGACTAGGTTTTTGTGTCCAGAAGGAATTAAAAGGAAATTTCCTTTACATTAAAGGAAACCTATGTTAAAGATGGAAAAGAGGTAGATTTTGATCCAAATCCACACCAGAGGCTACTATGATAAGAAAGGGATTTGGAAAAAAGAAGGCAAACAGACTCACAGCTATTTAGCAAATTTCAGAAGTGTACTGAGGGACCAAGGTAATGGTAGAAATACCCATTCATAATAAGGAAAAAGATACACCGACAGTTTTCCTCAATTTAATATTATTTGATGTTAAAAACTACTAAATCCAGACATCTTCACATTATTACACTTGATGCACCATAAAACAGGTTTATGTTACAGTGTAAGGTTCAATATTACAAAAGTTGCAGAGACCTCCACACAGAAGTCTTAATTTTTCACTCCTATTCACATCTAAACCCAATACTCTTAACTGTGTACAAAAGGTGTATTTCCTTTCATCTTCTAGAGCTGCTTTACAACCACCAGTTCTAAACAGCAACACCAACACTGGTAGTGAGAAATCAACTCAAAATCAAGGAAGTGCCACTGCAGTCATTTCCTCAAGTCACACACACTTCCTGCTGGAGAGCTGGCTGTGGAATTTTGCTGTCCTCTGTCTTTTCCTGTCCGGGAACTTGGCACACAGTCTTTCGTTTGAATAACCGCAGACTCAACCGTAACAAGTCGCTGTCCATTGTTGCGGAATTTGTGTAAGTTTGTTTTGTTGCACCCTGTTGAAATTGGAAATTGAATTTAAAAAAAGGAAGAACTGGAAACAACGTCTTTTAACATGCAAGCTAGGAAATTAACCTCAAGTAGTCTCAGTAATTACAGGTTTAATCATACTAATCATACCACCAGAAAAGACTTGGAGAATCAATGATTTTTCTACTAGCATACAAAATCATAAAACCCACTGCAGAAGTTTTAATTTTAACTTGGATACTTACAATTCTTATACAAGCACATGGAATCTTAAGCAAGAAAGTTATTCAACAGTTACCTTTGAAATAATATTTTACCTAATTATTTTTATTATGTATTCTCTAAATATAGAAAATGTATCTCCAGAATTTAAACACCAAAATGGTAAGAAACAGGAACTAGCTCTAGTCTCAAATTTAAATTAATCTCTCATTTTACATAAAAAATAAATACCCTACAACCTCTCTAAATAAAAGTCAGTGTATTATTTAAAGGACCAGATCTGCTTCAGAACAACAAGCACAAAAATTATCTCTCAGAGAAAAGCTCTGCTTAGGGGCATCTGTGTTCCCACACTTTCACCCAGCACTGTAAGCAGACCACTTGCCTTTTCATTCTTCATGAGCTGCTTACGAATTGCAGAATCCCTGCGGAAGCACAGCGCTTTGCAGCAAGGACCCAGATTGCTGAGAAGACCTGCTCTCTCTTCTTTTCGCCGAAGTGCAGCCATGTTCAGTGCTCCCAGTTCATGTTCAAAAAGGTTTTCTGCATCTAGAAAGAATTGAGATTTGCAGAGATCAATATATATATGGGATTTTTGAACAGCACCATACAGTCATATGAATTTTCTTAACGTTTTACTATTTGTACTTCTGCCTTCTAAACAATATCAATGTTTGGAAAAAAAGGGTATTTCAGTTTATAAAATAACATGAATAAATCCTTCACCATTGAAATGGAAGGAAGAATAATCTTGCATTTAGTTTCAGCACTGGAAAGCAATATTGAGACAGCAATCACTGGGAAGCCTAAAAATCAAGTGACAGCTTTGGACAGAAGACAGGGTATGATTTATGATCAGATGTGTGACAGAAGAAAGGTGTTTGCTTACCACTTGCATTAATCATAAACTAGCCCAAGTTTCACTTTGCAAAACATCAGGTAACTGTGCTAGTGTCAACACTCTTTTTATATGGCTATGCAGAAGGGAAATACAACTATCTAGAATATTTTTTTCATTTGTGGTGGATGAACCTGGAAAACAAGTCAGCACCTACCCTTCCGACTGGCTCACCTAAAGCATTTAACAGAACTCAAGATGACAGGACCAGTCCTTCAACATATTTACCAGAAGAAACAGTGTGCAGAAAGAACACTTTTAGAAAAGATGGATCCTGAGGTGAATCTTGCTCTGCAACAAGTCTGTTTCTATGAAATGCAAAGACAAAAAGAGTGCACAGGGCTGGACCAGAGCTCATTGATTTATAGCCCTTTTACAATAAATAGGAAGATTATCATGTCATAGACAAAAAAGCTGTAAAGGTACATGGCTGAGTCCAATCCAGCTGCCTCCATATAGTAAGGCTGGGTGTTCAGCAGAGAATTTAACACCTCACTCAAGATGTGAAGAACCCTGGGGAAAATACAGCAAAGAAAAAAAGAAAAAGAGCAAAGACTGCTCCAGCAGTTTGGCAGTATGAACCCAGAAGAGCAGAAGAGGACAAAGACACATTTTTTAAACTACTCAGAACGTGGATGAAACTCAGTAGTTTTTAAACAAGCTGAAAAGAAACAAGAAAGTTACATGAAATGAAGGGCGGGTTAAAGAGAACTGCACTGAAGTCAAAGACAACCTCAATGGACAATCAAAAAATGGAAATAAGTGACAAGACACAAAAAGGCCACTTCAAAGGTAACATGGACAGCTTGCAGAGTCTTCTCAGATGCCAGCTGCTTGCTGAGCATATCTGGCAAGTAAGCATGTCCATATTCTCAGAAGAACAATTGCATATAATAGAGGGCAAGTCAGCGAAAAATTTCAATACCATCACATCACATCCTACAGATTTTTGTTTCCAAAGAAAAAATAATTCAAAAATCACACCCTGAAAAAAGGTATCATTTCCCTACTTTCTGCATTTAATAGTATTACCAGAAATATTTTGATTTGTTCCTCAACAAGAACAAAGACGGGAACACCTACCTCAGAAATAAGACTGGGAGACAAATTATACCACCACGAAGTCCAGAGTGAAAATGCTACTTTTTCACTGTTAAACACACTGAGCACATGTAGCTCAGATTCATTCAGTTCTCAGGGCACTGTATTTGTGCCTTTCTTTAGATTGTATGTGCTGTGGCTGTGTAAATCTCTATACAGAGAACATTCAGCTGGCAGACTGCAGAGGAAGTGCATACACTTGAAAGCCTACTGGCAGCGTAGGAACTCTGATGTGTGAGAGACTGCACACACACACCAAAGGGAAATCAAGAGAGGCACTTCAAATCTCCCATCCTCTCCAGAGCCAGGTTCTGCTGAACCCAAGTATACAGTCCAAAGGCAGTGCTGGAGAGCCTTCTGTTATCACTAAGGACTTTATTTCTAAGGAAGCATGCAAAGATTGCTGAGATTAGTTCAGGTATCATTTTAAACAGCCACGTGGAGTGATCCCGCAGTGCAGTTGCTGTTGCAAGGAATCCCTGGTAAAAACTGTTGAAGTATACAGTGAAATTAAAGCTTACAGGGAGAGAGACACACTTCATACATTGACTGTATCAGTTTGTATGCTCAGGAAGACTCAATATTTTGATTGATTAAAAAAAAAAAAAAAGTAGGAGCTCACAATTCATACAGTTAAACAATTTAAATGGCTCAAGCAAACAGTGACATTGATGGAGATTAGCACAGCTAAAAGTTTTGGATTTTTTTTTCCCCACTTATGTGAGACTGTGAAGTTGTCAGAACAAGACAACTGCATAAATAATAATGTAAAGTGAAAGGTATTGTTTCAAATTAAGAACTAGAATTTACTGAGTAAAAAAACCCATGAGCTCCACATATACTATTATTTATAAGCCACAATTTTCTAACATTTAGATCCTGCAATAATTTGCATAGAGGTCTTACAGAAAGCAAATGTTTCATAGTCCCAGAAGAACCATTCTACTATGCAAGCTGTTGCAAGTAGCTCAACTGATTCCAGAGATGTGAAAAATTAGTATTCCTTCTCATGGAAAAACCCTGCTAACACTCAGAACTGCAGTAAACAGCACTAGTACAAGTGGTGCCTAACCCATTTATCATGCATGTCTTATGACATACACTTTGTCCAAATTCCAAACCTGTAAATCATTTTATTTCCCACTTTTAGTAGAGGTATAATATACATATTTAACTTAGTGCCTTCATTCTGATCCAAAACCCCTATCTATGAAATCTAGAAAGGATCCTTAGAATGAAAATAAGAAATCTTATTTCTTTCTTGAAATACTACTACTAATTCACTGGAAAAGATATTTAGCTTCCTAAGAAACTGCTAATACACTTTAGGCTAGGAAAGCATGAACAGTCCCACAGAAAGAATATTCCACTAAGATAAAAGCAATTTTGTTTTGTTTATTAGTCTAGACCTCCGCACCATTGCTGGAATCAAAACACTGATCTGACTAACATGCTGCTGTATCACATTTCTGTAATTTTCACACAATATTCATTATACACTTTCTGCAGTCTTTGAAACCTAAAATAATGAACTAATGCACATTTCAGAAGGACTTTTTCACCACACGAAAAAGACAGTTTAAACCCTGCAGAAGTTACCTTTAGGTTTTTCTAACACCCTCTGGCATGTCTCTTTTATTTTGGTGAAGAGCTCTGGTCCTGCCAATCGCTTGGAAATGCCAACTCTCAACATAACAGCACCTGGTGTGAATTTTAGAAGCGCAGCCCCAGGTTCACGTGGTTCTTTTGGCTGTTTTGGCATAAGACTGGACCAGTCTACATCTATAACATCCACTGGATCTGCAAAAACATTGACAGAGAATGAGTTATCACATCACCACCCCTTACTACAGCTGATTGATTTCACATGTTGTGCACACGTCTGTCTCCTGAAAGCAGTATATATATTAGATGAACATTGTTCTGCAGACCTCTTGGACCTTTCATGTAAGAATGCCAAAACTCACTTGGATGGGTGGAAAATAAGAGAAATACAAAAAGAAATAGAAATAAAAAGCTGTACGGATTAAAAAAAACCAACCCATGCCTAATATTCTGCTTTATTTTTATTGCAATCCCTTTGTGAAAGGTTGCTCAGATCCTGCTTAGCCAGCAGGTTTGGAGGTATTACTTATGCATTCAGAAAAGTCACAGTCCAACTGAATATGCTAAGATGGATTCAAATTAAATGCTCAGAAAGCTAGTTCACAGAGCCCAGACTACCCAACTGAACTTAGGACAATTAGGCAATTCCATTATTCCCAATGCACTTGGAAAGCATTCAAGCACAGACAGAATCTGCTCACAGACTGCACTCCTAATTCAGAAATACTGTCAACATCACAATAGCATTATATGCACACTGATCTAATCTTTATATTCAAATAATCACAAAAGGGGGTTGATATACTTTTACCAGGCATCTTCTCATCCTCCTGTTGATCCTCACGCTTTTCAGCATCACCTGCCAGAATTTCATCCAGTTCATCATCACTGATAGGCTCATATTCTCCAGCACCAGACCCCAGTGACTGCACATCATTAGTCTTTGTTTCATCCTCTCCTCCTACAGAGACAGATACATACTGTAGCTTTAAAGCAATCATATTTATTTTCTAAACATGGTGTACACTGCCTGAAGACAAAAAGGCTGAGCAAACTAAACTGTTAGCTTTTAGGAACAAGTGTATTCAACATAAAAACTGGTATTAACCCAGAGAAACAGTGAAGTCATTCCTCCCATACACAATGTGGTAGTTTGAATTTTACATACACTGGTCAATTTTTGGTGCGGTACTGCTCAGAGAAGGCCATTTTCACAACATACATGTTGATTATCTGATACCTGACATGTAGTTTATAATAATAAATAGTTTATAAAAATATAAGTCAGTGCCACTAAGTCTTTCAGATGCTTTAGTACATTAATCTAAAATCAGGATTCAGTCCAAAGGTCCTAAAATAAGTAACAAAACTCAGAAATACAAAAGGTAACAGGTATCCTGAATGAAACAATTATGTACAGAATTTTAGACTCTTTGTAGCAGTCACAAGAAGAGCTTTTAGAAAACCATGCCAAACTTCTTTTAGTTACCCTCCTTTCCATCCACATACTATCTGCATAAACAAGTACATGTGCTGTATGTGGCAACATATTCCTTAGGGCCTGTGAGCACAAGACACTCAAACACTGAATTTTGCAGTTCACAAAAGGGACATCCTCTCACCTCCAAGACTGAAAGATCAGACTCAAGCATTTAAAATTCCATTGCTCTGAACTCAGGCTTTATTATGGCTCTCCACCATGGGTACTAACAATGAGTTGTGCCACACAAACTGAACAGAATTTACAGGGATCCTCCTCTGCGAATGACTATTCTGATACCTTCCAGCTCCCTTAGACAGAGTGAAACTGCTTCCATTTTAAGTTTCCCCCCTGTTCTTTGGTTTTGTTTTTTTTTTTTTTTGGCTTGCCTTTGTTGGGGAAGAAAAAGTAGTCACCTCACTAACCTAAAAATCAGCAAGGAAAAAGCAAGTATAAGACAAACCAGCAGAGCATGAACAAACTACTCAGACCATCTGGCAATGCTTTGGAGGAAGCATATAGCATCTTCGGCATTATTTAAGCCCACTCCTAAAGCAAATACATTAGGTTCAAAACATTAAGACAATTTAATAATATCCTGACATATTTTGTTAAGACAATATACAACAGTAAACACCATGTACCTCCCTAACATCAGTACATCTGGAAATTTTACTTAGTTTTCTAACAAGTTTTTCCTTTTTAGAAAGGAGAATAAGGTGAACAAAATTCACTAGATTTCATTTTGTGTTTTATAACCTTAAATATTCACTGCCTGTAAGATCCATCTGCTGCATCCACACTGATGTGCCAGATTCACTAGTTCACCAGTACTACATGCCTGGACCCATTAAAATTTACTGTATTAAGAAATTTAAAATAATACAATTCATAGTTCTTAATATGTAGTTTTTAAAAATTATTTTACATTTTGAATTTCAAGTAAAAGTTTGGTAATTTCTAGACTTTTACCACTCTTATGTGGAAGTGTACTTTTATATTAATTCTGCATTAAAAACTCAATGCACTCATCAGCTGAACTGAGCAATGTAAAGAGGAGTTACAAAGTAATGAAGATAATGAAATACACTAAACCTTTAGAAAATCATAACCATGCTATATAGAATATGCTTTAATAAAATGGAATGTCATCTAATATTTTACAAAATAGATTTTCCTAAAAAAATTAAGAAATCCTAAATATATCATAACGCCCTACAGATGATAAGCTGCAGAGAATTTAGAACACAACCTTTGAAAAACAGACAAAGAATACACATCAAAACAAATATGCTGAAAGGCTAGACCTAAGAACACATTTAACAGGCACAGCCTATATGGTTACAGGTGCCCTCTCGGAAACAGGTCATGCACCCAAGAATGGCCTTTCATTACCTCTTTTCTCAACTTACACGGTACTCTCAGATTTATGCTTTTCCTCTAGTTTAAAAATAGTTAATTCTGTCTATTATAGCAAAAGCAGACTTTTCCAGGCTCATTTCAAATACTATTTTTGTCAAGTGCTTCCACTCCACAGATAATCTCCTTAAATGAAACTTTCTCAACAGGATCTCTCAATTTTAAAGACCACTTTGTGAGTAATCAGGTAGGAGACCTAAGTACTAATATTCCTCACAACCCTCTTGAGACAGCATTTGATTTAACTACCCAAATTAACAATGAACACTACAGGTAATTCTTACAAAGAATGGCAAACACAATGAGCATAATCATAACATACATCAGTTACTCTGGATTTAGACTCTTTCTTTTACGTTGTTCGTGTAAAAGCACTTCCCAACTCCCTATTCTTGCAAAGCTCAAGCTTCTAATCCATGTGACAAACTGTTAAGAGTTTGTCAGTGTTTGCCCCTTTCTAAGCACGCTTACCCCAATATCATTAGGGTCAGCAAAGTGAAGCTGCATTTTCAGCTGATATTACTGAGATCACCTCAGATAAGGTTAGATCTGGAAAGATCTATAAGATTACCTCAGGAAAGCTATTTTTGGACTACTGTGCCAAGCCATACATATGTTTCACCTACTAATCAGACAAACAGTTCTATGATAATTGGGCTCTGGCAGAAAAAAATCCCAAGAAACAGTTCCAAGTCCACAGTCTCTTTTTTCACTCAATACCTGTCACTCCCAAAATAAGAAATAGATCTTAAAATTATATGAAAGGCAGTTAAATTTTGGTGTTATCTTTTAGTAAACTGCTTTTTCAGAAACACTGCATTTTGGTGAAATTATCTCAGACAATTTATGCCTCTTTGCCTCAAGACTTCTCTAGAAATTAAGAAACAGCACTAACATAATTAACAATAAGAAAGATGCTCATCAGATTTCTCTCACTGTCTGCTTCCACAGTGGAGAAGCTGAAGCCAATAAGCCTTTCAGTAAAAATTATTCTATTTAGCACTATGCTAAAAGAGAAAGAAGAAAGTACTTGTTAGTCCAGTTTCTTTCCCAGAATAGCTCACCTTCTAGACTCTCTACCTTTTCGGCCTCATTTCCATCTTCAAAGCCTTGTAAAGGTCCTAAATCTTTGTCTGTTTTCTCCTTCTCTGAAGCCGCTGAGTCCCGGCAAACACCATCAAACTCCTTTTCATGATCTCTGTCCAGTTTTGTTTCACTGTGCTTTGTTGATTCCTTTTGAGAGGAGATGTCAAGAGTTCTCTCTCTCTCTCTTTCAGCAGGATCAGGCAGCTGTCGCTCTCTCTCTCTCTCCAGCTCCCGTCTTTTCTCCCTCTCCCTCTCTCGCTCCCGGAGTCTCTCTCGCTCCCGGCTCCTTGGCCAGTCTTTGTCCACATCTCGGTCCCAGTCCCTCTGTCTCCCCTCTCTCCTGTCTCTCTCTCGTTCTCGATCATGCTCATGTCGATCTCGCTCCTGAAGCCTTTCCCTGCTATCAAAGGACCCAGATCTGGAATGGACCTGACGATCTGACTCAGGGGAGCTTCTTCTTGAACTGTGGCTCCTTGAATCTTGACGATCTGCATAAAAGATTATATATATAAGCATGACTATGACACATAAATGTAATACCATTTTACTAGATCAAAGCATTTTAAAGATTCGGGTATGAAAATATGCTTCTCAAAAGCATCATCTTCAAATAAATAATGCTTTCACACTGCCTTAGAAGATTTAACCTTAAAAACATGAGGTAACTTTTACCGCTTCCAAAAAAGAATTTTAGTGGCTGCTTTCTACTATGAGCGAAACCAACTGAAGGTATACAATCCTAACTCAGGAATTTAGGCATAGGGGAAAAAAAAAAAAGAAAAAAAAATCACCTCAAAATTCGAAATTTTTATAACATGTCTTCTAAAAGCTAGAAATGCCTTAGTTAACAAATGATGAATTCAGAAAAAATTTCAAGCATGTAACCATGAGGAGAACAGACAGCCAAAATGTTTCTGGAAGAAGATATTTTTGAATTAATGCTGATTCAGTTTTAAAATATTTTACCTACTGTTTTTTTTTCACAGCAATTACACACATTAAAAAATGTGATTATTTTGATTTGCAATGAAGATGATTTCCATGTGCATTAAAAGTATGCCTAACAGGAACCATAAAGAAATTATCTAATTTTGCATAATTTCAGGAATTTCCATACCAAAATTAACAATAATAACAAATTTAAGATCATTATTTAGATAATCAAACTACCTCAATATTCTGTTAGCACAAGCATTTTCTCTATGAGGTTTTTCTGTCCTACAAATTACTTTATTACCTAGACATCATGAACCAAATCCAACTGAATGTTTTGGTGTAAACAAAATGGTAATCCTGCCCACTGAGAATCAGCTTTTCAAATATGTTAACACTTGCAGAAATCTTAATTCATTCTAGTTTTACAATGAAAGGCAGGCAGCACCTTCCTCTCCTGTCACACTAATTAGAGCCATGAAGAACAATTTGGGACTTGTACACAGAATGATAGGTCAGTCTCACTACAATGTATCTTATTACCTGAAGATGTACTGCGACTGGGTTCCCCTCGTTTCAACTGATCAATTCGGGACTTCCTTTCAGTGATTTCTAAGCTTTTCTTCTCCCTGTCCCTGTCCCTATCCCTGTCCCTAGAGCTACTGTGCAGGATCCTCTTCCGTGCAGTCTGATCGTCTCCACTGCGATGCGCTGACTCATTGGAGGGGGATCTAAGCCTGCTTGAGGCATGGCTCCGATTGCTACCGAGGCTGCTGCTGCGCTTCTGGTCCACAGGCTTACGGTGTGGTCCATCCTCTATAGTAACATGAGGGGCTTCCACTTTTTCTACCCTTGTCCTGTGACTTTTTCTATGGGAATCCTCAGTGGTTCTTTCTGGAACAACAATGTCACCACGTTCAGGAACATCTTCATCTGACCAGTCACTAAATGTTGTATCTTCTCTTTTTGTTGGGACTTCCGCCACTGCTTTCTCAGGTGGTGCTTCAACCAATTCTTCTTTAGTTACAGGAGGGGTTCTTGGGCCTTTTTTCTTTTTATGATGTGGAACAATTTCTTCGTCAGAAACTTCAGAATCACCCTTGGATCTCTTACGCTTTTTCTCCACATTTTTCCTTTTTTGACCTTTCTTAGGGGAAAAGACCTGGCTTTCCTCAGTTGTTGGTTCATTAGCATACCTTTCCACCCCACTGTCATCATCTTTCTTCTTCTTCGTGGCCTTTTTCTGTATCTTAGACTTCTTCTTGCTGTCATCATGCATTCTATCAGAAGCATCTCTTTCTTCAGAAGGACGGTGTCCAAGATTTTCCTGAACCCTGGACCGGGAACCTTCTGAAGCATCTGGCTGCTCTCTTTGCTTATCTGCTGAAGAAACCCTCTCTTTAAACTCTGGTTCTTCATAGCGCCGGGAACTTTCCTTTCTGTCTGATTTTCGCTCTTCTTCTTTCCAGCGGCTCTGCCGCTCCTCTGTGACGTGAGAGGGGCTGAGTGACCGGGATTCCTGGGGCCGCACAACCTGGCTCAGGAGTCTGTGCTTTTCATCTGCAAAATGAGAAAAATAACATTCTTTTCTAAATGAGAGGGAAATGAGAAAAAGAACATCCTGTTCTAAGAAGAACATTTTTTCACAGCCTTTATTGTGTAGGAAGAGCATGTGAGCATTTGCTGTCTAATGCATGCCAAAAAGTGTCCATTAAAACACATAACCCATTACTTCAGTTTGATTTCTCAGGTTTTTCTACTGCTGCAGCAGCAAAAGACAATTTCCAATTTAGCAAAAATTTATCTTACACAGAAGATGTGAAAGTCACTATCACCTCGAAGACATAACACATAGTGACAAAATGAAGATAAACAACAAATAAAGATGAAGAAAAAATGTAGTGCTCGTAAAAATATGGAGAACATTTACAAAACCTTCCCCATGTTTTTTCTGTTTAAAATTGCAAGTTATTTTCCATAGACAGAGGATAACCTGGGTCCAGCTGCAGAGAGAGCCCACTCCCACTTACTTTTGTCATCTCCACTGTTGTAAGCATCACTATCAGGAGAATGATCACGGCGACGTTTGGGTGACTGACGGGGACTTGGACTGCTTTCATTTCTGTGACGCTTCCTGCAAAAGGAACATGCACCATCAAATTTCTTTAGGATGCTTTGAGTTTATCATCAATACAATCCCTGAAGTCTAAGCACCTCATACAGAAGACATTAAAAGATGTCGTGAAGTTCTGTAGTTTTCTAAGCTGCCTTTCCAAGTAACAGCTATGCACTTAAAGGAAGTACAACACAACACTGGGGATATTTTTCATGCCTTCACTGGTAGCCTTCTGGTGTTGGAAATTTGGTAGAGCAAAGGGTAATGCATGTTCCAAAGAAATTCAATTAACGAAGTCACAAACCCTGACCTAGATAGCTGCTATTTGAATTTCAGACTTCATAATGTACCACAGTTTTCTACTACGTTTCCATTAGTGACTGTATTATTAAAGGCAAGACAATGCATGCATAAAAGGGAAAATTACATTGTCTGACTCAACTCTTAGCTCACGAGTAGTTCCATGATTCAGCACTAAAAAAAACCAGTGGAATAACTTCACCAGCATAGTACCGATTTGGGGGCTACCAGCATGTGCCACACAGATGCAGGGGAGACAGCTCCAGACCAAGCCTATGAATAAACAGAATGTCTTCTTCCTTAAAATACTCCTCTGCCTACTAACTTACCAAATTCAACAGTAAAAGACTGCCTGTTTCTTTTTCTTTGACTGAAATAACATTTAGATGCACTCACTTGGATTTTCTTTCCTCGTGGACATCTCTTGAGCCTCTTTCTTCTCGAATATCTTCTCTCTTATCCCTGCGATCTTCCCTTCCTTTTTCTTTGTCATCCCAGTCTCTCTGGCGGTCTCTTTCTTTGTCTCTGTCTCGACCTCTCTCCCTTTCGCGCTCCCGCTCCCGATCTCTCTCTCGTTCTCGCTCCCTTTCTCGTTCCTCCCGCTCTCGCTCCCGCTCCTTCTCCCTCTCCCTCTCTCGTTCCCTTTCCCTGTCATGGTCTCTGTCTCGGTCCCGCTCACGGTCCCTGTCTTTGTCCCGCTCTCTGTCCCTCTCCCGCTCCCGAGCACGATCTCGTTCCAACTCTCTTTCTTTCTCCCTCTCTCTTTCCCGGTCTCTTTCTCTTTCTCTCTCTCGGTCCCTCTCCCTTTCCCGCTCTCTCTCCCGGGCCCTTTCATCTCTCCTGTCATCAGACCGATCCACCCTTCGCTCCTCTCTCCTCTCGTCCCGCTCGAGATCATCACTCCGTCCTTGGTGCCGTACCGGTGAGCTTGCTCTCTGATCTGCAAACAGAATCAGGTTTGATTACCAAGTGCTAAACAGATAAACACTGCTTCCACTGCACTAATAAAAAAAGAGCCTTTGTCTTGACAATCTAGATCTTGATTTGCATTAAATGAAAAGCAACTCCATGCAGAAACTTGAATATTCCCTTTGGGGAGGAAGGAAGGAAGACAAAAAGCAGAATTAATTTCAAAAGAATTTTTCAACATTTAGGAAGTGGGCTTTGCTTACTTAACCGAAAGTTGCCAAAAAAATTTTAAAATTTCTACCAGATTTTTCTGAATGGCTTCGAAAGACAAATGTATGCCTCATAATGTAGCTATTACTATTGCCTTACCCAATGATTCCAAATCTGGTATGAGATCTTAAAAAGCTGGGAATGGCATGCATAAGAAATGTTAAGGCTTCTGTACAAAGATTTTACTTCTGAAATCTATTAGGAGTCAAGTGCTTTACAAGGACTCAAGTTATTTATAACATAGAGTAAAAGTTTCTGCAAAATTAGGATACTGGTTTGTCTCTTCACAGAACAGATCCCAGCACAGAAACACACAACTGAACCTACAAGACAGGGAGAGGCACAGATGAGATAGGGGAAGCAGAGCTGCCAGAAGTTTTCATTTGTGTTCACTGCAGAGTCTTACAGTTTAGAATCTGAGTTTGCTGTTGTTCAGACAATGGATTAGAGTCAGAGGGAAAACTAAACATGTAGAAAATGACTGATCCAGAAGGACAGTGAAATCTGATTTGTCCAATTGTATTTACTCTCCACAGACATACCTATGTATTTGTCATTGTATTTTGGATAGTTTTGAGTATTTCTATAAGTTTCAACTACTTCATAGCAATTTCTATGCTCACGTTAGTAGTATTTGAGCCACAACAAATCAATAAAACAATTTTCCTACAACATATATATAAAAACACTATACAAAAGAGGGGAAAAACGGCATGAACAGAGATTGGTATTTCTTGGTCCATTACTCTGAGTCTGAGTGCACTTCCCTGTAAATTGAGACAATGTCCACTAGGCGTGAGCAGGCAGAGTTTGGACAGAAATAAATCAATAAAACATGCATTTCCATCAGTTTAATCAATTTTCATCCCTGAGTGAATTAACAATGATTTAGTGCTCTCCTGTTACCATGTAATATTAAATGTAAAGCTCAGTGACATTTCTGCCTTTTTAAAAAGGTAAACCATCAATCCATGCAATCAGTTCCATGAACAGGTTTCACATTCTTTTAATGGGGCCTACAACACTGATTTACTCTGCATACCAAGTATTAGATTTTTATAAAAAAGTTCTGTAACTCCTATTTGTTATGTCAGTTTTGGTGACAAAACATCCACATCAAAGTCTTATGTGAATCAAACACTGCAAGTGTATTACACAGTTAAATGCAGACAGTCAGCACTTCTTACATGACTTTATTTTTTGAAGTACTGTTCCAGTGTTTGTTTGGAACACTCGCATATTTGCCTTAGTTGAATAAAGACAGCTCAAATTTGCAAGCTTGCATTTTAAAATCATAGTCCTTGCATATCACAGAATCAAAATCTACCTCAATTTTTCTCAGAATGACAGGTATTAAAACTGAAGTCTAATTAGGGAAACTGTCTTGAGTTGTAACTCTGGGGACTTACTATTACAAAAAGTGATCTAAGTTTTTAAGGAAGAAGACAACAAATTTTGAATTTACACTCTATATTTTTCCCCCCAAAGGGAAACACAACCCATTCAAAGCAACTTCCTTCCTAGAAATTTATTTTGTTGTGATTACATGCTTTTATTTCCAAGGTTTTTTCTGTTGGTTTGGGGTTTTTGTTTTGGCTTTTTTTTTTTGAGGGTGGATGTTTGTTGTTTTTTTTAATAAATTAAGAACTTGCTAGGATATGAAGGGCACAGAATTATATGATATATATCTGTAAGATTTATTTGAGCTGGGAAGGTGAAAAGGATGAAAGCCAGATTGCAAAAGCCAACCCCCAGGACACGTTCAGTCTTCAGGATTTTTCATCTGACATGAAAAAGGAAGCCTGGAGTTTAGGTCTGTTGAAATCCTGCCTTGAAGATGAGAGAGAAGCTGAAGCAGAGCCTTTCACGAGAACAAGCAACAACAGATCTGTTTCAATAGGCTAAAAAGTATCTTTTGAAGTGGCATACAAAATAGCTGTTTGAAAAACTGAAATTACACAGCAGCTTGAATGTATCTATCACCTGTAAATCAAAACTCAAGACAGAAAATAACCCACTGTAATTTTATGTTTAGTCTTCACAGCTCCTCTTTTAATTTTCACACAATTTTCATTTCCCTGACTCCTGTTCTCTTAATTGGTGAGCAATACAAATGTATTCCAGAGTGTAAGCTGGTACTAAGCTCCCTCAAGCCAAAACAGTGCACTTTCTGGTACAGAAGTCTGACATCTGGCATACTATGTTAAAATAAGTCTTGCATGCAGTTTTCATGATCATTGGTATCTGTATCAATACTTAGTTAGTAATTATGGACAATAGCAAAGCACTCATCACTATTAAACTAACCAGACAATAAATATTTGAATTAAGCATAAATTTAAACTGTCATTTACTTTAGTAGCAAGTAGTCCATAATTGTCAGTCTAATTTAGGCCTTCCCCAAAACACACTCAAGCAATTTACAGAACAAAAGCATAGTGTTTCTACACAGGCAAAGAGAATCAGAACGAAACACGATCATGACTCTAAGCTTAACAGGCTTTTGAACCATGAAGTGGAGGAGGAGGCAAAAACATTTTACAATGAAGTCATACAATGAAATCCCTTGAAGTTTAGCTTGTTTGAATAATACTTGGAAGAATAAATACAGAAGATGCCAAAACCTAGCCATAGGGCTGGAGAAAAGGTGACAGCATTCATGCACACAATGCCAATGAATGATCTTTAACAGAAGTTATCTTCTATCAAGGATAGGAGTAGTGTCAGTGTGTGGTGTCAGATGAGCTATTTACGAATCAGTGTGGGAGCAGAACAAGGTAGAAAAATGAGGGAAACACACACATTCATACTTGTACATTTGACTACAGATGTATGAGTAAAAACAAGACATTAAAATACCTCTTTCTCTGTTGTCACGTCTATCCCGTTCACTATGTCTTCTTTCAAAGGAGGAATCCCTTGCTTGATCCCGACTGTCGTAGCGATCCCGATCAGCGTAGCTACTCCTCGATTCCCAGCTGTCGTGGTAGTTCCCACTACTGCTGTGACCATCAGCCTGGGATCCTCTAGTCCCCCGACTTCCTAATGGAGATGGAGCAACGCAAAACATGAGCTTCCACACATAAGGAAATCCACTGATATTTTATACCAACTGATGTATTAACATCTAATAAATTTGAATTAGCTGTTCACGGACTTAAGATTGCAACATCAAACTCTACTTAACCAACAACTCAAATTTCGTATGTTTTAACTGTTTAAAGTTATTATTTGCAAAATGCAAAATCAAGACTTTCTAAATCCCCATGCCCTGGTCATAGTACGAGGTCTCTTGACTAGAAGTATCAGTCCAAATGCCAGTTCACAATTGTTCTGAATAGGCTGTAAGCTAACAGTGCATCAAGAATAGGCAGAGAAAGCAGAGGTCATTCTCCCTGTAAAAACCGTACACAATTTCCCTAATGAAAATGTCACAACAAGCCTGAGAAAGCAAAATAAATTATAGATTATTAAAAGTTTTTGTTATTTATTACTATTATTAATACATCAGTCTTCAGAAATGATTTTAAAGAATAAAGTCACACATTTTGGAAATTGGATGAGGCAGGGCGGCGAGGCAGGGAGAGATGGGTGTGTGAGAAATGGTTTCCAGGCACCTAAGATATGCAGTTGTTTTTGAAAGAGCTTAAGAAACCTGCTGCCCGGTGCTTTGAGATGCACTACCCCCTATGAATTTTCCACTACATATCAGCTTGTTGTGTTTGTAGCAATGGGAAAACCTAGGGTTGCAGAAACATTAAACAGAGAGAAGCAAGGGTTAGGCTTTGTTTTAAAATGGGATGGCAGAATACCAATGTCATGCCACTTGAATGAATGGAGAACACAGAAGTGCTATAAATTTCAACAACAGTTCTAATTTAACAACAACAGAATTGAACACAGCTTTAAAAGCATGAACTACTTGGCAGTACTTGCATATCAAATATCAAACAAGGCACTATGAATGCAAATACTCAATCTTCAATGACAGGGACACATGGATTTTTTAAATTACGCAATACCTTTGTCAGATAATTCTGGACCTCTGCCTCGACTTCTGCCAATTCTATCACTTCTGCTCTCATTTCTGGAGTCACTTCTGGAGTCATTTCTTGTTTCAGCACGAGAGCTCTCCTCTCTGCCATGGGATCTTCCATAGCTGCGCAAGTCATCCTGATACTGGTCATCCTTTTTATGGGCATCACGACTCTCTCTGTCTCTGTAGTCATGGGAGTCTCGTGTGGAGCGCGAGTCTCTCTGGTCACGACTGTCTTTGGTATCCCTGCTATAATCCCGGGTGTCTCTGGAGTCTCGAGTGTCTCTGGATTCCCGTGGCTCCCGCCGATCTCTGGTGTCTCTCGTGTCCCTCCGATCTCTTCCATCACGAGACTCTCTGTCATCCCTGTGATCCCTGGAGGTACTCTGCTCTTGGTCATAATCACGATCATCTCTTGTTTCTCTTTCTTTTTCTCTTTTCCCTCTTGTTTCTGCAAAACGTTTGAAAGAATGTTATATACCTGGCTTAATCTGAGCAAGCAAACATTTAGCACACAAATAACACTAAAACAACATACTCAAAGTACACTTGCTGAATCAAAATGAACACATAAGCAGGACAAGATCATGCTGGGTTATCTATCTATACATTTAGTAAGTTTTAACGATCTTATTCTGAATATGAATCTCTACAGATATTTACCTATTCAAAACACAGTAAGAATAATAAGAATAAATGTGAAACATACTAAAGAGCAAGTGCACTTCAATAATTTTAAGGCAGGATCATTACTCATTCATAGATTCCTCTTATTTTCTACACACACACAGAGACACTTCCAAAACATTTGTGGTATATTTAGACCACTTGTAAGGCCCCAGTGCCCTGCTAAAATCTGCTGGTTTGAGTTTGGGGGGTCTGTTTTGTTTTGGGTTTTTTCTATTATAATATTACTACTACAGGAAGGTAAGTTTACAGCCAGTCTAATATAGAGCCGACATATGCACTCTTCTAATCTGTCTCTCGAGGCAAACAGCATGTTTGCTCATCACATATTACCCAAATAGACGGAATGACTCCTTCTTTGCACACATCTCACTTCATGTCAATTACAAAGACAATAGAAAGCAATCAGTGGGGACTGGATTTGGGCACCTCACAGAAAAGAGTAATAGTTACTTAGGTGTAGCCTGCTGTGAAAATCACCTTCTTACTGACACCACCATTGCATTACAGAAAGAACACCGACACAGATACCTACAAGCACCTTTACAATTAGTTGAGCCTACGTAAGCAGTTCTGCAGGGGTACGTTATTACACACAGTACCTGCAAACAGCACCACCAGCACGGCCAGAGTAAACACAGCCAGTATTTTCTTCAACCCCTAGGCACTGGGATCGGTGCACACAATGCCAGAATTTGAAAATCAAGTTTCACAAGGCTATTTGCAAACAAATAAAAACAATTCTGAAGTGCTATTTTCATTCATACCATCCCGCCTTTCGTGGCGCCTGTCGTGAGACTGTGAAGTCCGATCACGATCGTGTCTTCCCTTGTCTCTTCCAGGAGATCGGTGTCTCGAAGGACTTCGTTTCCTCTGAGGAGGAGAGGAAGAGTGTGGGGGATAGGGGGAAGATGACCGCCTTGCAGGCGGGGAAGCTGTCCTTTGATAGGATGGAGAAGGAGTTCTTTTGCGGTGTGGGGAAGGAGAATGTCTTTGAACAGATGAGCCTGACTGCGAGGACGAGGAGTGATGTCTGGAGGATATGGGAGAATGATGCTGACCTGATGGAGAAGCAGACCTGCACGGAAGAGTTAAAACAGGCACATGTGTAATAATTTGACTTGAAAGGTTCTTGACATACCATACAAAAAAGCAATTAAAATAATTTTTGTATTTGCTACCCTCTGATTGCTCAAAATATGTGCTGTTTCTATAAAACATCAAACTTCGCTTCCCTCCAGGGTGCCAAGTATATGTTTTCAAAATATGCTTATCTTTGAATTATTATTATTTATTTAATACCCAGGAAAAATCTGTTCAATCAAAACTGTATTACATAGCTACCAGAATGTAGGGGAAGGAGGAGTCAGAAAAAAAATCATTATCATCTTTCCCATTCCTAAACGAGAACCATTGTTTTCTTCAATAGAAAATAATTTTTGGAGTTCATAATAAAATTACACAGATAATTTTTACAAGGTGTAACTAAGATTTTTTTGTTTACAACAGCATTGAAATTTTTTTGACAAAGCAACAGTGTCTCCCTCCTTATACACATCTAAACACCTTTTATTGTAAGGACTGATCTTTAAACAGTTCTTAGATCCAGAAAAACCATACGCATACCTACTTAAAATGTTAGCCAACGTGAATATTTACACAAACATGGAAAACTCACACCTGATAGAATAAAAAAATGTATACAAAGTATTTCTGATCTTCGAAATTCTGTCACCAACTAAAGAGAATTTACACAACAATAAAAATTTCCTCATAATATGACTAACATGGACAAAACCACACTTCAAGTCTTTAGGCTCAGTAGTGGGGTATTTTTCCCCTTATCAGCATCCAAGTAACTTGCAAGTATCTTTTCTCATGAAATATATACTGTCCTTAACTCCAACTGCCTTCTACTTCACAATACTCCAGAGATGATAAGGATAAGAGTGGGAGTTAACAGCCACACTTGGACAACATGTCATCAAAAATCTCACTGTTCCTGAGGAAACAAGTAGCCTGCATCCCTCTAAGATGACAATTCATATGCAAATTAAACAGATAACCTGGAATTAGTAGTCAAATTTCCAAAGCAGTCAACGTAAAATTCTGTCAGGGCTAGATATGACTGACAGAATCCAAAAGACTTTCATGACTTACTGTCTTTAAACTAAGACTACATTTATTTTTCCCTGTGAAATCATTATTTTGAGACACAGAGTTACCAAGATTGGCTTGCATGGAAGGCTTTCAATGGTATGGAGACAAAATATTTCATATACCCTTCCCTGCTTAACATTCCCTTGCACAACATTTGGTGCTTGCTCACTCCCCCCCACCCCCCAACCCCAGCAGGGTGGGGAGAAGAATGGGAAAAAAGTAAAGCCTGTGGGTTGAGGTAAGAACAGTTTAAAAACTGAAATAAAGTAAAATATAATCATGATGGTAACAATAATAGCAATCAAAAGGGAGATAAGAAAAAGAGAGAGAAAAAGAGGAAAACCAAGAGAAATGGTGATGCACAACATATTTGCTCACCTCAACTGATGCTCAGTCCCTGAGCAGTAACTGGATGCTTCTGGCCAACTCCCTCAGTTTATACACTGAACATGATATTCCATGGTATGGAATATCTTCTTGGCCAGTTCAGGTCAGCTGTCCTGGCCATGCTCCCTCCCAGCATTATGTGCACCTGCTCACTGGCAGGGTGTGGGAAACTGTGGTAATCATTACTAAAACATCAGTGTATTATCAGTATTCTCATGCTAAATCCAAAACACAGCACTGCAGTAGCTACTAGGAAGAAAATTAACTCAACCCCAGCTGAAACCCGGACACTGGAGTAAGTTAAGAAACAGGGAAAAGAGTACAGAAGAGGTATTTTGCAGACTCTGTACTACTGCTCTAAGAACTCTCTTCCCTATGAAGAATCCAATATAGTAAAAATGTCCATCAGTCACATAAAACAATCCAGTGCTGTTTCAGCTGAACCAAGTCACCACAAAGGCCAAACAGTTTGCTTAAAACTCTTTGGATTGCTGAATGGATTTGTTTTATTTTGCTTGCTTTATCAGGATGCAGAAATATGTATGACATCTGGAGCTTCCCCCACCCTTCAACAGAGGTGCAGAAAATAAGAATGCTTTGCTCTCCATTATACAAACACGGGACTACAGCAGTATTTAGCACTGCCATTCTAAATCTGAGCTTACACTCATTCAGGCCAAAATAAGGAGCCTACTCCATTTTTAATGGGTGGTAAAACATTTTTTTCAAAGCCCCAAGAACTAACAAATATGATACCTTCCCTAAAACTTCCTGCAAGAAGCTTCATACAGCATTATTTAACCAGCTGTAACTGCTTCTCAAGAAAGATGTGCAGAACCAGGACCTGTGTATCACTTTTACCTATTCTAGAAAAGAGAAACTCTGCCTGTTTCCCATCTCAAAAGTAAAAGATATTCCTATGTTCCACTTCTTAAAAAGAGGAAGGTTAGGGAGGTAGAAAGCTCCTGAAGGTTCACAGACGCACTGTATCTCATATCAGATTTCTGAAGCTCCACCTGAAGGCAAAACATTTGAGAGGAACTGATAAACAGAAACTTTCACTGTGAATTGTGTTCTTGACGTGACTATAGATACTCTCCATGTAGTAACATTGCAAAAGAACAAAAAGTCTCAGAGCTCAAGTGTTTGAGGCACAAACATTCACAACAGGCACAAAAACAAGTAGTTAAACCAAGAGAGGAAGTTTCCAAACCATAACTATTAAAGGAAATGAAAACCACAGAATTGACCTCCTACCTGCGAGAGGGTGAGAAGTTATGTTTGTGAGTGGTTGACTTGGCTGGAGCTCGGGAGGTTTGCTTTCGCCTTGCGGCAGGTGGTGAGTACTCCCTGGAAGGGGAAGAATTACTGCCAGAGTGATCTGCAGGACTAGGAGAACGTTTCTGTCTACGGGAGCTTTCAGATGGATCTCTGGGAAACATAAACAAAGCTTGTTTAACAAGGCTAAGACGGCATTAGCACATTTCTAAGAAATTACAGACACCTCCAAGAAAGAACCTGTGATTACCATATCAAGAGCCATGTTATACAGTCATTTGTTCCACCTATGATTTAACATATGAAATTACCTTAAGCTAGCAAAACTCAAGAATGCAAGATATGCACTAAATTTCTTGCTACACTGGACTTTAGAACCAAAAAAAAAACCCTACTGAAATTTTACCTAACATTTCATGTGGTGGTAAAACAGAATTCTTACCAGTGGAGAACTATTTACTACCTTATTATAAGATTTTTGTAATATCAGAACTTTATTTAAGCAGCTTCAAGCTCAGACACATTTTTACAGGCTAATCCCAGTAGCAAGTGAATGAAAGTAATCTGCCAAAACTTTCAACTATTTCACTGACTGTACCTCATAGAGATTTGACATTACAACTTCATTTTTTATTATGTAGGGAAAAAAAAAGACAACAATCCAACACTGAAATGTAAGGCTGTAGTCACCACAGCAATACCTGGTTATAGTACAATGATAAGACAAGTACTGTCTTGATGCTTTCAGCACTATCTAGAATGTTCTTTTCTACTGCTTGCAACTTCCTTCCAGTAACAGAGTGTGCAATCATGAGGGAAATAAAATACTTTCAAGTAAGTATGGTGGAATTTATTTAATCAATTAAAAATACATGACTGACTGCTCTTCCAATCCTTAGTCTGCTATGCCAGTTACAAAGACGTAACAACAGGTACCCGACTTTCAAGAAAATATAGGACATAAAAATGCAGATCATGTATCTTTCAGCTTAAGTGGATGTGTATGCTCCAGGAAATAATGGAATATTCATAGTAGCCCACCATTTTTTTTTAATATATAAATACGTATATATGCAAAAGTGAAGCAATTCTAAAATGTCAGTAGTCTTTGACTTTAACCTACTTGAAGATTAGGAAGCGTTTAAATGCACACTGCCAACTTTTCAGAAAAGCATACAATCAGACCAGTGAATGACTTCAATAAAGGTTTTGGCAAACAACCTGTTCCACTGGTGAAGATCCAAATTCTTGAGAAGTAATGAAGCTTTCTAAGGAGCATTTTACAAACTTACGAAGTTATGCAATTAAAACCTACCAATCTGTTAGTTATAGTCTATCAATCCATCTACATAACACACTGAAAATACTTCATTGAGTACTGGAAAGGTTGTTGGCAAAGTATGTGATGCCACCCTTATTATTCAGTGTTCTATAGAAGATAATTTTAAAAGCAAGGTTACAGTTAAAAGCCCGTAATGCAACATAACTTACCTCTGCTTCTCTTTTTTTTCCTTGTGCCTTTCAAAGTCACGCCCTCTCTCTTTCACGTCCCTTGCCTTTTCTTCTGAACGTTCTTTTGCTTTATGTTTTTCTTTGTGTTTTTTCCCCAGGGGAGTTTCCTCGTGTACCGGAGGAGGAGGGCTAGGGGTACGAGGACCTTTCTTTTTACTCTGGGTACTTTTAGAACTCCTAGTGAAAAATTAATAGGGTGGGGGGGGGTATAAAAATGAAGAGTTGACAACTATTTCACACAATATTTTCTCAGACGCTGACAGGAAAGTTGTAACATAAAAGGCCTGGAGGCTTTTAGGATGGGATTTACCAACTCCCTTAGCAAGCACCATTCAACAGCAGAACTTGACAGAAAGATGAATAGAGATGGTAAAAATTTATGTTGAGCTCCTCAATTTATAGCCTTTTTTTCCTACGGAAGTGAACAAAAATAGGAATTGCTCTTGCTCAGACAGAACCAGTTTTCAAAGATAAAATGCCCTTACATGAACTGTGTACATCAGAAGACAAAAACCATACAGTACCTTGTCTGTTTATACTCCCATTTCTGCAATGCAATATCCCAACCACATACACAAAATTACTTGAACGAACTACTCATGTTTTCAATTTAATGTTAACTACCTGACCGGATGAAGCATCTAAACATTCTTGAGTATGCATCTCACAATATGAAACATTATGTATTTTCCGCATAATTTACCACTAAGATAAATCCTATCAACTAGGTATCACTGCATATGTCAGTAGTATACCAGCACATGCTGTACCATTCCTGCAGCAGAAACAATGTCCTTCTACCCCTATTTAAAAGGGGATTTTAACAAATAGGTTAAATAGGGGATTTTACCAAACACAGATGTGTCTGGTTACATTGCTGCAGTCATTTCTTTCATATCTAAAAGCTGCAAACAACAACTCAAAATGTCTTGTGGCCAGCAAGAACTTTAGAAGCAGGTTTGGAGATTGAGTCTGGTGGCACAGCATCCAGTTAAAATCCTGTGATATTTTATCCTTAATTCTTCCCTGCTCCTCCACATCCCTCACTTCTTATCTTCTCCTGAATTCTGAGAAATTCCCTGCCTTGAAAGTCGCACATTATATCTTAAACAGTAATATACAATACCAACAGAATGTGCAGTTGGTCAAATTTTAACCACTTCAATTTAGAGAGGCTGCCTCACAGGCTGCAGCATTTCAAACAAAAGTGTTTTCCACTTTTCAATGGTTTCTATTTTCTCATCATCTCACAAAGCTTCTGGAGATTCAAAGAGAAAAGATCTGCTTGTAAACCATGAAAATAATCAATTGAAAACTACATCCATATGACAATTATCTGCATAAGATGATTCACAATGCACGATTTAGAGATCTTCTCCTAAATTTATGTAATCAAGGGCACTGAAAGGAAGGAAGATGAAAAATATTATTTATGAAAACTCCAGTAATAAATGTAAGTGTGGCTCTCTGTTCTCACTCTCTTGAAAGATGCACCTACATACTGACCTCTGCTGCTCCAAAAGTGGTGAAGACACAGTAGATGCTTTCTTATCTTTCTTATTAGCTGAAGATGATGATTTGGGACTGGATCTTCGTTTTGGAGATTTGCTGGACTTTCGTGGTGATGGTGATAATTTAGATCTAACCACCTCTGGAGAAATCTTGAGGGAAAGAATAAAATTAACCAGTAAGATACTGATGCTCAAAAGTGTAACTGTATGCTGATATGTGTGTCAAACATGTAAATTCAGCAACTGAGAGAGTATGAGAACCATGTACATCTCTACTTCAACCTCATCACATTGTTTGCAAAGAATAGCATAAAAGGAAGACAATAGATAAAGTGCAGGAGGAAGAGAAGGTGATGCACTCTGTAATACGTTACAAAAGCTGTAACTTAAGGTTTAAAATCAATATGCTCACTAACTAACTCACTCACATTTGTCTGAAAAAGAAAGACCTTAGAGGATTTTTTTTTTTCAGTCTTTCCCAAAATGTTAGAGTTTCTAACACCTACAGCTTTGTCTCTGTCACTCTATTCTGTTACTACAAGGCAAGCTGGAAAATGAGATTGGGAAATGCCTTGTATTTTCTTTTACCTATCTTCTCCATTACAGATCTTACTAGTTTTGTATCACTAAAATGCATTAAATCCTACTCATTTAATAGCTGACTTCAAAAAGAAGAAAACTTGGTTACTGTGCTGGATGACTGATCAGATACTCACTTCAAGTACTGAAGTCACATACTAATTACATAGGTGCCAGTTATTTCCTATCATGTAACACAATAGTGCATTGGTAGCCCAAAAACTTTAAAGTCTTCTGGGAAACAATTAGAACCCTTCATAGAACCCTATGAAGTGGCTGATGACTTTTTTTATTTCACGTTTACATAATACAAACCTCTTTTTTAATTACTATTTCCTCTCGTTTCTCCATGTTTTCCTGCTCCAATTTCATGAGTTCTCTCTGAATCTTTTGGCGCTTCATTTCCAAAGACAGCTCATGATCATAATCATAATTAACATCTCCATTATCAGAGTCTTTATTTGAAGAAAAAAAAAAGTAAATAGATTAATAGACAATTTCTTATGAAAAAATACAACAGTAAGATTTAGCATACTAGATGGCAACCATAAATATTTCCATGACCTTTAAGCACTGCATGAATGGACCAAGGAATGAATGCCAAATTTCTTCTCCAATTCTGTATGCAAACCTGAAGTAATTCCAGTTAGTTCCATACAACCTGAAGTTAAACTCTTACACTTCATTAAAAATAACACCTTAACTTCTTTAATGGACATTCATCTGAGGTAGCAAGGGAAAAACAGTAAACCACTTCATATTTAAATAACAAAAAAAATTAAAACTGTGTCGTCACAAGGAGTGAATACATGTAGAGCAGTAGTTAACTGGGGAACTAACATGAAACAGATTCATACAGTGATGCACAATACTAGAGGGGTTTATTTAATACAGTGTCTTACAAATCAATTGAAACACTTAATTACAATTAATGTAAACACTGATTTTAAAATAAGAGAAGAGTTCTGTATTAACCCTTTCACTGGATAAACATACACTTCAAGAGTTTACATCTGGTTTTACAAAATTATCACTCTTTGGTTTTCACATTAGAAAAAGTGCTATTTCTCTCATATTTTCATTAAGTCATGGACAGTTAATATCTTAAGTTTCCAACCTGGCAACTGAAATCTTACTGAAAATTGAATTTACTCACTCTGCTTATATTAATTTTGTTTATGGCTATTTAAGTCTAATACTCAAAAAGCATTTTGGGAAAATATCTGTCAGAGAAATGACAACTTCATTAAAAAGTTATTAGTTTTTACTCCCTTCCTACATATGGGAACTACATAAAAGGGTTTGCAATAACTACACTCAGTCTACAAATCGCCTTCATGTGTCACGAATGCATGGGAACAGTCCAGAGAAAGGTGCAGTTCCCAGTAGCATAGGTTCTTTCCAGTCTATCCATGTACTTATATAGCACTCAGTAGAAATGAACAGACAGTAATTCTCCTTCATCCATATACCGACAATTGACACTATTTTGAAAAAAAAAAGCTGAGTTCTCAAGATGAAAAGTCTCACTGTCTAAGACTTAACACATTCATACCATATGTTTATATAGACCTTGTGGTTTCTATGTTCCAAACTTTTTTGAGTCAGGTTTTATTTCCATGTATACATGCCAGAGATCAATTTTTCTTAAAAGTGTGTAAAAAAAAGTCTACAAATGAGTGAATACATATATTGGCTACTTTTCCATTCCAAATGCATTCCATGTATTGTGCTTAAGACACAGCAAAACAGGACCTGCAACACTTTTAACACACAGTGTATTGAAAAGCTCCTTAGTTATTGACATTTCCAAGGAGCTCATTCCTACAACCTGCAGTGAACTTCATTGCAAATATCTTCATTATATGTGAATTCCCTCAGATGGGATCAGAGCTGCCATTTTTTTCTTGCAACATTTTAACTACTTCTGAAAAACAGATGCTTAGAAAACGACAGAAACACCACAGTTCAGTGATGTTTCAGCAAAAATGAAACCACCAATAAGTACTAAAGTACCTCCAAACCCAAAAACTCCCATCCACCAACTCATACAGAAGTGACTACAAAGGTAATGCAAGACACTTAGCATTCTTCAAGTATTTTTAGAACATAAGTATGTCACTGATGTCCACCTTCAACCATTGTTATATGCATTCTAATGGAAACCTTGATAGCGACAGTTTACACCATTACAAATTATGCAACAAAAACAGCTGACTTTTGATTTCAAAGGATTTGCACTTTCTTCTCAGACTGACAAGTTCCAAAATTACTTTAGATGCAACTTGGATTCATTTAGTGACCTTAATGTGAAAGATTCACCATGAAGTAGACTATACCTAAATTCCTTGTTGCCTGAGTGGTTAAAAGAGGAAAAAAAAAAAAAGCCTGTGGTTTTAAGCTAGTTGATTTAACCACTGTAGCAGTCCAACTCAAATAACTTGTTAGTTCTCCTCAAAAAAAAAAATATTAACAGCTACTGTATGAAAGTATTCTGCTTAGAAAGTAAATCTTGAAGCATTCCACTTGGCACAGAGCTCAGAAATCTCACAGCTCTTTAAGGTGTCAGGGGACTGTCAGTTCAATACCTTATACGTACCTTCTCTATTTGTTTCCCAATCCCCATTTTCCTCTTCGCTTTCTGGTGTTCGCTCCTTTGTAATTTTGATATCCTCCTTTTCTCTATGTCTTCCTCGTGAAGACTCTTTCTATAAAGGAAAAAAATGCCACATTAGAGTAAACAACTTTATTTTAAAAGAAGCCTGAAGAAGCAGGTGTATTTTACATGGTATTTTGGCTGGGATTTTTTCATAGTACAAAAAGCATTTTCCCCTTTAGCCTGTTGAACAAATATCTTCCTAAACAAGCAGAGACTCCACAGGCTACATGTTCTAATGCAATTTCACATAATCAGAATGCAGATAGCAGATGAGGAAAAGAGAAGAAAGGATTCATAAAATAGGAAGGCTTAAAGGCAGGGCAAGTAGGCACCGAAAGAAGAGATTAAGTTCTAAAGCCCAGAAGTTTAATGAACATTTAAAGAGTATAACTTTAACAGCTTGAGCAAGAATTCTCGGCTGTAAATAAGAATATTTACAGGCAAGGCAGATGAGCCTCAGAAGTGGAACCATTTAGCTCTTCAGAGGATAAAGAATGGGGGCGGGGGGGTGGGGACAGGAGATAATAAATAAACCCAGAGACCCTTGGCTGGCAGAAGGGGAAAAAATTCTAAAGCAACACAATCGAATCAAGTTCCATTGACAGCTTTGTGTTTGACTTTCACTGTCTCCAAGACAAGTCTAACTAATGCAGTAGCACCCATTTCCCATATGGTGGATGGTCCTGTGAACACCTAAGAAAGCCAGAGACTATGCTTACAAGAAAAAAAGATAATTTCAAGTCAAATGATGCTGTGCTGCTCTTGTGCCCTTGCTAAATTCCAGTATAAAGCTACATAGTTGCACCTCAGCATCTGCTGAAGCAACATTCTCTGTATGATGTACCTGGGCTCAAGTGGAATACAGGACGAAGTTTCCTCACTACTAGCAAAAGAAGAAAATTCAAGCTTACAAGTATCTCAGGTTAATATATTAAATAGGAAACCAGAACAGCAAAATCTGTCCCATAGTCCTGTTGTTCTCAGCTCACATAGTGCCCTCTTTTGTTTTTCTGGGGATTCTTTCATATTGGTATGTGGGAGAAACACCAAGAAAAGGAGATGCCTGAGAATTTCACTAGCTATTCCTTACTGGGACTTAGATCTTAATTTAAAACCTTAACATCACCTTAGAAACACATTAAGGAAACAAAATAAAATTGCAGACAGCCACTCAAAAATGAGTAAAATTCAACTATTCCTTTTTATTCAGCAACAATGTTAGAAACTTATCTCTAGTTTAATGATGAAAATCTCTAAAATTATACAGAAGGTCACAACTTACTGAGTTATGTTGGTTGCTGACATCAACTGCAGACAAGTCTACATCCACTAAGCCATTGTCTCAACATGCACTAAAGACATTCAGTCTAAGGGCCAGAATTCTACTATGCCCCAAAGCAAATTACTTTAAAAGAAAACTACTCTGATGAGATCTGAAAATCTCTAAGTATAACAAGCCTTCCCTTCAATCATTCTTTTCTTTTGGAAGACTGTTCTTATTTTTCTAGCCCACCCTCCATGAAGGCCACAGCTGTTTTACCGAGCTGTATACTTCTGCCATATACTTAAACTAAGTCCTATAACATAAACTAACAAAACCATAATTTCTTAAATATGAATACTAGCTTCTATTAATTCAACAGTAGCTCTTACTAGCAAACAGAAATACGAACACTAGGACAACCTCTCTATGCCGATTTAAAAAAATCTCCCAAAGACAATTCATCAAATACCTTGTCATCAAAGAAGGTGGAGCAAGTCAATGCTTCAAGTTCAATTTAACAACCCATGTTAAAAATACTACACAACCTGTATGCATCATGCCTACCTCCTCAAACTTACAAGCCAATACAAGCATCTTGAAAGAGCTTGTATTTTCTCCTTTCAGTGGAAAGATTCGGTAGTAGCACAATCATATTTCTAGAGAAGAACTGAGAACAAGAAAAGCTATCAAAATAAAATACTGACTATAGGGGAAGCAGAGTATTTTACATTAATGTTGTTTAGTTGTCAGGAAAAAAAGATTTTTGACAACATTGCATCTTGAGAAACAAATATCAGTTTAGAAATTGAGTATATTTTTCCTGGGGCATGCTAATCAAGAATTTAAGTTATGATGATTTAGAACACATACCTAATTTTTCTCACTGAAAAATCTTCAACATGTTCCTTTTATTTTACTTGTTACACTTGTAACACATTTGATTCCCTCATACTATGGGAATGAAATATTTCCTCCATATCCTTACAGACCCTTTCTGTCTCTCCCTTAACAAGCCAAGAATAAATTAAGTTAAATTCCTAAAGGCCAATAGCATGACTATCACTTGCACCTGAAGATGCTGAATATTCAGTCTTGATAACTCTCTCTGCAGACTCTGAAAAAATACCATTTACTAGATGAGAAACATTACACCTACATAATTATATATTTATTTACTAAAAAAAATTGCAGCATGTCCTAAGAGGAAACAATGATTTACTAGACTTTGTCTACACTGTTTTTAGGTATATGTTCACAGCTAAACATAGCAGGTATTGGATAGATTTTTACAGTTTCATGTTATGTTTAGAGAGATGCCACATAAGAAAGGGAAAAATTATTATGGGTGACTTCTGTGCGATTTTATTTAATTTAATGTCTATTCAAGTTGAAGTTCTATGTTGCATGTGATCAGCACTCTACAGCACAAGACTTGATGTCTACTTGAATAAATTTCCCTCTACTGCCAGAAAAGCCTGGCCAAGCACAAAAGGACTCATCCAATCTTAAAACATGCTCCTAGCCAAGAAGTGTTACTTTGCCAACACTGATGGAAAGAATAAAAGACTGATACAATACAGGAGAACCTACAATTCTCACACAGCAGAAATCTTGGTTTCAACCTTGCACACATACATGCAGCAAAATAAACTCATTCCAAAGCACAGACTCCTTTAAACCTACAGTAAACTATGCATATTACAGCTACAACCTTTTGGGCAAGCACAGTACTACTTTGCTCTAGGTATAATATCTTTATAGTGTAAACTACTATCACACTACAGAAACACATAAGTAAACGAATCTGAAGTTCCCCTGACATTAAGAGGTATTTGTTCCCATTTCAGAGATGGAAGACAATGGACAATGCTGAGTCCTATTTCCAGTGGAAATAGTTAAAAGCTACAGTGACAAAATCCACAGATATGAAACAAGTGATACACATTCCTTACAAAAACCTTCCTAAATGTACATTAAGCTCCTCCCACTTTCTCCCAAATCACACACACCTTCCAGGTTAAGACTTCAGTAAGACTTCATACACACCAATGTAACTGTCTTCTCATATTATTTAAAATAAAAATTTTCAACTAAATAAACAGCAGGAACCTCAACTAATTATCTGTATTATGATTCATACACTAACGTAAATGCTGAAGTAATTCCAAACACAAATCCAAGAAACACAAAAACAACTGAGTTCATTCAATGTAGGCGTCCACACAGCACAGCAAATTCTCTCTGCAAACAACAGTACAACACATGAAGAAATAAAAAGGGATATAGTCTATAAACTGCCAATATAGGAAGTTTCTTCCTAAATACATACATATTGTACTAGATATGTCTCCAAAGAATAAAAAATCGCTTCTGAAAAGATTTTATACTGGTTATACTGTCTTAGCTTCTTGTGGAACCTATTCAGCTTTGTGTGTCTATCTTCTGGCAACCAGGTAGATTTGTTTTATATAACATTTCCCCTTGTAATTTTCAAATTTGCCACTCTTTCTACTGGTATAAAGTACGAATATGACGCATCTAACTTACATTCTCTCAAACATACATTATATGCATTCAGCCCATGTCCTTTCTTCTCTCCAGTTTATTTCTCACCTCTTTGCCCACTTCAAGACCTTTGACTGTATTTTCTTGCATACAGGTGATGACAACCAAACAGCATTTCAAATAAAACTAGACCATGAATTTCTACAGCATATTATCAATCATTTTCTATTCAATTTTTATATATACCTGAATATTTGCTTCTACAACTGTGACTTCACTTTGAACACATGGTTTCATTGAGCTGTCCACAATAACTTATTTTTCTACTGCATGGTTTCAGTTACTTTTAAAAAATTCGTTCATTTTTTGTTTTAAATACTTTCTTCATTGCCAACACCAAGTTTCATCTGCCATTGTACTGCCAAAAACTATCTTTCCCAACCCCTGTGGCATTCCTCAGACTTCAGTAATCCCAAGTACTGTTTTCAAATCTTCTGCAAAGTTTGGCATTTGGGATGTCCAACCTTTTTCTACATTCTTTAAAATTATAGTTCTTTAAATGAATTACAATAGCATTCGGTGTAATTCAATTTCAAATTAATCTAAAATTTTTCCCTTAGCTGGGTTCTAAACCTAAAATACTATACCTTCTATTCTTTGACTATCTATACATATGCCTCAGAAGTCTTGTTTCAAAACAGGTTTGACCTACATCAGCCAGTTCTCTCTTAACCACTACCCTCCATCATAGTCTGGTAAAGCACAGATTTTGTCTGCAGGAACGTTTCTGATCAGTCTCTTTATTTTTAACCAAAATTATGAAACTTCTTATGGAACAAGCTACCTTTCATTATTTCAAAGTTTTCTTATCAAGCTCTGCTGTTACCCCAAAAGCTTTAATAAAATATGGAAACATCACATATTAGATCTCCACCATAACAGCAGCTCCACCGATGGAGCAAGATTTTTCTTAGCAGTTCAGTCACTTGAGTCTTCTGTCCTTTAAGATATTTTCTGGTTCTTTGCAAAGCAACTCTTGACGACTGTCCCTCTTCATCTATTTGTTCCAGAACATTTTCTTTGATATCCTGTATTTTGAGAGTTGCCTCCATGGAACTAAAACAAAAGTTCAGCTGTTTCCTCAATCTTCCATTTTATGTGATTGAAGCAGAGCATTTTTTACTCTGCTGTGTGCTTAATCTATAAATAGTTCTTTGATAGGTTAACACTAATTCGCCAATTCCTTTAGATTCTTGCTTCCAGTTCACTTTCACTTGGGTTTTAGTTGTTTAAGAATATTTTATTATTACATTAAGAGAACACTATAAAAAGCAAGGTTAACTAACCCAAAGTAAGAATTACATCAAAATTAGAGTGGCACCAGGACAGAAGTTACAGCAAATTTTTAATGACGGTTGGAAAAAAAAAATTTTCCCACCAACCATGTACTCAATAACTGAACAGTTTATTCAAACTATTAGAAAATAAAAGAAACACATTTCAGTAAAAAGATTGAGAGTTTACAAAAATTAACAGCAACTGAAAACATGATTGGAAGGTAAGCCATTCTGTTAAATTTAATGATAGCAGCTGCTGCTGATATATTTACAGCTGACATATGAAATTCATTTTACACAGCAAATAAGAACAGACCAAGAGGAAATGATCGAACATTGTCAATACCTGCAGAAGTAAAACTGATGTTTTACAAATAAAACCTTTAAAAAAATATTCATATTAAGATCATCTTAAACAGGAACACAGTGGTGCTACTGCTACACAGGTACAGGGTCACAGTATGAACTCTGTCCCTATTTGTAACATCAGAAACAGATAACACAATTTAAAAATAATTAAATGTTGATATTTGAGGGCCACAGGGTTGCAGAAAGATGTTTACAAAATAAGAATAATAATGAATTTTTTGCAAAATCCACTAATAGACCAGTTGGGGTGCCTGATGAGTAAATGAGGAGGAAGGCAAAATGAACCTGCACAATTTTAACTGCATGGTTTCGTCAAAAGCAAATTTGGGGTGAACAACTTAAGTCAGGATGCATGTATACAAGGGATATGAATAAGTGTTGGGGGAAAAATAGTGGACGACTGAAAGAATGGTTAGTATACTTTCTTGGTAATAATCAAAGAGTCTGCACTGTTATTAAATACTTGTTTATCAGTATTTATAACACATTTTAAGTCTGTGGGGTTTATAAGATCTTTGGGAACCAAAAGACAAGAAAGCACTACAAAATTGCAAAACAGTACAATTGTTAAGACACTTCATAACAAAAAAGTGTGATATGCTATGTACAAAATGATCAGTTCCTTAAAACATTTTCAATATTACAAGTCACAATGATAAGGTTTCTAGGACACACTGCCCAATTGTTACTGAGGGATTCTGGAGTTCTGCAAACTCCACTCTTACCCTAACAGGAGAGGATGATTCCTCTGTACTTCGTTTCTGTGGCTCTGCCTCAACATCTTGACGTTTGTTCTTCATTCTTTCCCGAAGATCTCCAGTGGGTCTTTCTGGTGACCTGTATAATACAGAAAAACAATATAACCAGTTCTATGGGACTATTTTTAAAGGAATATCATCTGTCTTTTAATTATTATTTTATTAGTACATCCAGAAAAATCTAAACATCCTACCCAGAAGCAAGGTGGATGAGTAAGAAAATATTCCATTCTAAAGGGCTTAAGCATTAGAAAAATCCCAATCCTTTCAGAAAGTCAAGATTGGACTCTAAGAAGAAAAATTATTTTTATGTATTTATGGCATTACTCAGTTACTACTCTATATCAGCTTCCCATCCAGAATAAATAACTTTATTCTGACCATCATGCCGATGTGTTTCACAATCACTCCTACCAAATATTTGGAGATTTAGCCTTCTCCTTAATCTAAGCTGCAACAACTTTTATATATAGTACATAAATACAAGTGTCTCTATATGTTACATATATATATATATATTTAAAATCACAATTAATGCAGACTCAAACTACTATAGACTAGCAATGACAGTCACAGAGAAGCACAACTCTGAATGTGGATGAAGTCTGCAAGCAGAGATAACCTAAGCACCAGCCCCCCATGGTCCAGGTGAGGCTGCTACACAGGAAAACACTGCTGCAAGACATGAATCAGAAATGAACTCTTGGAGGCCTCTTCCATTTTCCATCTTGCAGTAATAACTATTTCATTATTTAATTACAAAATACTGGATGAACTCTGGTTGTCGTGCACCTTTATGATATAGTTTCTGTAAAAGATATTACTGTGATGTGGGAGGAACATCCTACACTACTATAATTTTGTCACCTCTTAGTATGAATTCATGACTTCATTCACCCCTTATGGGTTAGAAGAGAACAACCATTGCATTGGTGAGACACTGGCACAGGTTGCCCAGAAAAGTTGTGGATGCCCATCCCTGGCAGTGTTCCAGGTCAGACTCGATGGGGCTCTGAACAACCTGGTGGAGTGGGGGGGTGGAACCAGATGATCTTTAAGGTGCCTTCCAACCCAAACCATTCTGTGATTCTATGATTCAAACAAATTCCTAAGCTAAGGGAATATAGGAACTGTTTCAGATGATCTTTCAGTTCAAGAAAACAAGTTTTCTCTTCATATACATTTGGCTTGACATGGAGTTTAGTACTTCTATGATGGCTGTTAGCTGTAATTATAGACTTTTCTGTGAAAAGGTTGCATACAAATACTACATCTGTGCCTATCAGTTGACACTAAAGAATCATAAAGAGATACTAATGCTGTCTTTGGATTGGAAAACTTATTTGTAATATATGAATAATGAAATTTGCATTTCTTTTTTTTTTCAGACTGAATCAGTTTCCATTGAGAAAGTCATTTCTCCCACTCATCCTGTCACATTATATATAAAGGGTAAACTGACTTTCACAATGCATACAAAAACTTAATTTAATACCATTTCATTTTCAATCTGCACATATTTGAAAAAGTAATTTTTTTTCCATTTCCTCCTCTGCACAGTCTCCTACATTTAATTCTTTAAACTGCACCACGGGGTTAAATGTATGAGGACCTACAGAGACAAAGACCAGTGACTGCTCTCATTTTTAATGCATTTAATTCTCCATGAAATTATAAGTACAGCTCAATCTAGATCATAGGAAATGTACAGAAGAGAAGAGCTCTGCTTTTTTCATCACTAAGGATCAATTAATAGCCAGCATACAAATATAAGTTATCTTCTTTGCATGCATGACTATATGATCTTTTAAGTGTCTGGATTTAGGAGAGGTTATGATTCAAAGTATTTTTCCCCTCCCCTCATATTAAAAAGGTAACTCTTTGCATTACCAAAACTCTCTGAAGCATTCCAACAACCAGCTATCTCAACAAATAAGCTGTCTTTCAGCATTAAAGTGCAATTCAACACCTAAATTTTTAATGATATTTAAGCTACAAATACAAAGGATTTGGATTAGTGAAACTGAAAATTAAGTTAAAAGGCAGTAAGATTATCAACAATGTATTTGTAATATTGTTCCTTGAGAGGAATACTTTCAGGAAAAAATCCCATTAGCTGAAGGAGAAAGCAAGAGATCATGCATGCACTGAGTGCAGCTCATGTACCTTATAGAGTGACATCTGACATTCTATTTTTTTTTTTTTAAGTTATAGGCTGGAGTAAAAAACAAAGTATCCAAACCATTTTACCATCAATTAATAAATGTTTTCTTTCCTCCCATGCAGGAAAAAAGGTATTGTGCTAAAGCATTCCTCAAGTCTACTTAAATATTATAAAAGCTGTGAAAAAACCACATAAATTTAAAAGGTACACATTCAGGGCTGGGGTTTGCTGGACAATTTTTTTGTTTGGTTTTGCTGTAAGTGGGTCAGCCTTTTTCAGTTTTAGGAGAACACCAAAGCAAAGTCATGGCAATCACCCTATCTCCAAAAACTGTAATAAAATAAGATTGACAATTAGTCAAATTTTAAGAAATAATTACTCAGGAAGCCATGAGTGTTTTCAGATGCTTTGGCTGGTCTACTAGCTGATTTTTCTTTTATGTGTACCACAGCTTCATTTCTACATAACTTTCCACCAGCCCACTCCAAAAGGCATCTTTGGTTATTCCAGGTCATGCTCACTGTTGAAGTTGATCTGTTGAAGTTCAAGACAAATTACCTCTGCAGTTCAAGATGATGTGGCTAGACTGCAACTGCCAGAACCTTTCACACAAAAGGCATTATGCAATTTCTTTTTAATATTTTGAGCTGGGCCCATCTTTTAAATAAGGCCTAAGATGAAGAATTTCCTCATTTCAAATTCTAAGGCACTTAAGTGATTTTAAACAGCATTACTTCCTGCAACAGTTCAGTTCTCCACGTTCAACAGCATTTAGGAAATGAACATTCATAACACTGCCTTCATTTGTTCCTGTACTTATTACAGTGTCAGGAACAAGAATCCAACAACAGGCACACCTTGCAACATATCTATCTGAGTATATCTCCGTGTACCTGTGTGAGAGCAGATGTGTGCATAGAGGCAGACGACCAGTATTTGTGTATTATGTACACATTATAACTGCTTAAGAAACACTGTCCCATTTTCCAGTTTCCCATATTTGAAACTTTCAAAATCCATACATTCTTTCCTAGTATGACTGCTGGCTTGGTTTGGTTTGTAAATGCAGTGTGATGATCCCAAATAAACAGGACCAGTCAGACTAAGAAAAGGGCCAAGCAATGGCACAGATGCTGACCATCGCACGAAAGAGCCAGCCAGGAAGCTGCCAAGCAACTAACCAACAATCTGCAAGTGCAGAAAGAGCAAAATTCCTAGTGGGATAGCATGTTTACACAGAGCTCACAGTTAGCTTCTCCTTAATTCTGATGTTGGGAAGACTGGTAGGTCTAATACTGAATTTCTAATACCATAATCAGGTAAGCTTCATGTAAAAACACGTTAGGTTTTATTTTTATAGCATGATTCTAATTCATGCTGTGAGAGGCAGCATTAGTGCTAAAATCTTTATCACACTTCAGAGTCAAGTTTTCCTACTGTCTGGTGATGTTTTGAACTATGGGAGGCATTATGGTCAGATAAAACCATTAAAAACAGGATTGACTGCAGGCAGGTATGGAACTTGAGGCAGAAGGTATGAAGACAGAAAGGCAGCAAGACATGCTTTGTCCTACCCAACTCCTTGCAAAGCAGATGAGACTTCCCTGGCAGGTGTGACTGAACACATGCAGACATGCTGCTGTTCTGCTATCCCAGATACTTGAACAAGAATATTGCTTTAAGTGAATTGATGTAGAAGCAGCATTAGTTTGGCTTGCCTGAAGCCAATAAAATTGCATTTGAAATGCCTGGATAACATTTGTGAAAATCTCTCTAATGTTAAATGGCATGAAAATGCCACCATTTTATTATGTACATATTATGTAGCAGCTTTTCCTATGTTTGGCCAAGAGCTATTAGTGGAAACTTTTGAGGACAGGCACAGCTCTTTCATTTGTCTGTTTTGGGGTGTGTGTGGGGGTGGTGAGCTTCCTCCCCCTTTTTACTTTTAAGAACACCTTTATTAAATTCTGAATGTGCCAAGCAAATAAGCAGGAAGACTTGTCCTTTGAGTTTTCATACAGTCTTAGTAAAAAAGTTAGCAATAAGAAGGAAATCAATGTTTTTCTTAAATGTCAGTGGTGACAGTGAAGCAGAAACACAGCTTTAATCATTAAAAGAAATGTCACTTTTTTTCAAATGACCAAGCAGAACTATGCACTGAGTGTTCCAAACACTGAAAGCAAGGAGAAAATGACATTTTAACAATTTTAAAATTTAATCCCTACCAGTAAATCACTTACTTTATTCATTTGGAACATTCAGCGCAGAACAGAGTAAAATCTTTTACACACAAAAAGAAACATTAAACTCAGTGATGTATTTTGTATCCCAGCTGCTACCACCTTAGAAGCAATGGAAGATCAAACAAGTAAAGTCAAGATCACCCTAGGAGTATGCCATAGGAATAGGAAAAAGAACCAAATACAGAACCCTAACCTCATGCCAGCCTTCCTCTTGTTGCTTTACTCATTGATGCTTCAGTGTGCCCATCCATAATCTATCGGTAATACTGGCATTATGAAGGACAGCTGTTTGTAAATTGTGAATCCTTCACAGAGATACTATGCTAAAACAATAACATCTTTCCGTCCTTTATAGCAAGAACACTACGAGCTTACTGCCATACTTGGTTTCAGTTAAGTTACGTGCTATGCCACACGAAGGACAGTTGAAAAAAAATTAAATTTTAGAGACATACGAAGAGACATATAATAAAAAATATTCTCTTTTGAAAAATTAGGTAATTTTTTTGATCTCCCCCTACAATACAGGACATTTTTCAATATCTGACAGATAAAGTCACAAAGCCATGTTTTGAAGAGTTTTCTCATAACATGAGAGAAAGGATAGACATTCATCACGCAACATAGCAAAGGCAGAAGGGCTGTGAGTGTGAGCACCACTGTAAGTAATTGCAAGCCAACATTTTAGTACAGGACAGAAAAGTATACCAGAAAGCAGCAGTGATACTCTGCCAAAAACAAAAAAGTACTAAGGCACTTGAACTTCCCATTTCAAGTAACATATAGTTAATCTGTATCCAGTCAACCATTCATTTTTTTAAAGCTGTATACACACAAAAATCCTGCACATTGCCAAAATAACTGTTTTAAGCAGCTTCATAAGGCAGTCGGTTATTGATGTAACACACAATTAGGCACACCACAGCATTTCACTTTAAAAAAAAACAACAAAACAAAAGACAGAGTTGCAAAAGCTATTTTCCTACAGCATGTGAAGAATTCAAAGTGAGTTCTTGATTTACCTTCTATAACTGCTGCTATAGCCTTTACCTCGTGGTGAAGGGCCATGTACGAATCTACATGTGTTCCCATAGAGGCAGTTGCCAGTCTTCAGCCAGTTACGGCACTGTGTCTAAGAGACAGACATTACTGGGTGAATTTCACACTCCTTTCTGGAAATACCATTGGTGTGAGTGTGGCAGAACAAACAAATGACTCCACATTAAGTCCCATTTATCTGTAATTTCTGTCCACCAGTAATATAATTGATTAAAAAAAATAATCAACAAAGAGCATCAGGTCTGGCAGAGAAAAATTTAGGCTGGTGGAAATATTATTAATATGCACAGTAACACTGCTCCATCCAGAAGCTGGCACAACACACAGTATTTGAAAATTCTAGTATTAGTATGTTGAACATCCATGCGTTAAGGAGTTCTTTTCACCTTTACTTAACCTCAGCAACACCTGAGCATTTGGTGCTTGTGAGCTACTCTTTCCCACCACATAAATCCTGGAAAAGAAGATGCTGGGGTGGGGAGGAAAAGAAGAACACTTTTACAACTCACCTCTGCAGTACTTCCAGTGCTGGGTCCAAGCCTTTCAAACACACTGGGTCTTCGGGATGTGCTATCGGATATGGTCTTGGTATTTTCCACTGTGACCTTCCTTCTAATTTTTGACATTTTGTACTACTTCAACCAAAAAAAAAAGCAAAACTGTAAAATCCTTCAGTTTGGGGCTATTGACACTGAACTCACACGAATAAAATAGTATGAAGTACGTTGCAAGAGTTGCTGCAGAGGCGATGAACAAAGAAAAAGAAGTCATAAATGAGTGAAATGTATCTAATAACACGGAATGTTTCTGACTTGAGCTAGTCAGCTGAACACCAGTAATGATAATTTTTCATTTTATTTCATGACCTGGTTTGGATTCTTCAGCTTCCCCTTGGGAAAGATCATATGGCACGTTATTTATTTAGGCAGCAAACACCACAGAGGACAGATGCTTTCTTTCATCATGTATTTTTGGTGCACGAACTCAAGTGACTTAAAGTGAATAGAACCTTTAATGTTATTTCACCAACCTCTCAGAAACCAGTTCCAACCACTACAAACACCTCCCAGTTTTGAAACAAATTTTAAAAAATGAGAGCTTTTTATTTTTTCCCCCTTGTTGTATATGACAAAGCCATCTCGCTATCATCCACAGCCTATGTTTGTTATCAGTCTGACTTCTACAACTATTTGGAATTACATGAGTTTAGGAAAAAAAAAACAAACCTCCATAACGATAATGCACTTCTTAATCTGTTAAAAAAGTAGCTCCTTCTCATTAAGGAAAACAGATTTTAAGGAAATACAGCATAACTTTGATAAACAAGAAGCCACAATTCACCCTACCTGAGAAAGGAAGGAGTTACAGTGAAAAAAAAAAACAACAAACCGTATTTAAAGAAAACAAAAGGAACATATATATTTAGCACTACAGATGGTATAAAAAGGGCAAAATGGGCCTCAAAACCTAATGTCCATTCTTTACATTCTACTTGATGAAAACAGAAATAAAATAAATTTGGGAACATCTGCCAGGTGCTCAGCAATTTATATACAGCTCAAAAACACACCTCTTTGTTGTACTGCACTGTGCCATCACCCTCATTAATCGGCAGATCATGATTAGCCAAACACTAATCTCCTACCCTTCTGCTGCTGTCTCTTCTGCTCCTAAGCACACATCACCTTATTTAGAACACACACACACACACAAACTATCTCATACACAAACAGGTTACAAATGACAAAGTTCATCCATAAAGCCAGAATAATACACATTTAAACTAACATCCACCAAAGAGGATTGATACACATTTTCATCATCTGATCAGCAATATGTTCCATACGGTAAGGTTACATTTCAGAGAAACAAAATATTATAATGTAAAAATGTGGACATTTCATTATCTGAACCCTATACTTATTTCCATGACAAGATTTCCCTAGGAGTCTGACACTGTGCATTTTCTACAAACAAAATGCTGTGTTGAAGCTCTTGTGAAGCACGTTAGCACCTTTATAAACAACGGAAGAAAGAAAGTTTACACTGTGTATTTGATATTTCTCAGTAGATCTCTGCTCTACTGACTCCTTCTTCAAGCCCCTGATTATCTGAAGAATTTTATCTCATAAAAAAGGTTCAGATAATCAAGACATTAACCAAGATGTTCAGGGAGGGTAGAAGTTAACCATATGGTGTATACCAAACATTAAAAACAATGGTTAACATCAATTAGTGGAAGCAGACAGTCAAACATTAGAATTTCCAGTAGTATGAAATTATTTGGGTTAGTAAGAACTGTGGAGAACAGAGATTTCCAGAAAGATCTAATTGAGTTAGAGAATTGAATAATACAACAGCAGATGAAATGCAAATAGATAAAATGCAATGCAAACAAGGAGAAATGATTTTGTCTAAATATTTGATGAGACCAAATTAGTCCAGTCTTCTGAGAAAAATAATTAGGAGTCATTGTGGACAGCTCAATGTGCAGCAATAGTTAAAAAGTCTGACAGGATAAACCATTAAAGTTAGAAAGCAAAACAATATCACATCTCACCTAGCTGAGCACCCTTCCATTTCAGGATTCTCACAGAATTTCAGAAAAATCTACTAAATTTCTACAATTTCACACAGTCACATTCTTTTAATAGAAGATATAAAAATCAACTGACACATGCAAAAGCATTTTTAATAAGATAATCATATAACAAATGCCTAATTTGGATTAAATATTTACAGTTAAAAGAGCCATGTTTGAAATAAAAAGTTAGATAAACGACACTGGCAATGGCATAGGGAGAGGGTTCAACACATGAAGGACAGATGAGTCTAATACACAAGTACACACTGACATCGTAACAGCACACAGAAAAATCACATTCATTTTGCCTCAATTCCAATATGCTTTTATTTTCAAAGAAACAGAGGCAAAACTTTCATTTCAAATGTTAATTTTTACCCAGCATTTAGTACCTTTTTGGAATTAACTCGTATAGGACGTTATGATGATGACTAGGCTTAAAAGGAGTTACAAACATGGAGAGGATGAAGGGGCAACATCATCCTAACTGAACAGATAATTTAATTCCAACCACCTTTTTCTCTGTACTTTTGCATATGGAAATTAAGAAGAATACCATTCAACCCTAAATCTTCTAAGGTTTGTAAAACTCCATATTAAAAAAAAACAAACAACAACTTAAAATGAGAAACAAAAACCTGCGCTATTTCGGGTAGCAATCTGTCAGTTCTATCCTCATATTCTGGCCCATATCTACCAGTTTGCAATTAACAACAGATCCTTTATTCACAGAAGAGATATTTCACAATAGATTACTCTAAAGAAACAAACCTGGCATGCTGTGAGTGCACAGCATATTACTTTCTGTATGCACCTATTATCACATGAGGGCCTTGCTCATGTAACAAGAACTGCAATTCCACTGCTCAGTGAATAGATGTTATCCAAGGCTGCAGGATTAGAGTCCAGACACATTATTCTGAGGCAAACTGAGGAATTTCACTTTGTCAAACTATGTATTTCAGAGACTGTGTTTGCAAATGCAATCAGTCCCATTTTCATTCCTTGAGGACCAAGCGAGTTGGAAAAATAAAGAGATGATTAAAACAGTATTGAAAATCTCAGATGGATAACGACAGGTTTTTTGTTTCTGAGAAGGTTCCTTGCTCATAAACAAGTACTGTAAGGGGGAAAAAATGACATGTTTAATTTCCAAATTTCTCAGACTGCACATTAATGGACAACCAAAAACAATTTAAATGGAACATCCCATAAAGATTCCCCTTCTGAAACATTTTTCACCTTCTGCTGTTTTACCACTGATGATCACAGTCCTGCTATCAATCCCACACTGATGGCCAGTGCAGTGACTTTCCATCAGATGTTTGTGCCTCTGAATTACCATCTCCTTATCAAACACTAATGTGGGATTAGACAGCCATGAGTACCAGTGTAGACTGAGCCTTAAGCACTCTCAACATTTCAAGTAATTACTACCAGGATTAAAAAAAAAAAAAAATTAAAATTTCTAAGTAGAATATTATGCATGTCTCTATTTCAGATACATGGCATTGCACTGCTGACTCTGCTTAGGGGCACTGAACTTTCTGCTACTTCTGAAACAGAATGAAGTTTCTGAAACTGAGCAAAGTTAACTTTATCTTCCTAAAATAAATTCTATACCTAAAATTTTAACTGTAAATTATCACTTTTCCATGCATAAATAAGATCCACAACAGCTTTTAAAATAAATTAGAAATACTATAACACTATGATAACTCATTCATGGATTCATCCATGTTATTCTTTAAAGGAAGTAACTTTCCCAGGATGAGAGACAATCTGTTAATGATATTAATTACACTACCATTTGAAGGAGAACATACCACAGAGTGTTATTTACATGAATCATCTAAAATGTGACAGACTTGAGAGAAGTGAGTGCACCTATTGAGCACTGACCAATGAACTGAAATCAATGAGGCATGATATGATTGACAGCATTCACTGAAATTCTGTATTTTTTATTACCAATATTCTTATATTTTGGTGTCAAGCATGCTTAACAATTTTCTTCACAATCAGTGTGATACTGCATAAGTCATAATCAAGAGATATCTGAAACATCTGGTTTTCTCTTAGAAAAACCTAATCCAGCCCCCTGAAAAATGAATCCTGAAGGATTCTACAGGAAAACTTGAAACTGAGATGTAACAGATCAAAAGCAAAGTTCAAAAACAAGAAAACATTTAAGGAGATAAAAATCTCTTTAGGAAGTCCAAGACATCACTCATAAGCATGTCAATGTCTGCGCATGCACACCACACCACACACAAGCTACACACAACATCACTTCAGAAAATCCTACCTGTGAAGAGATAAATAATATGCCATTTCAAATAACAAGCCAAATTACTTCGAAGTCCTACAGATGTTGAGATACAAACTCATTATTAACACTCCTTGATAAACTAAATATGTGTTGAAAACGAAATAGCAGCTGAGAATGGTTCCCTGCACTTTTTAAAATTAAGAGCTTTTACCTGAAAACATTTCGGGTCCTATTACAATGTTAATGCTTCCATGTCACATCACTAATAAAATAACGGTATTTGAAGAAGCTCCATGGGTTTACTACCTAAAAATATTGCTAAAAATAGTAAAATGCATTCATAACGAACCTTCCAAAAGAGCAGTCAAATACTCACACAGAGAAGCCTGTTTGACACAAAACTAGAAATTAATCCAAATTTTAAAACTCCTTGCTGGCAACCCATCACCATAGTAACTTGAACCTATCCCTCTAACTTCATATGTGATATTCTCCATTAGTAGCCATAAGCAACTGCTAATTATGTTTGCACAAGTATGAAATCATGGTTGGCTTTCCAAAGGTGAATAAAAACATCAGGCCACAGCACCATACCAGGAAGTATAGAGTATTCCATGCCTTGTCTAACAAAGTCTTCATATTCAAAGAAGATGTTTCCCCAGACTAAGGGACAGTCTGTGCAGACTGGTGCAGACAGGTCCAAGTTCACTCTGCCTTACACTACATTACCTCCGATCTGTGAGCTGGATCAGCACTTTGGCCTGCCGTCACTCTCAGCAAACCTGCTGAGAAGCAGGGCGCATTATCTTGGGCACAGCCACATAAACCACACTTCTTTAGTTTTCAGGTAATTGGCTGAGTGCGTCCACTCCCGTCTGCACAGAGGAACCGTGAGTGTTCCATCAGCAGCCCAAGATCCCTCAAAGCGCTGGTTGCTAACTCACTGAGAGCCAAACACCTGACCTTCAAGCACTCTTGCAGAAGGTTGACAAGAAATCAACGGTGGAGTGAGAATCCATCCAGAAGCCGAAGGCGAGGCCCTAAGTAGACCACCCATAACACACTAACCCACCGTGCCCGGCTACAAGTTCCGGAAGGGATGGGAGTTAGCTATAGCCGCTACCTGAAGGAATGGTAATGCGGGAATTCATACAAGCGAAATTAGTAGTCCCTCTTGAGCACACAGAGCAGAAACTATTTTACTGCCAGAAAGTGGGAGAAGAGCACTACCGAAGTGGAAGGAAAAAACCCAAACAAAACCAAAATCCAACCGAAAAACCCCACGATCAGGGAATATCCGACTATACGGGAAGCAGACTCCAGCACGACCACCGACTGACGGAACGGCATCCCGGGCACACGGCGGGATGGCGCCTCCGGGCGTTCGCCCCACCCCTCCTCGGGGAGCCCCCGGCCGCGCACCAAGCTGGGCGGCAGCGCGGCCCTTCCCCGCCGCTGCGCTCCGCAGGCCGAGCGCGCCCGAGGCCCGGCGGCCACGGGCCGGGGGGGAAGGGAACACGGGGACCCGCCCCGGCTCTCCACCCCACCCTCCGCGCCCGCGGCCGCCCCGCCGCACTCACCTGCTCCTTGCGCTGCCGAGCCGCTCCCCGCCGCCTCCTCCGCCGCCGCCCGGGGCGGAGAGGGTGGGAGGGGGCGAGGGGGGGGTCCGTCCTCCCGGGCCTGAGCGCGGAGCGGCGCCGGCAGGAGGGGGAGGAGCGCGCGGAGCGGCGCGCGCCCCCGCGGACCCGCCGCTCCCGCCCCGCGCGCCGGGACAGCCGTCGTGGGAGCGCCGCCGCCGCCACCGCCTCCGCGCGCCCTTCCCGGCGGCCCTCGCGCCGCCCGCGCCGCCGCCGATGATGACGACGATGACGACGGCGGTGACGTCGCAGCTGGGAGGGCGGTGGCGGGAAGGGCGGAAGCGGCAGCGCCGCCATCTTGGGGAGGGCGGGGCAGGATCCCGGCTCCGCCCCCGGGGCGGGGCAATGGGGCTGGCGGGGCCGCTGGGGCGGGAATTCCGTGAGGAGTGGCTGCGGGAGTTGGGGGTGCTGGGCCTGGAGGAGGCTCGGGGCTCACCTTATCGCTCCCTGCAATCGCCTTAAAGGAGATTTATCTGAGAGAGCTGGGGCTGTTGGGCCTGGAGGAGGCTCGGGGCTCACCTTATCGCTCCCTGCAATCGCCTTAAAGGAGATTTATCTGAGAGAGCTGGGGCTGTTTGGCCTGGAGGAGGCTCGGGGCTGACCTTATCGCTCCCTGCAATCGCCTTAAAGGAGATTTAGACAGGTCTTCTCATCCTGGTACTTATTGCCAGGATGAGAAGACCTGGTATTAAGCTGCACCAATGGAGGTTCAAGTTGTACATTAGGAATAAAATTCTTCACAGAAGGGTGATTAAACATTGGAATGGATGCCTAGGGAGGTGGTGGAATCACTGTACCGGATGGTGTTTAAGGAAATACTGTACATGACACTCAGTGCCCTGGTCAAATTGACAGGGCGGTGTTGGATTGTAGCTTGGACTCATTGATCTCAGAGGTCTTTTCAACCTCAATGAATCTGTGTTTCCATGAGCTTCAACTAGAACAGGTTGCTCAGAGCCCCATCCAACCTGTCCATAAATGTTTCCAGGGTTGGGGCATCTACCACCTCTCTGGGCAACCTGTGCCAGTGCCACACTACCTGTATTGTAAAAAAAATCCTTCTTTCTTAGTTTAAACCTGCCCAATTTTGGTTTAAAACCATTGCCCCTTGTCCTGTCACCTTACAGAGTCTTCAGGCCAGTGCTGTGCTGCACCAAGCCCTTGGCTGCCGAGTGAATGGACTTGGCTGGTTGTAGTGGAGCAGCCTCTGGGCACTGCACTTGGTGGTTTGGCCACTTGTGTGTCCTCAATTGCTGTGGCCACCCCTCCTGTTTCACAGGGGACGTGAGAAGTAGGGTTCTTCTCTTGTAATGAAATCCTGTAATAACACAAATGACCTAAATGGGGGAATCTCTTCTGTGGATGGAGTCTGCCCAGTGTGCCCTGTGTCAGTCAGAGACACTTTCACCTGGAGTTCCCACTACCTAGTGGGACATGGGTGCTTTTTTTTGCCCTTACACTGTGCTCTATCTATTATACTTGTGGTGCAGTGAGCTACCATTGTAGATATAGGTATATAAGTATGACTGAAAAAACCTGTTGTGTTTTAAAATGCAGGGGGTGCAGTCATTCTAGAGTTTTGCCTATGAGAAAGAAGTTTAATAAAGGAGCAAGCTTCTTTTTTATTACATTTTTGTAAGTAACTAAGTGCAGTCATGCTGGAATAAATTATATTCAACATCACAAATTTTGTAGAACGTGTTGAGCTATCTCTTTGACAGCAGAAAGTGCTTCTAAGCAAGTTGGCTTGATTTCTCGAGGAGGAAGCAAAAATCCGTAAGTTCCTGTGTCACGAAGCTCAAAGGTAAAAGAATATTTAATGCCAAGATCATAAGCCCAGTCGTCAGATCCTCCAGGAGCTAAATCTATGTGAGGAAGGGAAAACAGAAAAATTGCCTGAAACCAGAACTTCTTCTGTTCAAAAGCTATCTTCTGATGCTAGCAAAGACATACTATCTTGCCTTTCATTGCAGTAAAGTCATACTTACAGATTGTTTGTGCACCAGCACCAGGTCTGTAAGTTTTCCAAGTTGTCCTCTTTATAGCTTTAGCTGCTTTCTGTGCCAGACTTTCCTGAAATTAAACAAAACATTATTACCTTTAAGGCCTTGTGACAACAGATTAAATGTACACAGTTAGAATTTACTTACAGTGTGCTCAGGATTTCACATAAAAATAATCAAATAATCATATAAAAGGTCCTAGAAAACCCACTGAATAAAAGTGGTAAGAGTTTTCAGCATATGCCCATGCTACAGATTGCATTTCTGCTGCAGAGAGATAAAAAGTATGGATGGGACCTTATCCCCACTTCTGACAGTAAATTATTGTCAAACCATTTGTTCTCATTCATCTCATATTATTTTAATTTTCTGCCACAGTACTTAAGTCACTCTTTATTTAAGTAATATTGACAAATATGGCAGGAAAATATTTTAATTGAGAGAACCCTACTCTTAAGCCATGAAAAAGACTGAAATGCCCAGAATCAGTGCACCTCTCTCTGCTTTACAGGGAAAGAGTAACTGCTGTGTTTTGAACTTCACTGTTTTCAGTGAGAGTTTGTGCTGTGTCATTTGGTGGTTCAAGAAAGTAAAATTCTACATATGCTGGATATATTTTTCATCCTACTACTAAGACAATTTTAAATAAGTGTCCCTAGCAAAAGCCATAATAAAAGTAGCAAGTATCCACCAGAATACCTCATTGCTTAGGTATGTAAAGGGTATTTTTAGTATAACACACCCAATTAATTTCACAGTTTATATAAACCATAAAACATAATGAAGAATTTGCACATATGTATGTTTTCAAGATATCCAGAACAACAGGACTCTGCTCTTCTAGTAGCAGCTTCAACACGTTAAGTGTTGTTGATGTGTAATAAATCTGGAATATTTTCATTTTTCTGTAGCCTTCAGAAGCAGCTTGCTGACTTACACACTACTAGACCAGCCCAGACTTTTTTAAGTTGTTAATGACCTCAGGAAAAATGTCATTTCCTAATTCTTGATCCTCACAGCATAGTGATTCCCTCATTACAAGACTGACCAAGATGGGTGAACAGTTCTGAGATAAGTGTGAAACTTCTGGAGGTGGGAAAACTTACCAGCTCCTCATGGTCCTTGCTTTTGTTTGTAGTGTAAGAATATGGAAACAACACCAACTGGGAGTAGGAGTGCATGGTTATGTAGGCTTTAATGGTGTCCTTGTGGTCTCTGACAAAGCGAGCCACTGCTTTCACTTCAGGCTCAGACTCTGGGTAGGGTCCACAGTATATCTCCCGGCATTCAGAGTGAGATGCTCCTGGACCTTTAAACAAAAAGAAAAAGTGCAGTTTTACTCCTTTACTTCTTCCCTTCTGCATTTCTGTTCATGAAAAATGCAAGAGTATGAAATGAGAGAGCAGAGTATGGTGCTAATACACAAGAAATCATGGATTCCACCATGCTATGGAAAGAACTTGCATCCTTGTAGAAATCTCTGTAAGCCTACCAGGATTTCTCACCTATTGTGCTCTTACAAACAATCAAGGAGAAGATGTAGAAAAAAAGTATTCAAAGACTGGATAAAAAGTCTTAGAGGAGAGGATGAATATGCTTTATTTAAAATCATCACATGGTTGAGAGATCACATCTTAAAATCTAGAAGAACTACAGGAAAAAGGCAATTCTACATGATTATTTAATTTTGTGGGAAAGCAAACTCCCAATGGGAAGCTGAGAAAACAAATGAAAATTTTTAAGAAAAATTAGCGCTGAAGAAGCGCTATTATCAAGAAGACAAATAGGATTATCAAGAAGACAAATAGGATTCACCACTTCTGTCTTCAGAATAAGACCAAATAACTTTCTAGAAGCATTCAAGATCTTTAGGGGGGAAAAATGCATGTTTTTCTTGAAACAACAGCTGTGGATGGTTGGGCAGTGGTCTAGAATGACTGAAATCCATATAGGAGTTTAGTGTCAGCACTGAGTGAAGTCAGATCTGATCGATAGGGTAACATTTTAAGGCAGCTATTCTGCAGACTATGGAAAAAACTTGTCAAGTACTAAAGTGCCTGCAGTAATTAAATATGATATAGTCTTCATAAGAATCACTAAGGGCCAAAAAATCTTGGTCAGCTAGGCATTATGGAAGGATGACTGAGCTGATCAGTTTGTACACCACAGTGGAGCATCTACTCAGCTGGATAGTGCAACAGGCCTTGGGTGACATGGCAAGGGCCACCTCTTCCCTCTTTCTTTCTTCCCACCAACAGCCACCTCAGGTGTGTCATGGTGTGATGCAAGGGGCTCTGTTATGCTGGGAAAAGGTTATTCCATGGTGTGTCATCTGGGAATGAAAAATCCTGAGTCCCAGAAGGAATTATCTAAAGCTGGGAAAGTTTTCACCGGTTTATAATAGATATTTAGCTGCATTTGTCTTTGCACTAACTTCGCGGAACAGTAGATGAAAATGTTTTCAAAATCAAAAATTTTAATGGCCAAAAGTGAGGCAGGGGTACAATAGGAAGAAAAATATGTCCTACCACACCAGTGTGCATCAAAATTCCTGTTCATGTCAGTACCAATGCACTCGCTGTTACCATACGAGGAGCGGCTTTTTCTCCACAGCCGATTCTATGGGAAGAGACACACAAGCCATGTTCATGGAAAAATGCTGAAAAGGTCAATGTACCACCTCACTGGTTAGTTAAATGTGACTTCTCACTTGTGCCTCTACAGTTCTGTGCTAGTGAAGACCAAGGAAGATTCTAAAACCAGTCTGCTTGCCAGCAAGGCTGGGTGATAAAAGGAAATGTTGGGTAGGATCAGAAGTGATCACATTCTGATTTCAATGGAATTTGGACTGCGGAAGGAAGCAGGAGACCTACTGTTTGGCTAGGTATGTGAGTTTAGGAGCAGAAATACAACTTTCTGTGGGAAAGGATGCAGAAATTCCAAGTACAGAATAAGTTTGGGGTGTGCAGTTCCAGGATGATAACTATGCCCTAACCATGCACAATGATAATTCCCATAAATAGCAAATGAGTACCTTGAACAACCTTTCAAAAAAGGTCTACATACAGAGGGGTGGCTCCATGTGTATTCATAGCCATCCACGTTTATCACAGGCATGATGTAGAAATCGAAGTGCTCCAGAAGTGTTGTCATGGTCCGATCTCTCTCACGCACATGGATTGCCTATAAAGCACAGGGGAAACATATTAAAAGCATTTGTAATTGTTATTTTTCTTACCTTCCTGCAAAGGTACCTGGTGGTATGTGTAAAATAATTGTGCAATTATCAGAGCAGTCTACCTGAGTCTGATAAGGCTCATCATGTCATGGAAATGGTTAAACAGCAAAGAAGCTCTCTGCTCAGAAGTGCCACAGGGAAAAATTGATACAGTCAGTCAGAGACACTGCAGTCCTTTAGTGTTAGTGGGTGGTCATGAGACAGAAATGAACCCTATTAATAGGAAAGTTTGAGCTTTTGCTGCCTGTGTAAGTAATAGAAACCTTCCCTCCTGCCCAAAATACAGCAAGTTCCAAAATAACAAGTAATATTTCAAATGGCTGCCGTACATAACATTATTTATTCTGGTTGCATTGTGAGTTTAATGCAACTGTATGTCAAGAGTCAGTATGATCTACATTGCTAATTTTGCCTCACAGCTTATTTTGAAGGCTTTAGTGATACTGAACCTGGTTGTTGGTCCATGACAAAGAAATAAATTTTAGTCTAGATGAGTGGATTTGTTACTATTAGAGTAGACTAAGTCCTTCATCATCCTTGTTTTTTCTTTATGCCTTACTTAGATCACCTTTTTTCATTTTAAATCCTTCCTAGTTATCCTCAGGCAATGGGCTTCCTTTGACTAAATAAGAAATGTCAATCTTTCTACAATCTCAACGACAAAATTAAATTATAAAAAGTGGAGCCATTATAAAGAATGCCTAGGATTTGCTAGGGAGGGCTGATGATTTTAGTGCATGTGTGCAGATGTGTATTAATGTCAGATTTTAAAACATTGCTTCATGAAGACATACAGAAACAGAATTTGAATTTAAACCACGTAAATTAGATCAAAGGAATGGAGAACCTAAATGTTCAGCTTGTTACTTCTGAAAAATGCTGCAGGGACATGTCACTGGCAAAATGACAGCACAGCTGGTAATTATTTGGAGCAGCATGAAAAGGGCAAATGCATTTCTATCCAGTGGAACCTTGCAAGCTGGGATTATCAGAGGGGCACAAGGTACATTCAGCTGTATCTATCCTTACCTCCTGCAATATCCTTTCAAATGTTTTAGGCATTGAGATTTTATAGTTGTGATTGATAACAAAAATAAATACATTTTTATTGTTATTACTGTTATCATCATCATCCATATTACTTAGTGCCGTCATGGCCAAAACATAATTTACATTTCAAGGACTTGTCTATGTTGTTTCTCTGACTATAGTACTGGTGATTGTGAAGTCCCAGTGTCATCTAGTTTATTTTTACTGTGAACTTCACTTTTGTGAAAAAGTAATAATAAATAAATATCTCAGAACATTAACTGAGCAAAATGGGCAACCTTGTCTGGGCCAGAAAGGCCTCAGAAGCGTTTTTCTGGTCCATACCAGGGACTGGGTCAGCAGCTCAGCATAAGGAGTTGAATAGAGATGCCTTAAGTTCAACAAGACCAAGGCAATGTATTTTAAAATACAGTTGTAAACTGTTGTTTCTTTTGGTGCACCTTTGTTCCCTCTTCTGAGCAGTGTAGATAATAAAGATACTAAAGATAGATGTGCCTATTTGTCTGTGGCCACACATCAAGGCTGGTTGATCTAAGATCATCAGTGATTAATCTACAGGCTCAACCCATCAGTGATTTTCCAGTTTCCATGAATGGTAGTACAGCTGGGTGTTGTTGGTCATGTTCTGGAGGTCTGACATGAGGGTGTCACTAGCAAGGATAATACCTTCAGAAGAAGGTGGCTTATGTGGCTATTCTCTGCAGATTCAGAAAAAAAAAAAACAAAAACAAATCAGGAGTACAAATGAAAAACATGGAGTCAGGAGGAGCAGTAGCACAGACACAGGAGTGGGTAATGCATCACAGCCAGTGGATTGCTGGTGTGGAGCTGTGCCATGTCTGGAGCAGGTTAGTGTGGGGTACCTATTGCTCTAGAAAGGCATGTTGAGAAGAGCCAAGGGTTGTAGGACCCTTGAGCTCACCCTGTGTGTCTTCTGAGCTGCTCCAGGCAGTGCCAGTTGCAGTAACATGGACACAAGTCACCATGTGCTGTGTGACTCAGAGCCAAGACCACTCCTGCAATCCACGTGGCAGTACAGACATGGCCCTAGCAGATTACCAATCATTGGTACTTTTTCTGGCATGCCCTCTCCATCCCTGACTGTTCATAACAATAAATGTCTCTGTTGAATTTGCTGCACGTACTTTGAAGTTTCTTTCATACTTAATAATACATTTGAGCTCCCTTGCATTCGCTCCCAATGACTTTCTCTCACACACACATACTCTTATCTACTGACATGCACACATGCACACACACACACACACACACACACACACACACACACTGCTATGCTTGCAGTTTAGACATAAATATAATGTGTTGGTCTTGTGGGAGTAAATGGATTAAGGCTTTATGGATCCTAGAATGCAATTGGACGAAGGTAAATGGCATCAAGATCTTTTGCTTTGCTTTGAAAACAGTAATCAGATGTGATTATGTACTCACATGACCTATGAACCACAGGCAAAAAGCAGGAGAAATCCATTCTCTAGCGTGGATACCACAGTCAATCCATATGGCATTTTTTGATTTTTCCTTGCTTTTAGAAATCTGACAAAAGAGAGTTTGCATTCAAATGTCACCACTGTAAAGGTACCACATAAAAGTGGAAATGAAAAGGTAACCAAGATGGAAGAAGAAGCATCTATCTTGTAAGGAGAGCTCAGACTGATCCTGGGCCAGGATGCAGCCATTGGCTAGGTTTGCATACAGTCAGAGCCATTCAGGCTGCTTGCAAAGACCTAACACCAAGAGGACAGCAAGAGGACAGCAAGACCTGAAGTCAGGTGAGTCTGCCATCAGCTATGCAGGGCAACAAACTAGATTGGCTTCATCATCAACAGAGGAGGGTGTCCACTGTGCCAGTATTTCATGCCTTCGCATGATGGCCTAGATGTGGTAACTTCCTTGTGACCCAGAAAGAAACCTAATCTGGTCAAATGCATTTGCAACAGTAACACATCTTACTAGAACAACTTAGGACTTCTAAAAATCACAAAAAATAAGAATGTAGGTATAGATTTAAGGAAATGTCCTGACCAAACCCCATCATTTACTTACAGTAGTACTTGGAAAGTTTTTGCAGTAAGTCACAGGCGTACCTTCAGAACATAAAGCGGTCGCTTTTCATAGGATGATCCAATATATATTTTCTGGAGGAGATCAGAGTGGACTTTCAGTACTGCCTCCATCCAATGATATATCTGCAAGGGTAAGTGGATCTTCTTAGTAAGTGGATCTTCGTTTTACTGTTTTTCTTCCTCCCTGAAAGTAGTCTAGATTTAAATTCATTCTACCTCCCAAAATTTTTATCTGATGGGAAAGAAAAACTAATAATTCAACCCACCTACCACACGCCTGACTGTAATTTTTGTTAAAATCAGCTGTAAGATGCAGTCACAACACAGTCCAAATGTAGCCCTGAAATTCCTGTTTAGTTCTATTTGTTTAAATTGTTACTGATTTCATGTTTTAAACATTTACATGTTTTGTGACTTCATTTTGCTTCTGTATTTACTGCCTTTGAATGACAGTTTGAGGCAATATATGTGTGAGAGATTTTGTCTGGTGCTTCTATCTATCTCTATGAAAGCATTAGAATAAATAGAACTCTTAATTGTTGTGCAATACAGTGGTAATTATTAACTGCTGATGATTTCTTTCCCTTTATATCCATTCTCAAACATGAGATAAATTTCACCCTTTGCATCTACACACTCTTGCAACAAAAACAGCTTACTTCTTTCATTGAATGGTAGTTTTCATAGTATGAGGAAGATCCGCGAGCATTGACTGTGTCATTGGCAGTCTGTTTTTCAATAATTCCTTGAACATCTCCCATCAAGACTCTGAATAACAAAGGAAGAGCACAACCTCCTGTTAAATAAATGACAAACAATTTTACAGAATCATTCATGACAACAAATAAAAAATACATACTTGTGTTGGATGGTCAGTTGCCTTAACTGAGCTTTTATGCTATTTATGTTGGATGCCCTGACATAGAAATGGACTTCTCTGCCCTTCTGGATGTTTTCAACCACAACCGGTTGCCAGAGAATGACCTACAAAGTTTCCAAAAACATTTTATTTTTTTTTTACTGAGGAAAGAAAAAATATTCTTACTAACATTTAATAAGCATTTTGAAAATAATCAAAGCATATGCTTTCAATTTAAGAGATCGCTTGTAAGAAGCAGTTTAATGTTCCTTGTGATGTGTAGCATTCTGCTACTTCTGGAAGTGAAATGTGTATATTTAAGAAAAGTTTATAATGACTTCTGCACAGAAATTCATAAATCAAGAACAAAGACAAGAACATAACCTTTTCTGAGATAGTATTTCTAGTATAATAGATATATTTAGCTGGTTATTATGTTACATGTTTCAAATGTGCTGAGTTATTTTCCCTGAGGGTATTTGGAGAATTAATGCAGATCAGACCAGTCTTTGTAGTTATTGTATTCTTTGATGACTTTGATCAGGGAGGAAATAAATGCCAGAAGGGGTTGGAATATAAGTCAAGTTGAAGAAGTAATACAGAGATTAGAAATTGGAGAAAAGTAAGAAAATTAGATTGTTCTTGGTAAAATTAAATATTTTACAATAATAAAATCAGAACCCAGCATATTCAATAAAAGACTGAAATTTCAGAACCAATAATACAGAAAGATCTGGGGGTGACAGTTAGCAGTAAATTAGGCATAAATTTAGACTGTGTAAAAATTCAGCATAATTATTGGGTGCATTTTAGGGCATCTGAATTCACCAGACAATAGGGTTTAATTTTTTCCTTTATGGTTCAGTTGCACAAGGAATAGTTTGAAGAATAAATGGTAACCATTAAAATTGGTTGGGAGGTACTGTTTGTGTCTACCCTTTCCCTTTCCCTTTCCCTTTCCCTTTCCCTTTCCCGTTCTTTTTTTTTTTTTTTTTTTTTTTAGCTTCCCCAAATTATAGTAATGGAAACAAATTGTCTGGTTTATAACCTATGAAAAATATTTGGTTTGCATATTCCCATAAATGACTTGGAAGAAAATACCACAAGCCCTCTCTGCATTGAATGTGCTGCAGTTCTTCTTCCTGACTTCCTGGTGCTCCTGTGTACAAGAAAGTGAAGAATCACAGTAGTAAAAAAAAAGATGGAGGAGTGAAGGTTTATATCAGTACAGAAAAAGAGATGTGTACGTGACTTGACTTGTGAAGGTGGAAAAGAGCAAGGAAGGTTATCAAAACGTTTCTGAGAACTTAAGGGAAGGATTGCTAGTAGGGACAGCAGAAGGATTTTAGGGTGGGTGTAAAATGAATAGGAGCCAAGAAAGACAGAGAAAGACCGGGCGTAGACACCTTTGAAAGCTCTCAGTCATATGAAACCCATCCTCAATCATCCTGTAAATTATGGTGATTGAGGAAATGGTTACACCTTTGTTGCAGTGTTGACTTCAAACTGGGAGGGTGTGATTGGGCAAGAAAAGAGATGTCTCAATTTAATTAAATACTCCTTTATCTAATGAAAGATAGAAGTAATAATAATACAAAAATATTAGTTAAGGTATTTTTATCTTCTAGATGCTACCTCTAAAAAAATACCACAAAAATCCAGTCCTGATCTTCAAAGGCGTGCAAGCCATATATAGGTCATGATCACACTGGTCAAAAGTGCTGAGGTTCCCTGGCAAACGTATTTCTACTTACTGTGTGTTGGTGTTTTCCCAGTTTTGTAGTGCCTTAATATACAAAATCAATTGCAGAAATATGAGCTCTGATATAATTAATTACTGAAACATTATGTAAACACATGTCAATCAGAAGGTAGTGAGAAATTAAAACCAAGCATTTCCTGAGCTGATGGATTAGAACAAATGAATGGAAGTGGGCTAGATCTTTCTTGTGAGGGAGAAGCAGTATTAGGGCACCTGGGGGGAAAATTTGGCCTAGAGTTCAGAGAGACAGAATAATCTGTTTACCTCAGTGGTGTTCAGTAAATCCTGAAGAGCTTCAACTTGTTCATCAGTTTGTGGGAGAGCCCACAAAACTTCATCCCTGAAAAACAAGGGTATTTAGGCAAAGCACAGGTACTTGGAACAGCTCCAGTTCATGCAAAAGGGAAGAATCAGGCTTGGCCTCTCTCATCATCCCTGCCTTGGGTGCCTTGAACTCAAAGACACTCCAATAGTGAAGATGCTGAATCTGATTCCAGCCTCTGCATCTACTAATCAGTAAAATCCATGAAAGAGATGGTGCAGGGCTTTAGTAACCAATATTTACTGCTGAACACTGGGATTGCTTCTGGGAGCTGGCACCAGCACCACAGCCACCAGCTCCAGCTAATCCACAGTGCAGCAGCAGCAGTTGAAAACTAGCTAAGAACAGGAAGATGGCTCTCCTGTTGTCCCCTGAGTTTCTCAGTCACCATTCAGCAGAGACATCAGCCCTCCCAGTCTGCCAAAAGCCCTCACAGGTTTGGCAAAAACCAGACATGATGTTTTGTAGATGTGCTTTACTACTTCAGTCAAGTTTTTCTGGTGTCCTCATTTATGTCCTTCTGCTGGTATTGTTTCAGATGGTCTGCACCACTGTCCTCCCCATCTTTGCCCAGTAACTTATATTCCCCTTCTATTTGAAAACCGTGGTTTGGACATGCTGTATGTGACATGGTGCTTCCCAGCTACTCCATGCCTGACACCACTGTTGGTGACAGAAATTCACTTTCTGGAAAGAAAAAAACAGCACTCTGCATTGAGTCCTGATCATCAGTGTCCTGCAAGTCATGTAGTTAAAAATTGTATTGGATAGGTAATTAAAATAATTTGTGTGTGTAGAAGAAGGAGACTCAGGGGAATATCAGACCCCTCTTTCCATTTCCTGGGCTGGGGTGGCTCTCAGCCATCTAATCACGTGGAACTGGTGGCACTGTATAAACCAGGCACGATCAAAGTCCCTTCCAGCCCTGTCTGCAAAGGCTGCCCTGAAAAGAAAACAGGCAGGCTCTCAAAACTAGGGTTTTCAAGCAGCATAACATGATTGTCACAGCTTGTTGCTGTGACTGATTTCAAGCAGAAACCTGACAGCATCTGGCAACCAGGTGATTCATCTTTACTTTTAGCCAGGCTCCAAGCAATCACTGTTGTTTCTCATGCAGAACCAACAACATGCCAACCCTATTTTTGCCTCCACCATCGTTTGACAGAACATCAAAAAACAATCAAGAATAGGCAAGGTGGGCAGTTTGCCTATTTCTTTAGTGCACTCTGAAGTGTGTGTTTGAGGCTACTTTAAAAATGAATGTCTTCTCAAAGCTGAGGGAGTCTTTTCACACAGGAGCCATGAAAAGGCCTGCTGCATCTGGTTTCATTGCATGATTCCCACAGCTTCAGAGCACCATAATGGGGAAGTTGATGTGTATTTGTACTCCACCATTTGTTGCACAAATATTTTATGCGAGTGTGGTAAGTACTGAACAGGTGTTACAATTCCTCCCTAGCTCTTGTGATAAGACCTGAATACACTGATTAAGCTGATCAAAATTCTGCCCCTGCCTTTCAGTGTGGCGAGTATTAACAGCCAAAACTGTAGTTGTTGCCCTTCTCAGTTGCCCTGCTTTGATTTGGCATGGTATCCTCTTTCATCTGTCTTCTTTCCCATTCTTTGTAGAAAACACCCAGGCAAAAGCTTTAATTATTACCCTTATTACCAAGCTCAGAATCAGCCCTCTACCTCCAGTTTCCTTGCCCTGCCTGCTGCCCCTGGACAGATGGACCTGGTCATCTCAAACACACCTCTTTTCTTTCTGTTCTCATGCCCTCTTCCCTGATTGCTTTCAGTTTTTCCTTGAAAAGGGCCTTCTCATTCCTTCTTCCAGTGTTCTGCCAGAGACCCACTGGGCTCTGTCCCTGTTTCCCATATCTTTTTCCTTTCCCTTTTACCTCTTGGTAGAAGTCCAGCTGCCATCCCCACACTACCTTACTCAGATCTTACCCTGTAAGTGAGTAAGTTACGTTTGAGTTAATCTTAGGTGGGTTTGATATCTTCATCTGAGCAAGGCACTATCTTAATAAAGAGACTGGCACTTTAGGGGTTGGGTTAACCTGAGCTAATTTAGATGTGTGTGCTAACCTGAAATTAATTGCCTTCTAAATACACATATTTTTACCCACTAGCTGTACAGAAAGGTGAAGAGGATTTATTCCTACACAAAGCTGTGTAAAAATTAATCTGGTCAGATGAATCTCATTATTTTAGCCATTTTTGTAACTGGGGCTGGAGGGATTAGGCTCCTGCTTTCCAGTGGGAAACACCATATTCTTCTTTAAGAGTCAGATATTCAATGTTCTATTTAAACATGAAATAAATAAATCTTCAAATAGCACAGAGCAATATTGTTCCACTGAATTCACCTAAAACCACATTTGTTTCCCCCTACTTTAACCCTCCCACCTCCATAGCAATCCACAACAAAATATGATTGCATCACAAAGGGAGAGGAAAGATCCTCTTTTTAAGGCATGAACTCAATGGTGGTCATCTCTCACCGGTCTGCAGAGTGGTGCAAAATCACAGAAGGGATACGAGAAATAATTCACGTTTTATTTGTGTATATATTTTAATTCTGGGAGCAGGCTGTATTTAATCCTAAATTGTTCAGCTTTGCTTAAAATCACCACATGAGGAACTTATCCTTTTAGTTCTACTTAATAAAACATTTCAGGTTTTTAAAGCAGTGGTACATGCAGAAAATAAAAGCACTTTGCCTGTCTTCATCTCTGACATATGTTCTCATGTTTTAAGAAAGCATTTGGTTTCAGGGCATTTCTGAAGTTTATCAATAGGTAACAATAAAGCTGCTTCTGAAACATTGTACGAACACCAAATTGTTATTCAAAATGATTTATGCCTGGAAAAACCATCATAAAAGCTGCTTTGGAAAGAAAACAGATTGTTAGCACTTTCTGAAATGGTTTCTCTTTCTACCTCGAGAAGTAATTCATTTAAGATCTTGTTTTAAGGCAAATGAAGAAAATTATTTTTCCCATTAAGTTTCAAAATGCCCTTTATTGGCATTCAAAAGTACTGAATGAACAGAATTGATTTGCACTTAGACCAAAAAGAGTAGTCTTAATATGATTAAAAACATAGGATTTATGGATGCAAAGAAGACTTAAAATAATTTCATTTCCCCCGCCGTCTTTATGTTAAATTGAACCACGTATCCAATTACAAGGGCAATAAATATATGTCAGCCTTTGACAAATGTTTTCTCATGCAACTCAGAATTATTTTGCATCAATACTTTCCCTGTCCCACCCACCACACACTAGAACGCCCAGTAGCATCAGTAGATCTTTACCTTGGAATAGTGAAGAAATGCTTCTCTGGAACCAAGATAAAAAAGGTAAAAAAGAGCAGGTAAAACTTCATCTTCATGGCATTCACAACAAAACCAAATGCAATAGGAAAGCCAAGGGTTCAGGACCCACATTATTGATTTTAAAAATGTTATTTAAAGAGTAGTTAAAATTTAATATTGCTTCTCACTTCAACCCCAAGCTCCTGGTGGCTAAGTCAATATGACAGAGCTCCCTGGAGAGGTGCTGCTCATATTGATGTCGTCCATGTAAGAGAGGATAAAATACATTTTGAACATTTTCATATTGACAAATCACTTTGTCATCTCAGCCTTTTATTTTATTGCAGCTACAAACCACAGACATAAGAAAGAACAGCAAGCACAAAGCTTTTGTAATCATCTAATATTTGTGGAGGTCCAGCAGTGTGCTGTGCATCCAGCTCTCTTATAAGACATCACAGCCAAGCATGAATCTGGTTCAAAGCAGTGGGAATGAGGTTAAGTCCAAACAGAAAAATTCTGAACAGGAAACCTTCTTTTCCTGGCATTTGCTAGGAGAGAAAACAAGGAGCAAGTGAGTTTTGTGCTTTGACATCCATGTATTTTCCTTATGGATGTCATAAGGATTACTTTTCAAGCAAAAGTACAAGTAACTCTTCATCTCATTATTATTAATTTTTGCATGCCCCCAAGGTTTGCTCCTTGTATCTCTATCCACAGTTATCTGTACAGGATATGCTGAAAAGCTGTGTGAATTTGGCATGTCCAGAATATGATCTTCATCTCTGTTCCATGCTTGAACAGCAAATCCAAACTTGACTAAGACACAGCTAATTATCCTGGTTCAAGTCCTCTTCTAGAGGGAATTCATTCCAGAACAGGACTGAGGAGTGAATCAATATGTATAAAACAGTGACTCCAGGGAGCCAAGATCTGGATGTGAATGGGGGAACTAAATTATTTGATGCACTAGTGTAGCTGAGGGTTATAGCTATACCCCGGGTGAAAAATGCCTGGGGCAAGCCCTGGAGCTAAGGTTAGGTAATGCATCCATGAACATCCTCTAGAACAGCTCTGGAGTGGTCCAGATCAGAGCCAATTCTCCACCTAAGTGGGCAGCCAGGCCTTTGGAAGTCAAACACAGCCCTGGGTTTTGGGTTTTTTGGTTTATTTTTTTGTGGGTTTTTTTTTTTTTTTTTTTTTTTTTTTTTGTGTGTGTGTGTTTTAATTGTTTCAGAAGGGCAGCCCTGTCCTAAGAAGCCAGACAGCTGAGTTTTAGGTGACTGAAGTCAACAGAGGTGAATCATGCTCCCCACTGGGTAGGCTGGGGTTAATGTCTCTGTGAAAATACACCAAAACTGAAAATCCCCAAACTGGAGTTGAGCACAAACCAGACACCAAAAGGAAAGGCAAAGAAAGGCTCATGGGAAGTGAAATCACTGATGTCTTACCTAGACATTTAGTTCTTGTTTTATCTTTTTAGATGTTGTTCAAACAAACAGGAAGTTCTGATAAGGTACAGAGGCCATTCCCAGCAAGGGCAGTGGGCAGCACTCTGTCAGAAAGGTTGATTTTTAAACCAGTGGTTCAGATGCTCTTTCCTCACACGGGCAAAAGGAAGCTGTCAAATAAAAATAAAATATAGGAGACAAAGCTTGCTCATCCAGACACTATTTCATGTGGAATTGTTTCATGCACAGATATGAAGAAAAATTTGATATGCTGAGAAGAGATTGAAAAGCTGATGGAGTTGGGTTGCTCTTATTGAAGGAAAGGAAAGGATCATATTTCTACATGTCTTAGGGTGTTAATTAGGTGGGAAAAGGGAACACCTTCTATTGTCTACCCAAGAGGAGAGTTTTAGACAAATGGTAGTTGTAAGACTTTTTTTAGTGTTGGTTGCTTTTCCAGGAGATTCTCCAGTTTATTGCAGAGAGACTGTTCACACAGTGTTTGAAAGCTACTGATTTCCTACTTGCTTTTTGGTTTCTAGAATGCAAAGGAAATATTTCATACAAGAAAAAGAAAAAAAAAGGGTGTTTGAGGAAACACTGCATGCAGAAGTAAATCTTTTAATAACCTTCAAGGACTTCTGAGAACCTAGGAATTATTTCCCAGATTATCTGGGAAGAAAAATGCAGTCTTAAAAAACACTGTGAAGGGCAACTGTAAAAACAATTGAGTTAATAAAAACATTTAATTTTGAGAATTTTAACCGTTGCTTGATTTTTTCCTAAGTCATTTTAATTATTTAATTGATAATTAACTTGCATTTCTACAGACTGTTTTTAAAACCTGGAGGAAATAAGACTCAATTTAGAAACTGTTGCAAGGTGAGGTTCTAGTTGAATTTGAGGAGATTTAAAATCCTCCTTTCTTGAACAAATCTATTTTTCTCTAATTGGGAAATTCATCACAACTGATCATTTCCAGCAACCCTTTTCGCTTCTGCTGACTCAGCATTCCCTGCTGAAGAGCTGCTTGGTCAAAAATTCTGTCAGAGTTCAAAGATTTTGCTGCACTTGGACTAATTATTCCTTCTCACTGGGTAGTCCATGGGCTGTGTTGACCTGCTACTTGCAAGTGTTGCCATAGCAAATATGGCCAGAGGCCTTGTACTAATGGAGGACAATTTCAGTTGTGTTGGTTTGTGTTAACTTTTAGGGTCGCTTTGGGAAATGCACAGGCTTTCATTTAAAGAAGGATGAGCAGGTCTTGGTTTTCAGAGTAGATAATTAACAAAGTATTCTCTTGATTTCTCTGTTGAAAAATATACATCTGGGAATTAGGACTGGTAATATGCATAGCCTCCTGATGCCATTATTATATTGATTTTTAAAATATAATCACAATTTAAAGGCAGTTCTAAAGAGACGTCTTGACTCTTTTGGTTGAATGCTGTCTCTCTACTCCCTCTGCACATTCAAATTTAGTAACACCAGTGTCCCCTGGACAGATACTGGGTGCTGTACCTCAGCCAGACCAGGCTCTGGCAAATCTTTATGTGGTGGTTTAAGATGTCAGTGCCCAAAATGGTGGCAGCAGCAGAGGCCAGCACTCGTGTCCCTGCTAAGTCAGGGTATCTATCATTGCTCAAGACCCCTCAGCACATGCTGGGATGCTGGGCTGTGCCTGGTCATCATGCTGGGCTCCTGTAGGCTGCTCTTTTTGGTGAAAGAGAGCCAGACCCTGGAAAGCTGTCAGATAAAACAAATCAAATAAGAAACTTCTTGAACTGCTGCAGCCAGATGTAGCAGTACCACTGAGTAATCTCCAGTGACTTTCATAAGTGGTTCTCACCCCAGTTTTCAGCAGCCCAAGCGTCACGAGATATCCTTTATACTCAACTGTGACCTAAGTGTGACTGTCCTCTTTGATCCTGGGGCTTGCACAGTATCCAGCAGCGAGGTTTTAAATAACAAGTCTCATCAAGGTTCTCAGATCTGAGTCTGTATTTCAGTGTGTGCTAAAGCCCATGCTAGGCTGGTGCTGTCTGTTGGTAACAGTAAACCTGTTAACAAGCACTCACAAGGGGCAGGAGGAGCAGAGGTCAGCTGTTATCAGCAACCACATCCCTCTGATCTTTTTCCTTGTTTGGGATTAGCATAGTCTGTTATGGTTTTGATCCTCCAGAATTCTCTTGTTTCCAGTTAATCAGGGAGTCCCTCCGGGGATAGGTAATCGTGCTGATGCATCCGTGTGACTGAAGCAGAACATAAAAGCCAAGTGAGTCTGTGCTGTCCTTACTGGTTCTTTAAATTCAGATTCAAATGCAAAATAATCTCATGAAAATTGCTGATAGGCTTTTGCCATTTTTTTGTGCCTTATCACTACTGATGAGGCCAAAGGTAACCAATGAGTATCCTTCCCACGTGAGGCAGAAGATGACTAAAATCTAACTAAACTCTGATCTCTGTTGCTCACTGTGTGATGCAGCTGAGTGCTATTGCTCATGAGCCACACAAGGATGCAATTAGTCTAACAGCTCTTTATTATGAATGTGGCAGAACAGAATTAGAACTCAATTTACAAGTCCCCCTTTCAAACCCATTCAGCCGTTAAGGCTGCATCATCTTTCAGTTTTCCAAGGCATATAATTGATAAATGATTTCTCCCTGCACACCTCAGCTCCTCATCTTTATTCATGAACCAATTAATCTTTGTAGGACACTGTGATCATTTGCATACATGGCCAATGTCACCAACCTCTGTTATTTCATTCAGGAAACAATTTTGCAGCCCATGAAACCACCAGGAGGGGAAAATCTGGATTATGTCTAAATTTCTGTTGTTCTGGCATTTCTCCCTCTCATCATCCTCAAATATAAAAATCAGATGCTGCTTGTGCTAGAAAATGATGGATTAACCTGGGAGGAAACACACCTCAGCAGTATGTTTCAATCATGGCTGATAGGTATGAGCAGAGGCTGAAAACACATTTCCTTGGCATTTTTGAGGACTCTGTTGTACCACCCTGTTTTGTTTGTTAAATCTTTTATTTTACTCTCTTTGCTAGTCAGCTCTCCTGGGTTAGCAAAGAGAAAGCTGCTCTAGTGAAGCACAGTTTGGGGTAAATGGGGAGGTGTCTGTGCTGTTTAAACACTTTCTTCATGAGCTCTGCTTCCTGAAGGTCTGTTATAAACTACCACCCAAACAACACATTGTCCAAGTGACTCATGTTTTCTTTTTGCCGGTACACATTGACTTATTTGCCAGTGTCTTAGCAAGGAGCACTTGCAAGGCAAGTTTTATTTTGGTAAATAGAGGATACCAAAGAGAGTACCAGGAGCACTCCAAGCAGAACTTCTGAGCACTTGAGGAAGGTGTCCAAGTACCACCTACAGAGAGCACATTTTGGCCAAGTTGCACGTGAATGGATGCACACCTGTCTCCCTCTCTATGTACAAAGGTTATGTGTGCACATATCCAGAATGCAATTGGCCCTGCAGTAGTGATGTGTTCTACCTGTCTCTGGCTGGATCAACAGAACTTTCTTTCTTCTTTGCACTCCTTGCACTTGCTCACATTTCTTGCACAGCATCTGGCAGAGGTTGGAAGAGTTGACCATTCCTTTGGGCTTTTGGAGAATGCTGGGACCTGCTTGAAAGGTGCCAGGGCCTGTTGGAGGATGGCTGGTGAAGATAAACCCCATAGAGCAAAGGTCCTGCCCTCTTTCATTCACCCCTCTCAGCTGGTGTGGTCCCCACCACCATCAGTCTGTGCAGGCAGATCCACACTGCAGAGACAACCATCACAGCTCTAGAATCTGGCTCCAACCACAAATTTGGGAAGTTTCTACAAACTTGGAAATTTTCTAGAGGCATTTGACTGGTATGCAAGATCTGATCACTGCATGGACAGCATCACCCCAAGTAGGTCTGAGAAGCATTATGGGACACTGAGGCCATGTTTCCCTAATGCCAGTTGTGATTTGACAGTGCAGCAAGCAGTGGATGTAGGACTGGTGGGCAGGGCCTGCATCCCTCCTCAGGAATCTCTGTTTTCCCTGCTGTGGCTGATCGAGCCTTTCACTGGCACATTACCTAAGCACAGGATGGTTTCACTGACACCCAAGCAAACCCAGGCCTTGAGGAGAAGGCATGGCCAGGCTGATGCTCCTAAGTCTTGTCCACCACCTCTCAGACATGCAGAGTGTTTTGCTTTCCATTTTCACATTGCTTTTCTGCCTGCATGAATCAAAGCAGCACCACACGTGAAGCACCTGCGAGGTGATTTCCAGAGTGGATGTGTGAGGCTCCTCTCTGTGCTTCATGCATTTACAGATATTCATTGCTGTATTTCCTTAGATCCTTAACAAATGCACTAAATGAGAGCCTGTCCTGAGGGAGTTCAGTGTGTCTAGGTGGGATTGGTTATGTAGCTTTCTGCTCTTTTCATAAATTTCAGACATAGCATTACCTGTGAGCAGATGGTCTGTGTGAATTCTGGCCTTTCTTGGCTTTGGACAATTTATCATGGATCTGGAATAGTAATAGTAGTTTGCACTCTGGGAACAAATTAGGCTTCCCATAAAGCACTTTGAAAAGTTATCAGGGCACAAAAAGTAAATAAGATGCAATGAAAAACAGTCCTTTATAAATATAGTCATTTTACTTGGTGAGAACTAAGAGCTGTGTGTTACTTTCAGAGCAGCAAAGGAATTGCCAGGTGAATAACACATTTTTCCTGGTGGCAGAAGAGAACCACCACTGAGCACTGAATGACAATTATTAAAAAAATTGAGAGCATTATATTGTGGCCCTAATTCACAGTTTTATCACATTAAGCTGTACAAAATCCACAGATGCCACCTTACCAGTACACAGTGCTCTTCTGATTAATGTCCTGCTTTATGAACAGCTTCTTAGGTTTGTGGATAAATTTTAGCTCCAAAGTGGCTCACCACACAGCAGGCAATGAGAGTTAGGCATTCAGTTACTCTCTGCTCCTTGCCTTGTCTGCTTGCCTGAAAAGCACCAGGCTTAATTGGCTGAGAAGCCTGAAGGAAAATGCTCCCAAATTCTTGACAAGTCTGTTTTTCACGTGGTGGAGGAGGCTACCAGAAGTGTGAGAAGACAGAGAGCTGACTCTGAGCAACTCAGCCTACAGGTTTGTGGGATCGGAGGTACCAGGATCCATTTCTCCATCAAGCTGAAAGCAGCAACCAATCACTGGTATTTGCTGTAGGACCAGTGATGCTCCTGTGCTTTTTGCAGCCAGCTGACAGAGACCTGTTTTCCAAGGGTCCTATTTTCCAAGCAGAAGCCAGATCAAAGCTGCTGCTCCTTTAGGCAGCAGTGGACACCAACACCTGAAGTTTGTGATTAGGCTCGTAACAGAATTAAGCTGCACTTAGAAGGATGAGTTATGTCAGGTTGGGGTTTTGATTCAGTCCCAGTTCAGGAGGAAATAGAAACAACCTTATCTCTACAAGAGCATGGCAGCCAGCCATACTGCTTGCTGTCCCCTTTCTAAGGCTAGAACAGATGATTTCTAGCTAGGGTAGATGATTTACAAGAAGGTGTAAAATCCTCATCATACACCTAATTATGCTTTACTACTCTGTTGGGGGACATTTCCTTCTAAGTCCATCTGGTGATCAGACTGTACCCTGAGGCATGTGGATTGATTGCCCTCATGGTTTTTTCTTCTATTTAGTCTAAATGCTGATGCTTTATTTTTATTCGTATTAATGTCTAAGCCTTTTTGAAGCATTTAAAATTATGATTAATTGTGCAATGAAAATCAATAATGGAAGTGCTTACAAAGCCAGCTTGATTTGGGAGTGAATCCCAAAGACAGCTGCTTTCTCTAAGAAGGATGGGAAAAAGTTTGAGGAAAGCAGCAGCAAAAAATTCCAGATCCTGGTTGGTATTTTTAGTGATGTTTGTCATAAGCTTAACGCCTTCAGCATCTGCTGAGAGAGACCTTTATTACAGGCTGCTATTACCAGTTCATGAAAGCAAAACCTCAAGTCCATCAAATAAGTAAGACCACTCGATTAACAGAAATGCACTGAAAAGTGAAAATATCTATACTCCTGTACCAGAATGCAGCTATTCCCACACCTTCGGGGCCACGACAGATTAGTTTTTCAAGTGTGATTCCAGAGCCGGGGCTGAAGATCTGGGAGGTATTTACATTATATCCCTGCCAGCAGCACTTACGGGAGTAAGTGGCGAGTTCTGGCTTTGTGCCGAGAGCCCGGGATCCACTTTTTGCTCCGTTTCTCGGAGGGCGCAGTGCTGGCGCTGCTGCCGCCGCTGTCAGGCGCTCCGGGGGCAGCGAGCGCCACCTCGCGGCGCTGGCCCCGCTGCGGAGCTGGCGCTCAGCGGCGCTGCTCCCCAGAGCAGCCTGCGGGCAGGGCAGCCAGCGGGGAGGGATGCGTGCCAGGCTGCTGGGGTGCCGAGGAGGAGGAAAAGCAGCCCCTCCTACAAAACACGGTTCAAATAACACCGTACAGCACTTGGCCCCTCTCCAGAGCCTGAGGCAGAGGCAGCTTTCAGTCCCCAGAGCCCCTGAAGTCAGCAGACTCCTCTAAAAATCCCACCCCTGTGCAAAAAGCTGAGTTACCAAGAGCTGGTGAATGGAAAACGCCTGAAAATCCCTTCTACTCTCTGGGGATGGCAAATGCCTGCATTCATTTGGGGTCAAGGGAAAAGCCATCCTTCTCACCCTGCTTCTTGCTGCCATTTCCAATCTGTCATCTACTTCATCCTTCATGACTGCCCCTGAGTCTGGGGTGAGACCATCTCACCAGCAGCCAGCTGAAACAAGGAACCTGAAGCAGGGCTGTCTTCAGGCAGGATTACCCAGTCCTTTCAGATCTACACCATTTATCCAACAAAAAATGGCCTCTTCATTTTGCAAACACATACGCACATGCGTGTGACTCACACAATACGTGGTCGTCCCACCTGAGAGAAGCTCTGCAGTCACGGTTTCCTCTCTCTGCTTTACCTCTGAAGGACTCCCAAGTCAATCATAAGGGGAGAGGAGCTGCCTTTTCAGTGCCACCCCTCTTCTCTGGCAACAGCAGGTGGTATACTTGAAAAGAGGAGGAGTAGTGTAGGGGCCATGGTCTCATAACTCCTCCTTCCTGGGCAATAAGCTGGGGTGACATCTCCATTGTATAACACTTTGGATGTTCTCCTCCTCTGGAAGCACTGTGAAATACTGGGACCAGACAGAATGGGTTTTAGGATGCTGTATTTTTTCCCATCCTGTATTAAATTCTTAAGAGGAACAGGGGAGTCAGATCTGATCAGGCACAGGATCTGGCCATTCCTGCAGAAACAAAGCAGCATATTCGCATTTTAGAATGCTTAAAGAAGCAAAATTTATGGGTACCTGGGCAAAGGAAGAGGATGTTGGGCAGTGCACCAAATGGGGAAATCATACTGGAAGTCCAGCCAGAACAATGTCCCGTCTTTCGCAGTGTCTCAGAGTGGCATTTTCACAAATGGCCTAGGAAATAATTCTTTCCATTCTCTGCAATCTGTGGTTTCAATAACAATGCAGAAGACACATTCTCAGTGAGCCCACAGATTATTTTTACCTCTGTCCCCATTTCAGCTCCATGACACACACCGACTAGCACATCCACCACTAAAAGCAAGGACTACACATCTGGCTTTATAGAACATTTTATTTGAAGAGACTTTTCATGTCATAGAATATTGGTTCTTTGTTAAGGCAGTTCTGAAGGGCTGGAGGAAAGGGAGGGGGAGGGGGAGAGAACTGTGTCAACGGGATTGCATTAAGGCAAAATTCCCTCCTTCTGCATTTCGCCACAGTAAAATCCATGTAAAGGCCAGTAAATGTCTCATGCCAAGGAAGAGATTCAGTGCAAATATATCCCACTGACTATCCACAGACAGGGCTAGGACCTCAACTGAGGCAAATTTACAGTGCCTTGTTAGCTGCAAAGCAAAGCTGATTTAGCTCTGTTGAGGATCCCAGCCTGGGTTCAGGGGAGCATTTTAGTATGTGTTTCTTATGCTAGCACAGGTATAAATGCTCTCCTGAATCAGAGCCACAGCCCCTTGAGTGCAAGTCTGTGAACTTAACAGAGTTGAATTTTTATTGTCTACATAAATATGTCATTCTGCATCCCTTTGTTCACTTCTCATTGTATTGCTACTGAGTACATTCCCTTAGTTTCTTTAACATGGCTTTCATTTCTATCATGCTTTGCAATCTTTTTAAAGTGTATTATGACATAAAAATGAATTATCCCTTGGAGAAAGTTTGTTGCAAAGGTTCCAGAGTTTGGATGTTCTTGGAGGACCAGGCTGCAGTGTGTTTTTTTTTGGTGAGCAGTAATGTAATCTGTGAGTAATGCCATGGATGGCAGAGGCATAACTTGCAGGAAAAAGTACTGCTTAGTTTACATACCAGCAACACATCACAGACACCAAACACTTCTTTCTTTCCCCAAGAATTTCCTTGGAGGATCCTACCACTCCAGAAATAGTCACTACTACTTGCATTGGCTTAAGGAAACCTGTTTTGTTATCCCAGGTGCAAACTGAAGGTAAGTATGACAGAAATGCTACGAAAAGCATGACGACATTCTCAGGCAGAAGCAGAGTATAACATTTCATAGTCCTAAAAGCTGTCTGTCACTGGATGACCTCTCACAGAAAACCCTAGTATCCATTAATGAAAGCATATGCTTAGGCCTCAGTGTCAAAAACTTGTTTAGGAATATGAAATGGTTATAGCTAGCAAAGTGGAAAAATAAGGCAAAGAAATCAAGCAACAAAGTATTTCCTGGATACATGTGAATACACAACTTCTGTATGACCTGGAACCACGTATAACATTCATGCCTTAAAAGCATGAGCACCCTGCATATTTATTTGATACAGAGAACAGCATCCAGTTTGAAGGAATCTAAAGGGTGAATAACCAACATAAGTGCAAGTCTTTTGTGCTTTAAACTTTCTTCATTCCTTTTCCCATAAGGCAAGCAAACACTGTCATGACCATTTTGGGTTTTACTTCAACCAGGTCTTCTGGAAGGGCATAGACTCTTGCTCCAATTTTTCTTGCCATAGAGATGGCATATCTGCATTACAGGGGTGGGAAAAAAAAAAGGGAAAAATAAAGACAGAAATTAGTGCAGTAGCAATAATGTTCCCTCTGTTAAGTGTTTTACATGATCAATACCAGAGTGGGTTTCACTGATTTACCAAAGTTAAACTTTTCTATAGGAATGTATGAGACAGGTTCATAAAGAACTGCATTTCTAATAAAAGGTAGAGTGCATTCTCTGATGGTTAGAGCACTGATTACCTGCAGGAACAAAACATTTAATCTTCCATCCCCTAAAAGATTATCCTCAAAACCAGCCATTATGATCTTGCTCCTGCTCAATCTCTGAGACTCAGACTTTATATATAAACAAACTTGCAAGGATAGAAGCAGAAGGCTGATGCCATTGGAAATCAGTACTGTTGGAAATCAACATTTGGGGACTTATTTCAGTCATACCCAGAAAGTGCAAGATGACATTCCCATCTCCCTGCTCAGAGCCACTGGCTGTTCTCCAGTGAGTTTGTCTCTTCTCTCTCTCTTTTTTTTTTTTTTTTTTTTTTTTTTTTTTTTTTTTTTTTTTTTTTAAGCTAGAAAATCCCAGGTTCTTTCCACTTCAGAGCACATACAGTTGTGAAATTTTCCCCAAAATTAAGAGAAGCATTGGGAACCTAGAGGAGCAGGGGTGGGAAATGAGGAAAAGAACAGCAGAGGAATGAAGAAATAAAGTACAGAGAAAAGCACACATAGTATTGCAAGAAAAGAAAGAGTAAGAAAAATATGGTAGGAAATGGAAGGAAAAAGAACATTGGAAAAAGTCTTTACAAAAATAATGGCAGATCTGATTGCTTTACACTCATCCTTTTCTCCTTTGTAGTTACTGCATAGAAAAGAAGTTAAACTGATGATCAGACCAGGAGGTGATCTGTGTAACTCAGAAAGGAGAGGGAGACGCTCCCAGAATTGACTCTCTGCTAGGAAATAATTTGCATTCAGGGAAAAAAAATCAATATCCACATCTAGAGAAGCAGTTTTTCAGGCATGAATCCTGTCCTCCCCTTTCTCTCTTAAATATGCCCTTGTTCTACCTGTAGGTGACCAAAGAGCTGTCACTAATCCCTGTTCACTATTTGTTGGCATTGTTCCTTGATCTCTGAAAGAATTTTAAATTTAATATAAGAAAATAGGAGCTTGTGAAACCAAGTGATTTCAATCCTTTCAAGGAATTTATGAAGCAGGAACTGCAACATTACACACTGCATTACACTCTTTTTACTACCTAACTCACAGGCTTCATGCTTCTAACTCAGGTGGTATTTCTCACATGAGGTTGTGCCAGATGAAAATGACAGCAGAGTAGTTTTTAAAGATAGAGTCAGGCCAGCCTGAGCAGGTAACTCATGCTAAGTGCCACTTGGCAGAAACATACTTAGCATTATTTAGTTTCTCCTCATCATTCAGGTCCTCTGTTTTCAAGAGGTCATACTTGATTGACCCTGGTTGGATGGCATCAATGAGATCCAGGACTGGCATGCTGGTGCTGATTTTGCTATCCTGCAAAGATGAAAGATAAAATTAAATGGAAGAACAGGATGACAGAACTCCCACAGAGCCAGAGTCTAGACTCAAGAGCAATGCACAGTTCAGTCAAATACCATTTAGATCTTCACAAAGGGCTGCTTAGAATATTTTTTTATCTAAGGCAGACTAAGAACTCTTTCTAGGATTTTTTGTTTTACCCAAGGGATGAAACATCATAGAATCATTTAGGTTGGAAAAGATTTTTATGATCAAGTCTACCCTTAATCTAGCACTTCCCAGTCCACCACTAAATCATGTCCCTAAGCACTACATCTCCACATTTTTTAAATCCTCTGGTAACGGTGACTCACTTTGCTAGACAGCCTATTCCAGGGCTTGACAACCCTTTGAGGGAAGAAACTTCCCCTAATACCCGATCTAAACCTTCCCTGGCCATTTGCAACTCAAGACCATTTCCTCTTGTGCTATCACTTGTCACCTGGGAGAAGAAACTGACCCCACCTGGCTACACTCTCCTTTTAGGCAGTTGTAGAGAGTGATAAGGTCTCCCCTGAGCCTCTTTTCCTTGAGGCTAAGCAACCCCAGCTCTCTCATCTGCTCCTCATAGGATTTATGCTCCAGAGCCTTTCCCAGCTTTGTTGACTTTTAGACATGCTCCAACACCTCAGTGTCTTTCTTGTAGTGAGGGGCCCAGAACTGGACACAGGATTCAAGGTGTGGCTGAGTACAGGGGCACAATCACTGCCCTGCTCCTGCTGGCCACACTACTGCTGATACAGGCCAGGATGCCATTGGCCTTCTTGGCTACTTGGGCACATGCTGGCTCATGTTCAGCTACTGCTGACCAGCGCTCCCAGGTCCTTTCTTGCTAGGCAGCTTCCCTCCCCGAGCCTGTAGTACTGCCGGGGTTGTTGTGATACAGGTGCAGGACCCCAGCACTTGGCCTCATTGAACCTCATACAACTGGCCTTGGTCCATTAATCCTGCCTGTCTAGATCCCTCTGCAGAGCCTTCCAGCAGATCAGCATTCCCACCCAGCTTGATGTCCTCTGCAAACTGACTGAGGATGCACTTGATCTGCTTGCCCAGACCATCAATAAAGATGTTAAATGGCCCCCAAAAACTGAGCCCTGGGGGCACAAGTGGTGACAGGCTGCCAGCTGGATTTAACTCTGTTCACCACCACTCTCTGGGTCTGGCCATCCAGTTTTTACCCAGCGAACAGTGCACCTGTCCAAGCTATGCGCAGCCAGTTTCTCTGGGAGAATGTTGTGGTAAACAGTGTCAAAGGCTTCACTAAAATCCTGGTAGACAACATCCACAGCCTTTTCCTCATCCATGAAGCAGGTCGCCTTGTCATAGAATACAATGTCACTAAAGCAAAAGAAGGGGTGCAGGGCTAGTGCATTTGCTTTCTGTGGGGAGATGACACTGATAGACATCTACTGATGGGAGGGGTAAGAGGGACCAGCTGTGTGATTCCTGAACTCATTACATGAAATTTGATGGATCTGTCCTTGCCTGGTGCAAACTGCTGATTTATATCCACTGAGTGTTCCCTAGCTTGGGAAGTGTCATAGATATGTTAGCAGAATTGGAAGCGCTCTAGAACTGGTCCATCTCTGTGTTTGTATGGTACCTTGCAAAATAGGGCAAGGTACCCCTGGATGGTACTACCAGGTTATGAATGTATTGCTAGTGTTCATTTTAATACTGCCATTTGTAATTGCTGTTGATTCATAACCAACAGCACAGCAGTTCTTTCTTAATTCCAGTAATCATTCCTGTCTCCATCCTTTGATTTCCCAAGCCAAACTGGAATTCAAGGTGTTTCCTTATCATATTTCTATGTGTTCAAGGTGTTCATACCATATTTCTATTACTTCTTCACAATAAAGTTCCTTGAATAAAACCTGTATATTTGAACAAGCTTTTAAAAGGGAATGAAAAATAATCAAGCTATGTAGTGAGTTATATCATAATGTAGAGCGTGTGTGTATGCATACACACATCTATATATCACACACACAAGCACTCTGAATAAGAGATTCCTGAGCAGAGATTTCTGAAAAAGCCTGTACCTTGAAACTGGAGATGGTTGAATCCTTCCCAGCTGCAGTGAGTGTTTCATTGACCCAGCTGACAATAATTTCATCATTGACCTTCTCTCCACCACCAATGTCTTCAAGGATATTTAGGGTGTACCTGAAGAGGGAAGCCAAGATATTTGCTCAAAGTCTACTGTAATCTCAGAAGTGTCCTGTATGTGCATAGCTTGTCTGGGATTATCCCAATGATCTGATATTCCTCTGCCTCACACACACTCACAGTGCATATGATTTATGTTATAATACAATTATTAATCTAAGGAGTTTAATTCATCCCCAACTCCTTAATCACTGTTTTGGGAATGTTAAAAGTTTTGATTACTTAAAACTCCTGGAATTCCTCTCAATGTATCTCATTGTAAACTACTCATTCTCATAGTGCTTAAAAAATAATCACTGATTTTAGAAATAGAAGGGAGTCCTTCTGCTCACCTAAGACTGACTTCTGCATAAAAACAAGCCTGGAGTGTTGTGCTTATACAGCATACACCTTGGAAAGATATCCCAAACTTAGGGTAAGTAATCACCTCATGCCTATTTTAGCTACCTTACTGATAAACCTCTACCTTTCTCTATGGTCTGAACTTAGTTTGTATTCAGTTCCTAACTACTGGGGTCTTTACTTTCAGTTACAGCACTCTTAAACACAGAAACATGCACACACAGAGAATTACATTAAAATGGGGAGAGGTACTTAGTTGTGCCCAATTCAAGGAGCAGCTTACAAAACTTCTACATCAATTCCTTGTTTCTGGGACATTGTCCCCATTCCCTGATACAGAGACCTTTTAACTTCTTTTCCTCTCTTCTGTGCAATAAACATTTCTTGTTGCTATGCAGATAGTGACAATAATAATCTTCTGCGTGAGCTGACTGTAATGGCCATGCCCACAAGATGTGCTCTGATCACATCCTTAACTAGGAGTGAGCAGAAGGTCACTGCCTTGGCACTGAAGTGCAGAGGAGTGAGAGGGCTGTAGCCTGTAGAGCCTCCTCAGTGAGAGCATAACTACAGCAAAGCAAACTGAGCATACCAAAATGCTCTGAGGCTCGTGGCTGCCTGACCTACCTTCTCATCAACTGCCAGATTAAGGCCAGCGTGAGTGTACGGTTTCCTTCATTCAGATCTTGCCCAGCAATGCCAACAAGGGAAAATTTGGCTTGATTCTTTCCCAGTTCCACTGCATAGTTGCAGTTTTCAAGCTGTTAATGGCAGGGTCAAAAATACAGGAAAAAAGAAGAAAAAAGACAAGACACTGTTACTTTAAATTCTTTGGATCACTCAGCCTCCTGGGCAAACAGGAACTTTGGGGCTCTGTGATAAAACAGCTGATTGATTACCAGCAGGCAGATCCATCCCAAAAATACCATTCTGGACATTTAACATAGAAGAAAATGCTGTACTTCATTATCAGGGCCTGGCAAGCAGATTATCCTGGAAAATAAAAGTGTATGGCTCATGGGTACCTCCAGCATTATGGCATTGCACTGAGACAAAGGATTAGTGTCCCAGCCAATATTTTAGATTGGTTGATCACTCTGGTCTAACTGGATGCAATTACTCATCCAGATAGTTGGGAGAAAGCTTTGCATTTAGCAGCAACTGTGTGATCGGTTCTTGATGCATCTGATCAAGAATGCTTATCATCACTGTCTTCTTTTGATGTGGAGGGCAGTGATCCAGACAGCTGCAATTAAGCTGGTGCCATGCATCTCACGGTCCAGATGCATTACAATCAGTGCCTAAAGCAGTAGCAAAAAGGATCTGCAAATACAGTTTCTAAATACTGATACAAAAGTTGTCTTTTTATTCTTTACAAATATTTTTCACCTGTCAACAGAGCAAGTGAGTCTAATGTATATTTCTTTTTCAGAATGAAAAGTTATCCACTGACTAAGCACAAAAATCATTTAAGGTGCTGTCCTTGGGACTGGAGAGCAACATGAATACCCACGTTGCTGTTTGAACTGATTTAGGCATTCACTGAGGATAAGGCATCACTACTGGAGCTATTCTAGCGTTTTGTACCTTCTTCATGTTGCCACCCAGTTTAGGATATGGTGGTTTGTTCACCCTGTTCCAGTCTACTGGCACTTTGATCTTTTCATAGAGTTGGAAGATAACCAAGGCATCTGACAGGTCACTGAAAACAACAAAAAAAGATATATCATTGTCCAAAGAACAGAGGAAAGAAACACAATTCAACTATTAGCAGAGGTAAACTTAGATTCCTGGGAAACACAAAGCAGCATATATTCTTATAGGGCCCAGAATTTTTTATGTTCTTGCAGACAACTTGATGGCTGTATTTATCATCTGAAGGGAGTGTAATACCTCATCTTACCTGTACAGGTGATTTACACATGGATTAACACCAAGGGAGTTCATCCAGTTCCTAAATGTCCTTTCTTCCCTTGTCTCACCTAAAACAACAGACACATCAATCAAAGGCCTGCAGAGCACCACACTTCAGTAATGTAAGTGCTTTGGGAAGAAACCCTAACTGAATTTACAGCACAGTGAACCACGAACAGAAGGAGACACATGGGAAATACCACGGTGCACCGTGCGATATTTGCATTTTCCTGACCTTCAATGGAGCTCCAGTCAATGTCCTGGTTCTCTGGCTTATGCAGGGCAGGGTATTTGTTGAACAAGTTGGCAATGAAGGCCAGATTGAGCTTGGGGTTGCCCCGGACGACGTCGGTGGCGGTGACGAACTGGCGGCAACCGAGGCGCTCGGCCTGCTGCAGCATGCACTCGGCGCGCTGCACGTCGTCCTTCTCCTGCCCAGCACAAAGGGAACGTCAGCCTCACCCACCCCAGCTCTGCACCCACCCCCACTTGGGTCTCCTGGTGGGGATCCAGCTGCTAAAGCAGCTCCTTGATGGATTTACAGTTGTTCCCGTTCCTGCTTTTACTAATGGCAAGTCTGTGTTTTCAAATGGGATTTGCCTACGATTCAAGCACCTCACCATATTGCTTTTACAGCCATATTCCATATAAAAGTGATGGTTTGATCTAATTAATAGATAAATGTATTTAAATACACTCGTTACATGCTAGTAGTTTATCAGTGTGATTAAATGGTTGCTGAAGTTTCAGAGATATTATCTAACAAAAATCCAAACACATAATTTAATTCTTTGGAAGCTTTGATTTCTGAAATACAAGATTGTGTTGCAATGCAAGAAAGAATTTGCTGGCTCTGACATCCCAGTGCAGCCCTGTGTTGGCCAGAAATGCAAGTAATGGACAGAAAATATTGGCATTTACTCCAAACTTATCTCATCTTACCCTTAATCCTGACATGTCAATAGTAATAGCTGGAATGCCTTCTTCATCTCCCTTAGGGGCAACTTGGTTCAGCAAATGGTAATAAGCTCTTGAGTCCTGTGACAGACAGAGAAATTAAAGGGAAGAAAAATCACATGTAAAGCTCAGCCCTCTGAATGCCAGTGCTCCCCTGAACAATATGCCTGCATGCTTCATTTTTATTACATTGATCATTGGGCTACATAATTAAATTAATTAAGCTGGAAGCACTTAGCAATTCCTACTTTATGCTGTGTTTGCCAGATCTATTTCTTCCCTGAGCCACTATATATGTGCTGGAGAATGCCCAACACACAAGACAAAAATGCTGTGTGTTGAACTTACAGAAAAGGCAGCAACAACAAAAAGATATCAGAATTGACTCAATCTGAACATAAAATTAGAGGTAAGAAAATGCATACCTTTATAATGCTGTAGAAGTCAGGCTGCTGAGCATTTAATAAAAGAAAATGCAGAAGGAGAAAGCAGATGTTTAAAGTGGATTTCAAAGCAAGGCTGGAACAGTTGTGGAAGAGAAAGCATAGTTTTCAAGGACAATAGTTAACACTGACAACAGTATCAGCATTTTTCAGGCAAAAGGGCAGGAACAAGGCAAGGGTTTATCATGTTGTGTCTTTAATCTTTTGTGAAATACAATGCTGCTTCCATATGTGGAAAATATTAACTCACTTCAAAAACAGCTCAAAGAACTGAAAATAGAGCTACATGTTAATGTCTAGGAACTTGACTAACTGCCCAATCATTTTTCTCTACATGTTTGAGTAAGGGTTTTCCAAACAAAAGTCAGGTCAAGAGTTACTTAGGGAGATTTAGAAAGGAGGTGAGCAATAGAGGCAAGGAATTGAAAATACAGTGTCCATATGCCCTGTCCAGAGCCAGCAGCCATTTCTTTCCCAGGCATCTGGTGTGCAGGAGCTGGCAGTGATGACTATAGGTCAGGAGGAAGAGGAGGAATACTACTGAGTGCAAAGGTAAACCCCAAAGAAAGCATTTTAAGTACCCAGCTCCATGTGCTTGACAGAGCAGAATCAGCTGCTTGGAGTGTTTCAGTGCACAATCCCTGAGTGGAGGGCAGGAATTTGGGTGTAGAGGTACTGTTTTGCTTTTGTTGGTCAGTATTTCTCATACCTTGATGTCTGAGCTGAAGTTGTTGACTTTGTTGCATCCTGCATTTTCCAGGTGATAGTTTGCCCATCTCAACAGCAGATCCTCTGGAGACAACTTCATCAGATCCTCCAGGCTCTCTCCTTCTCTCAGAAGAGCAATCAAGGCTAAGCAGGAAAGAAAAATTAAAAAATAATGATGTGAACATTTGTTGAGGAAAATGTGTAACTGTTTTCTCTCTTTTAGGTTTTCCTACCCTAGTTTCTGAATATGAGTTGCCAAAATGTTGCTAAAATTCAAGCTGGATTAGCATGACAGAGGATGTAAACAGAAAAAGGGTCTCATCAATAAAATGAGTCCAAGCTAGTAATTTGTGTATCTAGTAGTGGATCATATTCAAGTGGAAGACAATTACAGTGTGGTCTAAGAACTGCCCACGAGCTATAAAGGTCTGGTCAACCCTCCCTGCAATGAGCAGAGATATGTTCAACTAAATCAGTTTGCTCGGAGCCCCATTTGACATGACTTTGAATGTTTTCAGGAATGGGTCATCTACCACCTCTCTGGGCAACCTCTGCCAGTGTTTCACCACCTTCATTGCAAAAAATTCCTTCCTCATACCCAGTCTAAATCTACCCTCTTTTGTTTAACACTATTACCCCTCTTGCTATTGCAACAGGCCCCGCTGAAAATTTTATTGTCATCTTTCTCATAAGCCCCTTCAGGTGCTTGAAGGCTGCAATAAGGTCTCCCTGGAACCTTCTCTTCTACAATCTCAGCTCTCTCAGCCCATCTTCATAGGAGTGCCCCAACACCCTGAGCTTTTCTGTGGCCTTCCTCTGGACCCACTCCAACAGGTCCAAGTCTTTCCTGTGCTGAGAAGTGCAGAGCTGGACACAGTGATGCTGAGCACAGTGGCAAGGTTGCAATGAAAATATGAACACAGGCTTTTTGCAGCTTAGATGAAAGAAATCTCAGTGACCTTCACACTGAAACTGGATTCACACAGGCATTCTGGAATACTTGCACAGGACCTCATGGGCTTGTGGGCCAGTAGGGCTAATTCATCTGTCAATTGAGGAGATACCCTATTTATATAGAAAAATTGATACTATGTTCAGAAGAGGAGGAACAGGCAGGATGGGAGGATTGACCCTTGAAACCTTGGACCATGAAAGGCTTTAGAACTAGTTTTGAAAAGAGCTAACATGGAAACTAATTATTAATGTGGTAAAAAAGGAGGGTGTGTTACATTGCTCTGATTTTCTTCTAGTATCTTTTGTCAGACCTTGAAAGAATTATGGATTTGCTACATAAAGGAAACAGCGGAGACATACCATAACTGGAGTTACACAGATAATTTGATATAGGGTGCAATGGGGTTAAACTGGACCAGAGGAGGATAATAGGAGCATTTGAAAGTAGACAGAGGATTTTATGAAGAGAACAGTGTTGACACTGACAGAAGGCTGGAAGAAGGATTCTTGTGGTGTTGGTTGTGGATTGATTTTTGGATTAATGTTTTCTCTTTTTTTTTTTGCATCAATTATCTGGGCACAAATTACTTGCAACATGCTAAAAATGTGAAGATGATAGTCAATAGGTGGCACAGTCAATACAGAGGATGATCAGGAAATCTGACAGAACAAACTAGATGACAGTAATAAAAATGGAATGCAATTTAATAGTGCCATGTTCAAAGACATTCACTGGGGAATTAATATGAGTAACTGCTATTAGCTAAAAGCTTATGTGAATGAAGGATGAGAACCTGAGTGGATTAGATGTTTTCCAAGCTACTCTGAGCCACCATTTGATATGACATGGGGAAAATCCAATATGAAATTAAGTGCATCCCAGGTAATTCCCATAGAGGTTGGGATGTATTACTGCCTTATCATGTGCTCATGAAAGCTCACTGGAAATATAGGGTCCCCTGTTCAAGCAAGGGGAGTTTTACCTGAAACAGCTGTGGACAACAGCTATGAGGGAAAGGGAGAACCTGAAAAAAAATCAGAATTTTCTTGGCTTGTCTAGCCTTAGATGAAGTCTTAGATGAGAAGTGAAGGAGAAAATACCAGAAAGGAAAAAAATAGCAAATAAGCAGGGCAAGGCTACCTACAAAGGAATGGGAACTGGTGGCTCTGGCAGCAAAAGGGGCAGAAATGTGAAAGGGATGAGGCAATGAAGGTAATGCCTGCACAGAAACTGGAAGAAAGAAGTGTCACTGTTGGGTGAGGGACTATCCAGAGGCATGGGGAACAAAGCAGCAAGATGAGGTTCTGTGTGGACTGCAGGTACACCCACTTCATGGAGAATTTTGGCATTGGTGGAATGCTGTGTCCAGTTTCTGGCTCCCCAGTACAAGAGAGACATTGACAAACTGAAGCGAGTTTAGTGGAAGGACACAAAGATGTTTGGATGGAAGTTTGTAATATAAGGGAAGAGGATGAGAAAATTTGGATTGTTTAGCCTGGAAAAAGGTTTGAGAGGGGTGCAAGTATTGTCTTCAACAATCATAGAGGGGCCAGATCTGCATTTTTACAGTATGCACAGGAAAAGGATGAGGAGCTATGGACCCAAGATGCCAGAAGGGAAATTCCAACTAGATTCCAACTAGAAAAAAAAAAAAAAATCAGAGCAAGAGTGGTTGGGCTATGGAACAGGCTGCCCAGAAAACATATGAAAAGGCCCTGAGCTACCTCACCTTAAGACATTAAGATGTTATACTTAAGATTTTGTACTGCTGAAAGCAGGGAGCTGGATGGCTGAGTCAGATCTCCAAGGTGCACCTCCACAGGTTCCTTCCAGCCTAAATTATTGTATGATTCTATAATTATGATTTCACAAAGAAAGATGTCTGGCAATCAAGAGCAAGAAGGAGTCAAGCTTCCTGAATGCAGATTTCCTTATCCCAGATTTAGTGCCAATACACTGATATACTTGGATGCAGACCACCATTCCTGACCCAATGAGCAGAACACACAACTCTACAGAAAACCTTGGACTTTTGAGTGCTGAAGCTCGTGAAAAGCAAGTGAAATTAGACCAGTCAAGAAAACGGACAACAATTACTTGAAAAAAAAAAAATAAAATCTAGATTTTTTTAAAAAGAGCCTTATCCTAAAGACTCTGCAGTGATAACAGTGGAGCATTGAAAGGAAGACCCATACATACCTTCATTCCTGCTGATCTCTATGTCAGCAAAGAGTCCAATTTTGATGACTTGCCATAAAAGACCCAGAACCAGGTAAGGTTTCCCTTCTTTTAAGTCTTCAGCTCCAATGTTAACAACATGGCACCCAATGGCTGAAGCAGAGTTCAGGGCCAGGTTCAGATTTTCCTAGGGAAAGATGAGAACTTTTGAATGATGCAGAACTTGAGAGCTGGGCCTACAGGAAGGGAGCACAGCCAAAACGAGTGAAACCTGCAGGCAGCTTCACTGTAAATACATTTAAGTACACAGAACCATGAGGCAGCGCTCCAGGTGGGTGCTCTGGATGCTCATCAGAGTGGAATACAAGGACAGAACCACCTCCCTTGACCTGCTGGCCACAGTTCCTTTGATGCAGCCCAGGATACATGTCTGGCCACAGGGGGCAGGGGAATGCAGACTCTCCTGGGGATTACAGGCAGATTCTGGGTCTCAGCATAAAGACAGAAAGGGCCTCTTTTTGGCAGAGGTGGCAGATGTCACATCACAAGGCACTGGAGCTCAGAGCATACGTCTACATTCACAGTGGTGTCCTGGCTCAGTCCTGGTTACCAAGGCCAGGCTCTACCTAGGGCTAATGCTAGAGATCATGCTCAAGTACAGACATAGCTTCAGCATGGGGCAAACTCTCCTCTGCTCAGTCCTGCACATGTGGAGGAGGAGAGGAGCTACAACCCCATCAACTGGCAGATATTCCAGGCTCGCCTCTCCCTAAGCACTCTGCAAAAGCCCTGATACCTAAGATACCAGTAAGTTGCTAGCTGGCAGTGTTTGCAAAGAGCACACCGTCCCAGGAATCAGTATGAATAAAGCTGATGAGTTTTTAGCCTTGCAGTTCAGCCAAGGTCAGAACTGGTAAAATCTGGACATTTTCTTTTTGAACTTTGGAGTATGGGCTCCTGGTTTGGGAGTGTGCAGAGGAAACAGAGAGATTCAGTGATTCACAGTGACAGGCAGAAATAAAAGTGATATTTCAGGAACATTATGTTTCATTTCCATTTTCTGTCCATTTAAAATAAAAGGAATAAGAAAATCTGGAATAAGGAAAAGGTCTACACTATGCAAAAAGGTGGTTTTGTAAACAGAGGGCAAGTAAAGCAGGCAAAGAAGCCTGGAAAATATAATTTATCACACAGATTTGCAGTTTTTCACATGAATTTCAGCACTGCTGACATGACAGGGAGATCTGATTAGATACAAAATGCAGAGAGAGACATAGTGTAAACTCTCATAAGCTAGAAAAATTGGACCATTTCAAATTAATTACTTTTTCTCCAGCAGACAGCTGTAAAAGGGTTAAGTTAAAGTGGAAGCTATATTGATCAAATCATGTCTACATGTGACAGGGATTGATCTGAGCTGCATCATTAAGTTATGCTGCTGACCAAAATGATTAGAACTGAAAAATGAGGTATACAGCATAAAAATCCAATTTAATGGCTTCTGAGCTTACTTGAGTCTGGCTAATGTTCCATCAAATTAGAGCAGCTGAGGGCTAAACTGGGTTAGGTTCATATCTATCCCATATATCTATTTATGCTCTGTACCAGGTACATAGATGTTCATATAAAAATATCTCTCTACATATTGCTGTGTGAGAAACACAATAAACTTTAAGTAGTGAAAAAAATTAACACCCTTTTTGTCCATTTAAAAAATCATTTATACGTGCATGTGGTAGAAATAAAGGAGGGATTCAGTATTGAGGGTGAAATAGTGGCTTGTAAAAGGTATGCAACAGCAATGGTCCAATTTCAGGCATATTGCACTGGTACTTCCAGGATCACAGTTAATATTTTGTTGAGGACATCAGACTGCAACAACAGCACTTGTGGGTTCAAGTCCATTGTCGTGCTTTAAAAGAGTCATTCAGCCTTCTGAGACCTACTCCAGCTGCAACTGGTCACTGTATTATCTCTGTGCTCTTGCATTCATATGGCATCTACCACAAAAGCATCTAAAGCTCTGATCTGATGAACATTATTCATTGTGTTTGGTTAGTCAGGTTGCTCATATGTTTGGAAGGAAATGTAAATATAAGTCTTTGTGTTTTTATGACATGGAGCTGAGCATCTCACTGTGCCACAAACAACTTTGCCTGACCATGTTAGGTAGAACCAGCCTTTCCTCTAAGTGATTATAAAAGCATCCTAAGGGGAAAAGCAAAGAATTTTGTTGTGTTTAAGTACCTGTATTGTGAAGGGTGTGAGTTTCTTTTTGTTGATTGTTCTCTCATCAATGGTATCTGGCACTGAAAAGTTGATCATCTTACTGGAAATAAAAGAAAGAATAAAAAACAAGAAATACACTAAGCTATGTGTGCACAAAATACAGGTATGGCTTTTGTCTCTACATTGCAGGACAAGTCTAAGAGCTGGAGAGTTACTTAACAAAAATAGATAATCGCCCTCTGCTTCTTCATATATACACAGAGGCACACAGTCAATGCTTAAGCAATTATTTTGGGCTACATACAGATTGTACTTAGGTGTGGGGACAAGAATGTCACAAGGTGAAGTTGTGTGAGAAGTTTATTGTGCAGAAGATGTCTGTGGAAGCACTCACTATTTTGTGCCACTTTGTGTGAAACACCAAAAGTCCTTGGGCAAAAATAAAACCAAGCAGCTCCTCAAATTTCACTGACTTCATCTAACTGTAAGTGTCTAGAGGCAAGGAAAAAGTCTCATTAAGCATGAAATATGCTTTATATTTTTGAAGATAAAAGAAGCACAAAAACCCTGGTATTATCAAGGTCCTGAATTTGCAAATGCTCCTGAGCTTAATGTAAATTCAGCAGGTTCTGTTTAAACAGAAATGTGAGTTTTTGCAGACTCACGGCTCCCGTTTGTGAGAAGGAAAGGTATCATTTACCAAAGCACTATGCCATCACCGACTGCCTGGAAGAGGTCATCTGTTTCTGGATTCATTGGCACCACGTGCTTGCAGTCAGGGTCCTTCTCAAGGGCTTTGTTAATCCAGTTGACAAAGGCATATTTTTCTTCCTCTGTGGACACAACATCAAATCCATCAGTTTGCTGTGCAGTACTTCTACCATCATTTTACTGACAAAGGCAGAACTCCTGGGGGAGCCTTTCCCACCGGTGTGACTGATCAACAAAACCCTGCATGGAGGAGGCTCTCAGGAGACAAGCAAAGGAGCTGAGGACAGCAAAGGGCTTGAGCTGGTTAATACTCCTTCAATACCCCTTCCCACTCACTGGCGTTGCCTGGGTCATGAGATCACTGGAGTAATTTGTGCTTTCACCATAATTTGAATGCATTGTTGTACCACTCTGCTAAATAGAAACCCCACATAACTTCAAACAACTCTGTATTGTACATTACACCCTCTTCATGTGGAATATCTAGAAAAGCCTGGCCAGGACTGGGCTCTGACAAAGAGTATTCAGAGGGCAATGGGCAGATGTGCCTGTAGCTCAGCAGGGCTGAAGCGCAGCTATCCTGTACCAGCAGCAGCTCACGTGCCTCCCAGTAGCTCAGAGGAGGTGCCCTCCAGGATGAAGGTGGATGGAGTCCTTGGAAGCATCCTCTGTTCTCCCTTCCCCAGAGAGAGTCAGTCCCCCACTCTTGCCCCTGCAGAAGATTGCCAAGGGTAGGACCTCCTCCCCATGGAACTGCTTCAGAGTGGGCTGTGCCCAGGAGGTAACAAAAGCAACCAACTTTCAGCTTGGAGAAACAGGCTGGGAGAAAAGCCTCGATGGAGTTGTGCCCTCCATGGGAAGAAGTCAGGAACTATCTTGTTGCAAGAAGAGTTTATAGAATGTGTGCCTGGTAAAATGTGCAGGGGAAATGGGTTATCAGCAGTAGGGAACCTGTGCCTTGCCTCCCTGGTGAGCAGGGACAGCAGTGGGCAGGTGTTTGTGCTGCTGCAGCCGGGGCTCACTTGCTGCTGTCGGTGTGGGACAGCTGCACCTACCTGAGTAGGAGTGTTGTGTGCCAGCACTGGACTGCTCCGATGTCCCACCGATGGCACAGATCCCCTCCTTCTTGTTGATTTGCTTTCGGAACGACTTGGCAACATCATCACTCTTCAGGTCTTGGAAAATCTTTCAAGCATGACAGAGGATTTTAGAATTTTGGAGAATTAAACCAAGGTAAAACAGTGATCTCTTGGGCCAGGAGACACATTCTCTCTGCTCCATAAATAGGGCAGGGCAGCTTGGGTATTTTCAGTGGGTTTCTGGGTACAATCTGTGTATCTGCTGAGGTACAACAGGATTAAACTCAGCTTTTACGCTTTCAAATCAGGGAACAAAGATCAGCTAAGTAATAAAAATGCTACTTTGGAGCACAGCAGTTTGGGTTTGAAGAATGAGCAAGTAAAAACCTACTTCTTCATCCCAAGGGAAATTCCACTATTTTAGTATTTGCTTTTGACCCAGTTCAGACCAGAAAAAGAAGTTTTTTGATTAAAAAATACCCCATTAAATTTACAGTTTTGATCTGCTTAAACTTTTTGTAATCATCTAGCCAAAACACCATCTTTTTGCAGTGTATAACTGAAAAACTTTACCTTGCTGCATCAACCAAACTGAAAGATATGACATTTATGCAATGAGCAGCTGTATTCACATAACTTGTCCCAGTTAATTGCAGAATTTCTAGTTTGGTTACTTTCTGCTTTCAGCTTTTCCAGTGAAGAGACTCATTGGATTAATGAGGTGTCCATGAGAGGTGCTTGTGCCTCTGCTGTGCCCTGGGGATCACCTTGAGTGACTGAAATAAATAACACCTTACTTACTGAAATAAATTCATCAAAACTGATCCTGCCATTCCCTGTGGCTGTCAGACTCTGAATGAGCTCTCTGGCTTTATATCCTGGGAGAGGGAGATTGGCAGCCTTCAACACCTCTGTTAAATCATTGGTATCGATGAAACCATTCCCGCTGATATCTGCAAAGGTTAAAGCAAGCTTTTACATTCTACATCAGCCCAATGGCATTTTCTTCACATAAAGGCTGGTTTTATTTTACCCAAGGAAAGGTACACTATACTGTACACTATATACAAAGATTTGTTGTCTTGAAATCTGCTATTTTCATCTGTTTTGGTGTTATTCACACCCAAGAAAGAATTACAATCACTTTTTAACAAACAAAAACTTACTGTGATTAATTTATATGTTTAGACATATAAATATCTTAACAAAGCTAGGTTTAAATGGATATAATTGCCATTCCAGGGTTTACACACAAATGTGATCTATAGAGGAAGCATCCTGTCCACAGAACAGCTAAAGAAAATAAAGTTGCCACAATACACATATGCACTTATCCATAGATACAATTTGTGATTTTGGCCTCTTTTCTGGATCTAATAACATCAGAAGTAAGCTGGAACTGCATATAGTCATCCTCAAAATAAAAACTTCTGTGTTTCTCTGTGATGGTGCTAACATGAATACTCCTGCTGAGCTTCCTGCAAGTATTTGGTAGAGAAGATCACCAATACAGGGTAGTATTTGGTGAGAAGATCACCAATACAGGTTCATAGTCCTTTATTCTCCACTTCATTAAAAACTCCACAGATAAAAAAGCAGACTGAGTTTATCACGTGGAGAGTTTCTGTTAAAACACTATGGTTATGACACAGATAAATGTATATATAGTTATATATGGTTATTTATATTTGGCTTTTAAGTATCTGTGTCCTTCTTTTTCTGCAGGCTTTTTTTCCCCATCCTGGAGGCTGAGGTGATTTCAAAGCAACATGTGCTGACTTCCTGCATAGCAAGTTGCAATTTGAGTCACTTGTTGCATGCTGCAAAAAGACAGACAGCTCTCAGCATCAGTAGCACGGATTAACACGGATTGCAAAGAGCATCCTATCCATCTCACCATGGCATTCAACAAAAGGATCTGGACTTGGAGAGGGAAGTGTCTGGGAGAGGAATGAGAGCTTTCTTCCAGCATTTGGGGGAGCAACCAGATGTAGTGGAAGATGCCCCTGCCATGGCATTGGGGTAGAAACTAGATAATCTTTAAGGTCCCTTCCAAGCCAAACCATGGTAGGATTCTGTGATTTGCCTTGTCAGTGCATTGGGTGTACAGGACACTCACAGGGACCAGATTTTTAAAATTGCCAGCCTAAACTACTGTGTGCTCAGAAATCAACCAACCACCACCTGAATCAGCAAGGATGACTGATGAGTGCATAATCCAGCAAGGCTGATAGAAGTTAAGTGAGCTGTGAGAAGCACAAAGTCCTTTTCTTAGACTTTGGGTAGACAGTGATGTGACTTTAAAGGAGACAAATCAGATGAGATGTCTAAAGGTTTGGAAAGAAAACATACTGTAGAAATATGAAAGGGTTTGAAAGGGGCTTGAAAGGTGATTGTGAAGGGATTACAAATTTTTTATCCATTTGCGCATTTGTCCTCTCCACACTCTTCCTTCCCATAGGGAATACTCAATTTACATTAAAAAAAAAAAAAAAAAAAAACCTTTTTGTCTTCCAAATAAGTCATCGTGAATTAACAATATTCTTGGGAAAACACTTGAGAATATTTCCAACATGGTTTGCTGTACAGCTGTTGAGTTTTTTCATAAGACCTGCTGGAGCTCCACCTCCCCTCTCTGTAAGAGGCCAGTGCTCTGCAGTGAGCTGATGTGGTTTCATCTTGGAGGCCTGCAGTGGCAGGAAAAGGACTTTCTGTGGTTGATGTGACAGAACAGATCAGTGCTAGAGCAAACTCCATTTCCTCACAGCTGGTCAGTCAGACCATGAGAAAAGAGCTAGCCACAGGTTCACACTTCAGCAGTGCCTTTGCTGTTGGCTGTACTCACCAACTTTGCTGAAGGCCTCCCGGAGCTCTGCCATCTCCTCCTCGGAGAAGTGTGCTGTCGATGCCATCCTTACTCCTGTGAGTGGCAGGTCTGCAAGAAGAAGACACTTGTGTCATTTGATGCTTTAGGGGTTTGCAACTGTGATGAAACAGAGAGGTTTTCGCTCGGTTTTCAAAGTTTTGGAATAGCTCGCCATAGCTGAAAATCCAGCTCCTCTCTGTATCCTGAAATCAAGTGAAGGGATAAAATCCTTTGTAGATGAGATACAATTCCATGTCCCTCCTGTTGTTTTGTCTGTCCCTGCTCAAAATTACAACAGTTTTATTTATACTAATTTAACTGGAATTAAATCCTTCCTCTGCTGACTTTCATTTCTCATGGAAAAAACTAAATTTTGCTGGTTCTTGTTATTCCCCCTAGAAACACAATTCACCAGTCATTTCTTCAGCAGGGCTCTGGGCTGGAGCCAGAGTCTCAGGGGAATTTGCACCAGAGTCTCAGTGGTATTTGCACCACTTACCTTTGGGTACCTAATGAGGAGGCTGCTCACCCTTACAAGGTGGAGGGATGGAGAGAAGCTCCTTCACAAGGTGCTCAGAGCACCTTCCCAAAAGTCAGCTACTTCTCTCCCTGGATATGTGGGGAGTTTAAGGATTTTCCTCCCAAGGAGCCTAAATTAGTGCCTGAGGCTGGGTGGCTTTAGGAATGTGTGGCCAGAAGGAGTTTTCCTGCCTTTCCTCTCATCAAAGATATAAAACAGGAGCAAGGATTAAACTTTCACTTTACAGGCACTTTCCTTAATAACCAGGAAGGGAAAGTCTGCTTTCTTTTATGGCATCATTAAATACACTGCCAGAAGATGCACATTATCCCCAACTGCTTTTTCATGCACCTACTGTCCCTTGCATATATTCATGAGGAAACTGTTCAGGAGACAGACTATCTATTATTCTATATTTGTGAGAATGACTATAGTGTCCCATGTCTCTTTAAGTATTAATTAACCAAACAACTATTTAAATAGAATAGAATGGAAACCCGAGTTAATCCTGGGAAGTGGTTACTGTAGATACAGTAATCAAATGAGGGGAAAAAAATCAGAAATATGCCATTCCCAAACTAAAATTCACACTGCATAATTTAAAAAAAACCCTCTAGATTTGCAATAGCCATCTGTAAAAACACAGAGTTATGTACAGCTTATCTGGGCTTCAGAGTCAATGCTCTGCAGACCTCATGCATTGATTCATTGTGTCTGTGAAAACCACTGTGGACATGGCTTTGAAATAGTCCAAAAGCAACTCATGTGGTTAACTTCTTGTCTGCTGTCTCCCAATAGTATCATGCACCCTTCTCCTGCCTAATCACTGTGGTTTAGGATGAGGACAGCAATAAAAAATTACGTTAATTCACTCCGACCTTGATAAATAGAGAAGTGCAGCAGAATCCATAATGCCACTACTCTTACAGTTGATTCTAGCCACCATATTTTCAAGGATCACCTTTAAAAACCCTAATGATCCACTAGCAATGTGGGTTATATATGTTAGGGTAAAGTTAGATCCATAGTCTTCCCCGTCCTGGTATATTTCCTGCCTCTGACTCCTCGCTGCCAATCTTTTTCTGTTGCCTGCTGTGTGTTTTTAGAAATTGTGGGTTAACTAAAATGCACCTGGACACATGAAAATCCTACACTATCAGCCAAAAAGTCCATATTCCACTGCAAGGTCATTCCTTCTAGTCCAGTCACTTGATCAAGTAATATAATTTGCAACACAACTTTTAATAGCATGAAGACTGTTCTAGGCTTAAGAGGTAGGAAACACTACAGGTTTTTGCCTATAACATTACTTTTGCAAAATAACCTTGAGAAAAAAACTATCACCAACATAAAATGGCCTCTTCCAGATTGCATAAGAAGTTATGAGCTCTGATATGTAATTAAGTAATCTGTTAAATACAGAGAATCCTATTAATATACATATGTTTACATATGTGGACATTTATACTAATAATAGGATGAAGAGCTTTGCTGTAATGACCCCTTTTGACTTATTTTGGCTTACTTTCAGTATTATCTACTGTTGTGAAGGTAACTACACTTAGCTGAGCAATCAGATTCATCTCAGGTGCACACCAAGAATGAGGACTGGTCCTCCATCACCTGAGGGATGGTCACTGCCTGCTCCAACACAACTGAGCTTCTCCTACAGTTTCACCCTTATAGCACCTTTTGACTTCAGGCTGTCAGTTCCAGTATCTAAATCCACTGGGTGTTGCTAATTAATACCCCACTGTAGTTTCACAACAGTGAGATTCAGAAAGGCACCAGAATTTTCAGATTAAAGGCTTCAGAGTTATTCCCAACAAAAAATCACTGTCATTTCTTAAACTGTTCAAGTAGGAAAAACAAAACATAGGGAAATCAAGTGAGTAAAAGCCCCAAGCTTTAGCAAAATACAGCAAAAAAAAAGAGGAAATTCCCTTTCAAAAAGCCACCTTTCCGTATTTAAAATGCTTATTTTGCTTAAATCATTAAATGATAATATTTAGGCACAGAGAGGTGTAAAATGCTTCTGGATAGTAGTGGGAGAGGTCAGGCCCAATATTTTTTACTGATTTAACCAGCCAAGAGCAGAGCCATGTGCTTCTAGGGTTCAACCTCTTTCAGCACTTCACCATCCCCCATGCAAACTGAAAATACTTCGGGCATCCCATGAAGAGGGCATCCAACAATCCTGGGTGAATAGTCCAATTACTGATAACTCAAAAGGCATTGTAAGCACACAGGGCACTGCTCCACTCCAAACTGTTTGCAAAATCAGTATGACCAGGCAAATGCAGAGAAAAAATGCAGAGGATGATTTAAGAGCAAAGGAGAATATGTGTATGAGAAATGATGAGCAATGTGAACAAGTTGAAAGAGCTCCTTTGGAGGGAGCATTTGTTGAAGAGCTGTCTGAGGAAGGAGCAAAGGAAAAACCAGCTAGTGAGAACCAGGCAATGGCTTTGAGCAAAGTGATGTGTGGCCAGAAGCAAAGAGAAAAGCTGAGCAGGGGAGAGGTTTGGCAAGACAGAGGGGAGTTTGGTATAAACTGAACACAAACAGCTTAGCTGTCAGGACAGATGAGATATTGAAGATCAGCAGCAGCTGGGAGGAAGGATCTTGAACTTGGTGTGATGGAAGATCAGTGAAAGAACTGAGGTGTCTTAGGGAGAATGAGGTGAAAATCAGCACGTGCTTTGATGCTGAGGCAGGATGCTGAGGAGGGGAAGACACCTCCCTGGGTCAGAGCAAGAAAGGCAGTGGAACTGCCAACGAGAAATAAATGGATGGCAGTAAACATTCAGAAGGAAAACAGAAAACTCTCTGAGACAGTCTGAGATTCAGATGGCTTCAGGACATCCGGATTACAACATTGCCTGGAAGCAACACTTCTTTCTAGTTTGGCAAGCAGCATAAACCCACTATTGCCAAAGCAAAACATAAAGTTGTGCAAATACACTCTTTCCTCCTCAGAAGACTGCTGAGTTACCGGTTGATGTAAAAAAGGGAAGATGTTCTCACCTAAGCTGCTGAGAATACAAGCAAACTGGTACCAAAAGAGCATCCAACAAAGCACTCCCTTCCCTGCCATCATTTCCAAACCAATATGTCACAGCCATGCCCTAAAGCTTCCTTTTATTTGACCTTATCCTTAGAAGAACCTATGACCACACTAATGTTTTAAGAGATCTAATAACAAACTATTTTTAGACTGGAATATAAAGGAAGAACTAAAATAATCTTAAACCTGAACATAATTGCTAAATTGAAACACAGTGATATTGATGTTCTTTCATTTTCTTTTCGATTTTGAAGCCATACTCAGAGGAGCTGCCTGGCTATGCATTGCATGGCAAAGTGTACACCCACCATGCACTATAAATAATAAATGGCAAAGCCATTAAAACCTCAAGGTTTCCAAGACTTGTATAAAATGGTTACCTTGACTGATACTTTTCTCCACTGCTCTGGTGTTTAAGTTTTGTTGCAAGCAAGGCAGTGAAGACCTTGAAGATGTGAAATGGCACTTTATGGGTAGACATAAAGTTGTAGCTTTCCCCAAAACAAAAAAGCACATTTCATGGGACAACATTGGCTTTCACAAACACATTTAGTCAGGAACAACTTAACTGTGAATTTGGTGTCAAGAAAGTCAAAGACACTACTAAAATTTACTCACTTTCTACCATCAGGGCTTTGCTTTGTTAATGCACTAGGTACTTTATAATTATATGTTAACTTGTCTAGCTGTTGGAGAGTGACATGACACATGTTCCCTGGCATATATAATTTTCCTGCTATCTTCTCTTCAAACTTGTTTATTTTTTTCTGAAAGTGATGAAATAAGAGGCACTGGCTGTTGCAAAACACAGCTGTCAGAGTTTCATAGGGCAGTGTGAGACTGTCCCCCTGCACGCACAAAACTCTGCCTTTCCCTTTGCCAGAGCTCATAGCTCTAGCTCCTTTTCTCTTTCTTATCTCACTTACAAATTCAATTTCCAATGTCCAGCTTTCTGTAAGCTACATTAGACTTTCTGCATTAGACTTTCCCTCCCAGCTGACATCAAAGAGGCACCCCCAGCAATCCTCCCCCAAGGCACAGCCTGCCCTGGATCATGCCATCAGCAGGGAGAATTGAGAGAAGAGTCCTTAGAATTGTGCAGAAAGTCTTGAGACAGATCTGAAGCATCTTGAAGGCCAGAAAAGTACAAGGGAAAACAAGAGTATCTTGGACATATTTGTCCCATATTTGTTGCACTTTTGCATACCTGCCTATTCCTGGTCACTCTTCAGAACACCCCTGATAGGATATTCCTCCCCAGAAATATTTCCCTCTACCTTTCTCTCATAAGATACCACACATAAGTCTATAAATCCATATGCATTTCTATTCAAGTGATTTGTCTCAGCTGATCCTACAGTGTGGAGGACTGAGGAGGAGACGAGAGAAGATTTTTGAGTTAGATTCTGATTCTTTTTTTCTGGAGACAAGTTTTTGCCATTTTCTTTGTCACTAAAGAGTGAGAAAAAGATAAACTATTCAGTAGATCTCATGCTGAAAGAAGAATCAACGCTACAAAACTACATCAGTGTGACCTAGAAGTTCCTCAATTTGAAAGTTTCATCTTGTGCTCATCAGCAAAAACCTTCAACAAAAATGTAGCAGGCAAAGCCATCTTGTTGACGATCAGCCAAACATGTTCTTTAGCACAATCCAGAATAGTTTATCTCTCAATTAAACTTCAGTCTTAGCATATTTGCTGCTACCATGATTTTCTCCTATATATTTATTATTAGCTGTTATTTTTCTTAGAGCTCTGATCAAAATAATGTGCTTATGTCACTGCATCAGCAGGGTGATCATACTGCACCCACAGCAAAATAGGATAGTAGCTTTAATGCTGAATTAAAGTGAGCTGCCAGTGATCATTCACAGTGATAGCTTTGGGGTATCCAGCTTTCTTAGACAAACAAACAATCCCATTGATGTCCTTTATTCTTGTTTGGTGTCACAGCTTCCAGGCAGACTGAGTGGATTTTTTTTTGGTGACAGCTTTTTTCCTGCTCATGATGTAAGATGAAAACTAGAGTTCATATCTCTCTTCCATGCTGGTGAGTTACTCAGACAGCTCCTCACCATGGCTGACAATATCAGCAAACACAAACACATTTGGAACTTCATGCCAATTAAACATATTTCTTACACAAGGACTTTGGAAATCATTGAAGAAGCACAAACTGCAACATTTTCAAACACATGAGGTGGTTCATTAAAAAAAGTTTGTTTTTCATGTTGGGCATGTTGGGCTATGACACTTTCCTTACTGAAATAACTACAGATAAATAAGAGTATTTTTCAAATTTCCTCAAAGATGCCAAGCTTAATTTTAAATCCTAAAGTAGACAGAAACATACTTTGCTCTGTTAGCAATGGGTAACTTGGATCACAGTACCTTCAGTTTGGGTGGCATCTTGCTGTTTAAATCAGCATTCAAGACACTGAAAGGAGTCTTTCTGAAGATATGGCAAATACTTCCTCCCTAGTACATTACAAAGATTCATGATTTAGCCCACAATAAATGACAATCTTTGCCTCAAAGACTGATGCCTGCAACAGCAAATCTTACCATGTATGTAGACACTGGGTTTATTAAGATGTTGTGCTTTTATCTGGTCTTTTTCTTATACAATTTGAAAAAAATACAGAGAAAATATATTTATCACTGTTTGGAAAGAACACAGTGATGCCCATGAGTTATTTGTTTATGTTCCATTTCATAAAGGACCTTATTTGTCAGTGTGATGCCTGAGTCCTAAATCAAATACTGGTCAACAGAACTTAGGAAGGGAAAATCCACAGGGTCTGGAAAGAGATGGAGATCTCTTTCCAATATACCACTCAGTGGCAGAGAGGGTTAATCCTTCAAGGAAAATAAGACATTGAAAAAGCAGAGCTCTGAACCTATAAATACTCTCCTTATGTGTCTGGTATCTGTCAGATACATCCTACCAGGGAGACAGCATTTAGGTGCATATTATTTTTCAATCAGTGTCTGTAGAATTTTTCTTAAAAAAAAAAAAAAAAATTGATCCAGTACACGACATTTCTTGTTGGGTCACTTATCTTTCTCATCCCTTTATCAACACAGGCTAGCTAGCTTTACAGTGAGAACCTTTTTCCGTAGATAAAGGAACATTTTGATTCTCAAACTGACAAACAGCTTCAGTCATTCAACAGGTGTCCCATTTGGCATGGAAAGCCCTGTCCCACCCAGTTCCATCTTCACTAACAAAGGTGGGAGAAGAGGAGAGCATCTGCAGGGTCTGCTTTGGATACAGGTATGAGAATCTATCCCAGCTCTGCCCCAGCACAACTGGGGTGGCAGATGGCCATAAAACCCTGGACATACAGATAAAATCTTCTCTTCCTATTCCTGTGTGTTTCAGCCTGAGGGCAAGAGGTCAGGTCATGAAGTACTGACCCAAATGTGCTGTGGAAGCCTGGTAACTGATGCAAGAAAAAGACAAGCCAGCCTCTGCTTCCAGTTTGCAGAAAAACAGCTCCTCCGTGCATGGAAAATATTAAAAACATGTTCCAGCTGTAAAAAGGAGCTTTTTAGATACAAACACATACATTTGACACATACAAACACAGCATTTGACAGGTTCCACAAGGATTTATTAATCTGCTGCTGTCTCTCCCCTGCCAGGAGTTGAATTCTGTCCTCAGTTTTGCAGGACACCTCAGTGATTCCAGCGGTGACCAGGCTCTTCCACTCACAAAATCAGACCAGAAAAAGAAGAGCACATCTGAACATAGGCCTCCTTTCCAGCTGTGCTGTTGCTTGGACCCCCATCCTCTGATGGTGCCGTGATGGGAGCTGGAGTGTGCAGTGGGGAACACAAGCAGGACCTGGAGGAGCAGAAGGCACAGTCCTCCTGCTCCCCTTTCCTCTGAAGAATGATTTGGCCTTATGGCATGGTCCCCAAGCCTGGTCACTGGATGTCCCTCTCATGTCTCTCACATGCCACTCTCCTGCTTGTTGGCACAGCCTCCATGTCCAGGACACCCGAGTTGTTTCATCAAGGGACAGGAATTTATTTCCCATCCTACAGCTTTCCCCTTGGATAACGGTGGAAATGCACAGAGCATCCAACAGACCCTCCTGTACTCCATCCTGCAGCACCTAGATACTGTTTCAGAATCTTTCCTAAGTATTTTTCATTTTGATAAATATTTTACATTTTGCATCAGCATTTCACTGGAGTCTGCTGTTTTGCATGAAGGGGCTAGGTATGAAAATGAGCTACATTTCTGAATGCACTGTACTCCCCTGATCTCCCCCGTCTCCTTCCTTCCCCTTCACTCATTCTCTTCCTAGTTCTTTCATGCTTTATAAAAAACATATGGTAATGACTTTTACAGTAGGCTCTCCATCAAGATAACTCCTCTCCAAGCTACACAGCTGTTTTAAGCTGTTCATTAATGAAATCAGAAAGAAATGGGGTCAAAAACATTGACAGCAAAATACAAGACAATGGAGTGTGTGGCAGGTTCTGTGAGCAAGAGAAGAAGAGCAACACCACTAGATTTATTTAAGTACAAACATTTTATAACCATAATAATATTCAGTCAAAGCAGACACTCCAGTTCAGTTGAGGAAACAGATTCAAACCCAGTAAGATAATACAGCCCTTTTTTGACCTTCAGCTTCTGAGCTAAGTAAATCTGGACCTTATGGTCAGGATGGAAGCAGCAACTCCTGCTCATGTTACCAGCACACAGGCAGGTACTTCCCAGTCCCTCCTGGCTCTAACATTGCTTCTCTGGGTGGAGTTTCCCACCACAGAGGGGGTTTCCACATCTCCTGTGTACCCATGAGAGCTTCCCCAGCTCAACAGGCCAGACTGCTCCTGTGGGCAGACAAGAGGGGAGGAAGGAGAAACTTGCTGGAGTTTCTCTACAGGAGGGGTGTCAGGGTGTGATCTGCTTTTAGCAAGACGGCCAAACCCCATCTGCTGAGCAGCCAGCTGCATTTGCTAGAGATCTTCTTCACCTGACACCTGTAGCAGTACGAGATCAGTCAGCCAGCCTGGTCTGTGACTTTGGTTGTGATAACAAAGACGTAAAGTTCCATTGGATCCATGTTCAAACCAAATCCATGTGCCAAGGAAATCACTATATGACAAAACCAGCAAGGCCACTGCTCTTACAGGGAAGACAGTTAAGCTTGGAGGCTCCTGGTCATGATACTACCACCTAAAATATCTGTAGATATTCGCAACTCACAATTCATCTAGGGCCTGAGCTGATATCCCAAAGAAGACAAGGGACAAGCCTGACCAGATTCACAACTCAAGATCTTAAAAGGTAAATATAATGTTAGGACCACCCCATGTCACTATTTTAAAAGCAGAAGTCCCTATTGCAATCAGGCTCTATCATGAATCAGTTTTATTTATCCACTGGAAAGTAAAATTACATTTCTAAAAACCTGATATAAATGTCCTAACAGCCAGCAGATTACATTGTAAGCACTACGAGCCAAAATACATTATATTTATGAATCAGTGTTTTTCATCACTGAAATTAAAATTACCTTCTTACATGGATCCAGTCTGCAATCTAAATAATGGCTTCCTACTTTATCATGCCCTTCCAAGCCAATGCCAGCTCCAAGACTACCATTCTACTCAGCCAAAAAGCACTCTGCCAAATTAAATCTATCAAACACTTTCCTGAAGGTCAGTAGAAACGCCGTGCACAAGACTACTGGAAAATGCTTCACACTAATACAGAACCTGCTCTGTTTTTTCACAGCAGCCACAATTTCCTGTGCAGTTAAACTGCTGGGGTCCTCAGTGCGAGCAGCTTGCCAAAAAACCACCAGATGCTGTGATCTTACCTCCTGGGCTCAAGCAGTGGGTCAGAGCAACGAAGAGCTCAGCAGCTGCAAATCCAACGGAAAGAAGAGAACTTCTTAAATAAACCAAACGTCTTGTAGGGTGGAGGAACTGCAAAGCAGTTGTCACTGCAGACAAGGAACCTTCCTTTTCTGCAGTGCAACTAGGCAAGCCCAAGAGTGCGAGCCCACGACTGAGCCCGGAGAGGGAAGTGAGTGGTGACAAAACCCCATAGTGCAATAGATTTTTGTCTTTATAAGGAAACAAAGCATTCTCTGGTCTCTACCTCTTCACCTCAGTTCTCCTCCAATAAGGGCCACTGCTTTGCTTTCCTCTCACTACCGCTCTCGTTCACGGAACACACACACACACTCAAAACACTTCCTCTCTTCACTGGTAATGGTAGCCACATTTGAGACACAGAACAGTAAGGTCTGCAGTGACACCTCATCTACCAGGCAGGGCTGGCTGCCAGGCCAGGCTGGGGCAGAGTCAGCAGGCATGGAAACTCCTCAGCATCGCCACCCAACCTCTGCCAACGTTTGACTGCCCTCCCTGTGAAAACTTTTTCCATGCAAGTGGTTGGAATTTCCTTTGATGCAACTTATGACCTTTTCATTATCAGTGTTCACCGCTGACAAAAGGCTGGCTCCATCTTCTCTATAAGCTCTGATTAGGTTGGTGTAGATGCCAAGATCCCTCTCAGCCTTCTCCTCTCCACGCTGAACAAGTTAAGCCCTCTCTCCCTGTTCTCTGACCTGTTGTGCTTCATTCCAGTACCATCCTGATGTCTCCCTACAGTTTGTCCAAGCCTTTATTGAACAGGGAAGCCTAAGAAAGAACACAGCACTCCTCACACCACCTCACAACTGACACAGATTTCAAGGACACGTTTCCCAGTGCTCTGAGGGTCACATGTAAAAGTGCTCGATGGATGCTATAAACCATCTTTCAAGCCCCGAAGATGAGCATTGCAGAAGCCCTAGATCTGAAAGCATATCAAAGAGAAAAGTTATTTATCAGTCCTGCAGGGACTTTAAGAAATGTCCTGCCTTAACAGCAAGATTCTTGCCACTTTCCACAGGCTGAAGAATCATCCTTCAGCTTTTTCAAAAACTTCTGTTCTGACTTTTACCTATGAAAAGGGGCAAGTGAAAAAAATTACCGAACTGTATGTCTTTAATGAAAAAGCTGTCATTCACCAGACCATGAGCTACATGCTGTTGTAAAGAGATTCAAGGAAGCCCTTTCATGAACAAACCTCCATAATAAAGATCCATCCTTGAATCAGCATACATTTGCTCTATTCAGAGGTACGTTGAAACACTTTCCAGGCATTTTTGATTACTCACTTCTATTTTAAAAATACTTCCTCTATAGTGTTTGATTATTTGATAGGCTGTGCTACAGCTCCTCTTATTTGTTTTCTAGGATATTTTACACCAGCCTGATGGTTTGTCCCAGCTTTTTTCTTACAGACCTTTTCCAAATCCTAAATTACTTTTGTTGGTCTCTATGACATCCCATTACATGCTGCAATGTCTTTTCTGAGATAAGGAAGAGAGTATCAAAGGGACGTGTGCTCTAAATCTAACATCCTACTTGCACAGGAAAACTGGGCTGGCTGTTTCCTTACCAGATATGTTTGCTTAACACTCTTAGCACCCTCTCTAGAGTTGTTACAGCTTATGCAGAAGGTAGAGGAGCAACTCAGAGTGTCCAGCATGCTGTGTGGTATTTTATATTTGCGTGACCTAGACTGAGCTCAACACTGTGTCCTCAGCACTGATTAGATACCAGCACATCCCATAGGCACCAGCTGTGTTAAAGAAGTGTTCAAACAAGCTTGGAAATATAAGGACAGCAAGGATGAGATTTAAAGTATGATGGACTTATGAGGCAGACATAAACAAAAAATGTATTTGCCATGTGGATCGTGAATCCCTTTTTCTGCCTCATTTCAAGACCTGCTAGATTGTCACTGTAAAGCTAATAATGCTGTCTCACCAAATATTATTAAACTTAGATAGTCCTTAGATACAACCCCAGCCAAAGCCCTGTCATGACACACTATTTAAACCCTGCACTGTGCATCTTTGAAGCGTCACACACATAGCAATTTTACTGGGCAGCACTGAAACACATTTCAGTGGGACAGTGCAATAGTTATCTCTTACCTGTACCTGGTTAACTTGCACCTATGTCTGGACGTTTGTGTTATTGCTGACAATGTAGGATTCCATGAGAATGATCTCTAAAGTAATTTCTTAAACAGGGCAGGATACTGCAGGCTATTACTACAGTACTGGTTTCCTAGAAGGGTGTTGAATTGTAACTCTATAAATAGCTTGCATTTTGCCACAAAATATGCTTATGGCTAGGAACAGGCCAGCTGGTGTTAGGACAGGCTGTGCTGTGGGACTGAGTTAAATGTCCATTACTGTCCCACCTCAGAAAAGCAATACACTTGACCTACAGCTTCAGTGTTTGAGCCAAAATATCAATGCAGCTGCTTTGAGATTTATGTGCATGAAAGGTAAAAAAAAGTTAAAGGAGAAGTGGTCCTCCAATTACAGGAAAAGACATTAGGAAATATCAAAGATGATTGTCTATAAATTAATTACCATAAATTAGCATGCACTGTGTTCAATCACTTGCAGAGGAAGGACTATAATTGCTAGCAGACCATGCCCCTGATACACAGCTGAAAAGGTCAGAACCAATCTTTTCCCTGCTGTTGTCACCACTACAACACTTCAAAAGTCTTGCCCCTTATTGTGCCTGTGCCTGAAGGGCCTTTCTTTCCAAGCACTTTTGGCAGTGCTGACACTCCCATCCTGCTGCCTGTGTAATGCAGTCACACTTCACTGCAGATCAGCCAGACTGTGTCACCACGGGCTTCAAACCCTTCCACGAGTTATCTCCTCCTTGCCTCCGCTCCTGAGCCAGCCCCACAGCTCTGAATGACAGAGCATTTTCACTTCAACCTCCTCACCTGCCAACAGGCTCTCACCTTCCTCCCCTTCACCCCCACGTGCCTTGGGGAGCCTTGGGAAGGGCAGAAACTGCCTGTGTTCTCCTGCCACAAGGCTTGGATCTTTCTTAGCAAAGTAAGTGACAACCCAAAAAGCATGCAGGAACCAGTAATCCCACTTCCACCAATGAATAGGAATTATATTTGAAGGATCTGGGGCATCTGCATAAGAAGAGGTCCAGCAGCTTCATCTGACTTGGCAGTGCTGTGTTCTGGCAGCCAGGAGGGGGCTTGCAGGGATCCCCAGCTGAGGAGGGAGCTGGGGTCTGCTGTAGGTCAGTGGTTTCCTTGTGGGCACTAGGGCAGTGTATTCCTGTGGTGGCCTTTCCTGGCACACCCACCTCTGGGTGCTCACATTTTCAACTGCCCACCACAATCTCCCAAGAACTTTGCCTTCCTGCAGGCCACTTCTGCTTCAGGAAATTACTCTCTCCAAAAGGCTTTCTTTTGCAAAATCACATTCAATGTCTTCCTCGCCACAGCTGATATGGTCACAGGTTGCAGACCATGCCCTGGGATGGGAAGAACATGATAGGGAGCAGAGTGGGGACTGCAGCAAAGATCTTCCAAGCTGAATGAAAGCTCCTTGTGGACCTTGCAAAGTGTCTTTGACTTAATGACAGCACAGTTTGAGGGGAACATCCTGGTCCATGAAAAACTAGGGCAAATCAAAATAATGGAAATTATTTTTTAATTAACTCCTTTTAACAAATAATATCTTGCTCATATATAAGTACAGAGGACCCGATCTAATTTCCACCATAGTTTGAGTTGCACCTTTATTTTGTGACTCTCTCCTTGTTCCTGTGAAAGTCAGTGACACTTCCTGTAACCACTGTAACCGTTTAGGCACTGAACTGCCTCTGAATATGGACCCTGAGAACCTCAATGCTGTTGAAAGGTAAATGAGTCTTTGTGAAGCAGGAGTCATTACTCTGATGGCATGTACTCAGTGCCAGTTGGTAATTTGACCCACTGCTGGGTCTATGTTAGCAGCATACCCTGAAATGCCACCTGTGGTCTCTGCAGGAGAGAGAATACTACAGACTGGGGCTTTGCAGAATGCATATGAAGCTCAGACCTTTTACACTGTATTCCTCCTGCATTGTATATGCCAGAAAAAGCCTCGAGAATGCAAAGCAATGCTGGCTGATCCCACTGAACTTGTCACAACATAGATACTGGGGTCTGTTGGACGTGGAATCGTGATACCATGAAATACCTCTTGGTGCAACAAGAGCATCTCATTCTTTGTCTAAATCTGTTCATGCAGGAAAGAGGGGGGCAGGTCTACCCCTGCCAGAGCTTTGCCTCCAGATGGAGTCTGCCACTGTGCTGTCTCTCCCTGAGAAACCTGATCTCTGGCCCCCATTGAACCACCACAGTCCATGGCAGGACTCACCAACCAAACCCTGAGAGCCTCTGGTGTGGGCATTCCCAGTGGCACCGCTCCCTGGAGAGGAGAGGAGAGGAGAGGAGAGGAGAGGAGAGGAGAGGAGAGGAGAGGCAGGTAAGGTGGAGGGTGGTGGCCCATGCCAGGCACACAGGTGTGAATGAAGGGAAGCCTGTGCCACACAGCAAATACGGCAGCCTTGAGTGCCCATCAGCAACAAGACGTTTATGCTTGGTCAGGGAGGGACACCAAGGCTTGCATACTGGCAAGGCTGAAGAAAGAGGAATGTAGAAAGAAGTTCTGCCATACTGAAAAGCATGATTTTGGTAGGGTAATTCTCAGATCAGCAGCTCTCCAAACCTCACGTTTTCCCCTGGATCTGGGCACAGGAATGACCAGGAGGATAATGGCCTGTTAAAGCTAGGCTGGGAGACTGGTTTATGATATCACATGCTTCTGCAGCTTTCAGTTTCCAAGCCCTATACTCTGTAACCTGTCTTAGAGTCTTCTAAGGAAATCTTTATTTCAGTTTCACTACAATCTGTCTTATTAATGAATCAAGGTAAGCCACAAAATCAAGTAAGCTGTGAATAGACTGTTTTCACAAAGCAAAGCAGAAGGCCACTTCTAACTAGGGGATACAACCTGCAACCAGCCCAGGAAGATTTACACTCCCCAAAACCTGTGTTCAGCCTGGGTCCAATAGAACAACCCCCACTGGCAAAGGAGGGGACAGGGCAATGCCTGATCACTGGTCTTGGAGCAGGTTGTTCCCTCAGCAGAAGTAGCCAAATATCCCTGTGAAACAAAAAGCAGACAGCTCTTGAGGCCATGGATGAGCTTTGAGCAGTTAGATTTGTTACCAAATTCCCCAAAGTAATTTGTTTCAAAGAGATCTTCTGCACTGAAGTGACTGAGTGGGTCTGAAAGTTTTCCTTGTGGCTCAGTCTCAGGCCCTTGCAGAGAGCCTAGTCTTACTTAAAAGTCATAAGGCACAAGATTAATTTCCTGCAAACAGTCTGAACTTTGAAGGAGAGGCATTTAAGCAAGTGAAAAATGAAATAGCAGGGAAAAAAACACCCTGTAAAATAAAAGCAATGATAAATAAATAACAGGAAAGCGTATACCCCACTTCAAATTTAATAGGCTACGCCCAGCCATGAATTATTGATCAAAATCATCCATTTGTTGCAAAGAGGAGTAGTAGTGAAATATTAATAACAGTACATGAGCTAATCTTAGGTTTTACTTGGTGAGAGAGTGACAAGAAGAGGTTGGAGAAGCCTGGCCACTGTCAGCTCCCAGGTCTGGCTGCAGTGGGAGAAGGGCAGGCTCTCCCAGGAAAGCGAGCAAGTCCCACAGTTCCAGCAGGGACTGCCAGTGACTCTTCCAGCTGATAAACCCATTCCCAGATGGATATGGGTCTAGAAGTGTCATTCACAGAGGCTGTTGCAACAATACTGTCTATCCTGTTTTGGCAGTCCTACAAAAAACAACCAGTGTCTTGGTTAGGACCCTAACTCAGTTCAATGTGTTTCCTAGTTTTCCTGGGTTTCTTTCAGGAAATAATTTGACTTTGTGATGGAAGGAAATACATGAAAACGTGACTTTGGTGCGGCAGCTGGCCAGAGGCTTACAGGAGTAAAAACCATGAGAAACTGATGGGGAAAAAAAATTATTTTTAATTTCACTTGTTATGCCAGTTATTTTTGCAAAACTGTGAGGCCACAAAGTAATGATTTTTGAGAATCTGATTTGGCAGAAGCTGACTCATGGTTAACCAACCTTCTCATGTACTTTCAGCTTCAATCTCACTCAGTTTTTGGTGAGTGAACCACTGTCAGCTGTGACACAGTAGAAGAATGGGCTTTCCCAGGGCCCCTGCCCTGCACAGGGTGGCTGTCACAGCCAAGACAAAGCTGTTCTACTGCAAACTCAGGCACTGCCAACCCACTGCCAGAATTTCAAGTGCCTGTCTTCTGCTGCAAACTATGGCAGGAGAAAAAAACCCCACAATTACAAATTACACTGCCCTCCTGAACAGCAGGCCGCTTTTTGCCAAGAAAACAATAATTCAATTTCCTTTGGAACTAGATGAAAATTTGCACACAAATACCTGTAGGACTGAACAAAATGTCATGTGCACATGGGTTCACTCACATATGTGTCTCCTTGAACACTCTATCATTATTTTCTAACTTTATAGGTTTCTAAATGTTAGAAATTTTACATCCTAGGCTGTCTGCTCTGTGCTTACCTTAATTTTCTTCTTTTTCTTCTCAGTTTTTTAAAAAGCTATATTCTTGTATATCTTCCTCTTTCTTTGGCATGTTTCCCTTTATTATCTCATTTTTCCTTTACACATTTTCTCCTTTTTTCCCCTGCTTTTCCATCTACGTCTTGTCATTTCCTCACTCCTACCCTGGAAGTTTCTGCTTGCTTGCTCTCAAGCTTTGAAGCCAGCATTCCTCATAAAATTTATAACTCTGCTCAGATCAGAATCTCCACTTCTTGTTTGCAGCCTCTCACATGCAAGCCTGGTGCCCAAGTTTTGCACTGGAACTGCTGCCCAGAAACACTTACAAGCAGTTATTAGTTCCCTGTCAGGAGGGGAAATTTTGCATAACACAGAAGGAACTTGCTGGGTTTCTACAGCACATCCAAAAAAAAAAAAAAACATTTCCCTCTGCACCGCCAAACCGAAGGGGTTTTGTTTCCAGCCTTGCCATGGTTGTGTTTGCAGAGCCAGTCCTGCTTCTGGAGCTGCATCAGGGGGACCTGTCATCCTCCTGCAGGTGAAGGGTGAAAGCCAGCACTAGGTTGTCCATGCCCTCTGCTGGGTGTCAGCCTTTTGCTCAGAAGGAACATGCCCTGCATCTACTGAAGCTGCAGGAAGATGAAAAAATATGTATTTTTTTTCAAAAAAAAAAAAAAAAAGAAAAAAAAAAAGGGTTTTCTCTGGTGGAGGCATCATTTGGAAATCAAACACAGCAGGGATCTGTCAACAGCTGTCTGAAAAGAGGCTGTAGCCAGGCTGGGGTCAGTCTCTTCTCCCAAGTAACAACTGACAGGACAAGAGTAAGTGGCCTCTGGTTGTGCCAGGGTGGTTCATATTGTTATTAGGAAAAATTTCTTCCCTAGGCAGGAACAGGATGCCTAGGGAAGTGGTTGAGCCCACATCCCTGGAGGTATTTAAAAGATGTGTAGATGTAGCACTCAAGGACATGGTTTAATGGTGGGCTTGACAGTGCTTGGTTTCCCATTGAACTTAATGTTATCTTAAGGGTCTTTTCCAATCTGTGATTCTATTATTCTGTTATTCTGTGATCTGAGGTCAGGCTTTTCACAAAGGCCCTGAATCCAACAAACTCTTAGTTGTTACCTGTATTTTTGTAAAGGAATGTGAACAAATCTAGTCCTCGTAATGTTTTTACTTAGTGATTAACTAGACTTCTGAGTCAGAGCTTGTATTTGGGATTAATCTCTTCCATGACTCATAAAAATACAAGAGGAAAAGGCTTTGGAAGAGGGAAACACTGCCCCCTCTAGCAATGAGAAACACTGATTACAGTTGCCACCAAAAAAACCCAGTTATGATTCCTTTATATTCTCAGTATCAGCATTGATTATCTCAAGCAAGCAAAAATAAGCTTTTCCTTGATTTTTTGGTTTGTTCTTTTAAAATTCATGTTCCTGGTCAAACACCTTCCTCTCCTCCTGGTCAGCATTGATATTTCTTGGAAGATCCACTGAGATAAGGCTGGAAGAGATGTGAATACAAAATCCCTGCAAGGCAACTGAAGGGTATCCACCCAAAGGCATGCTCCTATTATCAAAGTGTCTCTCTAGAGCAGCAGCCAGGCTTTGACAGTCATGGTGGCCAAGACACAACTGAGAAAAATTTGAGGCAGCCTAAACAAGTTTTAGCAAACAACATATTTAGCACCTGACTAAGAATATAGTCAGGAAGACCCTTGATATTGGGATAGTTGTTAAGTTAGAAATCCTACAGAAGTCACATGTTCCAAAAGAGAAGACCAAACTGTAATTTTGCTCACTGCTAGAAATGAAAGATTTTTGAGGGAGCACAGAGAGTTGGGAGATCCACTGAAAGCAAGTACCACGGTGAAGTGTCAGCCACGTGTCAGGTGCATGAGTTCGATCCCAGAGATGCTGCTTGTGTTGCTCCCTGTGGGTATCATCCAGGAGCTGCCTGCACCATGAGGGAACAGGCAGAGCACATCCACAGACAAGCAGAGGAGTTCCTTGTTTCTGTATCCTCACTGCTCCATTTTCTGTGCTGCTGTGGCCAATGCACACTGAAAGCTAATGAGGCAGAGACATCAGGTGTGTTTTCAAATGTCAGAAGACTCAAAAGAGCCCCTAAAGGACTGTTCTTGAAAGAGAACAAAACTTTAGCTGGAGTGTTATCTAAAAGACGAACTTGAAACAAACATTAATTGCTCTTTTGACAAAGCGTTCAAGAAATTTTAGAAATTCTTGCTGTCACAAAGCACGGAAAAAAACCCAAACTGTTCCAGACAGCTGCCCAAAAATCCCCTGTATAAACAGCACAAGAAGCAAGGCACAAGGAGCAAATGTTTGGCCCTACTCATCTCTGCATCCCACTAAATAAATGCACAGAGCACGGCATCTCTGCAGGTCACCCCCAAGCCATCAGTGAAGTCCACTTTCCCAGGCACTCACTGACCAGAAGGGAACAGGTGCACACAACCCATCCTCTAAATCAAAACCCCAGAAGGGACAGTGTCATTCTCCCCAGGAGAGTGGAGTGGAGTGTCACTCTCCCCAGGCTGGCTCAGGAGTGGAGACAAGGAGGAGATAACTTGTGGAAGGGTTTGAAGCCCGTGGTGACACAGTCTGGCTGATCTGCAGTGAAGTGTGACTGCATTACACAGGCAGCAGGATGGCTTTGGAGTGTCACTCTCCCCACTTGGCTTTGCTGCCCAGTTTCTATTCCTCATTGTACAGCTGTATGGCTTTGGAGATGAGCTCAGGCAGATCTGTTTAGCCCCTTCCTGGATATTTATCCATGCCTCATGCAATGAATGGCAAACTCCATCAACTCTGAGCTCAGCTGTTCCCAAACAGCAAAGATTCAGACCCTGGACACATTGAAGATGAAGGAAATCTCTGCAGATGATACCACTGGCCAATGTGACCTGTAAGTGGACAACTGGTCTGAATGGACAACTGAGGCATGGCCACCATCCCTGTCCCTGGCCAGGCAGCTGGAGCTGTGCCAAGGACAAGACACGGGCATGCAGGGAGCCTGGGGCTGGGATTGCCCCCGTCCCATTCTGCTGGCCACGGTCCCACTGACGCACCTGGCAAGCACTGCCATGGGCAATATGCACAGAGTGGCTGAGGAGTCCACCCCAAAACTTGGGACCAGGTACAGGAAGCCACATTGCTGCTTGAGGGTGAAAATGACCTCAGCTACTGTGAAGAGCTGGCCACTCGCCCTGGAACATCAAACACAGAGGAATGTGTAATGCAGCTGAGAACTTTTTTCCAGAATGCTCCTGGGTGCTCAGCTTTTCTTTGACATCTTTCTATCCTCTCTTTGCCTATAGCTGATTTCTACAAAAGATCCTGGAGATTCCAGGCACTGTGGTTCCAGGAACTGAAGAAAGACAGAGGAGAAGAAAGATAGATTTCCCAAAGGTCTTATACTCTGCCAGATGACAGAGAGAGGCAGGTAAGAGAACCAGACACAACAGACAGACAGAAGAGTGGCTTGCTCTACCACTATCATTCAGAGAGCTGCAAAGTGTGGAGGAAAAGGAAAGAGCATCCTTAGTTTTTATTTCAATCCACTTTGCTAGCCAGGGCTAAAGGTAAGGCACACAGGAGGGGTGAACTGAGATAAAAGATTGGCACAAATCATCAAATAGCTCAAGGGAAAGAGGGTTCAGTGTCAAGAGTGGCAGGAGCAGTCTGTCTGCTGGTTAAGCTTGTTTTTTCTTGTTTAATGCTCCTTCAGGCACTTTTGTGTCTTTGGCCACCCGGTAAGTTATGAGCTTCACATCAATAGCAATGAGTTTCTCACAGGACAGGAACTCTAAATCCTTTTCTAAGCATTACTCTGGAAAGTATCTAAGTTTAGGTTTAACTAGGTATGTTCTTCAGCTCTTCACATCATTACATATTACATGACTGACTAGTTGTGTAATGAAATATCCATTTTAGCTGTCAGAAACACTGGACAGAAACACTGAACTATAGCAGAGCCAGGCAAAGAAAATCCCACCAGTTTGCCTGGTTCCCCTCTCTCCTGTGCATGTGAGCTGTTCCTGCAATTGCAACAGGAAGAGGAAGAAAAACCAGGGTCAGGCTCTGATGGCTTGCAACAATCCCCCACACACCCATCTCTTCCTGACTCCTTCCCCAGAGAAGGAAGACCCACCACGCTCCTGAGCAGCACACTGACACTGTAATGTATCCCCAGCTCCACAGGGCACACTCTGGCTTGCAAATCCCATTTAAACAAGAGGGTTTGCAGGTGCCTTTGCAAGGACTAGATTTAGGTTTTGTTTAATTTCCACAGTAGTCTCAGCTGTATGTTGCAACCTCTGTTTCCTCCATCGCTGAAGAGGTGTTGTCTTTGTAAAAGTGTACTTCCATAGCCCAGTGGGATTCCAGAACCATGGGCATTCTCTGCTTAAAGCCCAGGGATGCCTTTGCCAAGTTAATTTCTGGACACAGCACTGTGAGGACAGCTGGCACGAGAATCATGATGCTGCAGCTACCCTATGCCCAAGGGTGTGCTCCTCCAGTGAGTGCAAGAGATGAGACTCATGAATGAGAAAGAAATTATTGTGCATTTACTGAGATCCCCTGCACCAGCTACTCTGCAGCCTGGCATCAAAACTTCATGGCCTCCCTTCCCAGCACACAGGTGCATTCTGCAGCACACCTGCACTCTCAAACCCCAGCTTTTACCAAAGGACATCTTTTCAGCAGGTCTTCCTACCTGCCCTTGCAAAATAAGTTGTTGTTTAAGCAAAGGCCATGTGCTTGTGGTTTGCATCAAAAAAAGCACCAAGGGAGGTGATACTCCCCCTCTACTCCACTGTTATGAGTCCCCTACCTGTGTTGCTTCAGCTCTGGAGCTGGGACCCTACATTAGGACATGAACCTGCAGGAGCAAATCCAGAGGATGGCCACACAGAAGATCAGAGAGCTGGAGCACCTCTCCTATGAAGAATTGGAGTTGTTCAGCCTGGAGAAGAGAAGGCTCCAAGGAGACTTTGTAGCAGCCTCCCAGCACTTAAAGGGGCTTACAAGACAGCTGGGGAAGAAATTTTCACAAGGGCATGCTTTAAGATGAAAGAGGATGGGTTTAGAGTAGATATTAGGAAGAGATTAATTACTGCAAGGGGTGGTGTGGCCCTGGCATAAGGTACCCAGAGAAGCTGTGCATGCCCCATCCCTGAAAGTGTTCCAGGCCAGGCTGGATGGGGCTTTAGCAACCTGGTCTAGTGGAAGGTGTCCCTGCCCATGGCAGGGAGGTTGGAACTAGATGATGTTTAAATGTCTTTTCCAACCCAAAGTATTCCATGATTCTGCCCAAACTTTCTGGGACAATGCTACTGCATAGATTCTGTGCACCTGGGCCAACACAAGAGAGCCCACACATCCCACCACAAGAAAGTCTCTGAGAGGAAGGATAAGAGGATAAATACATGGCAGATACATGGTGGTCAGCTACTAGGATTTCTGGTTACTATTGGTTGCAAAGACACATTTAATTATGTGCATGTAGACAATGAAGGCACAGGAGTGCAGAAATTCTGAGATTCGGAGAAAAAACTGAGTTTACTTAAAGAAGCTAGCTCAACTGAGCTGCTGCCAACTTATCTATTCTACTTCTCCCATTAAAAAAAAAAATTAAAAAAAAAAAAACAACAAAAAAAAAAAAAAAAAAACAAAAAAAACAAACAAAAAAAAAAAAAAAACGAGAGAGACATGTTTCTAAAACATTTGTCCACAAGAGACCTTTCACTGTTTGAAGTAGAGGCCTAACTCTAACTATTGGTTGATTGTTCCTCTTCTGACCTTCTTGTCTGACCTGCGTGTCTATCTTGGGCATGTAATTCTGAAAGGGGAGGTTGACAAGGTCGGGACATTGGGATTTAAACAAAAACTGCATACACAAGCAAATACATGGGTGCTCACAACTTTGCAGCAAGCAAGGGTTATCTGACAGCCAGTGTAAAATGACAGCCTTCATCTAAGGGCTACTTTTGAATTTGCTTGAAAAGTTGATTTCTCATCTAAGTGTATAGCATTCACACAAAATTACTGGGGCTCATATCACAATATTAAGACTGCACTGCCTTTTTAACTGAATGAATGCCCAAAATGAAAAGAAGGAAGGAGAAGGATGCTGTTTAAAAAAAAATGTGATTCATATTAACAAATATTTTGATTCCTTCTGATAGTAGAAACCAGAAGTAAAAAGTGTCATCTATCCTGTAACTTACAGGAGACTGAAGGTAGGTCTAAGGGATCTCTGGTAAGGACATTTTCTCTCTCTAATTGACTATAAATCTCTACCTCATTTTCTGGGAAGTATCTCTCCTTTGGTATCTCTTTTATGACCTAGCAATCTCTCTGAGGCAAACAGACAATATAAGAGCTGTGTTTGCAATATAAGAATAAAAAACTGATAACCGCCTCATCATGTAAAGCACTTACCATTATCAAGAAGCAAACTGTGCAAAATAGTACTTTTCTCTTGCAGGAATTTTTTAATTGTTTGTCCCAAATGCCCTATGCATACTGACACACACATTCAAAGACAGCTTGTTTTTAAATAAAAGCTTTTTAAAGCTTGATGATGGTTCTGAGACACATTCTTTCATGAGCACAGGAGACCTTCAGTGGGCATCACCCTCTCCTCATCAGGAAGGGAGCAGCATGGTGGTCCTTTTTCTGCCTCATTTCCTGCTGGTATCATCTGTCCATGTGATTCCATGTTATTACTGCAACACTTCCTAGGCAGCAGATGCCCCCAGGATTATCAATTGATGGCACCTCAGGTATCCCTCCCCCACCCCCCCCCAGGTACAGGGGAGCCTGTTCCCACAGTCAGAGATGGCTTCTTTGGAGGGACAACCTCACCAGACACCTGGACAAGACATTTGGCTTTGGGTACCTGTGCATAGGTGAGTGGGATACTTTCCTGGGATTTTTTCTCTTTTTGGGAAGAGGAGCCAGGAGTTATTCTGCTGAGCCTTACAGCAGAGCAGTCAGTGAGGACTCCTCCTGATGAGTTGGGTCCAAGATAAGAGCTGTTAGGGGAAACTAGGGGGGTTTTTAAGAACACATAAATGACTTCACTTTAATTCATAGGCCAAAAAAAATGAACTGATGTTGCTGCTCATTGCGTGTCACTGCTCACACTTCCTGTGTTAATCACACTTCTAACTTTGCTCGTTAGAGCCAAGCTGACCAAGTCACTAACATGCAAATGGCCTCACTGTGACTGCAAAATGTAATCCAAGCTATTCCCACTTATGCTGTGTTCCTTTGCTGTTTTCTCTAACCCTGGCTGAACTGAGATTCTAGAATGCCTGGATGTCTTAAGCCAGGTAATCTGAAATCTAAGCTTTCCTTTGAAAACTCTGACCTGGATACACAGGTGAAGAAATGGAAGAGTGAACTCATGACACCCACCTGTACAAAAACACAGCACACGTATGGGGAGGGGAAGGAGAGAAAAAATTGTCCCTTTACAGAATGTCATGCAAACAAGAACTGTATAGAAAACAACAGAGCACAAATTCTAGAAGAGTTTGCTGATGCTTAATACAGATGCTTATGAATTTAAAAGTTAGGTAAAAGATGTTTCATTTATTAAGAGATTTTGACTTATGACATAAATTGTTTGCTTTTTTGTAAATGCAAAGAAGAATTTGTCTGTGATATACATTGAAATCTCATCTTTGGAGTTCTTCCAATAAGCAAAAGAAAAATTACGTTGACAACTTCCTAAAGTCAATAATTTAGGACCTTTTATTAAAAAATCAGAGAATGTTCCCATGTTTCTTCACATAATCATGAAACATGGAAGTTGCTTCTAAAGGTACTATTTTAAGATATGTTTTCAGTGACTCAGCTTGAAACTTCTGCTTAAGAGCAGACACTGGGTTTTGTTTCCTTGTTACCTAAAATGATGACCATATAAAACTATTAAAACAACAACAACAACAAAAAGGCAGTAACTGGCTTCTTTTTCAGACTTTTTTCCCCTCTCAATTCCTCTTTTACCCAGCACACTGACTCCCTTTTACTAGTACACACAAGAAAATGAAACTTTTTGGGGTTTTTTATCTCCCCTGCAAGGGATAGGCAATTCAATCCCAACATGGCAACGAGCATTTGTAAAAAGTTAACAAAACTGCTTTCATTTCAAGGTTAGGCAACATAACAGCATGGTGACAGGAACTATAATAAGGAAAGAAATTCCACTATTATAAGAAATATGGCTATTTCTGTCTAGAGGAACAAACACATTTTGCAAAGTACTCAGGTCTTGGAAACAAATATTTTTACCACTGCATTTACAGTGCTTTATCTTTGGGAAAATCAATTCCAGAACGACGCTGACCTCCTTTTCCAAAAGCTTTTGGACTTGCTGATTAAAATGTGATGTAAATGTTAAATGTGCTGCCACATAATTCTCCCCAAATATTTTGACATTTGAGTTTTAACCATACTTTTCCATCATGTGGTACACAGTTGAAATAAGCTGAGAAGAAAAGACTGTGTATATGTAGGTGGGATTGAAACTTTGGAGTTCATCTACCCAAACCTCATACTCAGTGAGTCACATTAAAATTCAATGCTACAAGGAAGGAAACTTTTCTGATGTAAATGCATGCTTACTTAGCTCATTCCTATGAGTGTTCCCAGTTAAAACAGTCCACTTTCTGCAGGAAAGGGCTTGCAAGAGCAGAATGAGATGTGTTGACCTTCTTCTGAGACTTTCTTTAAAGAAAAAGCCCTGCAAACAACCTCAGTGGCTTCCTGAAACAGCAGTAGTCAAGGGCACACAGTCACAATCTAATAAAGGACTACTAGTGCTAAAATGTCACAACAGGAAAGGAAGAGTAAATATTGAAGGTTCAATAATGAAAACCAACAAAGACACATCAATTTTATACTAGGCAAATACGTTAAATATTGATTCAGAGTGAAACCCTAGGGGAAAAACAAGTATAAGGATATTCACAATAGAAACAGATTAAATATGACTAAAACAGATTAAAATACAAATTGGGGTTTATTTAAAATGCTGATTAAGTGGGCTTCTTTCTTCCTATAAGAAATAAATGGACTAGAGGTCTTCTTGTAAGTGAGCAGGAAATGAATGCACTGCAAATATTCAGAGTCACCAGGTTACAAGGTGAGGGAGAAAGGAAAAGAGGAAGCCCACAGGCTGCAGATGTGTACATCAGGACGAGTCCCCATTCCACTCAGACTTTAAAGCCGACATGCAGTGGGACCAACGTCAGGGCTCTTGGCTGGGTCAGGGGCTCTGCCTACAGGCAGCACAGGGACAGCCTGATAAAAGCAAAAAACTGAGAGAAAAGAAGTATGTTTTCTTTGCAGAGTCCACAATCAATTTAGAAATCCATCCTTTGAATCCAGCTTGTAACACTGCTGCCTATTTGTGAATCTTCCAGTCAAGTGCTCCCTATGTTGCCAATGCTAAAGGTCAGAAGGAAGACTAGCAGCGTGGTCCGAGCTTCTGGGCGAAATTCATTCCATTTTGGTAACCCACACTGTTACAATTGGTACTTATTGCATCCATCCCTCAAAACTGAAATGTGGATTCTCTAATAACAAGGAAAAGACCATAGTTTTGGATGTATGATTGTATCTTCCTGAGAAAAACCTGCTGGTTATCTATAAAATAAATAAATAAATAAATCTGATTATTTAGTTGTAGTACAGGTTACATATGTGCCTGTGGAGAAACAAAAAACGTTCTGCTCTGAGTTTCTCCCTTTGATCTCCAAGCATGTGCTCCCACAAAACCCTGTCCATGTTCCTTTGTCACTGCTTCTTTCTCTGAATTTGAATGGATGATTAGAGGGCAAGAGTTTTCTGAGGACTTCTTTTTTATCAAGGGCTACCTGAAGTGTGTGTTGCACATGGGAAAATTCAGGAATTGCAGGTCCATCATGGAGATGGTGATGGGCTGTGAGAGAGAAAGAATAATGTGTACAGCACACTCCATTGCTGGACAGCTGCTATTGGTGATCTTCTTATTCACACTTACTACATCTTAACAATTGTTAGAGGAATACAGGGAGTCACTTTGGAAGCTGATGGCAGCAGCAGCATCCCACCAGTCACCCAAGACAGATCTCCAGTGGAGATCAATGACAGAGACTGCTGGGGACCAGGCCACAGACCCTCCCATGTATCTTGTCACACCAGACTCCTGCTGAGATGGCACTGCCATCATCCACCTGCTGTCATGGCCCCTGCCATCACTGTGGGAAGGTTCTGGAAGACAAAGTGGAAAAGGGCTCCTTTCCCACTCAAGGGAAACCTCACATAAGCCTTTGAGTGAGGTGGTGGTTTAAGTGCAGCTCTTTTAATTATCTGTTTTGCTGGAACAAAAAAGATAGGCTTTGATCCTGCAGACACAAAGGCCACCTTATTCCTCTCATCTGAAAGGAGAGAAAATCCAATCCCACAGCAGCCTGGAAATGTTTGGCCAGAAATCCATATAAGTGCAAAATTTCATCCTCCTTGTAAAATATAGGATGCCAAAGTTCCTCAGGAAAGGAAGCCTAAGTCAATTCCACATTTACCTCCAAGGGAAATCTGCAACACAGTATTTCACTGTCAATAGCAGGAACACATGCAAAATGTTTCAGTAGGAGAACTCTGTACCCTTTGGGTATCCTCTTAGCCTTCCCAAGGCTGTCATCTCCAGTGCATGCACCTACATCTGACCAGCGCGCTCAGGAGTGTGCCTGGGCTCCCGGGTTTGGATGCTCACCCCAGTTGCACCCTAACTCCAAACCCAAAGGCAAACATGAACGGCCCTATTCCACCTCCCAGAGACAGGGGTGTCAGGGTGGCACATGAGGTGTCACCCGAGCCCCAAGCACCACACAGGGGAGGGCAGCTCCATGGTGCAGAGACAGCATTGCTACTCCTGCCCAAAAGAGCTCACAGCCCAGCAGGGGAGAGCCCGTGGTTCCACATGGCACACAGATAATGTGCTGTATTTTTTTGTGGTGATGTTTTCCTTTCAGCCTCGCACCGCTAAGCACAAAAGCCGATGACGAAATAAATCACTCGGGCACTGTATTGACCCTTGAATGACGATTACATAAAGAAAAATGTACATGCTTTGGTGTATTAAATAATCCCTCTCTGGTACCTATTATGCACGTTGCAGCCATGCCTTTAATTTCATTTACGCAGCTTCTTTGGAGGAAAGACATCCAAATTTTCCCCTTAGCCTATTCCACTCACTTTATGCAGTGGAATACGTGCAAAAGAAGGAGAGAAGCAGAGGAAAGAGGGAAATTGATTGCTGCCAGCCTGGTAAAGAAACGCTAACCTTGCAGGCAGGAGACAAACAGCAGAGTCATCTGCAACATGCAAACCAGCTTCTTCATCTCCATAGTGAGGCACAGGAAGTGCCCTTCAGAAATTTTCAAAGCTATTACAGCTATAAAGGAGTTGTCTTTAGTGGGACCCTGTGGACAAATTGAATTTAAAAAATAAATACTAAGAATAAATGTTATGAGCCAAGCATTCTTTGACAGAGAAAACTATGGTGGGTGATCAGTGTTCACAGAACACAGATGCAGACTACTCATGAGTCCCTAAACACAACCTCAAGAGAACATTTTCAGTTATCAGAGATGCTAGAACTGCCTCCACTTCAGTAGCCCACCCTCACCCCTGCCCACTCCTGTCTCTCTGTTTGCCCTATCCTGCATTTGTTAATCACTCTCAAAAGACTTGGTACCCAGCTAAAATTTCTATCACACTGCATCAAATCTTGCTTGAATCAGGACTGTGGTGCTGGGCCTATTTCTCAAAGTAATTATATAGTCGAGAGTAATTTGAAAAGGTTTGGCTCAGCTTGACCTGGTTCGCATGAAGAAGCACCAGCTTTACACCTGCTACCCCATCCAGCACAGTCAGCGGCACTGCTGTGCTGGGGCACAGCGCGACACCGACAGCAGCGCCCCGCTTCCCCCCGCTCCCCGGGCACGGCTCCGCACCGCGCCCGCCGCCTCAGCCCCCCCGCACCCCGTGCGGCCCCGGCCGGGCCCCGCCGGCATCCCCGCACCGCTCCCCGCAGCCGGCAGCGTCATCCCGGCATCCCCGCACCGCTCCCCGCAGCCGGCAGCGTCATCCCGGGATGCCCGCACCGCTCCCCGCAGCCGGCAGCGTCATCCCGGGATGCCCGCACCGCTCCCCACAGCCGGCAGCGTCATCCCGGGATGCCCGCACTGCTTCCCGGTCCCTACCGCGCCTCCCCGCCCGCTGCTCCCCCCGAAAGAGCGGTAACTGCTCTCGGAGGAGTCTGCTTCATAGCAACTTTAATCTTTTCTTCGTGAGCACCGAGGGGGAAATAATAATAATAGCAATAATAACAATTAAAAAAAAAAAAATAAGGACCACCATCACCACCTTCTCCATCCAGAGCCACAATTACAGAGGATAGTTACCAGCCAGGAGCGGCGCAGCAACAGGCGATGCCGGGCCGGGGGGCGGGCGCGCTCCCGCAGCCGCAGCCCCTCCGCCCGCTCCCACCGGCGCCGCCGCCCGTGCCCCGCCCAGCCCCTGCGGACGCGCCCCGGACACGCCCCTGCACGGGGATCGTCCCCAAGGCCAGCCTGGTGTGTGACACTGGGCAGTCACTGCATTGCTCGGTGAAATGCGCTGCTAAGGCGTACCTCTGTAAGGGGTTCTGCTCTAAGCTGGTACACAGGACGGGTGCTTTCTCCTCAGCAGTATTAGCCCGGTTTTGATAGTGTGCAGCAGAAAGTTCCTGGTTGCTTGTGCATGGTTAGAGTAGAGTACAGCTATATCCAGGTTTCTTTTGATCCACGTATGTTTGTTGGGAATTGTTTTTCCCCCTCCTTCAGACTCTGACTTTGCTCTCCTCCCAAAGTAGGAGCAGCCTGGCAGGGTTCATGACAGACACATATTTCCTTTGCTCCTGCATCCTTCACCACGCTCAGTTTCCCCACTACCAGTTTTCTGTTCTCCCTTCTGCAGCACCGGTGAGTCTTGGTGGCTCAGCTGCCTGGTGCCTTGAACTAAATTGCACCTATGGCAGTAACTATAGGCATGTGTGTGTGGCACCAAGGCTGTGGGTTCAATCCCCATTTGGACCCCTTCCAAATCAGAATATTCTGTGGTTCTCTTCTGATTTCATTTTTATTTTTACTTAAAATCTCACTAGATATAATGGTCAGTTTTATCTCATGAGAAAATCATGTTGCCTCTCCCTCTGACATGCTTTTATCCTTTCAGTCTCCAGTAGCCTGAACACCACTACTTTTTTTCCCTGACAGAAGCACTAAGGTTTCTTCTCTACATTGCATTTCCTCCACTCCCCTCCACTGAGTCTCCCGTTTTCTTGTCATCAGCCTCTGTAACTTCAGATTTCCTCTTGTGTTTTCACCTCCTTCCCTGCCTCTGGTCTGTACTGTGTACATTCACTTCAGGAATTCTTCCACTCCACTTCCATCCTAAGCCCTCATTTCTTTTCCAATCTGTTCTTCCTCCTGGAATTTTGCAGGCAGTGCTCCTCAGGGCATTGATAACTTAACCATTTCTTCAACCGTTTCTCACCATCCTTGATCTGTCAGCCAGTTTCAACAGAGGTTACCTATAAATGAGAAAAAACAGACTCACTTATCTTTAGGTGTGTGCCCTACTTGGGTGTGCACTCTATGTCTTGGCTTTTATCAGTGTTGGAAGGAGGCCCAGAGGTTGTCCAGAAGGTTGTGGGGTCTCCATCCTTGCTTGCAGATCTGAGTAATCTGCTCAGAGCTTATAGTTCAGTCCTGCTGTGAGCCGGAGCTTGGACTAGAGACCTCCTGAGCTATCTTCCAATCTGAATTACTCCCTATGCCATATCCATGTGGCAGGTGCCAGAAATATTATCCTGAAGAGGAAAAACTAGAATGCTAAGCTGTATCAAGTACAAACATAATTATAGAGTGTTTTGTTCCTGATCCTCAAATTCAGCTTCTTTGGCTCTCTAAGCAGTCTTGCACTGGAGGAGGGAGGAGAGTTATTGTTGCTATTTGGTTGTTTGGTGTTGGTTGGTTTGGGTTTTGTTTTTTAATATTATATATTCTTCCTCCTGTGCCTCCAGTCTATTGCAAGGGTACTGTCCCCAGCCTCTGGTTAACATCAGGAACCATTTTTGTGTCATTGTATCTCATCTTGTTGTAATGTTTGTCCATTTATTCAAACTCAGCAGGGCTATAACTGAACTCCAGGCTTCCTTTTTAAACTTCCCCCATTTCTTCCTTTCTCCAGATCTTTGTTTAAGTGCCATACAAGCCCAATAGCTAAGTGTCAAGTCTGAACTCATTATTTGCTTTGGGACTGTCTTTTTTCTTTTCATCACAGTATTTGTTTTTATTTCCATCACAGTTTTATATAATGCTGCATTTGATTTAAATTCATTTTGTCCATGTGCAAAATGGCACTGAAGTCTCAAGTTTATCTATTTCCAAATCAAATTACTGGGAAAAAAAATTTGCCTTGCTTCTAGGTGTATGTGAGAGTTTTCTTAATCTTTGTAAATCTTTCTGTAAGCCATTAGCTTCCTGATGGCACTTTCACTTTCTCTTCAAAGTCACCTTCATCTGTGCTCTCTCTTCTGTGTTTTCCTTCTGACTTCCAGTTCTTTAGGACTGAGTCTTTATACTGTACGATGTCTAAGACGTTTTTAGCCCTACAGGAAAAAAAAATATAACCAACACATTCTGCAATTTAGGGTATAGATTATCTTGAAAATTACAGTGACTCAGAGATTTGCTAAAATTGGCTACTAATAAGAGGATTTCTGAAACCAAATCAGAGATTCTTTGATTGAAATTAGTGTAATTGTATGCATTCATAAACTAATAGGAAACTAGAAAGAAGCATAAAATTACTACTGGCAGATTTGGCCTTTTCCCAGGGTTAACAGTCGCTCTTATAAAATCTGTTTATCCAGCAGAAAACTGTTTCTGGGAGCTTTCACAATGGCTGGCATGGGGCATTTCTCTATTTTACTGTTCCTCCTTTGGCTCAGAGATTAAAAACTCTAATTGCCTCACCTTTTGTGACAGAGGTCATAGAACTATAGAATTATAAATCATAGAATTATAGAATATCCTGAGTTAGAAGGGACACACATGGATCATCAAAGTCCAACTCATGGCCCTGCACAGGATCATCCTAAGTGCTGAATAACATTCTTTAATGCAAGCATTTGGAGTTAACAGAACAGGTTTGGGTTTGGTTTGGGTTTTTTTTTTTTTTTTTTTAAATTAGTGTCACTGATTTATTTCCTGAAACACTAATGATAACTAGAAAAACAGTTAAATCTGTCACTGAGAGAACAAATGTCCCTTTTTGGCCACTTCTCATCTTTTATCACCTGCTTTATCTAAGCATTCATAGCTCAGCAGCTTAAACTAGAGGTGATTATTTCTTTTGTTTTGTATTGTGAGATTTGTTCTGATTTTTGAAATATCTTCATTTATCTGTCAGGAACAAAGGCTAAGCAGGAAATGGTTGAGCAGCCAAAATTGCTCCATAGACCTCTGCCTCCTAAGCTGCTGTCTAAGCTGTCTACACCAAGGAAGAATGTTGACAAAGGTAAACTGCACAGACAGTTTCTGTGGTGCATAGCTACAAATGCCAGGTGTTCTCTAAAATTAACACAGAAGATAGATTAGCAGCTCACCTGCTAGTGCAAAGCAGTGTGAATGAGACTGCAGGATGACCCGTATGACCTGCATCTCTTTGGGAGGCTCTTCATGGAAACTGGGGAAGAGTCCTCTTGGCAGGTCCTGGAAGCTGAGCCTTCCACCTACCAGATTTGAATGCTACTCATTGAATAATAGAGGCATTCCCCTTAGCTCATCAGAAAATATGAGACAGCATGAAAAACTGATGGTGTCAAGAAAAATAAAATTGGACCTCATAGAGTCAAACCATAGGGGAAGTGAGATACAGCTTGGATTCAGATAAAATGGGAAAAAAATTTTGAGGGATGGTCATGCTCTTCTCAGAATATACAGTCCTGTGAAAAGAAATACCTTGGCTTATATTATTTTACAGACATTAGGGATTTCTGATTAAAACAAAGAACTTGCTGTGCAGTATGCTTTAGAAATAACCAGGCATTTTGTGTGCTTCTTATATATGTGAATTAAAAGCTTTTTCCAGATTATATAAAGTAGCTTTTGATTAAATATTTAAGGACTAACCTTTAAAAATAAATGTGAAAAACAATAGCATGATCTCTAATTATAATATTTTTAACCTAAGTAATATATAAATGAGATGGAAACTAGGCACCACTCCTGAAAACAGATCTGTAGAGAAGAACCCTGGCATCTGTGCAGGTTCACTGACTTCTATCAACAACCTCAGGCCCCAGGAGGCACTGTAAAAAAATAGAATGCAGAAATTTTAGAATGTATTTTTTTACAGATCAGCACAGTAGAATAAAGTTGTAGCATGGAAAAACAATGCTGTCCCTATGACTGACATAAAGAGACCAAATCAAGTTTGGGGTTTTTTCCACACAGCTTCTGTAATTCTGTAGGAGTATCTAAATATCTAAAACTCCTCAATCTTCACATAGACTCCTCAATCTTCCCATGAAGCAGGCAAAGAGAAAGAAAATACATCAAAAGGGTTTTTATGATGTTCGAGAGAAATGGTAAATAATTTGAATATTCATTTTGTTAGAATACTGTCATACTGTACTTATCCTCACTATGTAATATTAAATTAAAAGGAGTGACAATAATATATTAAAAGTAATACCTTTCTAACAGTATGAAAAATAGTAAAGAAAACTCAGTTAAAAAAGTAAGGTTGAAAAGTCAGATAATATAATATCCCTTGATATTATTAAGCCCTGCTGAATATTATTTTGAAAGTCTGGTAAAATCTGTTTAGGTACAATACAGTTCCAGTCTGGCACTGCCCTAACAGATGTAAATATTTCTGGCTCACTACCAGAGCTGTGATTCAATTATTTAAGCCATTTAAAAAATGATAGAAAAACCTTTTATCCAAACTTAAAGTTCTGCTGTGCTGGCTCTCATTCTACTAGTACATATTACTGATGAATGCTATTTAGAGATTGTGTATTTATATAGTAAACATGGCAGGAATCTAAGAGCTCACAGTAGAGTTTGTTCAAGGATCATTTCTCCAAATGGAACTATCACACTTGAAAGATATTTATACAGCAGCATGCCCATTTATCAGCAAGCAGCTCTTCAGCAATGCTACTTCCATCATCTTGGTGGATGGAATTGTTTTGTGCTTCACAAAGTGTGAAACTGAGACTGAAGAGCAGAAGCCCTGGGCTGGAAAAAAGACAATATTTTGTGTTGTCACTATCTTTTCCCTCACAGGAGAGCATAGAAAGTGGGGCTGTAGCAAATGAGGTTGTTGATTAAAAAGGCATCAGAAATGTTATGGAGGGTGGACTGTGCCCACCTGAGAGCTGGAAGCTGTCAGACACTGTGGCTGAGGGCAGGAAAGTCAGGCAGATAAGCCAATGGTGCCAGCTTTCTTTGAGAGCTAAACTGTAGCAGAGATATAAAGAGTGACTTCTCCCTCAGCAGGTGCCAAGAAGTGAGCCTCCCTTGTTAAGGGAACAGAGCATCAACATTGTGGAGCTAAAGAGACTGAGTGAAGGATATTTTACTAAGTATTTCTGTGTTGATAAAAATGTTCACAACTAAATGACTGCTGTCTGCAGTGCTGTTCAGAAACCAGGGAGTAGCTCAGGACCCAAAGGTCCTCTAAAATCAGTCTTTGGAGATAGCCCTGGTGGCAAAACCCCAAGCCCAGTTCCAGTGTGAGATTTATGAAATGAACCTTGGACACTGTGTTTTTATTTGGTTTCCGTGGCACAGTTTTGGTAGTGAGGGGGGATAAAGGGTGTCTTTCATGAGGAGCTGCCAGAAGCTTGTCCCATGTCTGACAGATCCAATGCCAGCCAGCTCCAGGATGGACCCACTGCTGGCCAAGGCCAAGCCCTTCAGTAGCTCCTGACCACAGCCCCCATTCCCTGTCCTTCTGCACCACTGAGGGGAAGAAGGAAGAAAAATCAGGAGTTAAGCCCAGGAAGAAGGGAGGGATGGGGAGAAGATGCTTTAAGATTTTGAGTTTTTTCTTATTGCTCTGCCCTGGTTCAATTGGTAATCAATTCAGTTCATTTCCCCAAGTCAAGTTTTGCCCATTATGAGCCATGTCTCCCTGTCCTTACCTTGACCCACAAGCCTTTTGTTATATTTTCTCCCCCCTGCCCAGCTGAGGGGAATGACAGAGTGGCTTTGGTGGGTACCTGGCGTCCAGCCAGGGTCAACACCCCCAGTGGTGTGGGACACTAGGGCTCAGTGCCAACTGTTGCATTAAGAATATAGAAATTTGGCAGAAAATTAAGTCCCTTGCACTCCATCTGATCCTCATAGATCAGAAGGGCTGGGTGTGGCTGGGTTTAATTTCTGTTTACAGACAATTTGACACTATCAGCCTCATCAAATTCAGTAAGAATGTGTACAATCCAGGTTCAAAACCAGTGCAGTTTATTGGAGCAACAGGAAAGCAGGTTCAGAATTGTCGGTGATAAATGCACTAACCACAGAGTGTTAGTGGATGTTGTTACTGAAGGTTCAGTAACACATCTGTCAGTGACTTACATATATTATATCTATATAATATATCCATTCCAGTGTAGTTGAAGGTGCAAAGTTCACCTAAGCATCCCTTCAGGGGCAGAGGAGAGACACAGTCTTGACCAATCCAAAGCAGGCAGAGGTTTTTCCCCCCCATCCCAACTTTTTTTTTCTGGTCCTGGAACTCCCCTTGCCTATACTGTAACGTTTGGCCCTTCCCAATGAGGTGGAAGAATCATATGTTATAGGTGGGGTTTTGGTGACTGTGGTCACAAATATAAGGCATGGATGGTCACTTTTCTCTTCATTTGTATTCTTATGGGAGCAAAAGTTTATATGCAAATAGAGTTTAATGAGGGTGTTTATTACTTTCTGCCAGAATTTACAGTTGCCACCAGAGGTAGAAAGAACACTTCAATCATCCTCCACCTGCTGAGGCAGCTGCAAAGGCTGTGTGACCTCTGTCAGAGGTCACTCCAGGCATTGTTCCATTGTCAGCCCTTGCTTGAGCCAGGCTCTAGGTAAGCAAGGGGCTCAGCTCAAGTTTGTCTCAACCAGCTTCATCAGTTCTTCACAGCCTTAAAGCATGTCTGACAATTTAAGGCATCATCCACCTCGTGACCACAGTCATGCAAACAGCACCTATAAAAAGCACAAGAAATTCCATGAAGCTGCCTGTGACTGAAGTTCTGTGAAGTGTCCCATCCTACAGTCACTGTTGAGACAATTTCTAGATTATTCTTTGTTCCTTTCACGATTTCCTGTTCCTTGACCACGACTGACCTTAGTTTTGCCGTCACACTTTAAACGTGTCCCTTCCGTGGTGCTTTTTTCATATGGTATTTGCCTGATTTGCCTTTCCCATTCAGTGGGATTAGGTGATACATGAAACACTGTAGGATGAGGTTTAGGTGATACACGGAACACTGTGGAGCATAAGGGGAGGGAACACTCACCAAAGGAGCCCCATCTACTTCTCAGGTGAAAGATCTCATTGTACTGGCACATGGCACCTTGCAAATGGATTCAGGATCCCTAAACAGGGACTTGTCAGTGATACAAGTGGCCATATTTCACACACCTGATAACAAACACTGCTCATTCATTCTTCATTAAACTCACAAGGTACCTCTGAAAACCCTTCCTTTCTGTCCTGCTGAGACAACTCTTCTACTGGATTCAACACATCATTCAGAACAGTGTGTAGGAGAACTACACTTGTGTTGAAAAGAAGAGACTAACATATTTTGTAATTGGCAACACTGAGATGCTTGGTCTTAATTGCTGGTGCATTTTCTCTGAACAAGAAAAATGCATATAGGGCATGGAGAATTTGTCACATGATCTTTCCATCACAAAGGGTGCCAGAGGATCCCTCATTATAAATGTCTTTTTTTCTGTTGTCTTCAGCAGGAATGCTTTTTGGACAAATATACTACTAGAGCAGTAAAGAGTACCAATAATGAAAATGGAAAAGAAGGATCTGGCAGTGCTCAAGGGTTAGTCAGGCAAACAGACACTTCCCTCAGCAATGAGCATGTAGTCCCTTCAAAATCCAATGTAAAGATACAACCGAGACCTTTCATCAGATTTTCCGTGGTCAAGTGCAAATCCAACTCAAAGGACCACTTCTTCAGACCCAGCTGGAGCCTGGCAATGCTCAGCCTGTTTGACCACATTTGTTCTTGCCTTATATGCTTCCAACAGAGATAAGACTGTCTCCTTAGCCAAGATAATATTCATGGGCAAATACACTTGCAGTGCAAAACCACAGGTTTGCATGAATTAACGAGAGGTTTGAGTCCCTTCAAAGCAAGTTTCCCAACAGAGCAGAATGATGATAGATACTTTCCAGATCTAGTTCATAAGAATAACAATCCTGGTATTTGCCAGGCATAACTGCAAGCCTTCCTGTCTACTCAGGAAGCAAAATGCCAAACCAACTACTTTGAATGGTACTGACATAACTTGGGTTGAATTAAAATTTCACAATATGTGCAGTGCTGGGCAAGTGCCATGAAAATTAAAGCTGCAGAGGAAATGGCAAAAGGGGGTGAGACAAATGAAAGAAGAAACAAACAATGGAAAACTTTATGCAAGGGTACTACAGAAAAAAAAACCCATGCAAACCAATTATCCCCGCAGCTATTCTAATACTAAGTTTTAAATCACTAACTTTCATTTTAAATCATTCTAAGCACTTCATTTTCATGCAGTGGTAGGGTAAGAAGTACGAGATCACTTTTCTGTCAATGAGGTTACAATTCCAAAAGATACTTTAAATAAAAGCTGCTATTGACTCTTGAACACAGCAACATGAGCAATGCATCTTTAAGGAATATACCCTGAAGGCTAAAAGCAATTTTCTGCTACAAGAAGCAACACAATGCTTCCACTAGGGACCTAGATATCAGTTTTTCCTCAGACTGTCTTGTTCATACTACATGTCTTGAATGTTTCACAGTACCTGTGAGAATGTCTGAATTGGATTGTCATTTTTGCTGGAAATGTTTTTCATCTTTACAATCAAGTTGTAGATTTTTGTTTACACAAAAAAGGATTTTCATTTGGGTTTTTAATTTTAATGAAATACAGACAATGCTTTCTTACTCTGACTGTAGTTATCTGTTACTATCTGTTACTACCCTGGGAAATCTTCAGCACTGAAGCATTGTTTTCCTTGCAAAGCGAATGCCAAGGATCTAAGAAAATTCTGAACTCCAGTGCAGTATATAACTTCTCTTTCATTATAGTAATCTTCATTACTTACATTCTTTACTTTCATTATAGTAATCTTCATTACTTACATTACCTACCTATCTATTATAACCCTTAGGTTTTGTCACATTTATTGGAACCCTTAGATTTATATTTGATAATACTACAGGGATTAATGGGTAGTGTATGTTGCATAGATACACTTTATTGTGTATCTGTTGTGAAAATGATTAAGTTCTGGTTTATATGGAACTGGATGGCAGATTATATATACTAAAGTATATATAAAATTTTGAAATTATATCAGGCAAGAGGTAAATATTATCTCAGGATCTATGTAGTTTGAGATAGTGTGTGTAACAATAATAAGAAGACTGCAGAATTGGTGTTCTCCTATCAGAGTTTGTATAAAACTTCCTAGGTTAGAAATGAAAGAAATAATTTGATAAAATGCAACAAGCTACAGAAGAGTTTCTCTACCTGGGTTCTGGAGATGTTTTGGATTGCATGTTTGAATGGTTTTGATCCTCTTTAGAGGATGAGTATAGTCCAGAACCTGATTAGGCTTCTTGAGTGAATATATCCAGGATGCCTTAGGAAGGTTACAGAGGGAAGTCTAGCACAGTTCAGCAACATGGGAGAGTGTTACTTTGTGAAGCTGATTCAATTTATATGTCTCTTTTGGGCCTCCTTTTTGTTTCACCTTCCAGACTTGACCCTTTTAATGGTTACCTTTGCCTGCCTTAATCTGTCATTCAATAACTTACTGTTCTTTCCTATACAGGTACGTGCTGCTTGTTTTCCATAACTTCACTGAAGGGATGTAAAGCTGAAATTTTACAGTTTAGTTATAGACTTAGATATAAAGCTTTTGCCTAGGCAAAGACTATCTTTGGACAACAGGGTTGTAGATGCAGGCTGGAAGGGTCCAAACCCTACTCAGAACAGCACCAATTTAGACATTCAGATATCTCCCTCAGGAGCACAGGACTCTTGATCTAAAGAAATAATCCAGTATTTTCCCAAACTTTTTAAAAATGTGATCCTCACCTCCCTACTTTTCTGACTTATCATGTGTATGCAGCCAATTATGTAAGACCACAAAATGTCAGATAAGTGACTTGAATTAAGGTACTACTAGCAGTCAGACCTCTCTTTTGAAAATTTTCACTTCTCCTTTTGTAGAGCAGAGCAGGACTAGATGACTTCCAGAGATCCCCTTCAGCCTATATTTTTCTGACTCCATGATTCTCTGTCATTTCTAATTTTAACTTCCAATTCATCTTTCTATTTTATATCTTTGTAGGTTGTTTTTATTAAAAGATCTCTAGTATTTGGATGTTGCCCATGATGATATTAACTTTATTCCTAATAACATCAAGAACCTCAGGTACCTAAACAACAGAAAATGAAAACAGATCTGTACATCATAATGCTCTGGACCATATTTGGATATTAATTACACCACTGAATACATTCAAAAGATTCACTGCCCCCTCTCCATCTTCTTACTCCTGTCCTATGGGAAAGTCTCATTGAAACAAAAACTGTAGATGATAATTGCATACCACAAACAGCTGTGGGCAGTGTAAATGCAGCCACTATTTGCAAGAATCTTGATGATAGCTGTAAGTTGAATATTCCTGTGCAAAATATGATCATTCCCTCAACTGACCATACATGTTCACATACTCTTGATTTATAAGAGCCTATAAATGCCTACTGATTCCTCAAGTTACTTAAAAATCAAGTGTTTGAACACTGAAGAGAACCAGCTCTCTGTTTTGCTACCTGGGATTTTGAATCTTCCACTAAAATTCCTCCAAACAAAAAATAACTTCATACACCTCTTGTGCTGAAATAATAATATTCAGAATTAGCCTGAGATGCTTGCTCATGTGGCTGCCATTTGCTTCTCCAGAAAGAACCCAAAGGAAAAATGCCTAGACATTAAAGACAGAAAATGAAAAAATTATTGCATGAGTAATACAGAAATATGTCCCATTTTCTTGCCTCCCCTAAGGAGTATTGTGAACAAGAAATATGCAGAGATGACCCCCAATCAGTAATTGTACAAGTAATAGGAGAGTGGAAGTTCCTAAGTAGTCCATTCTTTCACATGAAATCAATGTTGATCAGAGGCTGACATTATGTAATATGGGGTATGTCATGGTTTGCTCAAATCCAGATATCACGTGTAACTGAACAAACGTGAAACCACTTTCAAGGGAGATTTATCAGGCATGCAAATATTTCCTTGTATCTGAGGTTTCCTAGGATTTTACACTGCCACCTATTCTCCAGACAAATGTGCATTACAACTTCACGTCGTGGCCATGTGTCAAGCAGTCTGCTCAGAAGGGGGATAGACCTGAAGCTCACAGCTGAGACAAAATTATGTCAGCTCCATTTCTGGGAATTGCAGAATCATTTTCTCCCCTTTCTCTCCACCTCACTCCACTGTACAGCACATCTTTCTATTTTTGACACGCCTGCCTCCTTCCCCATGGGAGCCATGCAGACTGTGCATTAAGGCCAGAGTAATTACTCCTCTGCAGTGGTGTGGGCCTATGCTGAAGTGGAGCTGGAAAGTTTAAGCACCTTCTCTAGTGATGAACCACAGCCATTTTGAGGCCAGATAATTTCTTTAATCTGCATTTGTGAGTGAGGAGGTTGAGCTGCTGTGGGTGTGTGCACATAATTTTAGAAGGATGCCACAAAGTTTTTGACACAGTTTCTTCTCCAGCAGACTTTTACTGCCTGTGATTGCTGCAGTGGACCTTGGTACAGCAGAGGACTTTGGCTCATCATTACAGGAACATCCTTAGATTTGGAAGACTTCCCTTTTGTTTCATGCTTGCTCATCATCATACTACAGAAACCTCATGTCTCAGACTGAGTCTTGTCTCTTGTACCTTGTGAAAAGTGATCTGGATTGCAACAGAGGAACTGTGAATGTGATAAAATAGTTTAAAAATACAAGATCTCATGTTATGTTGTTCTGTTGTACAACCTGGGACTCAGCTGGAGCAGTGATGGTATCAGTGCTTTCAGCTCTGAAAGGCCTGTTTTGTATCAATGTATATATAGTTGAATCAAAATGAAAGGCAGACTCAGCCCTATGTAAAATCAATGACGTTATATGCTGATCCTGTGTTTCCTCCAGAGATATGTGGAGAGGGATCAGATTTTTTCTGCTAGCACTATGTCATTTTACATCATAAGACTTGTCCAAAAAAAGTCAACAAAAACAAACAAAAAAAACCCCAAGCCAACAACAATACAAAACCAAACCAAAACAAACCAAAACAAACTGATGACTTTATTCCTGGACCACAAATTACATATAGGACCTATTTGTCAAAACTGCAACATTTTTGCAAGCTATAGAAGGTCTTGCAAATAAATCTTGGCATTTCTTGTAAATATATTTTGTTTATTATAGGGAAAAAACCTGAATTTTTCATGAGCAGCAGTCCCCAAATCTGAAATGTCTGATGTTTTTCTACACTCTAAGACCTCAAAAAAAAAAAACAAAAGCACTTTGCCTGAGTGCCTTGATGATGAAGCTAGCCTGCAAGAGAACAGGGATCAGAGCTCCAGCTTCTGATCTGCTACCCCTTAACCACTGTACTGCTCAGTAAGGGCTTAGTTGGTTCTTCCTGTTGTTTCCCACATGGTATCTGTACCAGTGATACAACACACAAACATAGTGAAACTCAAATGCTTTTTTAATTTTGAAAGATGAAACCTCTCTGACTTTATTACAATGCATTTAACAAGACATTATTATTAAGACAGATTTTAATACCTTTGATTAAATTACAAAATCCAGCATTTTTTTTTTCACCATAGGTCGGTAACAGAACTTTATTGAAAAGGTCTTTAGACCCTGATGCACTGAATCCAGTGCCTGAGTCTTGCCTGACTGTGGAAAACCTGCAGCTACAACCTGGACTAAACAGGAGAAAGGGGTTTCCCAGTATGGCCCTATGGGACTTGCCCAAACGTGGTGTTTTCATAACCTTCAGCTGGAAGTGCCTTGGTTTTGTTATGTGTCTTGATTGTCAATAATGGAAATTGTCTTAACAGTCAATATTGTTTGACTTGAGGCTGGAAAGTCTGGAAATGGCTTTTCACAGATGCTGGATACACAGAACTATAAATGCAGGTGGGACTCCAAGACCAAAGAGGAAAATACTAAAGGAGAGATGAAAAACTGGTGACACAGATCTCCTTTTATCCAAGCATTCCTATGCACAGATGTAATCCTCTGTCCCAATGATGGGAACACAGTATTTGTCCCAAAATAGTTGCTGGATAAATTCATCAGTAACATCAAGGGCAGAGCTCTACACATGGCCCTACTGCTTGTCTAAGAATTGGGCAGAAAAGGCAGGTGCCTTCTGCTGACCTCTCTCTCTGGCCCCATGAATCTTTCGTGCCTGCGTAACTGTAGTAGCCCCCATTTCTCTCCCTACCACCCTTTCTGCTTTCCAGAATATATCACTTCATTCTCACTGACCTGTGGCTGGGGAGCTCTGCTCCACTACAGTCACCAGGAGTAAAACCACCTCAGCCAAAGAAGGAATGCTTTTCACTTCCTCATGAGTGCTCCAACCTCTGCTCAGCTGTGCAGACACAGTTTCCCTTCTCCCCTTCTCCTCCTCAATCTCGAGTGAACTCAGTGTTGTCCTTGTGTGGTTCCCACAGAACAGTAACCCACCCCTGTGTGCAGCAGGGAGTCTTCAAGTGCATTGAGGAGCTGCAAGGAGAATTTAGGTGCCTGTAGACAAAGGCCAAGCCAAGGATGCAGTGAGATTTCACTCTGTTAACACACCCAAAATCTTGTTGCTGTGGAGTAACTTTGTGACTCTTTCTCCACTTGCTGTTCTAATAGTAAAAACTGAACTTCTTGTTTCTGCTGGAATTTTCACTGGAGTCATTAACCTCAGTTACAAGTACCCAGCTACATGCTGCCAGAAATAGGGAAATAGGGATAGACAGCAGTGGGGACTGGGAGTGAAACTAGAGACATTTAAATGCAGAAGCAGAAAATGATGTAGCAGAAAGAGAACTGCAAGAGGGATTTCAGAGTTTTAATAGAACTCATGGGCATTGCAGAGAATGGAGAAAATCTGAAGGAGCTTTTGCAAATTACAATAAGAATTATTCAAACATGGGGAAATGTGTCATTTGCAAGAAGATTTCCATTGGCTAAGTGTTAAAGCTTCAAGTTTCAATGCCTACCATGGAACAGGTAGTCTGAACAACCACTCCATGATTTTGAGAGGAACAGGAAAGGAAAAGCTCCATGGTACAGAAATAAGAGAGAATTTTCTTTTCCTTTAATGTTGTTTCCAGAAAAATTGTGCATGCTGAGGAAACTGTGGCTGAAATTCAAAATAATCCAGAAACTAGAAAGATGTCCAGTAAAATTAACAGCAACCTTTGGCTTTGTCTCACCTGTTGCTGGCTGCTCCTGGTGAGTAAAATGAACTCTGCACTGCAGAGTACAGTACAGAGCACAGAGTACAGCAGGTGCTTCTGCAAAGGGGCATGCAGGCATAGATATACACAGACATGTGTGACCTTCTGTGCTTGGAGCTGGCTGGCAGAGATGGAGCTGTGCGCTGCAGTGACATTGTCTTCCATGCTACTGTAGTAGCAGTAGTAGTAGTAGTAGTAGTAGTAGTAGTAGTAAGAGTATCTCAAGTGCAGCACTGCTTCACTCTGGCTTCTAAGTGAGAGTTTGGGCTGTGCCAGGAGCAGGAAGGAACCACCATGTGTCAGATCCTGCCTGAGCAGATATGCCTTTAAGGAACAGAAGTCCTGTGTCTTCCAAAGGAAAAAAAAACATTCACTAACACTGAGCCGCTCTAGGGATAACTTTAAAAATTTTCTTCCTTTATTTTAGGAATGGCTGTAAAGCTTTCCAGGATTAATTAATAGGAAGTGTCTCCAGACTGAAAGAGCTCCAAATGCATTCAGGATTTCTGTGCCAGACTCCCGGCCTCTGTGCCAGGCTCCAGGGGCATGGATGTACTCTGCATTGCTAACGTGGCAGCAGCAGAGAGAGCTGGCACTCAAAGTGTCTTTCACAAAACGTGAATAATACAAGGAGTTAGGGAATATAGGAATAGAAGTGGGCAAGCTTGCAGAAACGAGAAGGTGCCAAGCTGGATGCGAGCACTTGGTGCAGCTGTGTCCTGCAGCCGCTAGAGCTGCTGGGGGCTGCGGGCATCGCTTCCGCGGGATGAGCCTTCGCTCGTCTCCAGCTTGGAGTGGCTCTGCAGACCCACTTAGGAACAGAGAGCAGCACGAACACAGCAGTACAGCACTACTGAGGTCGACAATCTGCTTCTGGGCAGGATTTGCAGTTTGTGTGGCTCCAGCTACAGCGAGGCGTGTTTGCGGAGCCTCGTTTGTCCGTCGGTCCCCGCCGTCCCCGTGCCCTGTCCCGCGGCGCAGGAAGCCACCGCAGCTGTGTACAGCCAGCCCCCTCTAGTGGCACTTATCCCCTCAGGGTCGGATGCTTTTTGAGACTGGACTCGGTTTTTAAACTTTTATACTACATAATATAGCATGGTGTGACAACATAGCGACATAGAATCACAGATTCGGAGACATTTAAGCTGTTTGACTCGCCTGCAGTCTCTCTTACCTTGCATACGGAGCAAGTCACGTTCAGAAGTTTCTGTGGTGGAGTGAAACAAAAATCATGATCAAAGCTGCAGCTTGGAAATACACAGCTCTTCAGTTCAACACTGATGCTTCTCTCATCTCCTCTGTGAAAGCCTTCAAACCTCATTTGCCTTCCTCTTCATCCAGGCCTAACTCCCCCATTTACACCTTTAAATGTAAAGCTAATATTAGATGAGATCCATCCCCTGAAACTACACTTGAGCATTTTACTAGCAGTATTTATTGCAGTGTAACTTCAGGCATCTAACCCACATGCATCATATTTTGCATGTGATGGCCTACATACAAAGCTCATGCTTACACAATTCCTCAAACAGAAGATTGGAAAAGATTAAAATTACAGCCAGTTTGTGCTGGGGACCTCAGTTTGATTTTTCCACTAACTCAGGATTTTGAAATTGTGTACTCTGGAGGCAGAGGACCAAGGTTAGGTGAGGGTAAAAGTTTTTTCTTTTCTTGTTTTATCCGGAGATCACTAAAAATATAATTCTGACTTTCACATCATGTTTAGATAGTGCGGAAATTACTGACTACTGGGTGATAAATACACAGCATTCTTGCTTCTCAGATGTGGCCTGATTTGAGACAAGATGTAATTTAGTCAAAGCTAAAATTGGCATTTCTTGATTGTATTGCACTGGGCCCTGCTCCTTTACACATGTGGCTCTGTGTGTGCATGCATGTAAAAGCAGGTGTGTGCAGACTTACCTGTACAGGCAGGCAGGGCAAGAGGGGAAGGAAGCTTTATATTGCAAATCCATTCTCAATTCACAGCTCTGGTCAGCTGAAAGGAGCTGTAAGTGTGCAGGTAATAAGGATGGTGAAGCAACACACCCTGAGAGCTCCTGCCTTTGCATGGAGGGTAAGGCAGCTGCGAGTGACATACACTCATGCACGGATTTTGCACTGCCAGTGGGGAGAATTTGGGCCACAGTTAATAACTGCAGCATGTCCTCTGCCATAGCTTTCAGAGGAAAAGCCAATGATTGAGGGTTGTGTACTGCATTCCTTGGCTGTGTGGCTACACCCGTGGCATTTTGTACATGTAAAATACAGACACATTTCTAGGCCAACACACGGGGCTGGTCACTGGACCAGCTGGAGCATGCAGTGTGGTTTCCTGGTCCATTCTGGAGTGTGTCCCCCTCCCAGCAAACAATCATTTGCAGCAGCCCAGTTGTGTGTTAGGCAAGCACAGGAAAGATGTCTGTGTTGGGAGAATGAAGTGGAGCTTACAACAGAAAAAACCTGCAACCATCTGTGCTTAACAGCACCAGGCTGTTGCCCCATCACATTTACAAAACTCCCAACAGACTTGCTCCCACTGTTCTGCATGTTTGCTTTTCACTCTTACCTGCTCCCTGTTCTGTCTTCTCACTGGGCTCAACACACTTGGCTCTTTCTGTCACCTTCAAAAGCCCCATCTCCTGTACCATCTATAGTGTCCTTTGGAGTCGAGCTGAGGAAAAATCTTCCAGCTCTCACGATTGAGAGTAAAGCTGAGGTCTCTGCTTCATTGATTGACACTGGTGGGAAGGGAGGTGAACAGATACAAGTCACTGCTTTCCTCATTCTTCCTGCCTGTGAACTGTGCCAAATCCCTTTGGAGGTCAAGGCACATCTTTGTGACCAACATATGAAACACAAACCACTCCTTTCTTGGCCCTCACCTTGGCTTAGGGCACAGTCCTAGGGCACTGCACAGGGTATAAAATTTACATGATGTCTTATCTTTTAGCGTGGAGTTGCCTATGGCTGAGAAGCCCAGAACCAGGCACAAGGACATACCTGCCTGCAGGCACATAGCTGATCATTAAATACCAGACTGGCCACCTGCAGTTTCTACAAGCAACTTACAACCCTCACACGTAACTAGAAGCTCAAGATGATGCATAAATCCCACTATTTCCTGCAGCCCCAGTGCATGAACTACCACACAGAGGGTGATATGCTACACCAGAGCCTCTTGCTCGAGTGGGATCCTCAGCCCTGACTTTCTGCATGACGCTGGGACCTCTTTCTCACTCTGTGACTCACAGGTGTCAAATGTCATAGCACCTCGTGTCACAGTACAAATACAGGGGGTTGATATACTCCCCCCTCTTGCTTCATTCTGATGCCTGCTTAGCAGAGAGGAGGGAGGGGAAAACCCTTTTTTTTTTTTTTTCTTTCAAAAATAAGAAAATTCCTAGGTCATCTCTTATTTCACTGGGGTAGAAACAGAAATGAGTCAGTGTCAGCAACTTCCATCTGCTTCCTTCCCCTGACTTGGGCAGCACTCTGAAAAGAAGTTCAGTGTAGCCATAAGCCATCTTTTCTTTGGACAGGGCTCTGCACACATCCTTGGTCAGGCAGGACAAATTAGCAGCAAACAGTAAATACCAGCTGCCTTCTGCCCCTGCGAGAGCAGCGCATGAAATGAGCTGTAGCACAGCAAAGGGACAGGACCAGCAGGTAGGTTTTATGCCATCTGCTATCAAATGTGGATGGTAGGTCTTGTTTGAGAAATCTGCCCTTAGGCACTAGCATGGTTACAGTATTTGTTTTCCTGCTAAGATCCAGTGCATAGAAAAGATTGACAACACCGATGGATGTATTGATTTGGCAAATAGCACCCTAAGGACAGTCTGATACTGTGGTACCTGTGATCATAGCCCAACTTTGAAGACAAAAGAAGTATCATTTTTTCATGAGGCATGGCAAACAGCATTTGTAAATCTAGAGCACTTGTGATCTCCTGGATTATGAAGTCTGAGGATTTACAGTCAGGTTTTTTCACTCACACAAAAGCATGTGCTCTGTCATCAACATGAAGTGGGAATAAAAGTGTGAGCTCCATCTTACAGCATTAGAAAGAGGTTTTTTCCTCTAAGCTTGAATTCTGAATTCCTTTGACTGGGAGCTCTGTAGGTGAGCATGGGTCATTGGGAAACAGTAATGGTTTAGTCATTGACACGTGTTTCAGGCTTCACTGGCAGGTCAAGTTGGAAGAAAAGATGAGTGGTGAAAATGTACCTAGGAGAGAGGGGTGTGGATTTCAGTCCTGAAGAAAGTGAATGCTCTTAGTAATAGTCAAAGGCTAAATCATGTGATATGTGCTGGAAAATCTGAGGTTTTTGGGTTGCTCCTCTGGAGGTAGAACAAGGGGAGAGAGCAGGAGAGTACTTGGGCCTGAGATGAGTGCCCAGAGGAGACAGCAGCTTGAGGCAATAAGCTGCAGGGACCAAGGTGCACCTTCTTGGTAGGCAAGGTGAGAAGGAAGGATTGCTGAAGGCTCCAGATAACCACAGGTGCCAGAAGAGGGAGAAAACGCTAGGGAGAAAAGACACGGCTGTGGGAGCTGGGAAGCCCTCGAAGGTAGGAGTGAATGAGGGGTCCACAGAAACCTGGAGATGAAAAAATAGGGTAGGATGGCCTGGAGAGTTTCCCTGTGGAAAGGAGGTCTGGAAAGATGAAAATGTAAGGAAAATTGCTGAGAAAATATGGGAATGATGTCATGGTGTTCCTTTGGTGAGCACTCAGCACAGTGCTGAGACAAGACTGCCATGGAGACAGGTCCTGGACCCAGCATCAAAGGCCTGACTAGGATCCAGCAGATGTGCTGTTTGTGGATTTCCCCATCTCCTGCCTGGAGTAACTGGAAGGTTGACACAGGGAAACATCTTGGCCATCAGCAGCCAGCACCTCCTGCAGCAGCAGTTGTGCACATTTGCTGTGTGAAAGAAGAAGTACATGTGTTAAGTAGCCAGAATGCAATTTTGAAATAGGAAATGCATGGGGTATGCTGGTAGCTATTTCTGCTTTCCCATCAGTCTGACAGATGCAGAAATCCTGGGGATTTGGGTTAGGGAAATCCAGCCTGTCCAGCTCAGGCACTGGCCTTGTGCCTGGCTGCCGGGACCTAGGGAAGGAGCCCTACAGTAGATGCAGGGCTACTCAACAAGGAGAGTGAGCCAGGTGTCCTTTGAAGGCACTTGGAGGGGAGGCTGGAGCAACCAGAGCTCTTTCTTGAGAGGGACAATTGATGAGTTGTGCTGTTAACATGTTGACTAATATAAAGATGAAACATAATCCAATTTTTCTTCACTATAGGGAAGAGACAGCATCTCTTCAGCCTTCTCTGTGCATTTCATCCTTTCTGAGAAAATCTGTCTCCATCACTGTTGTGTCACTCAGGGTTAGAGATGCTCCTCTGTTCAGTCTGCTGGTCTACATCTGAGATGTGCTTCCGTTTGAACCATCACCTTCCTCAGGGCTGTTTAAGCCTCAGCTGGATTACATTTTGCTATCCACACTTTTCTCTAATTACACATGATCTCATCCCATCATATTTTTCTTCTTCAGTGGCTTCTCAATCTTTTTTTACACTTCTAAGTGGCCCTGTGGCTCTGTTTCAGTCATAGCCCACAAATATTTTTTCTAGTGTAACACAGCACAACATACTGGCCATGTTGATGCTCTGCTAACCTAGGAAAATGCTGTGCCAAAGTATTTTCCTGTGAAAAAAACATTGCAATTGCAGCTAGACGTTACTGCAGTCCAAATCAGCTTTCGGGAAATCCTCTGTTATAGAAGCATGGATATATCCTCTGTGCTAAGACATAAAGTAATACTCACATTCTTTTGCCTCATCTGTGAAATGCGTAGGAGGCCTAAATCATATCCTATTCCAGTAAAACCATTCCAGCTTTTAGTTTCACCTTCTGAAAACTCAGGGAGGGGGAGCTTGATTCACAGTAACTCTTGGACAGAGATGAGAGCGCAGTAAAATGGCTCCCAGGTGAGGCACATAAATTCTCCTTTCCCACACCACGCTCCCTGATGCACAACAGCGCATTTTGGCAGTCACTGACTTGCTTTGAAGTGACCACAACACCACATTATTGCTGATTTATGCAAGACACTCTGACCTCTTTCTGGGAGGAAATGCTTCTTGGTGTTGTCACCTAAGGCAGTAGGCAGGCCTTCCTAAGGACCTGCCAGCAGTTTTTCACCTCTTCAAGCTGACAACACCTCAATAGATTTCCTTCCCTCTTTTTTTTTTTCTCTCCCCAAACATCTTCCTTAGTATTATCTTTAGCTTATGGAATAGCCAAAGTATTTTATTACATTCTTTGTTTTATCATATTCATCTGGGCTGTAAAGAGGCGAAAATGGTTTAAAAAGTGAATAAAACAAGCAGGCCTAGGAGAAGAGGGGCTGGTAACATTGAAGATTTATCTCTGTTTCATTTTGCCTCTATGGACAACTGGAAATGCCTTGACTAAAATAGCAGAGAAAGGAATCCAAGAGGAACTGCTGCTGCTGATTGGGGAAGTAAAGCGAGTCAGATAATTTCAGATAAGTGACATAGGGACAGTGGGAGCAGCTGTCAAAAATCAGTCCAGTTCAACTCCTGCAACTGTTCAAACAGCTCCGTGATCATCCAGACACAGCACTGTTCACAGCATCAGCAACACAGTGCTGGGACAAGACAGGCATGTGAATAAAATTATGTTGCCAGCTAAAAGCTAGCACTGAAACATGCTCCACAAGCATTTTGCCCTGTTTCCTGGGCTCTCTTGAGCAAGCATCTGTCCGTCACTCAAGCTGACTTCACTGTTTCTTAATCACAGGCAGATGCTGGCAGGAAACTGGAATCAAGATGCTCTGACTAGGCCATTTCTCAGTCCGAGGAAAAGACCTCCAGGCAATGAAAAAATTTTCACTGGAAAGGACCACTGAAATAAGGCCTTCAGAAGACTGCATTTTTTTCTTACTCAGTTCCTCCATAATACTGCATTCAGCACTTTTTATTGGATCCTGGCCATTGATGGGTGTGACACACATCCCTGGAATAATATGGACCCATAAAACTATTAAGTATTTGACATACTTGCTTACAGTCGCAACAAGACCTGTATTTGTGAGACCATACTACACCTGATAATTAGTATTATTCTGTTGTTTACAGTAATAGCTGTATGATGCATCATGAAAAATCCTGGCTTCAATGCACTGCACAAAGCCTTCCACCTCCAGAAAATTTCACAACTGAAACTAAGGAAAATACAACAAATCAGTAAAACAAATAACTATCGGAGAAGAGGGCAAAATTGCTAACTGCAAGAGTGGGATGTTGGTACTGTATTCCTTTCAAACCTTAGAAATTACTAATAATACTGTCTTTTAAGTGAATTCTGCCTCTGAAGCGAGGTGGGCAGTTGGCTAAGAGTAGGTTTCTCTGCCACCAAAGCCCCTGAGAGTGCTCCTCCAGTAGTGTCCTCAGCACTGTTTCTGTTGTATCCACATGGCAACATAAAAACTCACAGTAAAGAATGAGCTTTTGTCATCATTGCTCATGCAAACAGAAAAGTGTGACAAGTCCCTTTCCAAGGCTGAAGAATCAGGTCTCTTGCAACTCTCCTCTATGAAACATGTTCAGCTCTCTAGCTAATAGGCAGCTTATTTTGAACTGGCCTAACTCCTTAGTAAGTTTTCCTAACCCTTTTATGTCTACTCCTATCAAAGAATTCAGAGCTTACACATATAAGAACTGCAGGATTTTACTTCCTGCAAAGAAGTTCACTGTAGCCATATAGCTTCTGTTTCTTAAATTCTTTTTCTTGATATGCCTTATCATCTGCTTTAACCTCAGAAATGACCAAACTCAATACTTACCCATAGAGATATGCTCAGGAAGAGCATGGTATCTTACATCTGAGAAGCTTAATGAGTCTCAAAACTAGATTCGAAGGACTTGGCTACACCCTAAAGCCATTTAGAGGGTTGTACACAGAAGTCATCATGCTTTCAGTTTCATGATGGTTGCTTTATGCTATCCTAGGTTAGCAGCTGATAAAAAACACTCTCACCTCAGCAATGCTGAGAAAACCTTGTGTTTACAGGTCTAGTCACCTGTGCCTTGCTTCTCACCAGAGACGACATTCAGGGTGAACAGCCTATGTGTTCCTGTGCTGTCCTGTGCTAACACCAGCACACAAGAATGTGGATTTGTTATGACCCTCCTCCAGACCCAACAGTCAGTTGCAGTATCCCTTCAAACACAGAAAATAGTTACTTCTTCCAACTCTGGGCCAACCTGCTGGCATCTTACAACTTACTCCTTACTTTAGCTTCAGCAGTAGAACATTTTAACCAGTTTTACTTGGCCTATAAGCATGTTGATCCTCTCAGGCCTTTTGCTTTCCAGCTTTACCAACTCATCGAGGATCTGCTCTTGCTGCAGCCTGTGCTGTGGTACGTAGCAATAATTAGCGAGGATAAGCTGCACCAGCTCTGTGGAGACCTGGACTGAAGTGAGCGGATGTGACGGATCAGCACTTGATGCACAAAACTTGTTCAACACCCCCCCCTTCCTGTGCACTGCTACTGCTTAGTGAGACTTGAACATTCATGAAAAGCACAGCCAGAAACCAGATCAGCTCTTCTAAACTAATGAATAGTGAAAAAGACATACTCAGCTGCCCTGCAGGTTATCCCACAGAAGGATCATTCACGTCTACCCCTTCATAAGCACAAAATCCCTGCAAGCAAGGCCATGTGATTCAGTTAGTTGTGCACCCAACTTAAATGAGAATTTACTCTTGCATAACATTAAATACAGTCAGCTGCAAAAGCAGGCTCTTTCTCACCACATCTTACCCTGCATTGGTGATCTTGTGTAAGAAATGCTAATCTTGCTTCAGAGCAGAAAGTAGGTAAGCTATTTTTGATCACAGAAAAAAAAAAAAATATTAGTGGAAGTGTTAGTGAGCTTAGCAGTACTCTAAACATTAATGTGGAGGTGAACTCATACAGTCCCAGGTAGCAGATCCTTTCCTTGCTAAAAGGTGGAGCAAACAGATGAGGAGAGCAAGAAAAAAATGCACAAAATGAGAACAAAAAATTCAAAATACTAACAGCACACCATTGGAGAGATCAGAGTGCTGATTTGTACTTTCAGCTCCTGGGATTTCTCTGTTCATTGGTACTTCATAGCACTAACAGAATAATGGTTTTACAGGTTTGAGCAGCTGCTCTACCTTTCTGAAGGCAAGGGCTTCATTAGAAGTAACCAACCAGGCAGGAAAAGAAAGCTGCTTTCAATTTCCAGCACTTCACCTTCAGGCAAGGACTCCATCTGCAAGTGTGAGGGTGGATTTAAACAGGAGCATCTCTCCTCATCACTCACTGTCTCTCCTCACATTTCTAAGTGCTCTGGAAAGAAAATTTTAGAGTGGAGTAGCTGGTGGAGGTGGCACTGGGTGACTGCATGGTGGCCTGTGTGTGAAGAGGCCAGGACTGCCCCATGCCAGAGACAGCTGCTTCCAGCCAGCTCTGATGGACACAGCGCAGAACAGGGCTGAGCACCTCAGCCAAGATGATACTGCTAAAAAGAAAGAGCATGAGAAACAGCAACAAAAACACCAAGGTTAGTGAAAAAAGAAAAGGAAGAGGTGCTTTAGGCAGCAGAGCACAGATTCCCCTGCAGTCCATGGAAAGGACCTCCTCACTGGAGCACATGAATATTTCCTGAAGGAACTACATCTTCCTGGAGAGCCTGTACAGGAGCAGGTTTGTCCTAAAAGATTGCAGCCCAAGGGAAGGATCCACACTGGAGAAAGGGAAAAGTGTGAAGAGGCAGGAGTAGAAGAAAGGAGCAGTTATGGACTGACAGCAACCCCAATTCCCCATCTGCCTTGCACCACTTGGGGCAGGCTATAAGGTAGAAAAATTGGGCATGAAGATGCAAAGTTCAGCCTGGAAAATGGGTGAGGTAAGGGAAAATTATTGGTTTAGTCTTTGCTTTTCACCATCCTACTCAACTTCTAATTTAGAATGCATTTAATTTTCTCCAATTTGGGGCTTTTTTTCACCCATGACAGTAGCTAGCAAGTGATCTCCTTGTCTGTATCTCAGCCTGTGAGCTCTTCCATCTTCTTTTCTCCCTCTGTCCTCTTGAGGAATGAGGTGAGAGAGCAGCTGGGTGAAGTGTGAAGAGCACCTAGCAGCAGGCCAAGTTAAGTCACCACAGGCTGTTGAATTGATGTGTTTAAAAGAAACTTAAAATTCACTGGTTCACAATAAGCATTTGCCATAACAATTTCAGATTAACATCTGCCTAAAACTTGCAGACAAGTCTTTTCTATTTATTGTAGAGCTTTTCAGAGAACGATTTTGTACTTCACCACATTTTCCCCAATTCCAAAATCGAACACAGGCAAAGACTTCCAACGCTCATTTACTATCTATACATTATCTGCAGAATTACAGAGATGACTCATTTTTACATTAAAAAATACAGTATTAAAAATCTTACACCCAAGGACAAAACACAGCAACAAAAGGCAGCCTGAAAATTTAACATCCAGTCTGTCACCATTAAGATGAAACTCCCACACGGTAAGTTTTCAATGACGATAATGAAGTTGATGTTTGTTTTTTGTTTTCCTACTTTTTTTAATTTTACCCCCCATAAAGGAGACGTGCATTAAAAACAGTAATGTCTAAAACAACATTATTTAACACTTAATCATGCATCTGAAGATTTGGCTCTGAGCATCTTCTAAAGTCAGCAGTCAGAGGAATCCAGTTTCACTGAGGCACCAGTGATGGAGTTTCTGAAAGAGTCCTCCGAGCTGAGATCCGCAGACATTTGGGGCAGCCTCCAGATTTGAAGCATGCTTTGTGAAAGCACGTTTTGCACTCTGTTTATACATACAGAGTAGCATTTAGAGACAAAAAAATAGAATTAAAAAAATTAATCAATAGCTGTGTTCCTTGAATGGTGTTCTATCATGTACATATCAACACAAATGTAAACAGAAGCAGTGCAAGGCTGGGACAGCCACCACCACTGTAATAATTTACACTGAATGCTGGCAAGATTTGATAAAACAGCTCTCTCATGCCTAGACCCCAAAAATAGCCTCCCTCTGCAAGCATAATCATGGTCAGGCAAATGCCTGGTTTTGCTCTCTGAATCCACAGATACAAAACAGCTGCCACAGGCTGGTTTTCGAGGATACATACTATCCATGGCTTCCAAATGCACATGCAGGTTTTCAAATATGCATGCTTTCAGTGAAGCTAGTTCTCAACATTTAAAATATGTCTAAATGGTTTTATACACCAAAATTCCCCCAAGAAAGAAAGAAAAACATTCAGTCTGGAACATACCTGGGCACCTTTTACATTTGGCAGTCTGATACGGAAAGAGCAGGTCTGCGCTCTGACAGAATTCACAGATAAACCCCTTCGCTTGACAGAGCTACAACAGCAAAAGGGTTCAATTTAAATCTAAGAAAAAAGTTATTTGGGAATGGCAGCAGGGATATTTCCTTACAGTAGCAGCTGCAAGGACACTAAAAGCCCTGTTTTTTCCTTACCTCACAGCCATCTACATGAGAGGTGGAGCTCTTCAGAATATCTTTAAGAAGGGGCAGTAACTGCCCTCGTTTGATCTTCACCAGATCATCCAGTGAGAAGAGATGCAGCTCTTCTGTCAGATGGCTGGGAACCTGTTCAAATTCTTTCAGTACACTGCGAAGACAAATAAAAACCAATGAAAGTTACAAAAAGTTGTTTTTCAAGTGTATTTCCAGAATAAGCATCTTTCACTTCTCTAGTCACATGGGGATTATACAAAGCAAGTTCCTGCTATCTACCTCCCCTCCCAATTTGAGCTCACTTTAATAAAAATTGGAAGGTTTGGGATTTAGAATAAACTATCTGCTTTAAACATGCATTTCTCAGGCTTTGGAGTTGCCATACACAGTTACCACAGCAATCCTTAAATAATGTGTAAAGGGCTCTCTCCTACCTGAGGAACAATAGGCAAAATCCCATATAGTATCTAATAAAATAAGCCAGACTTATTTATTTGCTTTGCAAAGAGGACTTTGAGGGATTTTATCCTGCACAGGTCACTACTGGGTGAAATTGTATTTGTGCTGAGCAGGTGAACACTGGAAATAGAGCTACTGGTCTTTATCACTTCTGCTTACTACTACTTTCATTTGAATATTTTTATAAAATTGAATTGAGCATTATGACAGATTTCTGGAAGAAATCTTTAAACACTCAAGGAACACACTTGTTAATTAAAAAAGCCAACATATTTTTTAAAGACAAATATTCTCAGAGAGAGAATTATCTTTGACATTTTAAGAAGGAGTGAGAACCTAGGAGAAACAGAACAGGAAAAAATACACACCTAACTAAAGTCACTAACATTTAAAACCAAACTATATTACAACAAACAGCTACCACATAAAACTTGCACTTCTCTCAACATTTGCAGTGCAATAGAAGGCAGTTATTTTATTAGAGTTCTCTAATGATCATATCAACTTATTTAAAACTGCACCCAAGTGTCTCTAGAGAAGAAGGCTCTATAAGCACATCACATACATTTTACTAAGCTATTTGTCATGCATAATCACAGTCCATACCTTTCAGCAAACCTGCATGTTTTCAAAAGCTTTTTTAAATGAAAAAGTTGTTCTTGCGCCTCCTAAAAGATGGAGGAGAGAAACAAAGCCGTTTTTAAATCAAAAGCATTGCTTTTATATATTCCTAAGTGAGGAACACCACTATTTGAGTTAGCAACCCTTGCAAGCACACCAAACCACACCTAAAAAAAGGGACTTAGCATAGTATTAAACAAATGGATTTTCTAATGCATGAAAGCCAAAGGCAGGCAAAGGTTATTTTTATTCCCTGACGAGTGAAGCAAGTCCTAATGCCAAAAATGACTGCAGGTCTTGATGCATGCTAGATCCACACATGTGTAAGAACACGTAAGCCAGGTAAACTTCTCAGCCAAGAAGGGAACACATGCCTACTTGTAGTCTTCAGCAGAACATTCTTGCTGAAGTGTAGGAGGTACAGCTCTTACATAAACCAAGGATGTTTCCCCTAATGGCCCACAAAATTAAGAAGTCATTCCAAAATTACAGAACTTTCCAACTGCCAAAAGCCAGGAAGATGTAAATATTTACTGCTGGAGACCAACTCCCTTATATGCACTAAAACTGGAAACCACTAAGGAAACACCTCCCAAAGAAAACAGGGCTAAGAAGACCTCTGGCATAGGTTGGAAATGCCAATTTGCTCCCTTCACCTGAGGGAAAAGAGGGCAAGTCCCAGAAGTGGTGATGGGATAAGTCAGAAAAAAACAACCCTCCTCCTTACTACATACACACACAGGACATCCTGCCCTAAGAACTTCTTCCTGAAAGTCTCAGACCCAGAAAGTCCTAATAAAGAAAAGGCACACTTACCCTGACCCTGTCCATTTCTTTACTTTTCGTGTAGAGGGTTTTGTTAATACACAACACATTGAAAATGGGGTGCTGCCATATGCTGTCCAGTAGGTGTTTGGAGAAGTTGCATACATAGTATTTTTTGAAATCCCACTTTGAAAGTATTCGGGCAGGAATAGAAGACTGGGCATAGCTGTGGCAGCAGTCACAGAAGTACTTCCCCAGGTAGTCACAATAGCGGAGTCTCCTGATATATTCTGCAAACAGACAGCAATGAAATTCTGAGTATTTTAAAAACTTCTGGGACATAACTCTTGTCTGTATGCCTAGTCTGTCTAAATAACTCAGATCTAGTGGAATGAAGGGAAAGGGATTTTTTTTTTTTTTGTTCTTTATAGCAGAGGGTTTTATTTTTGTGGTGAACAAATGTACAAGGTTTGTACTTGGCATTCGAACAGAAAGCTTTCCTCATTTCCATATTTGTTCAACTGATTATAATTATCAACATAAGATCTTAGAAAAACCCCTGTTCCTCTAGCACAAAAGAAACACCGGGTAAAATACACAGCAAAAATACTTCCACCAATTTTGGAGTCATGTTTGTGCAATACTTTTTCACATCAAGAAGTTTGTGGGCGTTTTCTCAACTATTACAGCATCTCCTATTTGCTCAAATTAATATGCCATTATAGATTGTTGATACTTGACAGGACACCACAATGTTGCTCCTGTGAGCTGACCCAGAGCGCCGCTTCAAAGATTTCTTAGGTAAGGTCTGTTTGTCAGTTCTGTAAATCATTATGCTTTCAAGCAGTTCTCACAAAGTAACAGAAATTAAACAAAAAAACAAGAAAGGTTTTGTCATCAAGATCTAAAGAAACAAAAAGTTTTAAAAAGACACCCCAAAAGAACAAAACCACAGATTCCATATGCTTGCATACAGTCTCCAGAAAGAGACTTTTGGCAATGTCTAAATTGGCATAGGGAAAGAATTATTAAAAGAAACAACTGGACTACGAAAACCAGCACTTTCAAGCCTGGAAGCTTGATTTCTTTTTTTTTTTTTTTTTTTTTTTTTTTTTTTTATAGGTTTTTTTCTGTTTTGTGGCTGACTGTTATGAATTTTTGTTGTTCAAGAGAAGGACATCTATCAAGTATTGTATGAAAAATTCCAGACACCAGAAAAATCCCACTGTCTGTTTTACTATTGCAGGCACATCCAACAATGAGATTTTCCTTCTAGCTTACATAATTTAAAAATTGTGGTACATGTGTGTTGGTGAGGATTATAGTCTGATTACAGTACTGATTGCAGTGTAAGTACTGCACGTATTAAGGAGTTTCTTGTCAGTTTTGGTAATACTTACTGCTTTCTACCGGGGTTCCACAACCAACACATGTGAAGTTTTGAGCAGCCACCACTGCATCTCTCCTGTATACAGAGGCAAATAGTTAGATCATTCAGCACCCAAAAGACAATTTTAATTAATATTCTTCAAAAGGGCAAAAGAGCTAACACTGGCACCAGGGAGAACATCCACCTCAGGAGCTGACTCCTACTCCTTCACAGGAAGAAGGGAGATTCTGTAACACTTCTTGAAAGAAGTAAATTATTTTCCATTTCTTAAGGTAGCATCAGTATTACAGGGTTTGAAGAGGGGAAATCCACATTTGCAACTGAAAAAGCAACTGTACCTGCAGCAACACAGGGAACAGGCAGCTTGCTTACTGTCTGCACAGCATTTGAGACAGGGTGAGACAGCTATTTCCTCACACATGACCTGCTGCCTCCTCCCACTTTCTGAAAACCAGCTATCCATAAAATACTAGCAGGACAACAGGGAAAGGCAAGGATATTATCCAGGTAGTGTCACAAAAGGAAATTTTCAGGAGCTAAGTACACTGCCACTATTAACACCAAAGAGGACGTGTATTATCACATGGAAAATTGCACATGCTGTGTTAATCAGGATGTGCCAAGAGAGGGAAAAAGAGGCCATCTGTTTTCTAGTGAGGCTGGTGACAGACACTGCAGAAGGCTGTGCTAGACCTGCTCACAGATCATCTGCACATGCACTAGATCTGTTAATCACCCAAGCTCCTTCCATCAGCTTTCCCCATGCTATACTAAATGGCAATGCTCAGATCCCTCAAAACTTACTTGACTGAAGGATGAATATTAAATATAATCTGTGATCTTGGTGGGGACCAGCCAGAAGATCCTCTCAACTTGGATATGATCTTTATTTCTTCAGCCAGATTCAAACTGGACTCAAGTTCTCTTGGAATCTCTTCTTTCAGCACAGACTATTGGGAAAGACAAGCTCATGAAGATAACCAGCCCATCAACTGGACATATGTTAAATGCTATAGGAGATGTTTATCTCCCTTTATACTCCGGTATTTTAAAGTTCAGTTTTCACCTGCATGTAATTCCCCCTCAAACTCCTTCATATCAGTCCCAGAAGAAAGCATATCCTGATTGTTCACAACCACATGTTTTAATGTGCTGAAAATTGCTGAAGAGGGAAGACATTTTCTAAAAATTTAGATCAAGTGAACTCATAAACTGTAAGCACTCATTTGTTTTCTTTTTTCTTTTTTTAATGTAGCTTCCTCCTTTTCCTAGCAGTGAAGCAGCTGCAGTGAGACCATGATTATTTGAGGAACTGAATAAAGAGCTCATTGTTTTCAGATCAGACTCACTCTCTGCTTAGATGAGCTCAGGCAACCAGACAGCTGAACTGCAGAGTCTGTCTGCAACCAGTATTTTCTGAAAGCTCTGCACAACTCCTGGGCTGTTGCTTCAGCAGAATTGCTGCCTGGTTCAAAAGATGATCTGAAAGGTAAGGAATACTGTCAGTGAAAAATAGCAGCATGTCATCAGCATCTCCACTGCCTTTTCTGCACCCCTGGAAAGTTTTCTCCCATTCCTTCATTCCTACCCTCTTTCTTTGATACCCCTAGGCCCTCAAAGAGCCACAGACACCACCCTCCAGCAAGACTAGGAGACAAGAGAAACACTGCTAAGCCAAGCACCAGAGACATTTGCTGTCAAGCAGCATTCCTTCCCCTTCCTTGAGAGGGCCCAATTTACCACTCCCACAACTTTCCCTGCCCCAGCCAGAAGAACCATCAGAAAGCTGCTCCAGCAGAAAAGGCAGAGCCATGGAGCTATTATAGTAAAGATACATACCTTTTATCAGGGACAACAGACAGGTTTTCAAGGTCTTCAAGTTCTGCAGTAAAGGAGAAAATTTTATCAAGCCATTTAAGAAACAAAGTATCTCTTACTCAGCACTATTTTAAAAATACTTTCTGTGTTACCACACTGTCAGTTTCAAATATATTCATCTTTCCAACACCCTTCCTGGATGGAAATAACCTCAGCCCTGGTTGTAAAACAGGCATAAGGAGTCTTATCTCCTCTGCATATCTCTGAAGTGATGAAGAATATTCCCTTTGCATCCTATCACCACCATCAGCCTGCTTTCAAGAACTGAAAAGGTAAAGAGAGACTAAGTGCATGCTGGTCAAGGTCCAGACAGAAGTCACTCAACAGCATAGAGCCAAGAGAGGCCAGACTAGCTTTTTTGGACACTAACAGATGTTTGGAGACACCAATCACAAACATAACAGTTAATGCTATAAACATGTTAGTAACAGGTGAGATGAATGCAACCAAAGGACACACTTCATTATGTTTACATAGACACAATATGCTTATGCCAACAAGGTGTTCACATTGATAGCATTCATTTTAACCATGCTCATTGCTCTCAAGACAAACCTCAAAGTAACTCTTGCTACTAGGAATGCAGTTGTTTGGGAGTGTGTTCTTCATTTGTAGATCAGGGAAAGATGAGAGAAAAAAAATAAATCTCTAAAACCAAAGAGAACAATAAAAATCCATTTGTTATCAGGAGAAGATAAAACAAAGGTTAAAAGTTGCACAGGCAACTAATGGTTTCTATTTCTGTATGTGTAAAAGCCAGAAGCAAACCAAATGAAACTTGGGATGTCCTAAAGAGAAGCAGAGCACATATAAGAGAACAGAGACATTCTGCTCTAGTCCTGAAGCAGAGGGAGAGGCTGCCTAAAACTGAATCAATCTGTTTCATTAGGAAATTATCATGTCCTAAATTCTCTCAAATAATGCTGCTATAGCTGACTGAGGTTGTGCCAGTTTCACACTTTCTCCATGCACATTCCTTTGGTTTAATCCTTGGACATAATTTCAGTCCCTCTGTTGGGTTTGCATGGAACGATTTTGGTAGCAGGAGGGGCTATGGTAGTGGCTTCTGTGAGAAGCTGCCAGAAGCTTCTCCCATATCTGAGAGCCAATGCCAGACAGCTCCAGAACGGACACACCACAGGGCCAAGGCTGAGCCCGTAACCATGGTGGTAGTACCTGTGGGATAACAGAATCAAAATGGGAGGGAAAAAAACCCTGCACAGCTGCAGCTGGAGAGAGGTGTGAGAATATGTGAGAGGAGCAGCTCTGCAGACACCGAGGTCAGTGGAGAAGAAGGGGCAGGAGGTGCTCCAGGAGCCAGAGCTGGGATTCCCCTGCAGCTCCTCCTGCAGACCATGGTGAGGCAGCTGTGCCCCTGCAGCCCATGGGGATTAATGGGGGAGCAGAGATCCACCTGCAGCATGTGGAAGAGCCCAGGCTGGGGCTGGAAGATGCCTGAAGGAGACTGTGACCTAGAAGGAAGAAGCCCATGCTGCAGCACGCTCCTTACAGGATGTGTGGGAAGCCCCAAGAGGTAGAGAAATTGGAAGTGAAGTTTAGCCCAGGAAGAAGGGAGAGGTGGAGGGGAAGGTGCTTTAAAATTTGATTTAATTTCTCATTACCCTACTCAGATTTGATTGGCAATAAATTAATTTCCCCATGTTGACTGTTTTGTCTGTGACAGTTTTTGGTGAGTGATGTATCCCTGTCCTTATCCAGCCCAAAAGCATTTTGTTATGTTTTCTCTCCAGTGGAGAAAAGAAGTGACAGAACAGTTAGGTGATCACTTGGTGTCTAGTCCGGGTCAGCTCACCACACTCTCAAACTAGCAAAGATATTATTTCCTAGAAAGCAAATCCTGCAGCAGTCTGCTATTTCTGCATGTGTTCTAATAAGGAGCTACACATACATAATTGTTTCCATTTTCTCGTGTTATTTCTCCTACAATAATATCTACTAAATCAAGAGAATTTCCAAACAATGGAATAGATTCAACTGAACAATATATCTGTCTCTGCAGTTACAATTCTAAAGCCTTACCAATAATTACATATTCATCCTCTGAGTCACTGTGGCAATGAAATCTGGTAACCTCATGGTGTGATGGTAGGTGCACTGGGGAGCTGACAGGCAGCAAAGCACAGCCTGCCCAAGACAAGGACAAGATCAGTTAAACTTTTTGAGCATTTATAAGTAGCTGCAATTATGTTTACGTTTTTCATCACTTGCCAAAACTTAGCACACAAACTGCATTTACAGAGCAATTTTAATTGTTTTTATACATACACAGAGCAGGCCAGTTCTTGGGAGTCTGTCATACAGTATGTCCCTCAGTTTCTCAGCCAGAATCTTGTAGAGGTAAACCCAAATCTTTTATATTGCAAGTGGTCTCTCCCCTTTTCATGTCCAAGAACACTATTCATTTTTCCACAGAATTTATGTCATTTAGACTTTAGACTCATGATTCATCACTAAGATCTGTACTACTCAAGAGACTAAAATCTACTTAAAAATGCATGTGCTGACTCAAGCATAACAATGCCACGAGTATTTATTATCTTGCCTTAAACTATATGTGAATGAATACTCTGGGGAGTCTCACTCAAACCAATTGGACAGCCTCATCTGCATACTGCAGAAACAAACACAGAAGGAAAGATCCAAGCTGCAAATACTACCAAAAAAAAAAAAAAAAAAATTTAAGCAGAGAGAGAAAAACAGCCAGCTACAGGCATGCTCCATGGAGAGTCGCGCTTGGCTTGTGGCATTTAACCCTACATTTTCATTTTAATGTAAAAAAATAATTATAATTAATAAAACATAGGTGTGTGAACATCCAAAAGGAAGTATGTGACCCACAGGAAAACACTTGTGGCATAATGATCCTCAATGGACCCAGCTCTCTAGCGACTCAAAGAAGGTAACAGAGGCTTTGGTTCCAAGCAACGTCCCAATTTGTTTGGTATTTTCGTGCACATAACCAAAGGCTTTCAGACAAGGCTACATTCTAGATTAAGTAACTTGCCTTCATAACCACTGTCTGAAGAGGTAACAGAAGAATCACACTTCTTCACGCCAGGGTAAGAAGACAACTCTGAGTCAGTGTGATAGCTGCCATCTGATCCACTTGTTTCCTCCATACTCCAAGACTCTGCTTGTTGTTGGCTTAGGATATTACATTTCATTTTTTCTAGTGATGCTATAATCATATCTGCGACAAAAAAGTGTGCATTTTCCTGGACACAAGATTGGAACGCTCATTAGTACACAGCATATCTGATATTTAGTTAAGATGAAGTAAAATGTATCATTTCCCCCCCCATACTTTTTCAACTCTACAAATAAAAATGTAAACCTGTCTGACCTTTTATTTAAACTCAAAAAAAAACAGTCCAAGGGCAATTCAGGAACAATATGCAAAAGGCAACTGCCTAGATAATTGTCTCACCCTTGATTATAATATACAATCTACTTTTATCTTACCCATGAATTAGATAAAAATGAACTTGATTACATGACTAACTGGTGTATATGTATGCATTTCAGAGGTGCAGTCTTCTAGTTACATTGCATTATTTAGTATGCAAGTGTGCATCCAAGTAACTTATTTAACATGATTTAATTTCAAGATAATGTGTACAAGCAGTTTTGCACACATGCTAGCTGGAGGGGGCCAGAAGTGGCAAGTTTTGAATGGAGTGTAGATCTTCAGGTGGTGGGAAGTACAGGAGATAGTAAAATGTTTTCGTGTGTTAAGAGTTAAGGCAGTGAGGTGGGGAATATGCAGTGAGATAGCTTACATGGCCAGCTCAATGCTACATAGAAAGTCTGTGGTAAAAATGGGAATCTGGCTCCCCTGGGCTTCCCACTGCCTTAAATAAAAGGTAGCTGTTCCAAAGCTTCACTGTAGGATTTCCAAATCAGACAACACTTCCTTGTGATGTCTCTTGCCATTTTGCCTGCCCTGGTCACCCATTCTCTGGGAAAAGGGACCACTGAGACACACACACACCTGGGGCTCCTATCCTAACATCACTGTGGTATCCCTTGCTTTCAGAGGTCTAACAGAGCATCCCACCAGCCCCACCTGAGCTACTGCTGATGGCCTGGGCACAGGTCCCACACCAGTCTCAGCTCAAAAGTGGATACATGATGGAGAGATAGTTGTACTCAGGCACCACGGTGGTAACCCAGAGATACCCAGGATATTCTCTCCCCTCGACAGCCATGTGCAAACCTAAACTTACATCTAAAAAGCTATGTCAGTATCCAAGGCCAGAGATTCTTAAGTGCAGGATAATTAAAGCTTTATAAAAGTGGCTTATGTTCAGAAAATTGTACCACTTGACATCAGTATTCATGACATCTCCTCAACTTGTATGGGAACCATGAAGAAAGACATCAGTGTTTAGGAATAGCTAAATCTTAAGAAGCACAACAGACAGCACAGCTTTCTTACTGCTCACAGACAAATACACATAGACAAGATGAATCTCAGCATTAGAGTGCACCCAAGTCCCTGTGGGTGTTTGGAGAGACTTATCTTTTTCCCACCACTAATTAATATTACTTGCTTGGTGCACAGTTTTCCCCCAGAGTTCAACTTTCAGTGAACTTTAGGAGTCCAGGAGTTTGCTATCTTACCATTAGCAAAGAAACAATTTAAAAGCCTTTTTTCCTTTTGAGAGATATCTCCTACTTTGAAGATACAAAAAGTCTCAAGTTAGTGGCAGAACACAGCCTATCAGCATACCCTGCTGATAAAAGCAATTATGAGTGTATCTGAGAGAGCTGCATTGCAAAAGCATGAAACAGAACACATGAACTCTCGCACTCAGCATGACTATCAGCTTTCAGCTCTGCTACTGATAGCTCCCTCACTCTACGAAACAGACCCAACTCAGCTGTGACACACCAACCTTCTCATTTCCCACTAACATCAGTGGACAGCCCCTTTAAGATTATCTGACCCATTTCCTTCCTGGCACACAACTACAACTTCAGGACCTACTGACACCACATGTACCTTAACTTTCAGTCCTAAAGTTGAAAGAGATTATTCCACAAACTACAAGTATTTGAAGTTTAGTGGGTTTTTGTTTGGTTGGATTTAAAGGCAGCCTTACTCATAATGGACTGAGCTCTTGCTATCTTTTAACTTGTAATCACATCAGCCCCCAATCTCTGCACAGTAGTAGTAGCTGATAAGATCTTGCCTCACTCAACACTCAGATTGTGGTTTCTAATCCAGATACCTTCTCACTGGTCTTCTGGTGTCTGAAAACAAATTATTTTTGTTTTAGGTCCCACATTACAGATGGAGAAACATTGTCTCCTTTCTGAAACACCTTTCATAAAAAAGAACACAAAAAGCTAGTTCAAGTTCGTTGAGTTTTGGTGTGTGATTTATTGAGTGGGTTTTGTTGTTTGAAATGCACCTTATAGATATTGAGAGCTTCAAACCAAAGGCAGAACTTGCTACTCTGGTAAAACAAGTGTTGTGCACAAAGATAATGTTTACCTCTGGGGCCCAGGACATGGGACCACATGCACACAGTCCAGCAAAAAAAAATCTCCTTTTCTAGGCACATTTTTAAAGTTCTTTTATATTAAATCCTACTCATTGCAATCCATTAACCCCTCTTTTTCCACTGTTGGAAAAGATTAGCATTTAGCACACAGAGTTTTGTGTGATGGCTTTAGCTCTGTTTATAGGCTTGAGTGGACTGCCTATCTGGCAACATATCTAAGACTGTTTGAGGCCCTTATGAGAAACTGCTTGAATTACTGCAGCTCTTAAGAGTTACTGTGCTTGGTATTCATACTGTAATTCTTTGATAACAAATCTCACATGCTTGTCATCAGCACACACAAAAAAACCCCATCCTCTCCCCATCTTTTGATAGTAAAAGCATGAGGTAAATCTCATACATATGCATGCAGCTGCAGCAACTTCTATGTAACATATTCTAATATACCTTTAAAATTACTAATGTTAAAGTTTGCTTTCAAGGAATGTGTGGGGAAATGATGGAATGAAAAGCAGAAACATACATTTTTCCCGTATATATTTCCATTATTTAAAATAAATAAAATGTTTAATTAATGGGTCAAGAGTAGAAGACAAATTATGAAATAGGCATTTTATGTTTGTAGGTTCACTCACAGAGGGCAGGAAGAGGGAAAATAGAGTATTTGTAAAGATTAGTACATCTATCAGGAAGTTCTTTTATTGAGAAACACCTCTCATCATTTGGTTTTGCCACAATAAAACGTAAAAAACGTTATTATTATAGTGCTTGTTGTTCTCACCTTTTCCACATCCTCTGGAAGCATGCAGACGTCCTGCAATGAACGATTCAAGGGTATAGCACTTATATTCAAAGGAGAATTAGAACCTGAGGGCATAACAAGAACTTTTATTAGTTACTTCTTTCTCTGCAGCTCCCGCAGTGCATGCTGGAACTTCCAGAAAGCAAAGCAAGATTTTTTTTCCCCAAAACTGAACACCACTAGGGCTGGAAGCTGTGTTAGAAGCCAAGGAGGAGAAAAATGTGAGAAGCACGCTGGCATTTGACCTATTCTGGCAACCTGAAGCATGAACATCAACTACCAGAGAAACACAGTTTAAATACTGTGCTGTGACAGCAGCACTGCACTCCCACACCAGTTCTCTCCAAGCTACAGCCTGAGCTGCTGGGGACAACCACAAACAGAACCTAAGGCTGGATTTGCAGCGATGCTCTGCAGTTGGCAACACAGACACAACCAGCTAACTCTGCACTCTGCTCATTCACAGGTGCCAGAAGAAACACAAATCCCACTGCTGTCTGGGCATGCAGAGAGATGCAATGGCCTTAAAAGATTCCCCATATCACTGCTGGCATTGTGTTTGGAAACATTAAGTTTGGAAAACATTTTGCCATTATGTTTCCATACCCCGAGGAAATCTCCCTCCTGCTTCCAAATGCAACCCATACTGAATGGCAGCATGTCCAACTATGCAATTAGCCACAGTATTCCTTGCTTCCCAGAACTGCAGTTTTGTTCTCCTGGTAGTCTCTGATGAGTATGTAAAATAAATTTTATCTCTTTTTCCCCAGTAAGAACTTTTGACTGTACAGCAGAGCACACATCAGGTTTTTACTGGGGCTTACTACCTCTTCTTGGGCCTTGAACTAACAGAGTTTCTGTTTCACCCTCATGATGTTTACAGGATAAAACAAGCCATATGTGGTGGAAAAGGGCCACCACACAGACACCATTTAAAGCCTTTGCAAATAGCACAGCTTAATCAATGGCTTTTTATTTTTTTAAAAAATGCCCTTCCTAAATTGGTTTTAAAGCCACATGCTAAACAGCTCCCACAAAATATTATCATAATTTATGTAAAACTTTTCTCCAACTAAGGGACACTGACTCTCAGGCCTAGCTTGGATTATTTATATTGCCATACTTAGAGAAACCACGTTACGCTGCCCTGAGCATCGATGACATCAGGCTGTAAAGTCAACACTGTGCTCGAGCAGGGCGACACAGATGGAGAGCTTTTGTAAGAATTATTAATACCTCCATTGTGTACACCATGAAGGAAAAACGGAAAGGCTGACAATGTGACTTTTCAAAACACATTTAATGGCCTAATTAAGTTATTTTCATACCTACCTGATGATTCATCTTCCTAGGTAAGCTCTATAGCTTGATAAGAGACTACATTCTTGTCAGTTAAGATAACAAATATTACTCTCTAAACTAAAAATAATTAGCAGAAATAAGGAAATGGGAAAATTATTCCTTTCTGTATAAAACATAATACCCAATTCATCTTAAATATAATTTTGAAATCTAATGGGAGCTCTCTCCTTTGCTTACATCTTGCATCCCACTTGCATCTTTAAGTACAGAGAATGTAAAAAAAAGCACAGGGAAGGAGCCCAGCACATCAAGCAAATGGGATGCAACTCTGGGTCTGATGCAGAAAAGTTATCTGGTTGCCCTTCTGCTCCTGAGCACTGTTGCCTGGAGGCAACTGCTGCTGCAGAAAGAGCCATAAGAGCCAGAGAAGGAAATGACCTTGATGTACATAGAGGTTAAAAGCAAGAACAAGTCTGTGAACTCAGTGACACACCAGACACAACAAAGCCCCCAGAAAAGACTAAACTCAGTCATGAACTCTTCATTAACAGTGACAGAGCCTTTTCAAAAAGTTGAATGTGGGCCATTCTCTGGTGGCCTCGAACATATGAACAAGGCCTAGTAGGAATGTCAGGGGACCAGCAGAAAATCTCACTAAACAAAAATTAAATTCCACTGAAAAAAAAATTATTCTGATTTAAGTGATATTACATAGTTTTCTTGTATCTTGTGCATCCTCAGCAATTCTCCTGTGAGAAACCATCATCTCTAAGACAGCAAGTCAGGAAATCCTATTGTGCAATTCCTGCCCTCAAATTAGGCATTATATTTCTTCTTTTTCATTTTACTATTCACTTTTCACATCCTCATAGTACTGGACAGTACAGGAGAGAATGAGACCTCATTACCCAAGCTATCCAGTAGCGAGTTAATGGTTAAAAGCATCAAGAAATGAAGAAACGCAGAAGTTTTCACTTTGTACAGAAAAGGCCTGAATCTAAGGCAGACCGAACATATCACATTGTGAAGTGTCTAACAGGATCCTGCTTCCTATGAGGAGTATTTTTTAGTAAAATCAAGGATGCTCTTTTTCAGTCACCTGGCTGCCACATTCCTTTCTCCCTTTGTTTTCTGGAGAGCCAGCAGCACTACTGCCCCAACACAAGCTTGTGACACATCCGACTCGTGCCAGAAGGTCGAGTCACGCACGATGGATTTGTTCCTCTGCACGTGCCTCGCAGTCCCTGCTGACCCCGAGAGCCTGGGCTGTGTTTTCCAGACCCAGCTCCCCAAACACGTGTGACTGGCCTCAGCCAGCCCCAACTGCTGGGTGCGGTTTCCTTCTCCCTGACGGGCACTTCTCAAAGGCACGGAGCCAACGCAACACCCAGCAGAAGGAAGCAGCCATAATCGTCACATACTAACTGATGACAACAGCCTGTCCCAGATGACAGAGGTGTTACTAAGAGCACACAGTCCTGCAATGGCACGTGCCTGTTTGAGACCTTGCTGCCAACTTAGACCTTTGGAGGAGTCCTGGGTGAATAGCTAGAAAGGATCAGAAACTGCAAGTGGAGGTCAGTGGAGTGCCACTGTTAGGACTACTACTGACCAAAGGGAGAAGAAAAAACCCAAATCGAAACAAACCAACAAAACCTAGACTTTGTATTATTCTTTTATAATACAAAGGCAGGATGAACACTCCCTGCTCTTTGCCTTTATTCCGGTAGAAAAATGAGACCTCAGCTGCAACATTTTTCTGAAGCTTATAATTATCATCACAGAATCAGAGAGGAGTTTTGATTGGAATGGACCTTAAATATCACCTTGTTCCAAACCCCTTGCCACGAGCAGGGACACCTTCCATTACACCAGGTTGCTCGAAAATCACTCACTAGACCAGGTTGGTCACGACCCCATCCAACCTGGCCTTGAACACTTAAAGGGATGGGGCATCCACAACTACCCTGAGCAACCTGTGTCAGTGCCTCAGCACCCTCATAGTAAAAGATTTCTTCCTAATAGATGATCACCCTTCCTGTTTTTTCATAAGACCCCCTCTAAATACTGGAGGACTGCTACAAGGTCTCCCTGGAGCCTTCTCCAAGCTGAACAACCCCAGCTCTGTCTGTCTTCATAGGAGAGGTGCTCCATCCATCTGAACACCTTTGTGGCCCTAAATTAAGTCCTTAGATGCCACTAACACCCTTTATAAACAAAATCAAAATGCTTCATCTTGCTGTACCAAAGGCTGCTCCTGTCAATATTAGGTGTTAAACAGGAGGGGACTGTTCTGCCGCCTCAGCCAAAGGGCAGGGACCCCAGCCTGCAGCCCAGGAAGGCTGGCACACCTCATGGAGGCACACACAGTCCCAAGGCCAGGCAAGCTGCTCCCCCAGCCATCTCAGGGACACGTGCTGAACTTTCCCACTGAACAGCTCCTCACCTACAGGTCTACACTGCCCAGAGCCCCCTGACACTGCAGAGACAGAAGGCACTCTGCTCAAAGGGCACCCTCTGCTAGCAGCCCTCTTCACAGACAACACGTGGGATTATCCATACGGCTGGAAACTGGTGAAAGGTATAAAGAACCTGTTCTACATCAAATAGGGGTTTGTGTCTCCAAGACCTCGCACTTGGAAAGGGGAAAAGGAAAAACAGTCCTCCTCCAGAACAAGCCAATTTAGTCATAATAAACTGTATGATAATTCCCTGCCTCTAAAACCTCAGAATCCAAGGACTCCCCTCCTCCAGCAGCTGCCAAACCCAACATAACCCCACACACACCAATGAATCACTACCCAATGCCCAGACACATGCTATCTGCTATTGGGAAAAGGGTAACAGTGAAGACAAAATAAAGCTGGTAGAAAGCTCATCCAGTGGACGTTTTACATTTCTCACAGCTCAGCAACTTCTATGTTTTATCTACAGTTGTATATTACAGAAGCATTTCTGCATCCTGAGAGATGCCTCCTGCAAAAGCATGAGTACCTCCTATTTTACCAACAGCTATCAGGTTCTCCTTGGTTTTTATGCTCTTTCTCCCCTCTCTCCTATTTTGAATGACAGCATCTATCTTATTTGCAATCTCCATAAATAAGGCCCACTTCAATTACACCTCTTTCCAGAGATCTTAAAACAAAAATGCAGCTGTAAAGTTACCTGTTGGATTGACTGCCTCTGACTGGGAAAGGCCACTGGGAGAATCACTGTCACGGCTGCTGAGAGGTACAGGCTCCACAGCATGAGGGTATTGCACTAGATCTGTTTTACCAACAGTTGAATCTGAAAGCAACCTTGTGAAAGCCAAGTCTCTTTCAGGGGAGGTACAAGATTCTTTTCCAGAATGCACAACAGCGGATGTGACGGTGCCTCCTGTTAACGTCACCTGGGTAAAGCAGTCACGCTTCAGGGGGGACACGCTTGAAAGAGCGAAACCATTCAACGAGGAAGCAGCAGGATCTCCATCAGTATAACGGGGACAAGGGAAAGTATCCAGAGAAGGTTTGGGAGAATCACAGTCTGTGTTGTTCCAACATGCCCGGGGCCTCGTAAACCGAATGTCTGTTTGTGTACAGGCAGCGTTGTGATGCACAGAATCACTGTCACTGTCATCATGGCTGTCCCCGGTGCTGCTTTCTTCCCACTGCTCTGCATCACTGTCCAGATGCTCAGCTCCCTGCATTGTGCTCTGCTCCAACACCAAAGAGGGCTTCAAACCAGATGCATTTAAAACAGACATGAGAATGTCTTTGATAGCTTCAGCACTGCCTGGGTATGATCCAAAACTTCCAGCATGTCCAATCACTGCCGGCCTTGAAGATTCATCTGTTCAGAAATTAGAAGAAAACAAGAGGTTAGGAAACAATACTAAGAAAAGGTTAATACACAACATGAATAAAATGCATAGTATTTTTTACACAGGTGAGAAGACAGGACAGCTGAATTCACTCACTACTCGCTGCTGCCTCTTCCTGCAAGAAAGTTCTTGCTTCCTGCACTCAGGAAGCAATTCTGTCATTGATAAAGGCTAGGTAATAAACCAACAGTAAAGAATTCTGCTGCTATCCAAACACAATTAGCTAAGACTTTAATGGTGACTGATTGTCAGTGTGGTCAAAAATATCACTGTTCTACACAACAGGATAACAAAACTATTACTGGTACTGATCCTATTGTCAATAGAAGAGAAGATTACATTATAGTAAGTCACATGGAAGATCAATAGAGCAGAAAGAGTAACAAAAAATACACTCAGTAATACAAGGTCAACATGCTTGTGTGTTTCAGTTCAGTCAGACTGGAAATGGCCAAAGTAAACTTCGGTCCATTATTCATGGGGTGGCAACACTTAGCCAAAACCATAACAAACTTAGCTCTGTCACACCAAGATCATTATAATGCCTCTGAAAGAATGAAAAGCACTGCCAAGGTCTTATGTGATCTACTGCAAAACTTAGTTTGACAGAAAATGGAAAAACTGCTTTTAGTGGCAGACATAGCAACATTAGCAGGACACAGAAGCATGCACCACAACCAGTAGCTTTTGAAGAGTAAACTGAAGTCCTATACCTTGAAAAAAAACTAACAAAAAACCCAAAAGCAAACAAACAAAAAAGCCTCAGAGGAACTGCCATAATCCAAGTAATTCAGAGATTAGACACAAAGTCTGTGTTCAAGAAGAAACCATTGACTATATCAACACAATGAAGTTAACAACTATCACCTTTGGGTAAGATAAGTCAGTTGTAAAATTCTAAGAATAGATACAATCAAGAAGAATAATTTCTAGGACAAAGAACTCCTAGTTAGGACCACGAGGATTGTTAAACACTGCTGCTGAAAAAAGCAGGAAGTCTTGCAGACTCCAGACTTTGCCCAGAGGTTGCTCTCCTTGGACATATCTCATTGGAAAACAGTAAATTTCTCCATGAGTCTCTCCCATGGAAGCCTGCATGCACGCAAACAACATGATAAGAAAGTTTACTAATGAAGGGATCAAAACCAAAACAAAAAAACCCCATGTATTTTGGAACAGCAAGTCCATATAAAGACCAGCGCTCATCAAGAAAAAGCTGAAAAACATCTGAGAACATCACATATGACCAAAACTGCAAAAGCTGCTAGCAAAGCTATCCTAGTAAAGCCAGGTCAAAATCAGCCAGAGCATGTCAGTAATAGGGATCAGTCACCTGCCATTTACCAGGACTAAGCTCTTGCAGAAATAGAAGCAAAACTACACATTTTACTGGCTGCACTTGCAAACAAACATCTTGCCAGGGTAGCCAGCCATGGCAATATAAGGACAGGAATGGGAAAATTAAAACTAGCTGACTTTCAAACAAATACATTTCAAACTTTTCAGGGAAAGAAAGATACTTTGGTAACTACTGACATTTCAATTGCACAGGAATACCTAAATTTGGGCTGCGAACATCATCTTCTCTGTGCAAAACATTTAGTGTTATAATCAAAAATTGTAAAACTTTAAGGGCTGAAAGGGGCCTGAAAGATCATCTAGCTCCAACCCCCCTGCTGTAGGTGAGGACACCTTCCAGTTGAGAGTCCCATCCAACCTCGCCTTGAACACTTAAAGGGACGGGGCATCCACAACTTTTCTGGGCAACCTGATCCACCCTCACACACAAGTGTCAGCATTAACTAAAATGGCCAAACTACCATTAAAAGGCAAAAAACAGCCATACTTGCAAATTGTATAATGTATTTTGATGATCTACCACCCTCAAAACCAATAAGCAAGGAACCCTCTTCAAACAAACTAGACTTGTTTAGTATACACAAACACCAATAGCTTTTGCTAGCACTACAAGCACCAGCAAAGCTCCCCAGAGGGAGGCAATTTGGGACAAACTGGCATTACCTGAGAGAACAGAGATTTGAGGTGTCGGAGCAAGGCAGCTAATCCTCACAGAGGGATTTGAAGAACACGCTGAGTCAGTGAACGCCACCTTTAGGCTTTCGTGGTTTAACTATAACGAGAACAGAGAGGCAGACAATTTGGTTATAAGATAACAGCACTCTGCTAATGATACCCTCAGTCTCACAATCATCCCAACAGGAAGAACACTTTTCTGAAGCCTGCTGACAGTCACCTAACCACTGCCAACATTTCTGGCTGCCTGGAAATCTCCCCAGAAGCATGCACTGTCTAGAGAGCACTTGCATCTCTCATTTCACTCCAAAAGGCAGATGACCAAAAGAAATTCTCCACAGCAGGAAGATTAAACATGTGCATAAGGCACAAATGAGACAAAATGCTGTGTATCTACCAAAACAACAGCAATGGAGTGGAAAAGAATTCAAAGAACCACCAATCTGTATCTGGAAGCACTGGCCTATTTAGAGGTATACAAGTTATAAGCTAAATCTATGAAGATCCAGCTCCACAAATATCTGGTCCATGTGCTGCATTATCTCCCAGCTCTAAGAACTGGAAGCAAGTGTGGTCATGTCACCTAATTTGAAAGAACACAGTATTTGTGGTTCATATCAGCAACGTGACTGACCCAGCATAATGCAAAAGGTGACACAGATAGATAATACTCGACCTGACATAGGAGCCTGCCAGTATAAGCTGACCAAAATTTTGAATGCATTTGAACTGCCTGAGCAGGTTTATATCAGATCAGCACTTCACTTTTTGCAGTCATGACGCTTCCAATTCAGTATTTCTACCCTCAAAGCTGGATTTACCATACTGTCAAAACAGTGTAAGCTGAACCAGGGAAGAAATTTAGTGCAGATACTCAGGGGCTAATTCCAGCATGAGACTATGATACACTCAGGACAGCAAAGCAACAGGTATCCTCCCTAAGCTCATAAATTCCTTATGAGGACCTAAAATTTGTCCCGCCACCTCCCTGCTGCCTCAAGTACGTCATGGACCTGCAGAGCACATCACATCACAGAAACCAGGGAAATGAAAGGGATGTCCTGCTCTGACATGCACATCGTTAAAAGGCACTTAACCAAGGTGTTGGGCCTTCCCCCCATATCAGTGAGAATGTCTGCACACTGAAGGACGACCAGGACTCCTCCCACCTCTGTGATCCCATAAAAAGAGAAGGGAGTTAAAGGTGTGCTATCGTCGGCCACACCGGGTTGTTGACCTCTACACTTCCTACGTGGAACAGTGAGGTGACTCAGAGTACAGCTCTTGTCCAGATACCCTTCAGACTCACGGAAAGCAGAAGAAATTAAAACCCACAGAGAATTTCCCTTTTAACTGAAGAATAACATTTCAAGCCAAAAATAGTATGTTGAATTTAAAATATTTAGCATTTGATTATGCCAGTGCTTAGAAAAATACTCTTTTCAGTATCTGCTAGTGTTTTCTATTTTTTGTCCCTCTGTACTTCTTTAGAGAAACTGGCATGTAAGCAGGCTTTATACATATAAATATCATATGGTCAAAATTGTTTTCAATACAATTAATAAACTCTCAGCAATTAGCAGATTCTACCTCTTAGGATGCAAGTATCCCAACTGCCCAGCAAGATAAATACAAGTACTTTAGCACAGCTGTTAAGGGTGCTGAGTTTTAAGACTTTTATCTTTGTTTTTAAACAATGGTCCCATCTCAGTTCTTATCGGAATGGTCTGAGAATTCAGGTACGATTTTCATTTACTCTCCAGGTGCTACGATTTCAACTACATCACAGGGAAAAAAAATGCCACAGAACTGTCACCTCCAATAACAAAAAAAAAAAAAAAAAAGGCAGCTAAAGCAGCTATTAAAGAGCAGTGATAAGGAAATACAACAACAGAAGGACATGGAAAGCACAACACACTGCCGTAACAGAAAAAAAAAAAAAAAAAAACACCCTGACAATTCGACATCTTCCAACTATAAGTCTGCCTCTTCTTCCCCCACCTCCAATATTGGGACTGTGTTTCCCAAGTTAACTGAACCAGCATTTAAAAATAACTTACTACGTCCACTGAAACGAAAAGCTGGTTTTTGAACCAAGACCCCTCAAGCTAACGAGCACACTGAGCCACCATTCAGAGGTCTCCCTTGCCTCACCTTCTCAGAGCAAGGGTGCTTGAAGACTTCTGTTCTGCTGAAGCTGGCGAGCGCTACTGCATGGAGAGACATGACGGAAAAGCTTTCATTTTTCAGTGTTGTTAAGTACCTGGAAGCAATAGAGAGAGAATTACAGTCACCACTGAGTTATCCGCTCTTCTCCATCTGTTTTGCAGACTCTACAGTTAATATTCTGAACTGTTTTCCGTCCTGACTTGGCATACCTATAGAAGCTTACCGAAAAGCAGAGCTCAGCAACAATGGAAATGTGCTTTTAAAAAGCGCCTAACTCAGAGACGGGGGGTTTGTTTGCCTGTTTGTTTTTTCACTAACACAACGGGAACGCCTTAACATGCCTTGTAAGAGGAAGATTATTGATCTGTGGTCCTTCACAATTTGCTGTAAAAGGAGGAAGAGAGGGAGCGGAGCGAGCAGCAGCGAGCTCCGTGCTCCAGCTCTGCAGCAGAGGCTGCACCCCTACGCTGAGTGCCGGGCAGGGGCAAGCAGCGGCGATGGCAAATGCCCATCCCATGGACGCCGCGCAGCCCTGCTCACGGCAGGGCTCTGCTGCCATCACGGCTCGGCAAGCGCTGAACCCGGAGGGAGATCGCCGCACCCCTCGCCGCCCCAGGCGGGCGCGCCGCGCTCCCCGCCAGGCACTGACCGCTCTCCCGCCCGGCCGCGCTTCCCCGCTCCCACCTGCGGCCGCGGCTCCAGCGGCTCCTGCCCGCCCGGCCGCCGCGCCGACGATACTGCTGATGCTGCTGCTGATGCTGCCTCCGCCTCCCGCCTGCTCCGCGTCCCTCCCTCTCTTTCTCTCGGCCCGCCTACCCTCCCTCCCGAGGCGGGGCTCAAACCAAACGACGCCGAACAAATCTAAACAAAAAGCTGTTGCCGAGGGGTAGTGCGGAGGCTTTGCGCTTGTCTGGTTTGGAGAAAAGGAGGCTGAGGGTCGGCGACCTCGTTTCCCTTTGCAGCTTCCTGAGGAGGGGAAGTGGAGATGGGGGGTTTGAGCTCTTCTCGCTCAGCGACAGGACGCGTGGGAATGGTTCAAAGCTGCTCCTTAAGTTTACACTGGACTCTGGGGCCCGTTTCTTTGCCGAGAGGAACGGCGTTCCTGGAGCTGATCAATGTCCCAAGGCTGTCCGTATTTGAGAAGCATTTGGACAACGACCGTATCAACATGCTTTAACTTGTCAATACTCAGTCACTCAGGAAGTTGGACTAGGTGATCACCGTAGGTCCCTTCCAAATGGAAGAGTCTACCTGACAACCAAACAAACCCAAGAGGAGTCAACTGGGAGTGAATGGAGGGTGTTCTCTCAGTCGGTATGAGATGGGGTGGAGTACAGTGAAGCTTCCAGGCAACATATGCAGACACGACTCAAGAATCAGCTGTATCTGAGGACTTGCTAACTGGCTGATTAGAAGTGACAGGTCCATTCTCACTGAGCTTTTGGAAAAGAATTGAGCCATCTGCCAGGCTGTTCTACGAGTCAGCTGCCCTAGCAGGCTCAAAACTAGTAGGCTGTAGCTCCTAGTAGTCAGTCTGAGCTAAAAATAGTGAAGGAATGCTGAGCTGTATTTGTGAAGCTAAAAAAACGCTGATTGTTCATAAAATGCAAAAAATATTTGCAGGACCTTAGGAAATCTAAAATCATGAGGAAGTGGGAAGGAGATAGAGTCCAGATGGTATCATGCAGAAATAAGTAGAAGCAGTAAATAGAATGCAAAACAGAGCTGCAGCTGAAAGTGTGGCTTTCAGATGCTCTGGAGTAATTGTCTCCTTTTTAAGCACAAATGATGACTTAGCCAGTAAATAGGACGGTGGAAATGGGCTGTGGAAACTTAGGAGGAACTGCTGGCCACGCTGCACAGTTGCCTGAATTTAGTCTAGGTGGGGCTCTAAGCAACCCTGATCTCATTGAAGATGTCCCTGCTTATCCCACGGAGGTTTGATTAGATATCCTTTAAATGTCCTTCTAACAGAAACTATTCTATGATTCTATGTTATCCTATGGTGTGAGTTTCAAAGTCCCAGATACAGAATGGTAATTTCACATTATTATTTGTAAATATAAATTCTACTTTTGAGACATATTAATGTCGGAAAGGGCAGGTAGTAAAATGGAAGGTTATAGATTTATTTGTAGTTTTTACTAAAGCCTGGCAAAAGATGTGCTAGGGAATTTGTGGTTTATTCCCACAAAGTTTTCTGAAATCTTTACAGGAAAAGAGTTATACAAATGGAAAACATTAAATATGTCTGAAAGCAACATGACACCAAAAAATAATTGTGGTAGCATTTTCACGTTCACTTAGTGCTTTTTTTCCCCTCCTTGCTGCACTCCTTGTATATATATATATATGTGCGTGTGTGTGTTGCCAGGAACCCTTGTATTGTATCAGACCCCTTGCTCAAGATATGATTAAAAGCACTTTTTGCAGATATCACCAACAGAAATATTGGAAAACTGGACAAATGTAAAATGACAAGGAAAAAGGGGAAGAAATGTCAGACTGTTTAAAGTTGATTAGGTGGAAACTCAACAAAGCTAGGGTGCACCAAACTGGCATCTCACCCCAATAAAAGTATCACCCACGCTGGCTTAGGAAGAGGCAAACCCAATCTGTTTTGTCTGGTTTATATACCAAAACAAAAAGCATCAGCAAAAATGTGTCCCAAACCTTATAGCAGAATGTCAAAACCCAGAGGCTGGGAGCTGATTAAAAGAGACAGCAGATTAAAAGCCCATGAATGGGCTTCTGTAGAGGAACCTTCCGACTTTCCATATCTTGGGCATGGAAGTACGTGTCCTGTAAACTTCAGGGTATAGACCACTGAGATCTTTGAGGTACAAAAGGATACTGGAGGGAACTAAAGTAGATTTACTGGGTGTCTCTAATATAGTTTATTTATTTTATGTTAAAGGCATTGTTCCTGACAGGAACCCAGGAGAGTCCTGACTCTGTAATGTTTGCATCAAACTGCCTGAAAGTAATCAGGAAGAGAAGGATTTTTAATCACACCTAAAATAGCTCAAAGTTGGCAATTATTTGGAAGACTTCTACAGAGAAGCCCCAAAGACTTTTTTTTTGTTTGTTTTTTGTTTTTAACTTTAAGGCTAATGTTGCAAAATGACCCAACTCTACCTTTGAAAAGACTCAATATTCCTAATTCTCTAGAAAAGAGCTACCAGCTTTAAAGTTAAACATGTAAGCAATATAAAAGGAGGAAGTGCACAAGTAATTGCATGTAAAACCAAAATAATTACAAGGATAGGAGAACTATTCGAAGCCAAATGTACATCCAGGAAATTGTTGGTCAGCTTACCTTCTAAAGAATTCCAAACATGCTGATTTACAGGCATCCACTCAAAATACAAAAAATGTCTGAGGGTGTTGGTCCCCTGGCAGAGGATGACAGCTTGAGACAGTGTCCTCAGCTTCCCACCCAGCTGGGTGTGCGGCCACACTGCTCCTGAGCAAGCTCCCAAAGCCTCGGCATGCTGGTAGACCTTACAGCAGTGTGGCACATCTCTATCAGAGCAATGCACATCCTGCTCTTTTTTTTTTTTTTTTTTTTTTTTTTTTTCCTGGCAGATACTTAGTTACAAATATGTAGTAAATTCTAAAGCAGCCAAAGACCATAATTTCTGTGGCAGTGACATTTAATCCTAGTAGTTGGATAGAGGTTGATGAGTGGCTCAGCCACCCAAGTCAGAAGGTCAAGGAGACCGAAGGCACTTTAGTCTTTTCTGTTCAGAAGTTCTGACTCTGCATTACTGGCACTGTGCAATTGCCATAATTGACACATATTCATATTTTAGATGAGTTTAAGCCTTTTTAAAAACCCTGTAATGAGCTAAATGATTCCCAGTAGAAGACAGAGTCAAGTGTCCTTCTACACATCCTTTTAAACATTGAAAATAGAGCAAAGGACAGAGTGGAGCTGCTTTCGGGAGGAGTAGAGCTGGATTCTGAAGGTTGAGGAAAGAAAAAAGGGAAAGACCTTGCAGTTTTCCATTAAAATCAGTCTGTAAAGGCTTTCCAGTATTTTTCATTTCAAGGCATATGGGAAAACTGGGCATCTTGGGAAAAGGCTAATCCTTACAGCTATGAACTGAACATCAGAAACAGTTGAAAAAAACATCACTTTTGGATGTTTTTAATAGTAAACATTGCACATAGTAAACACAGCAGTACAACTGCTGAGGCAAGGATTATACAGGGTATCTAAAGTCAAAAATATACCATATGTAGATTCATGTTTCAGTAACTTCTGTTTTTAACCTATCCTTTAGCTGAGGATGCAACTATTCCTCATGAGTACAACTTTAGAAAACCATCACTAATGTAGGAACACAACTTGCATAGCAATTTCTGAAGTGAAGTGTGTGTGGAAGGGTGGATCCTGGAGAAAAAGGGAGAAGAGTGAAGCACAGAGAGGTTAAGGACAGAGGAAACAGAGACATTTAAGAGCTATCTCTCTATTGTGCTGTTTACTTGAAGCAGAGAGTCAAACTCACACAATGCTTGCCAGTGATTATGGGTTTTTTGGCATAAATGTGTGACAGAGAGAACAGATACTGTTGAGGTGGATCATACTTCTCCATGTCCCATCTGGGTAGAGACCGGATATTTTCTAGGATAGCAAAAATGGCTTAAGTAGTTCTTGTCCTTGCTGCCAGGTGTCTTGTCTCATAGCTCTGTGTTCCCACATCTGGTCTGCAGTGCATTGCTCCTTCACTTGCCAGTGCCACTGTAATTCAGACTATACACTACAAGGAAGAAAACTAACAGCTATTGTAGCTTATTATTAAATTTAAATATTTGGCAATCCAATGTACTTCACAGCTCCATAGGACTGATACAGATGAGAAAGCATGTATATGAGAAGAAAACTCAGATGAGGGCAAAATATGGGGCTGAATCCTTGTTAAACCAGTTTTTTCATAATATAAAATTGATTGAGGAGCTACATCTGTATCTCTAGACCAGTCACCTGTAAAGAAATTGTTTTTCCTCTTGCATTTTGCTCATCATAGATGCTGAGTGGTTTATTATGAGGAAAGAATTGGTTCTCCTCACAAAACTTCAGTAGCAAGTCATTTCACTTGCATTAAATAATTCAGAAAAACACCCAAAATAAAATGCTGAGAACCATAGTTGCAAAGAGGAAAGGTGAAAGATAAGCAAAATTAGTCACTGAAAGTCACTGAAGTAGGCATGCCCAATAGGCACAGCTTCTTTTCCTCCAGTATTTGCTGGGAAAACTATGTGAATCAAATGGAAATGTGAAGTTGATGCACCAAATTTACATTGAGGTCTCTCATTTAAATAGAGCAAAAGCATGGCCATGTCTCTTTTTGATTCAAATGTTTGGCACTCAACAGATAAGTGATAGATGTTTCATTCACAGAATCACACATTCAGCTTCTCATGTCTGAGCTGTGTAACCACTGTAGTGGAAAGCTGCGTGATGAGGAAATGGTGCTTGGTCTGTTCTGGTGAGACGCAGTTGCCAGACTGTGTGCTGGAAGAACTGAGTATTTTCACAGGATGTCTTACCCTGAGAAATGTTAGAGGGCCCATTTGTCAGAGACAGACCCTCAAAAACTTTCATATTGTAATGCAGAAGAGCATGCTGTAGGGTCTTCTCATGCCACTTCCTTAGCCTGCAGGGCTGCTGTTTAGATAGATTTTTAAGATACGTCCTGGTAACATCTGCTGTTTGTTGTGAAAATAATGTATGAAAACACCATGGAAAAAAATGACTGCTGGATGATTAAGCAACAGAACCACGACAAATTATATCAGACTGCATATTTTCAGTTGCTTCAAGATATTTTGCTCTTGCCTCTGTTGTCAAACTTCTAGGTCATTATCTACATAGAAAAGTACACAAAATGTGTACCAGTTCAACAAAAATGTTCTTTTTTTCCTCCAAGCATTCTGTGTTCACAAATGATGGGAACATACTTAGAATGGGTCCATTTCATCACCACTGTTGATGGAAATGCAGATATTTGCAGTTCAGCATCTTTGAAGTAGATGACTACTCATTCACTTACTTCTGCCTTCCAATTTTAAGCAGGAGTTCTGCTATTTAGACATCCCCACGTCCTTTCAACTGTAACATGAACCAATCCATGTGCAAGGTTATTTTATGAACTTCTGCTTTTCAGTATTTGCCACACTAAATTGTTTTAAATAAACAAATCTTGCAAAAGCAGTTCAACTTTCTCTCCAGGACAGTCATGCATTTGTTTAATTAGACTGATTTACAAACAGGTGTGGTGTTTGTATTGCAGGCAGAGCCAGAAGTCTCATTCTTGAAACAGCATCATGCTCACAGAGTTCCCTGGAAATCATGAGGAGTATAAAGAGGCACAGCTCTCCACCCAGACAAACACATTGGGAGCAATCCAGTTGAAGGCTCCTTCCTGGAGAAGTTTCCTTGTGATAGAATCTCATTTATATAATGGACATTTTCTGCTCACATACTATTCTGGTGATAGAACGAATACAGAAATGTCATGATGCTCTTTCATGGTGGGAAACTTTTGAACTACCAAGTGGTTACAAGTGAGGAGCAATGCCTACAGTGATTAGAAGTAATATCTTTTATTAGACCAGATGATGCAGTGGTTAAGAACAGGCTGGCTTTCATGAACACAAAAAGCCCTTCATCTTACTGAGGGTGAAGGCCCAGTTCATGGAGCCTGAACAATGGAACCATCCAAGGCCATGGTTCCACATGATGAAAGGCTGGGTCGTAGGGCACAAAGAACAGGATCAAAACCACTGCAGTTACTTGACACACAGTCATACAAACTCATAATGCCAGCTGAAGTGTAATACATATTTTGCAGAGATAATTTTGTCCAAGCATATTTTACAGTGGATCAGGTATCATCTGCCATGGAACCATCCCAGAGAACCCAGGGAGCATAGCATGGGTGTAAACACTATGTCCTGTGCTTTAACATGACAGAAGTGGTATTGTGGGCTGGCACTTCATATGGATGAAATTTATACCCTTAGGTGATGCTGTAGCACAGATCTGGTATCAATGAGTGAAAAAAAACAGTCTGAACTGAAAGTGCTTATTTTAAATTACTTTGTATTTATGAAAGGTTTTCTGTTGTAACACATGGTCATATCCACACACTGAAGTCCTCTGATACTTCTTGGTGAAGTGCAGGTTTAAAAAAAAATCAGTAAAATGCTTAAACTTTGTAGTTCTAATTAGGCATGGAAAAACAGTCTTCTGACCATCACCAAATTTAGTAATGGTGGAGAAAATTAGGTTTTGATGTGAGACAAAAGAAACACATTTAGTGAAGTTCACATCTTCCACTGATACTTTCCTACATGTGGAAATACATCAGAACACTCAAGCAGGTCTAAAATATATTTTTCAAATATGGGGGAGTGGTGTGCAGTAGAAAAGTATTGTTATAGAACTAAATTCCTACCACATATTGACTTTTATATGATCTAGGATAATGGATATGTGCCTGTCTGCCATGAATCACAATGAAATGCTGCTGGAGGAAGAGTAGAAAAAAATTCAGAATTGTCAAGGATTTCAGAATTCAAAAAGGATTGTCTCAGAGATAAATGGCACGAATACACTGGCATTAAAGATTTTCAGCCTTACTTCCACTCCAGTTTTTCCACTTTTTTTTCCCACTCCAGTATTTTTGCCAGTGGGACAAGGGTAGAATTTGCTAGTTCCCATCACAGAGAAAAACTGCTCCGCCCATGTGGTTTTAATCACAGGGATTCATTAATGATTGGTCACTAATTTATTAATGTCACAAAATCACATGGTGGTCAGTGTGCTACCTGTATGGAATCCATATCAGCATTACAACAGATAAATCAGAATGTTAACGAACACTGACAAATGCTTGAACACCCTTTTATGAGAATTCCCCAAAATTTCAACCCCCTCCCAGGTGCACAGAGCTACTGGCACCCATAACTCACATACCCCATGGCATGATGCCTTGTGTTGTCAGGCCAGGTTTCTCCTCCCTCACTGTGAAGTTTAATGCTTTGTTTAGACTTCTTTTGAAGCCGACTTCATTTTTTTTTTACTTGAGAAGTCTCTCGGTAATTTCCTGGTTACAATTTAATCCAGCTGATGGCCATCTCCTAAGCAAACTTCATTATTGTTATTTTCCCCTTTAGCATGACCTGCTCTGGGGCAAAAGCCTTTGCAGGTGTATTTGGGGATTCCGTTCATTCACACTTTTCTCAGTTGCATGTGGTCATATCAGCAGCTGTTACCCACCCCCTGGCACTGAGGTGAGGGCCCTGCACATTGACTGCATCTCGCAGGTGAAGAGCCACATGTTTCACCCAACACCTCCATTCCTGCCTCTGAGCCAGTTGTCCTCAGCCAGGCTGGCACTTGTGCCCATTTAGGATGTGATTCAGTTCTTCCTAAGAGGAAACAGCCAGAAGAGATCAGAAACCTGCCCTGCCCTATAGGCACCTAAATAAGGGTCCCAACTCCAGACTTCAAAGAATGTATACTCTGTTTAAAACATTTTACTAATTGCGAAACTAGAAGTTAGGCTGGCCTGGCTTGTCATGCACAGATGAAGCTAATTGCAAGCCACATGTGAGGTACATAATTTATGCAGTTTCTCCCTTACCAAGATATATCATGAGAACTTCCCTTCCTGAAATCTCATACATGTTGACCTAACTTCACTGAGTTTAGTTACAGCTCTGATTTCCTACCACTTTTCTTTGTGTGGACCAAGGACTTGTGTAACAGCTATGAGGGATTTGGGGTTTGGCCTAAAGTGTCCTGCACAAGGGCGAGCCAATACAAGAGCTGGTTTGTAAGCTAGCACTTGTTTGCACACTATTGTGGCTCTCTTTATTTCTTTGCAACACATACAGTGGCAGTCCCTGGTTTCTCATTTGGTGACAGTGCTGCCTAAGATGCTTAATGGGCTTGGTTCCTACTGCTCTGCTCACAGCTTCTTGTTCCCATTACCTCCCTGAACCACCCTTGCAGCAGCTTGCACAGTGAGGTTGTGAACCACGTGGTGGAACAGGGATAGTTTGGGATGATTCAGAAAAAAAATAGGTTGTTTTCCAGCCAGATCAGTTTACCTTGCAGCTGCATACACACACACACCTGATCTGGCTCAGTAAAAGGGTAACACAGGCCTGAGAATTTGCAAGGGGAATGGGAGCTCCATGGGGCACTATTGCCATTCAAAACAATGCCTGTGTAACCATGTCCTCCGAGGACATAAATTCACTTCAATGAATGAGATCTTGCTAGGAATATCTCTGAGGTGCTGTGTACCTGTTATTGAAGCTCCAGCCATGCCTGCAGGATGAACTGCAGGGTATTTTTCAACTGCCCAAGATTTGGAAGTGATGCTGGAGTGATCTGGCTCTGCACTTCTCTTGAGCTTCTTAGTCCTGCTGCTTTCAGTAGGAGCTGAGATTTTGCAGAACTTCATGTGACTGTCTTCTCAGGGCTCAGATACTAAAGGAAATCTTGGCAGGGCATTGCCACCAGGTAGCATGCTGCAAACCTTGTTCATGTGCTCTGGAAAAGAAAAGATGTAGTGGTGTATAGCAAACAGCCTTTGCAGCAGCCACGCTTGTGTTGCAGTGCCTGAGTTCTTGTTGCTTAACTGCTTCTTCCAAGACATAGTTTATAAGTGTCACATTAGTGTTTACTCATGTTTAACCCCATTAGATCCATTGGAAAGCTGAGATGTAACTCAAAATTGTCACATCCCCTGTAAAAACTACATCACTCTTTGTTTGTGCATCACTAACACTTTCTTTTAAATTCAAAGCTAAATGTAACTGGATACATATTTACCAGCAGTAGGCTTTTGCTTTCCTTCCTTAAATATGTATATCATCTGCCCTTAAATATAGATATAATTTTGTTGCTAATTTGCACAGGTCAGAGTGATTTTCCATATGTAATATTTTCTCTCAGAAGAGTCCTCTGTTGAAACAAAAACATTTCCATGAAATCATGGCACTTTTGCTAACAAATTAGTTGTTTTTTGTTGAAGGAAAAAGAATGACAGGGAATGTCAAAATTCTGATTAAATATTATTGAGAGAGTATATTAGGTTCTACTGTACATAGTACCACATCAAATTATTTTTTCTTTTACTGCATAAATGAGAATATCAGCTGTTTCGAATATTGCTGCATGAGGCTACATTACTTCGCCAAGATATTAAAACCAGATGGTTTTCAGGTCAGGTTTGTAGCTGAAAAATTTTGCTGAAATCTTACTGAAAAAAATTTCCTACTCTGTGTGCAGCTTATACCAACGAAATGAAATCTTAGCACACACCACCCATTTCAAACCCTAAAAATTACAGAACTGTTTAACTACTGACCTAGAACAAACTCAATTGAAGAACTTAAGAAATAAGGCTTCAGGCTAGCCCGCCCTAGTGTGTATTTTCATACAGTGTGTTAAATGGTGTGAGTCTTGTTAGACATCACTGTAATATCTCCCACCATTCTCCAGGACTACTTTGAGGCACTTTACTGGGCAACTTTTCAAAACCACCAGCAGAAACCTGTGCTAGCAGGACTTCAGCTGGCAAAATCCTTTAGTCCAGATAAAATCTACAGTGCCTTAAGATGTAGGGCAACTGGTTATGAGAAAGGCAGTTTCTTCTTTCACAACACAGAAAAGAGAATCTAGGTGTCTGCTTAGTAATTTGTCAATTAGACACCAATTTGTAATTCCACAGTGGGCGGTGTATGGCAGAATTTAGAAGAATAAAATACCGGGTGTGCCCAGGTTGCCAGATGAGTTTGAGTTTGAAGTTGTTTTCAAGTACAGACTTGTAACTGAGCTTCCCTGTGCGCACAAAGTACAGAGTTTATCGTGGGTCTGCAGTCTGCTAAAACCAGAATTTACATGAATCCAAACTCTCATTAATAATATCTATGCAAATGGCTGAAAGCCAACCTAAATAATCTTTTCATTTCACAGCATCACCCACCAGTCAGACTTGGGATGAATTTCATGTTATGTGGGCTGGGCAACATGTGCAAAAAAAAAAAAAAAAAAAAAAAAAAAAAAAAAAAAAAAGCTAAGGAGCAGCTGATACTTATTCAAAATATGTGTCTTGCAGTCTGAGTCTCTCCTTAGCTACACCAGCTCAACACATGTACAGGTTCACTGAGAAAAGCAGACCTGTAGAGGTTGTAACACTACACAACTACAGGGGGGAAAAAACTTTGTGAAGGAGGTCTTCAAGTTGTATTATTTTAAGAACATTTAACATGTAGAATGTGTGAATTATGTTGGAGCTTCAGCTACTGGTAGCATTTCATAGAATCACAGAATGACAGAATGGTTGAGGTCAGAAGCTTTAAAGATCATCTAGTCTAACCCTCTTAACATGAGCAGGGACATTTTTCACCAGATAAGGTTTCTCAGAGCCCCATCCAATCTGGTCTCGAACACAGAGATGAGGCATTCACAGTTTTTCTGGGCCATTTGTGCCAGTGCCTCAACACCCTCAAATTAAAGAATTTCTTCTTTCTATCTAATCTAAACCTGCCCTCTTTCAGTTTGAAGACTTTCCCCCTTGTCTGAACACTGCATCCTCTCCTAAAAAGTCCCTCACCAGCTCTCCTATAGCCCCCTTTAGGTGCTGGAAGGTGCTCTCAGGTCTTCCCTGCACCTTCTCTTCTCCAAGCTGAATAACCACAATTCTCTCAGCCTGTCTTAATAGGAGAGGCTCTCCAGCCCTTTAACCTTCTTTGTTTCCCTCCTCTAGACCCACTCTAACAGGTCCATGTCTTTCTTGTTCTGAGGACCCCAGAGCTGGATGCAGCACTCCAGGTGATGTCTCACCAGAGTGGAGAAGAGGGGCTGAATCCCCTCCCTTGCCCTGCTGACCGCGCTTGCTTTTGTTGCAGCCCAGGATACAGATGGCTTTCTGGGCTGTGAGTGCACATTGCCAAGTCATGGCAAATTTTTCATCTGCCAGCTGTTTCATGTCCTTTTCCTCAGGGCTGTTCTCAATCCATCCATTCCCCAGTCTGTGTTGGTACTAGGGCTTGCCCTGACCAAGCACTTGGACCTTGCACTTGGTCTTGTTTAACTATATGAGGTTCACAAGAAGTCACTCCTTGCCCCAGCCTTTGTTGTCCATCTAGTTTACCGAAGTTTTCACATGACTATTTAAAATCACTTCATAATGAATGTAAATTACTGCACTAGCTAATGGGAGCTATTTAACAGGACGGGAGAGGACAGAGCACCACCTCACTCTGCAGGGTGTGGTTATATTTGACCCCTAACAATGATAATAATAAAATTATGTGTTAGCAGCTACTAAGAACTTAACATTTTTGGAAGAGGCAAGGTTGAAGGGAGGGGCAACTTTTCTGGACCATTGATAGGACTGGCATTAGCTATATGAAAACAGAAAAACTTGCATTTGCAGTCTTTTATCAGTACTCAGAAATCTACTGCAACCAACTTACTGAATACATTAACCCTAATAGGGTGGGTTTGTGTCAGTACCTGAAGCCTTTGAACAAATTCCCAGCTAACTGACACCAGGGTAAGACTATTTGAAAGGATCATTTTCATTTCACTGCCCATCTGAACAGCTGAAAACCCATACCTCTTTTGCACAATTAATAAATCTTAATAATTCAGGGGTTTCTTTTTGGCTTTGTTTTGGTTTGTGTTTTTTTTTTTTTTGTTTGTTTTTTTTTTTGTTTTGTTTTGTTTTGTTTGGTTTTTTTTTTTGTTTATTTTGGTTTTTTTTTTTTTGTTTTGTTTTGTTTTGTTTGGGTTTTTTTTTTGTTTATTTTGGGGTTTTTTTTTTTTTTTTTTTTTGGTTGGTTTTTAGTTCTTTGGGTTTTTTTTGTGTGTGTGGGCAGGAGGATTTTCCTTCCAGGATTTGAAGAAAACTAACTTTCCATTTCAGGGAAGCAAAGAGGTAGGCTCTCAGAAAGGGGCTGACTGAGTGAGTCAGAGTCAGAGTCAGAGTCAGTCTGAGTGAGAAGACTGCAAATTTGGTGGGTGTAGTTGCTTCTTCCTTGTGAGAGATCTCACACACTTTGTGCTTAGTGTCTTCAGCATTAGGGTTTGGGTTGCTGTGACCTGCATGTGCTCAGTCTTCTTCTGAATAAAGATGTAATGTGAAACAATAATTCATTGGAAACCCCAAAACCCAGCAATTTGAGTGTGTAGCTTTGCTGTCAGGGCATTCACACAAAGGAGGGGATATTGGGAGGCAGACCTTGCTTTGAACATACAAAATGTAAACTACTCTTGCCAAGAAATCCTCTGTCAGTGATGCACTGACCTCTGCTGTATTAATGACTGAACAGGGAAGAGACAGCAGACATCCTTGATTACCAGAGGGGATATTAATCTAGGCAGTGAAGGCTCAAACCTTAGTAATTAATTTGGTGAAATCCAGTGGTAGAAACTGTTTTGTTATATCCTTCTGTTCTTCTTTATAATGCTGACCTGTTAGGACAGATATCTCTCTCTGCATTACATCTTTCCCTCTGTCTTGTTCCAGTTCTGGGTTTTGGGGTTTTTTTCCTGATTATGTCTGCAGTGCTTTTGAACTGTTCTGATATGCAGGCATCCTGCACTTTTTTCAAAGGAGAAGTAAATTTTGATGGTGAATGGAAGCCTGTTGTCCATATCCTTGCTTTTCTTAGTTATCTTTCAAGGCTAAAATAGTCCACCGACTCCTCAAAGAAAATCATTGAGCTACTCTGAGATTTTAATATTCGTGAATGAGACTAAAGACTTGACTTAGCTGTAAAGAGAGAAGTTACTGAGTTTTGTTATGACCATTGAAGTCCTTGAAGCTGGATGAAGCCCTGGCAAATGAATGGTAGTGAATTTTCAGTATGGAAGGGTTATTTCAAATGGACAATATAGGGATCTTTTTTGCAAACTCACAGGCTTCAAGCCAAGGTATCATTCTGCTGTCAATGAAATCAATACAAGTTTTTGTTTCTCTAATTAAATACCACAAGTAAATGCAGGGTTTGTTCTTGTTCTTCAGGCATACAGTGTTTGTTACATCCTCTTTTGGCTATTTTATTTTTCTATTCACTTTCTATTCTCTATTTAAATGATTTGCATTTGTTTTCTTTCCTTTCCTTGATATTTTGCTTCCTTTTTATAAAAGCTAATGACATGTGGGAACATACAGAAGAGTCACATCACTCTGACTTCATCGCATTTAAGCCCTGGGTTAGGAATCTGGCTGTGCTGAATGAAATAATGTTCTGTGGGGCGCTGCTGAGGCCAGCATTGTGAGGTGGTTTGGTGACCCCACTCTTGGCCAGGACTTCCTGTTATTTTGGTACTTCTGCAGTGGTGAGGCAGCCACAACAGACCAAGATTTCAGGAAATGAAGCTTGCATACATTGAGATAAAAGAGACCAACTTCGTGGCTGCCTTGCCTGTGAAAATGTCACCTCATATTCCTACCTCATAACCTGTGGAAAACCGCTGCTTATATGGCTCTGTGACAGGCATCTCAGGCCACCTCAAGACCTGCCGGTGTCTCCCTGTCAGCTGATGGCCAAACACAGAAAGGCTCACAGGCTCCATGGGAACAAAATCCATGCTGCAGTACCGAATGGTTCACATTGTCAGCTGAGATCCTGAATGAAGCAAATCACCTGGAATAATTAATAACAGAGGCACTGCCAGCAACATGGGCTTCTTCCCATGAAGGTAAATGAATGCAGAGTCCCCTTATCCATTCTCAGCATTGCTTAGCAGCAGTGAGATATGTGTTAATAGCTGAGAAAGAATGTGCTAGATTTAAGGGGCTGATAATTAAGGCATTTTAGGCATTTATAGCAATTAAAGGAGGAATTAATCTTTGGATATGAAATTGAACTAGTTACCTATTTAAAATAGAATGTCCAATTACCACTTTCCCAGAAAAAAAGGTAATGAACTCCCCAAAAGGCTTTCTGTTCTGTTTTTGACAAGACCCAATTTGTACAGGTCAATTGACGTAGGTGATCTAATAGATCTGTACAGTAAAATGCATTGGGATCCTGAGAGCAGAAAGTGTGCCAGTGTTACTGATTTTATTTATGAGAAGTACTAACCTAATCAGAAAGCTCATAAAGGGAGTGTTGTGCAAGGATTTACCTGTAGTTGCAAATAAGCTGGTTGTAGCTGCAGAATGTTTGATGTTCATAGGATTAGTCTGAGATAATTAGACAGTCCCTATGAGAAAAAAAACCCAAACATAAAAACAACTTGCACAAGAGCATTATCAAAATATCACCAAGGTTTTCTTTAAGGTTTTTATGTCTTGAGTAGGGGATCACATTTGCTTTTAACAAGCTGCTGGGTAGCTCCCAGTGCAATCTAATTAGCAAGAATGAATTTTCTGTCTCTTAGAAGAAAAAAAGGTAATTAATGCTAAAAGTACAATTTTTGTATGTCATAGAATGCTTCTGCTTTTATTGTAGTTTCCCAATTTAATAGCTGTTTGGAATAACTTAAGTCTGTTGTTGAATGGCAGGGGACAAGGTATATACAGGTATATATACATATAGTATAATAGGTATATATACAGTGTATATAAATAGTATAGTATAATAGGTGTATATATATATATAGTATAATAGGCTGCCCAAAGGCTGTTCCAGGGTCATCTCTAAACAAAACTGAAATCAAACTCCTCAAATTCAGCTGGAGGACAGATGTCAGCTTCTGAGAGGGGAGGGAAGGAAAAGAGGGTGGTGACTATGGTAGCCTCAGATTAGACAGATTTAAGCCATCATGGAACAGTTGCTTTTTATTTCACATTGTGTCCATTTGCTTTGACCGGTGTGTGGTTGAGAGTGCATGGCTGTGGGATCTGGCCCCATGTCATGCCGGTACACAGACTTCTCAAAATTGGAGTTTTGTGGTTGAGAAAAGGGAAAAGTCTGTGGAGGAATCCTCACACAGACATGCTTGTTTATAGGTCATTAAATAGTAGCAAATACTTTTAATTCCAGCAGCAGACACATTCTGCAAATATGACTCTCTGGTACTTCACAGTATTTTTTTACAGGTTCACAGATTCACAGAATATTCTGGGTTGGAAGGGACACACAAGTACACACAAGTTGTACTACATTTCACCTCCCATTTTAGAAGGACAACTTTTGTTTTGATAAAAAATCCTGGGCTCTGCCTTTTTAAAAATGGACATTGGGTATTCATTTCCCCTGGAGTGGCTATGGGAACTAAGATCCTGATGGTACCTGTGTCGGTATATGTAGCCACCTGTGGCTGGTGAGTACTCGATGAACTCGTGTTGGGTAGGATGCTGGAGAAATGCAGTTCTGCCTTAGGTTTAGGCCGCATTTGGTTAAAGAAGAATCAGAGGCTGTGCAATGACCTGTGCCATGGAAAAAACCTGGCTAGTACTGCTCTCAGGTGCTTATGGCATCACTCTGTATGGTAGAAATGAGTAGATTTGGGTCAGAGTTCCTCCCTGTACCCAGCACTGGTGAGGCCACACCTCAGACCCTGTGTCCAGTCCTGGGCCCCTCATTACAAGGAAGACAATGAGGGGCTGGAGCGTGTCCAGAGAAGGGCAACGGAGCTGGGGAAGAGTCTGGAGCAAAAGTCCGATGAGAAGTGGCTGAAGGAGCTGGGGGTGTTTAGCCTGGAGGAAAGGAGGATCAGGGAGACCATATTGCTCTCTATAAATGCTTGAAAGGAGGGGGAGTCAGGTGGGGGTCAGTCTCTCCTCTCAAGCAAGAAGTGGTAGGACAAGAGGGTCTCAAGTCACACCAGGGAGGTTTAGATTGGGTATTCTGAAAATATTGGGTATTTCTGTATGGAAAGGATGGCCATGCATTATAACAGGCTGCCCAGAAAAGTGGTTAAGTCTCCATGCCTGGAGGTGTTTAAAAGACATGTGTAGCTGTGGCACCGAGGGACATGGTTTAAGTATTGGCCTTGGCAGTGTCGGGTGGATGACCTTGGATGTCTTTTCCAACATAAACGATTCCACGATCCTCTGAGGTTTGCATTGTGTCTCCGCACTGGGTGGCCCGAGAGGAAGGCTGGAAGCTGTAGCAGGAACGCGGCTGACGAGGGGACCGCGCCACAGGCCGCGGGCGGGGCGGGCGTGAGGCGGCCGTGGCGGGAAGTGCCCGGCAGGGGGCGGCAGAGCCCGCCCGCAGCGCCCACAGAGCGGGGCTCCTCCCGCGCCGAGCCCCGGTGCCAGCGCTCCGGCCCGGCGTTCCTGCATTCCCGGCGTTCCTGCATTCCCGGCGTTCCTGCATTCCCGGCCCTCGCACCCGCGCGAGGGAAGCCTGCGGAACGCCCCGGGGCTGGCGATGCTCCCTCTCCCTCATGTCCCGCACGCCACTCCCCATAGTGCGGGACTGGAGAAGAAAAGGGAGGCTCATAATGCCCGTGCTTCTTAAAGGCCAGCTAATAGTCTTTGTCCACTTCAGAAAAGGAGGTACAAATAGCGATTCAGTACTAATATTGTCTGACAGGGGAAGCATAAATATACAAAAGCCCATAGATAAGCAGAGAAATAACGAGCCATTGTGCTGATACTACTGGCAGGTGGGAAAGAAATGAGCTCACCTGTCTCTCTTACCTCACCTCACCTGGCACAGCTTGTTGGCATTGTTGTCTGTTCTCAGCTAAAGCTGCCATTCACATACAAAAATGGGGTGTTTGCAGGAAATGTTGCTCCCTCCAAAGGTAGACTGTTTATCTAGCCAAAATGCGTGGGAAATTCTGTTTTGGTCGCAAGGATGTGAAACTATCTCATAATGTCAGTCTTATCAATATTGGGTTTCAGGGGGAAAAAGTTCAGGCAAAATTCAGATGGCCTGAAGAGGAACATCCATAGCTAAATAACAGAGAAATACTTTTCTGAACTGACCATGGTGTAATTAGGGAAAAAAAAAAACAAAAAAAAAAAAAACAAAAAAAAAAAAAAAAAAAAAACAAAAAACAAAAAACCAAAAAACAAAAACACCCAGCTTGCAAAGTAAGAATTATATTTCCCTGTCTTACAGAGAGTTACAAGGACAAACTCAACAAGCAACACTCAGATCTTCCAAATCTGATGCCTTCCTTATGCTCAAGGCTTAAAAATAATGTACCTGGCCCCACAGGGAGAACCAGAATTCCTTATCTGGATTTCTAGTATCCCTTTTACTGTTAATGGAGGTGTTTCTGAAGGAATACAATGTCTAGAATACTCATATGTGGAGAGGACTGAAAGGAAAGAAGGCATAGCTGGTAGAAAACACTCTTTTCTGCAGTGTAATAATCTACATCTTGGTGTCCCTTTGGAGAAGTGTTTGCCATTAAAAAAAAAAAATTGAATAAATGGAGAAATGCAGGTGGTGGCTGAGGATGTTTTCTGACTTGTCAAAGTGTAAATATCCATTTTAATAAATTCCTTTCCTCTTTAAATGCCATGCCCAGAGTTGTCTGCTAATGTTCATCTTCATGCTGTTGTCCAATTCAACAGAGTAAATCAACCCAGCTCAGGACCTCCTGCTGAAAAAAGGCAGAGAAAATTTGGGTTCAGGTCAGTAGCAATTTAGGTACTGCTTAGACACAGCATACCAGCCACTTGCTTGGGTTGGATGGGACCGTGGCTAATACTGCCCACTGTCCTTGAGGTAGCCACAAGTTCCAGTAGAAATACAGTTCAAGCATCTAGCCTGGGGCAGTGTCATTTAACTTCCTCAAGGTAAGCCACACCTTGAATTCAAATAGTTAAAATCAGTATAAAAACTATGTGGTAAAGGTTGTGCTATAGATCCAGCATATAAATTTGCCTTGGCTCAGACAGGCAGTGCCAAGGCCATGGCTACAGTGACATTTCCAGGCCAATCAGAAAATGGCCATCCTATGGTTGATATCTGTTGTCTTATTCATATAAACAGGTTAGCTGAGCAGAATAAAGTATTTAATAAGATCAGTTACGTTGTGACTGGTAAAAAAAAAAAGGTGCTTTATTTTACATATTCTGTGGGAAATAAATCCATTAATCATTTTCAGATTCATGGAGAGGAGGAGACAGGGATAAAGACCAGTAGGTTTATCTCTGTGCCTGTCTCACCTATGAAAAATTATTCCCTATGCTGCTGTTTGATTATTTAATCCAATCTTTCTAGAATATAAGAAATTCAGGCTATTTCTCATGCAAGATTGTGCAGAATCCAGCACTTCTTTCTGTTTTTATTTAATGTAAATTTTTCATTCTTAGTTTCACTTCATTGCTTTAAGTTACACCTGTTTCATCACTGAGAAATCAAAAAACTGTAGGGTCTCCTTCAAACATGCTAGGACTCTTTTTCAAAATATAGGCTTGATATACATGCCAAATTCTACTTATTGAACTTAATTCCAGATAACTGGGAGCGTGGATGTAACTTTGTCTTTGCAGTCTCTGCAGGAAATGTATTGCTTTGCGTGCTGTAAGATAAGGTTAGCATAAGTATTTAAAGATTAAACAGTCCATGGTGCATTATTTCCTGAATTCAGTGCAATGGTGTGTCCATGTTTCACTGGGCATAAATTTCTACTGCTGCCTGACCAAGTAGTGTACAGCTCAGTATTAATGACCAAGGCGCTCCGGGTCACGCTATAGGAACATGATGGGAGAACAGGGCTGTGCTGCAGTGAAAGAGTTCCTCAGCCACAATTTTGCTTCCCAGCACTGTCTCTCTGTCCCCTCTACTGAGCAATGCACCAGCTTCTGTGGCTGGACTGGAGAGTGGATTATTGACATAATTTAAGCTAAAGAATAATAGGAAAAAAAAGGTTTATTTTTAAACTGAGATAGTCGAAGTGATCATGTTTGCAGCAGTCCCCAAAGCAGCTGCCTTGGCACAAGTGAGGGGAGCATGAGCTGCAGCATGTGGCAGGGAAGGAAGGGGCTGAAAAGGAAAAGGGAGCAGTCTTTCTAATCCGTTTCCCACTGGCAGAGACGGCTTTCCAAATCAAGAGCCTCAGCTTCTAAGGTGCCAACTGTTTGCTCTGCACTGACACCTCTCAAGTCTTCCCCACAACCTTGGTTATTGTGAATTTGAGGAGACTTGCTGAAGGGTGTGGCACTACCAGAACAAACCATGGCTGTCCTTTCTGGAAGAGTATTTTGAAGCAGGGATGAGAGAAAGGTGACCTGAGCTGCTGCATTCCTTTTATTCTCAGCTGTTGCAATGCCCTTTGTGGGGGCTGCCAGCGGGGGCAGAGATGCAGCAGCTCCCTGCAGCTGAACAGAAGTCATCGGAGAGCTGAGATTGTAGCTTGTGCACTGGTGACACTGGAGGCAGTCCAAGGGAGGAGAAAAAGGCCAAACCCCTATCTGTTCCTTGCCTCCTGTTCCCGCTTGACACAATTGATTTTAAAAACTGGACAGGCCCAAGGAAGCCTTTTGTTCACAATCCTTAACTTCAGGAAAAGCAACTCTGCTGCAATTGCACCACATGTTATCCTTCAGCATGGCCTTTTCAGAGCTCAAGATGCTCTCACAGCATTGAAGGGAATTACAAATAAAGAGGATCAAGCTATGTGCTCTAAATCCTGAATGCTAATGCTAAACACATTTTTCTTTAAATGGATCTCATCTGACTGCTGCCTGCAGGCACAGCTCTGAGGGTGAAATGAAGATATTACGCAAAGTCTAGGACACAACAATAAACTTTTCATTCCTATTAGTGGGAATCACGTGGTTAAGCTACCCTTCAAAGTCACTCACGGTAATTAAGAAACATACTCAGTCCATAATGGAGAGTTAATGGATTAAAGTGATGCCTTATTGCACAGTGGTTCAGCTTTACACAGCTGCTTTCATCCTAAAACTCTTGAAAATCCCCGGGCTCAGGCTTGTTATTGCAGTCAGTGCTGAAATTATGACTGACTGCCCATCAGCCTTGCAGAGAGACCTCACAATGCCCAGCAGTTCTGAAGGGAACTCTCTTTAGGAATCCTCACTCCCCCAGCCCCATCAAAACTCATGCCTGCATAAAGAGGGGACTTTCACTCCAGTTCTTGTTCCACAGGCAGGTTACCTGTTTTGCATTCATCAGCATAAAACAGCCCTTGAAGAGATTAAACCAGTTTTCTTCCCTTCTGGGTGAATCCCTTAATCCTTGGACTACAGCTATGCTCAGTTACTGTCCCTTCTTTTAGTGTGTGCTGCAAAGTAGGACAGCTTCTTAGGGAAAAGCAGGGTCTTCCCACCAGGTGGGTGAAGAGATGTGGGTCTGAACCTTCTAGCTCTGCTCCTGAAGATCAGAGTGGCTGAGGGCCATTGTTGTCTGGGTTGTAGGGGCTTTGGCATCCCCATTTTCTGTCTTCTCTGAATGAATCCCGGAAGCATGTAGTGGCACAGCAGCCCATTTCATCTGATAAGGAATGAAGCTGATTCTGCTTGAAGCTGTAGTTTAAAAAAAAATCTGCATAAATATTGGGTCTTTTTGTGAGTTAAAAAAGAAAACAAAGCACAAAGCAACTGATTTTTCTAAGCTAATAAATCTAAATGTTCCAACCTTACCTGCAGATGAGCAAGTCTGCAAGAGTAAGACCTAATTTGCCAGTGTATTAAAACAGGCAAACACTTGTTCTATATTTATTATTCAGTCTATCTGTAATAGTCATTTATATATTAATTTTATAAAGCTCTGGGTTAATGACAAGTTTGAAATTCTGCAATACTCACCTGAACCCATACTAAAAATGAGACTAAATGAGACTAAATGAGACTTGATGACTCATTTATTCTCACCATTATCTGCCTATTTTGATTTAGACTTAATGTGGAGACAATGGAACTATACATTAGGGGGTTACACAGGATGCTCCATGATCTTGCTTTGATAGGTCAGCAAGCCCCTGTACAGTGATATGACCACAATAATAGCCAGAATTTATTAATAATGGAGTTTGGTAAAGCTGAAATGGAACAGCCAGGTCTCATTCTGCTTTTATTAGTCTTCCAATAAAGTTTTTAATCAGTTAATTTCTACATTATCAGTTGAATCCTTTGAAGTCCGCTAATCACAAATGGACATACAAATGGACTGTCCTCATCTACCAGTTTAATAAAGTGGTATTCCTAAACCCTAGTTTAAAAGTGTCTCTTACTATCCTTGTAGGAGAAATAGGATTCTCAGAAGGCATTTGCAAGCACCTCTACTGATCTTTACAATATTTCTTTCACCTTGTCTTTCATAATGAATTCAAGAAATATCACACATCCAGGGGAGAGGGTAATTCAGAACTTTAACAGATTGCTGCTGCTGCCATTCATGAAAAATTATACTCTGATGCACAGATGGTACTACTGAACTCAATGGAGCCAATGATAGTGAGAAGCAAGGTACTCCAGGGGAGTGTGGCAGACTTTACCCAGGGATTGTTGCTGCTTCAGGACAGAGACAATGTTTAACTAGACAACACACACAGTCTCCATCTCAAACTGGCTACTCCAGGCACTGCTGTAATACATATTAATAGAAGTTTTGTTGAAAGGCCTTATTGTAATATTTAATTTGCTTTGGCCCAGCCACATGAAATAATATCCAAGTAAGAACAAAGAGAACACAGCACGGCCAGGGACAGAGTTAGCTAGTTAGGAGCAATCTGGGGCCAAGAACTAAGGGCCAAATAAACCAGTCTAGCATCTGATCTGCATGGCTCATTTGAAATAGACTGATAAAAACTACAACAAGAAGACCAGAGAAATTTTAAAGAACTGAAAAAACCAAAAAAATCTGAAATAAGGAAAACAGAAGACTTCTTTCTTTTTAGCATCTCAAAAAGAATATTAAGACACCAGAGCATTTCACTGCTTAGGTACCTTGATTGAGAGAAAATGCAGAAGTCTTTAGGCTGGCAAGGCTCTACAGAAACGCTGTAATATGACTCATTTAAACCAACAAGTAAAGTTTAAAAATGAGGCAGGGATTTTTACATGATGGTCTCCCACTGAAGCAACAAGACACAAAGGAAAGAGTTGAATGCCTCTTCAATGGCATCTTCAAGTGAAGCCTAAAGTGTGAATTGTTTGTATTTTAAAAGTTGTTCCATTATGGTAAACTTTTATTTGTGTACTAAATGACACCTGGATGTATCATACTGGGTTATATTCAACAGCTTGACTTTTCCTAACTTGCTTAAGTTTGAAGTTCCTGCTGATTTTCCAGAGCACAGTTGTAGAACGTCAGCTCAAGTTTTCTGCTTTCCTTCATGCAGAATTTGAATTGGGAAGAACATGTAGTATTTTGATAACCTTTCTGAGATTAAAGAAAAAAAGGCTTTTCTTCAGAGAGATAGTATGGAAGGAGGATGTAAAGAGGCAGAAAGGTGATGAATTTTTGTTGGTGGAGGTATTGAGCAATGTCTACAAGAGGAATGTTGATTTTCAAGGCTGCATAAGCTGTACTGTTGGGAGATGACTCAAATTGCAGTACCATCAGCCTGCTGTGGTCTCACAGATGGGCCATTTCCCATAGGATCCAAATGATTAGCCCTGCTCCATAGCTTGTCTGCAGAGATAGTAAAGGATTCCCACCAGCCCTCACTTCTACAGTCATGCAGGAGCCGAGCTCCAACAATCACAGAGCAAGGAGTCCATAACTAAATGTCCAGCTAAAAATATACCAGGAACCATGGGGACTAAGCAACTGAAGTGTGATGCTGTGAATAAAAAGCCTGATATATGTATGCAGTGCACACACTTAAAACAACATTATGTAGGAGCAGGGAGGTCACTTTCCTGTGAACTGATCCTGCTATGATCATTACCATGCACTAAGATCCAAGAAAGGTTGGAGCAGGGCAGCACCAGATGCACAGTCACAGTCTGGGGATATGAAACAAGAGTCAGTCTGGGCAACATCATGTCATTCAGAAGAAATGGTCACAGTGGTCTTCAATGTCATCGCTGCTGGGTGTTGATAACTTGTGTTTTCTGTGGGTGTTACCATAATGCCTGTTCCTGCATATCTCTGGTGTTTCTCTGGCTAAAAGTGGTGCTGGAGCACAGCCCTACTCTTTGCAGGTGTCTTCCAAAACCAGGGTCCCACCCTCACCTCTGTGGTGGAGCCGTATAAGACTGCCCAGCTAAGGAAAGACCAAAGCAGGTTGTCATGCACACAGTGCTACAAACCCTAACAACCGGCTGCAAATTATGAGGGCTATTAAAAATGAAAAGCAAAAGGAAATTGTAAATCAGACCAGTTCTACTTAAATCAATCCAAATAATTTTAGCAAGTGTAGAAACACGATGAGGATGATGTCAGAAGTGTAATATATTTGCCCTCCCTGGCTGAGGGGGAGCAGCACACATAAAACATGTGTAATAGATGGCTTGACAAAAATAAATACTAGACACAAATCATGTTAATTGAGTTCCTTAGTGCAGAGCAGCCTTTCTGGCAGACACATTGATAAAATTTATCTGTAATCATGAGGACCCCAGGCAATCCCTAAGTGCTCTGTACATTTTGTCACTGTGTTTTACATTAGTATCAGCTGGAACTCCAGTCACTTTAGTGCACAAAATGCAGTATTTCTGTATTTAGAGTAATGTAATCACCATCTATTCAAATAGCTTTCATTGAAACTTCTCCAGCCCTTTCTCTGGACTGAAATATAGAATTGAGTACCATAGTTCATGATAAAATTATTTCAGTTAGAGGTGTTTATAATTTACAAAAGCTGTTTATCTTTCAACTTGTGTATGTTTTGTTCCAGGGCTATACATATCACTGATTATACCAGCATTCATGCACAGTCACAAATAAGCAAGACAGTAAATGTTCTCATTCGTATCAATACCCACAACCACAGAAAAGGCTGTGAAAGGTGTCAGCTGCATCTGGATGGATTTAAGACTCCAACAGAAACTGAATTTTCTGTGCATTTTAATTCTCATTTTCACTCAGGTGTTTTACTGGTAGCTTATAATGCTAAAGTAGGCATGCCAACATTAGAAGGATTTACATCTCCTTTGATTTTCATAACATGCTGGTAATATATAGATCATGTCATATGAGGAAAACTGAGAAAAAATACAAGGAAGACCACATCCTGTATATAACAAGAAATATCATTATTATAAATGAAATTAGATGAGGGGGCAATGGATACAGTATCAGTGAAATGTGGACTTCTATTAGATTTGACTTTGAGCCTTTAACCTGCCCAAGCCAAAGGGCATTTTTAAACATATGGGCAGGCATTAGCCATGAGGTGGAAGAACGCTTTTCTTGTACAGCACCACCATAAACATCAGGTTGACAGATCTATTTACTATCGTGCCCAAAGGGGAAATGAGTTTCTTCTGCTTTGACTAACTTCAGATGGGCTGATTTCAGCCCTCAGTTTATGTAGTCATAACTCTGCTGAAGGAAATACGACTGCATAAATGTACCTTGAGGACAGACCACAGATCATCATAAAAAATGACCTGGTGAGATCACCTGGTCTGCAGAGCCACTCAGGGCAGCCAAAAGCACACACAGAGCCCTCTTCCTCACAGCCTTCAAGACAAGACTGCCCCTCTAAGGAAAGAGTCCCTGCAGTAAGAAACTGCTTTCTGTTTTTATTGCCATTTTGTTTTCCTTTCCTGTATGACAGGTCTGTGGCTTTTTTCCTAAGTCCTGGTTATGTACAGTCCAACATGTTCTTGCTACTGCTGCTTTGTCTCTGAACACAACAGGTCTAGCCCAGAGACAGGGCTCGCCTTGCCTCTTCATAGGGCTGATCCTATGGTCCTGGGAAGGCAGCACACTGTTTGTACAGCAATCCCTTGCATACAAGTCCATGTAACTGATGAACCAAAAATGTCTCTTTTTGTGTGGGAATCCATGTGGCAGATAGCCAAGTCACATTGCGGTTCTGAGAACACTTTCCTCTAATTTGTCTGTCCCAGGCAAGTGCCTGGTTTGCCCACAGAATGGACCCAGTCCTCCTGCCCCTTTCCGTTGTACGACGTGATTTCACAGGGTCTCACATCTCCACCCATGGGGGTTGCCAAGCCCCCTCTCCATACAGCACATGTCTGGCTGGAGGTGCACATCTGAGTGGAGCCCACACTGTGCTTGTAGCCATCAGAGGACATTCTGGCACCTCTGAGGGAAACTGAGTAGCTGTGGACATCCCAGGTGAGCATCCATCTAGCAAGAGACCAAAACAAATCCCATTCATATGCTTCTGCTGTGAACACAGTGTGCAGGGTTGGGCTTTAAGCCATGTTGTCAAGATACTTTTTTACAACATGGCCTGTAGATGTCAAGATTGTGGTCTCAGCAGGGCTCCTGAAAATAATTATCCAGCTCCAGCAGTGGGCTGCACCAGGGGCTCTGTGCTACTAAAGTAGTCATTGGAAGAACAAAGCTCCCTGATAATCTCTGCATGGAAAAGCAAGTGCTTCCCTCTGAGTTCAGGTCAAGGCCTGGGTAAGGAATTTTATAGGTGAACTGAGATGGGAAAACCCTCCAAAAAACTAAAGTGGGTATGCCCATAATTCTGTTGATTGCAGAAGAAAAAAATATGGCCTGGATAGGTAACCTCCTGGGAGAAAGGAGCAAAAGAACCAAGCAGACTCCTTCCTCTAGGAGGACTTCTGAATGAATTACCTAGAGTTATCTGTGTTGGACACTTCTTAATTTCCCCCAAACTCTCTTGTAGCTCTGTGCATTTTTACTCCAATTTACGTTCATGTTAAAGAATTTTTTGTAAAATCAAAGGGTCCTGTTTCTTTCCAGTCTTTCATAGAGAGGCAATTTTAAGCAATGTACAAATGTAAAAATATCAGGTTTAAATGCATTTCAAGGAATGATAGAATCAATCTTATAATCATTAACATTGGAAAAAAACCTCTAAGATCATTGAGTCCAACTGAAGCTTTATCTTACTTGAAAGAACATCTAATATTACCTTCCATACCTTTTCTTTTATTATCTAAAGATAATATCCTATGCAGTTATTAGGGGATAAATACTGAGCTGAATTAGGCACAATACATGGTATTGCTTCAATATGCATAGTGTATAGAGAAGATAAAGTGTTTTTTAATACAAAGAAGACTAAGAGCAAGAAGAGCTGATCACAAGAGGAATTATTGATGGATGAAATTTTTGAATTATTTGGTTTGTTGGTAACAGAGAGCTGGCTGCTGCTGCTGCTGCTAGAGCACTATTAGCCATAGTTAAATATGCAGATCTCTGTCTTGACTGTAACTTAAATAATATTGGTCCCAAGATTAGCCAGGAGCTGATATGATACATTTTGGTAGGTTGAAAGTTTTCTGTGTTGTCCTCAAATGTGAGCTTCTTTTCCAGCTGAGAAAATGTTGGAAATGTGGTTGAATACATCTTATCTTTTTATCTATGCTTTCAACTAAAAATGTCTAATGGTTTTCCATGGTAGTCCATTATTACACAGATATGAAAGGGGAGTAACCGATCATGGTTTTGTTAATATTTTCAAGATGGTGCTCAAACTACACAAAGAATATCTGAAAGTGTAAAAAGTTAACTAAGTTCAAGTGATTTGAACTTTCTCAGTGTCATCAATAGCTTTGGATAATGCAAGATGTTAACTTTGGAAGATGCCTCTCTAGCAGAAAAAAAAGATATTTTCTTCTAGCTGATCAAACTTCTCATATACAGCAAAGCAATTTGATTTTAAAAGCAGTTTAGCAGCACTTACAGATATTTTCTCAGTTCTGAGAGTTTTATAATTGCAGGAGAGATCTCACTTTTGCTAACTTTAGACACATGAAAATATGTAGGTATATCTTCTGATGATGGTTATCTCATAGAGTTGCATTAAAATGAATTTAAAATATCTTTTCTAGCTCTTAAAAAAACAACAAAATTCCTTCTTTATCTCTTTCATTGTTAGATAACGATTTTCAACTTGCACTTTAAAAATCTTAAATGATCACTTAGATGCATTTGACAAAGGGATTTTGTCGAAAGTTTAACATTTCTTTCACAATGTGTCACAAGATTTTTAAAATATGATGACATTAAAATTGAATGATGTAATGATGCATGTGCTGAAATTAACTGTCATGCATTTATGAGAGGTAAGTAACAAGACAGAATTGGTTGTTCCTCAGTAACAAGTACGGTTTTTATCTAAAACACTTCTTAGTGAACAAAAAAAAAAAGGTTTTTGTCACATACCCAAATACTTGACTTTACACTTTAGTTTTAATCTCAGTCTGACTAAGATATTTTCTCTAAAAAAACCACTGACTTTGAGGGCACTATAAGTTCTCCTGAGTGACTTCAATCTGATAGAAAGCTGCATACGACATATTTTCATAAGACTTCTTATATACTGGGAGTCTAAGCACAGCAGCTTAGCTTTAACATGTTTCAGGAGTCTTTTATTAAGAAGTAGGCTAAACGCTCCTCCTTTCATGATCTTAAGCCCCATTCCTACTTGAGATGCAGAGAAAATGCTGAATATTTTTCACAAGTGAACCTGTTAAAAACTGAATTGTGTAAGGCTTCAAATTAAAGTAATTTCAGTCTTTCTGAGGAGAATTGCATTATCTGATTTCAAGACATGCAGGATACATTAAAATGTCTTAAAACATGTTATTGTCAATAATAACAAAGTAAATGGTGCCCTGGAGCTCAGTAAGTTGATTGGCTACTGGAGACATTTGAATGAATGCTTGAATCCACAATTAAAAGGAAAATCTCTCCCCCGTAAAATATCCCATAGCAGTCATATCTCACTTACAAGAGGTGACCGCCTGTGCCATGAAGGACCTGCACTCATCCACCCTCCCAGTGAGCCCTGCCCCAAATGGACTCCCAGGTGTCTTGCCCCACTTTGGCTCCCTTCCCCTCTCCTGACTCCTGACCCCAAAATCTCCTAATTCCTGCTGTCTGCTTCCTTTCATGGCAGTTTCTCAGCAAAAGCATTAAAGGAGGTTGGAGGAGGAGTTGGTTGAACCTCTTTGGCAGGATGTGGGTGACCCAAAGCCACCGGATGCTGATGTGGGACCTTGAAGTGGCTGGCAGGCGTGCTTGCTCGCCTCCTGTGCCGTGCTGCTCCCTGAGTTGCAGCGATTGAATTTCCTTATCACTGCCAGACCAGACCCTAAAATAAAAAGAGAAGTGAGGCTCTTTTAATGTGCTTAAGCAGTCCAGGGTGGCACTTGTTATGCAGGCAAGTGCTGCATGCAGTCAGCTTCTGGCCTGGGTGAGCATGTTTTTCTCACAGGGGAGAAAAAAAAAAAGTTGTCAGTAAAATGTTATTTCTAAACAAAGCTTGGCAGGGGATTCAGGATAAGGTACAGTGCTGCACTTAATCTTTTTTCCAAAAGAGCGGATTTGAAGTTAATGACCCCTGAAGCACATTTATTTGCTTTGTGGTAAAAACCAAAACATCCTTCTTTTTTTTCTTTATTTGGGGACAAGAAGGAAGGTTTGCAGCACCAATTACTTCTACTTTGCTACTTGAAAGACAATTCTGTGTTTCATAGGAGAGTATTTGCAAGATATTCCTGACTTAGGGAACTTTGGGACTGCAGGGGCAGGAAGTAACTATTGCAGATATTTTAGTAGAGTCTGTGGGTTGTTGGCATTGCTGCAAGCTCAGGTCTGTCTAGAGACAAGGGCTGTGCAGTTTTCAGTATGACTTTGTCTTGATGTTGACATGTGACCTGCCTGACGAAGCCAAAGCATGATAAGACTCGCAACATGATTTAGCAGTGCAGGAAGAGGGAAAACAATGATTGTTTTTGAGAGTGTCAGGAAAAGAAATCCCATTCCACTCAACTATTTTTTTAATTGTTTTCCAGAGTAATGCAATCTTAAAAAAAAAAAAAAAAAAAAAAAAAAAAGAGAGAACTTGTTCTCAGTGTGAATTTTTCCTGTGGGTAATGATCTGGACAAGCATAAAACTGTAGCAGTAGTTCCCACCATTTCCAAGCCATGTTTGCCATTCCTGGATTTCTGCCAAACTTATCAACTTGCCTTCAAGTGGAAGAACTGTGGTAGATCAGACTTCTATAGCCCTGTCACTCCCAGCAGCAGTCACGCTGCAAACACAACTGTTTTGGCAACTACTCAGATACTTTTTACTGATATACAGTTGCTGAGACATAGCTGAAAGCTGGGCCTCCAGTCTTTGCATCTGTCAGGGTGATTTAAAAATATACATAGTCAGAACCATGAACACTGAATTATGGGTACTTACAGAACCCAGTGAGTAGTCAGAACAAAACTTTTATGTCTCTGTGTGCTGACAGATCTTGTCACTCAATGATCTTGGAGTGCACTGATGAAGTATTTTGAAGCTTCTGCAGTAATACACTCCACTACAGTTCAGTGACATCTTGCTAATATGTGTCTGAACACAAAGCTTAGTTTTTCTACGCAGCACTGGTCATACTTGTTGCCAGCTGAACTCTTTGGGCTCATGACCCCAAGAGGGATGGGCAACATCTGCAAGAAAAAGCATTTGACAAAGACTAAGTCAGCTCAGCCACGGTGTTATACTACAAACAGGTCATAAGAGTGTGTGTCTATATGTATGTATGTCTGTCTAATGAGAGATATCTATAACTGCCAAAAGCATTGGAAGATAACAGCAGGTATTTCACAACCTATACAGCTGAACTCTGTAAGCATTTCCTCTGCCAAAAAACAGTATCATTTTAGGGCAAAAGAAAAGCAGTTTGGAAAAATGTATGTTCCACCCCAGCATTCAGTTCAGTTCTATCAGTGGTATGTGACTCCCCCATGTGCCTTCTATTCTGCTCATTCAATGAGGCTGCCCAAATAAAATGGTGCACACATCTTATATCATCTGAAATGTGAAACGGCCTTGGAAAAGCAAAGAAAAGTTGCCTTTATACAACCTCCCTATTGGCCTTTTCCCAGCTCCGGCAGTCCATACAAACTCCCTTGCAGAGGAGTGTGTGTCATGGACTTCATATGCAGGGCAAAGCCAGGTTCCCATTGCTCTCAAAACAAAACATTGTTCTTGTCTCAGTGTTGGATTCATAGCTCTTCAACAGACACAGAGCTTCCTATAAATCTTTGAAGTCATGATATGAAACATAATGCTGGCAGCAAAAGCCACGATGTGGGAAGCAGAAGTAAGGGACAGAGACACCCAGCTCTTCTGTTTAACAAATAGCTCACTTCCTATTAGCAGTAGAGTTACCTCCTGCAGGCGAAGCCATAAATCATACTGCCCAGCAGCCACCAAGTTGAGAAAGCCACCTCTGAATTTAGAAATTGAGTGTCAAGTTATACCACCTATTTCTCTCTGACTTATTCATTATGCTTGAATCTGTGGAATTTGTGGTGTTTTAGCCCAGCTCATAAAAATAATGTCCTGGATGATCAAAGGTGTACTTTGATCTGCAGACCTCTTTCTTTGTCTTGAGGCACCAGCTTCAAACAGCTCAAGGACATCTGCTAATGAGACTGAAATGAGTCTGCTGTGCTGAGCAGAGCTATGTGCATGACAACAAGCAACCCTCAAGCCAGTTTGTGCAGTAACATGTCGCTCAGTTTTTCACTTGTCCTAAACACAGTGAGGCCTCTCGGGTGTTGAAAGACATCTTATCTCCACCTGGCCTATCTGAAAAAGAACATTTTGTCTCAGGATTTCATAAAGTGTCTTCTGTTCAGTTCTGACTCAAAATTCCAGTTACTCTGATTGGAGATGAGTCTCCAGCAAATCTTGGAAAACCATCTTCCCTGGGGACAGACTCGCCTCAGACTATTCTCGTTCCCATGAAAGACCTTGGTAGCACTCAGGTAAAGATTTCTGCTGATTTTCAGCTTGGTCTGGTGGAGAAAGCTTGAACTTTGGCAAACCCTTAAGATAGACCAGGGTGTGCAGATGCTCTGGGAACTCTCTGTTTTAGCTGCTTCACTTGGTGTCCTGGTAGCCTGTTACATGGTGATGGGAAAGATATGGTCTATCTAGTAAGCATCCTGACATTGCCTGACAGGGATAACTAGGATTTGTAGATACCTTGATACGAGCCCTCCTTTGCATGTGAGTGCTTGCTGCTGAGCCTGATGCACACAAAGTGTGCTTGGACTAGGTGTGAGGAAGCACACCAGGTTTTTCTGGCTTGGCCAGCTCAACTAGAGTTCAGGTTTGCCAAAAACACACTGGGCTTTGCTGCAACTTGTCACAATCCCAGTGTCTGCCTGTGATGGCCTGAAGAGTACCTGGCCTGTTAAAGAGAGGGGGCTTGCTCTGTGAAAACGGTGAAGGAAAGAACCCAAACTATGTGAGATTCTCACAGTATTTAATGCTGCAAGTATTAATGAGACTTGTGGTGTAGCTGTGCAGGGCAAGAGCAGGGAGGTGGAGAGTTGCATGACCAGTAAGGTGCAACATTAATGAGTTTGAGAACTTGAATTAGGAAATAAGACCAAAACTCAGAAGAAAACAAGAAGTGGAATTCATTGTCTATAATTTGGTTTGGTTTTTTTTTGTTGTTGGTTTTGTTTGGTTGGGTTTTATTTATTTATTTATTTGTTTATTTATTTTGTGCACAGGCTAAAAAGAAATTGCCATCTGGGATCTCAGAGACTGAAATATCCCAAATATTCATATGGTGTTATGGAAGAGTATCCATGGCCAAGCATGTGGCCATCAGTGTGGCACATAGGGGCACATAGGTCACATAAAGAGGTGAATATCAGGGAAATTCCATATCAGCTGGAGTTCCCAAAGAGATCACAGTCAGGACAGTAAGTGGAAAAGTCAAGGTCAAAGTCCAGGTAAAAGGTCAAGATCAAACAGCACATCATTTTGATGCAGACACAGTTACAGACACTGAAGTGCACAGTAGAGAAACAACTACAGATTAGTACAGATCAGTACAGATCAGTCACGAAATCTGATGGGTTTCCAGTTACTTGCTCCCTCTGTCTAAGGTTTGCTGAGTACCAGTGAGTGGTGCTTTAGACACAAGGATGTGTAGTGTTTAGACACAAATATCTGTAGCATATTATCAGGTGTCTTTCACTAAGGTTTACATCACTTTCTGACTTTGCCCCCAAATGTTAGGGGTGCCACAGAGGAGAGAGTTTTGCTGTGAAGGAAAATTTGGAGTTAAGCCCAGGCTAAACACATGACTTGGATATGCAGAGTATTCCTGTTAGGTTTACAAGCAATTTATTTGACTCTTTCATGGATTAAATAAGGTGGTTTTGACCATCCAGTGCGGCAATCCATTAATTTAATCCTATTCATTTTGGTATGAGCATATCTGTATGCATGCAGTTACACTCCACTGAGCAGTGACTTGGTTGTGGTTTAAGCCCAGCCAACAGCTAAGCCCCACGTGGCTGCTCGCTCAGTCCCTCACCAGTGGGCCAGGGAGAGAATCAGAAGGGTAAAAGCTGGAAAAGACATGGATTGAGATAAAGAGCATTTAATGAGGAAAGCAAAAGCTGCACACAAAAGTAAAACCAAGCAAGGAATTAGTTCACTGCTCCCCCTGGGTGGGCAAGGTGTTCAGCCATCTTGAGGAGAGCAGAACCCCATAATGTGTAATGAGTACTTGGGAAGACAAGAACCATCATTCCAAATGTCCTCCACTTCCTCCTTCTTCCCCCACTTTATATACTGAGCATGATATTGTTGCATGGTCTGGGATCAACCTTTGGTCAGTTTGGGTCACCTGTCCTGGCTGTGTCTTCTCCCGTGTGCCCTGAGCCTCCTTGCCAGCATGGCAGTACAAAAAGTAGAAAAGGCCTTGGCTCTGTGTAACCTCTGCTTAGCAATAGCAAAAACATCTCTGTATTAACAACCCTGTGTTCAGCACAAATCCAAAACACAGCCTCTTACCAGCCACTGTGAAGAAAAGTATCTCTACCCCACCCCAAATCAGCACAGACTTGAACTCCTGCTGGATCCTGGTTACTTGAGTCACATTGGTCCACACACAGATGTCAAGTCCAAGACTGACTGCTGGAATGCAACAATTTAATGTTTGAGCAGTTAGATGGTATTGAGAAAGAGGTAAAAGGCCTGATGGATACAGGCAGGTTTTCTCTAATCACATATTCAATGCTTAGAGGGGAAATTGTCACAAAATTTGAGATACCTAAATATGATGAATAAAACAACATAGGAGCAGTTTATACACATACATACATATATAGACACATATACACAGAGGTCCTTAAGTTTTTGGGGATTTATATATGTGTACATATGTCTCTACATGTATATGTACGTATATGTACATACATTTGCTCTGCTGATGCAGTTAGGTGGGGGCTCATGAGCAAGCACAGCTACTACAACCCTTGCTGGATTGGGAAGGGCTGGTGGGGTGACCCGCAAAGGGTGTTGGACCTGTCTGGCCTGGTACTCCAATGGCACAATTTCAGCCCCATGTGAGAGTGAAATGACTCATTCTCTAAAAACATGCAAATCTTGACACTGAATAAATGGGAAATAAGGTTACCTAGGTCAAGCAGTGAGTACTTATGTTTACTTTGGATTTGTCTACATTTAATCAGATGACAGAGAAGTTTGTGGTATTCCCTAAACCACCACTGCCTTTATGCAGGGATGTGTCTTGGAAGAACAGCTGGAGCAGAGCGTTATTGTTTGGGGGTGCACAACAGATAAAGCCACCCTGACCATTTCATCTCTACACCCATAGAATTACATAATTTTAGCCAGAAATGAAATATTTTATGTTGGATTTTATTCTTCTTTCATATACATAATCCACTGGTAGACAGACTCTTCTAATCCTCTTGTCAGTGAGGGCTTTGTAGGGTTTATGTTCTCTAAGATGATATATCCTAGCAACATCAGAATTAAACTAGCTACAGTGAAAGAGGAAAGCTGCAGGAATGTCCAAGTTATTGGGTATTCACCATCATTTGATTAATACAGCTGCTTGCAGTGATGTTTCCAACAGCTCAGTGGCCCAAAGAGGTATCCTGACAGTGGCACAAAGTACAGGATATTTCTTACAATCACATTCTCAGAGCCCCAAAATCCTCTTTGATGTTATGCTTACTGGTAGAGGCACTGTAACATGGTTACACAGGTAGCTCTCAAACCTGGAGGGATGAAATGTGAGTACCTAATGCAGAGAAATGGCACTGCTTCTATGCCTCTAAAGGTAAGGAGGTACTTCACTCTCCCATGCTGATTGCTGGATGTCTCTTAGCTATTGAGCTCAAAAAAGAAGTTTTTACTTTAATAACAGCACTTTTCTCCGTTTTTTGTTTTTCTTGAGCTGGTTTTTTATTGATGGAAAATTGCCTGAAAAGGGAAAACCGGCGTCCCGCTACAAGAGCCATATCTGATATGATGCAGCAGCTGGGGCACCACTTTGATCTATAATATCCCTGGATTAGAGTCTGCATATGTTCCTGTGTGATACTGGAAGACATCAGTGAAGAATAAAAGGCATAAAAATCTCCCCCTTTTAAACAAACAAACAACAAGAAAATCCACCAGAGAAAGTTTCGTTTCACTCATGATGAAGGATCCCTGTTGGACTGCAGTTTGGATGGACAGTTCCCTTCCCAGTGCCTCTTAGCACTAGGCTGTATTTTGCCTTTATGTCCTGAACTTTTGTGAGGAAAACCTTTCATCCTACCACAAATGATTTAAATTTTCTTTCCCCCTCCAGCCCAAGCTTATTAATCTCACTCAATTTGCAAACAGACTGTGTAACTCAGCAGCCTTCTTTAATGCCAGCCCAGTTTTAGAGTGTCACACTTTCTGGTGTGACATGTGGTCCTGTTCACTGCCAACCCCCAGGTACCACTCTAAAAATCTGTGTCATACTGCCGGTCTCGTGTACATCCTTTCTTTTGGGTGTTGCCAGCCCACCCTCACGCCCAGGGCCGTGTAGGAGGAAGTTTCCTCTCCCTTACCCAAAGGGCTTCAATGTGCTCCAGTTTTCCCTCCAGTTCTGGCCATCCTCCCACTAATGCTGGTGATTCCACTGGTCTTTCTCCCACTGTCTTTCCTTCCCTGCTCCCTGACATTATTTTTAATTCACTTGCAGTCTTTAAAAATGATGCTGACATCAACTGGGTTGTGGCCAGGGCTGAGATAAGTCAGAAGCATCTGTCTGCTGGGAGGCAATAACTCCACTACCCATGAGCTGCTTTGAAGTTGATAATTAGGGTCAGTGAGTATCATGTCACACAACATCAGTTCCCTACTCCTTCCTAGCTCTGTGATTCCTCCCTAAATAAATTGGCTGTGCCCATGGTTGCCTTTAAGACACCACAAAATTCTGGAACTGGCTGACTTCTTCAGTATCCTCAAAAGGCTACATCAAGGAAGACACTCGTCCTCTAGTTGAACAAAAAGGGTTGCTTTGCTTCGTGGGGAAAAACTCATTTCAGCTGAAAAATAAAACAAAAGTTCAAACCATTGAAGAATGGTTACTTGCTTATCAAAAGATACTTCCCAGAGGTCTATAAGACATGCAGACTGAGTTTGCACAACATTCCCTGAACAAATGCTCCAATCTGATACCTTTGTATGGGGATTCTCAAGGACAGAACAAATTAAATTAAAAATAAATAGAAATACAAATAAAGTAATTTAAAGGAAAAGACCATATGACAAGTTCACCAGATTATTGTAATTCTACTTCAGCATATTATTAACTCCCAAATTGCAGAATACTAGGGATCTGTGCATACATTAATATAGTCAGGTCACACTTAGGGCGCATGAAAAGAATATACAATGGCATTTGGGTCAACAGCATATTAAAATGATTGCTGTAATCAGTCTGTTAATTACTTGCTCTTTATCAGAAAATTCTTACTAAATTTAGCTTGTTAATTTATTACTACCATGACAATATTTGGCATTTTGCCATTACTTGGAATTTGATTCTGGGAAAATCCGAGCTTTTAATAAAAAGATAATTTTAAAAGGCTTGAATCATTGCATGAGATGACATGAATATGCAAATTAAATAGGCCCTAAAGGCTCAGAAACCAGCAGGCAAATTGAAAGAACCTACCATTTATTAAAATAAAATAAAATTAAAAACTGAACAAAGAAAAACCTTTCATTATTTTCAAGGCATTTTCCTATTGCTCAAGGATCTGATAAATGTGGTTTAAAACCCTGATCCTGACATTGTTGCTAAACTCAAAGAACTTCTCAAAAGTAGAAACCTGCTGATGTACCCTTTAATTCATCTAAGCAATGTGTTTGTCCAGAAGTGTCCCAGCTCCTTGTGACTTCATTACGCTTTTCTCAATTCCTCCCCTCTTGCTCCCTTCTCTTTTCTGGTGGAGTTAGATGATGAGCGCTTGCAGCGCTCCTAAGCCCTTCCCATTTGCTTTGCACTTGCTCACTTGTTTCTACTGTTGTGTGGATTTCTCCCTAGGCTATAGCTGCAAAGAAACAGCCAGTTGCAGTATTATGCTAAGGCGGCCCGAAAGGGGAAGGCATGTCACCAGCCCAGAGACCCAGGGGAGCTGCTGTGGCATTGCAGCAATCCCCGGTGCCTTCACCAGCTTCTCCTTCCCTGCTACAGCAGATGACTCATCCTTTCCTTCGGCTCTTTGCACTATTACGTGCCCGCTGGGCCCCAGGGGCAGGTGGGCAGCCCACTCCTGGCCTCATCAGGCTGCTGGAGGGGTTTGGAGTGTCAGGGAGAAGGGCTAGGGCATTGAAGACCCCTTGCAGGAGGCACTGGGGCAGCTGTCTTTCTCATGCTGCCGTTTCTGCATCTGCGCTTGTTACAGTTTACATCACGTCTCTACCTGCACAGCCATGGCTGTTTTCCCGTGCCCAGCCCCTTGCCCCTCCAGCTGGAGGTGCCATCTCCCTGTCTCCTAAGCTTTCATGGCCGATTCCTGTTCGATGACAGTGCTAAAGGCAGATGCCTAGATGGATAGAAGGATATTTTTAGGCAACTAATACAACACTCTTGTAAATATTTGTCTTAACTTTCTAAAGGAGTGACTTTGGCCATATCAAAGTCTCTTTCTATAACCTGTCAAACTGCTCTGGCAAAAAGATATTTGGAGAGGTAGGAAGAGGTGCTGGCTCTATGTGACAAGCTCTCTCACCCTCAGTGCTGCTGGAATTATGATTTGATAGATGCTGTGATTCTAATTGCTATGACACTGGCTCCTTAAAGTCTTTGTTGCAAGTTTTATAGCAGTGCTCCTGCCAGCATATGCTTATCACCAGAATGTTGCTTTCCTCTGATATTCTGTCTCTCAAAGGAGGGCAAGAATGTCCTGCTGTGAGTGGGAGCAGGCATGAAAAGCCCCAGATTACTTCCTGAAATGAGGTTTGAAGACAAAAACAGATCTGACTACTCATTATGGTGGAGATTTCCACAACTATGCACACAGAGGGTGCTGTGTAAGGCCCAGTAGTCTTAAGGCGATGCTGTTTAAAAGCACATCCCAACTGCTCCAGACAAAGTCTTCAGTTCAAATAAATTGCACTAATGCAGTGATCAACAATAAGGGCATTTGGAAATGCATGTTCATCTTCTAGTCATATAGAAGTCCAATGCTCTTTCAATTTCAGCACTTGAAAAGCATCCGAATTACTCCCTGAAATAGCCAGTGAGGGACACTGGAGATCTAAAAAAAAAAAGACATTTGATAAATGCTTCCATGCTCATTACCCAACAAGGCAAAAATTGCTTTATCATCTCTACAAACCTCTGCCTGAGATGAACTGTTCTATTCTGCTCCTGTGCCTGCAGCTCAGCCCCACACTGTCTCTCTGCTGCAGCTGCCAGCACTGAGCAATCCCTCCTGTTTAACCCAGGCATGGAAGACTTTCTATATTTCTACTCTAGTTCACCTGTAGTGTGCTAGTTTTTCTATCCCATGTCAGGCTTAGCCAATGATCCCCACATCAGGAGAAACCTCCCTTCAGTGGTGGGAAGTTTTCTGCCTGGGTATTGGGCAGAGTACTTTGAAATCTCTGGGAGTTTAAGGCACCAACCAACTACAGTGTTATTTTCTAACTCAAATGCATGAAAGGAACTAAAATATCATCTCTCTCTGCACTGCAGATCTATTTAATATTCCTCCCTTATCTGCAAGCAGAAGTTCTACTGACATTAACTGGAGCTTTATATTCAAAATACAGTAAATAGCAAAGTCTTCAATGCAAGCAGAATAGATAAAGATGTATCAAACATGAGAGGAAAAACTTGAATGCTGGGCACCCAGTATCAGGGGTCACCACTGAAAAATTTGAATGTGATATTTCTATGCATTGTTTCTTTCCTAGGGTTTTGCAGTGCCATATGGATAAATTCATTTAAGTTAATTTGGATGTCTTGTTCATCCAGACATAACAGAGCATCACATAATGGCTTGTGAATAGACACATGAGCTTATCCTAATAGAAGGTCCCCATAGATGAATGCAAGCCTGACACTCAAAAGACCAGCCTGTGTGATTTTGCCTGCATTGACCCAAGGTCGAGTCAAATACGCATATATGTGAGGAAGGATGTCAGGTCATGTTAGCGTGCATCATGCACCGCAGCACACAACCAGGATGACTGTTGTGTGTAAAAATAGGAGGAAAACATGAATGTGCTTGTAAGCAAGTGAATCAGGAGCTGTGAGGGGGGGTGGGGAAAAAAGCCAGTGTATCATGTAGGGACTGCTTTGGAGACCTGTAGCTCCTCTGGAGGAGGGTCTTTGAGGCACTGTTGGCTTCCTGGAGACTGTGGAGCACATCTGATATGTTGAAACAAACTCCTCTGCACAAAATGCAGATGGGCTGTGTGTGAGTCTTAGCAAAATATGATAAGAGGTGTTCTGGTATGCTCATCAGCAGGAACACAAAAACCCCTCCCTTAAATAGCAATCCTGGCCTCCTCTCTCACCCCTAGCTGGAAGGAGCATATATGCTCGGTAGGCTGAGAAGGAATTATGTTTACTGTCGTAACAGATTGCCACAGAGTCATTTGTTTTCCCTGTTCACCAACTTTCAGACTTCACCCTTGAAATCCAGCAGCCATTCCTGTCAGGCGACAAGATGGAGAACCACCACCTCATTGTACAGAGGCAGCCTGCACATACTGGAGCTATTTTTGAGATGTCATGCCCTTTCCTGGGATGGAGAAATCATGGTAATGCATCTCCAGCCATTTTCAATGCATGTTTCACTCTGATTAAATGGGTAATTTTTAGCTCCATCCTTTTGGTGAAGGACCTACACTGTGATTCCTGTGGGATGATACCTGCAGAGCTGATCTTTTCTGACAAATGAGCAGTGCTGCAGTCACGCTGGGTTTTCCCCAAGAAAATTGCCTGGAAACCTTCCAGTATCTCTTAATCCTACCTTCTACCCCAGCAGCCAGTACAGCCCTATTTTGATCAAGTTCTGCAGCTATGGGGCAACAATGATGTGCTTGGGGTGCTTGTGTTCTTGTCCAGGAAATCCCATGATTGCTAACAAGTCCATCCTGCTTTATTTAAAAAAAAAAAAAAAAAAAAAAAAAAAAAAAAAAAAAAAGAAAAAGAGAGAAGAGAGAGAGACAGACAACCTTTCTTTTTCTCTGTTAGTTTCATAAGATTGCTCCCATGCCCCCAGGGTGAAGAACCTTTTTTTCTGGGATAAGAAGGTATGCAAGGATGTTCTTTAGAGGGACATGAAGAGTCAGAGTTTCCCTAACCTGACCAGTCTGGTTCAGCCTGGGCTAGATAAATGTTTGCTTTGAAATGGGTTGGAAAGTCATGGAAAAATCCCACTTTCTACAGGTAAAACTCCATCAGCTTCTGATGAAGTTTTGCTTAAATGTAGCCACCAGGGTATGGCCCAAAGAAGATGAAAGAAATGCAAAGGAATTGCATAGCAGTGGTGAGACCCAGAGTGGCTGTCTCTATCCTGTGACAGACAGATGCAGCCTCTGCCCAGCAGGATGTGAGGATCCAGTTTGCTGACCCATGTGACAGATCGTGCTACAGCACCTGCTGTGATTATTGAGCTTCTGATGGGAATGTAACAAAACTGGAAGAGCCAGATCAAAATCTGCCAGCATCAGGGAGCTATGAGCCTCTAGGAGCATGCAGCACAGGAGGGAGTGTACAGTTGATGGAGGATAAGGGCAGGGGGAGCAGGGAGCCTTTATTTCAGTGACTACCCTAAGGGCAGCCATGGCCTCTATGATGCTCAAAGTGTCAGCTCTGAGCTGCACAAGCTCAGGACAACTGCATGGAGGTGTTTGCTGTGGCAAAGGACTGACGGGGTGTTCAAGACCCTGGAATCATCCCACTAAGTCAGCGCCCTGCCCCTGTGGCATGGAGCATGTCTGGAAGGCTGGCTCTGAAAAGTTTCTGGGGAGGACCATATCCCCCACCCCTTGCCACCAGAAAGCTGAGCTCTCTGAGTATGTACAAGCCACACATCATTGCCTCAGTGAAGACCTCAGCTTTTCCTATCATTTAACAGTTACTTCTGTAAAAGGCACCTTTTCTGCCTGATCCAAGACCACACAGTGCCAGTGCTCACTGGAGGAGAAGTGAAAATGTTCAAATAGCTCTGGGGATTATTTAGTATCAAACATCTTTATCTCCTTCTCAGGAAAGGCCCTTTCCACAGCTTTCCACCACCCTGCTCTCTTCCTTGGCTAGCTCTGGTGGGGGAAGAAGTGCTGTTCCCCAAGATTTGCCTTGAGGAGGGAAAACAGAAACCCACTGGAAACCCAAAGAAATCTTCCTCCCTGACCTGTCATTTTTGGTCCTCACTACTCCTCCTTCATCATCTCATTTGGGAAGAAGGAGAGGAGCTGAAAACACCTCTTAGATGCTTTCCTCAGCTTGCAAGGAGGAACACATTGGTTGCTCTCTTCTCCTTTCACCTCTGGAGTAAAGAGTGCAAAGCCCCAAGAACTGTGGGTATGAGCTGGGTGGTACAAGATTGACAGGATGTAGGGTTCTTCTTGGGGTAAAAATATTGCAGAGTTGCTGGGTGTGTGAGTGCCCCCACAGGGGCTGGGGCTTGGGAAGGGTTTGTAGATCACAGCAGATCTTGAGACAAGTGTATCAAGTGACAGGAAAATCAGGCTCTTTTTGGGCTTTGTGAATTCTCTACTGGGCTCTTAAAATTAATTAGCAGGTAAAGAGTAAACCAAAATAGGGACAGCAGTATACCAAGCCCTTAATATATGTGCACACATGCATTTTTTCCAAGCCATTTTAGGAACAGCCTGGCAGTGCCTGGGTCTTCAAACCCATCTCATCTCATCTCATCTCATCTCATCTCATCTCATCTCATCTCATCTCATCTCATCTCATCTCATCTCATCTCTCCTCTCATTTCTCATTTACAAGTGACCCTGAATAAATGTGTTGAACCAAACCTAACAGGCAAAGACAAGACATTTACTTGCAATTTCATCAATACACTTCTCAAAATAGGCAATATAAAGGCGAGATGGGGGGCATAATCTGGGAAGCGGGTAATAACAGACCCCCTTGAAAGATGAAAACCAGGTTGGGAGCAACTGTTGAAAACACAGCTGGTTCTCACTAGACATCAGTAGGTGCTGAAGAGGCAGAATCCAGCAAGATAAAAAACTGTGGATGATGAAGTGATGTAGGACTACAAGAATGGTGAAGTGGGATAGGTGGAAGCTATCAATAAATACTTGGACCTTTCTAGTGGGCAGCAGGTATAAGGAAGCTGTTTCAAGATGTATTCCATGTTCTTTCTCTGGTCAATATTGTTTCCTATATGCAAGCAAGGAAAATGTGAAGCTCTGGCTACCCTGCTAGGCAGAGCTAAAGGCATGGTGAGAGACAGAGAGAGAGAATTGGGACGAAGCAGATGGTACCATATAAAATTATATCATCTGTGTCTTAGAAATGTCTTATTTTCTCCTTTGCTTATAGAGATGCCATTTCAGATATAGACATCTCTCCATAAAGATGTCAGGTTAGATGGCATTGATTTGTCCCCGGTGTGTCGCACATTCCCAGGGGTAGAGGCCCTAGTTTTGCAACAAAGAGCAATCAAAAGCTTCAGTCTTGCTTTTGGTGTAAACAGAGACTTCTGTCTGCTTCTGTGTCCCTGCCATCTCTCGACAGATGGTTTGTTTGCTTGTACATTCACTCCCAATCAATCCTCTTTCAGATGAAGTGTATCAGGCTTTAATAGTCAAAGAGTATTTATGATATTTTTTAAGGTACTGAAGGTACTTTTCTCTGAACTGTTAGAGAACAATCTTATAGGCAGTTTATCTGTCTGGCATATGCACCAGGCTGAGAAAGTGGAGAGCAAGTGCAGTGATGAGAATGGTCACTCGGGGTCCAATTCAGTGAAGGACCTGAAGTACTCTGCCAGGTTTTAAAGAAATCAGCATCTCATTACATTTAATATTAGAGGGTAAAGAAGTAATGATGAGCAATGTAGGATGTCAGAAAGGCAGCTTTCAGTGGTTCAGCTGGGACATGATCTATTGTAGCCAACAGATCCCTCTGCCTACAATAATTTTAGATCCAGTTTGGTATGGTAGTGTAAATTCATGGAGATCAGTGGAGCTCACTTAGTGGAAGTGAAGGGAGGCCTTTAAGTTTCTATATTTGGGTAGTCCATTTCATAGAGGCATAATGATATCATGGCACATTCTCACTTTGTATGTGTTAGTGGAGCAGACAATGGTACATTACTACAGCAGCCTGCAAAATTTAGGTGTGAACCCTTGATTCAGCAGCTTCAGCTGTGACTGAAATTGTTTCAACATGGGCTTATAATGATTTAATATGCAGATCAGTACATCTCAGCTTGTTGAATTAACTTGTGGTTGGCTTAAAGAGGCAGGGCAAAGGGCAAGGAAAAGGCAAAATTATCTGTCATACCACAACATTCTTCACTGAACCATCACTTTAAACCAATATATAGATACCGTTTTTCAGTCCTGTTTCCATTTCTTTCTCAGAAAAGACCTAATAATGAGTCCAAATATTTTGATCCAGTTACAGTTCAAGTATCTCAGTTCTGAGTCTTTATTGCTATGGAATATATATATATAATATAAACATATTACAACATATATATATATATATATATATATATATATATATATATATATATATATGTATGCAAAATGTACAGTGCAAGGAATATCCTCTTTTTGCCAGTGCCAAGGAACTGCCAAAGGAGCCACCTTTGATTTCCCAACTAATCATTGCCTACAGGGGATAACCTGCTGCTGGAGGTGATCTTGGTGCTTGGAGCTGAGAACATGCTGGAGCCTGGCAACAAATCTCCTGGAGGGAGATCCCTGAGGCTGCAGTGTAGCCATGACACCAGGCATCACTGCTCACCCCCTCCAACCCACTGTGCATTGTGGGAGCTCCTGCAGGGATACTCCTGCCACAGGCACAAGGCCCTGGGGGAAAGCTGGAGCTGCTGGCTGGCAGCAGCTCTCTTGTGTGCTTGTAAACCTACTGGAGTTCAGAAATGTTTCAATAAAACAAAGCAACTGGTTCTCTTTTGTTACTTACTGCATTAAAAAAAAAAAAAACAAAAAACAGCGAAGGGTGAACAAATTTCAGAAAGCCTTTCAAGGTCTGTCTTAGGCATCCTTGCTTCAAGGGAGGTGATGCTTCCTCCTATGTGCTAGCAAATGTATGCAGGGCAGTGTTCAGGCAGAGGCAGTCTTTAGCCAAACCTCAGCCAACTGAAGCTATTCTAAGGAGGGTCATTTCTGTTTGAAAATAAAATCTGGAATTTCCTTGAGAAATTGATGCCAAAGAGAAAATTAAGGATTAGATACACTTGAGGTGATGGTCAGGAATACAAATAGGTTACAAAGGGCTAAGATGAAATACACAAGAAATTTCCTTATGGCACAAGTGTGCACTGCAAACCAAGAAAATTCAGAATAAAGAATAAACTTACCAGAAAACAACCTAAACAAAATATGGTGCCATATGGAAACTTACAGCAAAGGCACATAATTAATCTTACCTCTGTCCTTGCAGTGGGACTTGGCACTCCCTGTGCTTATGAATTATAAATGAAGCAATGTTTGCTACAGATCAATGCCTTTAGTCCAAGAAATATCAAATTAGTTGTTAATCAAAACAGACTGTTCCTCTCCTTCTTTGTGTCCTGTATATATATAATGCAGTTATAATGTATATATATATATAAGGCAGTTTAACCACTCATTTGGAGATTTTAATGTGCTATTAAAATCCAGATAAAAAAAATTCTAAACTCTGAAGATAAAATTAATCTGTTAGAGGAGCTACTAGGTATTCCAGCCAGCAGTGCTGATCCCTCATGTGGCATTGACATTTGTGTGGAAGTGTTAAGCCAGCAGCTGCCCTCTCATCCAGCTTGCTAGGTCTATGTTCTTCCCTAAAAAAATTTTCCTATCTTCTCATTCAGTCCAAACATCCAGTCTAACTTCCTCACCTCAAAAACAAAAAGTAAAAAAATCACAAACTATAAAATCCAATACATTTCCCTGAATGGCTCACTGCATGGCTGCATAGATAACTCTGGGGGGAAGGCAGAATAAATAGGACTTAGTGAGCTGTCACTGACACTGTGTGGAGCTGCTCTTCGAGTCACTCTGTCATTGTAATGGCTCTTTTCAGCACTGCAGCTAAAAGCAAACATTAGAGGCTTTTAAGGCTGGAAAGTTACCAGAACACTCCTGTCCCCTGGTGATGTTTGCTGTGACTTGTAGTAAATACAGGAGCAGATCATATCGTGCTATGTCTCCCTAAGGGTTGGTTTGATTCTCTTCCTCCTCATGAGCTATCAAATGAGCCTTGAGAAGCTGCAGATGAGAAATAGTTGCTGTAAAGCTGAAGATGGACAGGCCCTTTCTTCCCAAGAACACCTTACTTGCTTCTCAGTCCTGTTGCTCTTGCCTCGAGAGCTGTCCTGAGCACCCTAATCCCCAGGGGATAAAATGTGCACCGTGGTTCACGCTCAGCTCTGCAGAGGGCAGAGTCTCCTGTTTTCCTTACAGCTGACCTCCCTTACAGCACTCCAAAGGTAATAAAACACCAATCTGTTGCCACGTTTTGGAGACATGCAAAGCTGGCATAGGTATTGATGTAAGAAAGAGAAGGATTTAGAGAGCTATATGAAACTGCAAGGTGTAGGAAGGCAGAAGGACTTGAAAGCAGCTCTGGTCCTTTCTGGCATTACTGAATTCATGTGGTGTCTGGCAAATTCTCCACAGATACATTGTATTGTAGTGGAATCTCACCAAAATTCTACTTCTTAACTAAGCCCTTTAGTTCTCTTTAAATTTATAACTTCCTTCCTTAAAGCTTGCATCTGATCCTGGTGCAGAGGTATTTTATGTATATTTATATTTGCTACACTTAAGATTTCAATGATCAATGAACTACAGAGACCATTTCTTCTGGAATGCCTTTAGCTTATATTTTAAGCTAATATTTTTATTCAATATGGAGATCATCACAAAAAGCAAGTTTATGGATGTCTTGGACCTTGAAAATTTTGCTGTATGAAAATAAACCTTTCATGACCTTTTCCCATACTACTGACTGCTATGCAAAAAAAAAAAAAAGGTAATTAAATTCTTTATTAGGGAAGGTTATTGAACCACAGTTGTCTTTTGTATAGAGAGGAATATGGAAATGATGTTCTGGGTCTCAAAGCTGGAAGCAATATTGTTGATTCTGGCCAACAGCAGCATGAACATTATTGCTTCTGTCTATTTCTTGCTTGTGCTAGCCCACAGCCTCCACTGGAGGCAAACAAAAATTGGGTATTTTTCTCAAAGCATCTGACACCTTTTAATTTAAGGAAATTTTTATCAGCAGCAATGTGTAAAGAAGAGTCCAGTCAGTCACATCTTACAATTTTGCAATAACAGCACTCATTAAACATATATATATACATATATATATATATATATATATATATATATATCCAAGCATTCAAAAGATGAGAGATGACTGCTTTTAAATTGACAAACTTCTGCCATAGTTTTCAAATTCCAATGCATTCAGCTATATTGAAGCATGAATATAACCCAGCTTTTGCAAGGTACTGAATGTTGGAACACCTATTTCTATTACATCTTTTAAGATGCCTTGTTGGAAATAAACAGGCTGAGTCATTTTCATTGAGGAATTAAATGCTCTTGTTCCTGTGTTAGTTAAAAAGTAACAAAAGATTATCAGTACCCAGGCTCACATTTCTATTGTTCTGAATCTATCTTATTCACAACCTACATTACTGTTAAAAGGCCCAGACAGTGGAATTATATATTATGAAAATAGAAGTGTTAAGCATTGTTTCCATGTGTTTTGGCAGTAATGACTCAGAGCTAAACTGGTGTCTCTAAACGTCTCCCTCCTGTATGTTACAAACCATGCCCTGCAGTTCTATTGTGTTAAAAGCCTGCCTCTCTGGCCTCTCTTTTCTGCAGGAGGTGTTCAGCTCACAGATGTCCACGCTGCTGGCACAGGTGGGATGTCACCTGCCTTGGGAGTTCTGAAGGTGGAAATGCAGTGAGAAAGGAGTTGTCATTGCAGGGAGGGATGTTGTGGACTCTCACATCTTTGTGTCACTGTGGATGCACAGCACCTGACACTTGGGTTGTCTTGCAATCCAGGTAAGCAGCAGCTCTGCAGGGGTCTGATCTGTAGAGACGTGGTCAGCAAAACTGAGTATCACCACAGTTAGTATTTTTTTTTTTTTTTCAGACTAGACACTTGACCTTTGGTAATAGCTGCAGATTGAATGGTCTCCTAAAGTTTTACCTAAAAATAATTGCACTGGGACTAGATAAAGCACAAATCTCTTTGAACTAGCATTGCACAGTCTACTTAAAGGTTCTTATTTTTAGAGTCAAAGTGCACTGAGATTCTTAGTGCAACAGATTAGATCCTGAGCATAATTACTGTATGATTTAGCTTTCATCATCTTGAAAGCTATGACCCACTTTCAAAGCATATGCCTGTGCTGCATTCAGAGCCATAAGTGCAATGCAGATGCACTGAACTGACCTTGAACAGAAGTGCTGAAGTGCCAAAAACAGCTGAGGTGCCTGCAATCACCCGGCTACAGCAGCAGCCATCGTAGGCCAAATGATCTTGATCCTTGGGTGGGTCTGAACTGCAAATTTGCTTGCCATGCTCCTTTCTTTTCTTTTCCATGGAAAAGATTTTGGTTTTTGACTAATCAACACTCTCATGAGAGGTTTGTTCCCAAACATTCCTGAAGCTGAACAGTCTCAAACATTGTCATTCAATGTGGAAATACAGTGTCAGGATGCCACTAACTGCCTATGCTTTAAGGGAAGATGGGTGCTACAACCTTAGGGTAGGACATTCTAGACTTGGATTCTGCCACTTATTCTGCATCTTTGGGCAAGTAATTTCCGGTCAGAGGGAACAAAATACAGAAATGATTGCCTAATTCCTGCTTAAGGCCTCCTAATGCAATATCTTGGTCTTGATCTTCCAGATTCCTGTCTATTAAATGAGACTTCCCAACCTCACTGTGTTGCTATCAAGAACTCATGTATTATGGTGTGAAGCAAATGGCAAAAGGTAGCTGAATTTCTAAGATAGACAAAGATAGTAACCAAAATGAGGACAAGAGTAACCTAAGTCTGCGCCACATGAGGTGAAGGCTGCACTTGGCCATGCCTGGTGCAATTCTCAGTTGGAGGAAGGATCCCAGCTCTGATGCACTTGAGCACACAAGAGAACTGTACCAGTGCACATCTGCTGTCTTAATGCTCTTATTATGGACCACAGAAAGGGGACTTTCCATCCCTTCTCTTCTCACTGCTGTCTGTCCACCTGAGTAATTAATACAAATCTTAGGGTACAATGCACTGTCCCAAGCTGACAATTTCTTCAAGTTTCTCTTATCTCCTATTTTCTGTTTATCTTTTTGTTCATAACTTTAACATAGTATTCTTATTGTTATTTGTTTTCTTATATGCAGTCAAAATAGATTCTTGGTTACTATAGTGGAGAGGGACACAAACTCAGCTAATAGCTTTACTTCCCTTAGTTTTCTAACTTTTTGCTCTTTCCCCACAACTTCTCTCCCCTCTGCCCCTCAGTATTTTTTAACCAGTAGATCCAATTTCATAACACACTATTTGTTATTATAAAGCTGCCTCCAAAATCTCAAGTTGTAGCCATCTCAGCAGTTGGTTTGCACTTTCTTGGTGGTATTAGCTCTCATTGATTCCCCAGAGGTTTCAGTCAAATGTTCATGTAATTGCAGTGAAGAACAGTATTTCAAATTCTTCACATACTTAATGAAGATTTTATAGGAAATCTAAAAATAAAAATATTTGTATTAATGGTGGCACCATCTATTATTTGTCCAATGCTTTCCATGATGAGCTCCTGTTCCTTATGTTTACAACTTTGCCAAATGGTAACAATAGGGAATAAAAGCTTCCCTGCTGGGCATCTGCTCATTTAGCTGAAATTTAAGTGCATACATAAAACAGTTCAGTCCCTTCCAAGAATGTGGCTAGAAAATATGTGTTATTTTATGATGCTAATTTCTGTCTTTCATTTGGAAACTCCAGTGGGTCCCTATGCTTATAGGAGGGACATGAAACTAACTGTAGATGACTTTTGTATACTTAGTATCTCCAGAAAAATGAACCCAAATATGGCCAAGTTGTAGACTTTTTAGGGCAGAAAAAATGCAGCTAGCACGCTTCATAAATCTCTGCTGCAGCTGTTTGCTAAATACCTTGAAAAGTCTATCTGAGCTGGACACCATTCCTTCTGGAGTGTGTAATTGCAGCTCTGGGCTGTCATGGCCTTGGGTTCTGTTTTTCCTGGCCTCTTAATGTCCCTCTTTTTCTGGCAGGTGGTAGTAAGGAGAGATAAGTTTGGTTTAAATATAGGAAAAATCAGAGCTAGAACTTGGACAAGGATATTTTGGACAAGGATAGAGCAAAGGCAGAATGGGAGGATGAGGGGAGATTTGGGCAGGGTGAGGAAATGAAGGAGGCTGGGACTGGGAATGAAAAGCCAGGAATGGGAAAAGATGAGTCTGGATGGGCTGGGAGCAAAAGAGGTCAAATTTGAGAAGGACTGGGAAGAAAACATGTGGCTGCTTATAAAGGATCCCTGCAAAGCCAAGGGGAAATCCATGAGGGGACCATAGATTTTGATTAATCCACAGACAGATTTGACCCTTGCCTGTTCTCTCAGGGACAGGGCCACTGAGAAGACAATCACCTGCAAAACACTCTGCTGTGTCCTACATTCCTCTGGCACTTGCTGAGCCAGTCAGCTCCAGCCCTGGTGCTGACCATTCTGCTGAAAGCAAAATCAGGGGGGAAGGAATCAGGTGCATTTTCAGGTGTTTTTAAAAAAGGAAGAATAAGCAAAAAAAATTTCTATGCACTCCTACCTTCCCCCCATAGCATTATATTAGAAGAACATGCAGATTTGTTGTAAAAACCAAATATTCAAAAGGTAGGAACTCCTGGAATTCATAGAATCTCTATGACTTTAATTTAGCTGCTGGCTCAGGATTTGCATTACAGTCTCTGTTCATAAAAAGGAATTAATGGCTACCGTGGAAAGCTTTGGTTGCCTCGGGGTCACTGACCATGATCTGACTATGTTTAATATGGGCAAGAGCTGCACACAGGCTACCAGTTGTGTATCTGTACTGGTTATCCTTAAAATTAAATTCTTGACGCAGGACAAATTAAGAGAAAAGTGTATGGGAAATGAAATAGAAATAGAAAAATAAAAATAAATATGGAAATTTATTTTGGAGACATTTATTCAGAGAGAAAAGTGTCACATTATCCCCTTTGTCAATGAAGGACTAAACATCAGTCATGATTCTGTGGCAGAAGGAAATCAGTTGTTGAAAAGACAACTTCTATAGTGAAAAAGAACAATCCACAAAAGTAAGAAGTCATCATGTGCTGAAAATAAGTAAATAAAAATCTTCAAATGACAGCCAAGGATAATATGAAATCATTCAATTACTAGGAACAATGATAATGGTTTAGGCCCATCACTAGAAAAAGCAGAAAAAACAATATCAGTGATGCAGAACAGGCAGAAGTATTTCAGAAAATTATTCTTCAGAATACAGCAGGGTATGCTTGTATTCTGGCAGAATCATACACGACTTTCAACATATCAGCAGTTAAAGATGTTCAGAAAACACCTTGCAATCAGAAAATTACAGAAGACTGGGAAAATTCTGAGTCTGTGCCAGAATTCAGAGGGTGTGACAAGCCACTAATTATAGGCTTGTTGGCTTACATCAGTTGTAGGCAAAATGACAGAAAAATGGCATGGGGCTTCAAAGGAACTGACATATACAAATATAATTATTGCCATCAATGTGGTTTAGTGAAAATGAGCTATTGTAAAGCAAGCCTGATTTAAGGCTTGCTTGAGGAATTTATATAGTTAGCTGATAAAAATACTGTAATATATTTAGATTTATTAAGGCTTTTGGCTTAATACTGGGTGGTGTTCTGTTAAAAACACAAGTGCTGGCCAATTTTCAGAGGTTTTATTGCAGATATGTTGCAAACATGAGGCACACCTGGTAATTAGGCTTTAAATATATGCTTGTCTTGAAATCAGTCTTCCTCACTTCTCTGGTTAATATCCATGACCTGACAAAAATCAGGTAACTTGGAGATGCTGTCTGTGAATGAAAGGTGCAGTGTTGCTATGAATAAGTGCCTAGGACATGTACCTCCAACAGAGCTCAGGAGAGACATTTTATGAGTTTCATGTGAATGTGAATATCCTGAATCCTAGTTTTAACAAACTGCAGTGTCCAAGATTAGGCACACTTGGCATAAATACCCACACAAAGGCAGTTCAAGGAGGTCCTACAGGCATTTAGAAGTTTGCTGTGAACAAGCCAAACTCACTCAAGGACTGGACCAGAAGCTCCCTGTGGTCCAGTGCTGGTAGGCAGAGTTTGCTGGGAGAGATGTGGAGCCCTGTGATTTGTCCTGTAAGAGATGCTGCTGCAGAAGGACTCGCTGGCCTGAAGAAGAATGAAGTGGCCATAGAGGAAAGATGTGAGGAGCTTGCTGCTGGTTTGTGTGAACTTGAACTGTGTTGTATGCACAAAAAGAAAGGCAATAAGTTCAGAATAAGACTTCTGAACTTGTTTATGAAACATGTTTCATTTTTGTGGTCTGTAATTACAGAGAATGGTATCTCATCAGAGCACAGGATATTATAGTAGCATTGTAGAAGCTTCTACAATATAGAAACATTACAGTAGCAACCATCTTAATCATTTCTCAGCTTAATATCTTGGGAAAAATCAATTGTTTCTTTGCAAGGATGGAGAATTTAGAATTTTTTTTGTGGAAAAAACCCAAACAAAACACCAACCAACCAACCAAACAACCAACCAACCAGTAAAGCACTGGTCTCAACATCTGGTTCCTATTTCCATTCATTTTCTGTAAAATAATCTCTATCCCCTACCTATCATGGAAAGATTTAAATGGATGCTTTCCCTGACTAGCACTTTCCTTCTTACTTTTATTTTTCTTCAGAGTACTAAGAACATTTGTTTCACTTTGTTAGCTATTTTCATACTTTCTAAACAGCTGTCTAGGCTCTCATGAATTAGATAAAGGATATACCCTTGCCCAAATATATGCCCAAATGAGTTCAGAGAAAGGCAGCAAGATCCCTGAAAGGTTTTTTTTCCCCAGGGAATTCTGGTGTTTCTCTTTTATTTAGAAAGAGAAGAATTTCAGTTAGAATCACTGAAGACCAGTAGGCTGCATTATTGTTTGGGTGTTGTAGTAATAGCAGTGTTTTCAGTGCCATCGGCAGCACATGGAAGAAACATCTCTACTTGGACTACTACATGTAATGTAGGCTGTACAGATTGCTCTGTGTTTTATACATTAACAGAGATATACCAATCACAGATGGGGAGATGGGTGAAGAATTGCTTTTCCTTCCCTTTCTCTCTACATACATTTCACTTAGCTCTGCTCTTTCAATGTTCAGCTCCTATTGTTAAAAACAGAGTGTGAGACATTAAGAAAGCACTTGAAGTAAAGGAGATGGTTGAAACAAAACCGGGAGAGAACAGGAAAGGACATTCATGTAGTTGTCCTTAAATGGGTGCACATTGAGAATGTAAGGATGTCTCTCACAGACAGATTCTGCAGGAAGGTGAGCACCCTTCATTCCCATCAGCTTCTGCAGCATGGGAGGATCTTCTGGCATCTCCCAGGAGCCAAGCCATTGGGAGAAAGCGGCCAGAGCACCTCCCATACCTGGGCACTTTCCTGGTCTTCACTATATGCTCGATATGAAAGTCTGCAGCTAACAGGGTTGCCTTTATTTTTCCGTGTCCAAGAGCAGGCTGTAACTCCACCTGCCAGTGAGAAGGAAAGTTATTCTGCTGGCTGTGCATTGCCCAGTCTGACAGTGTGTATCTGGAAAGAGGAGGAAGTAAAGGGAGGGGTATTGTCCGCCCAGCACTGCAAGAACCTGGACTTACCCTATGTGAACTATTTTTGAGCTCTTTTGCAGACAGTCTTACTAGGAACAGTGCATACTTTTTCTTCCCAAGAGGAATCTATTGTTTCCATCGAGATCCTTGGTAGTATGCCTCTTACTTCATGGTATGCACTCAGTCACCAAACATGCAGGCCTGTATATATGAAATATGATTTAATTCTTATATGATTTAATATGATTTAATTCTTATAATGATTCTAGCCAGTAATTGTCTTCTTGCACTTTTAAAATAAAAATAAGAGGAACTATCCCTAAACAACAATCTGTCACTTAGTGTCATCTTTGGCAAAGACTGAGATGCTCTCATACAATGGTGTGATTTGAAAGGTGACAGGGACAAGGGACAAGTTACATGGAATTTGGAGTGAGGCTGCAGTGGAGAGTGCTACCTCTCTCATACACCTTGCATGGTTCATCTGAGTACTGGTCCTGCCTGTGATTCCCACCCACCTCCTACAGTGTGTGGTCTCTCTCTCGTACCTAGCACACAAGATTTTGGAGTGGTGGAAGGTTCACATCCCTGTACATGATTGCAAGATCCAGACTTCACTGGAAGGCACCAAGGGTCTGCTGTGTGAGGATGCTGCTCACCTCACAGATGCTGCCAGCTTGTGAAGCAGTGCTGGGAAGTGCTCCCTGCTGTGGGTGGGCAGCAAAGTCACAACTAGAAAACTAGAAGAGCCATCTCACCTCCTCAGGTCCCCTCCTCAGGTCCCCTCCTCCACATTCCCACTGCACCCCAGCTAAGCCCATGCTGAGCTCCAGTGATCCAGATCACAAACTGGGAACTAATGTCAAGTAATTACAGGTTTGAGGCTTTGTTATGTGCTGAAAGAAACGAAGATTGCTCTAAATTAAGTGGTGTGTTCTGTATCTAACTGTGAATAGAATGCCTCTAAAATATTGTTTACAAACTTACTTGGTATAGAGTTATTATAGTTATTTTAGATGTGTTGGAGAGTTATGATGAAACAGGATAACTTACTGTTTTTCTGTGAAAGAAACCAGGAAATTATATATTTCTTGCTAGTTAAGCAAAATTATTGGTTTTGGGAAGTTTAATATGAATTGCTGAATGCCTTGATCTTTATGGAAGGGATGAGGACATAAATTGCAATTAAATGGTAAACTTTGATCTTGATTCTTTGCCACTGGTTTTCAAGACCTGTACCACAGTACTTGCGGCATAGCAAATGTGGATTTAAGTTAATTTTGATCACCTGCAAGACACTATCAGCTGCTCTGGCATCATATATGAAATAGAAAAGAATCATGGTTGCTCTAAGACATGCATTTTCTCTGTAGCTATGCAGCCACAGTTCTTGAAATACAAAGTATACTGAGTATTCCCTCCTAGGCCAGCATTTCCCACAGCCATGTACCAAGGCAACATCCCCATATGGGCCAAAATGTGTCTATAAAACACATACAGCTTCACTTCCATGGAAAGTGATTTAAACCAAGTGATTAAACCCGAGGGCACGTGACTTACTCTTCATAAAATATTGCATCTTGCCATCCTTATTGATGTTTGGGGGCTACTAGGACAGCCAAGGAGGAGGTTACTTTTTCCTAGAAAAAGTCTTATTCTGGTGGTGCTGTTATTGCAAATAACTCTTGTTTCAGTGTCCCTGGACACATATTTGGAAAACAAAGATACCTCTTAGGGGTGGAACACCTTCTGGACAGAGAGGTGCTGGTGGTTGCAATGGATCCATATTTGTGCTCATTATCAAAGCATATCTGGCTACTAACATGTATTTGGATACAATTCCCCATTCAAGAACTGCATGCACGGTGCATATTTTTTCCCAGTGGCAGGTACCCTCTCTGCAATTTCACCTCCAAAGTCATTGCTGCCAGTTGACTGGTATTAGCAACATGGCTGGAATGAGTGAGGACGAGGCCTAAACACAGCACTGGTCAATTAAAATCACTTATCTGACTTAAGTCAGCTGAGTGGTTTGCAACCACCATATTTGTGTTGGTTCACAGCTCTTACTGAGTTTCCAGGTGTCTCAAGAACTTGTTTATACCAGAGAGATGATCTGTGTGGTTTGCAAGGAATATATTTGGGCTTGCATGTAGGATTGAGCTGTTCTTTCATTTCCACTGCTGCTTTTGGCCTTTAAGCCTTCACTTTCCCCTTCTACATCACAATGGTTTAACAGGCAGTAGTTCTCTTTGGTCCCAATGTTTTTGCTGTTCTTGAAGGGGATATGAAGCATTCTACCTGCTGTCTTTCCCATAATCATTAACACGGCTTTTACAAAGTTTTTTCCTTGTGTGCTCCACCTAGAAACTTGAATTCAGCTGGCTGGCTGATGCCTTCTATCTCCTTACATTTTCTGAATTTTGCAATAGACTGATGACTTGCTATTTCAATTTTCATTTCATGTGTCTATGCTAATAGTCTGATGTGAGTAGGAAATCAGGTTTGCATAGTTTTTTTTGCAACAGACATATAAACTGTTTTATTTCAACAGCATACAGAGGTATTGTGAAGCTGCCAGCAATGTGTCTCCATAGATGTTGTCTCATTGCTATTGACAATAACTAGCTGTCTTCTCTATTTTTGTTAGAAGACAGGTTATATCTTACTCTGATGGCTTCTTCCCCTACCAGATGCTGTTTCAAATATTCATAAAGGCAAACTCCTGGAAGACAATCCTTTCCCAGCTTAGGTATGTCTTTGTTTTGCTCTCCATAGTTCAAACACCTATCGCCTCTTCCTGTTTGTAGAGCAAGGCTCCCATCATGGTTACAATCCCCTGAACCTCTGCTGAAGTCGATATGAGGTAAGAATGGCTATAGTTATCACTCTATCACATTGCATATTTCAAGGTTGTCTGAAAAACTTGAAAGAAACTCTGCCATTTTACAACTAATAATGTGAGTGAAATTAGTATTTCAAGCATGGACATGTAAGTGCATTGCCTTTAACTCCTTAGTCATTTCCAGTGTTTCAGTGATACTAAGTTTCATTTTGGTTTTAGTTTGCATTCAGGTCTATTTTCATGACCAGTTAGTTGAGAACTGAGCTTATGGTCATGATCTCTTGCAACTTCTGTCCTCTTGCATCAGTGTCTGTACAGAGCATCACTACCATGATAGTGGCAATGAACCTTGCCAATTTGCCCAGTGTATGTAGGGGTGTTTGAGATCCATCCTGTGGCAATTGAGTCCCACATTCAGGGTGTGTTTTGAGCCTGCCTACCTGCTAGGTTCCAGGACACAGTGAGGGAGATGCTTTCCTGGGCTCCCAATGCTTGGCACAATCAGCGGCAGGCACCAAGAAGTGCTTCTTTTTCTGTAGCAATTAAATAATTCTGTTCCCTTATATAGTGAGCTTGCTTGAGTCTATGTAAGGATGAACCTTGTTTGTCTTTTGAGCAGTGACTATCCTGCTTGTCTACTTTCTGAACTCTTGCTTTATATGTAAGCTTCCCCCTGATCTCCTGTCTCCTATCAATTAATTGTTCTCTTCTTCCCCTCACCCTTTTTTTTTTTTTTCCTTTCTTTCTGAGTATTCTGAGAGGTAGGTGTTCTGTAGATTGATTTTTCTGAGCAATTTCCTGATATAGCTTCCTTGCCTTTCAAACTCCTTTCACCAGCTTTGCTGCAACGAAGCTCCAGTGCACTGTCTGCTCTGCGTAGGCTACTCATTCTTCTGGTGTGTCTGCTTTGTGTAGGCTACTAATCCTTCTGGTGTGTCTGCTATGAACTGCTCGTCCCAGGAATGCTGTAAGCAGTGTAGGGCATCTGTGCTATAATTGAAAGGAACAGCTTTCACTCTGTGCCACCTGATGATTCAGTCTGCATACATTTTCTCTTGAGATTATTCTAGTAGTTTTCTTTGTCCTGGTGCTGTTTGTCAACCTACCAAGGATGTATAATGTATCCTGAGTTGTATCTGCTGTTTTGTGTGGCACCAAACAGAGGCAGTGTTGCAAGTTGAGTGCCACACAATTTCTGTTTGATGTTTTACTTAATGTGTGTGTTGTTTCTGTCTCCAGACCAGACAGCTTGTCCACCTGCGATATTCATGTGAAGAAAGCATTGGTGTACCCTGACTGTGTCTGAACTACTTCACACAATTCCTTCTTCAGCATTATCTTAGAGCACATGGAGCATGAGGTGAATGTCTTCATGCTGAGGTAACGTAAGGCTCTCCTGCTCCTTGCTGTGAAAGTGCCATGTCTAGCACAGGACAGGTACCCATACTGAGGTCCCACAACAGTCTCATGCTATCTTGTGAGGGACCAACTCCCTGCACATAAGTCCCCACCCAACTCTGATCTTCACAAGACACATGCACCTTGCCATTTGCCTTTTTTCTGCCAATTTATAGTCATAGAAATTCCCTCCGAAACTCTGAGGCTCATGTCTCCCTTAGCTGTGGTACTTTCTGTGCATTTCTGATATGAGTTTTCTTCTCACAACCATAATGTGTGACCCAACTGGCAGAACAGAAACCTGTCTTCTGATACCATCCATAAGACTTCCTTCTGTATCTTCTCTCCTCTGCTATACTCGTATCAGCTTGCTGAAGAGTATCCACTGTTTTCCTCCTAGAGCTGCTCCTTTTAAGCTGTTCTAGGTCTTATTGAAGAGACAAACAAAAGCAAATACTGTCACATAGGAACCAGTGGGGGCAAGGAATGGAAGGGCTGCTTGCAGTGACACCTTGCCACTAGCTTAGTTTAGCTGCTGTGCCAGGATGTGCCCACTTAGTGATGTGACCAAAGTCAAAATACAGAGCGTGACCTTCCAAATGCATCTGCATAGATAGGAAACTGGTACTGGTGTGATCTTTTGATTGATCTTTTTGTTTTCTGTAGTGCTTCCAGTTTCTAGTCCTTTGTATCTATAGGAAAAGTTAGATTTGGCACAGTGCTCAGGCAGAGAGGAGAGAAGGTGAAGGCAACGTACAGCCTCAGTTCTTTGCAGGTTGTTTTTTGGTTTTTTGTTTTTGTTGTGTTTTTTTTTTTTTTTTTTGTTTTTTTTTTGTTGTTGTTGTTTTTGTTTTGTTGTTTTTTTTTTTTTTTTACTTTCCACAATCTTGGTAACATGGACAGTTTTCATAGTGTTACTTCCAGAAGTTTCAACTTAGTGTGTGATTAGCACAGGTCATGTCTGCATTGCAGCTCAGCTGCTCAGATCAAAAAGCAGTTTAAATCAGTCTTGCTCTCTGAGTATTGGTGTGTGCCCTTGCACTGCTATAAAGTAAAACCTACATCTTTATCCCGTGCTAGGCCAAGTGCCTGTATAGCTCCAGCCTATCTGTAATCCTAGCTGTCCTGATGTTGCATGTTTTAAGAGGGGAGGCTGTGCTGACTTGTCTGCCTTTGCCAGCCACAGGCCCTTCATGTGAGCCCAGCAGGGCAGGCAAGGTGGGCACACGGTGTCTGCCTGCAAGCAGGGTAACCTGGTGCCTCCTCTGGGCTTTGGGTACCTCCTGCAAAGGAGGACGAGTTGACCTTCAAATAAGGCTGAGAAAAATATCACTGCTAATCTCCTTCAGCAAGATGCTGTGAATCAGTTCTCAGGATTAGTGTTATGGTGTGAGGCCAATGAAGACAAAAATAAAACCGTATTTTTTTCTTTCTTTCTTCTTTTTTTTTTTTTAATAAAAATCAGCTTTAGAAATAATGTCTTTCCAGAATTGAGGGAGGAAGGGACATGGTGTTCCACTGGTGAGAAAACTTCACCTCAAGATAGGCCTGATTCCTGACTGTAAAGACCTGATGCTGGAAGAGGAATTTTTCATCTATGCTGCCTGAATGTTTCATTCGATATTTAAAATTTCCAAATAAAATTCCATGATGTTGGGTAATTTAATACACAGGAAATCTCCCATGCAAAGTCATTTACTGAGTTATAAAACTCAGTAATATATATTTCAGATTTATTTAAGTGTAAAAGAATATAGTACTTAGTTCATTAAACTTGCATTTAAGAAATTGCATTAAAAATATAGGGGGAGCCTAGCAGTTAGTTCTTATTCACAGTTTATTCAGCTTGAATTGAATAATGTTTTTATTACTTACTGTTTATCAACACTTTTCTTTAAGTTGCTGAGAAGACGTAGCTATTTAACTATTTCTTTATGCTTTCCAGCAGCAATGCAAAGATTGCACGCAAACTGGAATGAAACATTTTAACAAAACCAAAACATGCTGTGACTAGTGGAAATTTGTGGGTAATACGATCTTCATAACCCACCAACAAGCTTTGTCAAAAGCAATGTGATATCTGGGCACAAATATTGTGGTAACTGTTGGTTAACAGCTAGGGGCTGTTCCAAGGAATGCTGTCAAGATTTACTCTCTGGTGCATCCAAAATTTTCTTGAACTGGTCATGCCAAAAAGATCTCTAAGCTCTCTGCATCAAACATGAAGAACTGGCAGTAGTAGGTATGAGGGGAATTTGCACTGGAGATTAAGCTCAGGGGTTGTATTTCAGGTGTAGTATAAATGTAATTACAGTAAAATAACCCCCTTCTACCCATCTCCCCTACAGCTCTTTCCTTCATGTAAGGCATCTCTTTAGAAACACTGCTAAGCTGCTTGCTGGCACTTTTGCAGTGATACAATGCATATAAAACATAAATGAAAAATGCTGATACCGAGAACATACCTTAATTATAAAGAACAAGTTTTTAATCAATGCTATGATATTTTTATGGGAAAAGGTCCACCTCTAACACCCTTCCTCCTATTTTCTTAATACATTTTTCCCCAGTGCTGTTTCTGGTTGTGACTGCTAAACTCGCTCTGATGTCTCCTGTTTTTCAGAAACTTGGGCTTATTTCCTTGTGCCAGTTAGGTCTTCCTTGTCCCTGTAGCACACAGCGTTAAACTTCCTGGAGCTGGGAAGGCTTTGGTTTAATGTCAACCATTGATCACGGTTCACAGTAAATGAGTGAAATGTAATGGTCTGTAAAGCACAGGTCAGGGGTGATGTTGTTCCAGTCCTGTTTTATCTTTAAACATTGTAACTCGTGTGGGAACACTCGGCCTTGCTCCCCCCCCCCATTCTCCTGGGCTCAGCTTCGCCAAACTGTAGAGGAAGGGGGAAATAAACCAAACCCAGCATCCTCACCCTCTCGGAAAGGTCATCCCGCTGGAAACTGAACGGACGGTGGTTCCTATGCTTGGATTGTCACTATAAATCCTTCGAGGGTCCCTCTGGGGCAGGCTGTGCGCAGGAGCACAGACAGGTGGGAACCGGCCGCTGCAGGAGAAGCACGGCACAGAAAAAGCCCTTCTGCAGGGCAGATGCTCCCCAAGGCCTCGCTCGGTGGCAACAGCCGCTGCAGCCTTTAACTTCCCAGTGAGGAAAGCCGAGCCCGCACACGCTGCTGCCGGCACACCTGCAGGCTCGCACCGCCCCGCCGCCATCGCCCCCCGGGCTCTGCTGGGGGACAGCTCGGCCGGCTGCCCGCAGAAGGGGCCCAAGTAGGCGGCGGGCAGGCCTCCCGGGCCGGCTTTACAAGGAATGCTGTGGCAAGGAAACAATGGAGAGCCGCCCCCTCTCCGCCTCCCCACCGGCGCTTCCAGCGCCGGGAGCAGCGCGCGGCCGCTAGGCGGCGCCACGGCGGGGAGCGGTGCCGGGAGGGGCGGAGCATGCGCAGAGGGCGCGCCTCGCCCGGGCCGCGCGCCTCCGCCCCCTGCTCGCGCCGCCGCCGCCGCGAGCGGGAGGAGGAGGAGGAGGAGGAAGGAGGGAGAGAAGAAGGGAAGGGGGGCGGCAGGTCCGGTTGCCCTCTCGGGTAGCCCCAGCGGCGAGGGAAAGATGGCGACGTTGGGAGGCGAGTCGCAGCCCTTCCCCTCTGCTGCTCTGGCGGCGGCCGCCGGGGTGGGCGGCGGCGGCGGCAGCGGGGCGCTGGGTCTGCAGGCGCCGCTGAACCGCGGTCTGGAGCGGGCGCTGGAGGAGGCGGCGCACTCCGGGGGGCTCAACCTGAGCGGCAGGAAGCTGAAGGAGTTCCCGCGCAGCGCCGCCGCCCCCAGCCACGACCTCTCCGACACGGTGCGGGCAGGTGAGCCCGGGCGAGCGGGCGGGGGCGGCCGGGGAGCGGCGAAAGCGGGTTTGTTGAATCGCCCGGGACCCCCTCCCCGCCCCCTCAGGCACATCAGTGCCCCCCAATCTCCCTGTGAGGCGAACACCCACTCCCCACCCTTTCGTTCGCCTTCCTCCGCGGCCCGTCCCCACACGGAAGCCGAGCCCACCCCCATCTCTCCGTGGACCCTGTGCTTTCTTTATTCCGCCCGCCTTGGTGCATGAGGTAGGTGTTGCTTCCATATGGCTGGATCTGTGCACGCTCCCCTCCATCCCCCCGCTCGGCGTTTGGTGAGACAGAGCTGCCTCTCCCGTGGCACACTGGGGGAATGTGTGGGGAATTCTTGCTCGCACCTGTCCTCTTCTCTTTCTGGGGAATGTGCGTCTCTGTGCCACCCTTCCCTGACTGCTGAGGTTTGCGGTGGCAGCCAGCCCACCTTTGATTCAGCCGCGGGAGGAATGCACACGGTGCCAGGGTGGATACCTGCTGCTTCTGTCCTCTGCTCGTGGGTGAACCCACCTGGCATGGAGGGGATCCAAGTCCCTATGTAACCACATTGAGATACTCATGTGCCTCTGAACGTGTCGCCTATTTGCATGCCAAAAGGGGAGACATGTCCATAGGAAGACTGCTGTGCAGGTGCCCCAGGGAGCATGCCATCTCTCACAAATGCCATTCGATCAGCACTGGGGTTGACATGCCTCCTTAGTGTCCTTACAGCCGTGTAGCCACAAGTGCCAGCTCTATGCAATGCTATCTTCCAGGGCAAACGTAGGGAGAAATCCCTGTCTTCACAGGCACTGTATGTGCTCTACAGTGGGGGACACCATGATTACATAAATCTGCAGAGGGGACAGGCCTGACAACCCTGCAGGCAGGAGTGGTGAGGGGATATATATTCAGTCTGTGTTAACTTGCTCTCACACTTTTCTTCCAGCATAAAAAAGGGCACGGTTATTTGTCACCTAGTGAGGCAGACCCATCTCAAAGGGTCATGTGAGTTTTCCTGCTCCTGTTTATCCCAGGTGATGGAACCTAATCCCTTCTTTACACGGTGTCACTGGGTAAAAGGGTGCAAACCCACATTAGAAGGATGTATTAGTGTATTGCTAAGGTCTTCAGTACACGGCCTCCGCGTGCCCTTGTGTCCCCATTTGCCTGCTGGAGATACTTGTGTTGTGGCAGCAGAGCAGGAGACATGTAGTCACTTGTTTTTGTCCCACAAAACAGCAGGTGCTATACCTGCATGCAGACATGTGATAACATGAATCTAATTTCTCAGCTACTCCTGCACATGAGGGCATTTATGCCTTCCTGTATATGGAGACACATGTGCTGTTTGCTTACTGTGTCTGTCCCTGAGTTAGTGCCTCAGATGTGTGGTAGGTGTCATGTGTTACTGTTGTTTAACTTTGTTACTTGATGGCTGTCGCTGAGTGGATTTCCTGCTGGTCTGTGTGAGCACCTATATCATTATATCAATAAAAAAAAGGTGAAGGAAACTTGATGAATGACACTACCATGAATTGATAGCATGAATTACTGTACTAACCATTAGCTGACTCAGTAGCAGATGTGAAAGGGATAGGCATGGTAGGGGAACTCTATGTGGTTAGAAGAATGACTTTCAGCTTGTCATCCCAAGCAAGGCATTTTTTATATCATTTCGTTTTCAAAGTTGAATTCTAGCAGACATGCCACAATACAAGATAAATAGTTTGGAAATCCAGAAACTGAGCTTGTTTAATATTGAACCAAACCATTGGAAAACCAAATTGTATACTGAGGGGGTTGCATACTGGGAAGAAAATGGTTTGCTTGGTAGTGATTGGATGTTAGTATTTGTGTGTTGTGTAAGTAAGTGCTGTACAGGCATGAGCTGTGTGTTGTATGTAGAGGTAGCACCTGCTTCTTACATGCTTGCTTGTTCTGCTGATTTTTCTAGGAAAAAGGTAGTCTGTATCTTCAAGTATTATTATGCTTTTGTCAGAGTTTACATGGAAAGCATTCAATATGAAATTGAATGTAGAATTATGTTTTCATTCTCTTTTTGTTTGGTATAAACAGCAGTGTAGATCAACCCGTGTCTTAATCTTGTGACAACAGCAGCCCTTTTATCATTGTCCCTTTTTAGAAGAACGCTGTGTTAATCTATAGTTGCTTTAAGGTTTTGTTTGTAACAGCTTGTTGTAACTGTTTAATGGGAACTGCCTTGAAAGTTGTGTGTTGATATATTTCCAAAAAATCCATGTTTTTTTTTCATTTGTTACATTACATAACAAATATATAAACAGAAGAGATGCTTGGCTTAAGGCCAAATTTCTGAAACTCTTGGGACAAACTCTTGATGGGAATTTCTCTCCTGCTTCCTCTCCATAAATGTGCCTAGTGGAAAATTTTCTCATGCTACTTGGAATAGATCCTTGAAATGAGTGATTTATAGTTTTGGATCTGATGTGCTGACACGTCTCTGAAGTCCTGAAACATTGGTTTTTGGGATAGGGGTAGCCTTTCACTGGTTTTTTGAGGGGAGGAGAGGATTGCCAGTCTCACTGAAAAATTAAGATACTCCTTGATGTAGAGGACATTAGTAAGGGGGGTTAAGTTTAGAGCTCTGAGGAGCAGGGAATTTCCAGAAAACTGAAACCATGTCTTCACTTGACAGTGTTTTAGTACTGCAGACTGAAAATATTTTTTGAATCAGAAAGTGGTCATCTACAGCTTCTTTAAAATAAAATATTATCAAATTTGTTTTCTAGAAATGTTCTGAGTGCTTTTTGTAGGTCTGAGGAAGAAAAAAGTGATCAACTTCTCTGTTCATGCATGTAGTTTTTTCTGAAGTTACAAGTCAGATTTTATATAGCAATTGATGCACTTATGAAAGGGGCATGACTTGTTTTAGCAGTTGGGATGGGATAGTTTGATTTTTCTAGTTCTCACTGCAGTTACATTCTGTAATAACTACAGAGGCTGAACTGTACTTGTCCCTTTCTATTCCTGTGGCTTCTGATTATACTTTTTCTTCTGTGACTTTTCTTTACATTAAATCCATCTTTGTTATAGAAATGTGATAGAACATTTCTTCCTCAGTCTTTGAGAGTTCTGCACAAGTGCTGAGTGACCTGGTCAGGTCTCTGCACACAGAATGGAGTTTTCATGGTGTTTAGTACTGTTAGAAGAAAATAAAACCTCTATGTAAAGTGTGCTGAGTTTAGTCAGACGTTTTAAACCACATCAGTGTGGATGCAATGCAAAAACCATTTCAAAAATAATAAATGCTATTCTTATCACTTTTATTACAGGCTGGGTTATGCGGAAGGCAGTGGCACAGTAATCACATAGTTCTTAAGTAATAGCATGCAATTATATCCCTCCAAACCACTGGGAATGCTGGAAGCATGTTACTTTATAAAAGAGCAAGCAAAGGCCCCAAAGATGTAACCATGGCTGCCTACTGTATTACTTCAGCTTGACTGTATTTCTGAAGACAGATCCTCTGAACCTTTTCTGGTGAATACCTGCTTCATCCATTTCTGTTGGGTGACTTAGGCACATGAGGAGGGATTACTTGCTGCTGCTGGTAGTGACCTGGCAGAGAAGAAAATAAATTCTTTAAAGTACATGCTAGATTATTAGAAAATAATTACAAATTGAAGTATTTTATTGCTACATTGGACAGTATGAAATTTTGGAAGGAATATTTTTTTTTTTTGTGCAATAAAATGCTCTCTTGATAAAAGAGCTCCTACCTGCTGTTTTTTAAAGTGTTTCTGAGTGGACTATACTTGTCAGAAAATGCTGTGTTGAAGACACCTTTGCCTGGCATCTTTGAAATAGTTGTTTTGACTGTATAACTATGGATTTGCTTTCAAGCTGGTTGAAAAATCATAGTATCACTGTGAGCGTTGATGCTGGTTTGGGTGAAATATGTTCCTTTCATTCCTCTTTGCTGATAACAACAGTAGTATTTCTTGTTTCCCTCCTTTTTTTGAAAATTTAAATATTATGTGCATGGGGCTCATAGCAACCATATCTAGTCAACGATGTTGCTGCTCCATGCACGGGAGTTGAACTAGATGACATTTAAAGGTGCAGTCCAACCTAGACCATTCTATGATTCTTTGTACATTAGATTGTTGTAATTTATTCTTACTTATTTTCTCCACCTGCTTTATTAATGTAATTCTTCCTTCATGTCTGAGAATTTTCCTAATTCCAGCAGTAGATGTGCAGTTGGTTCCACCTGTTCTAAGTGCAGGTTGTACTGGGCAGGATGTCACACATCCAGACTGGTTTGTTTGTGCTACTGTACACTTCCAAATATCAAATATGACCACTATATGGACTCTTGTTTAGAATTTTATTGTTATTTGGCCACTAGAGAAAAAGATATTTGATATGCCCCTCTCCTTTTAAGAATTCTCTCTGATAATTACTTTGAATAATTCATAATTTTGAATTAATATTTTGATTAAATTGTGGGGTTTTTTTGATAAGGCTGAGAGCCTCTCATTTGGTCATTTAATTTAAACTTATATCAATAAATAATGTCTTTATAAGACTAAAAAAAGAATAGAACCCTGATTCTTTTTCATTTCAAAAGTCAGTCCATTCCTACAGCCTTTCTGTGTTTATTTGAAGATTTCTAACCTTAGTTTTTTTTTTTTACACAAATAATATCTGAAGTATATTAGGACAGGGAGAGAGAGAATAAATATGTTTGCTTACTATCACCAATGAATTGAATATTACCCTGCAGCCAAAACTTAGGAGATGTAATTCTTATGGCTAAAAAATGAAGAAATATCAATTTTGTATTCATTAGTATGTATCCAGCAGTATATGTAACATTATTATGTATTTAACAGTTTCTGACACCACCTGATCGTGTGGTCTGTCTGGACATCTCTGTGCCAACATATTCTAGCTTCTGTATTTACTCATAAGCAATGCTTTGGGAAAGAGCTTTATCAAACTAAAAGAGTTCTTTTAGAAACATTGATGTGCATAGCAGCTTATAACTGCAGAATACCATTCAAACCCTCTTGGCCCTTTTATTCTTCCTGGAGCCTGACTATATCCTTGCTTGTGGATCTTATAAACATCAAGGCTATTGAGTTCTATTGAAAACAGTCTATTAGTTCTCTTGCTGTGGAGTCTAGTCAGTGGTGCTTTTGAAAGTTAACTCTTTTGTCTGGAGATTTATGCCCCCATAGCTGAAATATCACCAGTGTCTTTGCAGGTGCTGTTAGACACTCCTCAGCACAAAATAAAGTGAATTAGCTCAGACTGTCTTTGTTGCATGGAACAAATTATGAGTACACAATTGCCTGGTTACTGTTTCAGAATGTGGCTTTCAGATTAATGGCTTTCTGCCGCTGACTCTGTGTGTGTCTTTCCCTTGTATGTGTTTGTTTGTTTTTTCTTTTTGACTTGCTTGCTTTGTAGAGAGGCTTCAAAACTAATGCACTGGCTAAGAGGTAGGAGAGAGGCCAGCCTAAAAACCCTTGGATGGGTGGAAGGGTGAAACCCCTCAGTTTGAGCAGGAGTAGGCTCTGCTGTGGATTGAACCTTTACCCTCAAAGTGAACTTCCCCATTATGGTGGCAGTTTTTTAAATAGCTCTGCATAGAATTGCTATGTTTGGACATGCTGTGCATATAAATGAATAAAAGCTGAAGACTTTTGTACAAATACTGTTGCTTTGTGCATCCTTGGCCAATCTGCTTGGGAAAGACTGACTCAGAGCTCAGAAGTGCTGTTATGAAAGTCAAGGTGCTACAGGTTCCTTTGCAAATGCTTTTAGACAAACAGTCTTGCAGGTCCATTCACCTGTGATCACTGGTGGGAGGTAGAAGCCAAATATCCCTCTATTGTTTGTGAGCCTTCTTTTAGTCCTTCCCTGGTCTGTTTCTATTGTCTTCAGCAAAAAAGGCATCCTTCTAGGAAGGATGAGTAACTTCTCCGGGCCACAGGGTGACTGCTCATCATTCTGCCTGCTGTGCTCTTGCTGACTGTTAGTAGGCATTTACTAGGTTTGTGAACATTCCCAAGCTGGTTAGATTGCTAATTCACAGTTAAAATCAATATGATTCAAATAATTGAAATGGCACTTCCCAAGCCAGAGATATGTTAAACTTGTTCTGCTGAGACCAGAATGATGGAAAGTGTACTCATTTATTGTCCTCTGATGTATAAATCTGAAAGAGCCAGAAACGTTATCCCGTGTTCAGTGAGTGGATCACTGTCAAAACTGGAAATGGGTATTACATCTGACTTCTGACTGTTCTCTGCTGACCATGTTGTGCAAGATATTTTACACCCATCAGCAGTTCTTTGGAATGCTACTGAGGGGTTAAGCTTCTGGAGGAATAATTCCTTTCTGCTGAATTTGTGCGTAGATGTGTCTTTGTGGGAGGAGTTCATTTATGAAATTCTAACGCTTTCTCCCCAGCGTCTTTCTCTAAGGGTGTCTTGCTGGCCAGCTTTTTATTCTTTTTTTCCTTGTATGGTGCAGAACACCCTAATGCCTGTAAACCTCCTAACTATTTAAAAATAGAAATAACATTAATAGTCTTTTGTCCTCCTATGCCAGGCTGTAGGAGAAATATTCTTAAAGGAAAAAACAAGAAGTCAAAAGTTCTGAGATGATGATCATGGCAGAGCCAAGTGGGGGTTAGTTTTGCACTTAATTTGGAGCCTGAGGAGGTTTGCACTTGCTTTTGAATCTGCATGAAGTGTTTCATGTTCAGCTCAGCTTGTGTGGATGTAGTTAAAAGCTAACTGATAAGTTCATGGTGATTATGTGAGGTAGTTCTTCTAGGAATGGTTAGAGAAATTACTGGAAGTAGCTGGAAGTTTTAAATATGAGAATAGAGTTTTTGGTCTTTATGAGAAGCAGAACAAGGGCAAAATAGCTGAGCACCAATGTTAGCAGTGACCTGTGCTGCTGAATGGAGAAGGTTTTTGTGTTGATTTTCTGTAGATGGGTGATTTTTTTCCTTGGTATGAAGTGCAGTAGCTGTAATATTTTTATTTCCTTTCAGGACCGTGATGCTTTAAAATACTAGATTAGTAACAGGTTTAATTTCTAGGTTTTGGATTTAACTGTATAAACTAGGTGTTTTCTACTATGGTAGCCTGATAAATACTTATTTCTGATAGGAAGTGACATTGCTGGAGCAGCTGGCATTAATATGTGTGTGAAGGATTTAAAGCAAATAATTTTTTGAATTAAGTAAAATTCAGCAAAGTACATCTTGGGAATATATTTAAATATAGCATATGACTTGATTTCTTTATACTGTAAAGAATACTACAATACTATTATAATACTAGTTTATATTCTAAACTAGTATGTTTCAAAAGAAGCAAAGTGACTGCAAATGACACTTTCACTTCAATTTATCATGTGTGAACAGACATGAGGTTTTTTAGCCTCTGAAGTCTGCATCTTTGGTTGTGATATTTGCAGTGACACCTCTCCTTTGTAGCATTACATTAGACAGGCAAAAAGTAAACATGAAAAATAAGATGCAGGAAAAACCCACCACATTTAAATGTGAAGAGAAAAGCGTGAGTAAGAAGCTGGATCTGTTTTTTGGTGAACAGAAAGAAACGGGTTCATAAAATGTGTGTGCAAAGATAAATCACTGAAACTGATGGAGAAGTTTTGTAAAATGGGCAAGAAATGGGATAGGAAAAGAAAATTGAATCAGAGGGTAAGCCAAGAAAAGACGTGGAGCAGAATACGCCCTTGGGTAACCTTTACAGGGTAAGGCAAAATACCAAAAAAGCAAGTGCAATAGTTTATGTAAAGTAAGAACCTTAAGTCAGATTTTAAAGACAGTGAAATTGTTATCATGGTTAGCAAAGCTTTTATTATTAAAATGACTTTTTATACAATTTGAACTTTTAACTATTTAAAAACTTATTGACAGTAAAAATAGGGATTATTGAACTTTAGGTAGTACCTGTCTATTGCTGCTGTTATATTACTGTATTTTGAGAATAGTGAGGCTTCATTCAATTCAGTCTTTTTAAGGCAGGGCAGGCATATTAACAGCAAAGCTGTGTGTCTGTTCAGTGGGGAAGGAGGAAGAATATAGTGTCATTCATATGTTATATAATTAAAAAATGCAGACCGTTATGAAGATTTCTGGAATGGGTGTCTGGTCAAAGCTGAAAGGAGTTTTCTCAGCAGTTGGGGCAGGACAAGGATGCCCTGGTTACTAAATACAGCTGTGATTGATCAAGTGGAACAACTTAACCCAGGGTTTCCCATGCTCATTTTATGTTGTGTTGCTAGGGCTTCTTGTTTTTCTTGTTTTGTTGAGGATTTTTTTTGAGTTCATCCCAGTTCAAGAAAACTGTCCTTTTGCCTTCCACTTTGTACAGTGTAGTTTCCCTGCTCGGTAAGTTTTGTCTGTGATCCCCTTTCCAAAGTGAATTCCAGTCTGGCTGAATGCCTACTCCTTGCTTGTATTCCACTTAGCAGCCGTTCAGATTGCCTTGTGTTACTGACTTGATTTTTTCCTCACTCACACATGTCCTGTCGCTTGCAAGGTGTGCTAGACATGGTATTTTATATCCCCTTGCTTACCAGTGTGTTTGAAGGAAGATGAATGAACAAGAGCATCCTCCTTGTGCCATCCATCTGAAATGTTTCCATACTTTGTATTATTTTGAGACCCATCAGTACCATTCCTTCTAGTTTCTGTACAGCGTCAATATGATGATGTAGCTTCTTAGTCATAATGTGCAGGAATTAAGACTGATTTACTGAATTGTAGCCATGTTATAATGAATGGATGTTTCCATTCACTGTCTGAACTTTCAAATTTGATGGAAAACTATTATTTTAATTTGGCATTATGTAGTTTTATGTTATTTTTCTGAGGTTTTGTTTGAGGGGGACAAAAAAGACTGCAGACCCTGAAATTGTTTTTCATTTTAAAAAATTGCCAAGTTTCTCCCCCATCTTCAGAACTTTTTTTTTTTTAATGTGCTGTTTCAAATTCACCATAAAAAGTGAAGATAATCTGGCAGACTCTCCACAAAAAAATCTTTCATGCAAGTGGAGTGGATCTTATGATTTGAAAGAAAATATGAACTAATTTAAAATAACCAGTAACTTCATTTTGCTAACATTTTTGTAAGTGTATTTAGAAATAAGATAGACACGATCATGGTGTAGACCATGAGACACTTTTGTATCATGGTTTTGCTGCTATTACTGCTCTGTTGAAGTGTGCTGTGTGTTAACTTTGACATTTAGCCAACCAGACAGGAACTTCTAAGGGTAGAGAAAGTAGTCTTTTGAATTTCTTGTAATTTGAAAGCCTTTTATGTAATTATATTGATTGTTAATGTAATGACTTTAAGAGCTTAAGTCTTTAAGTCATTAATATAATGACTTTAAGATTTCTACTTCTGGTTGTTCCTAGCATAAATCTTCCTTTGTGTTTCCATTAAAAAATTACCACACAGAATTTGCTCAGTGAGTTATTTAATTGTTCTATAATGGTACAGATTATCCCTGGTTGTATAGATTAGAAAAACTGAGAAGCAGGAATTTTGAATGGCTTAATCTAGATCTCAGAACAGATCAGAGACAAAACTGTGAATGGAATCCATCTTTGGTTCTCTGGGATTTTTTGGATTTTTTTTTTTTGGTGTTTTTTTAACTGCCAGTGTATGATAGCTTGAAGAATGGATGTTGATGCATTTGAATTAGTCTTGTTCTGGAAGATGTTGGGATAGCAGTAAAGACTTAAAGCTTCCATTAAGGTCTTAAGTCCTGGGAGTGGTTTTAAATGTATTAACACAATGCAGAAACTCACTTTATAGTAGCTTCCGGCACAGACACACAACTCCCAAATAGTCTTGAAAAGAATATCACTATAGATTTGCAATCAGTTAAGAATCAGGTAATATGAAGGAGTAGTAACTGTGTACAATAACAAAAAAAAAAAAAAAAAAAATCAGTATTTTGGCAAGAAGTGCTGTATTCCTTCTGCCAGTTTTCATATCTTTGTACATTTGGCTTCCTAGAGAACTGAAAAGGTTATTTTTGGCCTAGTGCCCTGGGCTAAAAATGGCTTCTGGAATCTCATAGCTCCGTTTGGTGTTGAGCAGTTCTGTGCAGTAGTAACAGAACTGCAGTGATTGGTAGTCTCACTGAAGCATTTTAGTTATGCACTTAAATGTTAAGCTGTGGGAGATGTGGCTCTGGGATCCCTCCAGCATCCCATTTATCAGAAAAAATTAAGCCATGTTTATCTACGAAGCATTGGTAGCCTGAAGAAAAAGAGGCTTTTCTACAAGTACTTGTTAAAGGGAAGTAAGAGACAGTGTAGAGTTTACCCTCTACAGCGAAGGGCTCTAAAATGAAGAAATAAATCAGGGTATTGCTGTGGGAACAGTGAAACTCAAGCATTGCAGTTGAGACTGTACATGTAGGCAATAGAAGGAGTCTGTGAAGTTTCCTTGTGTTTCTTTCCAGTGTTGCAGGGTTTACCTTTAAAAGGGAAAAAAATCCACCCCGACCCTAGCATTGCCCTCCCCCAAGAAACAAATGTACCAGTTACTAGATGTGAATGTGTGCTTATTATAAATAGAAGTTTCTGAATGATTTCTAAATACTTTGGATGGAGTTTGAAATAGTCAGGGAATAGTGAACAGGCTAGTTAAATCTGGAAAGTCTTATACCAATAAAAGATCTGCATAAAAGACTGGAGGTTGCTTCCCTCTATGTGCCTCACAAATCTGTTAGCTTTTCCCCCAGTATTTTGTATTGGACTAAATAGAAGTAATGGATGGTGCTGCAAGAAAGTAAAATTTTCAGGAATAGAATTCATTTAAACCCCTCCCCCCCCATTTTTTTTCTCTTCTTGTGTGTAAAGTCAAAGTGGACAAATTCTGCATGAGAATCAGAGTTTTTCTTGACATAGCTCATAAATATCCATAGAACCCTCATTTTAAAATCATCCAAGACATCAGTATTGGGTTTTTTGTGTTCTAACTTTACAGTGTAAGGCTTTGTTAACACAGTAATCTGGAAATATGGCCAAAGTAAAGTGAGTTCTGATCAAATTTGTGATCACGCAAATTTTTAGATGATCAGTCTAGTGAATGGCTTTTCAAAGACAGTTATCAGATTTTGTTATTGGTGCTGAGGCTCTAAAATGAAGAAATAAATCATGGTAGTGGTATGGGAGTAATAAAGCGTGAGCATCTCAGAGACCTATCTATCTCCAAAGTTACAGTTTCTAAAATACAAATCCTCTTGTTCTAAACAATTTATGAAAAAGAGTAATTACAGCTCTGTTTCTGTAGAATACCTGTGCTCAGTCTGCAGAAAGCTTGAATTTTGCTTACTGGACTAAGCAGAAACCTTGTCAGTTTTCCTAAATACAGGTGTCCCTGTAAAACAGAGTCTTTTGTTTTGTGTTTTCATGTCTATGTACTATATGCTGGTTACATTTCTTGTTTGTAGCCTCCAGCCAAATCGTTTTATAGAATGTTTGCTATTTTTAAAAGTTGTTTTTGTTAAGATACTTATTGAAGATAAATCACATTCTTTGTTAATAGTACTTGAAGGGATTAGTCTGTGTATAAGAATTTTTCTTCTTTGTCTCTTAACAAAACCATCTTTTTTTTTTAATGTTCTCATCACAGAAATAGGAGGTATTCTTCTGCTTGTAATCGATTCAGCTTGAAAAAAAGAAAGTATCGATTTTACTCAGTCTTAGTGCATTTACATTAAATCATTGTGTGTGTTAAATATATAGTATGTATTATATATGTAAAAATATTTTACCTGCTCCACTTCATGAATGATAGAGTTCTACTTTTTCATATCTTTCTAAACCCTTCCTTGGTACATGAAGTAATGATAGCATGAGGATAACCCAATGAATATGTGTGAAAAAACAGAACATAGGGAGAAATATATTACTTAATTGGTAATTACTATGATTAAGTTATTAAATTAAGGTTGTGTGAACATATCAACTTTGTTTTTCCTGTAGAAGAGTGTAAATAAATAATTGGGAAGTAGTCTTGCACAAATGAAGATGGTAGAGGGTAGTAAGCTACCAGGGTTTTTTGCTTTATGACCAGAAGCTTTTTGATTTAGAGGAATTTCTCTAATACTCAGAGTATTTAGTCTGTCCTATTGTTCTTTACCAGATGTCTCACCTTATTTTGTGCTGCTGTGTACATCCTGATGCTAGTGGATTATCCTTGCTGAAACATGTTGAAGCAATTGATCTGTCTTCATAAAAGAGACTTTTATGTTGATACAGTTTGTCCCTCTGCCTAATGCCGGCCGTCAATTTCCCTGGCTGAGTCTGTGTATCTAGATCAGAAATTTATGGCTCATGTGTACTGTCTCAATTTTAAAGTATGCCAGTGATAATAGTATGATTGATTATATATTTCCTTTGGAAACAAATAAGAGATTACACAGCAGTTTTGTATTTTAGCTTCAACTTCTGGTCATTTATTCCTTTTTTCTTAACTAGATCAGCTAATCTACTGTAGCAAGCGTTTACTCTTCTACAGTTTATAAATTATTTTTCACTTTTGTATTTAATAAACTTAGGTATTTGATTAATGAGAGATAATTCCAATTACAGTAATTTAGGATGCCATTGCAATTGTCCATCTAACTTCCTGCTGAAAGCTACTACTGGCCATGTAAATAGGGTGACAACCTAAATGGTGATGATGGTGGATTTAAACTCCTAGGACAGGATTGGAATTGTGGCATTAAGGAGCTGGCATGTGATTTTTGCTTGCTGTGCCTGTTCATGGGGAGGAAACCACCCTCAGAGCAGTGGGGGACAGAGTTGGGGCTGCTCCTATCTTACATTGCTGTATTAAATGTTGCAAGGCCTTGTGAGACAGTCCTAAACAGATGAACCTTTGGTGTTCTGCTGTGAAATATGATTTCAGATCCCAAATCTTGCAGGTTCATGAAACAGGTTTTTGGGTGCTTTAACAGTTTTATTGTCTTTTGCTTCGTTATTAACAACTGGACATAGAAATTTGTGAGTTGCTTTGTAAATACCTTCCTTTGGGTAATGTGTGTTCAGCTTATTTCACAGTAGTCACTGTTAGCTCACCCAACTTTCATTTTAGAAATTTGCATCTTTAGACTTGGTGGGAGCTCATGATTGTCATTGTTCCAGGCTTAGGCTATCACTTGCCAAGACTGTGATTCTGTGATTGTATTCTTCCTTTATTGTATTTTTAAATTTTCATATGACAGAGTTAAATATGACCTTGATTGTGTGTGACCTACCGTGTGCTCCAGGTCTCCGTGTATCTATAACTTGGCCTTGCTGTTACTTATAGCACCATTACTGTCAGTCACTCGCAGATTTTATCAGCAATGGCTTTGTATTCTAGGGAGGAAAGTCTTGAGAATCTTGACTGATGCTGGGTTGTGAAGAAATAAATAAAACTGATTTCTTGTGCGAGACACTTAATGATTTCCTTGAGGGTATTCGTTTTATCTGAATAGATGTTGCATTAATATTCTACAACCATATTAAAATGACTGATGTTCTGGTGTGAGCAAATAAAAAATCTTATAGTAGATAGTATATTTGTATGAGGTTGTAGAATATGATTTGTTTCAACACTGTGCAAATCCTAGCTTATGACTATGTTTTTTTAAAGATATCAAAGTGGACTTTCCTTCTTGCGATAATTTTTCACTTAGGTCTCCTTTCATATTTTGCACTGTGAATTAGGAACATAAAAATGAAGGTTATGCATAATATTGAGGAAGGTTTTAAATCAAACACAGGTAAAATTGCTTTACAATTAAGAATTCCTCCCTGAATATCTGTCCTAGAATGGATTGCTTGACAATTCCATTTATAGAAACCGGATGTTTTGGTTTTATGAATGTGGATTTCTTGGGAACTCATTTTGAGAAAGTGCCTGCCTCCACCCTTGGTGGAATGCAGATTACATCAGAATTTTTTATGTACTGGTGTTATGGATACAGAAAGACCAGCTTTAGCAGCGTCAGTGACATAAAAGGAATTGCATTCAAGCAGTTTTACTATTTAAGGTGAATTGATGTACAGATGTCCAGGTGATCAAATCTAAGGTGATCTAATAAAGATAGAGTAGTAGGTGGTTTGGATTTTTACCTATTCCATTTAAAATACTATAAATAATTCTAGTGTATGTTCCAGGTCATTTTGTGATCTATAACATAACCCTTCAACTGCCTTTCTTGTATGGCAGAGCTGTGCTGTTGACTTGTTTTGGATCTCTTATATGTGTTTTTCTCTCACTTGTGATAATTTTCGTTCCACTGGCATTTGAATTGTCCTTTTTAAAAACTTTAGGTTAAGATCTGATTACAGCTTCACAAAAACAGCTTCTTTAAGAGAACATTTGTTTGTAAATAAATTGTAAATATCAGTTAAAATATGTAGTTAATTTAATAAAAACTTTATTCTAACTTTGTATCTAAATTTTATAGGATCAGAGGATAACTATGAAGGGACCCCTGTAGATCATCTAGTCCAACCACCAGTTCAAAGCTAGGCCAAATCTAAACTTGTTCAATCTGTTCTTGTCAGCTGAAGCATGTTTCATTTACTTGAGGCAATCCCAAGTATCTTGAAGTCCCAGGTATTCCGTCTGTTATGAATTCCCAGCATTTTTTGTGGTGTAAGAATACCCAAGGTGATTAGATTTGTTTTACAACCTTACTTTGCAGCTACGCAAAATACACTATTCAGACACCTTTTGTTTGCTGACATGTTTATCCACAGACCTACTTGTAGAGTTTTGCTCCAGCTGTGTATTGACATAAATTCTGACACCGTTTGCATCTGTATTTCCAAATGTAGACTCTGTTAGTCTGTTAAGGAAATACTGAAGAGAGTACCTAGGTTAATGTGTTTTGGAAGTGCTTTTACAACACTTCAAAAGAGAATGTGATGAGGTCTTAATTTTAAATCCTGTTCTGTGCCCCTTGGGGTTTCTCCATTAGAAAGATGTTTGTGAGGAGCTTGTAGCGCTCAAGACTGGAGTTCTTAGTAAAAATACTCAGAGATAGAGACTTGCTCATGCTGAGATACTGTGTGGTATTCTTTTTCCTTTAAATTCTGATGGCAGCTGTGGAATGTTTGTGTTTAGAATTACTAAACTGTTTAAAGTTGTATGGCAGTAAATTTTACTTATTTGTACTGGGTTAAGCCCAGTAGGCAGCTAAGACCCACACAGCTGCTCACTCACTCCCCCACAGTGGAATGGAGAAATGAGTCAGAAGGGTTAAAAGTGTGGGTTGAGATAGTGAAAATAATAGACAAAGGAAAAGCTGTACATGCAAACAAAGCAAAATAAGTTGTGGGTGGGTTTGTTTGTTTTGAAAATTTGGTATGCAAATGCAGGTAGCACGAAACTTGGGCATGAGTGAAGTTACTGGCAAAATCCCTTCTGACTGATGTATATGGGACTTTCCCTGTTCTAATGTTCTAAAACAAATGATACTTCAGATACTGGGTTATAGCAGTGTAAGGAAGTTTACCAGTCTTCTTTCATCTGCATAAACCTCAGCACAGGCTTGTTCAACCTACTTTCTGGGCAAGGTCTCCTGTCATGCTGCTGTGCTTAGCCTGCTCTCAGTTCAGCAGGAGTTTGACTATGTCAGTGTCACTATGACTGTAATAGTCAGTAAATAATAGGACTATAATGCAGTTAGAGCTGTTGGAATATGGTTATTCTTGTTCACTAGATAGTGTGTATAGTCTTGCACGTTATGCCGTGGTTTTCATTCTTTCTAACTGTCTTGGAGGATCTGCAACAGTAGGAATGTAAACAATAAAATATTAGGAGAATTTGTTCTTATATTCCAGGCTCTGAATGTTAGAAAATTATTCCTGATGTTTCTGCCAATATATTTTCATTGTATGCAGTGTGTCTACTATATAACTTCATGAAATATGGTTTTAGGATGTGAAAGGTCTCCTCCCACACAGATGGAGAAATAGAATATATGATGCATGACAACTGTTTTTCTTTGGTTTCTTCTCTTTGGTTTCTTCTCTTTAGTTTCTTCAACAAATGACTGGAAACTGTAGCTATTAAAAGGAACCTGTTTTCTGTATTTAATCAGATGAAAATCTGCAGGAGAACTCATCTGTGGCAAGACGATACCAGATTACTTTCGTGATTCAGCCATGTATTAGTGTGTAATGAAATGCACTGAGGATGGTGCTATTCAGCATCGCTATTGTTATGTTGGATTTTGTTGTCTGGTTTTTTGGGCTTTTTCTTTGGTGCCATATTTTCTTGAAGAATGGTAAAATTTAATCAAATGATATCTTGGAATGTTATTCTCACAAAACTCTCTTCTATTAATTAAATTTTCTGCTTTGTGACATGGTTACCAATATGTTTCTTCCTAGTAAAACATTAAGGTGGCATTTAACAGTATTTGTTTTTTTTATTTATTCCCATAACAACCATCAAGGGCGATAAATCTTCAGAATAGTAGATTTCAACTAGTGAGAATTTTCCTGGTATAACTGCAGAAGTTGATGAGGAATGGAGAAGGCAGCAGGTGTAGTGGGAAGTAACAAATTTCTAAATAATGTTTAAATACTTTTAGCCCTCTGAATGCCTTCTTTTTTGTTTGTTTGGTTGTTGTTTGGGTTTTTGTGGTTTCTCTTAGCCTTTATAGCTAATGGTAGAGAAACAAGGAGTAACTATTAGGCAAAATAGTAGCAAATAGAGTTATGGTTTTACTGTCTTAGGTGCACTGAATGGTTTTGAACTTGTGTGATTAAATCTGAAACTGTCTCTTTTATTGTTCTCATAAAAGTAGTCAGCTGTACATTTTAAAGAAAAAGGAAGTATAGTGAGTATAATAACTGAGCTTATATCCCACTGTGCTGTATTTCTAAAGTTCAATAGCAATAGTTCAATAGTATGTATTTTCTTTGGGGGATTGCTCTGTGTTCCTCAATTTTCATTTAAAACGTTTGTCAGTCAGTGTACCTTGCAATAAATCAACTGGAGTAAGTTAGTGTTTAAATATAATTTTGTTTGACTGTTTCATCTATAAATATTTTAGGGACTTTCCACTGGATTTCTACTGTGGTCATAGGTAATTTTTTAGACTGCAGCTTTTTTTTTTGTTGTTGCTGTTAAAATAAGCTTGTACTTCTGGTCTCATTAAACTACTATGTAAACATTGAGCTACCTTTACACTTTTAGCCATTTTCATGCAGTTTGCTGGTTTAGAAAATTTGTACATTATGTAGCATGAATTTATTGTTTTGCACAGTGTTTTAGTAGCTAACTTGCAGTTGCAGAATGAATAGAGCTGTACAATATATGAGAGTAAGATGGCAATACTGAATTTTAGGATACCTCTTGGAAATTTTTTTCTCACCTCTTTTGGTTTAACCTCATTTTACAGTGATGAAACCAGTTTGTTCACTGAAAAGTTGAGTCTTGGTGCAAATGCTTTCTGGCCTCCCTCTGACACCAAGGAAAAATGAGGGGAACAGAAGATTGAGCCCACCTTCTCTTTTTGCAGAAAAAAAAAAATCTGAAGTGTAACAGCTTGAAAAGGGCATCCTCTAAGAATTTCTCTTTCCTTTTTAGTAGTGCTTTATAAGGTATGGGCCTCTCTTAGCCTTGATAGGGTAGGAAAGATACCTTGGTTGGTAGTTTTTTTGCCAGATAGAACTACAGTTAAGCCAGGAGAATGTATCTTCTTATACTCACATAAAGACACATCTGTTTAGAGTTTCATAAGTACATGCAGGCAGAATATTTCAAATCATACTGGCTATTGAAATTACTGCTAACTGGAGTTTTGTATGATGCAGTTTGTCAAGCAAGGATGGATTTGGATAAAGAACTGCCCCAGTCTTTGTGCATTGTATTCTCTCATTTGTAGGTATGTACAAACCCATGTCCATAGACATGTGGGACACGATGTAAACAGATGTACACACTTCAGGCATATGGACCGAAAATTTTGGCTTTCATTTTCTTGTAGCTGGAAGAAAAAAAAAAAGACACACTTTTATGTCCATAATTTTAAAATTAGAGGTAATTAGTGTAATCATTGGAGCTTTTCAGGACCAGTTTTACGTTTTTGTGATTTATGCAGAATTTATTCAAAGAAATGGTATATATATTTCATATATATTTCATTCTGATTTTGGTTGCTACTCACAATACATGCTATGTTATTTTTACAATAATTTCTTCATATCTAAACACTTTATTGTGTTTAGGTAGTAATGTAGCATTAGCTACTTTGTTATGTAAGTGTATAATGTTGTGTAGTAATCTTGTGTAAAGAATGCAGCTGATTATTGGTTTAAAATCCCTATTCTGTTTTTACAGGTAAAGTATGTAGTAGAAGAGTGTTAGCACCTCATAATTCTATCCTACTCTTTTTAATTTTGTGTCCTTGTGCAGTTGTTTTTCTAAGTATGTCTCGTTACAGTTTAATAAGAAAAAAGTATTTTACCCTTCTCTTCACTCATGATTTTATGATTTCTGTGGGTATGGCCATATAGGTTTTAATCATTATTTCCAAGATTGCTTAGGATCTGAGAAGAGTATTGTAATGCTGATGCAGGTGTGTCTGTAACTATGGTGGCAGCAAATGCCTAAAGTCTCTTTAGACAGTCCTGATGCTTTGGAGCTGCAGAAATGGGGACCACAGTAACAGCCAGGGCATCCCTGTGTTTTTGTCACATCAGATATATGATGTATGCAGACTTGAAAGAATAGATTAAGGTAGGAAAAGTGTTTAACAATGCTGTCAGATATGTAGCATTCAAGTGTGTGTAAAAATTTACTCAGATGTGACTTATAATTTCTAACTGAAACAAAGGTATGGAAAACCTTTCTCTTTGAACTTGTGTTGCTGAAAATTCCATGTCAGAGAGACTTTATGTAAGCGTTTTTGATGTGTTGGAATTGGAGATGGAAGAGATCTTGTTCTGATTTTTCACTGCAGAAGACATCTTGTACTGATTTTTCTCTTTGGACAGTTTCTCAAGAGCAGTGGTTTCCAAACTGAAAAACATTGATTGCATAAAAGCTTGAAAGTGGCATCCCATTAAAACTATTTGCAGATCCTTGATGTGAAACCTGAGGATTTTCTGAAGAATGTCCTCTTTCCCTTATGGCTGCTGAAAATACAAGCAACAGACAGAAACAGAATTCTCTGTTAAGCAGTTTTCTAAAGGATAGCTAAGCTACCTAGTCCAGAGAGTCTAGAAAGGAATTTTTTTTTTTTATGTAACAACTTCAGCTCTCTGGGTATTTTTTTTTTTTTTTTTTTTTGCACTTTATATGAATATTCTAGACTCAGAAAAGATCCTTGATTTAAATATCTGGTTTATATTAAAGTTCAGAACTACTCCGTGTTAATTTAAAAGTATAGTATATTTTTACAATATACTTAGAAATATTCCAAATTATTTTTTTTATTTGAAAACTAGAAATAAGTTTAAAATTCTCTTCTGGCTTGTATTTTTAATGCTGCCTTATTAGAATTCTTCTGTGCATTTATAATTGAGGTGCCTAATTTGCAAGGCTTTGAACAAAAGAGAGGTAGGAAAGAATGTAGGTTCTTAAGGGTTATGCTGAAGTCCCTGACACTGTCAGTGCTTTTGTGTTCCTTGCAGAATTGTCTGAAATGAATGTGTATGAAAATGTCACTATTGGGCAAAGGGGGAAAAGCAAATAAAACCATACAACAAAAAACATAAGAAAACCTAGGAATAACTTAGCAAATTAGTAGCCTGTGGTTGGCCATAATTAAATAGACTAAGCACAGTATGGACACAGTTTCTTGACTATGTTGATAGCAAATGCTAACACAGACCCATTTTTGACATGCAATTCCTGTGTGATATCTAAATTCTCAGTAGAACTGAGCCTTTTTTATTATTGAATATAGTTGCTATGTAAGAGCACAGCAGAAAAACAGAGAAGAAAGCATTTGGCTATTTAAATGAATTCCTAGCCTTTGATTCTGTATAAAGCATTGCAAATCCCTTTTTAATTCTGAAAGAAATAGTGTCTTATTTAAAAATGGTGTGAAAATGCTGGAACCAATCTTAAATTCATAGGATTTTATTCTATCCTTTTATAGGATCATAGGTAAAAAGATCTTTAAGGCCATATATCATTAGACATGCCAAAAGGTATCTTCTATACTGCTATTAGTTTATGGTCTGCAGTCTTACTGTTGTTAATGCATTGACACCAGCACAAACCAGAAACCTGAACTTTGCCAATGTAGGTATGTTTGCTGAATCTTTACATTTACATTTAGTAAATGCTGGGCAATGGAACTCTTCAGTCTTCAGCAAAAATAAGCTGAAAGTATCTGGGATTCTTCAGGCAAAAGCTGGCTTCCTCTCCTGGTTTTTAAAACTGTGTGTAGTAAAGATAGAGAGTCCCTCTCTCTTCGCTCTTTCTCTGCTGCTTTCACCAATATTACTGTGCATTTTTTTTTCCTCCTCTGAATCCTTTTACAGCCTCTGTGCCTGATAATTTTCCCTTAGGGAAATAAGATGTCATCTTAGAACATACATCTAGGGTAAGACAGACAAATCTGGCTTTTCTCTATTAGTCTGGCTTTGCTGGGTTTTGTTACTTATTAAATATGGATAAGACAACTCCCACTGCTCTTGAAGCAAGTGATGTGTGGTGTCTTTGAAAAGCTAATTTCAAAGAAGTCACTGTGCCTTCAATTCCTTGTAAAATAGCAGCAGTTTTTATGTACTAGAAGTATGAGAGCAAGTGTAATAAAGAGGGATACACCAATATCTCAGGACTCATTAAAATGTGTCAGTAAGATACAAGAACAAGTGCGGGAATGAATAGGGAAAGATGGAGAAAAGTTTGGAACTAAGAGTGCGGGAAAGATGGGTTGTACTGTAGTAGGAAGGAGTAGCCTTGCGCTCACCTGCAGCTGTTTTAACAGTTTGGTATAATTTGCAGCTACATTAAGCTGTCATGAAGTTTTTCTTCTGGCCTCTTATTTTTCAATGACTGTAGTACACTGAAAATATGAAATTATGGGTGAAAATATTGTTTAATCATGCTTATTTGTTAAATCACGTTTAAATGTTTTTAAATAAAAACAGAGCATGATAATACAATACAAAAGCTAAAACGTTGGTGAAATAGTAACTAAGTTGTCTCAAAGCTTGTTGCTTTTTGAGGTATGTGTAATGATATCTGATTACTGGCTATTCAGATAGTCAGATAATGACCAGAGGTATAGTCATAAGGTGGAAAACTGAGCCACTTAATCTCTTAAACTGTTTCTAAAATGAGCAAAGTTGACCAGTGAAGCCATTATCCCTGTTGCAAAACCTGCTGAGGTGATTCACTGGAAGAAACTCTTTGGAATGCCAGGCAAACTGGGAGGGAGGTAACTGTTAAAAAAGGTGCATAAGATGTATTAGAGTGGCACTGGGGACAGGATAAAAGAATTTTGAGATTGTACGGGTCTGATATGGGTTATTTAAGGCAAGGATCAGGAGTGGAAAAGGATCAAAGTGAAGTGGGGAGGAAGGAGTGTGGGAAAAGGAGAGAAAGAAAGGATAAACGGGAACAGATTTTAAAGCAGGCTAGTACATTTGCCTAGTGAAGTTCTGTTGCTCTATTACTATGGTTTAACCTATGAAACTATTTTTAAAATTCTTTTTCTCTTCCCATTCCCCTGCCTTATGAATGTCTATGGGATGTGTGCATGATCTTCTACCAGGCTTCAGGCTGGTAGTAAGTAAGTAGAATGAGTGAGAGACAGTGGAGGGACAAAAGCTAATAGGGAAAATAGTGAAGGGGTTTTATCTCTTAGTTTTGGTCCTTAGGAACAGGATGGATCTGTCTATGGTGTCTGTGTTTGTGTAGGCATTCAGTGCAGTACTGCTCCCTTCTATTCATTTGTGTGTTTGTGGTGAGATGTGTTACCTACAACTTGTCTCTGTCCTTTGGAATTACTACTCCACCTTCCTATGCTTGGAAGGATTCTAGGGAGCATCAGCTCTTATTCAGCAGGCCAGGAGAGGAGGGCTTCTGTGAGTCCCTCAGTGTGCTTTACTGTTAGTGTTCTAGGAGGGATCCTTTGCAGAGTTTGATGCTGCCCTCAAGGCAAGTTTTCTGTATCAGGATTGCATCTAACAGCACAGAACAAAATTTTCAGTGTTGGAGGCCTGGTATTCAAAAAATCGTTAACACCCTGAACTCTGCTGGAATTTGATAAGTCTTTTGGGTGATTATCACCTCTGAAAGTTAGGGTACTTCTATTTTTGGATTTTAATGCCTGCAGAGTTCTAACAACTTTCTTTCCATAACAGTGAATAAACACTGTAACTGGTTTATATGTACAGTGTGTTTTTTAGCACATCAGTTAAGTGTTCTGGTTTTGTTTTTTAGGTAGTCTTCTGTTACTGCTATAAAATTATTTAATAGAAACAAGTAGGAAGTAATAGTGGGGGAGAGAGATTGAATGGCTTTTATGCAAAAGCATATGAGAAATGATGCAAAACTGTTTTAATACAAGCACTGGTAAAGGTGTAAACTTGAGTAGTTAGGTGTGTTTTAGGATTACTCCCATTCCTAACCCTTGTTTTCCAATGTTTCGTGAAGTGCTGTTAATATAAAACTTGATATCCAGTGTAAACTTCAGGAAATAATTTTTCTGTTGGGTATACCTGTCTTCCTTGCAATCCTAGTTCACTTGTCCCTTTACCACAAGGAATCCAATTACTTTAACTCAGGGATTAACTCAGTGATGAGCTCAGCCATCCAAAGGACTGACCTGCTATACAGCTGATTTGAAGCACCATCTATGTCAGGGGAAAGAAAATCTGCAAGATACATTTGGAGGCAAGTTTTCTTAATGGTTTTCATGGTTTTATAGTTGGATGTTTCAGGGGCAACTCTAAATATTGGTTTGAAGAGGAACAAGCAACAGTTGTATAATTTCCTTTCATTCATTTTATTGCCAACATAACTGGAAATAAGGGACACTGCTTGTGTGAGAGAAGCTTGCCTCCATACTACAGAGTGTGATTAGAAGTAGTGTAGTGGGAGCTTCAGAAAGCTTTGCTGTTTATAATGTTCTGGTTTTATTTTAACAAAAGCTGCCTGGTAGATTTGTGGTTAATTGTGTTAATAAACACAATGACTGAAGTAGAGAGCTTCTACAACGTGATTTTAATCTCTGAAGCCTGAACAGTTTGTTTCATGCCAGCTTTATGCCAACCAGTGTTCTTAGAAAGCTGGTTCTGAATTCTTAGAATAGTTAGTTCTTAGTCATCTGTTCCTTCTCTAGCTAGAAATGTAAGGCTGTCTTGCTCCACTTTACTGTTTACTTTCCTTTAGTTGACTGAGTGTTGTGTTCTCATGCAGTAGTGAAGAGAGTTTAAGTCATTTGTCATCTCCAGGTTCATTTGGTGAATACTGTGAGGGTCATATGTGTGGCATCAGGGTGCTCCCTCTAGTTTTAGATGCTCTGTAATAAACAAAAAAGTGGTACAACTTTGCCAAGTCACATGAGTTTTACCAGGTCTAGTTAAGACATAAAACATTGTTTGTTATGGATTTGACAGAGAGTAACTGTGATCTAGAAACATTATAGAAGTATCTGACTGCCAAGAAAAAATGTCTTGATTGCATCCTACTAATTTAAGTCAACTCCTCCTAGCAGGGGATGGCAAATTTTACAGTAATTTGCCACTTGCAGTTTATAGCAAACAAATTGGAATTATCAGTGTGCCTGCCATTCTGTATGGGATGTAACTTCATTGTTTGGGTACATTTTACCAACAAGAAGCAAGGTCGCTTACCTAGGTTTGTATTGCATACTGTCCTGATTCCTGGTGAAAAGGATGTGCTCCCCAGTGCTAGTAATGACTTTGAAAGACTGTGTGACTGCAAGTAAAAAAGAAAAAAAAAAAAAAAAAAAAAAAGTGAGGGAATTGTATCACCTATCACTTCTGCAGTTGTTAAAATATTGTTTGATGTTGTTAGGTTGAGAAGTTCAACCACTTACTCTTGCTTTATAAAGAGTGTGAAAATTTGCTAGTAGTAAAAGATACAGAATTTGTAGGACTTAAAAAAAACAGTGTATAAGCCATAGGCTCAATAATAAAGCAGTAGATGCAGTGATTGTTGTAGGCACCCAAAACATAATCCTTACATTAGGAAATGGCCGATGACAAGCTGTGGTATTGCCATGGAAGTGACTGCTATGTGGCCAGCTGGCTGAAAAAAAGAGAGCCCAAAAAGACAATGAGGAAATAAAAATTTCGGTCAAGCTGGCACTGTTGCTATATTAAAAAAAACAAAAAAAAAACCAAAAAAAAACAATGACTTTTTAGAAAAATGGACTCGACTTCTGGCCAGGTTCTTGCACAGCTGTGTTAATTACAGCACTGACAGCCATGGACAATTCGAGCTGTTCCTTTTCTTTTCCTAAAGGATGCATTCCCCAGAGAATGCTTTTACCTGAGATTGCAATTTAGCTTTCTTGTAGTTCATGCAGTCACACTGTCCCTCATGGACTCTGCTCATAGTTACAGCCTTGCCTTAGGTTTTCCCCGCTGGAATTTCTCATCTTCTAGCAGGTATGTAAGCCCAAGATGTGATCACCCTTTGTTTTCAGAACAGTAGTATTTAACACTAAAGTGTTATAATAGGTCATCCTTTTTCAGATATTAGGTAATCTTGATTTTCAGTTGCCTGTTGAATTGCAGCCAACGAAATTAAAATAATACAGGCACATCAGAAGCATGATATGTGGTGTTGCTTTAGAGGAGAACACTGTTTTTATTTATTATGTAGTGCCACTTTTCCAGCCAAGAAAGACTGGAAGTTTTTCAAAGCTAAGTTTTCTCCAGTGATGCTCTCTCCTATTATGTGCTATCAATCTTTATTTTCTTTTTTTTTTGCAAGTCCACAGCATTGCAAAACTAACATTGCCATAAAACCCTGTCAAGATCTTCCAATTTTTTAAATAAATGTAGAACAGAAAAAGAAGTCCCTAAAGTGTAAAGTATTACATTTTATCAGATGGAAAAAGATAGAAGGTGAACATGGGGTGCAAAATTTGTGTATCCTCTGAGTTAAGTATGTTGCTTATATTATGAGGTTATTGAATAACTTAATACAACTAAATCTGGAGGTAATGAATATGCACTAGTGTAGAGAAACAACCCTGCTGGTGTAACCAAGGGAGTGTGATTGATGGGCTTGCTTATCCAGTCTGTCTTACTGACTTGATAGTATGTCTGCAGAGATAGTTGCAAAATTCCAAGAATTGGGCAATTTGTTTCCCATTGGCATTTCTTGTGGGTATGTTGCATATATTGTATTTTATTGTATTGTATTTCATTCAATCAAAACATGTTTTCTTTCTTGAGTATTTAGCGAAGACAATAATAGAACAAACAATTGTATTGACCTCTTAGAAATGAATTATGTAGGTAGCTTGTAGCTCTGAAAACACTTAAAATTCTGATGAATGGGTGACTAGTTTTCTTCTCTCAGTGATCCATTACATGATATTCCCCATGTGTTTGGAATAGTCATGTTGTTATTGTGTTATCTTTTTTACTTAGCAAAAGAGAAGTCTGTTGACTCAGATGAAATTTCAGAATCAGAATTTACCAGCACAAAAAGCTAAGCTTTATTTTGTCAGAATACAATTGGTTTTACTTCTGTATGCACCAGAATTTTAAAAGCGTATTTGAATTTGATCAAAAGTCACATTTGAAGTAAAAAAATAAAAAGAAAATCCATCATCTGCAAGCCTGTAAGGCACTCTAGAAACTATTTTTTTGGTATGTAAATTGTACATGTCACTGGCATACCACAGATTCTTTGACTTGTCTCTCTAATGGGGCAATAAAACAGGGAATTTTTAGGGAATTGCAAAAAATAATTTTTCAGATTTTTAATAAATTAATTTCATAGAAAACTTTTTTCATAACAATAAAAGAAGTCTGTTTTGCCATGTATAATGATTGTTAGGAATTCCCTTACAGTAAATATTTCTGTTTCTGCTTTTCAGTGGTTTTTTGTTTTTTTTTTCTCCACTGAAAATGGTTATCATCTGCAATTGGCAGGAGCAGTTTTTCTCTAAGTTTCAGGGCTCAAAATGCAAATCACTAATAAATTTGCTTCTTGTTTAATATTTAGCATCCTTCTATTTCTAACAGTGTTTAAAATGCTGGTGAATCTTTATGGTACTATATTTACTTTATAAAAATAATTTATTCAGTTTTGTTTATAGTTCTCTTAACTGAACTTGTTCTACTGTGGTATAAGAATTCCACAACTTAATTACATTCCTCAGGAAATAAGAGTCTTATACTTGGAATAGAGTCAAACACAAAAAAACTAAATCCTGATTTCCATCAACTTCTTTTACCTCACACAAATCCTAGAATTTCAAAGCCTTAAGTATTTTGTATTTTTGTTGTACAACTATATCTGACCATGAAGAAATGGGTTTTGTTTGGCTGGGTTTTTTTAGCTAGCACTGGCATTGAGACTGGTAAACATTCATAAAAAGTTTGCAGGGAGCCAGTTGCACTGGTTGGAAAGAACTGAAGGAAAAAGATTTGTAGGTGTACAATTCATACCCCAATGTAAATCAACATACTGCATATATGTTTGAATGGATTAGATTTTATGTGCTTCTTATGGTTTTGAAAAGTGGTTATGTATATAATACATCATTAAATACTGCACTTTTTGTGCAGTATAAATGACTTTCTGCGGGGTTTTTCCAACTAATTCTTTACTCCAGTCATTATTTCAAAATACAAATGTATAAACTGTTAGTGGCTTATGGTAGCTGCTCACTTTTTTTGTTTCTTCAGTTTAACCAGTCTGTTGTAAAACTTGGAAATACCTCCATACATCTGCCTTGAGTCATTTTGTCCCCCTGCCCTTTGGTTTTCATGTTAGAAATTCAGGTGTAGCTTTTTCTGGAAGGATATTGAAACAGCTGAGTTTATAGGATTGTAATGTTAGAAGTGCAAAATGGAAATTCAGAAGGGAGTTGGGTAGTTTTTCAAGTCTCAGCCATTTAAAATTTTTGCATCAGAGAAATTATTAGATAGCTTTTTGTTAAAAGTTGTGCATTTCAAAGAAACTGCCTGATGGAATGTTAGGTGGGGTTGAGCACTGTGCTTGTACCAGAAGATCCAAAGCAAATTTAAATTTGGGCTTACTTATTCTTCTGCTACTTTAGTTTTGTTTGTAAGATGGACCACACAGGCCAAACTACCAAAAATATTGATGACTATTGGTGACATCATCACCTGCTATCTCTTTCTTTAGATCAGGATTTGTTCCTGTGAGTCATGATTTTTGGGGTTTTTTGCATATAGTTTTAAACTCCCTTTGTTCCTGCGAGGCACTTCTGAGGTAGATGACTGTGAGGAGCAAAGCCTAGTGTGATCTGGGGGTGTGGGTTGTGCATCAGTCTGCCTTGCTTACAATGCCTAGCTTCCATTTGTGAAGGTGATAATTGGGTAAAGATGTTGTTAATTTAAGTATCATATGTCCTTCTTCTATAAGTAGAAGTTTTTTTTTCATGTTCAATTCTCTTCTGATATTATATGAATAATGAAGTAGTTCTTCAGAGCAGGGACATTTTGATTCAGGAGACCTGAAGCCATCTGCCCAGACTGAGGCTTTGCTTTCACAGTTAAAAGAGAAAAATAGTAGTGGGAATGGCATGGGCTCAAATTTTTTTAACCATGGTAACTGTGCGTGGGCAGTGCTGGCAGTGAGGACAAGTATTTCTGTTTTACTGAGGTAAACTTGCTGAGGCAAGACCTGTATTTCTGAGACTGACCTTGTGTTTAATTCCCTAGAGGTAAAAATTTTGCTACCTTACTCAGCAGTGTTGAACAAACCTGAAAACTTGAGGCTGTAAAACCAGTTTGGAATTAGTTGTTAAAATGCAAGTGGTTTGAACTGTGCCTGTTTGTTTGTTTGTATATGAGCTGTTACTTTGCAGTGTGAAGCTTCATGGTTGCTGTCTAGTCATTTTCAAGATATTTTTCCTTTTCTTTTAGAACTGTTTTTAACTAACATGCATATGTATGAGATTTCTGATTATGCTGGATGTAATGTTATGCTGTGAAAACAGGCTAGCATAAGATCTTAAAAAACTAAACTGATGGAGAGGTCCACCTTGAATTTCATCAGAAGTGAAGGAATTTGAAGAGTTCAGAAAGGTACTGAATGCCTCTTTCGGTTTGTATTCCTCAGTCTAAGTCTAGTTGAAAGATGTATCTTAAGTTAAATGGATGCAGCTGAATAATGAATCATCTCCGAGGAAATGTTTGGGTTTTTCTTTTTACCTACAAAAAACCATGTTTGGTCTGTATTATCTATGGACAGCTGCTAAGAAACAATAGAAATTAATGTAAAGATTGACATATTCAAAGACTTGTATTGCTGACTGTTGCTGGGAAAAAATGCTCAGTTCATGTAGTTTAAACTACAAAAAGCAGTTTACTGACTTATTAATACAATGTAAACAGCAATCAGGAAACTGTATACTTGGGATTGATATGAGGAATACAACAGATAAACCAGACTGTCAGACCATTAGAAAAATTAATAAACATCTACAACTACCTAAACACTCTTAGAACTTTTCATGAGAAGTTCTAATCCCTCTCTTGCCCCACAGTTGCTGGCACACAGGCTCCATGGGCAGTGTGAGTTACAAGCAGCGCTTGTTCTTCCAGGAGTGTCAGTTCACCTAATTGCACACACCTCTTCCTGGCAGCATGGATAATCCAGCTTTATAGCAAGGCCACCCAATCTGCTAAGCTGTAGACTGGCAATAGTGTGTTCCCTATCCCAAGTCCCACAGCCCACACAAGCCATGAGCTCTCCCACTTCCTGCCCTCCCGACTGCCACCCTGCTGGTTGGAGTGTGGCTGCCTGTGTCACTCTGTGGGGAGGCTGCTCCCCAAGGCATTCAGGAGGGTGTCATGCATTGGGAAGGATGTGGGGTGATTTCTTCATCCTCTAGTCAGGCTTTGTTGATTGTCTCTTGCCATTATGAGGTTCTTCCTATCCTCCATTATAAACAAAGCACAAATGTTTGTCCATCTTTTCAAGATGACTCTTTGTTTTAAGCGCTCATCTTGTGGTTATTATATATCCAAGATTACCAGTAGTGTAAAATCTGGGGCGTGTTTCTGGGTCTGTTAAAATGGTTTCGTCTGCATTGCTTTGCTAGAAATGCTTTTACAGCAAACTGATTTGAGAACATCTGAATCAAGCATGCTGCTTTGTCTCCTTTTGATGTAATTTGGTAATGAATTACTGAAGTAATCTAATGGGGTTTCTCTTCCCCTGTGCCTTAATATGCAGAGAGTTCTGACATGCTGAATTAAGTTGAGTTTCCTCTTATTTGAAAGCCTTTTGGACTGTTATTTATATGGTAAATGCTTATATGCTTGTATAGGTAGATGGACTTTTTCAAAGCACCAGCTTTCTTAGTGATTTTAGACTTCAAAATCACTGAAGATGGAATTTGGTCTCCTAAAGTATCTAGGCACATATCTTTAAATGTTTTGTCATTTATTCCAATCAGTCTTTATATGTGACATACGTTCTTTCTGCATCTCTTAGGCAACATCATGTGTTTTTTGAGTAAAAAGTCACTTGACACTCACATCTAGTTTGCACTTTTTTTTTTTCCAGGTTGATCAAGTTCCATTCCAGGTAAAATTATTTTTACTCTGTCAGACTGCATTAAAGTAATTCTATATAAAAATTAATGTCATAGGTCCAAGCTAGGCAACATTTTACATAAAAATAGATTTTACAACAATTGAATTTAAATTATTTCACATCTTGTCAGTAGATGAGCTTGCTGAAAGCTGTTTCTGATTGTAATTGAAATTTTTACCAACCCTGTTTTCTTGAAAAGCTTTGAAAAATTCATCACCCTTCATAGATCCATTGTGATGTTTGCAATTTAGTCACCTGCTGCTGAAAAAAAAAATTGTTGCAGGGGATTGATTGATTTTGCCCAGAATTACCAAGGATCTGTTTTTCTGTCTAATCAGTTTATTTTATTTTGGTCATGATTTTCTTAGACAGAAGAGCATAGTGTGACAGAAGAGCATAATGTTCAAGCCAAAGGGGGAAGCAAATGGGAATAGTTACACTTGAACTCTCTCATGTTTACAGAATGGTGACTATGTTATTAATGTGGTTGCTGTGAAGTACTGTAATTGAGAGTCAAATATTTGGCATAATAAATTCAATGTTCCTTTGTTTCTTCACAGGAACTCAGTTTCCTGTGTTAAGCTCACTGTCACCATTTTGCTTGTAAATCAGTGCCCACAAAGGTGTTAGATGCATGTTCAGGTTCATCATCTTCTTAGGTGTAATTACTGGATTAATTGAATCAAGCATGTTTTGCTTTATCTCATATAATTTATAGAGAGTTTTGGAGAAAGCATCTCAACTGGCCAACCAGAGATTCAAGCAATGTGTTTTTTTTGTCTCAACTTTGCTCCTATTCTGAAATCTCACAAAGCTGGGAATTTCAGCATATAACTTCATGAGCCTTAAGAGGAGTGGCTGAGGGAGCTGGGGCTGTTCAGCCTGGAGAAGAGGAGGCTCAGGAGGGACCTTATCACTCCCTACAAATGCCTGAAAGGAGGGTGCAGCCGGGCTGGCCTCTTCTCTCTGGCAACCAGTGACAGGACAAGAGGACACAGTCTGAAGCTGTGCCAGGTTTAGGTTGCACATCAGAAAGAATTTCTTCATGGAAAGGATGATGAGATATTGGAATGGATGCTCCAGGAGGTGATGGAGACATCATCCCTGGAGCTATGTAAGGAAAGACTGGATGTGGTCCTTATTGCCATGGTCTAGCTGACAGGATGATGTTTGATCATAGGTTGGACTTGATGATCTCAGAGTTCTCTTCCAACCTAATTGATGCTGTGATTCAGTTATTGTTACATGTGAGGTCCTATCAGAAAGGTGTCTTATTTAGCACTTTTTGTTGCCTGCCCTTTATCTGTTGGTAAAAATAATTCTAATAGGGATCTGAGAGTTTTTATGAAGGAAAGCAGGTGGGTTACATTTCCTTTTTTTGTTGTGTTTCATGCTGGTAAAACCAATATGGTGCAATTTAGTGACATTCTGAATGGTATGCTGTATGATGTGGATCATTATTACTGGAAAGCATAGTTCATGTAGAACTTAGGTCTCCTGACAACTTTGCCTGTAATCTTATGCACGTTACACATCTTCTGTGTGTAGTTGCCTATGTCTAGATTTCATAACTTTTTAGAAAAGAGATGATTTTGTTGTTTGAGTAACATGATTGTTATTTGTATAAAGTTCACAACTCTCCTATAGAGGTTGTAGGGTTTTTTATACTGATGTGCCCCTAAAAAAATACTGTTTATTATCTTATTAAATTAGTATATTGCTGGGATGTGAAGAAGCTTTTTTACAGTCTGTTTTTAGGAGAGTACATATATATTCCATTCAAACTCACAAGCCATCATTACATTGGCAGAGGGGCTGCACCCATTTTCCCTTAAAAGTCTTATTTTCATTTTAAAATATCCAGCAGTCATGCATACAGAACTTAGGGTTGAACGTCTTCAAGTATATTGAGGTATATTAAATGTCTGCTTTAACCTTAAAATAACTGCTGTTGAAGTAAAAACCTGCTGTAAAGCAGGCTTGCAGTGCAGGTGGCACAGTGAAATGACAAAAGTATGATTTGGGCAGTAAAACAGACTAATAGCTTTGCTGTCCACTGTTGTGCAGCAAAGAGACTATGGTAAATCAGCGAACTGCAGTCATTAATCATAATGTATGACTGGCAGTTTTAACAAAGCCATTTCTCTGAATTTTTGCAGGCTTTAACTTCATCTGAGCTTTTTACATGCCAATGAAAAAGAAGAGCTTGGAGAGCTTGGAGGTGTTGCTTAGCCCAGGAGCCCGTCTCAGTGGCCCACCATATGTGCCTGGGGAAGGGAACTGATTAGCCAGGCACGTGTTCTTACCCCCCCCAGAACATATGGCCTATTTTCAAAAATTTGCAACTGAGGGAAGTCCCTCAGTTAAAGCCTACAAAAAGTCTGCTTCATGAGGCAGAAGTGTTGTCTTTTAAGTCCTTGGTGGCTATTTCTCTCTGAAAGTTTGTGTTGTTCCTTTTTGAATTCCAGTAGACACTTGTAAGGAAGTGCATGCCTTGTTTTGTTTTGGTTTTTTCCCTGTACTACAGAGACAGATAGTTGAATTACCATTCCCTATTGATCAAGTTGGTTCCATTCCTGACTTTGACTCCCATATCTCTTCCACCAGATTGTCTCCATCCCAAACAGTCTTAAGCAACTCAATCTTCCTTTTAATGGAAATTGTTCTGATACTTTCATTGGTTTTTTTTGCTTCTTTGACCTTTTTCTTTTGACCATATTCTTTTGGTACAGAGTTTGCTAGAACCATATACAGTCTTCAAAATAGGTCCATAGCTCTGTGGATTTATTTGGGACATAGTAATTTGCATTTAGTCTGTTTATGCATTGTTCCTTACTTGCTTTTCCAAATGTTTTAGTTACTTTTACAATTCATAATGAGCACTGCTGAGTGCTGCTCTTTGATAATCCTATAGAAGTCAAAATCTCTATCCTCTGAAGTAACATACAGTGAAGAAGAAGGGGGCAAAAGTGTCATCCAGCTTTGCTCACTGAATGCCTCTTTCTAGGATTTGGAAAAGTATTAAACACACCAGAACACTGCAAATCTTCTATCAGTACTTTGCATTTTTTGGGGAACTTTGTATATCACTCTAATAGGCTGCATTGGATGAAGATTTTATTTTCCCATGCCTTAAATCCCGTTATTTGATGTGTTAAATCAGTTTTCCAGCTGCCATACTCATTATTTTTATGCTTAGTTCATTTTTGTGTGTAGCACTGGTTGCGCAGTGTTCGTGTTGTTTGACAACGCTTATTTGACTTTTGTCTTTACAGGTGTGGGAAGTGTAGTATTATCACCTGCAGGGTTGGAATGGTTAACTAGGTCATTGTCTGGCAGGCCACTGTTAGACCAACAGAATGCAAACAGCATTATTGACTTACTGAGAATATAGAGAAATATATTCAAGTGGACATTTGAACAGCTGCTCCCAATTTCTCCCTTTAGTCAAGGTAGAATTACTTTACAGCGTACAATATAAATGTTAAAAGCTGAGCTCATTTAGAAAGATAACAGCTTATAAAACTGCTTTGATCTGACCCTGATAACTTTATCATACCTTCTTCACATTCCTTCCTCTAATGTCCTATTTTCATCTTGTAGCTCTAGAGGAATAAAGCCAAAGGCCTTGTGGTCTGCTCTTTTACTGTCTTGCATGTGTAGACACAAGAGCCTCCTACCCATTTCCCCTTATTTGATTTCATTAGTCCTAACTTCTAACAATTTGGAAACTAAATTCCTGGAGGATAAACAACCTCTTTAAATAGTGGTAAAAGACATTGCTGAAAATCATATAGGTGAGAACTTTTCAATTGTAAGATCAGACTAAGATGGAATAGTAAGAAAAAGCAATACATGCAGTAAGAAGAAGCAATACATCCTTCTCATAACACTATTTTAAAATTTATTTTATTTCTTAATTTAGATTCTTAGACTTCTGCAGAGAAATTTGTATTAGATTTCTGTGATTTTAATTTCTGTTCAAGCTGTTTAAGTTTGTTTTATATAGACATTTATAGTGACTGACGTTCTTTTTGGGGCTCCCAGTTAAAGTAGTTTACATGGCTGGGCATGTTTGATGTCAATGTAATGTAAGTTCATTCAGCTGCGTGAGTTCATTTAGCTGTAGTGAGTATTATATCTAAACAACTTCTCACCTCCTGACAGCAAGGGTAGGGACACTGAAGTTTTTTTTCCCCATAGGGAACAATAGTAATTAGAGTTTTTATTTAAGAAGTTCTTTGTTCAGTGTAGAGTAAAATGCAGTATATTTTGGATGTACACAGTACACTTTACTAAATTAATTGTAGTACAGTGAAAACATCAGTATAAAATAAAGGTAAAATTATGTTGTGTCTTATGATGCTCTGGATATGGTTTTTCTCTCTCTCTTTTTTTTTTTTTTTTTTTTTTTTTTTTACTTTGTCTCTACTGAATTTAAGCAGTTGTCAGGAGCTTCTATCTTCTTTACTTGTGTTGAGTTGTCCATTTGCCATACGTGTTTGCTGTAGTTCATGTTAAGCATTCAAAACAACATTTGGGAAAGTTCAATTGTCTGGGAATAAATTTGCAGTATGACTAATAATAGCACAGTCAACACTTTTTCCTCATAAACTCACCACTTCAAATAGATTTGGACAATAACTTCAGAAGGTTAAATTGAAAGCTACATATCGTAATGGTCTTGTTTTCATTCCTGTCTACTGGTAGGCACAAGCTACTGATTGCAATCTACAATGAAGACATTTAAACTCCTTCAGAATTTTGTGCGTTATGTTCATATGGACAGCCACTTTGATCTGCCTGTGATTTAGCTATTCCTGGAGCCATAAAATAGCATGTTGTGAAGCTTTATTTTTAAGATGCTGGTTATTTTTTCTTGAATTTTTTATTTTGGGCAAATGTTCTGGTCTTCAGACTTAGATTAGTTTGCAGTGTTCTAGGAAAATATTCATGGACTATGTTGCTGTGTTGAAGATGTCTGAGTAATCACTGGTGAGTTGAAAAACTGTCTTGAAGAGGAATCAGAACAGTGCTGGTATGAAATACAAAATGGAATCCTGTAATTTGCTGTCACATGTATATCGAAATGTAGATTTTTGTAGACCAAGAGCACGATGATGTCCTATGACCTCTTGCTCTTGTGTGTGTGTCCCTGAATGCCAGGGGCATACCAGAGTTCCAGACTTGATTACAAAGTAATTACAAAATACAAATCTTGTAAGCCCTACACGTTGAGTTTGAAGAGGATACTTTAATCTTTGCAGTTCCTTGGCCTTTCCAAACTACTTCAGTCATTTGGGTTTTGTTTTTTTGTTTGTTTGTTTGTTTTTTTTTTTTTTTTTTTTTTTTTTTTTTTTTTTTTAACTGCACATGTCTAAAACTCCTGGTAAGAAAATAAAAAATAAATAATTCTTCATCTAATTCAATTTAAAAAAATGTTAAAATACTATTTTCTTTGCTGATAGGATGGGTGATTCTCTGTAGAAAATAGGCCAAAAGTTGTGTAAGAAATTAAAATGGTATTAATTCGTTTTATTAGTAGTAGTTCAGGAAGCTGGTAGGAAAATCTTATGGGATCTAAGTCTCTGGCTTGTGTATTTGGGAATTTGTTATTGCAGGGTAGTATTAGGGGTCACATAACCTCAGTCAAGAGGGTTCAGCCAAGGAATGTAGCCAAAGCAAACTGGAGAGGACTTTTGTATAAATTTGGATGAGAAGTGCTGTGGATGGTTTAACTAAATTTAAGAAACTTCTTTTTAATTCTGAAAGACAATGTGAAACAATGCTTTCTTTCTGACTGAAGTGTACTAGATTGCTGATTAGAATGTTTTTTACCTCATCCATTTCCTCCAAAGAGGGTAATCACCAGCTTACCTCTATCATGGTGTAAGGAGAATAATTCAGAGCAGGGTCTAAAATCAGGAGTATTTTTTCTGTTGCTTCATTAATTTTTTGATTGAATTAATAATCTGGATACTGTATGGGTTACCTGTCAGTCTGTGTGATCTTTCTCATATTTACGGTACTCAGACAGTGACTTGGTTAAAATCTTAGAACTTTACAGTTCATTGACCATTGCAGTGAATTTAGGGGAACTTTTTAGCTCACTTAACTTAGGACTCTGAAAAATTATGATTTATAATCATATAAAGTTACTTAAACACTGTTTTCCTAAGTCAGTGCAAGATTAGTTGTGTTTCAAAGTCAACATTGGAAACCCATGTGAAGGCAAAGAATATATAATTTCGTGTACACCTGGATTTTCTTGGAAGTACTTAAGACCAGAAAACTTCTAGGAACAACTAAAAAATTAATATGAAAATCTAGAAATAAATTTTGAAGAGTTCTGATAAACTTTCACCAGCTGCTTTTGTAGTGCAGTCTTATATTTAGAAACTGGATTCATTTCTTAGATACAAGTTTGTTATTGTAAGACTTCTTAAAATCAGTATGTGACTTACTGAAAATATATGAAGGACTCATGGAAGTCTCAAAAGGCACTTCACACTACTGCTTAATTAGTTTTAAGCAAACTTTGAGGCCTAAAAGGGGATTTTAGCCTGTCAGAATTGCGCAGGAAAAACTGCTAAAGCACAATGAATGAAAGCTACTGAGTTGTTTGCTTTGGCTGTTAAGGAAAGGCTATGTTTCTTGTTTGTTATAACTTTTAATAACTGGGAGAGAGGTTTTGCATGTTTGGTTGTGGTTTTTGGAATATACTGTTGCTCTGTGGTCAAGTTTCAGTAAGCTGTACTCAGTGTTGTTATATGTTGGTGCAAAACAGTAAGGACCAAAGAGCAGCTGGAAATGACATGAGTACCACATGCAAATAATTTGACAATCTGTATACAGAGAATGCAGGAACAATTTAAAAAATGTAGACCACTCCTGCTGGCAATAAATTCCCCTGTCCACATCTAGAAGTAGCTTGAGGCAACTCAGTGATACGCTTTTTATCAGGTGTTTTTTGTTCAAGTGCCAAAAGAAAAGAAATGGAATATGTATTAAGAGACTTCAAGTAATTACTGCTGTGCTTAAGGAGATTTTTTTTTCATGCTGTCACTTATATACATATAATATTACATGTATAATAGTAATATTTAGACTATTGTAGTCTAAAGAGTTAGTATGTCAGTGACATTTGTGCTTTTGAGAGGGTTTTTTTATCCATGCTTATTTATGAGTGTAGCATATGCAAGAATTGAAATTCCCTCCTCCCCTATTTTCTTGTTCTAGTCAATGATAAACTGTTTTTGTAACAGTCACTCAATGTCTGAATTGATATTTACTTCCTTTTAAAGAAATCCAAAGCCATTTGAGTACATTTAGACGATGATAATGTCAACTGATGAACAAGTATGATAATTACAATGTTTAAAAAAAACCCCACACCTTAGACCAACCTTTTTTTATATCTCCTTAAAATAATGCAGTCTTATTAGTAAAAGGGTTTTATTTCCTCTAAAGCATGTATCTAAGTTGGAATCTTAATTTGTTCAGGTTTTACCTAAACCAGATGCATTTTATATGGTGATCCCAGACTATCCTTTTACTAATTAATTATCCTAGAATGAAAATTCTGCTTTCAGCTTTGACATTGTCTTTAAGCATTCAAGAGCTGATATAGAGATGGCAGTGACTAAATTTTGTTTTTCCTCTTCACTATCAGTAGCCTGAAATAATACAGGAGGATAAACTCTTAACTTACTGTATGCATTGCTCATCTGAAGTAGAACTGCAGTTAGAGGAGAAAATGCTCATTCTGTTATAATCTTTTAACTATTACATTTGAAAAAATTGGGAAAAATCATCTCTGCTTTTTTCTGCTTGGAAAAACAAAGGCAACTGGGTTGTTGAGTGCAGTCTACATTTACCATTCATGTGCTGAAAGGCAGAACTCGGGCGCTGCCTTCCCTTCCTTTCTGTCCAGGGCAATGATCTCACGGATCTGTTAATAACTCTGATTGAGTCATTCTTTAATTCACGGCTCTGAAATGTTTTTAAGTGTTGTGTCCTACATGGTGCTGAAGATCGCTTGTTCACTGGAGCTAAGCAAGTAAGGGTTTTCTGTCTTGGGTGCTGTTATTCCCTCTTCCTACTTTGTCTCCAGTGTATGCAAACAGGATTCCAGCAGACTAGGCTGTATTTTTTGTTACAATGTTGCCTGAAGAAGTGGATGCTGGTCCAGGTCTGTGCCAGCTTCTCCTTGCTCCTGCCAATGTCCTCTTGGACAGTCACTGTGTTTGTTCAGGGAACTGCTGGTGTGCACACATTGCCCAGTTTCTGTGCCACAGTTGCTAATGACGCTTTGCTCATCGTGCCTGAAGGAAAGGCTAAGTTCTCTCCTTCCTCTGTGTCTGCTAGTATTTGTTTTCCTCTTCGAAAAATATTTGCACATAAATCCTGTGTGTGTATATAGTTTATAAATAATGTTCTTGGAATTAGGCTACCATGTCCAGATTTGTAAGTTACCTTGCCTCCTTGAAGCATTTTTTGTTGTTTTTCAATTAAAAATGAATTGTGGGATAACAGATGAGTCTTCCCTGATGAGGTTGTCTGCATGGATTTTGTCACATTGGAAAAGATGCAGCATGAAATGGAAATGCTAGTGCATACCTCTGCATTGTTGATGGGGAGTTACTGATACTGATATCTGCTGATATCACATCAGCAGACTGACCCATGGCTGTAGTGTACTTTATTAATTTATAATGTGTATTTATAAATTATATATGCTTTATATAAAAAACTATTTCTTAATAACATATGCATCCTTTATTAAAATAAATTTAATCTGTTCATACTTGGTTCAAGCATTTATGTTGTGAAAGTGATTTGTTTTAATAAACATTGCTTTAGACCTTTATTAACCTCTAAAACAAACCTTAAAGTAAGTGAATATGTTTTTTGTTTCCTGGTTAAGATACAGCTGATGTATTGGTCGTAAGGAAGCACGTGGGCAAGATTCTTTTCAGATGTTTGAGAAAAGCAGACCTAGCGAAACTTAGTAACAAATGGCAATACACATGTTTTCAAATAATCTACTGATAAACCACTGGTTTGGCTATTGGCATAGTTTACTAAAGGATCATAGCTTTTATCTTTGGAATTACAACTGAGATTTGTAATGCCAGATATGCTTGCAGATACTTGCCAAACACTTTGTTGTTACAAACTATTAGTAGAAAATACTGTGGTTTACAGTCTACTTGTGAGCAAAAATGTTTGGTGGTTTTTTTCCCCTTCTTTATTTTTATGGTGTTGCTTGTTTCTGTTTTCTTTAATTTCAGATGAAGTAGGCAACTTAGTCTGTGACCTGAAACTTTGTTATAGAAACAAAGTATTTTCTAGTATCAGGGTTTGAGTTTTTTTTTTTTTTTCCCATCTAGTGTTCTGTTTCTTAAGCACTTTCACTTCTTTATGGTGAGAACGCTGATTTATGACAACACTCAAGGTACCTTTAGCACTGGAAACATTCATTGTTCTGTGAAGAATGCTCCAGAAGAAAACTTAAAGGGTCACAAAGTGAAGTGGCTGCTCTAAGTTTTGATTTCATCGCTGATAATTAGTGAAGGAAGAAAGCCTGGATATGATACTTGTGAAGATGGTCACAAGCCACCAGTATGACTGATTTTGTCTTGAGGCTTTATCAGAAGACGTATTTCAATGCAGATTAGAAATTTTTCATGATTTTATGCATGGCAATGCTGTAACATAAAACTTCTACAGTGGTTTCTGTCCCATTCATGATCAAGGAAGATTACTTGAGACTGGAACAGGTGCAGAAAAAGACTTGAATGGTCAGCAAAACTGTGGCAAGAGGGAACTAGAAGAAGCCAGCTTGCTTATCTTTTTAGAAGAATGACTGGGAGAAAATAATATTCTCATGAATATCACTGGAAAAAAGTGGGGGGAGGAATTGTTAAAGGGCAGTCTTTGTCCTTAGTGTTACATATCCTTGTGGGTGGTTGTGTAGCAAGTGAGCAGTAGAATCAAGAAAAAAGCCTCCTGTATGCCAGGCATTGGAAAAAAGCTGTAGGAGAATTTGTTATTCACAAATGCTTCGGGCAAAAGATTTCAGATGATATAGCAGACATTGACAGAATATATCTTAAGCTTCCTGGCGTTTTAAAATCTTGAGATGCTTGATTTGAAAGCATAAGTTTATCTTTTAACAAAGTTTTAAAACCTTTTAACCTTTTCCACTTGTTAGAAGAGCATGGTACAAAATAGATATTTCTGTCCTTAGTCAAGAGTTAAAATTAAGTTTCTATGAAATCAAATACTGTTGTGTACAGAAAACAGAGCAACTGACAGTATATAGCACAACAGTTGTCTCCTATCTTGCACAGAGTATATAACTCTGGGATAATAGTCTCAAATGAGACCTTCAGTGTATCTGCAGGTGTGCTGGCAGAGAGCTCAGCACAAGCCACATTAGAAGCTTTCTGTGTTAGAGTTGATTTTCTGCTATCTGCTGATCTGGAATAAACAAACTTCAGAGATGAGACTTTCATTAAGCAAGCATAGGAAACACATGGGGGTATGTGATACTGTCATCTCTGCAGAGAAAAAACTGCTGGTTGAAATGATTCATAATTTCTGCATAATCAGAGCCTTTTTTTTATGAAGTAAAATGCATTTATAATTGTACATTTGCTGGTGAATCTCATTAGAAATTCTTCCCAAAATAATGAATTTCCTATCTAAATGTTTTGATGACGCAGAGGGAAGAGGGGATGTGAGCTGATGAGAGTATGTGTCAGTCACAATGATTACCCAGTTTTGGAGAAGTCCAAATAAAAACTTTAGAGCCTGTAGTGAACTCTTGGCTTTTTCTCTCTCTCTCTATTTCTCTCGCTCTCTCTCTCTCTATTTCTCTCTCTCCCTCTCTCCCTCTATTTCTCTCTCCCTCTATTTCTCTCTCTCCCTCTCTCTATTTCTTTCTCTCCCTCTCTCTATTTCTTTCCCTCTCTCTATTTTTTTCTCTCCTCTCTCTATTTCTCTCCCTCTCTCTATTTCTCTCCCTCTCTTTTTTCCTCTCTTCTTTTTTGTAAAAAGAGGCTGAATTGGGAGTGAGTTAGATAAAAATGTGAGACTGTTGTTTTTTGAATGCAGAAGATAAATTGTAATGTGGGAATGCCAGGCATTTTTTTCAGTTAAAACTGCAGTTTTCTCAGTAGCTGTAATCTCTTTTTCCTAGGCATGACTGAACTACTTGACATTGAGATGCTGAGTCATGAGAATGGATTTGGCAAGACTTAAAATCCTGACAGGATGACTTTTAGTGTTGTCTGGAAAGTCACAAAATTGTCTAAATCACCAGTGGATCTCTTCACCTGTATATAATGAACTTGTTGGGGTACATTTGAAATATCAGTTATTGAGTCAGAATGTTTAGAGGGTACCGTTAAAAGTATGTTATTAATCAGTGAGTTTTTGCAGTGCATTAATGATTTAAAAATTGAATTAACTCAAAATTGCACATTTGGTATGATATCAGTCTGATATGATTAATAATATCAGTAGAAGTTTAGCCACTGAGTAATAGTAGTGGTCGTATAAGGTTAGCAGGTTCAGCACCTCCTCTGGTGGCAAAATTAAAAGTTAGCAGTTCATCTCATAGTAAAGATTTTAAAATCTGTATGCTGGATAAACAAAGCCAAAAAGTTCTTAACTTCTCACCCAATAAATCTTTTGCACTTTCTGCTGCCGCAGTTTAAGGTGTATTCCCAAATCTTTTGTGTTCTAGGCCTGAAGCTTTTAGCCTTATTCTGTTTTTCACAAAACCTGACCTGGATTTGCAGCAGCATATGTACCAAAATGTTACTTGTCACTGATTTGAGCAGGTTCACAGCTTGTGCAATTAAGATGTTTGTCTTCTGACAAGGGTAATTTAACCCCAACTGTTCAATTAAAGCATTATTATATTTTATCACCAGGAAGAAAGATTGAGGAAAAGGTTGAGGTTTTGGGTTGGTTTTTTTAAAAATATATCAACAGTGTTATAGTATTGCAGTTACTGGACCTCTTAAATCTGAGATCAGTTAAATCTTGCTTAGCCTTTGCTGTGTACCCATCAGGCTACGATAACCAAAGGGAAATGATGCTGTCCATCAGCTCTTGACAGGACTCCTCATTATCGACCTGCAGGGTCTCATTCAGGCATAAATAAACGAGCTGATGTAGCCTCCTCAGGATAAGACTTCTGAGTCTGTAGTTCATTACATTTTGTTTAATTATTGATAGGGATGGCATTGTGAATTTAAGACTTTCCTTTCCTGCTTTCTGTGCAATCTGTTCTGTGTCTGTGATAAGCCACTGTTACCACAGTGAGAGCACACGAGCCATCAAACTAAAAGGAATGTGCGAGGTAAGATAGGAATGAAAGCAAAAGCACAACAGAATTCCTCAGAAAGAGTACTCAGTCCAAAATCATTCTTAAAGAAAAATATCATGATAATACTTAGCCTATAAGGTGGAACTTTGACATCATGAAGATGGTTTGAAAGGAAATTTAATAAGGAAGTAGAAATGAATCTACACCATAAGCAGAAATTTAGGCCAGGCTTAGTAGGCTATACTGATGAGCATTAAATTATTTTGTGCATTTCAGAAGACTATCTGTGAAGTGTACCCCCCAAAAAAACACCAAATGGAAAAAATTAGACCAGAAGGAGACTTTCTTTTGTCTCTTCAAAATACACATTGCCATGCAGTTGTTACACAGCAATAGCACTAATACTTAGCTGTGATTTCAGGCTGCCCACAAGTGCCGTTGGTGCCTATTGGCTTATTCCCACCTGTATCCCCCAGCAAGAATTATGGCAAACATTAGATGGTTTTTACCTGCCTAGTCACAGGCACTGGGTTGTTTATAAGTAGAGGCTGTGTGTGTAAATTTTACTTCCCCCTCCCAAGTCTTTTTGGAGTCTGTGTATTTGATGTGTCTCATCTTATAAAGATGTTAGATTAAAATCCTGTTGTAAACTGTGGCTTATTAAAACAAGTTAAAAAAAGAAGTTGCATGTTACCCATCCAACCCCTCCCTGACCGACAAGGAGCATACTGGATATCTATTTTGGTTTTGTTTTCCCCAAAGAAGGCAAGGTTCTTTGATTGTGAAGGAAAGAAAAATTAGAAGGTTGAGAAACATTGTCTTAAGGAAGAGCCATGGGAACAATTACATAGGATAGAGATCTTAGTACAAAAATTACAAGCCTGTAGTTCTAGTGGTTCCAGCTACGTGGTTTTTAGTTTGTTTGGGGTTTCTCAAAGGATGGAAAAAATATGTACTGTGCTCATTTTGTTTTCAGTTCAATGAAGTATTTTTATTATTTTTCCCTTTTTTCCCCCCTCTATCTAGGAATAGGCATCTGATTTTTGATTATTTATTACAACTTAATTTGTTTATTCCTGTCCTTATCTTGATCTATGAACTTTTGTGTTTTGACTCTCTGTCCTGCTGAAGGTGGGAGTGATAGAGGCACTGGGTGGGCACCTGTTGGCTAGCTGGGATCAGTCCACATCTGTTCGTACCCACATGGAGGTCTCAGGAATAATCCTGTAGTCTTACTGTCTGTTTTCAGGGAGTCTTTTAGGGAGTCTGTTGGGAGATTCATCAACAGGTTTTTTTCTGATAATCTTAACCCCAGACCATTGTTGTCCTAAAAAGGAAGAAATAGAAGATAAAGGAGAAATTCAAATGTTGTATGTTGTCACCTAAAAGCAGGTACAATAATGAAGCAGACTACTATAGTAACCTTCATTTTTTTTATTCCTTCAGACTTGTGGTGCTCTTTTGAACATGTTTCTTGCAGAGAAATTTTGTTTTCATGTCCTTGGAACTGGAGTGTGCCATGGAGATAAGAATATGCTAGCCTTTTGCTCCCTCCTTCCCCTCTTATTTCACATAGAGGAAACAAAAAACCCTGATGTTTGCACAAAATTTTGGGATCACTGGGAGAGCCAGTTTAAGCTGCTGGATTGTTCCAGGCTAGTTAGTGCATTACCTGAGAAAAAAATGTAGGGTGCACGTTTCTTACATTTGGCCATGCTTTATTGCAGGTTACTGTAGAAAAGTAACTTGTGTATTCCATTGTGGAGTGATGGATGGAATAGAGTAAATAAGAATTGCTGGGGTGGAATGCAAGGAGGGTCTTTGTCAAATGTATCATCATTTTGGCCAAACGTTGCTATTGCTGTACTACAGAGGGTTCAGGGATGCCTTATATTCTTGTATCATCTGCGTGAAGGTTGGGGAAAAGTACTTCAATGTGACTATTTCAGAATAGACTTCCTTTTTAAGGGCTTAGCTCTATTGGAAATCAGGGTATATATTTGCTTCCTACAGTAATGGTTGCAACTGAGCAGCCACATTTGTAATCTTTTGAAAACTGTGGTGGGCGACAGGTTCACAGGAGTGCCCAGCGGTGGTTTTAAAGTGAACCTTCCTCTTTCTGTCCCCTGCATCCGCTGGGGATGGGCTCTGAAAGAAGCAAAAGGGGAAACACCCTTGCAGGGTGTTGGCCAAGTCTGTGAGATCGGGGCCCCCTCTAGTGGTGACATCTCTGCCAGGCTCTACGATTTCCTGCTCTCAGCCTGTTTTTATTCAGTCTGGGTTTTTTCCCCTTTTCTCTAAATCCCGCATTTAGTTCTTGTCTGTATTAGCCCTTTAACTTGCCCACGTATTATACACAGTGGTAAAGAAGAAAATTTTGATATGTTAAACCTAGTGATTGAAAGAAAAGTGGATACAAAAGTAGACATATGATCACTTTGAAATTTCCTACATCTCTAGTGTGATCTTAATTTAACTGTGGCTTTGAGGTGGAGATTTTTAATGTTGGTTCTTAAATTAATGAATGGGAGACAGATGGAAACGTACAACATGCTGACAGTGCTCAAAAGAAGTACTTACCAAGTGTATGAGATGGCAGAGTTGCTTCATAATATCTTCAAAATACTAGTCTTGTGAGGTCTGTATGTTTTTATCTTTCTGCCTGAGACAGATGCACTTTCTACATATTTTGAGTCAGCAGCTGTACATCTGGATTCAGGGTTGATCAATGTTCAGATGCTGTTGTTGCATACTATGGCATCAGTAATGATGACTTTGCTAGGAATCAACTTTAGAGCTATCCTTTTTTCAATCTGATACAAGTTGTACTTTCAGAAGGAAAAACTTTGAGCCTATGCATTCCTATGCATAGTTTTTTCATGTTTTTTTCTAATAGGGAAGCAGAATTGTTTTTACTTTACTGGATGTTCTTTGTCTTCTGTTATTTGTTACTCTGTTTGCTAAGTAACCGAGATAGAAATGTTTCTTAGTGAAGAAGTGCCATGCATTTTTTTGGTGTAACTGTCATGAGTAAAGCAGAATGCATTTGATGCCAGAGGCAGTGGAGATCTTTGCTGCCTCTTTTTCACTCACGTAGCATCACTGTCCTAGAAGTTGCTGACTGCAGTAAAAGCTAACTGTACACCCAGGATATTATTCATAAACTGTGGCAGAGGGAGAGGATGAGTAGGTATCTGCTGTGAGTATGGAGAGTATGGGGCCGGTCTTAAAAGTATGTAGCACTTCATTGTTCCAATAGTGTTTTCATGACTAATGGATAGCATTTGTCTCTAGAATGGTGGATTTTCCTACCATTTGGGCAGAAGGCTAGAACTAAGTACTTGCTTCATTAGAGAGCATTGACATTTGATTGATTCTCATAGGTGCAATTATAGTGATAGTAGATGACTTCCCCTCTTTGCTGAAGTGGGGGACAGCGTTGCCAAAGATCTGAAGTGCCCTTTAAGTAGATATTCCAAAAGGTGTACAAGATACGTCTTTTGTGGCTTCAGTTCCCAATGAAGATGTACCTTGCTAATGAGGAAATACTGGCTTCCTCAAAGCCTGATAAAACTATGGGGAGCTTACAGTATAAAAAGAAGAGCTCCATGTAGTTGTGCCTTGTAGAACTTCTTTATGTATTTTCTAATGTTCTTATTGACATTATGAAATTAGGGTTGAACTTACTATTTTTTTAAGCTTTTGCAGTGAATTGTTTGAATTCCTTGTCAAATGCATTTCAGACATCTCATTTGAATACCTTGAATGGTATCTTAGTGCAAACACCAATAGCTTCTTCAAAATGATTCCTATCTTTTATTCAGTAAGTGCTGAATCCTACAGAAAAAAAAAGGAACTTAGTGGGCTGGAATTAAAGTTGTTTGGGTGACTTTTTTCCCTTGCAATTTCTTGATTTCAGGAACTTCATAGTAAATACAGATATTTCATATATAGATCTATATATAGATATATTTAATTTTTTTCTTGTTCAATGGTGGATAGATGCTTATAGCACAATTTCAGTTTTTGTCTATTGCAGGTTTGTGTGCTAGAAACAAACTTATAAAACTTATAAAACATAAACTTGAATTTGTCTAACATCTGAAATGTGTAAATCACTTCCTTTTAATTAACTGCTTTCTTTAAAGCTCTTTTTCAAGATTTATGATGTAGTAGTGCATGTGCATATTTGTTTGAGGAATTAGTTTTACAATTTAAAGTCTTCAGTTGTTTAGCTCTCCCATAAATAGTCTGCAATTTTAATTTAATAATGTACTAATTACTGATATTTAAAAATATATGACTCACCGGAAAGTAGTGAAATTGGAGCACTTCAGTAATTATAGTGAACAAAATGTAACTATCTGACTTCTAATATTATTTTGGATATTGTGACTAAACCATTTTGACTTCTGCAGAGCAGTTTTTTATACCATGCAAATATAGTATATATATGTATAGTGGCACTTGGTTATCTGGCTGTAAATTGTGAAGTCAGGAAGGTCCTACTCAGTGGTAGCGCTTTGTTGTGGTGGAGGTTGTCAGAGCTGTAGGAATGAAAAGGTTTTGCCGCAGGGATGGGGGCCAGTAATTACTACTGTAATGGCAGTGTGATTCCTGGCCATGCAGTGTGCTAGTTACCAAACAAGGCTTGGAGTCTCCTGTTAAATGCTTATTTACCAGTGTGAACTTTTTTGCTTTTTATTGTTCACTCCCAGCTAAGGAAATGCTTATTTTGTGTAGTTCCTGTCTGGCTTCCAACATAGTAACACTTCTCATACAAAAGCCATGTCATTGTGCCAGAATTCTGCTGACTCTTTTAAAGATCAAGATTCCATCTAATATTTTTTCTAAATTGGCTTGCTTATTTTTTTGTGTTCTGTTACTTTATTTTGGAGTTTTAACAAACTTGTTCTTGGCAGGGAAAGATGAAGAGAAGCCAGATGTAGTTTGAAAATGTCTTGGTGTCACAAATAATGAATGAATGGTGTATTTAATTTAAAACAGGAAGCTCACTCCATTGCATGGACTCCCATGCCCCATTGTTTCATATTTGTGTCACCTATTTAATAATGGAAGTTACAGGAAATAGTGGCCTCAGGTGAAACCTACCTGTACTGTCTTGGCAACCATGAAATGTTGTTCTGCTACCATAAATTCATTAATTTATTAGATCTCCCTTGTGTTGCATAGTCTAAGCAAATTGTTTAAAATTCTTTTAAATACTAGCAAATTCCACCCCTCTCTTCATTTCCATTTCTTTAGCAAAAGCCAAGTCTGTAATAACTTCATTATTAGTAATTACCATGAAGTGTTATTCTTCAAATTAGTGCCATAAGGGGAGTGTACAGCTTAGCAGTTTGGGAAGTGTAGAGTTAAAAAATTGCAGGAAGAAACTAAAGGTTTGCCAACTTATTGTTTCTGTACTTTAAAAATATTGTCACAAGTGGTTTAAAAATGTAGTTTCTGCATTCTTCCTTTCCCTAAATAACCCAAGAATGCCTTAGCAAAAAAAATTTCAGAAAGTTTATGAATGGTGACAAAATTGAGGTGCAGGCATACTGTTTTTTTTCAGTATGCTCAAATGATTCTGGAGTTTCCTAAAGTCTTAACCCTTGTATTTTATACTAGAACTTGTATTTCAGGTTAATTCTGAGTTTTATGCAAACTTACTGTAAGATGCAGAAATTTGAGGCAAAAGTATCTTCATATAAAGTAGTATCATAATAATTATGTGAATTTCAGAGGTTTCTCTACCTGTTTGTATGGGCTTATAAGGTACTGTATAAAACTGTTATGTAGGCTGTTTTCCTTTTAGTTTCTTACAACATGTGCTTTCCTGTGTGGAATTTTCTGAAAGCTGCTAAGCTTTCTTCACAGCTGCATCACGTTCAGAGGCTCACATTCATTCTAGGATTGTACAATAGCAATCTGTTTTCTTCTTTAACTTCCATATAATCAAGGAGGTCTATTTTTTGGGAAAAGTTATATCACAAGTTAAAAATGTGATGGGCATTCTGTATGTCAAATTCCATTCCAGTACTGTATTCCACAAAGACATTCGGATGTCCTGTTAATGATACCTTCTATCAGTAAATGATAGTGATAAACTTCTCCTTTTTGTGTTATGTTACAACAGTGTAAATAAAATGTGCAGTTTTTATTCTGCCCTATACTGTGAATAGATTAGATGTTTAAAAATTATTGTTATCATTATCATTATTTAGGAAGCAACAGTAGATACAAGTGTTGAAATTATCTTACTGTGATAACTACACAGCAACAGATAATGGACTTCCTTTGTTGTGCATATAGTGTGTCCTATAACCCATGGGCCTGTGGATGACAGGAAGGCATTTGTCTGTGATGATCTGTGTGGTTTTTGTTTTTCTTTCATCAGTTTAACAGAGTTAAAACTTTGAGAACAAAAGATAGCAATAAATAATTTTAAAAGGGCATTTAACTGTGTTAGTATTGCTTGTTTTAGGAGTGGGGTCAATCTCATTGCTATTTTTCTTTTTTGAGATACTGGAATTTTTCAAGCGTGAGTCAAATATTGTGGCAGCAGTTTTTTATTGATGTGAAGATAAATGAGAACAGGCATGAAGAGGGAGTTAAGGTGGCAGGCTGCAGTTTTAGGAGCTTGAGAATAAGTAACATTTTAGTGTTCACAGGTTTTGATCTGTGTATCACTGGAGAAGGATCAGGTGAAAGATGGGTTGTTACTCTCCATCTAGTGCCATACAGGTTATTTTCACCCTAGAAAGGAGAGTTCACTCATCATTTGCTGCTCCTTCCACTTTAAAGGAGAAAGTGACCAGGATATTCCTGGCAATGTCACCACAGGAAAGCATGATTTTTAAAAAGTGAGGTTTTCTTTGCACTTGAATTGTAAAATATGAATAGCTCCTGCATGATTCGAAAAGTTACAGCATGGCAGTCTTCTGTTAATATCTGAAAATAAACATAGCTAGGAAGGCAGCAGAATTCTTTTGGAATGCCATGCTGGTAAACGAGTGCTCTCCGGTTAAATAGAAAACAGTAGAGAATTAAAGCACTAAACCAGAGAAACCATGAAGAGCTTTCTCCTGCTTTGAAACAGTAGTAACAGTCACTCAACAGGAAATGCTTTAGTTTGATGTCAGAAATTAAGGGAAGGAGAAGGTAAGGTAATGCTGCATCTAACCATCAAAGCCTGGTAAGAGAAAGCAGAGCAATTAGAGTTGCTGTTGTATAGTGATTTAGAAGTGAATAATTGGTTGAGGTGCTGGATTCAATCGTGCTACCATTAGGGTCAGCAGAGCTGCTCTCAGTTACTGTGCCTGTAGGCCATCACAGTTGTCTTGGTAGGGGATGGAGTAATGAAACCAACTTCTTGTTGGAAGCAATGAGGTGAAGCCAAGTGGAGGCTGGCAAGAATAGAATGTGCTGAATTTCAACTCACATTGCAGGAGACAAGAACAAAACTAATAAGTCCTTCTGACTACTGATAGATTTGAATTCAAGCTGTGCTTCTGCACAGCAAACTTGAAAGGAAGTTAAAAAATTCTTCAGACTTCTACCTGTTTGTTCACAAAAAGCAAATATATGATTTATGGCCCAGGACACAGATCATCAGGGCCATGGAAATAATCCATACTTTGGCTGCTTTTTGCTTTTTAGTTTAAGTAAGCTTTGAAATAAGCTTTGAAGGATCAGGCACTAGGCTTAAAATAGCAGCAGTGAAGTGAGGAGATCATTAAGTTCTATTTTTTCCTCACCATCAGACATTTCACTTTTTGCGTAGGTACATTCCTGTTCTTTCCACTTCACATGTGACCATTCTTCAGGTGAGGTTATCAGGCTGGTGACATGGGTAGGTAGCATTTGTGTAGTTTCTGAGAATAAGATATTTGTTCTGCAACACTATTTAAACAATGATTTGAACCCAGTTGATTCAGTTGAATGCTGGCATGCATTATTACTTTATGACTTGAGCTCACATCAGTGCTATAATACCTTGTTCTTCACACAGTGATAGTTAAGTAACAAAGCTCAGGAACATTTTTTCCTCCTTACTTTCCTTTGTGACTGTGTGCTTAGAATGGTCTTGAAGACCATCACTGTTTCTTTGTGTAGCATTCACTTATAAATGGTTTAGACCCAGAAAATACAGGCCAGTTTGAAGAATTACTTGAATTTTTTATTTATCTGTTCAAAGATGTAATCCTGGTTGCTTGTTTTCTCTCAATGCTGTCATTATTTGAAGATGTCTAACTGTGTATTGGCTAGATCTTTGGGTATATTATATGAGCTTTGGAATCTGTTTGCAACTATTTCCTCAGCATATTGAGTCCTGCAAATAATTACTTTTTATTAGACCTAATGAATCCTAATTGAATGTTTGCTCTTTTATATGCAGCTTTTCCATTTCAGAATTTTAAAAGTAAAAGTTTACTTTGTGTAATAAAGACACTGAACTAATTTGCTGTCTCCCTGTAAATTATATTTATTCACTTACTTTAATAAATTGCAGCTTTTCAATGTATGTCTTTCTGATGGTTCAAAAAATGTACCTTCTGTCTTTTTCCTCTTTTCAGATTTATCCAAGAATAGGTTAACTGAAGTTCCTACGGAGTTGTGCCATTTTGTGTCACTGGAAACACTAAATCTATACCACAATTGTATCAAAGTTATACCAGATGCCATAGTAAACTTGCAAATGCTAACTTACTTAAATTTGAGGTAAGTTTATCTTTGCTACATTTTTTTGTTTATTTGCAAATTTGTAAAGCTTTTTTTGTCTGCACTTTATAAGGTTACGGAACAACTGACTGCATTTTTTTATGATACTGAAAAGGGTGTTGCAAAAGCTCACTGGCTGCAGAGACAGCTCTGTATGAAGGCATTGTAAATGCCAAAATGTAAAAATAATTATTAAAAGAAAACCAAGAAAATAAATCCAGTTCTGTCCCTTAATCTTCTAATAAATCTGAAATGCTAATCACGTCCACTTTTTTTTTATTCACTTTTTTTTTTAAATTCACTTCTGATGACAAATTTTGTAAAGTTTGAAGTACATTTTGCAGTTAAAAAGATGGAGGGACAGAGGATTTATAGTTTTCACAATGGGAAATGGAATGGAAGACTGTGATACTATATCTATCTCTAGCATAGTCATATTATGAAAGAAATACAGCTGCTGCCTTTTTGAGGAGAAAGTGGCAAAGAATTAGACTTCTTTGCCTCCTTTCCAGGAAAAATCTGTGTGAATACTAATCAGTGTAGAGAATTGCTGTTAGTTAAAGTACAGGTGAATGCACAAGTGCTCTTGATGGAGGGCAGGTGAGCGCTTTTTCAGTTGGGGCAAGGTGTGGAGTTTTCTTTGCGGTTTAATGTGTAAAAACTGTAATAGTGCAGATATATCAGTCTGCTCTTTGTGAGAATGAGGTCTGAGTAGAAGGTGAAGTGGCTCTCGGCCTTTTAAATTCAGGGAATGAAGTTCTGATCATCAGTTTTATCAACACTGAAGATCTTTCTCATGTCTTATTTTCTCAAGTCTATATTATTACTGTACTGCAGTTTTGGCCACTGTGGAACACTATTTTGTCTTAAAAATTTAAGTGGAGTAGTGTGTCCTGATTATCTGCACACATACAAGAAATAGGACTTGAGATTTTGAATTAGTGTATGTTAGATATACATGAAGAACTTAAAACTGGATTAAGTTATTACATATACATAAAACATCTTGGTAAATTTAGGAATTAATTCAGTTAGAATTCAATGTCATGAAACAGTGAATTAAAACTCTGTATAGTGATAGAATTTGTCTGAATCATCACAAACTATAATAGATTTTATATCACATATGACAGTATCTTGGTCAAAATAAAAGCAATTTTTAATTTGATTAAGTAAGGTCATTTCTCTCAGTTTAAAATTCCCCCTTCACTTTTGTGTGCCCTTCCTCATGTATTTGAACGTATTGAAGAGTCTGAAGAAGGAAATACAGCTTTGACTTTCTAACCACGTTACTTCTTGGCAAGAAATACATAATAGATTTAAAATGCATATTTTTCTGCCTGTTACCAGCAGAGCCCATATGTTGAATAGCATTAGAAAGTGATGCCAAGAGATCTATATATAGTTTTTTGGCATTGGTGGATACTGTTCATGTTTTATTTAAAGAAATTCCTTTGAAACTAATGATGATTTATTACTCAGTTGCCCTGGTTATGTTCTGTTCCTTATCTCTTACTGGGTTGCTTTTGAGTTCTGTGGAGCTTAAAAATTGTTTTCACTTACTTTTTATCTGTGTCTGATCTGTGGCATAGGGTTACTGTTTTAGAGTCTAGGCTTCCTCCATTTGAGTTCTTTGAACTTGAAAAAATACTTCCAGGTAATTTTTCAAAAATGTTGTGTCTTGCTGTAAGGACATTAGAATTAAGAAACCTGGCTCCACAACAAGCATTCATACTTTTTTCCAGCTTCTGCTGGTTAACAGTTGGAGTTCTTATTTTTATTTTCTTTGGGTTTGTTACTTGATATCTCTGTATCTTGGCACGCACAACAGAGATAGGATGGTAGTTTGCTTTGTACAACATTTTGAGACTGTTTTGTAGAGCATGAATATGCATCTCTATATGCAGGTTTGTAGCATGCTGCTGGTCTGGCTCTTGAAGAAATGCTTTGCGACTTGTGGAATTTTAATTTTTCCTTGTCTTTGTTTCATGTCAATATTGCAACTCCTACTGAAATTACACAGGACAATTTTTACCATGTGTTCCAGAGTGTAGTCACATATCTTTGCTTTCTGAAGCCTTAACATGTAGGCAGGAGCTAATAAAAATAGTTTATACTGGAGTACCCCTTCAAGTTACTGTTCATTGTTTTACTACAGGTTAATAATCATAAGAAAGAAAATGTTATATTTTAAGGAAATTTTTAAATATTCCAGAAGAGAGTAATTATTATGTTTTTCTGATAAGCATGAAGTTTCTTCTCGGAATTGAGCCACAAATTACTATTTATGATCTTGTGGACATCACAAAGGTTCAGGACATTTGTCATCTTTAAGCTCTAGCTTCTGAATCTTGGGAAGAAATGAACCAGTGATAGTCCCAGAAATTTTTGCTGTATTTACCTGGGTTAATTGCACAGAACCATAGAACAAGATATACCAAGAAATCTTCAACTATAAATGTACTTTAAATTAATTGAGAAAATAACCATTTGGTCTGTTATTTATATATTTGTCTTTCAGCTGGAACAAAAGGCATCCATTTTAATGGCACATAAAACCACAGGAATGTTTAAATCTCAGTTGACTTTCCTGTATTCATTAGAAAGGGAAACAGCTGTTCTTTGTGACAAACAGATTTGTTACAATGTTGTTAAACTGATACAATGCATTTTTTCCACAGTGGTATATTCTGCAATATTGTTAGTCAATAATCAGGTGTTTCTAATGTTGCAAGTGTCTTAATTATTGCCTTTGGAAAATTTCAATTTTATATGCATAAAATATGACCCACGAAAATGAAGACATTTTACAGCTCTCAGAGTTTGTGAGTATACAGTAGAACATCACCGATGGTTTTAATATTTTTTGTTTTGTTTTGTTGCAGTCGAAATCAGCTTTCTTCTTTGCCAGCTTGCCTGTGTGGTCTTCCTCTAAAAGTCTTAATTGCAAGTAACAATAAGCTAGGTTCCCTTCCAGAAGAGATAGGTCAGCTAAAACAGTTAATGGAATTGGTATGTTACTGATTTTTTTTTCACTTTTTATTTTGACTTCTTTTGAATTTAAATAGAAACAGTAAAATTCACTTTTCGCATATATTTGAACAAGTGCTCAATACTATAATGTAGTTTGCAGACCTTAAGTTTTTAACTTCTCAAGTGTGTTGGATAATAACACAATAGGATTTTCCTTTATGTTCTTCAGGACTATTTTAAACAACATCACTGCCCTTGGTTCATTCAAAACTCAGTTTCAAAGTTCCTCATCTTTACCAGTGTTGCTCACTGCCTGCCCTGGCTCCCTGTTTCACTGTATCAAGTCCTTAAGTTCTGGCATCAGGCTCTGCAAGGTTGTACCCCTCTGTAGCACCCTCCCCTCCTGCTTCCTTTCTGTGTTTTTACTATCTGCTTACCACACTGCATTCCACTCGAGATACTGGTCTTATCAGTCTATTTTCATTTTATTTCACTACATTTGTCATGCAACCTTCCTTTCCTGGAACACACATCTAAACAGATCTACAAAATGATTATACTCCTTGTTGTCAAATTCAGTTTCTACAAGCAGTTGATCATTTAGAGTATATTGTCCAGTCAATGACAGTCTGAAAAAGCAAAACTTATTTGGTACTATAACATAAAATAAATTTAAATTTAATTGCACATGTTTCTGGAAAATATATATGAGAATGCTTCCCTTTCTCTCCCTTTAACTTCTTCTGCTATATATTGTAGGTTGAGACTCTGAATTCTTTATGACATAAGTCTTCTGGTTATTTCTATTGATTTTGACCTTTTGAGATACAAATTGACAAACTATATTTTGACACTGCTAATTTATGCATAGTAAAGCAATCAGATTTGAACTCCCTTCCAGCTGCTGTTATCTCCATTGACAGCATTTACCTTGCATTGCTTTTCTGTGCCTGAAAGTCCCTTATTATCATATTCTTGTTTTTATAATAGTAGTTCCTCCAATAAATTACATTACAGAAATGAATAACATTGCTTGAGACCCCAACCCTGCTATTGATTCTTCATAGGTGTTATGAAGTGGCAACTATGGGGCTTTTTACTTCTGATATTCTTGAGCAGCATCCTGTGGTATCAGGCTTCTGTTATATATTACAATTGATATGGCTGTTGATGAGGATGGTGGGGGTAGTTACCTTTTCCTTTCTGAGTTATGACTGAGTTCAAGACTACCAAGTTTGTTTTCTTTCGTGAGCATTATTAATTTATCTTATCAAATATTTTAAATTTTTGTGTGTGGTGGGTTAAATGAGATTTACACAGATGGTTCTGATTTAATTATTCTTAAAAATAAGTTATAGCACTGTTTTTGTTGTGCTTAAAATAGACACAATAGAAGGTGATGGTTCCGGCTTTATAAATAATTTAAGTTAAATTTAGTAAAAAGTTTAGTAAAAACTAAAAGCTTGAAATCAGTGTTGATTATACCCAAAGCAGATTGGGTTTGTTAAGTTCAAGCATATCATGTGTTTAAATTTTGAAATTCTGGATTTTCATATTGCTTTCCAGTTATAGTATAGCTTGTGTTACTGTTTGTCATGAAGAGCAAAACAATTCTTGCTCTAAAAAAGTATTTCATATGAGAGCTCTAGCTACATGTCACTTTGGTAGCCTAGAAGATACATGACAACTGAAAAAGGTCTGATGCTTGTTCTTTGTGATTTAGAAGGCTTTGGGGAGGGGGGGGCTGAATGAAAAACAAGTTTTTGTTAAATTGAGCATGAGTCTGTTCAGATGACCTGATTACACAGTTTGATGCCACCATGTGTGTTTGGTACATTTCTAGTGAATGAGTTGCACTATTTAACTGGAAATGACATAACTGTGATGTATTGGGAGAAGCAAATAGTGGTAGGATTGAGAGTGGGGAATCTGTGTTGGCATGTAAACTGTAAAGCACTTTAGATAATAAGGTGATCATTGTTCTAAAATGAGTAAAAGAAACAAAGAAAAAAACATGAAGTCATATTGCAGTTGTTGCACAAAAAGTTCAGCTGTGTGAGAGCAGTGCCAGCCTGAATAGCATGGGATTCAAGCAGAAGCATCACCCAGCCCTCTGGCAGGGAGTTCTGTTGTTGTGGTGTGTACACAGTGCTGGTGCTGGCCTGGGCCACAGGATAGACCCTGAGATGCCACCTGGCTCTGTGCAGTTCTCATATCCATAGGACATTTCTGAGCAACCTCAGGTTCCCCAGATGTTTCACAAGCTGCCTGCAGTGAGATCTGTATGTACATAGCAAAGGGTTGTTTTAACTACTTTTTTATACAAAATTTACCCCTATAGTCACTGTAGAATGATGCAAATATAATTTGCTGCAAATTAGATCTTTCCAGTAAACTCTGCATTTTCCCTTCTATCCTCCAAACTGGGGTAGGTAATGGTTTTCTTATTACAGGTATGTATTTTTATGAATTTCATACTTGTAGCATAGAACAACTTTGATATTACTTGCAGAAAACTTCCAGGTATTCTTTTAAATTTAGGGTTCTGACAGCTAACTTATTTTGGTTCTTGTAGCATAAGTTTTTTCTCCCTGTGGAATACATTGTAATTATTTGGCAAAAAATTTGGTTGGTAAGTTTACTTTTATTTGCTGCAAAAAAATCTTTGACTCAATCATGCCTCTACTGTCAGCCAGCAGAGTGCAAGATTAGTGTGAAGATAATCTGAAACTTGCTTTCTGCCAAGGAAAAGTAATTATGCAGAGATGGCTCAGTAATTGTACCCAAAACTATCAGATGTACAGTAAAATTCCATTCTCCATCCTATCAGGCAGTATTGCACTTCTGCCTTCTTCAGATAACAGCCCCCTCTATCTCTGGGATGCTCCTATCTCATGTTGGAAGCCTTCAACTTTCTCACCTGGGATTTATGTCCTTTACCTCATTCATCTAATCAGAGACAGCAGCCTGACCACGTGGGACTAGCTGCCTGCTGTTTTCTAAAAGGGTCCATGTGTTCACATACTGTGTAACTTCTTTTTACTCTTCAGTATGGCTTCTCTGTCACAAGCTCTGACTGAACCCAGGTGCTTTTTAGGAATAATGGCTCAGTCAGGAGTCCTGAGTTTAAAGTTATGTAAGGGGGAAGTTCGCCTCAATTTGAATGGTTTGGCTAAACTTCTGTGTGTGTATGAATAAATATGTTAACGTGGAGTCAGAGTACCTTATTGTTTTTTCTGTTTATCTTACTGAACATACATGCTGAATTGGATTGGTTTAAGGCCATTTAAACGTTACCATAAACAAAGTGAAACAATTGATGATTTTGCTTTCATGCCACAGAAATTAATGTTAAATTTCCTTAATTTAATAAATGTTAAATAAGACCCTTACATTTCTCTGATTTTGACAAATTGTCTTGTCATGGCAGGACATGGTCTATCTGGTGAGAACAGAATAGAATTAATACAAGAAGTCTGTCAGCAAATAATAGTTCCCCATGGAACTTAAGTGTTTGCACTTCAGTTACCTGTAAATGTCCTTGAAGCCAAGTTCCAAAATGGTGGTTGCATAATTCCTTAAAAAATTACTATCTTGGAAACCATAGGTGTTTGATAGTATTGCTTCCATTACTGCCAAAGCAGCGAGAAAGTTTAACATTGTCTTTGTCACATACACACTCATGAAGTCTAATACTAGTCAAGAGCATAACTACGAATAAATGTTACAAGTCTTTGTTTTCCATGGCTATTCAAACACAGTAATAAAAAAAGCCAGTTGGACTACAGTGTTTAGTAGGCTAAAGGATACTGCTGTCTCTAGAGATCTTGTGAATGCTGACATGCTGTCACAACAGATCAGTCTTATTGAGGATGTTTTGAAAGGCTGTAAGTGGAAGTGGACTTTGTTTTTGAGGTTACACGCTGCCAGCTTTCTTTTTCTTTTTTTGATGCTTCCTCTAGAATTCTGTCTCTTTCCCTGGCTTGTTCTGGTGTGCGTGCCTAAGTACACTTGGTCTGGAGTTTCTTTGCCACAAGGTGACTTTAAATTCTGTGCCCTAAAAATCAAATATCTAATTATGAAGTAATTTAAAGACTGTAAACTAAAAATAGGACAGTAAAGCTTTAAAAATAAATGGTCAGGGAACAGTGCAATTAACCAACTTTGTGACTACTTGGCCAAAAATGTACTCATTAGCTGGGATTTTTAATTTCCCTTGTCCAAAAGCTAAAAGTAATTTCCTGACTGTGTTTTGAGAAGGGAAGGAAGCCTTGGCAGCAGTAGGATTCTATTACAAGAAGAAGCTTGTTGGATGCTGTCCTAGTTTAGGGCAAAATTTGGGAGAAGACCTCTAGAAGGAGCCCCCAGAAAGCAAACCCCCCATGGCCCCTCCCCCACCTGGTTCGGGAAGGATTTCCTCAGAGAGAAATGGAAAAAAACTGTTTATTTAACAAGCAAAAACATTCCCCAATACAAAAAAAAAAAAAAAAAAATCAACACCAGATGACAAAACCCTTTCACCGTTCTGAAGAGATGACAAATTCAGAAAGTCTCTCCTGGGAGTGGTTGCCCAGCTATCAGTCTCCAGCGCTGGGGATGGCTGCTGCAGGTCACAAAATGCAGACTCTCGGTGTTTCTTGATGTTTCCCAGGTCCAGAGCAGGTTCAGATGATATTCAGGAAAAGGAAAGGGAAGGGAAAAAAGAAACAGTCCAGGGTAAAAATTGGATTGCCTAGCTAAACTAACTAATAAGCAAAAGCTAGCAAGCAAGCAAGCGAGCAAGCCCAAGCCAGCCAAGCCTCTCCTAGACGCAGAGCATGGGGGGAGGTGAGCCGGCTGATAACAAGACAAAACAATCCTTCACTTTCAGAGTCAGTCCTGAAGGCACAGAACATAATATCAGGCATAAACAGAACACACGATTTGGGATACAAACACCATACCGTCACCCTAGGACAGCTACAGGGAACAGCATTGCCAGGTCACATTTTGGTTTTACTATCCTATTTTTGTTAAGTAGATTTTAGGCTCAAAGATAGGGAGTTAATATAATGGTTTTGACTGGCATTAAAGCAAGCATCTTCAAATACTGGATTGGAAACCTGGCTTCTCGAACTTGTGTAGTCTAAGAGCTCCCAGATGCTTTATAAATGCATTTGAAACAGTTGAAAGAGTAGGAGTATTCAGTTTGCTTTTCAGGAAAATTGGGCATTACCCCATTTAGATTTCTTACTGTGAGATACTATTTCCTGCTTTTAGTACTGAAATGACAGCATAATTGGAACGTTACCGAAATTTGCAGGTTGCCTGGGATGTGATCTGAGGTGTCAGTGTCCATTTGGCAGCAAAAATGATAGCTAGTATTTAACAATTGTCTCACCAGACTGACTTAATCCAAGAAGTTGTTCTTTCATACACATTCATAGCAGTTTCTTGCTTGAAATAGTTAATTAATGCCAAATAAGCTCTGTCCCTTTTCATTATGGTCTACTACGTGCCATGATGATCAAATATATGCCTTTACTGAGCATCATTACAGAATATTACTGCTGTATTACTAGTATTGTTATTATTATTTATTTTGCTTAAATATTCAATCTACAAGAGCAAGAACCTTTTTAAAGACTCAGATCCACACATTAGGATTTTTACCTTTCATCCTAACATATTTGGTTATATAATCACTATACTGAATTCTTAGATGAAGAAAAAAGAAAAAAACTAGAACTTAAGTAGTTTTGAATATTTCTATAGAAATTAACTTTCAAAATTAACTTGTTCTCCAAATAACAATTTGCACTGGTTTTAACTAACATGCAAACATTTTCCCATGTATTTTTTTATTTTGTTGTGACAACAGGACATAGATTGTTGCATTTTTTCAGGTTAAAACAGTGTCACAATAATAATATCATATGTTTGTATGATGGAACATGTAGGAGCTGAAAGTTCATTATTATTTGTAATTGCTGTTTTACTGTAGGATGTCAGCTGTAATGAAATCACAGCTTTGCCACAGCAGATAGGCCAGCTGAAATCTTTAAAAGAACTGAATGTCAGAAGAAATTACCTCGAAGTTTTACCCCAAGGTAAAAGCAAATGAACAAAAAAAAAAATATCTTTACAGTAGCTCTTCTTATTATAATTTTGAAAGTATTTTTAATCATATAAATAGATACTATTAAAAAGTAGCTATTACCTTGTGTTCAAATTTATTCCATTTGGGTCTGCAGAATTTAACATTCATTGGTATACACTGAAGAACAGCGTGTGAGGTTTCTTCAATGTATCTTTATGATTCTAGGCAACTTTAAGTTGAACAAGTGTCTGAATGCTGTATGCGAACTGTCAGCTGAATTTCAGGGAAAAAAATTTCAAAGTATTTGTTTTAGAATTTATTATCACTTGTGTAACAACACTCAGTTATTTCCCAGTATAAAATCGAGTAAATGTTATCTTATTCCTCCCTGAGTTTGTATTTTTCCTAAATGCAAAAGGAGGGTTATTAAAAAATGTTATTATTTTATGCCAAAAATAACAACAGATATAACACCTTCTCTCCTTTTTATTACTTTTAGAACTAGTACAGCTTCCCTTGGTAAAGTTTGACTTTTCCTGCAATAAAGTGCTAGTGATTCCAATTTGTTTTAGAAAGATGGTGCAGTTACAAGTATTACTGCTTGAAAATAATCCTTTGCAATCTCCACCAGCACAAGTAAGTAATAATTTAAGTTGTGGCTTAATACTGGATGGCTGCTAACATATTTTGGAGTGTAAAATGTCACCTTCTGCAATTGCAGGCTTCTGAATTTCAGTGATCACAGACTGTTGATAGTTGTTGATATTTAAATAAGATAAGATGTATCTAAATAAGACATAAAAAATAGCTTCTGTTCTCAATATGAATTTGTACAGCACTTAAGCACACATCTAGAAGATGTCCATTTTGTTAGCTGTTAATTTTTGTGATTTCTATCTGCATATGAACGCTAACATTGGAATATGTGTATAATTTTGAAAAACAGTAGTGATAAACTTCCTGGGTAATTTTTCTTTCTGGTAAAATGAATCCAGGTCTAGAAGGTTCTACAGCAATTTGCTAACTTTAAAAATGTGCCTAAATAGTCTAAAACACAATCCATATTAAATTCATTTCACTTTATAGTGTAAGTTCATAGATTGTGATGCACAAAGAAATAAAAGTCCTCTTTGGAGCTGTAGGCCACTCTGAGTAATAAAGATAAATGAATGCAACCTGTATTTGCTGCTTAAGGACAATTTTGTTGTTAAAATTCTAAAATGAAGGTGAATTGCATAGTAAGTATGATTGGACACTATTAAAAACAATGTGACCAAGAATATAGAGAGCACACTAGTTAATTGTCATTGTACACTAATTTTGAAAATAATTACTCAATTTATATTTAGTAGTAGGCCATACCATATATTTTAATTTTTGTTTTTTTGTTAGAAGCTCATTTGGATTTTTTTAAAGAAGAGTACATTATTTTCTTATTTTCTTTGTTAGTCTCTGAGGGTCTTTATACTGGTACACACAAATAATTGAGTAGTACTTAGTAATTGAGAAATAATTGAGAAGTACTTAGTAATTAAAAAAAATCTATTTTCCTTTAAGTGAAATTTATAATATTAGTTTAATTTCAGGGAGGTTTATGCTAAGTGACTCTTGGAATAAATTGCTTTTTTATTCTAGTTATAAACCTAATTTTTTCCATGTCCCACAGATTTGTACAAAGGGTAAGGTGCATATATTCAAATATCTGACTGTACAAGCCTGTCAGATTAAAACAGCAGACTCGCTGTATCTTAATGCCATTGAACCACAGCATTTGCCACAACCTGTGGAAGAGAGGTATGTATGAAAGTCTCACTTGTTTTTTTCATGTGACACTTACAAACAATAAAGTAGTATTTATCTTTAGGTTCCACAGTTTTGTTTCTTTAGATGCTATTCAGAGTGTACTTTTGCATAGAGATTTCATTTACTTTTATTCTAATGCAATCTTCATAAGAGTTCAGAAACTGAAAAATCAATTCTGATTAAAGTTAATAGCACATTAGTTAAGAGTTTAAAAGTGAACCTTAGTTTAAATCTAACCTCTCTCTGGTGGACTCCTGGAATACATTGAAAATAATCAGACGGTAGTTACATTAGATGTTGGCATTATCTATCAATCTATCTACACATTAAATAAATTTTAAATTCATGTGGTGTTTTGTGATTTTTATGATGAGTTTTATGACTTATATGTGATTTGTATGTTTGCACTTTTGTGACATCTTAATCTTTTTTAATTCATCCAAAATCACCTAGCAAACAAAGATAACTGCATGAATGTTGAGATGCTTTTAAAATGAAGTGTACTGATTTGTTTGCAAAATGAGGCAAAATCTTCTATCTTGTATCAGTCTTGTAGGAAATGGCATCTTGTACCATGGTTTAAGGACAGGAACCAGATACAAAGCAGCTCCTTTCTATGAGAATCTCCATAGCTGGTTGGAAATCAGCATTTAGCCCAGTCTTTCTTTGCTAAAAAGGGCAGTGTAATATAACCAACCAGAGAAAGTATGATATCTCTGAAGAGAAGTACTCAATGAAAACAAAGTGTTGATGTGAATAATAGTAGAGATGCTACTGCTAAAATCCTGGGAAGAAAAAAACCAAGCTGTTCTGGAATCCCCCTTTCAGTCATCTCAATAAGATTTGAATCAAATGTTTTTTGTCCAACCTTTGGAGAGCCCTTTGTGACTTTCTATCAGATAAATGTCAAAGGTGAGAAGAATCCAGGATGAAGAGTAGGTGTTCCATTTGGGAAACACTTATTGGTTTTCTATTTTGTTCTTTTAATATACAAGAAAATTGACAGGAATGTCATGTCCTGTCTGTTATTTTGGTCATATTGGAGAATACAGGTTAGGGTAAGGGGATGGTACAGACTAGATTTCCAAAGGTAGTTTCTGCAAAACAATCTTCAGTGTTTTCTGATAAGAGATAATTTAAGATTAGAATTAATGAATCAGATACCTTATTCATGTGAAGACTGATAAAGCTCCTTTCTTAAATTGCCGTGTCAATCTGAATTCAGTATCACAGCTTTTAGGACAGCAAATAAAGGGACATAAGGTATATTTGAAAAAAAATTTAGGTGATGAGAGTATTTCATCTAATAGTGCACTTTAAAATGAGTAGAGGTTGTATTGGGTAATGAAACCAGAATAGAGAGCCTTTGCTGTTATTGCAGTAATTTTCTCAAAAACCTAAATTCCAAGGTCTATTTTAAGGCACCAAAAGGAGGTTTCTGTTTTAATAATTATTTCAAACCTGAGGGAGATATGAGTTCTGTTTTGATGGATCACTGGTTACAATTATATCAGTTGACTCCACTTTGAGTTTTACTATTTTGGTTTCTTCTCCCATGGCTAAATTGCTTCAGTTCTGTGCTGCTTAGCAAGCAACTAAGCAGTTTTGCATAGTGTATAGACAAAAGAAAGCTAGTAGCAGATTATTTCTGTTATTTCATTAATCCTTAGGCTAACTAGCCATTCAGTCTAATCTATTTTACCATCACCAGATTAAATGTTTGGTGTTTTACTGTACTAAGCTATTTCATCTTCTGCCATTAAGAATAGTTTGAAATTTGCTCAGAGTTAAGTGAAACCAGAACAGAATTTGAATGTAAATGCTATGATAGCTTTTTACTGATTTTTAATTTTTTTATTCACATCTAGCATTGATGACATCTACCCAAGTAAAAAGGACTCAGATTCAGGTGTTGGTAGTGATAATGGTGATAAACGTTTGTCAGCAACAGAGGTAAGTTACCTGCCTTTTGTCTCAAACTCCCCTCCCAGCACTCATATTTTGACTGTATTTTAAGTTTGGTAATAATGTGAAAAGATTTTTGGACTCAAACCTCTGCAACCATATCCTTGACATGAATTTTACACTAAGAAATGGATAAAACAAAGATAAAAGGAGACTGTGTAGTTTTTTGGGGTTTTTTTGGGTTTTTTTTGTTTTTTTTTTTTTAATTTTTTGTCTGTCCACTGTCTGGAGTGGGCATGAGATGCTTGCTTCCAAATGGTTACAGACTTACCAATAGTGAAAATCCTCTGCAGTTTTCTGGCAGTTTATATGGTCTAGAGAATGCGAAACAAACCAGAATTCATTTCTGCTTTTTTCAACAAAGTAAACATGGTAACAGGTTACAAGCTGATGACTTCTTACATATTTTTCTCTTTGCCTGATTACTCTTTCCCATTGGGAATTTACAGTGCCCAGTCTCAATATGTTCTGTGATGTGGTTATGGCAGATTGCTATAGTGTAGAAACTTCAGAAACTTTGCAGATTTTAATGTGTTTAAATATTCTGGCAGCTAGACAATGCTGAAAAGAAACCTTCAGATCTTTTTCTGAACTTTGCTGTCTGACTGAGCAAAGAGAAAGGGTAGCTTTGTGGGATTAGTGTTGTCCTAAGCAGTTACAACTGATTCACAGGTTTTTTTTCTGAGGCACTCTTCAGCAGAACAGGGCACTAAACCCGTGTGGAGTTGAACTGAATAGATAATGATAAATAAGTGTAAATCAGTGATGATGATCTTTCTGAAATACACAGTAATGGGATTTGTGGTCTGACCTAATGGGAAATGCCTCACATTTAAAAGGATGACGTTCTTGCTACTTAAAATGATTTTACACTGATTCTTTAGTGTTTTTGTCCTCTTTTGAGGACAAAACAATTGTATGAAGAATCAAGCTTAGGTACTGAATTTATAGTTACTCAGAAGCAAATTGAACATGAATCCACTTACTCACTGATTGGTCTTTTAAATGCAATATTACTTTAAAAATCCCCATGTGGATTTCCAAGTGTTTGGGCAAGTTTCTTGGTAGATGGAAATGAAGTAGAATTGTTATGAATTCTAGACAAATCTCTAATGGTTTACCTCTAGCTGTAAGAGCATTCCGTCTGTTTAGAGACACTTACAAACCATTTTACCAGTCTTACTCTTCCTGAAGCTCAGTTGGCTTATTAATGAAACTTTTATCCCAGGATTTCCTCTTTAGCTATAAATATCACCTTTAGAAAATAGATCATGTTACCTGTAATCAAAAGATAGCAATTTAAATGTTGCAAAAAATATTTTGAAGACTACCAACAATGAACCAATACATTTTTAATAGCACAAAACTTTTTTTATATAAGAATGATTTGCTCATTCTGTCACCACCTGACTGCTGCTCTACTTTTAAGGAGAAATAGATGCTGAGATCAGTAATCCTGAATGCATTTGGTAGTAATTTTACCATGCACTTTCCTTCTGATGTGACATTTAATACCTGTGTAACACATGGGAATTGTGCAAAAAATAATAGCATGATGCAAATAAAGACTCACATGTGTTGTTAATTACATCCAGAAAGTTACATACCAAACTCTGGATAAACATTAAATGATCAGTCATAATCATTAAAACATGTTCCTAGAGGTTTTTTTTATGAATATACACTTCTGTTTAGTATGGAGGGTAGTGGCTATTGAGTTTCTATTCTTTTACAGAAAATACTACAATGTCATTTTTCATGTGTAACTTAACATAAATTAATCACTTCTTTGAACAGTAATGTAGTTTTTAGGAAGCTTGCTAATTGACTTTGGATGAATACACAGAAGAGGGAGTACTTGATGAAACAAACTGTTCATATATCTCTCTTAGACTTTGTAGGGTCCTTACAGCATCAGTTTTCCCAACTATAGCCATTCTGGGCATTTCAAGTAAAAGATATCTTGTAGCATTGCTGTGAAATTGATCATTGCAACTTGAAGACAAATTCTGCCTTAAGGCAGTCTACCATTTACCTCATCTTTTAAGAAAAATACAGCATTTTGATAATTTTTCTCCCTTCATTTGCCCTTATTTTTCCTTTTGTTAAAATTCATTAGAATGAAATTATAATGGTGTCTGTGCTTTATTACCTATATGATTGATGCATTAGTACCAGCAGGAATATATATGAAGAATCTTTCAAAGTGCATTTTTGATTCTGATTTTTCTATTATCTTCTCTTGCTGTCTGAATAAAAAATAAAACTGTGGAAGAAGGAAGTTGGATACAGTATTCCCTGTGAAGGAGCAATACTTTTGTATTATCCAAGGCTGCTTTGGACAATTTTTGTTTCATAGTATTGTGGTAGGAAACACCTGGAAAATTAATTGCAGAATTCTGTAGGTCCTGAAAATGAGGCATAACCTGTTAAAGGAATATTTTTTTGTTGCCAAATTGAATGGTCTGTTCCTTTTTTTTATACCAACACTCCAAAATATTTTCTTCAAAGAATATGTTACTCTGCTGAGGAAAAAAAAGATGGTACCTGTTTTGGATCCAGAACTTCTAATAATGTGGGTAGGAACATTTTAGTGTACTGTTTTAAAAGGATAGTTGAAAAATTAACACAGCATGAACTTTGATCTAGAATAATCAAATTTAGTATTTAAATGTCATATGAGATACATCCTGAAAGAGAAGGAACTTCACTGTTACCTTCGTTGTCTGAATTAATTTATATTGTACCTGTCTTCTCTCTTTTTTTTTTTTTTTTTTAAGCTGTTGGATTGTCATTGCTTCAGATCTAAAAGACTTTTGTGCTTAGGGTACTTGGAGTGTCATTTATTTTCTGTTGGAGGTACTACTTGGTTTCATTTTAAAATATCATTAATTTTAAAATTTGAAATTTATTTTGAAAAGGCTTTTTGAAGCCCCTAAGCACCTTTTTTTTCCTCCTTAATTTTTTTCTCCTTAAGCTGAAGAATAGAGCCAGTGAATTCATAGAGTTAATAACGTGCAGTTTATTAATCAGAAAGAACATTCATCGTGGTCCACGTTTACAACATGTCCAGGGTATTCTTGGAAAATAGGAATAACCATATGTATCTTTGATAGGGTTTTTAAGACAAGGTGGATTTGCTCCATCCTGTATCACAAACTGTAGCTTCAGGAGTTAGAAAAAATACTTTCTACGTAGATTATGAACATCTAAAAGTAGCAAGAATGCCAACTTCGACTAGAAGCTAGCTAGAATTAAATAACTGATTATATGTAACACATTTCATTACAGATCTTTTTTGATACAGTGGTCTGAACTGATAAAATGGGGAATATAATTTCCTTTAAAAATATTTTCCAAAGATATGGAACAAAGTGCTATTTGGATTATAGCAGTTATAATTACAGAATGCATGTATGGAAAATGTATGTACAGAGTAGCAAGTTACAGAAACACAGAGCATATAATGAATCAGCAGCACTCACAGACTTTCTGGAAAATACATTTGCAAAGTTCTGAGACTGTTGTAGTGGTAAGTTCTCTGTCTCAGGGGAGCAAGAATAAAAACTTGGCCTCTTCTGCAAACTGTGGTTTTGCTCTAGCTGACCTCAGGAGGGGATGTGAGCGAGTCCCACATGAGCAGGTCACAACTGGCCTTGCAGAGAAACAGAGCCATAGTGGCCTGGGACAGAATTGTGTCTGTGCTTTGTTGTGCAGCTGCTATCTGTATATATCTGTATATATCTATATCTGTATATATCATAGACTTTGTTATAGGTTTGTTAGATACAAGTCAAGATACAAGTCAGCTAATAGATAGGTTTGTTAGATACAAGTCAAGATACAAGTCAGCTAATAGAGCTGAAAAAATGGGTGAGCTTTTAAGTCAGAAAAAGCTAGTGTACTTAAGAGTCTGTGTTTTTTTTTTTTTTTCAGCTCTGTCAGTTAACATAAAGATGATGCCTTGCTTGATGTTAATCTTGCTTGCTGTAGGCATTCAGTTCTGAAGCTGCATGGTAAAGCAGGGAAGAAGAGTTGTGGAGGGGAAAGAAAAAGGGCTATGGTATGAGGCTCAGTGTTTCTACAGACTTTGGTGACTACAAGGAGGCCCCATTTATAGCTGCCCCAGGGAAGCACAGAGAGCAGCACAGTGCAGTGGTGTCAGTGCAAGAAGATGACTAGTGCTGTGAGTAAGACAGGAAAAGAGGACATTTTAATTGTTCTACTTGGCAAACCTCATTTGAGGATATATTCAGTGTGACTACAACTTCTTACAACAGGATATGGTAATGTTAGATGCTCTGGTATTCTCTCCCAGGTTAATTTGCAGCTCTTTAGTGAGCAATCTGGTTAACATGTACATTTTTATCATTCTTGGTTTGAGCTGGGACTAGTGTTTCTCTTATTTTTTCCTAGCCATCTGATGAAGATACTATCAGCTTTAATGTTCCAATGTCGGACATTGTGGAAGAAGATCATATTATAAAGGATGATTCAGGTCACCATGCTAACTCAAGAAAAGGTTGGAATGTAACAAACATGAAAGCTAAATACAGGGAAATTCTGTTGTTGATTGCATGCTTGCCTACTTACCCAGAAGGCTTTATGTATGCATATGCAGTTGTGTAAAAATGAAAAAAGTATGCTATTTAGAATTTTTTTACTATACTGAATTCAGTCTAGTAATTTTCAATAGCAATTCCAAAAAACTTGCTGCAACTTGTCTCAAGAGTTAATAAGATCTGATTCTGACTGAGGGAAGAAATGTTACAGTTGGTTTGAGCCATGCTATCCTTCAACTAATATCAATGTTCAGTAATTTAGCAAAGTTCAATAACCGAGTCTACTTCTATAGCTGCACTTAGTGTATATATAAAGCTTTTTTAGTCAGTCAGCATCACCTCTGGAAACAAGCAAATCTCTTTGTGTTTTGTGAGAGATCTAACTTTATCCAATTTTTAAAAAGTAACTTATATTTTTCTAAATTACACTAAATACTGATAAACAATGGTTCTCCAAGTTCTGCACATAGTAATAATAAATAGCAGAATGAAGTCAGCACATGAAACCACATGAATAGGAGATGGCACATCCTCAGTTTTACCCACTTAAATGAACTTCCATGGAGAAATCATCAGAATTTGGTAGAATATGAAGAGAGATAACAATTTTATCCTGCATGTATTAGCAAACTGGAGAGGGTAAGTCATAGGATCATATCTTTGGAAATAGTATATGTAGGCAAAAGACTGGGACAGGCTCAAAATAATTTTGCTGGTTGTTTGATGGGTTGTTACAGCATGGTAACACTGAAGTTGCAATCAATTGCAAGTCGCTGCCTAAGACATCTGAATTTCTTAAAACACTGCACAGTTGTCCAGCTGTGTTCTTGTATTTGTACTGGCAGGACAGACTTGGTGTTGTTCAAAACTGGCTCCAATAAGCCACAGCCCTTCTGATATACAACTGTATATGCCCAGGGAATGGACTTATTACAACTTAGCAATTGGAATCACTGTTTACTATGACAGGATCTTAACCTGTTTGAAATTTTTAATGAGAATTTAAACTTCATTTTTCAAATCATTCTTTTTTTTTTTTTTTTCATTGCTGTTTTAGTGGAATTCCATCAAGGATCTTCTCACACGTTTGTCAATAAGTCACGAGAGGCAGAAAACCAGTTTGATGAAGCAGATACTCTTACTACTGAATTTATGAGCTACATTAAGGCAAGCTTGTAACAATATTAAGTGGGGGAAAATATTTCTGCTACTTTCATAAGTGCAGAGTAAACAGGAATGATAAATAGCAGATATTTTAATGAGTAAGAGACTGCAGCTGATATTAATTATTTTAAAAATACACAGAAAGCAAAAATAAGCAGGTAGGTTTAAAATTATTACAATTGATCTAGGACAATTTACCCAAAACTTTATTTAGGATATGTGAGAGTTATCCTTTAACTATGTTTAAGGCTTTAAGAAAAATGGCAAGTTTTTCTGTGCTATTAGTTTTATATTTTGAATCCAGTGACTTATTGTGTTTGTTACATTGCTAAGATGCGAGATGACTTTGCTAGCTGTGGTGGCTAAAGTTTTGAAGTAATGTTATGGTAAAGTAAAGTACATTTTCTCAATTTTTTAAATTTATAGTAGCAGTTGAGAGATCCTTAAAGACAAATTATATCAAATCACCTAGAATAAGTGCTGCATTTTTGTTGTCCTATGGTATGTACCCTTGTTACAAGAAAACATCATGGTCTTTATTCCTGTAAGGTGAAGAAAGATGGAAAAGAATGGCTTTATTCATTCTACTAGGGATTGTCACTGGGAAATGAGCCATCATTGGAGAGTGTTAGAGAAGCTGGTACACTCTTCAGTGTCATATACAGCAGAATTGGGTAGAATTTATTGGTACAGGATGATGCAACTGATGTGCTAAACACATGACACAAAAGACGATAAGCCTCTGTTTTTGCTGTTTCTTCTCTAGAAGTATAAATGCATATTCATTCAGAGAGCTTCTGTCTTTACTGGCAGCTGAACTACTTCAGTGCTCCTGTCTGTCTGAGATGAAAGAGTTGCAAGACACCAAGTGGAAGCATAAAAGGGATTCAGTTTTTCAAATAAGTAGCACTTCATATTTATAGGTGTGGGGAATCTAATATGACTACATTGAACCCAAAATAACTGGCTGACTGATATGAATTCCTGGATGCAACTTGTGTTCCAATTTGTTTCTTTTAAAAAAGAAATGATTCATGGCTTTCAAAATTGTCACATATGAATCCTGTTAATAATTATGCGTGAAGTACATAATTGTCACTGTTTGCATGTTTAGAATTTCCTTGCTTTGTAAACAAATCTGGCTGCAGTAGGAGAGCAAGGAGAAGGAGAGTTGGGATCGTGCTTAATTGAAGCATTGTTTCTATATGCCAGAAAGTCACAAATGGAATCTGGGACATAGAACAAAGAATTCTTATGCTGCTTGACTTTCTTGTCACAGTTAAGGGAGGGTAAGGGCTGTTGACCTCAATAAAATCTTCTGAATAGAAGATCTTGTGATCAGTATCTTAAGAGTGAGAAACGGAGCAGAGTGTTGGATTGCTTCAACCAGCCAACCTAAGATGTTACATAAATTAGGTCACGGCTGAGTCGGAAAGAAAAATTTATCCGCCTACTTAATTGCAAAGTTCAGTTCTCATTATCACTTTTGTCTGCTTACAGAGCAGAGCAGCAGAGTGTGATGAATTGTTGAGAATAGAAGAGGACACACAATGGCAAGCAGACGAAATGTGAGTAATTTTTATCTATCTATTAATAATTAGCTATGTCATTTAATTAGTTTGACCAGGATTGGTATGACTTTGCTGTTTAATAATTTTGTAGATTTGGAGGCATGACAATAACACAACCTTGCACTTTGTGTGTGCTCAGTGTTTTACATTTTATTGCTGAATAGAGTGGATTATTATACTAATAATTTGTATGCCCCAATAACTTTTTATCTATGTAGAATGCAGTCTTTTTAAATTAGGTACTTTGATATTTTGTTTATTAAAGTCATTGCTGAAAAAAGAACATCCAAACTTGTAAGATCTAAATGGAATGTACATTTTAAAAATCAATTTAATTAGAAAACATATTGTATTCTTTTTCTTACTTGTCATAATTTTAACCTTGAAGCAATCATTAGTTTACAGGTATTACTTCCAGAGTAGAACAAGTGAACATCAGTTGTTAAGTGCATAAGGGAAGGAAATTCAACATGACTGTACTGCGAAATTGTCACTCATCAGAACAGTGTAGTCCTATATAATGTTAAAAAAAGATCCAAACCTGAAGGGAGGAAAGAATAAATACTTTATGAAAAAGCCTTATTGGCAGAACTAATGGGAGGTTATATTTCTAATCCCTAGAAAGAACTGTAAATGTTGAAAAGCAAAAGAAAGCAAGCTGGCCTTTATAAAAACTCTTTGTATATACTATTCATGCTGAAACAATACATGGGATGAGTGACTTTAAGAGTCAGATATTGGCAAATAAATTTTCAATTTTAGAAGTAATTTTGTTTAATTGAATGCTTAAAGTTTTACTTCATCACATTTATTTATGTATGTATTAGGCTGGGGGGCTTAGTTAAGGACGAAGTGTTGGAGAGTTTTTTTCAGAAGAAGTTCTTTCCATAAATTCAGCAAATCCCAATGTGCAAAGAGGCTGTTTTTCCCCCTATAGTGTTTGCATGCTAGTTGGAAGGTGCACCTCTCACACTGAAATTCAGACTACCCTTGATAATTGCTGTTGTACCTTTTTTTTTGAATGTTTTTGTTTTCTGTTATAGAATAAATTTATCAGAAGAACAAACTATTGATATAGCAATGATAGAACAACTAAGAGAAGCTGTAGATTTATTACAAGATTCCAACAGGTATGCTTACAGTAGCTGATATATAATAGTATAATAATATAATGTAATATATTTATTTTTTTTTTCTGAATTATATTAGAGTTGTCTTTTAACCTACAACTGAAAGCTTTCTGGAGTTACCAAGTGCTTTGCTAGCATACCAGTGTGTGCAAGGCAGTTAAGAAGGAAACTCAACTTCTCTCTCTAGTGTCTAGACAAGATTCCCAGTAAATTAAGAAAGTATAAAAGAAACCAGAGGTGAGGACACCCCTTAACCATTCATCTCATGTACACTACTGTGATTATCTGAAGTTTTGTGTAGGATTGTCACATTTCTTTTAGGGACTATAAATTTTCCTCTTACTCATGCTTGCTATATATCGTTGGAATGAGAAGGGCTTCTGGCCCATCTTCATGCCAATTCAATGAAGCACATAAAGGAGGTGCCTGAATTAGTGGTGGAGTTTCTTTAGTTTTCTGAAATCCAAAGGAGGAAGAGGCAAATAAAGTTATTTAGATTTGCCCTGACTACAGAAGACAAGCTTTTATAATTTAGATGCCAATTTTATGTGGCCAGAGTCACAAAGAATAGCTCTGGAACTGTGGCTAAACAAAAGAGTAAGTATTTAGAAGTAAGCAAGTGATTGCCCTACTGGAAAAGCATGACAAGAGTGGTGCCTGTAGTTCTGTCTGTCCGGATGCTTGCTATTGCTTTTCTTAGTGTTATCACCTTCAGAAATTAAGTTAATTTCAAAACTCATTTTAATTCTTACTTCTATGAAGCAGCTGGTTTGCAGCTTCATTTCTCTGAAGATCAGAAACTTCCTTGTCACTTCAACCTTAAGTATACTTGGTTCTCTTTCCTCCCTTGATAGCTACTTGCTTTTGTGACTACACTGTTCTTTACTTTAAATGCCTGTTTTGAACTGCTTTTTCAGTTCAAAAGCAGACTTTTGTACTTTTAGGACAGAAATTGATTCCTGCTAGTATTTCTAGAAAGACAGCTGGTTTTATTTTGCAGCATGTAAAGAATACTTGAATTTTTGAATCATACACTAAATACTTGAATCAAAAATATTTATGCTTAATAAAATGTTGTAAAATTAGGAAACAATTAGGAAATCTCTTTAGTTCCTTTAGCTTCCTAGTACCATTGATTCTGCATCTCATATGAGGCTTATTACTTTCTCAGAAGGGTATTGTAGTTAAAAAAGGAAAGTGCTTGTTTTGGAAAAAACACCAGCAAAAATATTTTAGTTGTTAGCCTGATAAATTTTGTCATTTTGTTTGTTTTCAGACATTGCCCTAATATTTCCTACATATTTAGGTACTTCTATTAAATTAAGAAGGTCAATAAAATACAGAAAATCTGTTTTTTGTTTATACATACTTTCATTAGTAATACTACAGTAAATTTCAAAAATTGTTTTTAGAAGTGGATAATCATGTAATTTATGTGTGTATTTTTCTACTGTTGTTTTTACAGCATGTTGGGGCGTTTGTGGCTGCACTTTCTTTTTCTAACCTTAAAATATGAGCATTTATATTTAATTTTCTGAGTGCCATGTAGACTTTTGAATATAGGCCTCCTGTAATTTATCATCCAGATCTAAGCAGCAAGATACATTTGAGTGCCCAGTACTTGTCAAATGATGCTATAGACTTTCAGTCCTCTGGGCCATGGGTTCCTCATAATTTTTTTTTTTAATAATTACTGGATTTTATGGCATTTTGTTATATACTTGCTTTATATAAAGCAGTGTGAGAATTTATTTTTCTCATACTCAAGCGGTTTTATGTCCAGGAAGGAATGTAAATGCTTTTGTCCTTACTTTAAGATGTACAAAACTGGAATTTGCTTTTAACTTAAACTTAGAGCATGTCAACCATTATAATTTTTCCAGTTTCCTTTGTGCATCCATAAAACTCTGGTGGCCTAGTCAAGGTAACCTGGTTGAAATAACTAACTCTGTCTAGGACCATCCTTATCTCACACTGAAGACTGTTTAGGAGAAAATACTGCAGGGGCTGAAGCAGTTGTCATGCTGGTGCACTGACTGGAATTCTTTCAAGCTGTTTTTGCTAGTGGGTGTGATTATTAAACTTGTAAAGTGCTTGTCCAGTTACTGTAGGTTTAGTGTTCTGCAGAGTTTAAAATCTGCACATCCTATTACATAGACAGCATTTTGTTTGTGGGAAGAGATTTCAGATTCAACCTTTTTTAATATTTTCAATGTTCACATTGTATTTCTATATTTGCTTTCCTATATTTCCTGCTTTCTTTCATTTTCTGTTTCACTGCTTTATTTTCAGCCATTGTAAATTAAGTGGAAATATCTAGGCAGGACTGTGGCTTCCATTTGAACACTGAGTTCTAGAGGTTAGATTCAGAAATCTGCAGGCTTCTAGATAACAACATGATTGTTGGTAGTAAACAGGTCCTTTTTTTTTTGATATAAGCTATTGCTCAGGGTGGTACTTTGCAGATGAAACCATGAATGATGCTTCAGACTGAACTGAAGCATCAGGAGGCATTTCCAAAAGCTCTTAAGAGATGGCACGGAACAGGTTAAAATGATAACTATAAAAGTATTTCATGTATATATTTGTTTGAAATTAAATATTGAACATAATGTTTACCAAAGTTATAGCCCAGTTCAATGTTTTTATTTCAATTAAGATTGAGATTGCAGATTAAGCATGGATATTTCAGACAGCAGTGCTGTGAATCTGTATCCCACAGAACCAGCAATGGTTTTAGAATTTCACAAGTCTACAGTAAAGCGTCTATGCACCTTCTTTAGAAAAAAAAATTAATTTGTTAGATGCATCATGTACAAGTTACTGCACAATCAATTACATATTTGCCTTTGTCTTTATACATAGTGGTCAAATGCAGATGGACATGTCTTCTCTTGGTCAGGTATGTTAAATGAGTGTATAATTACAAAATATTCTCGGGGGGAAAGACAGAAAATGAGCCCACAATTTCATCAATTGGTAATCTGCCAAGTAGGGAAGGTAAAAAGTAAGTAGTCTGAAGGGCAAAACTAATTCTTCTTTAACATATTTATGGAATTGTTGTGGGGCTTGTTTGTTTTTGTCTGTGTGTGTGTCTGTATATGTATAATTTTTCTGTGTTTCTCTGTTACTTTTTCATTTTAGTTTCCCCACCCTGTCTTCCTGTATGCCAGTTCAGCTATGCATCATCTACCATTAGACCTACCCCTCTCCCCATCTCCACCCTGTGGTGTAGGAAAACAGTATATTCATGAAGAATAACCCCAAAATAAATTGTGTAATAAAAATTAGTGGTTTTCCAGAGTACTGTCACTATAGGTAAAGAGAGTATAGTTAAAGTATGGGGTTTAAGTTTTACAGTGTGATAAATGTTGCTTATTATTTGTTCTGTATCCCGTCTGGTGCAATGATGTTTTTTATGAAGTAGTTAGTTTAGATTTACATTATCCACCTGTTAGTGCTGGAACTGCACTTACATAGTATCTACTTCCTTTTCTGCCTGCTTTTCATCACAGTATTTGTAAAAAAGACTTCAAGGTGATGCTATGCAAAAAAAAAACAAAACCAAAAAAACCCAACAAAGTTCTATTTCCAGTAGTACAGACAGAAGAGTTATTTATCTTGCAGAGAGAAAATGCTGAAGAGGAACTGGAATTCCAGAGGAGGAGGGAGTTGATTATGGAGAAAGCAAAGCCTGAAGCAAGAACTTGTGAACAGGGTGAAAAATGGTCATTGAACCAGGTATGGAAGTATCCAGATGCAGTAAATGTGGAAACATTTGGAATGGATCATTGCATTCTGTCAATTAGTGTGTGGGGATAATGGGTTTAGGCCCAGTGTGGGGATTGGGCTTTTTTTTTGCCTTAGCATGAATCTCAAGGTTTGACTGTAAATGGAAAGTTGATTAAGACCTATCCCTTTGGAAAGAACTTATATAATAAATATATCCAATAAAAGCATAAGAGTTGCAGGGGTTGCATTCCCCTGGAAAAAATGTCATCTCAATGTTAGATCTTCAAGAAAATGAAGTACCTGACTCCTTTTCTCCCCTTACCCCAAATATTCTTTTGTAGTTATAGAAGTTTCTAAGTTTATGTTAACAGTAGTTTTTTTAATTGTATTTAATATTGCAAGCAGACTGTATATAGGTTGAGATGATAGTTTTTAAAGTTTTAAAAATATTTTAAGATTTGTACATTGTAATGATCCAGAAATGTAGAGCTACAGAAAAAACTTCAATATTTGGGGCATATGTTACTGCTTCAGAACTTGCTATATAGGGATTTTGTGACTGCACTTGGCAAGGAGATTGTGAGAACAAAATTACAGAAGATGGTGTCTATATTGGCAGTACCTTAATATTGTGTGTTCCATCCAGAAATAGGGGTTTTATTTGGTTTATCTTGATGCTTTTCAAATATTCTTATGTATAATCATCATAATATCAAATACTACTCTGATAAAGCTCTGTGACTGTTGGGACCTAATGTTCCAAGTGCTCTTTTTTGTTTCCATTTTTTGTCATTTAAAAAAAAAATTGACCCTAGGGAAAATGTTTTGGATTGAGTTATAATTTACCTTTGCTTATGCCAGTTGTTTTTCTGCTGAGTTAGGTTCACTGCTGAATTAATGATTTTGTTTCATATTTATCAATGTGGTGTACATGTTTCCAATGTAACTATAACAGAAGAGGTAACAAAAGGTATGTTATGTTGCATTTATAAATGTAATTGTTTACAGAATACCTCTCTCTTCAAATCTGTATTGAAAAATCTATATTTGCAAATGAAATCTTCATGATAGTTTAATTAAAAGAAATATGCTGCATTTTCATCAACAAACATTAGTCTTATAAATGCACTTATAATCCCTTTGTATTGAAGCAAAAAATTGAATGACAAATCTGTGTGAATCATCTCCACATGCATTTTAAAAAAAGTTCTTCACCTAGGAATAGAAGTATTTATGATTCATGCAAATTATTCATTGTGGTGAAAAAAAACTTAAGTATTAATGTGTTAATACATTACAAAAAAAACTTAAGTATTAAGTATAATTAGTAAAATTTCCCATTGCAGTGTATCACTAATATAGGTTCTGAAATGTTTTTTGTCTTTTTTTTTTTTTTCTTTTTTACTTTCCAAACATGCAGAATGATCTAATTGTTTGGAACACAAGTGGGCAAACCTCTCACAATGAGGTAAGATGTTATTTGTTTGTCTCGTATATGTTCTATATGAATGTTTCATAGACTAAATGAATCATAATTGAATTCCACAGAACATATGACTGAGATTTGCATCAGAAATGAAAATGTGGTTTGCTTGGCATGTAGTTTAATCTTGTAATCTCAGAGATTTACCAGGGTATAAAAATATACTTTCTGATCAGTTTGTTTGAGTTATGCAGTTTAGTATAAAACATTTAATTTTTTTACATTTTCTCCATTCAGACACACTTCTTAAATTTTTCTTTTTTTAATTCTTCCTTGTTCAACAAGATTTTCTATTGATTTCAATGCAGTTTCTTTTTACACATTTGTTTCATGTCCTTGATTAGTTTTCAGAGAGGAATCTGATTTTATTGTTCCTGTAGCTTTCTAGTGTAAATCTCATTGGAATATCAAAAAGGTAAAAACTGTATGGAGCTCCTTATGGAGATTTACTTTCTTTTTTTTTTTTTTTTTTTTTTTTTTGTGCAGAAATAGGGCTTCTCTCTCTATATTGCATTGGGCATAAGCGTCTTGCAAATTCATGAGCACTCGGCCATTGTCCATCAGTCTTGGTGATGGAAATTCTGTAGTTCCCAGCTCCCAGTGGAATCACTTTTTAAAAAGGATTCCCATTATGGAGTTTGGTCATAAGACTCTTTCTGTGTTGCCATTGGTGGTATGATGGTTATACTTCCCCCTCTCCTGTATGTTGCTGCTCCATTCTTCCTGCTGGGCTCTTAGCCTAGTTCAGGGTCAGGGGAGATCCTGCTCTTAAGCATAAGAGGCAGACATAAGCTTAATTTCCTCCTTTCTGTTTTTAATGCAGAAATTTGGTGTTGAATGGAAAATACCACACAGAATCGTAATTAATTCTGTGAAACAAACAAATGTGTCTTAGGAAAAAACACATTTTTTAAATATACTCTGCCACAAAATGTATGTTTGATAGAACCAAGTGAAGACATGGGAGAAAACTGAGAAATAATTGAGTTTGTATATAACTAGGGGAATATCTTGCTGCCTTTTGTCAGAAACTCTTCTTTTCTAGCAGAGAGATAGGGTGCAATAAAAAAGGGAGATTATCATAGGTTTGGGACTATATTGTGATCAGATTATGGGAATAGTTATAGCATGCAGTAGTGTTAACTTTGCATTTTGTATGGTCAGATATGCTGAGATATATTCTGGGTGTTATTCTAACTTTGATGTATGTTCTTGAATTACACAGAATAGGGATAAAAGTCCAACAATGTCTCCTACTACAAATACCACAATCCCTTTTGGCCTGAAGCCACGATCAGGTAATGTGGGAAACCAGTTTATGTGTACTGGTTTGGGGTTTTTTACATCTCTGTTGTTATTATTAGATATCTCTATTTTTTCTCCCTTAAAAGTAAGCAATGTAACATTTTCTGTACAACAGTTAGAAGAAGTTTTGAACATTTTAAGGTTCTCTAGTTTTGAATCAAGATTGAATTTGTAAGAACTGTTTATTTGGCACATTATATATGGATCGTTTTTCATTCATTACTATAGATTGGGTGTTTTATAAAGTTATATGTGTATTAAAAATGTGTTTGGATATAACTGCACATATTTTATATGCATATACATATTTATCATCTGTGCTGACATACTAATTGAAATAAGATTTTTTGCTTGATTGGTATGTGGTGATACAATTTAGATTTTGTTGAATAATATATGCAAATAATTAGGTTATTTTGGAAAACACTTGTTTTGCTCTGAAAATTTTTCACTTCATTGGGTCGGTCAGTAGTTATGCTTGAGTAAAGATCAAGCATTATGGAAAGGTTACATCTTTACTACAGCCAACAACTGAATTAAATGAATTTCCAATGCGCTGTATCTGCATAACCACCAGTCTTTTAACAAGCAGCAGTTTATTTAAAAACAAACAAACTAAACCTAAAAGCAAGTAACAACAAATACCTCCCAAACTTAGAGGTGTATCTGAGGGCTTGAATAACAACTTCCTTTAAAAACTGGATTAGCAACACGATTTAATTCAGTTTTTGCCTTCTCTGTGCTGATGTAGTCAATATTAACTCATGCCATGTCACCTCTAATGCGTGCCTGTAGGTTTTCAGTATGTTTCAGCATACTAAGACCATAGTTCTGATTTCTCTCATTCACCACCAAAGGCTTTTAATCAAGTGATGGTAAACCCCTACAAGCTTGTAGTTTCCATAACAAAATACTTGGTAATAATGGCAGCAGTTTGTGAAACTGCTGGTGAAACATTGCAAAAATGTTTATGAAATTGTACCCATAGATTTAGTTGGTTTCTTTTGGTTTGGGGTTTTTATTAAGTGTTAAAAAGCTGTTTTTATGAAGGAATATACTTTAAGTTTCTCATGTAGTTGTGATATATAGTTAGACAGATCTGTTCAGCTGCATTTCTTTGGTTGTTGGAATGTTAAATGCTGGGTCTGTCTTGTTCCTGATGATTTAGAAATGTTGATATTTCTACATAAATTTAAAATATGGGTTAAATGATGAGCAAATGGGTCCTTCCAGGATCTGTTGAAAATAAAACATTGAGTAATATCACATAGTCCAGTGGCAATATTGCAATATCACTGTCAGGAGAAAGAAAGCAAAGGGGCCCTCTGCTGCTTTCACAGGATGTGGGCTGTGTTCTGAGCCCACAGTGAAATCTGCTGCTGGGAATTTGGAAGCTGCTTTGTGGAAGAATATGCAAGACACTGACTTCTTGTTCAAGGGTTAGTTTAACGTGCACTTCTGGATCTTGGCATACCGTGCCTGAGCTTCTTATACTTAATGACTCGAATAGGTCCAGGCAAAATAGCCTAGTGACTCTTTTTTTGAGACAATTTCTAGAAAGAATGGATTGCAATGTTTGCAACAAAACCTCCAAGTCACATGATTCAAGACCAGATGTCCTACACTTCATCCCCTTTTTATATATTGCACCTGTGTATAGCCTCATTGAATACCAAAGTCAGTTGGTTAGAACCTGCTGATTTTCTGCACTGTACTAATTGAAGTTCATATATTGTAAAAGCTTTGAGCATGCCAGTACTGGAGTGTCTTTTGGTCACGTTATGGTTGCATTAAACTTGATAACGTGAATTTATTTTCTTTTCCATTTGAGACACTACAGGCACTAAGACTCATTAGTGCACAGTTTCTCACCTGATCATGTCTAGCTTCAGTCATCTACCTTTATACCATGGTAAGATAGGGGAACTTGGCAATAGTAAAACTTCACATCCAATTTCAAATAAAAATACAGTATATTATGTAGCACCATGTAGCAAAATGAAACCTTGCAAAGGCATAGTAAAGCTGCATATTGTTTCATCTTCTGCAAGAAATGTTTACAAATAGAAGTAGTACATGACTGAAAATACTGGCATGTTTGTGAAGCCCGCGTGTTTTTCCTTTTAAAGCTGGTTTGCTTGGCAGGTCTGTAGTTCCTTCATTGTATTTCCTGTAAAACTTTGTATAAGTTTTGTGCATTTGAGCCATTCTATTACTGGTTGGAGTTTGTACTTGTTAATTATGTACTGCTTATTGTCATAGACCTGAACTAGTGAAGAGGTCCAGCATTTCTGTGACCCAGGAAAGATTTTTAGCATAGTTGGTAGTGTATTTTAATAGGTTTTTTTCATTTCAGTTCTTAATGGCCTTCAGGGAAATGTTAAAATTTACTGGAAATAAAGTTAAATAGTCCTTATGACTTCTAACTGTTTAACTTTGTTAGAGCTTACGTTTGAATTAATTGGCTCTATAAATCTCTTAAATCCAAGTGCAACATTAAAAGAACATTGAAGTGTTCTAACTGAAATGTGTCCATCATGCTCTGTGGAAAAAATAATGGCAAATTTTCAATGAAAATATATGCAACCATATTTTTTCTGAAATTTGAGAGTTTATTTTCACTGTGTTTATTTTCATCTGTTTAAAATGAATGTTGCTTTCTATTTGACTTTCTGTCGTCCTCATCATTTCATAATGGTTTATGTCTCTTGGAAAGGTGAAAGTAAACTGTTCTAGACTTCTGGTAAAAGATTCCAGTTTTTTGAAGTACACACACAAATATAAGTGCTTCCAGAGGCTAAACCACAGTGGCTGAAACTTGTGTTAGTACCTACTGATATGTGTTCAGGACTGAAGGTCCTTTTATACTTTCATTTTTAAGCTAGGCAAAACATTGGGAAAATTCATATCTGATGGCTGACAGAAAGAACCCAAAGTACCCAAAGAAAATGTTTTAAAAGGTAATGAATGTGATTACATTTCTTGAAAGACTTTTTCCAAGGGTCAGAAGTTTACATTGAATGCAGAAAGGATTTTTAAATTTTTCGGATTACTTCCTTCTGTATTTAAAATATTTTCAGAGAGTATGGACTTTTCAAATTCACATTAATTTTGAAAACCTTAAAAAACTTCCATTGAACAGAAACAGTTTTCTTAGAGCTGTAGTTTTCCTCCTGGGAAGTGCATTAGCTCTCTGAAAAGGAATCACTCAAAATAGCAAATAAATTTAAATTCTCCCTCCTTCATCCATAAATTGATTAAAATGTTCAAAGTGGTGCTAATTGTTGAAATTGAGAGTTGCCATGGCCTTATGGTGTATATAATGGTACTTTTAATATACCAGACCTTCAAGTCTGAACAGCTTCTAATACATCTTGCAATCAAGATGTATTGTCTTTCCTTTTGTGTTGTGCCATTTCTAGGTCACTGTGTTTCTTAGTTTCTGCTGAACAAAGAGACAGCAACACAGACAAAAAAAATTCTACTGTCAAAGGCTGAAGCAAGTACTGACAAAACTCAAAGACACAAAGCACTTTGTATTCTGAAGTGAGAAGTTGTTCCCTTGCAAATGTTCACGTAGCATAACATTGTGAATCTAGTGCCTTCAGTTTGGGTGACTTGTAGAGAACTTGAAGCACAGTGTTTGTATCTATGGTAGACATGCTTGTATTTGAAGTTAGTTGGAACATATAATGAATAATGAAACTTGACAGTATTTTGCTCTCATTTTAGTGCTTGTTACTGTTTTTCTATTTCTGGATATTTATTCCATGTATTTGTTTTCTTCCCTAACTGCATTATCTGTGTACTTTGGAAAACAGTTGAGAAACCCAATTGCTACTAGAGTCAGAGTGTTTATCTTTTTCCATAAATCTGTATACTGTTACCCAGTGTTGACTCTGAGTTTGTGCTGACTCTTGAGTTCAACTGATCTGGTGTCCCAATAGCCAGAAGCAATGACCCAGCCTTGGGAAAGTCTAAAAAGAGAGCTGTGGAACTCTGAAAAGTTTAAGGTGAAGTTTTATGTGACACAGTCTGAATTACTATCATGTTAGTACAGATTCCAAAATTGTGGGAAGGAGAAATCCTACATGATTAAGTTCCTTCTGAATATTAGTTTGGAATGGTAGAAAAGAGGGACTTTCTGCGCTTATGGTAAATTACTTTGGAATTTCTTCTAATATTTAAGTGGTTTTTGTTGCTTTTAGATCTTCACAGCAATCTTGGATTGATTTGTGTTTATGGATTAGCATTTAGAGCAGAGGTAGTTCATAATCTCTAGTTTGGTCTGAGGAGCATGAATGTCTCTTGTGTGTAGGATTCAGTAGATAAATGTGAAGATACAAGAAAAACAAAAAATGAGTGAACTAATAATTTTTTTGCAGAAGTGGTAAGGAATGTTGTGATCAGATACAGGAAGAGTTCATTAAGGAGCAACATCACTGTGAAAGGCAGAAAAGAGATTTAAATCTCTGTCATAAAATAGGAAACCAGTATGAAGCTTTGAAAGGATGGATGAAATTCTGAAGAGATTCAGTAGGGAGATGTTTTTAGGGTGTCAGTATCCAGTTCTCATCACTGTAGAATGGAGGTTTGAGAAAAGCTTGGGCAGGAATCCTTGCCACAGTCGAGACGAGACAGAAATGCAGAGTAGATGTGGTGGAGAAGGAAAAAAATTTCTGCAGAAGGATCTGAGGATCAGTAAGAGGTGACGTTGTGACTAGTTAATGGAGAAAAGGCAGAATGGATAGGGAGAAAAGAAGCTGTATTGCTGCCCCAATTTAGCTCCATAATGGGTTCATGAACTGTAGGCATAACATGCTTTTACAGTCATCTGGTGAATAATCTGCAGACTATTGCAGCTTCTGTGGAATTGTACAGTCTTGTGTACTTCAGGGACCCCAGTCGAATAACTAATGATGCTGTGTTTGTTAGAAGACTGTCTATGGTGCAAGTTTGCCAAAGCCTGTTGTGCAAACTCAGCATCAGCCTTTGGGGGTATTCTATGCTTGTTCTTGTCCTTGGGAAGCCTCTAAAAGTTGTGGAGGACCAGTACTTACTTAGTGTGGTGGACCCATTGTAGATTTGAATTTTTTGCTGGGGGAGTTAGCAAGAAAAAAAGGTAGTGCTTCATTTATTATGAAGTGATAACAACTGTGGTACATGTACTTACTGAACATCCTTCAACAAAATGAGAATCCAAGTGATAATGTAGTTGCTACTTCTGAAATCAGCTTGGAAATTGTAATGCAGTAATATTTTCATATGGATGTGTAAATTTTCTTTGTCTTTGTGAGAAGTGTTCTTATTACATAGTTTCACAAATATATAAAAATCCTGATTCTGTGATAGTTTCCTTCTTGAAACTTCACAGCTGGTATATTTACCTTCTGACTCAGAGTCAAGGTTTTTATCAAACAGTAATGTAAAATCTATGGGTACTTTTTCTTAAAACTTGGTTCTAGCAAGTTGTGTGAAGTGCTATTGTTACAATGATCTTGTAAAAAATACTAAGCTTGACAGCCTTAACTGCACATATAATGTATGATTTGCAAATACTAACATTTAACTCTTCGTTCTTTTTATTCTGCACCATCTTTCATTCTTTTCTCAAAATTTATGCATTTTGTATTAATCACCTTTGAATTGCATCTTTGCCATTACCATACAATCCTAATGCCATATATAAAATGCTGCTGCCCACTTTTATCCCCACTCCGGTCCTTATTACCACCATGGCTGGACTGGTTATCACTCCCCTCCAGCAGACCCATCCCTCAGTTTTCCTCCTATCTCCTTCAACACACTTACACAGGCACAAACATGGGACAACTTTAGCTACAGTATCCCATCTGAAGGAGACAGTGACAATGGTAGGTGTTCCATATATAATTTACTTAATTTTGTGTTTTCAGAAACATGAGTATGTGGTGAATACCCCACGTGGTTAAGGACAAAGGACAATACTCTCCAGGGGATGTTTATAAGACTAAATTCCTCAGAAAATGCACTTTAATTTGCTCTGGAATAGGTAGTGTCAAAAGTCAGAGTGAAGTTTCACTCTTCTCTGGCAAAACAACTTTTCCCATGATATTAATTGCAAGAACTGTTTTCAATGTGGGTTTATTTACTTGCTTTATTTTCGAGAGTTGTAAAAGTTGTACTCAAACAGCAGTTAATTTTGCTGCTCTCTTCTGCATTTTTTATTATTTTTTGAAAGTTACTTAACTATTAAAATATCCTGATTCCATTTGTATTTATTAGTGCAGGTGCATAACTAGCATAATAGAAGAATCCATAAAGAAACAAAGCTGAAACAATCAGCTAAGCAAAAATAGTGATTTCTGTCCAACAGAAACTGTTGTTAATAAGCTGTTCACAGTGAACATCAGGTACATTAGTGGACTTTTGTTACTGCTGCTTTTGTTTTGTTTTTCTCCAAGGTTTTATTGTCATAATACACTAAGTCACAGCACTAATATTCAAAGTGGGCTATGTTTTGCCAGTTGCCCTGAAGTAGAAGGGTGTTTAGATTTTAAAAGGTCACGAAACTGTCAAACTCATCAGATTGAAACGAAGACCACAAATATTGAATGATAAATGCAAACCTTTAGCTTACAGTTATCCTTAACTTTCCTTTCCTGTCTGACTATTCAGATGCCACTCTGGAAGTCACACTTGTATCACCCAAGACTTAAGGACTGAAGCCCCTTCACAAGGGCTGTTTGGTTCTTAGTTCAGTTCTTTAGTTGAGGGTATTTCCTATTTGCCTCAGAGTTCTTGATTATAAAACCATAAAAGCATACATAAGGAACCTGCTCTATAAGGGAAGTGAGTGTGGAATATAAGAATTCTGATACTGGTACCTTGAAAAAACTGAACTTAGTTCATGATGGTCTGAAACTAAGTTAATATTTCACTGATGAATAGTGTAACAGAGAAACCTAGAGGTGCTTCTTCTATCAGTGCAGAATTTGGTCTGTGATTAACCCATATTTTTTAGTGTTTAATCTTCTAAATGAGAGGCACAGACTAGCTTGTGCATTTGGAACATACAGAAGCCTCCTGTCACTCAAATCTTAAGCCAAATGGAAATGTTAGCGTTTATTGTCTTGGAGTGTTAGAGTAGAAACTGCTTTTACACCTGCCTGTTTTTTAAATTGGATCTATTGCATTTCTGTTACTTAAATTTAGACTGAATAAGTCAATCAAAGAGAAATGTAACTTTGAACTTTTGGCCTGACTTCAGCTTTCCTGTCATAGTCCAACCTTCTTTTTGTCAGTTATATTTAGAGTCAGGTTAAATCATTTTTTGGTTTGCCTGAAGGATGACATTGTCACACTAAGTACTCAGTACATTGAATTCCTTGATGTACAATTAATAGTACAGAAATGTGCATTAAAATTCAGTGCAGAGATGAAAATTTTCACCAGGAAGTTTGTCCTTGACTGTGGTATGTTGAGTACATACTATGTTATTAACTATTACTCATCTAACTTGTTGACACTTGTGCAAAATAATTTTAAGAAAAATTATTGGAACAAGTACTACTTAATAACCTGGCTTGAGCATGGATTTAAAAAGCAGAAACTACTCTTTGAAAGAGTGAAAAATTGACATTCAGGTGTGTGTGAGGTATGGGCTCCCCTTGCTGGAGATTGTGTGTAATGCTGAGAAGTAAGCAATATTTAGGACTGCCAAAACTTCCTCTATGGGAGCACTTTTTAAAAAATTCAGTACATAGCTAAAACTTTTGTAGTTAATGCTTTAGGGTGTGGAGGTTTTTTAATTCTGTTTTTTAATCAATTAACTTATTTTTTTAAAAAGCTTCTAATTGTAGTTTCTCACTGCCTAAGATTAGCCTGCCTTTTTCTTGTGGTGGAATTGACAAAGTTATGCTGAAACCTTTCAGTAACAGACATGTGTAATCTGAAACTGGAAGGAGGTAAATCTTGGAACTTTGACTTCATAAAGACCTAAAAAAGGATAGCTATGGCCAGCTAAACTGAATGAAGACCACAGTTATACTCTCATTCTATGAAAATTGAACATAATTTTGTACTACTGTTTTGTAGATAATTATTTGAAATGTTGCTACTGCTAATAAAGCTACAGTGGCTTTTAAGTACCATTTAAACCGTGGTTGTACTCTTCAAGAAGGATTTTTATCTAGGTATTTAATCTGTGAGCAAAGGTCAGCTATTAGACTTGTGCAAGAAACTAGAAAATCTTACTAATTGCAGCTACTATTTTTAATTAATGTGATAGGAGATTTTTATTTCATGTCTTAAAAATTTAGAAACAGCCTCCAGGAAATTATTAGAGTTGCTAATGCAGAAATGTTAATACAGTACAGTTCTGGAGTTAATAGAAGTCCTTGATAAGGGTTTCTGCTCTTGAAAAACTTTTTTTTTTTTTTTTTTTTTTAGCCATCTTAAATGATACAATTTATAAATAACATTTTAGATATTTTTCACCATATATCAGTGTTCTAACAGCCTCTGTGTTTTTGGGCATGAACAGTCATAATCACGTGTCACCTTTCTACAAAATGTTAGGAAGCATGGATCTGTTCATACACCGTAATTTGGATTTAGAATTCAATTCTGAATATTGCGTTTGCTTGCTACAAAGCGGAAGATTAAATATCAGTAAAACTGTGAGCCTTTTGCATCTGAAGGCATGGCTCTGCTACTCTCATGCATTGTGTGGCAGGTCAGCGTGAAGAATGGTTTTATTTATGATGTGTGCACCTCTGTGTAGAGGCTTTTGGGTGGTGACACTGAAGATGTGTTGTCCACCTGGAGAAGGGAACTGAGCTGTAGTCACTCTGTAGTTCTCAGTCCTGCACATTCTCTATAGGATGCTCTCCCACTTTGTCCCTGGGATTTCTGACGACATTATAAAGAATAGAGTTTACTAATATAGAACTGTAATATTAGGTGTTCTATTTAAAAGCAATTCTGTTTAACAAACAGCATTAATATGCCATTCCAGAAATTACTGTTTTTACTGAAATTACAGCAATGTAACAAATTTCAGTTCCCTGAGAAAAGTTAAATTAGGACTGTATGAGTCAAGTAGTGGAAGGAAGCAAGTTTAGTAACTGGCCATGGTTTATTGTGTCTTGATGCCTAAGATGAATAGCCTAAAGAGATACAAGGAGTTTGTTGCCTTAAGCTTTTTATAGTAGCTAGGGGAAAGAACTCTGCCTTTTGGCTGAAGTGCCATAGATGCTGTCTGTCTATCCCTTTGATTAGAGAAGTAACTTAGATCATTCATCTCATTACTTAAACAGCCTGTATACAGGTGAACCTGCACACAGTTTGGGTGAGATTCATCATGACTACACTTGTGTGAGATGGCAAACAGAGTCACAAACAGGGACAGTTGCATTTTGGCTGTACATCTTGTTCTTCCAACCCATTCAAAGCAGTCACTGCTCACAGAAGTGGAAGGGTAGAGGTGCATATTTGCAGAAATGTCATGTAATGATTTCAAGGAGCTGTATTGTGGGCAAAGTGATAGAGTTGACAGGACTGGTAGGAAGGAGAACTGCCAAGGGTGTGTGCAATGCGACGTTTGCAATATGACTATTTAGTGTAAGCACTTACTGAATGGCTGAGTCTTCCTACATATGTCTTTGGTGGGTTTGTTTTTGTTTTTTATTTTTTTAGCATAACCTTATCTAGTAAGCATTTTGATCTGTGTAGGAGGCTTGTCACAGCTTTTTACGCAATTCAGCATCTTGTTAGGAGAGAGTTCTACTTAAGAGTAAGAGGTGTTTCCTGCCATGTTAAATACAAAGTGTTGTATAGATCAGACTCTGTAAGGGACACTGCTGGTGCTTAATCATCTGACAAAACTTGCCCCTTCAGATTAGGATTTGGATAATTTATCTGCACCATTGGTGCCTCAGGACACTGGCCAGAGCAATATCCAAAAAGCAGCCATTCATAATTGTAATCCAAGATCAGATTTTTCTGTCCTCTTGAGGACAAAAAAAATTTCTAACTGTTTTTGCTGGAGGCAATGCCTAAGGGTTTTGCTTAATTTAGAAATAAATAAATCAAAGTGTTTGTTCTTAAACTAAAATCTCTCTTTTTAAAAATCACAGTGTTCTTAAGACCACAAAGAAATTTGGAATCAATAGATCCACAGTTCACAATTCGAAGAAAAATGGAGCAGATGAGAGAAGAGAGAGAGCTTGTGGAACAGCTACGTGAGGTATGTGAGTGTTGGTAGAATTAATTTATGCTGATGGAATGTATTTTTAAATTTTTCTTTGGGAAAGTTGCCTAAGGAGAAAAATACAAGAAAGGTTAAATGAGGCAATATTATTTCTGCAAATCACATTGATTAGACTATTGCTGAAGTTCTTTATCACAATCAGATGTCTGTGTTTCGGGAAAGACTTTGTAAAAATGAGAAATAATAATGGGAGTTACCTGAATGACATCCAGTTAATCAGCATGCCTTGCACTGGTGGAATTAATTATTTGTTTAATTTAATCAGAAAGGATGAAGTGAGCACTTGAGAGAGAGACAGAGAGAGAGGTCTAGGAACTATTTCCAAGCAGCTGGAGAAATCTTCAGTTTTGTATGTAAAAGGCATAGTAAAATTTATTAGTTTAAGCTGAAAGTAGTTAACTAATGCTTGAAGCAGCTTTCTTAGAAATTAAATCAGTATTTCATCACTGGAAAATCTGAATACAGAAGGTGATTTCCTGATACATTGTCGTGAATGTTAGAGCTAGAACCTGATGGAAAAATTGGTGCATAGGATTTGTGTTACACAATAGTTGGGTAGCAATGTTTGTGTGACACCTGGTTGTGCTGACAAAAAGAGATGACAACCTTTGCTGTGAGGAATGTCACAAGCCTGAACCTGTCAAGGTTTCCAGTTATATCCCATTAACAGGACAGGGACAGATATTAACATAACTGCAAATCCTGAAAGTGATAAGTGATTTTCACTTCACATTTGAATTACAAGATTATTTGTCCTAATCTCATTATCCTCATGGAATGGCTAATTGAAAAATTATCAGTTTGTTTTAGATATTTAATTTTAAAGCAACAGGATTCTTCTCTTTACCAAAAAATGTTTAAATGGTGAGATTTTTAATGCAGAACTATGCAGACTTGTCGATTTGCGTTGTCTTACCTCAGGCCCTCGCCTGTTCTAAGTATGAATTAACCTAACTTTGCCCTGCTGGTTATATATATTTTTTAACAGAACAGGTCTTGTTAAAGATTTAACATAGTTGATAGAACGTAATGTATTATCAATTCTAAACCTGAATGATGCCAAAAGGACAAGATGCATTAATTAGATGAGACAGACTTATTAGCAATGGGAAACAAAATGTGGCAGTGGGGACGTAACAGTAATAAACTGCAGTAGTTTGTAGTTATTCTGAGCTAGTCTGTTCAGCAGCATCAATGCAGCTTTTAAACATTTCTTTGAAGAGTTACCATGGTTCCTAAAAATAATCATAGGTAATTTCTGCAAAATTCCTGCCTTGTGCATTAGTTCAGTTAATCCTCACAAAGAAAATTAGAACAAGGTTATTCACTGTGTCAGGCATGATTGTGGAGAAGTAATAAGGCTATCTCTACACAGTATTAGGTATTACCAGTAATGCTGTCTTAATGTGTTACATTTTAGCTCCACTCACGATCCTTTGCTCTCACCCTGAAATATCATGTCCTGGTATGCAAATTATTTTGTTTCTTGGGAGAAGTTTAATTACAGGTCAATGAGCTAGAAGACTGACCGTGTTTGAAAATACAAAATGAGATGTTAAAATTAATAAAACTTATTTAGATATACTGGGTCCTTTAGTGACATTAGTAACCACCAGAGCATTTGATTATGTACTGCACAAGAAAATAGCCCATAACATATAAGTCATAAAGTTTGTACTTTATTCAATAAATACATATATTAATAAATTTTGCTTTTGAATTGTTCGATGGTAAGTTAGCATGTAGTGAGATTCCACGGAGCCATGAACTCCAGCATGAAATGGCATTGAGTTGGTATTGTAGATGCACTGTGCTCCTATAAAAAGCATACCCTGGTCTACACTGCACAGTCTCCCAACAGACAAACCAGTGTTCTAACAAATACATTTTTATTTTATTAACTTTATATAAATATTTTTGTAACAGGTTTTGTAAAAACAGTCTCAAAGTGTATTCTTTTATGTATTTATTTACTAAAAATGTTTTCTGATTTGTGAATTAAACCAAGGTGAAAACAAAACATTGTATTAGTGAACATGAGGCATTCCCTTGTTTGCCACTTGTGAAACCTACGTGTAAGTACTTGAATAGTGTGTCTAGTAAAAGAAAAAATGAAAAAATATAATGAAACCCCAGAGTGCTTCAGTGGAGGCTATTTCATGGTGAGGCCACCCAAATAAAGGATGTATGAGGAAGAAGTGAAGAGCTAGATTTCTTTAGATTGGATTTCCTGCTTTAGAGTGCTGAGAATATCATGTGACTGTCCTCAGCTGCCTGAAGGGTAGTAAAAGAGAAGGTGTAAAGCCAGGCTTTTCAAAGATTAACAGTGAACCCATGAAAAACAGTGGCACAAATTGCAGAGAAAGAAATTTCAAGTAGTTATAAGGAGGAAATTCTTTGCCATAAGGGCAGCGGAACACTGAATAAAGTTGCTTGGAGATTTTGAGGGCTTTCTGTCCTTGCAGCTATCCAAAACTTAACTAACCAGGGCTCTGGTGTCACTTCAGATTTGTTAGACTGTGACCTCCAAAAATCTCTTGCAACCTACTTCCCTTATTTTAAAAATAATTATCTATTCATAGATACTCATATTCAACTGGTATAGGTTGAGGTAACATATTAATAGAGAGTAATGACATTAAGAGGTTCAACTAAGACATAGCTATTTAAAGATAATGGGGAGTAATTATCTCTAAGTGGAGAGTTGGAATGTTTTCAAGATTGGAGCACAATTCAGGAAACTCATCATATATAACAATCTATTGGGTTTGGTGGTTTTTTAATACTTAAATATTTTCAAAAGTATTTTATTTTGCAATATCAAATTCTGTTCATTGAGTCTTCCATTTTTCTTAACATGTATCCAGAATTTCTCTTTTACATCTGAATGTTTTGCCTTCTCTTACCTATTTTTCTGATCACTCTAAATCTTTCTGAGTAATTTTTAGGGAAAGATTGCCTTTTATTCTCTGCTTGTTTAGTCATTAAGTCAATGTAGTTCTGTTTCAATTTTCTGCTGATAAAGAAAATTTAAAATGGATAAGTAGAAGACTTGGGGGAATGGTAAAAGGAAGGAACCACGTGCAGTTCAGTCACATGACTAATTGCATGCAGATGTGTTTTTATACCTCTCTGTATAAAAACACATGCATATTCATGTGGCAGCAGAATTGCAGTGTTGAGTTCATTTAAAGAAGTTAATGTAGTTGAGTGACCAGCATAAAAGACGTTGTGGTTTAGTTTCTAAAGAATTAATTATATAAAAGAATTGTATTTTTTGGTAATAAAAACTCCAATCCTGGCTATGTGCTTACAGCACAGGAGACGAGGGTATTTATTCCCTTTTTGTCCCATTTGTGCATTTCTGTATCAAAGTGTGCCTGCATTCTTCCTTTGCAGAACATAGAAACAAGACTGAAGATCTGTTTGCCCGAAGACCTGGGCTCGGCTCTGATGGATGGTGTCGTTCTGTGCCATTTAGTAAATCACGTTCGCCCTCGGTCTGTCGGGAGCATTCATGTACCCTCACCAGCAGTAGTAAGTTGCATCTTTCTTCCTGCACTGAAATGTTTTATTGATTACTGTTTCACTCCCAAATGATATTTGGGTACATAAACCATGTTACTGTTCAATGAAAGATCTTTGCTGTTAAGGGCAACATTTACATGATTGCAAATGTTCATTAACTTTTATATAAAATACATTTATATATATCATCTAGGTATACGTGTATATATATACAAGCACATTTATAAATGAACAAAATTTCCCTGCCTTGTACCTGATCTAGTAACAAGATTGGGTATTTTCATTATGGCATTTCTGTTCAGAACAGTATGAAATGCTTTGATTGCAAGTTTTCATTCTAGTACATCCTTAAAAAAGAAAACTAGCCTCTCCTTTGTGGATTGAAAAAAAGTGAGATTTTCTTCAGCAATGTATGGCGTAGCAGATGTCATGTTACTAAAGCGCTTAAAACAGTTACCAGTATATTTGTGCTGTTGGGTTAAATGCAGAGGTGATTCCTTTCACCTGCAGACAGAACAGAAACTTGCACTATAGTGATTTAATTTTGACTTGCCTAAATCTAAGGACCTGAAGGTTTCAGAACATAAATTCTGTGTGCACTTATTAAAACTTAAGAAAACAGTATTGCATTTTCTCTCTTTGTTTATGTCTATTTCTTGAATAGATCATTGTTCCAGGTTTCTGGTAACAGTCTGGTTCTGAAGAGATTTTGTGTGTTTTCAGACTATTTGCCTTTCTTCTTTTTAACGTACATTTCGGTAAAAATTTGCCATGTGCACCCTGATACTCAATTCTGAGAATACCATGTGGATTTTGGAGGCAACCTGTAAGAACTTTCAAGAAGACAGATTTAAGAAAAGTATAATTTTTCAGACATTCTAGTGGAATTTCTTTTGCTGTTCCTTGACTTAAAATAATTTCTATCTTTGGTAAAAATATGACATTGCCAAAATATGCAAACTTGGGTTTCTGGGGTAAAAACTTCTCATGCTGATTTTTTAAAATAAATATCTTGTGGTGTTTTCTGTAACAAAATGCACATATTTTAATTTTTTTTTCATTTTGTTTCAACTTTATATTGATGTTCTCTTTCTTGAAACAGACTTCAAATTACTTTAGCCTGGAAAATTAATTCTTTGAATTCCTTGCTACTACAGTGAATTCTTGGTTTAAGTGAATATTCAGGAATTACCATTGTTTCACATCTGATATTGAGAAACTAAAATAGTGAGGAGTTTGGGTTTTGGCTTTTCTTTTTAGTAACATGATACTTCTGTAAGTATTTGATGCATAGTTCTGAGTGAGACAAATTGTAGAAATGTTTGAGATTCTAAGGTAATAGGACATTGATTCTTCAGACACATTAATACTGTGTATAGCTACTATAAATTTGTGAGTTTAAAAGTGTGATCCTGTTAATTATAGTTAGGTCTGTTCTTCATGACTTCTTTAGCCACAGACAATTTTTTTTCTCTTCTACAGCCAAAACTTAGCATGGCCAAATGCAGGAGAAACGTGGAAAACTTTTTGGATGCATGTAGAAAACTGGGGATACCAGAGGTAATTTAATTAAGTCTGTTATTTCTGGATGTTCAAAAATGAAAATACATTAATTACAGGAAAGCTGAAGGATAATTTTATGAACTACAGGTTTTTAGCAATAAAGACATGGAATTTAAAACCTGAGCTAAATAATGTGATTTAATACTGCTTTAGTGCATTTAAATGGCTTATTTCATAGCACTTAAAAATTTCAAGTGTTGTCTCAAAAGAGTAATTCACTATTATCTCTAATACCTCTTTTTTTACTATGGAAAATAAATAAGGAATTATGGTAATATATTATGTAAGTAGCCAAAAGCTTGCTATTTTTTTTTCATTGCACAACATAACTGCATTTTTATCTCAAGCTTTTAGAATATGAACTTCATTGTTTTTAATTTTTTCTTTTTTTGTCATATTTCCATTTTTTACAATGTTAAGTACTCTATGCATTGGTGACTAATAACAGACTCATCTTTTGTATTGAAATATTTCTGCAGTGATTTGAAGGAAAGCGTTGTATGTTAAGTATGGAAAGCGTTGTATGTTAAGTATGGAAAGCATATGTGTGTAAGATTCTATCGTAGTTATAAGTGTTTCAGAAGTTGGAAACAAGGAAATTGCAGTGCTTGGTGTTTTCTGATTTTAATTTAAGAATGGCATCACTCATCATGTAATTTATTCTCCTCTTCATAACTAATGTAATGAATACTGGAGTTGCATTGGGATTATTTCAAAGACTCCCTTATGGTTTAGAAGAACCTATTAAGAAAGAGTTAAATTTCAAATACGTGACCCTCAAAAGAAGGTGAAGTGTTATATAAGGTCATTTTAAACTGAACACAGGAAAATTGCATTATGTATTTTCACTGGTGCCTACATATGACAGTGTAAGGAAGGCTGAGTTCTTTTTCGTCTGTTTCAAGAATGCTGAAATGTAAAGATATTTTGTGTGATTTCCACCACCATCCCCTTGGGGAGCAGATGGTAATGCAAAATTTCACATTGAGAAAGAATTCTAGTTTCAATTCTTTGTTTTATCTATATTTTAGCACTTGATTTGGAGGACAGCAAAAGTGACAGATCATTTTTGCTATTTGTAGGAATTTTGAGGGGGAGACTTTCTTAACAGTTCCAATGAATGGTTCATCATAAATTTAATTTGACAATTCAGTGTAATGGCTGGGTCTCTTAAGCTGTAATGGTTCATTTAGTTCTTGTAGTTATGTAATTTATTATATTAGAATGATTTCATATTAAAGGTAAAATTTCACTTCAGAGAAGATGAAAATCTCATTGTTGTGGACTTCTAGACTTAGAGCATTTGTTAAGCCACCCCAAAATTCTTCTGATACATCATAAATTACCAGTGAATAGAATACAGGTCCGATTTTCCTGGCTGTAGCCTTTTGGGAAAGAAAAGGCTGAGTTCTATTTTCATTGCTGGTATGAGATCTTTCAGAAATCTTTCCTTCTTTTTGATTTTGGATTTCTCTAAGTAAACTCTCTGGAGAAATATCTTCTTGGTATTATGTGAATAGGCATTTCCATATATTATTACCCTCAATTTTAATCCTTTCATCAAAATTACTGTTGAATTCTTTAGGATTTTTTACAACTTTATTAAAGTTTATTTGTTGGAGAGTTGCATGGAGGCTTGGGCTCAAAGCCACATCTTACCAGTCTGATTTGTAAACTAACCATCTTTATGTATCTAAATAAGCATTAACTTCTCTTGAAGGGAAAAACTCATTCACTTAAACATTAAATTAATTGCTTGCAATTGTAAACTTACAATAGGTTTAAGTACTCTGAGCATATTCTGTTTGATTAGCCATCGGTAATTTGCAAATGTAAATTTGCAAATTTTGCTATATTTTGTGAAAACACATCATGTTGTGGAACTAGCTGGTAGATGCTAGAACTTTGCTGTGTGTTGCAGGGATGTGGATTAGGAATGCAAAATTGTGTAATAGCAAGTATGACAGTCAGCTGTCAAAGTTTTTAAAGAGCTACAGATGGCATGCTCATGCTCCTTCAGATTGATGAGTTGTGCAGTGCCTAACTATCTCTGGAGAAACCAGGAAAAGGAATGCAGTGAATGACTTCTTTTTTAAAACAAGCACCTTATGTGGGAAAGTGATGGGTTCTATTTTTGAGTCCTTATATACCTGCAGGTATTGGGCTTTTCTGTGGTACTTATGCCTATGTCTAGTTCCTGAGAATTGACTTGAAATTTTGCTGCATGGGTTTGAAAAGGATTTTAAATGGTCATAATTTGTGTTGGTTTGTTTTCAGTTATTTGAGAAATAGAGTACGTGCTGTTTCTTGAACTCCACAGGTTTGGAATAACTTCCTGTTTAGTCATGTAAAATGAAAATAAGAAAATAGCTAAGTAATTGCTGTGTTGTGCTGATGTGCATGGTTTCTTACTTCTGTGGTTTTCAGCATTCAATTCTTGGATCAAAATTGCTTTCCCAGAATGATCCTGGGAAGTTTCATACAAATGCAGAACAATGCAGCTGCTATCTAAATGTGTCACACTGAGTATCAGGAGTTGGCATCTTGACCAAAGAATTGCAAATATAAAATTGAGGAACATCAGTGTCTCTTTATAATGACTGGTATGTAGAAAACTCTGAGAGCCATTACCTGCCAGGTGAGAGTTCCAGTACAGTGGGGGACACACTGAAATTAATTTCTGTTAACAGCCACTTGATGCTTCTGACTGCATGCAGAAGGAATGTACTGGATCACACACAAAAGGGAGGTTTGACGTCTTACTCTTAATAAGAAACTAAATAGCAATGCTCTGGCTGCACCAGGAGGCTGTCAAAAGTGTGAGAATTGCAGAACAATCAAGTTGTGTCCACTTTTGCCACTAGGCTTTGCTGTAGCACCTCATCAGTGAACGTCTTAGATCACTTTTTGAGAAAAAACAATATTTTTATTTGATGTAAGAAAGGGATGTTGTCAGATAAGTATCTGAAAGCATGAAGATTCAGAAAATGTCTCCTGCGCCCCTCAGGAGGCACAATCTTTGTCTCTTAGAAAACCGCTAAAGAATATTTTACATTGTTAACTAAAACCCATCAAATTACCCAATTTACCTCAGCAGGACTGAGGTTCTGCTACATTTTTCAGTGATATGCAGTACTTGGATTGTGTCATTCATGGGACTTATATTTTAATGTCATGTGAACCCACAAACAATAGCACCCTCACTGCTTACTGAGTTCATCCATGCTGCACCCACCCTCTCATACTTTGTGGGTTTGAAAAATAAATTTGGATTTTTTACTTCTCTTTCCATGGAAGTGTGGCCCCCAAAGTGTCAAATGTAATGGTTCTATTGCAGTTTTACTCTTCCTAGTGACATCTCATGCCAGAGATATTAAAAATTGTCAGAAGAGTGATTTATCATCACATTACCTTGTATGTGGAGTTATGGAACTATTTTGTTTACAACTGCTCTTTCATAAAACCAGTAACAATATATGTAAATAAAGGCAAAAATATTAATGAAAATTTCTTCAAATTGTCATTGCCAAATCAGTATTCATACTAGGAATAAGGATGTAGACTTTCCTATTTCAACCTGTAAATTAATAATTTAATTAAACTTGAGCTTTTTTTCTTGGTAGCTGTTATTCCTGGTAATCCATATTACAGGGTATTATGCAATTTCAGTAGTGTTAACCAATACTCCTTTCAAAAGTTAAAAATAATTGATTTGTGGTGGGTTGAATGATACTTTACTATAAGTAAGATTTAGACGAAAACAAAGCTGTACATGCAATATGTTTGAAAGACAAAAGTTATAAGTTTTGGTCTGCATTTTTTTCTCGTTCTCAGTTATGAACAAATAAGGGGTATCAGAAGTAGGATCTTCTAAGCATTTTTTGAAAAAGAAATGAAGTATTTTCAATGTCCATGAAATTAGCTTTTTACAAAGACAGGAATTAATTTTTATGGTATTCAGCTTACATTAATGTAATATCGTAACACTTTAGGCACTTGAGCATATTTTGACCCTTTATGGCATCAGGTCAGAGAAATATGATTTATCTTTTTAAAAAGGAAATAAAGACTTTCCCCACATGACATACTGTATTGCTCGTCATATAGTTTAAAAAAAAAAGATAGACTGAAGTTATCATGATTACTACTAGAATGGTAATTTCTATTTATAAAAGGTAGTGATAAAATAAAATCTTTCACAGCCAAATGTTCCAGCAGGTTTACTAAGTGTCTGTGTTCCAGCATATCAGCAGTGATGCAGCATGATTTAGTGTGACAAATAATACCTTGGGTAGGAATAAGAGACTTCTGCCATATCTCTTAAATTTTCAGTCATTTACATTGTGTAAACATATTGAACAGAAAAGGGGGTGATGATAAGGAATGGCTTTTTGGATCTCAAATCATTGTACAAAGATGCAGACTACGAAAGGTTTGTCTGTGCCCCTTCTGAGTGACTTTTGAGTTCTGCAAATGGGATCCAATACTGTGTATCAGCCTCTCCTCTGATAATGAGATCCACTCACTATGTGGCAATGTCAGACAGAATTGCTCTAAAAATCAGTGTGACTTGAGTTAGTGTAGGAATTGGAAATTAAGTAAAACAATAATAAAGAAAAACAGAACAGGAGGCTTTTGTATTCTAAAAGTAGCAAAACAAAGTAAAAGAGGCAGCCAGGCAGTGACTGTAAAGTGGTTTATCTTCTATCCACCTGTTAGTTGTTCAACTGGTAATCATGTTTTTCAGTTTAATGCAAGGTGTATTATCATTGCTACTTCTGATTATTTTCTAATCACATAATCAGTAACTTCTCCATAGTTTCATTAGACATCCATGAAGTTGCAGTAAGTTTTATCAAGTATGATTCATTCTCCACCTTTTTCCTCCGGACTCGGTAATGGACACTGTTTGGCCGACGGTATGGAGTTAAGTGGTTCAATACATTCTCAGTTACAGTCCTGAAAGCAGAGTTCTGAGATTCCTTTTATTTGTGTTTTGAGTATAGTGCATATGCACTACAGATTTCTTTCCTTAATGCACTTCTTCAAACTTACTCTTGACTTTTTTTACCAGAGTGTAAATCCGAGGAGGTCAGTTCTGAAACGCTGTCTGTTTTCAGTCACTGCAAGGGCATGTGGAATGAGGGTGGTTTGTGCACACAAACAGCTGGTTATGCTTTTGCTGCCCTGTTTCTGTCTTACTGTGTTTTTTCTGTGTGCATGATTGACAGCTCTATGATTTAATCGTACAGCTTCATAGACATAAAATGTCAGGCCATAAATGTAATGATTAAATAGGTGTATCTTTGTCACTCTTACTAGCAGTAATTTCAGTCCCCTAAATGAGAGGGGCAGTGTTTGTCATAGATGGGTGGATGGGTGATTATCTTTGAGATTTTGTATGGAGGGCATGTGCTTTTTCACTATTTCATGATGTCCTGTTTTAGTTTTGTATTTTTATTGCACAATATCAGTACAATAAGTGGAAATACTTCTACCATTTTAGAAAAGCGATGTATTTTTCATCTACAGTAGTTACATTACAGAAATCTAAAATACATAAAATAAAAATATTTTACATTATAAAGTGTGAATATAATACCAAATTATCCATCATCACAGAACACACAAAAATAGATGTTCCCAAGTTTCACTGAATTTAACTAAAACACATCATGGCAGTTTCAGTAGAAAGTTTCTTCTGCATGTGTTGGCTGTTTTTGTGCGCTTTGGCTTCTCCTTATGCTGCTTAGGATGTTAATCTTGGGTTAGCAACTTCATCAGTATCTGTAAAAAGTCAACCTATTACCAGCTCTCATTCTCTAAAATCTGAAATTACTCCCTTCTCTATTTGACTGCAGTAGGGACTATTGGCATTGTTTTGGGGTTTTTTTTGGACAAAAATTTTAAAAGGTCCTTGTTATAAAGTTCTGGCATTTTCTTTTTAAAATATAAGTTGAATGTAAATGTATCTTAGATATTTACTTTTGATATGTATTTGCAGTAAGTAGGAATTGAGTCTAGGATGTTGTTCCAAAATTAATCCAGCATTTACTGGGTTTATTGGTGTCTTTGGTATAAATGCAATATATTATGTAGTTGGTAGTCACGAATAGTTTGCACTAAAACTTGTTTCTGTAGTAAGCAGCTTGTGGATGTAGGTGTTCTCAAATACAGTACTAGTTCTATCCCATTTTTAAACAAGATCAGTGTGTTTGGTGCTGTCTGTGAGTTTTCATACTCTGAAAAATAACAGAATTGCACTGAAGTTTATTATCACATTAGAGTTTTGAGTTAAATTCTGAAAAAAAACTGCAAAAAAAATGCTGTTGCTAGGCAGGTTGGTTCCCTGTTCTGTATCTGCTGGCCTAAGTAATGAAATTTTGCAGCTTTTGACTCCTGGTGAAGCTAGAACCATTCATGGTAAGAAATAATAAAACAAAAAAGAATTAAAAAAAAACTGTCACTATTTAATTTGTGTATGAATGACAGCTTTGACTTCCAGTTTCACTAGCCACTTTTCAGGATAGAAGGACATTTAAATTATTTAAAGTTTAATTTATTTCAAACTGGAGCTTGAAACGATGCACCAACAGAAAACAGACATTGAACTTCCATGTCTTGGTTTATTTGGTGTACTGTCAGTTCATTAAGGAAGTGAGACTGAAAAGCTTCCACAGGAACAGTGTTGTCTCAAACTCTTACTGCATGTAATTTTGTTCAGTAAGTATTCATTATCTCAGTAAGCCCTTATTTGCAATGTAAAATGGTGTATCTTAGATAGCCTTTTGAAAGTACTAGTGTTGCTTGGTTTGATTTAAATGTTAAATATTGTATGAATATATTGGTACTATTACATATTGCACTTCATATTGTATAGCTAGTCTAGAGTAAGTTGCCACAGCAAGTCATTGGTACTTTCCAAAAAAGGTATGGGAATCTAACCTGTTAATAATTTTTAAAATGCTATGTAAGAAATTTAGTGTCCAATGCTTCAGTTTAGAAACTTTATTAAAATTAAATATAGTGCCTTTTTGAGTTTCTATCCCTGGGTATCATTTTTCAAAGATCAGATATTTTTCAAGTATCAGGTGATATTTGAATACCAAGTTTTAGATTATTATATTAGATAATTTTGCATACTCCTAATGATTTCTGTAAGTACTTTTTCTTTAGACTTCATATTGCTGCTGCTTGTGCTTTTAACAGCTTTCTAACCCACTGTTTGCTATTTTATAAGGTAGTTTTTTCAGTTGATTCCATTTAAGCATTTGAATAAGGTCCAGATGTGCATTAGTGTACAGACATCATTGGAACGAGTGGATCACATGCGCTTCCTCACCCTTGTGAACTTGGGCTTAATTTTGGAAGGATTAGAAAGCCTGAGCTCTTCTGTCTTAACATTCTGATGTTATATGGTAGCTTCAGTATTTAGAGGAAATAAAAGAAAGCTGGGATGTCTAGTGACTAAGGAGATACTATGAAGAAACTATTCCTACATGTTTATGTTAGAATATTGTGATAGTTTATTTATCAATATCTTTCTATTTTTGTATTTGTAATTTTTTGCACTCTTTTTCTGTTCTAATGGCTGCCCTTCGGGATAGGCTGACCTCTGCTCTCCGTATGACATCCTGCAGTCGGATATTCGTCACATTCGAAAGACTGTTGACACTCTGCTCGCCCTCGGGGAGAAACCCCCACAATCAACTTCTACTTTTCGCTCCTGGGATCTAATAGGCTTTTGTCTTTTCCATATACTTTTTATAGTCTTGATGTATATAACTTATCACTGGAATTTGCTAACAGCATAACCTGTTCGCATGTGCGCACAAACTTTCTGCTTTGTCTCTGAAAAATTACAGGTACTTAATTTCCTTCCTTTGCCTTTCAAACTTCTCCCTTTCCCTTGCTTCCCTTCCTTGTAATATCTTTATTAATCTCTTGAAATAGAAGAGAGAAGTAGCATCTTGAAGGCAAGTCCCATGTCTTCTATCCCCTCCAGCTGTAGTTTAAGAACTTATGTATCTCTTTATTTATAGCTTTTCTTTCATGTTGCCTAGACTACTCACTAAATGTGTTAAAGCAGTGAAGCTCCTCTTGTTCCATATTTGGGTGTAGGCTAGATGTGTATCACAAGCTAAATAGAGCTAAGCCTCTTACTTTTTGTGAAAATCCAAAAATGCTGCAGATACTGAAGCAGCTTCAGGTGGCACTTCCAGCAAGTGATAGTATTTTCTGAGTGGGTGCTAATTATCTCTGCATGTGCTGTGTTAAGAGCACTTAGAGAACTATCTTTCAAATTACTGTGATTTTTTTTAAAGTCTTATATATTAACAAGAGTACTGTAACTTTAAAGATTATTGTTCGTCTCTACTGTTCTGATTAAATTCCATACTGGAGTAGTTATGTTTTCCTATGATAGAATAATCTTTTTTTTTCTGTCACACAAAACAGTGTTGGACTCCTTTTAAACATTTGCTACATTAGGCCTCAAAGGTGACTGTAAATTAGCAGTGGGTATGAGCAAAGCCATAGAATCTAAGGGACTTGAGAATGTTTCAGGTACAGCGAGACGGTTTAAGAATAAGCTATTAGATTCCTTTACCTGCCATTCTTTAGTGCGGCGAGTCCAGCAAGTAGTCAAGCAAGTCCCATCATTATCTTCTCTGTTTCATCACCTGTGAAAATGCAGATACTGTTTGTTTGTTTGTTTGTTTGTGTAACCAATGTAAGACAATGTAGCTAGGAAAACAGATCCTCTGGGAAGACTCTAGCTTTTCCATCCTAGGAAGTTTTAAAGAGCAGTTTAGACATACATTAGGCAGGAGCTATTTTGGTATGTTTGAACACTGCCTATGGTTAGACTGCTGGACCGATGACTTCCATTTCCCTTCCAGTTCTGGGCTCTGTTCATCTATTCTAAACTTAAAATAAGACAATTTTTGGGTTTTCTCCTTATTGACATGAAATATACAAATGAAAATTGATTGAAAAATGCAAACCCTTGAGTACAAACCTATATTGACCTTGCAATATTAGCCTAGATTCTGTTGCCTAAATTTGTAACTCAGGCTAGCTAACCAAAGGACCTCAGTTTTGTGTCTTGGAAATACATGCATTCATTTCCCCCCATCTAGTATATAATAAGCTATAGACTTTATAGACTACAGTATAAAATAAGCTATAGACTTTTAGAGTATAACTAGGATAAGAATTTGTATGTTACTGATTATTCTGGCCATACAGTTATTATTTAATGCTGCTCTAGAAATATTCCCACTCCACAGATATTTGTAAAATTTTAAAACTTCTAAATGCAGTTCTATTCCTGGTTTCTGTGGCTTAAATATACAGATACAGATAGATACATATATAGACAAATATCTACATATATGTATATCTGTCTATGCATACATAAAAAGTAGTAAATGTATTATTAGATTCATATTTTACAATGAAAAAATTAATGTCCGTGGATGGATAAATCAAAATTTTTAAAGGGTTTGGTGTCTAGCAGCTTCCAGTGCATACATATAACAACTTTATTGTAAAGAGTGTCATCTGTGGCCAAGTGAGAATTCAATGAGTGCTTCAAAGCTTTTTATTTGGTATGTAGATATAGACTTGTTCCCTCATCCTGCACAGGCTTGTCTTCTACCTGTGTGCCTAATTTCAGCAATTCCAACACCAGACACTTGTTTATTCAGTCACAGCTTGACATTTCAGCTTCCACTTTGAGCAGATCTTTGTTTTGATTTTTTGTTGTCTTGTTCTAATTATTTTGCTTTTCTGATGAAACTGAGTGGCTTGAATCAGATCAGAATCTACTAATATGTTTGTCTATAATCCAGTGTTGGCATTTGAGACAGAAGTGACATCTTCTATAGGGCTGGGATTTTGCTACTGCTCCCATAAGCGGTAAACAGGTCTGTCAATGGTTTGTGTTGTGCCCTCCTTGTATAGTGCTGACCTACATGTATGAGTTCATCTTTTCAAATTAGAAAATCACACGGAGAAAGGTTTTGCTACCATCCTATAATACACGTCTGTCTATTTGTCTAATAGCACATCTGATTATCCACTGTATCCAATACTTTGGAGTGCAGTAAGAGGAGTAATCAATGTGTTTTGCATTTTCAGTGTGCAGAAATGAAGTTCATTTCTTCAGTGGTTTTGAATGCTTTTTCAGAGTAGACACTGGGCTAGAAACTGAAGTACTGTTGTGCCAGTGTAGATCAAGTAAACGTCCCCCTGTCACAGTGACACTTAACTCTTAAACTTGTCCTGTGTCCTAACTTTGTATATGCTTACCATGCAAACAGAGTCATCACTTAGGGACCATTTTCTGTCTGTTCTCAGCTATGACAATATCTGGTATTCAAAGTGTAGCATTATGTGCAGTTTCTGGTAGTTAGAAATGGTGAAGGCCTCTTGAAACAGATGGTGAAAAACACCAAACCTACTTGGTTCATGACAAGCACAGCTTGCAACATACATGAAACTTACCCAGATTGGTATTTTTTGAGGGCTGTTATTGATTACGTTTCCAAATATCTGTAAATCTTACAGGGGAAGAAGTAGTGAAATTTCCCTTGCATTTTCTAAGTCTGAATATAAGAAAATTTCTCAAAATATATTTCAAATGTAATGCAAATATGAAAAATGTCTTTCTGTCTCTGAAGTCAGTAATTCTTACACTAAATGAGGAACTGGAAACTAAAACATCATTAATCTACTCGAATGGGTTCTTTGCTAAATTCAGAGTCCTGCTTCTTTGCTGCTGTTCTGTGGCTTTAGTACTTGTGAATCAAACAATTCAACTCTTTGATAGTTCCTTACCTTTGAGATGATGTCAATATTGAGATATCCAGTTAGATATAATTGGTACTTACTGCTCATAGCCAGTCGCATAATTAGGGTGATCACCTTGGGTTTAAAATAAAAAAAGTGCACTGTAGTTCACCCCTATATTCATTAATAACATTAATTATATTTGCTCCTGTTTATTTTCCCATTCATTTTTTTGTGTTGCAGTGATCATCAGAGATTTTCAAACCATGATATCCTAATTAATGGATTTCCAGTCTGTACTGTGACCATCATGCTCTCATGTCCTGTGGAGGTCATCCCATCCATACAGCAATAAAATAATAAATACAGCTTGTAGTGGATATTCATGCAGGCAGATGTGTTTGCACTGGATCACAAATGGCATTTTGATGTGAGGATTTGGCTTTCTTTTTCCTTGATCCAGAAAAGATAAATATTTCCAAGTGCAGTGTAATGCAGTGTAGTAGTCCTTCAAATGCCTTTTGTATATTAACAAGTTTTTATAGCTGAAAGCTGTATATAGATCCTATTGTGCTCCTAATAATTGTTCTGAAAGTTGAACTTCATGTGAATGGGGGCTGAATTCGATCTGAGCAAATATTTAATAGAGTTTTCTACTCAGAATACATTAATAAGTTACCAAAGAATTGCCATGTCATTATTTTTCACAAATTTTTTTCTCCTGTTAAAAAAAAAAAAAAAAATCCAGTCATACATGCAAGTTGAGGAAAAAAAACAGTACAGCTGGTTTTGTGAAGCTTTGCCATTTCCTTCATTTCTAGAACACAAGCTGTATTATGCAGAAAGAGCAGTAGAAAAATACTGTAAGGTAATGAGGTATTCTGCTTTGATGATACAAAACACTTATGACTTTCTCAGAATTTAATATGTAAGTTTATGTTATAATTGGTATTTATTTCCCTTGTAAGACTCTGTTTTCTCTTACTGTTTCATGTGTGTCTTGTCTTTATGAAGATTTTTGTTCCTTGAAGTTTCGGGCATCGGAAATTACAGTTTTGCAAATATTTTCAATTTATTGAATGTGCAGAAGATGCACCTGTTGAGATGTCTAACTGGCTGTGACACCAAGTACATGATTTTGCAGCTGCAGTATAGCTTGAATTACTGCGCTTTTTTATATCTCTTTTCATTTGTACTTGAAAGGGTAGTTCAGGGCATCTGGGCCTATACAAACATCAACAGTAATAGTGGAAAAGGAAAAAATATATAGAAGGACATAATTTTAAATTGCCTTAGATATATGAAGAAGTAAATATTTTCTATAGCTTCCTTTTCTGACCTTTAGAAAGAAAATTGGTTTTGTCTTTAAAATATGCAAAGGTTGAGTATATTGGACATAAGTTTGATTAAGTGTAATGCCCTGAAATTTCTTTTATTGACATCCCACCTCAAAATAGTTGGCTTCAAACATGAAATAATGGGCATTACATGGACTTAGTTTTTTTAATTTGTGCTTTGAGAAATTGCACATTCCAATATTCATTGTTTTATTAATATTTTTCCCCTGTACATCTGAAATCTCACATTCTACAAGTACAAGGAAGAAAGAGAAAGGCTCTTGCTGAATTGTGGGATTCCATTCCATTCCTCTGTATTTTTACTAACAAATACAGACAGTTGGGCGGCTGCTCCGGGATGCAACACAGTTGGGCCTTGCTCTTATCATGGTGTGGTCATTTTACCACTTACCAATCTGATATTATGACAGCAACATCTTTTTTATAAATACTTACTGTATCTGAATTGCCAAGCTCCTTGCCCTGCCATAAACTAATTCAGTTGTCTTGACTTTGAAGTCATCTAGTGTCAAATAAAAATAGATATGTATGTGAAGTGTGTCATGTATTCTTGAGGGATTAGTGTCATTCTGTATTCCTGACTTCTATCCTAAATCAGGTATTTCATTCCAGGATTAGAAACTTGCTGTGGCAAGCACATGCACACGTGCACATTTGTGGGTACATCTGTGGTACTGTCTCTTTGTGCTGCTTTATGATTCAGCCTCCTGTTGCTGCCTCCTTTTTGTGCACTTCTTAACATTTTTTCCTTCAGGAGGAGTTTGTTCTTTTGCTTCATTATGAGTTTGAAAACATCTTTATTCATTCAAAATGGCTGTGTGTCTGTAGAAGTTGATTTGCTTGCAAAAAGTAATTTAAGTTCCTTTGTGTTCTTAGAGAGAAAAAAGGCAGTAAAAATATATTAGATCTTCATTTGTGTAGTGAATAGAGAAATTGGTGCTGCTGTGAGAGGAGAGGCAGCCCTTCCCACCACAGTTGTTCTAGGCTGGTCTGTAGAATTAGTTTCCATATCTTCCATCTGTTCTTTTGGAGTTTGTTCAGTGATGGTTTCGACAGGGATGTTTTTAGAGAGAGAATTCACACCTCTCTACAGAAATGTGTTTATTGTAATTGGTACAGAAATTTTATTTAATGTAGGGAGAAGTGAGTGAAGTTGAGTGTCCTCAGAGTCAGGGGCAAGTTCTCCTCTTGGTTGGTCAGGCATTTGCTTCAAATTGCTAGGATTTAAGGAAAGATTTGAAATCTCCATGGCTTGCAGCTTTGCTGTTGGTTTCTAGAGAGCAGTTGTATCTGGTGAGGGAATGAGGCAGAACATGGAAAGCAGGGACAGCTGCTGAACTTAAGTATGGCGACACCTGGGATGTTACTGCTGTTATGGAAAGCTGTTGTCTCTGCCATCTTGGCAAGATTTGACTTTTCTTAGTCTGAGAAAAATATTCTGACTCAAAAAAATCTGATTTGAAAAGTATGAGAGACAGGGTTGATGAAAGCCATTTACAAAGCTTTTAAGATAGTGTTTAGGGCTTACATATCAGAACTGATTTGTGACACATTAAGAAAAGTCAAAAATCCTAGCAAGAGAGCATGATAGAACAGCTCAGTGGGTGCTACAAGGTGCCACAAAAACAGTGGGTTTGGAAATTAAATTTTTCTTAAGTAAACATTCTTAACTGTGGTGGTTTAAGCAAATCGGACTTCAACAGCAGAATGTAGAATATTTTCAAACATAAATATCTAGCAAGGTAGGTTTTCTTAGGGTTGGGTTTTTGGGTTCAGTCCATATCCTTCAGCTGTGTAATGCCAGTCCCTTAGTTTTCAGATACTGGATTCAGCAGGCCTTCTTATTAAATGCCTTTTGTCTAGCATGGAAGAATAATGAAATATTGGCACGCTGAGGGCCACCGAATTTATGAAACAAGAGCCTACTGCGCAAGGACACTGGAAAGAAGTAGAAGGGTGTGGAAAGAATAACATTTCACTTCAAGTGTCTGATTTGTATTCTCAAATAAGATTAATGGGATTATTATTTTTAAAAAAATTATCAAAATCAGAGCACTGTGGATTTTTAGATGAACTTGCTCCCAGGACAGTAGATTGGCAAAATGTCTAGTAGAAATCACACCTTTGAAGTAGAAGAATATTGGGTGTTTTTTTTTCACCCTTTTATTTGATATCACTGTATCTACCTTCTTATGTAGCTACTCCAGAGCTAATCAGCATCCTAAACTATATGATTTTCTGGAAAAGACACTTTTTTTTTCCAGAGGAATAAAAGCTGGGGGGAACCATCTCTGAAGAATGAACTGCAGACTCACCGTCTTAACTTAAATGATCAGTTTATGGTAGGTAGGTTTGGAATGGAAACGTGACTGCTGACCTGGAATGGGCTGCAAGATGGGGGTAGTTCCTTGGCCTGACTGGACAAATAGTTGCAGCAGAGAGGGGCAGGGCTGACAGGAACAGGAGGCTGTTGCCACAACAGTTTGGTCAATGTGAATCAGAATCCACAAACTCAGTGGAAGTAATAACTCAGCATTAGCAAGAATATTACTATATATACTCTCTTCCATGTGGGGAAATGTATGTTGACCATCTCCAGCAGACCTACTCAGCCAAGCTCCTTGAAAATGATCTGTTTGAAGTTGTTTCTTGGGTCTTAAAGAAATCTTTCAAACATAAAAAAAATAAATACTAGAACAACTTCAGTAGTAAATACAAAATGTAAACAAAATACAGATAAATTATAGTTATCAGTATCAAATGCTGTGATTGTGAATGAAGTTTGGCTCTCATCTTCAGGTTCAGTAGTTAATAGCTATGTTTTGCAGTTTTTCCTCTCGTTGAGGCTGTGAGGAACTTCACAAGAAATTTAAGCAAGCTAAATGTTGGTTATGCATAAGGGAAATATTCATTAACAAAAGAAAGTCATAAACACCAGAAGTAGTGGAACAGCTGTTTAGTACTGGTACTTTTCTGGAGCTGTGGCCCACTGGAGGAGGTCTCCTGAGCAAGGACTGGACAAGAGTGGAAGGAGATAAAAACAATTAAACATAGGTGCATAATATAGTAAAGACTGTATGAATTGTTCTTGTGTGTACCAGTTCCATTGTATTGAGTTGTAAGGGTCCACAGGCATCAAGGAAGGAACTAGAGCTGAAAAAATGTGTCATGAGAAGAGAGGTTGAAGAGATCAGTGAGGTTTAAATTGAAGAAGTAATCAATATGAGGAAGTGTGGAAAAGCAGACTTGAATTGTATAAAGATAGAAATAAGACACCCTTAGTTAACTTTACAGATGCAAGAGGAATATTAAGTAGAAGACAGCAGTTAATTAAAACAGAATCTCAAATGCATCAGTAGTTTTAAAAGCTGAAAGTTTATTGAATAACTAAGATATTCAATAATGAGAATATCAAAACCACCTTCTCTCTGCAAAAAATCAGTATTCCAAGTCTGCTGATGGTTACGTATGGGTGTCTTGGGAACAAACAGGTTAGACCACACAGATGGTGTCTTTTTCATGCTTAAAGCAATTACATAGAGCTGAAGGACTTCATGAGCCAGACACTGTTTCCATGTGTTTGTGTTTAGTAGCTCTGTTTGGATTTTTCTCTTACCTGTATATTTTTGTCATCCCACTTATGCTTTTGGCTTCTCTGTTGTGGCAGTGAGTCTCACAGTTGTAATTATGGTTTATGTGATGGAGTCTGGCTTTTCCATTTATTTATTATAGACCTGCTGCCCAATTTCATAATTTCATTGATTTCTTAACAAGAATACCTAGTAACATTGAGAAAAACTTTCTAAAGAGAGAGCCAGTCATGATACAAGGCTTCTCCTCTAAAGCTTTCTCTAATTATTCATGGGTGGGTGTCTTGCTCTCCCTGTAGGAGATACAGTATTTGCTGCTTGACTGTCTCCTGCTATAAGAGCCTCTGTGGACAGCTAGTGAGTTCCATCCCGGTCATGACTGCGGTGTCCTTATGGTGAATAGTTGATTCCCGGGTGTTTCAAATAAAGTGCCAATACTCAAAACTAAATACTTTGCCCATCGAATGCATGACATTGCACACACTTCCCTGTACGTGCTAGTGTGTAGTTTTCAAAGTGCATATCCTGGGCCCTGTCTAGAGCTCAGTGGGAGAATAGGGGTTTTTTGGTTTGTTTTTTTTTTTAAAGTCAGCCTTCCATCCCCCATCTCACACATAAGTCATAACAGGACAAATGCTGTTTTATCCTGCTTTGTAGGTGAAAGTTTGGTGCGTGTTTGCTGGCCCTCACTCTTAGTTGTTTACATGCTGCAATGACCACAGAACAACTTGGCTTCTGGAGCCCAGAGCATTAACATATCTCTCACTAACTCTAATGTAGCAGGAGCAAAATTAGATGCTTTCAGTCAAAATCACAGGAAGTTCTTTCAAATTAAAAATAGGAAATGACTTCTGCTTGCTGGAATTTGTCTTCCAAATGTGATCATGTGAAGTGAGGTTCTGTAGTGAGTATTGACTATTCTAATTTTTACTCCTTTTTTTTTTTCTTTTTTCTAGGAGAAGCTCTGCCTACCACATCACATCCTAGAAGAAAAGGGCTTGGTAAAAGTGAGCATAACAGTTCAAGCATTGCTAGATGTAACCACAGTGAAACAAGCTTTATTCACATGAAACTACTCTCTCAGCTGTTACCAGCTACACTGTGCCATGAATGAATCAAAAAACTGCCCATTTTTTCAAACTGCATTGAAAACAAGTCCAGTACTCCAAGAGTATTCTTACGATTTTAAAGCCATGTTTCAGACTGTACGTATGTGTCAAACTACAAAGCAGAAACTGAACAGAAGCGTTTTCTAGAGGAAGTTGGCACTTCATTGCTTTTATAGGTCACTTTGTACAGTACTTACTAAAACAACCACCCCTCTGCCACTTAAAATTGTGTAGAGTACACAGCTGTCTTGCAGCAAGATACCTTTGTATTACTAAGCTAAGAATCACTGTAATCACCTGGGGGGAGGGAGACGGAGAGTAAATCAGACTGCTACCACCTTAGGTTTTTCTGCAGTTGCTTCAGGCTATTGCCTTTTAAAAATATCCAGACATTAAATATTTATATAAATATTATTTATTAGTGAGTTGTTATTCATCCTTTGGATGCAAAATGTAAATTAGGAAACTGTATTTTATTACTGCTTTTTTTGTGGTTAAACACTTTATTTTAATATAAATACTTAGTTATTTTTTATTCTACTTGGTGTGCAGTAGCTCTAGATCTCCGTAAATTGTATTTTCTAATATGTAAGATAAAAAGCAAACAAAATAGGTGCTTCTATTAAAAGAACAGGTAGCTGGAATGGCATTCTTTATTTCTTGAATCTATGGAACATTGGTAAAAAATTGTCTGCATTCCATTGAGTTTCCTACATTCCAGTAACATCTCTCCCCTCACTAGATAGACTAAATTGGCTGAAAGTGAGAGCACACCCATTTTTTTTGTATATAGATGTTTAAAAACAAAAGGAAATATGTAAAGTTGAAAAATAAATGTGAAAAAATATTTTTGATTGCTTATTTTACTATGCATAAGACATTTAACTTTTGCCACAACAGAATTATTTATGTGCATTAGGATCATATGTCTTGAAATGTAATTTTGCACTGTAACTTGATTTCTTTTAAAGATTACAGCACTACAGAACAAATAGTAAAAAATAGCACAAGAATGTTAACAAGATTAACAGGTAGCCAAAAAATTAACTTGTTTTCTTCAGTGATTCCTTCAAGAGGAGACAAAATTACTGAAATTGCCAAAGGCAGTCTCAAAGACCTGATCTTCCAGATCCAACCTGCCTGGGTACAGTGCTTCTCTATAAAAGTATCCACAGAATTAAGCACAATGTTCTGTACTGCACATTTGCAGCATCAGACCTCTACTTCACGTCAGCAATAGGAAATAAAAGTTCTTCTCCTTCTTACCACTTTACATTTTTCAAAGAGATTTTGAAAAGTATAATTTATTATTAAGGCATCACACATTTTAGATCAAAAAGTTCCAGCACAGTGATTCTTCTGCTATCTGGAACATGCCATTTTCATTCATACAATAAGCCAGTAATGGGATTTGGGCAAGCAGGATGGGGCAACTGCATGTGGTGAAAAGGGAAGCTAGCTGGGGACACACAAGCAGGGAGTGTGAAATGTGGAGTGGCAAAAAAAGAGGCAAGGGGGTGTGAGGACTAAATATTTAAGCACAAGGATGTGGAGAGAGCTATTGTATGAAGGTTTTTGGGCAGAGTGATGCATACTTGTCACGACCCCCTCTCGAGGCAGCTGTAGACATGTTCACAGGCACTGCATTTAAACCCACCCATGTTCAGCAGCAGAGCTGCTGAGCTTCAGATGGTGCTGGACGCAGAGCTCACACTTCAACACCACCACTTGCTATGGGGCTGGGAGGTAGTGACAGCAGCGTGTGAGGAGGAGGAAAGTGGACTCGCAGACAATGAGCCAGACAGTATGCATGGAATATCCAGTTACTTCAACCAAAGCAAAAACATTTATTTTATAGAGGGAACATTGACTTAAATTGTAATTTGATTGGCAGCTAGCATATTGTTTCCTATAAAATGTACTGTGCACTTTAACACTAAATGAAAATGTATTTTAATATTTTACAGAGCTGCACAAATATCTGTTTTGTCAAAAAGCACGAGCAATGTAAAGAAAATAAGTTTTCAAGTCAGAGTTTATCAAATTTTAGAAGCATTCAAGGATCAAGTATAAAAATAGGAATATTGATTTCTGCATCTTGAGGGTAAAAATGCAGGTTTCCTGAATATTTTTTTACAATGTATATATGGCAACATGAAGCTTTGTAATTATTTTGACAAATCTTGTTTTTTTCATAATTAAAATTTTGTTTTTTCTCCTGATAGTGTCTTTCAGTATTTGTTTGAAGTTGGCTGTAAATAAATAGCTCTAAGTATTTTGTAATACAGCTTTTTTTATGCAGTCTTAACCTGTATGGCTAAAAAGAGAATCTTCATGATCCTTTGTACAATATTTATATGTGCAATAAAACATGCATGGCAAATCTGTAATACCCTCTGCAGTGAACATAATGTATATAGAAAATCTTTACTGTAGTTTCAATTAAACTATATTATTTGCAGAAACCCCTTAATGCCTATCCCTGTGACTGATGATTTCTTGTAAAAGACATGGTAGTTGGAGAAATTATGGGTTTGGGGGAATATGATTATGATATGATATGATGATGTGATGCAAATAAAGGAGTTTTGCAGCTAAAGTAGGCATAAGATTGGCTGGTAGCTGTTGGGTACCTGGAGTGTTCTCCCTGCAGCTTTGCTGTTGCTGTTGTGAAGGCCTCCTGCCAGTCTGTCAGTGGCAGTGAATTATCTGCCCTCTGCTGCCACAGCTGGGCTGGGCTGGGCTCAGGGAGATGGGGGGAGACCCCTCCTTCAGTTTGCTCCTGCTCACATTGGTATATGAGAGTTGTTCATTTTACTTCTAACTCTTCTCTCTACAGGGCAGCCTTTTCTCCTGAAATGTTCTGCAGCCTTCTGCTCCAGCAAACAAAACTTGAAGATTCCTGGAGGGTACTGAATCCAAGCAGTAAACACAGTAACACCTTCGCCCCTGGGGATAACCCAGTGTGCCAGGGCTGTGCTCAGCTGCTTTGCTCTGCCCCTGGCTGCAGAAACAAGGCGCAGGTCACAGCATCCAGCCTTCTCTTGCCCATGCAGGTTTCTGAAGTCATCCAAGTACAGATTCTCCTAGATTCCAATTTCTCTAATGGAGTATCTTTACCTTAGTGAACAGGTGACTTTATGGGCTGTACTTCTTCACATTTGATAGGGGATTTTGGAAGCAGAGGACCTTTCTGCAATAATTTCCTTCTGGAGAGCTCTTGCAATGCACACAGTTGTATCTTCCCAGCCTTCAGAGCTTACTTCATGAATAAATAGATGCAAGACTGATACAAGTCTGCATAATTTAAGGCTGTCACCAGCACCAGCCTCCCTAGAATGTAACCTAGAATCTAGCAGGAGCCAGAGACACAGGAGATCATTCAGCATTGCCTAAAAAAGAAAACCCATCCTACATCTGTGGTAGCATTTCCTCTGGCAAGAGTGAGTCAAGGTTTGAGCAATGATTCAGGTCCACCTGAGCCCTGAGAAAGCTGAGTTTACAGGTGATTACTTGCAGCTTACTGGTGATCTGTGTTCTTGTCCAAGGTAACCAGCAGAATTATATCACCAAGAGCTATTTTAGATCTACAACTGTCAGGACTAAAGTCTGCCATATTTTGTAAAATAAGCATACTTGATTTCAGCAATGAGATATTAGTTCATCTAGATAGAAATTGCTTTTTTCAGATGTATTTAGCAATCTCCTCTCAGTCCTGTCACATCTAAGATACACAGTACAAGTCTCTCACACTAAGAATCAAAGACAAGTGGAGAAAAAAATCCTTTTTAGTACAGACTGCTCCCTTCACATGTTTTTTAAAAGGTCTTTTCTGTAAGTATCATCCATGGAATACTGGAGATCATTTGCTTAATAATGCACAGGACAGTAAAGCACTGTGCACAGCAGGCTTCTGTCTGCAGTCTCCACCAGACTTGGTCCTTGGTATTCACGCAGGCCTAATACTTCAGATTAATTAAGTGGCTTGATTAGCTGTGCCACTAACAACTTCCTTCTCTATTAAAGGTTGAAGTAAACCCCAGTAATTAATTAGCTGAATGGGCACACTGTTGTTAATCACAGTCTTTGCACAGTTGTACTAGAAGCTGTCTGCAGGTGCCACGTCCACACCCACACTCACAGTATGAAAGCCACTCATCTGCTGGCTTACATTTTGACCCAAAATGCACCAGATGTAACTTCATGGCATCAAGAGTCTTCCAAGCATGCAAGAATATTCCCAATATTTACTCCAAAACACACACATCAAATTAAGTAGGACTTTTATTTTTCTTAGAAGTACAATCAATCAGAAGAGCTCCATTTTACAAACATCACTTCACCAAATGATTTTTGTTTAGTTCATCACTATCTCTTGATTCATATTGGCCAGGCAGCAGTCACATCCAAATGGTTCAAGCATTGAGGTATTTTGCATGGTGTTTGATGTGGTCATTAATAAATGAAGCAATGAAAAAATAGCTGTGATCATAGCCCTAGAAAAGAACAATAAAGAAATCAGCAGAGAACATACAGCTCGTGATAAAGCCATCATGCTAAGATATTTTTTGAACCTTTAAAGGAAATGTAACTACTCTCCTGGTTTTATCCATTTTAAGAAATACCTGGAATATATATATAAAAATGGCAAGGGATACGTAACAGGCAAAGTGTAGATGAGCACTAGGAAGCTGAACAAGCAGAAAGTCCCTTAACCTGCCCAGATCTGGGCCTGTAAGCTAGAGATGGGTAACAGCAAGGGTCAGCTGCAGAGTGAGATGCAATCTGAGAACAGTTGCCCTCAGGGGCACTGCTCCTCCACACATGGGGGGATAAGAAGAACACAGCCCAGGTCTGAGTTACTGCTCCATCACTGTGCTGAAATGTTACCCTCTGGCCCACGGCACTCCATCAGCACTAGCTCTATCTTTAGGTGCAAGGTTTATGATAAATCAGAGAGGACAATCCTTCACTCTCCACAACTGGGCTCCTCACTGGATCTGGGTAGAAGTTACCAGTGGCTTACAAAGACTCCAGTGCTCTCAGGAGAGTTTTGTTCTGGGTCACTGCCCTACAGGTAAGAGCAATCCTTCCACCTGGGTCTTTACATGATGTCCATGATGTCGAGCAGTTCCACCTCTTGGTGTAAATTAGGGAATTTACACCAACACATGCAAACTAAATCACAAAGTTTTATGGTAAACGTGAAACCCACAGCACAGATAAGGGATGCAGCAGAAGGTCAGGTGTCACTTTGGCTGTACAGTGACTGCAATACTCATGCAAAATTATTAATGCTGTGTCTTCAACCAAGCACCGGCAGCCCGAGTCCCCATGCAGGGATCAGCCTGTCCAAGCTGGAAGCACGACGGCACCTAGTGGTGAAGTGTGGCCGAGTCGGGTGGGTGATGCACACGTTGATGGCCCATGCGTCGGAAAGTGTCACTTCTCACCCTCCTCTAGTGGCCAGAGACAGACCTACAGTGAGAGCACGCCTGCCCCCTTACACACTCTCTTCACTGCCTGCTGTATAGAACCAAAAATCACAAACAAGAATATGACAACCAAGGACTGCAGAAGCAACTTGCCTGCTGCAGTCTGAAGACTACTGGGATTTTCCGCTCGGTGCAGGCAGTGATGAAGTTATCAGGCAGTAACTGGCCTGCAGACAGGAACTGGTCATCTTTGCCTTGGTCAATCAAGATGTCGAGGCGAGAGCCCGAGTAGGACTTCACAAGCTGTGTAGCATCATATGCCTGCAGAAATAAAAGAGAAATTACTTCAGTTACATATGTTCAACTGGTTTCAGTTTGTCGACCACAGGAAAAGAATGGCACAGAGAGAGAGTCCTGGGCAGCATTGCTCAGGACGCCAAGCTGCACTTTGAAAGAACAAAAAACCAGGGAAAATCCAGGCAACTGAAAAGTAATACCTACTGCTTTTAAAAAGGGCAAATGTATGAGCTAGGTAATTACCAAGTTGGCAGTTTAACCAAACAGCACATCCAGCCCAGGGCTGACTTCCTACAGAATGGAAGAACAGCAATATAGTCAGTACTAATTCACACCCTTGTGCAGAAACTAGATCCTGCTGAAGAAACTTGGTATCTTGGTATATTTATTCTGGCAGCTAAACGTCAAAATACCAGTATGACACAACTATGCTCATGGGAAGGCATTTAACCTGAAGGTTACCATGATCATTTGACCAAGAAAATTTGGTTTGACTGAGAAACAAAAATTAAAAACTCTAAACATACATGTATCAAAATGTAATTATGATGGGGAACACGTTAGCCATGTGGTCCTGTGCTTATTATATGCTCAAAATAAATAACTCCTTTAAAAAGACAGCAAAGTGTTTAAGTGCTGTGAAGAACACCAATCACCAATGGACAGCAAAATCCAAAGTCCTACACCAAGGCATCAGAGGCATCCTTCCAGGATGCCACCAGATGCAGAAATGACACTGCAATGGAAGTAGGAGTTTGGGCTCAGTCCAGCACTGTGGCCATGGTATCAGATTATCCTGAACATACTTATGTGGCAATTTTAAGCCAAAATAAAGAGATCAGCGGTTGTATATCTGTGCCAAAGGCAGATCTAAGCCTGCTCCTGATGATTGCTGTTATCCATTGGACTAGGTTTGCAGAAACGCTCCAAAACAAGTTAAGGGGACAGAAAACAGATTTTTGGGTGCTTGTTTTGTTTTGTTTCACCACAAATCCATTACATTAAGTCTAAGCAAGTTTAACTGGCAGTTTCTAACCACACAAACTACTCTATTAACAATTAGAAAAGCAGAGAACACTCTCCAATCCTGTAAAGTTTTAATCAGACCTGGAAGTCTTCCTAAGACATACTTTAATCCAATTTACAAGGGATTGAACTCCAGCTTGTACTTATTTACAAGGAAATCTGAGTACATGGTCACAATGATCCCTTCTAACTTTATTATAGAAATACAGTGCAATGTTTGAGATTAAAAATACTGAAGGGCTGCCCAAATAATGCAGGAACCATGCAGACAAACATTTTTGTATCTTAGCCATTCATATACAACTACTGATAGCTCAAAATTAAGGTCCTGGAGCTAAAACCTAACTTTGTCTCGTTTAATGCTGTTCTGCAGGATACCATTTTCCAAGTAGCTGATGGGCTCCTCACGGAGGCCTCCCACAGGCTGCCCATGCAGGACGTCATGAGGCTCATCAGTCTGAGCAGTTTGCAGCAGTCTATCTCTTCAGGCTACTACAAAAATACACTGCTCATAATTGTTCTCAGCCCTGACTTTTAAATCTTCATAAAACTGAGAGGAATGTAGTTGGTTTGATGAGAGGCCTGTATCTCATTACATTTTAATAAGCACCATAAGGCAACAGCAAGTCACTTCTGCCAGGAACAAACAATGCTTTTCTGTGCTTAGGGGTGTAGTAAAACAACAGTACCAGCTCGTGGGCAATCCAGAGGTTTTTTTCCAGGTTCCTGCTGTGATGTATTTACAGATCACTCATTCATCTGTCATTATAGAACTGCAGCTCCAACACATACCTCCCATTTGCTTGCATCTGGTCCCAGATATCCACCAAGGGCTTTCTTCCCCCACTGACACTGAATTGGGTTGCAGATAGGAGCAAATGCTGACACAGACTGTTCAGAAAAACAGCAGCAAAAAAAAAAAAAACCAAAACTATGTAACAATGAACTGCAGCAAATGAAACTATTTATACATTTAATGCCCTCAACTTAGTATTATGTTTTCTTCTGTTACATTTACAGAAATCTATATAGGCATTAGTGTACCTCATATAAGCTATAATTAATCTTACTTTGTACTTCCCAGGATTCTTCAGAGCAAGAATAAGAGCTCCATGACCTCCCATGGAATGCCCAAAAATAGACATCCGTTCAGGGTCAGTTGGAAAATTGGCATTTATTAGTTTAGGCAGCTGTAAAGGAAACAAAAGTGTAATAAAAATGTTAAAGCAACTTGAGTATGTCTAAAAAAAAAGCACACAACTAACCAACTTTTAATGCCGCTGAAACCAAAGGCACATCTCTGGTTCTAGCCTGACATATGTGATCATGGCCTGAAAGCAACTTGAAGGGGAATGTGAGATCAGAAGGAAACAGTTCCGCTGATAATAAGTAACTCAAAGTATCTCTATGGAAATCTCCCATAACTTTGTAACACCAGGTGTGGGAATTTCCTGTGACTGAGCCACACCCCTTTACCTAACCCAGCAACAGCAGGAGAACCCAGCAGTCAAATTACCTCATCCTTTATGTAGGAATACATCCTGTAGTTTGTTTTCCAAGGATCTTCAGTGGCATCCACATAAAAACCAGCACCAGTGCCAAAATCCCAGCTTTCATCTTCTCCTTCAATATTGCAGCCACCTAGCATGACAAAGCTTTCCTTTACTACATGTTCAGAATTGGATACAAATTCTGCCATACAAATGAGACTCAGGACACAAGTTTCTCAATCATATCTATATCCCTTCAACTATAAGGCAATTCAGATTTTAATTAATTCGTACAATAATTTCAAGTGTTATTTCAACACTTGCAAAATTACACTTATATAAAGCCTACAGATATATCCAATTTCTAAATAGTGTCAATATCTCCATAAATAAATATATATATATGTCAAATTTACTCAGGAACTTAATCAAAAGTTGGCACTTGTTAATTTGGTGCTACCAGCTTATTTCAGTCATCAGACCTCATCCTATCAAGTATAAGAAACTGTGCGAGAAACAGAAGAAAATTTCCTTTTCCCCAGAATGACAGAACCACGTATCACCAAATGGTGTGTCCAAGCCAATTTATGTGCTTTAAATAATGCCTGCTGCACCTCCCTTTTTAAGATTCTCCAGAAGAATAATACACTGTTCCTATCATTTCACAAGTCTATCTCTTCTGCAATTCATTTAATTGCTCCCACCTATAATTTCCATGAAACTTAAATAATTTCTTATTTGAATAACTGCAGGATTGTATATTTTCCAAGGTTACACTTTCAAACTAAATTTGCAGATGTGTTCTTGAAAGTCAGTACATCCCACCCAGTCCTCCCTTTGATTAGTCTGTGATTTACCAGCCTGGTCTGCAGAACTTAATGTAATATTTTAAGGTATATGTGATAAGAATGTTTTGGAGAAAGAAAGGCCATTATTTCCTAGTTTCTGCAATCCAAAATTACATGGGCTTTTACCACCGTCAGATTACACTGCAAACCCACACATAACAGTCCCTCACAATTTGTGCAGAGAAGGCTGCCACACTCCCACAGTGTGAAATCAGGTTTGTACAAGGATCAAGGTTGACTTTGCTCCAGTGACATGCCCTTGAACACTGAGTGATTCTGTAACTTAACAGTCCAGCAATCACAGGGACTGGGGCGCTTAAACATGTTGGATGTAAAAAGTTTATCTTCAGTACCTTGGAGATGTACAAAAACTCAGAAAGTCCTGCCAGGCAATGAAGGCATAATGCTCATTATGCTAAAAAAAAAACCTTTCAGGAAGCCTTGAAAAATAGAAATTTGAAAAGGAATCTACATAATATTGCTCAGTATACCTGTCTGGAAAAACAAACCCCTTCCAAGTAGGAAAAGTAAAGTCTATCAAGGCCTGAGAGAGGGTCTGTAATGACAAGTATTTAATGATTTCATGTCTTTTTCCCCATCCAGATACATTTCCTGTCTCCTGGAAGGTAATTCTCATGCAGTACATAATTAAAATGCATATGTAAGCATTTTCAATACCTCTCAGCTCATGATTATATTTTAATTGCTTTTCACTTGTTTCTCCACACAGGCTCAAACAGACATAAGAACATCTGGTGTCTCTCAGCTAAAATTTAAGAGTATAATATGAAGCTCATACCAAAACTCATTTAAATAGTAGAGCAAGCCTTATCAGTTATTAGGCTAAAAGGCAAGAGAGAAGCTACCATGAGGGACTTAAAAGTAAATGGACAAAGCAATGACCTATGCAAAGGCAGTTACACATTGATAGAGACAATTTACACAGATAGTACCAAAAACAAGTTCCAGTCCAACTACCCAATATGAATAAAGCAAAGGTTAGTTGCCCATCTCTAGCCTGCAGCAAACAGCAACAACAAAGTGTGAAGTTCATTCATTCACAAGTTTTGCTTTCTGTCCCTCTTCTTCATTAGAAACATATATTTACATTCTTTGACCTGACACAACTTCAAAACCTGGATGTAAAAAACGCTTTATGGAAATAACATTGCTTCCTTCTCATAATGCCTGTAGTCAGATGTAACCCACTAAAGCTTGCGAAATATTAGAAGGCTGACATCTTTATTTACAGCACTCATGAGACTGTGGTAGAATCCAACAAATACAGAACATAAAACAGAGAACCCCCACTATTTCCAGTAACTGCAGATCCACCATTTTCAGTTTTCCCATACCATAAGCTCAGCCGTATACAAATAACAGCACATAATTTTAAAAATCCATTGATCAGTAGTCTGTTGTAGCTGCATGGGAGAAGGATTTCTAGTTTGCTTTTCAAGTATTGTAATCCTCTGAAGGCATGTATTTAATTTGCTTTAGAAGACAGAATACTATTAAGAGCAAGCATTGCATCTTTGTGTGGCAACACAGTTCTGCAGGTTCTATAGGGTCTCAACAAGGCACACAAAATGTCAGCAAGAATTCTAATAAGACACATTTGTTGTTTCACTTTTCTTCCCTCTCCTCATCTGTGCTGAACTCTAGAGCCCCTTTATTCTAGTTTTAGTGCCACAACAATAAATTCCAATGTCAAACCCTTGCTACCCCACTATTAAAAATGTACGTACAATAACACATACAATGTAATCTAGTGAACAATGCAAGATGCAGAGGTGAGGTCAAATTCTAACTCAGGTGGGCAACACACTTTTCAGCACACTATTCTCTGAGGACAGAGTGCACTTCAGTGTAATGACTGTTACCATGTCTCTGGTGGAACTTACGTGGGCTCGTGTCTGGTGCCACCACAATAAGGCCGTGCTCTGCTGCCGCTTGTTGAAACGCAGCTTTCGTTATAAAATTCTGCTCTGTGCAGGTCAGCCCTAGGGAAACAAAAACATCACTGCTTACCCATTGCCCATGGCACACTGGTGGCAAAACTCTTTTTGACAGAAAAGGTTTTGAAAAACAAGGACTCCTATCTCCATGAATATGGAAAATGTTTTCATTAGGCTCAACAATACTTAACAAGCCACAGAAACACAGCTGCACTGTCCCATCTAGTCACACTGGCACGTGATCAAAACCAGACCCACGAGCACCCTGTACCCCCTCCAGCACCTACTCGTGCAGGGCATGGTGCCTTCTAGCACGGTGCATTTGCTAAGGCTCACACTTTTGACTTTTGACACCTCATCCTGCAACTACGTTTTGCTTTGTACTGTCATCTCAGCTGTTTGCATTTTTGATTTGCATTTTTGTTTGATTTACAGCATCACACGTGGTCTGACAAATTCTACGTACTTTAGACAGGATAAAGGGCTCCTAAGCACCCTGCCTCCAAAACCCACAGCAATACATGCCTTTTGTACAGCAGCAGGTCCATAAGTCCAATTACAAATAAATTACATTTCACACCAATATTTCAATTTTGCTTCACTATGCAAATTGAGAGGAGTTAATGATTCTAGTTTTCTCTGAGGACAAGTTGCCAGTAACCTAATTTGACTGATATATTACCCAAGACAATACAGTTTACATTCAATAAAGTAAATGTGCTGCATGGCTTAGAGCTCTTCAGACAATTCTGATGTTCCTAACTTCAAGTATAAACGTTTTTACCGCCCACTGTCATGACACAAATCAGACCCACCAGCTATTTTGTGACAAAAAACACAAGTCTCCACACTAACAGTCCTGGTCTCCAACTTTCTAAACACAAGTCTCAATAAAGCAACTCCTTGAATTACAGAACAGAGTTTCTGCTTTTTATTTTGAATAAAAGAAAAAAAAAAGGATTTAATTAATTAATTTTTGATGAGACAACTTCATTCCTGCTGCACAAGCCTCTTCAGCCCCTGGCCCTTTCTGATCCCACAGGTTTACTTCACACCAGACATGCTTGCGCTAAGGCAGCTGACAGCACCTCTCTTTTCAAGGTCACCAGCTGCTTCCTGCAAAATTTTACTTGGAATAAGGTAGAGTCCACAGGACAATTGTGCTGGCTTCCATTGGCTCTTTTCACATCCCTACTCTGTCAGCTGAAGCAGTTTTTAAAAACAAAGGAAAGCAGGAGGTGTCCCAACAGGAGAACCTTTATATATACACTTTGGAACTAAAGGTATGAACATTTTAGAACAAAAGAGTAGAACACTTTGAACATTGAGCATTTTAGAACACAATCTGATAGGCTACCCTCAGGCTGCATTCTGGTTTATCACAGCACACTCAAACTAAGTGTGCCTTCCAGAAGATGAGTTTCTGTAGAACCCAAGAGCTGCCACTGCAGTACCTCTACATTAAGTTTTCAGTAACTGTAGTGCAGTAGTTTAAAAATGTTTAAGATTGTATTTTTTAAGTTACTAAGATTCATGTTACTTACCCGACAGCCAATACAGCACAGGACACTTCCCAGTTTCTGCTTTTGGAGGCAAGTAGATTCCAAATTTCATTTTGCATTTTAGCTCTGCACTGTATTAATAAAATGTTCCTTGTTATCACCACTACTTAATGAACAAGGTCACTACCATTAAAAAAAGGAATCAGTGGATCAGGGCATTTCATTGAAAGGGAGATGTGGTCAGGCAACTAAGTTAAAGGAAGGGAAAATAAATTTTTAAACTCAGCCTTAGACTCTAGATTAGGCAACAGCTAACTTTTCAGCCTTGTTCTGAATATACTTAAAACAGAGACTTACAAATAAGCCACATTTTCACAGTGCTGCTAACCGAGAACAGGTTGAAAATCAAATTTTGAATCCCAGCAATATTTAGCTTGAGCTTTGGCTATCAAACTGCAAAGTAATTTTTACTGAAGAATACATCCACATGAGTTGCACAACATAAAATGCACAGAATGCACCAGCAAGGGAGGTTTTCAATCTACTAAGTCTACCAAGTCTCAGACCAATTAATTAAAGCTCAATTAATGCTAAAGCCTAAAACTATCAATAAACTTTTATCTAAGCACAACTGATGATTTTATTTTGATTTGGATAATTTTTTTTTTAATTTGGTTTTTTTTGTACATCTGCATTAAACAAGAATCTATTCACTGAGTCACTGCTCACAGTACTTTTCCAGAGTGCACAGAAGTAAGAGACCCAGTAGCAAGTGGAACTTCACAAACACAGTGGTTCTCTGTGCTGCAAACAGGACAACCCAATGTAACAAAGCTCCATTTTCAAAGGTAAAAATACTAGCTCCCACCTCAGCTCTGCAGCATTAAGTATACTAGATTATGTTAAACATTAACACAGAAATTCAAGAACCCAGCCAAAGCAGCAGTAGACATTATTCCTGACTGAAATATGGATATTAGTGAGAGCATGCTGTTTTCCTGCAGACTGAAAACAGACAGCAATGGATTCATTGCCCCAAGCTAAACATTTTTGTTGCTTTAGTGGCGTTTACCTGTCGTGTTCAAACACCTTCTGGAAACCTTCAAAGCATTTGTTGCTGGAAACCTGTTTCAGTGCCATGATTTTAACTGGGAAAAAAAAAAAAGGGTAAAGTTAAATTTGAAAATAAAACAGTTCTGGTCTTAGACTTTTTGAGAACAGAAGAGCTGAATACAACTTGTAGTATCTTTGCTTAATGTTACCATTTCTCAGAATTTCCTGCACATGCTTTCTACTTTTTATTTCTATTTTTTAACTTTCTATTTCCCCACAAAAAAGGGACAAGGGAGGCTGAACTCTTGTGAGCAGAATGGGCAAAGCCTACCTGCTTTCCTACAGACCAACATCTCCAATGACCATTACCTCAGCACTAACTGTGGCTTGCTCTTTGGCTACCACACAAGCATTCCCACGTGCTGTGGTTAGCCTGGAGCTCCCTGTGCCAGGCTGTTACTTCCACAATTACCATGCAGGAAAAAAAACTGTACCACCTTTTCTTCTCTTGTGTGCGACAGTATCCAGCCACTAACTGCCACAATACTGAGCCTTGCTCTCATCTTTGATGGAAGTTAATTACCACACTCTAACTCTCTATGGGACAGCAGAAACACAGGAGCAGAAGGCTTATTTCCACAGCAAACAGTATGAAAAGTACAAGCAAAGGAGAGCCATGGGAGTTTTAGAACAGCTGGTAGTGCAAGTGGGCTAAGGAAACAAGGGAAGGCTGACACAAAAGTGGACACCGTCAGCTTGCACGGGGCAGTAAGGCCAAGCAGGCGGCTGAAAGGTGAACAGACTGCAGGGTCACAGAATTTTCCCAGTCGGAAGGGACGCCCAGGGATCATCACGTCCAACTCCCAGCCCTGCACAGGACTGTCCCCAAGAGTCACACCATGTGCCGAGAGCATTGTGGAAATGCTTCTTGAGCTCTGTCAGGCTTGGTGCTGTGACCACTTCCCTAGGGAGCCTGTTCCAGTGCCCAACCATCCTTTGGGTGAAGAACCTGTTCCCGATATCCAACCTAAACCTGCTCTGACACAACTTCATGGCATTCCCGCGGGTCCTGTCACCGGTACCCAAGAAAATCCTGAGGGAAACCCAAGTAACATCAGAGCAGGTAACAAATGTTAAAACGGAAGCGTCCCACCCCTGACACCTGCGCGCTCCTACGGGGCCCCGGGCAAGAAGAACCACGCACCACGGAGCGCCCCCGGGGCTCATGGCTGTCCTCCGCGGGGCTGGGGCCGAGGGCCGCCCGCCCAGCAGCGCCTTACCGCCATGGCACGGCAGCAACAAGGCCCCGGCCCGGCTCGGGACGCCCCATTCCACACGGCCAGCCCTGCCCGCTGCGACACAGAGCTCTCCTGCGCCTCCGCTGCCACCCTCCCGCCCTCGCAGGCGGCGAGCCCTCCCCTCCGGCAGGGCCCGCACGGTCCAGGCGGTGCCGCCATCGCCCCCCCGAGCTCCCGGCCCGGCCCGGCCCGTTCCCGCCGCCGTTCCCGCTGCCTTACCGCGGCGGAGCGGCGGGAAGGGCCGGCCCTGGCGCGGAGGCGGCTCCTCCTCCCGCCCCGGGGCCGGCCCGCACCGCCCCCGCCCGCCATGGCGCGGCCGGGCCCCGGCCTCCGCTCGGGGACAGCCGGGCCTGCGGCTGCCGGGGTTAGGACACGTCAAATGTGTAAATATTTTCTTTAAAAAGGTTGCTCTGTGATGTTTGGTCTTTATATACTTTGAAGCCTAATCAAGAACGGAGAATTAATCCGTGTAGCAGCAGCGAACAAGCTCTAATTGATGTCCAGTCCCTAAGTCTTTTGGGGACACAACATTGTCCTTTGGTCTTGCTTGCACTGCAATCTAAACAAGCTAGAAAGACAAATTGCTTGTCGGTAGAATTGCCTCGTTAAATTTTAGCGCTTGACATGTTTCAGTGGTCTGAGACCTCGGGAGAGGTTAGCAAAGCCTGGGGACAGGGATGTGCTGCTGATAGTGGGCACAAAGAACGCAGAATTCACGGGCCACAAGGACATTTGGCAGAACTCCTAGGACAGGGAAGAAAATAACAAAGAAAACTCATTAACTGTGCTGAAATCAGCTCTAATTGAGAAGATAATTCTGATGGGGAGATTGTGACCATTGACTCGCAACCCAGTGACTCAAGAAACCCACCAGAGAATCCGTAACAGTGAACTATTCAAAGCAGCCTTTCTGTTCGTATCATGGTCCCTTGACCACTTCAAGGGCTCAGGCACCACTGCACCGTTGCATTCCAAATGTTTTACTTCCCCTCTGGATTTCAGAGTTCTTATAGCAGGTGTCACCAGACAAACTGCTGATTTTATAATAAACCCAAATTCTAGTGTAGGTATTTTACACCTCACCTGCAAGATCACAAAGTAACAAAGATACTTGGCAGTGCTTCCATCTTATTCATAACTCAAATTATCCCACTTTGTGCTGGGCTTTTATTATTTCTTTATTAATTTATTGATATGCAGTTAAACATGACTATCAGTTGTCAAAAAATGTCCTCAGCAAAGCTCCCTCCTACTTTGTAGTCTTGTACCATGTACTGCTTTGGCAGTAACTATTTTTGCCTATAACATTTTTCAGTCTTGACTTTTCCAGTTCCTTTTATATTTTTGATCCCTAATCCTAGCAATGCACAGTACTGACAGATTTGTCCCCCCATTACTTTCTATTCTTCCCCAGCAGATCTATTCGGACCACAGCTGCTGGACCCCAGACCTGGCCCTTGTATCCTGTCTTCCAGAGCAGCTTTCCTATCCTGCCTCTGTACTTGATATAGTTGGTACAAATAGTCTGTCTCTGAGCTGTTTAAGCATCCTTGTATCAACTTTTCCTTTTCAAGCTGTGTTTAAATTGCAATCAATCAAATTAAATTACGTTTCTTCACTACTCAAGTACTCTTCAGGTTGTTCCTTCCATCTCTATGTGTGCATTTTGTAGCTCCCTAAATGTCTCTCACTAGCAAGATAATGCCCATTTAGTTATTTGAACTGAACTGTAGCCAGTCTGGTTTCTCTCTTATATATCTAGACACATCTGTTGCTACACCCAAACATCTTTGTAATTTCAAATTATTCAGCAGCAGAGACTTTACAAAACAAGCATGTTGTAAATTTGATTGGAAAGTCAGCAACCATAGTTTTAACTACTTATTTCTTTGCTTCCATTTCCTGTGGCAGTTGTGTGGTTGCAGGAATATAGTTTTTACTGCTGCTTTCCTGAGAGCTGTGAAGAAGTGTTTAAGGATTCTGAGACTCTCAATCCCTTCTACTGCTACAGAACATTTACCATGTAAATGGTAAGAATAAAAGCTCACAAAATGCTAATATTTGTATTATCATTGAATAGTGACCTAAGAATTTGCAAACAAATTCCTTGATTTTTTTTTTTTTTTATGTCAATTGCAAAGGCATTTGCAGAAATATTTATGGAAGAGCAGGTGTCCTGCCTTCATGGTGACAACTGATAATAATGACAAGAAACTGTCTTAATTTCTGGGTTTTTTTGAGGCTTTCATAAGGGACTATGTTGATGCATATGCAATGCTGACTCCCTTCAGAGAATACATCCATAGATGGAACTCAGTGTCTTCTTTTCCAAACATCTTTGCTTTTCTGTCTTGAAGTGCCATATTGATAAACCTAAATGTATTCTCTTTCAATGATCAGTGCAAATTATGTAGAAAATCTGGCAGGGAGTTTTCCAAAGAACATGAAAAATCATGATACGCTGGAGCCTACATACAGAGGTCTAGTAGTACTGAGGTAAAACTGAGTGTATTTGCAGTTCAGGGATCTTATCTGGTACATTTCACCATACCACCATATGTCACATATTTGCAGCTAAAACAATCTGATTCCCTATGTCTGATAGCTTCTGAAAAATACAGCTTTGTATGCTTTTTTTCTACACACTATAATGCTCAATGAAATCTTAACAGCTGTACTACTTTGATATGCATTGCCTTTGCAAGCAAGAGCTTGTATGCTGTAAGATCAGTTGGAGGAATAAATTTATTTTGGTTTTAAGACAGGGAAAATGAAAACTATTAAAATCCACTTGGGCTTCTTATTTCAGTGCTCTTTGTGAAAGAAAATACCGACCATAGATGGCACTGTGGTTCTGTGACCGGGAGGTTATTTCTGTCTCTGTAGCGGTGCCACGCTGTTTGTGCTGCTCTGGCCGTGGGGCTCACCCGGCCTGGACACCAGGTGCCCGCCAAATTCCCACTGCTCTCCTCAGCCAGGCAGGGCAGGGGAAACACGAGCAAAACTTCGTGGGTCGAGATAAGGGGAGGAAGAGATCACTCACCAATTACTGTCATGGGCAAAACAGATTTGGCTTAGGGAAATTAATTTATTGCCAATCAAATCAGAGTAGCCTAATGAGATATAAAAGCTAAATCTTAAAACAGCTTCACCCCTCCACCCCTCTCCCTTCTTCCTGGGCTGAACATCACTCCTGATTTTCTCTACCTCTCCCCCCACAGTGGCACAGAGGGATGGGGAATGGGAATTGTGGACAGTCATTACACATGGTTTCTGCTGTTCCTTCCTCCTCAGGGAGCAGACTCCTCACACTCTTCCCCTGCTGCAGCTAGAGGTCTCTTCCTCTGAAGATAGTCCACCATGAACTTCTCCAACATGCATTCTTCCCTCGGGCTGCAGTTCTTCATGAAGTGCTCCATTGTACCTGCTCCGGAGGGGCTCCTCTCTCCACCGACTTCCCACAGGTGCTGCCAGGAGCCCGCTCCAGCACGGGCTTCCCACGGGGTCACAGCCTCCTTTGGCATGCGCCTGCTCCAGTGTGGAGCTCTCCCTGGGCTGCAGGGGGATACAGGCTCCCCTATGGACCTCTCTGGGCTGCAGGGGGATACAGGCTCCCCTATGGACCTCTCTGGGCTGCAGGGGGATACAGGCTCCCCTATGGACCTCCCTGGGCTGCAGGGGGATACAGGCTCCCCTATGGACCTCCCTGGGCTGCAGGGGGATACAGGCTCCCCTATGGATCTCCCTGGGCTGCAGGGGGATACAGGCTCCCCTATAGGATCTCCCTGGGCTGCAGGGGGATACAGGCTCCCCTATGGATCTCCCTGGGCTGCAGGGGGATACAGGCTCCCCTATGGATCTCCCTGGGCTGCAGGGGGATACAGGCTCCCCTATAGGATCTCCCTGGGCTGCAGGGGGATACAGGCTCCCCTATGGACCTCCCTGGGCTGCAGGGGGATACAGGCTCCTCTATGGACCTCTCTGGGCTGCAGGGGCTCAGCTGCCTCCCCGTGGTCTGCACCAAGGGCTGCAGGGGAATCTCTGCTCCAGCACCCGGAGCATCTCCTGCCCCTCCTTCTCCACTGACCTTGGTGTCTGCAGAGCTGCTCCTCTCACATATTCTCACTCTTCTCTCTGGTTGCAATGGTGCAGCTTTCCCCCGCTTCTTAATAAACCTATTATCCTACTGGCACCATCATGGTGGCTGCTGGGCTTGGCCTTGGCCAGAGCTTCATCCATCCTGGAGCTGGCTGGCATTGGATCTGTCAGAGATGGGCAAAATTTCTGGAAGCATCTCACAGAACCCACTCCTGTAACTTCCTCACTTGTGAAACCTTACCATGCAAACCAACATGGCTTATTAATTTTATAGTTCTATTTCTTAGTGAAATTAATTTAATAGGCTTTCTACTATTGCAAATACACTGTTTCTGAGACGAAAAATTACTAAGCTGTATGTACTTACCCAAAGAGTACCTCCTCAGTAGAAGGATGGCTATCCTTAGAAAAAATGAATGATTACAATGGCTCATTTTGGACCAGTTTTGAGATAGTTAAATTCTGCAACATGCTCTTTCTTTTTCTCCAGCAAAATATTTAAAATTACTTTAGCCTTCAGCAGACATTGTACTGAATATTTATGGGAGAAATAAAACCAAACCAAATTAGCTATTTAAGACAAACCTCCAGTTTATAAAACAACTGATGGCATTTGAATATTTTAATCTGCTTTACTAGCAGTGCGATCAGACAAAACAGTAAAGCATTGAAACATCATTTTACATTAACATTACAAAATACAACAAATTTTTTTCTCTATGTATTTACATAAGCAAACATATAGGTATTCAAAATAGAATGCATCTCACCGTCTGGCAATAATTACATAAGTACAGTGCATGGTTGACTGGATGGGATAGATACATAGGAATTTTTACCCTGAAGTGTAAAAAGGATGCACACCAGCTTAGGAGATACATGGTGAGCTTCATGTCTTTGGACATTTTTCAGATGCAGTCTTAACAGTAACAAAATGCCAATCTACTTGAAAAATTGATGCTGAAATTTTTTTTCAGATGAAGTGGTTTTTTTAGATGCAGATATGACAGACTGACTCAGCATGCTTTTCCTGGGAAGCAGGGGAAGGCCCTAACCTCTGAACCAGTCTGTATGAATGTCTTCTCTTTTTTTTTTTTTAACCTGAAAAATTACAGGAAGTTCCATTCCATTCTGATGCATAATGAAAACACAGTTTTTTGGAAGATGGAGATGCTGCTCTGAAGCTGGTCATATTAAACTGTGATGTTCATTCCAAGCATGGGCCAAGTGCTGTAAATCCTAGTTTAAAACAGCTGAACTTTGTCATCTGTCTGCAGTATAATGAGTCCATTAATTGCTATGTACTGATGAACAACCCCTAGCAGATTTGGCATGGTGGCTAGAACAAATTCATATCCTGACTCTGTCATCCTCACTAAGGCAAACTGCACAAAAATCTATTAATATTTTGATGCAGGGTGGCAGAATCAGGCCTTTCTAAGCTGTCAAAAATGTCCATAAAGAGCTGGAGATATTGGTCTTTGCTGTGCATTCTTGGCCTTAAGAGGCTACTTAGGCAAAAGCTGCTGATCACTCAATAAAACCACCTATCTGAATGCTACAAAATCAAAATGTCAGGCATCAGTTTTCCCTGCTTCTAACCAAAAACTCAGTGTTATGTTCTCTCCAGCTGTCAATTAATGAAATGCTGTTAAGTGTCTTATGTCCAAAATAGGTTTTATTTTAAAATAAGCTGGAAAAAGATTGTTCAGAGTCACCTTGTAATGAAACTTCAACCCAGTAATTGAAACCCTCTGTGATTGTAGTGAAACATTCCCTGTCAGTATTTGCAACCTGAGCAATTTGACATTGTGAACGAGGAACAGAAAGTGAAATGAAAGAGAAACAGAGGGCTGATCTGCTCTGCCACGTTGGCAAAATGCAGATGGTCAGTGCAGAGCATAAGCACTGAATGTGAAATGTTCAGTAACAGTTTATCAGCTGCGAGCTGGTGAAGGAGACTGTGCAGAGCAGCAACCGGACCCTCAGGAGATTTGGGAGGAATTGAGCTCTGGAGAAGTGCAGGGTGCTATATACATCATACAAGATGCAGATGGGCTCTGCTCCCTTGCACAAATGGGCAATAAGATCTACCTACTGTCTGTCCCACCTACTGCTTTCATTTGCAAGGCCAGAGGAACTTGCATCAGGTCAGACATAAATGACAAAAAAATGTGGTGATTCCCTCCACTGGTGGAAGCCTCTTTGTTTCCTTTCCCCTCACATGGAAGTCTAGAGACCTTCAGTGCCCTGTCAATATTTAGCATATGAAAGCAATCTGGTTTGGTGGCAGATCTAGAGCCTCAGACCTCTTCTCACAAAACACCTTTGCTTTTATTACTGTCTGCTTATTCCCTGAGATACCTGTTTCCAAGGGCAAATCCTCAAAACCATCGCTCCAGTTGTGGAGTGGAGAGATATGGCCTTAGTATTGTCCTTAGTTCAAAGTACTAGATTTAGGGTCAATATCAAATTTGACAGGAAAGAGTGGAAAGTCATTGCTCCCAGCTACTACTATGGTAGTCCTCATATTCAGCTGCATTTAGCAGATTCCCCCTGGAATGCCGCCTTTGCCAGTGTGACACCCCTCACACAGTGCTGGGTAGGAGCAGGATGTGTGCATAGGGAGGTAGGAGCAGCGAGTTCATTTTTGCTTCTATTGAAGCTGTTCAGTTTGACTGAGGTGATCAAATGTACCCAGAGACAGAGAGCGTATAAAGCACCTGGAGAGCGCAGCATTTATTCCACTTGATTTATCAGTTCATCCTAAATGACCAGTTTTGGGGGGAATGAATGCCTGCAAGGTGATAGAGGACATGCATGGCATAATCACTACAGCATGACACTTCATCCCAGACACGGAGGCTGAGGTCTGTGGGGTGAGTCAGTGTCATCATGTGCATGCAGAGTTTCTGTGTGACCAGTGCACAGTGGCTCCTACCGATCCCATGTCAGAGGAGAGGGCTCATAAAACTTGCAGATTTAGTTACACAATATATATGACAAGAAATCAGTCAAATACCCAGCCAACTTTTAAGTCCTTGTCTGCCATAGATCAGTATCTTAAGCTAAAGGCCTTCTTCTTTTAAAGACTCCCACCTGGTAGGCTAGACAAAGGTTCACTTTCTCTCTCTGTCTCTCTCCTTCTTTGACTTAGTGGAAATTCAATTGCTCTGTAAAAACTGAACAACTTCAATAGAAGGACAGATAAAGGTGTTGGAGTTTTGCTTCTGGATGGACAGTGGTTTTTTCCACAGAAACTGGAATCCATCCTGGTTCTGGTGATTTTATGGCTGCAAAATTCATGGAATGAATCAAATTATTGGATTTAAACTTTGCTTGTGAGTGCAGCATTTATATTTCTCCTCTTCAGCAAAGTCCCACTGTCCTCAGTGACATTGGCTATGATGTCATGAAAAGAGTTTCATGACTAGGCATGTCTGTCAAACAAAGTATTTTATGTTCTTTATGCAATGTGTTCTGCCCTTGGATCTATGCAGGTGAAATGCAGTGTTGTTCACAGGTCCTGTTATTTTTCAAGTGAGCCCCATTTGCCCATATGTATTTCATTAAGGCTGAGTCCTAGTAGTGCAATCTTTTAACCATTCCTGAGCAATCTGCCTTAACAGCAATACAGTGAAACATGGGAAAATTAATTTTAACAACTAACAGTTTTCTAATAATTCTGGCTTTACAAGCCCTAAACCAAAACCAGAACATTCTTCATAATGGCCTTTTTTAAACAAAGAGAAATTATGAGAGAGAATCTACTTTTACTGAAGACTTTACTCATGCAGATTTTCCTCTGACATTACTTAAATCAGACTTTGTTGGAATTGAACAGAGTAATGAATCTGAAAGTGGTGCTGAAATTATTTAGCAATGTTGTGCCTGGTTTTCCACTGTTCTCTCACTTCACCTTCCTGTCAACACCAGTGGGAGGGAGCAGGGAATTAAGACCAATAATTTTGAAAACATTACTTTCAATTTTTTAGCTGAACACATGAAATTTTTAAATGCAACTAAACTACAAGTCCTGAAATAAAGATTACAAGTGGTGGTGGAAACAGAGGATTATTCAAGTATAATTTACCTTTGAAGATTGCTTATTTGAAATACAGAATAAATGGCAGAAAAAAACAGGGACATTTCAGGATGGTTACCGAGGAAGAAAAAGGAGCATAAAAACAGTTAACAAAATGTTCATATAATTAATTAGCAGTTTTAATAGATTTTTTAAATACTTTTAGATTTATTTTAAATATAGATTAACAAATGAACCATAATTTTATTTAAAATTCTGTAAAGTGCTCATTCAGTTAATAACTCAATTGTAGCAAGACAAACTAGCTGGAGCCTACTCTTCAAGAACATCAAAGGACAGCTTAGCTTTCATTTGCAAAGAGAAAAGAAATGCGTAGGTTTCTTCACAGCCCATACTATAATACCAGAAATTGCATTTTTTTCTTTAAGAAATATATCCTTTAGAATATTAAAAAAATAAGTTTAATAAAGCCTGTGCTTAAAACAGCCAATGTACTGTATGAAAAAAAAATGCACATTTGATACCCTTTCAACCCTGCTTTTCATCCACAGGATAATGTGAGGAGTATATGATGTTGTTGGAAGGTCTCTTGAACACAGCTGTTTTTCCTAAGCTATCAGAGCTTCTCACAGCAGCTGGAATTTTCAGCGCTCACACAGTGGTTGTCATGGCAGCTGCTGACCATCACACACCACTAACCTTTTCGTTCCCTGGGCCGATACTTCCCTTGGTGTTACCATCTAAACGATGTCTTCCTATCATGACCGTCGAATAATCCTTAGCCATCATTTTCGCCTCTTTTTTCAAACTCTTCATTTGTGCTAGCTGGAGCTGGCTGGAGTCATATGCAAGTGCTGGGATAGTGTTCACTAAAATCAGCTGGAAAGGTTTCTTCTCCTCCTTGTAGCGACACTGGATGTAGCGAGCGAAAGCTGAGCGGTAGGTTTTGTTGAACAATGTATATACGAGTGGGTTGACAGCCGAAGAAAGGTAGCCAATCCAAACAAATATGTTAAGGAGTCCTCCAATGACCTCTTCTTTGCATGACTCCTTGCAAATAACGGCCATCACATTGGTGATGAAAAATGGGCACCACATCACAACAAACAGAAAGAAGACAATGCCAAGGACCTTGGAAGCCTTCTGCTCATTGCTGATGGATTGCATGGTTCTCCTCCCTGAAGTCCCAGTATCTCTGTTCAAGGAGCGCTGAAAGAGTTTCTCTGAGGACAGGGAACTCTGAGGGAGGAAGCTGAATGAAGCAAACTTGGTCTTAGGGCCAATGTCATTCACACATAGCATAGCTTCCTTCTGCAGCGACTTGATAGTTAAAAAGTAAGTGACTACCATGATGGTTAGAGGGATGAAGAATGCCACAAAAGAGCCTACTATAACAAAATTTTCATCTGCAAGTAAGCAGATGTCTTTCTTAAAAATGTCTTTCTTAAATACTTTGGAGTCGTCTTGTAGTCCAAAGACGGGTATAGGCATGGAGATACCTGAAGGTGAATGAGAGAAAGAAGAGGTTAAAAACAATAATGAAAAACACTTCCAGCCTCCAAGAAAAAACAAACAAACATCTGTGTTTGGTAGGTAGAACCTGTGTTCTACCTGTGGCTGAGGTGATTGTAGCTATACACATTACCTTGGCCACAGGTAGAACACATTTGCTTCCTTCCAACTGTCCTATGACACCTGGTAGCCAGAAAAGCGTGGGTTTGGATCTTGGGCCCCTTGTAATGATCTCCAGACTTTCTCCTTGGTCTTTGCCACCTTGGCAAAGGATTTTATGAACTATAACCAAGATGACAGTATGTATTTCTTTTCTGGGGTGCCATAAGAGTGATTTTGGACCATTTTTAATTAGAGGATTAAAAGTGTTCTGGGTTCTAAATAGGCTGGGAAATACCAATTTTAGGAGGAAAGATAATTTTTTATCATAGGTCGAAGAGTAATCTTTCACTGTGTCTTTCTCTTTTCTTGCTGTAATCTCCATATAGTTAAATGCTAAATGTTAACAAAACCCAGCTTCCCATGTGGCAAGGGCCAGATGAACAATGGGAACAAATTAAGCACTGAGAGACACGGTATGAGGCAGCCTGAGATGCAGTTTATCCTGCAGGACTGCAAAGTCCTTTCACTGTATTGGCAGCTACTAGAGGCTGCCTTCTCTGTGCACAGCCATGCAAAATTTGTCTTCCCCTGGAGCATGCATCCTTGGCTTGTCATGAATGGCAAGACAAGGTGACAAAGTCCATTCTCCTTGGACTGCTCTGTCTGTTTCAAGCCTACTCAGCCATTTCCGCAGGGATTTCTGCAAATGCTGCTAGTCTGGGTAAAATCAAACAGCTGCTGTTTCTCTGGTTGTTGGTTTTGGGTTTTTTTCAGCATTTGTCTCTTTCCCTCCAAATGGATGCTCTCTCTCCAAGAGAGGCAATGTTCAGACAATGAAAGAAATGATGTGCTGGAAAGATAGCAAAAGTGGAGTGAAGCAGGGGGTAATAATGCAGCCCTGTTTGGATAAAAGCAGCAAGGATTCTGATTCCTTTGGAAAGTTAGCATAACCTGTGAGCTTCAGTCCTGTTGGCATTTTGGAACAGAAATCCCAGTTGCTGTATTTGGTTTATGAGAAATAAAAACATTGACTAGAGAAGAATTTCTTATGATGTGAGGATGCTGTGCCCTACTTTGTTCAGTGGATGCCCAGGAGTGTCCTTACTCATTCACAGATGAGTCCTGAAAGATCTGCATTTCAATGGTATCTTCCTCTATCTCTCTTTTTTTCCCTTCTTCCCACTCTGCTGCTTAAATTGGGACCCCTTTACAAGCATAGCCTGTCTCTTCATTTCACACATATCCAGTGCCCAGCATAACAACTTCAGTCCTAGAGGAAGGCTGTGGAGTACAGGCTCAATACCAAACAAGTAATAATAATATTAGATTATTATTCTGTTCAAGTACTTCATTCTTTTTCTTTGTCTGGAGGTTTTACAAAGATATTTTTTTTTCTAGGAACACTGTAGCTTATTTTGTCTTTGCAACTTTGAACTGAGTCACGGCATTGCCTCAGGCCACTTTAGAAAAGCACTTTTCTTATCTGCCCAAGGCAGAAGCTGGTGGAGAGCCTGTGGTATTACCCTTTCTGTTTCTCCTGCTCAAGCTCTAAGTGCTTGAACTTGGGCTAGGAGAAGCCAGTGAGTGAGATGCAAACTCATGCAGTCTGTGGCACCTCCTGAGCTGAGCTGACAGAAACCTCCAGTGTTTTTAGCTACTGCCTGAAAAGATCTGAGGCAGTCTCACTGAAAGCATGGAGGCAGAGGTCACCATCAGAAACCAGACTGTCCAGCCATGGCTGAGTAATCTGGGGTGCTGAACAACTCCAGGGAAATGAGGAATGCTTTGAAGTTAGTTTTCTTTTTTTGGATGAGTTGAAAGGGTGCTGAAGGCATCCAGCACCTCCCAGAATCATACTCCAGCTGCACAAAGACACAGCATTAGTCAGAGCAATACCACAAGTTTCCCATCTGCTTCTGCCCTGTGCTGATAACAGTGAGGCTGTTTTTTTATTTAATTCAAAGACCTCGTGTGAGCTGCAGAGATAAAATAAACAATGGTATTGACAGAGTAAAAAGATGGTTTTCATTACTACCTTATGGTTCAGCTGCATGAGGAGGCATGGGAGCAGTGGCTGCAGCACTAGAAAGAGGAAAATTTTAGCATAATTTGCATGCTTTTTCAAGTAAAGAGCCAAAGTCTGTTACAACTTTTCGCCTGAAACAGGAGGAGCAATTCTGCAACTGCTTTGTTTTGTTCTTAGCCGCTTCTGGAGACTGGCATCTAAATCCAGATTTCTGGCTTTAAAAAATGGAAATGGGCTTCAGCATGTAGCAGAAGTTCCTGCATTTCTTTGCCATTCCTTTAACAAGCACAAAAGTGCTGTACCAGCAGAGCTGCAGCAGGCACTGCTAGTCATGTAAGTTTTGCTGAGTGACCATTCAAGGCATCTTTCCCCTACAGCCACAGGGAAGTGGCCTGTATACAGTTTGAAAACAACAGAGACATCACGCTTTGGTGGCAGAGAACACTGACAGCTGTAAACTGCTTTTTGTGTAACCCCAGTTCAGTTGATTCAGGGCATCCCCCAAATGATACTGTGGCATTCCTGCATGGAAAAAGTTAATGTCCAACCCAATTTTCTCTTTTCATATCTCTACGGGGACTAAATTTACTGTTTTCTTCCTGAAAGGAACAGGGTTTGTTCCCCCTCGACAGTTGGCTTCTGCAGCATAAGTATGGCAAATTCCAGGAGGACACAGGGACCAAATTGAAAGGCAGTCAAATTTAAACTGCCAGTAAAGGAGCTTCCATGTGCAACTCACATCCACTGTTTTGATGGGATTTTTAGGAATCATTACATATGGCTAAGACTATCACCCATATGTCACGCTTGGTCAAGATCAAGTTTGTCCTGTAAACCCATAACAAAAAGTCCTAGTCTAAAGTTGTATTAACATTATTGCAACTGACTGAATTAATTCTTTAAAAGTTGAATATGAATAATCTGTTTCACCTGGATGATTCAGATGTGTACTCGCTGGTTTACTTGTCCTTGCTTTCCAGCTCCCTGCTCTTGGTGACTGGATGTTTAAGGAGACACAGATGGTGCCTGTGCATTCAAATGTCATAAGAAGAAAATCAGCTTCACAAGAAAGGATCTGCAGAGCTACCAGGTAGGGACAAACAGGTGTTTAGGAAGTGAAGCATGTGCCAACAGTAGATCTGGAGGAAACAACCTGGAAGGGGTGAAACAGAACAGCTATTCCACACCCTGCCCATTCCATGCTCCCACTAGCTCAAGGTCAGTCTGGAAAAAATCTTGGTATCCCCTTTTTATGGGCTTTTTTATGATCTATCTTCCTTGGCTTTCAAAAGAACTAAACTGAGGCACAAGAAAGCATTCAGCACAGAATAGGAGCATCCATTCAAGCACTGAAGATACATTAGCCACTCCATTTCCAGTTGACATTCACACTTAGAACATTTTCCTTTGTCAACAAGTCCTAAATATTACGTTCCTCTGGTACAAGGTGATTTATTTATACACACGTGTATAAATTTGATTTATACACATGTGGCTATTTCAAACTGTGGATTTAATAAACTGCACAACAGATCCCAAACAATGAGGATGAATAATAAATTCTGCATGAAACCTCAAGAATTTGGGCACAGTTTCAAAATGACAAAAGGCTCTTGAAAACACCAAAGGTTAAGAAGTAAAGCAATGGCATCCTTTTTGTTCTTCCAAAAAGCCTGGTGAAATTGACAAACGTTGATATAGTGGTACACATTGCTGGCTTCAGAAATATACAGCAGCTATAAAACCACTTTAACTGGACAGGTAAACTGGGTTTGCAGCTGCCTTGAGCTGCTGAGACTATCAATAAATCAAAGCCATAATTTACCATGCATGTACAGTGGCACACTTGGGTTACTTGGGGTGAAGACAAGGAGGGGGAGGAGTATTGATAAGGTCGAGGCTCTTTCAGTGAAGTCTCCTTTAAGCAGCAACTGTCAGTCACATGCATATATCACCTTGCATATATCTATTTCAATTTTGTTTAATATAAATGAGCATTATTCTGTGCCTTAATAAATGTCTAAGGGTTAGGAACTACCTTTTAGAAATGTTACTACAGTTTCTCTAACACTTTGGCACCTTTGTTCACTTTCTCATGAAAAACAAAAACCTCTCCCTATCTCAGGTTTTAGCAGTCACATTTATTCAGACATACCGGGTCATGGGCCAGCTCACAGGCCACTGCACAAAGATGTGCTGTGACACTGGGGACCTCTGAAAGGATTGCTGTTTGAGAAGGCCAGTGTCTCCTTCAAGCAGCTCAATGTGGCCATATTGTCTGATTTCTTTAGAAAAGCCCATGCTGGTATCTGGTGCCTGTTTGTGCTCAGAAAATATCCTCTGTTGGTACATCGACACATTCAAACAACAAACAGATGTCCACGTATAACTCACCTGCTACATTCCAAGGCAAGCAATGCATACCCTCAGTTTCATGATGTATAAAAATCTCCTTGTTGCACACTTCCATCAGATTATTTTCAATATTTTTGACTTAATTAACCACACAAAAGAATATTTATTCCTTTGGGCTACCATGCTGCCCTGTGTGGATGTTTGCTCAAGGAACACAAGCCACTTGTAGCAGGGGGACCATGGACCATGTCCTCCTCTGAGTATCAAGGATGGCAATGTGTCTGGATCTTATATGAGGAGCTGGAGTTTAGCAACAGTTACTTCCACTTAAACATCCACTGAGGAGCTGCTCAGTCTGGCTTTGTGTCTCTGCTTGGCACGTGACACTCACAGTTATAGTTGGTACATCACTACATTTCATTGTTTTGTCATTACAGCATTGTTTCCCCAGACCTGCAAACACTTAGCTGCTCTCTGCATGCACCTGACAATGATATTCCCCCAGTGACTCCTTTCCAGTCAAAACAAACCCTTCACTGTAATTTTGTTGCTGCCAGAGTAGTGCTAGCCATATTTCCAATACATGCAGGTTGCTGATGGGTGGCAGTGCAGAAGCAGAGATTTCTGCCTAGGAAGAGGGGATGTTGAAAAACTCGGTGTGAATTGGGAATCACCATCTGAGGCTGCATCTAGTTAGCATGAATGTTAAAAAGCTTCCACCTTCCCTAGTCAGTGTGACAATGTCCCTAAAGTCCTGGGCTAGAATTTCTCCTGACATGTGAGACCAACACAGAATTCTTCCCTGGTGGTAGGTACCTGTGTTGGCGGAGGCAGAAGCAGATGAGGAGCATTCGCTCACAAATCCCCACATAATATTTGTTTTCAGATGGATTCACTCAAGAGCTAAGTGAGTCACAGTGCTGGGGGATCATCATCTCCTTTCTGCATCCCAATAGTCTGTACTCACAGGAATCGAATCAGAGTGGGTCCAGGCAGTTTCCTTATAACTGCTGATAGACCAAATTTAGCTTTTTATTCAAGGGCACACATGGAGCTGGTTTTCTGTATCTTTGCCGTGGAACACTTCATTTGGTTACACATGTTCTATTCAATACAAGTGAAAGGAAAACAAATTTAACATCACATAGAGGGGGTGCCAGGTAACAGCTGGATTATTCTATTAATTTTGAAATGGCTTTGTTCTTGACAGCTCAGAAAATCTCTAAGGAAACATATCATTTAGCCTAGCAGGAAATACATTTAATTATTTTTATGGGAAAAGTATGGTGAATGATAATTTATACCATAAATTATCTATTTCACTTTGGAAAAACAAAATCAGAGAAGTCTGTGTTTCCTAATATGTTTCTCATTTATCCTTGGTCGTTGGTCCTGAAACCTATTTCTTAACAAGAACAGAGCTATGTGTCTCCAAATTAATTTGTAGAACTGTGATAATAAAATAACTATTAACAGAATTAGAGGAGAATTACAGGAAGGACAGTGCAAGAAATTAAGGACAGGTGCCCCTTTTTGACCCAGCTGTTTAGAAACCCTGGGCTTCAGAGTGAGCTGAGTTATGAGAGAGGAAGCCACTGATGGAGTCACTTTCTGCTTTGATGTAATCCTCAAAATGTGCACACAGCCCTATTTCCTAAAGGCAGCAAGAATACAACAGCAGGAAACAGTTTCTTTGCTTTTGGTTTTAAGTGCTTTTCCTGCCTATGCACTCCTCAAATTCTCTTTGCTAGTTATGTTGCAGGACTTGTTTATAGTCTGGTTCCCCTAGTTTTCTTGTTGGATTTTTCAGGCCTTCTGAGTGTTTGAGGGGGCTACAACCTTTTGCCTAGCAGTTTCCAGTGTATTCTATTCCCCAATACAGTCTTTGCTTTTCAACTGAGGACACTATTTTTGATTTGGACAGAGGCTTCTTCCAAGGTGTTTTTAGCTTCTCACAGAGATCTCCAATTGAGACAAGTTGTTATATCTCTGTCTAAGATGGTTACCCAGTCACTAAAGGGTATGTAGAAGTCAACACCTATCAAACAGCTAGAAATAAATAAAAGAAGGTGAGGAAGCAACTTGTCTGGGGGATGCTGGCTCAGTAGAGCCCAAGTTCAAGCTGGACAGCAGCTACAATTCTGATGCCATTTGGGAGCTGGAAGGGAGCTGGACTTGATGTGCTCCTCCAGGAGACATAGGCTAATGACAACTGTATAACCCCTTCATCCATGGTGATTTGAAGTGATGAAAAGTAACTGGCCTTACGATATAGAGCTTAATATTTAGTCTGAAAATTTGCAAGGGGTTCCGCAGGTCTCCAGCCTATCTCTGCACAGAGGGACAAAGTTTTCCTCTTTCTATTTAAGGCTGCTGCTTCTGTGGCTCAGCAAAATGCAGCAGAGCAAGTCAAACACCCTTTTTCTTTCTGCATACTCAATGAATGTTGCTTATATTGCATTGGTGTTTTTAAGCTCCCAGTAGCAGCGGTTTAATTTCTACTCAGAAGAAGTTACAAATTTATGGTTGGCACTGGCCCAGGTAAATATGTTAATTTGCAAAGGAAAAGAACCTTGTGTTGGATCAACTCCAGCCGCCTATGATACCCCCTCTGTTTAGCATATGACCTTTCTGTATTCCATGTCAGATGCCCTCGCAGCATTCACTGTTCAGGCCCCTAGGAGAGCAGATTTGGGGATAATAGTGCTTTGAGAAGAAGGAAATACCATACTTTTTTTACAGGATCTTCCTAGATGAGATGTTATCAGTTTGCCTTTTTAGCTATGAAGCTTCTAAAGGATCCTTGGGGCTAATTCATTATGTGCTATACGTGCTACATACACAGTAATGCTTAAAAAATGCTTATAGCAGCAATAAGCTAGAAATTATGGAAAGATCTTAGATATTCCACTACCATAAACAAATAATATAATGTCTCCTAGAGCAGTCTAAGTGACAAGATCCCCTGATATTCCAGTTTTTATATCTCTATCTTTTAATTATTACATGGTGTGATTTGTTGAATGCTGATAATTTACTTAACTCTGCCCTAATCTTCTACTGAACTGAACAGAGATTTCTGTTAGTATCTCTGAGATTTCTTCAGCAATGCTACTTGGCCTCATTGTGTAGCTACTGAATGTAGCTATCAGATACATTTTAAAATTATTATTATTATTAAATTTTTTACAATAATTTCACACTCCATGTGAAGGGCTCAGATAAGAAAAACTGTAATTCTTCTGGATTTTCTAGACCTCCAACCATGTTCTAGTTGTTTCTCCTTGCCTCCTTTTGTGGTTGCTTGCAGAAGCTGCTCAGTTATCAAATTGTCAGCTTCTTACTAGTTATACAAGGAAACTGCAGCAGTGGTGGACAGTTATTGGGATAGATGTCCTGATGTGATGGATAATTTGAAAGTAAAAACAGAATAAGAAGCAGCTCAGAGACCTGCACAGGTCTGAAGATAAGTCAGGATGCTGTGCTTTATTTTTTACCATCCACCCTGCAGCTAATGCCCTTCACCCTGACTGAACTCTGTTAGACCAGCCAATGCCCTGGTCACATTTACAAGATAATACGGTTGAAGAAGAGAGAAAAAGGGAGCATATCTGAAGGGATGGTATCTGCCCATATTTCCACCATCTACTGGGGTCTGTGTGGTGCTACAGTATCATCCCTAGGCTCATCTTTCTGTTAAATGTCACAAAGCACCTTGAAAATGAAAAATAAATACATGAACTGTCCTTGCAACAAGAAATGCAGGAGTGACTTCCTCATGTCCAGCAGTAGTATGCAAGGCAGGGCTGGATTTAACTGGGGAACTTTCAATCTAAAACTTCTGAGTACTTCTGTGCTTGTGAGGGGAAATTTACACTGCTTGCTCAGTGCACCTTAGACCTAAAATCACACAGTTTTTCTCTCAGGATACTCACAATTCAGCTTAGTCTATGATCCTGGCAATAGTGGTCAATTTGACATTTCAAAACTCTGATCAAATACAAAAAGTAACAAGGGCTATGTTCTGCCAAAAGGAAATAAGTCTTCCCAGTGGGTGTGATTTATTTCCAACATAAAGGCAGGATTGAATACTGTGAAATACACAGATTCCAATTCTGATCGGGCAGAAAAGAAAGCCTTTATCACAATGCTACAGCCTGCTTTCAGGACATCACAGGAGCTCAACAAGCTATTTTCCATCAATGACCCTGAGGACATCAGAGGCAAAATCACCTGACAGGTGTTTCTAAATTTGTCTCAGGTAATTAGGAATATGTTGTTGCAGTTCTGACAAAACCCCTGACTTTTATTTTAGCTTGGCTTCTCCTTAGAAGTGATGCCAGTGGCACAGGCCAGGTAATGTGTGGGGAAAGTTAATTGAAGCCTGCCTGTTCAATTGTTTGCAATGTTCCTGCTGGTAATGATAAATGTAAGCCTTTAATTTTAAAGAATTCTGTGATACATGAACCTTTCTTAATGTCATAAAACACAACATCTGGCTTAAGCCAAATATAATAAAAAAAGGAACTTGTGAAATTGTTCTGTATAATTTTAAAATGAATGAAATTTTCTCTTTTCTTGACATTTTCTTTTATGCAACACCGTGCTACTTGTGCTAATGTGCAGCACCATTTTTAATTTAGAAGGTGATTAAATGCAGTCACAGTGTACAGACAACAGAATTTATGAATCCCAACATAATTCCTTGTACCTTGTTCTTTTGTTATCATTTGTGTTGCATGTGGCATTTTCTATGCAGAAATCCAGCTCCTCTGACTAGAGATGCTGCCTTTTTTCTTAAAATATTCTGTTTACTCTGATATACCCTACAAAGAAAGACTGGCTGATTATAGGTCATATTGTCACCTACCAACTTATTCATTCAAAAAACCCTCATAACAGGACAGGCCTGGTCCAAATGAACTTTATGCTTCCTTGCTGGTAGCTTCAAGAGGGGGAAGAACATGGTCCTTATGGTCTTCAAAACAAAGTTTTTTTTTAAAAAAAGACAACTAATTCTTTCATCAGCACCTTGACTAAGCAGGCTCTTTTCTATTTCTAAAAATACAACTCTACTGTTTATAACTTGCCTTTGAAAATAAAACCAAAGCAGAAAGAAATGTCACACAATACCGTTATTACCACCCCTCATTCCTTTTTTCACCTGAAAGGCAGATTGCCTCTTGCAAAAGGACTGCTCACAAAATGAGTGTGTGCCTTTTTCATAGGCAAAACCCTTCATCTCATCCTGATGTAATTACCCAAAGAACATGGTAAATATACACATAATAATTACTCTTCCTTTGATGATACATATTTACTGGTATAATATATTCTCTCCCATCCAGATGAATGCTTTGGTTTGCAAATGTGTCTCTATGGACACATGCCTGTGTCTCATATCTTTGTGTTTCCAAATTTGGAGAATTTAGAAAGCAGTTCAATCATTAGCATTCCTTTAAATATTTTTTTCTATAAAGAAAAGTAAAATGTTAGTAACACCTCCTTGTCAGATGAACAAACATATACAAATTAAAAATACAAGTGTTTTAAACCTTCACAGTTATGGGAGGGAGATATGTGTGGTAAGCTGATGGTCTGGTGGATGTGTTCACTCTTCTGGGAAGAACAAATCAAGCAAAGGATTCTGTTACATGGGAAATATGGGAATAATTTACATCAAAGTAAATAGGATATTTATGTGTCTTTCTCAGAACTATCTTAAGTAATGCCTCATGACCAGAATACATGTGCTAGTCAACTCAGAAATGTGCATCACAGCACTGAATATTCCTTTTCCATGGAACTGAACATTACCTTCCCCCAGACAACCTGTACATGAAGGCTTGCTCTCATTAGTTATCACTACTGTAGGAGTCATTAGTATGGCAATGAACTTTCTACTGGCATTATTGTTGCTGGCTACTGAGCCTCATACATTGTGTCTCTGTGAAGAAATACAATGAAGATTCTATTTCTGAGATGGTTCTGAAGCTCTAATACTTTATTAATGAAATTTCATGCCAACACCCTTCATTATAATTGATGCAAATTTCTCTGTACGTTGTGCAACAATTTTTTTAAACTTCATTTTATTTTTATGGCATCATCTACATCCACAAATCGTAAAGGTCCCAGGGTTGCCCAAACATAAAACCTACAATATTTGCCCTTGAGATCCTCCAGGTGGAGTGAGCAAACAGTATTTTCACTCTCAGAGAGATGGTTTCATGAGTATGATAAAAATAAAAGAAATGTTCCCTAGGGAAATGATAGTGTAGTAGATATTTTAAGTTTAGCTCCAGCACTTCCAAATTTAGGTGCTAAGCTTTAGATCTATATTGCCAGAGTACAGTTCAGTGTGTAATTATTTGCAGTTTTATATATTTTGGCAGTATATTCCATGTTTTAACAAATGATCTTTTCCTATGCCAAGGCATCCGTAAATTAGACTTGATTGAAATGGCAAATTACGTCACCTGGAAGAAATGGATGTATAGCAGATTCAGGACAGGGACTCCCAGCCTGCAGTTTATGAGCTGTTCCTGCCTTTGAAACCCATAGAGGGATTTTCAAATGAAAGCTGTCCTTGACAGAAAGAAGACTGAACCTAAGGAGGCCAAAGCTGTTAACAAAACACAATCCAGAGGCACCGGTGGTTGAACTTTCCCAATCCCTGCTGCTTCCTTGGCCCTTCAGATGCTGTAAGGCAGCAAAAAGCCATGCAGAGAAATTGCAGGCTGCCTGTGAAAGAAGTGTAAGCCTCTGTATCAGCATAAAATGTCACACTGCCAAATTAGCTAGGGGCTCAGTTGCACTGGGCTTGATTTGTACACCTGGAGCTAACGTCACCCTGCACTTTGGAGAGCGTTGCTTCACATGCTACAGTATTTCTCATTTTCGAAGCCTCAAAAACAATGGCAAAATTTTAGAGTTATGTGCTGGGACGTATTTTACCAGATTCATCCAGATCCATGTTGGGCTTTTTTTTCTGCATGAAAAGTACTGAATAAATCTAAGTTGTTAGTGACTGGGGAGTGTAGAGACTGCCTGAAGGCAGTGAACAGATGTGTAGGCTGAGTGAGAAATTATAACAGAAAACTCAGCTTAGAGTGCTTGGGCTTCATCAGACTTCACATTACTTAGACCATTAACAGAGGAATAGAGAGAAATAAGAACTGAGGAATGTTATATATAAGGACTTAACATTCATGCCTGTAATTCTTTTATGTCGCCCTTTCAAGGAGGGGATGATGCACTGCTGGCCTCTTGCAGAGCAATGTGTTTGTTAGGCCCATTTAGGATTCAAAGGTACTTTACATGTATTTTTCAGTATAGGCTCTATTTACAATTCTATAGATTCTAGTTCTATTCAAAATTCTACTTTTTTCCAGCAGGGGGAAATCCTTTGGCTTTTTACACCTGTTCTCAATAATGACCTCTGTGCTTTAATACAAATGGAATCATTTTCAGGGTTTAATGAGCTTTTGCCTTCAACAGCTACAAATAATCTAATTATCTAACCACTGTGCATACTGGATGATTTAAGAATTAAAGACACAATTAGAATCTGTTACAGTAATTAGAATCTATTTTAAACCAATTGCCTGTGGCATTACATGCTCTAGTGAAACAAAGGCTTCTGGCTAAATGCTCTTCTTCCACTAAATGCAAAAACAAATGTTACCACAATTTACTTTTTTTAAACTGATAAAATCAAGATTTCAGAAGTCAAGAAAATTAAACTATCGGTGCTTTCTTTCTGCTGTTTTTTACATGCTTCATATGTTACTGAAGCCAATGGAAGGAAGACCACTGGTTGCCTTTGGTTAAAATTGACTGAATATATTTGTGTATTTAGTGAATAAAAGGAAAATTACAAATTTAGTGAACAAAAGTGTAATTAATTGAGTACACTATAAATTATAATCTAGGAGAGTTGGGTTCAGGCTGGACAAATCAGCTAGAATTATTTTCAGGAGTCAGTGAGCAGGTGGATAAGGGTAATCCAGCTGATATAATGTTCCTGCATTTCCAGAAATCCCCAACAATACTTTTTGTCAAAGGCTGTTAGTGAAAGTAAATCCTAATGGCAATAGAAGAAAGATCCTCTTGTAGAAAAAGAATGGGTTGAAAGACAGAAGGTTGAAAGACAAGTGGTAGGATTAAATGGTTTGTTTCCATATTGAGGGTGGTAGAAGGCAGCATCTGACAGCCCTGCATGTTCATCAGTGCCATTCAGTTCAGCCTGAGTTGTTTGCATGGACAGTGGAACTGATTAAATGTGCTGCCAACACAGAACTGTTGGCTATTTCCTCCCTCTTCCTCTCCTAGAAGGAACCTCTGCACAGGAGAACATAACATCTTTCATTTCTTTCTCTTGCTTTTTACCCTCCATCTCTTACTTCATGAGAGTTCACAGGTCACCAGCTGAACTGCAAACTGTAGGAATATAGGGAAGTCAAAAGGTATCTATCTTAGGCTGGAGAGCAAAACCTTGGATCTGAATCTGTAAGTGATATTGTAGCCACACCAGGTGCTGTGGAGGGTGTGTGTGCCCAACACCAGCTCTGCCTGTGCCAGGTATCATAGAATGGTTTGGGTTAGAAAGAACCTTCAAGATAATCTCATTCCAACTCCCCTGCCACAGCTAGGGACACCTTACACTTGACCAGATTGCTCGGAGCCCCATCCAACCTGGCCTCGAGCACTTCCAGGGATGGAGCATCCACAGCTTTTCTGGGCAATCTATACCAGTGTCTCACCATCCTCACCTCACTCATCCCAGCGAGAGTTCTCAACCATAGCTGTGTGAAAATGCAAAGAGGTAAGTAATTTATAGCCCTGTCATTCTAAGTAGCACTGAGAGCCTGGAGACTTGTAAATGATCCATGGAGCACCTCTTTGTTCAGAAAGCATTTCTTGTTAGTAAGTGATACAGAAAGCACCTTCAGAAACCCATTTCCTACATATTCTTAGCTGGGTGGTGGCAGATCAGGAGGATAAGGGTTGATGACTGACTGACAGCAGGTTGCATGGGTGATCTGGGATCTATCAAGATTCCTTACAATACTGGAATTTTTTTTTTTTTTTAATTCTATTAATATAGCACTATAGCACAGTGCAAACTTAGTCCAGCCTGGCAGTGACTGGCTCATCAGTTTCCTATAGCTTCTTTCTATGTGTGTGCTTTCTTATCTGTCCTCTGGAGAACATCCCATTTGCCATAGCTTGTTGCCAGGCTGGAAACCGACCAGTCTTCCTTCAGCTGGTCTCCCCCTGTCCCTTGCTTCCATGAGACTAAAAACCAGCTGAGCATCTCTTCATCCCTGCCTACCTAAGTGTACTTGCCTACATTAACTTGTACCTATTTAACCTTCTCACTGTTTTTGTGATAAGAAATGTGTGAATGAGATGGAGTTATTCTATTACCCTTCCTATTTTCCTGACATCCACTGTTCCTTTACACATCTGCAGCTGCAGTGAAGCAGGACCCTGTCCTCTTCACTCATGCCACACTTGAATGGTTTCCAATAAAATAAGGAGTTGTATTTTTCAGAGTTATATAAATAGGGACCACGTTGCTATCACTTGCCGTAATAATAACAAGTAGCATCTGTGACTCATCTCATCACTGTTAGAAAACAGTTTCTCCAGAGAGCAGAAAAGGTGTTTTTACAATGGATATGTTACTAGTTATGACTGCAAAGACATAACTTTTGAAACAAAATATCAAGCTATCAAAGAAATAAACCCTCCTGCTACAGGACATAAACCATGTTCTAACTTATAGGGCTAAAATAACACCTTTTTTTCTGGATTCCTTTTAATAGTGAGCTAATTCAAGTACTCTGTCAGTAAGCCCCTGTCTGAGAAAAGATACTGAGCAGAGTGGACTGCTGGTTTGCCCCTAGAATGGTCATTCTGATCATTCTGTGAATTTGTGTTTGAAAAGGATACTAATTTCACACACACTAAGCACAAGGCACCACACACAAGTGCAGACAAACACAGTAAGCACAATTTTAAGGAATGCTTGACTTATTTATGCTATATATAGAGAAATGAATTGAAAATACTTGAACTTAGCAGTTTCAAAAGCTAGAAAAACTGGACAGAGTAGGTAATATGTTTTCAACTGAATTTAAAAAATGTGACTGTAGAAGAGACAAGATATGATTCATTTAATCTATATGAAGACATCTACATCTGATGTAGATGTCGGCTCCCTTTATAGTTGAGATCTAGGTGTTTTTAGGGTGGAGTTCACCTGGCCTGTGCTAGACATCTACATCTGATCACTTGAATGCACCCCAGAGCCAGATGCTGTTGAACCTCATCAAGTTGCGGAAAATGCAGAACTGTCCTTCTCTTGAGTGAAGACTCACACAATTTCTTGCTGTGCAGCATAAGATACAGCTATTTTAAATCTTAACAATCCTAGACTGCTTTTTCTCAGACTGTGGGCCAGGATCAAGAGGGATGTCAGGAGACAATTTTGGGTGCCAGGCTGGCAGCATGTTAGGCATCATCTCCTTTCCCTCCTCTGGGAAGAGAGGTAAGGGATCACTGTTACCACTTGCAATAATTTGTATTAGCCAGGGAAGGAGCTAATTTCCTTTGATTGCTGACAGTTCACATCTCTTGCAGGGCAAAAGAGTGAACTTTTCCTGCCTCTGAATAAGTGAGCTGCCAATGCTCAAGGGTCTACAAGCACTGAAAGGGAACTGTGTTTTCAAAGCACTTGAGAACCTCCCCCCCAGTTGTGTGAGGATATTCCTGATGGCATCAGACACCAAACTCTTCCAACTCCAGTGCCATAAGACTGCCCTCGAAATGCTGCCACCAGGGAAATAGAAGATCAGTGCTCCCCTGCCTAGTTTTGAGGTTCTGGGTTTTGCCAGTGCAAAAAGAGAATTGTGTACTAGTCATTCAGAACACCTATTTTGGACTGGAACTCTGAACTGTCCTCTGGAGAGACTCCTCTCACTCTCACTGCACAGATCTGTTGTCTCCTAAATAGGATGCATAAATTCCCCACCATATACATCGAGAAAGGCAGAGAAGATTTGCCCATGAGAAAAATCTCTAAGCAAACTACCCAAATAAGAAATTGGGAACAACTGACTTACATATAACAGTGTATATATATATTACATATATACTTTTTTCAGTTGATATATTTTTTTCTTTTCAGATGTTTAGGTAGTGATGATTCATCAATATGGGAAAGCAACACATCTTTAAAATAAACTTGAATGTGGTCATGCTATCATGATACATATTCTTTCAGTGCTGTTCAGTTCTCCTCCATTTCCCATTGTTGTTGATTTCCATTGCATAATTACTACATTGCAGCACTTCATAGAAGTGGAAAGCAAAATACTGCAGGCAGAGAATGAAGTTTTAGACTGCAGTATATACATCTAATCCTCTCAAAAGCTGGAAATCTGCAATTACATGCTGAAATGTTGCCTCACTTACCAACTGATATGGTCCAAACAGCAATTATTTTGGCAAAAGCCTTAGTTCTGGAGTTAAAGCGGCTGTGGTGGATGGGGTTCCGGATGGCAATGTAGCGATCCAGGGAGATGGCACAGAGGTGCATGATGGATGCCGTGGAGAAGAGCACGTCCAAGTAGATCCAAATGGCACAGAGCTTTCTAGGTAGAGGCCATTCATATCCTGCACAAGAGAAAGTTGGCATCAGCTAAAGATGTGGCATGTATCTCTTGTTGTGACACGTGCCTTACTGCATATATCCTTCTAGGAGGATAGCAGTAAGTACTAAATAGTAGTAAGTGATACATTTAGAAGCTGCCTGACACTGTTTTAAGAAAATATTTTCATTTGTTTGCAGCCTTCTAACTGTAGCTTTTGGGGTTAACTCTGTTTCTTTCCCAGACTACAGGCAGCATATGTTTTTTCTTTCTAATTCTATTTGCATAATGCTAGCACTTGGTGCTATGATTAAACATTTTTGGCAGCAAATCTATGAAAAGAGAAGCAATTTTGTCATTGTAAATCTGCAAGTTCTCAGTTTTGCTTTAGGACTTTTTATCCATGTAATTACTGCATTATCAACACCTGCTGATATTCAAAGCTGCCTTAATTCTGAAAGTAAAACTTTGGATTTAATGGAAGCTAAAGAAGAAAAATTATTTTGTTGCATACCAGTGATATTTATCTCACCTGTCTTTAGGCCTCTACCACATACCTAAATAAGGATATTCCCTGTGTCAATGAATATTGATAGGCTCCTCCAGGGAAGGCAATCCAAAGCAGATGCATTAGTGTTTACCGATATCCAACCAACAGCTTCTTTGCTGCAAATTAAACCCTTACTTTTTCCTTGTTTTTTCCACTACCTATGAAGATGAATTGATTACTTTCCTTTCTCAAATCTGTTGGGAGATGGCTATCACAGCTTGCCTAGTTTTGTGTTTATTTTTTTGTCTTCCAGTCTAAGAAAAGCCTAGTACTTTATCTTTTTCTTACATATCATGCTTTTAAAACTTTTTTCCTTTTTCTTTTTCGGCCCTGAAATGTGTTTAATTTATCTGCATCTTGTATATCATTCAGCGACTAAAACAGCACTCGGTACTCTTGCAAAGGCCTCCTGACTGCAAGGGAAATGCAAGACTTTTTCATGGCTCTTGAAGGGAATGTCTTTACTTATACAACCTGGAATATTAAGTGTCTTTTGTATGAAAATATCATGCTAGTGAAGCACATTTAGCTAATGATACATTTTGACAGCCAGATCTTGTTCAGCATTCTTGAAGGCCAGAAAAATTTCACCAGCAGAAGATGATTTGCTTCTTTACCTTTGCACTTATCCTCACTGAATGTTGTTTGTTGGTTTTAGACTTTCTCTTCAGGGATCCAGATTCTTGTTGATGATTCCCATCCTGTCCTTCTGAGTGCTTGTAACCTCTCCCAGCTTGGTGCTTTTGGAAAGCTGTGTAAGCTCTCACTCCACACACTGCACATGTTGTTCAGAGCAGTACTGAGCAGACCCAGGCTAAGCAGAGCCCTGCAGGACCCCCATTCAAAATCCCTTCTATTCCTGCAGGGAATCACTAATAGCTCTCCTTGGAGCAAGTTTTGCAGTTATCTTGTAGTGATTTAATTCAGAGCGTATTACCCAAGCTGCCCATGATAGCGTGGCGTGGGGCAATGCCAAAGTTCATACTGTAAGAATATGTAAGTATTTTGGGCATTTCCTGTCTCCTTTGGAAATACAGTACAAGATTTGCAACAGCAGAAATGGAAGGAGAGGTGGAGGAGGTAGGTCTGTGCCTAATTGTGTTTAGTCTCAGTGGGTACTGAGGAGACCTATTTCTTGGTGTTCTTGGGTTGCTGTAATACAAGCTGACCCTGACAAGCCATACAGCATTATGGATGTATTTTATCATGTTTTCTGGTCTTCTGTTGGGAAATCTGGTCCCTGGAGTGTGTTATGTGATGGCTGGCTTTCAGGGGCATGACTTCCCAGTAGCATCTCTCTGTCAGACCAGGCCAGTTTACACAGGGAAAACCATTAAAGTATTTTTACACTTGACAACATACATCTTCTCTTGCTTCAGTGACCTTTGGGAACACATTTGTCATATCCTTCTAGACTTCTTGTCTTTGCAATAAACCAGGATGGGGCAGGCATAAAACAGCATCTGCCAAATAAACTTCCTTAGAGACTACAGATTCAAGAAAGTATATGAGAGGAGAAAACTCTGGATGCAATAAGGTGCCCCCTTAGAAAGGATGTAGATAACATCCTCCAGGAAGTTTTCTGCTCTGTAGTCACATCCACCTTGGCAGGACTTACTAGGTGCTGCCTTTTCCAGCAGAGTCTGGGGCTGCTGGGTGGATGGAGAGCCCTGCACAGCCCAAAGGGTGCAGACTGGCATGGGCACATGGCTGGCATGGCTGGACACCCAAACCAGAATTGCTCACAGTAGCTATAAACCTACCTCGAGAAAATAATCTCTGAGCAAAGCAATCACCATAGCCCTTCAAGGGGCTGCAGAAGGGGTGGTGGAGGACTCTTGTTCCGTGGCCTCGGTGTCCTGGCAGAGCAGATGTGTGCAAAGGCCTCAAGTTTGAGCTCAAGACTGTCAGCATAGGTGATGTGGCTGAAGTTGAGCGGCTGTGGCCAAGAAAATGCTCCTATGGAAGGGGAGGTTTCCCTCCATGCCATCACTGATCATCCTGGAGGCTGATGGTGCACCACACCAAGATGGTTCTCCTAGTACCAGTGCGTGCCACCAGATGATTTTTCACCCAAGTTATGCTGCTTCCATTCCTGGTCTAGCAAGGGAGGAAGCAGGGAGAGAGGAGGCAAAGCCAGCGCAGCCCTCCCCTGTGCCTTCAGGCGCCCTGCGGCTCCTGTGTCCCGGCCGTCTCCACGGAGGGCGGCGCAGCCTGTGCCGGGACGAGGGCTGCGGCTTCCCGCCGTGCGGGGACGGCATCCAGCGCCCCACCCCCCAAATCCCTCCCGAGACACGGATTTCGGGCGTCTCTTCCCTCGGCAGCGGAGCCTGGCCAGCAGGAGTCCCTGTTGCTTGTCTCAGGGAATCACGCACGATTTCAGTCTCACCCATCGGACAATTCCTGTTTCACGCTGTTTCTCCCGCCAAAGATAATAGCACACTAATACGGTAAATCACGGTGTTGCACCGTGACTGATGCCAAATGCAGTTTGCAAATGCTACTGGGGGCGATCTGTGTAGAGATACTGAAAATGGAAAATAAACTTCCAACTTTCTGGATTAAATCTCCCTTAAGCACAGGCTCATGTTTGGACCTTAAGTCCCAAAGTAGTGAAGTAATAGAACAGTCTCACTCTCCTGACAATGTCTAGCTTCTCTTTGAACTGCAGCAATTCAGTAGCATTGGAAGGCTCATTTCTGAAGTTTAAGGATGGTCACAGCCTGACAAAATTGGTGCTGAACACAAAGGGTGCTGCTCGTTCTGGCGTGAGCTGTGCTGCAAATGATTTTGGTGAAAATGAGAAGAAAGATGTGCTATTAATCACCTGCAAGGGCATGAACTGTGAGTCATTATTAACTTAAATAACTTCTCTTAAGAAATGATCGTTTTGCATTTGTAAATGTTACTAAACAGGCAGACTTAATGCCCATCCATTTCTTAGTTCCAGCAATATTTATTCCAGCATTTGCTAGTAAGTAGATTGTCTAAGCAGGGTATTTGTGATAAGAAAATTATTTACATTTGTATTACTTCATTAAAAATAATTGAGGGGGCTGCCTACTTTGAATCTAAAAGTAGTCATTAGTGTTTCAGTGCATATTTGCAGAGCAAAGTAACTGGCAGGACCCTTCATTCTCATTGGGAACATGAAAATTATGAGCCAGGGAAAAAACCTGAAAGCAATAGAAAGAACAAAGCATCTTCCTACACACTTTGAGACAATTCATCTGACAACTGAGTAATAAACTGATGTTATGGACTGTGTTTAAAATGCCTGTAGCTGGAAATATAAACAAGGAAAAGATTCAAGTACTACACCTGTTCCACCCATTAACCAGTGACATATATTTCAATTTATATGGAGTGATAAAAATTTTCTGTAGTAAGAGAATGAAATCATGGCAACAAGATGTTATTGCATGCAATGTTTAAGGCTTATCAATACATGCAGTAGGTTACACAGCTGATACTCACCATACAGTATGGTTAACATGGACACAGGCATGACAAGGAAACCCAGCAGCATATCAGCTATTGCAAGTGACATTAGAAAATAGTTAGTGGCATTCTGTAGTTTTTTCTCCAGTGAAACAGCCATGATGACAAGAATATTTCCAGCAATGGTTAAAACAATCACTATCACTGTCAGCAAAGCCGGCCAGTTTTTCTGTGAAGAGCAGCACGGTGGGCTCATGTTACTTTCGCATGAAAGATTGGTTAGGTTGTCAGAGTTCACAGTCAAGTTGCAGAGATGTGATATATTAATTTCTCCAGCTCCATAAACATTTCTGTAGAATCTTCTCTCATGATTTATTTGTATGAAGGAGTTTGCAGTTGGGTTCACAGAGCTCTCTCCATCACAAAGAATATCCATTGCTAAGTCCAAAACCACAGAGATAAATTGTGAAAAACAGGAAATTATCACCCTTTGTCACCATTGGGCATTATGTTCCTCAGCTGTCCATGCCAGAAGTTGAGGGAGCACAATCTTTTGTCGACTGTATTTTTGCCATTAGTACGATGTAGAAAAACATACCAGAATTACTCCAAAAGCTTAAATGTTTTGTTTTCAGTTCCATAGGAAGTCCAGTGTTGGCATATATTGAAAATCCAGCTGGAAAGTAAAACTGGGCTGTAGGAGAGGCTTCAGAGAGCAAAAATGTTGGAGAAATAAAAGACATAAAACTTTTGCAACCACCAGGACTCCCCTCTGGAGAGTTACTGCTATTGGTAATTATTATCACACAATTTTAAACACAGCAGTATTAAAATATCTTGCCGTATTAAACAGCAAAGCTCTTGCTTCTCTATTAAGAAAGTTGATTAATGATTCCATCCAACGTCTTTCTCTTGAAATAATTAAATATACTTTTATTTATAGTGCATCTTCCATAATATGGCTGATAGTCTCTGTCTTCTGTTGTATTTCAGAATCATTTTCAGCCTCATATCAGAGACTACACACTCTGCTCCATGCTGATTTTTGTATCTAATTGTACCTTTTGGCCCAGCATGGCTTCAGAATGGAAATTAAACAACTAGATACTGTTATAAAAGAATACAATTTAAGGAAGACTTACATTGCACTTCAGAGCCCACTTTCAAACTGCAAATAGATGCACTTGGCACCCTGGTTTACAATATTCTTCGCTGTGTTTAGCCAGTTCCGTGTCTTTTTTCTTCAGCCTCCTCCACAATGGTGGTATTTCAAATAGTTTTTTTGACTTCTAAACTGCACACTTGAGTGAAGCCAGTTCCTGTGCTGCGAGGCTTGCTCTTTTCTTCTGAGAGATAGGCTGCTTGCTGGCTCTTTCCTTGTGCGTTTCCCCGCCCCAGGGCAAGCTATATTTAAAGTAATAATAATATCAGAGCCCTTCTTGAAGCGACACAAAAGAAAGGGCGCGCACACACTCACGAGAAAGCAGCCTGCGCGGAGGAATTACTGATTGCAACAGGAATGGAATTTCTCCCTTGCTGCCTTGTTCGGATTGTCAGACCTCCCACTCTCTGGATGTCAGAAACTGTAAGGTAGCGACAGCAAAGGAGGGCAGGGGAGGGCAGAGCAGAGAGGGTCTTTTTGGTAAGCCAGCAGCTTTTTCAGTGCTTATTTTAGAGGTTCTCTGCTTGGGGGCTTTTTCAAAACATGCTTTCAATTTGCAGCCAATGCCTCACAAACAGCTGCATGCAATTACAGGGATTTACAGGATGCAGGTTTGAGAGAGACAAAATCTAAGGCTTGCGATGGTAGATACCAGTGAAATATGTAAGGGAGAAGTTTTTTCCCTAAAGAGGGGAAATTCCACCAGCCTTAAAAGGCAAGCGTAATATTCAGTCCCCTTCAGTTTTAACTCCAGGTCGGTGCTGACGTGTGAATCAAATTGGCAACAGATATTTATAAAAAATTGAAGTCACTCGGATGTCATACTCATTTGTCAGGAGATGGATGTAACAGCTCAGTCCAGCAGCCTGTCCCAAGCAGGCATCCCGAATGAGGCAGTTCTGTAAAGCAACGTGTGTATAGAGCAAAGGGGAAACAAAACAGTCTGCCACTGCTTCTGCCTTATACCTCTGCTGCCAGGACACACATGAAGAAATAGCCACGTCTTCAATTTGCCACCTAAAAAACCCAGCTCCCAGACTTTCTGAGACTTACAGTTGTCAAAAGTTTGGCTGAGTGGGTCTGCTGCTCGCCTGGACATGCTGAAATATATTGCAGACTTCCCTCACGCTGAGGACAATGGCTTTAAATGGGAAGTTTACAGTGAGAGCTCAGAGAGGTGCCAGTGTCACTGGGCACCCTTGGGAGCTGCAGGCTGCTCCCATAGCTCAGCTCTGTGTGCAGCACTGTTAGCCCTGCTGCAGATCCCAGGGAGCTTCAAGCACGTGGAGAGTTACTACAACTCAGCTGACATGTGCTAATCTCTTCATTGTCCCAAAACCATACCAAAGTGAGTTTCAGAGCACACACACTGATGCCCATTCAGATCAGTGGGGCACAGTTACAGAAAGCCTTTTTTGGTAGTTTTTTGGACCCAGTTTTACTCACAGGTGAATCCAGCAAGACTGGCCAGAGGAGGCAGTAGCTCCCACTAATGCCCATGTGGGACTTGGAAATGTGTCACGGCAGTACTAAAGTTTCCCAGTCCCATAGGTGAGGCCAGAAGACTATCAGACAACACAAACTGGTAAAAAAAGGTGATAATGCTGAGTTTAGCAAGAAATGTGTTAGCCCTGGCAGTCTCACCCAGAAGCCAGAAGAGGAATTTTCCTCTCTCCTTTCATACAATAACCAAATAGTTCACCAAGTGTGTTTGGTGAACTTGTGTTCACCAAGTGAATTTGGCATCCATGCTCCAGAGGGTTTGATGGCCACTCCCATGAACATGATAATTCATGTCTGATACAGAGGGGGGGCTCCACTTCTGCTGAATGCAGATGTGGCAGCAGCTCTCTGGCCACAGAGAGCAGGCACAGACTTTCCCAGGCATTTTCCCAGGGAAAGCTGTGAGAAGATCAGAGAAAAGTATGAACAACAATTCTCATCTCCACTTGCACCTGCTGTTGTGCATGTGTAAAATGTGTCATGGAGATTTGTTTGCCAAAGGGTGATTTCTTAATTAAACACTAGATAGTGTTTAGATAGATTGACCAATTAGGTCAAAGCTGTATCAGACTCGTAAGAGTTAATAAGTTTCTTAATAAGTATAGTAAAATATAGTATAAGATGATATAATAAAGCAATCTACAATTGTGGAGTCAATACTAATTACTACCCAGCTGAAGGCCTGTGGTGACATGCAGCCACTGTGCAGAACAGGGCACAGCACCTCTTGGCTAGGGCTACATACAACCTTTGTGAGGAGCCCAGGCATCCTGTTGTTTTCTTAGAAGGCTGGCTCTGGGCTCTGACTGTATAGCATAGCAGTCATGGGTGTGTCATGGATGTCACTCCAAAGAGAGAAGTAGCAACAGGTTTATTGATATAAGCCAGTGATTTTGCCAAGCTTCATGGTAAATGTGAGAAGGGTTTAATAAGGTCTGATGACAAGGTGCACTTGATTATTTATGGCATAGAGGACTGGGTCAGACAAGACAGGCAGGGAGAGAGACTCTCCTGTTAAGTCATGAGGTTCAGAAAAGACCTCCTTGTGTTCTAAGTGCCTTCTCAGAAGGGAGTTTATGTGTGCCTAATTCCAAACTAAGACTTAGTCAATGGTTTATATCTCAAGGATTATATGTGCACAATCAGTCTTTTGTGTCACTTAGCTAAGATTTCAGAGTTTAGCATGCTATTATTCACTTACTGAGAATCTCTTGAGTCAAGGGATCTCTTAACTCTGAGGAGTAACCTTGAGAGCTACTACTCAAAGCAAAGACCCTGGCAAACAGTCCACTGCCCTGCAGGAGAGATCAATGAGCCCTGGCTGTTCACTATTTATGAAGTAAGATAATTGGCTTATAGTCATACTTGCATACCAACTACAGAAGATAATTTCCTCCAAACTTGGCCTGAGTTGGACCTTGACAAACAGTATGGTTGGGGGTGTGCAATGACTCATTTAAAACTGCAGCTCTATTCAGGACATCAAGAACATAAAAATAAAGTGCAAGACAGCTGAATGTTGCCTTGCCTAAGATCTTTGCAGCTACAGTTATAAGCTCTTCATTTAAGGACTGCACAGTTTACTTTGGTGTAGCTGTAGACACTTGAGTATCTACCACAGGGTCTGAGTACCTTCTGGAAACTTAGCTTTCTTGACAGAAAGCAATTTGGCATATGTGAAATTGAGGCACAGGCATATTAAATTTTTTTTAGGTTTGCAATGAAGCACTGATAAATCAGAAAACAGTTTTGTGCAGGTTGACATATCAGAAACCTGTGATCTTATGTCTTCTAGCAAGCATGTTGGATGTACAACTGATCATGAGTTTACTGTATTATTTATCTCAGGATTTTTATTTTATTTTGACCGCAAAAGTCACTCATCTCACCTCCCCCCAAGAACCTGAAAATTATTTTCCTTCCATATAGTATCACTGCAGGTATCAAGCAAAGGAAATGTCCAATCTTCGTTTGCAGAGCCCAATGAAAAGAGGGTACCAGGGCTCTCATCCATCTGCAAAACCAAGCCTGAGCTCTACCTTGAGAATTAAGTGTGGAACTCCTAGGTGATCAGTCATGTGTCCAAACCAGCCTTGACCACTGCTTTTCCTAAAGGTGGGTAGCTCTGGAAAACTGTACGCTCTTCCACACTCTTCCATTTTAAACAAACAAGCTTGCAAGTCTGTGGCAGCAGAGCCTCGCACGCTGCGACCTGCAATCCCCGGCAGCGCGTCTGCGCTAAAAGCAGGCAGCTGCGGTCTGTCCCAGCCTATGTAAATTAAGTGAAATCTTAGCTTAAAATGGCAATAATGTGGTCTGTGGTAGACAGAAAGCAGTCTCTAGAAACACAGCTGGCATGGGAACAGACTGCATATTGCTTTTTAATTTCTGGAAGGCACCAACGTAACAAATTCATCTCAGCCCCTCCCTGTTCCTTAGCTGTGCTTGGAAATTTTTTTGTAGGACATTATTCTGTTCTCTTCAGTAGGGTTTTTATGCTTGGCATGGCGCACATAAACACTTCCTAGAAATGCTGCTTTTCAACAATTTTCATCTGAAAGAGGAGTAGTTAAAAACCTAGTTTACATAATTCAAATTTGGTGTTCTCAGGATTGTTTCAGGTGTAAAAATCCCCGGTTTCTGAGTTTGCCATTGCTCTCTGGTGTTCTGAATAGATTTTGTAATCAGTAAATGTAGTAGTAACTGAAGATGTTAATCAATCACTCTGATATCTAAAAGTGAGGCAAGTGAAATGTGAATAATTTGTGGTGTTGTTGAGACTACTGCAGTTTGGTGTCTCTGTTAGCATTCATCAGGGGCTGTTGGATGTGAAACAGAGGCTAGCTATTACAAATCAGGACTAATAACTAAAAATTCTCCTCTCTTTTTGATGCAGCTGAGCTCATTCTGGACCTCTCAGCCATGATACTGCAGTGAGGTGAGAACAGCTCAACATGAGCCTCCTGAAAATCATGCTGGAACAGCATCCCTCAACCTTGCTGTTCACAGGTGATGATCCTGAGCAAGCTGGGTGTTGCAGCACCAGAGCCCTGTGTCCTGATGACAACAAGCCTGAGGTAAGTAACTGGTGTGGTGTTGTAGGGGTCTTTGCTGTGAAACAGGATGTCTGTATTAATTTGCTTTGGATTGCCTTTGAATGACAACTGAGTATTAGAAGTTGAGGATGAGGGGAAAGCTGGAATAACTCAGTCTAACTATAATTTCTAAGTAATAAGAATATATATATATATGTATGTATATTTATAACTGAAGCTCTCTAAAGTTTTCATGTCTGTCCCACACACTAATGCTAGTTTAAATCTCAGTTCAATCCCAGGTGAAGCTGATTTCATAGCTTGCTTTTAAAAACCTGATTGTCTCATTTTTCCACGAGTTTTGGAAACATGTGCCATATTCCTGAAGATTTGTAGGGTCTCATCCTTTCTAACTATGTTATTATTTCAGGATCTACAAGTTCTTGTGCATACTTACAGTGCCAAGGGGAAATTAAATGTGAGAGAGAACCCAGAGCACCTTAAAGACATCTTTTATCTGCCTAAACCCATGCACTGAGGTCAGATTGGTAACACTGTACCTTCAACCCTTTTAGGTTGTGTCATTCCAGTGGAACTCACTGGAATTACTGTGGCATAAAACTGATGGAATGATTAGTTGGCTGGAAATTAGAGTCAGAATTACTTATTTTTCTCATGTGTGATTTTACCTGTTTAAACATTTTTTTTCCCATATGAAATTTTTTTAGTGTGAGGAAAAGTTATGAAGGACTTTGATTTGGAATTATCCAAATATATTGCTTCAGTCTTCTTGTTCTAAATATGAGACTTTAATATTGTTGTATTAATAATATTTTCTTATGAGCCAGCTAACCAGCTGTGATGCAAATTGTCTTATTCCCAGATTCTCCTGGGCAATTTATATCCACCATGACAGTACACCCAGAGGCAGTTTCAAGTTGAACTGAGTTGAAATAAAATATTCTTGTTCAGCTAAAAAATAAACTGAAATATTTGGTTTGGGTCAAGTCGATGTAGTGAAGAAAATATTTTGGTTTTATTTTCCCAAAGGAAACCTGAATGCTTTGGGCAAAATTGATTTGATTTTTTCCTTGAATAGAAAGTTGATTTTGTGGAAACTTTATTTCCCACCAGAGGCTGAACTGTTGGAAAGTGTCCCTAAGCTTTTGTGCTGAAGTAATTAAAGGCCTCTGATGCTTTAAGGAAGAGCTCTGCAGCCTTATTTAAAGAAACCTGTCTAAAAATCTATGCTTTATTTTAATGAAACCTAAAGGGAAAAGTTTTTCTCCCTGTCTTGCTCTCTGCTGTAAATATTAACTATTTATATATCTGACAACGACCTTTTATACCACAAGAGGCATCTGCAGACATTCGATTTACTAAAACTTACTTTGCTTTGAGTATTTTCATTTTAGCTCTGCTAGCTGATAGGTTAGCTTGTTCTGAGACAATATTATGTTGTATTATGGTCAGCTGAGTTACAATTTGGCTGGTTTTTCTGTAGGTAAAATTTTACTGCATCCTGACACACATCACTGCAAATTCCATTATATAAAGCTCCATATTCCATGCATTAATACCTGAACCTCTTCCACTATCTTTTTCCTCAGTTTAAACTTCCAAGCAATAGTGAGCCCTTTCCACTTGATTTGCTTCTGCTTACTGCTTAAAGATGCACTTGCTGCCCACAATTAACACTGGTCATCATCCAAAGCCTGTCTCCCGTCAGCTGTAACCCAGTGAAATAGCATCTTTTTAATGGGCTGACCAAAACCAATACACCATATTGCAAAGGTGGCTTTGTGGGAACTTTCTACCAAGAGAGCATCATCTCTGGGGAACCTTACAGCTAAAAAGCATTTTATCAGGTGATAGACACTGTAGAAGATGGTGGGGGCACTTCATCCTTTCTTTCTTTCCTTCCCCTCTTCAAAAAAAACTTCCATCACTTTGATGATCAATACAAAGGAAATGGAAAACAAAAGGAAGACAAAAGCAATTTCACTTTTTTGTGTGTTCCAGTCAGTGATTTGGCCATATTTCTCTGGGCTATTTTTTTACTCTTATTTCTCTAGTAGCATGTAAACAGAAACTCAAGAGTAAAATGAATCCATAAGAACTTTCCTACATTTATGCTTGGACATTGATGGAATGAATTGTGAATCGAAAGATGTGGGTCATCTCTTCTGGATTTGCAGCATTATGTGGTGGCAGGGATTAACTCAAATATATTTGTACTTTCTAGAGGCTCACGGGTTCACCAGTGTATGGCAGACAGTACCACAGAGCTGTGAAATAGGTGAGCTCCAGGAGAGTGATGATTAAAATATTTTTGCTTTCCATACACTTGGCAAAATCAAACAGCTGCAGCCCTGAAGTTTTACATATATAAAAATATATATTCATAAATATTGTAGTTGCTATTTGTTACAACTCTATATTACATCTGACAGGTGACTGCTGTTATGTTTTTCCTCTGTTATTCCTGGGATAGCACATTTTTCCAAGTTATTAAGTTACAGTGTGTAATTTATAACCATCAAAGTGGAAAACATTATGCAGTGCATGAATTAGCATGAAAGTCTGTTATTGAATATGTGCTATATTTCTAGAAATATGCAATTATTTCTCAATGGCAAACTTAAGATTTTTGCTGTCAGGTTTTGTTTAGTTATATTTGACTAATTAGAAAAGCTTTAATGGATGGAAGCAAGAGTTCTGTAAAAGACATTCCCCAGTAGGTCTAATTTTGTGTGAAATAAGCAAAATTGTTTTCTTGATGCATAATAGTCCAGCATTAAATCAAGGTTGTTTGAGCAATCGACTGGCAAGGAGGTGCAAACAAGTAACACAGACACAGTGGCTGATGGAACCCTTAAATATCAGTCATGATATTGTGGCTATGGCTTGCCAGGAGTGTTGGTTGGCATTACCTGCTGGGATCCAGTTTGCCTCATTAAGATAGATGTGCACTTTAATTGTAGGTGCACAGAGGAACTGCTCCTTCTCTGGAAAGGTGATTGCTGCCACTGATGCTGTGGCAGTGAATTTAGGGCCAGTCTTTCAGTGGGCTGCTGAGCTGGATCCCACCCTCTACTCATTTCACGTAAGGTGATGATTCACATGTCCAGCTGTTGACTGTATCTTCATTCTTAAAACAATGCAAGCCATGACAGATCCACAAAATGCAGTATATGAATTATGTTACCTCCAGCTATGTAAATTGTCTTTTACATCTAGATACTCTGCTGTCTGAACTAGTTGACTAAACAATTGTGCTGATATTTTGCTCTAACTTCCAGTATTATAAATACTGTGTTTCTCACAGAATTGTTTTACTAAAATTTAAGGTGTTCTGCAGGAAATACTGTGTTTCTCACAGAATTGTTTTACTAAAATTTAAGGTGTTCTGTCTATTTATCTAGTTAATAGACACTGCTTTACTTGTGTTTTGGTTCCTAAATATCACTGGAATCCAAATGTTTTTCTTTAGAATAATTAAGGCTATCCAAAGTATTTACTTGAAGCACTGAATCACTTAAAGAAACAAGTGGAATACTACTAAAATATAAAATACTTTTCCAGTGAAGTTTGATATCTCTGTGATGTAATTTTCTTCTGACTAATTTTTGAGTCCACTGAGGATCCAAATATCAAGTGTACTCTCAATTTCCACCTGGGAAGCAAGTACTGTAAATTGGGCTACAAGTGAAGAACTGATTGCTTTATGTAATTTAATTTATACCATTCTAACATATGTCAGAACACCACTGTATTGTGGAATGCAATAAAAGGCTGACATGTTAAGAATCTTTTAAGAAAATCCACACTCACTGGGCATCTCCAGATCTTACACACCCATATTGCGCAAACATGGGCTACAGCTGAGTATTAGAGCCATGCAGGGCAGGCACAAGAATCCCTGAGGGCACCTTTGATCTGAATGTTAAATTAGCTTTACTGAAATACGTCTTTTAAATGAACTGAGCCTGATGTCTTTCTTGTACTGGAATATGCCATCTTAATGATACTTCCTTGAGAGCTGCTGATGAGAGAAAGGAATGAGGGAACAGTCATTACCATTAGGAGCATGAAGGTGCTGAGTGGTGAAAGTTATCCCCTCTCTTCCAGCCACAAGTTTTTATAGTGTCTATTAATACATTACAGGGCACTGCAGCTTTCTGTGGTGCATGCAGGGTCGCTGAGCTAATGCACACCAATAAATCCCAAATAGCTGCTGCTCTGCCCTGGTCATCTGTGAGAAAGTTCTAAGAGATGTGCTGGCACAACCCAGAGCAAAGAAGATATGTGTGTCTGGGCACAGACTAGAACAAATGTGGATCAGAATACTTCCCAAAATGTGCATATTCCTCATGAGGATGGCTGCTAGCACATCATGTAGCCCTGGCAGCTCTCCCTTGTGAGGTATCACCAAGGAAAGACTTCATCAAAGTTTCCAGTTCCATGGGTGCAAGGGCAGGGAGGATGAATGAGCATCCTTGGACTGGCCACAGGAAGGGTGGGAGGCAGCCTGCAAAGCCCAGACAGCAATTCCTGGGACATGCAAGCAGTGACTAACTGTGACAGAGCTTTCACATGGTGAGAGAGTCATGGGCAAAGAAGGAAGGCATTTCAAAATGCATATATGAAAGTAGGCATTAAGTTTGATAAAGTGAGGAGATACCAGGAGCAAGGACTGCTGCATAGTGGCAGGACCTGCAGAACGGAAAGTGAAGGGTGTATAGGAAGCTAGAGAAGCATTTGGTGTTTGATGGATGAAGGAAAGAAAGGGGAGGGAAGGAAGATCTATCATGATCTGATGTGCAGATTCATGAGTCAGGTATCAGGCATGCAGAATCAGATGAGTGTTTGAGAAAAACTCCCTTGTAAGCCCAGGAATGACCCTTTCCCACATCCATGGTTTGAAGTTTGTTACTTCAAGTGCAAAAACTTGCAGAAAACAAAACTCCAAAACAGTCTTCATGGTCCATGGTTTTCTTTAAAATTTTAATGTGTTTTTGCCTTTCATACATTGTCAAGTACTAATTTTAATGCCCATTTTTTCTTCAGTATTTCTTAGACTGTTTTGTTTCCATGTGTTTGTCAGGCATGCTGTAGAAGAAAAACTGCTCCAAGTAACTTTTACCCGTGTCCCTGTTTGTACTAAGAAAAGGAGAGCTTGCCAAAGGACCATAGTGTCCTTCAAACCGCTGGTAAATCAATGTAAATGGAAAATCTCCTGTTTTCACTCTAACATATTTCCAGCAGGAAAACAGCTTATCTTTGCCAGGTCCAGAATCTGGTCCTTAGTGATCTTCTTATTGCCATTTCCCAAGGCACTGTGCCAGTGTACTCTCCTGACTGAGGCTGGCTTTTAATACCTGGAACAATCAAAATCCCATGACAGTCTGAGAAAAAACAGTGAAGAACCTGCCTTTATAAAGGAAGACTTGGAATGGACATGTATGCTTTCAGTAGAAACTATGTGTGGGCAAGAAGTCATAACTAGTTGCACTGGTTATAATGAGGAGCAGATTGAGACCAGGGATTTGTGATCTTTGGGTTGAAGAGACCGGCTCCGCGTGCCACTGGAAGTCTCATCACGGACTGCTTGGCAGAGGTTGGAGCCTGTATGTTTATATGTGTCTGGTTTTATTTATAGGGCATTTTGGGATTGTACAGTCCAAGGGAGAAAAGGCAGTGGGAAAAATGCATCTCCTTTCCTGGTTGCCTCATAGAGTTATTATGATCACAACTCACTTCTTAGCAACATACTGTTTACTGAAGTCAGAAGTTGTGTGAAGGGCATTTTGTGAGTGAAAATGACAGAAGTACCTAGAGCATGTTGATTTTGAAGAGACACTTTTGCTGTAAGGAGGACACTTCTGCCATTTGTGCTTTATACCTTGTGCCCAAGAAGCCCACCATGAGGGGAACAGAAATCAAAATGTTCTGTGGTGTTGAAAAATTTCAAGGCAATGAGACATACCTGGCACCTGGTAGGTAGAATCAGTTCATCACAAGACAGCTGAATTGGTTCCTTGATGTTCTCTATGTACTGTTTAATTTAATGCATGGCATTAAAATGCAAGATTCAAGCCAAAAATTTGCCTCTGAAAATAAATCAGGCATCCACCCAAATGCTTGACAGGAGACGAGCCTTGTGTTTTGGCCCTGTATAATGGCTGAAACTCCTGGGCCTGCCAGCCTGGCAGAGTCTGAATCCTGAGTCAAGAGCTGCCCAGGGAATACCCCTTTCCTGTAAATATGTGCTTAAATACCAGGCTGCTGAAATGGTGCATCCGGCTTGACTTATCCTCTGCAGGTGATACGTGAGCAAAGAAAATGGCATGATACAAGACAAATAAAGGCAGACTCTGTAAGAGCAAGACCTTCTTTTTCCTCACAGCGAATTCACTGATTGTTCATTAACGTTCCCACTAATATGAAGTTAATGGAGAACCAAGCTCCCACAAAACGTAATCTGGAAAATGTGGGGCAGATGTTCCTGTGTCAAAATACATGAACTATTTCAGTGAATCTGAAAAGATGTGATCCAGATCCTATTTTATGGTCTGCACTCTTCAAAGTGCTTCCTGGCATGGGGGTAACATTACTTACTGGGACTTGTAGGTGGTTCTCCAAAATAAGTAAGTCAGTGCTACCCACCTCACTGTCCAGACTGGAAATTTCCTGAGCTCCAGAAAAACACAAACATGAAGCTGAAGAATGGTGAACCTCCTGCCTGCAGCTGTCTAGGACAGGACTCCTAATTTTCCCATCCTCCTGCTGCTCTTTTGATGTTTAGATATGTTGTTCCAAGTTCCCATAATGTCTGTGTGTTCTGGCAAGGGAGATCGATAAGCTCTGTACTGTCCAAACTGAATAACAAATTACCACCTGAAGTCTGCTTTCTGAATGTCCCCCCACCCAATTTCTGGGGTGAGCTGTTGATCCGGGTTCACATATGCTGTGTTGCCACTGACTTTTACAAAACAAGCAGCTCAGTGCTTGCACACTGTGTCTCTGTCTCACACATGCCCCCTGTTAAAGAACAGGAATGAACCATTAGAGTTACAATTTGAAAATTGGAAACACGCCAGTGTGTGTCATCAGCTGGAGAAAAATCCCATCATTACACGGCTACTGCAGCATCCTCCTTATTTGTGCCTCCAACTCAAATGCATTAAATTTAATTACACAGTAGTACAACTCCAAGACATATTTAATATATTTGGATAAGAAAAGCTTCAAAAAATCCCACTCCTTCATTAATAATTGAAGCAGCACTTGTGCTGGCAACAGAGGAAAGTGAAGTGATACCAGGCTGTGGGACACGGAGCAGAGGGTCAGCCATAGAACCATGGAATGGTTTAGGTTGGAAGGGGCCTTGAAGATCATGTACTGACAACCATGGGCAGAGACACCTTCCATTAAACCAGGTTGTTCAAAGCCTCATCCATCCTTGAACACCACCTGGGATGGGGCATCCATAATTTCCCTGGGTAACCTCTTCCAGTGCCACATCACACTCACAGGAAAGAATTTCTTCCTAATATCTAATCTAAAGCCACCCTCTTTCAGTTTCAAACCTTTTCCTTTTGTCCTATTGCTACATATCCTTGTAAAAAGTCCCTCTCCAGTCCTCCTGTAGCCCCCTTTAGGGGCTGGCAGGTGCTATAAGGTCTTGTTTCCAGGCTGAATAACCCCAACTCTGTCTTGGGAGTACAATTGGAAACTGTTTTAATAAATACATACAAATAGTGAATTTGTGATCATTTAATCCTGAACATGGAGTGAACAGAGGCAAAAACCCCATTAGGTCAGCTACTGTGTACCCCTGGCTGTATAGAACTGAGCCAAGAAATGTGCTTCTGTTGGATCAGCTCTCCACACTCCAAGCAATTCCTAAAATTTCTTCCTTTGTAATAAGGTTTTGTTTTTTCCCTTTGACAATGGGCAGTTTAAATTCACCTTGTGGTTTCATCCACTGTTGCTAATTTCATCCTTTCTCCCAAAGGAGGTAACTCCCCTTGGTATGCAGACCCTTCAAATATTGATAAGAAAATCACTGTCCCTTTTCTTTTGCAGATGTGTTTAAGCCCAGCTGCATTCATAGTTAGCCTTTCAAATCTTCCCTTCTGCAACCCCCGCATCCTTTTTGCTGCTCTGCTTTTACAATTTCTCATTGGGTATATGTCTTAGCATTTCAGCTTTGATGGTAACACAGCAGCCAGGACAGGTTTGCCAAACCCTTGCATACAGAATGGAACACAATTAATACTGTTATTCTTCCATTTTACAATTGGAGATAGACAATTTGCTTTTCCTTGGACTCTCTTCCCACCACCTTCTGAGCTGGAACAGATTGTTCCCTCCAGTGTAATTTCAGCCATATTCAGTCCTTTAAATTGTCTTTGGATATTTTCCCTTAAAAACAGGGGAGGAAAAAAAAGAGGAAGTGAATGAGAATCTTCCACAAGCATGGGCTTGACATAACTTGACATGGCACTGTTAAACTCAGTCCTTCAGGGGAGCTAGAGAACTCCAAACTCTAAGGGGAATCTCTATTCAAGGATTCCTCTCTTAGTTTATAGACTAGAAGGGGAACATTGTGCTATTACAGAAATAAGCCTCTGGAGGAGAAGCCCAGGAGTGTGCATGGAATGCAGTTGGATCTACAATATTTGGATAAAGTTGTGCAAACCACCTCATCTTCATGGATCCTGCCTGATCTCCGGGATAACAGATATTCTGAAAAATACTCACTGCAGCTAGCATAAGGAAGCCTTATACACCAGCTGGTTTTGCTTTTAGCTCCGTGGTGCTGAATGGTCACAGGAATATCCCAGGAGGTAACAGCCAGAGAAGCATCAAGAAACCTACTGGGGTCTGCAAACAAGCCACTAGGAACAGTCTAGAGTGCAAAAATAATGATTGTTCTGTTTTGTTCTGTTTCTGAGCAGTTTTTACACATTTCCTAAGCTGCTCTATTACTCATAGGATTTAGCCATGTTTCTGGTTTTTTTTTTTTTTTTTTTTTTTTTTTTTCTTTAAATGTGCAGTCCAGACTTTCCTGCTGGAAACAGTGTCCAGCAAACAAGTATTTAAGGGTTAAGCAAACTTGACCCTTCCCATTTTAATTCTTTGGCACTGCCACATCCATAAGCATCCAGGACAAAAAGTGAATATAATTTCCCAAAGCACAGTGGTAGGGTTTCCCAAACTCATTTGAGGTCGGAAGTTCCTTGATTATTTGATAGCCTGCATTCATTAGTCACAGTGGCGTCGTCATGCTCTGTTCCAGCTGCATGTGCTTGGGCAGGGGGCAGGGTTTTGGACACTGCAAGCAATCTTATTTTGCACAGGGTCCAGCTGGAGGTTCCATGGTATATGGACAGGCATTTGCATAAGTGTTAACTGCGTGACTGCTTGAGCACAGGAGCAAGGACAGTTCCTTCATGTGAGGCAATTCAAGCTGCTGAAGCAGCAACTATCCCCCTTCCTTCTCTGGGCAGGAAAATATTTATAGGTGCTTACCTTGTCCTACACATAAAAATAAATGAGCAAAACAAAGTAGGACTGCCACCAAGTGTAATTCTGACAGCTTGTTTATGTCCCAGAATCTCAAGAAATGTTGAATTGTTCTTGACTCCCAGAAAAATAAAAAAGAAAAACCTGTGCTTGGGCAGATTATGCCCATGGGGTGCGTGGCCTGTGGAATGTTATCTATATTTGTTACACCTGCTGATTTCAGCCCTATCAGTATGTTTTATGGGTTACTGAATGTGTTTTCATTGCAGAAGTCTGTACATTTGTCTACCCTAGCTTTGACTCCTTTGTTCACTCACCGTGCTGCTTTTCTGAGTTCATGTACTCCTTGCCACAGAAGTGCCTTGAGAAATTGCTTTCAAATCTGATCTGAAATTGCAAGGAGTCTGCTTCTCAGGTTTATTTGAAAAATATTGTACTGGATCTGCTGCTGTATTTTACACCCACACTGGAATAGCTTAATAGTTTAAGCTTTGTCCTAAATAAAATTTTAAGAATCCTCTTTTGGTTTGAAAAGCAAGTCTCTTTTCTCACTTAAGATGAATAAATCTTCTGTGTGCAGCAGCAACTTGTCTAGCTACAGAGCTCTCATAATAAAACAGAATGCTTATTTAAAGGGAAGGTTATCACTTTATATGGTCTGCTAAAGGATTTAGAATTCCCAGTCTCTTTGCTCTAGCTAGTCTGGTCTGAAGGATGTCAGAAGAGCACACAGAAGCCAGGCTAGGAAAAGGCAATGCCTTCAGCTGTGACCTGCTTTGGCTAGAGCATTTTTGGAAAGAGAGAAACCACCTCATCCTCTCCTCACAGTGTTATTGGCCAAGCAGTGGCCCATCCTGGAAGCCACATAGGGATAGCAGTGCTGCTGTTGAAGAAACGTGAAGGACAAGAGGCATTGAAAAATAGCAGTAATAAAACATTAAACACAACCTGAGAGAGGACAGGTTGAGTGGGTGCAATCTGAGGAGGACTTGCTGTGAGTGGAGAGGTGCTGACTAGTTTATCATTACTGACGATTTGATGCAAATGTACAGTGAGACTTTTTTTTTCCTTAAGTAAAATCCAGCATAGAGTAGTTTGGAATGAAAGTTCTATATAGAACTTTAAATTTCATCTGCATCAATGGATGCAGAACATACCAGGTCTCAAACAAACCCCAACAAGTGTAGGGGTTTAACTCAACAGGAAAGATTCAATTTATTGGATTATTAGTAAAGGTATCTAAGAAGGGACAACAGAAACATGAAGTATTTGTAGAACTCTCTGCAGAATAAATGAAAATAGCAAAGTCTAAACAAGGAAAAGGGTAGACTAAAAACAGGTTGAAGTAAAGAGGCAATTTTCTTTCATCATCTTACCTCCTTCCCTTTCCAGAGAAATCTACCTCAGGGAACTTTGTGAATGAGGGTTTTAGAAAACAGGCAGATGACAGCAAGTGTTCTGCATTGAATTAGATTCTAGAGAGGTTTTTTTCTAATTTCTAGCATCTAACTCTAATATGATAGTCTAGACGATGACAACAAAACATTAAATACTGATATATTTTCTACTTGTACAGTCACAGGGAATTTTGTTAAGAGCAATATTGGTCTGAGAAAGCACAGAGAATACCATTTTCTGACATTTGTTTTTCCATCAAAATCAGATGAAAGCCTGAATTCAAAATAAAGGTACTGATTATGGTATTAAGGGAGGATTTGTAGAAACTACGGTGCGGTCAGTGTAATGCCATACTGGTTTGGTAATGTACATGCTGTAGTTTGGAAAACTCCATATCCTTATTTTCAGATTAAATTCTTCACAGTCAATAGCATTTCCAGCTAAAACATCGTTCCCTGGTTTAGAAGATTAAACTCCCCTTCATGTCATGGCAACAGCTCTGGTTGGAATCCTAACTTTGCTGTTGGCAAAAGATTTGTGATGTTGCACGTTCATATTAAGCTAAATTAGCAGCAGGAGTCCTGCACTGAAGTCACAGTACATATCATCATCGCAGAGTGGGAAATTGTTTGATTGAAGCAATTTCCTGTCTAGCCACAGTGGGCAGCTCATAAGCTGTTCAGGCCTTTTGTAAGTGGGAAATGTGCAAAGGAATTTAGAAGAAAGAATACACTCCTGCCCATGCTCACATGGCCAGTGGTGCGTGCAGCCCTGATCTGAATGGCGAAGGAGATGTATACGACTCATTACATTAATCACTGCAGGTTAAGAGGCTGGCATCAACAGAGAGAGGACAGAGAGAGGTGCAGTGCTACAGACTTCACTGTATCTTGGAAAATTTGCTGCCTGACTGTGGCTTGTTGGACTTCAGCAGAGCTAACCTGCACCATACAAGATCATAGATTAACCGCTGAATGATCATCAGTTACATAATTAGTCACTGGCATAAGATATGTGCTAGAACTGTTTGGAAAAGAAATGGTCTCTAAAAATACTGGCAAAAAAAGGAATATATAGTTGATTAACAAAAAGAAAGGTTTTGTTTTTTTTTTTTTTCTCAGAATCTGAAAGCATTTGAAAGAAAACAAAGCTTTGTGCAAAAACGTTTTGTTTAATAAATCCCCTAATTTTCCCTTTGCTACAAAGTATGAATGGAAAACATTAGTTGAGTCCCAGGGCTTGGGAGTGGATGATCTTATCGGACTTCCCTAGGAACAGAAACACAAGCCCCTTCCCTTACAGGGGCTTTGCTTAGGAAAGGCAATTAGAAGTTCACACCTGAAGACTTCAGATGCAACAGTGCACCCATATTTTTACCCCCAGGGGTTTGCTTTTGTGCACGTGTCTTAAAACAGCCCTTACCTCTTCTTCCCACCTCTGAAGCCATTTCATTTGTGCACATTCACATCTAGATTGCTCTTTGTTTTAGAGGGAAGGCTTTATAACTGTAATTTACGGGGACTCAGGACCTCACAATATGTATTAAAAACTTTTTTTTGACCTTTTGAATATTATACCAAGAGCTGCTAAGCAATTAAGACAATAAATCTGTGTAAACTGAACCTATAATTTCTCTTAGGAATATAAATGTGAGAAAATTAAATGTCAACATCTACCTTGGTGTTTACAAGTGCAGCCATAGAATGTGAATTCGTTGTCTTACTTGAGTTCCAGTTTTGTCTTATATTTCCATTAGAGGAATTTTATGTTATTGTGGGCTTGGGTTTTTTATGTTTTTTAATAAGTTCAGATATATAGTCTCTTTGTCCCCCTGAATGTCCCCCTTGTGAGGGACTTTCTGACACTGTTCACTGCTGATCGTGTAGAAGCAGGTGCAAAAACACCTTGCATGTTTTTAAAAGAAGCAGACTTGCAGCTCTGGCAGCAGGTAGGCAGGGTGACATTATTTCACCCCTTTGCATTCTGTTTCTTTTTACAGTATTTCTTGTCTTATTGGACTTAGAAACTTCTGGAGGAAAGAGCTGTGTCCTATTCTCACTTCACACCATCTCTGGGGCTATCAGGGACCATGTGCTCAGTCCTAGACTCAGATGAGGCTTTTACATGATACATAAACACAAACACACTGCCCACTCCTGTCTGTGCACTGGGAAGGAAAAGGGAGTGAAAGCGGGAGCGTTCTTTACGTTATGGCACCATCCAGAAGCTCCTAATATTTGGAAATGGGACTATAATAGATCTGTGCTTCCCAATGACTCAAGAATTCACTGCTTCAAAAAGAGATAAAGAAAAATCCTTCCCTTGGCAGGGAATCTTTCCCTTCTTGTTGGTAGAGTGCATGTCTTGCATCTCAAGATTTCGGTTAGAAAGTTGTCCTTGAGAGTTTTTTATTTGCTTCAGTCCCGGTTTTGTAATAAATCCTCAACTACCTAGTCCTGCCAGAATACAGGAGGAGCCTACTTTTATTTTAGTGTAGGCTAGTCTGGTTGTTCTTCACCGTTTTACTGAATTTACTTTACTTAATACAGCAAAGGCAACTGACAACACTTCTGCAGACATCACTCTGGTGTCATCTACCAGCCTGAGCTCAGGTGGATCAATCACCACAGATGCATGATGATGTTGACAAGAATATTTCATCACCAAAATGTGAATATTTTCTCCTTTAATTGACTTTTTTTTCCTTGACAGTTAAGGATATAGCCTGATGTTCAATTTGATGTCAGTCTAATTAATATTTTCATCATTTAATAATGCATCCAGAAGGAGAGGGTTTGATTTTAACATTCCATTTTCTTGATTTTTTTATATTGGTAAGATAATAAAAATGCAGTGGATGCCACTGTCTCAGACTGACATCCTCAGAGAGAAATAACCTTGCTTCTGGTGCTAGCTGAAATGTAAGAATAGCATCTGTGAAGTCGAGCCAATAACCCCCTTTTCTGAGTTTCAGAAAAGTTGATTCACCCAAATCCAATTAAAAGAATAACTCTGTGAATTAATTAAATTGCCCTTCCACTAAAGTTGAGGCTTAAATAATTTGCTGCACTTGATAGAAAAGCAAAATAACTTTTATTGAATAAAGGGTGACCTGAAACAGAGTTTCTGCCTTTGAGGTAAGCTGGGAATTGAGTGCTTAGCTCAGAATAAATGATAAACTTGTCTATTTCCATGTAGTTCCTTGATGGGTTCATCTATACTTGCAAGTACTTGCATGATCACCTTGGTCATCACCTGCAGGGATTAATTGCTTCTGTAAGTGTATGGTGATAATCACCTTACACACTTCCAAGAGGAGACAGAGTATTTCCAGCATTCTGTTGGCTACATGTCAAGTTCCCCAAGTCCAGCTGTGCAATTTGTCCCACTCCCAACCAGAACCGGGAGATAAAATTGTGTGGAAAATCTCATAGATCAGGATAAAGACAGAGAAATAGCTTACTGATTATTGTGATGTGTAAAACAAACACAGCTTGGGGAAAATAAATATAATTTTTTGCCAGAGAGAAATGGAATAGACTGATAAGAAACAATGTTTTTTAATGGAAAACTAGAAAATATTTTATAAGCAGACTTTTTTAACCTCTGTCAAGAGGTGATAATAAATATGGGCACTCTTCTGCAACAATATGTTGTTCCCTATGCAAAGAACTATCCTATAATTAGCTGCACTCAACATAATTTAGAGCTTCAAGTGTTGGTGAAAACAAAAATAATTCTTACATACTTTATGCTGATTCACACTTTGCATAATGCTGAGCAATTGTAATGCCCCTTAAAGTTAAGAGCACATTTACTGTGCAGCATATAATCTTTCCATAGGTTTTGCTACATTAACTTTTAGAAGTTGTTTACACACCAGCTGGGCTGTTATGAATACACTTTAAATCATACACAGAGTCAGAACAAAGATCATAACCAAGGTACACTGGTGTTTTATTGGTGAAAGCAAAGGGTGTACAGGAGGTTGAGTTGACATGGCTTGGGGTTTTTATATATTTTATATTTTTATAGAGGTAACACTTCCTTGTCGAATACATTTTACAAAATAACCTGTGTAGGTATGTAGAATATGACTGAGAAAAGTATCTGAGAGCGGACAGTTTTGGTAAAGCTGGGAAATTGCAGGGAAAACAAAAGATACAGTTCTTTGTCTAATCACTACATTTTGCTTAAAGAAAACAGGTAACTGAAGTCTACCAAACAGGCTGGACTAGAATTTAATCAATGAGTAAGTCAAGTCTCTTCAAACACTGAGTTTGATCAAGTTTTGAAAACTTAACATTTCCTACTTGCATACCAAATTAGTGCCCTACTTCTTATTACATCCTGCGTATAGTACATTTGCACATACTGCATAAATATATATATGAAAAATATTTCTCAGTGCTAAACTTTGGAACTGGGGGACTTTCTACTCTTTGTAAAGGATTTCTTCTTTTGCCTATGGAACTGAAGTAGTCTTCTGTCCTAAGAGACCATAAAATAATAAGACCCCAATCTTGCATTCTATGAGATACCTAAGTTAGGATTTCATGCATACAAAAGGAAACTACCAGAGGTGCAGTATGCAGACACTGATCAATACCAGGACACTTAGGAAGACACTATGAAATCTCTATTTCTGTGATTGAAGTTTTTACTTTAGAGCTCAGCTGAAAGATTTCTGTACCTGCTTCTATACAGTTGAGCAGTTGATCAATTCTGACTCATAAAGAAATGAATTCACTCATTGAATGGTCAGATCACAGGTCCAGGTGACATTCAGAGCTGTGCTAGAGGCAGCTTGGAAGAGCTGGCAGGTAATTGCAGCCATTTCTCTGACTGTCACTAGGCCCAAGAGCACCTGCTTGCCTGGTGCTGCTCCACTCCCAAAAAATGCTGCAGTAGTGTTGAGGTTTGTGGTGGCTGTTCCTCTCTGACCTGCTCAGCCTTAGGCCCCAGTCTTGTGTCCTGGTGGCTGAAACCAGATCATATTTATTGTGCAGAAGATAATCCCCTTGGTAGTGGTCCAAGGCAGGTTGATGAAAAAATACTTGAGACTTATAAACTTGAAAATAAATGTAAATAAAAAACTGACCCTCCAACCATGTAGTCCCATTAGTTCTTGCATTCTCCAGACAACGCAACTGGAGCATAGAAGCTGTGGGATCACAGCTTATTAATTCATTGCAACATGTGTCAAGAGCATCTCATGGGATTTTCGGGTGTTTGCTCTTTTTTCTCCCTTCTAGCAAAGATTCCTGAATATGTTCCTGAATATATCACTGCTGCCAGGTGATAGCTGAAACCTTGTATCTAGGACAACAAAAGTTCTTGGAGTGCTGTTGTCCTCTCCTGGGAGGAATTACTGTTCTTTATAGCAGAGCAAGCAGAAGAACATTGCATTTTCACTGTAACATTTTCAGTTTGAGAAAGTTTGCTATAATGTTATAAGAAAGGAAAACTTCTCAACTTTCAGAATAATTTTGTCAGTTGTTTTCTGTCACAGCTAAAGAAATAGCATTCATTTTCATTTCTTTTTCTCCAAGAAAAAAGACAAATAGAAATTCAGATCTAATTCTTCAGAGGGGTTTAACCAATTAATGATTTTTGCTTTAATACTGTAGTAATTTACTGTGATAAAGTCCTCTCTGCTTCTGAAAGGAGAGATGTGGCCATCACCACGCATTTTGCTGACACTGGCTAACAGAACATATGCCTGTGTTTTGGCAGATGCCATCCTTTGGGAAGTCCAGGGGGAAAGCATAGATGTGACCCCAAACTGTACTTTTGCCTTTAGCCTGGCAGCACAAACATGCCTCTATCACCCACCCAGCTGTGTGTTGTGCCTGACACCTGCACTGCCCAGCACTGGAGATGCTGCATCCGTGGGGACCATAAATATCCAGAGCTCATTGCTCAGTGGGTTTGAGCTGCAGGTCTCCAACGTGTGCTTGTCTGGTGTTGTGGGTGTCTGGCATAGATGCAGGTTTCATAGGGAAAAGGATGGCAGGAGCTGTGTGCGGCCCCATTGCCAGAATATTCCCTGCTTTGTGGTGTGGCCACAAGCAGGTGGCTGTGTTAGCCACCCATCCCAAGTGCAATGGGGTTGAATTTCTGCCCTGCTCTCCTGAAGATGGATTCTTTGTTAATCCTTGCTCTTCCATAGCTTAGAGCTTTTACAGAGCAACCACCGAATGCACAACAAATCTAGCTCACACACAGATCTGAGCATCTTCTGATGCAGCAGAGGAGCTGCAATTTCTGTGCACGTAGGGAAGCCAAATATCCCTCTGAAATACAGAGGTGAATTCCTTGGGGAGATGTGTCATGCTGCAAAAGGCTGAAGGCAAATTGAATTTGAGAAGAGAGACAGTCAGAGGGTAAAAACTCCATGAATATGTAAGACAGGGGGATCCCTGCAGAAGGCATTACTGCAGATTCAGCTGTAACTAAGCTGTCCAGAGCTGCTATTTCTCTGTCACCTTTGGAAAGAGACAATCTTTAATGAATATGAAAGTCAAACTTCAGGCATAAAATAATATCTCAAGTTGCTCACTTTACTTAAAAGAAAACTACTGTATCTTGTACCTTACAGATATTTATGATCAGAATTGAATGAGCTGATTTAATTTGGGAAGGTTTTAGAGTAGATTGTCTTGAAAATTTAGAAGATCCCATCATTCTTACGTGTATCTCTTTGGTTTATTCCCCTTCTTAGTGGTAAGGGAGAGGGAAGATTAAAAGAAAAGATTCAGAACTTGTTTTACTTTCTTCCTTCCTATTTTAAAATTGCGCTTGTGATAGACTGAGAGAGAGCAAGAAAACAGAGAACAAGCTCTTTAGAAGGAGGAAAATTTGAGAAGTTGCCCCATTTACTCCATTGCTTCCTATTCACTCTTTCCCCTACTTTTTCCCAGCAGAAAGAAGGAGAGAGAAAGTGAAGAAAAACAAGTGAGGAAGGTGATGGCAAAGAATCCACGCATTATAGGTTTTGCTTTATGTAAGGCAAAATATATTGGTTCTTAAATTTTTGGTCAACAGCTCCTATGGAAAGGATACTTTTAAAACCAGCTCAATATGTTGCACATCATTATTTGTGTATATAGCACCCTACATGTCTGCAAGAACATTAAATCTGGAGGGTTTGCCTCAGTGCAGACAGATGTGGCAAGAAATCTAGCTTTAAGTTAGAGTAGTGGAAATGGATGTTATTGTTGTTGACACAGGATAAGCCTCTCTTTGAATTAAGAAGATAGTCAGAATGCTGTAATGATGCAAAAAAATATTTGGGAATATACAGTCAAACTGAGTTTAACCCAGGGAAATTCAAATTGCATTTCCAAGGTAACACTCAAAAAGCCTGTCTGAGGAACAGAGTAAAACTGCACAGGTGAAAAAAAGCACAAAGGTTTTCCAGCAGGAAATACAAAGCAAATTGGTAGCCATAACATAAAGGCTGGGGATAAAAAGGACAAGCCTAGCACAGAAGAGAAGAAAGCACCGAGTATGGCAGATCATTGTCTTTGATGGCACCAACTGTAAAATGTGAGAAGCAACTGGCTTTTGTATCTTTAAAGGCAGCATTAGATAAAGGAAGACCAAACAATAATTCAAGGAAAAGTGGGTTCCCCTGGTTGCTGGCAACATGTCATACCAGCAATGCAGTAAACCCTTCAGTACTTTTCCAGTTAAAACCAGTAAGTGTACAATTCAGATGCCAGCTCCTGAATTTCTATATGGTGAACTACACTAGTACAAAACACATTTGTGATATGATTTTTTTCTTAAGGGTTTAGCAACTACATTGCTAATGAGCTGCTTTCATTTTGTAAATGTTTTACTTTTATCTGTCCTTTAATTTCTTAGGAACTTCCAAGTGGGACAACTGTAATTTTTCATATTAAGGATATCAGGTCTGAACATAATACTTGTAGGTTATTAATGTTATATCCGATTATCATTCAAATGCTCTACTTTCCTTCTTAAGGGATTCTGCAGCAAAGTGAGATACTGTGATCTGCTTCATCAGAAACTGTTAAGACATCAGAGTTAAAGCTAATTGGAATTTATGAGATTGCAGGGAATATAATTTGTGTGTGAACACTATAGGTGATAAGGGGTTTAAGTTGATGACTATAGATCTCAGCTGAGCTTGAGTACCACAGTTTTACAGGATAAATCATTAGGAGTACATTACACATTGTTTTTTCATTTAATCTTCTTTTCAGTCAGAAGGCAAAGGCATGAAAATACTGTTCATGTGACACAATTTTGTTAACATCTAGGCTAGGATTAAAGCAGCAATCAACACCTCCTGATTAAAAATAATTTCTTTTCAGTATCACTGAAACAGCACCTCCCTATTCAAATGTCCATCCTGTTTTCCTCTTAACACCTGGTTCATATCACATCATGAGTATGTATCTGCTTGCTGAACATTCACTGGGGGCTCTGTCAGAGGAATACAAACCTGCTCCAGTGATTTTAGAGTGAGTGCTCTTCACAGCTCTTTGAACCTTCCCACCAAATCCAAGGCAGCTGTTCCATTGTAAAAGTCAACTTAACATATGGTTTATAGAGATAATATAGTTATATTATATACAGTATAAAATAAAGCAAAAGGTGCTTGAGTTCTATGAAGACAGCAAATTTCTATAAGCAGAAATGAGGAGAAAAATATGATTATATACAATATGTACTATACTGTCATGAACCATTACCAGCAAAAGAAGAGGAACCATGAAAGGGAGGACTTTACTAGGACAGCTGTCTACTTGGCAGCTAGTATCAACAGATATTTGATGAATTAAATCTGTCTAGGAGCTTCTGGTGATAACAGCAACCTTTTTGAATTGGCTGTGGGGGCAACTTGGTGGGATACTCTGAAAGTTTGGTGTGTAGAATTTATGCTGGGCACAAACTAAAGAAAATATTAATCGTATAAGGGTCTTGAAGAAGTCCTTTTAGCCACCTCCCTTCTGTGGGGAAGATGCTCTTGGCACTGCTTTGGAAGTGCCATATATTCCCAGTATCCATGTTTTACCATATCACTACCTTTGCAAGGTGTTTTTCTCTTATATTTGATTATTTATCTTCTGTGGCAAAGAACCTTCCATTCCATGCCTGGTGCAAAATGAAACCATTGATTGCAGTCCTTTATGAAAACTGTTTGTTTTGGAAGATGTGGAAAACATTTGACCTCTTTTTCCTTTAAGTCTCTCTCTTCAAGATAGAAGCAACAAAATTCTTGGAAATAATTTCTTATCAGTCTGTTTTCTAAAGCTCTAGTTTCTAAAGCTCTAATTTCTTCTGTGATCTTCATGATATTTTTACAGATTTGTACTCCAGACAGGTTCTCATCGGTACTGTGTGGAACAGAAAAATTTCATCCTTTGCCACTTATTAAGCCTCTGTTTGTACATCACACAGTTGGATTGAAGTTTCTTGCAGCAGCATGTTTTTGATTCATAGTCCGTTTCTAACCTACTATAACCTCCCAATTTTTTTTTTTTTTATTTTTTTTTGTATTGTCCTTCCTTTGATAACAGAGACAGTAACAGAGTGGTAAACAGACCAACAAGTGGTCTCTTTACAAGCTGATCCCTGGTTCTACCTGGCTGTATATCCTGGTGCAATCTTCAGTTAGGGTCTTAAAAGGCAAAGATGTAACAAAGTCCTTTGACAGGGAATGGAGATTCGTGCCACAGGAAACAGTAAGAGCTGCAAAGTAGCAAATAGAGGGAAATAATTGTGGAGTAATTTTAATGCTGTTACCAGCATTTCGATCATCTGTAAATTACCTGAGGAATCAAAGTTATAAGTTCAACAGTAGTAAGTACTGGTAGCGTTCTTGGCTTGTTTCTGGCACTATTTTGGGATAGGTGTGGAGAAGAAGGGATATTACACACAGAGTCCATGCTAATACCCCATGGAGCTCTATATATTTGTCCCTGATGTACTTGCGTGAAACTCAAATTGACTCCAGAAAATTACAACAGCAACTCAGTTTAACCCGGTTTCCTGCCATGACAAAGAACTGAACAGTCATAACCAAAGGAAGAAAATTATGAGTTATTTTGAGATGAGAATAAGGCACTGTGGCTTTTTTAATGAGAAAGGCACCTTCTAGTGAAGGAAACAGATTTCAGTGACAGAGCTGTGGAACAGTTGTTTCTTCTGCAGAGAGTTTCAGGCTGCATTTCTATTTAATTGGCATCAACCCCACTTTCAGAGTTACCCTTTCCTCTGAGCTTTAATTTGCACTTAAAACGTCACTCCACTGACAGAACATTGTCCTACAATTACTATTTTCTCACCTACAACTTTTAGTTTTAAAAGGAAACTCTGCCCTCACCTAAGCTGTTCCTCTTCTGGTCCCTCACCCTTTTATCTCTGCTTCACTGTCATGGCTATGGTAGAAGGGATAAACCCAGACAGCAAGTAATCAAACAGTTGGTAGTGAAGGTAAAGATAGTACAAATCTAATGGAGAAACTTTCTGGGAACAAAACAATTGCACAAAACTAAGCAGTGATAACTACTTCTTTCTAATATCACCTGACTTCTCTGTTGTCCAGGGAGCAGTGGGTACTCGGGGTGCATGAAGTGCCAAGGGGTACATGAGTACCAAGCCACAGGCTGTGTGCGCATTCAGCTTTCTGGTCCAGCTGTCACACGTTCTTTGTTCTGACCACTTCTACAATTTTTCCAGTTTTTCCTTTGAGGCTGGGAGTGCTTACCTCAGCAGCTGCTTTTCCTCTGCCAACTTTTATATTCCTTTTTTTCCTCTTCTTTTGTCTTGGTTAAAGAATGGTGTAAGTCACACTGTTGCAAGCACTCTTTCTTTTGAGTGTGAGGCTAAGTATAGTTTTTTCTATTGTTGGATGCTAACTGGACTTCTCACACCTGCCTCAAGCTCTTGACCTTCACCATCACTCTCCTGACTTTTTGTTGTCCTTCATCCTACCTATTAATTGTTCAGCTGAGCAGAAATTCCTAAGTTATAATGGGATAAGTTTGGGGTACAACTAGCTAGAAACCTTTAGATGAAACAACAAATTATGTTCAAATTCATCTCAGTGAACATGCACTGGGAACAACAACATGCATTGCAAGTTCTAGGAGGTATTATTTTGCCAAATCACAGCTGCACAGGAAAACATTAGACAGAACTTGGCCTTAGCTTGAAGTCACAGATCTGCTAGCTGCCCCTCTGTAAACCTGAGTAAGTTCAAAATTTAGTTACTGTCAGGCTTTGGGAATGTATTTCACATTTGCTTGTTCTGCAGTGAGGAAAAAAAAAAAAAAAAAAAAAGCATGCAACTACAAATAGAGAATCTCTCACTCCTTATGTAGAGAGCTTTGAAATACAAGTTCTAATCACTTCCCTCCATGCATGTACTCAAGTTCTCCTGGGGGATCCTGCTCTGTCAAGGAGGATGATTTTGTCCCTGTCAGAGTTCTCACAAAGTTAAGCCCAGCTGTAAGAAGAATTTTAGTACCAGAGCTGTTGTGCTGCATAAAAGGCATGATGGAAAATCTGTTGCCATGGGTCTGCCATCAAGGTAAGTCTCTCATAAAGCATGACTACACGGAGTACCTGTTCTTGCCACTTTTGCTGGAGTCCTGTGGCATCTGCAGAGAGGTAGGCAGAAAAGCCTCCCCACACCAGCCTGACCATGCTCCTTGCACCTGGCACACAGCACTGGCCTCTGTCCCGAGCAGTCAGAGATGGAGCTTTTACATCAATGGAGTTTTAGAACACCTTTGGAGGAACTAAAATTTGAAGTCCAAGTTTAGGTTCTTTCATTTATTTATTTCAAAGAAATATATACATTTGTCTTTATATACAAGAAGTGTGTTAACATGTATGAAAGGAAAAGTAAGCAGTGGGAGTGGAGAAAACTAAAACTATCCTATTTTGTGGTTTTGATCTTATTTTCTACAACAAAAGCCACTTCTTTATCCTCTCCTTGCTTTAGCTGTGTGTCCATTACAGTGTTAACAGTAACAATACTGTAGTGTTATGGCAAATGTAAAGCTCAATACCTGTCAACAAGGATTGCAACTTGTTGCACAAAACCAGATGATTTTTTGCACGGCTTTTTGAAATTAATGCTCATTTTCTCAAACCCTGTGCTAGCAAAATAAACACACATTAAGAGCCATTTTCATTTAGTTTGCTTTTATGCTCACATGTTTCACATTCCATTAATATCAGTACATTGCATGGAATCTGTCAACACAAAAGTTCCTCGTTATGCAATGAAAAGCTAACATGGATACATTACAGAGAGAAATAAATAAATGGGATTTCTTTAAAAAGTTGTTGACACTACAGACAATGTTTTTGCTTGAGAAAATATCTTAGTGAAACATTTACTGATGTCAAAAATGAAGAACAGAGTAGAGCCGACAGATTTATGGAATGGATATGTAAGAACTAGAAAGCTCACTGAAATAATCCCCTCAAAACTGGAAGAGCTAGTCTGGGTATAGCTTAAGCTGGACATAATAAACTGGTTCATAACCCATATGGTTTAATAAACTGAAACAACAAGATTTTAAGGTTGAATATTACCTATTTTCTAATGTAAAATTCCTGAAATATGTATAAATTTCTTACTGAATTGTTCAGTACACAAGTTTTTTTACACATATATATTTTTATGATATAGCTTTTTGTCAGGTTTCAACCTTTCAGAAATCTCTATGTCTTCCTTAAAAAGTAATTGTATTTTTTTAAGGAAGTGACTAGATTAAAGTGACATACTGTTGTTCCTCAATTAAAAGAGGAATTTATATGGATTTTATGTCTTTAAATGTTTCACTTCCACTTTCACCTGCTTTGTCATCTCATGCTTTTAAAAGAAATGGCATTCTTGACCAACAAACCTGATGTTTTTCTATTATATTTTACTTTTCTATGAGTTCATAAACTTCATCACATATGGAGTATTCTAATTTTGGAAGGGTTGTAAAAAGTATTCAGTTTTTGAGAGAAATAAAAGCCACCAAAAATATGTCTGCTTCATCCCAAAATGTACTATTCTTAAATAACTTAAAGGTTTCAAGGCTGAAATCCCCATCATTCTGTAGGAACTCCTTTTAACAGAAAACCATTTAAATATTTTGTCAATCACAAGACATGGGAAGATCTGCAGTGCAGGCTACACTACCTCATTGCTTCAGTGACCAAATTTAGGATCTCCAGCAGTTTTGAAACCTTGGAATTCCAGGAAAAGAAGTCAAAATCATTGCTATACAGTCCAAATTGTATCTGTTGATTTATCCTTTGAATGCATTACTGTGTTGTATAGATGAAGGCAATTGGCAAGAAGCCATTTGTTATCCTTCTCCATTTATCTGTGGGCAGAAAGGTGTATCCCAAAGTCATCATTAGCAGTAGAGTCATAATGTTGTCACAGATGATTTATGACCAAATTGAAGATAGTTGACTGCAGTACACACTTCACATTTTCAAGCATTTCTTTCAGTTCTATTGGTGTCCCGAACATCATGGAATATTCACATGTTGATCATACAGTTTCAAACAGTTTATAATAAGCATTTTTGTATATCCATGTTTGCAACATCTGTGGCCATAGAAAAAGGTTTGCCATTTTCTACATTGGCTTTAAAATCTTTCTCAATTGAATGGCAAGTTAGTATTTTGTGAAGGATGCCTGAAACTGTTGTTGTCTTATAAAGGTAAAACATTTTATGGAATACTTGGATTAATATTATTAATTCCATTGTCAAATTAGAGTGACTTGCTTAAAAAAATGCATGCAATATATGGTAGAGATCTGTGGTGGCTGTTTTCTTTTCTTTGGTTAAGTGTTTCAGAAATTTTCTTTTGTCTCATGTTAGGAATTTCTTATGATCATGTACATGCCTACAAGCAATTAAGAAAACGTGTTTCTGTTAAGTACATTACGTCTTATGACAGCTATTGCTTTCTCTACTAAACCATGCGAAGTCACTTCTATACTAATTCCAGGAATGCTCATTCCTCTGGTTCAACTTAAGGACTATATCTTGATTAATTGATAAAATGTGTTATCACGATCTCTACTGTGTCATCAGCCACAGGACAAAGCAGTGTCATCAACTACTTCTAAATCAATGTGCAATCAATGTGCAGATTCCTGCTTTTGTGATACAGACAGTAGTTAACTCTGCTTTTGGTGAACATTGTGCATAAAGACCTCTTCAGATAAGAAAAGTTGCATGCATTATATAAACTCACGCTTTGCTTTTTGCATGGCTATGGCAGGTGGAATAATTTTTGTAAACAATTTATAAGGAAGTGCTTCATCCTTTGGTTTTAAGTGTCCTCTGTAGATTTAAACTGATGTTTGAGATCTTGCCCACAGGCCCTCCCCTCAGACACCTGTGTGGTTTGGAGGAATGAGAGCCATCTTCAGGAACAGACAGTTCTACTCCAGTTGTACAAAGTCCCCGTGGAGTTATAACTCCCTCGGCTCTTCCTAACTTTTTGATGGGTTTTTTGACTTGACAGCAAAATTGTGAGGCAATTTTCAAATTTTTCTTGTCCATGTCATCTTCCACCCCAGTTGTCTCTAAAATGCTTTGTCTGGATGTTGAATGTGAAGCGAGCCCATCACTTCTCCTGGCTCCAGCTTCCTCATCAACCAAGGACAGGCTGACACTCAGTGTACTGAGCTTGATGGGGCTGGAGTCCTTCTGTACTCATAAGCTGAAGAAATTGGACAGAAATACTGAGTTTCTGGTAAGACATCTGCCAAAGACTTTTCACTTCTGCTAGTAAAAGGGCTTATTCCCAGGTTCAAAGCTCTTCTGTGCACACACTGTGTGCTAAACTTCTGCAGTAAAATATCTGAAATCCATGTAGGGTAGCTGTTGCTCTTCATTAGTCTTTTCAGGAGTTTCTCACTTGTGTGCAATCTGCCTGACCTGTAAGTGAAGATATGTTTTACATATAAATGCTATACAATGGTCTAAAGGTTCTCTAAAGATTCAAACATGAAGCCTTGTCTGTGATTTCTTAATTTCAAGTGTGTATTTCAGAGCCCTATTAGAACAACAGATATTTCCTTTTGGAGGTCCTGTGGTTGTGTCCACAGAATGAATCAGGTGGGAAGGGACCACAGTGGGTAACCTGGTCCAGCCTCCCTGCTCATCCTAAAGGACATTACCCAGGATTGCATACAAATGGTTCTTGAATATCTCCAGTGAGGGGGATTCCACAATCTTTTTTTTTCAATTAAAAGCTACATTTTATGATGCTGAATTCTATGCTGAAACCACTACTTATCTAAGAGCTATATGACCCTCTGTTGTTCTGGTCAGGTTTCATGATTGATTCAGCTTCCTTTCACTGATACAAGAAAGGAAAGGGTTAAAAAACTCTTAAAATAAGGGCTCACTAGCTATCTTAAAATTGCCTGTAATAATCTTCTATCTGCCTTTACTTTTCTAACAGTGGTAGCAGGTTGCAGTCTTACTCAGTTGTAGTTGAATTCTGATTTTTGAATGCTCTGAAGCTAAATTATGCAGCTCAGATTAATTGTTCATTAGAACTTAGCAATGTCTGAGCCCCTGCAACATCACTGTCAAAATGCCTGGTACTTGGGAGAAAATATTTCAGGAGCTAAATTAAAAGCTTTAAACTTGAATTAAAGCTTTAATTTGTGTATATGCTGATTAACTGAAAACTTTACTGCCTGCCAAGTTTTGACTATTATAGGCAGTGAACCTGGTGAAGATGCTTTAAAAAGACATAGCAACAAAGGCATGAGGCAGAAATGTGAATTTAAAAAAAATTAAAGAAATATTTTTGTCAGGCAAAAATTTCCATCAGCAAAATCTCAAAGAGGAAGTAATCTCACAATAAAAGTTCTGTTAATTCATCACTTAAGATATCTGCAACATTTTAAAATATGTTAGTAGTGAGAAAAATGTAATAATAATAAAATTTTTATGGTGCTAGGGGCATTGATTAAATAACACAATAGTTCTTCTGACTGTAAGGAAGTTTATAGACAAAACTAAATTTAAAAAAAGCACTCTGTGACACATCAAAAACTGGAAGTTAGGGGAAAATGTTCAGAAGTTATAAAAGAAAATTCACCAAATGCATAATGGTTCACCAGTATTTCTTGTATATTGTAGTGGGGGGAAAAAGACCTGATCAGCACTGCATTACAAGGCCACAGTAAATGAAGGAATAATCACATCATGGCTGCGTGTGCTATCACTATTCTTTCCCCTCTGCAAGGAATATCATTACACTACGTGGGATGAATTGGATCACAACAAGGTAAAAAATAGCACAGAGGAATAAAAGTAGACTTTATCATGATGGATGTGGAGAATTAATTAGAGAACCAAGATTATTCAGTTGGTTATAAATTTAACTTTTTTTTTTTTTTTTTAAGAAAAAACTTGAAAGAAATCTTTGTAACCTTAGCCTTTACCTCCACAGGAGCAGGTTGTCATGTGGGATTTAGCCTTGCTGGCACGGTGGTGCGGTGCTCCAGCTGCTGTGCCAGCTGTTGGCCAGAGGAGACTGTAAGGAGAGGTGTGACCAGAGCAACCAGACCTGAGGCAGGCTTCCATGGTTTGGTGTCTCCCAAAACCCATTGGTGCTCCTTGGCAGTGCAATAAACCGATAAATCCTCTCCCCTCCCTCTTTTTAAACTTGTTTTGGCACTTTGCTGGAAATAATTTTTCTTGAGGTTTTCAAGCTTTAATGGGGATCTTGTGGTTTTTAACAGTTTATAACTCAAACAAAGTTAAATGGAATTTGATGGGAGAAAGTATTTTTCTTAGCCTGAGGGTTTTCTCTCTGCTGAATTTTCTCTGCAAACTGCAGAGATAAATTAAGAGCAGCTTTAAAAAGCAAAAAGAGTCTAACTAGAATGCAATGTGTCATCCTGTCTTATGGGGGCTACAGACCCTCTTGCAAAGGGTTTTTAGTCATTTTAAGGGCCCTCTGTGGTCTGTTGGCATTACTTCAGGTATGTAATATGAAAGTGGGATCAGCACTTACCAGTGACAGGAAAGCATCTGACCATCTCATACAAGGCATACTACTCTTGACTGAAACATCTGTTTTATCATAATTCTCTATATTAAATAATTTTCCTTTATCCACTGTTTCTCTCAGCTGTTTAACAATTCATCTTGCATAGTATTGCTTTCATATAATTATAATATATCTGACAGTGCTTAATTGAAGGTTTAATAATTTCTCATTTTGTTTGCTTAGAGTACATTAATGACACTAGATTTCCAATAATGAAGAGGCTTGTCTTAGGGAGCTTTCATTTACTTTTGAATGTCCTTTTCTGAACAAGTGTGTATGAAAGGATTTTTGGTATTAAGAGAGTGCTATAGTATCTTCCACCTCATAGAATTCCGTAGATATATTTAGTAGCTTTTTTGTGAGATACTGCAGTTTGTGAAATCAGTGCCATTATGCCCATTCCATGTGGTTATTTAGTCTGGTTGGTCCTTTATTTTAGTGTAAAAGTGATTAACATAATGATCTGTAAGCTGAGCCTCCCTCCTAGAGAACTTCCAGGCACTGCTCAGGAATCTCTATTAAATTATATGCTAATTATCTACTTCCAGTTTTAAGGTCCTCAGTGATGTACAGTGTTAGCAGGATCTCTTTCACCTCTTGTTAGCAATAGGCTAACTGGGAATATGCCTGAGTCTTCCTCAGCTACATGAGCAGACAGTATTCCTTGGAGATGTGAGCTGCTTGCTCACATAGTGGCTCAGGAAAACTGCATTCAGTGCTAATGTGAAGATCAGTATCTATTTTCTTGTGGTTTGCAGTGTTACAAAGTGTATCTCTTTTATCTAGCTAATAATTTGAACACTCTACTCTTCTGACCTCCTAAACCCAGTGAAATTTGATGTCTCGTCTTTTGATCAATTTTAAAAAGTTCTAAGTACATTGATCTACTTTTGACAAAAATGAAAGCCTCTTGACACTATTTTACTACCTCTCTGTTATTTATGGTGTTGCTTTCAGAATCATTATGGTCCTTTACTGTGGGCAAACATTCAAAAAAATTACTTTGTTTCATGGTACAATATAGGAAGACCATGAACTTCTGTTGCTAATTTCTGCCCTCTAGTTTCAAAAATAATATATGTGACAAAAGTGAGATTTTGCACAATACAGAAGACTGAATGTTTTTGGTGATACTGTTCATAACAGGATTGAAATTGTCAGGCACCATCTGCTGTGATATTGACTGACCATGATTCAGACAAATATCACTTAGAGATTTAGCACCATTTAGAAAATTTTGTAGAAGTTTTGCTTTCTTTTTTTCTGCTTTCCTTTCCCAGTGGTCACCTTTTGTACTAAATTCTAAATGGATTTATATTTAAGTTTTTGTTTGTATAAAAAAGGAAGGCAATGGAATACTGATCTTTCAGTTTCATGATAATAACATCATGGTATTCAGTATAAAATTTCATTGCACACAGCAACATACACTTCTTCCTCTGTTGTCTTTGGTACTTCCCTCCTTCAAATAATCACTGATGAAAAGTATATGAGAATGAAATGAAATCTGACATGTGTAGGTTGAAGCGAAGTAATTAATTAATCTATATGAAGTGAAAACTTAATTTTCTCAGAGGGATTCAACAATAGTAAATAAATTTTAATAGTTCCTTGGGCTAATACACCCAGAGCTGAGTGGTAAACCTGTTTTCACAGGTTCTTATTTTAGGGACTAGTTGTCTTAATGAGTTTCAGTTCTTCAGCTTTTAGGAATCTTGCTTATGAACCAGAAACACATGGGCTTGGGTTTAACAGAGAGACTGAGGCTCCACTACTGCACAGTGGTGATACAAAGCATCCTTAGAAAAGACATGACAGTGTAAATTGAAGTGCAGTGTGTGACTCACGCCCCAGCTGTAGGAGCTTTCCAGGGAAGGAAAAATAAGAATCACATTAAGGATTGGATCTTCCCTCTACTCTCCTGCCATCATTTATTTTCTCCTATTATTGGGCATTCACCCTTTGCAAGGGTTGAAAGGAAAAGTCCTTACATGGACAAAAGCTTTTGTCTCTTTCAAGCTCACAAAGTCAGATAAGATGTCCTCCCCTGAGCAGCAACCCTATTCTGTCTAGAGAAGGAGACTGCCTCTTCCTTCCTGGGGCTAGAATAGGATCAGGCTCAGAGACCTGCAGGTGGGCTCTTGGTTTTCCTCACCCATCCAGACCAGTCTCACATAGTCTATGCACTGAGGGACAGAACGTGGGTCATCCTTGTCTCCACTGCCTTCCTCTGCCAGGTCTGCTGAACTTACCTCCCTATGGTAATATTTAGCACAAGGAGACCACCAGCATCAGTCACCTACCTTTCCATGCCTCTCCCAGCTCCTCTGCTGTCCAGAAAAAGGGAGAGCTGTATTACATCTCCACTTTAATGAGGAATATTGTGTAGATACCTGTAATGTGGGTTATGTTTGTTATGTACATGAGAGTCCTTGTAGATAACTTCAAAGCTGAAGCTAATAACTAATGTATGTCTAATGGTCACCCTGTGAGTTGTTGTTTTTTAAAAATCAAGGAGCAAAAATAAGCAGAAGCCAAATTCATATCACACAATTTTAAGCTACGTTTATTCCTGCCAGCAACATTTATATCTGTTGAGATGTGACCAGGCAGCTAAGTCCAATTTGAATGAAACTGGAATCCATAAAAATTAAAAATATTATTTATATTCCCTATCACAGTGGTATGGCTGCCTCTAAAGACAAATACATATGCTAATAATTTAAAGCAGGGCTTAGGTATATGATTGAGGTCTCTGTTTGAGCAAGAGTGCAGACAGTTACATAATTTGTCCACCAAATCAAGTTATGCACTTGTGGTTTTTGCAAATGTATGTGCTGCTAGCATTTCAATATGGCATCCTTAAAACATCCTTAAAGCAGAAAAATTTCTACTAGTGCCCCCCATCAGCTTCCCCTGTGCATACGGGAAAATTTAACCAGACAGTTTCACATCATACAGCTTGTCTCGGAACATCGGTTCTTGCCTTTTAGAAACAACCATTTTGTGACTGCTCTGACAGCCACAGCTGTATTGACAATACCAAACATAGCTGCCTACTCCCAAATCTAAGCCCAAGAGACCTATTACTCCTTTTTTTTCCCAGGGCTGCAGAACTGGAAACTCTGACAGGGCAAGACTGGAGAGAAGTTGATGGTGTTATGTTGTTATGCTCATTTTGTTGGGATTTTGTGTCTTGCTTTGGGCCCCAACAACCATCCCTTGCTGGGTGTACAGGGAGACATGATTCTAGGCAGAAAGAGTTCAGAAGCTTTTTTCTTGGATTAACATTCTGGAGTATGTGGTAATTATGAAGGGCCTGTAGTGGGTGAGTGAGGATGAGGGGACAGGACCTCACAGACCTGGAGGAGGAGCCAGGAACGTGGTCCTGTGACATGCATGCATGCATCATTCATGCCTACCCCCACAAATACAATGTGACAACACTGCAAAACAGTTTTTCCCTCCAGAAATATTAATACTTAAACCAATTTCTGCTGATGATTTAGTACTATTCAAGGATGAAGGGAAGTGAGGTGAAGCTAGGAGAAATTGGATCACCTTTTCATTAGTTTTGATGAAATAATTTGAAGAAAGAGAAGCTGAAGGCTCTCAGTGAATGCAACTCAGTGTATTTTTCCTTATTATGAGCTCTTCCAAGCAAACTCATTTAAAGCATGGGGAAATATCATTCTGTCTGGACTAGCCTGGGGTGCAGGAAGTGCTTAGGTTATGCATCAGATCAGCAGGAATTAAAATGAGCTCTTATCAATGAAAGGAGATTTGTGTGACTGAAAGTCTATGACTACCTTTCTGATGGCAATGTGAGTGAGCTTCTGCATGTCATGGGCTGTGAAGTCTCTGGTTCACTGTGACAGTACACTGGGACTAGCCACTGAAAAAGAGGAAAGCCTGGGACATGTCCTGGCAGACAGGGCTATAGTGCTGTTGGAACCAGAATACATGACTGAGTGGAGTTGGGTGTACTTAGACTCCTCTCATCCAGACAGAAGAACTTGGAAATAAAAGCCTGTTTTACCAACTTCCTTAATTTTTGCAAGCCCTTAACTCTGCATTGTTGGTGTGACAGTGATTCTGAACAAATGGGCACAAATGCTGAATTGCAATTATCTATTTGCCAAACTACATCAAAACCCACAAGTAGTATAATGAGCTCCAGCATGTGCAAATATGTCACTACAGACAGGGAAGGAAGCCAAAGTGTCCAGGAAGAAAAGCTGCTCCCTATTGCTGGAACAGCTAGTTTCTGTGTGTATCTAACAGTGATGAAATCAGGTATTTGACATCAGCTCCAGAGATGTACAAGGTTCTTGTGTGTCATGTTCTGTAGTATTGATGCAAATCTCCACTCCAGATAGATGTGGAGATCCAGGAGGACAGGTCTTTCCAGTAAATGACCAGCATTGCTGTGTGTAATGAAATGAGTCACTGGCCTAGAGGTTCTAACTTTTTTTGCTGTGTTCCCAGGCTAGAATGAGGATGGGAAGGGGAGGGCTGAAGGACAGCATTTTCCCACTCCCCCTACCAGCAATGATCCTCCTGCTTATGATCACAACAGCCCACCCCACTTTTTGGTACTTTAGTCTGAAGGTCCTTTCTCTCCCCACTCGTGTGCCTTTGAATGGTTGCTGTTTAATTTCTGCTTTCTCCCATCTCTCATGTTTGCCTCAGTTTCCTCTCCTCTGCTGCTGCCTGTTTTGAAACTACAGTATTTGGCTGCTTTTTACCAGAACTGCTAGACATTTCAGAAAAATTCTCTCCACCCCTCAACTCACATTTCTTCTATTTTCCCCTCAAATCCCACCTTGGGAACCAGTTCTGTAATGTCTGCACTGCATCAAATGGTCACACTCATCAGAAGAGTTACAGCCACCAGTAGGGATTGTAACCAGGCTGTACTCTGTATTCTTATGATGCTTTACTTTTTCCACTGCTGTCATTTGTAGTTTTCTGATGCATGTTAGAAAATAAAGTAAGAGAGGTCAAAATTATAAGCCTTTTGGTATTCATAGTAATTTCTACAGACCTCCTTTTTGGCAACAGTCATGACTTAAAAGGTTACTGTGACCCTGCATTTGAGTTTGTGATGCTTTTATGATTTCATAACTTAATAGGAAATGTAAGATTCATTTTCTAAATATCTTTATCACAGATTGCTGTAAATTATTATTATTATTATTATTATTATTATTATTATTATTATTATTATTATTATTAAAGCAAGTATACTTACTCCTAATAAGGCAAAATACTTATGAAGTTATTCAAAGGTTGTGCCAGAAAAGTAAGTATGTGTATATGTATATATCTACCAATAGTAACAGTAATTAATAGTAACAGCTAGTGTATATTTTAATATCACAGGCTACTATGAAACTGTAGCTTGTAAGCAGCAATCATAGTCATTATTTATTAGCTATATGCATACCTACTACCAGTACAACACTCACTAAACTGTTCCCAGGAGCAGAACCATAAAATCAACAACAGACAAAGTCACACTTCAAAAATTATGCACATCACAATGTTTGGAGTCAGTCTGGTTTCCCCAGTGAAGGTCCAACTTACTCAGAAAATCTCATAGAATAGTTCACGCAGGGGGAATACTCAGAGAAAAAGGGCTCCATTTTGGGTAAAAGCAAGTCAGAATTGTATCACAGGGATGGATATAAAGGACTGTAGGATTCCAACACCTGGAGCAGCCAATAGATGATGCTATTCTCCATTTTTCACTGGGACGGCCATTAGACAATGACACTTTCTCACAGATCAGTTTTTGGTTTTGCAGATTGTACAGAATATGTTGTGAAATATATTTAACATGGGATCCGAATTACACAGTGCAGTGGAAGTGATGTACATCACCAGTAGGCCCTGGAAGGGTAGGACATGCTGGCAGAGCACTGCAGGTGGAGGGACTAGCTATCATTATCTCAGTCATGGACTTTGCTCAGTTTTCCAACCCACATCCCTTTCTGCAGAAAGATATAATGCTTTTCTTCCTCACAGGATGGGGAAATTTTAAGATAAGTACTGAGCAGCAGTGCGTTATTTTTCTTGGCTCCGAGTTGCTGAAAAAACACAGCAATGAGGTTTGTGCAACTATTAAGATTACATCTTTTCTGTAAAGAGCTTTTTCCTGAGGTTTCTCACCCTCTGTGCTACCTCTCAAATCATAACTCATTGCTCGTGAACTAGAACAATGAGATGTACATTTATACAGACTAGGAGTTGCAGGAAGCCACGTTCCCATGGCTACCCAGCAATAAAGTCTTATTCAGAAAGGTGAAAACCTTTTGCCTACAACATGCCAATTTTCTGAGGCCACTTTAGGTTCTGCAGAAGAATTCTGTAGGGGAGATATCAGAGTGTGTGTGGCAGGATGTGCTGCTTGTGTGAGGAGAAGGGAGTTGGAGAGCCTGAATTAAATAATACCCAGAAATACATATGTGTCCTGGGGATGACGCAGGATACTGGTGCAAGGTGTCAGGTGAAATAGGATTTAAATATAGCCAGTAGCATTGATCTGAGCAGGAGTTTCTGGCAGTATTTCTTTGCCCTCTGGTCCTTAGTTTTAATTGCTTCATTCACACTGCTCTCACAGAATTATCCACAAAACTGGCTACGGGATTTCCAAGAGGATTAACAAGATAACTCCTTAGAACACAATGCAGTTGTATCCAACTCATGGTGTCCTGGAAGAGTAGAGAAGGACATCAAAGATATCATGCAATCCATCCATCTATTTTGGGGAGGAATCAGATCTTAAATTTTTTCGGTAGCTGTTTGGTGGAGACATCACAAACAGAGAAGCGTATCATCATCTACAGCAATCCTTTGCATAACCAAAAATTCCTGCAACAAACCAAATTCTTTCCTCCTAAATCATATTTTCTAAGTTTCTTATCCCTCTTGTAGGCTCTAATAATTTTACATTTTTTCAGTGTGCAAGGATCACAACTGGACCCACTATTCCAGCTGTGGCTTACTCCGTTACAAATAGAGCAGAATAATTACTTCCCATGTCTTATGTGTAACTCCCCTGTTAATAGAGATATAGAGCTGTCTTTTCTACCCTGCAGGTTCACATAGTTGACTCTTATTTTCTTACTTCTCCATTATGCTCTGTAGTACTTCTCCCTGCTACACCATTTCCTATTTTGGACTCATTCATTTAGTCTCATTAGTGGACCACTTTGCTTTTCTCTTTGTTGAATTCTACCCTTCAGATTTCATGCTTTGGGGTTTTGTTTTTTTTCAGTTTATCCAGATTAATTTTAGTTTTGAGCCTGTCCTGTGGAGTGCTTACACACTTTTGTCCTTCATGTTATCTGCAAATTTATATGTACTTTCAGTTCATTAGCAGTCCACAAAAAAGACTTAATCAGTGGGGTCACAGCAGGTTTCTGCAGGGCTCCATCTCTTTCAGTGTGACAAAAAGACACTAACTACTCTTTTAACTCTGCTTAAAATGTGTGTGTTTACAGCTTGCTATTGTAGCAACCTTTTCTTTACTACCCCACAAGTAATTTTCTTTTCCATTGTCTTTATAGGATTGCTCTGTCTGATATTCAGGTCTAAGGGATAGGGGACTGAATTAACAGTGAAACTCAACAGAAGTTTTTGCTAAACCAGCAGACCTGCAGCAAGAAGAAAGCAGTTGTAAATTCTGGCTAAGTAAAGTAGTCACAGAACTGGGCAAAGAAAAGTTCCTCACTGAAATCACAGCAGTTCTCAGAACTGTCGTCCCTGTGGACCTGAAAGCATTAACCCAGTGTTGTGAGGTTTGGATGGGCAGCATGTGATCAGTGCTTGAAGTAGCTTCAATTCCATTATAAATTAGTGTGAAAAGAGATGCTGGCTACCTACAGGACACCTAAGTCACAGAAGCTTTAAAATGGAAATGACCTCAGGAGGTCATATAGCCCTGCCTTCCACTCAAAAAAGGACAGACACCAATTCAGAATTAGCACTTCTGGCTTCATCCAGACAAATCCCAAAAACATTCAACAGTGGGGTTTGTACAACTGCTTCAGGGGTCTGTTCCAGCTCTGTAATACCTTCCGAGTAATAAAATACTTCCTGATGTCCAGTCTTGTTTGCTTGGTTCTCTGGTGTTCCTGTCACCACTTCAGACAGAGAGCACAAGGAAAATGTGATGGAGGAGGTTGTTGGGTTCAACATGTTCAGAGATGGCAGCTGTTACAGCAAATGCAAGTTGCTTCACAGGACTCTGCTCTGAAAGGTCGTGATTGAGCACTGTTCCATCCTATCTGTCATCTCTCTAGCCCCCAGGCTGACTCATCTAGACCTGCTATCACACTGTAATCTTCTGACTGCAGGAAGCTCCTGACACTCTGAAGATGAGATCTGGTAGTTGTCTGATGGGTGGAAACACGTGGCAACATCTCCTGAGTGATAGCTGCAGTGGAGGTGGCTGCAAAGCTGTGATCAGGACAGTGACAGCCCTGTTGCCCTGCTGATTTGAGAATAGCTGTTTTTGAGAAGTATATTCCCTCTGAAGATGGAGAGGCTAAAAAAGGCAAGATATATTTGTATGTGTGTCCTCCAGCAGTATTTGACATCTCTCTATCATATCACACACATCATTGGTCTTCATGGTATTGACAGTCCTGCTGAAGTCTTTACTGCACATGAATCCAAAGTTTAAATGGTTAGGAACTGATCCACCCCTTTTATCCCTTACTCCATTAAAAAAAAATTCCCCTTTCCTTTAGCTTCTTTCTCTTTCTTCCACAAGCCTCAGACAAACAGTGACACTGGAAATAATACAAAAAATTAATAATTGTGAAGTATAAATATTGCATTTTAAAAGATTCATAAAACTACCAAGCAATCCTGGTGACTTTTAAGGTTTTATATACATCATACATAGCAGAAGAAAAGGCATAACTTGATCATAAAGAATAAAAATACTTATTTTAAAAGAATCCTATATAGATACATAGGCAATATAGGCACCTCATTTTCAATTTTCTCCATGGAAAAAGAAAAAAGGAAAGAGTTATAAAGATCCAACTATCCAAAAATGCTGACTTCTTCCTGGAAATGCCCTTGAATACTACTTTCGGTAGAAGATGCCTTATATGGAATTTGCTCTTCACTTCTCAGGATTTTCCTAATGTTTCACAGCTTGAAAATTATATTACTTCTGATAAAGTCTGTAAGGCCTGGTTGATGTTTACTCTGATGGGGCAGGAAATGGACATTCCCCATAAACAAAAAATCAAGATTAACCAGAATCAAAGGTTTATTTTTTCCAAGAAATATGATTTCCTGTTAAAATTGGCAGATTGTCAAATCTGATGAATTGTCTCAAGTTCTGGGAGACAGAAGGAATTATAAAATGCACAGATTAAAGCTGCAAAAATTATGGGTTTTCTGGCAAACAGACTAACACTAGTACCAAGTTTTCTTTTCCCCTTCCACTTGTACCAACAAGACCATGACTAGCTCTGTCAAAATCCAGAAAATGACAGTCATAGTGCAGGAAGACGAAGTCACAAGGGATTTATTCCTTAACTTTGATGTTAAAATGCTTATGCAGTGCAGATCTGTCTTCTGGTTGTTCCTTTCCTGTAAAAAAGCTAACATCAGGAGCAAAAATTCAGCATGCACCCTATTTTTCAGAATACAGACTGCAATTGGTGTAAGCGTGGTAGGTATTCAACTCTGTGAAGAAATGCCCTGGTTCTTCTTGCGTGCGCTGCTCATTAACATTTAGAAAACAGGCAAGGTTCCTTCCCCAGTAAATGTCAAGAAAAAATGTGCATTTGATTTTTTCCTCTACAGCATGCATTTCCCTTCCTGGTCTTTTGTTCTATAATTACACTTCAAATGAAAGTATGGAACAGGTCACCATATTGAAAACGCCTCCCCAAAAATCAATGAGTCTTTCCTATTCTGGATTGCATTACAGATAAGAATGCTGCAGTAATCCTTTTCATGAGGGAAAAAATATAGAGACCTTTATATAGCACTATAAATGATGTCTCTCCAGAGTGAGCAGCAGCGTTTCTCAAATAGCTGCTAATAAGACTAAATATGGTAGAACATTGCAGTGAATCACAGTGTTGTGCTGGGTTATGCAACCCTGTAAGGTCACTTACGTAAAGAAGAGAACAACTGAAGTGCAAGCAAATTCCTCTGTTAATGAATTTGTAAGGCACAAGTGGCATTTAAAGACAAAACATCTCATGGTCGGCTCTTGCAATGGGATGTGAGACTGGCACAATGTAACTGTTCTTTGTGTTTTCTCAGCACATCTGAACCACTGGATCCATACACTGTTGGGAATAATTCTGGTTGAACACACTCAGCCCTGCCTTGGATTCCTTCTGACCTTGGGCACAGGGGAGGTTGCTGATACAGCTCAAATTATGTGGCTGTTTGTAAAATTATCTTAGGGGTGTATAGGAAAGCGGAGGAAATAAATGCTCCAGTAAATGTCATCCTGTGAAAAATGGGATCAAGAGCCTCCTCCTGTAAGTTCAGAAGGCCTTGCCCCTTCCTGACTGTGAGTATTACTGACCTCTAAAATTCATATTGCTACCCACTTTTGCTGTTTAACAAGAGGAGACGAATTCTGGGTTGTTCATGGCAACTGAATTGCCTTTCATTGCTTTCTGTGTTTCAAAGCCATTCAGAATTTTCTACTGGAATAGGAAAAGAGGATCCGCAGCATTCAGTGATAGGTATAACTTGAAAACTGAGCTGCAGTAGAAACATGTCAGATCTTATGAAAGGTGGAATATCTCTGCATGCAACATTTCATTTTTGCCCTTTAAGTAATTTATAAACATGGGCATTTATGTAAAATTATTCAGATTCTGTGCAAGAAGGAAGTATACCAAAGACCAGTTCATTATAAAACAAGAATGTTTCATCTTGAATCCATTAGTTGCAGCTAAAAACAAATTAGCCAGTGAGTTAATTACTGGCATTGTGGATGGCAATGTAAATTGAATATTTGCTTTACAGGCACTGTGGCATTCCCCACATGATTGAAAGGGAAGAGAACTCCTCTAAAGAGGTTTTTCAGCTTAGGCTCTGTGCTCAGAATTTCTCCAGTCATTGTTATATTTCAGTCATATGACAGATGTCCAGAAGAACAAAGTTTTTTATTCTGTGGCAAAGATTCCTGGCTTCAGACCTTCTCTGTGATCTGAAAGGTATTGAGGAGTAAGCAGATCACTGGACAAGAGGTAGATAAACTTTAAATTAAAAGATCTGAATCACAGAAGTGTTTTAAAGATGGTGTTTTCATACTGGAGCAGGGAAGAGGATTCTTAGAGTCCCGGTCAGCTCTTTTAGAGGGATGTGGGTAGTTGCTACAATTGTTCAAAACTAAGAGTGAAGGGAAAACACAAAACAACCCATGCACCATTGCCTCATAGACATCAGTAAGCTAGAGGAGAAAGGAATGAGATGGACTTTTCCTGAGCCTTCTCAAAGGATCAGGATACAATTGTAGTTTACACAGCAGATTCTTTTGCACTTTCCTTAGTTTTGTCTCTGCTGTCTTCCACATGTTTGCAGAAAGCTTCAAATGCTTGTGAGTGGAGGGACTCTGCCTACTCAGGGTGCTCAGAGGCAAAGTGCTTCATCTTCTCAGATGCTGGGAGATGGGACAGGGACCCCGTCTAATGTCTGTGCTCTTTGCTAGGGCAGTTCCTGGTTACTCATTCCTCAGCCCTTACTGTCTTTGTCAGCCACAACAGAAGGTTTCGGTGTGGTTTGTACACTGACTGCAGTGAGGTTGGCCAAAGCTACTGTGAGCATCCTCACAGCAATAGCCTTTCTCTGGTGAGCACTGGGGTGCTTTCCTTTTACCTTTGGAAAGATCTTGCAGAGCTCATGGTTTTCTTTCTTGATTGTGTAGGGTTCCTTTGATTCTTTCAACAGCTCAGAGATTGCCCTGAGGAAGTTTAGCCAATTTCTACACATTATTTTCACTACCACAGGAAAAACTAATCATTCAGCAGTTCAGGGAAGCAGCAGGAAAGCCAAATTTCTAGATATTTTTTCCTTGATGCCAAACCTGTGCAATTTATAAGAGGTTTTAATTTTGCCAGAAAAAATCCCCCAAAAAAGGACAGCAGTGCACAGATTTCATTCCATCCAACAGGATCAGCTATTTCTTTATATGAAGCTGTGGCTTGTCACATCTCTCTACTCTGTTCAAAAAGTTACAGTACAAAGAAATCAGAGGACAGTGGTGGTGAGAACACAGTTGTGTGTCAATGTGGTGCCTGAAGGATGCTGAGGCAGAATTTACAACTGAAATATTTGACTTGGATTATAAATTCATAGGCTGTGAACTCTCTCAGGTTAGAGCCTGGAACCATGTGTCACTCACCATGATACAGGCCAGAACTCCAGTATAAATCTTAAAAAAGGAAGAGTTTATAATAAAATGCATCAGTAGCACAAGGAAGCCTAAGAATAGATTCAAATATTGCAACATAGCAATGGACTATGACAAAGAGCTTGTGTCTGCCACAGTTTATCACTGTACCATCATTAACCCAATACATCATCATGGAGTAAGAGTGGATTTTTCAGTGTTTCCACCTTCAAGGGTTTGGAAAGGGAAGGTCTTCTATCCATAAGTCTCTGGGAAGGGGATGGCATAAGAAAATCACCTCAGGCAGGGTGATAGAGATGCTGCTGGAAGTACCTTTTTTTCAAATGTCTCTTTTAATTCTCTTTTTCTCTTTTATTAGAGTTTACTTAGAAGAGAGGATCTGTCTGACTACTTTTTTATAAACATCCTGCTGGATTTTGGCCAGGCCTTGAAATGTGACTTGAATAATTTATATTCTGAAAAGGCTGAAAAATAGTTTATTTTGGCAAAGTCTTTCCCATGAACAAGCCCAACAGTTTGGGCAATTTGTCTTCCTAAGATTTAAATAAAAGTTATTATAGATAGAAAGGAGAAATTCAAGAGAGGGAGTTAAGAGAGGAGAAAGAACCTGCATGAACAACAACAAAAAAAAGATAAGAAAGAAATGTAATTAGTTTACTCATTTTTTTTTCACTTGAAAAAGAGCTTTTGTTTTGGTTTTCTCTTGTTTAAAAACTATGCTGAAAGGTGTGAAACAGCATGAATCCATTTTTCACAATTTTATGTTGCCTGAGAAGCGTTACAGCAGCAGGTCTGGATGAAGATAGAAAGAAACAAGTAAGTGCAAATAACAAAAAATGAGCAGGGGGTGACTTAAAGAGAAGCCACAGCAAACAGTTTTTTCAGCACAGAAGAAAAGAAGGAAAGATGAAGAATGGGCAGAACACAAGATGAGTCCCTTTCTTCCCCCAGGCACCACGGCTCGAGTGTAAGAAGTCATGATTGTTACCTTTGAGTCATTCATTATTAACCTTAAATCTGTGAAAAATACTTGTGATGAGGTTCACTTGTAGGCATATATAAATACAAGCAATCAGAATTTCATTAATTTTTTTAATCTTCAAAAAATGTTATGACTCAAGTGAGAAAAAAATCAGAGCTATTCTCAATCTCAGTGAGAAATGGAGAGAATAAGTCTGCTTTTCCCCCTGGAAAATAAAGTGAAAAATCTAAGATCTGATTTAACAGAGTCTTGCAAATAATGAATAAAAGATTAAAAATGCTTGACAGAGAGTTTATGTTAATCAGTGTCTTCTCACGTGGGTGTTTCATCCAGCAAGCCTGTAAACTTTGATTCTGTGTATTTGGGAGGTTAAAAGTGCTCCTAATTAGCATCCATTTCTATGGGGAATGTAGAACCTATTTTGCAATCACAAAGGTAAGGGGATTTTAAAACACTTCTAATTATGAGGTAAATTTGCCATTTTGGACAAACATCTTATAAACTGCACAAGTTTGGCATCAAACGTGGACCCAACTGAAGCCTCAGAATCATCATTTTTGTCAATGTAAGAAGGAAGGTTAGATGACTACATTGACAACATTTCTTTTATATCTATGGAGATAGTGAAACAGAAATGAGGAACAAATGGTCAAATATATCTATTTAACCAATTGTTTAATGATTATGATCAAATAATTGTGTTTGCCTCAAATGCATTTTCTGACTTGTACTTTGTCTCCTAGGGACAGAGAAACAGAGACTTTTCTACATTAGAGTCAAGAGGAACTTGCTGAGTAAATATTTGGATTAGTGAGATTCACTGGAAATAGCCCTCAGTAGAAATTTACCTGCAATTAACTACACAATTACTTGATGGATATGGCATAGAATTAAAATATAATTTCAAAACTGCGCAACTGAAATATAAAAAAACACAAAATTATGGATTAAACTCTGCTAATCACTAGTCCCTTTGATTCTGAGGAATGCAGGATTAGGGAATAATAAATAAATCCAGTTTTTGCTAAAGACCAAAACAGAAGTTATATTGCTAAAGCCTATTTCCCAGAGGTAGAGAGTTTAGGTGAAAGAGCTTGAAACAGGTGCCATGTTACAGGGCCTTGTGCTGACATTTTTTTCCTGTGCACATGGCATATTCAATGTACAAGACCAATCAATCTGCTTGTAAATTAAAAGTTAGTGTTACACCTTGTTTTATGAAAATGCAGTAGGACAATGGAGCCTACTTTTCATCTGGGTGGTGACAGCTTGCTTTTTACTCACAGCTGTATTGCGTGGCATCCCAGTGTTGCAACATATTTTGCTTGATCACAAAACCTTCAGCCCTCTACAGTGACAGTAACTGCAAAACCAGATCTTGCTTACAACCCATGTTATCATATTCCCAACTTATTCTTATTCTTTGTCCCACTTTAATTTCAGCCTCCCATCCCAACCTTCCAAGAGCTCAGTCCTGTGAGCTGAGGGGACCCAAACACAAAAGGTTCAAATGGGTATCTCCACGCTTGTAGCTCAGCAGAGGTGTCTAGGTCAAGATATCCCATCCATACAGAAGACATAACTTGTTTGGGAGTTAAGAGGATAAAAGCAGTCTCAAGGCACGGGGATCAAAATCTTCAGGACATACAAGTGGCTCCACAGGACACTTCATGCCATTTCAAGTACAAAGCTCAACTCTTTGTTCTTGTCTTGCTAATGGGAACAAACAGCACAAAAAAGGAGGTCTAATGGGTGAAAAAGTGTGCTGTCTAATGGGTTATTAGGAGATTCTCACACATAAGATTGAGGCTTAGTATGAGAAACTGAAAAGATGTTTTCTGCATCAAGAAGATCAAATGGACATAGATTTAACCCTTCTTCATTCATGTTGTTATACAAGATAATTTGAGAATTATGGTTTGACAGTTGAAGAATTGCCAGTCTGTGTTGAAGAAAGCGGTACTAATTTGGTGGCCTTATGGACTGAAGGCCATACTTCTCTTTTAATGACAAATGTCTTTTACTGAGATACATTTGATGCTGTAGTACAAAAGCAGAACTGAATTTTTAAAGAATAGGACTTTGCCTTAACATCTGCAGTGCTATTGCATGGCTGAGTAGATGTGAAAAAGGGTAAAATTAACACTGCTTTACTCTTAAGGGTAAAAGTAAGGAACTAAAATGCTTCAAAACATGTTGAGAATGAGCTGTTTAACTAGAAGGAAAAAAACACACCATCACTATGAGACTGAAAAGTTTTAAGGGACTACAGAGATCACTTTTGCCTCAGAGGATTAACCCATCTTGGCAATTAACTCAGTATGAGATGACAACATTCTAAAATAAATATAAGGAAATAAAGAGGAAAATAAAAAGGCTCAGTTCCAGGTTGACATGAAGGAACCAGAAGGGTGGAATTCAGTTCAAAAGCCATTTGGACACATTAATTTAGCTGTGCCCAAAACTCCTTAATTCAGGTGTCTACACCTACATCAGTTGTCTAAGCTCCTGTTTTATGCTAAAAACTCTGTGTGGCAAAGTGTTGCAGGTTAGCTAAAGTCTCTGTCACAAGATGGTAAATTAAGTTAAATACCCAGCATTTGCTGTGGTTCTTTGCACAAAACATACAGAGGTATTAGATTTTAGTGCTTGTTTGATAATTTTAGTATGTATTTGAAGGTGATGTGCTGTCATTCATCACCTTCTTCAAAAAGCAGGTTTGAAGGTTGAGAGGTTCTGTGGGGTCCTGAAATTTGCTTCATGCATGTCACTGCTAAATCAGGAAATACCTTATAAGAATATGTAACCAATAGAAAGTGGTAGGCATTGGGGAAAGTCTGTATCTCTCTGAGTTAGAGGACAGTATCAAGGAACGGATATTTTTGGAACAAAAGAAGCCCTGGCACTGGTATAGATTACGTACTAGATGGGAATTTTAATAACGGTGCTGAAAATGCAAAGATACTAAAAAAAGGTTTTACAGGCTCTGTTCAGAAAGCACAGAGTGAGGTCTTAGAGTGGTGAAGCATAAGTTGCTGCAGGATGTCACACTGCCTTGTTTAATTGTTGTGATTTAGCCCCAGCCAGCAATGAAGTGTCACACAGCTGCTCATGCACTCTCCCTCCCTGCCCAATGGGATGGGAAGGAGAATCAGAAAAAGATAAAACTGGTGCTTCGAGGTAAGAACAGTTTATTAATTGAAATAAGGTGAAATATATTAATGTTATTAATAACAACACCACCACTACTAATGGAAAGGAAACAGAGAAAGAATAAAACCCAAGAGAAACAAGGGATGCACAATACAATTTCTTACCACCCACTGACCAATGCTGAGCCCATCCCACAGCAGTGACCAGACCCTATGGATCAACTCCCCCCAGTTTGTATACTGGGCATGATGTTCTGTGGCATGGAATATCCCTTTAGCCAGTTCAGATCAGCTGTCCTGGCCATGTTTCCTCACAGCTCCTTGTGTTCCTGCTGAATGGCAGAGCATGAGACACAGAAAAAGTCCTTGGCTTAGGGTAAGCAATACTCAGCAGCAACTAAAGCATCAGTGTGTTATCGACATTGTTCTCATGCTACATCCAAAACACAGGTATTAGGAAGAAAATCTACTCTCTCCCATCTGAAATCAGGACATTAACGGATGTAGATTACATATATTTCTGTAACTGTCAGTCCTGCACTACTTGCAGTCAAGAGATGATAAATATATTTTACATTTGTAAGCAATTTCCCACTAAATCTTGCAATATCAGTTGAAGTATGCAGGACCCTGAAAGTGCTTCTCCTGCCAATATTTAAATGTGCAGTGGCATGGCCTTAAAGTTGCACAGACATTTAAGTACATCTGCTACAGGCAAAGTAGCATACAAACTAACCTAAGAATAAGTACACAGTGAATGTAAGCAATTAATGACAGTCAATATACCTTAAGGATCTAGCTGTTTTCAAATCCTGTTCTCATTTTTTTAAATGAGATTTTAGTTCTACTGGCAGTGGCAATTGAACAGGTGTGGAATTATTCAGACTTCCACAAATTGTTCAGTTTAGTATCACACAATATGGTGAAGAACAAAGGAGGTCTCCAGGGTATCAATAAAATACATAATGAGTAACTTAATGTATGTCTGTCTCAAAGATGTCAAAAAAATTGTCATTGGGGGTCTTTATCAGACAGGGTTACTTCTAAGACCTTCTGTAGAATTTGGTGAGAAATATCATGGTGTTTAATTGTCTCACCTTTTTAGGAATCTAATACAAAACCCCAGTGATGCAGTACTAAAAACTGGCAAGAATAACAGGACTGCTAAAATCAGGAAGAGGTTCACCTACTGGTATGGTTGGGTAAACCCTAGACAAACCAAAATATTTATTTTAAAGCAGGCAATGCAAACCATTCTTGCAGAAATGTGTTCAGTACTCTGGAAAGCACCAACTGAAAATAGCATTGGCTTCTCAGAGGAAATGGAGTAGCAGGAGCTCCTGTGTGATACAGAGGCAAAAAGTGCTAATTCAATTCTTGTCATTATAAACAACAGAATAGTGAGTAGGAGGAGGAAATTGACTTTCCTTTCTGTGTGACATTATTGGGACTGATGTGGAATAATGTATACAGTCCTGATGTCAACATTTTAAAAGGGATGTTGAAATACTACAAAGGATATAGAAATAAGCCACAGATACGTTTTGATGTCTGGAAGGGAAAATAAAAGAGAGAACAGTGAGAGCTCAATCTGTTTATCTTATCAGACAGATCAGAAGACAGCTTGATTATAGCATGTAAGAACCTTCATGGGGAGTAAATACCAGTTACTGAATGGCTCTTTAATGTAGCGGAGAAAGGCACATCTAGAGCTAGTGGCTGGAAGTGAAGCCAAATTCAAAGCAGAAATTAGTCACAAATTTCTAACAGGGAAGGTAATAAGCCACTGGGTACAAAGGAGATGATAAATTCTCTGTTGCTTCATTTTTTGCAGTGATTTTTTGTTGCCTTTCTCAAAGACTGTTTAGTCAGGCCCAAGGGTTCCAGCTTAATATGGAGGTAACAGTATCAAAGCTCCTGGCTCAGGAAACAGATCATTTTGGATCAGGTGGTGTCTTCCAACCTTCATCACTGTATGTCTCAGAAGTAGATCTTCTAGTACTGAGTCCAGCCCTATCCTTAATCCTTGTATGATTTCCTCCATAAACCATGGTGAGGTTCATTTCAGTGCTGTTAGCAGTGGGGTTAACACCTCCCCTTAGCAAAACACCAGAGAGGTGATACAGAAGAAGGATGGTGGAACAATTCACCTGGGTGCTCCTCCTGGGGAAAGAGGAGCTCAAGCAGACAGGACATGACAGAGTTTTGACCACTTCTCAGTGCCCCCCAATTCATGTCACACCACAGAAAGGTCTGTAGCAGGCTGCTAGTTAAATACTGAGCTCGGTACAAACGGACAGAAAAATACTTGCTGTTGCATCTCAGGGATATACAGAAAGACAATGTTCATCCAGCAAGGAGGATTTATTGCATTTTTATTAACAGTTTGTTCATTTCCCTATGCCTCAGGAAACAGGCTTTGCAAGCCTGAAGTCAGTAATATAAACATTCAGATTTGAAAAATTGGCAGGAACAAAAGGAAGATGTTAATTGTGTTGTGACAGTTATCTAGCAATTCATTGCAATAGATTTCTGGAGCTCTTTATATTATCTCATGGCCAATAATACAGGAATTATTTCTAGGTCAAGTTCTGACATTTTTACCAACATTCCACATACTTGTCTCTTTACACAGTTCAATAGACTGAAAGGGAATGTTTGCATAAAGTGGTGACTTCTGTGCAGCTACAGCAACATCAGGCTGTGCTATCCTGAGCTATTTTCATACTCTGTAATTGTTGAAAAAGATAAAAGATTGACAAGAAAACAACTTTCAGAGTAAATTTCCTAGCTCTGAAATCCTCTTCTGCTCAGCATGAGAATTCTTCCTCTCCACTTAATGAGGTGCCTGAATTCCTTGGATAGAAGGAGAAGGAGACACAGATGAGTCATAGGCATGGTTTGCCCCCTTGAAACAAATAAAGACGTTCTTTTTCTGAGAAAGAAAACCCTTTTGAATATGGTGGTCTGATAGTCTTTACAGTGCTCCAGCACACAGTCTCAATCTGGAATATATAACACCGAAAGAGAAAACTTCAATTTGTCATTTGTTTATTCATAATAAAAACTTCCTAAATAACAACCAACTGATGGTACTCTCAAAAACGTTTTATTAAGTCTCAGCACCTTGAAAATAGTCCCACTGAGTCTTCCTCAACAACACAAGCTTTGACACCCTGTCGGATAAAATGCTCAGTGAGAGGAAAAGCAGATGTGCTGAGTCAGCTGAAGCTCAGTGAGCAAAGCAGAAGGGCAACATCTGACGAGTATGCAAATATGATACCTGTTAAATATACCCCCTAAGGACTGCTTGTGTGCAAGGTGATACATCCTCGGCACTTCCTTCATTATTAGAAGCCTTGGCCAACTTTGCTTCAGGCTACAAAATCTCTTTCTTATGCAGCCCTGAATCTCACTGTGGTGGTTTTCTCCTTTTAACACTTTCGGTGGTTTTGTGCTTTTAACACTATGTACAACCCAACATCCAATGCAAAAGCAGGTTAGTTACCTAAGGGCACATTCAAAAGGTTTCTTGCTAATATGGTCTGACTCAATAGTGTGACACAAATTAGCATGAATCTCAAAGCAGTAAAAACCCCTCCACATTTACAATACTACAAGGTTAATTTAGTATTGGTGAAGAGAAGAGGAATAGATTGTGATACTTTCTAGGGCTACACAGAGAATATTCATGGCATCAGACAGGCACATCTCCAACGCAACTTTTAGCCACATGGTTAGTTGGCAACTATTTTACTTGACAAGAGTATAATAGGATTTAGGGATTAAAATCATTTACTAGATTATCATATTCACACATGTGAAAATTTTCCTTTTCATTTGGTGTGCCAGGGTAAGGAACTCACAATTATTGTCTGCATTTTCCAGTGTTCTGTCTAGGCAATTTCTATATCACTAATTAAAAAAACTTTTACTATTTCTCTAGAGCATTATTCCTCAACCTAATTAACTTCACAATTAAGATACTTGTTCCCTGCTTATCCCAAATCCTTTTTTTTTTTCTTTTCATATTATCAAGTGCTGAATGCCAATGAAATAATGTTGAACATTATAAAAACTTGCTAGGGATTAAGTTGCAGTCCTTCTGCAATAGCTGTGTTTCCATTTAACTATCCCAAATTTGTTGGGAATTCTGCAATTAAATTTCTGCCTACTTAGTTGAAATTTCCTCTGTTGTCACCTGCTTGATGTACTGATTTATTGATGGCTGAAAGAGAGAATAAGCCAAGCAGATCAGCTAGCAGATTCCAGTAGGAAGAGGTCAGCAGAACATCTGCTTTGCAATTTGCAGTTTTCTACTTATTCCTGTGCAGAGTTCTATTGTCCTGAGAATAGTTCAAACATGTAATATACTGACTTCTAATAAAAGGAAAAAAAATCTGTTTACCAAGTTCTCAGAAAGTTGGATTTTGCTTCACTTAAGCCATAAATTCTTAATTTTCCTCCACAATTTGGAAGTGAGCTTGTCATCAGGTGTATTGAAAAGCTTCTTGTGCGCCTAAAGAATTATCTCCTGTTATTACATGTGTACAGATGATTGGGGTTTCTTTACTGTTTATTTTCTGCTATTTACTCCTTCAAATCAATAGGTTACTCAAATTGTGGCTATAAATGGGGCTGAATGAAAATCTAGTTTAGAACATCCTTAAATAGTGAGAAATCTTGGATTTTCAGATAAGCCTCACAAACAGCATTTCTCTGTATAGTGAGGTAATGTAGTAAACAACTACTCATTTTTTCCCAGATCCAAAAGCTTCCAAATGTCTAAGAAATCCCTATTTTAGCCTGCATTTTCCAATTCATCACCTCCTATAGCTCTAATAGTAACATTTATGCATCTATTACAGCTGTAGTAACAGGGCTATAGTACAGGACTGCATGACACAACATTTGCCTTTTTGAATTGGGCAAATCAGCTGTCTCATTCTGGACGCTGTCTGTGGCACTGACAAATATTAGATACTTGTACAGAAGAAGGGGGAAAGGAGAATAGTACACCAGAAAAAATTAATATTTTTTTAAAAGCTATTTATGCTCTGGGTACTGAGAGCTTATTTCCTGACATTAGTCATGCTTTAAAAAAGTAAATTCAAAGGTATGAAGGTCTTCTACTGTATCTGTCACAGGAAGGCAGGTCCAGCAAGGTGTCTCAGATACCTGGAGCTATCCCAAGAGGCACTGAAAATCCCTGGGTTTAGACTCATGCATGGAGCACACAGTCAATGAATCCACAAGTAGTCAATGAATCCAAGAGAATTATTTGGCTTAATCAAAGCAGCATGGAAGCCTTGCTCTCCACTAACTCTTGAATACCTGTCTATCAAAACTACAGCTGGGTGTCTTAATGAAATTAGTGAACTGATTGAAGCTGCAAATTAAAAAGACAAGCAGAGCAGGGGAAGTAAAGGGTGTGTTTATGTGTCCCACACTATCCAGCAAGTTTTGTCCTGGGAGGAGCTCTGGTCCTCTTGAGCACTTCTTGCTTCTTTCCTTAAGGATTTTGCTTCCACAGACATGAGAAGCTTCTCTTCTGCTGGAACCTGCTTCAGCTCCACTGGGCATAATTCACCAGTTCCAGCAAGTGCCTTCCAGAAAGTCAGCCTGGTGCTTGCTGGACTCTCAGATAAGAGGGACTTCTATAGGACCCCTCTTCCTGTAGGTTTCCTTCTTTTATGAGATCAGCTGAGGGCACAGGCAGGATTAGGGGATCAGATAACAGCACATCCTGCAGAAAAATGAGCTCTGATAACTTGCCTAAGAACATTCAGATTTTCATCTTTTGGCTCTCTGCGTCTTCCTGAACTTGAATGTAATTACAGCTATCTCCTCTGGCTGGCTGCCCATGAATTATTATCCTGTGCATCATCCACGATTTGACATTTATTTGTTCCAAATTAAAATGACCTTTGCTCTTGGGAGATAATAAATTATTTTTGGAATTATAGTAATTCTCTGTCACCTGAAATAATGCACAAAGACATGTTAGCACCAAAGGCACGATAAGAAAAAGGAAGCACTTCAGATATATAAGCAATCAAGATTGATAGATTATGTGTATTGGTGGCTTGCCATTATTTCTTTTACTGTGCAAATATATTTAATATTTACAAGATCTCTTAGTAAAAGGAATCACATTTATTATGTGTGGAAGGTCTCCTCATGAATCTTCAAGAGAAAAATAACCAAGGGCTCACAGTTTTATCCTAACCAGAGGTGTTTACTAACTCAACAGAGTTTCCTGTTAGAGATATCTGGTCCCTTTCTTCCAGCAGCTCTGTAGGTCACTTTTTGCAAGTGTGTCTTTGGGCTATGGGGTCAGGAGGAAGCTTTATTTCACTTACTGACATGAGGCATTTGCTGAGGGTCTCTAATTCACTTCAATAGTGAGTACCAGCACCAGCCTGCATTAGAAGCAGATTAAGAGGCTTTTTTCCTTCTCTCTTTGGGAAGAAAAATCTCCTAATGCTTCACAAACCTCTATCATCTCAATATTTGATAGTTATTACTTCTGTCCCTCTCCAAGCTGTGCCACAGACTGATGTACATGACCTTCAGAATAATTGATCAGCTTGCAGAAATTCAGATGGGCTGAGATTTGTTAAGGAGCATATCCAGGCACCCCCAACCCTTGTAATTCTCTTGCAAAGTAATACTTGTCAGTGCAAGTGGGACATTGCATTATAATGAACACTCTTCAAACATGCCCGAGGTGACTAGAAATCTGGAAAGTAACCCAAATCAGAGATGGATGGATTAGAGAATCTCATTTCCTATTCTTCACTAAGTATAGGCACACAGCCTTTGAGACCAGCTTTCCTGTGTCCCTGGCTGGGAATCAGCCTCTTCACAGTGGTCTGCCTAAGCAGCAAAGTACTCGCATCCCACATGTTAAAATGGCATAATGCCAGCACAAAGTGTATCTATCACATTGAATGTGAATTCTAGTTCAGAAGAATATCCACATTTTATATCCACGTTTTCTTCTTTCTGTCTGAGCGAGGAAGCCATGCCTCAAAAGTTATTTTCAGAGCACTAAAAAACTTGTAAAGTAGATTGGTGACAAATCCTCTCTTTGCATGGTCTAAAGGGTCTCATGATACACAGCAAATTCTGAAGCCAAATGGGTCAGCTGTTTTGGAGCCTTTTTCAATCATGCTCAGAGGCAAATTAGGAAGAAGCAAAAAGGGAAAACCTGCATGCTGAAATTCTGAAAAAATACAGGCTTAATATTACATGCCAGTGAAGGGGTTTAAGTACAGCTTGCTAAACACTTGCTGCAGAACATATATGAGGTGAATATTTGGAGGTTGTTACACAGAGTATCTCTGGTATAATAAGGAAAGTTTTTTCTTGATAGAGTCAGACAAGGTGAGAAAGAAGTGGAAGAGGTAGCTCAGCAGTCCCCGTAGAGGAGGGGGCAGCTTTGCACATGTGCAAAACCTAGAGGGGAATTAGGTCCAGCAGTACCATCAGACATCTTTAATTGTCTGTTCCAGGTTTGTCACAGCACAGGGTCATTTTGACTTATGTACAAAACAGACACTGTACAAATGGAGAGATTACTTTCCTAATACCATGAAACAGCTATTTTTCCTTTCATCCAGAAGATGTTTCTGACCACTCCCAAGACACTTTGAGATGTTTGTGCAGATGACAGAGAAACAGGTGAACTTTCCTGGTGCTAAGGACCAGCACAAAGCTTTTTTTTCACCAAAGTCCCACATTAACATGCAAAATAGGATTTACAGAGTGCTCAAGAACAATCTGCAATTATTTTTTCCCCTTGCTCTTCTGTGCTTCAGTACCTCTTGTGTATCCAGCTCTTCTCTTTTTCACTGAGAATAAAGACAAAAGTTTTAACAAAAAAAACCAAACCCAAACTAAAGACCTAAAACAAAACAAAACACCCCTCAAACCAAACAAAAAAAAAACCCAAACAAACAAAAAATAAAACCAATCAAACAAGCAAACAAAAAAACCCCAAACAACAAAACCTGAACAAAACAAAAAAACAGTAAATATCCCAAACCCCCAAACAGAAACAAAACACAAACAAAAACCAAAACAAATGAAAAAGCAGCAAGAACAGTCAGTCTCAGTGAGGTACATAAAATAAAAATTTTACTTGATACTAGCCTCATAGGCCCCCTAAGGTCAGATAGGGCCAGATCTGGGGACTCTGAGGTACAGAGAACTCCTAGGAATGGTGAAGGGAGATCAAGAGAGACTGGAAAAGCACACAGAAAATAGCCAAAGCCTGAACTAAACCCAAAAGTGGGACTGAATTTAGTCTGGTCCCAAGTACAGCAACATAGGGCTCAAAGCCCTCTCTGTTTTGTCAGCCTGTCAGGAAAATTGGGTTAAGCTCACAGATATTCAAATCCTTCTTCCAGAATTAGGGGAGACAGTTCTAGGAAGGCAGGTCTTAGGCAGTTTTTTTCCCAGGCTGGCAGGAATGAGCTGGTGTCATTCCAGCCTTGCTCCAAAACTCCCCAAGGGCACTGGCCAATAAACATCACACAGAGATCACAGAGAAGTAAAGGCTGTATTTCTTGAGATCATGTCCTTCAAATTTTATTTATTTGAAGCAACTTCAGATGGGAGTAATTTAAAGGTCTAGGTATGAGAGGCCAGGCCTAGGTTGTTCCCTGCTAGCAGATTCCATCACTTCATTTTTTTTATACCACTGAGGCAAGAAATCTTTCTGTGCCTTTCCTTTACTTCTCCTCTTTCAGTGTGTTTCTATAAGCTGTATCTTGGTTCCCACTACTACCAATGAATAGATTCCCAAATAAAAGATCCTGGAGAAGCTAAAGTTATAATTAGATGACAGAATTATGTGGATCCACACAAAGTGTCTGCTTAAGAGAAACAAATTTATTCAGGAATTGTGGTTATATTACTAAAATGGGAGTATAGGCACTAATAATTGGTGTGACAGATTAGTTAGTCTAAATTATTATTTCTGTCTTCTACATTTACTCATTATGTTTTTTCAGACTCTATCTATTTCTACAAATTTCTCCACTAATTTTCTGAGACTTTCTGGTTCAGGACCTTTTCTGGGAAGCTTTTTATTTCCTAAGTCAACAGTATAAAGAAGATCTACCATGCATCTGTTTTTTAAATGTCACTGTTAACTCCATCACTCAGAACACCTAAAAAGCTTTACTCTGGGAACACTTCGTGCTTGCATAAAAGGCTTCCTTGGAGAATCTTACAAGAAAGGGTTAGCCTGGCTGCAATTTTCTATTTTTCTTTCACAATATGCTCTTTCCCTTCTCCTGAAAATGTTTCCATTCTTTCTTCTTTGTATACTAATATGTGTTAACAATAGCAGATGATAAATTACTGGTTGATTGACTCAAAAGTACAAAATCCAACACAGCACTACAATACCAAGATTATGTGAAAGTCGGCATTCTTGGACCAGCCATGAGAGGCTAGCCTGAGTGTGCAATTGCATCATAGCTTTAAAAAGGAAATACAATGCTTCAGATTGAATGTTTTTTTTGTGAAAGGAAGATTTCAGGATCTGTTCCACATATTCTCAAATTTGGCCTCCTGGAAAGGCAGACTTGAGGGAAGAATCAGATTAGCAACATGAGTAAGGATGCAATAAGGCTTTCAGCTTCATTTTATAAGCACCTTTCCCCAAGAATATCCTGTCTCCCCCAAATCCTTAATCAAACCCAGAACAACAGATCTCATAATTCTCATCTTTCCAACTTCCAGCGAGCCCCTACAATGTTTCTCTATTACTACTCCTCTGTTCACTTTCATGTCCTTTCTGTTTTTCAACTGTCTCCGTGTTTCAGCCCTCCCAGAGCCACCTGTATTACCTCCAGTCCTCACTTCATTTACCCCATACACTTTTTCAAGTTTGCCTGTTCCTGGATTTATGGAGAGGTGACTATAAAGCCAATGACTCCAGTGATCCTGCTGAAATGAGCTGGTTCCAGGCAGAAGGGGCCACATGTGAATTCTCCATCTTGTATTCTGAGACATTACTAAGTGGTGACTATCACATATCCAGATAGCAACATCCATGAAGGTCTGAAAAGCTTTATACTTGTACATGTCAAACTTCCTGTCAAATTAGGTAGAAATTGGACAGTGGGTTCAATAAGTGTGAATTGGCAGAAACAGAAGCAGAGGATCAAGCTAAGCATATGTAATTTTACTGTCTGGAAATCGGGGTAGAAGTAATGTAAAAGGGTTTATCTTTAAGATCACTGCTTTTCTGGTGAAAATGATGAGCTGAACTCAGTGATGTGAAGGAATGAACATCTGATAAAAGTGAAAGCCAGTCATCTGCTCTGCTTCAAGTTCCAGAAGTAGCACCATAATAGCAGTCACAAAAATATCAGTCATAAAATGCCATAAAGTAAAATCAGACAATTATTAAGGTAAAAATCATTGCCTAGCAAATAAACCTGCCTGCTATCAATTTAGACCACATTTTAAAAAAAAATCTCTATATAGATATTTTATTATAAGTGGTCCTTATAGCACCACTGTTTTAAATACAGATTAGGAATATCAGACATTTGTTAGTAGTCTAGTCACCAAGTTCCATGTCTACATGGTGTTGCTTGTACGTTTTATCAGATATATTGTATTATTTTTTATAGCTATGTCTGATGTGTATCAGAAAACATTTCTGCAAATGCAGAGCAGACAATTGGCTTTTACTTCTGCAAAGTTCATGTTGAAAGAAGAGTAAATCTTCACATGGCTTCTCTGCCTGAAAAACTGCATGGAAATGGAGGAAGTAATGTATTGCAGGGGAGAAGCCATAAACTGTGAATGTGAGTTATATTAAGAGCTCACAGACTCCCATTAATCATTTAACCTCACACACTCTCCAGAAAAGCTGGGAGCCTAAGGAGACCTGAGCACACCATCTTTTCAAGGTACAAAATGCCATGGCTTCACATGAATTAGCCCCAGGTATCTACCAAAGCGAGGGAGAATCAAGTCTCAAGGCAGCAACTTTCTTTCATGTATAATGACAGAAAAGCACAAAGAAAAGTACTTAGCAGAAAATCTGCTCCAGTCTTCAACATCACCCTGGCTTTACTTTGGAAAGTCTGCTTTGTTCCTGGGGGGATGAGTCAGGTACCTAGCAGTGACATTTATGGAAATTGTTTTTATGTGTTAGGATCAGAATATCCACCTGGAGGCTGATAGAGCTGTTCAGAGTGGAGAATTGTGCATGCTGGGGATATGTTTCCTCCTAAATGCATGCATGTATTTCTCAGTTTTGTCATGGGAGCTGCAAGGAGCTCCCATTTGTAGAAGTAGGAGCCTTGAGACAAAGTTAACAAGACAGGCAGTAGGGCAAGGTACTGAGGGGAGAAAATGGCACAGATGTACTGAAATCATTACAGCAACTCTGGTTTATACTAGCTGGAATTCTAACTTGGAGATTAACAACAGATTTAAACAGCACCAAAAGAGCAAAATTCTAATCTCAGCTAAATGAGGGATTACAACTTCAGCCTCTTCCTGTTGCATGAATTTCAAAGAACTAATAGTTATCAATATTCAATGCTACTGAAACATAGTACATCTGCAATTGTCAAAATCCTGATAGTTAAAAAGCATGTAGTTAGGCACATAAGAAAAGCTCCTTGTCCACATCCTCATCTGACTACTCAAATACATTTCACTTCTAAAATGAAACACAGAATTATTTAAAATTAACTGACTGCAAATATAAAGTGCACTTTGCAGGGTATGTGACTGTTTGCTCTGTTGAGGATGAACAGAAGAGGGCTCATGGAGGGAACTATTATATCCTGCTACTTCCTTTAAAGCAATTTTAAGGAGCATCAGGTGCTGCTTATAGCTGTGACAATATCTGACTACCCACTCTAGGCAGGCATTAAGGAGCCATAAGAGGCATTTACTGGCTTTTCACCTCCCAGGGCTGAGCAGCTACTGAGATCCTTCATGAATTTTTCTTTCAGAAAGGAAAAGAAACTTTTGTGTGGCTGCCTGTGATGCTGCAAGTGGTGGCATTAGCCCCACTTGTTCCTATGGAGATGCATTCTGTCATCCCACTATAATCATTTTGACAATGACATTTTGTTGTTTTCTTATGAGCCTGCTGTTAGGAGAAAGCATTTTTGCCAGAGATTAAGAAGAGCTGTGTGAGACTCCTGCTTGTACGTCACAGAGAAAAGGGCTGAATCACAGAGTGCAGAAGTGCTTCAGCAGTGATCTGCCTCCACGAGAACTGAGCAGGACTGCGGTGTGCCTGAACTAGAAAATCCCATACAGAAAGTGTGGATGCATTTTCAAAAGCCTACAACAGCACTCCCAGCATCAACCAAGGGCAAATTATCTGAACAGTTGTATGCATATTAAAAAAAAAAATGTACTATATGAGGCACGAGATTCATCTTTTCAGTTCACCATGTCCAATACATTTTTTAGTAGTTCTTGAACAAAAAAAGCTGTGGGCTTCTGCCCAGTTGTTACATGAATTTGGTCATCCTGGGGCCCTGTAATTAATTGTCCATTCTAATGTCCCAAGTTAGGAGTGATTCCATTCACAATGTAGAAATTTGTAATAATATTAACAATATTAATAATAATAATAGTGGTATGAAGGGAGTAAGAATGGAAATGTGTGTGCAAAAGCACCAGAGGAAAGAGCAGAGCAAAATTTAAAAGAATAAGAGTGTGTTAATCACCATGGAGCTCATTATCTGCTGTTTCATGTGAACAAACTGAACTAAAGTTAAAGCTGACAAGTGGATAAAGAACAGGACTACAGCTTATCAAGCAAGGAAAATAAAAATTGTGAAATTCAGGAATTTTGCCAAACATTTACAAAGGGTGAGTCAAAATAACATGGCAAGCAATCCAACACAGCATCCACTCCTAGAATATACAAAAGACAATTCAAAAATCAAAGATACATGTTGAGCCCACAGCTGCTGATGTCCTTTGTCCTCCCTGTTGCATACAAATGGTCCAAAACTGCTTGGGCACAGGTGTCTTGGTACTCATGGGTACAGAGGAAAGTGTGTGAATGAAACCTATGGGAGATTGAGAAGGAATGTGTGAAAGTGACTTGCTTAGGGATTTTTGTATTGCAAAATCAGGTTTTTTTAATTAAGATGTCTTACAGAATTCAGTTACAGTAGTTTCTTACAAAATCCACAGAGTAATATGAGTACAAAGGTCTGAAATGAGCTTTAAGATTTTCTGAATATTAGGATTCCTGAGATGGCTTTGTAGTTATTTCATCTTTTTAATTTTTTTTATTAGACTTAATAATGTAACTGAGGAAAAAAAACCTAGAAGCATTTCTTCAGCATGCTTCCTTTCTAGGATTTGAAAAGGAAAGAAGAAGTTTAACCTTTTGCAGGTAAGGACCTACTGCTCTGAATTTATCTTAATTATGTTAATTGCTTAGACAACTTCAAGGTATAGTTGCATGAATATTTGCCTGCTGGCAAATTTATTTGATGTAGATCTACCCCAACCTCTTCACAGCATTATTGCATGGGGGCTGTGCTGTAGACAGGGTCAGCAAAATGAGCCAAATAGCAAATAGCCAAAAAAACCCACTACCAACAATAAAAAACACCAGACTTCTATTGTAATCTTTCTATTTGCCAGAATATTGCCTTGGTTTCATTTAGAGCATTCAGGTCCTCAGCAAATCAGTGTGGACAATGGAGGAGGCAGGAAAGAGAAGTGTGAGAAGGAACGATGGTGTCTTTTAAGGTCACAAAGGACTCTTCTGCTTTCCCTTACTACCTTTGAAGTAGAGTCATCCTGCTCAGCAGTCTCTGCCTTGCTTCTCTTTCCCTTTGGGCTTCTCTAGTTATTTAGGGATGCTAGAGAAGAGAAAGGAAAGATCAGAGGGTCAGGAACAGCCAATATGGGGACCAATGCAGGTGGATTTGCTGCCTAGGGTCTACCAGGCACAGATAAGCTCCAAGTACTGCAGGCAGAAATCAAGCACAGCTGAGCTGCTTTGGAGAGCAAATGGTTAGACACTGCATTAGGGGCAACCTTAAACATGTCCTAAGTCCTGCCATAATGGAATTGCATTTGCCATGGACAAATCCACTTGAGGTATTGTCTCCTGCAGTGGTCCTTCTTCACAGGGATTTTACCCGGTGTAATAATCAGTGATACTGACTTATCCTCGTAGACTTTGATGAAAAGGTAGCAAATATTATATTCCTTCTGAATTTGGCATATATCTTTGTAAAGCCTGAGAATGTCAAGGAAACAAAGGGCAGCCTAAGAAACTGCAAGTCCAGCAGCTCGGCAAGGCAAAACAGGGCTGTGCAAATTCTGCCTGGCTGGCATAGCACTGTCTTTGTTTTGTGTCTTTTATGACAGCCACTGCTTTTTCCTTAAAGTAATTGATTTTCTAAGTGATAGTCTGGTGTTGAGGGACTGCAAGGGGACTGGAATTATTTCCCTGTACAATCGCTGACAACTATGCAAGGACATTTTAAATGCTGCAAAGTGAAAGCAGACAGGCTGCAAGAAAGACTGCATGACATGACAAAAGCCTGACTTTTGTTCTGCTTATCTTCTAGATGACAATTAATTCAAATTTCTCTTTTCTGGTCACTGAAGATTTCTAAGATTTATTGGTAGGCTAAAAGGTCTGGCCAGTCTCAGCTTTCTCTTTATATTTTAAGTATTCTCCTTTATAAAGGCAAATAGCCTTTGTTTTGAAAAACTAAACATGCCAGATTTAGAAACAGTGATTGAAGTACAGCTAAAACCAAGTGTGTTCCTTATCCCAAGCTTTGCACACTCACTGTGACAATACAGGGTGTATGTTGCTCAGCTTCATATACAAACTCTAACACTCCTTGGCAATTGGGATCAGCACCTTCTGGGAAAGAGCCCATGGACCTAAGCACTGATGTCAGCCATGGCATGACTGAGCAGTCTCTTCTGCAGGTGAGAACACTGAGTCTATGTTAAGCAGTGCAGTGTGACCGAAGTCTTAATTCAGCACCTATCCTACATGAACTACAGCTTGTACAAACACTGCCTGTGTGAGGACATGATCATACAAATGTTTGAATTGTCCTTTAGCACCCTTTCTGAAAAGATTTTAAGTGGAGAATTTCCAGCATCTGTTCTGCTCTGGCTGTCTTAAGCATGGAAGTTCTGATCATATGCAAGATTCAAGAGGTGTGTCACTGTTACCTAAAACTGTGGAAATTATAATCCCCTATCCTTCTATGGAATAATCTCACTTCAGTCCAGCTTAGCTTTGAAGCTGTCTTTCAGAGACTGCTTCACAAAGAGCCTGAAAATCACCCTGGACCTGGACACAGTGCTCTGATCACTGCTATTTCTGTCTGCTTCTTGAGCTCCATCAGTAAGTTCACACCATCAAAATTTCCTCTTGAAGGAAATTCCTCCTTCCTTCCCATCACATCCCACATAGCTGTTTCCTGTCAAACCATGTTTTAATCTACAATCTCCTGTTTAACTGCAGTTTATAATGCTTTACAGAATTTCAAATGCATGAGATATATTGCTTGGTTTTTTAAAACTGAATTAAGGACTAAGACAATATTTCACAGGGAAACTTTTCATTTAGAGTGCCTTGGTTACATAAGCAGCATCAAGTGTTTTACTGCTTAAAGTGGTTGCCAAGGCTTTACATTGGAAAATTAATTTTAGTGTAAATGAACTTTGGAAAACCCAGATGTCTGCTCTTAATGATTCTTGAAAGATTTTAATTTCCCACCATGCTTCTTTACTCACACTTTGCATAAGCTCATTAACTTTCAGCCGAAATACAGAAATAGCTTCCTTCAGATTGTAGCCTCTGATTTGTTGAAAACATGGGATTTTTTTTTTTTTTGGTGTCAGATCTATCACACAAATCACAATATTTTCTGTTATTATTATACCATTTGCATGGTTTGTAACTGAGCATAATTTTTCTGACTTCATCACAGTCCCACTAGCTGCAGGAGCATATTTAAGCCAGGAAGAGACTGTGCAACCAGCTAAAACAAAACTGACCACACATTTTGGAGCTGTTCAGTGTGGTCCTCTGCTGGACCCATCCAGCTTTGTGACACTGTACTGCTGGGAGTAATAACCTTATTCCAGTAAAAACCTGCAGGAAAGCAGTGCTAACAAGTGCCTGTAGGGATGGAGCACTTATCCCTAACTTCATGTTCCCAGAGAAGACTCTCAGCTCCATTGAAGGTTTCTGGTAAACTCTGAAGCCACTAAGAATCACAGAGGAGCATGTGCAACATCTGCATTCAGGTGCCTCTCTGCCAGAGGGATGGATACTGATTTGATTTAGAACCCTTTTCTCCCTGTCCAGGACTGGAGCCCTGAGCTACTTGGGACTGGACCTGCAGCCAGCTGCAGCCCAAGCCTTCCAGCAGTGGTCTGCAGTGGAGATGTCATCAGCCCTACCAGGTGGGCGTGTCATGCAGGAAGTCTGGATCTAGGTCCTCCCTAGGGTTAAAGGCAACCTTGGCCATGACTCTTGCATGGGAGTTTATTCCCCAAAGAAAACGTGGTTTAGCCCTGCACACTTGGGGTCATGACTCAAGCAGGGGCCTCCTGAAGGCCAGGGCAGGGCACCACCCCCTCCAGCTCTCACCTTGGATATGACTTTTCAGTGAGAGAGGCAAAGATCATGTGCTTGGGGTTGGGCAAGACTCCTTCAGGTTGTCCTCAGTTTGTTTTGATCTGAGCTTAGGTCTTGCTGCTTCTACCCTGCAGTTTAGTGAAATCTACCTCTTATAAAGCAGAAAATACTTTGGAAACTCAGATGTGGAAACTCTTCAGGAAATTCCTCACCTGCAAGAGACAGTCCTCACTGGAGAGTCCTTAACACTGTGGATGCAATTTTTAGAGAAGAATCCCATACACTTTGCTGTTCTGTGAGGTGTATTCTGCAGCCAACACCTGTTGCAGGCAGTTGGATATGCCTCTAGACACCAACATTTGAACAGGAAAGGTAACTGCACAGCATGTTTTTATTCAAATATGAACAACAGAGGAGAGAGCAAGAGCCTGTTAACAGAAAACATGGCCTTCTCCATCTTGCTGCTCACACCCTCTCTGTGTTTTACTAAGAATAACACTGTCCCTCTACATAGTGGGTGTTCTTTATGTAAAGAAGAGATTCTGCAGGCTTCAAAAGTGACTCTGTGGACCAGTGTTTTGAAACTTAATCGTTTTTCAAAATATTATTTGAATATTCAGCATTGCAATTCTGCCAAAAAAAAGCAGATTAACTTTGCTCAGCATAATTAATATTGTTTATTTGCTAAAGCAGAGCTTTGATCACTTCACTAACTCTTTTAATGAAATTTTAAATGTGAATTTCATGCAAATCTGTAAAATTGCTAATGAAGTTCTTGGAAGCACAGCAATAAAAATCTTCCAGAAAAAATCCAGGCAATTTATTTTTCTTTTATATTTTGTTTTGCTTTTCATGAAAACATTTGTGAAGTTACAGCTTTTACCTTTTGTATTGAAGATTCCAAATTGTTTTCAAATGATCTTTTTCCCTTTGATCATTTCACAGCTAATTAAGTTCCCTTGTCCTGAGATATGTAGTAAAGTCTGCAGATGACTTATACAGATTTCTAGATAGGTAAGATGAATCTTAAGAGAACAATAACTTTCCCAAAGTGACAAAACAAGGTCAGAGTAAAGCAGCACCAGTGTGATGGCTTGTCTCCGTGGAGAAAATTGTCGCAGTAATTGTTTGAAAGATTAATCTTTGTCACAAATGATTGTCACACAAATTAATCTAGAGTAGAAAGAATTAATCAGAAATCTGCTCCTTGTGACAAGAATTGTCACTCATGTGCCTTAAAATGAACTCCTCCTTGCAAAGCAAAATCAGGAAAAATGAGTCCAGGGAACACAACATAACATTAATTATTGGCACTTTAGTGGCAGCTTCGTGTCAAACTTTGTGCTGAGAAGGTGGGAGGAAGGGCATGGCATCTGTGGGAAAATCTGTGAGGAAAAACCTTCCTCAAACCTCAAGCTCCATTAGCTCCAAAGCCCAGTTTGTCCCTGCCTCTGGCTGATGCAAGAGTATTTGGTTAGATTGAGCCAGGTCATAGAAGAGAAATGTTTCATCCTCAAAGCATAAGCAGGAGAGATACCTGGCTTTCCTGGAGTAAGAGTTAAAAATTTCAAAACTCCCTCATATGTCATAAAGCCACTTTGAGCTATGGTTCTTGAACCATTTACTTCTAGGGGAGTTAAAAAGACAAAATGACCGACTGGTACTCCCTCCCTGAGGAAGCTCACAGAAGAGTGTCTGACATGAGAATTAGAGCTTCAAAATCTAGATCCTATCCACTTTCAAGTAAAAATCAGCACATCTTACTTTGCCTCTCCCTGTTACCTGGCACTTTGCCTCTAGGAGTCTCCCTTGCAGGCAGTGCCTTACAGACTTTTTTTGCAAAGAAGCAGACTTTTTTTACAAATCAGCAGACAGATTTGTGCAAGTCTCTTCAGTATCTTACCATGTTTGAATATTTCTCATTTCCAGCCTGAATTTCCAGGTCCCCCTTTTGCCTCTTTCTTCTTTGGCTAACAAAGTCTGTTTAGATGCTCTTACCACATTGATATTTATGGTGGCTGACCATACAGAGTGTAAGTGGCTGGGTTTGTGTCATGCTCCAGGTATAATCCTTATTGATTTACTGTTCTCATCTGTCCCTGTACTGGAAACATCATTCCTGATATGCACACAATTGCATCAACCTTTGTGTGGCTGAATCATGTTGATGACTCATGGCCATACTGTCAATGATTATTTCCAGTCTGGGCTTTCTCCTTTCCTCACAGTAGCACAGTTCAGCCTCCAGCTTACAGCAAATCCTTTTATTAGTGTCTGTGTGCCTGACCTAGCACCTCGGGATGTTACTTTTAATCTGATTTTTATTGCTTCATTGCTCAAGATTATCAGCTGTCTCCTATATGACATTCTAACCTTCCTCTCCATTAACATCATCTCCCAGATTTGTGTTGTTAATTATTATCATTATTTATTTTTGTGCTCTGTTATTGTGAACAATTGACATAATGGCTGATCATGATCACATTGCACTCAGAACCAGCCTTTTGCTGGCTTCATCTTCCTTCAGTGTTAGTTGTTACCTACTCTGGAGCCATATCTTTTTCTAAAAGTACATGGAATAATTTCCCATGTCTTTGCCTTAAGCACTAATAATTTGTCCTTGGAATGTATGTGAGCCTTAGCAGAAGGTCGATTTGGTTTATTTATCACATTCCTTCATTTGAACATAGTCCCATATATCACAGAAAGATATCAAGTTCATCTGACAAAATCTATTGCTGTCAATTCAGGTTGTATTGTATCACATTTTCTGCTTATCTCTGATTTGTTAAGTGGTCTTTCTTTGCAATTCGTTCCAATATCTTGCATACACTGGAAACGTGGCTAATAGTCCTGTAACTTTGTGGGTCCTTCTTCTCTTTTCAAAACACAAGTGCCATGTCTGCCAATTTCTAATGCTAATGCACTAGCCAGAGATTAATAGGATCATTTAGAAAAGCTTTGCTGCAGGACTTGCAATTTCACAATCTAGTACTTCATGATTAACCTGCTCCAAAAGTTTCAGCACACTGAACTTAAATTTTTTTTTTCATCCTTGTTTGTTGGAATTTTCCTTTTTGAATATTCATTCCTATTAACCATCCTCTCATCTGCTCCATTATTAAAGACAAGGGTAAATAAGCCATATAAATAAGCCTAGTTGTCTTCTGTCTCAAGTCTGCACTCCCTGCATGAATCATCCCAGGCTTAGTATTTTCTTTTTTCCACAGACTGATCTAGCAGAAGATTTGTATTGCTATGATTTTTAACTTACAGCTATATATAAAAACAAAAGTAGTTATTTATCTTAGCCTCTAGCAAAAATTTCATGTAGTGCTCATGGCCTTCATTTGTATGAGCTAGTCCACAAAGCTTCAGGCAAATATCACAGTGCCATTGAGCTCCATCAGAGTACATCCACACTGATCCACCTACACTGCACCAGTAATGCCTTTCACTTGAGTCACTTAACGTTTCATAGAATCAGAGGATCATAGGATTATGGAATGGTTTTGGTTGGAAAGGACCTTAATCATCTAGTTTCAACCCCCCTCTGTCTACTAGGCCAGGTTTCTCAAAGCCTCATCTGACCTGGCCTTGAATGCTTCCAGGGATGGGACATCCACAACTCTCTGGGCAACCAGTTCCAGCGCCTCACCACTCTCACAGTGAAGAATTTCTTACTAATATCTAACATAAATCTAGCCTCTTTCAATTTAAGGCACCCCTGTAGCCCTGAACTTGAAGGTGCTCTAAGGTGTCCCTGGAGCCTTCTCTTCTCCAGGTTGAACACCACCAGCTGTCTTTCAGCCTGTCTTTGCAGGTGAGGTGCTCCAGCCCCCTGACCATATTAGTGACTGTCCTCTGGACTCACTCCAACAGGTCCATGTCCTTCCTCTGCTGGGATCCCAGGGCTGGATGCAGCACTCCAGGTGGGGTCTCACAGAGCAGAGCAGAAGGGCAGAATCCCCTCCCTCATCCTGCTGCCCCTACTGCATTTGATGCAGCCCAAACCAGAGCTGGCTTTTGGGCTACAAGTGCTCATTTTTCCTAAATCCTTTATGTTGATGTGTTTACATTGTTTTTTTTTTTGTTCTGATCAGATTCCATTTTCCAATCAACTGTTCAGAAGGAAAACCATTTCTCTCCAGTTTAATTAAACCTGTAATCTTAAATTATTCCTTATCCTTTAGTTCAGCTTAATTTTTGTCTTACCCATTAACAGATAGAGAACTAAGCTTGTAATCCTGGTTTGCACAACAGATGTCATTATACAGTCAAACATATCTCTACATCTGGACAGTTTTCCCCTAAGGTGAACTACATTTTGACAGTTCTCTGTGCCAGATGTTGTTTATGAGCTGGTTAAACTGGAGGTCTCTTTTCTATACAGAGTTGGTATTTCCTTAAAAGTTCCTTGTAAAGCTAGCTGGAAAAGTACTCTTTTTTTCCCAGAAAATTCTGATTTGGCAAAAGCCTCATTGTTCAAGGAGATTTTATGTAGTTCCAATGTCATATATTTCTGACATTAAAAAAATCACAGAGACTTATTTTTGTCAGAAATTCAACAAATTGCACTAATGATATTAGTAATAATAATTAAGTCAATTTTAAAATTAAAATAAAAGTCATGATCTCTCAGATTTTTGTCAGGGCACTTTTTCTTTGCGTTGACTTCATTTTAATTGATTTTTAGCAGAAGGGAGAAAACATTTCCAACCCAATCCTGCTTCTAAAAAAAAAAATCTTCATTTTAAAACCTCCTCAAGTTCCCTCCCCTTAAGTTTGTACAATGAATGAGCAGCACTTTGGATAAGCAACATGCAACACTCTTTGTGGCTCCTGCACTGCCTCTTGCTGCCTTGCTGCTGATCCCAATGGAGTCTGCTATTGCTGCCTGTCATGGAAAGCAGTCTGAATGCTCTGACCTTTCTTTTCTGTATATACCTGACACTTGCTGAGTCCCTTCCACAGGCCATTTTGTAACACAAGCCACATCTGCACTTTATGCTTAATTCTTTGCAGAATTTACTTGGCTTTTAAAAGCCAGTACCTTTTCTCTAAGGTGTTTTTTTGTGCCACTGCTTTAGTCCTATCACTGAAAGTCAAATTGAAGTAGTCTCTTTATTGGATCTACTCATAAAGAGTAAATGAACTGCTTACAGTAAACATCAAGGTTCTGAAAAGATGTGGATACAAGCACACATTAAATATTTTAAGGCAAGAAAGGATAACCTACAGTTTTGGTGCAGAGACTAAAATTATACTTTTGTATTCCTGTATCATGTATATGTATAGAAAGGAAAATTCTTTCAAGCTCTGTCTCTCCTCCAAATCCTGCTGACTTCTTCTTTTCCTTTTCTTCGCTCTTGTTCAGCTCAGTGCTCAGCTGTCTAAGCAGATGGCAAATACCATATGACAGCTGTGAACTGGATGTTTCTGACAGGTACCATCACAGGGACATACCATGCAGCCTCCTGACATACATCAAAGCATTGTGGATAACTAGGCATGATGAATATGTTATGAAATAATGAAAACATAGTGGCTTTCAGCAGGATCTTTATCCCAAAAGAACTCATGTGCTCTGGGTGTGGAGAGACAAAGGCAGGAGTATTCCCTATTTCTGAATGAAGAATGCTATGGTGGTGAGTGGCACACTGAAATACAAAAAAAAGATGCTTAGGCTAGGAACTAATGCAGCTATTGCATCTACTTGGCACTGGTCAAAATGTATTTGCTGTCATTAAAATTTAGCTTAGAGCACTGGAGTGCTATATTGGCAGACAGCCTCCAGAGTGGAGATGACACAAAACACTCAAGATGGGAGCTTCCTGCTTCACTTAAACAAAACTACCATGAGCACTACCATCAGTGTTTTACTGATGTCCAACATGCCAGTCAGTCCAATCTGGGTTCATAGAGAAATACGTATTTTGTTATTGCCAAGCTTCCTCACCTTTATTTTCTTTTCTTTTGACTCTGCTGGTAACATGGGAAACCTGAGTTATTGGCATTTTCTTCACTGGTCCCTCCACCATCAAATCTCTCCAAAATTCATGAACAGGGCAACAAAAAAGGAGTTTTGTGTTGCATAGTGCTGGGATCTCACCTTCAGAGCTCACTCAGGTCTGCACTAATAACCGTATTTCAGGAGGAAGAAGCATATTGCAGATGTCAGGCAAACTGGTAGGTGTTAGTATGGTAGCAATAAAATAAACAGAATTATTATAAAAAGTGAATAATTATCGTGCATATACTCCTAAGAACTGTAGCAGAGGAAGTCTAGGACTCATTTCATATTTGGGTGAGAAGTTGTCCCCCATAGGCCAGCTGGTGGCATGGTTTGATGGGGAAGAGTTTCAGAGCCCAGATGGGTCCAATCGTAATTTCACTTGCTGGCAGCTTCTGTGTCCCACACGATCCCTCAGCTCCAATTCTGCTCCTGACAACTGAATCCTGACAGCACTTAATGCAGCTAATGGAGGAATAGCCTCATTAGTGATGTGTCTGGATCTTTTCCAAGCCAGTTCTCCCTTTCTTTACACTTTGATCTTGGTGAGTTGTCCCCGTGTTTGTATGTGTAAATGAGGGCAAGAGTGCTGTCCCTTGTATTGAACTCACTGGGTGAGGAGCCTTCTTTGGCCAGTATCTTATTCTAAATGAAGGGTTCAAAGGCTAAAGGCAGCTGTGGAGCTGAGGATGTGGTTTGCCATGGTGGCAACACGTGATGTGTGCAGTTTCTGGCACTGACACTATTCTGCCCTCAAACTCTGCATTACCATATGCATGGGGATTCATCTCGCCCAACTTCAGACAGCCAAACCCCATCTAAACCATTTGTTTAGTCCCCCTTTCCAGCTGAGAGAATAGGCACCTGGGGGCAGAAACTCATCCCATTCCTCTCATGAATGGATACAATTCATTTCTCTAGGAAACTCGAGATTTCCTGGAGCACCTGAGTATGTAAGAATGCAGATTTACCCTGGTGCGTCTCAGGTACTACTGGATGTCTGTGTTCACATCCCTGACTCGTGCCTCAGACACCCAGACCAAGAGATTACTCCCACATCAGAGTTGTCTTTCTGCCTTTACTGACTGGAGGGATGCACTGTATCTGCACAGATGATTCACCGTCCCTAAAAGTGGCTGCAGGAGGATACCTTAGCATTTTTAACATAGCATTTATGATTATATGTAGGCAAGTGAATCATGCCACAGACAATTACCTGAGTCTAAACACTGCACTGTTAATGATTTAATGTTAAATGAGCCAAAGGCAATCCTAAAATACCCCCGAATCCACCTTGGGAGTGGCCAATGTTTCAAGCCCTGTGGTTTCTATCTGCCAAGAACCCATATTGATTCCACTGCAATGCCTTTTGGAGAGACCACAGCAGTTTTATTCCACTACTTTGAACTCAATTCACCCTTCAGAGTGAGAAGCTGTATTATTAATGACTTCTTATTTGCACTGAGCTCTTTGCAGTCATGCTGGACTGCTGTCTCAAGCAGACTTGACTTGAGCTGAAGTACCTCCATGCTCCAGAGCAGTTGCCTGCAGTGCAGACATATCCACTGTGATTTCTTGTGACATGAGATTGAATGTAAACATGCTTGACTAATGTTAGTAACCATTTTCTGCTATGCCAGCTCTGTACAGTGAAGTATTTAGAAATGCCTACTATTGATGTGCTGAAATGAAAACACAACTACTAGGTACTTGTTGCTATCAAACACAGTTTATGTATTCCTGGCAAAAGAAGATGGGATGTGGAAATGGCATATTTCCCACATGGAGAATGAAGGGAAACACTTTCAAAGATCTTTCTCACTCCCTTTTCCCGCCACTCACTACCCACGTATTCTCCCTCTCCCAATAATTTTGTCTCTTGCCAGTAACTCTCTGAGGCTGGCACATATCAGCAAGATCACAGTCCAGCCTGTGCATACTACTGCACACATAGTATGATTCACATTACTAGTAGGGAATGGCATCCTTACACAAACACAATAAAGCAGATTTCCACTTTGCCCCAAATATTCCTTTGAGATTTTTTGGAAACTCTAATTTTTGAGTTCAAAGACAAAAGAGAAGTCCCAAAAGATGCAGCTTCTCAGAAATCAAAATATTGTTGTTTAACACCAAAGAGGACTTTAGGGTGGGCACGAGAGCCTTACCAGCTTTCTCTGATCAATGGTGTAATGAGAGTTTCTAAGAAGAGTCAGCTTCCTGTTACTGGATATGACTGAGAAGTTTATTCCTGGAATAAAATATTGGGAGTCTTTATTCTTGGAATAAGTTTTCAGCCAGTTTTTTAAACAAAGAATTTCTTAAAATACCCCAATCATAATTGGGGCCCCCAAGATTCATGAAACTAAGTATGCTCCAGCACAGAAAGGATCGCTACCAATGCTCCACTACAAATGCTCAAAAAGTATCAGAAAAAATTGTGGACAGCGGTGATTGTCCCCTGTGCTTGGCACTGGTGAGGTCACATCCCGAGTGCTGTGTTCAGTTCTGGGCCCCTCATTTCAGGGACACTGAGATGCTGGAGCATGTCCAGAGAAGGGCAACAGAGCTGGGGAAGGGTTTAGGACACAAGTCCTATGGGGAGCAGCTGAGGCAGATGGGGGTGTTCAGACTTTCAGCATGGCAAAGAGCAGGCTCTGGGGGGAACCTTATAGCTCTCTGCAACTCCCTGAAAGGAGGGTGTAGCTAGGTCAGGGTTGGTCTCTTCTTCTAGGCAACTAATGACAGAACAAGAGGACCTGTGCCAGGGGAGGTTAAGGTTGGACACTAGGAGGAATTTCTTCTTAGAAAGAATGATTGAACATTGGAATGGGCTGCCCAGGGAGACAATGTCCCAGGAGGTGTTTAAGGAAAGACTGGATCTGGCACTCAGTGCCATGGTCTACCTGACATGGTGGTGTTTGCTCATAGGTTGGACTCAATGATCTCAGAGGTCTTTTTCAACCTAACCCATTCCGTGTTTCTGTGAAGTAAGCATATGCCAGTTCTTCCATTTCTGCATCACTATCCCAGTGATATGGGCCATTTATGAGTTACATGGGAGCATAAATACACAGGTAAATACCAGATGAGTTTTACTAACCACAGTTATGTGGGAGGAAGGTCAGTGTTCACGTTTCATAACTGTGGGATAAGAGTAAGAGTATATTCTCCACGGGCAATACAAAGAGAGTAGGTGTGAGTAGTGGCACAGATCTGTGAGGTGGAACAGGAGCTTGGATAGGTGGTGTGAAACTTTGAAAAACTTTCAAGTTCCTTTGCACAACCTTGTCTTTGGGCAAGAGGAGACCTCTGCAATATCATGGGCCAGATATCTTACAGAAAAATATCCAAATGCAGCAAAGATCCACTTATTTTTAGCCCAATTTCCATGGAAAATGTGGTGTACATAATGCTGTTGTAAATATATTTCTGCCTTTTCCTGGTAATGTTTTGAAGGAATTGGCTAATTTCAGCCACATGAGAAAGAGGAGTGAAGTTTCCTAATAATATTAATTCTCCCCATATCTTATGAGAATAGTGAAGAAGTACTTTTAGTTATTTCAGAAAGAGAAGGGCTGATGGGTTAGTTCAGCTCTGATTAAAAACCAGATCATCCACATAGGAATATTTTCCTCAAAATGTAAGTCCTCAGTGAGCTCAGTTTTAATTTGTTCTACCACTCACAGGACTGTGTATTTTGCTCTAGCTGCACAGGCCTTATCTCACTTCCCTCAGCTCCTTCCTTTCTTTACCTATCTGCCCTTCCTCTGCATGGGATTGGGGGCCTGTTCTTTATTTTGCTCAGTCTCCATATCGGAAATACGTCACGTGAATAGGAGCCACACACACACCCAGTGCTGACAGTGACAGTGATGAGGGTGAGCGTTGGGAGCAGCTAGAAGGCTTTAACTTTTGGAACTTCATAGTGACAGGTCTCAGGGAGATGAGGTGCAGGTATCTCCAGACGTGGACAAACAGCAGCAGGGAGTGAAGCCAGGTGCTATTAGGGTGCCATGCTGTGTGCTTGCAGACAATCCTGAAGTAGCATTGGTCCGGGTGAAGCAAACAGTGCTTCAGCCGTGTTAACAGAAATGAGCAGGGCATGTATAAGCCCAGGGAGCAGAGGTGAGCATTTAGGAAAGCAGCCCTGCAAGGCCAGGAGGCTGGTGCTCTGCAGCTGCAGCACTACTCGTGCATCTTGGAATCAACACCACCACTGCAAAAGGCCAGCGTGCAAGAACTTCCTGGCTGAACGAACCTGCTGAAGCCACGGCTTCAAGGCTAAGAACAGCATTTCTGTCAGTTTGTAGCTGTCCCTTTTCCCACTCACAGTTTCAGTGATCACAATGGCTAGATCTGTATTTAAATCACTGTACCTGCTGGGGAGTCAGGAGAGGTTAATATACTATAGGAGTTCATTATCCATGTCTTTCTCTTCCAATATTCTTTAAAAGTTGCTGCTTTCTCCAAAGATAAGAAAATTACAGAGGAACAAATTCAAAGTTGGAGCTTCTTTTTTTTCATGGCCTTATAATTTTGTTTACATGTTCATCAGTCAGTGTGTTGGCTGGACACAGGTGCTCACAAAACCTCTCTATCACTCCCCCTTTCCGACTGGACTGGGGAGAGAAAATATGATGTAGAACAACTCGTGGGTTGAAATAAGGCAGTTTACTAAGCAAAAGTGAAACTTTGCACGTGCATTAGCAAAGAAAACACCAATAATTTTATTTTCAGCTTCCCATCAGCTAGCAAGATTGGGCCATTTCCCAGGAAGCAGGGCTTCAACATATGTGATGATTGTTCTGGAATACAAACATTGTAAATAAAAAATGTCACCACCCACTTCCTCCTCCTTTTCTTAGGTTTTATATCTAATCTGACATCATATGGTATGGAATATTCCCTTGGTAATTTGGGTCAGTTGGCCTAGATGTGTCCCCTCCCAGGATCTTGCCCATCCCCACCCTAATGCTGAAGGAATGTTGGGGACACAGCAGTGATGCTGTGCCAGCCCTGCTTAGCAGCAGCCAAAGCACTGGTGTGTTATCACCACCTTTCCAGCTACCAAAGAAAACACAGCACTGTGAGCACTGCTAAGGGAAAATGAACTCCATCTCAGCCAGACCCAATACACACTTCACTTCTTATCATTTGTGTCATGCTCAGATCCCATATAATTTTATGTTTTTTCTAACTATTCCATTGTATTTATTTTCTCATTACTGAAATCCCTTCTTACTCACACATACAATTAAAACATTTTTAAACCATCTTTATACCCAACATACACACTAATGCATTTTCATTAACTACTATCCCTCCTCCTTCCACAGATAAATATTCTTTTCCCACTTCATGAGCTTTCTCCACCCCTTCAGATGTTCAAAAACAGTCCATGCATGACTTGGGTCCCATTCCATCAGGATAGGTGCTCAGGACCGGAGGAGCAGCACACTCGCTCATTGGACACCAACACCAGCTCAGCCCAGCCCAGGTCACTGTCACACTCCCCTGCAACATAATACCATAAATTATTTTCCCCATGGTTAAATCTCCTTGAGGTATACACTGGCTCTCCCCAGTCTTCCACATTACCCACCAAGTAGACCCCCTTTGCTTGAGCAAACACAAGCCCACAAATGTGTTTGTCTTTTCCCATGTGAGGAGAAATCCACATCAATTTCCCCATCCATTTCCCTGTGTGCAGTACAGAGACATCACCCAAAATGTTTTTTTTTTTTTTTTTTTGGACAGGATGAGGCCTGTTAGCTGATCCTCTAGTGTTAACCAGCCTTGGGCTTGCTAAATTTGTGTCCCAGTGCTTCCAGGGCTCATTACCAAATGCTCTTAACATAGTCTTCAGTGGTCCATTATAACAGTATTATCAGAGATTTGTGAGTGATTAAGGATATGAAATATAACACAATTGTACTGAATTTGTTGTCCCAGAGCTGAAACCTGCTGAGTTTCAAAGGGAGATAATAACAGCTGGCCACAGGTCGCCATTGCTTTGAGCACTCTCGACTACCTGCTCTTTAAAATTATCAAGTTGAAAAACAAGCTAGTTTTGTTGAAAAACAAAAAAGCTTGTTTTGTTTGCAACTTTCCAAGCATCCAGGCATTTGTACAATTCTTTTCCTAAGAAGAGCTCTACACCGAACCTTCTGTGACTCTCCTGAATTTCAGCATTTCCTTAACTTCCCCATTTCCCATTAACTTCCGTTGCCATTCCCTCTGTGGGCATTTTGTTCTTACAAGAGGAAGTCATACTCTTCCAGCTTGAGTGAGAAAAAATTAACTTGGTTTGTCCTGCAGCTGCCACAAAGCACTGTGTGTCTTTGTCCCCCATCTTGTGGGATGTTGATTATCCATCAAAGCTGAAAGATCTAAAGGGCAAGGTGGAGACAAAGATGAGCATTATTTCCTCAAGAGTATTTCTGGCCTCTCCCTGGCACTTATATTAATCTTTCCACTTTGATAAGAAAGTTTTCTAATGGGACTATTTGAGGGTTATGTTTTTCTGGTTCCCTGGCCAAAGTATCGGCTCCATTCCTGAAGGAGAAGACCACAAGTACTTGTACACCTGCATGCCTTCCAGAAAAGCTGCCTGTTATTTTGTTCTCCGGTTGGTAAGGTGTGATAATATCTCACACTCATCAATACCAGTTGTGAAACCCAGAAAGGCTTTCAGGTACAAGTTTTGCAGTTTGCTTGAATAAAAGCCCCTACACTTGAGAGACTCTTCTTTCTAGCCTCTTAAGCTGGTGCAATATATGGCATTGCCTCTCCATAAAATTTTTCAACTTGAATTTGGAAGCTGTATGGCTACCCTGTTACTAACATGTTGCAATCTCTGTATTTTTTAAATGTAAATGGACATAAATAACCTAAATTGCTGGCAAGCATGGCAGTCTGAATTAATCAGGTTCCGTCTTTCTTGAAGACCCCCCAAAATATAGGTTGAGCTTCATAAATGGGCAGTTACATCATTCTTATGGTGCCACCTACCTATACCCTGTTTCATCTCGTGCACTGCTACAGAATGGAGTTTTCAGCTGACTTCACTTTCTTAAATCCCAAATAGTTAAGTGAAACCAATTTTATAAACCCTTTAAAAAAACTGTGATGGACATATGTTTTTCTGGCAATCTTCCTTCAGAATCAGACATAGCAAAGATAACCTAAGTAATCTAACCCTTTTTTCTTTCAGATATACAGACTAAGAAATTTTTGCGTTATATAATGCAGTGATTCAGTAATGTAGGAATGGCAAGATTTGCAATGAATGCACGTTGGGATACAGTCATTTCAAAGAGAGGGGAATGCTGGGAGATCTTGGACTACACTGTAGCTTTAGCCAGGCATTCTGTGCCTCAAGGAAATACACCAGCAGTGTGCTAAAGGTACCAACCGCCTTGATTGCTTACAGCTTCACTAATGAAAGCAGCCTACAAGAATATTTTATTTAAATGTCTGCAAATATCTTTCCCCCAGGGAGAGAGGAAATGCTCCTTATGAATAAGGGAAAGAAAGAAGACTTATGTATACCTGCCTGGGCAGTACTCTTAGTTCTGCTCATTGTCTTTCATTTCTCTAGCACATATCTTTCCTGTTAGGTTTCCTACCAGATTCCCAATCAACTGCTTGTGCACCAAATCCACTTTCAGATAAGCTTATTTTAAAAATATCTACTTGGATCCTAAACTTTATGGGTATGGAAAGTTAAAAAAAATCTGCTAAAATGGTAGGATGTTGCTGAGGGACAAGTGCATAGGGATAATTTATGTGAGTTGTTTTGAGTTTTCTTTCTGTCGGCTTTGTACTTGCCCTGGTTACAGAGGAGTCATTTGTCATCTCTTCTCGTGGTAATCTTTAGGCTCTTCTTTCTCTCTTCTGTGTTCTTTGGGAACTAAAATGAAAGCGAAAAGTCATGTTCACCTTCTCCAAAGCAGTCATTGAACTGGAAAAGCCGTTTTCTAGATGAGTTTACTTCTAAGACAATGAACCAAGAGCTCAGGGAATCCAACTGCAAAATCCACCAAGCCTTTCCTCCCAGGCAGTCTCCAAAAGTTTTTCTAGCTGCACCTACAGACCCTTCCTACAACCTTCTCCCTCTCTCCCAAAACTCTTTGAAGGATAAATAAAAGTTACTGCCATTAACTACGACTTTTAGCAGTGGACTGCAACAATGTGGACATGTGACCAGTGAGAGCAGCTTGTCCTCTGCAGTGCTCCTACGCCATACACAGTACCTGAGCTAACTAACTCAGGTCAGCGAGGTGTCACATGAAAGGAGGGTTGGGACACATGCCAGCAGCATAAGAGAAGCCGCCTCCTGTTTCTCCACACTTTTAGCTGAGTACCTTATCCACTGCCAGCGACTGGCAGCACCCTTGAAGGGCTCAGCCAGACAGTTTACAGAGTAACACTGTTAATTAACTCCCACACTGAAATTGTGACAGGTTAAGGGTCAAAGATTGCCATTGATAGTAACTGACTGCAAAAACACATTCAAAGCAAGACACAGACAAGCTCTAATAACCAACAAAAATAACTCAAGATAACCATTCAACACATACAGAATAGGGCTCTTACCTGAGAGTCATCTCTATGGGGGAAAAGATAGGTTCAGCCTATTTGACTGATCCCAGACGTTAAAATGAAATCTTCCCTAACTTCTTCCTATTCTTAACTTAATTTTTATGTGGAACTTGAGTGACTCTAGTCACACATACCTTTGTTGTTACTTGGTGTAAAATTCTCTCACTTTGCTCTTAGAGAAATAGTCAATAAAATAAGGAGTGCCTGCCCAGTGAGGGGTGGTCGTATCTCGAGGTGAGTAACTGTGGGATGGAGGTGTGTGTTGGGGTTTCAATTACATTATAACGAGCCAAGTTCATCCAAGGAGAGTGATTTCACCACAGCTGCTGGTTCAGCAGTAAGGCATCTTCTCCTCTTCCTTGGCTGACAGCTGCTATGTGGTTTATCAGCTACTTGGTACCATCAAGTTCCCATTCCTGCAAGGATTTCAACACGGCCTGGCAGCTGTGTCTCCACTCCATTCCAATCCACGCCCATTTCATCTCCCTTAACATGTGCTTAAGGTTGCACACTGTGAGTGTGGGGAGTCATTGTGGAAGAGGTTTTGAGCATGCCAGCTGCATTCCAGCCAGGGTGCAGGAACTGCATTTCATCCTATAGTTTCTGTACTTTTAAAACTTCTGTTAGAATATAACTTTCCATTTTTTTCTCTAATTTTACCCCTAGTCATCTTCCCACTCAGGGTACTCTGGTTGTTAAGGAAGAGGTCAGCACCTAGGTTTTGTGCGTTGGTTTAATTCACCTCAAGGTGTTTGTCCTTGGAGAGGGATCCCAAACAAGGAAACCTCTGGGCCTTTATACTGTCTGTGCACCCAATCTTCATGTGCTCTTTTTGTACCCTTTTGTACCCTGCATGTGCCTCTTGGACAAATGAAGATGTATGGTCTGGGGTCTTCTAACACCTCATTGGATTGTTTCTCCATGTCCACATGGGCAAGCCATTAATTGTTCAAATCTTCCAGCCTAGGCCAGCCTGGAGGCCCTCCAGTGTCTCAGCCTTTATCTGGAGATATCCATCTTTCTCTGTTTACAGTCCTGCTCAGCTGTTCATGCTAACAAACAGAATTCATTTAAAGTTCATCTTCATTAAGTCTTGACTCATGCGAAGCTATAAAGCAAACTGTACAATCAAACTGTAACCTATACAATTTCTAATATTTTATAAGTAAATTTATTTTAATCTCCAGTGCTGTTACAGCATGGCAGTCTGCAGCCCACAAAACTCCCCTGTGCATGTAAACCCCCAGGTTGGCCTAGGAAACATTCACAGTGGTGTCTGCACATTTTGCTGCTAACACATTAAGCAATTTGGGAGAGAAAGAGAGATTACAGTAGGACTAGGAGTCAATGAGAGCCTTGGGAAGGGGAGGATAAACAAACTTCTGCTTACTTCGTTAACACTTGGACCATTATTTTTAAAATAATGAGAAAAATGGAAAATTATAAATGGGAATAGCCACACTAACTGCATTTGGAATTTCAGTTTTTTTAAATCTCTAATAATATTTCTAATTATGGTGTAAGCAAACCTGGTTTGAAACACCATGTTTAATGGTTGGACTCAATGATTTTAAGGGTCTTTTTCAGCCTTAGAGGTTCTATGGCTCTGGGCTAATGTCCACATGTTTGCCATGCTCTCCCTTTGCTCCCTGTCCCAACCAATTCCCACCCACCAGAACAGGTACTCCTGCCAATCACAGTCTAGTAAGCAGTTTCAGGGATACATACTTACAAAAGCATGGCAGGGGCCATGTTAATTAATCCTTAATTAACAGTTTAATTAACCCTGCCAATCAGGAGTTGCCAAAGAGAAAATGTCTCCCCTTCTCAGCTAAACCCCAGCTCTTGTTCTTGCCCCGCTCCTGAGCATCAACAGTGACCCAGTGCAGGGGACTGATCCAGCTGGAAACAAAGCAGGCCCTAAGCTAAGTGTGAAGAAATTAATCTGAAATCTCTGATTGATAGATATAGGTGATGGAGTGCAAAAATATTACATAGGAATGCTTTTCCCTGTTGGCTTGGCTTATCTCAGAGTGGAAAGAGCTTGATCATGGGGGCATTTTCTTATTGTTAGCAGCTCCCTTTTAAATATATCAAGTAATTAAGTACTAGTCTCTTCTGTATCTATACAGATATACCACTGAGACTGTACACTTTACTTAAATTTACTTCAATTAATGTGCTGTTCCCTGGGCAATTCCATGACAAATGCAGGTCTCTAAAACCCAATTTTTCCCCAAAGTGTTTCATTATGCTCCAGACAAGTACTTCCACACAGGTTTTCTCTTGTGTTCTTTTAGTGAGAAGGCCTGCAAATACAAAAGGAGCAAAGTCACAGAGAGAAGACCCAAATCACTAATATCTGTATTCCATGTGAGGCAGAGATCTCCTAAGTCTGGCTAAATTCTCTGTTTCCAGCTTAGGCCTAAAAGGTTTAATGTGCTCATCACTTTCTCCAGCTTGCATCCACTGGCAGCTGGAGTTGTTAATTTTGTCTTGTAGGCACAAATGGTGATTGATTAAGGAAAAAAACAGTGAAGAATGATTACTTCTGCTGCCCTGTTGGAGGTTTCTGGTCTTCGGCAGTTACACAAAAAACAGAGCCAGGAGATTTGGAAAGGCATCTCCAGCACAGCCAGTGAAAGGGGAAGGATTTGGGGACAGATCTAGGGCCTTCTGGAGTGGGTTTCTCACAGTCATCAGATCTGCATTAGGAATGCCTGCTTCCTTTCTTCTCTCTCCCAAGCTAGAGGCCTTCCATTACCTCACTGTCCCAGGCACATTCATTGCCACCCATGAGGGGACAGCACTTCCCATTGGATTTGTAGGAGCTGTGGGAGTGAACAGTGAGAATCCTTCCCGTGTTAACCAAACCCTCTGTGATGAGGGACATGGTCACCTGCAGGTTTACTTTCCTTCAGCAGCTGTCCCTGACTGTGGACACTGTGCCCTCTGCCCACCTGTGTCCCCTCTGCTGAGCCAGACATGCCATAGGGAGGCACAAGGGGAAGACAGAGGTTAATCAGATCTTACCAATCACCTAATGAATCTCTGGAATCTGGCTACAGGCAGATCTATTTACACATTTAAAGTGTGACACTTTAAGATATCCAGAGCAGGCGCATTTACATCTGCTCTTGTCACCATAATCTCCCTTAATAGGCACCTCTAGGACAAAATTTATCTTAGTCAAATGAGATTAGAGCAAAATAGGTCAAATTAATTGTGTCCTTATTTCTCCCCAGTGAGCACAAATGGAGTCTAATGTAATTAATTCAGAAATAAATATCTCTGCCATAGATATTTGTGGTTGGAGAAAAAAGGAATCCAAGCCACCGATTTCATTCTTCTGCTCCAAAATAATCACCTGTAAGATGAATGTCTATGTAGGCTCCTCTTATGATCAAACAATAGGAAAAGGCACTAGTAGAGAAATACCCAGTGAATGGGCCAGTCTGAGGATAATGCACATTTCAGAAGTGCCAACCAGGTGTCTAAAATGTGAAAATAAAACTGCATTGAGGTAACAAATAACATGTTCTGGTTTAGCCATTAACTCTGAATCCTGATGACCATTTTATTTCAGAGTAAACCAGTACAGTATCAAAAAAAAAAAAAAAAAAAAAAAGAAATCTCCAATTTCTTTCTGGAAAAAGACAGAGAAAATGAATAGAGAAAGAAAAATTCTAATTTCAAAATGTGGTTTGGGGTTTTTTTGTCCCAGAATGAAAGTTCCATATTCCCTTCCTTTTGCAGACAGAAGGGGCTCTGCTCAGTTGTCCACACATGTGCCCTGGAGACTTTTGAGGCTTCACAGAACATCAGAGACCTCCATCAGGACTGGCAAATGTTGCACCATACCTAAGGGAAGCCCATGCTGTCATTACCAACAGTGAAGTGACAGACTTGTACTTAAGGCATCTCAAATAGCAAAGCATATTCATGTTTAAGTAAGGGATTCACACCCAAAAATGTATTATACAACTGCTGTAATTCAGACATATAAAAGTTTGACCTCCTCTTCCAATTCCCCTTTGAATCTTTCTGTTTCTGTTCTGGCTTCAAAGCAGTTAAAAAGATGTGACATACTACTTCATCAGTCTTCCATATGGTCAAGGACTAAAGAGATGGTGATACAGAGGTCATCATGGAGTGGAAACTCACCCCAACTTGAAATAGATTAATTAGTATTGTTTGGATCTCTCTATCTACTAGATCATCTGGTAAAATGCAGACATTGTCTTAAATCATAGAAGATACCTTTTTTTTTGGAAACCAGTAGTATACCACCCACTGATTTTATCATTGCATCACTTGGTCTTCAAGAGCAAAACACCTATGCCTTTATATGATTTTGGAGCCATAGTCATTGATCCAAGCCCTCCTAATTTCTTTCTCCAAGAGAGAATTTTTTCTTAAGCCAACAGCAAAGTGATGGCACTCAGCTCACAGAAGACACTGTCATTTCCATTGTGTGGAGTTAAGAAAGTAATTTTATCATTTCAATTTCTCCTGTACAGGATCTAATCTTCTGACAATCCAGCTTCATGACTGATCTTTAAATTATGACAAGCAATCAAATATATTGGTTCGATGATCCTCTACAATCTTCTTCCTTTGACTGCCCTTTGACTTTGAATTAGAAGAGTTAGCAAAACCCTCGATTCACTTTTTAAAAAACTTTTATGATTCTTTCTGCTCTGAAGAGGGGAAACTGATCAAGTTAAGCAGCTCACAAACCCATGAGTAATAAGTCACTAAGGCAGAATAGAGTACCTAAGACAATGCTAAAATTCACTTCTCCTGCCAAGTCCTTACTGGAGACCCCAGAACTTTTCTTAGCCTTTCATTTACACTTATCCTTTCTTCTCACACTTCCTTGCACATCTTTTCTCAACATGCAGAAAACTTCCCATTACATCCATCTTAACACTTATTCTTTTAATTTACTTGCCTCCTCCAACTATTATCTCTTGTCCTGCCCCTTGGAAAGAGCCTTACTCCTAAATTTTGGTTGTATCTTCTTGTGGAGGTGGTTTCTGTCTTTTACACCATGTCCTTATGCTCTTACTCAGTGACTGCTCACAGAGAAGCTTCGCATTTTTGTTACAGGAGTGTCTTTCCTGACTTTCCTGATCTTTTACATGACTTATTCCTCTAAAAACATTATCTTCTTCTGGTTGCTCTGACTGTATTCCTTTGGATCTTACTTCAGTCTCCAACAAGACAACCCATGTCTTTCACCGGCCTTCTTCTATTGATACACACTAAAATCTCAGCCTGTTTCTCTGACCCCTCCTCATGGACATGCAGCTTTCACCTATACTTGCCAGAGTAATTTATCACTTCCTTCTATTATTAATTCCTTCAGGTAGTACCCATTTCTGGGTCCCTAGCCTGATCATCAACTACATCTGTAGCTGCTCTACATCCCCTGACATTCTGAACTTCAATTGCATCAATTTCATGCTTGCAATCATGGCTAAATCTCTTTTAAAGCTCTTATTACCAGCTTGTCTTGCTTGTTGCAACATGTTTTTTCTCCAGCTTTGATAAACACATTTTTCCCCTTACCTGTTCAGAGTGTTCCCCCTTATTTATTATTTTCCATGTCTTGTATCTTGTCTCTCTTATCTCACTTATTTTAAGTGATGTGTCTATTTTCAAAGACTGTCATGTCCAGGCCCTACTCTGCCTGTCACCTGTCATTCAGTTCTTCAAAGACCACTGTTTTCTTTGATTGCTCCACTGTTTCCAAAATCCTGCTTGCTAAATTCTGAACACATTTGTGATAACTTTCTTCCATTCTCTTCCATGCTGTGGACATAATGCCATAAACATCTATTTTATCTTGCTGTCATTCAGAATACTTCTAATTTTCTTTTACCTAATATCTATAAAAAGCTGTGGAAAAGCCTCTCTTTTTTGGCAATCTGAAATTCCCTCCCATCTTGTCAATTAGAATGTGTTTCCTTGAAGAAGCCTCTTCATCTCTCTGATGTTGTTGATAATCTTTGTCTTAAATTTAAATAGTGACCTTCTGTGGGGTAAAGGACATCATTTTATTCTGTGAAAAGTTCTGTACATCACAGTATATAGATACAATAACACTGTACAACATAAAGTAATAATAACAGTGATAATGACAAGAAATCTGTTCCAAATGAAAACTCAACAGAAAAGATTTAGTGGTTTTAAAAATATCATTCACCTCTTGCTTTGACACATATTGTACAGCTTTATCACTAGCCACAGAACAATATTTATGGACCTATAAACATACTTGGATAAGCAAATAGATAAATGACAACAAAGCATCACTTATAAAAAAGGTTTTTTCTTATTTTATCACATGACTGGGACAAGTAAATGTGAAGGCATACTCTAAAATTACCTTGCAAATTGTACTATTGTTGACTGGGTGGCACTGCCCTTTCACTGCCTGAGCCATCTGCTCCCCTGTCAGCAAACTCTGGTCCTCCATCCCCTCCTCCTCTTCAGCTGTATTTCCATGGAAAATAATACGTGTCTGTGGTGACTGACTGGTGTTCCCTCCGACCTCCAATCCATTTGTTGTCAGCCAGGTTTCCTTTCCTGAGTCCTTTGTGTGAAAATTGCCTTTCAACCGTGCTGCTTTGTGCTATTTCTGCCTTGTCCAAAATGACATATGACAAGACATCCTCAGCTCCTCCAGCCTGCCAGCTCTGATAGCATGCTGCCCTGCCTGCCATTTTGTGCACCAGACTGATAAGAAATTTCCATCAGCAGAAAGAGGAAAATAAGAGTGCAATAGCCAATGACATCCGATCTTCCTGTGCAGTTGAATTCTGTAAACTGCATGTATAGAAAAAGAATGGCAAAGAGCCAAGTACTCTGTGGTTCAAAGGAGGACAGGGTGTCCTGGACACAGCTTGCCTTATGCCAGCTCCTTTCCATACCTGCCAAGTTCCAGGGTCTGCCCCGGGATGCACCAGAGCTCAGTAGTCATTGTGAAACCACCTCATCAACGTTACATTTGGAGTGCCTTAAAATTTTGTTGGCATATTTTGACCTCTTTCCTGGAGTTCCAAAGTGAGAAGGGTAGAAAATTAGCTGATTTTTTTGCCCCAGGTTTCCTGCTCAAGAACAACCCAGCTGCTGTTTGGCTCAGATGTTCAATGTTTTACCAAAGAGCACAGGGAAGCAGAGGCCAGCTCGCTCTGAGATAACCGACCCAGGCGCTTGCACAATCTGCTGTGACGTGCTGGCTGCTGCTGGGATACAGGGCCACGTGCAGCTCCGTTTCCAGTTGAGCACTGCAATTACTGGGGACATGAAGCTGTAAGTATGGAGAAAAAATTAACTCATTATACTTACAAATTATATTTGCAGGTACTTAGTTGGCTGATTGAGCTCTCAGTTCATAGTTCTTCAAGTTGTGGTATCATCCTCTGTAATTGAAACACACCTAGTAATAGATGTGTAATGGAATATGTATCAAAAAAGTAATGGAGATAATGAAGGAAATAAATATGTTTAACAAAGGACATATTCTGGTAGTCATCTTGTAGTATTCCAGAAAGAATCAAGAAGAAAAACATTTTCGAAGCTCCCTGAAAGGAATATCACAGTGTGAGATATCCTTTTGATTGTTTTAATTTTGTTTATTTTTACATTTAGAAGTCCAAAGGTCATAGGAGGCTATCTGTTTGTCACCCCACGGTTGAATTTGTTCCTAATGCATGTACACAATCACATGAGAATCAGCTCATTGCAATGCACCCTGGAGGTGTGTAGACCTGAAAGTCATTTTAAGACAGATTTTTTTTTTTTTTTTAATTTAAAAATGCCAATTTGGGATTGCTTTCAGTATTTTATTCCAAGTCAAAAAATTTGACATTTCTTTAATATCTTGTTCCAGTATCTTCAAAAAGAAGTGCTCTGTTTTTTCATTTCAGAAATGTATTCCTTCTGAAATGTAATTACAGTGAAAACAAAGATTTTTTTAAAATGAAAAAGATCAGCATGTAAAAGTAAGCATTTTAACTACTCTAAATCTATATTTCTTGGGGAGGGAGGTTGTTTGTTTAATTTTGCTCTCTTTGACGCTCTTGGGTTTTGTCCCAGTTTGATAGAGGAACCTGAAATATTCTAAAACCAAGAAAATGATAAAATAGCTTCTGGCCCTATATAACAAGAAAATAGCGTATTGCAGAATTCAAATATGGTGATGAGTGAGTGTTGAGTGATGAACTGCCTCACTTGGTGATCTTCTGGCCTCTCTGTAATTATGCTGGTGGGATTTACACCAGGCCAGTTTAATGTGAAATCCAGTTATGGTACTGGCCTATTTTCCTTATACACTACATCAAAGAGGTTTGAATAATTATCTTGATTGTACTTTTTCTTCTTAAAACCCATACATGATGTAGAATTAAGTTTCAACAAAGAGCCATCTCAGGCCTGCAAATCCATTAGATATATTTTTTTTACTAAGGAGGCAATGTAATGATTCAGTATAGAGACACACAGAACTGGTATATTTTGTAGCAGTTTTGGTTGTTTTGTTTTGGTTTGTTTTGTTTGGGTTTTTTTTTTTGGGGGGGGGGGGGTTTGTTTTTTTTTTTGTCGAGCCACTTCTGGAGATTTCCAATCCCAGGACTTCATTTCCTGAAAAACTTCTATGAACAAAGAAAAGCCGTTCATAAATAAAGGAAGATTAGGTATAAGGCCTGTGAACAAATTGTCTCAAATTAGGCCATTACCTTTATTAAGAGCACTAAGAAAATATAATGAATAATCAAGAATGTGTTTAACATGGTGGGGTTTTTTTCTGTTCATCTATAAATTCACACTAAGTAACATGTCCAGAATTTAAAAGTTTGATGTATTTTAAATGGTAATTTGTGTGGAATTCCTTTACAGAAGCATATAATTATTAGTACCATTTTGAGCTTAGGGACTTTTTCTATTTAGATAAATATTACTGATGTTGAGAAACGGCTTTCATATCTAAATTGTCTTTTCACAGTACTGCATAAGTAGGTAATTCATCTGTTGAAGAACATATTGTCTTTAGTCATATTAGACTACTTAACTGCAATTATTATTCAATTCAACCTCTATCAGTCATTTATTTTTAAGTCAGTTTACTGGTAGAAGAAAGATTTTCTCAGTCTCTTTGATGTTTCCACTGCTACTAAAATTCAGAACTGTAAGAAGTGATTCTTCTTGAGCTACCTGCTGTATTTGCAGTCATTAATCATAAATTTCTTTTTAAACAATTGACTTGATATTTGCATCCAAAAAGGCTTGATTTTCATCAATTACTTTCATACTTTCTCCAGCTTGGGACACCGGATAATGAAAACAGTGAGTAACTGCATTACTCATTACATAGCACCAATTCTTTTTGTCTCTTGTGAATAAACTACTTGCATAGATCAGATCTTTTGGTTGACAAAGTCCAGATTTAAAAAGTATTCAAATGTATTCTCAGACTTAAAATTCAGAAGGTTGTGAAATTGGGATTAATCACATGTAGGCCTTCAGGGCAGTTTTCCACATTTATTTTCTCCAGATCCATCTTTCTGTTCTTTCCCACTGCATAATGGGCTGTGGTGGTTTTTTTATTCTTCAGCACTGGCCTGTCTCATGTCCTTTGGAATGATACCAGATGGTCAACCTCCTTTCCTTTGGGGAAGAGGGTCCGTACTGCTGTGAAGAATTTGAGCCTGGGGAAAGGAGGTGAACATTCCTTTTTCTCCTAGTATTTAAGAGAGCAAAGTTGTGGGCTTTTAGCAAAAATAGCACCATTTCTTTAAAAAAAATATTTCATATTAAACCACATGAAACTAAAATTCCTTTAGAATGTCTTCACCTTTTCTAACACCACTATTTGAACTTTACTGCTGTTTCAGTTTCAGCTGATAGCATATCAGACTGTTTTCCATGCAGATTCACTATTCACTTGGATGCCTTTCTGAGAGTTAGGTAAGGCACAATGCTTGCTTCAAGATTTCACCGATCCAAACTACAAAGACAATGTCATAAAAAGGTGATAAGTGTAATGGCAAACACACTTAGAAAATACCAGACTTTGACTGTTTGTACAACATTGCATGTCTGTATTTTGATACAGACTTCCACTCTGGTAAGAAGATGCAGTATTTCAGGTGTCAAAGACTTCCCCCATTTTGCACAGTCTTTCAAATACAATAGAGAAAAGACTTTTATTGCTCATGTTCTCTCAAATAGCCTCCAACTCATCAGTACTGCTGTTCCCTCTGCCACTTTAAGCCTTCCACTAAGCATAGAGGTCTGGGAGATATATATTGTGAAGACAGAGGCTGTCGGGATCTGTGATATTTAAATGCTCCCAAGATTGTAGAAAGTGTCTGTCTTTCAGCCCCACTGCCAAAGAAGGAGTCGTCATTCGTCTGTGCTGGTTTTCAAGGTTGTTTATTCCTTCTTATCTAAAATATTTTCTCTCTGACCTGCAGCAGGTCTGTCTTGCAGGACAGTGTGGGGGGCTCTGCCCCTCAGTGGGATGTTACAAACATTCTATACTAGAAACTACGTGTGCTATATTTACAATAACGTGCCAGTATCTATCACCCATGTTGAACAGTGTGTCCCCAGCCTAAGCCAATAGAAAAATGCCAACACCACAGTGAAACATGGAGGCCATGAAGAAGAAGAAAAAGGACAAGGCACACCCTGTTTCTTCCATCTTGCCTCCTTTGAACCCCTTATCTAGAATCCTTAAATTCTACTTTTGCACCCGTACCACACTAATTACTACTTATATCAAACACTCAGAGCTTGTAATTCATCCTGTAAGATTGAAAACTCTTTTCCATGGATAGAGATCAGAGACAGTGTCTCTCAGGGCTCTGTACAGGGGGGTTTCTGACCCCGTGCCAGGGTCCCAGACCTTCCAGGGCAGCCAGAGAGGGATGCCCTGGATTCCCACAAGAGGCAAAGAAGGTATTGAACACATCAACCTTGGCTGGAACTGAAGCCAAGATGGCAATGAACTTGCACGAGGATTGCACAAAGAATAGCTTTGGTACCGGGTCACTAGAGATGAATGTCATCTTGGACATGTCGTGTGGCAATGCCAGGAACTCTTAGTTATAAAACATTGTAAAACTTGTGATGAGAAAAACAAGAGATTGCTTTTCCTTAATCCCTCTCTTTGAAAAGGCCAAATGGCATTAAGAGAGCTTAAACAAACATGTTCAAACTAAGGCACTTTCTTCTTGTGAAAACTATTGGCCTAAAACATTCAAGTTCGGCAAAGAACTGAAAATAACAGGAGTCATCATCCATGACATGAAGATTTTATTTGCATCTTAATACAGAAGTGTCTGTCAGCTTGATGGTGTTTGATAATAATTATGTCCTTTTATTTTTAGCTGCTACTTTTGAAGCATCTCTCAAAAAAACAGTAGAGAGAATCACTTATAAATGCAGGCTCAAAAATATCTCCATTACAGTCTATTGGCAGCCCCCTACTCAGCCCTCCACCCAACTTCAACTCTTTGCAATTAATTTTTTCATTGCCAGGGTAATGCCTTGTGTATTAGCAAAGGTTATTTAGTGAAAAAATAATTCTACTTGTGCTTCAACTGCACACTGTGCAATGCCAGGAGTAAATGATTAGTCAGCTGTCATGTGTTATCATATAGAAATGCTGTCCATTTCGTAGTGGATAAATTTAATGGACAGACCACATATTTGAGTAATTTAATCTGTTGGGCAGTTTTTGTGTCAGCCTTTGGTGCTTTTAACATTCTATTCTTTTTGTTTTCTGTTGCTAAGATTCCTTGTATAGATGAGCTCTCATGATTGCCTGTTACAAAAATAGGTAAAATTCTAAATTATTCTTCTTTGTCTGTTAAACCTTGGCCTTTACACAAGGAGGAAATGAATGGAACATTTTTTCCTCATTTCCTTTATATTAACCATGGAGCTGAAGGGGCTTCAGCTGGTTTTAAGGCATTTAAGAGACAAAAAGATATGTTGTAGCTAGATGCTTTTGCCAAAGCTGGCTTCCACATTAATTACTCCAACACTTAAAGTTATCAGGCTGAGAGGATAGAGATCTTACTCAATTACATATAGTTGTTGCGAGAAAAACTTGTTCTTCAAATCTTTGCTTTAAAACTAGTTGCCATTTATACTGCTATGCCCACAGTTTTGTCAAGAATACCAGAAAAGGCAAGTCCACATCTAAAATAAAATGTTTCCACATCTAAAATAAAATGTTACCAAAATCTTTCAAAGTAATGTTTGCTGCTTTAATTCCTTTAAATTAAAAATTTCAATTTTAAAGGCTCATAAATATTAGCCAGGAAACACTGCTGAAAACGAGTCTGGTTTGAACACTGTGAAGTGTTTGCAATTCTAAAAATAATTTCAGTATTATTTTCTCAGTTCCAAAAATCTTATTCTCCCTGCAGTCTGTGGCTGACACTGTAGATGTAGAATAGTTTTGTATTAAGATCTTTTCTGCAGATTAACACCTTATTTCCTTTTTTATCTCTTTGGATGAGGATTATTCATATATACTTCTATACTGAACGGGGCGTATTCTTTGGAGACAAAGATTTAGCACGGGGCCCTTCAGAATTCATTCTGGCAGGTTGATTTTTATGGAGCCAGGCTGGCAAATAATGGCTTTTACTGAGAGGGTATTTTTCAGAAGTGTTCAGCACCTACCATAACCCAGGGAGGTGCCTGTGTAATTGACTTGGTATTAAAAAGAGAGGAATGAAAACAGTGACAAACTCCTTGCCTTTGGAAATGTAGTTCAAATGAGGTGCTACTACCCAGTGCATATACATGCAAAGGTGCAAACTGCAGAGCTTGGGAGTTGATTTCACTGCTTTTTTACCCTATCCACCTACAGGGCACCTGATGCAAATGCATAACTTGTTTTTAAATCAAATGTTAGCATTTCCAGTTTAAGGTTAATTGAACACCCAGTCCAAGGCACACTACATGACTTTTTTCTGGTTTGATTTCTTATGGTCAGCAGGAACATTGGCCAAATGAGGTCCCTCTGTTTATATGTCTTGTCATTAGTTTAATGAGAAGCTATTGCTGTGACTCATTCCCTCTTTTGCTCTAAGGCTCTTACCTTTAAAAAACTGGCACAAAAAAAAAAAAAAAAAAAAAAAAAAAAAGGCAAGGATCTAATAAAAGCAAAATTGAACTTTCCTCCTTTCTTTTTCTCCATGCTCATAATCTGGAGTGAGAGCGGGTTCCGAGTGTCATTTAACCATCTGCTCCTACTGAAGTGCCAGATGCCCAACAACATACCTGAGAGAGGGGTGCCTATCTCTGGGAAGTTGTTCATCCTTAGGGAGGTTTGTCTGGAAGTACAGCTAGTTAGACACAATGTCCTGTGAGCAGGACAGGCCTTGTCTCCATGTATTTTTCTGGTTTTAATAATGGACTTTGTTTGTCAGGCTGCCTGGCATGTGTGGCTTCACAGACAGGCATTTTGGTCCAGCTGTATTCTCCTTCCTGGGTGAGCCAGCACCAGCTTTATGTGCTGTTTATTGAAAGGCAACCCAAGAACTGGAGTTCCAAGTGACATCTCTTCTCCATCATCACCACCACATGACAGCTAAACCATGTTCTGAAAAGTAATCTGAATGAAGGAAAAGCAAACTCACCCAGTCCAGAACAAGGGTGGCTTTGATCCCACAAGCAGGCACATGAAAATCCTCATTTTCACAGAAAAAAATGCTTTAGAGCTCTTTAAAAAAAAATAAAAATAAAATCTTTTTTGATTCCAATCAGTGCTTCAAATGGAATTTAAGGAAACAGATTGGAATTTATGGGGATAGGTTTCAGGGGAGGCATAGGAAATGTGTCTCAGTGTGTCTGTCCTCTTCACTCTGTGACCACACAAGTGACAATAAACCTCTCTGAAGCACTGAGATGATGTGTCATCAGTAGCAAGACAAGTCCTACAACAGCTTCCAGCTGATGATGTATTGCACATTTCCACAGCAGGATTTCATTTTAAATGAAGATTATTTATATGAGAGTATTTTACAAGTAAGAATGCAAATATTCCAGCCAGTGCTGGAGTTGCCTTCCCACTCTCCTTTCCTTTGTGGCAAAGAGTTTTTCTGACAGGAGCATTTTCTGAAACAATTACTTTGCCCCTGTGCCTGCTATCAGCAAAGACTCATTTTAGCTTGTTTTCTTGTTCTCACTTTTTTAATGTGCTTCTCCTCCTTGTCATTGCTTTGGTCTTTTGTTTTCACTTTCTTCTTCCAAAGCTGCAAACATCAATGTGAAGGATGCATGGTGGGATTGAACAGCAGGTACCGAGGCTCTCAAACACCAGCCATCCTTTCTGGAGGCTATTTTCCCAATATCTCTCTGTGAGTTGAAGATACACATACCTCTTCTTTCTCCAGGTACACTGCTGGCAAATATTTCAAACAGGCCATAGCCTTCAAATCCTTTTGTTCTAAATTTTTAGAAGTTATTTCATGGTCCACTTAATAAAAAATAATTTTAGTTGATTGGATTTTAATGAGAGAAAAGGACATTAGGAATTTTGTGCCTAGGGGTGTTATAGAAAAAGAAATGATTGGTATAAGCCTAGGGGTGTTATAGAAAAATAAATGATTGGTATAAGCTATATTTTCCCTCTAATTAGTGCTCTTGATGGGTGGCTAGTGTAAACGCAGTGGGAAATGCAAAGACTTCAGGAGCTCAATATGACCTCAACATTACTATGAGCAGGTATCTGACAGAGCACTGTATAATTGAACCATCCTCCAGCCCTGCAACATACTAAGCAAGGTATGAAAAGGTCTGAATGACACCTAAGTGTCACTGACATTTATACTATTTCTGAAGAGTTGAATTGCAGGAAATCTTGCTAAGGATACCCTTGAATGGCTGCTACCCAGCCCTCAGTACTGCCATATTTTGGAGTCTTTTCTCAGAAAGCCCTTTTGCAGGTCACAGAACTCAAACAGAACAATCTGGTTTTGATTATTGCTGAAGAAGAAATTGCTGGATGATGGTGACCAGGAAAGGACAGGTTATCTTTCTGGTGCTTTTTAGTACATTCCTTTGTATCCTCTACAGCTGTTCCTGCAGAATGGCACAGCCCTCCAGTGGCACTTATAATATGTTCCAGATCTCTACGAGTGTCCTGGACACCCTGAAGTATCTCTTCTTTTGTGTTGAAATTACTAAACAAAAGTTTACCTTCAAAGAGGTCCTTTTCCCCTTTCTTCTATATGAAATACAGTACATGACTATATAAACATAAATTAGTAGAAGGTTGCAGTTTTGCTACATCTTCCCTTTCTTGTTGTAGAAGAAATATTCTTGAAGTCTGTTCTGGTCTTCTTTTAGGTGCTAAAATAAACAAATAGTGATTGAGCACAGGAACTACTGCTGCAGCACTCACGAGAGAGTGTCACAGCCCAGCCTAACCTTTTTCTTCCACCTACTCTAGCAAGAAAAACACCACATGGTTTCCAGGCTGTCACCACACTCTTCATTGGCCTCTGTTGCTATGAATAAAATAAGTATTTTAAAGTTATCAAAAAGCTTCCTATGCTCATATTTAACTCTTCCTACTGAAGAGCAAAACTGAAATGAACAATTATTTTGTGTTGGCATTGCTGTACATTAGGAGACCCAAACCTCAGGGGGGCTCAAATCTCAGATGTCTGCTGAATTTAACTGTCAAAAATGGAATGGAGGCAACCATCTCTAAGAAGAGATTCTGGCACCAGCTGCCTGTGACTGCTGCCCCAGACACTGAGCACACCTCTGTTAGGGGATGTGGTTTGCTCCTAGCTTAACACCTTGGTGTGTACCCAAAACACCAGTAGGTTTTTTCTTTAAGCAAATACCTACATTATCAATTTCCTCCATAGCAGGAGACCCAGAAGGCCTCAGGAGGGAGGGCTTATATATCCATTTTAGACATACATTTGGAAGGTCACAAAAACATTGTGCCTGACTTTTGTCTATGCAAACAACACTGGCTCTTGCTGTACTCCACTGCACAGATGAATTTTAGAGACAGGTTAAGTGCCTAAATTTTGTAGTGACCCTTAAAATTATGCCCTAAAACTGCCCTACCTCCATTTTGGGCAAAGTTTCCCAAGAATATGCAGGAGTCTGAAGGATTGTATCCAGCTTTTCTGGATCTGAGCCCTGTATCTTCAAACAGTCTGAATGTTTATTGGAAAAACCAGCAGTGGGTTTTTTTGTGATGCTCATGTTCCTGTACATACCAGCATCAACACTTAGCTTTGGAGTCTGAGCTCACACCTTGCTTCTGCTATATAAAAAAAAGTATGCTAAAATATGAATGCAAATTCTACAACAACATAACTATCCAAAAGCAGGCTGCAACATTCACAGACTCCAATGAGTAGAGGATAATTGCAGGACATCTGCTGATACTAGGTTAAAAAGCAGATTTCTTCATTATTTCCTTTTTAAGTCCTCTCTTCTGTATATAGAGCTCTCCACTTTGGAGATTTTGTATTCCTTTCAAGACAATAAAATAATTATACCTGTCAGTTTCTATTTGATTTCCTTGCAAAATTTTAGACACTTGTCTTTTTTATAATTTTAAATACCAAAAATAAGAGTAATCAGTCATTTGTAGCACTATGTAAGAAATAATTTTGTCATGTTGTTACCCACTACTACACTGGTACAGTGTTTCATTAGATTGACATAGCATATCATGTTGAAAGTTATATAAAAATTATAATGGCAGCTCCTGATTTCTTAGAAACCTCTGAGTCTGAAGACACCCTGGAGAACAGTACAGATCCTTTTATAATTATATCAAGCTGAACCGAGAGCAATTTCTGTCAATAGAAACGAGTTGTTTGTATTAACACCAGTTAGAACAAAATTTGGCCAGCTGTCCAAAAGGGAGAAAGTCTGCTGTGTTCCTGCATTTATTTGTTTATTTCCATTTATTGTTATGTTTGCAATAGCATAACTACCAGAAAAATGGGCAAAGGCTCTAGGTCTGCAAGCAAGCCACTGATCATCTGTTTTAGTGAGATACCCCAGTCACGTGGGATGCTGTCTGGACCAGAAAGTAGCAGGGGCACCTGAAATCAAGTTTCTCCCTCTAATGCAAGACACCTAACTGATGGTACTACATCCCACACTTTGAGGCTGTCCATGATGAATCGTAGGCATGTCCAAGAGTAATTTGGGCTTTAAGAGGAAATCCATCATTCCGGGAACATATCTTCCATATTCTCTGTCTACAGAGAGATCAGGAGAAATGTGCCTCAGATCCTAGAGTTTGATGCAGTAGAGCAGAGCCTACATTGTTTTCCCTACATTCAATGTTTTAACTAAATAACTCGTGGCATCAGTATGTTACACTATGCTAACAATGTATGTAGTCCATAAAAAGGAATCTCTTAAGCAGTAGTGGGAATTTAACGTTTTCTTATATATAATGAGAAAAAAACAGTACTTCTAATTTTAAGCTGTTGGACAGGGAAGATTAAGGCACAAAAATATCAAGCAGAAAGTACAGCATCAAAGTAGCAATGAGAGAAATTTGTGCAGTATTTTTCCACAGCAGTCTCCCATGTTTTAGGAACAAAATAACAGCTGTCTTTGCATCTGCATGTGCACATCTTAAACAGAGCAATTGAAGATGTAGAGAAAGGGATAAGATTTCATGGGTCACAGTTGCTAGATTTTAGCTACCCAGAAGCAGGGAGACTTGAGGGAAAATTTGAAATGGGTGTATGAAACTTTCAGTGTGCCAAGAAATATGTGTGTATGTGTGCGCATACATATATATGCATACATTCATATTTTAGAAAATAATTTTTAAATGGAGAAATGCCAACTGTCCTTAAATTTAGTATACACCAGAGGCACAAAATGACATAGGAAAATGGTATATGTCTAATCTGAGTGCTAATTAAACTTCCATTTTCTTAGTTACTGCCTGGACTTTCTCAGTTTTAAAGGTCATGTGACATTTAGACATCTCTTTTTGGGCATGGGCAGAATACTTCTTAAGACAACTGTATCTCTGATAAGGACACACACATACTCCTACACATATTCCACCTTCCACCTGGACTTAAATCAGTTGGTGTCTTCAGAGTGCAACTATGAAGAGTGCAGCAGCTTCTTTGCTCTAGAAGAAGACAGGCTTCTCTTTCTCACTTCCTGCTAATGTATCTGATCATCTCTTGGTCAATACAGCTTCTGAGGCTGTGCTGGTCTTGGGTTCACTTCCCCTCTCCATCTGAAATCATCTGAACCTGCTTCAAATATGAGGCTGTATTTGGTGGGTGCTGCTTGGCTCTCCTGTGTGTGCTCAGAATTCTTATCCCTTGTTTCTGGGCTGGGGAAGAGGAGGAAATGAAAGAAAGTCCTTTAGGGCCACCATGCAAGACAGCTGGTTTGGTGGGGGTTCAGCTTGGAATTTCAGCACTTTAAATAATGATATTTAGAAACTCACTCTTGTGTTTTGTGAAGCAGTGAATTCAGTTAAAAAAAAAAAAAAAAAAAAAAAAAAAAAGAAGAAAAAAAAAAGAGAGACACACACCTCTTTCCAGCAGGAACATCAGCACATCTGATCCTGGGAGGCAGCAGTGGCATTAGTGCCATAGCACCTCTTACCAGCTTAGATGTCCTCTCTGCATGGCTCCTGTGCACCGCACAGGAATCCCAAAACCTTCACCCAGGAGTGTGGATACCACTAGGCAGCCTGCCTCAACAGTTGCCAAGGGAAATCCCAGAGCTGTAAGGTCTTTAAAGAGACAGCTTTCACTGGTAACAAGCTTTTACTTCCCTTTTATTTTAAGGGATAGACTTACATTTCCCTACCAGCTATCAGATAGATGATCATGAAAATGGCATAAGATAGAGTGAGGTTTGGAAACATCAGGGGAAGACCATAGGATAATATGTTTTCTTTACATGGTACTTTTCTGTAACAAAGAAGAATACCAATTAAGGCAGAGAAACCCCACTCAGCTCCAGGTAGAATTTCATCCCATGTCTCACTGGAGAGCCCAGGACAACAGCAGCATCATTTCACATCCTACCACAGCATTGATTTTCCTTACAACTCTACAGATGTGTATGCATTCAATATTTGTTTTTATTGCCATCCTTTCCACTATCTTTTAACTTCTCTAAATTGCAGTGTCATTACTCTTACTGTTCAATTACCTTCCTCTATTTTCCTACTTCTTTGCCTGAGCAGGCAGGAGAAATAGGAATATTTAAAGCCAGACACACTGGAGAGCTGCCCCATTGCTGAGTACTTCATGTGAATTGCTGCATGGAGGAAGCTGTAAGCAGTACAAGTAATTTTACTGATCCTACCAAAGATGAAACTAGCTCATGGATTCTTAAATGCCTATTAAATAATTATTTGCCTCTGTGTTGATATTGAGTTCTCTAGTAACAAGAATTTTGCATTTTACAAAACTTTACTGCCAAAGAACATTCAAGCTAACAACAAGTCAGTTGTACTATTTATTTTGTGCCTTGTAGATTACATTTAAGGTACTCAATGCTAATATAATTGTGGGCTATTTAAAAAACCAACCAAACAGCCCTACAAAAAATCAAACCACGAACCAGTCTAGTAGAATAATATAATCTGCCAAGAGTACCTTTTGTTATCACCTGAATTCTTTAAAAACACAGTAGTTTGAGTTGGAGATGTTGCTTTGCCCCAATTTTTTCCTTTTGCACATTGATCTTGGTTTGGAGGAAGCAGGCTGGGAGTAAAAAAAAGAAACTTGCCCTCAACAACAGAGGGCCAAGGACTCCACATTGTTACTTGCACCCAAAAAGGTTTGGCCACCCACAGCAGCTCTGCAACACCCTTAGGCTGAAGCCAAAGTGAGTGCTTTAGACAAAGACCTCCTTGTCAGCTTCTCAATAAGACAAGTCTCCTGGCAAATCTTCATGTGTCTTAAATTTTCAGCCTTTTTTTTTTTTTACTCACTGACTGACAGAACTATCCTCTAACTGGGTGCCAAGAGGGTGCATAAGAAATAGGTCAGATGTCTCACTCTCTGGAGGTGCCTTCTCTTCCACTGCGTGTAAGGGCAGGCTATTCTGTCAAAGGCAGGGATTTCACATCCCTGTCTGCAAATTAACCCTCTAAAGCTGGTTCTTCCAGCCTTGGGGACTGTGCTATCATCAGTGCACCCTCATCAGTGCAAATATCAGCCCCAGCTGAATGGCAGAGATCTGAGGGACAACCAGCCCTACCTTCCTGCACCCTCGTTTCCCTGGAAAAGGAACTTGGGTACATCCTAGGCAGAAGTTGCAGTGTGGTTCAGCTGTCCCTGCAATCCCTCTGGGTCCCATCTCTAGATGCCTGGGTGCCTCCCAGGTGGCCCTGGCATGGTATTTCCAGATCTGCATGCTAGGTACTGGAAAACCCATTCCTAAAGGTAACTCATGTTGGCAAATGGCAATGCAAGACATGGGACAAGGATCACTCAAACATACAGCCTGAGATGATTCAGCTCCACTTTTACATCCCTGTTTTCAGAGGGAATGTTCAATAATGTTGAAATATAAGAAACATTTCTTTCTTTACCAAAGAGGACAAATAATGTGTTCCAATACCAGTAGCTTGCATGTAAAAGTCAGGTGTCTAATAAAACAATCTTCCTGAAAAAATGAAACTGTATTATATACACAGGCAATGCAGAGACATATGGAGACAAACTAATCCATAATGTTTTCATAGTGGAATTCTTTAAGGACAGGCGTTGACTCATTTCTGGTGTTTTGGCCAAATAGATTTCATTAGCTTGTGTCAGTTTCTCAAATATTGTTGTAGGCTTGGCAAAAGTATTCCATTTTCCTGTAGGCTTCCTCCATAGGCAATATTTTGCGATGAACAAGGTAGAACTGCTAATGTAGAGAATATTCTGAATAAAATTAATTATCTTACATTATGGGTAAAATCCACGGAAGGATGAGCAATGATATAGCTCAGAAATCATCACTGCATGAAGAGAGTACTCCATGATATATACTACAGGGAAATGTCTAATGTGTGTCAGAGTTTGTCATCATTTGAAATACAGCCTGATGCTTAAGGAATAAATCAGCATAATTTCCCTCATTTGTCATCACTAGAGCTTTGCTGATCTACAATGCTTAATAATTTGATCCACAGTACAGCAATATTAATATAATTATTGCTATTTATGTGCCTAAATAGTTTTGGACACAGAGTTTGCCAACCAGTTGGAATACAGCTTGAACTCTGAGGAAACGTTACTGCTATTGGACACAGCAGATCCACAATGGCATCAGAATGTATAGGGCACCAAGTGATTTTGCTGCTCTACATGTCAGAGCAAAGAGATTTAGAGTGTCTGTGCTGGACAATGAATTAAATTTAAATCAGAAGGAAAGAGAAAAGACAAAAAAATGCAGAAAATACTTTTCTGTATGCCAGCAAAGAAACATCTAATGAGAAGAGCTTGTGAGGGCAGTTTGTCCAGTTAAATAACAGGAAATGTCAGTTCTGAACCAGACTGTACTCATTGATTTCAGCAACACTTCTGAGAACATACAATAATGCTTCCCACTGCTCTGTATTTCCAGGAACTAGATGAATAAGATCCTGTCTTTTCAGCATCTTTGCTGTGTAAGCAAACAAAAAGGACTCATAGGAATGTATGGTTTTGAAGATAGTTGTAAGTCCTACTTCCTTCACACACTTTGGCTGATTCTTCACAAAGCTTTGTCCTACTTCCTGCCTGTTTCAGAGGATAGATCTGAGCTCTGCCACAAGTAAGGCACGTACAGTACACTTTGGAAACAATGAGATGAGCATTGTCTATGCTGCTATTTCAAACATTCTGTGTAATTGCTGTTATTAACCCACTTCCTTTGTGTTGTATGACAGCTATGTTCTACCCTGTTGAAAATAATAGAGGAAAGTGTAAAGAAGAGCAGAACACTTTAGAAGAACCTCAAAAAAGATTTTACTTGGTCAAAATTATTTTTTTTTAATCTACTCCATTACACTTTTTGCATTATGTTTAGCGGTACAATATACTTTATCAAGGATATTATATATTGTTGATTCTAACCTCTTTTTCCTTTTGTTTAAAGGAAATATTTGGTTTGGTTTTGCAGATATTTGACAAATTAAGTTGCACATCAATATTGAAGGTGGTTTTAAAGGTTTCCAAAGCAAAGACATCCTTATTTTTATTTACATATACCTTTTACAAGGAAAGTCATGTTTTTCTTGGCTGTTATTGAAGCCACTATATTCAGTAAAAGATTTAAACATCTTCAGTGTCTCCAGCTTCAAACAGTTCCTTAGACTTTAAAGTTCTAAAGCTCGCATGATGGAAATTGTTATTCTGTCCTATATTTGCAATGAATTCTGTTTGAAATTAAGTTGGAAACTACAGTTCTAGAAGAAATATCCAAATGCCATGCATTCCAGTTCTATATTTCCTTTGACATTTTGTCAAACAATATGCTGTTTTCAATCTCACTTAGAAGAATCTGGTAGAACACTGTATGCATTATTTGCTCTGTCCTTGGAAGAATCCATGGTCCACATCTACCTCTCATTCTGGAAAGGATGGCCTCCATGCATCCACTCTTTTTTCTTCTGTGCTTCTGATGTCTTTAGGTGTGAAAATCAAATTCTGCATTTTTGACAATACTTACTGTTTAACATAAACTTGCTTCCAAAATCAAGGAAAAACTCTTTATTTTTTTTAAATAAGTGGATTTTTGACAAGTCAGCCAAAGAATCCTGCCAGAAGGTTTTGGTTTTGCAGGAGTAGAGACTACACAGTCTCTAGTGTTAGCAAAGTTAAATAGCTTATTCAAACTCATGTAAAAAGTTTAGTCAAACTCATATTTAACTCATCAAAGTTTATTCAAATTCATCTACAAAAAGCAATCGATCCTCCTCTTGTGGAAACCTTCGACTCTATTATCTCCAGCATGCCAGTAACCTCAGACTCATGTAGATTAGCTACAAATTTGGTTTTTTCCAATTGTCAGTACAACCTTTTTTTCCCCAGTGGGTTTTTTTTTTTTTGGTGTGTTTTCTGATGTTGCTGTCCAGGTGAAATTTCCTCTTCCTTTTGCCACTCCTAATTCCGGAATTCTGGAATTCACAAAAAGCATTAAATGCACAAAAAAATCCAAACAAAAAAATCACATTGGCTGCAAATCAATAACCACAGCTATTTTTGCACTGGGAGAACAAAACTGAGAAGGCAGTGGATTTTAAATGTAGGATAATCTAAGAAAGAACAACTAAATAAAGAAGAGTTATTCTTCATGACAAGTTAAAGGTTAGTCAGCTCCCAGGAGCTCTGTATGACCTTATTCTTTCAGATCATCTAAAATTTTAGCTGATAACTTTGTGAGTATAAGGTGACCCCTACACTGAGTTTTCTTGGATAAGACTTTGCTTATGCTACCCATAGTTTTGCAGATAAATCTGACAATAATATTATATATGTTTCCAAGCCAATACATAGTCACACACAGTCCCAGACCCTTAAACTGAGTTCCTTGTTGGAAGTTCAGGTTTCCACAGATCCTAAACCCGATGCCTTGTAGGCAGCCAGCAACCATTTGCATATTCACATCATCACCCTTAGGTTATGTTCACATCCTTAGGTTATATGTTAATCTGTTTAATGGACCTAGATATTAGAACTCAACATCTTAACAGCAGTCATTTTACCCTGAAACTACTAGAAGGTTGAAAATGCTTTGTCTAGCTTCTCCTCTTCACTGCCTGAGATTTCTCCAGCACTTGAGCTACAAAAAGCATCCATGCTTTTTCTCTTTCCCGTTTAAATACGTCGACATGCTGCCCTCCTGCTCCTTAGTTTGCTTGCTCAGGCACTGCTCCCAAACTGTCGACTTCTCAGAGAAAATAAGGGAAAAGCTATCCCTGGCAGTGGGCCACCAAGTTCAGGCATCTGACTTAGGAATGCAGCCTTCCTGGTTTCCCTTCAGAGAGGTATGGAAACCTGAGGAGGACAACAGAAGTTTCTGTTAGTTCTGCTCTGGAACACTCTCTAGAAGCGTTAGAAACTTTGCATTACCTTTTCAAGGACTTTGTTTAAGTCTCCTATGTTACCTAACTTGCATGAAAATACCTTTCTAGATTTCCATCAAAGACTACCATTTGGTATAGCCTAAAATTTATTCAAAATATGTCAGAATGGATGGACTTTAGAAGAGAGATGTGAAATTTCATCATCTGTGATTCTACACCACACAAGTATCCAGGAGCTTTTAAGCTGCCTGTTATGAAGACAGCAACCTATCCGAACTCCTTTCCAACCACCACCACCGTCAAAACTTCAGTATGTTCAACATGATGTTGCTTTTTGATTAGAATTTTCATTAGTCACATGGTCAGGAAGGCATTTTTCCTTTGTGAGTTGGTGGCTTATCTGAATTTCCAGGTCACAAACCAAAAATTTTAATGGTCTTATTATCATTCAGATGAAGGAAGGAAGGAAGATATGAACCTTCAATCAGTTATGTGTGAAATGCATCATATTAGTGGTGTATTTGACAAGATTAGCTCTGGTTCAGCACTCACTACCAGTTAAAAAAGGAACTTTCACTTCCTAGTCTACTGACACAGAGAAAACACTGGGAAAAATTCTGCCTTGCTTGTTTAGCCAAGCTGTAGTAAGCCATTGGTCCAAGTGCCATGCCAGATGGGTAAGTGAGAATAAAAGGGCAAAAGAACAACATGGAGAGGATAAGAAGGATATGTGGAGGCTAAGCAAATGTAGAAATGAGACATGTGGGAAGCAGTAAGACATTTCATAAAATTGAGCTGTGAAAAATTAAGAGGGAGAAAAATGGTAAAAGAATATAGAGGCTGGAAAAATGGGAGGACATGGAGACTTGAACCTGGATAGTCATTTACGTCCTGCAAGGTCAAGTAACTCCTGCAAGGGCACAACATGAACAAAATCCATTATTTTGGACTGAGAAAACAGAAATGCTGCAGTCAAACTCATTGTTCCTGTCCTTACAGTCAAAGTGAGCAGCTGATCAGCAAAGCACAGATGATTTTGCATGCCAGAAGACTTAAAAATGTCCAAAGCATCAAGAGAGATTTACAACAGAAGTCAGACTCAATTTTTTGTTGCACGTGTTTTGCAATGAAGTCTTAGAGATTAGTAGTGAGCTCTCCCACACGAATGCTGCACAGCTGCACACACATCAGTTCATCCTCCAAAATGTTAACACTTGGTCACTTTAGTGGGAAAACTGGGCTGTTTCCCTTTTCTTGCTGATTTGGCCTGTGGTTGATGCTTGTTAAATCTTTTTTCTTACAATACTTTAATTTGACAGTTCTGTCTCAGCTAGCATCTTGTAATAAGTTAAAAAACATTTTAAAACTACTTGTGGCTAAATTAACAATATGAATACTGCAAAACCCACCCTTGTTTAGAATATTTAAAGGGCTCTAACGATCTCGGGACTGAGATGGTTGTTGCAGCTTGAAAAATGAATGAAAGTGTGTCATTAGGAGCAAGATGCAGATGTAGTGAGATTTTGTTCATCACTTTTTGAGTCATTTTCACACGTGTCTCTTATGTGGGTGCTCTAGAAGCTGAGAAACAGCCCAGAACAAAACTTCCTCTTCATTATCACTAGGCTGTGAAGAGGAGTAGGAAGCATTGGGAAATGCAAGCCTTAGTGTTATTTCAAGTACATTTTTCATGAAATAGATTGAGTAGGAGAGATAAAAAGTTCCTGCGGAGAACACTAGATGTGTGAGTGTAGCAGGAGAAAAAATTCTGCCGCTCTGTCTAGACTACTGTTAATGTAGAGTTCTAAATTAATTTGGTATATTGCCAACTCATTCTACTTAACACTCACCTTGGGAAATTATGTTGCAGCCATTTTATAAAGTCATGTGTTTAAATCTTAACGCTTTGGATGCATGATGGGTAGGAGATGATCTCACAGAGTTTTGCTCCAAAGCACAGGCTTGATTTAAGCTGATGACTTTGATCCCATCTCAATCAGCAGGCCCACAATCATAGATGCAATTAAGCACATTGTGGAACTGGGATCCAACTAACCTTTTCCTATTCAAGCTCCTAAAACCATTTCTTACACAAAAAGTCTACAGTAATGGACAGGTACAGGGTGTGGCACTGGGAAGACTGAAGTAACCATGATTTTTCTTGTCATGTTTAGAGATCAAAGTCTTTCCAGGTGGATCCTCTCAGTGAATTGTCAGTGGATTTCTGGGACACTTACATGGTGAAATACAGCACTAAAAGAAAACAAAGAATAAAATATTTCTGCAATTTTATTTGCTGTAATGAACAAATGTAGAATTTAGTCTCATAGAATATTTTTATGGTAATTGTTACATTTACAGGAGAAGGTTCAGTTTGGGCTCAAAATATTGAGTAGGGAGAGAATTTTAGTTTTGCTGGTGATGCATCTCTCCTACTGTATCTGCAGTGAAGGTTTCCAGGTGAATATTATGTTACTTTAGACAAAATACACATTTTCCTTCACTGTTGAGAGGCTGTTCCCTAACTTAAAGAAAATTGATATTTTCAAACCTTGCTCTGTGTATTAAAGACTTGAAGGAGAAGCAATTTAAGGTTTTGCTTAGAACAAAATAAATCATTTTATCTTCTGAAGTGTCAGGATTCCTGAGGACAGTGTCCAGATAAGCCATTAGGTACAGGTACACAGAAGGTAACACAGTTGGTATTGTTTGACATCCTTGTGACTTTTAATCTTTGTTTAAGCACCCAGTACCAGGGATATTCTTCTTGTTATTTACACTCACAAAGAATGTCCTGACCACTGACAACCTGATGTGTCACTATTTACAGTTCTGACAGGGAATGTCTTGAAAACATCTCTTTTTGTGACCTGAAAACCCTACTTCTAAGCCTGGCAACCAAATCAACTTTTGTTCAGTTCAAGATAATTTTCAGCTTTACTCTGACCGTTGTCTTACTCCTGGTTGAAAACCACTGCCTGCCACAGAGCACAAGCCAAGTGATTGTTATCTGCAGTGACACTTCAGTCATCCTGGAAAATGCACCCATGCCACAGAGCAGGGCTGCTCATTCATTCCAAGGATTGTTGGGCACTTTCATTTTGAAAGATTTTGGCTTAGCGTCCTATAAAACAAAGAATGTAAAATCCATCAGAGCCCAGGATGTTCCTGTGCTGTGCTGACCAGTGCCACTCTGAACCCAGCACAGGATGACCAAAGAAAGCCTCATCTCCACCCCCAGCTGGTCCCAGCTCTTCCTACCTGCATGCTGTCAGAGAGAAAGCAGATTCTAAATGGAGCCTGCTCCCTTTTGAGGTGAGTCCTGGCTCTGCATAAAGTTGCCCCAGTGGAAAAAGGGATTTATTCCTCAGTTTTAGAAAGCCTTTATCTAAAGGGAAAAATTGGACTCAGTTCCTCTGCAACAGACCTGTCATGACATCTGCAAAGATTGAGTCAAAGATAACTGCAGAGGTTATTACGTTTTTGAAGATATTCTGGAATCTACTATGGTATTCCAACAGTATTTAGGCAATTCTAAGAAGATGTGTAAGAATTTTAATTGACTTTCAAATCACAAGTTTTTACTTTGTAAATACCTGAAAAGCTTATTGCAGTATACACTTCAAATTGTATTTTACCTAGAGGTCATTATAGACTCTCAAAGAAAATTTTTTATGACATGCCACATTGCAAAGGCAGCTACTGCATTTCTGCAAACCATAGAGTGCACGTGGAGGGTTCATGTGTTTGGGTTGGATGTCTAAGGTGCATTTTCAACTGCATTTCATAATGCCCTCCAGGAATGTGTACACTCTTGTAATGATTTTACTGAGAATATATATGTTAACTTTCGTATAATCACTATCTTTGCATAAGGTATTTCCATTTTTTCCCCCCAGGAGTCAGAGAAAGGCCAAGAAAATCTTGTGAAGGTAATATAGACTTACTGAATAACCTCGTTTGGAAGGAGCCTTTAAAATCATCTAGTCTTCTCTCTGGCTCAAGGCAGGGAAAATCACAAAGTTAAATCAGGCTGCTCAGGACCTTGTCTAGTAAAATTTTGAAAACTATCAAGGCTGCAGATTTCCATAACCTCCTTGGGTCTCTCCTCTAGTCCTTCATCATTCACAATGTGAGGGATTTTGTTCTGTGCCCAGCTGGAATGGGCTTTTCACAGAAAGGAAAAGAGCATAGGTTTTACCAGAGAGCTGTTAAGTTACTCTCAATTTACTAATTCTGAAAAGCACCAAAGTAAGGCAATGTTGATTTGAAGGGAAAATGCACATTTCATAGCTTCAAGCATTATTTCTATGAAAGGCTAAAACTAGACTAAAGCATTTATTGTTAAAAATTAGGTTCTGGGTGATTTTAACAATCATTATATAGAACTAAATGGAAAATACTTTGCAAATAATATCAAGGTGATAAAGAAGAGGTGGGTAAAGATTGTCACATAGCCTTCTGGAAATAGCTTTGCAGTAAGTTTTCTCAAAAGATATTTTGGTCTGTCAGATCCTATCATCAAAAAAGACTGAAGGCAAAGATTGATATTTTAAACTAAAGCAGTCTTAACTTCTGTTGCTTGATTCCTGAGCAGCTCTTGGAAATGAAGAATTCAAATGGAATTATTAGAGCATTGTTTCAATGAACTGTACATGTGGGAGCCATTAGGAAACACCCCTGCAACAAATCTGTATTTCCTTCATTGGAGTGTTATGGTGGTGCATTCTAGAGGATACACAGGGAAAAACCTTTGCAGTAGAGTTGATGGATTATGATGCCAAGGCTGGACTTTGCAGGACTATACAAGATCCATCATGATTTATACTAATCCTTGTATCACAGAAAGGCAAACTATGAAGTTCAGTCTATTTGTCATAACCCATCACTTGCAGTAGCAAAACTGTCCTGTGGGAGAGAGTAGAAATCACACAGGACCTAACAACAGAAGGATGACATTAATTTCTATCCCCTCAGTCATCTGCAATTCTTCATGTTTTCTCAGGGAAGTGTGAATGAAGTCCCAGTGTCCAAAAATAGCCTGTGATATTCAGTGTATTTTGTGGTGACACCAGGCTGGGAAGAGCAAGGGGCAAGCACAGGCAAAAGGTTGTTCTTCAGTGTGGCAGTCCTCCTGATCCATTTTTCCCTTGTAACAAAGCCTAGGACAACCACTCTGCGCTCATGCACATGCTGTGGGCTGCACTCTGACTCCTCACATCCAAGCAGAAGGATAAAAGCCTGGGCTGCTCCACAGCTAGACATCAGGCTTAGGTGACTTAGGTATGATCCTGAGAGTCCATAGTTGAGTTCAACCTGTGCTTCACCAGAAATGGAAATATATCTCTAATGGCCTGAGTTTCAAAGTCTGCACACTCCAATACCTTTGAAAACAAACATCTCTTAAGGAGCCTGAGATCTGTTTCTACATGGCATTAGTCACATTAATGGCCTGAGCAATCCAAGAACAACTTGTTTTCTACCTGCTCTAATATTGCCTCCTTCCTCCCCATGTGGCTCTTTATGGCAAGGACCTACTCCTCAATGTCCTCCTTGTGCCACACTGAAACACACTGAAGTCCTTGCTGAGTTAACACAATTTGAATTCCTCAGTTTTTCATCTTTATATTTTAACCACTGGTACACCTAGAGTCTGGAAATTTGTCTACCCAGACCACTTGAGTTGAAAATCTTGGTCCAAGTGTCAGATTCCCACATCTTTTATTTCTGTTGTTTGCATTCACTTTGATTGTTGACAGTCTAATCACATTAACATCTAGCCAAAAAAAACCCAACCAACCAGCCAAACAAATGAAAAAAAAGTGCCAAAATTCATTATCTTACAATTTTGGAAATATGTACACAACTGCAGCTGTTTGTGCTCAATAAAGAAACTTCTGTGGTTTGTTTGGTTTTGTTTTTAGTGCCAAATACTTAATGAGTTCCCAACTTTCTCCAAGCTATTTGTAACCAGCACATTACTTAAAGCACAGTTAGGTGGTGGTTCATCAAAGCCCTAAGTTGCTGTAAGTAAGTGGATAAACAAAATCTATTCTGATTCAAAGTTCTATTTTCAAGTAGTAAAAGGAAAGGAAGTTTCTTACTTTTTTCCCATTTAAATAACTTGTTCAGCAAAACTAAGAAGGTAAGGATATTTTTGCTTGCAAATTACTATATTTGGCCACAATTTCCAAGTCAAACAAGACACATTGAACTCCTTCTGCAGTTTATGTTGCTCTCACTTTTGTTTGTACCAGGACTAATTAGGTACACTGCAAACAATTTTTGAAATGAAAGAATAATCACAGTGTTCCCCACTTCTCAGTATTTCCAGAGCACAGCAAAGCACAGACATTAAGTTGTTTATCTTCATTACAACCAGAAAAACATCCTCTGTTCATAGGGAAGGGAAAATAGATTAAAACTGTAGGTTTTTTATTTACAATTACTTTTCAGATTGCCACATATACTCTGACACTTGTGTTCCTGTATAGTATCAGATGGTCTATATCATTGATGAAAGGCACCACAGTGCTGTCTTCTGAAAAAAAACAAAAAAAAAGAGATTTTTTTTTGTCTCGTATATACAGAAATCTTCAACTACTATAGTTCTATACCCACATTTAATTGAGATTCAATTTAATGTGGGTATAGCCCTCAACTGGGCTACAGCATTAGAGACTGTAGCAGTTAGAGGCACCCCAGGTTGGTTATGATTTGGATGCTTGTTCTGAGAAGCATCTGTGGAGTCTGGTCAGACCCTATCCAGCCCCACTTTCTGCCCCCTGGGGTGCACGTTGCCTCCTCAAACCCTCTGGTTCTTCAAAATTCCAGCTCAGCAGCTACCAGTGCTCAAGTAGTTTAAATTCTGAATGGCTGGCATATGTAAAGCTAGTCATATCTTTGCATCTGTTCTCCAGATCACAGGAAAATAAAATTAATGCCATTTATTATTTTAATATTTAGACAGAAGATGCCACAAGTTCAGAAGAAGAGCTAAGCATGGGTCAAACAGTGGTCATTAGAGGGGGCCATAAACCATCAAAGATCCCTAAAGTACCCTCAGACTCTTTTCTGAGGTCTTCCACCAGAGGACTGCACATGATCCACAGTGTTGCATCAGAGAGTGTAAAACTCCCTCCTCCAGGGGAGGTACCTGTGTGTTCCCACCTGGACCTGAACACACATTAACCCATTAAACTTCTTCTTTTGTGGCCCATGTGAGTCTTGGGGTACATTTGCACTTCACAGTTCCACAGAAATATTTGAACTTGCTCCAAACCCAGCAACATTTTAACATCGTTTCAGCACTATAAATCCCAGTTGTGGCCATCAGGCTATTTCCAAAACCTTAGCACCATGCTCCGTGGTACAGGGCAAAGCTGGTGTCTTAGTAGTGCAAGGAACTATATGGTGATGTTGTGTCCAAAGATACAGACAATTCATGACAGTTACATGAAATGTAGAAGTTTTACACAAATGACTCCCTAAAAGGGTACCTAAATGGTTCCCATCCTCCAGAACCCACATCCAAATTATTTACAATGTAATTTCATTCAAGTCAATAGAGACAGTGTTGAAGTCAATGGAGGGTACAACAGAGATTAATTTGTCCCTTAAAGCTTTAATAACAGGAAATTACCATCTGGCTCTACATGCCTGCTTTATTAAATTTTTATAAGACACAGAGTGACAGTTTTTATAGAAAGACAGATTATTATTGCACACCATCCAAGCATCTGTCCTCAAGATTGGGCTTTATTCAGCAGGAAGAACATATGTATTGCTTGTTTCACTTACTGATGTCTTTCTTCTTTCATAAATGCAGGTGGTTTGTATTACTGTAGTTAATGTCAGTAAAGTCTCAGTTCCCATAATCTTCATTCTGAGCAAGTGATGCAATGCTTAAAGCAAAAAATCTCTATTTAACAATATATAAATAAAATAAAAAAGTATTCCATCAAGGATCACATATCCAGAGCAGGACTTAATTTATTGTCTTTCTATACCATTGCCTTTTCTATTTTGTGAAAATGTAATTAATTGCTAAGTCACAACATATGAAGGAGGCATATTTCCTTGCAGGGGCTTAGCTATAGGTGTTCATCCTCATATTAAGAGAAATTGTATGGCCAGATCCTTACAAAAAAACAACAAAAACCCAAACAAACAAGACCCCCACAAAAACCCAAAAACAAACAAACACAAAATAACAACCCAGGAAATTTACCCTTTCTCAGAAAATGTGAATTTTCACTAGCAACCTATAATGTGAAAGCAATAGTTTTAAGGCCAAGAACAGTAGTTACATCAAATAAATTCCCACTAGTGATGTTCTGTCCCCCTCCAAGAGCAAGTAAGGTGTATGCAAAGAGCTTAAAGTAGGCACTTCCTTATGTTAAGCCCTCTTCACAGAGCCTCAAAGGAGCCCCTTTTCAATGGATTCATATCAGTAGGCACAAAATTGCAGGAGGCTTCATTGGTGCTGAAGAGGAGACCATATTGCTGTGTTTGGGATGCCATCTTCCTACTGACCCTCTTTAAAACTATGTAAAGTTTGGCTCTTTCCCACCCATTGTGAATATATCTTGGGCTTAATTCAGGATAAATTTACATGTGTGAGGCCAAAAGCAGAAGTTTAAGACATTTTAAACTTCCTTAAGTGAAATTACAAAGGCTGTTTCTTACAGCGAATACAAGTGTTTTTCACAAGAAAACTATGGCAGAGCTGGTTTCCTCTGTGTTTTTGTATACAAACCACATTTAAGAGCATGAATCAGTGGGAAGGAAACTGAGCCACTGAAATAAAAACCCCAGAAAACACAAACTTTATTAGAAAGGCTAACAATTGCTATTCTCCTTTTAATGGTCTAACGTTGTAACATGATTATGATGGGATTTACCAGAATTACTTCCATGCATACAGAAAGCATGGAAAGAATATGGGCTGGAATGGGCTGGAAGCAGACCATTCCCCATTTCACCATCTGCAGTGTCATGCTGGGTTTTTAATAGAATTCTGTGGGCATGATATAATTGCAAATCTAATGAGGAGTTTGTATTTGCAATATTTGTCATAATGCAATGTGTAAAGTTTTACTAGTGTCTATTCAGAAAGCTCTGAGTTACAAGCAGCCAAAAGCCAGAAAAGTGCTAATTAAGGTATACAACAAAATATTAATCAAGAGATCTGGGGGAGGAGAAGGGAAAGAAACTACTTCAATTAGTCACACCATTATGTGGCATCCAGCATAGCCTGAAAAAAAAAAGCTAGCTGTACTGATGAAACAGCCAAGGAAAATAGCTAGGAGACCTCTCTGGCAAGCAATATAAGTGTCGGAACCACAAGTGGATTCTGTGGGTCCACATGAACTTCTGACAAAGGCCATTTGCAGAAGAAAACACTCAGCACTGAGAGCATTGTGCATGAGCTGTTCCAAGGGCACTTCCCCACATTTGCTTTCCCAAGCCTCATGTTTGAATAATAATCACAACAGGGAAGTTAAACATGCCATACTACAGAAAACACGGTAATGGTTAATTACTCTGTAAGCCTCCTTTTACTATTGGATAAATCAACATGCTTCCCTCTGTGGTCCCACCACCACTGCTAAAAGGCAGCAATGGAAATGTCCCCATCTGTGCTGTGTACTAGGGCTCCATTGCCTCAGCCCTTCTGTCCATACTACTTGTATGAGACTCAAATAAATGCATTGTTGATTCTTATCTTCATCCCCCTTAAAGTCTGTCAACAGAAGTCACCCCCCCAATAATGTGTATTCCCAGAATTCCTCTTGTGACCTCATGTAGACCTCCTGGGCCATGCTATTTGCAACCAACATTTGTCATTTGTCACTGTCTGAAGTAATGAGTTTTTCCCATAGCAGCCCTCAGAGAAATGGGCTGATTGTCAGGACGAGGGTTCAGATGGTATTTTGTTGAAGTGTTTTCTGTCAATCACATCACCAGCATTCTGGGCTTGGGGTTTTTTTTTTTTTGATTGAGTTGGGGCTTTTTATTTTTATCTTTCTTCTCCTGGAAATTCTAATTCATATGCATTTTATAAAAAAATCTGCTTTGCCAAGGAGTCAAGTTCCTCCATTCTTTCCTTGGGAATTCTAGAAAGTTACTGCTTTCTGTTCCCCTGTTTGAGAGTAGAGCCAATGCCTCACACCAGAACATCAGCGTTTGTCCATGTGAGAGACTGGTCTATTAATTATTAATGACTCAGAACATTTGACCATTTGTGGAAGAGGATGCTTTGCTGAAGCCATGTTTGCACCCCTGCAAGAGGGGAAAGGGAAAGAGGTGAGGTTTTGGGTGTGTGATGGCAAACCTCTGGTCTGCATAAGCCAGAGGGGCTGAACAATCACCACTGGAGGCCACAAACGGCCTTTGAGGCTAATAGGAGGCAGATCCTGTGAGGTGGGATGGTGCTTTTCGTCATGCCAATTGCCCTCCCTTACATAAGTCACTCAGTTGTAAAACTCCCCCCAGCCTCCACCTGGGAAAGGTCCTGAGGGTTTTCATCCTCCTGATGGGGCATTCCTGGCTCAACTGCGCTGACTGAGAGGCAGCTGTGATGTCTTAGAAGGTGTCACAAACCATCAAAGACCCCCAAAGTGCCCCCAGACTCATTTCTGAGGCTTTCCACCAGAGCACTGAATGCTCGCCCCCAGGGGAGGTGCCTGGGGGCTCCCATTGAACCCGAGTGTATTTGACCAAGGGATATCAAAGATGCAACAATCAAGACTCATCCCAAGATCTGGGGTAGTGCTTATGTGTCTTTCTACTCTTATTCTTTCTTTATCTTTCTTTTCTTTATGCGCTTTCTTAAGTAATATTTATGTGCTTTCATATTGACATATTACTGTAGATAACAGTAAGCAAAATGGCTACATGCCTGCTTTCCATTGCAACCAAATTGTTCTAAAATAAACCCTTCGTGTGTATATTTACAAACTCTGATCATCCAGTCTCCTTCCACTGTAATCCGCCCCAAGGGATCTATTAACATGAACCTGGGTTACCCTCATGTCCTGGAGTGGGTTGTAACAGTATTTCATTTACACCACCAACTTCTTGGGACACTGGCCTGCTAACTGGCAGCCAGTTTTAATGTCAGCCACTGCAATTTTTTATCCAGCAAGATACTGCATAGCCACTTATCAAAATACACAAAGTCAGTATGAGGTCTTGCAAAATTCCCTCCAAAGCATTAAAGGTGGTTATTCTGTTTTATTGGAACAAAGCAGGGAGAAGGCTGCAAGACAAAGCAGTTTGGATTTTTTTTTTGGTGGGAGGGGTTGCATAGTATGCATTCAATCGACAATCAGGACCTATGTCATCTCTACTTTTCAGAACCTCTTTCCATCAGACAACATTTTCAGTGTTTCAGGTATAGCACTAGAGAATGAAATTCCTATTCCAGCTTTCTAGTCTTCTTACTATTATTTCAAACTGTGCTGAAGGAGTGAGAAGTTTTCTTGGCTTTTTGCATTATAGAAAGATCATGTCTGAAGAAGTGAACCCACATAGAATCACAGAATCATCATCTGCATCAGCTGAAGTGTGTGGGTTTGTAATGATTTCACAGCACACTGTGCCCACAGTTCAAACTAGAAGATATAGCATTTGCCTTGGGTACATGTACAAGTCAACAAGGCATTAACTCTCTTGTGAGGATTAGCATGACCTCTGCATCACTGTCAAAACCCCATTTTGCTTCTAATTCATGTCTTCTGAAAGTTTTTTCATCAACATGGTGATCTTGACATTGATTATTTGAAAGCTATAAACCACATCAAAATATTGCAGGACTAGCATTAAGGAAAACTATGCCTAGATATAATTTGGAACTCTAATAAATACATGAAATATCAGGAAGGCTCAGTAATTCAAAAATGATAGAATTACACAAGTCAGCAGGACCATGATGACATCACTTCATCTCTAGTTAAATTTCAGATTCAGAGTTTTACAGCAGCAGAATGACATGTCTGCATTGCTGGAGGAGCTGTTTCATCTTGTGTTCCTAGAAAAACAGATTTGGATTTCTCAGATCTTTGGGACAGCAAGAAATTACTGTTTCCCTGATGTCCTAAACAAAAATAAGTCCTTAAGGATGAGTCTAATTCTGCAATGTGAGCCTTGTTTAGTAGAAGTTTAGTTTTGAGGTCTTCCAGGCTACATTCATACACTGACATACTCATACTTGTCAGTGTGAGCAACTCTTACCAAGGCAGATAATCAATTTAGGAACAAATACTGGCTTTGTCCTTTATTTGTAGGGGTGCAAGAAAGAGGTTCTGAGCCTGATCTGAGCCAAAGCATTTCTAAATGCAGTTTGGAGGTGTCTCACATAAGGGAGGAGAAAGGCAGTATCTGTGTAGCTCCTCAGAGCTACACCATTGCTCTGCCCCCACTTTGACAAAACTGAAAGAAACTGGAGATAATACTGATCTTCACTAGCTTTGTGTTTAGCATGAGATTATGTGACCCATCTATACTGCAGAAATAACTGCTTTTCCTCCCACTTCCTCAATTTTAATGTGGTTTTTTAATATTTTGCCTTTCCATAAAACCCATCCCTCTCTTTAATTGTCCCTCTCTTTAGTCACCCCAAATATTACATGTATATATATTTACTGCATTTATAAAGAATTCAAGGACTTTCTCTTGCTCATATCCTTTTAAGCCCAGTGCCTGTAATCTGCTATTTTCCAGACCTTTAGCTAATGATCTTTGTTGGTTTTTACCCTTGAACATGTTCTCTTTAGAAGGTGTTTTTCCTGATTTGAGATATAGGCTCTCATTCAGTCCATATTATTCAGAAATGTCTTTTTGATGTGTCGAGGCTCATCCCTCTGGAGCCTGTGGCATGTCAGAGGGTAGACCTGGGGCTGAGCTGGAGCTGTGACATATTCCTTCACACAGTTGCCTGCTATGGGAACTGAGATAGTTTCCTTCCCTCTGTTAAATCATGGCACAAGGATGGTGCAAGTCAGCTTCTTTCAATTTCTTTAAAGCTTTAGTTCCAGTTCCACATGCCTGTCCCTGTGAAAGCTTCTATTAACATCAGATGATCTGGGAAGGAGTCTCACCCACAAGCTGCACATCCTGAGCACAGACTCTCGTAACAAAGGCACTGTTGGCGGTTGGCAAGTGCTCTTCGCTGTCATTCAGAGCTAAACCTCACAGAACCTTTTCTCACTTTATTACACAATAGCTTCACACTTCATGACTAAGGAGGTAATCCAAGTCTTAACTGCATAGAATTTCATGTCGCCCACCTTTACTGCTGTAATGTCAATTAGCAGATGTTTTGAAGGTGCAATAGCAGTCAGTGTCACTTGTCCTCACATAAACATGAAAAACTGATCAATTTTTCTTTTAACTTCATTGTATTAGCATTAGATCTCACTGATTTATCAAACACAAAGCAGTGCATTTCTGCCACTGCAGTTGTCCCAGTACAATATGGAAAAAATCCTGCTTTGATTTGTTTGGAGTTTTTTGTTGCTTGCTGATTTGGTTGCTGTAGATAAAATTTCTAAAAAAAAAAGAAATTCCTGCAATTATGGGAAAGGCACTGGATGAAAAACGTAAGTTTGTCGCTAGGATTTGTCCAATATCTTGAAATAGTCATGAAGTGTGAAGCTCTATGCCGTGTCATTTGATATTTTAGGACACTTATACAAGATAGAATTATTAGTAACTGTTGATAAATGACTGGATCATCAGGTCAAAACCAATTTATTAAAAGATTTTGAACAATGAATGAGGGAAGAAGGGTATGGAGAAGAAACAGGCAGCATTATCCCAACATGAAGGACTTCTAGTGCAACTCAAGATGTGTGTGAGGGCACTGGGAGATTAGAAATTCTGGTCAGACCCTCAGACCATTATGGATAAAAATGCTGAGGGAAAACCTTCAGCAGCAGCTGCCTGAGGCTATGCTGGTGTCCAAAACTATTCCTATGGTCAATACCTTATTGCATTACCTGCTGAAAGTACACGCTGGAAGACATTGTTCTGTTTTCCAAGATGTTCTAGTACAGAAGCACACAGGGAGAAGGCAAAAGCTACCACAGTTTGGCAGATTGGCACTTGAACGTGTTTATTTCTATAACAGAACTAATCACACTTTGGTATTTTGGTTCTTTATATCAAATTAATTTCCAACTCTATGTATGGGTGGAAAAGGGTAATGAAGGACCATTGCTTTCTTTTAGGTAAGTAGCAGAAATTAAGGGGTTGCAAGAGAAAACACAGAAATAGAGAATAGGTTTTTTTAAAATATGGTGTAGAGCATGAAGAGCATTTCTTTTTATAGTCTCAAAGGACTGATTAGTGCTAAACAAAATTTAAGAATCATGATGACTTGCACTTCCTAGGAAAAGGGTTGAAAAGTGCTGTGCAACATCTCTGTAATTTCTGAGAGGTTATCAGCTGTACAATAAACCCAGTATCAGTTTAATCCTCATTGCTTTTTCAGCGATCTGAGCTAAAACATTTTGGATTTTGGTCACTTCTGCAGATAAGGACAGCTTTTAAGAAAAATTTAAAAAGACATTTTCATAAAATTAGGCCAAAGAATCACGATATATTTTTCTTTCTGGAAACAAGTGATTGGAAGGTATCTTTAAAATCTTATAAACTAAAGAGTAGTAGCAATTAGTAGGGTAGCACAGCTGTAGCTGAAATTGGGTTGTGGATTTTCTTGAAGCTTTTTCAGTCTTGATAAGGTTTTGCATTCAGTACAGATGGAGTTTCCAGCAGGATTATCTTTCAAAGCATCCGCAGCACTTAAAAGAATCTTCTCTGTGTACACACAAATCATTTAATAAAACACCCAGAGAAAATACAGCTCCCTGGATCCTGGCAGATAGCTGACCAGAGGAAACTTCTCTAAAGCTGATTCACCTGCAAAGAGAAATGTATTTCTACAAATAAATGAACTAGGGTGATTAATAAAGTCTGTATTTCCCCAATTTTCCTATGAGTACAGGGTTATTTCTGAGTGAGTAGGGTTACAACTGTTCTAATATGTACACATACATTGTTCTGAAGATGTACCTTATAATCTGTCATTGAAAATCCAGCCTGGGCTGCAATGCCCCTTGGGTTGTACCTCAGAGGCATCATAACTCCACGCTGCCTCACCAAAAAGACAGCATTAATTGCACATCTGTGTCACAGTTTTTTGGAACTAGAAGGTGACGTATTTTTTAATCCGTTAGATTAAATTCTTTCAGATGCAAAGCATCATTTAAAAGGGAAACACATTCCCCCCACAAATTATTCCAAAGGCCAAACCTTGCATGAAATTGAAAAGAGCTATCAGTTTATGAGATAACAATGACTGCAATTATATAGATGAGGTTTTATGTACAACCAGTATTTATGTGACCGAATAACAGCAATCTATTTATATATGTTGTGCATAAGTATGACATACAGAGATTTGAAGAGGACAGTTTTCTTATGAACATATTTCTCAGCATTTTTTCTCTGTCCTTCTGAAGCATCTGGTAGTGGATTCTGTAAAATGTCAGAACCAGTCAGCTTTTTGATTTGAGTTTGGATATCAAACCCCACTTTCTAGCTGCACACAAGACTGTGTAGAACTGTATAATGAAAGACTGGAAGGAGAATTATACCTAATATGAAAAGAAATCTAGCCAGTGAATTTTCTTGAAAAATGGTAGAAGTAAAACATAACAGAAAATGCTGAAACAAATCTGTGCTTGTTGCCTTAGAGTCAGCATTCTGCACTATACAACAAGAATTCCCTTTACTGTAACAGGAATACCCTTCAGGCTACCAGGACAGGTAAATGGACCAACAGAGCAAGACCAGTTCCTTTAAAGTCTTTATCAGTGATGCCAGTGTTTAAGTAGGACTTGATTGTTGCTGGGAAATAGGCCTCATTGTAAATTAAGCTGGTACCATCCAGGATCAAAATGGAAAGTTTGGTGTAAAACTGTGCCCACTGGTACTGGCATTAGCTACTGCTAATGATTCCAGCTGCAGCATAACTGGTTGGCTCACTGTTCAAGCTTCTCTGGAGGAAGCATTTGGGAGAAGTTTCCTGATTTGCAGCTCTCTGAGGCTGATGTCGTGGTTTACTAGCATGGAAATATTCCCCATAAGACATGGACTCAGCTTTAAGCTGCAAGGGAGTTTGGGACTTCTGGGTTTTGCATTGTTGGTTCTTTTCATTATACAAAATATTTCCTACATGTAAGTACCTCTTCAATGAATTGCAACAATAGTTCTGAGCAGAGCTAAATTAAATACAGCATAAATTTAAACACATGTAATCTTTTTAGACATTAGCAAGATAATTTTCCCATCATTGCTAAGTGTGTTTATAAGGGTGACAACCATTCCAGAAAAAAAAATTTAAGTTCCATTTGAATGTATCATTTATTCTCTTTATTGTTTAAAACTTTTGTTCTGCAAAGCTTAATTATAAGTGAATGTCTGTAATGGTGAGTTTTTTCCTCCAAAGTCTACTGCTACAAGGCCCTTGCAATGCAGGGTGCAGAGATCAAAGATGCTGGTACTCCAGCATGCCTCGAGCCCGTGACTTCGGTGAGGCATATTGGGTTTCTTACTGGGCTGAAGGAGAATTAAGAATACTAGCTTTAACCTAAACACAAGCAAAGAGGATCAATATATTGCTGTGCATGGGAAATAACTTATACTACATATATTTGCCCTGTCCTCACCCTAACTTGGGGCATTGCCTTTGCTTCAATGATGCGCAATGCTGCTCTTGGATTACCATCAAAAATTGCTTATTAGTTTTCAGAGCAATCTTAAACTTGTACTCAGTCACACAATCGTGTTACTGAAGGTTAGCAAACTGTGCTGGATTACTTGTCTGTTCACAGACATAACAAATAGTTATTGTTGAACACCCCTTTTCTTTTGGATTTAGGATAGTCCCCTAGTTTGCTGTGATAAATGCTTCATTTACTCAGCATTTATATCAAAAGCCTGTAGAAATTCTGTAAAGTTACTTAAAAACATGAACCAATCCATGACTGAATTTCCTCCTTATTTCCTGTAATTTCCACCTTATTTCCACCACTTTGCAGGAACACAAGGGATTGCTCTGTGGCAGGTGTAGGATCAGGCTCATCCCTCCCTGATAAGCAGGGCACCTAAGCTAGGAGTTCTCAGTCCTACCAGACATCTCTACAAGGTGATTTGAATTCTTATCTGGTGATGACCCTCTCTCTCTGCAGTGACAATGAGGCAACCTGGATAAGCCTGTGGTCCCAGGCTGGGCATCTGAGCTGCACGCAGGTGGGTGCAGTGAAGCAGAGTTTCATCCTGACCAGATTTTTTAGCTGTCTAAGCAGTTTTAGATCATCAGTGGTACCCAGGAGCCCTTCAGAATTCCTGCTGCACACACACCAAAGGTGACAGCTGCTGACCTAAAGAGCAAGGAACAAACACTTGAGAATAGAGAAGACCATTTTAAAGAGGTGGTATGTCAATGCCAGTAAACTTTTGAAGACTTTAAGTGCCTCAGAGGATGTGTAAATTGTTTTATAAGCTAAGGCATAGGCCACAAACAGGTGGCTGTGAAGGAGAGCTTTTCCAGATTCTCCACAAGGACTGACTTCTGAATACCATGACTACTGGGTACAAAATGGAAGTTAGAAGGTAGATCTAATCTGCCTGGAGACAAAGGTTAAGCATTTTTTGCTTCTGTATTTGCAAGGTGATTTTATGGAGCATTTAGTATACTAACACAGCTGTACTGGTGATTAGATATAGAAGGTCTTTGCCCTTGGGCACTACTCTTTTGGCCTTGTACCCAAGCTCAGTCTGCAGTTCTTCTTTGCAGAGAAAATAAACCTTGATATTCTTTACTTAAAATCTAATGCTTGGGCAAGATTTATCCTAAATGGGTTGGCCTGTGTTCTAAAAATTTTAAAAGTATATGAATACTACTAAAGCTGTTTTCTTTCTGTTAAATTACATTGCATGTGCATTCTTGGATGTAGTATTTGCTTTTTTTTTTTTTTTTTTTTTTTTGCCTATGGTTTTCAACAGTTAAGGTGTTTAACAAAGTTCTTTTAGATTTACGGGGTTTGAGTATTTTGAAAATTTAGGAAACTGATTCCTTGTACTCTTTTTCCTCCCAGTTGTCAATCCTTAATATAGTATACGTTGGTACATCAGCTGCTTTCAAAGAAACAAGTAGCATGAAGAAATTTCAGGCAGCTAAAGTTTCGTTACAGACCCAAAAAAAGATAAAGCAGAAATGCAGTGCTTTCATATTAGGAAGAGAGAAAAAAGTAGTGCTATTTGAGTAAAAGATTTTTGGAAAATGTTTCACAGCAGCTTAGGAAACTTCACACCAAAGAGCTTTGCATACTGCACACAGAGCTTTGAGGATATGCCACACAGTCTGCCCAGGAAAAGGGGTCACATGGGGAGGAGTGACTTAAAAGAGCAGAGCACACTTCACTTTGTAAAATTATTATCCACTTCCTTGAGTCAGGGGAAAAATATCAAATATCATTACAAAGATAAAAGTCTGGGGATTGGTCCTTTTAAAATCTGGGAAAATATTCCTATCCATGGAGCACCTTCTGCCAAGGGTCTGCTGACCTTTATGAACCCTGACAGCCTTGAGCTACTGTTGATATTAAAGGTAGCAACTGATTGCCAGAAAAATATTTATAATTAAATGCACTTTTGCGTTTTTCATTTTTCATGGGTGCTGTCCACTGCAGGTCACACAACATGGATTTTGTGGATTTGCACTACATATTTTTTGCACAATTGGAAACTGAAGAGGTTTCTGAACTCAAAGATTCTTCTGCACTTGCAGATTTTCCAAAAGCTCCCTCTTTCAGTGAAGCCTGAGCAAGGTGATTTTCCTTTGGGTTTTCTTGGAAACAAAGATTGTAAGTCATCTTCCTTGGAAGAGGTTCTGGAAGCTGGAAGGAGATGAGGATGATGCCTTTGTCAGTTCTTTTAATTTGATCTAGACCTTACTTTCCTGAAAGATGTATTACAATTCAATGTTCACAGCTGGCTGTTCCAACAAGTTCCTTATCCTTGCATAGTATAAACTATGTGGGATTCCATAGTCTTAAAGAATAATGAGCTTTTCCATCTGCTTTTCACATGTTCAGTCCTTCTTCACAGGCAAGCCTCACTCTGAAGGTGTCAAGCCACACACTACTAGATGATTGCTCTGAATCTTTAAATGGCTAATCCCATTTCCAGTGGCAATCCAGACATTTTAGACATTCACGCTAGGGAACTGATGGTCTACCAGAAGGACACTGGAAGATTTGAGCAATTTGGATCTCACCCTAATGATTCAGGAGGTGTCAAGAGGTTCTGAGAACACCAGCAATGGAATGAGAAAGTGGAAGATGAGCTGGCAAATCTGATGGCATAAAAATAGCTGTCTAGTACCAGTTCTGGGAAGTCTGGAAGAAAAAAATGCCCTGTGCTATTCTAAGGCAGGGATGTGTCAACTTAAAGATTTCAAGATGTTCCTCTCAAGATATCAATAAGGTCCCTCTGAGTCAGATACGAAGAATAAAGAGCTGGTGAAAAACTCCAAACAAGTCCATTTTACAAGTTGTTTACAAGGAACGGTACTTGAACTCTTCACATTATGTTAAATTTTTATTTATTTTGAGACACTTATATTTCTGAAGGCAAAAAAACAAGATTTTAAACTGTATCTTTGAATTTGTGCAATGGTATAAGACCTTCCCTGTCCACTAAAACATTTTTTGCCCTGAAGCTACACACAATTGTTACACTAATGTAAAAGAAAGCACACAAATAGCAAGAACACACATACAAAAGACAAAGTATTTCAGTTTTACTGAGTTGTAGTTTTGCTGAGTTTGGTCTATGCCTTTGCCTGGGGTTATTCTGACAAAATCCTTATTATTTGGTTATGTCTGATGAAGGAGAAAGCGGATTGCAAAGGAGAGAAAGGAGCTAAGGGGAATAAGGATTCAGAAATACTATTTCAACAAAATCTTAAATCTGTTTTTTTCCACTGTTTCTGAGAAGAAAAACCCACTGCTGTCTCAGAAAGAATGTCTTATACAGTTTGTATAACCAATGTGGTAGCAGATGAGGGAGAAAAATGAATCTATATTTCTTGCAGGCTGGGCATGTCCCCTGCCTGCTGGGTTACAGAGATGACTTAAACAATCCTTCTCTCCTAGCAATATGAGAAACAGAGAGGGTTTTTTGTTTGGTTTCTTTTTGTGCAGTACAGTGCAGAACAACTAATAAGATGGCCAGGATGGACAAATTTGCTTCCTCCTGAGAAAAACTAATAAAACAGTGGTTCAGCACTCACTTGAAAAGTGGAGCACAGATTCATTTGCTACTTACACAAGCAGCCTTGGAGATGCCATAAACACCAGGCTGTTACCTGTTTAAAATTACCTGTTGTCACACTCTCTACCTTTTCAGAAGACCTGTGAAAGATGTTGGTTTTCTCCCATAATGCAGGAAGGGAGCATCTTCGACATCTTAAATGTACATGTAGAATGGAAAGTCCAGCTGTGCTCAGAACAGCTGTGCACATTCATTAGTCCAAGACAAGAAGAGATGTATTTTTGTTGGTCTCAAAGAGAGATCTTTAAAAGCTATGACACCTAATATTGCTGGTCAACATGAAAATCACCTTTCAGGTGTTTGAGTGCTCCTGAAAAAGCCAAAGACTTCTTGTTGGCTTTCATGCCCACTTTCTTTGATATCAAACAAGGTGTTTCTAGGTCTGAACCAATATGTACTGAAATCTGTATCTTCAATGGACATTGAGTCCTTCTCATGCCTGGCTAATATACAGCAAAAAAGTCTGAATTTGTCTTATTCTCTTGCCCAATATTACCCTTCTGCTAAGCTTTTCCTGCCCTATATATAAAAATATATTTTTCTATATGTTTTTATTTGTATTTTTCCACAAAGCATAAACATTTACATTTCAGATATGCAGTAGCTTAAAAATTTAAGTTAACAAGCCAATAAATAATTTTTACAGAAACTGCACCTAATCATTAAGATTTCCAAACTTGGGATTTTTTTGGTTTTTTGGGTGTTTTTTTCCCATAGTTTCCAAAATAATTGTGTCCGTTTCTCACGACTGAAGAATGCAAGTGGATATTGACAATTGGCACATACTAAAACTGTAATATTTTCCCACATGTTTAAATCTAAAAAAAATTCTTTAGTGCAAGATAAGTTCTTGAAGATCCAGAATTCCAAATACACTATGAATTCCTGAACACCTAGAATTTTAAATTAAATCTTCAACTGAAATCCTGTCCTGAGTATTAGCACAATTATTTTGGAGACAAAACTAATCAGCTGTACTACATCTTTTTTGTCTTCTGAAGATGAAACATTGTTCCAGTATCACGATTTTTTCAGAAGCCAAGTCACGTTTGAGCTCAAAGCACTGCTCCTGGGAGCCTTTGCAGGAAAACAGAAGTGTACATGGCCTGTAGCTTCTGGGGGTGACAGACTAAGCTATGTGTTGAGTTGAAAACTTACATGGTCACGTAAAATCTCATAAAAATCTTAAAGTAGATCTTGTAAGGGTCATAATGAAGTTTGACTGAACTTCCAAAGGGTGCAGCCTCTAGAGGGCAGATGCTCCTGCAGGCGGCATGGAGAAGGGAAATATTTGCAATCTGTTAACCGTGTCACTGTGAGTCACACCAGACAATGTAAGTCACGCCAGACAACACATCCATCGTTCCTCGTGTTTCTCGTTCTCATATTCTTTTGAGGAGCAAAGGAGAAGGAAGCTTGGAGAAACAGACTCCCTCCCCACATACTTCCAACTACAGTTATCTTTTCAGGAAATAACAAGAAAAAATTAGATTAGGATCCTAATACAGAAGGACTGTTACAGTCTCTATAAAAGCCTGTCACTAGTGCCTGTAACAGGCATAAGAGGAGCCCACTTTCTATCTTCACCCTTTGCCTGGCTGCCATGTGCCTTGGGACTCCACAAGACAAGGACATGCACCAGAGGAATATCTGCAGGGAACACCCTACACAGTGAGACCCTCTACTTCTCTGCACGCAGCGGTCAGGGTACAAATGGCCTCGTAGCATATCCACTGATATTCTGATTCATTCAGCTCAGGGGAGCTGCCTGAAAGAAGGTAAAGAAGTAAAAAAGATATTTTTTACATACTCATCCACTACCATTTAATATAAACTAAGGAACAATACATTTAGGGCTATTCACTCTCCAAGTCCAGTTCAGTGTCTTCTACTTTTGCTTCATTACATATTTTTCTATGCCCAACACACCCTTTCCACTGAAGAGCAGGTATTCTATTCTTAAGACCTTATTATAAGCACTCTCTGTATTCATTCCCTCATGAGGCTTGTCATCAATTCCAGTAGTTCATAACATGAATTAATGGTGTGTTTTCGTTTATAAAGTATAGCATAGAACTTTAAGCCAGGCAGATGATCCTTTTCTGTTGTTTTCTCACCAATTTTATTTTTAAAATAGTGTTTTAAAAACAATGTAAATGAAATCTTGCCCATATTATTGTCACTTCTTATCATAGTTCAAATGATAATATGTTTTCTAACCTAGCAGGTACTGCCAAGCCTCTCACATAATGTCTCTTGTGTCACACAGGGATAAGCTGCTTGTGATGACACATTTATGAAAAGAATGAATTGAAGGCAAGAGCTCCACAAAAAAAGGAGTAGAATTCATTTTCCTGTTCTTGTGAGAAAAAGGTCTCAAGTCCTCTGCCAATATAAATTCATTTGATTCCTACCAGCTGGGAATGCACTCCTGAGCTGGAAAGTGAAACCATTCCCCAAGACTGAACACACTTGTTCATCAACCTCTCTCTACAGAGCTGTCAGTTAGAATCACAGGTGGAAAACACACCTTCCCCCCACAAAACTCTAGCTTTTTTCCATTTATTTTCCAAACTTAAACCACACAAAACATTCCCTTTGCAGGTCAGCTTTTGGTTGGTTTTCCTCTCAGGCAAGATCCAGCAAAGAAGCCCTTGGTTTTACATTTTTTCTCTGTTATTTCATTATTTTGTTTGGATTGGTGAAATTCAATTGTTACAAAAGCCTTCAGGGCTTTTGGGATCCACACTGGTGTTCTGCCTCCCACCCTTGTATAAGCCACCGAGATTTTCTTTTCTGGCTAGAAAATGCTTTGGCCCTTGTGACACCAACTCTGCAGTGAGCCCACACAATTTCCATGAATACACACTCTAAGAATCCATAATCCTGCCAGTCTTCTCTACACTTCTGCACGGTGCAAGAGGGAAAGCTCCACTGCTCTGCCATGCCAGTCTATTGGCTATCTTGATTTTCTAGACAGTAAGGCTTCTTTTCTTGGACTTCATAATGTGGATGGAATTCATTGTGCCTCATCTTTTCACTGATTTCTACATCCAGACTTCTGAGCTAAGCAAGAACTTATAAGGAGACAGTTATGTTAGCAAAATACAAAATACAGAATCATTTAATTAGACATAAAATTCTGTTGTGTTACCATGTGAGCATGGCATAAGGAGTCAGATACCACAGGTAGTAAAACGGAGAACTGGTAGTAAAAGCAGGGTAACACCACCCTACTCACACATGTACTTTTCTATGCTGTGAGTTTTATGTGGTTTCTTCTGGGGGACAATGCCTAAAAAGCTGCCTGTGTTCATCTAATTCCTCAATTAATTAATTTCATACTATTCCATTGCTTTTTTATCTTAGTTTCATGTTTGTTCTTCTTCCTCACTTCTTTCCAAACAGCAATATTGTTCCTTCCCTCTGTTGCTTCCCTTCTCTGCTTCTCCCCTTCTGTACCTTCCCATTTTCACTCAAACCCCTCTATTTCCCCTCCCTCAGGCTCCTCTCATTATCTTTTCCCCACTCTTCTATGTGCTGTTTCTCTTTTTGTGTGTGTGTACTTTTAACTCTTCCTAGAAGGTTTTATTCCTGAGACACTTTCCTCCTGTCTCTCTGACCCATAGTGACCTGCACACACTGATACACCACCATTTTTTGCCCGAGCCCTAAGTTCATCTTCTCCCTTGGTACCACACTCCATAGCACAGGCAGAGAGCAGGAATGACTAAGAAATGTTGTGCTGGCAGGGGAGGATGTTGAAAGCCAGGGAAGTCAGACAAGGAGAGAAGAGGGATATCCTCCTGTTAAACTGCAACCACCCTGCACTCCTCTGCAACTTACTTTCCCTCTCTTGTCGTTCTTAACTCTTGAACAAGCCCCATTTTCTGCCTTGGGTTTCACTCATGATAGTCAGTGCAATGATTTCTTTCTCCATTTGCTCTGCAAATGTCCTTCCTGAAGAAGCAATACCTTTCCACAGCAGTGCTCTAGGCTCAAGATTTATCCCAGCTAGTCTTTATGGCTGTACCCTGCTGGCACATCCAGGGTCCAATCAACAAGTCAAGGGCATTACTATATACTAAAACATATACTGATCCCATTCATTCCTCAGGATATTAGCCAAATGTTCAATATATCACCAGTTTTAGATTTACCTGGTAGTAGACCCTTAATCTTTTTAGGTTCTGATCTTTCTTGTGTATCTACCCAACTCCCGACCTAAACTGAAGTCTTTTTTTGTACCCATATTCTGCCCTTTTCTCAGTCTTTTATTTCACCTCGGCTGTACCCTCAGGAAAATTTATTTATTGAGCAGCACCCCATGCTGAGGTTTCACAATCCACTTACTGCCTCCCAGAGCCACCACTCAAGTCAGAAGGAAATCTTTGCAGGATAATATTTGTCTCCTTGTTTTTAGTTGTCATAGGGTTGTACTTCTACTGCTGCTCTTGACATCACCAGGTAGGAGACACTGACACCCGGGACTGCTGGCAGCCCCTCACCTTTCATTCACCATACAGCAGCTCGATGAGCTCCCCCTGAATTCTGCCCCTGTGCTCTTGGCCAATCTGACTCTGGACCAGCTTCCCCTGCCACTGCACAGGGGAGTGCCCCACAATTTTCTTCCTCAAATGGGTCTGTGTTTGCCATAGTGTCAGCAAACCAGGAGCAGGGTTTTAGCAGATGTTCTCAGTGTAGGGATCCTCCTCCGGACTGGCTCCTCACAGCTGCTGGCAGCAGGGAACAAGTTAGCACCATGACATTTTCCAGGCTCTAGGCTTTTCTCTCAGAAGTCTCTCCTAGCAGCAGGCACATTTTCTGTCCCTGTTTTCTTCCATTAATGAGCTCAGCTGATTAGCCCCCTTGCTGCTTCAGTTTCTCCAAGCCCCAGTAACACAAGCATTGCCTCCACACACTTTCCTGAGTCCTAAACAGTGATTGCTCTTTTCTCTGTCTTGCCCTTTTTCCTGTCCTTCTTCAGCTGCCTTTTATCAATAAATCACAACAGGACCTGGCTGCTTTGATTTCAAAGTATGGTATTAGTCTCTATGCTTCCAATTAATTCATGTTTAGTGAAACATTGTGCAGCCAAAGCTCCAACTCCTGATATCTTTTATCACCTAAAATACAGAATGATGGAGCAGAAAATATTTTAGTGCTTTGTGCTTTGACTCTCTGGTGAGCCAGTGGGACCCAAAAATGGAATTTAAAGCTGTCTAAGGCAGATTGCAGACATGCCAGAGAAATTGAAGAGAGTGCACTGGAGAGGAAGAAAATCCCTCCAGAAAAATATTTTTTTTAAAAGTTTTGAAATCTTCAGATTTACTTTGTGCAGTTTGAACACAGCTGCATGAGCACTGTCACCACGATTGCTGCTCATGACAATCCCACTTCTATTCTTGGTATTCTTTGCCAAGCTGGTGAGAGACTTTTGCTGAAGGCCATAAAAAAGCTTTGTCCCACATGACTAACAGCCTATCACTTCCCTGTGTGTTCCCAGGCAGTATTCACAGGTCTTAAGAAACAGAAAGAGCATTGAGCTTCTAGGACCTGATGGGAGATAGCCTTGTTTTTCTACTGACATTTTTTTTCTGCTTGAATCACTGTAGTTACACTTTCCTTTGTGCATATGTTATCTGTCCTTTCAGTACTTTGTCTGGCTTTTTTTCCTTTTCTAATTTATTTCTCATTCATCTCTCCTGAATGCCCACATTCCATATCTCACTTACCCAGTAAGAAACAGAATATTATGCTGCCTGTTACTGATTTTGTGACCTCTTTGGGTGGAACAGGAACAGGCAGAGGGTTCTTGGTGGGTCATTGCTGGGAGCAGAAACTCAGAAAGGTAGAAAGCAGTACTTTGGCCGTAACATTGAAGCCTCTGCTTTTCCCACTGTCTGAAAAGCACAGAAGAAAAATTTCTGAGGTTGCTGGGAGCTCTCATTTTCTAGGGCAGTGACAATAAACAAGACTGACATGACTGGTTAGAGAAAGGGGAGCAAGTTCAACAGTGACTCACATCACATATCTTGCATTGTACAGAACAAGATGAATGAAACCATCCATACAGACAAGTGGAAAAAAATCAAGAAAGCAATGCTATGCAAGCAAAGCCTATTGCAAAGGCTTATCAGAACCAGAAAATGCCTCCCTGAACACAACTGTGTTGTTTTCCTTATTCTTTACATATCAAAGGTGCTTTAAAATATTTTAAGACATGTGTATGTAACTTCTGAAACTAGTAGTGTGATTACATATATTAAAAAGCACAGGTAGATGTAAAAAGACAACAATTCAGAGGCAAGTCAACTACTAGCACATTCTCTGCTTTATGGGGCTTTTCCTCCCAAGGAACATTTGATTTCTACTGGCTCTAGCTATTTATGACTTAAAATGATGACTTAGAAATTGCAAACTGTGACTCTGGTTCAGGACAGCCTTAAAGACGCGTTTCAGCAAGTTTCAAACTGTTCTTCTGTATTGACCCGAAGGTTGTGAACAAATTATACAAAACTATACTCTGGGATGTCTGCAGCATTTATATAATGAATCAAACAATTCTTTGGTGTTTGTAGGGAGAGCTGTGAGGTTTATGCATTATAAAAATCTTTAATAATGCATAGGATGAGGAAAAAAATTATAAGCAAACACTGAGAAGAAGGACCCAGGACACTGTATGAAGTCATGAATAGGGGCACCTGGCATGGTCAGGACAGCACAAAATTACAAATGCATTTATTTAATAGAAATAAATTGCTCCTTGGCACGCAGGGCTGCCTTCCTGCCTCCGTGACAAACATACTGAATGGGAATGCAATCCTTCTGGAGAAACTGTGAGACTTTTAATTTGCTGGAGCAGCAGAGAGACTGAAGGATGACAATTCAAACTGTACATGATGTGGCTATTGCAAAGGCTTATTTATTCCATTTAATCCTGGGTCAGGGGATTGGATACTGCTGGAGGAGCTGAGAGAGCCTTAATGTGTTAGTTCAGGGGTGATATTCCCAAAGTTTGAATGACTGCAGCTTCATGTCCAGAGTTTTAAATACATCTTGGAGATGTGGCTTTAGATCTGGGAACAATCCCATTTTGCCTATTTGGAATAATCCCATTCTCGTTATCTTGGACTCACTACTCACTAAGTAATTCAGCTGATTTTACAAAGTCCAAAATACAGACTCTATTTTGATCCTTATCACTTCTGGGTTTAGTGCCAAATGTTTGCAGCTTGCCTGTTCACTGAGTTTGCTGATATTTCCTTGTTCTCCACCCCTCTGGCCCCAGTTTGCTCCAGTGTTGAGGCTCCACAGCCTCCAACAGGGTGTCAATCCCATCAAACTCTGTCCACTTTTATAAACTAGGCACTATTTGTTTTACACATTTCATCCAGTGGGTCTGTTCCTTGGTTTTTCACTGGGTCTCACCCCAACAGTCTCTCAATAATTGTTGTTTACAAAATTTGAAGTCCCATTGCTGACTTCTACTTTCCCTGTCTAGAGAGATAAGGAATCATTTTTCTACAAGTGATGAATATCAAATGCTGGCACATTCAAACACAAATTCTAGTCTTATGGCTGCCCCTCATGCCTTCCCGATGTCAGAGCTGTTCATTTTCTGTAACACTTAGTAGAGCTGGACAACCTTCACCTGACAGCTGGAATAAAATAGCTGTTTATTCTGAATAAAGTAGACATAGTTTGACAAAAGAGCTAAATTTCCTATCGTATAGAAAAAATTGATGGTAAAAAACAAAGAAATCTTGAAGTGCTTGAGCCTGACTCTTAAATTAGACCCTTCATAGAATACAGCTGGCTCAGCCTTACAAGGATAAGGGAGCCAGCAATTTAAAAAAAAAAAAACACACAGAAAAAAAAAAACAACAACAAAACACACACACACAAAAAAAACCCCAACCCACATTTTAAAATTGGCATGTGTTTTGCCTCCTGTGTTTTGATGGTACTGTTGGATGAAAGATTTCTATGAAACTTAGCTGACATGAGGCCACAGAGAAAGGTCACAATACAGTCTAAACTTACACTGCATTTCCTTAATTTCTTTGTATTTTCACACCTTGTGCTTCTATGGACTATTTTTCTTATGCTTATGTGGCAGATACAGGAGGACCACTCTCAATACAGACAAGAGAACATGTGTTAAATCTTCACATATTATTTTGGAGTGCTATTTCTGACTTATTCATAGAGGATAACTCTGAAGTGTGCCAGGGGCTCTTGAATTTCTTAAATCCATCAGTGACAATGGTTATTCATTCAAATCTGAGTGTTATTAAAAAATCTTAAAATCCTAAATTCATCTGGACAAACGTATTTCAGACACCCTAGTTGGCTGGCTGGGGTGAACTCCAGATCTAGACTTGCTACTTTTATTAGATATAGGCTTTAATCTGAACTTGCCCTATACTCATTAAAAACTTAAATGTCACAGAAAGAACTTGTTTTTCTTCCTAGTTGTCAGTTCCATATTTAGACTTGTCTAGGTAATCTATCAAAGCACATCTTCCAAATGGAGGTGCTCCTTTTTCTTCATTTCTTTTTGTTCAGATCCAATCAAGAACCCAATAGGAGACATCACATAGGCATCTGTCTTAATATCTTTCCTCAGATTCTCCCCATCTGACTTTTGTTACTGTCTGAATGATCTCCTATGGCATTGAAGTGTAACTTCCTTCCTTGTCATTGGATATTTTGCATTGCATTAAAATTAATAGTCCCACAAACATCTCCTCCAGGTCTATTTGCTTCAGTTCACATCCATCACCCTGTCACAGTGCAGCTAAAATCTTTGCAGCTACCATTCTGACCCTTTTGCTTAGCTCTTTTGTGTGCTCCTTTATTTCACAGCTCATCTGCCTTTTGACACTGGGCTACTAACATATTTCTGCAGTCAGTGGGCATGAAACCTCATTACTGTGATCCTGGGTAGTTGCCAAATTATTTTAAATATCCACTTGGAAGAATAAATGAATGCAGAAAAATTGTCTTATGAATAAGATCATTTATGTGCACTTATATCAATTTAGAAGAAAAAGGTCCATGTGAACCTCATGAGGTTTTCAAAAAGGCCAAGAACAGGGTCCTGCACTTAGGTTGGGGTAACCCCCAGTATAATTGAAAGGTGAAGGAGGAAAGGACTGAGAGCAGCTCTGAGGGGGTGTTGGTCAATGAGAGGCTGGACATGACCTGGCAATGCACACTTGCAGCCCAGAAAGGCAATTCTTTCCAGGGCTGCAACAAAAGCCTCATGGGCAGTATGTCAAGGGAGGGGATTGGGTCCCTCTGCTCTGCGCTGGTGAAACCCTACCTGGAGTACCGTGTCCAGTTCTGGAGTCTCTAGCACAGGAAAGATATGGACCTGTTGGAGTAAGTCCAGAGGAGGGCCACAAAGCTGACCAGAGGGATGGAACACCTCTCCCATGAAGACAGGCTGAGAGAATTGGGTTGTTCATCCCGGAGAAGAGAAGACTCCAGTGAGATATTATTGCAGCCTACCAGTACCTAAAGAAAGATGGGGACAGAGCTTTTAGTAGGGCCTATTGCCCTATATTTCTTTTATAAGTAAGACATTTTTTATGATGAGGGCAGCAAAACACAGGCACAGGTTGCCCATAGAAGGGGTCAATGCCCCAGCCCTACAGACAGGCTGGACAGTGCTCTGAGCAACCTGATCTAGTTGTAGGTGTCCTTGCTCATTGCAAAGGGGTTGATTAGATGGTCCTTAAAAGTCCCTTTTAACTAAACTCTCTATGATTCTATATCTGTGTTTATTTCCTTTATCCCATTCCCCTGAGTGAAGTGAGAACAATGCCATGGACCAAAGCCTGAACTTCAGTCCATTTTGCATTGCTACAACTGGAGTTACAAAATCATATCAGTCAAGAATGGCATGAGTCTGAGTTGAAAAGTGCAGATTTGCCTATTTTAGTGTGTGGATGATATCAGCTCCCCAAACACTCAAGTTTCAGGTCTAGAACAGCATCAATGTGGGTTTAACATTTTGCATTTTCATTAAAACACCACCTTCTACTCCCAGTCATGGGGCAGGGGAATAAACTTTGCAGCAGTTCAGACTATAAGTTCCCCAGCATGCTGGCAGATGGCAAGCTTCCTTTTGACTTGGATTGAATAAAGCAGAGAGCAAAAATCCACAAAATTAATGTGGTGACATTTCACTCCCTATGGAAATCTGTAGTCACTGAAATAGCCATTACCTATATCAGTCCAACAGTTTTAGCATTTCCTGCTGTATTGCAGTAGCAGTGATGAAACTGGGTCCATCTGCAATCCAGCTGAAGTGTCAGCATTTTATTGGTTTTGGAATTACAGACTTCAATCCAATAGCAACATAATGACTAATATCAACTCCTCCTGCTCAACCCTTGAATAATCACTTCTCTGGATGTGGTTTTTCCATGGGCTCAGTGTCATTAAAAGGTCACATCTGGGCATGATGTAAAAAATCATAGCTCCTTTGACTCACTCATTCTGTATTTACTGAAGTCCCCCATTCTGTATTTACTGAAGCATTTCTGCCTGCATGGTAGCTTGCACTTGTCCTTATTAAATTGCTGCTTTTTATTTTTTCCAGAGACCATTTTCTCAATTTGTCAAGATTATTTTGGAGTCTGTCTCACAGTCTCCAGCAACTTTTTTTATAGGCCAACTTAATATCTCTATTCTCCCCTCTACCATTAAAGTAACCAGCTAAACATGTAACAGAAACAACACTGACATTATCTTAGAGTTCATGAAAATTTTCCAAGACACTCTTCCTTTTGACAGTGAAGCATCAACAGTTTCTTTTTTTAGAAAGTCTGTCCACCCAGTGTTATGGCAATGTTTTCCTAGTTCATGAAGTACACTGGTTTAAAACATTTTACTCCTGAGTATTCTACATTGACAGTTACTCAGTCTGTCCTTGGAGGCTTACAGTTTCACTTTTCTCTTGTTGTGTTCCAGAGTTTTTTCCAAGAATTGAATTAGGCTAACTGTTTAGGTGTCTTGATTCTTCAGTCTCTCTGCCCTTTTTTTTCAAGCCAGGCCTTGCCCATGTCTTTTTCCAATCTTCTGGTGCCTCACTCAGTCTCCAGGAGCTGTCTCTGATAATGGACTCATCCAGGTATTGCCATCTTTTGCTAAGATGACAGACAAGGTCCATTAGACTTAACTCACATGAAAATATTTTTCTCAGCTAGCTATACCCAGGAGTTCCCCTTCCTCAGATGAAGGGTGGTATCAAGATATGTTGCTAACTGTGCTAGCTACAAGCTCTTGACAGCTTTGGGTGGACAGCACCTTCCCTCTCCTAAATGGTGGTTAGGAGAGACAAGCTTAGAGGACAAAACTAGGAGATTCAGTTTGGATTAATAACCACAGCCTTGTGTGTTGGTATTCTGTCCACTCTGAAGAGAACAGACGACTTGGCAGGGGGGAGGGAGTTACACTGAAAATGTAACTAGGACAAAGGGATATGGGGATCATAGCTACTTGCACGTAGGAGTAAAATACAGCAAGTAGTTTCACCCCCAGGAGGAGAAGAAACAGGCAAAACATTAAAAATTTAATCTTAAAGCTTTTTAAACAAATTAACATCTTAAAAAACAGGAAAACATTGCAAGATTTGAATCCTGTAATGGACTTTACTCTGCAATTATTTTGTCTGTTGTTTAAGGAGAAAAGAGAAAAAAAAAAACAAAAGTTGCCATTTGACAAAGACTGCAATTAATTTCAATCTCAATTTTTCAGGTTAGCTGAAGAGTGAAAAAATCAAGATTTGCAAGTCAAATCAAGTATTGCAAAACTCCTGTCCTGGAGCCTTTGAAAATTACCCTCGAGAGACAACGATTATGGGAGTTATGGTGTAGAACAACATCATGGAAGTTTAAATCAGAACTGACCGAGTTTCAAGTCATTTGGGAAGATGTCATCAAGCTTGTTTTTAAATGGGCTTAAAAGCAGTTTCTGAAGTAGTAATGAATACAGGTTGGCCTTCTCTGCACCTCTTCACCTGGCACCATTAAGTATAATTACTTCTAGTGCTCTTCATGCTGACAGCATCAAGTGACAGGTAGTTTTCCTGTTGTAGGTGACATCTCTAAGATGTCTTGTTGTGTGACTTTGCTGCCAGGAAAGATAACTTTTACATTTTAATCACCATATTTCCATTCATGGACACTAGGATGTAATAGGAAATTCTTAGGGAATTGAATTCTTCCTTGGAGCTGAAACTCCCTAGTTCTTGGAACAGTTTATCCATTGGAGAGCTCAGCAAATGGGTTGTTGCTTTCTTTAGACCTTGACTAATAAGAATAGATTACTCAAGGGATGAGTGAAAAGGTTAAGTCTTTTTTTTCAGTAATCAGTGGATTAACTCATCTCTGAATATCATTGCTGTTCATGTAGTTCACACAGTTTATTAGTACCACAAAGTCTTGGAGACAAGGTTGTAAGTTTCACTCAGGTTCAATCTGATAAAGATTTCATGCCTGGTTCCTGGAGCATCTTCTTCAGGTGCTGACCATTCAGTGCCTTCAGTTGCCTCAGCTGCAATCAGTCCACACACTTAGCAGAAACCACACCTTGACCATCTATGGAGCTGGTCTGTACCACAGCTGCCTTAACCATTTATTATTCACCCCAGAAGGGAAGAAATAATCTCTGCATGTGTGTACGTGCACACATAAACCTTCCTAGAGTTTTAAGTGAAATCAAAGAGAAAAAAGTTGTAAGTTGTGTGTTGTATTCTTTCTGACAAACATTCTATTCAAAGCAGTGTAGAAGGTCAGGGATGGAACAGGAGCTCTCTTCACAATACTACAAAAGAGAGGAACTCTCTACTCAGCTAATGATGAGATCACCTCTTCATGCTATGAAGGACCTAAGTTTGGATCCTTTCTCACAGCACCCAATGGCTCCCAGACTCCAGAGAGGTGTCTGATCTCTGTCCTCAGCATCATCTAACATGGCTTTGCCAATCTCTGGTTTTGGGTTTTTTTGGGTTTGTTTTTTTTTTTTGTAAACGGATCTTAACCAGTTACAGAAGTAGCACTGAAGGCTAGAATCACTCACAGAGATTGATTTCATTAGGGTGTCTTTATACTCAGTGGATTTCCTGTGTAGGGAACTGATACCTTGTTTTGATTTGAGTTCAGTATCAAAAGTGAGAGGTGCTGCCAAGACGATTCCCACATGAGGTCTGTATTTTGAAATCAATCCCCTTTGACCTAGAAATGTGCCAGTTTTGGTATTACACAAAGCCTGATCATTCTGACTGCTTTCCCCCAGCTTTGCTTTAGAGGTGCACTGAATATTCCTATTATTAATACTAGGAAAACCTCATTGGGATTTTGGATGCTTTAATGTTTCTTGGAAATCATATGAAAGTAAAAGGAAGCAAACATTATAATGTCTCAGTAGTGGATATATTGCATACAGGCAGTGGACAAAGATGTTCTGAATCTTGCTCCTTGGAGTATTGTTTCTTCTGTCCTCAGTAATAAAGAATGAAAAGTTAGTAGTTCACCTGTGGGTGTCCAGCACCTTCCCTTTGTAGGCACCCTGAATAGTCAGGAACATTTCTTTTAAAGCTTTATCAGACAACTGCTTTTAAGGGACAGATTCTGAACACAGAAAGATCCTTCTGGGTTTTGCTTCTATTAATTTTACATGAGGCATTTTTGTTAGCCAGAGTTAGATAGCACTACTTATTTATGAATAACCCATGAAGGAATGCATGAGTCAATATGAGACATTTTCCCAGTCCCTGGTGCTAGCTATTCACAAATCAAGAATGGCATCTATGCAGAACAGTCACCAACAGAGGTATTTCTGCGGTATGCTTGGATTAACTTACAATGAATTATCTTCCCAGATATATGACTTGCTTTCCCTGAAGCATGTTTCTCCCATCCTTCCCCTATGGGGAATAAGTCATGATTATGGTGGAGTTTTTTGGCTGTGCACTTTGCATGGCCTTGGTCTTCTTCTACTCTTTTATTAAACAGTTCTAATATTGTCCAAATAACATTATCTTTCTCTGGAACTAAGGAGTTGGGAAAGTCTGAGTAGTATTTTCACTCTGTCCCCTGTGGTGCCCAAAGCCACCAGGACAAACTGCTTGTAGAAGAAACACATCAACCCTTACAGAGAGACAGCAATTTCAGTATGCTGTAACTCTCTCAGAATCTTCAGAAGAAAATTTGTTTCTAATGTGTTTGCTGAAGCACACTGACAGTCTGTCCAGCCATCAGGCTGTTCATATTGTGTACAAGTGGTGTATAGCCCACAGCAATGCAGATTCTAGAGTACAAGCATCTATATCTGACTTAGGTTAATTTTTTCACAGTATAATGCAGAAGGAGAATGATGACTTGTAATTTGCCAGAAGCTTTCCACAACTGGTAAATCATCAGGTGAAATTAGAAAGCAGAGTAAATGCATTCAGAGTACATATATGTGCCCTGGAATGCATCCAGAGTAAATCAGTGTATGTAGGCAGTAAAACACAACAGTGATTTGTTTTTAATTGACATTTAAATTACAAAGCAGTTATTGTAATTATTAGCAAGTCTAGTTTTTAAAGCACATTTTGTTAATTAATGGATATAACCATTAAAACAATGGGCCAAGCTTAATTGAATTTACTAGGATCACTACCAAAATTCATGTCCACAAAAATCTTACTTTCCCTAATTACTAAGATACAGTTCATTAATATGGCTACTTTGTTTGTGTAACTGTGTGAGGTGTACTACATATGTGTATCGCCTAACCAAATACTTCAGCTCTCACTTAGCATTCCTGTAAGAATGTCTGCTTTAGAAATTTGCAGGTTTGGTTTAGTACTTCTGCAGTGTGTATTCCGAGCACACTTAGTCATTTGGAATACATGGAATTTGCACTGATCCCCTGGATCAATATGAAATTTGTACATAGCCAAGAGCAAGCACTGATCATTCAAGAGATTCAATGGTTCTACTCATGGCAGCGAGTCCTTGCCTCATGAGAGATGACTGAAGATTCTAAGAATTAAGATCTTTAAGATTTCAAACAACAAAATTAAGGCCTGTTTGTCCTTTGGGGGAAGGGTTGAGGCAGTGTTCACCCTGCATAATGAAAAGGGCTTAACTCAGGCTCAGAAGTTTATACAAACAAAACTGAAACCCCTTCTGTCAGAATAACAAGTGAAAAACCCTGCTATTCTGTGTACAGAAGAATTACTAAGCAAAATTTTGAATGCTCTAGTTATTTTGTTTGCTTAGCAATATTATGCACTCTAGTCTCCTTCTGGAATTGAATTTCAGCTTTTCCTTTCTCATCTGCAACAGTCCACTTGTTTTTTCAGATGTGCTCCCTTTCCAGAATGTGATGCAAGTCCAATAGATACACGAGCCAATACTAGACAATCTGATTCCAGGAAATAATTAGATTTATTTTTAACAGACCATGTATCCTCTTAAATAATACAAGACCAAAAGTCCTAATAGTCTAGGCAAGAGAATAATAAAATCCTAAATAACTTAGATTGGGAGAGGGCTCTGGAGGTATATCTAACAGAAAATCATCTCTGTGACTGCAGCATGTCACTCAGAACCTTCTCCTGTCAATTATTGAGTATGCCCAAGGATGGAGATGCTATTAATACCATTCATGTGGCTCCTGGATCACACTGTTAATATGGAGTGATGTTCACAATGGAAACAATTCTTACTTCACAAACCATATAGTTACATTTACAATCAAAAAACGCTGGAAGGATATTAACATTCTACTTGAAGTAGATTTCCTGGATTTTTAAGAGCAGGACAGCTGTGATCACATTGTCCAAATTCCTGAGTAACATAAGCTGGAAGGTTGCCTTCAGACAGGCTGAAGTAGTGGTCAGGCACTCATATAATTCCCCTTCTGTGAAACTCTGAGATGACTCATGCAGCAAGCTTTATGGTGCCCATCACAAAGGACAGTTTTAGCACCTATGTTCCACCTGCACAATCTTCTACTCATTTGTGGAGACTCCTTCATTTCTCTCTAACAGACAAGAGAACTTCAAGGGCTCTCCACCCTGGCAATTATTTCAGGTTAAATTTTAGCCCCTGTGAACTGGTTCTGAAGTTGTTATTCAAACTCAGTTTCAGCAAAAGTATTGTGTACAGGGTTGAAGGCTGTGAGATTGGCCCCTTTGGACTGTAACTGTAATTCAGGAATCAGAAACAGGCTGTGTCTGCATTTTAATGAGCTAAAAGACAGGAATTTCCAAATCTCAGCAGGTGCTGCTATCAGGAAGATTTTCAGAGAAGATCTAATCCTTTCTAGTTGCTGGGTAGCTGAGGTAAGGAGCCTGTTAACATCTTATTTTATCTCCTGCTGTGTTGAAAGATGTAGCTTTCTTCTCAAACAACATTTTTGTCTTCACACAGACTGAAACACATCTGCCATGGATTGTGTAGTGATGAGACACCTTTTTCCTCTTCCAGAGTGCTGGTTTGCTGTTAAGCTACACAAGAGACATGAGCTGCTGCTTCATGGCTGTACAGCTGTGCTGCCCTCGCATGGCTCCGGGCATCAGTTCTGTGCCTGCCTTGGGGACATGTGCCAGGTGCACTGCTGCTCAGCTTCACCTTCTGCCAGACCTGCAGCACTCCTGTGCTGCTTTTGCAAAAGCACTTGACTGCAAACAAATGAAGATCAACCCTTGCCTCCTCTGCATGTTAGCTCATTTGCTGTCTTCTGTCCTTGGTTTTATTTGTAGGTTTCCAGTGAGGCATTTGGAGTCATGGTAAGTAATGGCTCTGGATTTTCAGTGTAATCCAAATTTAAATTTCTGTGAGTTTGGAGTATTTAGCTCCCTTGCATACTTCTGTCTTCTGGTTTCTCGTTAATGATTCTTGATTCCAGGGCAGAAATTCTAAACTTCATCTAGTGCATATTTCTCTTTAATATAGAATCACAGAGTCATAGGAAAATCTGAGATGGAAGGGACCTTTAAAAGTCATTAGTACAACTCCCTACAATGAGTAGGCACATTTTCATCTAGATCAAGTTGCTCAGAGCCTGGTCCAACCTCACCTTGAATGTTTCCAGGGATGGGACATCTATACCTCTTTGAGTAACCCATGCCAGTGTTTCACCACTCTCATTGTAAAAAAAAATGTCTTCCTTCTATCTACTGTAAATATACCCTCTTTTAGTTAAAAGCATTACCCCTTGTCCTATTGCAATAGACCCTACTAAAAAGTTTGACCCTATCTTTCTTGTAGGCCCCCTTTAGGTACTGAAATGCCGCAACAAAGTCACCCCAGAGCCTTCTCTTCTCCAGACTGAGCAAGCCTAACTCTCTCAGCCTGTCTTCACAACAGTACTTCCAGCACTCCAGTAGACTCATAGAATAGTTCAGGTGGGAAGGGACCTTTAAAACAAAGGCTTTATAACAAAGGCTTTATTTCTGTGCTATGCTTTGTACGGATACAACACCTCTCCTCACAAAGTTTCCATTTTCACACCACTCATGATGCTCAAATGCCACTCTGGGCTTTCCCTCACCCTGCCAGGGACAAAATGAGCAAGAACAACATGCTGCAGTGCCAATGCCCATTCAGTGCAGTCCTGCTTCTGGGCTGCTTGATACTGCTTAGCACTATCCTGTGCAGTGTACATATCTCCTGGTTTGGGATGATTTATCTGATATATTGCCATTGTTTCCTAATGGCACATCTTCCTAAAATAGGTTTCTAGTTCAAATCTAATGAGTACATCCTCTTCTATTCTGTGAAAGTTCTTTTTTTTTCTCTTTTTTTTTTTTTTTCTGTGCCAGATGGAAGTTTGCAGCTACTGTGGGGTCAATCACAGTTACAATGCTACATGTTTCCAGCTCATTACACTAATTAAGGATTTGTAATATGGCACCAAACAACTTCGGAGGAGGACAAAGAGACTCCCGCTTGAAGAAGATCACAAGATATTTATTTTCTTTCCATCTGTGAGTGGGACAGGGGTGGGAACATGTATTTTAGTGTGCTAGTTAAATTGAGGGTATCCAAGGACAAAACACAATTAGCTGACATCCCATTCTTCTTGCCTTGCATCAGAAACAGAAGAAAGATCTGGAAGAAAGTGGAAGAAGGAAGTTTGGCCAGGTCCTTCTTCTTCACGACTCTGTTCCAGTTTACCCGGTGGCTGATGCAGGAACAATTACTGCCTGCCCTGCTGCCTGCTAGGCAGTCTCATATCCTGCTGAGGGATGCCATCTTTAAAGAACAACTCAGGTGTATTGTGCAAAGAAACCTTTTGAACAAGGCACAAAAAGTATTTGCAGTCAGCTTTGCCTATAGAACAGGAAAACAAACCCCCATGTTGCTGCAGGGTGAGACTCTTTGTGAACCAATTTTGCATGCCTCTCCAAAAACTGTATCAAAGTGCCTAGTGGAAAGTTTCTCACTCCAGGGAAGAAGTATTAATAATGTTTCTCACTTGTATAAACATGTAATTAGTGACATGCCAGCACCAGATAAATGTTAAAACTTTATTAATAAAATATTAGGAAATTAAAATTAATTTTTTAAAAAGAATGTGTTTTTAAAGGGCTATTTTCTTAATATGTTATAGCTCACTCTGGAAGTCTATGATTCACCTGCCAATTCTACATTTTTCCAAGTACAATCAGTATTACATACAACAACAAAGCTGTGGCATTCAGTTTTGGTGAAGCTGCACAGGCAGAAATTCTGCAGAACATATCCACATCCCAGGCCTACAAAACTGGTTGGGAATCTCAGGAAAGTGAACTTGCACATAAAATTCAGGCTGTTGCCCTCCTGAGAAGTTCTAGACCCCCCCTAGTACACAGAAGCTACAAGTAAAATCTCAATTATTTAAAATATTTTATCATCTCAGAGAGAGTTTGCTTTGGACAAGGGATTAAAAGGTTGTTATTTGCATAAGGAACTTGTCTATCAAAGGTTAATGAGCCATAAAAAATTTTGGTTTGTTAATCATCATTGCCAGCTTAATGGTCAAACTTACCTTACACTCTGACAACTACATTTGCTTTTGTACTGCAAATCTCTTCTCACTGTTAAACATAACTCTTACTGGAGACAACATTACAAGCCTCATCTCTGCAAATTTTTTCAAATGCCTGCCTAATCTTCAGCATCCTCTTCAGCCTGTGAATTTTCCCTGTATTTTTCAGGACAAAATCAAAACTTAGCACTATGCAGCATGCATTGACAAGTCTCTTGGAATACTACAGGAGGCACAGGTAAGGCCTATCAGGCTGTGCTGCTGCCATCCTTGTTTCAGATATGCAATATTCAGTCACTCCTAGAATGCATTTAGGAATAAAAATTGAGCTAAAGACTTTTGAGAGGTCCTAGGACAGGACTCACACAGCCAAATTACCCCAGATATGGGAGCTTTGAGCAGTTCCGTGTACTGCATATCTCAGAAACAAACTTCGTCATCTTCAGAGCAGCAAAGTGGCTCATTAATTACAGATGAGCTTGGAACATTATAAATGTGATAAACAAGATTTTCAAAATTGGATATTTCTTTGTCAGCCTCTGAGCATAGGTTTGATGTCTATAAAAGTAGTTTCCTTTTCAAAGGTACCTAAAACCCTGTGAAGCTGATGAAAATCACTCCATTTCAGAAAAGAGAGTTTATATTTTCCATATTATTTGCCTGGAATATTTTTTCTCCTAAATGAGCTTCAAATTCCTGCGCTTTTGTAGGGTCAATAGAAACATCAAAATTTTCATCCCATGGGAAATTGAGATATTAAGGTAGATGCATTTATTTTTCTTTGTGTGCTATCTCCAAAAAGTTTTATTTGTGAAAACACTGAAAACAGATTATTTCCAGTTCATATCAGCTATGTGTCCATTTTAAACTATAGCAAACTTCATGTAGACTTCATGTAGACATCTTAGTCTCCCATTCTTCCTAAAAGTTTTGAGTAATTTTTAAACTAGATCGTCAGTGAGGTTGTACTATGGATGGTCAAATAATTTGTATAAAATATTTGGTCTTGTTGGAATACTCAGCCAAGAAGAAAAAGCACCAAGAGACTTAGAGAACAAGGAAGTATCGGGTCTATTATTTTGGTGAGTCACCACAGGATCTCATATAAGCACACAGAAATATTCAATTCATCACATCTATGGATTTGGGATGGTCTTCCAAAAAAACCCTTTTTTTTTTCACTCATAAAATGTAAACTTGATCAGCAACAACTACACTTTGGTACAAAATGTCTATGTTTAAAAAAATCACTTTCCATGAAATAAAATAGTTGGACCGTTCCTGAATATCATTCATCTTCAATGTAAGAAAAAAGGTGAAATTGTACATCCTCATGAAACAGAACAGAGGCTGCATAGCCAAGTGAGTTTTTGGAGGTATATCACTTATTTCACTGAAAGAGAGGTGAGACCTTGGTTTAAATTTATTTTTCTTATGGTTCAAACAAATCTAGCATGCTGTTTATCTAATCTTTAGGAAAACTTGTATGAATTTCTGAAATTCAATATTGAAGGTGAGATGACCTAATTACTCTAATAACAAAAGTCTTTTAAAAATGCAAGATGACATTAGCCTGTCTATTATTAGACCCTGTCAACTCAAAGCTGAGTGCAGTGGTAGTTGCAAAGAACAAAGGACTCTTTACTGGTTGTTATTTTATAATGTGGCTTTTGGAGGAGGAGGGCTTTTGGGTGACATTTTTCTTGAACTGCACTGCAGTTAGAAACAGCTTTTAAGCTTTACACATCTTTTCAACAACTGACTCAGTTTTGTGTATGAAATCTGACTATTGGTCTTGTCTGCTCCAGTAAGGGACAAAAGATCATCAACATAAAACTGAAATGCTTGTCAAGAAATGCATGTCAAGAAACACCAGAATCAGAAAGTGGTCAAGAAATACTAGAGCAAAATGCCACCCAAATTTAGCCAAAGATATTATAAATCCTGACTTGTGCTATCATGTTTCAGTCACTTCCCCATTCACTGAATCCTTCTCTTTCTCTGCAAAGGAAATAGCATCTGCACAGTACAGGAAGGAGAAGACACCAAGATAAGATAAGATACACAAGTAATTGTGCAAGCTGTGTCACCCCTGGTGAAGGAACGACTCTTTTCTCCTAATCATGGAATAACTAACTAGCATAACTAGCAAAAACAAATCATCAGAGAAAAACAAAACCTAAGACATGAGACAGAAGATGATTTGTACATGTGTCTGGCAGGGAGCTGATGGAGGCAACAGAGCCTGGCTGAGCTGAAAGGCAGCAGCTGCCTGCTGTGGGAACAAGGGCTGCTTACTCCTTCTGACTCTGAGTCAGAGCATTTATTCTCTAGCCTTAAGTATACATGTGTGTTTCCACAGGGGAGTTCCTGTGAACTGGCTGTATACAAGAAAAATAATGTTTCTTTTGTTTTTTGCCCTGAGACTTGAATGAAGAAACAAGTTTTTAATATAACATTTTATTTACCTTGCTGAGCACAAGCAACGTCTACCAAAAACATATATAACCTCACATAAACAAAGAATATGGACAGCAAGGGACCCTCTGAGGCTACAGAGGTAAATCCTGTTTCCTTTCTAGAAAAGAGCTTTGACTCAACTTAGCAACTATGTATGGGTGGGTTTTTTTTACTTCATGGAAGGAATTAACAAAAAAGCCATGTGCAAAAATACAACACAGACATCTAGGGGGGACAAAAAGGACCTGGTACTCTTGAATGTGACACAAAGGGAAAGCCATTGGCTACTGGTGTCATTACTTGTGAGTGTCTTTTATGGAGTTTATCAAAGTTAGATAGTTCTTTGCAGACTTTACCAATATTTACCTCAACTCACTGATCGCTCTTTCTAATGTCCTGTATCACATATATATGGCAATATTTTTTCTGTTACCTACCTGGAAAACTACATTTTCTAAAACAGAGGAATAATGAATTATGATTAAAAGCAAACCAACAAACAAATACAACAAAAGATGAAAAAAATCCAAAAACCAACCCATAGCTAATAAAACATGGGTTTTTGTTAATACAGTTAGATACAAACAAAGTTTCAAACAAGCATTGAGTAGCACTTGCAAAAATGGCATCATTTTATATCTAAGTTAAAAGATGGTTGTTGGTCTCAACGTGGCAATCATTACAAATATACATTACAAATATAAACAGTGAGAGCTGTAGTGGTTATTTGTTCACGCAAATTTTGGAAAGGCGTGCAATCCAAAAATGCAGGTTTTTCCCACAATCACCTGCAGAGGCAATAAAAATGCTGGATGATAACCATGCAGTTTATGAATACACTTCACACATATATCATTGTCCACACAGATGAACCCAAACTTCACGCAAGAGAATTTATGAAGAATCTGGCTGAATTTCTATGACACATATTTAGCTGTAGCTCAAAACGCTAAATACTGGGATCTATATCTTCTGGCTTGATTTTAATAAGCATTTTAGATTGGGAAAACAAGTGGAAGCCTGGACCATTTAGCTGTTCAATTGACATGGAGCAGCTTGACTGACAAAGCTGCACACACATCCTGACACCTGTCAATCATAAGTAGCCCATCTGGGCCCTGTTCTTTTTATTCCTATTCAGTAAAGAGATACTGCACAGGAGGAGCTGGCAGGCTGCAGAGAACGCTCCCTTCCCCCTTCATTTCTGTGCCTCTGCCTGCAAAAGGCAGGATCTGGCTGTAAGGACCCAGTTTTTCTTTTATGTGAGACCAGAATACAGCTGAGGTAGTTCTGCCTTAACTGTGCAGAATCTGGTGGGGCTGTGATGACTGGCCTTACAGGTGGGACACACCATAGCAAGCAATGTCAAGCAGGAGGTGAAGGTCTATCTCTCATTTTGCCTTTTCCCCAGGTAACTTCACCACACAGTCCCCCTAATCAGAACAGAGAGCAAAGAGAATGTGGTCCTCACTGCTGAGAACCATCAAGCAAAAAAAAAAAAAAAATAATAGAGAAAGTCCCTGCACATTATATGGCAGTTTACATGCAATTTTAAGTTCATAGAAGAACACAACTTAGAGAGGGCAAGCACACACAAACACATCTCTTACCTTTTTGGAACCAGAATTACAGGTCACATGGCCAAAATGCCATTTTAAGAATTATGTCATGCACGATACCAAAATGATGGCCAGGGAAAGCCTCTGGGCTGCCAGCTTTGTGTCCTGGTTACCATGAACTGAACTCCTTGCATGTGGGCTTGTAAACTGGGATCAGCGCACCTAGGCTGTCCAAGAGAGGGACAGGGGAATATTCCAATTGCTCCAGGGCTTCAAAGCAAAACCCTGTGGGAGCCCAGATCCTGCTGCTGTAATGCCCAGTGCACCTGACCATGACAGAGACAACAATACATTCAGAAATGGGAGAGTTTATGCCTTCTTAATTTTGCCTTGACTTTTCAGTTCTTCACATATATTCATACTGCTTTTGAAGTATTTTGTAAAAGACAAATGATAAAAATATAATCCTTTGAGAAGGTATGAGGTGTTTGAGAAGGTATCTTCTTTTCTTTCTTTGCAAGAGAGTTATCATCCTCTTTCCAGAATTCAGTTTTGCTAGTACAGAACTATACAGACAGTGAAAAAAAACTTCTTCTTCACCTTTTTTTCTCATGTAAATTAAATTAATCTGAAAACTTCACTTCTTTTTCAATTCATTCAAGCTCAGAACTGCCAAAAGAAATTAGTCTATAGGTTTAACAAGCTGGCCTAGAGCTGCTACAATAACTACAGTCTCTGCAGGAGCAGCTTTGGCAGTTACAAAGCCTTACCTGAAAAGGATGCACTTCTGACAAGGGTGAACTGCTCTGCTGGCCTGGCACCCTCTGTGACTCCAAATGGCCTGGGGACACACAGCCTGGCAACCTGAATGATCACCTCAAAATAATGTCCAGCTGTGCAAAATGGATTTGTATGGAATTCTCAAAACCTGACTGAAAGCTCACACAGTCTTGTACATCTGTGTGCAAACTCTGAGATAAGGTGTGCTGACTTAGGAAGGCCATGGAATAGAGACGACATTGTTGAGAGAGAGATTGAACTAGAAACAAGTTTCAACAAGTTTCAAAATATGGCTTTGCAAAAAGACCAGATATTTTAGAGAATTAGAACTGTGAAAGATGCATTGTAGCAGGTGGGGTAAAAATATAGGTGGTTGGTGTTAGAAGTATTAGCAGCATTGTGTGGCAAAAGCTAATAGGCTGAAAAACATTTATAAGGTATTGTAACCAGGAAACAGGTTGGCTTCTGATAGAATGGCGTAGAGTTTTACATCTGTTATGGCTCATCCTTCATCGAGACTAATAACAGAATAAAAGCTTTTAAAATGCCTCTCAATTGCCCCATCTCTCTAAAAGCTGGGAAAACCAACACTCATCAATGGAACTCAAGACATGTTCCAAATATTCAGGGTATTTGCTGGTGAATATCCCAGCTCTTTGATCACATGGTGTAGAAAGGCAGGTTTGTATCACTGAGAAATGAAGAATGCAATTCCTCTAGTTTAAATTTCAGTGGTTGCTTCTCCTGTTTCTTGTCTTCAACATCTGTCATTGGACAAGGAAAATTTTGCACCTTCTCCTTTCTGCTGGCCATAGGCAAATGCCAAGGTGATAAATTCAGATAAAGATGGATTAAACCACCAGATGACACTCACATAGCCTGTGCACATACAGGCACAGGGCACTATAAGAGCTATCAAATAATGGGTTTTTCACATGGAGCATTGTGAAACTTCAGGGGATACTACTTCTGCTCTGCCATCATCATACTCTCACCCTTCCCTTCCCCATAATCTGATCTGAGAAAAACCAAAGCTGGACTTATAGGGAGGGTTGCCCCAGGAATAGGATGGGCTTCTGGAGTGGACAAGGCAGTTGCATGCCATGCACAAATCCCCTCTCTTCTGATGACCATTTGATTTCAGCACACAGATGTGAAGTCTTCAATCCTTATGCCCTGTTTCCTCTCCTGAGACAACCTCCTTTTCTACTCCCCAAGAAGGATTCTGGGCCCTTCTCAAATAATTTCCAAAGACTAACACAGTACATGCAGAACATCTCTGAACCAGAATAGATCCACAAATTATTTTTTGAAACTGTGAGATTCTCCAAGCTAGCAGAAGCCTCCAGGTCAGTCTCAAGTATGCAATGAAAATCACTGATCTGAACAATAATCTGTTGCCTGTCCCACTCTGCCACTTAAGGCTCTGCAAGAACATTTGTGCTTCAGCAAACACTCCAAATCATTGTTCATTCTATTTTGTTTGGCACAGCAGTGCTCATTCTCACAGGGGAAAAAAAGGAAACAACTCTGAAAACACATGGCCTGGTGACTACACAACAATGTAGTGACAGCAAGCCCCCGAGCACTCGGGTGAGCTGGTGCCACTGCCAGCAGCACGACAAGCCCTGCCACTCCCCCTCAGCAGACACCGAGTGCACACTGCCAGTCAGGGGTTATTTTTCTCACAACTCAAGCAAACTAAACTGTAAAAGCACAAATGTGCTTGATTTTTGTTATTACTTTTGACTTCAGCAGATGTCTTGCAGACAGTAGCTGTCTCCTTAATATTCCTGTGGAACAGTTTTCAGCTATAGCTGTGGGCAGTCCTTTACAGAACAATTTCACAACCCTTCATCATGTTTCTGTTTAATTAGGGTATAAGTCTGGAGTGTTTTAGAACTGATAGCTCATTAAAATAGCATCTTAGCCATTGACATTCTATCTGGGAATTAACAGCAGAATAAACTGTAAGCCAGACAGTAAATCAAGCAATGTTGTAGATATTAAAACAAAACAAATGAGAAACAAAAAAAAAGTATACTAATGATAAATTGATTGAAATCATCCCTTCACCAGGCTCTAAATGAGACCTTGCAAATGGTAGTCCCTTCCACTCATTTTTTATTAGTGAAGAAGACAAATAATCATATGTAGGAGAAGCACTTTGCCACAGAGCCCGGAGGACCTTATTGTTTCTGCTTTCCACTCATCATCTGTAATTTGGATGCTTCTGGGATTTTCTGGACAGATTCACCTTCCATACTCTTATCTGGTTACTATCTGTTGCACTACAGAAACAACTGCAACAAGGATGAGGGATACTAGCTGCTGGAGATTAAACATTAGCTGGACAATCAACTTACAGCTCCCCTCTATGACCAGGGCACAGATTCCAGTCACCAACAGATTTGGTCCAATGGAAAGCTGGAGTGTCAAAGCTTAGCGAGTATCTTCGTGTACCCAGGCACTTCATCCACCCTTTCCCAAAAAATCCTTTTGTATGTAGTAAGATGAGGGATGTATGCAATGTTAGGAAAGGCCATGAAAGAATAGATATTCATTGCTCTGGGGTAATTGTTAGTGGTACTTAAGCTGCATGTAGGTACTAGGAACCTCGTCATCAGAGCCTTTTCCACCGTTTCAAACACCTGACAAGCCTGCAATGTAGCAAGCATGCTTGAAAAGGCTGCTGATGCTGGAGGTTCCATCTGTTGCTCATTTGCAGCATGTATTTTCAGAATACCGGGAATGCCACTCTCCCACCTTTTGATACTCTCACTCTGCTTTGCATCGGTAAGATTTCAGATGAACATCTGTCGCTCAGCCCAGAGGGGAATATGACAACACACCTGTCATGCTTTGCCCCTGCCAACATGCCTTCTCTGCAGACAGAAAACTGAGCTCCTGCTGTCTTACTGTCTGGAAAGACAAAATCCTATGGGATTATTTCCCCCATTGTTTTCAGAGGTAGGTGTTTTTTCCCTCTGCTGCTTCTTCAGCAGTACTTAAGTCCCATGCCTTTAACCAATATTGTGCCATGACTTTTCTGACTGTGCTAGGATTTACCCTTCTTCTGTTTTAGCTTTAAATCATTTCCATCTCTCCCTGCTCCGCTTGGATATGATTGTGTCAAGTAGGACACCTGAAGTACCAAGTACCATCAGCTACAAGGATTGCAGCAAAAGCAGGGAAGACAGATCATAAGTCCAAAGGCATGTGGAATAAAAAGTCCAGAAGTGCCCAAGGACTTTGTTAGATATTTCCCCTATGGAATGCCCAGCCTGTGGTGATCATGGCTGGCTGTTCACAGCACAAGCCCCCCACTACTTCCTTAAAGGTTTGTTTATCCTGTAGTGCATAGCAAGAGACTCCACTCTGCAGGGTGAACTTGCACAGTGACATGGTGTTGGTGACAGCACCACTCCAGTTTGCACACTCCAAGATGGCTGATTCATTTAATTTGGGATGTGTGGAAAAATTTGCCATCAATTCATGGTATCAATTTGTGGTCCAGAAGAACAGAACTCCCAAGTTCAAGTGGAGTAAATTAGACTGCTATCCTTGCTCTCCTGCTCTGCAGGATGTGGACTTCTGAATTTCACCCCACCATAAACATGCATGAGTGAATGCCATGATGTAAATGAGAGGAGTAGACTGAGTCCCTCCATAGCCTCAAGATGTGGTAAGAGTAGGAGACAGGCCAAAGTACATTTAAGCCATTGTCCCATGCAGCATTCATCTTGCCAGCTCTAACTCACACCTTTTCTCCATCTTGGTACCTTTGGTACTTTGGGACATGGAACAAGAGGCAAGTTATGACTCTGAGACAGAAGTGCCACAGAAACTCCGCGAGACAGTGGCAGAAGAAGGGGGTAACAGAAATATTACAACCTGAAACTAAATAGAGCTGATATTAGACATTAATATTAATGTATTAGTATAGTATTAATAATTAGACATTATTACAAGATATTTTTATAGACAGAAGGTGTCAATTGCTGTAAAGACAGTATAAATTAAATTACTAATGAGAGAAAAATCCAAATCTTTCAAAAAGCATCACAGATGAATATTTGTTTAATTGAATTGAGGTAAAAAACAAATCAAAATATGAAGCAAAATCCTGATTACAAGAAACTGAAGGAAACAAAGGAAGATGAAAGTTATTTAAAACTGTCAGAAAATAATGCAGATTTGTTCTTGAAATTGCTGCAAATAATCATTAAGAAGAAATAAATTTCTGCTTAGTTGATTATCTGTCTTACATAAATACTCTGGAAGGGCCCTAGGGTATTACCAGTTTATCACAAAATTAAAAATTGCTGCTTATATACAAACATTTGAAGTTTATTTGAAAGGCCAATGTAACTTTTCAAGAGTTGCATATTTGCATTTGCATGTGCAAATTAACAAGAAGAAACACAGTCTTTGCAAGTACATCCTTTCTTAACAGAGAAATCCACAATGATAACATTTTTAATAAATGCAGTTCACATCACCATAATGATATTTGTCTAGCAATACCTTGGGAATTATAGTTAGATTTAGCATTAATTAATTTAGTGCAATTTTCATGTGTTATTGACATATTTTACATCCTCTGATGGATCTGAATTACCCCATGATAATGGAAAATTTTTCTGTGCATGAATTTTCAAAGTGTCTTTCAAATACAACAAAGTATACAACAAAGAAAAGCAATCTCATGGGAGCATCAGCATGCAAAATGGAAATCCTAGTTCATGATCTGCACCTATGTTTCCTGACTAGTAATGTGAAATATTAAAATAAATTGAATGTGACAATAGCCAGATCCTTGTCTCATGGTTATAGCATGTCATTAAGAACTGGGTTTTAAAGTTCATGTCCTATAAAAAGGCTGCCTGGAAATGAAGGAAATTAAGGCCGTGATCAGTGAGTTTTTAATAATTCACAGAGAAACTAGTACAGTGAACAATTTTTGAAGCTTAGTAGTTTTGTGCAGCTAACACCAATACAAATATCTTGGGTTAAGCTATCAAAGAGGGAAAGGCATTGATTCATCCACACAGGAGGTAAAAGTTAGCAGTTAGGAGAAGAAATTAGGCAATGGAAAATAAAACATAAATATCAGGGATAAAGCAGCTGACTGTGAAGACTCTAAGAATAAGCTGCCAAATTGCCACAAGCAACACATGAGTAAAGACAAAATATCACAGGCAAATATATTGCAGTGCTTGGCAGCAGGGGTGGTTTATCTCTCTTTTTTGACATATTCCAGACCCAAGTCTGCAGCAATTTATCCTTTCATTTTTGAACTGTCTTCCCTTACTGCTTGCAGCTCTTGTAGCTTGGGACAGAAACGGCAACAAGTGGGACAAGGAGGAGTTTCATGCTGGGGGCAAGGTGGTGAATGTCCACACTGCAGAGCACACAGAGGAAACCCTGCTGTTTTGGAGTTTATTTATTGAACTATTGAAGACAAACTACCTTTTCATGCTTGTCCACAGAAGGGGAAAACAGATGAGACAGTGAGGCTGAGTAAATACCTGTTTAGACATGCCCTTGTGGAAGATTACAGATTAGAGGTTCATAAGGGTGGTTACAGTCAGTAACCAGAGGCACACCATCCCTTCATCTGAATAACAAAAAGGGAGGTTTTGAAGAAAAATATCATTCTCCCTTTGTTGCCATGACAGCCTTATGAAAAATATAACAAAAGATAACACAACCAACAAACTTAGGATGTGAAATTCCGATGAAGTCGGGATATTGTTTGATAGACTAGCTCATTAATTCAATAAGAGCCACTGACTTCAAAAATCATACATACATAGACCATTGTTAGTGTGAAGGAAATGCATCAGAGAGAAGTGCTGCCTGCTCCAGTTCAGTGTTCATGGAAAACAGTGAGAGAGAGGGATTAGAAACAAGGCTTTTTAAGGTAGTCTTCCTTTTCTTGACCATAGAGATTTTCAGAGTCCTTCTTGAATGTGTCATTCTGTCACTCTGACTAGATTTCTGTCTGATTTTTCACATTTTAACAGCTGTAGTGCTAGATAGACTTTACCCTCACTCAAAATTACCAGCTATTAAGCACCAATTTTTTAATGCTCAGAACAAGAACCCAGCAGGAGGTCAAATACTTTTCTCTCTACAGAAAATCAGTGTGGAGAAGTGGCTACTTAGAGCCAGGATACAAGAAAAATGTCTATGTTTGAAGTACTTTGGTGGAGTGGGACCTTCATCCTACTGCCAGATTGAAGGTCCTCTGTCCCTGACTTCCATCTGTGTCTTATATTTGATAAAGTTCATAGCACCTAGAGCTTTAATTCATGTTGAAGTGAGCCCAGACCTACACAGCCCAGGAGTTGAGCCAGTGGCAGATATTCAGGAGGAGAGGTAAGGGACACTCTTTCCCTTCCCAGTGTTCACTTTGAACCCTACAGGGTGAAGGCAGAAATTGAACCTGCTGGGACTTCAGCATAGCCTGGTCGCTTGATATCTCACCATGGTAGTCAAAAGAAGCAACAACAACTTGTCTCATCATCCTGAGGGAAGACCCTGAACATCACATCATCTTCTAAAGAAGGGCACCTTCAGATCAAGCAGACCTGTAGCTACCACTTTGGCTGAAGGACTTCCTTGAAACTTTAGGTCAGATGTCTGAGCTCCAGATAAATGTACAGTTTCAAGCAAGTTTCCTGACAGAATGCCATTTTCCAGGCATTCTGCAATGAGGGAACATCTACTGACCATGCTGCTATATTGACTCTTTTCCTCACACATCTTAAACTGTGTCTGTAAAACTCATTATGATGGACCAGAGAACGATCCTTGCTCCATGTAACCCTCTGTGGATCAGAATGACCACAACCACCTAGCACTCAGTCTTCATGTCCCACCTCCATGACACTCCCTGACAAAATTATTCCTCTTTGTGAATGCTTTCACAGTGCAAAATATCTGAAAAGTTGTAAATTCAGGCAAGCTGAGTGGTCTTGCTACAGCATGAAGCTAAAAGTTTCTGTAGCCAGTCACGGAGAGTGGCACAAAGGAATTTCTGGAGAAGTAAAGCTGTAATACTTGGGTAGGGTTATATCTCATACCTGCTGCTTGTGGAAAAGGTTGCTTGGCACGGATTATCCTCGGCAGCAACATCTTGCTATTGTCTTGAAGAGAGCTCTCTGGCATTGTCTGGAACAGAGACATGAAGCACAGTGACATGAAATGCTGTCAGCCCCCTCACGTGCAGCACAGAATCGGTGAACATGCTTTGCTGGATTTTGCTCCTGGGATCTGGCATGGTGAAGTTAGATGACACAGCACACTGCTTGCAGCCAAAGCTGCCTTTCACATCCTTTACATCCCTGCAGCCACTCTGCATCCTGGTGGGACAATACTCAGTAACTTTGAGAAACACAACACTATTGGTAGAGGACTTTTACAGGCTGATTTTGCAAGCTTTTGGCAGCTAGCTGTTACCACTTTGGCCAAAGCCTGTAAATTACTGAGACAAGAGCTATTACTTTTGCAACTGTGTGTGCTTCAAGCTGCTACAAACACCTGATCTTTTCTTCAGTTCCCATTAATCTGCCAATTATTAGAGACCTGAACTCTAGAGCACTTGGAGGACTGTGGGATTTCTCTTTGCAGTTTGGTATCTCCTGGTAGCTGTCCAGGAATGTAAACCTTGAGGATAAATTAAAGGCAAGACCAAGAAACATGAAAGAAAAATGATACCCAAATGAAAGTGTCTCTACCATCCCACAAAAACAAAACAAAAAAAAAAAAGAGCATGAACAAATATCACCTTGCAGATGTTGTTCCTCAGCAGTAAGTGAGGCCCTGATTTACATGTATTTATTTTACTGCTACAGATGAAATATGACCCTTTCCAGTGCAGAAAACAGCAGGAGATCACAGTGGTCTTAGAAAGGAGGTTGTAAGCAAGAGCACCTACTGGGCTCTGTCCTGCATGAATAAAAAATTTAGAAACAAAGAGGTGCTACTTGTGCTTCCAATGTACAATCATGTTCTAGTGTATGACACAATGTATTCTAAATTTACAGACTACTTCAAATGCACCAGAGAAACCAAACCCCAGCTGATTGCACTTCCTTGAACAGTTTTCCTAATACAGTTCCTAGAAAACCAAAAATTATGAATTTGATATTCCTGTCCTACTCCTCATGTATACACTCTGCCACAACCTTTTTCTCCCATGCCAAACACATGCTGATTTTGCAGAATGCCTTATATTTTCTAAACCCAGCCCCTCAGTAGAAATGCATACTTTCAGCACAGAATCAGTGCTGTGCCAATGGTCTCTTTCAAAAGCAAGCACCAAGCCAGCAACATGAAACCTTCTCAACATCAGATGACTGGAGAAGGAGAAGTCAGAGGCCTTTGTTCTGCCATGAAAGTTAGTCTTTCCTGCTCCTAGGGACTTTGTTCTTCTGCATGTGGGACAAATGAACTGAAAAAACAGTCTCTTCATGTAGCCCATTCTTCAAGCATATGCTACCTGATTTCACTCGGCTATCCTTGTACTGAGCACAATAACCTGGTTTTGGCTACAGCATATCTTCCAGAAAGACTTCCAATTCTAATTTGCAAACATAAATGAAAAATTAGCTGCTTCCTAAGCTAGTTCCTACCCAACGATGAATCACCCTCCCTGTTAAGAGTGTATATCTTACATCTCTTCTGAGTTTTAATTGAAATTCTCATGTGAATGTTACTTCTGGCTCCACTAGCATTAAGCCAATGAATCACCATAGCTCTGGTCCAGGGTGACAGCTCCTACACATAACAAGGAAATCCATAGCCTTATGAAATGCAGAAAGCTAAATGGACAAATGCTTCTTATATATCAAATCTACTGGCACATGAATCCCTGCGTGCTGCACTGAGCTATCAGCATTCTGGGGACAGACAACCATAAATTAGAATATTTTTTTTTAATCTAGTATCATGATCAAATATTCAAGAAGGCAAATGCTAGTACAGTTCAAACCCAAATAGACAATTTCCTGCAAGAGCTTGAAATCAGCAGACTATAGGAAAAGTTTAGCAAAATTAAAAGTATAGCAAAATTTGCACTTTTGCTCAGTGCAAAAATGCAAAATTGATGCCTGCAACCTCTCTAAACATTGAGCATGGGATTGTAACTAAAGTCCTTCCTTACAAGAAAGTCTTGTATTGCTCTAGCAAAGGTGCACCTTCCAATTTCTTTGTTTCAGGTTGATTTGAATGCTCTGAAATGTTCTTGCATATTCATTTTGTTCAGTGAGGCCCCACACTTTTGGAACAGTTCACATTTAAGTATCTGCTTAAGCCTCACTGAAACCAAATTGCAGTAAAGTAATATTGTGAAAAACAGGGCTGCATTGCACCAACTGTAAGCAGTGTTGTTAACAGAAAATACGAATATTAGTAAAGCAATAAGCTTAGGCATCTTCATTACTGAACCTCTTCAGTTCACATACTCAGACCATAATGCAATCAGCTTTTTTCAGAAGGGTTTTACATGCAATGCCAGCAAGCAATACCAACTCTGTTTACTACAGAACTGAGTTTTTCAGAAATGTGTGTGCTTGCTTTGCAATGACTTCCTAATTGGAAGTACTGGTGCAGATGTGTCCCAGGAGAAATATCTGATTAGATCCTGTTACTCACAAGTAACTGTGATTGAATTCCAGGTAAATTTCTGCTCTAATTATGCACAAATTTGTTCTGTTCCATTTCTGAGAACCAGGTCCACTAAAATAATCCAACACTTCAGCCATGGCATATAACCACAGCAGTAATCAGGAGTGCATTTCTCTTAAACTGGGTCTTGCTGCACTCAAGTCCCTTAGGTGCTGCTTCTCTTTGCACGGACCATGGCATGAACAGAAAATCTCTGCAGAGGTTGTCAAACTCAGAGAGTGTTTCTGAGTCACTGAAAGACCGTAAAATGTTTAAATTATGCTTCCAGTACGAAGACTGGGGAAGGGGCCCATGGGACTGATTTGCAGCAGGGCACCAGGCTGCTCCTGGTATGCTGGAAAAAGTTTGCATCCCATCAACTATTACATATTATAAACTGAGATTCAAGTCTAAGTGCTTAGGAAAACTAAAATAACTACATGTATGGCAGCATTTTAGAGGTGCATGTAATAATGAGTCTAGGATGCAGTTTATGTGCTTAGTCATGTATCTGTGCTAGGTTTACTCCCTTCACAACTCCGGGTAGCACGTCGTTACCATCTAACATACTGTTATTGCTGAAATATAGAGTGACCAACTCTAAGAGGCATGAAAATCTCCCAACTTAATGATTAAGCAAGAGTTATAAATAAAGCTGTCATTAGTCCTTTAACAATTTAATGACAGGTTGACATAAGTAAAGGGAATGAGAATTTAACCATAAATGTCAAAAAGGTTGAACCAACAATCTGAAGAAACAAGTCCATCCATTCCTCTCACAGCAAGGGAAGGATAGAAATCCTATACAGAGACTGCAGAAACTCTCATGATAAAGATGACATCAGAGCAGAGATGAAGGATAAAAGACCTCCATGCCATCCACATCCAACTGTGCCCACTCTGCATCAGAGATAAGGGATGTCTGTGGGACTGGTTCAAACTCCAAACATTACATTTGAAACACTTGAAGTTAGTGTAGGTGAATGACACTAAGAATATTTCCAGTCATGACGAAAAATATGAATAATAGATATTTTTATCCTGAATTCCTATGAAACAGGGCTTGCATGGCTCATAGAAAGGACTTCAGAACAGAAAGAAATTAGGGGGGAAACTGGGAGTGATTTTGGTTCTCAGGAGTAACAAATGAGATAACAGAAAACTTGGCAACAGCTGATGGATCATGAGGAAGCAAACTCACACGAATAGAAACAACAGCCAAGCAGCTGATAGAGCTTCTAAGGGGCTGTTTCTCTCCCCAGTGGATTGCTGAGCATGGCTGGTAAGAAACTGCTTCCCCATCGTGCACTTACGCAGGAGGCCTGGCAAACAGACCAGGCAAGGTCAAACTATTGGAACAGAATGTGAAATCAGACACTAGAAGGAATAACAGCGTGTGGTAAAATAGCAGCCACATTTAGAGCAGATGTATCACGAAAAAGCAGTGTGCAGAAAGACAGAGATGAAGCCAAAGGCAGTGGGGTGCATCAACAAAGGAACTGAGCATAAAAGTGTAAAGGTAGAAACAATGGCATGGGCACAACAGTATCTGTCTGAATCTCACTGGGAAAAAAATGAAAGAGGTTTTATTGGGCTGAGAAACCACTACATAATTTCATTTTGACGTCTGGTTGTTATAGATACTCAGGCAATGCTATTAGGAGGAGAGTTTTACTAACAATCATATCATTAATGGATATTTTGTAACCTACATAAAGGATGTAGAATAAGTGTGACAGGGTATAGAAGGGTAAATTACTTCTAGAGGGGATGGGTGGCACATTTCTCCACCAAATAGCCAATAGAACCAAGAGACTGTGGTTATTCTTATTAGTCTTGTAATTGCCGAAACCATTACAGAAAATTTGACCATTAAAAATAAAATCCCAAAGAAGATGAGTTTATATTAAGTGGAAGAACATATGAAAGGAGGTCTGCAAGTTCTTCACTGAAGACAGAGCATTACTGGAAATGAGGGAAACTAATTTAGCCATCTGATGCTGAAAAGACTGATATAGTGACTAACTGCAAATATTTCTGCTCTTCATTTAGATTTAACGGCTTCTTAGTGGAGAAGGACATAAAAAGATATTAGGGGGATTGTACAAAAACTGGGGAAATGGGTAAAATTCTGATCATTATTTGAGGATTCAAGTTGAAACTTAAAGAGATGGAGAGCAACACTGTTAAGAGGGCCAGAGGAATAGGTAGTTTGTCATGAGGGAAAAAATGAAAACAATTTGATTTGTGTATTCTTTCAGAGAGAAGAATAAGAAGTATATTAAACCCAGACAAGATGGAGGAAAGATCTGTGTTAAAAAAAAATTTAAAATACATATATATAAAATCATTGGTTATATCTATAAAATATCAAGAAGGTCAAACAATAAATTCAAATAACTGAATGTACACACATTTGATAATTTAGTATGGAAATATAAAGGTCTCTTGCCTTTGGAAAAGGAAGTTAGAGAACAATGGGGTTTTGGTCAAAGCAGGGGCACAAAACCTAATGAAAGATAAGACAGAGATAGCCCAGTTGTTACATTATGGCTGCAGCAAGAGAGGAAGGATCTTCCTGCTGCCTGCAATACCACTGTCAGAACTGCTGTGCTGCTTATGAAAAACAGGGCAAACTGTGTATCTTCCTGCTGTCTCCTTAGTAAAACAAACAATACAGGAAATAATAGCAGAGCAAACCAAAAACAACCTAAGTTCAAAGGAACAATATTCAGCTTGCACTAATGTTCCAATACTGGACTCCATGATATTGCTTTTGATGCAGTGCAGGATTCTGGCTATTGAGCTGGAGCTGTCGATAATTGCATGGTGTTGATTTTTATTTTAACATCTTTCTGAGTACCAGAGTTGATTTCCCTCTTTGCTGAAGCACAGAGCTTGCCAAAATGTGTAGACTGAAGGGGAAGAGCTTGGACTTGATAAAATACCCCTTCCCACTGCTAGCAGTGTCTTCAAAAATGAAGAAAAAAGGGTTCAACCCTGCAGAAGGCAACCTGTGCTACTGCCAACAGTGTCAGTGACTTTCACTAGCATCAAAGAATTTGGCTGCAAGGACCCCTGTAGGCTGAGGAATTTAATCTCAGACTGTATCTAAGTGAGCCTCCAACAACCACCCTGCAGATGTAACCCAACTGGCCTTCTTGTTTGCTAGGTGGGATAGTGATAACTACACCTCTGTACCTTCAAAATCTCACTGGGAAGATGGTTGAATATCCAAGCAGCCAGCTGCTGCTGAGCTCTGCCACAGCTGCTCCTGCTGTTCTGAGGGAAGCTCAGGTTTAAGACAAATTGTCCCAAACACGGAACAAAGAAACATGGTGAAATAACATCTAGTAAACAAGAAAAGTAATCTGAAAAAGCATGAACAAAAACAGCTATGGCAGAAACTAGGACTAGACAGTGAGCAAAACAATGAAGGAATAGTTTATTGTCATCCCATTCCTCTTTTGAGACCCTTAAAAATAGTTTTCCTCAAACAAGGGAAAATCCAGACAAAGTGTAGAGGAACTGAAGTAATGATTTATAGTATCCTCAGGGCTGCTAGACTATACTTTCCTGGTGCCCTTCTCCTTGCATATATATCCACAGCCATCAGCTTCACCTACATATGGAAGAGCACCTGGAAACTGGACTTTATTTCTTCTTTCCACTGCATGTGATTTTCTTTCTGCATCCTTTAGGTTTGCCTTTTTGTTTGCCTTTTTGTTTCGTTTAAAAATAATCTGTGTCAGAGAACAAGGAGAGTGTCAGAACATGCTCACAGCAGCACCATAAATAGTCCATGGTTGAAGGGACTTGCCAGCTCCTGGAGTTATTCAAAGATCTTTTGCTGTGCCTGACCAACTGCAAATAAGGAGTGCATTCACTTCTTACCCTCCCCTGTGAGCTGTGGCATGTACAGCCCCAACTCTGGAGCACAGCATTGATGCTATTTTTTATTACTTCCAAACTACATTTAATTATTTGAATCTTCTCTAATTATCAGATTAACTCATTTGTCTTAATACTAGATTATCAGGGTGATTTGTGGTGAAGGGAAACAAAGGATAATTGCTGTGTGCTTCATGAGCTAGCAGCTGATTCTTACATGCTCTCGTTGAGTTTTTCTCATTTTCACCTGCTTTATACATTGCTTCTCTCTGACAACACCATAGAAAATAGCTAGTTTTGCCTTACTAAAACAGGACTATTTAGCATTCAAGCACTGTGTTGCCACTTTGAATATTTATGGACTCAGCAGACAAACCCAGACAGTGGAAAGTATTAGCAGCACCTATAAGAAGGATGCCTTAGGCTGGTCACAGCAAGATCTGCAAAGAGGGGGAACTCTCCATCTCCTTCACTGACAGTCCTGTAATACTGGCACTGAAATTTCTACCTGCTTCACATTTCTCTGAGCTCCAGTTTTACCCAAATATGAACTAAGGATGGCAGAAAATTGTTTTAGGTAAATTGTCACTGTGTGCTACAGCCCTAATGATCCGTGGAAGAGCCCTGAAGTCCTCTTCAGTGACTAGCATGCCAAAATTATGTGGCTAACTATATCTGTCAGCATTGAATGACTAATGCTGCTTCCATGGCAGTGAAAAACCAAGAGGTTATTCATCTGGATCATTACTTTTTAAGCTCCAACAGCCCAAAACCAGATAAGTTTTGTTTTTAAGCCAAAACAGAGGACAGTTCGTGACAGCTGGAACAGCAAGAGGCCAGTGATCAACTGCTTTGAAGGGAGATGGCTAATTCTCTCCTGTCATACATGAAAGTTATTTCAATATCAAATAAAGAGTCTAATTTGGAGAGACTGCATTATCCCCTAAGCTATTGAACACTGAGAACTTCCTCTCTATCCCATGTGAAGTTCTCCTTGCATTCCATGAGCAATTTCTGTATTGTGCTTTTATGAGATTTTGAAACAAACTGTTCCCTTGTACCATGGAGATTCATCTGGCTGCAAACACATAAAATGTCATTAATTCTATTGAGGAAAATGTAGTGGTGGTCACAGTGAGAGCGTCACTTATAGACAGGCGGGGGGGGTGGAAATAAGACATTCAAATTTTGTTAGTTTAGTGGAAGTAGAGGATTTCAAATTAGGTTTCATCATATTTGAAGGAAAATTTAAAGATACGTTGCAGTTTCTTTTTGTTTTATTAGGGTAGACCACAGTGCTATTCATATAGCTTAACACAGTGGGAGAGCAATCCTAAAGCCTCTTGCATTGACTTTAGAAGAATTTTGGCAGCACAGCTCCTCCCACAGATCCTTTCCACACTTTTACATAGGAGAAAATAAATTGGCCATATGCTTTACAGTTTCTTCCATCCTGCTACTCTGATCATCAGAAGGACATCAAAGAAACTGCAAAGGACCATATTCATTAGAACAACTCATAGATTTGCAATAGGAACTGAGCTCTTTGAAGCCTTGGAAGTAAGACCATGCTGCTGCCCCATCATTGAGTTTTGCACAAGGAATAGGGTTCGAAGATTTGGCCAGCATTTCCTCAGTTCAAAAAGAGCATTCCAGACCAAAGCTCTTTTCCCATCTACACTGTGCTAGAGGTCCTTGATCACTTTATGCAGTATTCATAGCCCATTTAAAAGCACTGATGGCACAGAGATTGCCTTAGAGAGTGTAAGATCTACACTTGAAAACAGCAAGGGAAAATCAAAGTGTAGCAAGTGCCTCTTGAGCACATACAAGCTTGTTTTTCTACAAGATGTAAGTGGTAAGACTTGAAGACTTCACCAGTAGAATAAATGGCATGTTTTCCACAAAAATTGTATGCCAATCAAAAGAAGAAACAAAATTTCTTTGTAATTCCACCTGAGTAGACATTACAGGCAGAACTTCAGATGGTGAAATTCTGGCAACAGAAAAAACTGAAAATGGGGTCTAAGCAAGAGACACATCAGACACTTTTATTAACACATTCATCAGGCCTATCTAAAATTATGCATTTAGTGCATGCCCAATTTTACTGCAATCATTCAAAACCTAGAAAAGAACCATCACTTCTCATGCCTTTTCCTCCAACAGATAAATTATAAAGTACTTATATATTTCACCCATAGCTCATTCTGAATGTTTTAAAATAGCGTTTACCTAATCCCACACAGGCTGGGACCTCAGTCCTTGATAAGCACTTCAGAGTGCTGGGTGTTAAAACTAAACAAACTCCCACCCAGACCCTGCTAGGATTTTGGCTTTCTGGTTTGTTTTGGGGCCCAGGGAAATCCAAAGAGTGAAACTGCACTTGGAGAATATTATCTGTTTAAGGAAATTATATATACTCAGAAGCACATAAATCATAATACATTTTTAAAACATAGGAATTGACAGAAGAAGAAATAATTAACACAAAACAAGCAATAACCTCCAGTCAGGGGAAAAACTGTTTCTGCAAACTAGTAGTGCAATGCTTGAAGTAAGAGTTGAGCATCAGACAAGTCTGAAGCACCTGCAAGTTCAAGAGAAGACAAGCATTGTTCCAGTTGCTTAAATGCATTCTCTTTGTGCCACAAAGATCCATGAGCAGAGCACAATCCAAAACCATTTGTGAGATAAAGTGCTTTCAAAAGAGAAGGTAACATCTTTCAAGCCCCAAAGTGGTTACTTTCAGTAAAGTTACTACACTGACACTCATCTCTTCAGTGTGGTAACCGGAATATAAGTAATAAGAGCTAAGAAAAGAGAGGTCAAGTGTTTACCCTCCTGCTTCAGTCTCTCCTGCTAAACTTTGCCTGGCTGCAGCAGGATTTCAGGGCTGTGAGTGGTACATAACTGTCAATTGTGCACTTGGTGCTTTAGGTTACAGAGTGAGTAAAGTATAAAAAGGCAACTTAGACTGGAAGTCCACTTTTGCTGTGAAAATCTCACATTTCCATGTTTCTTTAAGTTTGATAACAGCAGCAGGCTTAAAAAAAAAAAAAAACCTCCAAGTCTATATGGCGTTTAAACAGCAGATCTAATATAATTATGTGTAAGTTGGAACAATTATCTGAAAATCACGCCGGAAAAAAAGGAGGCAAAGCACTCAGCCACCACAAATGAAAATGCCAGAAGGGACTTAAGACTTCATTATAGACTGATGACCGCCTAAATTGTATTGCCAAAGCACACACAAGACCATCACTGACAGTCTAATTCCAGCTTACCTCTGCGGAGACATGAGAAATTCTTCTCTCAGCCCATACCCAGAAAGCAGATTAAAAGAGCATGAAAATTAAAGGCTTCATAGAGATCTGCTGGACCATACTGATACTGCACCAGAACTTGATTAAAGAGGTTAAAGGGACTTCATATTTCTCCAGTTGTCTCAGCAGCCATTCTAATAAGAAATGTAATGGATAGATGGAGAGTGTGAAAATAAGGACAGTCACTGACCCTTTAACTCTGGTAAATCAGTTTTTCTCACACGTGCACTCTTTTGAGTTGTGAGTGCAAATTGGTGCAAGCCTGCTTAGCCAGGATGCAGGTGATGGTGAGGCTGGACTGTCACGGTGGAAGCAGAGGGGGTGGAAAAGGGAACTGCTGCTGGAGTGTGTCTGCAGTACACAGGGGAATGCAGGAGAAGGACCCACTAGCTGGAACTGGCTTTGTGGCAGTGTAAACCAAATCCAAGCTGGTTAGCTCTGCTGTGGGTCAAGGACCAGCTTAATAGAGCAGCACTGAAGTAAAACAGTTATCTGATTTTTTTGGGCAGGAGCAACATTGCGCTGTGCCGTGCTTATACACAGACCTTCACAATTTCTTGGTGTGTGCCATGTGTACAACAGAGCTGTTTTCCTGCTCTGATTCCTTCTATGAACTGAGACCCAATCTTTTACTTTCAATATTGACATGTGGGTGAAATAGGGTGGCTAGACCTTGCAGACTGCAGCAGTACTGATGGGCTTGGTTGTGGTAGCTTCACCAACAAAACAAGTGGGTTAATGCAAAACCTTAAACTGAAACAGGATAGGTTTAAATTTTATGTTGGGACAAAATGCTTTATTGTATGGGTGGTGAGACACTGGTATAGGGTGTCCAGAGGAGCTGTAGATTCCCAGACCCTGCAAATATTCAAGGCCAGGCTGGATGAGGCTTTGAGCAACCTGGTCTAGTGGAAGGTGTCCTTGCCCACTATGAGGGAGGCAAAACTAGATGATCTTTGATTCCTTGCAACCCAATTCATTATAGGACTCTCTGATTCACTGCACTAGGGAAAAGTTTAGCCCATACATCCCTTGGGAGAAGAGGGAAGAGTTATTTTGCCTCTTCTCAAACAAATGGACTGCTTGTGTGCCTGGTCTGCAGCGGAGAGGGGCCGTACATCACTTTTCACAGCCATGCTGGTTTCTGCTCTGGCTTCAGGGGCAATCAACCACTTCAAGGATCTACCAAGAAGTCAGGGAAAAAGCCCAAAGCAATGACATGCAAAGGATGCTGAGAACAGTTTAAAAAAGTCAGGAAAGCTTTTTTTGTAAATATATGTGTGAATATAAATAATGCTTGAGTTTTTTACCTGGAGAGGCTATTTTAGTTTCTGTCAAAAAAGGGTTTACCTGTTCACCTTAAGGACAGAAGTGTGGAGGATGGTATTTCCAATATGATAAGGGTGTACATTTACAAGAAAAATTCTTGCAGATACATCAATATCAACACAGTATCACACAATAATTGCACATTTCAGGCATAGAAATCCATCACAGCTATCTTTGCATGAGGCAGGATTCACTAATTTGCTATGTCAATATTAAAGCTGAGTGACTCAGATGGCTGCAAGAAGGTAGATGATGACCAGATGCTAGAGTTGAGACTGAAGAACATTGAAAAAAAAAAGGAGCATCTTTACCATCACTCCCACCTTGATAAGGTTTGTAAAGTTTGATCTGGACAACCCTCATGAAATTAAAAAAAGAAATGGAAATTTTCCTGTCATTGTGATGGACTTTGTTTCACATTTTTACCTTGCAATTTGAATTTAAGTTTTCTAGCTGTCAAACAACAGATAATGTCTCTGTGATTTATAGGCAGACTACAGTGATTTTTTTTCACAGTAGCATTTTCCAAGGGAATTAATTCTACATAAAATACAATTATATCTTTTCATGTGCCTCTAAAAATTATGAAAAAATTTCCATATACACCCTCACTTCAGAAGCATCAGAATGTTCCAGCTCTGTGTCTCTTGAACAACAAAATTACCATGTTTGGTATGAAAACATAGATTACAGCAGTTTAATTAAGACAGTTCTGGAAAAGTGAACAAATATCAGAGCAAAACGTTCATCATTAAATGAAAGACAAATTGCTACATTTTGTTTTGATAGTTTGTGTACTTGGCAGGGGAAAACATGTCCGTGACAGAACTATTCTCCCTAGCTCCTCTTACAGACAGCAAACGGCAACAGGTCACAATTAGGACACAATTCATGTGATTGACAGCAGATATTAATTTTAAAATGGGATTAATCACATCCTAAAATTATAATCATATTCTGTGCTAGACAAATACAGTTTTCTTCCTGCTATTCCTGCAGTGGAGCTGTATTTAAAAGTACAGGCAAAATGGATTTTAATCACAATATAGGGCTCAAAAAGTGTAACACAGAGCAGGAGAGAGAGCGTATGGTACCTCATTAGAAATGGCCCTCTTCCTTCTCCATGTGCAGATCCAGTACTGGAAGGTCTGTCTCTCATTTGCTTTCCAACATAGATGAGGAAGCCAAGTTTATTATTCCCTTATTAGGAAGGGATATTAGTATATAATTCAAGCTGGTGAAATTCAGATTTCTTATCCTGAGGGGAAGTTCAAGGCACTGGCTCTTGGTTTCACTGTACATCACAAATGAAAAAAAAAAAACCCTTCACTTTGACTGTTCTTAAATATTTTGTTTTATTTTGTTTCAGCTGCCTCTGAAATAAATGAGAACAGTAATAAGGTCAAAATGAAATGTTATAACTTTTATCTAACTAATATTTTGATATTTTTTCACACATATTTTGACACAGCCATGGTCATGATTCAATTTAGTTTCTTTCAAATAGCATTTGCTGACAGAATGCTGATACTTTTACAACTGTCCACAAACTATGATTAGAAATTAACTGATCTGTTAATAGGGAACGAACAGGTGTATTTTTCCTCCAGTGACACATGGCCAGGCCCTGGGATGCTTAAACATCACCTAGACTTAGAAGCAATACTGTATCAGAGGAATACTATTGCACACAGGAGACTGGACTCTCCCTGGACCAGCCTGGCCCTGCAGAGTTGACTTCTCCAGAATGAATGCCTGTTCACACCTGTTCCAGCAATGAACTCTCCAGCCTCCACTACCTATTTTCTGCTAATGCAGCTGTGAAAAGGGGACTAAAGAAAAGGAGGAAAACCATACTTAGTACTTTCCCAGTGTCTGAAATGACCTTTTCCTTGTTGTTGGTCACGTTTCTTAGTGCCTCAGCAAAGGTTTTCAAATGCTCATATTCCAAAACGCATGTTGAGTGCAGTGCACTCCTCCTAGTCTGGGATTGATCTTGCTGGTTTTTCCTCTGATTTTTGCTCGGGTATAGATGCATTACTTTTACAGCTTAAGGCCCTCGCGGTACACAGCTATTACCCGTCACACCCCATTTACCACCCATCTTTGTGGCCATCAGCAGTCCTACCTAAATGACAAAGAAAACAGTAATAGCAAAGTCAAACGAAAAGGAGACCCAGATATCCAGAAAATTAGTGGAATGTGGAAGAGGGAAAAAGGAAGCAGAGGCTGAGGACAGAAGGCAGTGAAAAATTACCTAGTCTTGGCCTTTTAGGTGGGATATTGATCCTTGGGATGAACTGGGGTGCATCCATTCAGCCAAGGCACAGAAGTAATAAGGGCTGTTGTACAAGTGGATCTTTCACCAGGGGGACAAAGGGGCTTCAATTTTTTTCTACCTGGAGGCATCTGTTCCAGTTCACCCCACCTCCAGTACAGGCACTTAGTGGCAGGAGTGGGGGCAGCAGGAGCTGCCTCTGCGGAGGGAAGAAGACCTCACCCCAACATATTTCTTTTAATAATTATGCTAATGAGAAGCAGAAGTGGAGAAATAGATCTAGCACTCCACTGGGAGAGAACACATCAGTCCTAACCATCTCTTGCATCACTAATTAACATGTCCTGAATACTAATAGGCTGGGAAAATCAAAGCTGGAAGTTGCACTAAAAACAGGTGCTCAGAAGCAACTACGAGAAATATTAAAATGAGGAAACCTGTGGAAAAACTGAGAATTATGGGGGGAAATTGTAATAATAAACAATAATAGCTTGGATGAATCTAATGACTCTCAACCCAAAGGAACAAGAAATGCAGCATAATAAGGAAACTAATTAAGAGAGGTCACTTTACCCAACATTAAAACGGAGCTGCCTCTTGTGTAATTGTCTGGTTGATAACAATCATTAACAGTACAGCAGCAGTAGTACAAAATTGCTTGGTTCTGGAAGTATAAAATAACACCAAAATCATCTAAAGTAAGTTTGATCAGGAAGGCAGTTTGAGTTTATCCCTTCAAATGCTGTGCTGGTAAGAACCAGATTTTCTGAAGTCAGCAACACAGGGATGTTTGTGCCTGAACTATTCTCCCTAGCTCCTCTTACAGACAGCAAATGGCAACAGGTACTTTTACGACACAATTCATGTGATCCACAGCAGATATTAATTTTTAAATGGGATTAATCACATCCTAAAATTATAATCATATTCTGGCTTTTAAGGGAGTCCTGGCATGTAATTCAAATGTGAACAGCTTTATTGTATTTTTTTTTTTATTTCTGTCAGGTTAAGACTACCTGATATATATAGACGCAAGATGCTGTGTGCAAGACACCCAACTTTTCTGGGTTGATTCTTTATTTTTTTAATTTTAGCAAAGAAAAGAAAAACATAGCAAAATTAAGATGTCTGCAAAATAGCAAAATATAGGCTTTTCTGTTCACCATTTACTCTCATGGTGATGCCCCTATCTTTCTGCACTCTTCATCGTCATATTTCTTGCATTGCAACATTCTGTCTTCTGTTTTCTTTTCAAGTTCATGCTTTTGTCAGGAAAATTAATCCACAAACATCAGAGGTTTATGTCCAAAAATGAGACAGAGGAGTCCTCTTACTTTATTCGAATAAAGGGAGAGGCCATGGGACATTCCCCTGGGGTCTCTCAAATATTTGGAGGACACTGCCTCCTCTTTTATCCAAATTTCTTAGCCACATTTCGCTTCTCTCTTTCCCCATTGACTGAGGTACTTGAGAGGTACAGACTTCCTGATACACCTGATACTGAAGATTTCCTTCTAATGTATAACCCTCCCTTTTAATTTTTAATTCTTATGGAATTTAGCGGTTTCCCCATTGTTTCTTTCATCTTTCAATGCCTAATTTCATTTATCAGCAAACTAAAAGCTTATTTGTAAAAGCAAATATCTTTTTCCATTCATCAATCAGTGGAATCCTTCCCATTGTTTCTTTTATCTCTCAGTGCTAATTTTATCTATCAGAAGACCCACAGCTTGTTTATAAAGACAAATCCGCCATTCTTCTCAATCCTTCCTCTTTTATTTTTTTTAATAATTGTCTTTACAAACTTTAGTTATCATTGACTTAATTTCCTGTTCCTGGCTCTTTTTTTTTTGATTTTGCAACTATTTGCAGTGACATCAATTTCTGTCCTTTTGTAGTTATCTCTGGATCAGTAGGCATGGTTATTACCTGCATCCCTTTGATTACATGTTGAATAAGTTGTACTGAGCAAGGGATCATGCATGGTAAAAAGATTAGAGTTGTTACAGCACATAAGAGGAAAAAAACATCTGTTTAACCCATAGTCCTCCAGGTAACCATGAAAACATGTCTAATTCCCATCCTTTCTATGTTTGGACTACCACCTTTTTATTGCTTTAGTAATTATGGAAGGAACATCTTACCTACCTACTATTAGTGAGCTTAACATGCCTTTCTTTGAAGGTGGGAGCAGCTCTCTAAGTGCCAAATCACCACTTTAAGGGAGCAGGAAGAGTTCAGGATACTTGGAGAAACACTACAGAGGCCACAACCTCCTTTCCTCCCCCACCTCCTCTCTCTTATTATTTTTCTTTAATTGGAATTTAAAATCAAGATAGTAATTGCTTGGAGGGCATAGCCAGCAGCAAGGTCTGCCAAGGCATAATCTGAAGAGAACATACAGGGAAATAAGGAGAAATCTGCTAGGCAAAGTTCCTGAAAGAGGAAATAACTGCAGCAAAATGGTAAGATTTTCTTTCAGAAATCATCTGTGATTTTAATAGACCATGTTTCTGAGTAGGGCAAGCAACATCTAGCTAAGCCCTGTTTTGATGCCTTTGCTCTTATTCTTCCAGAAAGTAAGTTTTATGTCAAAAAATCAATATTTCTACATATTCTGTGATTATAGCAACCCGGTTAAATACCAAAAATTACAATAATAACTTCCCAGAGAGAGCATGAGAAACAATGGCTTTAGCAAATGACATGATCCTTGAGAACATGGGAAAATTACTCATTTCTTAAAGCTTTTTAGTATTTCAGAGAGTTACTATTTTCTTTGAGCTTTGTCTTTTTCAAGAATACTAAAGGAGGTTATAATCTAAAATAAGTGAACTATTGAAATAAATGAATTATGTTCAACATTTACAAGAGGCAAAAAAACTATTGTCTCCAAGGACCTGATTCTGAAGGTGCAACCAGAATCAGAAAAAGTCTTCTGCAAACTCCTTTCAACAACTACTATGACATTAAATATTCATACTCCTTTACATTTACAAGAAAAGTTCTCTTAGGAGATGGGCAGTTTCTTTGTTAAATATATAGATATATTAATTGTCTAGGAGTCTTGCTGCAAATGGATGAAGTTCCTTACATATAAAGACATGGTAAAATTGAACCATGCTCTGTGAGGAGGGATGCAATGAGAAAGCAGACACAATGCAACATGGAAGTCTGTCGAGAAGCAGTTGTTATGAAGATCCCAAGGACTTTTTAAAATGCATTCAGAACAGATGGTATGATAGGACCACGTCCTCTGTGCAAGAGAGATCAGAAGCTAGAAAAATGGTGCATTTTCATTTCATTAGATTTGGACCATCTGGCTGTGGTGGGAGATTTTGAACTGAGGAAATCCAAGTCCTCACAGATCCTTAATGACTCAAAATATCTCAATTGTCCCCGGTTTTTACAATGAATCCATGCAAAAGTCATAAGTTCACCTTTTCCTCATTTTGCCATTGTATCCTATCTGTGCATGTTCTGCCTTTTCTCCTTGCTCTTGAATCTCTGGGCAATGAGCATCACCATTAAATAGCATTTTAGTGGTCAGACCTTGCTTACATTTTTAAGTCCTTTTACAAGCTTTCTTAAAACATTTTTTTTCATGTCAAATCCCTTTGGGACCATTGTCATAATCATTTTACAAATGCTCCTACCAATCTCTGACAAATATAGAGATTAAGTGACCTGCTTAATGCTACCAGAATTCTCTTGCCAAGAAAAACCAGTATAGGAGGTAGGGCTAAATTTCAGGAATAACTCTCACTCCTCTTCCAGGATTTTGATCACAGTTTTTTCTTTTTCTGATTGAAAAACAACCATAAGGAAAATAAATTAAAGTCATGGTCAACACTGGGTATTAAGGGGATGCACAACTAGCCTCACAGAGCCTGAGCACAGGATCATAAGCCAGCTCTCTGCAGTGGGGTGACTTCCTTACAAGCTGTACATTGCTCTGAAAATAACAAGTGTGTTGCTGTAACATAGTGTTCTAAATAACTGAAAGGGCTGGAAAGAAATGACACCACCTAATTACTGCATGCAAGAACGCAAAACCTTAGTCAGGTCCTTTTATGTCCTTCTCTTCTTCTCTGTTGCTGTACACAAATCTCAAGCCAAAGTGTGTTGTCATCCTTTGAGTATATTAATTCAGGTCAAAATTGATATTAATGATCCTTTTCCAAGGAATCACAAATTCTAGTATAGCACTTGGTCTGAAGGCCAGTTTAGCCATGTTGTAGTGTTCTGGGACCTCTGGAAAATTATCTCATGTATCATTGGATAGCAACCCAGGAGAATTTTGATTTTGGCTAGGATTAATAGTACTTATTCTGAATGATGGATCAGCTACATTATAAAGCTCATATTTCTCATAAAACTTTTGCTCGTAAATCAAAAAGGATACAGCCTCTTATGTACTTCATCTAATGAAATATAGATTAGTCTAGGGGTAGATTTTTGGAAGCCCATTTGATGAAAGTTAGTCTGTGTTTCTTCTCATCAGCCCTTTTGCTTAAAAAAAAAAAAAACACACAACAAAAAAAAACCTGAAAAAATCGACACCACAACACCAAAACTGAGTAAGATACATCCATTATAAAGGTATTAGCACCCAGATATTTCTTGGAGTCAAAGTGAGAGATTATTTGTCACATACAAGCAGGCGAGTACCTGCCTCAGATTATAAATTGTTCCTGAGGTGCAGAGTAATGTCCTAGATGTCCTATTCACTGAAATCCTACAAACAGTTTAAGGACTATTGGTTCCCCAGAGTTTTTCCGACATTGAGGGTAACCTTGTAACGCTGTCAGTAAGTGCTGACAGAGCAGAGCTTACACGTACCTTGTGAAACCAGTGAGTTATAATTACAAATTAAAGGTACCCAGCTCAGCACACAGCGTGGCCATAAGAAACGAGATGAATTCAATTTTGTTTCTATTCTGTGTAAGTTGTTTGGCCCTCAGTTTAAAGCATCTGTCTCTTTTTCACATGCCCAGGATTGCTGCCTTCAGCTCGGTGTAAATCAGGACCAGAGCAGAGGCAAGTGAGGTCTTCCAGGAGTGGTTCTCTCTGCAGGAAGTAAACTCAGCTCTCATGTGACAGAGGTGGAAAACTCACAGGAACAAGGAGCTCTATTGCCTGCCCTCCTAGAAGCTTGCTCTGAACAATTTCCCTGGAAGCCATGAGCTCCCAGCTCCCTGACACTTCTCATGCCCAGATGAGGCCAGCAGGGAGGTTCAAGCTGATAAAATCAGCAATGTCTCAGCACAGTCAGCTGCACTGGGGTCTGACAACTATTAAGGGCTCTCCAGAGGTGCCACCAGAGCTAAGAGCAGGTCAGGGTGCAGGTAAAAACACAGTGGTCCAGAATGGGAAACTATGGAGAAAAGATGATGGCAAGCACTGGGAAAGAAAATAACAGCAACGGAGGAGTCAATGTGCTGTGGATGAAAGGAGGTACAGAGGTCCATGGAGCAAAACAGCAAAGGGCAGGACAGACTGATGCCAACCACTGCAGGTCCATTGTAAGTGGAGTCAGTGGAGTGATGTTAACTTACATCAGCTGTTGTGTGTCCCAGGAAAATGTTTTGGGATGGACCATGAAAACACTGCCTGCACAGAGCAGCCCCTTACTCTGCTGGTAGCTATGAGAGCACATTGAGCCCTGAAGAGCAGATCATCCACAGAGTAGAGCAACATGACTGAGAAGCTCATCACAATGAGTGAAAGCTGGAGAGGGAGTATTAAAGAAGCAGCTCCATTCTCCCTAAAGGACATAATAGAGAGGTAATAGAGATGTCCTCAGAGGCCCAGTCAGACATGATAGAAGAGCGCATTTCCAATTATCTGCTCATCCAAAAGGTGAGTGGTGTCGTTCACAATCAGGCTTATAGAAAAAATGCACTGCTCCTTTGAGCATGACATTTCTCGTCCAATTCAGATAACACAAGCATAATCACAGGGTTTGTTCTTGCCCAGAACCATACTCCTGACATTCTTTAGGAGCAAAACAAGTCCAAGGAAAGTAACTCATACCACCCAGGCCCATGGAAATTTCTTTGCAAGGAAGTTTGAGAATACTGTGAGATTCCCCTTATCTGTATACTGCAATTTGCTACTCCAGGGAATAGTTTCAACTTGCTCCCATAATCTCCATGGATCTTGAGGGATCCGCATACCACAGGACCACCAACCTCTGCTCTGGCTCTCAGAGAAGATGACAAAATTATTTAAGGCACTCCCCTTCACTGTGAATATCCATAGTGAGCATTCAATAGTCCCTGCACAGCTTTTCAGCGTAATCAGAGGCTCCTTTTGGAAAGAGGAAAAGGCAATTTTTGATAGCTTTCTCTTCCTGGCTTTATCTTGCACCATTGCCAGTTCCCTGGTCAACTGGAAAGTAGCATGTACGCTAGCCTTTAATATATGATCCTCTCCAGACTTGTTATATATTTAGTGTTCAAGTCTTAGATGTATGTGTTCCTGAAGACTCTTTTAGAAGGAAATTCAGTTCCAAGCTCATTTTATTGTCTTCTGCTCTCTTTGCTGTAAGAACTCTCCTGGTTATTTGTTTTTAACTTAATCATTTGCTGTTCTGTGCTGTGGTTATGTACACACACAAAGCTGCAGAGAGTCAAATATTAAACACAGCACAGGATCACATGTAAACTTCACATAAGAGAGTCCAAATTTCAGGACTGAATGCAAATAGATGTGTTCACTGCAGCACAACTGCTACTGAAAAAAAAAAACAACAGCATTAATGAACAAAGTTTTCCCCCAAGAATTAAGTAAATGCCAAAAGGAATAAATGACAAGGTTGACATTTTAATAGTGAACTTTCCTTCTGAGTCACAGCTGTGGGCTGTGAATTGTGTTGAGCTTATGCTCAAAGGATGTTGATTAACTTTTTTTAAATTGCTTAGCAGCATGTACTATTTAACACACTTAGTTCATGCATCCATAAGCAGTTTTTCCCCTTTCTTTTTTAAGATTTGATTTTTGTGATTTCCTTGCAATTTTTCTTTTTTTTTTTGTTTTGTTTTGTAACAGATGCTCTTGAATACTACCAGGTTCTTTTTTTATATATATAAACAAAAGAGGAAAACAAAAATGGCAAAAATGGCAAAAAAATTGAGGTTTTTCATGAAGCTTGAGAGGCCTTACTCTGTCATTTCTAGATATATATATATGTATTGCTTTGTTTGGATAAAATGGATATACAGTGTACAGATAAGCTAGACTTTCCTTGTGCCCTTTCCACCACAGAAATTGCACTCATATAAAAGTGTTGGGTTTTTTAAGTTGTTTTTCAGCACTCATTAAATAGAGTTGGATGCTACCTATGTAGCTAGTACCTAGATTTCAATTATTTCCATTTGTTCTCCACAATGGCTTTTTATCATGGCACCTAAATTTGAGCATTTGTTCCAAACAGAAATTAATTGCTCAGTTTTAAGTTTATTTTGTTTCAAACTTTGTGAGATCAGAGAGGAAAGTTTTTGTTAAATTAAATTGGTGTGACTGAAAAACTGCTGTGTGTCCCTTATACTGGATCATCCTATTCGAAATATTAAAGACAAAGGGAAAATGAAGATGCTGTTCAGCTTTATTCTTGATACACTGCTTTGGTCAGCTCTGTGTTTCTTTGCAGAGATCTCGACCACAACCATCACAAACTACCATGTTCACAGACAATAAAAGACAGCTGTCAAGTACTGTCAATCCTTTTGCAGAGGTTGAGGAGAACACACGATGGGGAAGGGAAACAGTCTTGGAAAACACTATCAAGTGTCACTAACAAGAGCTAAATACTAACTCACCTTGGCGAGTTATTCACACTGAAATTATTCGTAGCATAGCCTGTATCTCAGTACATCTTGATTAAAATAAGCAGCTGGCTCCCATTAGAAATAATAGGAGAATGGCACTGATAGGTTCATTTGTAATCTCTTGCCCAAAAGACACTCTGGAGGCCAAATTTTGCAGTAACCAATGTGTGTCTGAAAAGTCCAATGCAATCAGCTGCCTGTTGTAGATGATCAGAGACTGACACCAAACATCATAAAGAGAAAGGAGGATCACAAAGTAGCAAACATTGGTGTTAAGTTCTCAGAAACCTTCTCAACTACTATCACAGTGACCAACAGATATTGTTAATAAGAGATCTTAGTGCTTGAGAGAAAATGGTGAGTACACAGATGAATAACAAGGGAGAAAAGAGGACCCTGCTGATAAATATTTCTAAAACAGGTTGTTCTGGCAAGACCTAGTACAGCTGTTATACATCAGCTCAGCAGTGAAGCACTCGAGCATGTCACCTGGTGAGCTAAGAGGTGCAAGAGCAGTTAAGGACAAACCCAGTGCTATGCATCTTATTGCTAAGCATGACTTTAGCACTTCTTTTGCATTTAAGCCATCTAAGGACTTAAATAGGATAATTAAGGTAAGATTAGAGATGCTATCCCTGCTGCCTTATAGGAGAGCAGAATTTGCATTTCCAAACCTTGTGACATATTGACATGTTAAAGCAATAAAGATTTCATATCTACTGAGAAACTGCTAGTTGTTCCATTAGTTCTTAGTGTTTTGATTGCTTTAAGACCAAGTCTTGGTCCTTCACAATTCAAATGTTACCTACTGTGTGCATAGATATCCACCCGAGATGCCCTTACCCACAGAGAGAAATTCAACATATGTTCAGGACAGAAGGAATTAATGTCATGATGTAGAATTTTGCATTGCTGACCAGATCTTGGGTGCAATAGATCGTAAAGGTTCACTGCTATTCTCTAAGAAGTAGAATTAATGCCATTTGGCAGGGGGAGGTGGGGAATGGGTTCCTTTACCTCTCCCACAATTTATTCAGCCTGAGCACTGCACAGCTGTGTTTCACTTGCTCAGCATTCAGGGAATATATTGGACTGGGAGTGTTCGCCCAGTGATTTTCTAGCATGAGTAATGAAGCTGCAGGAAGCCATATGCTTTTTCTAATTATCCATTATCCTCATTATTCGGCTACTGTCTGATTATTGATTTAAAAAATCCAGCTCAGCAGTGAGATTTAGATTAAAATTAAATTTTCCAGTTGCTTTGGAATAACCTAAAAAGAAAAAAGAAATCTCAGTAGCAAATTATACATTTATTAAGATAAATTACTGAGACCCCTCTGAGACATGAAATTAAAAGTAATGTGAAAAGTTAAAATGCAAGACTGGGAGATTCTTCCACTGATTTTTCCTGATGCAATTTCCCCTGATGCTTCATGTCTACATGGGACATTCACTCAAAAAAATTGAACTTCCACTCAGAAAGAAAGAATAAAGGGGTTTTACCAGTAAACATAGAAAAGCAATCATCCCACTCTACTTGGGACTTGTCAGACCTCACCTGAAGGACTGTGTCCAATTCTGATCCCCATAACTCAAGGGAGATGCAGGCAGACTGGAGAAAGTCCAAAAGAGTGCCATGAAAATGATCAAAGGGCTGGAGAATATGCCCTATGAAGAAAGACTGAAGGAGTCAAGTCTTCTCTCCCTGGAGAAGAGAAGGCTCAGGAGAACCTCATCACAGTTCTCCAGTACTTACAGGGTGGCTAGAAAGAGGAGGGAGGATCTCTCCACACAGGGAGAAGACAAGTGGCAGTGATAACAGTGATAAGAACTAATCCCTGGGAGAACCTCCCCAGGGATGTGGTAGAGTTCCCATCAATGGAGGTTTCCAAGATGTAATGAAGAGTTGGACCACATAATCTTCCTGAGTCCCTTCCAGCCTGGGGTCTTCTGTGATTCATGAAGAAACACCCAATGAAACATGCTAATTAATGCATGCTTGCTTTCTTAAAATATTTTAAGCCATACCAATGAAGTCAAACTACAACTGTCATCAGTCATGAACTTTCTCCTCCCTCACACTGAGCATTCCTCTGCCACACTGCACAGTCTGGTTCAGTGTGTCTAATTTTGACTGATGGATTGCTTTTTCTCACTAAAATGTGAGAGGAAAGAGCTGATGGGCTCCACATAATAAACTGTGTGTTATGAAACACTCAAAGAAGCGAGCATGCATCTTGGAAATAAATTACGAGAAAAAGTACAGCTGAGAAAGAACTGCCACCATGGATGCAGGATACAGACTGTTCTCTGTGTATGCAACGTGCTTCATCTCCTACATGGAAGTATTAAACAAAGAGCCAAGTAACACAGATGAGAGATGCTGGAAATGCACTAGAAGTAATTGCCCATCTCATTCTGTTTTCGTGAAAGCAAAAACCAATCCCAAACTATTCCTCTGGCCTCATTGCTGAGTGTCTATGTTGAGATGCACCCAAAATGAGGATGGGGCGCAAAAACAATTTTCAGGACATAACAGGTTGCACTCAGTTGCAAAAACTCTGGCACTGGCATTTCTAGTCAGGAAGGCTGTCCAAGATTACACAGCTGCTGAGCTGTATCCATATTCCAACTGTATTCACTGAGATGATAGAAATCCTCAGGTCTGGATAACTGAGACTAATCTCTAACCAGTCTGGACATGAATAATCTCTATATCATTCCCTCATCTCTGTGAGTTACAGAAAATATTCCAGATAAATTCTTCTAAATTCATGTTTATATCCCAGTTCTCCCAGCTAAATGATACTACTATCTTAAAATAACAAAGGAAAAATATTACTGAGAATAAGGTGGGAATATGCAAGCAACATTAGTTCAAAATTTTTCTCTATCCTCTTCCTGTGACCTCAGAGGCTGTCAATCTCATTTATATTTTATAAACTGAGATTTCTAGTTTTTTTATCTTTTTACAGGTATTTTGACATCTTTTCTGGAAGCTTTGCAATAATGTACAATGAAGTGAGCCAAATATGACAATGAGGAGGTGGAGAATACTGGAAGGCAAGATGAGTTAAACCAGGAAAGGAGCTTTTCCATGACCTCCCACTAATTTCTGGTATCACTAGGCAATATTTAGTCGGGTTACTCACAGAAGTTTGCAAATAAGCTGCACAGCACTATCCCAGTGTATGCCATTCATGCTGTGTGATGAGAAATAGAGGAGTCATGCCTCTCCTACTAGAACATCTTCCCTGTACCTACTCACTGTGGAGAAAAACCCGAGCTAAACCTACCTAGATTCTTCCTGAAATCTTCATAATCGTCTTAAACAGACACAAAACTTTTGCTCATCTTTCTGGACTCTGGAGTTGTAGTAAGTTTTGATTTTGCAGGAAAAGAAACACATTTTTTTTCATTATTTCATGCAATAAATGTTGGTCCAAATATATTTCCCACAGCCAGAATAATGGCACACATTTGTCCCTCTAGGTTGTTTGCCAACCTTAACTTGTAGATTGGTGACAGATTGCCACCTTTTGAGAACTAGAAATTATATCTTCCAGTGTGCAGTTTCCACAGAGTTAAGAAAACATTCAGATGTTTAATTGATTTTTGTCACTTTTCAGCCATTTTGATTCATTAGGCATTTTCTTTGATCTCCAAATTGTCACTTCTGGGTCCTAAAACAATATTCTTTCTCTTGGAGAATTAGCCTAATCTGACAAGGACCATTTGCCTTTCAGTGAAATATTTTTTGGGTTGAACACTTCAATGGTGTTGCTAAGAGAGGGCTTCATTAGAAGTGTTTGTCATTCTTTGCACTTTATTGACTTCTATGTCTGAGAAGAAAAACTTTTGCTGGAGTAGGCCTCAACAATTTCCCACCTTGTAGAGTCCATTTTGATCATATTTTATTTCACACAGTTTTTCTGCTTGGAATACTATTTTTTACATGAAGCCAGATTTTCTTGACCTGGGTTATTTTATTTTAAAATTAATGGCATTTGCACTAGACAGTGGAAAGTCAGCAAAACACTGTCACTTCTTTCCACTGCTTTGAAAGGACTGACAAGGCTGACAATTTTCAGAGATTTTAATTTCTGCTACAGCAATATAGCAATGGACCGACAGCTGGCCCTCCAGTTAATGCTTTGCAATGAACTATATGAGAACCTAGAAACAGAATTTGTGGACATGAGATCTATCATAACATATGCATAAAAGGTAAGTGTCCATCTCATTCAATCAGCTGTGAGACAAAATATGCTTTTCTGAAAGTGTGGCACTCTTGCTCCATTTGCAAAACACACAGACAGATCCCTCCCAAGGCTCTGCCAGGGGACACAGCTGCTTTGTGCTGTGATAAACCAGTGCCATATTCTGGCTCTGTTCTCCCTGGTTTTGTCCTGGAGCTGGGCTAAGACATTGCAGGTCTTTCCCAGGCAGCTTTGATTTCCAGCATGGGCACAGGGGAAGCAGAGGAGGTGAGCAGAGTGTGGTGAAGCTTGGCTGAGTCGAATGTATGCACAGGGTGGGTGTGAGGCATAAGGCACCTCACATCTCAGAGGGACATGGGAAATGAAGGAGCAAGTATACCAGAATATGAACCTTTCTGCAGTGGAACTGCCCAGAAACAGGTCCTAGCTCTCCAGAAATACCAAGCTGGCTGAGGTCCAAGGTAAGAAGAAGACGACTTGAAGGTCAGGGAGGCAATATATCAAGAGATTCAGCTGCCCTGCCTAAAGCACCTTCCATCTTTTTTCTTTCACACCTCCCTGCGCTCTACTAATTCTCCACTAATCTGTTCTGGCCCTCTGAAACACTCCTGAGACAGGTTCCACCTTCCTCCCAAACCACTGACATGGTGAACTTCACTGCTGCCATCAGTGGGCTCTGCACTCTAACTTGCCATCAGCAGCTCCAAGCCAGCCACAACCAAATTGCTCTGTGGCACATGGAAACATGGTAGGAAACAGAGGTGGGGGGAGAAGTCAAAACTTTTGGATATTTTGAGTGCCTTTGTTTCTTCAGCATGGCTCCTCACCTGTGAAGCAGAACCCCTACACACAACCCTCCCAGACACTGCAGAACAGCCCCAGCTGTCCTTTTCCATCTGTGCCTCCAAGCTGTACGAGCTGACAGTCATCTGTTGCCCTCAATGAGGAGGAGAACTAAACTTCCCTCAGTTCACAGAGTACAGCACTTTTTCTGAGCTCTCTTTTTCAGGAACTCCTTATTCTTTCCAATGCCAACACCTGGAGGCATTTTCTACAGAAGTGGGAAAAGCCATGGCTGGAGTACAGTTTAACATTTGGAGTAATTTTGTCTTGTAAGTTCAATTTAGTCAGTGGAGTTTGGTGAGCCAGTGACCACACATGTATCATTCCAGATTGATCTGAAGTGTCCTGTAAGCTGTTCTGCAATCTTAGACCAGTTCCCCAAACTTAAGGGTGTAGGAAAGTTTGAGATATCCTCGTGGATCCCACCTAGTGCCATTTTCTGGAGTCCATTGATGCTAAGCCCTTTCAACTTGGTTTGGAAAGCTACAGGAGCTCCAGCTGATCCCTCCATATTTTCCTTATTTATCTTCCTTCAAACTGGCTTGAAAGTGTGTTAAATCAATATGGGACTAAAATAAACAAATTTTCATATGATGTCACATCTTTCCAAACATTGTCTTCCTCTATTAAGTCTGGGCAAAAGTGGGCCAAACTTTTCAGTCTTTCAAGAAATAAAGAAGAAAAGGCAAAAAAAAAATCCTTCTTTCCTGACAGATTCAGTCCAATGTTATCACAAATTGCCTGCATTCCTAGATCCTGTTTCGAGTGGCTGAGGCCCAGAGGAGGTGCTACATCAGCTGACAGACCATGTCACCCCATACCATTAGGTTCCTGTTCTTGTTGCCTTCAGTAAAAAGAAATTTGGGTGGTTTTTCCCCCAAAAGGGAGTCTTAATTGAGGTAAAAAAACATTAAGACCAACTGTACATTGCACTTCAACAACACGGATAAGCAAATCAATTTCTGTTCACTCAAAGTAGTGTTTTTGATTTCTTTGCTGAGGCTTTAATGGTCTGAAAAAATGCGTTAAAAAATCCTCAGGATGAAGGCTGTAGCTGGCAATTGTGTTAAAGAAGACAATAAAAGCATCTAGAAAAGGGGTACAGCTTGTTTGTGCAGAAAAGACAGTGTCTGTGGGGGCTGAGTGAAGTAATGAAGTGAAGTACCCCATAGCTGGGACCACTGTAACCCTGACACATGGTTCTTCCAGACAAAGCAGGTTGCTTTGACTCTGTCATCTCGATACACATAAATACATGGAAGTATATGTTTATTTTTCTTTAAAATCCCTGTAAATATATGTTTATTTTTCTTTTAAATCCCTTCTGGAACAAGAATCACTGAATTCATTTCCAGTCCCCAAGTGAGGAAAGGAAGAGAGAACAAACAACATGTGACAGATGTTATCCATACTGTAAAGTGTGTTTGGAAGGCATTCAGATACTGAGTGATAATATCTATAAAAATCTTAATAGAAAATACTTCACAATAGATCTCATGTAAGAGTGACCTAACAAGAGCAGTGTGTCAAGGCTTCCTTTGCAGGTAGTGCTGATGCCTCCAACTCAGGGGGAGGGAGGGCGGTCTCATGCATCGAGGACTGCACAGGAACATCCCTGTTCCAGGAATTCACCATGTATTAAGATGTTGTAGGGCAAGAGAGAAGGAAAATCATGATACACCATAGCTCCCAACTCTTTTTAGTATCCAGTAATATTTTGAATGTTATTATCTTGATTTGTCTTTTGAATATTGCCCTTACTATGATGAGATATCCATTTAATGAATAAATAAATGCTTGCAATGACATAAATCCTTCAAACCAGTAATGCTGACTTTGTTTAATCTGATTGCCACTCCCCACACAAAACTAATAGGGCTGATCCTCTTTCCATTGAAGTCAAAAACAAAGACCTAAAACTGCTCCAGTAGGAAGAAGATTAGATTCTGAATTAGGATGAAGAACACTGACTCACTTGTCTTAAACATTACTCCTTCCACCATATCCAATATCAGGTAGAATAGCTGATTTTTTCTTGAGCAGTCTTTTATAACATTAATGGGTGCCATAGTGTCTAAAATGTAATGCTGGTAGGTACACAGCAGAAGTTTGGAAGCAGTAGATTAATGTTTTTGTTGTGTTCTTGACTTTTTTATAAATTAAAATTTCCTTTTTAACAACAAGATGTTTACGACTGAGTCAAGCGGGAATGGATGTGCACAAAAGCACAGCCATAATTCTCTCCTGATAGTCTGGTAGTTTGGAACAGTCAACAAAATTACCTTTCTCTGTGTTGCTTCAGAGCCATGGTCAATAGCTAGGAGCCAAGCCCAAATGCTGACTTGGCACTTTTGTTCTTGTATCTCACCAAATCAGATTTAATTCCCAAACTTTATCTTTCTATCCTGAAAGAAACTATGGAATAATATGTAGCTATTTAATCACTATGCTAAAAACCAGGGCAGTGAAAGCAAAGAAATTTAAACTAACATATGAAGCCAAATAAAGACTGAGGCTAAAGAGTTTCTATCTAAAAGTATTTAAGATTGACAAGAGTAAAAAGCAGGATTACCTTTTTGTTCCAGATTAAGTCAGCAGATTTTCTCAGATCTCCTCTTTTGCCAGATGAATTAATATTTCCTTAAGTAGAAGATTTTCACTGAATTTTGGCAATGTTTCTAAGTGCATCTCTGTCATTGCCAAAACTGTAATTTCTTCAGCTTCAGCTTGGATATGTCTGTTATGAATTTTACATATTCTGCCTCAAAATATCTAGCATCTATAATTTTCAAGAAATGTAATGACCCAGAAAAAGAAGAGTAGAAGGGAAGAGCCAAAACTGCAGTTTTCTATTCTAGGAACTCTTCAAAATATCAAAGTGAGACAGTGTTACTTATGATACCTTACTCTTTGAATATGGTTTGAATATGCAAAACATTTTACTAGGTGCCAGGAAAATTTTCTAATACTGTGGTTGATAGAACTCATGTGGAACATAAGCAAAAGCAGTGTGCATCTATTCTAGCATTTGGGGACAGGAACACACTTTAAAGCAAATTTCATGCTGATATCTATCACACAGCAATCCTGGGGGTGTGAACTCGATCCCTTATGGATGAGGCAAGGAAAACCCAAATAAGACCACTGTCTCATCCATTTCAGTAATTTATTGTAAATCCCCACTTATTTTCTCATAGGCACGCGTAAGTGACGCCAACTGAGAATTTTTAAGCCTAGCAAAGGAATGAGAAACCTTGCCATGAGGAATAAGAAATGCAGAATTTCTTCCCAGGTATCGTTCAATATTTATGCTGGCAGTCTTCAGACCCACACAACCCAGCCATATTTTTGTGCCACTCATGGACCACTTCATGAAGAGCAGAGCATATTTGGGATCATACTTTGAGTGACAAATGGTTGAAGGCTGAGATAGCACTCAGAGAAGGCCATATATGTTGCACTGTCCATATGGTCTCCTCTGGGTATCTGCTTTTTTCTGCTGTAAGATGTGTGATACTGAGCTAGGTCAGCCTAGGGATTGACTCAGCTTGACCACTGGTGTGTAAGAGTTCCCAGTGAGCTCTGAACAGGACCTCACCCTGGCGATGGTAGTTCCACTCCTGGAACCATTGTTGTGCCTCTATCACAAAGCAGATGGTATTAAAATCTCAGATTCCCTCAGTCTCCTAATTTTTGCCATATCACACACACACACACACCCCCACACACACCAAGAAAAAAAGGCCTGGAATCTGAGGCTATTTTTCCATTCTGAAATTTATCATCCAAATCACTCTCTATATTCTGTTTTATTTTGGCTTTATAGGACCTACAATATTCACGATCCTGATATTTTCCCTTCTGCTAGAAGAAAGACAGCAAGCAAGCTAAGTCATCCACTACATTTCTTTTTACATCCCAGGCATGTTTCTGAGCACTTTCACCACATTTGCCATTTCAGCTGATCAATCTCAGCCTGCAGAAGTGACTGCTCACTCTATAAAATGAATGGATGAAAATGAGGCATAGCTAATGAGCATTTTTTTTAGAGGTGTTTGCCCACAGACATTTTCCCTTGATACCAGGCATTTAGATGAATCAAAAGAAAGACGCTTCTCAGAGGGAAAATAGCAATTTGCTCAATAAGTTTATTTTAATGGGTGAAAATGAGAAGATGTGTCTTTTAGAGAAGATGGGTGAGGTAGCTTTGCTAAATCTATTTTACTGTAAACCTTCATGTTTCTTAAAGGAGTATTTTATTATTTTGCCATTTCTATGACTGTAAGGCTAATGTTTGATTTCTGGCAAAAAACCCTGCCTATATTAGCTGTAGGGCATTGGATTTGTTGCAGGAAGGAGAGATAAGGAGTCACCTGAAAGCAAAGAAAGTGTGTTTGTTTAAAAATATAATAGTTGTGGTGTTATTCACATACCTGTGTAAGTGATCTTCAAGACAATTTTTATTAATTGCCACACTCCTTTAGAAATTCTCTTTTTCAAATATAAGAGATATTTCCAAACTCAAACATAAAAATACTTTGAATATATTAAAAGCATCTGGCAATAGTCACTTCACATTGGACAAGTGTCCCCCAAACCTAGCAGGAAATTTTGGTTTAGCAGTCAGAGTCCAGAAGAAGCTGCAGGCTAAAATGTATTTGCACACATAATCATCTAGACTTACAAGGAACAGACCTATTAATATTATAATTTGCACAAAGACAACTCTCAAGCAGAAGGAAGACAAAAATATAACAAAAGAAATGTTCTCTGCCAATTATTTCTCCTTCTGGTAATTATAGTGTGAGAAAATAGATTGAACTTGAACAAGAGCACACAAGGCTGAACACTGGGGAAATTTCCCTAAGTTTTGTCCATGACAGTAATTGGTGATTGATGTCTCCCAGTCCTCACCTCAACTCATGAGCTTTCTGTTTTCTCTCCCCTGTCCAGCTGAGGAGGGGACTGATAGAGTGGTTTTGGTAGACACCCAGTGTCCAGCCAGGGCCAAACCACCGCAGGGCCACAAAGCCAACCAGAGTGCTGGGGCACCTCTCCTGTGAGGAGAGGCTGACAGTTTGGGTTGTTCAGCCTGGAGAAGAGAAGGTGCTGGGGATATAACAGTTTTTCAATACCTAAAGGGGGCTACAAACAGAGTTGGGAGGGCATGTAGTGACAGGGCATGGGAGAATGGTTTTAAACTAAAAGAGGAGACATTTACATTGGATGCCAGGAAGAAGCTCTTTACTCAGAAGATGGTGAGACCCCGGCACAGGCTGCTAGAGAAGTTGTGGATAACATATCCCTGGAAGTGTTCAAGGCCAGGGTGGTCACCTCGATGGGGCTTTGAACAACCTGGTCCAGTGGAAGGTGTCCCTACACCTACAGGCAGGGGTTTAGAACTTGATGATCTTTAAGGTCCCTTCCAAGCGATAATATTCTATGACTCTACAATATTCGCAGCTACCCCAACTTTCTCCCTTATTTTCTGCATAGCAGTGCTCCAGCAGAAGTCTTCTGACAGGATTGTGCTTGGCAAAGTCTAACACAGGTTAAGAGTAAAAGTTTAAAGAAAATAGCAGAAGTCTTGGAATTTACAGACTTACCTTAGTGTTGATTTACTGGCATCTCTGAAACACAGACATAACTACCTGATTAGACAAAAGAGAGATGTGGTTTGTTTACAGTCCTAAAGCTGTTATCATTTATTTTCTGTATGTCTGTGTTTTGAAATTCACAGATGGACTCCTAATACTGAAGTTCCTAGAGGTCCTGGGGATTCCCAATGTGTAGCAGATCTGTTCATGTCAAATCTTTATCAGCACCATGCTGTGGACTCTGCTGGGAACCAACTTTGGCAGTTTATCAATATTATGAAACTAAGGAGAGATACCCTGCTGTTGAGCATCTTTCCACCACCTGCTTTCTCTTTCCATGCCTCCCCATCTTTCAGAGGCCACTACTTGCTCTACTGGGATCACCACCAGGTCCTCCTACATCTAAGGATGAATATTCATATTAGCTCTTCCAGCCAGCCTCTCCTACCACCACAGCTCACTCCAATGTTTCCAGTCAAAGTGCCCCTTCAAAATAGGATCTATCACATGTGGTCTTCTGTTCCAACAGGATGTCAAGAGCAAAGAGCATGTCACAGTGAGTCACCAAAACTGATGACAAAAAAGCCCCATCAACAAGCAGCTGCCTGAATCCAAAAGGCCCAAAACCAGTTTCCCTTTGTGTTCTCTAATATGCTTGGACAGAAGCCTTTGGGTACAACTATCACACATTTTCATGTGGATTATTACCTCCTGTCAGGTCTCTAGGCATTAGCAATCACACCACACATCCCAGCTGACACAAAACATCTTTGAATGTCATACTCCGACATTTCCCAATGCTCTTTCTCACTGCACATTGTCAACATGTTAAGCTTCAACATGCATTGTCAACATGCACAAAAGCTTCAATAGGCTTTTGTTAGTCCTTTGAAAGACTGAAAACCTCCTGTCTGTTAGTCTGGTCTCTGAAAGCTTTTCCAGAAGACTTGCAAGCTTCCCTTTAGTTCATTTTCATGGCTACTGATATTCTGCTGAATGGTCTTCAGACCTGACTGAGCCAGGTATCCAAATTTGGAACCTCTTCATCCTATTTACTATAAAATACATTAAAAAGGGTTCAGTGCACTAAGCCAAATGGATGTAAGAATTTACACCATGACCATGCTCTTTTGCAAAACACCTGCTGGCTTTGAGAAAAAACAAGCAAACAAACAAACAAACAAACAAAAAAAAAACACAAAACAAACAAACAAACAAAACCCCAAAAAAACCTTCTTTGCTTCAGATAGCAAGTGATGTAAAAACACCTCTATAACATGGGGATATACCACTCACACCCTTTGGATTAACACCTATTTTGGCTATGCTGCTTCGTCTTCATGCTGTTCTTTCCATTATATCATGTTGGTCAGAGCTGCTGACAGGTGGATTGATGTGTTTGGTCACAAATTATCAAGGAGATTCTTCTGTGACTTTTTCATGTGGAAAGAGTGGATGGTAGAAGCCAAACAGGGTATTTTGGAAAAAAACAGAAGTTGTAATATACATTACATGTACATTCTGGCAGAGAGTTCTCTTCAGTAGGATGAAACTGCTTTGAACAAGTTCCTTTCCAGGTTTCAGCTAAACTTGAACTACCCTGGTGAACACCAGCAGAGCTGGCAGCAGCCTGCAGCTCAGTCTGCTGAGCTGACTGAACTGCCTGGAAGGAGAAGACCAGATTTCATTTAGCTGATCCTACTCTTCCCTTCCCATGTATTCTCAGAGGAAAGCAAGCAGATAATGAATTATATATCCCCTAAACAGGGAGGGATTTGGAGACATGCCATGGAGCTCAGGGCATATCCAACATAGGTGGGCAGCTACTGGGCAAAGGACTGATGGTGAAGCCTGACAAAAGTGAATACCCCAAGCTCCATCTCTTGCTCTTAGTTTACTGTGTCTTACCACATATGGCTCATTGGCTGAGGAAAGGAAGAGTGCATATAAAACCACTATATAAAACCACCAGCTCATGCAGAGATCAAATCCAAGTCACAAACATCAATGATGCTTTTGCTTTCCTAAAAAGAGGAAATATTATCTGATATGGGGTAATCGTTCCATTCTCTTAATAGCTCCCAAACTGCCCAGAACAACACAGGATAACATCTGACACTTCTGATAGACCGGAGCATTAATAGCAGGCAGGGACTAAGCAACCTGTCTTCAGATTAAAACACTGGAAGACTTCCAGCAGATGCTTGATATGGATCTTGCTGAAATAAATATGACATAGACATACACTCCTGCTCAGCAAATGATATCAAAGCAATAAATTAAAGATGCACTTCATATTCTCCACTGTCTGCCTAATAAGCTAAATCAATTTAAATGTCTTAATTTGCAAGGCCTATGACTGGCCTTATAGCTTTATCCTGTTCTTTTCCCTTTCACTGGGAGCTACACCAGGCTTGAAAGTTCAATCTTGGCAGAAAGAGGCCAGCCTGGGTTTGATGGCTGCTGAAGAGCCGCTTCTGAACAATAAAAATCTCTACTAGGAAACTGTGTCACTTATTGGGTAGATGAACTGCTCAGAGTTACAGATTTATTTCTGAAATTAGAAGATAAAGAAAAGAGTTGCCCTGGTTTTGGATGGGATATATTTCCTTTTTTCCACAGTAAGAATGCATCACTTAAAGGTGACTTTTTCACCATCATACCTTTTCACTTACATTTCAAAACTCAGCTTTTTGCCTTGATCTATAGATTCATAGTCAAAAAATGGGGGGAAGTGAACTTTTCCCATATGTATTTCAGAATGTTTATAGTATTCTGCAAGTACTTTTTTAACACAAAAAGGATGCTACCAAAACTGATAACTTGTTACTTGTATGCAAAACAACAGCAAAAGCAGTATTTATAATACTTTACACATGCTGTATATTCACAAAACTCTGCAAAATAATCCATAATTATTACTTTTATTGCCTCAGTATTAATAAGAAATATCTTGCATTGTCATTATTTTACCATTTTAGCTATTACAGAAAGTACAAGGTATATTTTTGTGAAGAACTTATCTGTCTTCTGCTTCCAGATACATTACCCAGTTGTCCCTTGTGTAAACTGTCTGAGGTAGAGATGGGCACAAACACAGAAATTATGGAGTAGGACACATTTAGATGAATTGCTGTTTGGAAACCTTCTTCCATCTTAGATTCAGATGCTTTAAAAGTGAATAAAATAGCTGTAGGATTCCAAAGGGAAGAGAAACTGATGGAAGTTGAACTCATTTTAGCTTCATTGTACAACCTTCAGACAGTTTCTGAAGAAAAACAAATCAAACAGCAACCTGGAAGAGTAGAGGAATTACTGGTTTTTTAAACATATAGAAAAGAGAATGGAGGCAAAATTGGAAGTTAAAGATATTCCAAACACATTTTGAAGGATATATTTCAAAGTTGCCTTAACAGATTTTTCAAAGATGAGGCAGAGAGAGATGAAACTCCACAAATGGAAATGTCGACATTCATAACCATACAAAAAAATACATGCTGAGTAAGAATTTGCTAAAGGTTATTCAAATTTACTGGTATTTCAACTGAGATGGGGGGAAATAGAAAAAATAATTTACAGAATGTTTTCCCTAGTGCCCAAATCATCACAGCTCAGACAACAGTATCAATATCTGTTGCACTGTAAATAAAACAGCCTAAGCAACAAAACTGAGAAAGTTTAGCTAGTAAAATGATTTGAATTCGTGACTCAGTAGTACACATTGCAAAGCATCAGTATACAAACCAAAATAAAATGTTTCAATGTTTGCTAGCACCTGTTTGTTTCATCTAAATCTGTTCAATTGCTTCTAATGACTGCAGCTTCAATCTTTTCACTCAGCAACTCACTCCAGCAGGACTCAAACACCAACCATCAACTTTGAAGTTTGACAGGAGAAATGTATTTGTCACCTGTCCAGTAATTTTCATGTGGACTGGGGGTTTATACAGTTAGCAGGAGTGAGAAACTCCTGTCAATTCCCATGGAGTTGTTTCTTCTTTCCTCTACTGTTGATATCTTCCTTATTTCCTTAAGCATTTTGTAGATGTTTTGTTCTCAATGTTCTCATACTGTGAGAAATGTCAGATTTCTGTTTCTAGCAGGATGCAAAATATTTCAGAAGTTCAGGATGCTTTATCCCAAAAAAACTCAGACACTGAAAGATCCTTATTAAGTCTCTTTAGGACTTTGTGACAATTCAGCTATTATTCTGCAGAGGTCCACACGTGTGGATTTACAGAGGGGCTAGAGTTAAAAGGAGCTTTCATGTTTTCATACTCCACATCACATTGTGAAACTACAGCTGTTGACTTGTCCAGCCCTGGCACAGAACAGCAGGATCCAACACTATTCACTTTTCAGTTGTGACCGTCTTGTAGGCTATGCCCACAGTCAGATGAATGCTGTGGTCAAGGTTTGACCCCATCCAGCCCCACACAGCCACCCACTCACTGCTCCACCAGCAGGATCAGAGAGGGAATCAGAAGGGTAAAAGCTGGAAAACCCATAGGCTGGGATAAAGATAGTTTAATAGGGAAAGCAAAAGCCATATGCACAAGCAAAGCAAAACAAGGAATTAAGTTACAGTGTCCCATGGGCAGGCAGGTGTTCAGCCATCTCCAGAACAACAGGGCCACATTACATGCAATGGTGACTTGGAAAGACAAATGCCTTCACTCCAAATGCCTTCCTCCTTCTTCCACCACTTTTTATCCTGAGCATGGTGTCGCATGGTCTGGGATATCCATTTGGTCAGTTTGGGTCACCTGTCCTGGCTCTGTCTCCTCCCAACCTTCCATGCAACCCTAACTTCCTCACCAGTGTGTCAGTACAAAAAGCAGAAAAGGCCTTGGCTCTGTGTAATTCTTGCTCAGCAACAACAAAAACATCTCTGTATTATCAACCCTGTGTTCAGAGCAAATCCAAAACCCAGCCCCATACCAGCCACTGTGGAAAAAGTTAACTCTACCCCAGCCAAAACCAGCACAGCTGCTTACAATCCAGGCTGTCTAGAAGCCATACACCTACTATTTGCAGGCACAAAGAGACCAGAGGGATCCACTGAGAGGCTGTGCCTTTCAAACTGGCCTTAGCACCCTGCAAATACAGCAACATGGCTTATGGGCACGTTGGCTGAGCAACATGTGCTGGCAAGGGACCATGCAAGCATTACATAGCCTAGAAGCACTGCAGGCTCATCTGCTCAGGGCTGTCTTCTGTCCTGTTGCTAAAAGCTTCTCTGGCATTGAAAAACAATCAGCCAGTAATTACCAATCCTGAGGAAGTCAGATTGATGAGCCGTTTCCTATGAAGTTTTGAGCTTGCTTTGAGAAGCATGAGATTTTCAGAAGCTATAATGAACCTCTGGTTTTAACCGCCAGGCTTTGTTATTGAGCATTTTATATGATTGTTAGCCTCCTCCCAGGACAGTTTTGCTATATCTTCTTCAAGGCTCAGACCAAAGAAAACACATTTGGGCTGTAAGGCTGCAGTTTATCTTCTAGATTTAAAATATTTTTCTATCCTTTCCACCAGCATTGGGGTTGATCAGTTCACTAGATTTCATTTGACTTCAACTACAAAGTGTGAGATTGTACCACCCAGACTGGTGAAAATTAGACCCTCTGAAGGGAGGATACCACCTTTGAATGGATGCCACCAAAGAGACCAGCCTCCTGCATTCTTCCTCTGTAAGGTACATTAAGCTCAGTGGGATTAGCCTGGCCCTCTGTGTTTGCAAATGTGTTTAAGAAGAGGAGAGGCTCTTCTCAGCTCTCCCAAAATGACAGGCTTCACATGAAATCAAACCCTGAAGTAATTCTGGAAGTCCCACATCAAAACATATATATTGAAAATATTCTTGTCACTTCCCTAACATCAAGCTTAACCTCATGTCACACTGAAGCAGGTGTTGCCAAGACACCTTACTCAAAGTGCACGTCAGTACTATCCTCAGTACGGATCTGTTTCTGCACATGCAGAAGAGTTTTCTAGGGTGGGATCTTCTAATTTAAAAAAAAAGTCTTTGCCCTTAGTGGAAGTGCAAGTAAGAACTGTAAGACTGTCTCACAGAGCCTGCTGCAAAGATTATATGACTTCCTAGGGGATCACTGGATTTTTCATTCAGCAGAACCTGTGTTATAGTAAACTTGTGTGTCTTTACAATCTAAAGGCAATTCTGCACTGAAAAGGTTTGTCTGAGAAGTATCGAGGAATACAGACAGTACAGACAATTGTTAAGTTGCTCCTTGGAAAAATATTTTTATCTGATGGCAATTTTGACAGTTGAAACAAAGAATTTACCAAAGTTCCGTTACAAATATATTCTTTACCTGTTCTAAATGTTGGAAATAGCACATAACTGTCACTGAAACCCACAAAATTTTCCATTAAAGCGAGAAGCAATCTCTTTTTCCCAGTATGCCTTCAGGTCTTATTTTGTTTTGCTGTAGCCTCTGACCTCACTTGTATTCAATATTTCTGTAATAATAATGTATTCCCACAGCAGCTTGTCCATCAAATTGATTTATGAGACAGTAGAGTGTAAGTAACCAAGTGATAATTTTCTATACTTAAAAATACCCTGTCAAAGACCCAATTCAAAGTCTCCCCGATGACAAAGGGAGCATTTCTACTTTAAACACTGAATATTAAATTGGTCTTAGTTTATTGGTCTGGAGAAAGACCTACAGCCAATGTGGAAAAGCACAGGTCTAGCTCTGAAAGTTACTTTATTTTAAGAGACCTTCACACATAAAATTTGCACAAACTTTTCCTTTAGGAATGTCTTGTTGATTAAAATGTACAAAGCCAACATTCAACTGCTCAGTCTTGGTCCTGTATAGCAGAAAAGGACACAAAAAATTTCAGCAACAGATCATAGGATTGCAACTGTAGTACTAGTTGTTGCAACAGTTGCAACAACTTTCTTGCAACTGTAGGAAGACCTGTAAGATGGCAAGGATCAGAGGAACTACCCATTGATTTATCCGGATAAATCTCCTGCTCTCAAATGAAATATGGTATAAATTGGAGCAGGACAAGTTCATATTCTCTGTTCATAAATCCAGGACAGAGGCTAAGAGATTTTATGGCTATTCACAGTCAACCTCAAAGAAAAGAACTCACTTCTATTCACTTTTCCTTGAAGACTGTTATTAGGGCATCTCAGATTTATGAGCTTGCAATTCTTCTGCCTCAAAATTTATTTGCTCTGCTGCCTGACAACAACATTCACAAGGCATCACTGAACCAACGTGTAAGACAGTTATATCCCAGAGTACTGAACTTTGGCTTGATCCCAAGGTTAATGAGCCCAATTTCTGGTGTTATTTTGGTCAAGGCAGCAGAGAAGACCAATGCATCAGGCTTCATGCAAGGAAGGACTACAGCTTCAGGTAAGTTTTTGTCATCAAATGCTAGCCTCAGGCCTTGACAACTTGGAAACCAACTCTCTGCCACTATTACTTCTGAATTACTACTTTTTAAACCTGATTATTTTTAAACCTGATGATCGGGTCATCCCCAGGAATTGCCAAAGGAAATTAAAATTGTTCCACATTTTCAAAAGGGAGAAGATGAAGCAGTTCAGCATGGGATGTAGGAATATACTAGACAAAGAATGTATTTCTCCAGCTAGCAACTGACAATGTTGCTAGTTGCTCCAGTTGCTCCAGTTTGTTGATGGAGATTTTTATTCCATTCCTGATTATCTTTAGCTAAGGATAATTGAAAAGATTACTTTGCAGTAAAAATGTAGAATTTGCACAGTCAAAGCAGTTGCTCTCATAGAGACTGTGCCCATTTAGAGACAGGCAGACAAGAACAGTGCACACTGATGTCTTTGTGCATCCAAGCAGCTGGTGTACTGAGACATTGTGTAACAAGGCCTTTACCTGCAGGAACTTTCTCCTTCTCAGTCTGTCTGTGATAAGGCAGTTAACATCTTTGCAAATCTGCTTCTGTAGAAAGAATCCCCAGGAGGTAATGTTAATCAACAAATTCAGGGATGTGTGGCGCTCTCTAAGTCGATTTACTCAGCACCTTCCTCTGGTCCCTCACAGTTATAAGTAGCCACCAGAAAAACCTCTCTAATAGGCACCGGCCTGAACCATCTGTAATACTGTCCTAAGACAGTAATCCAACAAATTCCCAAAGTGACCTTTTCCAGTTCACATCTCTGTGTCATTTTTGCTAGTTAAGGTGGTTAGTTCCTACCCTACAACCCAGTTACAGAGAATAATGATCGCCACTCTATGTGGTATCCATCAGTTTAAATGCTGGAAAAGGTTTCTGCTCCTGACCTTCTTTTCTGGAAAAAGGATAATTTGTTCAGAGTTTTCTTATACAACTCAAAGTTTTTAGCATTCTCACTACTATTTTCTGTATGTTTCCTACGCATTCTCATTCTACTTCACAGATCGGTACCAGTACTCCAATTGAGGTCTCACCAGCACAGTGAAGAGACATACATTTATTTCCATGTGCTTTGCACATTACACTTTTTGCAATATATTCCCAGAAAGGATCCAGCTTGTACTCCGCTCCAACTCTCAAATGATTTTTCACAGTACAGCTGCACTGGCAGATATTTCTCATTTGATAGCTGTCTTTTACTTTTTTCTTCCTTAACCACAGTTCTTTGCTCTTGCCTTGCTTGAACTCCCTCTTGTTGATTTTGGATCACTTCTCCAAAATATCTAGATTATTTTAAATTAAAATCTGGCCCGTCAAAGTATTTCCAATTCTTATTGAATTTGTTTATTTTAAGAAGATTATAAGCATTTGTCAGATTCCATCTTCCAAGACATTAATGTCTGTACTGGGTAAAACAGACGGATCTCCACAAGACTCCACTTAAAATGCACTGCTAATTTAAGATGGAATTATTCTTAACAGTTTTTGGAGCAAATTTAATGCAATTATCCACACCACTCATCATTATTTCATCTAGATCATTCCCTAAATTGCTTATGCAAGACAGTGCCAAAAGTCATGCTCAGGTCAAGATATCACACCTTTTAATTCCCCTTAATCATCCCTATAAATGTTTTAACATGACTTATTCTTGACCAATTCATATTAGCTGGCACATATCACCAAATTAGTGTCTGTATGGGCCTTTAAACTGCTTTATTTAGATATGGTGCTTAGTGACATGGTTTAGTGGTGAGCTTGGCAGTGCCAGTTTAATGGACCTCTTAGATCTTCGAGGTCTTTTCCAATTTAAGTGATTCTGTGATTCACTAGATCCTCCTTCTTAGTGACCTGTGCAATGTCCTTCACCTGCTCTCTGGACCCCACTGAGGAACTGAGAGCATCAGCTTGCTCTACATAACCTGCCCTGTTTATCTCTTTCCATCTGGAGTCATGCAGCCTTTTCTTGATGCCTTTCACAAACCCCACCACTTGGAACACGGTTTGTGTGACAGCCTTTCTCTTCTTCCCTCTATGCACTTTACCCAAGGCCAACAACTAACCAGGGAATAGGGATCAATGTTTGGGCAAGGACAAGTACATACTGGAGAACTTCACCTCTAATGGGCATTGTGTAAGGTAGCTTCTTTTCTTCCATTCCTGTTGTTTTCCAGTAACTTTTCTTGGGTTCATACACTCACAAAGGGCCTGCTACTTTCAGCAGTAATCTGGACACAGATGAACCTGTGGTACATAGCTGTCAAAACACAGCTAAGGCAGAAAAAAATTCCCCAAATTTCCATGTAAATTAATGTGGGCACAAATGAAGTTGCATAAGCTCATTTTTAAAATATTAGCCTGTACTGTAACGTGAGAAATCTTAGCAATAGAGCCATGCTTTCTGTCTGACCAGAATGCATCTGAAACAGCAAAGGAAGGACATTACTGGCACAGGGTGCGTTAATAGAACTAGAATTTTCAGGCTAAGCCTTTTATCTCTACAGTTCATTCTGTCAGTCTTAAAAAATTGTAAAATCTGCTCTTCTTTAAATCATGCATTATGCAGTGGTTATATGAGATGCAAGTACTTAAAGTTCTGCTGATCAACAAGTCTTGAGGACTGGTACTAGTCAAACATTTTCCTACAAAGCTTTTACATGGGAAAAAAATGTTTTGACAAACCAGAACCTTTATGTAGGCACATGTCACTTGTAGCGACATTTTGTTTGGCAAAAAAGAGATAAAGAAAGTCAGTCCTCTGAGGACATTCTGCCAATCAAGTTCTTTCAATACTTTTCAAACCACCAGGTTTGAATTTTCAGCTTGAAATGATGTCTGGTTTTGCAATGTCATGGTATTAAAAAGCAAAAGTTACTCAAAGCATTTTAGTGTTACCATTAAACTGAAACACACAAGAAAATTTCCAAATATTTCTTAGCTATTTTTCTGGGAAACTGACAGTTTTAGTTAAAAATAAATTTTAGCATTTTGCAAACTCCTGCAAAAAGAACAATCTGGTTCACTTCTACTTTTCAGGGGGAATGCTTCAAATAGCATTTTAGTGAAAATACATTGAAAAGACATTAATGAACTCTAAAGTTTCAATGTTCTCAGCTGAACAGTAGCTTCTCATTTCTGACATGTCTCATGTGTCACTTTCTACCTGCAATTTTGTCAGTGACAACAAAAACTGACTTTGAGAGTTGGCCCTCAAAAGATCTTTGTTTTCAGTTGGGAATTTCAGGGAAAAAAAAATCAGTTTTCCTTCATTTGTGCTGAGTCAGACTCCATCTTCACACACCTAGGACAACTAATTTCTAAAGATATTTTCATTCTTAAATTAAAGTTATTTAATTTAATGCTATAATTAATCTTCTTTGCTTTTTTGAACTAGATTCCATCTTCAAACATCTTCTGCTTCCTCTGAAGAGGACAGGGTTCTCAGCCACCAATGAATAGAAGAGCTCTGAAAAAAATTACACAGGGGTGGGTTTCTAATGCACATAGGAGTAAAATATCCTATGTTTGCATGACACAAAGTCCAGATTTGTAGACTAGGCTTGGACAATAGCACAAAATACCTATAGGTACTTCATTTGCCCTTTGTTTGTTTCAGAAATTCTTTTCAGATCCATTCCTCAACTAAACTTATTTACCAGTGCTTTGCAGTTCAAGCTAAATTTTCCAGAAGTCTACTATTAAATTTTTCAAACACAGACTTTATTCTTGTTTCTTTAAATAATTCTATTTCAAAAAAAGAACATTAACTTTCATTTCCACAGAAAAACTAAAATATTAAAAAAAAAGAAAATAAAAAGCTGACTGTCAGCTATTTTTAAAGAGCAGAGACTATAGCATAACTTTGATTTACTCTTTCAAGTGGGTGGAATTAATTTTTCATATTAAATGTTTTCCATTCAGACACTAGCAAAATATATTTAATACTAATGTAATTACAAATTGATTCATTTCCATAGTGCTCCTATTGACACTCATTTATGCAACCTGCATAGGAAAAATAATAAAGGCAGTTTTAAATAACCTGCTGCACTTTATGTCTGAATAAAAAATCAGACAGGTAACAAACACAACTAGCTGTTGAAGATAAAATATGCAATTACTGCAAATAACATTTTAGCAAGAAAATATTTCACCATATTTATTTGATATTCCAATGACTGTTTAAACAACCTTTGCTGAGCACTGGTTTTTTTTTATTTCTACTCCAATTATGGTTCTGGCTGCCAAATGATGGTCAATCACCAGCACTGGGTTCAGAAGTTCAGACTTCCCCAGTCAAGTGGCTTGCCCGAGCTGTTCACAGCACATCTGCTGTCAACAGCAGGGGCTCTACCAAACAAAGAGCAAGGTGGAATCATCACTTCTCTAGACTAGATGATCTTGGTTTTCCTGGACTAGATGATCTTTAAAGACCCTTTTCAATCCAAAACATTCTACAATTCCTGAAGAAAGCAGCAAGCTCACAGGGTTTCCAGCACAAGGGCAAAGCCTTTCAAAGCTGACTTTTGTTGCAATTGAGTGATGAGTCTTTGTCCTCTTCCCTTGTTTTGATAACGAGCATCTTACACAATCTTGCAAACGTTGTCTATTTTTATGTAATTGACCTGAAGCTGCTTAAAACACTGGAAATTCTAGAAATATTGAACTCTAGGAAAGCGTGAACAGCCATTCATGTTGTCACAGTGTCTCTTTCTTGGCTTTAATCACTTCTGATTAAAATCAGTCACTGAAGACCTTCAGTGTTTATTTGCTAGTGTGAATGCCTCTATTCACCAGTAACATGACAATCTCCCTCTACCACTTCTCTCCTGAAATAAAGCAGAATTAAAAGTCCTTATAAGATACTTCAGAAATACAAAACCCTTTCTTCCCTCTGTAAGAGTTTTCTTTGTCAAAGCAATTAATAATGTTGTTCCTCTCTTGAATTTCCCAAACCTTTTACAGGCTTCTTGATAGAATAGGCAGGTGCAGACACTTTCTTTTATTATGAAATGGAGTAACATTGCCAGAAAATGCTACCAGATTGCCCTAGTAGCTTATGGGATGGCACTGTAGCATCACAAAGGAAGGTGGGGAAGGTTTTAGGGGGTTATAAGATGGCTGCTTAGAAACATATTGAGATCTACACTGACAAATATATCTAAAAAGTATCTTAAGAACTGGCAACAAAAACATACTCTCATAAGTATACTTCCCACTTTGCAATCCACTGTCAACCCACTTTACAATTCATTTAAGTTTACAGCACTGTGATTGCGCAAGGAGGTGAGAAATCACACGTGTATTTCAAGCAGACACCCCTGGGCCTCTGGCTGCTGATGGATGCCTTCTGTAGGTTTTCTGATGCCTTCTGTAGGTTTTTTTTCCATGTCTCTTGGGTGCTCAAGGGCATCTAAGGAAGCATTGCATACCCACGTCTGGGCACTTCTCACTTGTAGATACTTTACAACGTGCAGCACCATGTCACAGGATTTGGTTATTTAAGCATTAAGTCCATGTTTATGGCTGCTGACTTCATCAATGTACCAGTGCCTTTCTAAAGGATTTAGATTTCAACATGTCTTGAAATGCCTGGTTGAACGGGGGGTCATGAGAACCATTTTATCAGAAAGTATCAACAGTAAGTTTGCCAAACTGTTTCAATAAAAATCTGCCATTAAAAACCCTTTAGGCAAGTCAAGAACACAGCAATAAGCTAACAATTCACTTTGGTGTCCATGCACAAACTTCTTCCCACTCCTCCAGTTATGCCCAGAGCCCCACGGCTCCTTCAGGGGAAGTCTGCAGCTCACAAAAACCGGTTCCAGGCTAGACCTAAATAACCAGCAAGTTCCACAGGCAATGTCCTGGCCGAGCCTGCCTGCCCAGCACACACAGACTGCTGAGCTCTTGCCCAGGGACATGGGCAGACATGCCAGCCTTCCCCAGCTACAGTGCTGTGCCTGCCAGCCACCAGGATCTTCCATCTTATCCTGGGATAACAGAGGGCAGCTGCCATCGCTGGATTTGCCTGTCTGACACAAGGCAGGGGAAAATGCCATCATCAGGTACATTTTCTACTCAATAAAAGGGCTGTTCAGTTCCAATGATGCTCTTGTTATTCCTTTTAAGGTAATTTCCATGTGCTAAATACCATAACACTATTTTGCAATGCTGAATGTTTTAAACCTTTGGTTTTGAGTTTACATGCTAATTTAGCACATCAAAGCACATGTTTTCTCAGCAACTGTAAAGCTGTAGAATTACCTTTACAAATGTTGCTCAGATGTCTGAGTGCTGGCCCTCTTCCTTATTGCTTTGTTTTATTGCAGTGCTGCTGACAGCAACACCACATCAAATACTGGCCATTCCATCATCAGTCAATTCAGCTGTATAGCAAAAATTAATCCTGTTCTGGGTAGATTCAGCCAGCCAGTAATGTCTGAGATTTTTTTTGCCTTATAGGTAATCAAGAATATGACATGTGATGTGCTATTCTTGTCTCACTCCCAGTAAGTTGTAGGTAGGGATTTCTTCTTGTCCTGTGATTTTTGTGTAGTACATCCATGCTACGAATGCACTTCAGAGTTGCAAAAATTTGTAAGTTGAGCACTTTAAACTACAATAGATTTTTTTTTTAAGGGAAAAGATGTTTGGAGCAGGGCTTGTTTCACCCATCTGTAATTTCACAGGCAGAGAAGGGGACTTGATCAGAAACCCACAGACTTCCAGATACAAGTGATGACTACCAGAATGCTCCATACCAGCTTGTTGAGACCAACTGTTAGGTAACATTTTCAGCTTTGCACAGGACTGGCTGCATATCACAATATCTGTCCCTGAATATGCAGAGGCAGATAAGTTTCCCAGGCCTGAGAAGGAAAACCAGGAGTTTTAACAGTCTCTTCCCTCTTTCACTATGTTAAAAATGTTTCTGTTTCTCCAGTTCAGGGGTTTATACACCTGCAGACATAACTTACAGCACCAGGATGTATTATTTACTCATTCTGGCAATTAAAAAAAAAAAAGAAGTATTTCTCCAAAAGAGTTTTTTGCTATTTTTGGAAGTGAAAGTGTAAGGAAGATTCAGAAATTTAAAAATACAATGTGCCCTTAAGGATAAAAATGAACTAGCTAGAAAATAAGTGCAAAACCCCAGCGCTAAAATAGATGGATAAGGGAGAAAATATCTTGCAGAAAAAGACCTGTGAAACTCTTTAGAGAATGTTAAATTAAATTCTTTATGATCTAATCTATAAATTCTGAAGGTTTAACTATACTAACAGAGTTGGTGTCTTCCTCTTGTTATACTTACATTGTAATACTTGTAAAATTCTCAAGCGCTATGAAAGCTGATTTGAGATAATAATTTCATTAATTAACAATACAAATGCTCCCTGGTGAGATAATAAAAGGAATTGGAAATAAGCAATTTTGACTTCATTGTTAATAAAACTGTTTCACTAGATTTTGGCCAATATAAGGAATCACAGACTCTAATTAAGCAAGATAATTGAAAGTGTATGCCTAACCTGGAGCTATTAATAGCTCTATTAGCTTCAAAGAAGCAACCTGATTGAGAAAAGTTATTAATTGGCCTAAAGTTAGGTATATGATTGGGTGGATGAGGGCCACAGCAGATCAGATGTGTCTCTAGGGTAGTTTCACCAGCAGTAACAAACTTCAGCATGGGTTAGCTCCAGACAAATCTCCATACTATTCCAGCACATTTTTTGAACCTCCCAGGTCTGAAACCACCATCAGTATTTCAGCACATGAAACAAAGCTGCCCCTCCAAGATTCAAGGATCTCCAAGAAACTTCTGATTCAGATTCTGCTTTTCTTGTGCCATCCTGTACATTATTTGAGCTTCTAAAACTCTTATGTCACAGAGCATGTGGCAGTGGTGGCCAATGCTTGGAGGAGTAGTTGACAGACATTGCATCCCACTAGGGTGGAGAGTGCAGCCTGAGGAAGGGAGGCAAAGGGAAGAGGCCAGGTACAAGCACACACCTTCTCTCCAGGATTAGCTCGTTTAAGAGGCAGCATCCACTCAAAGGTTCAAAATGCCTCTTATCCAGATGGGGACAAAAATTATCAAATTCTGCCCCTGAAAATCCTGTAGTAAAGATCTAGACCTAGACCAGTGTATGTGGGGGAAAAACAAACTAAAACAAACCCACACCCAGCCCACAGATCAATTGGCATCCATGGAAACAAGTCTATTTGTTTCCCTTCATGGTCTGACCTCTCCCCTCCAAGAATACAGGTAAGCAGGGTTAGCCCATGACATAGATGCTTTGCCATAAGCAGCCTGTCTTTATTGGACTCCAGTCTGAAATGGGGCCATCATCTTTGACAAATTGCTTTATTTTTATGTAAATTCATTTGCTTGTATGACAGAAATATCTGTAAATGCCAAAACTGAATCTAATTGTCTTAAAAAATAGGTTATTTGTTTCCAGTTTATCTTCTACTTAATGGCATAAATCTTCAAATGTCACTTTCCTAACAGAAAACATCAGGAGCTGTTTTGCAGTGCCATTTAGCCCTTGAAGGCCTTACCCTTGATCCAGTACAATGACAAACCATACAGGGCAACCCTTCTGTCAGTGAAGAAATTCAGACTGGGTCTTGAAACATCATGGCACCTGCAGATTATTGCAGACCCATTTGCATGGCTCACTGAGGAAACAGATCAAGCTCTTTGTTGTCATGTAGCTGTAATGTCTGTCAGGAGAAAAGCTAGCAGCGGTGGGAGAAGAGCAATGATACACAACAGTCAGAGATCAAAACCAAACTCTGATGTTTAACACAAGCAGCCAAAGAGAAAGGAATTTTGTCAGTCCCCAAAAATAACTGCCTTCCTGTCCCTGGTGGTCTTGAAGAGAAGGAAGAATTAGCCATCTGTTGCTAATGCTTAAGACAATCCTAGCTATGCCATGTTTCAACAAGCAAATAAGACAAATGCTATTCCTTTGTCATAAGTGAGTGATAAAAACCCATTTTAACAGAAGGGTATTAAATAAATTTCAATCAAAATAAAAGAAATATTTAGTAGCATGAGCAAAACATAGATAAATAACAGTACATCACAATCCTGAAATGATTTTCAGTAAATCTACAGGATGACAAGGAACAAGGTCCCCAGATCTGCCTCCCTCCAGCATTTATTTTACTCCAAATGGCATTGGTGCCACAAACAGGTATTCTCTGGGACATTGGGTGTGGAGTTTCTCTACAGTCATGTATCCTTCTTGTTCATTTTATTTTTGATCCTTGCAAGAGGTGAGATGCAGACATGGGCAAGCACAAGGAGGGATACCCAGAAAGCAGGAAGAAAGAAGAAGGCAAATAGAGGGTTAAAATGGAAAAAAAAAAGAGTAGTGAAAACTCTAAATAAAGGGCAGAAATCTGAGTGGTATTTGAGAGAAAATATTTTTCTAATTTGATGTGGAAAAAAAGTCATAAGTAATCATAAAAAGGGAGATTTTCAAATGTACATTGGCAGCTTGCACTGGCTGTTATATCTGTGATTCAGGGAGAGGAGAGGTAAGAGATCCACTGGCTGAGAGAAGACCATCCTTAAGCTCTAGGTGGGCATAGGAGCAACCCACTGCTCCAAGAGGATTTGTTAATGCTGTGGATGGCTGCACTAATGAAAAGCTTGGCCGACAGTGGGAAAAGGAGCAGTGCTCTACCCCTCCAGGACAGAGGAAGGTGGTAATTACTAGAGCTAATGAGTCCTGGCTCTGATTTCAATGGCATGTCATTTTGTTGGCATGAACTCCAAAAATGAGTTGCAAACAGGGGAGAAAAACATGAAGCAAGAAAATGGTTGTTGTATATGAAAACTAAGAAATGTAAGATTGCATTACCATTAACATAATTAAAAGCAACACAGCCATAGACTAAGACAAATCCTCTAATCTAAACCTGTAGCTTTACAAGTGTGTCATATAAGCAGGAGCAGTTAAGAGAAGTGAACAGTAAAGACAGTTTCCTAATGGAACTAGCTGTGAAATTCACTTGAAGAGCTAATTACTGCACATGAGATTATCTTCTCTGCTGGATCTAAAGCAGCAGTTTGCCCAGAATTCATCTTTCAAAGGGAAATATACCTTACTCCTCCAAACTGAGAGGGAAAAATGATAAATTTGGTTAATCAGGTAATCAGCCAAGTAGAAAAGGTCTTTAGAGAGATATAAAAACCCAAACAAGCAGTGGTCTGGGACAGACTAGTACATGCAAGACTTATTCACTTATTGCTCTGTCCAGGGATTGCTGCAGCATGGTATCCCACTCTACTTCCTCACATGAAGACTTTCACAACTATTTGGAATAAAGTCTGACTTAAAGTCAGAATTAGCTCTTTGCATGCATCTTGGACCACGTTGGATGGGGGTTGAGCAACCTGTTCTAGTGGAAGATGCCCCTGCCCATGGCAGGGGAATTGAAACTAAATGACCTTTAGGGACTCTTCTAACCTAAATCATTATATGATTCTATAATTTTATTATTCAAGCTGATGCCTGACTTTTAAAGACACTGCAGTACATACTTGAAGAAGTATTTTGGCTGCAGGTTTTGAAAAAAAGAAAGACAGACAATATAATTTTCAGTAGTCCTACAACCATTTTTTTTAAAGACATTTAAAAGAGAGGAATAATTTGGAGATACTAATGCTCCACCCAAAAGTCATTCCTTTCACAATGGATACATTTAGAAAGGCGCCAGATGAGGCTGAGTTCAGTCAGCCTATTCTGCCAAACTTGTAAAATGAGCTCTTTCACGTAATGCAATTTTTACTTCAATGCATAATTCTGGATTGATACAAAATGGGCCTTCAAAATATCTCTTGTTAGCAGAAATATTTTGATTATTTTTGTTGTGGTTTGAAGTCTTCATCTACTTTATTTACATACAGCGCACTGGTCACCAGCAAAGCCAAGAAAGCTCCTTGTAGCCACCACTGAGACATTCTACTGATGAAAAATGAAGGATGAAATTAAAGTCTTACAAAAGCAGCCACCTTACTTTGAAACTAGGCAGCCCAGGTTCAAATAGCAGCATAATCTATGGGAGCAGGGTGCTTTGTGACCGCCAGTGTCCCTACATGGTTTCTCCAAGCCCCCACATGTCCCCTGTGTTGCTGTCATTGTGCTGCCATCACTAGCTGACTGGTTTAAGGCTGAAAAAAAAGTTACCTGAAGCAGGCACTGCCACAAGTTTTGGTCATGAAGTCTCAGAGAGAAAGGGCAGTTCTGAGGTTTTTACCTATTTTATTTTTACCTATCTTAATTTTACCTATTTTATCTTTTTCTTAATGTAGCCAGATTTATGCTTAATCTGAACTGTGTACTCAGATGTGGAGCTATTCAGCAACTCTCTTCCAAAAGGCAAATGCAAGCAATCTTGCTAACTATTTTCTTTTTTTTAGCAACCAGGTGGTACTTAGGAGTAAGTAATTACCCACAGGGATGTCAGACTGACAGAGGTAGTCAGAAAACAGAAATAGAAAGGCTCTTAGGATATATTATATATTTTTGTCCACCACTCTTGGTAAAATGTGTACTTCAACTTTGTAATCTCCCTTTTCAGGATGTTCATGGTTTGTTTCTGTTTTATTGTTGCTCTGTTGGGGGATGTTTAAAAGTTCCTGCCAAGAGGGAAGACCCCTATGAAACACACTGAGGCACAAGAACTAGAGAATATTTGGATAGATGAGAACCAGTAGTTAAAGGGTATCTCATGTATGAATAGAGGACCAGAGCACAAAAAGTTGATGTTCTTAATCTTGATCTTGTTCTTTACAAACAAAGCCTCCAGCAGAACTGAAACAGACTCCAAGGCCGTAAGCCGAAGCTTACCAGCTTAATCACAACAGTGTCTTCTCTCACTGACAAATCCATCCTTTGAAACAGATAAAAAATGATGTTGTTACCATGGCAGATCCTGGGGCTTTATCCTCATATCCCTTTCCAAAATGACTGCTGAAGCTGAAAGATCATGTCTAAAGAATTGAAAGGAAACCTAGGCAGTTTATCAAATATTCAAAGCATCCACTGAGAGCCAAAGTAACATGTTTTTCTCTGTTTAAATCTCCCATTTCAAAATATTTTCAGGAGTAGGTTAAATAATATTAACCAAATATAACCTAAACAGTACTAAGTGACCAGGTGCAACCATCAGCTGAAGTTTCATGCTCAGAGCAAGCTGCCCTCATTCCCCTTAGTATGAAAAAAAGGAAGAGGTACCTATTCCAAGAAGGCCAATGGTATCCCATGTATCAGCAATAGTGTGGCCAGCAAGATCAGGACAGGGATTGTGCCTCTGTACTCAGCATTGGTGAGGGCACACCTTGAATCCTGTGTTCAGTTCTGGGCTACTCATTGGAAGGACTCTGAGAGAAGGGCAAAGAGCTGGGGAAGGGTCTGGAGCACAAGTCAGGTGAGGGAGCTGGGGGTGTTTAGCCTGGAGAAAAGGTCTCTCTCAGGGGAGACCTTATCAGTCTACAATTTCCTGAAAGTTGTAGCAGTGGGTGGAGCCAGGTGGGGGATGGTCTCCCAAGTAACAAGCAACGGGATGAAAGGAAATGGGCAGAAGATGTTTAGATTGGATACTAGGAAAAGTTATTCAGGGAAAGGTGGTCAGGCATTAGAACAGGCTGACCAGGGAAGTGGTTGAGTCATCATTCCTGGAGGCATTTAAAAGATGTGTAGATGTGGCACTTACAGACCTGTATTTGTGGTGGACTTGCCAGTGTTGGGTTAATGATTAGACATTATGATCTTGGACTTTTTCAACTTAAATAATTTGATGGTTGTGTGATAATCCCAAGTAGCAGTCCTTCTGCTCCTGTTTCATAAGGATCATATAATGCTACTCCAAGCTTACCTCATCCTTCAACTAGTAGTAACACTGCTCCAAAAACCATAAAGTCAAAGAATTGTGGAATGATTCGGGTTGGAAGGGACCTTAAGGACAATCTAGTTCCAGCTCCTCCCTGCTGTGGACAGGGACTTCTTTACTAGACCAGGTTGCTCAGAGATCCATCCAACCTGTCCTTAAACACTTCTAGGGATGGGGCATTCACAGTTTCTCTGAGCAACCTTTGCCAGTGCCCATGTGGGGCTACAGTCACCAAAGCAAGGTTTTCAGCCCTGAAGTACTGTAAATATGTATTTTATTGTGTATGATATATTTTATAGTATGTGATATATTTGTACTTTAATTATGTATTCAGATAGAGTAGGTCTGTACAATGCTCAGGAGTCACCAAGAAGCCTTAGTGTCCACAGACACCATCGGCAAAAGTCTTCTTCAATCTAGGCATGAAGGAAACATGGGTTTGGATTTGGGCATTAAAATGTTGCCCAAGTCACACTTGGGGTATCTAAGATCTTCAGAGATTTTTGTGCTTGGAAGGTTCAGTGATGGGGTGAAGAGGCATTTTCCTTCCCTGGCAGTTTGCTCAGCTTGTCCCAGTGCTGGCAGGGGGACTGTTCATTAACCACTCAAGGTTATCGTGCTCTAAGCACTTTGGGGAGATAGGACAGGGCAATGCACAGAGCCTATTGCTTTGAGAGCAGCAGTAGCTAATTTTGGGCTTTTCCATCTTATATTTCTATTCATTTTATGTCATTCTAAGCCCCAGGTGTTGAGTTACCTGAACCAGGTACATGGAGGTGGTGGTCACATGTGCTGGCAACTGATGTACCCTTGCTCCTCACAGCTGAAGGATGCTGCCCACGTGGGCCAGCCAGCACAGCAGTAGCTTAGCAACACTGCCTGCACCAAGGTGTGCATGTACAAAGTCCTGCTTGTTTTCGACAAAGAGAAATAGCAGATAGAAAGAGTCATGGTGTAATTGAAATACATCTGTCATTCCCCACCATTAATATCAGCCCTTCCAATCACAAAATAATGGGAAGCGATTAAAACTCATATTTACAATTAAATACAGAAAGCAAGAATGGTTTAGTTGGGTCAAAAGAAATCCATAAAGAATGCAGACACTGCCTACAGGAGTGTAATTATAATTAATCAATAAAAAGCTGACATAGACAAGGAGGCCCTTTATTGAAAATATGGTACTTCACAGATCTTGCCCTCTCTAATGCCCAGCAGTATTTTACTATGGAATGTTGTTTATCTTGCAAGGCACTTGAAACAACATACATTGTCAAAAAGCAGGCTGGGAAAATTACAGAGATAGAAAATTGCTTTCCTGCATTAGCATTGCCCTGAACACTTTCCTTATTAAAGTAATTAGACATTTAAGACAAAGAAACATAAAGCCCTCGAGGTGTGCAAATTTCAGATGCAGTTGACATTGCTTTGGTACACAATAGGATTTGATTAGCAGTTGCCACACACAGACCCACCACGGAGCATGAACAACATTCACAATAAAAAAAAACCAAGAAAGATAAGCTCTTGGCATTAGTGGTGTTTAAAATTTTGTAAGAAAAAAAAAATATATTGGGAAATATTCTTCAGTGGATGCATCCTGAGAATTTAAACTGAAGTCATAATATATAATGATAATTTTGAGTGGTGCTTGGCATGTTATAGTGCAGTGAATGCTGTTAGTGTAGCTACAGCTGGAGAAGTGACCTACTTTGGAAATATTTTCACCTGGAAATTTTCTCTCTGGAACTGCAACCAAAGGGCAAATCAAAAATAACAGTCAGCACCCCTGTCAGCTTTCTTGTTTATCTTGGATAAAGTTACAGTCTCCTAGGTACTAAGTGTAGCAATTGGACCTGGAATTAGCCAAATTCTTGACAACATCACTTAAAATATTCAAATGTTTACTGCAATTTTCACTTGCTAGTAGCTAGTTATAAAGTGGTAATTATACCCCTTGGTTCAGCGAAGTGAGAGATAATCATCGAAGAAGGCATTTAAACTATTCACCCGTGTAGTTGCTGCACGTAAAAGCGCTCCCTTACCCAAAGTGGAGCAGCAGCTGTGAATTGATACAAATTGTACAGAAAATGACCAGGTTCTTGCTAAAATGCAGCTCCAATGCTTGTCAGCAAAGCAAAAGGCAAATGCATTTACAACTCACGCGCCACTCCGACTGTTTGCTTGTTCCTTTAATATCTTTTGTTCTTCTATGCCTTTTTGTGCTCCTGTAATCGAGTTTCAGCAATAATTAAAACCAAGGAAAGCAAGGGCTTAGAAAATTTCCTGCTTTAATTGTATTCCTGAAGCATATAAAATACTGCATTTCTTCTTTAGAAGGTATAACAAACCCATAATAATTGCTTGCTGTATCATTTAACTATCCTAATTATTGCAATAAAAAAAAAAGAATCTTTTTCTTTCCTATAAAATAATTAGGTAAACTGAAAATCCCAGGAATGAGCTGGTACTTAGATCTACACTGATGAATCAGCCACAGTTGGAGTTTTGATGTTCAGGTGTGCTCCCATCGGGAGACGTGCGCATCTCCAAACTCCATTTTGGAAACACAGCCCATAATAATGTAAATATAAATAATGGCATATGCTAGCTATGAATACACAGAGATTACCAAAAATCTGTATATATATTAAAGGGTCTTGAAGGATCCCTCTTAGCTTCACATTGAGCCTGCTGGAGATTTCAGCCCAGGAAAACACTTGAACTCATATGTTGAAGTATTGATTCAGCCACGTAACCTAACCAGGAGCTGGATTCAGTACTGCTCAGGAAGATACCTGAAATTCAACCCACACCTAAAATCTTGCCACAGCTGTGTTCTCCACTGCTGCCACCACAGTGATGGATTAACTTGGCTGTGGCAGGGAACTGGTGAACTGTGAATCACAAACTGATCTCCAAAGGCTGGCAAGTAGTTTACTTGGACAAGGAGCATTGAAGTGCCTGCTGGATGTGCATTTAAGAAACAGAGCTCACATGCTAAAAGGCATAGAAAATGCTAATGAATGTTTCTCAAATCGTGATTTTAAAATACCTTTTAGAAAGAGGATATACTTTTTGAAGTTAATTATATGTATAAAATACAGAAATAGAAGAAGAAATTTATCCTTTTCAATGGGATGAAGAGACACTGCATTTTATTGTAGCTAGATTATCCTGTAAAAAGGAAGATTAAAATTTTGCTGAATGCTAAGAAGTAGTAAATTCATTAAACATTCAGAGCATTAAAAAGAAAATATCAATAACGTTCAAAATTAAAAGCCTGGAAATATGGTTTCTGCTTTTCCAGATTACATTTTTTTTGTTGCTTTGTTGCAAGCTGCAATTTTTGCAGCAACTAATTAGAATTGTTCCGCTCACATCAGCTGTGATCTGAGCTCAAAGTCCCTAGAACTCATGACTCTCCACACTGTGGTCTATACTACAGTAAAAGAAACCCCATCTTCCTCCACATACAGATCAGTTTGTCAAAGTCAGTCCAATTGGCTACTCCAGAGTGCTTGTAATCCTACTTGACTGCTTTCTATATCGAATTATATCCCATTTATGAAACTACACATCATTATAGCACTTCGTCTGCTAACAGACAACACATTTCTCCTTAAAGACGGTGATTATCCTGAAACAAATTTTGAAGGAGCCTGTCATAGCAGAAAACTATCAAGGATTTTATAAGAGACATCCTATCTGCACATAAAGAATAAAAATGGTTATATTATTACTGTTGCTCCAGAAGATTGTTTAAGACTTCTGCTGAACACTTTTTTAGGAGAGGGGAGGAAGCAGCTCTACTCACATATCTACTCACATATGACTGAAATTGTCATTACATTGAGATAGACTTCTTAATACCTACCCATCCTCCAGGTTCTTTTCCATTGATTTCCTTCTGCTGACAAAGAAATAAGCCACCCATACCTTCTTTCAGGCTGTTTATCTCATTTATCCTGATCTTCCCACAATTTAAGTCCAGGCTGCCTCCAGTCCTCTAGGTAAGGCAAAGTCAGGTGTTTTTTCCAGGCATAGGACAATAAATTCAAATGAAAAAAGAGGCCATTACAACTAATGCTTTCTAAAGTGCTTTCTCCTCCCTTTTCCCCTTGAAAATTTATGAAAGCAACATCCACTAAGAATTGCATTCACTGCTGGCTAACTCAAACCTGCAATGTGTCATTTTTAATGTAACTGGAATTTTTTTTCTAATCTAGCTTTGAAGCTAGCCCTCCTTTTAGGCAGGAAAATGGACTTGATTCCTCCCAAAGTCAATTCCAACCTGAAGTATTCTACAGTCCTGTTTGTTAGAACTCTGCCATTAGAAGTATCAGGAAGTGTCATGGTTCAACCCACCAGACAGCTGAACACCACACAGCCACTCACTCAATCAGTCTCTACCTCAGTGGGATGTGGCAAGAATTGGGAAGAAAAAAAAAAAAAGTAAAATTCATGGGTTGAGAAAAAGACAGTTTAATAGTACAGAGAAGGAAGGTGAAATACTGAAAATAATTACAAAATAAATAGAGTATACAAAACAAGTGGTGCACAATGCAATGGCTCACCACCTGCTGACTGACGCCCAACCAGTTCCTGAGAAGGGCCTTGGGCCAGATTTACTCCAGTCTCTGTGATGAGCATGAGGCAGAGCTGGATGCAGCACTCCAGGTGGAGTCTCACCAGAGGAGAGGAGAGGGGCAGAATCATCTCCCTCAACCTGCTGGCCATACTGCCTTTGCTGCAGCCCAGGAAGAAGAAAGGGCACATTGCTGGCTCATGTCCAGCTCTCCATCTACACGAATACAGGAGGAAGCAAATTGTAACAGGATAATTAGGTGAATGTTCATTTCTGGTTCAATCATTATAGCAAAGCATGTCTTTTGGAGCACAAGGAAACAGTTCAACAGCACTTAAAGCCAAACTAGAACAGGTACTTGCTTAGTTGTGCAGTAAGGTTGGATGAACAGAGGGACATTGTACAGAGCTGGGGAGGAAACCTTCTTCCTGCCTATGGACTGGCCATGTCAGAGTTTTGGGCTAGAAGCCAATTACAGCACTGCATTTCAGATACATTTTTGTTGGATCAATTACATGAAGAGAGGTGCTCCTTCTAAGCAGGTCTGCATTAAGGAGAGCTGGGAAGAAGACAGCATTGAACAGCTGCAGCAACTTGCAAGTATTTGTGCTAAATCTGTGTCAAGAAAGATAACATGCAATGTCCAAAGTGGGACTGTTATGAAATCTTTTCCAACCCAGTTAGCCTCTGGTTTAAATTATTTTTGTTATAGCACAATTACATTTCATCCATGGTGCTTTCCTTTTACGCTTTTTGGTCTTCATGAAAAATTAGAGACCAAGATCAGACATAAAGTTTCTGATGAAGCAAAGCACTTTCCTCTCAAATTGTTCACAATAAAATAACAATACAGATGTCACAGCATATAATGAGATTGGAAACAAGATGATACATGTCCCTCATGTTGGTCTCAGTCCTTTTTACTAACTCTTGGCTGGGCTGCATGGTTTATGGTAGAAAGCACCATCCTGCCAGCTGGTGCTTTGCACTCCATTCACAGGCCCAGGCTTTCCTGTTAAACTAATACTGTTCCCTCATCTTTGTCTTCCCTGTCTCTCCACATTTACCCCTACTCTAAATCTTTAGACAGTGCAATGCTTTGGCACAGCTGTCCTAAGGCAAAGAGAGAGGTGTTTTGTAATGTATGCAGGCAGCCCTGTGAGAAATGTGACACAGCTCGTGTGTCCTCCTGCTGACAGACATCATCTGTCATTCAGCTGCACAAAGCTCCAGCACTAGCTGGAAAGTGGAGAGCTGATGGACTGTACATGTTAGAAAGAGCATTCACTTGATGGTTCCTGCATTGAGCTCTTTCTCAACTTGGAAAATTCCATGGACCCTTGAAACAGTGGACTGGCGGTTTTTGAAATATTTTGTGCATACTGTTTCTTTTCTGATGTGCCAGCATTCTTTCAAACCCACACTTGAAACCTTAAATGAAAAGTGCTGTTGTGTTGGAAACCCCCAGTGTGAAAAAAGGAAAGTTCATCAGAACCCTCTCCCCCCCTCCCTGCCTTAGTTGTGCTCTTGGCTGTAAATGATGGCAGAGGAACCCAGGATTTAAAAAGCAAAAAGTTTCAAATACAATTCTGCTGCTTTTCTTATCATGTAACTCTTCAAAAATAGTAGATGGGAAGCAAGCCAGTAAATTACTTTCCCGCTGTAGGTACAAGGAAGAAAGGAGAGCAGATTGACAGCAACCATCACTATTTGTGTCAACAAACAACCTCTGCATGAGCTGCAGCCTTCACGCTTGCTCCTACCCTGACAGTTCAGAATTTCTCCTGATTAGGAGGTTCACAATTATTTTGTGATACAAAAACAGATCAGTCCCTTGATACAGACTGATCATAATTAATGACTTCAGTATGTGCTGCTTTTGGCTGGGATAGGGTTAATTTACTTACTAATAACTGGTATGTGGTTGTGTTTTGAATTGGTGACCATCAGAGAGCTGATAGCACAGGGATGTGTTTGTTACTGCTCACAGCTGAGCAGGGCTGACACAGGGTCAGGGCCCTTTCTGCCTCTCACCTCACCCCAACAGTGAGAGGGCAGAGGGTGCACAAGGAGCTGGGAAGGGACACAGCTGGAACATCTGACCCCAACTGGACAAAGGGATATCATCATAATCGGAATTTAAAGCTGGGGTAAGAAGGAGAAAGGGGGAGGATGTTTGGATTGAAGGCATTTTATTTTCCCAAGTCACTGTTACACATGATGTAACTTTCCTAGAAATGGCAGAACACCTACCTGCCCATGGGAAGTGGTGAACAAATTCCCTGTTTTGCTTTGCTTGCTCTTGTGGATTTTGCTTCACCTGTTAAACTGTCTTTATTTCAACCCACAGGTTTCCAGGCTTTTACTCTTCCGGTTCTCTCCCCCAGCCCGCTGGGGAGGTGTGAGCGAGCAGCAGCGTGGTGCTTAGCTGCCAGCCAGGGTGAAATCATGACAGGAGAACCAAAACCTTTCCCTCCTTCTTCAGGGTGTCATCTCCAGCAGCACCCACAGGCTCTGCATTTCCACAGTGCTAGGATGCAAAGGTTGTCCAAAGACAGGGACCTCTTGTTGTACCCTTGGAGAGGCCAAAGGGCTGTGAGAGGTTTTAAAGTATAACATATTATGTTCTGTTTACTCAAAACCAAATTATCCTCTCCTGTAACAATGTAGACCCTTGAAAAAAATCCAAACAAAACCAATCTTGTCCAGTCTAAAAACTTTTCATATACATGTTACAAATATTTACATGTTTATAGACAAATTCAACCGTTCACACCATAAAAGTAATTATAAACTTCGGGTGAAAACAAAATGTGCTGGGTATTAAATTCCTTCACTCCTCTATTCCTCCTAGAGGAAGTTTTTGGACTATTCTATGTGGTTTTAGTATAGTGTATACAATGCCATGGTGTTTCTTCTTTCCCCTTTCCAGGGGAATAACTTACACTTCTGGTACATCCAAAAAGCTTGGGAGAAGGCAAAACAGATGGGATGGGATTAGGATTGTTTATGAAATGAAATGGTCAAAGATAAACCGTTGGCAGGGCAGAACAATTTACACTATTTATTGGGTGAGTAAACTTAAAATAAAATGCTATTTAGGTCCCAGTCCACAGAATGGTCTTTCACAGAAATGTCAGCAAATATGTTCATGCCAGGTTTTTAGCAGTCGATTTAAACCACAGAACAAGGGACATTTTAAGAGTTACTCTGAGTAATGTCATGCCTTGTACCTGCCTACTTTCACCTAAGCTATTTCATTTGTGAGTTGATGGCATGAGATAATAGAAAACATGTAATATAAATCTTGCAATGTGTGCACGTGATGTCTTCTGAATGTGAATGCCACTGAAATTTGCAAAGTAGACAAATGCTTTAAATAAAAGTGTGAAGGACAAAAAGGCCAGAGAAGCAGAGCAACAACTTCAGTTGCTTCCCAAACCCTGAGACAGAAATGGCTAAGGTTGTAAAAACGCATTTGTAGTTACTGCTGATTATACAGTAGGACAAACAACCATGTAGAATCTGCTTGTGCCAATAAAAAAGTGTCATTTCAGGAGAGGTCAGATCCTTGTGCTATTTCTAACACTGCATCTTGCTGAGTCATCTTTGCTGTCCTGTCCTTCTTATTTGTCCCTTACAAGCTGTTAATAGCTCTGCAGAATGCATTTCTTTCATCCAGTCAAAGGCTCTGCTATGTCTACCTGGGTATCAGTACTCGTTTCTCACTTCTAATGATTTTAGCAGTCCTCTCACTTGCACTCTCCTCCTGCTTCCAGCTGCCTGCTTCAGCGTGCGGTGGCACCGGGCAAGGCTGAACAATAGTCTAATGTGCTTCATTAGAGATTCAGCTCTCCTGCTTTGCTCCATGTTCAGCAGCTGTCTGTCTGTATTACTTTAGAGCTTGCATTCTAGATTTTAGTCACTTCTGTGATGTCTAGATAACGATACTTTAAATTTATTCTCAATAGCACTTGAGTCAAAACCACTTCGTCTCAAGTACAGCTGTCATTAGTTGCCTATGCTATGCAACAGCTTCAAACTATTTCAGTGAGCAGGGAGAAATAAATGGAGCTATCTAATCAATATAGCAGGCTGAACTTGGAGTACCCATCCTTTACTTAAGCTTCTTTGCTGAGAGTCAGTGTTTTATTAATCTTAATCCTGAGAACTGTGGTAAATTGAATGAAAGTAATTATTGACATTCACTACACTTAGCCAGGAAAGTACTTCCCTATTGGGAGTTTTGCAGGAATACAGACACAATCTGAGGAACAAAGGGTCATAATCAAAGGTGGTTTTCATTTGAAAAAACCTAAAATATCAACGATGAAAACCAACATCAAGTTGCAAATAACCGTGGAGAACAAACTCCATGCTTGATGACTGTGTTACATCACTGTTTCCATCCATACACAGCTCCCTATCTGGGAAATATTTTCAGGATCACACAGTACAGGTGAAGAGAGAAATGCCAGGTGCTCAGATGTGTGACTTGTAGCCAGGTTTATGTCAGTGCAAGTTTCTTTGGAAAGGTGTGAAACCACCACCCCCAGAAGTGGGCAATCCTAGGAATAAATATTTGTGCAGCAGTAATTGTCAAGCTTATGATTGAAATTAAAAAGGCTTTGTATCACTTTTCTCCTTCTTCTCAACAGTCCAAAAGTAGAATAAGATCCTTATCCTGACATTTCAGCCCATAGAAACACAGCCCACTCTGTTGTGGCTCAGCCTTGAACATGGTGTCTCTCATAATGTGGAAGGATTGCTGTGTGTGGGTACAGAACATAATAATGCTGCTAAGTATCTGTTTGCAGATCAAATCACACTGTGATTTTTTCCTCCAGAATAATGGTCTAGAATGGTGTAGCAGAAATGCTTCCAAAATAACCAGTTACCAGCCATAGTCATTTCCACACCCAGAGTCTAGCTCTGACCCAGGGCTAGGAAAAAGCTGAAGCCTGCCTGACCAGTGGTATGGTTGCCATAAACAAATAAGATTAGGTTGTCTGTGAAATAGTATCATAAACAGAGGGCTACTACTGTTACAGCACCCCACCTCTGGCACTGTCTGTTTGGGATAGTTGGCTTTTTTCCCTAGTGTTTCCAGGCACTGGTGCCAGACAACACCTTTCCCTCTGAGTGCACGCTGAGCTTGCACTGGTTATGAATGTGTGGAATAACCAGGGTGGAATATGAACTAAAAACCTTAGAAACTGCTTGAACTACCTTCAGTTGTGTTTGTCTCATGCCTTTACAAATGACCTTTTTTACTTTCAGATCACTGATTTTCCAGAGAAGCTGGAAGTCAGGTGGGAGAGAAAGGAAGGGCCCATCTTTGCACATCTATAAGCACAAAGAAGCACTGGTGCCCATTCCTCTTCATAGCAAAGCCTGTGGTACTCCCTTAAACTGTGACTGATGACAGCCTGAACAGAAAAGGCACTGGATTACTCACATTCCAAAAGGGTCTTGAAAGCTTCCTTTTTGTGTGGAAGTGTAACAGCAAGCCTTTATCTAAGTGCTTGTTTCTCTGATAGCACCAAAGGCCACAGCTTGGTGATCACTAGATTTCTGGGACTGGGAACCAGTTAATTTTGCAGAATTCAGTCCTATCTCTGGCTGTCTCTGCAACACAGACAAGGCTGGGAAACAGGGGACAAGATCATCAAAACTTAGACAAGCTCACCTTTGTTCCATTTCACTGCGGAATTCATGTTTATGCATTTGAATCTAACCACTTATTCCAATCCCTTGTGATCAGGCAGCACCTTGAATGACAAAGACATTGGAAAGATTTCCACCACACTGCAGCCAGCAGGATTCATAGAATCATAGCATAATTTGGGTTGGAAAAGACCTGTATGAACATCAGGTTAACCTAACACTGCCAAGTCCATCACTAAACCATGTCCCCACATCTTTATCCATCTAGAAGGTAGGGGTTCGGTCTACACCAATCATCTCATTTATCTAGATAGCAGGTTCTCATCTCATATCCCAGGACAGGTGGGATGTCTTCTCTCTGAAACTTCTCATCCCTACCTTGGATTATGGAGGAGACAGAAATTGGTAAAATGCAGCTGCCTGACCCTTATATTGAGCTGGCCAGCCAACTCAGGTCTTTACTTGTCGTTAAGTAGCTAAATGTATCCCCAGCTGAATGTTCTGCTCTTCCTGGCCCTGCTATTTATTGCCAGCTCTGTGCAGGAGCACAGCTCAAGCTGCTGCAAACTGAGAAATATGTGTTCATGTTGTGGGGTAGGACAGGGAGAGAGGAGACTTGTTGCTGTATTGGAAATACAGTTATGAGTGTTGATAAAAGCAACCTGAATATTATCTTTGGCAATTATTATCAGTGTCCTGCTTCTCCTGCCAAAGGCTGATAAATAAACCTGGGGGCTGTGTTGAAGGCAGACTCACAAAGCCATACCACAAGGAGCTCAGTCCTGCAGTACAGTGCCACACAGCTCTGTTTGCAGAAAGCCAAATTCCTACCTTGTCTGTCTGCAGACAGAGCTAGGAAAACCCCCTCCTCCATGAGATGCTGAAGGCACAATTTTCTTCCTCTCCCTGCTCCAGCTCTCCACATGCTCCCACTCACAAGTCACACGTTGTCTTACCATCTCTTCTCCATCTCGCTGCCGCTGGCTCTCTCAGACCATTTCTAGTTTGCTGCCTGGTCACACCTGTAGGAAGAAGGAGTTAGGCTCTGCGTTAGCACTTCCTGGGGCCAGATCTATGTGTCACCATGGCTGTGAAGTGCCTCTTAGTTAGGATAAGAACATCTGTGATCCTGGAAGGATGAGAACAGCAGCAAAGAAAATTGTCAGGCCTGCAACCCCATCCTTATGTCTGTAGCCTTCTGGACACCAGAAACCCAACCCTGGAGCTGATCAGTATTTCCTTCACCCATTGCCTAATCCCACAAGCTTCAAAGAGTAACAAGGCTCTCTCTCACTTTTGCTGTGTTAATAATTCTGTTTCTCCATATGCTGAATGTTTCACACCCATTCTGGGATCCAGGAACTAAGAAATGTTACACATATATAAAATTTCACCCAAAAAAAGTTGGCTTGCCACAGAAGCCAGAGCACAAAAGTGCCCTGCTTTGACTGTTGTGGGAGCCAGGAAGGAAATAGGAAATTAATATTAAACTTTCCAAAGTCCCACATGGCACAAAATGAGCCAGTTGCCACAGTTAGAGTTACAGGGCAGCAAAGCTAAATTTAATGGCAAATTACATGAATTTCTGAAGGAGAATGCAATGATAGTTCACAGTATACAGTGAATAAAACTGCCTGAAACACCCAACCTGATGCTTCATTCCAGCATCAAATGTTGCAGTTGAACTGGATTCCATGTTGCAAAACATCCTATGTCCTAAGTCACGGGATTTACCGACTTCAATCTTAATTTCCTTATTTTAGTGAGAGTGCAAGGTGCAAATTCATTCCAGCAAGCCTAAGTCTTCTCAGTTAGGAGGCTAATGGAAAGGCAGGAGATTCTTTAAAGAGCAATTCAGACCTCCACTGAAGTGAACTGCAGTCCTTTGCCATAAACAAATAAGATTAGGTTGTCTATGAAATAGTATCATAAACAGAGGGCCACTGCTGTTACAGCACCCCACCTCTGGCACTGTCTGTTTGGGATAGTTGGCAGTCATTAGAGGAGCAGAAACAGAACAAGCTTTCATAAAAACTCCTGCAACAGATTAGGAGTTACTGTCTGCAAATGATCTAACAAATTCCCCACCAAGAATTGCTGTCAGCATGAAACAAAAATGTGATAATAAGAAAAGCTACAATAGCAAGTTTCTGTTTATTTCTTACATCCCCACTTTCCGATTTTGCTTTGTATTCTAAGATATTCTTCTTTCCCTCACCCTCTTCCCCTCCTTCCTGACACTCCTTCATTTCTGTCACCATATGCCTCTCCAATTTCTCGTGTTCTCAGACACGCCTCTCTCCTCCCCTCCTTTTTCCTTTTGCTGTGAAAGCCGAGGGTCTCAGCCTGGTTTGGTGCACCTCTTCCTTAACAGTGGTTTTTGGAGCAGTTTGTGGAGATGTGCACTGGAGAATACACAGTCCCCTTTCATAAAGCCTTCCATGGAGAAGGACTAGGAGTGGCAGGTAGAATAGCAGGATGAGAGGTGAGAAAATTTTCTGTGCAGCTGTTGCCCCTAATGCACAGAAATTCCAGAGCTGATCTCCACAACAGTTCTTTTCGTACACAAAAAGAATGAGTCACCTACATGTAGAGTATCAAAAGAAATACAAAGAAATTCAGTTTTTCTGTCATCCCATGAGGTCCAGGGGAGGGGACAAGACTTTTAGGATTTTTTCCCACATTCCTGCCATTATGTTGAAACCAACAGCCCTCCTCATGGACAGCAGCAGAGACCATTGTCCTATCCACTCACTGCCATTCACTCTCAAGCATGAGTCCATTTCTACATCTTTTTCTCATTCATTTACCACTTTTCTCATCTTCCTACTCAGACCATCACACTCAAAGACTTCCTGCCACGGCATTACAGGCATGCATCCATGCAGGATCCATACAGAGTACCACCATACAATGAATCCAGCTCTACTATTCATCACCAACCCTTGGCCACCCTGTGGGATAGCATCATTATAGCAAGCCTTTGACTTATGTCAATACCATCAGCCCCTGTTTCTCTGTGACATATAAAACTAAATCAGATGGGAAAGATCTTCAGCCTGAGGAATTACAGACCACTTTAAGAAGTTGAAAGTGAAACAAAGCATCTCAGCAACAGTGCAGCAGGCTGTGGAAAACAACATTTCTCATTTCAATTAGTGGGTTTGATACATACAGGCATTGTGGCAGCAGGTAGATCAAACCAAAGGAGCTGAGACTGGAAAGTGCTCTCCCCATTGTAAACAGATGAGACCATGCCACAGATAAATAAGAGAAGCAAGGCAAAAAGGATGGTCATGCCAATGGTAAAAAATGGACAGGAATTAGGAGGAATAGGAAGAGGATGGAGAGGACAGAGACAGGCATATTGGTGGTGAAGCTCTCAAAATTGTGGCTCCCAACAAGGTTTGCAAGGAAGAAGAACTCTAGAGTAGGTCTATTCCACAGGAAAAAGGGGTCCATCCACAACACCACTGTGTGTTTGTGTTAATAGTGACTGCATCACCTCACACAGAGGTGGTGTGACCTTCTGTCATCTTAATTACTACCCAGGTGCTACTGCTTCCAGTGCAACAGGAGAAGAGAAGAGAAGAGAAGAGAAGAGAAGAGAAGAGAAGAGAAGAGAAAGAGAAGAGAAGAGAAGAGAAGAGAAGAGAAGAGAAGAGAAGAGAAGAGAAGAGAAGAGAAGAGAAGAGAAGAGAAGAGAAGAGAAGAGAAGAGAAGAGAAGAGAAGAGAAGAGAAGAGAAGAGAAGAGAAGAGAAGAGAAGAGAAGAGAAGAGAAGAGAAGAGAAGAGAAGAGGAAGAGAAGAGAAGAGAAGAGAAGAGAAGAGAAGAGAAGAGAAGAGAAGAGAAGAGAAGAGAGCTGGCGCCTGGTGGGGGAAAGATGACCATTTTCACTTGCCTCACAACAAGAGAGCCACTGTGTTTGCCAGATGGATCAACATTTCTCTTTGCCCTCTCAGCTCGTAACAGGCCCATCCTGGGAAGAGAGCACAAAACCTCTCCTAGAAATGTCAATGGAATCTCCAAGAGACCCTGCAGTTCACAGCAGCTTTGTGCCCTACATTCCTCAGGAGACTCCCTGATCCGACGGAGGCAGAATCCAGAGGACAGGAGGCAGCACATCCCACATGGAAGCAGCACACCCACGGATGTGCCTTCAGCAAGGAAAACTGTTAGTCCGAGGAAGCATTGGCTGAGCTGGTTCCCTGCTGCCTCCACTGCAAAGCCTTACCATAGCATTTGCTGAGGCTAAAAGTCATCATGGAAATGATCAAAACAGAAAAGTTGGTGGAGCTAGCAGGGAATCATCTACCAGTACATATTAAAAAATGAATCATCAGCAAAAAAGCTTCTCTCTTCCAATGACAAAATAATGATGGATGGTCAGATGAAAAATGAGTAAGAAGACAGAAAAGAAATTTTCAGTCCCTCCTGCAGCTCAGCAGTCATAAGTCTTCCATTAATTTTAGTTACAGACAGATGATGTATTAATTAGGTTTTGCCCAAGCATGTCACTTTAATTAAATATCTATTCAAACTAGGAAAACAGGAAAATGGTTTATTTTCTTTCCTAATTCCTTATCAAGAGCTTAATATTTTCTTACGTAATTTCAAAGAATAACAAACAACTTTTATTAGAAGTGAAGTCTGAAACCCTTAATGAGGCACAGAAATCAAATCAAAGTACAGAGTTGTAGAATACACGGTTTACAAAGATCGGTCACATATTTAATTGAGATACTATCAGCTTGTTTGAATAGGTGTATATTTTATATTGACGTGAGCTGAAGTCCCCCACAGTATTTGAAATATCACAGTGCTTTCTGTGAGCCTTCAGTTGCAGAATTGCATAATGCTTGGTGCCATATAAGTGCTTCCAGGAGGATCTGACCTGCTTTAAAATAACAAGACAGCTTGCCAGGTAGAAGCAGGGTTCAAATGGTTGGGATACGACTCAGCACCTTCATTCCCACTGCCCTTGGCTATAAAATACAGAAATACAAAAGCAGTGGGATGAACCATTTCACATCTGAGTTGTAGCCCCCCAAAACAGATGCCAGAGTTCCCTGCCTAGAGCACAGAGAAGGACTGTATCAGACACAGGTGTCAAAGGCCTCCAGAGGGAAGAGGATGCTGCCTGCACACATCTCTCTTATCTCTGACATCAGAGAGAGGTAATATCCCTGTAGAGATCCTCAAATTAAAATATTATTTGATATTTGGGGCTTCCCCAATCACTTTACAAGAGTACTTTGCTATTATCTCTGCTCAGCAGAGAGCAGCAGTGTCTTTGCCCAAAAAGGCTGTTCCTGCCTCCCTTGCCCCATATACCATGAGATACTCTTAATCATCCAGAAATTATCCATAGGAAGAGGAGAGGAGAGGAAGGCACTTATTTAGAGGAATATAACTGCAACTAAGGTAATATGTGTACAAGGTGCCCAAAAGCCACACAGCTTTATGAGCTGTTCACTGGGGGGTGAGTGGGCTGTAAACTAATAAAACTATTTTATATAAATGGAGCCAGGAATCCTACAAAGACATCTACGCTAAGCAAGTGGTGAAGTCCTGAACCTGAACTTTTACAGAAACCTTTTCTGTTCACTTTTAACAGATTCCCACCAGCAAGAACATGAAAAAACTTTAAATAGAAAATAAATGTGCTTTCTGCTGTTCTGTTCTCAGGGGGGAAATGGAGGGACAAAAAAAGAAAAAACATACATTAAATGTAGAAAAATTACTGTCACTGGTTAGAATAAAACTCTTCAGAATGAAGTTTCAAGAGGGCCTATCCAAGGAGTCTGGTTATAATATCTGTGATAAATTGCATCTATTCATACTTAGCATTTATTTTTGCAGTCCAACATCATTCATTTGGTCCCTGTCATTCATGCCTTTCAAAAAGCAGTTTGATTATTGTGTTTATTCCTTAGTAGAGGGACTTCAGTAAAGTTCATGAAAAAGAAAATAATATAGTGATTTGATCTTTTTGGATAACTTAATCAAATCTGTTCTTGAAAATGGTGTGTGAAAAAAACTACCATCTCAAGGCTTATGAAGAAGATGAATACATTTTCCACAACACATCAACCACTGACACTTTTCCCACGCATTTATCAGAAGGGAAATTGCATAAAATCTTGTTGTTTGTCAGTCTTATTAACCAGCTAACAAAGAGGGTCACTTGCCAGCAAAGCAGTTGAGGCTCTGAAACTCAGTGTCTTTCTCCAGACATTGCAGTATTGTGAATTTGTGAATTTTGCGTGGGAAGCTTCCTCCTGAAGAATCTTTACACACACACACACACACACACATATATATATATATACATATATATATATATATACATATATATATATGTATATATATATGCTTGTTCTCAATAGGGTTAGCCATATGCTATTGAGAAAAGAGAAGAGAAAATCAAGCAATGCATTTTCTCTCATGATTTTATTTTATAAAGACACTGTATGTGTGTATGGTGCACCTAGCCAGCAAGTTAAAAGCAAAACCTTGCTTTTGGTTTTCTCCACTTTCTCTGAACTTCTGGCTTTTCAGATTGGTAAGCAAGAAATCCACCTCATGCCCCCAGGGAGGATGCACATGTACTCAGTGACACCAGGGATATTCCAAAGCAGACAAGGTTAGGTACCAATAAAAGCACCTGGAGAGTTCCTCATAAAAAGCTGGTGAAGGGCTGTTGTGGGAAGGGGTGAGGTGGTTGTGTGACAAGTAGAAAATGAAGAGAGTTATCAAATGGCCAAAGGTGGCAGAACAAGGGGATATTTGAGCTGCTGTATGGTGCCCAGGTAAATGACTGGCAGCAAACCATGGCCATCTAGTAGCATAAAACCAGATACAAAGTATAGATGTAGAAAAATATTAATTAGTATTTATGTATGCATCTGAAGTGTCACTTTCTAAAATCTCTTGGTTGATAGCATACACACATGCAGATGCAATAATTCAGTGGAGTTAGAAGAGTTGTGCCTACCTGGGACCACAGTGGGAGTTCATACCTATGTGGCTTTGCTCAAAGCACCTCCATTTTAAAAAACTTCTGTAAAACCACCACGACTTTCCTGCTAGAGTGGAGACATCTTTTCAGAAGTAGAAAGGACCTGGCCATCATGACAGGATGTCAGCTAAATGCAAATCCTAGGAGATCTGTCCTGCACAACAAGGACAATCCAGAGGCTGAAAATCATCACCAACAGCTAGCATTCAGCTTCAGAGAGGATTTGAGAGGATTTTATTAATCTACTCACAAAATCATTGTGTTTATCCTCAGGTATAATTGTGTAGGTGATCAATTCCACTGAAAACCCAATAATATGCCATGAGCACTTGAAATGGAGCCATCTCTGAGTGAAAAAAAAATATTAGGCATCTTCATTTCAATCACTTTAATCTTTGGACTTCAGCAGATGTAGTGAGAAAAAGGTAAATTGAGTGTTGGGAGGTTTTCTTTTCAAAGCTGACTGATCAAAGGTGTAGACTTGTCTTACATGGAGTTTCTTGCATTCTTTTTTGTTCTAAAAGGAACATCCTTAGGAAACAACTCTCTTGGCGATGATTTGGGTGCAAGGAATTGCATAGTTAGAGATGTAATTGTGCTCTCTGAAAAAGTTACAGGAAAGAGGAAGAGAGATAACTTTTTTCTTTTGCTTAGAATATCTATTTTTAAAATTATCTACTACTTATAATGAAACATCCATAATACAGATTAGCATAAGAGTCCCAGATGCAGCACTGCTTGCCTCTTAAGTTAACCAAACAAGGAATGCTTCCTACTGAATGGGATATAGAGCTGTGCAAAGGATTTTATCAGATATTTGCAGAATTGTTAGGGTTAGATATCTGGACATGACCTCATTACATAGATGTCTACGAGTTATGATAAGAAACAGATTCCTTGCTATAAACCACATAATTCTTCAAAACTGCTTTTTTTTACTGGGCACTGCTGATAAGTATATATAATCAAAGCTGCTTCTCTCACCAGATGTGCAAGAATCCTCCATTTTGATGTATTATTTTGTAAAGCATTAGGGATCCAGAATTAGATCAGCTGTTCTTGAAACAACATCTGTACCTTTACTAGTAAGACACAGTTTTCCCTCCACTTACCTTCCACCTCTGAACACTCGGAACAAACAAAAGACCTGATAGAGCCTGCAGGATTTTTCCTTAAGTAACTCAGAGAACAGGAGTTTTACTATGGAGAGGTGCAAAACTTTCAAGAGCATATAAATATCATGGCTATCTCAGTTCTTTGTGGGCCAATTCCAGGTATTTCTTACAACTCTGATGCAAACATTTTGCCATTAGAAGTCAGCCCCTCCAGGGAGTCACAGACAGAAGGCCTAAATCACACAAATGGAAATAGCTGCTGAATGGCAATTGCTGCTGTCCCATGTGCTTGTCCACACTTATGCAGGGGAGATGACCAGTCTTGACCTGAAGAAAAAATTCCTTTTGAAAAATAATCAGTGAGGGGAGAAAATGAAGAACGAGCTCAGTTTTGTCTAATATGAAAATGTTGGCCTGATGCTTTGAGAAGTAGGTTGCACTAAAGAACTCCAGAAGTCCCTTCCAGCCTGCATCATTCATGATCCTGTGCATAGCTCCTAGTGATACCTCTGCTCAACCTCTCATGGACACAAAATCAAGGAAATTCACCTCAAATAGCCTGAGAACAACAAGTCTTGCTAGGCACAGGGTTTTGCCAAGGCAAGTGAAGAACTGTAGGGAAATGGATGAGGCTAATTAAGCCAAGCACATTTCCAAGGGTTAGGTCAGCTTGCAGCATGAGTCCCCTGACTGTCAAAAGGGTCAAGGGAGGGACGGAAGAAAGATTGCCCTAGACTTCAAGACTGCCCTAGTGCTTCAAACTTAACACTGGTTAGTGTTAAACTCTAACACCCACCTCCAGGTTTCCTAGTGAAGGAGGTGCTTTGTCTTAATTTGGCACTGTTTAGTGATCTGCAGTGGCTGACCTCTCTGAAGAGGGAGTTGCATTTCAGCTACAGCTAGCTTGTAACTGAGAAAATAATAAAGCTGCCTTTATCTGAGCACAAAACATCTTTTCTGAACTCAAAAAAAAAAAAAAAAAAAAAAGAAGATAATTTCACAAAATTGGCATGGCTTTACTTTCGTGTTGCTCTTCTACTTCAAGCTCTGTTATACTTGTAAAAGTTTGATCCACTGGAGAGGCAAATATGTGTTTTAGTGAGGTGGAAATTAAGTAATGATTCTTAAACAATAAAGTAGTTTCTGGTTTGTTTCCAAGCAATCTGGAGAAAGATGAACATCTCTGTGAATACTGTTGTTGAGAAGCTTTCAAAGGGAAATAACTGAAATGATTGTTGTGATTAATCCTGTCTGCAATTAAGTACTAAGCAGCAGGCTCATCATTCCCTCCATACCCTTCCCTCTGGTTGGAAAGGAGAATCTGAAAGAAAAGGTAAACCAAAATGTAATAATTATAGTAATAATTGTAATGATGAAGAGAAAGAGTAACAGAAGCAAAACAAGTAATGCACAATACAATTGCTCACCACCCACTGACCAATGCCCCAAACTGAGCCTGGCCCCAAACAGTGATCAAAACCCTTCAGGTAACTCTCCCAATTTGTATACTGGACATGATGTTCTGTGGTATGGAATAGCCCTTTTGTCAGTTCACGTTGCCTGTCCTGGCCATGTTCCCTCCCAGTTTCTTTTGCAGTTCCTCACTGGCAGAGCATGAGACACTGAAAAGTCCTTGACTTAGGATAAGCACTACTTAGCAACAGCCAAAACATCGGTGTGTTATTAACATGATTCTCATACTGAATCAAAATCACAGCACTGCTGCAGGTCCTCAGAAGAAAATGAACTCTGGCAGATCCCAAACCAGGGTACAATCTAGCTGGTCTTGGTCACATATGGCACAGGTGGCCTGAGAAAAGCTTTGTATTCGTTTCTTGGAAATACTGCTATTGGAGCTAGAATAGATTTTTTAAAAAAAAATTTTAATTCTTTCTCTTATTTTAGTAAATCTGTCTTTGTGCCAGTGCCTGTAAGAGACAGATGCCTCTTTGCTTTGCCATGCCTGGGAATACAGAAGGAAACATGAGCAGGTTTCAGGAAGAATGAAAACAAGCACACAAGGCTGGAGCCCACCAAGCAATGCAGGTGCCATGTGTCTGCAAAGTGAGGAACTGATTTGCTATTCTGTAAGCCTTTACAAAAATATGTTAAAAGGGTAGCACAGAAGATTAGAAAAAAATTAAGAAAAATCGAGATGTCATAAAAATATATGCATGTTGGATTTCTCTTTTTTTTCCTAATTTTTTTCTCAATCCCACCTCACTCAAGGGACTGAGCAGCTGTCAAAACTAAAAGTTAAAGGTGTAAACTAAGGGGTTGTCTCAGGAACACAGCTGCAGTGGAAAGTGTGCTACACTTCCAAAATGGTTGAGGAATACAAGTTTAGACCAACAAACTCATTTGGACACACAATTAGAAGTAGTGATGAATGCATCAACCTATATGCTTTGTCACCACAGGCAACAGAGGAGAAAGTTGGAAAAAGGTTTAGGTCCTGCATTTTCTTAGCTGCCTTGATTACTGTTCTTCTTCTGGGTTATTATTAGAGTTATGTTAGGAAAGTCTAGTTTAAGTGTGCGTTGCCTAGACAGTCCAATCTGCCCTTGAACTGGTCTGGCAGCAATCAGAGTTCTCCTGTTTCTAGTGAAGTGGACACCCCATGAAGAGACTCTTCTGATATAATTTTCCAGCATCTCTCTGAAAGATGTTGATTTCAGAATGGCACCTGGGATTCCAGTGTGTGTCTGACAGGTCAGGCACTGGAAGTGACACGTCCTGATCTGCTTGTGCTGTCAAGGATGACTCAAATTCTCAACCCTCTGCTTACCCATGGACCATGATTGCCTTAGAGCCAGCTTGTTTCTTTCCTAGAACAAATTGAAACATATTCTTAAAGAGCTCCTTTGTTATTAGTAGTAGTATTCACTATTCTGAATACTCTAGTAATGTTTGAAAAAAGCACTAAAGTAGAAAGAAAACTTGTAATTTTTAAACTAGTCAAACGATTACAGCATGTACTGTAGAGCATCATTTTAAAATGAATGCAGTATGTATGGGCAGGGCATAGGGCCTTGTGGACTCTTCCATCCCTATTCAGGGGCAAATTTTATAACTGCAACAATGTCCTTTTTTTCAGATTCTGCTAGACACTCTGTAAAATAAGTTCATTTCCTTCTCTCTCTTCAGCAGTGTTTCAGAGCAAATTGTAGCATAAAGAAGCTTTATTGGACAGCAATTTCAGTAAGAAGTTTACAACAGATGGAAACGATAATCTTCTTCCCCTTTAATATCCTTATTAGGAGAATCAAGAGTCTTGCTTAAAATACAAAGAAAACAATAATCCAGAAGAAAGTAGTCTGGTGCTGTCAGGGTGACTGGAAAAATGAAAGAGCAGCAAAATTCACCAAGGTGAAGAAATAGAAAGTGTTTTTGAAAGAGAGACAGAGCGAAAGAGAGACAGAGCGAAAGAGAGAGAGAGAGAGAGAGAAAGAAAGAAAGAGAGAAAGAAAGAGAGAAAGAGAGAAAGAAAGAAAGAGAGAGAGAAAGAGAGAGAGAAAGAAAGAGAGGGAAGAAGGAAGGAGGGAAGGAGGGAAGGAGGGAAGGAGGGAGGAAGGAAGGAAGGAAGGAAGGAAGGAAGGAAGGAGGGAAGGAAGGAAGGAAGGAAGGAAGGAAGGAAGGAAGGAAGGAAGGAAGGAAGGAAGGAAGGAAGGAAGGAAGGAAGGAAGGAAGGAAGGAAGGAAGGAAGGAAGGAAGGAAGGAGAAAGAAAGAAAAAAGAGAAAGAAAGAACGAAAAGAAAGAAAAAGAAAGAGGAAGGAGGGAAGGAGGGAAGGAAGGAGGGAGGGAAGGAAGGAGGGAAGGAAGGAGGGAAGGAAGGAAGGACGGAAGGAAGGAAGGAAGGAAGGAAGGAAGGAAGGAAGGAAGGAAGGAAGGAAGGAAGGAAGGAAGGAAAGAAGGAAGAAGAAGGAAGGAAGGAGGAAGGAAGGAAGGCTGGAAGGAAGGATGAGAGAAAGAAAAGAAAGAACGAAGAAAGAACGAATAAAAAGAAGAAAAAGAACGGAAGGAAGGAAGGAAGGAAGGAAGGAAGGAAGGAAGGAAGGAAGGAAGGGAAGGAAGGAAGGAAGGAAGGAAGACCAGGAAGGAAGGAAGGAAGGAAGAGAAAGAAAAAAAAAGAGA